>NC_080543.1:69697088-72097088 GCF_028640845.1 Ahaetulla prasina
CCGTCCCTGTCCTAATGTTCCCTTTAGTTGTATTCCTTTTATGTATTCAATTCATGCTTATATTTATATAATTATTTAATATGTATTTGACAAAATAAAATGAATGAATGAATGAATGAATAGAATAGAATAGAATAGAATTTTTATTGGCTAAGTGTGATTGGACACACAAGGAATGAATGAATGAATGAATGAGTGAGTGAGTTACTTCAACAACATTGTCTCACAGAAATTGACAATACAACTGCAAGCATGAAAATGAGTCCTCCTTTAGCTTCCAAGGGACCAGGGTGCCTCTGAAGGTCAGTGCTCTAAGCACTAAGAACCCAGCACAAATCTAAGCCTGTATGCACACCAATAGTGAAAATACCCTGCACAGTGTCTCTTGGCAGAGAAGGTTAATTTTCATAGACGTTGGGGTGGCTCTTTTTTTTTTTTTGGCAGGGCAATAAGGGTCTCTAATATCATTAAACCCAAGTGTGAGGAAAAAGACAGCAGCTAAAATGTTAAGGCCAGTTGTGTGACCTTCTCCAATACAGTTGGCCTGGCTGTTTGCCAAAACTTAAAACACCCTCCCATCCCCCCCTCCCTGCTAAAGCTTCTTTCTTAAAACAATTGTGGTCTTTGCCTTTCATTGTGCCAATCGACTTTAGAAGTCTGTGTGTGTGTGTGTGTGTGTGAGAGAGAGAGAGAGAGAGAGGGAGGGAGGGAGGGAGTGCAAAAGGGGGAAGGAGGATTCCCAGCTCTAAACAAAGGGAAATCCCGGAATGCCAGCGCGAAAGGCGGTGCTCGCGTTCCTCCTCCCTTGCTCAAAAGCCCCAACATGATATTGGAATTGGATGCCATTATATACCTGCTGAGGGGATAATTTGAATAACTTGAAAGATATAAAAGCTCTAAACATATTTGTTTAAAAATCTAAAATCTATACTTAAAATAAATGAATATAAAGTAATAAAGTTCTTTAAAGTTGTAATTCACTTTGCTGCTGAAAAAGAAAAGAAGCTTAACACCTTAAATGGTATTTATTAACTGAAATATCATCAAATCAAATATATAATGAGGTATATTATAATGACCTTTGTTTACAGAAAGAAGCATGATGGAAGTTTTTCAATAAAGGGGGAAATATAGAAAAAACTTAGTGTCATGCTCATATATCATCTTTACAGATGTTGTTAACACTATACTATGGCAGCATATGATGGTACAATGTTTCAATCAATTTCAGGATGAAAAACTCATCAATGAGGAGGAGGTATAATTTATTAACCTTGTATGATATCAGTTTCTCAAGGACTCTAGAAGGACCCGAGGAAGAAATCTCTGCCCCTCCCACTTTCCCTTTCCAACCCAGCCTTCCAAGGGGACCTTTGAGGGAGAAATCTCTGCCCCCTCCCCACTTTCCCTTTCCAAGGCAGCCTTCCAAGAGGACCTCTCGAAAAGAGCGAAAGCTTTCTCCTGGCCGTTTTACCACCACCACACACTCCATGCCGGCCATCCTAGGCTGGGTTAGAAACAAGGAGGGGGAAGTTCAAGGACCACATCGATGGCACGAGCTCAGATTGCCGGCTGGGGATGATGGGCGCTGCAGTGCGATCTCGGGAGAGACTAGGGGGGAAGAAAGAATGACTGTTTCCCCATACCCTAGGATTGGGGAAAACATTGACCCCCCCCTTAGTTGCGGGAGAAGGGTTGCGCTTCAAAGCGGTCGCCTCCATCCATCAATCCATCCTTCCTTCCTTACTTCCATCCATCCATCCATCCTTTTTTTTTCCCAGCGAGCGGTGCGTGTGTGTGACATGCAAGCAAGACGTCTCACGGGCGTGTGTGTGTGTTTGTGGTGGGGTCTCGTCCCAGCCACCCACCCACTCGCTCCTTTCCCTCTTGGGCGTGGGCTGTTCCCGTTCGCCTGGCCTCCATCCTCCGATCTCCTGCGCTGGGAGGCGGCGGCGAGCCAGCGGCAACCGGGCACCGCGGACTTTGGCAGGAGGAAGGTGGGAGGAAGCGGAGCTGCCGGCTGTGGGGGTTGAGGCGTGCAAGAGGTGGCGTGGAAAGGCCTTTTGTGTGTGTGTGCGTGTGTGTGCGCCTGTGTGCCCTAGGGAGGAAGCGGGCTGCCGGCTGTGTGGGGGTTGAGGCGTGCAGAGGCGCGCCTCCTCCTCTTCCTCCACGCTCGCTCCTCTTGCACGCCTCAACCCCACCATCCCCACCCTCTCCGCGTGAAGGTGAACTCCTCCCTCTTCCAGGCGGCGGCGGCGGCTCGGCTCGCTCCGGCTCAGCGGGCGCCACAGCCGGCAGCTCGCTTCCTCCCACGGTCCCAGTCAGCGAGCGGTGGCGACATGCCGGCGCGCTCCGCTTTCACCGTTCGGCTGGATTGGGACCGGCTTAACAGGTCGCGGCGGGCGGGGAGCCGCCAGCCTTCTCGGCCGACGCTTTCACCGTTGAAACCCTCCTCCTCAGCCGAGAAGGCTGGCGGCTCCCCGCCCGCGCGGACCTGTTAAGCCGGTCCCAATCCAGCCGAACGGTGGCGGGCGGCGCCGCATGTCGCCACCGCTCGGCTGACTGGGACCAGTGGGAGGAAGCGAGCTGCCGGCTGTGGCGCCCGCTGAGCCGGAGCCGAGCCGAGCCGAGCGCCGCCGCCGCCTGGAAGAGGAGGAGGTGACCTTCACGCTGGAGAGGGTGGGGATGGTGGGGTTGAGGCGTGCAAGAGGAGCGGCGTGGAGGAAGAGGAGGAGGCGCTCTGCACGCCTCAACCCCCACACAGCCGGCAGCTCCGCTTCCTCCCTAGGGCACACAGGCGCGCACACACGCACACACACACAAAAGGCCTTTCCACGCCACCTCTTGCACGCCTCAACCCCCACAGCCGGCAGCTCCGCTTCCTCCCACCTTCCTCCTGCCAAAGTCCGCGGTGCCCGGTTGCTCGCTGGCTCGCCGCCGCCTCCCAGCGCAGGAGATCGGAGGACGGAGGCCAGGGCGAACGGGAACACTGCACCACCAGGGCTTCCCCGCGCCAATGCACAGCCCGCCAAGTTTGCGCCGTCCGCCCACCAGACACGGGAATGGGGGCCGGCCTGGGGGCGACAAATCCCGCGAGACCTCGGCGGGCCCGCTCCCCGTCCCTCCCATGGGAGTCCGTTCGGTACCCCCTCCTGTGCGGGGTTCCCGAAGACGTAGACTCGAGTATAAGCCGAGGGGACGTTTTTCAGCACAAAAAACGTGCTGAAAAACTCGGCTTATACTCGAGTATATACGGTATGTGGACTAAATTTGCAGCTTTTCTCATCTGATTTTGCTATCTCAAAAATATAAGTACATGCTTTGCACTAATCACAAATATTTTGTATTCAAGTCTATTATTTAATTGCTATCAGTATCTAATAAAATAAAATTATGGGCTTTAAAATGAGTCAAGTGAGTAACGGTTTGGTAAGAGGATGTGAATAAATTTTAGATCATCTTCTCTTGAGCTGTGCTTGTATTTGCTTCGGTTACATGCAATTTCCTTGCTACCCTCAATCATATGTGAATTTTCAAAATCCATGTTGGTCAGGGATTAGTAATATTTCTGAGATAATTTTATTTGGAGCAGAAAAATGAATATGCAAATGGTAAATCTGCCCCAGAGCACAGTATACCAATCATAATAGATATTACCCTCTTAAACAGTTTATCATAATCTATTTGTAATAACAATATCAGGCTTAATGAAAAAATACTTGGCAGTTTATATTCACCTGAGCCTGAACACTTTTTTCTGCATAAATATCAGAAAACTTTCTGCATAGACTGCAATATCTCCTGGGATTCCACAAAGTTCTATATGATCATTTGTTATTTGTTAGGGCCGGTGAATGGCGCAGGCTGGTAAGGCCTGTTATTAAGAACAGCCTGTTATTAAGAACACAAAGCCTGCAATTACTGCAGGTTCGAACCCGGCCCAAGGTTGACTCAGCCTTCCATCCTTTATAAGGTAGGTAAAATGAGGACCCAGATTGTTGGGGGGGCAATAAGTTGACTTTGTAAAAAATATACAAATAGAATGAGACTATTGCCTTATACACTGTAAGCCGCCCTGAGTCTTCGGAGAAGGGCGGGGTATAAATGTAAACAAAAAAAAAAAAAAAAAATCATTTGGTGTCATCAATAATTAGTTTGTCAGAATCCTACAATAAGGATTTATGACAACCCTTTGTTTCAAAACTCTTCAAATCTTGCAACAGTGAACAAATTATCTCATGTTCATTTAGTATTTCAGAGATAATTAACATAGGAAATTACCAGCAATTAAGCACTTGTAAAAAATATATAATCTTGTGTATATTTTATGATTTGTACAAAACAATGCTACTAGAATGTCCAGTTTTATTAACGTTTAAATATATGTCCAGCATTCATATGTACTGTATAAATCATTGTATTTCTGAATTAAAATAAAATTTCAGCTAACGTTGATTGTGCTTCCCAATGACACTAGTACTAGAACGTTTATTCTATATTTAATAGTCCTGATAATGGTTTAATTTG
This sequence comes from Ahaetulla prasina, assembly GCF_028640845.1. Classification (NCBI taxonomy): domain Eukaryota; kingdom Metazoa; phylum Chordata; class Lepidosauria; order Squamata; family Colubridae; genus Ahaetulla; species Ahaetulla prasina. The sequence continues at coordinate 69,701,616 of NC_080543.1, forward strand.
ACGCCATCTGAATCAGTGAAAATACTAAGAGAAAGATTTTCTAAGTCATTCCATTCAAAGACTGATTTCTTATGTAATGTAATCTGTTCAATAAATATATAAATTTTGTTTTTGAAGGTCAAAATCACATTGCAGGAAATATTTTCAACAATCTCATATAATAAAAAGAAAAATAATTCAGATTAATACAGCTACACTTTTGGAATTCATATCAGAAAGCTTCAGATTTAATATACTCTCTTACTTTCTGTATGAGGATGCTCTGGAGTTCATTCAGGGTATGTACACCAACACTAATATTAAAAAATAATGAAAAACTGGTTAAAAACTGACAGTATGTTTTAAAAACTAGGTGAATACTAGCTTAATAAATTAGTTCATTGATTCAATTTTCCATGGTAGGTTTTTGGTCTCCTGTCTACCCAGGAGGCCACAAGCTGCTAATGTTGTAAGATGTGTTGTATAGTTTGGCTGCTAATGTTGTAAGGTGTGTTGTATAACACATTTGTATGCTTCCCAAGGTGCATCACAGGAGGGCAAGCTGGCTTTGCATCAGAAAGAAAAATGAGCAGCAGCAACCTAGGCCCCCTCTCTTCCCCAGAGCCACAAATGAGGCTCAGAGTCAGCAGGAATCTGACTGCCTACACAGAGCACAAACTTGTTTCCTCACTGAAGTGGTACCCAGAGGTGAAATGCTCCCAGTTCGGACTGGCTCACACGATCCGGTAGTGATGGTGGCTGCTGGTTCGGAGGACCGGTAGCAAAAATCCCTGGCCCCGCCCCCCTGCCTCTGCTGTACCATCAGCAGAGGGTTGATTCTGTCTGGTTGAAAGTGAAACTGTCGTACCATCAGCAGAGGGTTGGTTTTTTTTTACTTTTAAAAGCCGGCTTTTCTTCAGCCGAAACATGCCTTTAAAAGTAAAAAAAAAGCCTTTGCGGATCCCGCCCCTCAGCTGAGATCGGCAGAGCCTCTAAACTTAAAAATAAAAATTAAAAATTAAAGTCTCTTCTGGCAATCTCACCTGAGTTCCTCATCAGTAGAACCTTACTTGTACTCTTACTTGTAGAAAACATGTTTTCTACAAGTAAGAGTACAGATTCTAAGGCACTTACCTGATTACTGATGAACGCATGGCTCTTTTTCCAGCCCGAAAGCCCCAGTTTCACTTTCAACCAGACAGAATCAATTGCTTAGCTAATCTATTTCCTCAGTGATCAACTAATGCTTGCTGGCTTTGCTGGCTGAGGAACTCTGGGAACTGAAGTCCACAATAAAATAAAATAAAATAATAAAATAAAATATTTGTGCAGCTTTCTGAGATTTGGTGTGTTTCTGTAGTGTTTCACTCTAACTACACAAACACACAAAATCTCAGAAAGCTGTATGTGGCATTTTGTATGTGTGTGTGTGTGTCAGTTGTGTTGTGTGTGTGTAAAGTGTGAAAGTTGGTTTTTGAGCTTTTTGTGGCTGTGTGAAGTGTGAAGTGCAGCTACTTTTACATTGTGTGTGAGTCAGTTGAGTTGTGTTGTGTTGTGCTGTGTGTGTGTAAAGTGTGAAAGTTGGTTTTTGGTACCTCTTATTGTTTTTTATACTTTATTTATTATTTTTATTATTTATTGTTATTGGTGACGCCCACCCAGTCATCTAACCACCAAACCATACCCACCAATTAAGCCACACCCACAGAACCAGTAGGGAAATTTTTTAGATTTCACCCCTGGTGGTACCTATATATCTATTCACATAGAACATGTTTTTAAACTGTTAGGTTGACAGAAGCTGAGGCGAATGACAGGAGCTCACCCTTTCAGACAATGCTAGAACTAAAACCAGTAGCATTTCACCCCTGATGCTGGAGATGGTTTCCTCTCCAGCATCAGGGGTGAAATGCTACCAGTTTGCTCCAGTTCAGGTGAACTGGTAGTGATAAAAACTACAGGTTGGGGTGAACCGGTAGTTAGCTACTGGTTCGGGTGAACCGGTAGTTTAAAAAAGCTACTGGTTCCTCTGAACCAGTATTTCTGACAATCAGCTGTGCAGTGGGGTTTAGCTTTGCTAGAAAGCAGGAAATCCTGCTTTCTAGTGAAGCTAAATTGCACACCACAGCTGATCTCCCCTCGCTTCTACTTAACTTCCCAAGCTTCCTTTTGGTGCATAGTGTGCATGCGTGCATGCAGAGCATGTGTTTGGTGCACATTGCACATGCATATGCACCGTGCATTTGGTGCACAGCATGCATGTGCGGCCAGCAAACTGGTAGCAAACCCGTTTGGATATCACCACTATCCAGCATCATTAGGTCACTTTGTCTCCCATCCTGTCTGATGGTAGAATATTTTAATGCATCAGTGAAGTGAATAGAATCGTAAAATCTAAACAAATGGTAAAGACAATTTAAGCTATTAAGGGCAACCCACCCTATTGAATCCAAAGGTTTCCTAATGTATGACAGTCTAACTGTTTTCATTATTAGGAAGCTTCTATTTAATACTCATGGTGCTTCCTTATGATTGCATCAACATATATTTTTACACTCTGAGTCAAAAGGGAAATTTATATGATTTGTTTACTGATACAAATTATGCTGCCCCAACAGTGAGGTTTAATTAGTCTGAGTAAGAAGGCAGATCAATTTAAGGAAAATGATTGATATATTCTCTGGCTTTATTTCCCTTCCATCAAGTATCATCTATAAAGAAAAGCAATAACCAGTTTCATCATTAATGTGTTCTGGAGTGATGTGGAGCAAATGTGACTGGGTGCCTGAATTTAGCCATATTCCCAAATGAAAATTACTAGTGACAGCTGAAATACCTTTCAGCTATTTCTGAACATATCTGTAGAGATGTTCTATAAAAAAACAAAGCTGTTTGTTTAAATGTGTGTCTTGTGTTCTTCCGGCAAAGCTCTATTCTCAAATACTAAAAGTTACTGGAAAATATTGCATATGGTTGACAAAAATGGGCTAAAGTAGGAAGATAGTGTACATAAAATGCACCAGTAGAACTCTCTTTCCTGTTACTCAGAACCTTCCTCCCAGTGGTGGGATTCAAATAATTTACAACTGGTTCTCTGCCCTAATGATTTCTTCCAACAACCAGTTCACCAAATTGCTCAGAAAGTTAACAACTGGTTCTCCCGAAGTGGTGCGAACTGGCTGAATCCCACCACTGCTTCCTCCTATATCTAGGACCTGTCAGCTGTACAAGGAAACAATCAAAAGGCATTGTTAAGCACTGCTAGCAAATGGCTGCACACAGTAGCATTTTATAGTACTCAAAAAATATGAAGTAAAAGTGCTATATGTGTACATAAAAAGCCTATATAAAGCCTGAGTGGTACTTTGTAAAAGATGACTTGGACATTTTTCAGGAATATGCATCTGTAGTCCAATTTCTTCAACAATCCGAGCCAAAATTGCCAGAGGTACATAGCAATCACAGGGAAACTGAATACCTGCTATATTTTCAAGTGTCAATAGGAACTGAGTAGTTCCCAGTCCCTGATCATATTATTAAAAATCATTAAGGACACATTGCATAAATCATTAATTTTTTTATCCAGTCATAGATTAGCAAATAGAATACAAAAGTTACATTTAACTAAGATAAAAGGAAAATATAGTTATTCTAAAATAAATAAAAAAGGGTTAGAGCCAATGGTGAAATGTAAAATTTGTTACTACCGGTTCTGTGGACGTGGCTTGGTGTGGGAGGGTAATGTGACTGGGTGGGCGTGGTCAACTTTTTTTTTACTTTTAAAAGCATTTTTTCTACAACCTCTTCAAAGAAGTTGTAAAAAATGCTTTTAAAAGACTCTGAGGATCCCAGCTGAGCCGTGCGATCATCAGAGACTTTTTTTTTTATTTTTAAAAACATTTTTTTGGCTGAAGAAAAAATGCTTTTCAAAGTAAAAAAAACCCTCTGATAATTGTGTGGCTCAGCTGGGCATGGGGGGGTGCAGAGATTTTTGCTACCAGTTCTCCGAACCACCCGCTGCCATCACTACCAGGTTGGGTAATCCGGTCCGAACCGAGAGCATTTCACCCCTGGTTAGAGTTAATACTATGGTGTACTATGCAGAGTACAGAACAATACCTAGGTTGTGGTTAAGGAAATCAAATCAAATTGATTCAATAATAACATCTTGAGATAAAACAGATTGGAATGACAAAGATATTTATTAAAAAATGAAAATTATAATTGCTGGTGAACACGAGTACAAAGAGCAAAAGAAAATAACATGTTCCATTGATTCAATTATTCCTTTACTGCATGGACATAGTCTCTATTCGAAGGAGATTTTTTTGGTATTTTCCTTCAGTAGCTGAAAGAAGGCAGCTCCTTCAGTTATTGGGAGGCATTGTTGAGTTTTGAATTGTTGAATTTTGAGATCTTATGCAATTGAGATATGTAGCTGGTTGGCGAGAATGTGCGGAGTGGCTGAAGAAAGTGCTTCTGAAGAGAACTGGAAAGTCTGTTTGCAACTCTAAATCAATGACAATCAATTGTTCATAAAGCATGACTAGATTTGTGCTGGAAAAACACTGGTTTAAAACTGGAACAACTAAAAACAAAGTAAACTGTCTCCATAGTAGACTGGGGATGAAAAGAATGGTTACTCAAGCATTTCCTATACTCAATTGGAATCTGTCTTTCTGTAATTTAAATCCATTGTTCCATATAGAGTATAGTCCTTATCTTTTAATGAATTTGAAAAATGCTATCATGTTGTCATTTGGTCTGCTCTTTTCAAGTAAAAAATTTCTCAGTTTCTTCAGTTATAGAATTTTATTTCTAATCCCCAGATCATCTTAGCTGCTCTTTAGAAAAGGACTTCTGAATCCCTTCTTAAAAGTATGATTCTTAGAATGGAAACAGCACTCAAGGTGGAGGTTAATAGAACTGTTATTACATATGATTAGGAAAATGTAGTTTTGTAAATATAGAGCTGTTTGCAATTTTTTCAGCCACTGCATTCTTCAAACTCATTTTGTACCACTATCTCAAAATTACTGTACAGGATCTTTGTTATTGCTATTATCAAGCCACTTACTTCTGATATAAAGTTGTTTGCTAAGAGAAAAGTTTAGTAACTGATGCTGCTGAATTTTATTCTGTAACTTTTGATCCATTTTGCTAAATAACCAAGATAGTTTGCATTTTCAACATACAGTTCAACTCCTTTTCTATTGCTTTTGTTCCTTGTTGAAACACGAAGAGATAGGTTCAAGAATTAATGACTGACAAATAAATGTGGGCTGAATGCAAAAGTGAGTCACCTACCAAAAACACATTAGAATAAATAGGAAGAACAAAAGGAAAAGCCTGGCAAAAGTAGGTTTAAAGAAAAAAGGATAGTATATGGATGTAATATCACAATGAAAAAAACATAATGAATCATATGGATATAAAATAGAGTCAAATTGTGACTGAAATCTTTAACTGAAGGACTAATTTTTCACATACATTAAATGCTTTGAACAGAACTTGAAAAATAAGCATGGAAGTCAATTTGCAAAAAGCTTAATTTTTTTCCTCTTTCATTTTCTGATCAATTTAGAAGTTTTCAAATCTGTTAAATAAATTGTAGCATTTACACATGAGAATATATTCTTATAGATCTGCTAAAAAGGTAAAGGTTCCCCTCGCACATACGTGCTAGTCGTTGCTGACTCTAGGGGGCGGTGCTCATCTCTGTTTCAAAGCCGAAGAGCCAGCGCTGCCCAAAGACGTCTCCGTGGTCATGTGGCCGGCATGACTCAATGCCAAAGGCACATGGAACGCTGTTACCTTCCCACCAAAGGTGGTCCCTATTTTTTCTACTTGCATTTTTACGTGCTTTCGAAACTGCTAGATTGGCAGAAGCTAGGAGAAGTAACGGGAGCTCACCCTGTTTCACGACAGTACTAGGGATTCGAACCGCTGAGCTGCCGACCTTTCTTTTTTCTTTTTTTTTTTTATAAAAAGTTTTATTTTTACAATCATATCAAATAATTCATCCAATGTACAGTTATATACAATTAGTCGGGCTTGCCCAGTCACCCCCCCCTTTTTAACACTCTTCCCTCTTCTACCTTCTTCTACTTTCCAGACCTTCCTCTCCTTCTCTTATCTACATCCTCTCTTCCCTCCACCCTACACCTTCCTTCTCCCTCTTCTACCCCTCTTCCTTCCTCTTCTCCTCTTTCCTACCTCCTACTCTCTCTTTTCTCCCTCCCCACCGTTCTAAAATGGTAACTGGGCAGACCCGACCCTGCATTAATTATATTTATACATCTTCAATAATCCCTGTACATTAACCATCACTCCATCTCTACCAAACCCCCCCCCAATTCCCCTCCCCCTTACCCCCCACCCCCCACCCCGACTTCCCAGAACAAAATGCAGGGTATCAAAACTAACAATCATAATCTAAAATAATTCCTAAATTATAATCTCTAGTCACACCACACTTAGTCACACTCTCAATTCCCCTCTCCTTCAAAAATATATCTTATACAAAATATTTCCTAAATTTACTCATATGCTATTGATATTTTTTATCTGATACTTATTTTGAATATAATCAATCCACATTTTCCATTCTAAAATATATTTTTCTAGTGTATAGTCTTTCAAGTAAGCGGAGATTTTGCCATCTCTGCCAGATTTGATACTTTGAGTGTCCATTCTTCAATTGTAGGTAATTCTTCTTTCTTCCAATACTGAGCAATCAAAAGTCTTGCGGCTGTTATTAAGTTCAAAATCAATTTAGTCTCTATAGCTGTACAGTCCATAATAATTCCTAATAGAAAGAACTGCGGAGTAAACTTAATCTTCTTTTTCAAAATATTCTGCATGATCCACCATACTTTAATCCAAAATGCTTTAACTTTTTTACAAGTCCACCATATATGGTAATAAGTGGCATCTTCACAATCGCATCTCCAACATTTAGCCTGTACATTAGGATACATACATGACAACTTTTTGGGGTCTAAATGCCATCTATAAAACATCTTATAAAAATTTTCTCTCATATTTTGCGCTTGTGTAAATTTAACATTCCTCACCCAAATTCTTTCCCAAGTTTCCAACATTATTGGTTGCTGAAAATTTTGTGCCCACTTAATCATACAATCCTTAACTAGTTCGGACTCTGAGTCTATTTCTACTAATACATTATACAACCTCTTAATATGCTGTTGGCCTTGATCTCTCATCACCTATTTTTTGATCTAATTTCCATCTAGCTTGTAATTGTCCATATTGGAACCATGTATAATTTTTCCCTTCTTCCCCCATCTTTTCTCTGGATTTTAATTGTAATTCCCCCTTTTCCATACAAAGAAGTTCTTTATAGGTAACTACCTCCATCTTTTGATATATATTTATATTTTCTATCATGTGTCTCGGGATTGCCCATATTGGAATCTTTCCATCTAATTTATATTGATATTTCCTCCAAACCCTCAATAATGCATTTCTAATTATATTATTTTTAAATATTTTATCTACTTTCTTATCATATAATATATAGGCGTGCCACCCATATAACAAACCATACCCTTCTATATTCAAAACTCTTTCCTCAGTTAAATTAATCCAATCAGTAATTAATGATAAAACAACTGCTTCATAATACAATTTCAAGTTAGGCATTTTAAGACCCCCCCCCTTTCCCTTGTATCCTGCATTATTTTTAATTTTATTCTTGGTTTTTTGCCCATCCATACAAAGTTATTAACCCCCTTTTGCCATTCCTGTAATTTGATATCATTCTTAAGCACCGGTATCATTTGAAATAAAAATAGAAACCTGGGCAAAACATTCATTTTTATAGCCGCTATTCTTCCCAACAAGGATAGTTGTAACTTCTTCCAACTCTCCATTTCTTTCCATACCTTCTGCCACAATACCTCATAATTATTTTTATATAATTTAACGTTTGAAGCTGTAATATATATTCCTAAATATTTAACCTTTTTAACGATTTCAAAACCTGTAGTTCTTTCTAACTCTTCTTTTTGTTGTATATTCATATTTTTAGTTATCATCTTTGTCTTTTGCTGATTCACCTTAAATCCAGATACTTTACCATACTGACCAATTATATCTTTTAAACCAGTAGCTGAGTATGTTGGTTGAGATACAGTAACAACCAAATCATCTGCGAAAGCTCTTAATCTGTAATCTTGATGTTTAACTCTAATTCCCTTTATTTGATCGGAGCTACGTATTTTATTCAAAAGAATTTCTAAAGTTAAAATAAAAAGTAATGGAGATAGGGGACATCCCTGTCTCGTCCCTTTCCCAATTTTAAAAGTTTCTGTTAACCCACCATTTACTATTATTTGTGCTGTTTGCTTCTGATATATTGCCTTAATTATGGATAAAATAATCCCCAAATTGCATTTTTTCTATTACTTTAAACAGAAACTGCCAGTCCAATCTATCAAAAGCTTTTTCAGCATCCAAAAAAAAAAAAGCCGCTGAGATTTGGTTGTTTCTTTCCAAATATTCAAGTAAATTTACAATTTGCCTCACATTATATCTCATCTGCCTACCCTTAATAAATCCTGACTGATCATTATGAATTATTTGATTCATCACTGGCATTAATCTATTAGCAAGTATCTTGGCAAATATCTTATAATCAGTATTTAAAAGTGATATAGGCCTATAATTCTCTGCTTTAATACCATCTCGATCTTCCTTCGGTATTAGCGAAATAAAGGCTGTCCTCCATGAAGGGGGAACATCTCCTCCCATTTGAATTTTATTAAATAACTCTTTAAGTGGTTCAACCATCTCATTTTGTAAATTTTTTAATAAACAGCTGTTAAGCCATCTGTACCTGGTGCTTTACCAATTTTAAGTTGCTTAATTGCTAACAAAATTTCCTCTGAAGTAATTAATTGATTCAGTTCTTCTCTTTGATTTTCTGTAAGCTCACAAATATTTTGTTGTTGTAAATATCTTTCTATCTCTATATCATCAATCATATCCCTAGTATACAACTTACTATAATACTCTAGAAATGCTTTTTTAATCAAATTCTTTTGATAAACTTCCTTACCCCTATATTCTATTTTATCAATCATTCGTGATTTCTGTTTTTTCCTTATTAAATAGGCAAGCCATCTTCCTGGCTTATTGGCGTTATTAAACGTATCATGTTTTACATATTGTAAATTAATTGCTACTTGATCTGCCATCAACATGTTAAACTGACCTCTTAATATATTTATTGATTCTTTTATTTTACTATTTCCTGGGCTATTTATCAATAACTGTTCTTTCTTTTAATTTCCTCTTCCAATTCCTTTTCTTTTCTGCAATTTATTTTTGTATTTAATATTCATTTGTATAAGATTTCCTCTCATATAGGCCTTGCTAGTCCCAAATCATCTCTATAGATGTTTCTTTTTTCATATTCATAATAAAAAATTCCTTCATTTGCTTTTTACATTCATTTACATTTTGTTCATATTTAAACAAATTCTCATTCAACCTCCATGATCTCCTAGCCTCCTTTTCCCGATCAATTTCAATCCAAACCGGACTATGATCAGATAGAGTTCTTGAACAAATCTTAGTCTTCTTCACTCTAGAATACAAATCATTAGAAATCAAAATAAAATCAATCCTCGAAAATGATTGATGCCTGTCAGAAAAGAAGGTAAAATCCCTCTCTTCTGTATTATGTTCTCTCCAAATATCTCTTAGTTCCAAGTCCTCCATCATTTCAAAAACCTTTGGTAATTTCGCCTACTTGACATCTTCCTTAAACTTTTTTATCTTTTGAGTATCCAACACACCATTCCAATCACCCATTAATATATATGATTTATAATCCCAAAACACTATTCTTTATATAAAAACTTGAAATATTTTCTTGTTGTTGATTCGGAGCATAAACTCCTATTAATAATACCTTCTTTCCCTCCAACAAAAGTTCAATAGCAATGTATCTTCCTTGCTTATCCACCTCAATTAATTTTGCTGATATATCCTTTTTTATATATATAACTAAACCGTTTTTTTTTTCCAAAGAGGAGGCAACAAAATGTACCCCCAGTTTTGAGTTTATCAAATATTTCTGGTCTAAAGATCTAATATGTGTTTCTTGTAAACAGGTAATGTCATTTTTAAATTGTTTCAAATAATGAAATACTTTCCTTCTCTTCTGCGGTGAATTCAGGCCATTAACATTCCAAGATAATAGTTTAATTGCCATTATCGGCCAAAGGAAACTTTTGGAACACCAGCCGCAGATCACATTTTACTTTAGGCCTTGCTCCTCCCACTGTTTCCGTTGTAGTAGTTGCCAGTTGTTGTTGTGCCTTCATCTCTTGTTCCTTGCGTTTAGCAGCAGCTCTTGTCAGCCTTTGTTCTTTTGAATCTAGACCCGTCGTAGGTATTTCCAACACTTGTAATAAATCTTCTTCCATCACAATCTGTTCTTGTACCTGCTTCACTTCTCTTTCCTTCACTTCAGCCTCCCTTCTTCTAGCTTCCAATGGGGGAAGACTTCCAACTTTTAATACCTCAACATAAAATTCTCTTGCTTTTCCAACTGTATTGAGACGATGTACTTTCCCTGCATAGTATACTATTATACCAGTTGGAATATCCCATCTATATTCAATCTGACGTTTTTTAAGTTCATTCACCAGGAAGGCAAATTCCTTCCTAGCCCTTAACATTTTGGTGGAATTTCCTTTAATATCAAAATATCTTGACCAGCAATCTGAATCTTCTCCCCCTTATATGAAGCTTGCAAAATCTGATTTCTCACTGTTCTATTTGTAAAATAAATAACAACATCCCTTGGCAACTTTTTTTGCCTTGCTATCCAAGAATTCACACGATATATTTTATCAATTTGATAAGCCACATCTGCTGGACGAGCTGCTAATATCTCAGCAAATACTTCAGAAAAATTTCCCTTAAATTCTCTTCCTTATTTTCTTTCAAACCTCGGATTCTAAGAGCAAGTTCCATATTTCTATATTGTATCAAAACTATTTCATCCTCTGTTTTTTCCATTTTACTTTGAAATTCATCCATTTTATTTTCTAATTTTAAATTATGTTGCTTAATTTCTTCAACCTCCTCTTCTAATAAAATCACATTCGTTGCCAAACTTTGTACTGCCATTACAAATCCTTCTTTAACTTCTTTATTTCCCACTTGAATTTCTGATATCTGCTCTTTCATTTCAGACATCTCATCAGTTATTACTTTAAATTTTCTTCTATAAAGCCTTTTAAGTCCTCTTGTAACGCCTCTAAATTCAATGTTCTAGTCTCTGCTGTATGAGCTGGAGAGGCACCAGCTGATAAAGTTCCAGAGCTCTTTGTTACAGTAGACTTTAATTGTTTGGCTGCCATCTTCTATAAAATTATTTATTTATTTATTTCCAACTTAATATTCACTTTAAATCTTCTTAACCTCTAAGAAACACAGTCTTTTAAAGCAGTATTTAAAAATCTCCCCTTGATTCTATCAGCAGGCAGCAAAGAGTTAAAGAGTAAGAGCAGCAAGTAACATGCAAATTACCAACTGCAGACGCTGAAAGTATCACTTTCGCTTTCCACTCGTTAACTTGTTAACAATTCGGCTCCATTTTTTTACTGTTTTCAAGCTTGTTACAAAGTATCGGGGAATCGGTTTGGCTACTTGCTTAAAGTTCTCCCACTTTCGTTCTGTCCGGTATAATCCTTTATTGTCCAAAATAAATCTCGCCGTTTGGTCGTGGTGATTGGTTCCGCCAAAGCAGAAGAATCCTCGGATCTGGAGCACTTCGGGTTACTGGAGGGAACTTAACCCTTCAAACCCCTTTTTTCTCAGGGGCTTTAGGGAAATTCAACCTCTGCCCTCAGCTCACCACCTTCTCCTTCTCCTGAAGAGGGGGTTTTCCGAACCGCTGGACAGCAGATTTAAGCTGTCCTAGCGATTCCACATAATCCAGAGGTTGGTGATCATAAAGATCACCGCCATCACCTACGGTGCCAAACCGGAAGTCCTGAGCTGCCGACCTTTCGATCAACAAGTTCAATATCCTAGCCCCTCAGCCACCGCGTCCCCTATAGATCTGCTAGCATGCATTAAAAAGTGCCTGAGAAAAAACATATAATATAATATAAGTGCATGCTGAATAAGGCCCTCCAAAATTCTGCCTATCCTGTACCAGTAGTACAGCATTTACTCCATTCCCTGGGACAAGGTAAAATTTTTGCAAAGCTAGACCTTACCCAGGCTTATCAACAAATTCCTGTAGATAATGACACAACAGAGGCACAAACCATAGTGTTTTTTTTAGACATCTCCACCAGCTCACTTTCTCCCCCCCCACCAAAAACCAGCAATGCCTCCCCCCTCCTGTTACAATGGGAGCCAAAAGCAAGCAAGCATTATAGAGGCTGACATTCGGCCCTTCTGCAGAAGAGTCGTTAGTCCTAAAAAAGAAAACAAATTAAAATAGACAGAGTAGATATCACCCAAATGATAACAACCCAAAATATACATATTAATCTCAAGCTTCAAGGTTTATCAGGGTAATTATTGTGAAATTATTGTAAAAGCTTCAGAGCTCTAATGTCTTGCTCATTCACCCATTCAGACTGAGAGGAGGGAAAATGTTTCCATGCCACCAAGTACTTTACTCTGCCTCTTCATTTCCTAGCATCAAGGATTTCTTTGACCTCGAAATGTTGTTCTCCTTCAATGAGAAGGGGAACCAGAGGGCGGGGGGGGGGGTTGGTCCGGATGAAACAAGGAGATATGTATAGGTTTCAGCAAGCTAACATGGAACACCAGATGAACCCTCCGGAGAGTTTTTGGTAACTCTAACTGTACCATGACCGGGTTTGCGATTTGTACAATGGGGAAAGGACCTACATATTTAGGTCTGAGGTTTTTTGACTTCTAGGTAGTTTGTGAGTAATTAGTAGAGAGGAAAGCCCTATCACCCACTTGATAATCCTTTGGCATAGCCCGTTTCCTATCAGCCTGTTTTTTATGAGCTCTGTGAGCCTCGTCTAACACCTTACAGGTTACAGGCTAGGTAACCTGAAGCTGTTTGACCCAATCTACCGAAGATGGTATTTGAGGCTTTTCCTGCTGTAATTCCAGGATAGGCACAAAGTCCTGAACCAACACCACCTTGAATGGTATAAATCCAGTACTACTATGTATGGAGTTATTATAAGCCACCTCTGCAAATGGCAGTAAGTCTGCCCAGTTATCTTGCTGATAATTTACATAACACCTGAGGTATTGTTCTAATACCGAGTTAGCTCTTTCACAAGCCCCATTTGTCTGAAGATGGTGGGCAGAGCTTAGCCCTTGAGTGGAGCCTAGCAATCTCAGGAACTCCCTCCAGAAGTGGAAGGTGAACTGAACCCCTCTATCGGAAATTATTCATTCTGGAACACTGTGTAATCGATAAACATGTTGAATGAACAGTTTAGCCAGTACCTTTGCTGAGGGAATCTTGGGACAGGATACAAAGTGCACTTGTTTGGAGAACAAGTCTGTAATCACCCAGATGACTGTATTTCCATTATTGTCGGGTAATTCAACAATAAAATCCATGGATATCTCCTTTCAAGGAGCCACATTCTGGAGTAACCCAAGCAGCTTCCCAGGTGGCCTCTTTGCCGAAGTGCATACAGGGCAACTAGCGACATACGCCTCTGTCCTTCTTCAGGGAGGGCCACCAGAATTGTCATTTCACTAGATGTGAGGTCTTCATGAACCCAAAATGCCCAGCAACTTTTGCATCATGGGATTGTTGTAACACTGCCCCCCTCAGACTGGCCAGGACATACAATTTAGCCCCCACCCATGCGAGACCATCATGAACAGTACACTCGTTGCCATGGGATATGAACCAATCATCGGTTTTTAGTGCTTCCCTTAACTGCTCGCTTAAACTAGTGGGTAGGTTCAGTTCTCCTCTTGCCTGGGCTCTGGTGACAAAAGGAACCACCAGCTGCTTAGAAGGGATGATCAGGCAGATCACCTCCAGCCATGCACTATTGTATTGAGGCACTCTCAAGAGGGCATCTGCCATAAAGTTCTTTCCTCCAGGGAGGTAGCATAGAGTGAAATCAAAGCGATTAAAGTGTTGTGCCCAATGGACTTGTTTGGGTGACAACTTCCAAGGGATTTTTAGGGCTTCTAAATTCTTACAGTCTGTCCACACCTCGAAGGGGTGTTTTGCCCCTTTGAGGAAATGCCTCCAAGTTAACAAGGCCCAATGGACAGCAAAAGCCTCCCAAATTGCCCATCTCCATTCAGTCTTGGACAGTTTGTGAGAGGTGTAGGCACAGGGTTGAAGGACCTATCAGCATTGGCTTGAAGTAGTACCGCCCCGACGGCCACATCACTTGCATTGGCCTGGACAACGAAAGGGGCTTCCATGTTGGGGTATTTTAGAACAGGCTCGGTGGCAAACAGCTGCTTCAGTTTCTCAAAAGCAGCATGACATTCCATGGTCCACTAGAGTGGCCTACTAGGTTTTGGCTTGGCCACCTCCTTTGTTTTCAGAAGGTTGGTAATGGGTAATGCAATTTATGCAGATGAGGGGATAAACTGTTGGTAAAAGTTCACAAACCCTAAGAAACTCTGTAGCTGCATGCAGGTGCTTGGGGGTGCCCATTCCAGGACCGCCCAGACTTTCTCCGGAGCCATTTCTATCCCCTCATTTGATATGCAGTAGCCGAAATAGTAAATCTTACTTTGATGGAACTCACATTTTGACAACTTAGCATACAATTCGTTCACTCTGAGTTTTTTCAGAACTGACCGCACCAGTTTCATGTGTTTGTCCATGGTCTCCGTGTAAATAAGAATGTTAACTAAGTAGACCAGGACCTCCTTGTAAAGATGCTCATGTAATACCACATTAATCAATTTCTTGAACACTGCCGAGGCCCCTTGTAGCCCAAAGGGGAGCACCTAAACTGGAAGAAACCCAGGGGGCAATTGAAAGCAGATTTCCATTCATCCCCTTCCTTAATCCAGTTTAGTGAAAATCTTCCCCTTAGCCAGGTGAGATAACATGTCTTTCATAAGGGGCAATGGGTAAACATTTTCTACGCAAACATAATCCACAGAAGCGAAGAGAGCCATCTTTTTTCTCTTGAAACAAAACCGGGACAGCCACTCGTGGCTTTGCTGGTTGGATGAAGCCCTGTTTTAAGTTCTTATCAATAAAGAACTTTGGAGGCAGCTCCTCCAACTCATGAGGGGTCATGGAGTAGAACTTTGGTTTAGGGAGCTTCGCCCCTGGGAGGATCTCTATGCCACAGTCAGTGGGTCAATTGGGTGGGAACACATCTGACGCCTTCTCGCTGAAAACCTCCCTGAGGTCCCAATATTCCTTCAGGATTTTTTCCTCCCTGGCAATGCATTCGCTTGCCACCACTGCCAACTCCTTTGCAGCTTTGGCCATGCAAAAAGGTTTGCTCCCTTCTTTCTCCAGCTGGGTGGAGCAGATGTGCAACCATCCCTTCCTCCAATTCACCTGGGGGTTCCATTTCCGTAGCCAAGGCAGTCCAAGCAAGAGGGGTTGTTCCATACCAAGGGCTACGATAAAACTCAAAGTTTCTTGGTGGTCCCCCATCCACATGTCAACAGGTTTGGTCACAAAGTGGGCGCCCCTCCCCAGCTTCTGACCCATCCAACTGGCTGAATGTGATAGGTACTTTCATTGTTTTTAGTCTCAGTCCCATTTTTTCCACCACCTCTGGGCTGATGACACACCTAGTACATCCAGAGTCTAAGAGGGCTAGCATCTTCCCCTGGACACCAGATGATGGTACTATTAGTTCTACTGGGATGGTCATGGGGGCTGCATGCTGACTTACCAGGGGGTCATTGTCATTGTCGGTTTTGGTTTTGCTGTCTTTTGCGGTGGTTGGAGATCCCAACTCCCCCAGGCCTGGGGAAACGAACTCAACAACTTCCACCCCTTTCAGGGCCATCTTGTGAGTTTTTGCTGAAGGCTTGTCAGCTTTCTTCCCACCAGCAGGGGTCAGATTGGAGCCAAATTTGGAGAAACAATCAGCAGCCCAGTGACCCTCCTTTCCACATCAGACGCATGCTGTGGACTTAGGCTTCGAGGCTGACCCTCCTTTGGACAGTCTGGGGCTTTCTCTTTGTGGAGCAAGGGAGGACTTGGTAGTGATCCCTGGCCAGGTCAATTTCCACATCAGGTGACATCACATACCAGCATTGCAGATCTCGAGGCCCCCTCCCCCAGGAGCAGCAAGCCTTGTAGATGTCCTCATTAAGGCCATCCTTACAACATTCTGCCAGGGCTTCTTGGGACCACTCCCTCATGTGGTGCACCAGCTCGCAAAACTCTTGGGTGTATTTAGCCACTGATCTCCGCCCCTTATTTACAGACTTCATCCTGATTCTGGCCTTCCACTCAGCTACGGGGTCCTCAAAATGCACTCGGAGCGCCACCATAAACTGGTCATAATTCTTCAGCAGGGGATAATTCTTATCATGGAGACCCACCCACCAGTCAGCAGCCATCCCTTCCAGGGCCATAGTGATGCATCTCACATGGACAGCTTCTGATGAGAAATCCTCTCCATACTCCTCCATGTGATTCCACACTTGGCTTAGGAAGAATTCCAAAGCTTTGGGATCTCCTCCATATTTTAATGTAAGCAGAAGAACCTTTGGAATTTGACGCCTCTGGGTTCCTGCCCCCCTCAGTGGAGGAGCTTGGGCTGCAGCCTCAGCTTGAACTCTGGCAGCCTGCTCTCTCTCTCTCTGCCCGAACTCTAGGAATCTCTTCTGTGCTCACTGAAGCCTCTGCTTTCCCCCACCCCTGGTATTCAGTCTCCCTCTGTGCCGGCAATGCATACCTTTCGCAGGCTTTACAACTTTCAAAGGTTTCTTTCAAGAGCTGCATGGCTTGGGTCAGCAGGAGGTCTTCTTTGTCCTCTTGCTGCCAAGCCGCTTCTCCATCTGGTAACTGTCACTTCTGAGGGAATTTACTCTGGAGGTTCCATCCTTCCCATGCTCAGCAACCACTTGGCTCTGACTGGATTTTCTTCAAGTTGCAATTCTGACATCCTGTTATGTCCTCCTCGCCTCCGTCTGAACGATGGCTTAATTAGCCGGCTCTTATCAGCTCTGGCAGCAAAAGAGCCAGTGTCTGCCAAGAGCCCTCATTGGCTGCCAGAACACTGGTGAGTCACAACCTTCAGCTCTAGTCAATCCGTGGATTTGCCTGATACAAAGAGACACACCAGCTCTTGCTGCCATTTATATCCTGTGGGGTGTGGCTCCATGACTTAGCACTTCCTAGGCCTGCCCCTCCCCTGCTTCTGTTGTTCTCTTCTCTCCTGCCTACGAAACCTGGGATTGAGCCAAGCCTGATTGCTGTCAGCTGGGTCTGCAGGCGTGGCCTGGGGATGGAAAGAGTCAGGAGAAGGAGGCCTCGTTATCCCTTTCGCTTGGCCTGCTTCTGGCTCCTGATCCAGGGAGGCCGGTGCTTCCGAGGTAAATCCTGATGGCCCTTCCCCCTCACTGTCCAAATCACTTTCTGGCAGCAGGCCCGGCTCCGAGTCACTTTCTGGCAGCAGGCCCGGCTCCAAAGCACTTTTGGGCATGGGTCCAGGTTCGGGGGTGGGAGCCACAACACATCCACTCTGAAACCTCCCCTCAGTACCTGGACTGAGGAGGGGTGGATCCAGCGGCTCCCATGTCCTCTTGGTTGCTGTCTTGGTCAGACATTCTTGGCTCAGCCCCCCCAGTAGAGTGTTCTCCGGGATAACTGGTAAAGGAGACTTTGCTTAATGTCAGGTGTGCCTCTGTTCAAAACAAAAATGAAAAACCCCAACTCCATGTTTGTAGAGAAAGGTATTTTTACTGACATGAACTGAATGCAACGAAAGACAAGAAAAGTCTGAGGTAATAGGTGTGAAAATTACACATTGAAAGCATCACCCAAGGACCCAAGTTGAGTGTACAATCCACATTTCCC
This sequence comes from Ahaetulla prasina, assembly GCF_028640845.1. Classification (NCBI taxonomy): domain Eukaryota; kingdom Metazoa; phylum Chordata; class Lepidosauria; order Squamata; family Colubridae; genus Ahaetulla; species Ahaetulla prasina. The sequence goes on from NC_080543.1 coordinate 69,719,617, forward strand.
CAAGATGTCATGTGGGGTACTTCTTCAGACAGCCCCATCTATCTGGTATGCCGGAACGGTTGACCTTGACAGCTATCAGCTCTCTCTGCAGCTGAAAACAATGAGAATTTTCCTTCCTTTTTTGAAATATCTCCACCAGTTCACATCCCCCCCCCAAATACCAGCAATGCCTCCCCCCTCCTGTTACAATGGCAACCAAAAGCAAGAACGCATCATAGAGGCTGACATAAATATTTTCACAAATTTATTGCATCCTCATCAGAGATCAAGTTAAGTATGACAAAAGATAAAGTAACAGCCATATTCTCAAAGGTCCAGGCCCGGACCTGGGGAGATCAAAGCAAACACACAGGAAACTGAGCAGCTCAGTAACCCAGACTTTAATCCCCAACAGTAGACTGGAGCCTTCGTACATGATACATATAACAAACAATTCCATGCAAAGCCAACACCGGGAGCTCTCACCTCCCAGCACACTTTATAGTCTAGGGCCACATGCTCCAGTTGGCATGACATGCCTGCTGGTCACCTAGCATCTGGCCGCCTGTGGCTAACATCCGGTCGTAGCGGTGTGGCCGGGCCAGTGACATATTTCAGGGCCCTGTGAATCCCAACCAGAGGTGCTTGCACAGACACAGGGGTGATCAGCTGCTGAGCAGCTGTGTGGTGCTGCCACTGGAAGTAATAATAATAATAACAGAGTTGGAAGGGACCATGGAGGTTTTCTAGTCCAACCCCCTCCCAGGTGTAGGGTTTCCTCCCAGGCAGGAAACCCTACACCATTTCAGACAAATGGTTATCCAACATTTTTTTAAAAATTTCCAGTGTTGGAGCGTTCACAACTTCTGCAGGCAAGTTGTTCCACTTCTTAATTGTTCTAACTGTCAGGAAATTTCTCCTTAGTTCTAAGTTGCTTCTCTCCTTGATTAGTTTCTACCCATTGCTTCTTGTTCTACCCTCAGGTGCTTTGGAGAATAGTTTGACTCCCTCTTCTTTGTGGCAACCTCTGAGATATTGGAACACTGCTATCAGTGTTCTTCTTTTCATTAAATTAGACATACCGAGTTCCTGCAACTGTTCTTCATATGTTTTAGCCTCCAGTCCCCTAATCATCTTTGTTGCGCTTCTCTGCACTCTTTCTAGAGTCTCAATATCTTTTTTACATCGTGGCGACCAAAACTGAATGCAATATTCCAAGTGTGGCCTTACCATATTAACACTTCACATGATCTTAATTCTATCCCTCTGTTTATGCAGCCCAGAACTGTGTTGGCTTTTTTGGCAGCTGCTGCACACTGCTGGCTCATATCTAAATGGTTGTCCACTAGGACTCCAAGATCCCTCTCACAGTTTCTACTATTGAGCAAGGTACCACATATAAGGTACCTGTGCATTTTGTGTTTTTTTTTGCCTAAATGTAGAACTTTACTTTTTTCATTGTTGAATTTCATTTTGTTAGATAGCGCCCAACGTTCAAGTCTGTCAAGATCTTTCTGTATCTTGAGCCTATCTTCTGGAGTGTTGGCTATTCCTGCCAATTTGCTGTCATCTGCAAATTTGATGAGTTCCCCATCTATCCCCTCGTCCAAGTCATTGATGAAGATGTTGAAGAGTACTGGGCCTAAAACAGAGCCTTGGGGTACTCCACTGCATACTTCCCTCTATGTGGATGTAGTTCCATTGAGGACTACACGTTGAATGCGGTTAGTCAGCCAGTACGAATCCATCTGGTGGTGCTGCTGTCTAACCCACATTTTTCTACTTTATCTAGTAGTAGGTTATGGTCTACTTTATCAAATGCTTTATTGAAGTCCAAGTAAATTATATCGACACGATTCCTCTGGTCCACTAATTTTGTCACTTTGTCAAAGAATGCAATAAGATTAGTCTGGCATGATCTGTTTTTGACAAACCAATGTTGACTTGGTTATTATTTTGTTTGCTTCTAGGTGTTTCGTGATTCGTTGCTTGATTACCTTTTCTAGAATCTTCCCTGGTATTGAGGTCAGGCTGATAGGTCTGTAGTTTCCTGGTTCTGTTTTTTTTCCCCCTGTTTTGAAGATGGGAACTACATCAGCTCTTTTCCAGTCCTCTGGCAGTTCCCCTGTGCTCCAGGATCTTTGAAAGATATAGTTCAGTGGTTCTGAGATCTCGTCTGCCAGTTCCTTCAGAACCTTGGGGTGTAATCCATCCGGTTCTGGTGATTTGAACTCGTCTAGAGTAGACAGTTCTACCCTCTGGTGGCTCAACAGACTAATGCAGACTGTTATTAACACAGCTGCTTGCAATTACTGCAAGTTCAAGTCCCACCAGGCCCAAGGTTGACTCAGCCTTCCATCCTTTATAAGGTAGGTAAAATGAGGACCCAGATTGTTGGGGGAATAAAACTTGACTTTGTATATAATATACAAATGGATGAGACTATTGCTTAACACAATGTAAGCCGCCCTGAGTCTTCGGAGAAGAGCGGGATATAAATTAAAAAAAACCTTACCATTTCCCCCCCTATTTTAACTTGTGTTCCTAATCTGTTTTTTGTGGTGCTGTTTTGATAGGTTGGATTGTTTTTTCCTTTTGCGTAAAGACAGATGCAAAAAATGAGTTAAGTAGATCTGTTTTCTCCCTGTTGCTTGTCACCTTCTTGCCACTTTCTCCCAGCAATGGGCTAATTGTTTCCTTGACTTTTTTCTTGTTTTTAACATGTTGGAAGAAGCTTTTTTTGTTATTTTTTACTTTTGTCGCTAGCCTTTGTTCGTTGTGAGCCTTAGCTTCCCTCACTTCATCTTTACAGGCTCGGGCTATTTGCTGATATTCTGCCTTAGTTATTTGCCCCTCTTTCCACTTTTTATACTTGTCCTTTTTGTCTTTCAATTTGTCAGATAGTTCTTTATGCATCCATGCTGGTTTCTTTTGAGATTTATTATTTTTCTTCTTCATTGGTATTGTGCTAGACTGGGCTTTTATAATCTCACTTTTCAAAATTTCCCAAGCTTCTTGAGTTGTTTTCTCCTTGAGGATTCTCATCCATGGAATCCTTCTCAAGCTCTCTCTAAGTTTATTGAAATTAGCTCTCTTAAAGTCTAAGTCTCTAGTTTGACTTTGTTCTACTACTTGTGTTTGCATAATGTTGAATCCAATATTTTTTTTATTGAAAAAGTTTTTACAAAAAAACCCTCCCCTTTCCCCCTCCCCTCTTCCTCCCCTCCTTCAAAACCCCTCCCCTTCCCTCTGACTTCCCGGAACAAACACAAGGTATAGTTAAAAAAAAAAAAAACATATGCTAAAAATTTTCCCTCCTAACTCAGTTATACTCCTGCATTTCTCATCAAATCCTACTCCCCCAATGCAATCAGAAATAATACGTCCTAATCATTCAAAGGCAGTCTGATATTTCTTCATCTGATATCTGTTTTGAATATAGTCAATCCATTTTTTCCATCCATTCATTTAAGTATCTTTCTTGCGTATTGTCTTTCAAAAAGGCTGAGATTTTAGCCATCTCAGCCAAATTGGCAACTTTCAATATCCATTCTTCTATTGTAGGTAATTCTTTCTTCTTCCAATACTGTCCTATCAGTAATCTTGCCACTGTTATTAGATTTAAAATCAATTTAGACTCAATTACTGTACAATCCGTGATAATTCCCAATAAAAAAAATTGCGGCAGGAACTTTATCTTCTTTTTTAAAACATTTTGTAAATCCACCAAATTCTTATCCAAAAAGCCTTAATATTCTTGCAAGTCCACCAAATATGAAAATATGTAGCATCATCACAATTACATCTCCAACATTTTGCTTGCATATCTGGATACATACATGATAATTTCTTAGGATCTAAATGCCATCTATAAAACATTTTATAAAAATTTTCCCTTAAGTTCTGTGCCTGCGTAAATTTAATATTTCTAACCCAACTTTTTTCCCAAGTTTCCAATAATATTGGCTCCTGAAAATTTTGTGCCCACTTTATCATACAGTCCTTTACCAAATCCCTTTCAGAATCTATTTCAAGTAACACATTATACAATCTCTTTATATGCTCCTGAGACTGGTTTCTAATTTGCCTTACCAAATTTTCCTCATTCTGCACTATACCAATTTTCTGATCTTCCTTCCATCTAGCACGTAGTTGCCCATATTGAAACCAATTATAATTTTTCCCTTATTGAATTCCAATATTGCGTGATCACTTGTCCCCAAGGTTCCTGTAGCTTCAACACCTTCTATCATTTCATCTCTGTTAGTAAGAATTAAGTCCAATATGGCTGATCCTCTTGTTCCCTTCTCTACTTTTTGGAAAATGAAGTTGTCTGCTAGGTTTGTTAGGAACCTGTTGGATCTTCCACTTGGTGCAGAGTTTGTTTCCCAGTTGATGTCAGGGTAATTAAAATCCCCCATTACTACTGTGATTTGATTCCTACATACCTTAGTTAGCTGACTAGCAAAAAGTTCATCTACTTCCTCTGTTTGGGTGGGTGGCCTATAGTATATTTATTTATTTATTTATTTATTTATTTAGATTTTTATACTGTCCTTCTCCCGAAGGACTCAGGGTGGTTTACAGCCAGTTAAAACAGAACAACAGAATAAATACAAGATAAATACAATATCATTCCCCCACCACCTGTAATATTGACCCAAATTCATTCAAGATAATTTTCATCATTGTTGTGCTCTATTTCTGTAGAGATGTAGTTATTTCTTATATATAGTGCAACTCCACCTCCTCTTTTATTTGGTCAATTTCTTTTAAATAATTTATATCCCTCTAGCTGTATGTTCCATTTGTCGGTTTCATCCCACCAAGTTTCCGTAATGGCAACAATATCATATCTGCCCTCATTTATTTGAATTTCTAATTCACCCTGTTTATTCCTCATACTCTGTGCATTGGTGTATAGACATTTGAGTCCATTTTGATTGACCTTGTGTTTACTGTCTACATAACCTGTGTTGTGACTGACTGCCCCTACTTTCTTGTCACCTGTTTGATTAGTGCACGTGGTTTGACACTCACTATTAAATGCTTGGTTTTGCTTGATAGCGGGGCTGATAATCTTATCCACACAGACATCTATGTTACATGCACTGATAACTCTATTAATTTTGGATTGATGGGGACAGAAATGTTCTGTATCAATTAATTCTCTGTCCCCATTGTTCAGTTTAAATATTTATCCAGAAAATCTGTGAATTTATTGCTAAGTAACTCAGTCCCTTTCTTTGATGGATGCAATCCATCTCTTTTGTACAGTTTTTCATTGGACCAGTTGCAGACATCATGACTAATAAAACCAAAGCCTTTCCTTTTACACCACTCCTTTAGCCACACATTAAACTCCACTACATGCTGGCCTTTACCTTTTTGTTCCTTATATACTGGTAAAACCTCTGAAAAGATAAGCCTACAACCTATACCACTAAGTTCATACCCCAAGCTCTGGAAATCATTCTGCACAGAAAGTACATCCTTTTGGGACAAATCATTTGTGCCAAGATGTATAATAGCAGCAACATCAGAATCCTTACTGGCATTCTTGACTATCTTAAGAATACATCTCTTGTCTCTGCTGGCAGTAGCACCAGGCAGACACCTGACCTCTTTCAAAACCTCCATATCCTTTCCTAAATTTACATTCCTTAAAATTGAATCACCAATCCGAAGGTGGCTTCTCTTTCTGGATACTGTGCTTTTCTTGTGTGACTGATGTGTAATTCCTGATTCACACTTTGCCCTTTCCAAAGTAAGTTCTTCATCTCGGACCATGATCCCCTACTTGTTTGAGGTATCAGTATCACAACTACCTTGACCTGTCACTTTAATGTCCCTATTAAGGTCAGCAAGGGCACTATATCTGTTATACTGGGGACACTGCAAAAGCTTTGTGTTTTTGGTTCACAGCTCTCACCGTGCCAGATCCCACGGTTGTCCATACTGCCCTTCTCCTGCAGGATCTTTATGGTAGAAGGGACTGATATCATGGCAGCTCAATAGAGTGGAATTTATTTATTTATTTATTTATTTATTTATTCGTATTTTTATACCGCCCTATCTCCCTAAGGACTCAGGGCGGTGTACAGCCATGTAAAAACACATAAATATACAAAGTAAAACATTCATCTAAAAAACTTATTATAAAGGCCAAATATTTAAAATAAACATATAAATAATAAAACCCAATTTAAAACCAAAATCTAAAATTTAGTCATTTAAAATTTAAAACCCTAGTCCAATCCTGCGCAAATGAATAGATGTGTCTTAAGCTCGCGGCAGAAGGTCCGAAGGTCAGGAAGTTGACGAAGTCCTGGGGGAAGCTCGTTCCAGAGGGTGGGAGCCCCCACAGAAAAGGCCCTTCCCCTGGGCGTCGCCAGTCGGCACTGCCTGGCCGACGGCACCCTGAGGAGTCCCTCCCTGTGAGAGCGCACGGGTCGGTGGGAGGCATTCGGTGGCAGCAGACGGTCCCGTAAGTAACCCGGCCCTATGCCATGGAGCGCTTTGAAGATCATTACCAGAACCTTGAAGCGCACCCGGAAGACCACAGGCAGCCAGTGCAGTCTGCGCAGGAGAGGTGTTACGTGGGAGCCATAAGGGGCTCCCTCTATCACCCGTGCAGCTGCATTCTGAACTACCTGGAGTCTCCAGGTGCTCCTCAAGGGGAGCCCCATGTAGAGAGCATTGCAGTAGTCCATCCGAGATGTCACGAGAGCATGAGTGACCGTGCACAGGGCATCCCGGTCTAGAAAGGGGCGCAACTGGTGAACCAGGCGAACCTGGTGAAAGGCTCTCCTGGAGACGGCCGTCAAATGGTCTTCAAAAGACAGCCGTCCATCCAGGAGAACGCCCAAATTGCGCACCCTCTCCATTGGGGCCAATGACTCGCCCCCAACAGTCAGCCGCGGCTGCAGCTGACTGTACCGGGATGCCGGCATCCACAGCCACTCCGTCTTGGAGGGATTGAGCTTGAGCCTGTTTCTCCCCATCCAGACCCATACGGCTTCCAGACACCGGGACAATACCCCGATAGCTTCGTTGGGGTGGTCCGGTGTGGAAAAGTACAGCTGAGTGTCATCAGCGTAAAGCTGGTACCTCACACCGAAACCACTGATGATCTCACCCAGCGGCTTCATATAGATGTTGAACAAGAGGGGCGAGAGAATCGACCCCTGAGGCACCCCACAAGTGAGGCGTCTCAGGGCCGACCTCTGCCCCCCCGTCAACACCGTCTGTGACCGATCGGAGAGATAGGAGGAGAACCACCGATAAACGGTGCCTCCCACTCCCAATCCCTCCAACCGGTGCAGCAGGATACCATGGTCGATGGTATCAAAAGCTGCTGAGAGGTCTAATAGGACCAAGGCAGAGGAATAACCCCTATCCCTGGCCCTCCAGAGATCATCCACCAACGCGACCAAAGCCGCCTCAGTGCTGTAACCGGGCCGGAAACCGGACTGGAACGGGTCTAGATAGACAATTTCCTCCAGGTACCGGGATAGCTGACATGCCACCACACTCTCTACAACCTTCGCCGCGAAGCGAAGGTTGGAGACCGGACGATAATTACCTAACACAGCTGAGTCCAGGGAAGGCTTCTTGAGGAGAGGCCTCACCACCGCCTCTTTTAAGGCGGCCGGAAAGACCCCCTCCAACAAGGAAGCATTTGTAAGCCCCTGGAGCCAGCCTCGTGTCACATCCTGTGCGGCCAGCACCAACCAGGAGGGACATGGGTCCAGTAAACATGTGGTGGCATTCAGCCTACCCAGCAACCTGTCCATGTCTTCGGGAGCCACAGGGTCAAACTCATCCCAAATAATCTCAACAAGACGGCTCTCAGACATCCCACCCGGATCTATCCAATTTTGGTCCAGACCGTCCCGAAGCTGAACAATTTTGTCGTATAGATAACCACTAAACTCCTCAGCACGTCCCTGCAACGGGTCATCCCGCTCTCCCTGTTGAAGGAGAGAGCGAGTTACCCGAAACAGGGCGGCCGGGCCGTTATCTGCCGACGCAATGAGGGAGGAGACGTAGCAACGTCTCGCTTCCCCCATTGCCACTAAGTCCTAGTGTAGGACCTAACTAGTGTCTGATCAGCCTCCGAACGACTGGACCTCCAAGAACTCTCTAGGCGGCTTCTCCGGTGTTTCATCTCCCTCAGCTCCTCTGAATACCAGGGAGCTAGTTGAGACCTACGCCGGGTCAGAGGCCGCAAAGGCACAACATGATCCAAGGCCCCCGCTGTGGCTCGTTCCCAAGCCACGACAAGTTCCTCGGCCGTGAGCCAGACCCCCAGGAAATGGCCCAAGCTCCGTCTGGAACCTCTCCGGGTCCATCAGGCGCCTGGGAAGGAACCAACGGGTTGGTTCCGTCTCCCTGCGGTGTTGAGTGGTGGTCAGAAAGTCTAGGCGAAGGAGAAAGTGATCTGACCATGACAAAGGCTCAATGACTAAATCCCTCAAGTCCAGATCCTTCAACCACTGACCAGAGATAAAAATCAAGTCCAGAGTGCCACCCCCACTGTGAGTAGGGCCAGCAACTACTTGAGTCAGGTCCAAGGCCGTCATGGAAGCCGTGAACTCCCGAGCAATGGAAGATGACAGGCCGGTCGATGGCAAGTTAAAGTCCCCCATGACAATAAGTCTGGGGGTCTCCACCGCCACTCCAGCCAACACCTCCAGGAGCTCGGGCAGGGCTGCTGCCATGCTGCAAGGAGCCAGGTACGTGACAAACAAGCCCATCTGACATCTATGACCCCCATCTCACAAAGAGGGCAATCTGAGGAACAGTGGTCTCCCTTGGCTCCAGACTCTCTCTAATCACAACCGCCACCCCTCCACCCCTACCCTGGGCCCTTGGCTGATGGAATGCTCAGAAACCCGGCGGGCACCTTTGGACAAGGGGCACGCCCCCTTCTGCGCCCAACCAGGTCTCCGTAACACCCATAAAGTCCGCGGCACCCCCCTGAATAAGATCATGAATTAGGGGGGCCTTATTGGCCACGGACTGTGCGTTGCACAGCATCAGCCGAAGGCCCGGGGTCTGAGGGTCTTGACCATCCAGGGAACGGGAGGAGTCTGAGGGCTCGGGGGGCGCGATAGCCTGCAAGCATCGAGCACGCGCCCCCATAAAACGATATGAGCCCCCGCTCCCGCCATATCTGCCCCTCCCCCTTACCGTGGAAATAGGACCACCCTCTACCGGTGGAACACAAACTCCCCCCATGACCCTCGGACCTATTAACTTACCGCCACGAGCATACGCAGGAACTGGACCCCCACCCAACGGGTTTCCCCCAACACCCGCCCTTTCCCTCCCACCCCTTAAAAATGCCCTATCTAAAAAACCCCAAAGGCTCTTCCTCTTAGCATGCCACCTCTGTGGGTCCCAAGACCCGTCATTGAGGCCGGCCCTCGGTAACGAAGCGGGCCATTCCTGCGAGGCGGGGGCACCTCGCAGGCGCAAGAGTTCATGTGCAGCGTAACGCATAGAAAAGTACGAATCGGCGATGGATGCTAAGATGGCAAAATCCCAGGTGGTAGGACGTTAGCAAAAGATGGAACCTCCAACGGATGTCCAGTTGTCAAGGAGGACAAATAAAAGCTGGAACCAGATAGAGATGATAAAACCAGGACAGACAAACCGACAGCCTCCATGATAAACCTATGGAATGGCTGAATTGGGCAACTAATTTCTGCTTGGAGAGCACAGATTTGAGATTCCAGATAGGTAATCTGTCCATGTAGATTACTAATTTGTTTACAAAGAGTTTACAAAAAGTCCCATTGCTGCTGTCACCTCCTTGTTGTTCACACCGGGCGCCTGCCCCATTGCCTGCTGCCCATTGCCACTTGCGTAGACCCGGCCAGAAGAGCAGCCTGCTGATGAGCAGCTGGTCAGTGCTGGCCTGATGTGTGATGACCCAGGGCATGGCACGAAGGCAACACAGCCAGAGAAGCAGTATGAGTCCTTTATTGGCACCAACTTTGCCCCCAACATCCCATTTACTCTATGGCCTGGAGAAAAGCTCTCCTACAAACGTGCAGCAGCTTCTGGCTGCAGATACTCCAGTCCAAACACTGTAAAGCAGAATGAGTGCAATCAATCACTTCAACAGGGCAAGATAATGAGTCCCAGAAGTGAAGAATCACGGCAATAATTCCAGCAAGACAAGATAAGTACACAGAAGCATAGCACTAATTCAAACAGGCAGGAGGAATGCCAGGAATGCAGGCCACAACTCTCAATACTAGATGAATTCAGTGTTTGTTCCCAGCAAACACCCCTCCCAGCTGCCTCTCCTTTAAACTCCATCCCCACATGTATCTTGTGAAGGGAATTGGGGCCCTTTCCTTCCTCGTAAGCCACGCAAACCACGTTGCTCTCTTCTGCATTTTTGTCTGCACACCCTAGGATGAGTATGGGGTGGGCCTTGGTCCTCATCTGAACCCTTGGTCTACCTTTCCCTAGACTGATTTTGCCCTTCCCCAGTTTCCTCTACAGCCAGTGGAGCCACTCTCCTGATCTCTGTCAGCTGTTCACCTTTCATCTGAGATTCAGATTTCAACAGGGACATGACAAAACGTGTACCACTGCCACAGGCTCGCCCATCATTGTGATCACTGTCTCCAGTGTGTGCTGCTTCATGTCCATCCCACCCCCACCACCCTCAGGTATGGCGAGCCCCAGCTTGGGACTCGACACATATGCAACTAGGTTAAATAATAATTTACTGACAAATAGCCTTTGAAGCTGTAGAAGATACCTTAACAGTCTATTGCTGAATTTGGAGTCTCCAATTTATCTGCTGAGAAAATGTCATAAAAGACTGAAAATAATGAGTTCATGTTCTTCTTAGTGCCATCTCATGAACTAAAAGCTAGCTAAAGTCTCAAGCCTTTTTTTTAAACAATTTTTTTCCAGACACCCAAACATAAAATACATATTTTCTGAATAGTGTATTGAACGAGTCAAAATTCATACAGCTTATTTTCTCCATATTTACTATATATACTCCAATTTCTGCCAATATTCTACTTTCCCCCTTTTATCTCTTATTTGTATTTTTATAGAATATATAATCAATATTACCATCCATCCTTGCCTCCTTATCCTCACCTATTTCAAATTATTCTCTTCATTTCTCCCTTTATCATATGTTTTTCAGTTTTTTAATCTATCGAAACCCTTTACTTTAAACACAGTCATTCAATCATTTAATTTTTCACAATTATTTTTTTAGTATCAATTTTCCCAAAGATGGACCAAATTTTATCATATGTTACTACTTTATCTGTTATTTTTCCCTTTTAAGCATATGTTTCTTTATATTTGTTTTACATCATCTTTATCTAAAATTAATCATTTTACCATCTAACCTGAAACAATACAATTCTTCCCATTTATTTTTATAACCTCCTTTTTGAGTAAACCTAATTTCCATTTCAAATTCATTCCAACTTTTGCCTTCAAATAATTCCTTTTTATAATTCAATTTTTACAGTCCCAGTATTAATACAATTCCTTTAAACTTTCTGGGTTACAAAATATACTTCATCTTATTCCAATAATATAATCATCAATATTACTTCTATCACAATTATTTATAAGGCTATTATTATACTTGTATATAATTTCCCCTTCTAAATAAATCATTTTATATCAAGTCAGTTGTCATTTAAATTCAATTTTAACAATCCCAATATTTTTAATTTTATTCATTTCCATTTCATTTAAATTTCAATCTTTTAATCCCTTCTAAATATATCATTTTATACCAAATCTATTTCATCTTAATCATCACCAGAAACAATACAATTCTTCACATTTGTTTTTATAATTCATTTTATGTAATTCAATTTTTACAATAATTTCCCATTCTAAATAAATCATTCTATATCAAATCAAATATGTTGTCATTTAAATTCAATTTTTAAAATCCCAATATTTTTAATTTTATTCATTTCAGATTTCCTCTTATTCAAATACTATAATCACCAATACTAACCCTAATGCCATTGTTAATACAATTATTACTTTACATATATTTCATATTACCCTTCCTCCTATCTATTAATTACTCCCTTTAACAATTTTTATCCTGGTCCATCTAATATACCACCCATTTTCTTTTTTTCTTTTTCTTCTTTTTATAGTTATCCTCTTTTATTCTCTTCTGATCTATTCCCTTTTTCTCCTCTTATCTTCCTTGTTTCCCCATTTTTAATCCCAATGCAATCATTCACTTTTCCCCCTCTGAATTTTCTATTTTTAACATTGTTAATCCCAATGTAATCATTTTTAAAAAAAACATTTCTCACCTATATTGCCCTCTATTCTCAGCTGATCTATTTCCCCTTTTTCCTCTCTGCTTCTTTCTGACCTCTCTATTTTTAGCACTGTTAATCCCAATGTAATCATTAAAACTGTTATTCACTCTCTTTTATTCCATTGCTATTTCCAATGTAATCATTTAATTTTTCATCAGTGTCTTTATCTTCAGTGTTATTTTGTTGCTTCTTATTAATAAGAAGTTTTATTTATAGAAGTTTCTTATTAATAAGAAGCAGTTGTTATTAATGAAGGTTTGGAACCGAGGGAGGTCACTGTCCTGCAGATAGCCGGATGTGAGTCCCTCCTTGTGAAGTGGGGTCAGGGGAGGCAGATGAGCTTGTTGATCACGTACCTGGCTCCTTGCTGCGTGGCAACAGCCCTGCCCGAACTGCTCGAGGTGGTGGCCGGGATGGCGGTTGATACCCCCAGACTCATGGTTATGGGGGATTTCAACCTGCCGTCGGTTGGTGAATCATCAATGGCAGCTCGGGTGTTCATGGCTTCCATGACGGCCTTGGACCTGACCCAGTTAGTTACTGGTCCCACACACACGGGGGGAAACATGCTGGATCTGATCTTTGTCTCGGGACAGTAGTTGAATGATCTAGAATTAGGGGACTTAGTCATTAATCACCTGTCATGGTCTGATCATTCGCTCCTTTGACTCGACTTCATAACCGCCAACCCACACCACAGGGAGATGGAACTGGTTTGCTGGTTCCGTCCCAGGCGCCTGATGGACCCGAAGAAGTTTCTGATGGAGCGTGGGCCATTCCCTGAGAATCTGGCTCATGGCTCGGTGGAAGAACTAGTCGCTGCCTGGGAAAGGTCAGCGGCTGGGGCTTTGGACCGAGTCGTGCCTTTGCGGCCTCTGACCCGGCACCGATCTCGACCAGCTCCTTGGTACTCTGAGGAGCTGAGAGAGATGAAGCACCGGAAAAGAGTGATTGGAGGACTAGCCGTTCTGAACCTGACCGAACACTAGTTAGGTCTCATATTCAGACCTATCTGGTGGCGATAAGAGTGGCAAAACGTGAGTATTTTTCCACTCTTATTGCATCGGCAGATAATCACCCAGCCGCCCTGTTTAGGGTGACCCGCTTCCTACTTCATCAGGGGGCGCGGGAGGACCCCTTACAGGGACGTGCTGAGGACTTCGGACAATATCTGCACAATAAAATCGCTCAGATTCGGGATGGGATGGGCTGGACTCTGATTGGGTTGGTTCAGGTGGGATGATGGAGGATGTTCTTGGTGAGGTTATCTGGGATGAGTTTGAGCCTGTGGCCCTGAGGACATGGACAGGATACTGGGGAGGTTGAATGCGACCACATGTTTATTGGACCCGTGTCCCTCCTGGTTGGTACTGGCCACGCAGGAGGTTACACGAGGCTGGTTACAGGGAATTGTAAATGCTTCTTTGAGAGAGGGTGCCTTCCTGTCCGCCTTGAAGGAGGCGGGGGTGAGGCCCCTCCTCAAGAAGCCTTCCCTGGATCCAGCTGTGTTATCAAATTACCGTCCAGTCTCCAACCTTCGCTTCTTGGCGAAGGTTGTTGAGAGTGTGGTGGCACAACAACTTCCTCGGTACCTGGAGGAAACTGTCTAGTTAGACCCGTTCCAGTCCGGCTTCTGACATGGTTACAGCACGGAGATGGCTTTGGTCGCGTTGGTGGATGATCTCTGGAGGGCCCGGGATAGAGGTTGTTCCTCTATCCTGGTCCTATTAGACCTCTCAGCGGCTTTCGATACCATCGACCATGGTATCCTGCTGCAACGATTAGAGGGATTGGGAGTGGGGGGCACCATTTATTGGTGGTTCTCCTCCTATCTCTCTGATCGGTCGCAGACGGTGTTGGCAGGGGGGCAGAGTTGACCGCAAGGCACCTCACTTGTGGGGTGCCGCAGGGGTTGGTTCTCTTGCCTCTCCTGTTCAACATCTATATGAAGCCGCTGGGGAAGATCATCCATGGTTTTGGAGTGCAGTATCATCAGTATGCTGATGATACTCAGCTGTACGTTTCCACCCCAGACCACCCCAATGAAGCCGTCAATGTGATGTGTTGGTGTTTGGAGGCCATGCGGGTCTGGATGGGGAGGAACGGGCTTCAACTCAATCCCTCCAAGACTGAGTGGCTGTGGATACCGGCATCCCAGTACATTCAGCTGCTTCCATCGCTGGCTGTTTGTGCCAAGTCATTGGCCCCTATGGAGAGAGTTCGCAACTTGGGTGTTCTCCTGGATGCTTGGCTGTCGTTAGAAGGCCACATGACGGCCGTCGCCAGGAGGGCCTTTTATCAGGTATGCCTGATTCACTAGTTGTGCCCCTTCATAGACTGGGATGCCTTGTACACGGTCACTCATGCCCTCGTCACTTCCCGCCTGGACTACTGTAATGCTCTCTACATGGGACTCCCCTTGAAGGGCACCCGGAGGCTCCAACTGGTCCAGAATGCGGCTGTGCGGGTGATAGAGGGAGCCACTTGTGGCTCCCATATAACACCTCTCCTGCGCAGGCTGCACTGGTTGCCGGTGGTCTTCCGAGTGCAATTCAAGGTGTTGGTAACCACCTTTAAAGCGCTCCATGGCTTAGGACCGGGGTACTTACGGGACCACCTGCTGCCACCGGTAGTCTCCCATCGACCTGTGTGCTCCCACAGGGAGGGTCTCCTCAGGGTGCCGTCAGCCAAACAATGTCGGCTGGTGACCCCCAGGGGGAGAGCTTTCTCTGTGGGGGCTCCAGCCCTCTGGAATGAGCTTCCTCCGGGGTTACAATCACTCCCCCACCTCCGGACCTTCCGACGCGAGCTCAAGACCCTATTGTTTCATCGCGCAGGGCTGGCCTAATGTGTAATGTGTTGTATTTTAATTGGGGTTTTATTATTTGATTTTAAAGATTCTTAATTGTTAGCCAAAATTTAATTAGATTTTTATATTGTTTTTAATTTATTTATGACTATTGTGAATTCTGTTTTTATGTTGGCTGTGAACCACCCTTCGGGAGAAGGGTGGTATAGAAATCTAATAAACCTAAACCTAAACCTAACCTAATAGCTTGTTTATCCCATTGAATATGGTCTGGAAAAATTCTTGATTTTTTTCTGTTCACATCAAATGATAAATGTACTATTTTAACCATTTCAGTTAGTTCTTGCCACATTTTGATGTTCTAGTTGCTTTTTAACTGCAATTTAAAGTTTGTTGTTTTTCATCTTTTGTGTTATCAATGTTCAGTTGTTGAGAAGACAAACAAATCCTCCTTACAAACTCTCATGGCTGGTTCCTCAAGGACGCAGTAAATTTCCTGTATTTAAAGTGTTCAATGTAATACTTTTTTTTCTGCCAGTAGATGGCTCCCTAGAATCCACAAGTTCCAAATCAACAATGTAACAAAATATCCAGTTTTGTATATTAAATCCAATCAACTTTCTTTCTTTCTCTTCTAAGTTTTTTATACTTTCTAATTTCCAACTTTACATTCCAGTTCAAGTTCAATTTAAAATCTTTGACAAAGTTTTTCTATTGTGGGTTTTTCGTTATTCTTTAATCTTCCTTTAAGGTTCAAAATTTTTCTTGCAGTTTATATTCAATCCTGTTCCAAAAGTATTTTCTTTTGTGTTTCTTTTTCTTATAATAAATTTTAGACTCTCCAAATTCAGCATCCACTTTTAAAATTTAAACATCAAACTCCGTTTTGGGCTTTAGTGTTTTTTACTTCTGCTTTTTCTTTAATCTGTCAATTAACTTCCCCTGACGTTATTTAGCTGCTGTTTCCATGCCAGGATAGCTTTAAAAATTTACAATTTTTTTCTTTATTACCTGTGAGTTGGCCAATTACTCACCCAGTACCAATACTCTGTCCAAATCTCCTCTCCTGCACAATTCTTATTCCAGATGCCCCGGCTTCATGGCGGTCACAATGGCCGCCCCCCTCCCCCCCCCCCGTCAGATTGAAGCGTTTTCTTTGGCTTTCTGAAGAAGTTGCCTGGTCCTCTTTAGCTGTCCAAGATGCCTCTCCTTCTTCGCCATCTCTACAGGATAGTTCCAGTCCAAAGATCCCCCGACAGTGGTTCGTCTGGCTGAGTTTCGCCAGGTTCATCAAAGCCTGGTATTTTCCCAGCCAGTCTCACTGTGACGCTTCCAGTCTCTCCCCGCATGATGGCTGGCTAAAGTCTCAAGCCTTGATTAGCCTACAAAATTCCTCTTGGTCATGGAAGAAACATATTTTCATTTTCCCATGGCGGTGCTGACAAATCCTCAGCATTGCAAGAAAGCTATTTTTGATCTTCCATCATAAAGCATTGGGCAATACCTGATAGATTTATTCATAAACAGAACCATTTGGAACACACAGCATCTATATTTGTATAAGAAAATAAATAAACAGGTAAGTAAGCCAAGGCAGAGGAAAGAGAAGTTCTTCTTAAAATTATTCCACTCAGCAGAGTTTTGAAACTGAAAAAGAGAGAAGTGTCAGCTGGTCAAGACAAGGACAAAATATCTAGCCTACTATCAGACTAGAACTACTGTATTTAATTACTTCCAGAAGTTTAAGGCTAGAACAAAAATTCAGGAAAGGGTTGTGATCCCAGGCAATGGTTAAAATTCAGGTACCAGAGACTTGTATCACATGATAAAACAGGCCAAAAGGACTTTATTTCCAATAATTGTCTTTACTTCTGTCATTGCCTTTTAAATGTCAAGCTCGCTTTGATAAGTTCTAACTTGGCCAAACTTGGCCAAAATTCAGTACCACTGTGTCAGTTATTCCAACTTTTAAAATCTTGAATATAATTTTATTTTTCCTCCCACCTTATTCAGTGTTTTATGCTTTTCACAGTCTGTGATAAGAGCCAGTTGTTTCTTGACTTTATCCAAATCCTTGCCTAGTCACTTTTAGTCCCAAATATCTCTTGGTCATGTTTCTAATGCCCAAGGAAACATTCATAATCAGAAACTCAGTTCTATAGTCTGACACTTTCCTACAGCGCAACTTTTGCAGCACTGGAATTGTTTCAGGCACAGGACTGTAGACTAGTGATTTTATTAAAGCTGTCTCATGAGGTGATTGTATTTTTTGACACATTTTCCTTCTATAGCAAAGAACACAGAGAATACAAGACACAAGTATGCTTGAACATCTGCCAGCATGACAAATACTATAATATATAGTATAAATCTGAACCTATGGCACATGTGCCATAGGTGGCACATAGAGCCATATCTGTGGGCATGCGAGCGTTGCCCTAGTTCAGCTCCAGCGCACGTGCGCACGCCGGTCAGCTGATTTTCAGGCCTTCCAGTCCCACCGGAAGTCAGGAAATGGGCTGTTTCCGGCTTCTAGAGGGCCTCCATTGGGGTGGGGAAAGCCGTTTTTACCCTCCCTAGGCTCCAAGAAAGCATCTGGAGCCTGGGGAGGGTGAAAAATGGGCCTACTGGGCCCACTGTGCCATTGCATGCCAAAAGTGGGGGGAGCGCAGAGGGATGTCACACATGCATGCGCAAGGGGCAGGGCACATTGAATTATGGGTGTGAGCACGTGCACACGTGACTCCTCCACACTCCCCCTGCTTTTGGCATGCGACAGCCAAAAGGTTAGCCATCACTGGTATAAATATATAAAAGGCAGGTTAAAAATGAAAGCAATCTGGCTTGCTTCATTGTTTCTTTAGACAACCCCATATTCCTGTGTAACTTAATATTTTGCTATTTTACGATATTTGAATGTTCAAAATTCCTACCTATCTCAGACTTCAGCCCACAGTTTGGAATTAATGCTTTTTTCTAAATTAAATACTTTTATTGAATAGATCAGATACAGAATGCACAAGTCAAATGTGCAAGTTATACTGCATGCCCTAGGACAGAGGTGTCAAATTCAAGGCCTGGGGGCCGGATCTGGCCCATGGGGTACTTACATCTGGCCCATGGGGCTGCCCTGGAAACAGCAAAGGACCAGCCCGCAGTGCCTCTGCCAGTGAAAGTGGAGCCCTCCTGAGTTCTCTTTTGGCTGGCAGAGCATTGCAGGAGGTCATCACAGCTGAAAATGAAGCTCGCAAGGGCTGCAGACAGCACTCCCAACTTCATTTTCACTGGCAGAGGATTGCATGAGGCCATCACAGCCAAAAACGGAGCCCGTTTTTGCTGGCACAGCACTCAGGCCACCATAGGATCCTCTGACTCAAGTAACATTGAGCTGGCCGTGCCCACCCTGGCCACAGCCCCCCGGCCCCACAAGATCAAACACAACCCTGATGCAGCCCTAAATTGAATTGAGTTTGACACCCCTGCCTGTCAGTGTAGATATATTCATGAACTAGAATAGGCATAGCAGTGGTGGGTTGCTATAGGTTCATCCTGGTTTGGGCAAACCAGTAACGGCGGTGGCAAGAGGCTCCACCCACCTTTCCAGATGCTTCTGCACAGCAGCATCATGTGCACAAGTGCGCACATGGCCATGAGCGAACCAGTAGCAACAGGATTTGCAACCCACTACTGAGGCATAGCAACAAGTCAGCTGATGAGGGCTGTTTGGTGACTGAAACAGTTTGGAGTCTTCTCTGATGGAGGGGAATGGCACAGTCCCTATGGCCCAGGAGGGATGATCTTGGGAGGAGGACAAGGCAATCCTGGGTCTCTTGGGCCTCAGAAGAGTAGGCAGGGTGGAAGAAAGGGTACAGGATGACCAAGCAAGGAGGGGGGAGATGGAAAGGGCAAGCAGTAAAGCAGAGGAGCAATGGAACTCCAGAGACGAGTAACTGCTTCCCCCGCCTGATCACTGAGTGCAGAGAATGGAAAGGAGTCAGCGCAAGGCAGCCTGACTACTTGGGAGGAGGGCACCCCACCCCTCCTCACAAGGCTCACCTGAGGAATAGTATTTAGAGAGATGCCATGAGGAGGGGCTTTTGCCGGGAACCCGTGTTTGTTTTCAGATTACATTCCCCCAGCTTTGAGTCAGACCTGTTGCCTTGTTGTGAAGACTGCTTTTGCTTTGCTTTGAGGACTGCTTTTGCCTTGCTTTGAGGACTACTTTTGCCTTTCTCTGAAAACAGCTTTTGCCTTGCTTTGAGGACTGCTCTTGTCTTGTCCTAGCCTTGACAACTTTGCCTTCGAAAATGCCCTTGTCTCATGCCTGGACTTTTGCTTTGTGGCCTGGCTGGGTAATCTATGAACTGAGGGTGGAGCCTTACTGGTCATGGAGTGTCATTTGTTTAACTATTCCCAAGAGAAATAAAGACCTCTCTGGAGGCTTGTCTAATCATGACCACTTGGGTCATAACACTACCTTTTCATTCCTCTCTATCATCATCTGTATATAAAGAATGGTGCCTGCTGTTAATAATATAAATCAATGGAAACAGTCCAAATTATTGAAATGCTTGATTTTTTATGACCTCAAAACTGCATAGCAAGTTCTTAGGGGAGAACTTTCCTTGCAGCAGTCAAATTTCATACGTGATGAGTGATACAAGATCAGAGCTACCAGAGTTCACAATAACTAGACTGAGTTTTGAAAGCAACCAGAGCACAGTTAATGGTATTTCAACAGACTCCCATGTATGCAATATATATTTTTGTCTACTGTCCATCCTCATACTGTTTATAATTGTATTAGTTGTCTAGCAACCTCTAAAAGTACAAAACGATTAGCAAGTCTCCGAAGAACATAGCTAAAAGATATATGGTCACTGATTCTTTTTCTTTTTTAAAAAATATTTTATTAAATTTCTTTTTTTTTTTGAAAAGTTTTACAAAAAGAAATAAATTTTTCTCCCCCTCCCCCCTCCCTCCCCCCTCCCTCAAAAACCCCCCTCCCCCCCAGACTTCATACATTAAATTTTTAAAGTCACAATCCTTCTCTTTCACATATCCTGACTTCCTCCTTTAAAATCAAAAATTACGTCCTTCATTCAAAGGCAGTCTGATCAATCTCTTAGTCTGATATCTATTTTGAATATAGTCAATCCATTTCTTCCATTCGTTTAAATATTTTTCTTGAGTATTGTCTTTCAAAAAGGCTGAGATTTTGGCCATCTTCGCCAAATTAGAAACTTTCAATATCCATTCTTCTATTGTAGGTGGGTCTTTTTTCTTCAGTACTGTCCAATCAGTAATCTTGCTGCTGTTATCAAGTTCAATATCAATTTAGTATTAGTTACTGTATAATCCATCGTAATCCCTAAAAGGAAAAATTGTGGTTGAAACTTAATCTTCTTCTTCAAAACATTCTGCATAATCCACCAAATTTTTATCCAGAAAGACTTAATTTTCTTACAAGTCCACCATACATGAAAATATGTAGCATCATCACAATTGCATCTCCAACATTTCGCTTGCATATCTGGATACATACATGATAGTTTCTTAGGATCTAAATGCCATCTATAAAACATCTTATAAAAGTTTTCCCTTAAATTCTGCGCTTGCGTAAATTTAACATTTCTAACCCAAATTCTCTCCCAAGTTTCCAACATTATTGGTTCCTGAATATTCTGCACCCAGTTTATCATACAATCCTTTATTAAGTCTCTTTCAGAATCTATTTCTACCAACACATTATACAATCTCTTTATATGCCCCTGGGTTTGATTTCTAATTTGTTTTACCAAATTTTCTTCATTTTGAATAATACCAATTTTCTGATCTTCTTTCCATCTAGCCTGTAACTGTCCATATTGAAACCAAGTATAGTTCCTCCCTTCTTCTTTTAATGTATACGAAGATTTTAGTTGTAAATTTCCCCTCTCATTATATAAAAGTTCTTTGTAAGTAATCATTTCTTGTTCCTGTTCTATACTAATATTCTCTACTGCGTGCCGGGGACTCACCCATATAGGAATTTTAAAATTTAACTTATAATAATACTTCTTCCAAACACGCAAAAGAGCAATTCTCAACACATGATTCTTAAAAGCTTTGTCTACCTTCTTATCGTGTAATAAATATGCATGCCAACCATATAATAAATCATAACCTTCTATATTCAAAATCCTTTCCTCCATTAAGTTAAACCAGTCACTTATTACAGAGAAAACAACTGCTTCATAATAGATTTTTAAATTAGGCAATTTTAATCCTCCTCTTCCCCGTGTATCTTGCATTATTTTCATTTTGACTCTTGCTTTTTTGCCTTCCCATATAAATTTATTAATTCCAATCTGCCATTCTTCCAAATTTTTATCTTTCTTAATTATCGGTATCATCTGAAACAAAAACAAGAATTTAGGTAAAACATTCATTTTTATAGCTGCTATTCTCCCCAACAGAGATAATTGTAATTTTTTCCAAGTATTCATTTCTTTTTGAATTTTGTGCCATAACACATCATAATTATTCTTATACAATTTCACATTTGATGAAGTAAGAAAAACTCCTAAATATTTAACCTTTTTTACAATTTCAAATCCTGTTATTTCCTCTAACTTTTCTTTCTGATTCTTAGTCATGTTTTTTATAACCATTTTGGTTTTATTTTGATTCACTTTAAACCCTGAGACCTTTCCATATTGATTAATTAATTCCAACAAATACACACTTGAGTTTATAGGATGAGTCAACATGATCACCAAATCATCTGCAAATGCTCTCACTTTATATTCATGTCTTCTAATTCTAATACCCTCTATCTCCCTAAATTCTCTTATCTTATCCAATAAGGGCTCCAAGGACATAACAAACAATAAAGGTGATAAGGGACACCCTGCCTCGTTCCTTTTGCAATTTTAAAACTATCTGTCAAACTACCATTAATTATTATCTGAGCTGTTTGCTCTCCATAAATTGCCCTAGGTATTCTTGTAAAGCTATTTCCAAATTGCATTTTATCTGCTAATTTAAATAAAACTCCCAATGCAATCGATCAAAAGCTTTCTCTGCATCCAAAAAAATAAACGCTGCTGGAATTTGATTTTTCTTTTCCAAATATTCTAATAAATTCACTATCTGCCTGACATTATTCCTCATTTGTCTCCCCTTTATAAATCCTGACTGATCAGTATGAAACCTTTGTTGTACAATTTCCATTAACCTATTTGCCATTATATTCGCAAAAATCTTATAATCATTATTCAAGAGTGAAATCGGTCTATAATTCCCAGGCTTGGTACAATCCTGATCCTCCTTTGGTATCAATGAAATAAAAGTAGTTCTCCATGATGGGGGCACTCCTCCCCCCATCTGTATCTGATTAAATAACTCCTTAAGTGGACCTACTATCTCATTCTGTAATTTTTTATAATATATTGCTGTAAATCCATCTGTACCCGGAGATTTACCTAATTTTAATTGCTTTATTCCCAAAATAATTTCTTCAGACATTATAGGCCGATTCAACTCTTTCCTTTGTTCATTAGTTAAACCTTTAACCTTATGTTCTTTCAAGTAATTATCAATATCCATATTCAATATTGTATCTCTAGCATATAAATTTGAATAATATTCCAAGAAAGCTTTTTTAATTTTATCCTGTTGAAATCTCTCTTTACCTTTGTATTCTATTCTTTCTATATTACGTGCTTTCTGTCTTTTCCTTAACATATAAGCCAACCACCTCCCTGATTTATTGGCATTACAAAAAGTATTATGTTTAGCATATTGTATATTTGTTGCCACCTGATCTGCCATTAACATATTAAATTGACTCTGTAATATCTTTATCGCATCATTAATTTTTGAATCATGTGGATTATATACCAGTAATTGTTGTTTCCTCTGAATTTCCTCTTCTAAATCCCTACGCTGTTTTTGTAGTTTTCTCCTCTGTCTACTATTAATATATATCAAAATACCTCTCATATAGGCCTTACTGGCGTCCCACACCATTTCTATCGAAATTCCCTTATTCAAATTATAATCAAAAAATTCTTTCATTTGTTTTTTACATTGATTTACATTATCCTCATATCTAAACAAATTTTCATTTATTCTCCATGATCTTCTTCCTCCTTCATATTGCAACTCCATCCATACGATGGAGATCTATGATCAGTTAAACACCTTGGAAATATCTTTGTTTTCTTAACCCTAGAAAACAAGTCATTGGTAATTAATATAAAATCAATACTTGAAAAAGATTGATGCCTATCCGAAAAATAAGTATAGTCTCTGTCGTCAAAATTCTGCATTCTCCAAATATCTCTCAACTCAAAATCTTCCATCAAATCAAAAAAAAAAGATTTAGGCAATTTTTCATGTGTAGGAATTTTCTTAGAAAGAGTTCTTTTATCTTTTCTAATATCCATTACACCATTCCAATCCCCTAATATAATAAATGTTTTATAATCCTAAAGAGTCAATTTTTCATGTAACAATTTATAAAAATTTTCTTGTTGTTGATTAGGTGCATATATGCCAATCACAAGTGTCTTTTTTCCTTCTAATATCAATTCAATAGCAATATATCTTCCTTGAGTGTCCGCTTCAATTAATTTAGCTGATATATTTTTCTTCAAATATATAACTATACCATTTTTCTTATTCAAAGCAGAAGAAACAAAATGTTTACCTAATTTCGAATTAATCAAATATTTCTGATCTGATAATTTTATATGTGTCTCTTGCAAACATATCACATCGTTTTTAAATTGTTTCAAATAATGGAATATTTTTCTTCTTTTCTGTGCTGAATTCAAACCATTAACATTCCATGTCAAAAATTTATTTGCCATCACTGGCCTCTTGAAGCTTCTGAGCAATTAGCTGAAGACTCTCACTCTTCGGCTTGGCTCCTCCCACAGCTTCAGTAGTAGAATCCCGTTCCTGTCTTTGAAGTCGTTCCTCTATCTCCTTACGCCTAATAGCTCCCCTTGTCACTCTTTGTTCTTGAGGTTGTTCTTGAGATACTGACATCACAGGTGCCGTTTCAGCTTCCCCTCTCTGTTTCTCTTGAAGACTTTTATCCACTGTTTCTACATCCACTTTCAATACATTAAAAAGAAAATCTTTTGCTTTCAATTCAGTATCAATTCGATATCTCCTGCCTTGAAAAAATAATGTTAAGCCAATTGGAACCTCCCATCTATATTGAATCTGATGCTTCTTAAGCTCTTGTGTAAAAAATCTAAAGTCCCTCCTATCCTTTAGCATTTTAGCAGGGATCTCTTTCAGGACCAACACCTCCTGTTCTCCTATTTGCAATTTCTTTTTGTATGTAGCTTGCAAAATCTGATTTCTCATTGTAGAAGTCAAAAAATAAATTACAATATCTCTTGGGAGCTTTTTCTACCTCGCTACCCAAGAATTAACCCTGTATGCTTTATCAATTTGAAAATCAACTTCTCAAGGATCCATTCCTAACATTTCAGCTAGAGCTTCTGATATAACTTTTTAAAGATCTTCTTCCTTCTGATCCTGGAAACCCCTAATTCTCAAAGCCTTCTCCAATGCTCTATATTGCAATACCACCACATGGTCCTCATTTTTGTCCACTTTATTTTGGAGCTCTCCAACTTTATTGTCCAAATACTGATTTGTTTGACTAATTACTTCCACTTTATCCTCCATTACTTCCAAATTTTTTGCCAAACCTTGAAAAGCCATCAATAGATCTTCTCTAATTTTTTTATTAGTCTCTTTAATTTCCTCCCTAAGTTGATCCTTCACACCATGAATATTATTCATAAGTTCTTTAAATCTCTCTTCAGAAACTCTGTTCTGTTCCTTTAACATATCTTCCAAATTTGCTTCAGACCCCCTTCTCATCATGGGAGCTTTTGGTGGTTTAAAAGCTATTTTAATTTAAGTAAAGTCTCTAATTAGAATTGTAAAATGGAAACTTTCACCTTGTTTCCTATGGAGAGCTTCAATTCTATTTGAAACCACAAAAACACAATTCACTTTCACTCACAAGCAGTTTCCAATCCACTTCCTCTCAGACTCCATCTTTTTCTTCACTGAGTTAAAGTAAAAAAAAAGTTCTTTCCTTTTAAAAATGGAGTAGAAGTCAGCTTTCTTCTTACCACCCCAATAATCGAACACTTGTATTTGTCCCGTCTGCATCTAGTATTCAAAACGGAATCAATCGAGCAGGTGGACGTCTTCCTCTCATCCTGCCTAAAGCAGGGTCGAGCCGAGTCCGGAGCAAGGCTGGATTATGCAGGCTCCCCTCCAAGGCTCCACTAAACAAAGCAGAGCCCCTGTGGAGATCTTCTGCTCTCCAACTGCTCTTGGCAATTCCCTTTCACCCAAGGAATGCTTTGAAGTCAACTAACAGCTGGTAAATGCTGTTTCGCTGGCTTTTAATGAAATCTCAGTTCGGGGCGCCCTTAAGGCATCCTCCGAGGAAGACAGAAGCCAACCAGAAATTATTAAATTTCAACAAACTATAAAGTACAAAAATGCAAAAAAAAAAGGGGGGGAAGGTTAATAAAAACAAAATCAAGAGTGCAAAGAAAATAGAAAAAGAGGGACAAGGGGGAAAAGGAGAAAAATAATAATTCTCAACTTTCTTCAGTACAAATACAAATATAAAATAGCATCTTACTCTAAAATCAACAAGAATATACAGTATTTGTATCAGCATAATCTAATTGTCAAATTCCAAAAGTAAATATTTGTTTCTTTTAGTTTCTAGCAAGTAGTTTCCAAGTCTCCCTTATTTAATACATTTCAAAGACAACTTACAGATATGGCCCTCTGTACTACTAAAAATTTCTGCTACTGGTTCTCCAAACCGCTTAAAATTTCTCCAGAACCTGTCAGAACCTGCCGAATTTCACCTGATTTCAATTAATATTAATGGATTGAACTCCTCGGGAAAAATTATAAAATTTTTGACAAAAATTGTAAAAACTAAACATGGATATAGTATGCCTACAAGAAGTTCATATTAAGAAACAATATGGTAACATACTAGAATACCTCAAAATAGGAAAGCTCTATTTATCCCTAGCACAACAAAAGAAGAGAGGAATAGCTCTATATATCAAATAATGGCTAAAACCTAAACAAATATATGCTGAAGAGAAAGGAAGAATACTAATAGTGGAAATCGTAACAAATCAAAAACAAGTGTTGCTTACAGCAATCTATGCACCAAATAATAATCAGAAAGAATTCTATAGGAAATTACATGAAAAAAAACAGAGACTGACTATGAAAATATATGCCTAATAGGTATTTTAACACAGTAGTAGATATCAAAAAAGATTATAAAAGCAATAAAAGAAATTAAAAAAAAGAACATTGCCAAACACATTTTTCGAGATGGCACAAGAACTAAATTTACAAGATGTCTGGAGCGAATTAAATACAAAAAAATAATCAATACACTTTTTACACAAACCAAGGTTGAGAATCGATGAGTATGGATGAACCTAGGACTGAGTGGAAATATAGATTAAGTAGACATAATGATAAATACATGAGCAGATCATAATCCTTTAAAAATGATATGGAGAGGACAGAAGAAAAGGCGGAGATGGACAATAAACCAAAATATCTTGAAAGAATATACACAAACAATGGAAAAAGAAATGTAATTCTTCTTCAAAGAAAATAGGAAAGAAGAAACATCTCTGCAAAATTTGTGCGTTATGACCAAAGTGTACATTCAAGGTTTAACGATAGCATATATGGCAAGGAGGAAAAAAAAGAAAAGAAACAACAACAAAACATATTACAGGATGAACTTAAAAACTTGGAGTTAGTTACAACCCCCCAAAAAATAGAACAAAAGGAAAAAGGGATTGAATAAAACATAGATTAAACTTATTGGTGCAAGAAGAAATGGCACAAAAAGTTAAAATAGTGAAACAATTTTTTTCGAGCATGCAAATAAACCAGGGAGATAGCTAGCATACAAAATAAAAAAAGAGAAAAGAGAAGAAATTAATACAACAACTGCAGGATGGGAAAGGAAGTCTACACTATTGGATGGAAGATTAAAAAAAAACATAATTCAAAAATCCTTTAAGTCTGTACTGCCAAGATAACATACCGGAAGATGGTATTGAATAATATTTAGACAAGAGGGGTCTAACCAAAATACCGAATACAAAGAGAATGATGTTAAACAGCAAAATAACTATGATGTAAATAACGGAGGCAATTAAGAAACAAAGAAATAATAAGACACCAGGGCCTGACGGACTTCCTCCAGAATTGTACAAAGCTATACAAACAACCATCCAACCAGCCTTTCAACCATCCATCCAACCAACCATATCAACAAATAGTCAAGTACCCAACATCCAAACACTCACCACCCAAAACATCCATCCACCCATCCAACCTCCTATACAACCACCAGTTATACATATCCCTCAACCAACTAACATTCTAAACTAGGTATGTACGCCCCTTACCTCTTTAACACCTCTCTCTACAGATTTTAAATGTAAATTGATGAATGCAAGAAGTATTGTTAACAAATTACATGAATTTATCCTCCTGCTAAACAGTGGTACATTTGATATTATATTTATTTGTGAAACATGGCTAATCTCATCCATCCCTGACTCCATTGTTTTAAACAAAGAATATCAAGTTTACCGTTCAGATCGTGAAAATCGAAGAGGTGGTGGAGTGGCTATTTTCTATAAAAAGTCACTGAATCTAAAAAACATTCAAGTTGCACACAAACTTTCTCTTTCTGAAACTATTGTATGCGACCTATCATCTAATACCACACTTTGATTCATTCTATGCTACAGAGCCCCTGACTATGACATTACCCATGTAAACATGCTAACCTCACTGCTAACATAGGCTGCCTCTTGCCCATATCCACTCATCTTCCTGGGTGACCTAAATTTACCTCTCATCAACTGGATAACAAATGAATGTACAACTGATCCAATCCATACTACAATATACAACGCTGTTACAAACCTAGATCTTGAACAACTTGTAACTAACAGTACAAGACTAAACAACTGCCTTGACCTCATCTTCTGCAACAACACCAATACTATTTATGGACTACAAATAAGAGAACCCTTTTCCAACAGTGATCATTGCATGATTGACTTCCGTCTTAATATACGTCGTCACTTAAATCGTCATATCAATAGCATTCCCATCTACAAAAAAGCCAATTATGACCTTATAAACAATGATCTTTCATCTCTGGACTGGCAAAATCTGTTCTCAACCTGTATAACTGCTGAAGACCACTATAGAGTTTTCCTACTCGAAATCAACAGAGTCATCAAACTATACGTACCACAAACTACCACCAAGATCAGGAAAAGCAAACTACCCATATCAATAAAAAAGTTTCAATCTAAAAAAAAATTCCTCTGGAAAAGAAACAAAAAGGGCTATGTAGCAAATTTTAAAAATCGCTACAGAACTATATGCAACCAAATAAAAACCGAATGCACAAATTACCACACCAAGCAAGAAGAGGATCTTCTGTGCACTAATTCCAGTCGTGCCTTCTATAATTTTGTCAACAACAAGCTTAAAGACTCTAGATCAGGGGTGTCCAAACTTGGCCCCTTGAAGAGTGGTGGACTTCAACTCCCAGAATTCCCCAGCCAGCATGAGCTATAAATATGAGCAAGTTGCTGGCTGGGGAATTCTGGGAGTTGAAGTCCACCACTCTTCAAGGGGCCAAGTTTGGACATCCCTGCTCTAAATCCATGCCATCACTAAAAGATTCTAACTGCAATGAATACAATAACGAAGTAACTAAAGCAAACCTCTTTAACAAATTCTTTGGCTCAGTTTTTGTCAACAGTGATGGCACATATCCCACATTCCCAAATCGTACAAGCAATGAGTATGACGACTTAACAAATATAGATTTTACAGAAGAAAATGTTGGAAAAGCTCTTTGTAACTTGAAACCATCTCTATCCATTGGACCTGATGGACTTTGTGCTTACTTCTTAAAAAAACTCTCTAGTAATTTAGAAGAACCCCTAAGTATAATCTTTAATAAAACTTTCACAACCAGTTCCCTTCCCAATCTCTGGTCACTAGCCACAGTCATTCCAGTTTTCAAAAAAGGCGACCCCAGCTTAGTTGAAAATTATAGACCAATCTCCCTATGCTGCGTCGCCTGCAAAGTAATGGAATCCATCATCAACCAATCCATTACCTTGCACTTAGAAATACACAACCTTCTCTCAAATAAACAATTTGGCTTCAGAAAAAAATTATCATGCAACTTACAACTTCTCCACTGTAAAAACCTATGGACTACAAATCTTGATCTAGGTAAATCAATAGATGCAATATACATAGACTTCTGTAAAGCTTTTAACTCAGTAGTACATGATAAACTTCTCCTAAAATTAAAATCCTATGGCATTTCAGGACCCTTACACAACTGGATATCTGCTTTTCTGTCAAACAGACAAGTAGTTAAAATTGGTAATGCTCTATCAAATCCTGTTCCTGTCAAGAGTGGTGTTCCTCAAGGTAGCATTCTTGGACCAACTCTCTTTATAATATACATAAATGATCTTTGTGATCATATCTCAAGTAACTGTGTTCTCTTTGCTGACGATGTCAAACTTTTCAACACCACTGACAATACATCCACAATTCAAAAGGACCTTGATCATCTAACTGCTTGGTCTAAAATTTGGCAACTACAAATCTCAACCAGTAAATGCTCAGTCTTGCATATTGGAAGAAAGAACCCAATCACAAAGTACATGCTTGATGGACATTACCTCACAGATGACCCCCACCCTGTCAAAGACCTTGGAGTTTTTATATCTAACGATCTAAGTGCCAAAGCCCACTGCATCTATATAGCAAAAAAGGCTCTAAGAGTTGTTAACTTAATTCTACGTAGCTTCTTTTCAAAAAACACCACGCTACTGATCAGAGCATATAAAACATTTGCTAGGCCAATTCTTGATTACTGCTCGCCTATTAGGAACCCATACCATATATCTGATATCAATACAGTTGAGCGTGTCCAAAGGTATTTTACGAGAAGAGTTCTCCACTCCTCCGAAACCAATAAAATACCTTATTCCACCAGACTTGATATCCTGGGTCTAGAAAACTTGGAACTTTGTCGCCTTCGACAGGACCTGGGTTTAGCTCATAAAATCATCCGTTGTAATGTCCTTCCTGTCAATGACTTCTTTAGTTTCAATAACAATAACACAAGAGCTACCAACAGATTTAAACTCAATGTCAACCGCTCCAGTTTAGATTGCAGAAAACACGATTTCTGTAACAGAATTATATATGCTTGGAATGCATTACCTGACTGTGTGGTCTCTTCTCATAACCCCAAAAGCTTTACTCAAAATCTATCCACGGTTGACCTCACCACATTCCTAAGAGGAATCAAAGGGGCGTGCATAAGAGCACAAATGTGCCTACCGTTCCTGTCCTATTGTTTCTTCCCCTATATATATATGTTTATATTACCTTGTTTCTCCTCATATATATGTTTATATATTTTATAATCCTTTATGTAATGCTTGTATATATTGTTACGACAAATAAATAAATAAATAAAATAAAAATATACAAGGACCATTAGAGGAGTCGATGTTGGAGATATATAATGAAGCACTAGCAGAACTAAGTTACCAAAATCATGGACAGAGACATTCATTGCATTAATACCGAAAGAAAATACAGACCATGAACAGATAAAAAACTATAGGCAAAATATTTGCATCCATAATGGCAGAAAGATTAAAAAGAATATTAAATGAAATTATTCATTCAGATCAAAATGGGTTCCTACCAAAAAGACAGCTGAGAAACAACACCAGGATGATTATGAACATCCTGGAATACTATGAAGTGCACCCTGGGAAACAATTAGCACTGATCTTCCTAGATGCACAAAAAGCGGTCACAACTTTAATTGGCAATTCATCATTCAACAATTAAAAACTATGGTCTTCGGAGAGAAATTTGTAGGGATGATATGCTCAATATATTCTATTCAGACAGCGAAAGTGATAATAAATGGGGAAACAACAGAAAAATTTAAAATAGCTAAGGGTGTAAGACAAGGATGCCCCCTTTCACTCTTGTTATTTATCCTATCATTAGAAATACTGTTGGGACATATCAGACAGGAACAAGAAATAAAAGGTCTACAAATAAACAAGGAAGAATATAAGGTGCAAGCATTTGCCAATGATTTAGTATTTATCGTAGAAGAACCATTGGAAACAGGGCCTAAACTAATTCAGAAATTAGAAGAATTTGGTAAAGTGGCTGGACTCAAAATAAATAAAGACAAGACAAAGATAATAGGTAAAAATCTGACCAATAAAGAGAAAAAAGAACTAGAGGGGAAAATTGATATCCAGATAGCCAAGAAAGTTAAATACCTGGGAATCTAATGGCAAAATGTTCATCAATCAAAGAGTATAATTACAATAACCTACTTCAGCAAATAAAAAAGGACCTGGAGAATTGGGAAAAATTACAACTCTCGTTAATTGGAAGAATTGCCACAATTAAAATGAACGTATTACCAAATAATTTATTTTTATTTCAAAGAGTACCGATAAAATTAGGAAATAATTTTTTTGAAGAACTAAACAAAATAACAACAAAATTTATTTGGCTAGGGAAAAAACCAAGAATAAAATTTAAACTATTACAAGACAGTAGAAATAAAGGCGGTTTTGGACTCCTGGAGTAGGAGTTATATTATCAAGCAGCAGTGTTGATATGGGTAAAAGATTGGATAAACCTAAAAAATAAGAGGATTCTGGCAATAGAAGGCCATGATTTACAGGTTGGCATGCATTTATATGGGAAGGGACAAACAAAACACATACCTAGTTTCAAAGACATCATATTAGAGCTGCTCTTTTACTAGTATGGGGAAAAATAAAGAACCATTACAATGAAATACCAGTTTGGCTATCAACTATGGAAGTACTAATATACCTGAATGTGTTGGATTTAGACAAAATAACAAGATATAAAGACATACTAGATGACCAAGAAAAATTAAAAATGAATCAAGAATTGAAAAACCAGGAAATTGAAATAGATTGGTGGCCGTACCTGAAAATCCAGACAAAATATAAAAAAGATGTAGAAAAATATGGTTTCTATAGGGAACAACAAGAGCTGGACAAAATATTACAGGGGGTGGAGGAAAAGATGATAAAAAATTTACAATTATTTATTGAGATTTAAAATGGAAGCAGAAACGGTTAAAGAAACTATGATAACTTGGGCAAAAAACTTTGGTTATACTATAGAATTAGAGAAATGGGAAAAATTGTGGGAAAAAAATTATAAAATGACAATGTCAGTGGCATACAAAGAAAATTTATTTAAAACATTTTATTGCTGGCAATTGTCCCCAGCGGGATTAGCAAAAATGTTCTCAAATAGACCAGCTGATTGTTGAAAATGTAAACAGAAGCAGGCAACATACTACCAGAAACAAAGAAATATTGGATAAAGATAAGAAACTGGCTAAAGGAAATTATCCAACAACAAATAGATCTAAAACTGGAGTTATTTCTATTAGGTATATTAACAGGAAATGATAATAAAAAAATTCAATACATAATGTTACATACAAGTGAAACTCAAAAAATTAGAATATCGTGCAAAAGTTCATTTATTTCAGTAATGCAACTTAAAAGATGAAACTAATATATGAGATAGACTCATTACATGCAAAGCGAGATAGTTCACACCTTGATTTGTCATAATTTTGATGATTATGGCTTACAGCTCATGAAAACCCCAAATTCACAATCTCAGAAAATTAGAATATTACATGAAATCAATAAAACAAGGATTGTACATAGAACAATATCAGACCTCTGAAAAGTATAAGCATGCGTATGTACTCAGTACTTGGTTTGGGCCCCTTTTGCATCAATTACTGCGTCAATGCGGCGTGGCATGGATGCTATCAGCGTGTGGCACTGCTGAGGTGTTATGGAAGACCAGGATTCTTCAATAGCGGCCTTCAGCTCTTCTGCATTGTTCGGTTTCATGTCTCTCATCTTTCTCTTGGCAATGCCCCATAGATTCTCTATGGGGTTCAGGTCAGGTGAGTTTTAATAATTTCTCTGTAGAACTGTATCAGCAGCTCCTTGGGCAGTTTGAGCTTTCTGAGTTGGCACAGAAAAAACATTCTTTGTTGTGCTTTTTTGATGACATTTTTGATGTTAGCTGTCCATTTTAGATCTTGAGATATGGTAGAACCTAGAAATTTGAAGCTCTCTACTGTTGATGCTGTGTTGTCTAGTATTGTAAGAGGTGGAAGTATGGAAGGGTTTATCCTAAAGTTTACCACCATTTCTACGGTTTTAAGTGTGTTCAGTTCCAGATTGTTCCAGTCGCACCACGAGGCTAGTTGTTCAACCTCCCGTCTGTATTCATCATTGTCTTGAATGACACCGATCACTTTTGTAGGTCATCTGCGAACTTCAGTAGTTTAACGGCTGGATCGTTAGAGATTCAGTCATTGGTATACAGAGAGAAGAGAAGTGGAGAGAGCACACAGCCTTGTGGGACCCCTGTGCTAATTGTGCAGGTATCTGCTGTGATTCTGCTTAGCTTCACCTGCTGCTTCCTGTTTGTTAGGAAGCTTATGATCCATATATTGAATTCCAGTATGACATGGTCACTTTCACCCATTATCCAGCAACTTCTACTCCCTGTATCACTTCTTCTCTGTTAGTATGAATTAGGTCCAGTATATCTTTATTTTTTTTAAATTTCATTTTGTCACAACAGTATACACAAACATCGACATAAATCAACAACACATCATAAAAGAAATATATATATATAAGCAAAAGTATGCAACAACTATGTTAATTTGATATAATGAAGGGAACAATAGGACAGGAACGGTAGGCACTTTTGTGTTCTTATGCACACCCCTTATAGTCCTCTTAGGAATGGGGTGAGGTTAATAGTAGACAGTTTTTGGTTGAAGATTTTGGGATTTTGAGTAGAGACTATAGAGTCAGGTAATAAAGTCGGGCATACTTCTACTTCGCTCCTCTACCTTTTGGATGGCAAAGTTGTCAGCTAGGTTGGTTAGGAATCTGTTTGATCTCCCACTTGCTGCAGAGTTTGTCTCCCAGTTGATATCTGGATAGTTAAAATCTCCTGTTACTACTGTGGTATGCGTCCTACATACATTTGTTTATTTATTTATTTATTTATTTTTATTTATTTATCGTATTTATATACCGCCCTATCTCCCTAGGGACTCAGGGCGGTTCACAGGCAGATAAAAAAGTACAAATAAATACAAAATAAAATAACAATTAAAAAACTTATTCTACACACCCGAATAATTAAAAAGCAATATAAATAATAAAACCCATTAAAACCAATATAAATTTAAAATCTAGTCCAGTCCTGTGCAGATGAATAAATATGTTTTAAGCTCGCGGCGGAAGGTTCGGAGATGCGGAAGTTGGCGAAGTCCTGGTGGGAGTTCGTTCCAGAGGGTGGGAGCCCCCACAGAGAAGGCCCTTCCCCTGGGTGTCGCCAAACGACACTGTCTAGCAGACGGCACCCTGAGGAGTCCCTCTCTGTGAGAGCGCACGGGTCGGTGAGAGGTATTCGGTAGCAGCAGGCAGTCCCGTAAATAGCCCAGCCCTATGCCATGGAGCGCTTTAAAGATAGTTACCAAAACCTTGAAGCGCACCTGGAAGGCCACAGGTAGCCAGTGCAGTCTGCACAGGAGAGGTGTCACATGGGAGCCACGAGGGGCTCCCTCTATCACCCGCGCAGCCGCATTCTGAACTAACTGAAGCCTCCGGATGCCCTTCAAGGGGAGCCCCATGTAGAGAGCATTGCAGTAATCCAGACGAGACGTCACGAGGGCGTGAGTGACCGTGCACAGGGCATCCCGGTCTAGAAAGGGGCGCAACTGGCGAACCAGGCGAACCTGGTAAAAAGCTCTCCTGGAGACGGCTGTCAAATGATCTTCAAAAGACAGCCGTTCATCCAGGAGGACGCCCAAGTTGCGCACCCTCTCCATCGGGGCCAATGACTCGCCCCCAACAGTTAGCCGCGGACTCAGCTGACTGTACCGGGATGCCGGCATCCACAGCCACTCTGTCTTGGAGGGATTGAGCTTGAGCCTGTTTCTCCCCATCCAGACCCGTACGGCTTCCAGACACCGGGACAGCACTTCGATGGCTTCGTTGGGGTGGCCCGGTGTGGAAAAGTACAGCTGAGTGTCATCAGCGTACAGCTGGTACCTCACACCGAAGCCACTGATGATCTCACCCAACGGCTTCATATAGATGTTGAACAGAAGGGGCGAGAGAATCGACCCCTGCGGCACCCCACAAGTGAGGCGCCTCGGGGTCGACCTCTGCCCCCCTGTCAACACCGTCTGCGACCGATCGGAGAGATAGGAGGAGAACCACCGATAAACGGTGCCTCCCACTCCCAATCCCTCCAACCGGCGCAGCAGGATACCATGGTCGATGGTATCAAAAGCCGCTGAGAGGTCTAATAGGACCAGGGCAGAGGAGCAACCCCTATCCCTGGCCCTCCAGAGATCATCCACCAACGCGACCAAAGCCGTCTCCGTGCTGTATCCGGGCCGGAAACCGGACTGGAACGGGTCTAGATAGACAGTTTCCTCCAGGTGCCGGGGAAACTGACATGCCACCATCCTCTCAACAACCTCCGCGGCGAGGCGAGGGTTGGAGACCGGACGATAATTACCTAAAACAGCCGGGTCCAGGGAAGGCTTCTTGAGGAGGGGCCTCACCACCGCCTCTTTCAAGGCGGTCGGAAAGACTCCCTCCAGCAAAAAAGCATTTGTAATCGCCTGGAGCCAGCCTCGTGTCACCTCCTGAGTGGCCAGTACCAACCAGGAGGGGCACGGGTCCAATAAACACGTGGTGGCATTCAACCTACCCAGCAACCTGTCCATGTCCTCGGGAGCCACAGGGTCAAACTCATCCCAAACAATGTCAACAAGACCGCCCTCAGACGCCCCATCCGGATCCCCGCAATTTTGGTCCAGACCGTCCCGAAGCTGAACGATTTTATCGTATAGATAACCGTTAAACTCCTCAGCACATCCCTGCAACGGGTCATCCCGCTCCCCCTGGTGAAGGAGGGAACGAGTCACCCGAAACAGAGCGGCTGGGCGGTTATCTGCCGATGCAATGAGGGACGAGACGTAGCAACGTCTCGCTTCCCTCAGTGCCACAAGGTAGGTCCTATTATAGGACCTAACTTGTGTCCGATCAGCCTCCAAACGACTGGACCTCCACGAACTCTCTAGGCGTCTTCTCCGGCGTTTCATCCCCCTCAGCTCCTCGGAGAACCAAGGAGCCAGTTGGGATCTACGCCGGGTCAGAGGCCGCAAAGGCACGACGCGGTCTAAAGCCCCAGCCGCGGCCCGTTCCCAGGCCGCGGCTAGTTCCTCAGCCGTGCCGTGAGCCAGACCCTCAGGAAATGGCCCAAGCTCCATCTGGAACCTCTCCGGGTCCATCAGGTGCCTGGGACGGAACCAGCGTATTGGTTCCGTCTCCCTGCGGCGGTGAGTAGTGGTCAGAAAGTCTAGGCGAAGGAGGGAGTGATCTGACCATGACAAAGGTTCAGTGACTACATCCCTCAAGTCCAGATCCTTCAACCACTGACCAGAGATGAAAATCAAGTCCAGCGTGCCACCCCCCGTGTGAGTAGGGCCATCAACTACTTGGGTCAGGTCCAAGGCCGTCATGGAAGCCATGAACTCCCGAGCTGCTGTCGATGATGTGCCGGAAGATGGCAAGTTGAAGTCCCCCATAACTATTATTAATTGTTAACTGTTGGCAAAGAGTTCATCTATTTCTTCTGATTGGTTGGTTGGCCTGTAATATACACCTATGGCAATGTCACTTTTTTCCCTTTTATATTGATCCCTATATATTCTGGAAGGGTTTTATCTTTGATCATGTGCATTTCTGTAGATATGTAGTGGTCACTTACGTATAGTATAACTCCATCTCCTCAACAACATCCTCTTTTTGTTGACCTGTTTGTTTTGAACAATTTGTATCCATCCATCAGTACATTCCAGTCTTGGGTTTCATCCCACCAGGTTTATGTAATGGCAACTATGTCATATGTACCCTCATGTACTATTGCTTCTAATCCACTCTGTTCCCAAAGTTTTGAGCATTTATAAATAAGCATTTAAAACTTTTATATCTGTCCATGGATATGGTTCCTGCATCTCCTAATTGTTGTTTGGGTTTTTCTTTTTACCCATCACTTCCTACCTCATTGTTTGAGTTGTTTTCTTGAGATTTATGATTGGTTTTATGTTCTAGAGATTATAAAGCTTGGTCACACTCCCCCTCAATTTTAGTATAAAGCCCTTCTGATGAATTGGGTCAGTCTTGTTCAAAATACATTTTCTCCTGTTTTCGTGAGGTGCAGCCCATCCCTTGCCAAAAGTCCTTCTTTTGGGTAATGTACCCCATGGTCCAGGAAACCAAAGTTTTCTTGGCAACACCAACCCTTTAGCCTGTGATTTCTTTCTAGGATTCTTTTTCCCCTCAATGGGTGTTGACCTTTTGTTGGGAGTAATGTTGAAAACACTATTTATGCTCCTAGCTCCTTAACTTTATTGCCTAGTTCAATAATGGCTAACCTTTTTGCTGTCCACACCCATAATGCCATGCCCCCCACATGCCATGCCCCCCATGCATGCATGTGTGACCACCCCATGCTTCCCCCGCACATGTGTTTGTGCCCCCTGCACCCCCTGCACTGCAAGAGTGCACATTTCCCCATGCTCCCCCCCATCTTACATGCATGTGCACATGATCCCTTACTGTCCATTTTGGGCCTGGCAGGCCTCTGAAGCCTCCTGGAATCAAAAACAGGCTGTGGGATGGGCGTACCGCTCCTCCCTGCGCTTCCCCCATCCCCCTGCACATGCATGTGAGACCCCCTCGCACCTCCACACATGCACGCGAGAACCCCCATGCATGTGCACTCATCTCCTGCATGCGTCCCACTCCCACGCCAGAGACCTGAAAATCACCTGGCCATGGGAGGCACACTTGCATGCGTGGTGGAGCTGAGCTGGATGATGGCTCATATGCCCACAGAGAGGGCTCCACGTGCCACCTGTGGCACTCATACCATAGGTTTGCCATCACAGGCCTAGTTGTTTATAATCTCTCAATATTGTACTCAGGTTCTTTTTTATGTCATTCATCCCAGTGTGAAGGAGGACGAAAGGGTAGTGATCTGTGGGCTTAATTATTTAGTTAGGTTCTCAGCCATTTTCGGGGACAAACAGTATTAAAACAAAACAAAAAAGCTGACTACATTGCTAATGAAGGCAGCTGGAATAAATAATAATGCAAAAATGATTTCCATTACAAAAAAAATGTATTAACACACTTTCCCCTTGTCAGTAACTTCTTAACCAAACTGTTACTGTGGTTACAGAAACTCTAGTATCCAAGGAAACTATCATCTCCAAACAAGAAATGCCATCATCTTTGCTTCTAGAGGTACCAGCCCTGGTTGATTTCAATAAGGCATGGGCAGATCTCAATGACTGGCTTTCTCAATTGGATCGAGTGATACAATCCCATATAGTTACCGTCAGTGATCTTGATGAAATCAATGACATGATCATCAGACAAAAGGTATGTAAAATATTTAGACACTGATTTTCCTATGTGTTAGCACAAATAGATACAATAACATGTCTATAAATGTAAAAAAAATTAAAATCTTTTGAATTAATTTTTTAGCAAACCTGTTTTAAATAGAAGTCTGATTTGTTTTTTTTTCCACACTAGTGTTTAAATATTTGCAAAGAGTATAAATTAAAAAAAAAAAAACCAGTCTACATATCGTTTTTATTATTTATTTATTTATTTATTTTATTTGATTTTTATACCGCCCTTCTCCCGAAGGACTCAGGGCGGTGTACAGGCATAATAAAACCGACAATACAATATACAAGTTTAAAATACGATTTAAAAAACTTATTTAAATTAGCCCAGTGATTAAAATTTACCATACTAAAACCCCATTTAAAATTAATAAATATAACATTAAAATCCCAATTTAAGCCAACCCCCGCGCGGATAAAAAGATGAGTCTTGAGTTCGTGACGAAATGTCCGAAGGTCAGGTATTTGGCGTAAACCCGGGGGAAGCTCGTTCCAGAGTGTGGGAGCCCCCACAGAGAAGGCCCTTCCCCTGGGGGCCGCCAGCCGACATTGTTTGGCGGACGGCACCCTGAGAAGTCCCTCTCTGTGGGAGCGTACGGGTCGGTGGGAGGCGTGTGGTAACAGCAGGCGGTCCCGTAAGTACCCAGGTCCTAAGCCATGGAGCGCTTTAAAGGTCATAACCAACACCTTAAAGTGTTGGAACAATTTTCCTTATATTTGGATTCCATGCCAAATTATCTTCAGAAACTATATATAACTTGAAATAATGCATACAAATTATTCTTTGCCTTTGTATGTTGGAATATCTTTTTTGAAAAGTTACAGTTCTATTATTAAAAATATTTTCAATCCCCCTTTTTAAAAAGAGCATACCATTTTATTAGCAAATAAGACTAGTTATCTTTGTAAAACAGAAAAAATGTAGAATTTATATATCTACTGTAAAATTAATAAAATAATTTATTTAATAATTTATTTAAAAATAATGACTTCTTCCAAATCTAATGCAGTTTTATGATCACAGCTTTATGATCATAACTTCCTAAAGTTCTAGTACTTTTTTTAATTATATGGTGCTTTGTTTTGGGTTTTTTGTTTTTGTTTTGTGATGTAACACTGTTATTTTTTATAGTGTAAAACATTCACTGCAAAATATTTGAAAATGTTTTCTCTATATATCTGTAGAACAAAAGAAGTTTGCACATTTAAATAAGAGCTATGAAAAAAGCAATTTTACTGATTTTTTTAAAAAAAAGTTACAATGCAAAGAGGGGAAAAATGGAAAGGGGATAAAAAGCAAAATTTGGTGTGCAAAAGGAAAAGAGGAAAAGGTTATAGAAAAGAATAAGTTCCCACTTTGTTTCATTCAGATGCAAGAATATAACACCATAAGCCTTTGAACTGGAGTATACCATAGCATACTGTACTTCTATAATCAGATACAGTTCTAGTCATTAAATCCAAAGGTTAAAATTTCATTTTTTTTCAGTTCCAAGCAAATAATCCAAAAGTGGTTTCCAAGAAGAAACAAAGTTAGTCTTTTTTTTCCCCATCAGTGGTCAATTTTGCTATTTCTGCCAACTGCGTTATCTTAATTGCTATGAAAATTGTGACTATTTTAGCAGTATCTTACATTTGCCATAAGGATTTCAATAGTTAATTTCCCCCCAATATTATTGTGTTTCAGTTAATATCACTTCATTCCCCTTCCTGTTAAAGGATAACAGTGTGTGTGTTTGTGTGCTCTAAGTGACGGCTTAGAGTTAGAGCTCTTATACTTAAAATTTAAGTTTTTGTAATTGATGGCTGTTGATATTTACTCTTCCTATATGGTTTCTAGTTGGGTTCTTCCTACCTGTGATTAGATTTTGTGTTTTTTTTAATGTTAATCTAAAAAGTTACCCCTTGTTTAAAACATATGAGAGCATTTGAATTCTAAGTGCATGCTGATCTGTTGAATCTATTGTATGAAGGTTTCTTTCATCTGTGTAACTAACTTAACATATATATTTTTTTTATATTTTTACCAAATGGAATGGCTTTTTTCTCTTATACTGTCCAATTTATAGATGATAGAATATAAATGTGCATATTGCTATAGCTATTTATGTGTTCATATAATATTTTCTTACTTTTTGCGCATTTTCCACATTTAAATATGGCTATCTCTGAAGCACATGGCATTCATTATGTAGAATGAATATTGAAGTTCCTAAAATAATACCTTCTTTGCATAAATATATTGTAAAAATCTAATTTAAATATGAGTAAATGATCTTTGTATTTAAAGCAACATTATTTTTAAATCTCTTACTAGGAACTGATTAATAAAACTAGAATATCTTCCCATGTAAAGTGAAAAGACACATGACCTAATTATTATGCTGGCAGGAAGAGAAAGCAAATGCTTTATACAGGAAAGAAGGGCTTATTTATACCTTTATAAAAATAAAATATGCAAAGTTATAAATAATCCAGTTTTGTAAAGCTTACATGTTAATCTTTCCCTGATGTTAGCTACTATGAAATTATTTTTAAAATATGTCACA
This sequence comes from Ahaetulla prasina, assembly GCF_028640845.1. NCBI lineage: Eukaryota > Metazoa > Chordata > Lepidosauria > Squamata > Colubridae > Ahaetulla > Ahaetulla prasina. Next base: position 69,761,071 of record NC_080543.1, read on the forward strand.
AACATAATCAGAAATGCTGTTTGATCTATTTTGCTGATTAATTCCTGTTCCCATTTGATAATTGCATTGGGTGCAATATATAAAACAGGAGGAATCAGATCTAAAATTAATTGCTGAGAGCTGTAAACTCTGTTTTGCATCTTTGTAGCTTTGCTGATTTTTTTCCCTAGTTATTATATATGTAAAAGTAGATTTTTTATTATTATTATAATTTTAAAATTATAAATACTATGAATTACAATAGCAGTTCCACTAACATTTTAATTTTTTTCTTAATCCAAAATATGATGAAAGGAAAAACTTTAATGTTCAGATTTTTTATTTTAAAGATTCTTTTAATTATCTTGATTTTTGTCTTTTCATGTTATTATAATCATTATCTTATTCCATTTTCCTTTTTCTCATCTCTGCCCACTCATAGAATATGGTGTGAATTTGGTTACAATTATAATATTGGCCTTTATGGTTCAAATAAGATAAGAAAATAATGCAAGAAAGTAATGAGAGAAAAATATGATGTCTTTATGAGCATATGGGAGAAAAGAGAAAGGAAACACTGTAAGGCCTGGAAGCCATCTTTTACCTTGGGTCTTCAGGCCTGACACATTTAATACTGTGGGAAACTGGGAGGGAGGATTGTATGGGGCAAGGGAGATATATAGTCATAATAACATTCCTTTCTCAGAGATCAAGGACAACTTGCCCTGCACCTGGAGAGGTGTGACTAGGAGGCATCTCCAGATGGGACTGTGCTTTGATTGGACCATGTGATGGACATGTGGGTGCTGGGCAGGGACCTGGACTTTCCTTTGGGTGGGGAAAACCTGGAAGCTTTCAGATTTGGGTTTTCCCAGATATGCCAATATGACATCTCTAATAAAATGGAACTTGGAGGAACTTCAATCCTTGGTGTCTTCTTTTGTTGGGAGTGTTACTTGGAACCTAACATTCACATCTCTTGCCAATGTAATAAGCCTTTATTTGGTTATTTATTTTTGTATATCTCATACAGTACTATATATGTATTATCATATATAGTACTGTGCAAAAGTGTTAGGCAGTTGTGCAAAAATGCTGTAAATTAAGAATGTGTTTAGAAATAGAAGCATTAATAGATTATTTTTATTAATTAATAAAATGGAACATAAATGAAAAGAAGAGAAATCCAAGTCAATTAAATATTTGGTGTGACTACACTTTGCCTTCAAAATGGCATCAATTCTTACACTTTTTTGTAGGAATTTTGTAGGATTAGCATCAGATGTATGATTAACTAATTATATCAAGCAGGTGTTAATGATCATCAATTTCATATGTAAGTTTAAACACAGTGATTACCTGAAACAGAAACAGCTGTGTAAGAGGCTTAAAACTGGTTGAAGAACAGCCAAACTCTGCTACTAAGGTGACATTGTGGAAGACAGTTTCATATTTCATATCACACGTCATACACTATGCAAAACTGAGCACAGGAACAAGTCAAAAGCATCAGCAAGGTGTCTCCCAGCCAAAGATTTCAAAGCAGACTGAGGTTTCAAGATATGCTATTCAAGCTCTTTTGAAGAAGCACAAAGAATAGGTAGCATTAAGGACTATAGATGCAGTGGTCAACCAAGGAAACTTAATGCAGCAGATGAAAGACAAACCATGCTTACTGTCAGATCCCTATCGTGATACTGCCATTCAAGTGGGGAGGGGACCCCGGATCCTTTTACCTGTTTATCCTGTAATTCCCTAGTTTATAACTTTTACCCTGTCACCTTTTCTACCCTATGCTTTGATTTACCTTGGGGGATGTACAAGGTGGGAGGGCCATCTGTTTTTTTCTTCAGTTTAGAAGCCTCACAGAGGAAATGCATGGGAACGAATCCATATCTCTTTCTCCAGATGACCGTTTCCATAACATCTTTGCATCTGTGGATTGGCTCATTCAACATCAATCTGAGAGGAGGGGTTTCTAACCACTTTATCCTAACGGAATTGCCTGGCGGGAATTCAGACCTTGCTTTGCTTTTGTCTTGCAATCACTCCCTTTCAATAAAAGGTTACCTTTGAAATGCTGCTGTCTCAAGAGTCTGTACTTTCTTGATTGGGGAGTAGAGGCAGGACCTTACATAAAACAAGGTCTGCAAAATTGGTCAACCCAGAGAAGCAAACTTGCTCTACCAAGGGGACCCTGCACAAAATGTCTGAGCAAAGCAGCAAGCAAGGAGAGGGAGAATGATGGGGTGAAACCTCCATCACCACCCAGCCAGAAGCCAGCTCCTTCTGCCCCATCGAAGACATCAAAGCCAAGTTGGAGGCCCCCATGAAACCCAGATCGTTGATTGGGGTGGGGAAGAAAGATAACTAGGATGGAAGAACCCGAGGAGTCACCCTTACCCGGGGCAGTCGACAGCCGAGCTGGAAATGTGAGCTTGAAACGTGAGTGTATGCCACCTGAAAAATTGGCAAGGATGTTTAAAGATAAATCAGCTAAATGTTGGAAATGTCATCAGACACCAGGATCGTATTACCATATGTGGTGGAAATGTCCAGAAGTGAGAAATTACTGGAATTTCTCACTGAAATTAAAATTAAAACATGGTTAGAAGAAATGTTACAACAACATATAGATTTAAAACCTGAGCTGTTCCTATTGGGCATCCTACTAGAGAAAATTAGTAAAGAAAACATATATTTGATTATACATGTAATAACTGCAGCGAGGATAGTATTTGCACAAAGATGGAAAGCAGAGAAAAGTGCTTTAGAGGGGGAAGTAATTAAGAAAATATTGGATTGTGCAGAAATGAATAGATTGACTTTGATAATTAAAGGAGAGGAATCAGAATATTTTAAGGTATGGGGACAATTTTACCATTGGTTAGAGAAGAATTATATATAGGGTAATGTTGCAATGAAACAAGGAAGAAGAATGGAAAAAGTGAAGATAGATAATAACAGCAAAGCAAGTAATGTGGGGAGAATGTTACAACAAATGAATGGATAATACCAAGAAATGAGGAATACAGGATGAGTAAGAAGAAGACACAAAAGATGTATGCAGATGATACACTGAATGATTATGTATTGTATGTTTGTTTTTTATAAAATATAAAAATGATTTCAAAAAAAGAACCCCCCCCCAAAAGAAAACCTCAGAACAAGGGGGGAATTAGATTGACACCAGAGAGGGGGCTAGGCAGCAACAACAGCCAATAAGGCCAGGGCTGCCGCTCCAGATCCACCAGCAGCAGGCCAAGCAGCCATCCAGGTGAACCCACCAAGTCTTGCAATCGTTCCTGGCCAACCCAGACCACCACAACTGGAGAGGAACACCCCCCATTTGGAGGACGATGGTGACCTGCAGCAATTGAGGTTTTTCCTGGCACATGTCCTCACATACATGCAAGCATATGGGAGAGATTTCCAGATCCAGAGCACCCGGGTCTGAGTCATCACCTTGGCCTTGGAAGAGGCAGTTGCCCATTGGATGGTGACCCTCCACAACACAGACACCCCTGAACTGCAGAACTTTGACCAATTCATGATGGCTCCCCATTGTTGATTTGAAGACCCCCTTGACAGATTGAAGACCCTTTGACAGATTGAAAAGCTCATGATCACGTCAGAACTGTGAAACAGGGATGCTGGCTGGTAGTTGAATACACTGAAGAGTTCCGAGACCTTGCCTGCAGAGTGGACTGGCTGGATAGCTCCTAGTGAGCTGGTTCAAAGATGGCCTGAATGATGACCTCTACCATGCCTGCCTGGCTCAAGGGACCCCAGACCACCTGCATGACTAGTACATCCTGGCCAAAGAAGTGGAGATTGACATGGCCAGAAACCAGTACTGAGGGGAAAGATACTGGAAGAGATCCCCACCCCAGGGGAAGCAAGAGCCATTCAAGCCGCAACCCACTACCCCATGGCATGGAGATCATCTGCCTGCTTCAAATGTGGGAAGGAGGGGCACCATGCAGTTGAGTGTAATTCAAAAACTCCCGCCCGAAAACCAGAATGCCTGTCCAGAGGAAAGCACACAAAAACAACCCCTCCAAGGAAAAGACACTGCACTGAGAAGTGGAGAGGCCACAGAGTTTCACCCCCTCGCAAAATTGGGGGAAGGAACTCTGGCATCACTTGGAGAGGAATCAGGCCCATCCAAGAGCAACCGTGAAGATGACCTGCTGGTAAGCGAATTGAGCCACTCACCCTGCCCCTAAGACTATTCATCCCCAGTTGGGGGAAAAGAGTGAAAATCTCAACCCTCTTGGACTCAGGATGCACCCAGTGTTTGATTAGCCCAATCCTGGTGGGAAAATTAGGCATATGCTTACAAAAGTAAAAAAAAACCCATTGCGTTCTGCCAGATAGGTGGGTCGATTGCAGGGGGGGAAATGGCCATTTTTGCCACAGAACCCCTGGACATAGCAATGGGGATGTCACTTTCATTGTGACACCCAGAATGGAATGGCTGCTGTTTCTAGGGCTCACCTGGTTGAGGAAGTAGAACCCCAAGAGTGAACTGGAAGCAAGGGACTCTAAGATTTCAATGGGGAGTGAATGGACTTGATAGCCGAAGGGAGGAATTGGGGGGAGACCCAAACAAAGAAGCAGCGAAGGCGGGAAAGGCCTCACCAGAACAGGGCATCCCCAGGGAATACAAGGACCTAGTTGAAGTGTTCAGCAAAGAAGGCTCCGATGAGCTCCCCCCATACCCACTGGCCCACAGACTGCACTATCTAGATCCTCCAAGGGACCAAACTATCAAAACCAAAAATGCATATCCCCCAGGAAACTCAAGAAATTGAGAGCCTCCATAGATTAAAAACCTGGCAAGAGTTTTCGTCAAACCCATGCAACCAAAAATTGCCACCCCAGTGTTATTCCAAGAGAAGAAAGATGGGTCTTTGCGCCTTTGTGTAGATTATAGAAATTTGAACACTGTGAGTACCCTCTTCCCCTAATGAAAGACATGTTAGCCGACCTCTGCAAAGGATTTTTTTTCAAAACTGGACTTACACTTTCTCCTAACGAAATTTCCTGGGAGAGACTCAGACCCTGCTTTGCTTTTTTCTTCCAATCACTCCCTTTAAATAAAAGATTCCTTTTGAAATGCTGCTGTCTCAAGAGTCTGTACTTTCTTGATTGGGGAGTAGAGGCAGGACCTTACACTTACTTCCCTTCAACATCAGAAGATGTCCAGCAGTGCCATCAACACAGAACTGGCAGAAACCAGTGGGAGCCAGGTACACACCCAACTACTGTTTAGAGAATTCTGGCCAGAGGTGGTCTTCATGGAAGAATTACAGTCAAAAAGCCATACCTCCAATGTGGAAACAAGGCTAAGCAAGTCAACTATGCATAAAAACGTAGGAATTGGGGTGCAGAAAAATGGCAATAGGTGCTCTGGACTGATGAGTCAAAATTTGAAATATTTGGCTGTAGTAGAAGGCAATTTGTTTGCCAAATGGCTCATTATGGTACAATAATGAGTGTCTGCAGACAACAGTTAAGCTTGGTGGAGGTTTCTTGCAAGTTTGGGGCTGCCTTTCTGGAAATGGAGTTGGTCAGGATCAATGTCCCAAAGGTGCTTTTTCAGGAGGCAACTGGATTTTTTTTTGTTTTTTCTTTTGAAGGTGTTTCTCTTCTCATCCAAGAAGCTTCTTCAGCTCTGACAGGATAGTGGGGAATGGAAGGATTTATATTCCTTGCAGACAGCTGGAATTTGCATTCTTTTTAGAGGGTCATTGATGGAGGGTCATCTGAGTAGTGCTCCTGGTTCCTGTAGTCTGCATTTTTTTGCTCTGGCAATCCATTCCTACTCCTATACCACTCAAAGGGTTTTCATCCCAAATTGTACAGCTAAAAGTCTAGAGATTCTCAGTCACCATGCCTGCTTCACCGACAGAGCTCCGAATTACCTCCATTACTGGTACGTACTAGTGGAAGAGGCAGAAATCAACCAAGCGAAAAACCAATAATGATCCGGCTGAGTCTGGAAGAGGTCCCTGCCCGAGAGGAAGAGAGAACCTACCAAGTTGCAAGTGATCACACTGCGCTCAACTACCTATTTCAAATGCGGAAAAGAAGGCCACCACACAGCCGATTGCCGCTCAATAATCCCGGTGAGGAACAGAGACCGTCCCATGGCCAAAAAGCCTATAAAAGCCATGCCTAAAGCCAGGGACATAGGGCTGAAAAGTGGTGAGGTCTTAGAATTCCACCCATCCCAAAACCAAGGGTGGGAATTCCGACCCCATCCAAGGAAAACTCCAGCCTGTCTGAGAGCAACCTTGAAAATGACCCCTTGGTAAGTGGACTGATTGAGCCAGTCACTTTACCCCTGACAATTAATACTCAGTTTGGGGAAGAGAGTAAAATTCACAGCTCTGTTAGACTCAGAGTGCACCAGATGCCCGGTAAGCCTGACCCTGGTAGGGAAACTGAGGATCTGCCTGAAGAGATTAAAAAGTCCGATTGCCTTATGACAACTGGATGGATCTGTTGCGGGCTGGGGGTTAGCCACATTTGCTACTGAGCCCTTGGAATTAACCATTGGAGACCACAACAAGACTTTAATATTTATAGTGGGACCCAGGATGGAGTGGCCCATGGTACTAGGACTCACTTGGCTGAAGCAATGGAACCCTCAAGTAAATTGGAGAGAGGGCACCTTAAGATTCCAATGCGGAGTGACAGCGCCAGGCAAAAGTGATGAGGAACAGGGAGACCAACCTAAAGGGGAAAATGCAGTTGCTGTGAAAACTGAGCCGCTGCAAGGCATCCCCCGAGAATAAAAGGACCTGGCTGAGGTTTTCAGTGAAGAGGTTTTGGACGAGCTGCCCCCTCATCAACCCGCAGACTGTGCTATTGAAAGCCTCCCTGGTGTAAACTACCAAAGCCAAAGCTGTACTCCATGATCCCTAGAGAACTAGAGGAGTTACACACATTCATAGACAAAAACCTAGCCCCGGGCTTCATTCAACCAGCTAGACCCAAAGTGGCAGTTCTGTTCCGAGAGAAGAAAGATGGCAGGCCTGAAGTCCCAAATGTAAAAGATGGGTTCCAGGTCTCTTCAATGCACTTCTGCATTGATTACAGGGAGTTGAACTCAGTGTGCGTGAAGAATGTGTACCCCCTCCCCCTCATGAAGGACATGCTGACCCACCTTTCTAAGGGGAAGATCGTCTCCAAATTAGATCTGCATGAAGTCTATTATTGAATTAGGATTAGAAAGGGAGGCAAGTGGAAGACCACATTCAATTGCCCTCTGGGATGCTTCCAGTGCTGCCCTTTGGGCTACAAGGAGCCCCTGCTGTTTTCATGCAATTGATCAATGAGATGCTGCATGAGCACCTCTACAAGGGGTTTTGGTTTACCTTGACAACATATTTATCTACACCAAAACCAAAGTGGTCATGTAAGACTTGTCTGAGCAGTCCTAAAGAAGCTCTGCTCGGCAAAACTTTATGCTAAACTAACAAAGAATTCCACCAAGAGAAAACTCTACCTATCAAGGCAAATAGGTGGGCATGGAATTTTGCAAGTACATCAGACGTTTGAAGAAGAAAAAGGGCTTTGGAAGAATATCTGTGCTGAAGCTAGTATGCCGGGAAGACTTACTGACTATACTGGAGATACCAAACTGGCCTACAAGAAAGACTATATGAACAATAGAATGGAGGCATGGGAAGACAATCACTACATGGCCAGTACATTAAAAAAATAGCAAGAAAAGCAGATAATAACAAGACCTGGCAATGATTAAGAGTAGGAAAGTTAAAGAAAGAGACTAATTCTGGCTGCACAAGACCAAGCCTGAAGGACAAATGCATACAAAGCCAGAATTGAGAAGACAGCAACAGACAGTAAGTGTCATCTATGCAAAGAAGCTGAAGAAACAGTGGAGCACTTCATAAGCTGCTGCAATAAGATTGCACAGACTGACTAAAAGCAGATAAAGTAGCAGCAATGGTGCATTGGAAGATCTGTAAGAAATATCATTTATCTGCAAGCAGAAACTGATGGGACCATAAAACAGAGAAAGTCATAGAAAATGAAGGAATTAAATTGCTCTGGGACTTTAGAATTCAAACAGACAGGCACCTGCCAAATAACACCCCAGACTTAACAATTGTCAATAAGAAAGACAGAGAGGTCTAGATAATAGATGTGGCAGTACCTGGAGACAGGAGAATAAAAGAGAAAGAACTGGAGAAGATAACAAAATACAAATACCTACAAATAGAAATAGAACGATTGTGGCAAAGGCAAGCAAAGGTAGTACCAATAATAATAGGCACCTTGGGTGCAATTCTAAAACAACTGGAATGCCATTTGAACATCATTGGTATTGACAAATTTGCCATCAGTCAATTGCAGAAGGTGGCTTTACTTGGAACAGCTTCCATCCCCAACAATATATGTAACACCATCAAACATCAAGATCTGCTTCTTTCAGGTCCTTAGTAAGGACTCGATAGTAGATAAAAATGCTAAACCCATTTGGCTGAATGTGCGATGAGTCAATCATCATCATAATTATCATCACCATCACCATCATAATATTTCTCATCTTCTCTATTATATCCTCCTATTGGTATCATTATTATTATTGCTATTACTCTGTTGCTTTGCATGTATACTGAGAGCTTCTGGAGACAAATTTTATGTGTTTTTAATAACATTTGATCAAATAAAGTTACTCTACTCTACTCTACTCTACTCTGCTCTGCTCTGCTCTGCTCTGCTCTGCTCTGCTCTGCTCTGCTCTGCTCTGCTATACTCTACTCTATTCAAAAAGCGTTTCATTTTAATATCTTAATTCTATGCACAATAAATTCAACCCAGGTCTGTCATGTTTGCATTAAATGTGAAGTACAATAAGAGCTGACCAACTTGCTAGGATATCTAATGCAATTAGATTGTTTTATGTAAGTGCTCTCATCCCGTAATTTTTTGCCCAAGCATTTGTTTGTGTAGGACAGCTGTTCTTAATCTTTTCTTCACCCATGGACCCTCTTTAAATACCTTTTGTGGCTATGGACCATGGCCACAGACCACCAAGACTTAACTCAAGTTTTAAATCATAACAATTCTTTAAGACTTCACAGACTCTCTGTGATGGCTTTGAGGCCCCCCAGGGCTCTGTGCACCACAGGTTGAGAACAAGTTATATAATGTTCAGAAATAAAGACATAACAACAAAGTTTGTATTTTGATCTTTGAATTTAAAATAAAATATCAATTAATCCTACATAAATTTAATTTCTTCCATAATATATTCCTCATGGGAGAGAGTAATAGTAACCTATTTTTATAGGCATATTTGACTGGAAATATTTTCTATACTTTGCTTTTCCCCAATGAAAGTTAAAGACATGACTGCTATTAAATATTCCACCACCATTAAGGCAAAAATGATGCCTGAATGGATATATATCCATTCTTCTCAAACTGTAACATGTACACTTTTAAAATTTAAGTTTATAATTTTATTTGAATTTTTTAAATGATTATTTTGATAGAAATGTGTCTTTATTGGGTATAGTTTTAATTATGATAAATTATTTTATTCATTAGGTTTTTGTATTTTTGAAATATATAACCATCTGTTATGATTGGTTATCCCTCACTTTCTATTTTTTTAGTTCGTACATTTTATGGAAAAGAATATTAATAATAAAAATAGAAATAATATTAGAAATATCAAAATATATTTATGATTTCAGGCAACATTACAAGATCTGGAACAAAGGCACCCACAGCTTGAAGAATTAATAACAGCAGCCCAGAATCTGAAAAATAAAACTAGCAATCAAGAGGTTCGAACAATCATCACTGATCAAAGTAATGCATTTTTTGTATTTAATATTTTAAAAGTATAGAAGTCCTGATTTGTTTGTAGATATTAAGTAAATATTTTACTGTTTATGTTTTAACCAGTCTTCTGCTTTCCATTAAAAAAAAACTTGTTATAGAAATTGGGAATATTCAAAAAGCATTGAATATCTTCAGAGGAATGGTGATATTGTTGGTGAAGTTGTGAAAATTACAGATAGGTTGCTCCCCTGATGTTCTGCTTGATATGTGGCAATGTTCTTCATACTGCAAATGCTTCCTGAAAGTACCCTGCTTGCCCAAAACGTTTGGGACTAAAATTGGTTTAAAATCTGTGTAAATTCAATTTAATATGCTTAAAAAAACCTTTTGTGCAATTTTTGGTGCTATGGTACCCAAGATGCTGCATAAACAAGAACATTCTTTATATGGGGGCTGTGAAAAACCAATTTTAATTTTACATTAAGTTATATTGTTCCTCAAGTGCAACTATGTACTGCTAAAGCAGTTAGGTGAATGCAAGCAACACTGTGCAGGGAGGAAGGCTTTTGGCATAATCACTTTCTTGACTCTTCTATGAAAACACGGTAAGATCTTTTAATGAAAGTAACATTATTATTGGGATTGCTGTTATTATTTTAAAAATATTAGATGATTTTCTCCTGAAAAAGCCTGAGATTGCTATTTTTACCAATGTGCTAGAAGTTATCATATTTCCCCTGAATGTTAGAATTTGTCTTTGAGTAAAACTTTAGACTAGATATTGTTTCCTTACTCAATTAGTATAATCTGGACGACACATTTTGTCTTTGCCTTCTCCTTTCCTCCTCCTCCTCCTCCTCCTCCTTTTCATTTTTCATTTTTTTTTCTTTTTTTTTCTTAAAGCAGTGATGATTAAGATCTTATGGTTTTAGAATAAGTGCAGGTCCTCATAAATACCAAACTCATTTCTGCATGACCATCTATTGGTGATTACTTATAAATATAATTCTTTATATTATTTTAGCTACTAACTGTTCCTCAAATGCCAGTAACTATAAGATTTAAAAAAAATTAAAACTGCTTGAGAATATTGTAATTCATCAATTTATGTCTTTTAATTTCTTTCAGACTGTGATATTAATGTACAATTTTATGTTACTATAGCTCACATTGCTGTATTGCTAAAGGTTGCAAAGCAACTTGTAAAATTTGTCAAAAAGTGACCACTATTAACAATTAAATATACCAAACAAAATCTACATTTATATCATTATAATAGGTATTGTTGTCTATTACTCTTAAACTTTTAATTACCTTGTTAGCAGACTATTAATTATAATATATTAGCAGAATTTTAAAAATATTTTACTAATTTCATTCAGTCTTTCTACATAGCATACAATTATATTTATTAGATTGTCTTATATCATAATTGTCTTGTATATTTTTAATAGTAATAGTAATCATAATTTTCTTGGTACTTCTTCCTAGATTTAACTTCTAGAAAATTTTAAGTTCAGTGCTATAAATTTAAATCCTTTTAGTTACCATGCTCATGCTTTTCATATATTTGGGAGAATTAATAATCTTATAATTTTAAACGTTACATTATCCCAGACTGACATAAAATAAATATGAATTTATTTATCTGTTTTATTTTATTTACTGTCCTGCAAGAATTTCAGTGCAATTATATAGTTCTTCTTGCTTTTATATTAGCTTCATGCCAACTTTACAAGAAAGATTAAGCTAAGAGATGGCAATTGATAAAAGCTCACTAGCCCACTTGATTGACTGATTAAAAGTTTCAATCTGTAATTTTGACATTGTTTATTTTTTTATTTTTATTTATTTATTTTTGTCACAACATCATACAAAAAGATTATATAGTATATACACATATAAACATATATAGGAAGAAGAAAAGAAAAACAATAGGACAGGAACGGTAGGCACGTTTGTGCGCTTATGCACGCCCCTTATGGTCCTCTTAGGAATGGGGTGAGGTCAATAGTAGAAAGTTTTTGGTTAAAGCTATTAGGATTATGGGAAGAGACCACAGAGTCAGGTAAAGTATTCCAAGCACTGATGATTCTGTTGCAGAAGTCATATTTTCTGCAATCTAGATTAAAGCGGTTTACATTAAGTTTAAATCTATTGGTTGCCCTTGTATTATTGCAATTAAAGCTGAAGTAGTCTTTGACAGGAAGGACATTACAATAGATGATTCTGTGAGTTAAACTTAGGTCTTGTCGTAGGCGACGGAGTTCCAAGTTTTCTAAGCCTAGGATTTCAAGTCTGGTGGGATAAGGTATTTTGTTGTTTTCAGAGGAATGGAGAACTCTTCTTGTAAAATATTTCTGGACACGTTCAATTGTATTGATGTCAGAGATGTGGTGAGGGTTCCAAACAGGTGAGCTGTATTCTAGAATTGGTCTAGCAAATGTTTTATATGCTCTGGTTAGTAGTGTGGTGTTTTGGAAAAGAAGCTACGCAAAATTAGGTTTACAACTCTTAGAGCTTTTTTTGCTATGTAGTTGCAGTGGGCTTTGGCACTTAGATCATTTGACATGAAAACTCCAAGGTCTTTAACGGGATGGGGGTCGTCTGTAAGGTAATGTCCATCTAGTATGTACTTAGTTTTAGAGTTCTTTTTCCTATATGTAAGACTGAGCATTTGCTGGTTGAAATTTGGAGCTGCCAATTTTAGACCAAGCGGTTAGATGGTCAAGGTCGTTTTGAATGATAGAAGTGTTGTCTGTGGTGTTAAATAGTTTGACATCGTCAGCAAAGAGAACACAATTACTTGAGATATGGTCACAAAGATCATTAATGTATAGAATAAAGAGTGTTGGTCCAAGGACGCTGCCTTGAGGAACGCCACTCTTGACAGGAACAGGATTTGATAAAGCATTGCCAATTTTGACCACTTGTTGTCTGTTAGACAGAAAAGCAGATATCCATTTGTGGAGGGGTCCTGAGATGCCATAGGATGTTAGTTTAAGGAGAAGTTTATCGTGTACTACTGAGTCAAAAGCTTTGCAGAAGTCTATGTAGATTGCATCTATTGATTTGCCTTGATCTAGATTTGAAGTCCATATGTTTTTGCAGTGGAGAAGTTGTAAGTTACATGATAACTTTTTCCTGAAACCAAATTGTTTGTTGGAGAGTAGGTTGTTAGTTTCTAAGTGTGAGGTAATGGATTGATTGATGATAGATTCCATGACTTTGCAGGTGACGCAGCAAAGGGAGATCGGTCTGTAGTTTTCGACTAAGCTGGGGTCTCCTTTTTTGAAGATGGGGATGACTGTGGCTAGTGACCAAAGTTTGGGAAGAGAACTGGTAGTGAAAGCTTTATCAAAGATAATACTTAGGGGTTCAGCTATATTAATGGAAAGTTTTTAAGAAATATGCACATAGACCATCAGGTCCAATAGAAAGCGATGGTTTTAAGTTGTGAAGAGCTTTACCAACGTTGTCTTCTGTGAAATCTATATGAGTTAAATCATCATAGTCATTGCTGGTTCGTTTGTGGAATGTTGGATATGTGTTATCGGAGTTAACAAAAACTGAGCCAAAGAAAATGTTGAAGAGGTTTGCTTTGACTGTTTCGTCATTGCATTCTTTGTTGTTAGAATCTTTTAGTGGTGGGATGGATCTTGAATCTTTAAGTTTACTGTTGACAAAATTATAAAAGGCACGATTGGAATTTGTGCGTAGAAGGTTTTCTTCTTGCTTGGTGTGGTAATTTGTGCATTCAGTTTTATTTGGTTGCATATGTTTCTGTAACGGTTTCTGAAGTTTGTAACATAGCCTTTTTGTTTCTTTTCCAGAGGATTTTTTTGATTGAAGCTTTTTATTGATATGGGTAGTTTGTTTTTCTTGGACATGGTAGTCATTCGTGGTACATATAATTTAATGACTCTATTGATTTCAAGTAGGAAGATTCTATAGAGGTCATCAGCGGTTATGCAGGTTGCAAACAGATTTTGCCAGTTCAGAAGTGAAAGATCGTTGTTTATAAGGTCGTAATTGGCTTTCTTGAAGTTGTAGTTGGGAGTTCTGGTGTTATGACGATTTAAGTATGGACGATATTGAGACGAAAATCAATCATGCAGTGGTCACTGTTTGAAAAAGGTTCTTTAATTTGTAGTCCGTAAATTGAGTTTGGATTGTTGCAGAAGATGAGGTCAAGGCAGTTGTTGAGTCTTGTATTGTTAGTTACAAGTTGTTCAAGACCTAGGTTTGTAACAGCGTTGTATAGTGTAGTATGGATTGGGTCAGTTGAACATTCATTGGTTGTCCAGTTAATGAGAGGTAGATTTAAGTCACCCAGGAAGATAAGAGGGTATGGGCAAGAGGTAGTCCATGTTAGCATTGAGGTTAGCATATTTGCGTGGGTAATGTCATAGTCGGGGGCTCTGTAGCATAGTAAGAATCAAAGAGTAGTGTCAAGGGATAGGTCGCATACTATAGTTTCAGGAAGAGAGAGTTTATGTGCTACTTGGATATTTTTTAGATTCAGTGTCTTTTTGTAAAAGATAGCCACTCCACCACCTCTTCGGTTTTCCCGATCTGATCGATAGACTTGATATTCTTTGTTTGAGATAATGGAGTCAGGAAGGGATGAATTCAGCCATGTTTCACAAACAAAAATGATATCAAATGTGCCACTGTTTAATAAGAGGATAAATTCAGGTAATTTGTTGACTATGCTTCTTGCATTTATCAATTTGCATTTGAGATCTGATATGATTGGTGATATGATTGTATTCAAGTCTTGTAATTTTTACATTTATGGGCTTTATTGTGAATGTTTAAGCTTTAAAAAAAAATGAGTTGATAATCCTTGATTTTGATTAATCCACTTACATGTGGAATATCTTTCAGCTGCAGATGCTATTATGTTTTTTTAAATCATTTAACACATATGTTCTTGAAGCAGATAGCAGGCAATAAAATATAACAACTGTATACAACTTACATGCCATTGCCTATTCTCCAATGATTTATGAACAAAGATTCTGGCATATTTTTGTTCTATAAAAATATGTACCTCATGTTACAAATATATGTGTGTGTGTGTGTGTGTGTGTGTGTGTGTGTGTGTGTGTATGTGTGTGTCTTGGCATATTTGGGTCTTTTCCCGTGTAAGGTTGAGAGTATCTTGGCGACGTTTCGACGAGGTCTCACCCATCATCTTCAGGCTGGTGCTTTCGGCTTCGTGCTTGTGTGAGCAAAGCATGGTCGGAGCTGCCGTCTCTCTATAAATACTGGTGGGGAGGTGGGGACTGTTGCTGTGAGCAGGTTGGTTGGCTGTGTGGTTGCATCTTGATTGGTAGATGGAGTGGGTGTTTGCAGATTGGTCGGCTGTTTCATAGCAATCTGTGTGGGTGTGGTCCTAGTCTTTTGTTCCTGAGCTTTGGTGTGGCCTCTGGAGTTCTGTGATGTGATGTCTTGAGCTGATGGCTGTGATGCAGCATCCCAGTTTGGCTCCGAGTCCGAGGTCTTGTCATGTGTTCCTGGCGTGTGTCAGCTTGCTTTGTGTGGGGATCAGAAGGGGGCGCAGCAGCCAATGGTGCCAGCATGGTCTGGCTTCTGGATGGTGGTTGTGTTTCATCTGTGGGATAGGTTTGGGTTTGAATCTGGTGAGGATGATTGGTGGTGGTGGTGTGTGTCATCCTGGGTCCGGTGTCAATTTTTGTAGCTGGGACTCGTTTGTTGACTAAGGCTAGTTTCCAGATGTCTGGTAGGTGGGTGGTGTCATCCCGTTTGTTCATGTTGTGAGGGTGTTTCTTTATTTCGATGGCTTCCATAATTATTCTCTTGTTATAGTGTTCAGTTCTGGAGATTAATTTGGTTCCTTCAAAATCAATTTCATGTCCTGTGGCTTTAAGGTGCTGGAAAAGGGAGTCGGCTTTTTCTTCTTTTCTGACTGCGTTCTTGTGTTCTGCGATGCGTGCATTTATTCTCCTATTAGTTTGTCCAATGTATGTGGCTGGGCAGATTTTGCATGGTATTTCATAGACTCCTTGGTTTTCTAGATGGATCTTGTCTTTGGGCTTTCTTAAGATGTTGGCTATTTTTTGGTCTGTGCAGGAGGCTGTCTTGATATTCTGTTTGTGGAGAATTTTGCTGATTTTATCTGTGGTGCCTTTGATGTATGGGAGGAAGGCAATGCTGTTGTCTTGTTCTGTGTCTTGGTTCTTGGGTGGTGTCTCCCTTTGGATTAGGTTGGTAATTGTGTTTCTTTGGAATCCGTTGGAGATTAATACATTTGTAAGAGTGTGTAATTCAGTTTTCAGGTGGTCTTTGTCAGCTAGGCATTTGGTTCTGGAGATGAGAATCTTGGCTACGGAGTTGATTTGTGCAGGGTAGTGATGTGATTGTGCGTTTAAGTAGCGGTTGGTGTGTTTTTTTCTGCTAGATGGTGTGTCCTAGGAAGCCATTGAGGGCATCCAGAAAGGGGAGTTGGTTGTTAGCTTCTATTTCCATAGTGAATTGTATTTTGGGGTGTAGGCTGTTGAGATGTGTGAGGAAGTTGTCCAGTTTCTCCTTTCCATGTGGCCAAATTACGAAAGTGTCATCTACGTATCTAAGCCAGAGTTTGGGTTTGAGTTCAGATTTATCTAAAGCGTTGGTTTCAAAGTATTCCATGTATAGGTTTGTGATGACGGGTGAGAGGGGTGATCCCATGGGTGCTCCTTCTATCTGTTTGTATCTTTGTCCATTATGGATGAAGTATGTATTGGTTAGGCAGTGGTTGGATAGATCTAGGATGTGTTTGGGGGGTTGTATTTGTTTTGGATAGCTGTCAAGGCTTCTTTAATAGGCACTTTGGTGAAGAGGGATATGACATCGAAGCTCACGAGTAGGTCGCTGGGTTGTAGGTTTTGTTTCTTTATTGTTTCTATGAAGTGGAATGAGTTTTGTACGTGTGAGGTGATGGATTCTGCGTAGGGCTGTGTAGGGCCGATCCCCACACAAAGCAAGCTGATACACGCCAGGAACACATGACAAGACCTTGGACTCGGAGCCAAACCAAAACCCGGGATGCTGCATCACAGCCATCAGCTCAAGACATCACATCACAGAACTCCAGAGGCCACACCAAAGCTCAGGAACAAAAGACTAGGACCACACCCACACAGATTGCTATGAAACAGCCGACCAATCTGCAAACACCCACTCCATCTACCAATCAAGATGCAACCACACAACCAACCAACCTACCTGCTCACAGCAACAGTCCCCACCTCCCCACCAGTATTTATAGAGAGACGGCAGCTCCGACCATGCTTTGCTCACACAAGCACGAAGCCAAAAGCACCAGCCTGAAGATGATTTATTTATTTATTTATTTATTATTTAAATTTGTATACCGCCCTTCTCCCGAAGGACTCAGGGCGGTTCACAGCCAGGTAAAAATACAATACAATAAATACAAATTAAAATACAATTAAAAAACTTATTAAAATTGGCCAGGATTAAAATTTGGAGCTAAAAACCCATTAAAACCCATTAAAACACTAACCCAGTCCAGCGCAGATGAATAAATAGGTTTTAAGCTCGCGGCGAAAGGTTCGGAGGTCCGGAAGTTGACGAAGTCCAGGGGGGAGTTCGTTCCAGAGGGCGGGAGCCCCCACAGAGAAGGCCCTTCCCCTGGGCGCCGCCAGACGACACTGTCGCGCCGACGGCACCCTGAGGAGCCCCTCTCTGTGAGAGCGCACGGGTCGGTGAGAGGTATTCGGTAGCAGCAGGCAGTCCTGTAAATAGCCCGGCCCTATGCATGGAGCGCTTTAAAGACGTTCACCAACACCTTGAAGCGCACCCGGAAGGCCACAGGTAGCCAGTGCAGCCTGCGCAGGATAGGTGTCACTCGGGAGCCACGAGGGCTCCTCAATCACCCGCAGCTGCATTCTGACTAACTGTAGCCTCCGGATGCCCCTCAAGGGAGCCCCATGTAGAGAGCATTGCAGTAGTCAGACGAGACGTCACAAGGGCGTGAGTGACTGTGCACAAGGCATCCCGGTCTAGAAAGGGGCGCAATTGGCGCACCAGGCGAACCTGGTGGAAAGCTCTCCTGGAGACGGCCGTCAAATGGTCTTCAAAAGACAGCCGGTCATCCAGGAGAACGCCCAAATTGCGCACCCTCTCCATCGGGGCCAATGACTCGCTCCCGACAGTCAGCCGCGGACTCAGCTGACTGTACCGGGATGCCGGCATCCACAGCCACTCCGTCTTGGAGGGATTGAGCTTGAGCCTGTTCCTCCCCATCCAGACCCGTACGGCCTCCAGACACCGGGACAGCACTTCAATGGCTTCATTGGGGTGGCCCGGTGTGGAAAAGTACAGCTGGGTGTCATCAGCGTACAGCTGGTACCTCACACCGAAGCCACTGATGATCTCACCCAGCGGCTTCATATAGATGTTGAACAAAAGGGGCGAGAGAATCGACCCCTGCGGCACCCCACAAGTGAGGCGCCGCGGGGTCGACCTCTGCCCCCCCGTCAACACCGTCTGCGACCGGTCGGAGAGATAGGAGGAGAACCACCGATAAACGGTGCCTCCCACTCCCAATCCCCCCAACCGGATGATGAGTGAGACCTCGTCAAAACGTCACCAAGATACTCTCAACCTTACATGGGAAAAGACACGAATATGCCAAGACCTACATACTAATACCCGTGAAAACCTACGAAAACAAATATATATATATGTAGGTCTTTGGTTATTCGGGTTTTCTCCCGCGTAAAATTGGAAGTGTCTTGGCAACGTTTCGACAAAGTCTCATTCGTCATCTTCAGGCTTCAGCTTCGTGCTTTTGGGAGCAATGTGTGATTGCAGCTGTTTCTTCCTTTTAAGGAAGAAGATGACGCCTGAAGATGATGAATGAGACTTCGTCGAAACGTCGCCAAGACACTTCCAATTTTATGCGGGAGAAAACCCGAATAACCAAAGATCTACATACAAATACCCGTGAAAATCTCAGAAAACACACCCACCCACCCACACATACACACACACACACACACACACACTCATATAAAATTTGTGACATAGTAGGAGAAAAATAGGAGAAAAAGTGTGGCAATGCTTTATGTAGGTTTATAACCTGCTGAATTGCTCTAACTCAGAAAATACACTGGAAATATGAAGGTATAGCAAAGAACAATGAATTTTGTTGCAGTAAAAAGCCTTCACTGTATTGCATACATGTTTTGTATGAGGACCCAGATTGTTGGGGGCAATAAGTTGACTTTGTATATAAATATACAAATAGGATGAAGACTATTGCTAACATATTGTAAGCCGCCCTGAGTCTTCAGAGAAGGGCAGGATATAAATGCAAATAAAAAAAATGTTTTATTAAACAGAATATTTCTAAATTGCATAATACTTTTGGATTGGAAGGTATAAAAGTCTTTTAACTTTCTCAACAGAGCTGTTTTTTTTTTAAAAAATGATAACATTGTTTATATTAAGATTAGATGGAACAGCATTTCATTATTTTTTTGTCCTTTCAGGAAAAATGTTCTTGAAATTGTTGGAGCATCTTTAAATCTTTATTTCTTCATCCATGAACAACATTTACTGTTCTGTCCCCCTCCCCACCTCACGCAGGAGCGAGCGTCTAACAGTCCTTTATTTTGCAACCGACCTGAATTTCCTTTGTGGATGAAAGACTTGGCAACTACAGTGCAAATGCTTGCCAAGTTCCTAATCACTTGGCAGAGACGGGAGTCCACATGTCCGTTGCCGAGGCAGCCAAGAGCTCACAGAATAATTCCTTCACACAGTCCAGGCCTTAACTCAAAAACAACCGAGCTGAAGTTCACGCTTGTAGTTTTTGTCTGTCACAGGGGCTACAGAGCAACTCCACCCGCTTTTATCCCCTGTGGGGTGTGGCTCAGTGACTCAGCACTCTCTGGGCCTGCCACACCTCTTCCTCTCCTGCGCACGCTTCTCTTTCTGACACTGCCTAGGATCAATCCAGAATTGATCCTCCTCATCCTCTATCTTTGGGGGCTCCGACACACCTTCTTCCTGGCCTACAGCTGGCACCTGAGGCATTGCCAGAAAGGAGGGACCTGGAGAGGGAGGCCTGGTCGGCTTCTCTCCCTCCTCCATGAGGACAGGCTCGGAGGCCGAAGTCACAACACTATCCCTCACCGCAGGGCCCTTCCCCCGGGTCTGATGGTTGGGATGTGGTTGGGGCAGGAACTGCTCATGGAAGGTCCGTACCAGGTCAGGGGCATGAACAGAGGAGGAGGGATTCAGGTGCATGCGCTGGTGGACTTGGTGGCCATGACAAACTTTATGGACAAGGCCTTTGTGACCCATTTTTACGTCCCTTTGGTTCTGGTTGACCCTCCAATGAGGGTAGAGACGATTGATGGGCGAGAACTCCTCTATCTGTGGGGGCTCCGACACGCCTTCTTCCTGGCCTACAGCTGGCACCTGAGGCATTGCCAGGAAGGAGGGACCTGGAAAGGGAGGCCTTGTCGGCTCCTCTCCCTCACTCGCCGAGTCATCCTCCTCCATGAGGACAGGCTTGGGGCCGGAGTCACAACAGTTACATTCCTAATTAAACATTTGTTCCCCCAAATAGCTTGTTTAAGAATATAGCCAAAGTTCAAGTAAAATGCTGAATTAGAAATAAACAATTACATACATCATCACCCTTGATTAATAACCATAATATGAAGAGTATGCAAAAATTAATGAGTTGTTTCCTATAAAAGTATTTTGAAAAATGTACAAAAGTATATATTTCCACTCTTACTAACATGGATAGCTAATTCATATAAATCTTTTATCTAATGTGCTTAATTTGAGTCCCTCCAGCAGTGGCCAGATCGAAAGTTCTCATGGAGAGAGCCGAAAGGCGGGAAAAAGCCCTAGCCACTGGGGATCTCTATCAAATGGAGGGGGATGCTTGGCACACAAGGACATCAAAGGCTGCTGAAGCGGAGTTCCCCTGAGGTCCCCTCAGGTGCAGGCTACCCCACTCCCAAGACGGAGAGGGAAGAGGACAGCTGAGTGGGATGAGCAAGGGAGTGGAGGTACCTAACTGCCCCCCTAGCCCAGTCAAGCGGCTGAGACAGAGATTCAACCACAAGGAGATTCGAGGATGAAACTGTTGCACAGATTTGAACTGCTGGTGGAGACTTCAGCCTGGATGACTCAGCAACTTCCAGCCTGTCAGAGCCCAAGCCCAATCGCAGCAGCTTGAGCAGTCAGTCTGCCTCTCCAGATGGCAGCAGCAGCAAGTCCAGGATCAAGACAAAGCCTCCTCTCAGCCCTAGAAGCCATCTTTTACTTTAGATCTTCAGGGCTGCCACATTTAATGCTATGGGAAACTGGGAGGGGGATTGTGTAGAGTTTGGGATTCTAGCCATAATAACATTCTTTTCTCTGAAAGTCATGGATATCTTGCCCTGCACCTGGAGTGATGTGACTGGGAGGCAACTCCAGTTGGTATAGTGCATTGATTGGATCATGTGATAGACATGTGGGTGCTGGGGCAGGGACTTGGACTTTCTTTTTGGGGTGGGGAAACCTGGAAGCTTTCAGATTCGGTTTTTCCCAGATGTGCCAATATGACATCTCTAATAAAATGGAACTTTGAGGAACTTCTAGCCTCAGAGTCTTCTTTCATTGGGAGTGTTACTTGGAATCCTGAAATGAATCCTGTAGTGAAGGCAGTAGAGGCTGCCGAAGTGGAATGCTGACAGGATGCGTGGACCAAAGAGACGGTGCCCTGGCAAGCTGCTCAACTAGATTCTTCTCTGAGGGATGAGGCTGCGGGAGCAGTGCCACCCCAGGAGTTACTGACCAGGGTGATGCTGTAGGAACAGCAGATGGAAGCGAGCAGAATGGAACAGACCCAAGCCCTTGAATGGAGAGCATCAGGACAACTGATCTCAGTGACTCCCAGGAGTAGGGCTTTCCTCTGCTTTTTGCAAAGCCAGTCACTGATGGGCTTACCAGAGCTGTTCAGCCTGCTCAGCATGGGCAGCATCATACAATCTCCTAGTGCTGGCCCACCCAGATGGAGTCTGGCTCAGCCCACATTCACATTTTTGGGCGAGGGGGCCATAACAACACCAAGTGGAGCATCAACCTCCTTTCATTCAACAGAAGCGGTTTGCACCATAGCCTCACATGGCAGGCCCAATCTATCACAGTGACAGCTCCTGCTGGAATTGGAGTGGTGCCACAGCAAGGCCTGTTAAGCCAATCCAGTCCGGCACTACAAGGGCCACCATTGGGACTGCCAGATCCAACACCCACACTCAGCAACCGGTCCTCAGTTTGCCTCTGTATGAACAGATCTCCCCTGGCTGAGCCTTCTACCCTGGCCAGGGGTGGGTTCAATACCAATGGATCCCACCACCACCGATACCTGGCCAGCCGCCGGTACTGGATCAGCAGCCTGCACCAGCCCCACAGCCAGCCTCACCAGCTGCTCTCCCTCCGCAATTTAGAGTGACATTTGTAGGATCCCAGGGAAGCTGGCCTACTTGCTCAATCAGGTTTGGTCCCACATTGATTGCTATGGGGACCAATAATAAACTGATTGAGATATGATTTCGGCGATTGCAGATGGCATGAATGAAAAAGAAGCAGTGGAGCAGAAAGCTGAGCTACATGAAGAAGGAGCCTCAGAGCTAGATGATGCAGACCAGTTTGTCCAACTGTTCTGAGGCTGGTTTGAAGACATGGCCCACTGAGTAGAAGCCAAAGCCCAGATCAAAGGCTTGAAGCAAGTGGGTTGGCCTCCCAAAGAATTTGTTTGGGAATTCTGAAGACTGGCCAGAAAGCTGAGAGACTGCCCAGAGCACCTCCTCATTTACCACTTCAAAGAGGCCCTTGACCTAGACCTCAGACAAGCCTGCAGCATCAGCGGGGTTCCTTAGCATATACAAGCCTGGTACAACATGGCAGTGACCATGGACCTGGAAATCCACTCCCATAGGAAGCCAACTGCAGAAAAACTGTAAAGAAGACCCCTGGGCCGAACCCTAGCTAAGCTACCTGACACACTGCAACTCACACCATCTGGGATGATTAAGTGCTACCAGTATGGCCAGCATGGGCACAGTGCATCCAAATGCCAGGCCCCTGCCCCAGTCCCTTAAGTCCAGACCTGCCCCACACTCTGGGAAAGAAGAACCCCGCAGAAGCCACCAGATAAAGGGAAAATCACCAAGCAGGCTGTAGAGATTCCTCTCCTTCCAAATGGGAATGAGGAAACTCCAGCCAGAGAAACCCCTCTGGGTTCTGCAGAAGGAGAGCATGAGCGAAGACAACCTGATGGTAAGTGAAGCCATCCACTCCTTCATTATCAAAACCTGGATTGTAATACCAGAAACGGGGGCCCAAGAGGAGGTAGAGGCCATCATAGACACTGGCTGTACCAGATGCCTGATCAGCCTCCCAATAGTCCAACATCTAGGGATAAGCATAAGACTCCTAGCATACCCCATCCATTTTGAAGAGGTTGGTGGGATGCTAATAAATGGAGCACCTGCCATGTTGGTCATAAAACTTGTTAGGCTGGAGATGAGGCACCACTGAGAACTCATCTGATTCATCATAGCTCCCAAAATGACCGAATCAATAATATTGGGCCTCACTTGGCTAGACAAATGGTGACCGACCATCACATGTGAAGATGGATACCAAAAACTAAGAATAGGCATCGTACCGCTACCACCCATCAAACCCATCATTGCCAAAAGGCCAAAAAACCCAGCAGCCTCAGCAAGCCTGAAACTGCAGCCTCCCTACTACAGACTGCCCAACAGCCCACAGATGCCAAGGGAGTACCAAGACCTATCAGGTATCTTTAGTGAGGAAGATTGCAACTTCCTCCATCCTCACAGATCCAAGATCTGTACAATCGAATTTGTGCTGGAAGCAAAGCTTCCTAAACTATAGATGTATTTCATGACTCCAACATAAATGGATGAATTAAGGAAATACATTGATGCCAACTTAGCGTGGGGTTTTATCCAGCCCACAAAATCCAGAGTGGCAGCCCCTGTACTATTTAAGGGGGAAAAAAGATGGGGGGGATGAGGCTCTGCATGGATTGTCATGGAATTAATGCCTTAAGTGTAGAGAACACCTATCCCCTCCCACTCATGAAGGACATGCTAAGAGACTTAGCCAAGGGCAAGGTGTTCACCAAACTGGACCTGAGAAAAGACATTTACAGCATACGGATTAAAGAAGGAGACGAATGGAAGACCGCCTTTAACTGTCCGCTTGGCAGCTTCCAATTCAAAGTCATGCCTGCAGTTTTCATGCAGCTGATAAATGAGGTACTACATGAGCACCTATACAAAGGAGTCCTAGTTTATATTGACATTCTTATATTCAGTGAGACTTTGAGGAGCATGTAAAGCTTGCAACTCCTAGCTGCAAAAGTCTGCGCAAAGCTATCAAAATGTGAATTCCATAAAACCTCCCTAGATTACCTGGGCTACCAGATATCAAGCAGAGGGGTGGAAATGGATCAAGGGAAAGTGAAAGCAGGTGCTAAACAGCCTGGGTTTTGCGAACTTTTATAGGCAATTCATCCCAGCATTCACAGAAGTCTCCTTGCCCTTAACAGAACTTTTTAAAACAGGGCCTCCTCCCATGAAACCATGACCAAGTCAACTACTCACCTGGTCAATGGACTGCCAAAAAGCCTTTGAGAAATTAAAACAGCTCTTTTTTGATGAGCCAATCCTCCAACACCCAGATTCAGAGAGATAATTCATTGTCCAAGCAGACGCTAGCAACATAGTGGTGGCAACTGGGCTCCGAAGGACCCACAAGGACAACTCCTCGGGAAATGAGGAAAAGGAAAAAATGAGAAATATTATAAAAGTTTATACCAGCAAGAAATGGTGACAGAAGGAAAGATAGAACAATACTTAGAAAAAGCAAAAATACCTAAAATTCCAGAATAATTTAAAAAGGTGTTTGAAAAAAGAATGGAATTGATGGAAGGAATTAAGAAAGAAAAGAATGGTAAAACACTAGGACCAGATGGATTGCCAGCAGAACTATATAAAATGTTGCAAGTTGTATTAAGCAATGTAATGTTACAAGTATTTAGTGATTTATTATTAAAAGCCAAAATTCTGAATTTGTGGATGGAAGCATATATAACTCTTATACCAAAAGAAGAATTGGATTTAAAACAAATAAAGAGTATTGACCAATCTCATTATTAAATGCGGATTACAAATTTTTTGCATCAATTATGACTGAAAGATTGAAGAGACTATTAAATGAATTTATACATCCGGATCAGAATGATTTTCTAGCTAAAAGACAGATTAGGGATAATATGCGAATTATATTGGACACATTGGAATACTATGAAGCACACCCAGAAAAGCAAATGGCATTGATATTTTGGGATGCACAGAAAGTGTTTGATAATGTGAACTGAATGGCTACACAATTGCAAATGATGGACTTCGGGAATAGGTTTATAAATATGGTTAAAACTATATATAAAGGCCAATCGGCAAAGGTGAGCGTGAATGGTGAAATGACAGAAAAAGTAGATATTAGAAAAGGAACTAGACAAGGATGTCCATTATCTCCATTGCTATTCATATTGACATTAGAAACTTTAAACAAAAAGATAAGATAAGATAAGATAAAGGAATGAAAGGAATGAACATCAAAAAAGAAAAATATAAACTACAAACCATTGCAGATGGTTTAGTGTTTATCATGGAAGAACCAACAGAAACAGGTCCAAAGTTAATTGAGCAAATAGAGAAATATGGAGAAGTAGCAAAAATTAATAAAGAAGTAGTGAAAATTAATAAAGACAAGACAAAAATAATAGTTAAAAATATGAGAGAAAAACAAAAAAGCAACTAATGGAAAAGTAAGATGTTCAAATAGTGAAAAAAATGAAATATTTGGATATTCAATTAACTTCAAGGTGTATAACGGTAAAGGAAGATAACTATTACAAACTGAGAAATCAAATTGAAATAGACTTGGAGAAATGGAAAAATCTGCAATTATCACTAATGGGAGGAATAGTGTTAATTAAAATGAATATACTATCAAGAATCGGGGGTTTTTTCAAACAATACAGAGAAATTTAGAGAAAAAATATTTAGAGAATTTGAACAAAATGATGTAGAAATAAGTATAGCAAGGGAAAAAAGCAAAAATTAAACTTAAACTGCTTCAAGATTCTAGAACCAGAGGCAGGTTTGGACTACCAAATTGGGAACTATACTATGAAGCGGTGACATTAACCTGGGTTAAAGAATGGATTTTATTGAGAAATATGAGAATATTGACTCTGGAAGGACATGATTTGCAACTAGGGTGGCACGCATTTCTTTGGTATGGAAAAAATAGGATAAGTGGGTATTTTCAGAGACATTACATAAGGAATGGTTTGCTAACAACATGGGAAAGAGTGAAAGAAAGACATTATATGAAGATACCAATGTGGCTTTCAACAATGGAAGCTTTGACACATCCAAATATGATCTGCATGGAATATTGTGAGATATAAGGATATTTTAACAGAGAAGGGAGAACTAAAACAGGAACAAGAATTAGAAAAAAAAGGATTGAGACAGATTGGTATACACAACTGCAAATACAATCAAGATATGATAAAGATTTGAAACAGTATGGTTTTAATTTGGAAAAATCAGAATTGGATAAGATATTGACTGGGACAGATGGAAAAATGATTAAGAAATTGTATAATTACTTATTGCAAATCAGATTAGAAGAGGAAGAAGTAAAAGAGACAATGATAGCATGGGCAAAAAACTTTGGTTATATGATAGAACTAGAGAGATGGCAACATCTATGGGAAAGCAATTATAAATTAACAATGGCAACTGCATATAAAGAAAATTTATATAAAATGTTTTATAGATGGCATATATCACCATAAAGATTAGCAAAAATGTTTAAGGATAAATCAGCTAAATGTTGGAAGCGTTTCAATTGCCAGGAACATATGTGGTGGACATATATGGAAGCAAAAAATTATTAGGTTAGAATACAGGCAAGATTACAGGAAATGTTGCACCAATGTATAGAGTTAAAACCAGAGGCATTTTTAATTGGGTATATTACTGGAGAAATATAGCAAAGAACATAAATATTTGATTATTCATATAATAACAGTGGTGAGAATTGTATTTGCAGAAAAGTGGAAGACAGAAAAAATCCCATCAGAAGGAGAGGTAATAAAGAAGATTTTAAAATGTACAGAAATGAGTAGGTTAACATTGAGGAAAAAAGATAAAGAGGAATCAGTGTATTTCATGACATGGGGACGATTTTATGTATGGTTAGAAAATAAATTTGAATAAAAAAATTTAGATTTATTTAAAAAATAAATTAGATAAGATATAAGTAAATGAGACAGAAGGCAAAAAATAAATAGAAACTCAGAAGACACCTGTGTAAATGGAAAAGGGGAAAGTGGGGGGAGAAAATGTTATTATATAAATGTACATTTATGATGATATGTGTAAATTTAGTAAAATGAAAAAGTAATTGAAAAGAAGGTAAAAATTGGTATTGCTCGATACCAATTTCCACTTTGGAAAATACTATTTTGAAAATGAATACAATAATAGAGAGAGAATGGAGAGGGATAGAGGAGAGGAGAGAGGAAGAAGAAAGAGGGAAAGAAGAAAGGGAAAACGAGGGGAAGAAAGAGAGGGGAAACAAGAGTAAGAGAGAAGGTTAGAAGGGAGGAAGAAGGGAGGTATGGGGGAAAGGAAGGGGAATAGAGAAGGAGAAGGAGAGGAGGAAAGATGAAAGAAGAAGAGTAGATGGAAGAAGGGAGGGAAAGGAAAGAGAGGAGAGGGAGAAGAAGGATTGTTGTAAAACAAGGGAGATGAAATAGTAGAAGAGCAATCCCGAATATGCTTAAATTGTTTAGGATGAAGATTGTATTAGTGCAAAAGTTAAAAGAAAATATGTTAGATAAGAAACTGTACATTTAAGATATGTTTATGAGGAAAAAATAAAAAACTTTTTCAAAAAAAAAAAGGACAACTCCTGCCCTAGGCCTAAGCTTATCGACACCGAGAGGAGGTGGGCAATTTGGGAGAAAGAAGCCTACACAGTCCGTTGGGCCCTCCTCTCCTGGAGAAATTTTCTTGAAGAGGGCAAAGTGCCTTTAGAGTGTTGTGTCTTGCCCGCCCTCAGAGCAGCCGGGGCCTTCTTACCTGCTCCCGAACACTGAGGAATGTATGCCTCCCGGCCCAAGTCCTGGCTCCATGCCCACACAAACTGCAGAAGAAGGAGCATCTCCCTGCCCCAGCCCTGACTCCATGCCCAGGCAAACGGAGCAGCTAGACCCCTCCCCCTCCTCCACAGCAGGTGAGCCTGAGGAGGGTTTACTCCCAACAATAGCTGATTGGAGTAATCCTCGCATCAGAAGATTGGAGAGGCGGAGGCAACAGAAGGAAGGGAGGGGCAGGCCTTAATGAGTGCTGAGTCATTGAGCCACACCCCATGGCCTATATAAAGGATCTACTTTCTGGCAGTCTCTGAGTCAGGCAAAAGTCGAACTTATCTTGCTGAAGTCACTTACTGGTCTCCTGCCTGCTCTGAGGACTTTGCTAGGACTTTGGGCAGAGCTGCGGAGGCAAGCCTGATTCGGATTTCCCTGACCCAGCCGTCAGCGGAGGAGTGGGACACGACATAGAGGTTTGGACTGATCACAAAAACCTTGAGGCCCTGAAAACCCCCACAAAACTCTTCCAAACAAATTCATTGGGCACAATACTTCAGGCGGTTTCACTTCAAGCTAAAATACATTTCAGCAGGAAAAAAATCTGCTGGCCGATGCCTTGTCAAGAAAACTACAATTAGATAGTTGTAGGGAAGAAGTCACCCACGCCATCATTCCCTCCTCACAACAAACCACACAAGTCATCACCAGAGGTCAAGCCAGATGGCAACCCGATTTAGGATGGGACAAACTGACAGCAACACTGAAAGCAGCGCTCCCAGCAGACTCACAGATAATAAAGATGTCTTGACCATGAGAGATGGGTTGGCTTGGAAAGGGTCCAAACTGTATGTCCCCGCCAGCTTGAGGCTGGAAATACTACGATGCAGCCATGAATCATGGTTGGCCAGCCATTTTGGGTTCCTGAAAATTCTGCACCTGGTCAGGAGACAATTTTGGTGGCCAAAGATGATAGCTGACCTGGAAAGCTGTGCTACTTGTGCAGCCATGAAGATGAAACCAGGAGACGTCCTGGGCTTCTCCAGGAAATAGCCAACCCCAGGCACTCTTGGGAGGAAATTGCAATGGACTTTATAGTTGAACTCCCAGAAAGTGGGAAAAATACAGTGATTTGGATGGTAATCGACTTAATTTCCAAGCAAGCCCACTTCACTGCTTGCTTGGGATTGCCTTCAGTGAAGAAGCTGACAAAGATGTTTATTAAACATATTTAGCAGCTACATGGAGTACCCCGCAGGGTAATTTCAGATTGAGGGGTCCAATTCACTGCTAAATTCTAGAGGGAGTTCTTGAAATCGGTCGGGCCCACAAAAGGACTTAGCTCAGCTTTCCATCCAAGTACAAACAGAGCTGTGGAATGAGCGAACACAATGGTGGAACAATATATAGGGTGACCCGCTCCCTCCTTCATCAGGGAGCAGCTGTACATTTCCACCCCTAACCACCCCAACGAGGCCGTTGAAGTGATGTCCCGGTGTCTGGAGGCCATGTGGGTTTGGATGGGGACAAACAGGCTTCGACTCAACCCTTCCAAGACTGAGTGGCTGTGGATGCCAGCATCCCGATACAGCCAGCTGACTCCATTGCTGACTGCTGGGGGCGAGTCATTGGTCCCCATGGAGAGGGTCCGCAATCTAGGCGTCCTCCTGGATGTACGGCTGTCTTTAGAAGAGCATATGATGGCCGTCACCAGGGGAGCTTTTTATCAGGTCCGCCTGATACGCCAGTTGCGACCCTTCTTAGACCGGGATTCCCTATGCACAGTCACTCACGCCCTCATCACCTCCTGCCTGGATTACTGTAATGCTCTCTACATGGGGCTCCCCTTGGGAGCACCCGGAGGCTCCAACTGGTCCAGAATGCAGCTGCACGGGTAATAGAGGGAGTCACTCGAGGCTCTCATGTAACACCTCTCCTGTGCAAGCTGCACTGGTTTCCAGTGGTCTTCCGGGTGCAATTCAAGGTGTTGGTTACCATCTTTAAAGTGCTCCATGGCATAGGACCGGGTTATTTACGGGACCGCCTGCTGTTACCAATTGCCTCCCATCGACCCATGCGCTCCCATAGGAAGGGTCTCCTCAGGGTGCCGTCAGTCAAACAATGTCGGCTGGCGACCCCCAGGGGGAAGGCTTTCTCTATGGGGGCTCCTGCCCTCTGCAACGAGCTGCCTCCGGGGATACGTCAACTCCCCAACCTCCGGACCTTTCGACGCGAGCTAAAGACATTTTTGTTTCATCGCGCAGGGCTGGCTTAATTAAATTTAGTTTTAATAGGGGTTTTATTAGAGGTTTAGTCTTTCTGGGCATAATTTAAATTAGTTTTTAAAAATGTTTTTTAACTTTTGTGATTTTTGTTTTTTACTAGGCTGTAAACCGCCCTGAGTCCTTCGGGAGAAGGGCAGTATATAAATTAAAATAATAAATAAATAAATAAATAAATAAATAAATAAATAAATAAATAAATAAATAAATAAATAAATAAATAAATAAATAAATATGTTATGTGGATTACCAACAAGAGAACTGGGCGAACATGTTGCCATTCACAGAAGTGGCTTACAACAATGCCATTCATAGCAGCACTGGATTGACCCCCTTCCAAGTCACCAGTGGCATGGACTATGTCCCCAATTCCCAAGCTGCCCAGAGAACCACCTTCCTCCATGACTCTTACTGAGTGGATGGAGTCGCTGAAGAAGGGGTGGAAAAACACCAAAAAAGTGCAGGCAGAAGCCACTGAGGCATATAAAAAATTAGCTAACAAACACATATATATATAAGAAGAAGAAAAGAAAAACAATAGGATAGGAACGGTAGGCACGTTTGTGCTCTTATGCACGCCCCATAAAAGCAGACAATAGGATAAGAGATACTGATGTAGGAAAAGCTGTTGTGAATAATGTAATTTTGAAGCATTTGTCTTTGTGTGTTTTATTTTTGTTTTTGTGTATTGTGCTTTTTTTGTATTGTGTATTTTAACTTTCGGAAATTCAATAAATATTTTTTTTAAAAAAGCAGACAGATTAGTGAAACAATTCCATGATAAGTTCCCTAATAAGCCAAAGGGTTTTCCCCCGGGGGCGAGGGGAAGAGTGGTTAGGGAATATTGCTTTAACCTCCAATCTTCCTCTTGTTGCAGGACACAGTTATTGGTTGTGGTGGGTGGCCTGTCAGCCTTGGAAGCCATCTTTTACTTTGGATCTTCAGGGCTGCACATTTAGTGCTGTGGGAAACTGGGAGGGTGATTGTATGGAGTTGAGAATATATTTAGCCATAATAATATTCTTTTCTCTGAGAGTCAAGGACATCCTGCCCTGCACCTGGAGTGGCATGACTGGGAGGCATCTCCAATTGGGACGGTGCATTGATTGGACCATGTGATGGACCTGTGGGTGCTGGGACAGGGACTTTCTTTTGGGTGGGGAGAACCTGGAAGCTTTCAGATTTGGGTTTTCCCAGATGTACCAATATGACATCTCTAATGAAATGGAATTTTGAGGAACTTCTAGCCTCAAAGTCTTCTTTCATTGGAGGTGTTACCTGGAACACTGACACCCCCAGCAGCAGCAGCAAGTGGCAAGCCTGGCCGGGCAGCCTCAGATCATCCCTAGGTGGCCTGGATATCAACCATGGCTTTACTACCCAGGCCCTGGTTGGTTCCCTGGGCAGTGAGCACCCCTCCTCTTCTGCCAATGGACCCTCTGCCAATGAAAGCCACTTGCAATGGGGACCTAGAAAAGTTAGCATTCTTCCTAAACCAAGTATGGGCTCACCTGGACAGCTATGCTCTAGCCTACCTGATGGAGGTGGTGATGGTGAAAGCAGTGGCCACTCGAGGAAGAAGCCATGGAGTGGATGACAAGGCTCCACGATGAGGATGTGGGGAACATCAACGCTTTCCTGGAAGAGTTAAGGGCCAGATTCAAGGATGAGTTGCAGATTCAAGGATGGCTATGCAAGCTGCAGCGGAGGTCCAGGATCTGAAGCAGGAAAGCCAGCCAGCAAAAGACTACATTTGGGAGTTCCACAGGGACACTGGCAAGCTTACACAATGGCTGGAGAGGCTACTGGTCTATCAGTTCAAGGAGAGCTTGGACCAAGAACTGCTCCATGCCTGCATCTACCAAGGAGTCCCTGAATGAATTCATGAATGGTACCAGATGGCCAAAGTGCTAGATTTCAAGCTAAAGCAATGCAAGAAGCATGGTGTGCCTGAATCAAAGCCAGAGTGGAGCCAGGAGAGGCACCAATTCGGATGGTGACCTATCACGGCTTCAACCACTAGTCCTCCCATCAGTCCAGTCCGGGCCCCCATCAAATGCTTCCAATGTGGCCATCAGTATCATCGAGTAGCCAAATGCCTAGCACCTGCCTCTTAGCCAAAGAGCAACCCGCCAGCCTTTTTTTTTTATTTACATTTATATCCCGCCCTTCTCTGAAGACTCAGGGCGGCTTACAGTGTGTAAGGCAATAGTCTCATTCTATTTGTATATTTACAAAGTCAACTTATTGCCCCCCCAACAATCTGGGTCCTCATTTTACCTACCTTATAAAGGATGGAAGGCTGAGTCAACCTTGGACCTGGTGGGACTAGAACCTGCAGTAATTGCAGGCAGCTGTGTTTTAATAACAGGCTTCTTACAGCCTGAGCCACATCGCGGCCTTGATGAAACTGAAGAGAGTGTAGTGGAAGAATTGGGAGAAGTCGAATTTAGCACACCAGGCTGTTGAGGTCCCCTCCTGTGCAAGTGAGGGAGAGACCAGGGGGGACCAGCAACCTGCCCCCTATGACAGCAAGGATGAAAGTGAAAGTGACCTGATAGTAAGTGAAGCCATTTGCCCTTTTGTCATCCCCACAATAATCGTGATGCCAAAGTTAGGGGTCCAGGGAATGGTAGATGCCCTAATAGATTCAGGCTGCACCCGATGCCTAATTAGCCTGCCAATGGTGCTAAGGTTGGGGATCCAAGCCATGAGATTCGAGCAGGTCAATGAATCACTAATAGGAGTGTCCCCCATGATGCACCTAATCGAACCAATGCAGCTAAAGATGGGTCAACATTGGGAGATAACCTGCTTCATGATAGTCCCAAAAATGACTGAGGCAGTTATTTTGGGACTGTCCTAGCTAGATAAGTGGGGCCTGACGATATGATGAGAAGGGGAAGAGAGGAAAATGTGACTGGAAAAAGGCCCTCTCCCTCCTGAAAACAGCCTTGAGAGAGGAGCAGCTCAGCATTAAGCAGGAACTGAGGGGAAAGAGTGTTTGAAAGCCAGGTTGGAGCAGCTGCCATGGACCCAGTCCATTCCCAAAGAGTACCGGGATCTGTCAGAGGAATTCAGTGATAAAGAATGCGACCTTCTTCCCCATCATTGCTCTACCAACTGTGCAATCGAAATCTTGCCGGTGTGAAACTTACTAAGCCAAAGATGTATTCCATGACCCCAAGAGAGATGAAGAAGCTCATGGTGTACATTGACAAGAACCTAGTCAGGAGTTTCATTCAGCTGATGAAAACCCATGTGGGTTTAAAGAAAAGAAAAATGGGATGATGAGATTATTTGCTGATTTCAAGGAAATAAAAGCTGCGGGTGTGGAAAACATTTACACCTTAATGAAGGACCTGCTGGCCTACCTGGCAAAAGGAAAGATCTTTACCAAGCTGGACCTGAGAAAGGCATACTATAGAGTGAGAATTAAAGAGGGGGACAAGTGAAAGATGGCATTTAATTGCCTGCTAGGGAATTTCCAGTTCAAGGTGATGCCTTTCGGGCTCTAAGGGGCCCCTGCCATATTCATGCAGCTGATGATACTGCATGATCATTTGTGTAAGAAAATTCTAGTTTATTTAGATAATATCCTCATCTTCATCAAGATGATGGAGAAGCATGTCAAGCTGGTTCGCCAGGTACTCAGAAAACTGGCAGCAAACCTGTATGCCAAACTGTCTAAATGTGAATTTCACAAGACTCGCCTTCACCACCTAGTGTTTTGAGTGTCAAACGAAGGGGTAGAGATGGACCCAGGAAAGTTAAAAGCCATCCTGGAATGGCAACTCTCTTGGACCCGCAAGCAACTGCAAAGCTTTCTGGGGTTTGAAAATTTCTATCAACAATTCATCCCCTCCTTTGCCAAGGCAACCTTGCTGATCACCAAACTGCTAAATATAGGAAAAAAGGGGTGTGTGTCAAACCTTGGCCCAGCCAACTGCTAGAGTGGACTATGGAATGCCAGAAGGCATTCAAGAAGCTCAAATGGCTCTTTGCGGAGGAACTGGTCCTAAAGCACACCAACCCTGAGAAGCCTTTTGTTATAAAGCCTGATGTCAATGATGAAATCATGGGCATGGTCCTCTTCCAGAAAAATAAGGAGGGAAACCTACAACCATGCATATACACCTCCAGAAAACTCACTGACCCTGTCGTTGGGCATTATTAACCTGGTGCCACTTTATAGAGGGGAGCAAAGTGCTGTTTGAAGTATAGACTGATCACAAAAATCTAAAGGCACTTAGGACCCCTCGGAAGCTCTCACCCAAACAAGTTCAGTGGCTGAAGTACTTTAACTGGTTTGATTTCACCCTTATGTGCATCATGCATCCCTGGAGAAAAAAACTTCCTTACTGATGCCCTATCCTGAATGCCACAATACAAAAGCAATAACAAAGAAGTGATCAATGCCTTCATTCCCCTCCCTCAAAAGGCAGCACAAGTCACCACAAGGCAGCAAGCTTGAAAACAGTCAAGTGAGCCCAGTGGTGAGCTAACCCAGAAGCTCAGAGCCAAGTTGCCGGCTGACCCCTGGTTAAGGGACAACAACCAGCTCCTGACCTCCAGGGACAGGCTAGCATGGAAAGGCCCCAAATTGTACATCCTCAGTACCCTCTGGATCCAGGTTCTGCAGATAAGTCACAATGCCAAGCAAGCCAGCCCCTTTGGATTCTTAAAAATATGGCACTTGGGAAGGAGACAGTTTTGGTGGTCAGGAATGATGAAGGACATTAAGAGTTATGTGAAAAGCCATGTGCTATGTGCTGCAATGAAAAAAAAGCCAGGGAAACCTCCTCAACAAGTAGCCAAGACTTCCTGACCCTGGGAAAGATAGCAATGTATTGTATTCACCCGATTACCAATGGGACAGTGGAATGAATGAATGCAATGGAACAGTGGTACTTGAGGTGCTATGTCAACTACCAGCAAGCTAATTGAACAGACCAACTGTCTTTTGCTGAGGTGGTGTACAACAATGCTGTGCACAGCAGCATGGGGCTTACTCCATTTGAGGTAGCGACAGGGGTAGAGTTCCTTCTCATGTCTGAGTATCCTCAGGCGCCCCCTTCATCAGTGAGTTTGACAAATGAGTAGACTCATTGCAGAGTGCTTGGGGAAATGTGAAACAAGCATTAACAAAAGCCATCAAATCACAAAAAGAACAAGCAGACAAAAAGTGATCCCCCCAGAGACCATTTCAAATAGGAGAGAAAGTCTAACTCTCCACCAAGTACCTGAAATTAAAGTTGGCTTATAAAAAATTGGGGCCTAAATTTATCAGGCCTTTCCCCATCGTAAGGACCATAAACCCAGTCACGGAACTGCTGAAACTCCCATGTCTTATGAGGAAAGTAATCCGGTCTTTCACAGCAGCTTATTGAAGCTGGTAATAGAATGAAAGCTGAGGCCAGTAGCTCGGATAGCCCCAGTCCCTATCATAGTGGAAGGGGAGAACCATTATGAAGTACAAAGGATCCTAGACTCTAAACTATACTAAGGGAAAAGCTACAATACTTAGTGCAGTGGAAGGGTTACCCCCTGTCAGCAGACACCTGAATGAAAAGTAAGGACATAAGAGCAGATAAGCTAGTCAAGAAATTACATGATAAAAATCCCCAAAAGCTGAAACAACAACCTGATGATAGGAGGGGTGGCTAGAAGAGAGCTAATTTGTCTGTACTTGATGTTTTCCATATACTTCTCACTCACTAGGGAAGATCCAACTGTCAACTTTGAACTGAACCTGGCCAAAGCCATTTTGTTTTTTCTCACTTGCCACATGGGGGGGGGGGAAAGGAGGCTAGAATGTATTACTATACACAACACAGAACTGTCTCATGGGAACCAAGGTCATCTCCACAGGTATTGGATGAAGATGGACAGGAGTGCCTAGGGAAGGCCGCCAATTAACCTAATTGGACAATGTGACCTGTGACACTTGGGGAGGGGATCATTTACTACTTTAACTATACTGAAACCACAGGAAATATTTAGAGTTGGTTTTATGTTTAATCATCCCGATATGATGTGCCCAATAAAGAAGTTCTTTGAGAGAGATCTCAGTCTCAGAGCTCTGATTTGCTTAGGTTTATTAGTTGGAACCTTGACACTATGTTTCCATAGAATCCTAGAATGGACAAGAAGGGTGGCATTTGGAAAATCATGTAGTCCAACTCCTTTACTAGTGCCAAAATTCACTATGAAAATAATGTCCTTCCACTTAGCCTCTGCTAAAATGTCTTCGGGGAAAAAAAAAAGTCCCTTACTGAGTCTTTTCCATAACTCTTCTTTCTGATGTCCATAGAAAATTTGTTTCATCCTAGTTTATATCCACAGCTATTTCTCTTATCTTCTGGATCAGATTGAACAAATAATTTACTGGGTCAACTGAGCAAAAGTTCACCATGGGAGGAAAATGTTACTAATGACTATTACTTGCTTAAATGTGTATACAATGTAAAAAATGGTTAAGTGCAGAGTTGGGGACTTCTTTCATTCAGTAAAAGCAATTCAGATTCAGCTTCCCTCCTTCCAGCTGAACACAGCCAATATGTGTTATTATTATACAGTACATGCCTTGAGTGCTCCATTATTCATTCCCAGCCAACCTACTCACAGACTTTTTTCTGTGGTTATAAAATTTCTGTATAAGATCCTTTGAATTCCTAAAGGAAAGGTAGGATATTTAATATAGGTAGTCTTCATTTAGCAATCAAAATTGGGACTGGCAATTCCAGCAAAGTGAATCTAAGCAGAAAATTACCTGATAAACATACCATTTCACTTCCTATTTGGTTCGGAAACAAGTCACACTGGCTCTTAAACATGACATCACATGACCACAATTTGTAATTTTACTTCCAAATCCTCTTTTAACTATGCTAATGGAAGCCAGTTGTAAAACACAAGAATGGTGGTCGTGCCATTGTGACACTCTGCAATGATTGTAAATGTATATCAGTAAAGTTTCTTAATGATGACTGGAACCATGGGATGATGTAATTGTCATAAATGCGAGGACTGATTACAAAGCTATTTTTTACACTATTGTAACTTTGAATAGTTATTAAACAATGCAGTCTGTAAGCAAGGGCTGTAAATAAATGTAATGTCATAATGCAGAAAACATGTTTTTATTTTTAATATGTGAAAATGATTTTCCAACCTCTTCATAATTTTAAGAGTTTGATTTATTAAGTTTTATTAACATTTTCTTTAAGAAAGAGATGGGTTGTTTGCATGTTTTTTATAAAAAATGAATGCAGATTTCTGATGACCATTAAAGCACTAAGAAATTACTAAATTTGAAGAAAACTGTTGGTTTGCTTTATTTTAGAAGGAATTGGCAATTGAAAAACTTAGAAGGTAAAAAATATTGAGGACAAAATTACATTAATTAAATAATAATGCATAGAAATGTAGAAATTTCTTCGGGATATCTTCGGGACCGCCTTCTGTTACCACATGCCTCCCACCGGCCGGTACGCTCCCATAGAGAGGGTCTTCTCAGGGTGCCGTCAGCCAAACAGTGTAGGCTGGCGACCCCCAGGGGGAGAGCCTTCTCTGTGGGCGCACCTACCCTCTGGAACGACCTTCCCCCAGGACTTAGACAACTTCCTGACCTCCGGACCTTTCGCCGCGAGCTGAAGACATATCTATTCTTTCGAGCAGGACTGGCTTAAACAGGGTTTTTAAATATGGATTTTATTGGGGTTTTTTATATTTTGTATGGTATTTTAAATTTAGGCTATTTTGAATAAGTTTTTTAAAATGTGTTTTATTGTAATATATTGTACTATTTTATTTGCCTGTTCACCGCCCTGAGTCCTTCGGGAGAAGGGCGGTATAAAAATTAAATTATTATTATTATTATTATTATTATTATTATTATTATTATTATTATTATTATTATTATTATTGTTGTTGTTGTTGTTGTTGTTGTTATTATTATTATTATTATTATTCTAAGTATAGAAATGTGCTGACTGCAGACTCTTTTTTACATTTTTAACAGCTTTAGGAAAATAAAAACAAAATCCAGTGTTTATAGGAAATCCTAATTCCTCAGAGTTTTCCAAATATTTTCATTTGGTTTACATTTGAGAGTGATTGGAACTGAGCTATACATGTTTCACCACACAGCTCTTGTTATAAGTTAATAATATTGCTGTCTCTTATCGATTTTCTCAATCTCTCATATGCATTTATGAGTTATGTTGAATTATGTTCAATTCCCAAATTATGTTATATTCAATTCCCAAAGTGATGAAAAACTCTTACATATTTTTTTCTTCTTAAGCCACTTAAATATGTCATTATTGTTGTCCAGGTCTTTCCTTTACATGGATGTATTTGTTTTTTGTCTTTAAAAATAATACTGCTTTATTCATGTGACTCATCTTTCTACTGATTAAATTCATAAAACTGTTTTCATACATTTATTATCTGTTCTCTTATTTATGTTTATAACAGATTCAGATTCCACATTTTTCAATTTTACATTTTGTAAAATTTATGCTCATTTTAGAAAACCACAGCAAAGCATTTTTCTTTGCTTTTTAGAAAAACAATTAATGCAACTATAACTGCGTTATAGTTGCATAAAGAATCATATTTTATACCATACCAAATAATTCATAACTAAGCATAAAATTATGTCCATAATATTTATCAAAATATTTTCTCTACTTATTTTCTCTACTTCAAAGGCTACTGTTTCTTTCCATATTAAAATGATTAGTATGTATAAAATATGTGACAAAGAATTGTTTTATGTACACTTCTGGGTTAATGATTTAAAAATTCCAGTATTATAGAGACTTTAAAGTTTTGTATAATAAACTTTGCCAGTATTTTACTTACCAAACACACTATTTAATTACTGGAACAGCTAGAATAGTAAGATGAATTATTTTCAAACTCTTCCTCTTTCTGAACCAATTGAAGATCATAACTTATTTAACTGAAATATGTCTAAATAATAAACTGATTTCAAATAATTACAATGAGTGTACAGCATATCCAAATCATACTCCTGTTGTGTAATTCTTACTTATCTAAAGTTTTGTCATTATTATATAATAATGGTATTATGAAAAATTAATTCAACAAATACAATTTAAGGTTCTAGATTTAGATGTTAATTTGAAATAATTTAATTTGAACATAATCAAGAACAGGCTTTAAAAAAAACTTTTTATTAAATAAACATTAAAAATATTGGACACGATGCGACCATCCTGGCTTTGTCATTTCACTACATATTTTAAAATAACAACAAATACAATTCCTACTTATCGTAAACTGCTATTTTGATGTTATAAACATATCCCTTGTCCTCATTTATATACTTTTTT
Source organism: Ahaetulla prasina (assembly GCF_028640845.1). NCBI lineage: Eukaryota > Metazoa > Chordata > Lepidosauria > Squamata > Colubridae > Ahaetulla > Ahaetulla prasina. Next base: position 69,800,775 of record NC_080543.1, read on the forward strand.
TTTTAATTTGCATTTATATCCCGCCCTTCTCCGAAGACTCAGGGCGGCTTACACTATGTCAAGCAATAGTCTTCATCCTTTTGTATATACAAAGTCAACTTATTGCCCCCAACAATCTGGGTCCTCATTTTACCTACCTTATAAAGGATGGAAGGCTGAATATATACTTGTCTAAATATTGTCCAATTTCCATTCTACAAATCCTCAATCTTTTCTGTTACGATTCCTTTTCCTCATTTCCAACCATTGGTACAATTTATTCCAAATTTCATAGTATTCTGTCTCACTTTTTTAAGTTCTAGTGTTAGTCTGTCCATTTCTGCACAGACCAAGATTTTCTTTATTATCTCTTCTTCCAATATCTTCATGTTTCCAGTATTGCACATAAACCAGTCTTGCTGCAGTTATAACATGCAGCATTAAAAATATTGGACACGATCGACCATCCTGGCTTTGTCATTTCACTACATATTTTAAAATAACAACAAATACAATTCCTACTTATCGTAAACTGCTATTTTGATGTTATAAACATATCCCTTGTCCTCATTTATATACTTTTTTTTTTAATTTGCATTTATATCCCGCCCTTCTCCGAAGACTCAGGGCGGCTTACACTATGTCAAGCAATAGTCTTCATCCTTTTGTATATACAAAGTCAACTTATTGCCCCCAACAATCTGGGTCCTCATTTTACCTACCTTATAAAGGATGGAAGGCTGAATATATACTTGTCTAAATATTGTCCAATTTCCATTCTACAAATCCTCAATCTTTTCTGTTACGATTCCTTTTCCTCATTTCCAACCATTGGTACAATTTATTCCAAATTTCATAGTATTCTGTCTCACTTTTTTAAGTTCTAGTGTTAGTCTGTCCATTTCTGCACAGACCAAGATTTTCTTTATTATCTCTTCTTCCAATATCTTCATGTTTCCAGTATTGCACATAAACCAGTCTTGCTGCAGTTATAACATGCAGCATTAAAAATATCAATCCTTTACTATATTTCTCTTTTGTAATTCCTAATAGGAATAGTTCTGGTTTCGAATCTATATTTTGGTCTAGCATCTCTTCCAATCATGTCTTTATCTGACACCCAAATTCCTTGGCTTTTGTACATGACCACCACATATGATAGAATTATCCTAACACTGAGTTACATTTCCAACACTGCGGTGATAGATTCCTGTTCATTTTTGCTAACCTTGTGGGTGGAAGGTGCCACTTGTAGAACATTTTGCATAAATTTTCTTTGTACGCGGTGGCTAACATTAGTTTCCTATTTCTCTCCCATAGGTCTTGCCATTTATCCAAATCAATATTGTAACCAAAATTTTTGGCTCACACTACCATGGTTTCCTTCACTTGCTCTTCCGCCATTTTATATTCCAATAGATATTGATAGGTTTTCTTTATCACCTTTTCGTCCGTTCCTAATAAAATTTTGTCTAGCATGGTTAATTTTTTCTTAATACCCCATTCCTTTCTATCTTTCATGTAGTATGAATTTGTAGGTATGCCCACCATTCCAATTCTACCCCTTAATCTTGTAATTCTTGTCTAGATTTTAGTCCCCCTCCTTCATTTAAAATATCCTTATATGTAACTACATTCCTCAATTTGATAAAATTTGGATGTACCAACAACTCTAACATAGAGCCAAGCTGGAATTTTTATGTAATTCTGTTGCTTAACTTTTGTCCAAACTTCAAAAAGAGGTCCTCTGACATGATGCCTCTGGAAGTACTGATGAGCCCTATGTCTACCATCCCACAAAAATGCATGCCATACTATTTGCATATCATATCCTTCCAACATTAGTAACCTCTTATTCTTTAGGTTTATCGACTCTCTCGCTCATGTGAGTGTGGCAGCTTGATAATATTTTTCCCAATCAGGCAGTCTGAACCTTCCTCTTTCTTTGGATTCCTGTAGTAATTTTAGTTTAATTCTAGGTCTTTTCCCTTGCCAGATAAATTTGGATATTGTTTTGTTCAAATTTCCAAAATATTCTTTGTCTAATCTTATGGGTATGTTTTGGAATAGGAAAAGTATTTTTGGCAAGATATTCATTTTTATTGTTGCAATTCTCCCCATAAGGGAGAGTTGCAGCTTTTTCCATCTTTCCAGATCTGCCTTAATTTGGTCATTTAATTTATTGTAGTTGTCCTGTTTAATTGTTATACATCTCATTGTTAATTGTATTCCTAAATATTTCACTTTTTTTACTATTTGAAAGCTTATTTTCTCAGTCAATTCCTTTTTCTGTGTTTTAGACATATTTTTAACTATCATTTTGGTTTTTTCCTTTTTACCCTCAATCCAGCTACTTCCCCGTATTCTCCCAGTATTTCCATTAGCTTCAAACCTGATTGTAGTGGCTTTTTTATAATAAATACAAGATCATCTGCAAAAGCTTGCAATTTGTAAAGTTCTTTCTTGATTTCCAATCCCTTAATTTGTTTGTCCTTCCGGATTATTTTTGTTAACACCTCTAAAGTTAATATGAACAGTAATGGTGATAACGGGCACCTTTGCCTTGTACCTTTCTGGATTTTAAAGCTTTGTGTTACTTCCCCATTTACTATAACTCTAGCCTCTTGATAGGTGTATATTGCCTTAAACACGTTTATAATTTTTTTGACGAATTCCATATATTTTAACTGTCTCAACATAAAATCCCAATTAATGTTATCAAAAGCCTTTTGGGCATCTAAAAATATCAATGCTACTTGTATCTTTCTATGCACTTCATAATATTCTAATACATTCAATATTGTCCTCATATTATTTCTCATTTGTCTTTTTGGTAAAAAACCATTTTGACTGACATGGATAAATTTATTCAGATACTTTTTAAATCTTTCAGCCATTATTGCCATAATTATTTTGTAATCCGTTCAACAATGATATAGGCCTGTAATTTTTTATTAGTGTTAAGTCCGTATTCTCCTTTGGAATCAACGTGAAGTTTGCCTACACCCTTGAAACCGGTTCATTTGCTTCTCTTAATACTGCATTGAATACCTCAATTAATATTTCTCCTAGAGAATCATGTAATTCTTTGTATAGTTCTAGGGGTAACCCGTCGGGACCTGGAATTTTGTTATTTTTTTTATTGCCTGTATTAACTCTGACATTCTTATATCTTCATTCAGCATATTTTTTGATAACTTCTGGAACTTTGGGTAGTTCAGCTTTCTTGAAACGTTGTGGTATTTTTTCTTTGATATTACATTCATCATCTTTGTATAGTTTCTTATAGAAATCATAAATTATATATTTCTTCACTTCATTTTGGTAAGACATACTTCCCTCCCCATTTTGTAATTTACTAATCCACCTTTTTCTTTCTGTTTTTTCAATTTTTATGCTAGCCATCCCCCTGGCTTATTTGCATTTTCAAAAAAAAATTGGTTGCTCCACTTTATTTGTTGTGCTAAATCACAACAAATCAAGGATATTCAACTTGTGCTTAATTAGTTCCATTTGTTGTCTAAACTCTCCTCTTTGAGGCTCCTTTTGTAATCCTACCTCTAATTTCCTGAATTCCCTCTCTAGGTTTTTCTGTCATTGTTTTTTCTTTTGGCTTTCTTTCACCATATAAGCAATTGCAGTACCTCTCATATATGCCTTCACAGTGTCCCATAGGTTTTGTAAATTTGTATCTTTTTTTTTTGTTTTCTTGAAAGAACAAACAAATTTGTTCTTCCATCTTCTTTTTAACTTCTATTTTAATTCACTGAAATAAGTATTTGAAAATAAAGAGACATATTTTATTTTTCCTTTATTTCCCACAGTTGAAAAAATACAAAACCAGTGGGATGAAGTGCAAGGTCACATTCAGAACCGAAGGCAACAATTACATGAAATGTTGAAAGATTCAACACAATGGTTGGAAGCAAAGCAAGAAGCTGAGCAAAGACTAAAATATGCCAAAATGAAGGTTGGAACATGGAAGGAGATTTCTTATACAGTGGAAGGACTAAAGAAACAGAATGCTGAGCTCAAGGTACTAGTGATAAATCAGAAAATAAAAATAGTATAAATTAAAAACAAAACTGTCCCAAACAAGTGTTTAAATCTTACTGAAAATTAATTTAAAATAAAATAAAGAATAGCTTTCATATTTCCTCTGCCTATGACAACATACTCCCCCAAAATGTGTTTTGTACTATATTATCATTCAATATTTATTTGGTTTGCATTACAATGTAGATGTACATTTTTTTGATTAAGCAGCAATGGCTATTAATGAAAAGAGATAAAATACATCCAAAGGCAAGCAGAGAACATTCAGTAAAATGTTTAGTAAAGTCAGATATATGCATTCGAGTAAAGAATTTTTAACTAGTTTGTGATATAACTTCATAGTATCTAATTTGTAACTATTTATACATCTATTTCAATGAGAAATAGTATGTTCATTCAAGTAACAAGTATAGTAACAAGTATAGTATGTTTACTAATTCATAGAATGTTTCATTATGATATGGCTAAGTTATTAAAGGAAAGAGGCATATGTTCTTACAATAATATAGAAAAAGATCAGAGTAAAACATCGCCATATTAGGTAAAATTAACAAGAAAAAAATGAAACCAAGGGGACACTGGAAAATAAAATTCTAGAAAATGCAAAATTGGCAGATCTAGTCAGGACAAGAACACCAGTGATCTAGAGTATGGGTTCCAATCTTGGCAACTTTAAGACTTGTGGACTTCAACTCTCAAAATTCCCAAGCCAGCATGCAGTCTTTGACAGCAGGGAAACAGTGAATTTAGATATCTGTAAATTAATTCAGTTATTAAAAACAACCTCCTTCCAAAGAAAGTCAATACTAATAATTGCTATGTCTAAAGGATTTTATTTAAAGGATTACTAGCATGCTATAATACTTATACATAGCACTGCATTAGTTCATTTCTTATATTATTCAGTTGAGTAATACTAGAATACAAAGAAACTGTATCCTGTTTTTAAAATTTATTCTAATGGGAAGACTTTTTATGCAGATTTTTTTCTGTAAAAGCATTGTTGTCAATTCATCTCAGTTTTATGTTTAAAAAAAACATTGTGAAAGTATGTCAACAGAACTGCTTATATTTGTCTCTACTTCATTGAGAGATTGAAGAAGAGAGATAAAATACATTATTGTAAACCCTACTTAGCCCTTCCTATGGGAAGGAAAGGAAAAGAAAGAAGGGGAAAACATACTTAAGAGCTAAATGATGTCTGAAAGTAAAAGGGGAGTGCAGAAAAGGAAGAGAAATGTGTCATTAGTTTAATTATATAAACTATTATATGAAATCATGTAAAACAGAACATACTGGGACTCTTAATGGGCTGATAAAACACATACTATCATTGTGATCTCTATTTAGCTCAGGGACATTGGAAGTGTTGATTGAAGATTGGAAGCCTTTCAAAGTTTTTCAAGAAATTATTTTGTCAAACAAAGAAAGAATAAAGCTCTTATTCCCTTTCTAAACATTGTAACTGATACTGCTGTTTAGTAATGTCGATGAATGTAATAGATAAAATATTAAAATTAATTTTGAGAAGCAGCACTAAAAATATCCTTGTAATGGATTCAGGAGGTCCATTAAATAATGTCCCTCAGAAGGGATTACAAAGTTATTTAAATGTAATAAAAGTATTAATAAATGTTTACAAGTCATTATTTATTCTATCAATAAAGCAATTATATGAACTGTTAATACCACTGTATAATGCCTTAGCCAGACCTCATTGAAAATATTACATCCAGTTTTGGTCGCCGCAATATAAAAAGGTGTTCAGAGTCTAGAAAGAGTGCAGAGAAAAGCAACAAATTATTAGGGGACTGAAACCTAAAACATATGAAGTGTCAGCCCTGGAGGCCATCTTTTTCTTTGGATCTTCAGGGCTGCCACATTTAGTGCGGGAAATTGGGAGAGGGGATTGTATGGAGTGGTGGAGATATCTAGCCATAATAACATTCTTTTCTCTGAGAGTCAAGGACATTCGGCCTGCACCTGGAGTGGTGTGACTGGGAGGCATCTCCAGTTTGGACGGTGCATTAATTGGACCATGTGATGGACATGTGGGTGCAGAGGAAGGGACTTGGACTTTATTTTTGGTGGGAAAACCTGGAAGCTTTCAGATTCAGATTTTCCAGACGTGCCAATATGACATCTCTAATAAAATGGAACTTTGAGGAATTTCTAGCCTCGGAGTCTTCTTTCATTGGGGGTGTTACTTGGAACCCTGACATTAACCTGAATCTCCTTTAAAACTTCTAACAGCTCCCCGATCAGAGGGGTGCTCTCCGGGATCCTGAGCCCCAAGCACTGATCCAACCCCAGGTGGCATGAAGACTCAGGGAAGATAGAAGAGAAGATGGTGAGCACAGAGGGAACCACTGGGACTGGTTCGATGGTCCACATCGAGACCCTCTACTCAGTGGTGGGATTCAGCCGGTTTGCACCACTTTGAGAGAACCGGTTGTTAACTTTCTGAGCAGTTTGGTGAACTGTTGTTGGAAAAAATCATTAGGGTAGACAACTGATTGTTAAATTATTTGAATCCCACCACTGCCTCTACTCCCCTTCTGAAACTGCGGTGAAGGCAGCTGAGGCACTGAAGCGGAACGCTGACATGGTGCCCAGCCCAAAGAGCAAGCCGCTTAACCGAATCCCTCTTAGTGGGGCAAGGCTGCAGGAGCAACACCACCCCAGGAGTTGCTGAATGGGGCAATGCTGCAGGAACAGCAGATGGGAGTGAGCAGAGTGGAGCAGACCCAAGCCTTTGAATCAAGAGCACAGGGACCAGTTGATCTCAGCGATTCCTGAGAATGGGCCTTTCCATCGCCAATGCAAAGCCAGTGACTGGCAGATCTACCAGAGCGTTTCGATTAGCTCAGTATGGGCAGCATCACACAATCCCCTAGTACCAGCCCACCTGGCTGGATTTTGGCTCAGCCCATGTTCACATTTCCAGGCCATGGGACCAAAGTGGCACAGAGTGGAGCATTGGCCTCATTTCACTCGGCACGAAGTGGATCACACCATAACCTTCCCTGTCAGGCCCAGTCTATCAGGATGACAGCTCCTGCTGGAGTCGGAACGGTGCCACAGCAAGACCCATTAAGCCAATCCAGTCTGGTGCTACAAGGACCACCTTTGGAACTGCCGAGACCCAATACCTCCACTCAGTAGCCAGTCCTCAGATTGCCTCCTGCTGACCAGATCCCCTTGGCTGGGCCTTTTACCCTGGCCAGGGGTGGATTCAATATCAGTGGACACCAGCTCTGTCCCTACTACAGGTGCTGGCCCCACCATCAGCCCCATTGCCAGCACCAGTCCTACAATCATCACCCCCCAGCCACTGCTCCATGGTTCAGAGCGACATTTGATGGGACCCCGGGAAAGCTGGCCTACTTCCTCAATCGGGTTTGGTCCCAAATTGATCGCTATGGGAATCAATACCCGACCAATTGGGACATGATTTTGGCAATTGCAGATGGCATGAATGAAGGAGAAGCAGCAGAGTGGATAGCTGAACTACACGATAAAGGAGCTAGATGATGCAGACGAGTTTTTCCAACTACTCCAAGGCCACATCGAGGACACGGCTCACCAGATAGAAGCTGAGGCCCAGATCAAAGCCTTGAAGTAAGCAGGTTGGCCCCCCAAAGAATTAGTGTGGGAATTCTGGAGGCTGTCTGGAAAACTGAGAAACTGGCCTGAACATCTCCTCATCTACCACTTCAAATAGGCCTTTGGCCCAGACCTAAGGCAAGGCTGCAGTATCAGGGGAGTTCTGGAGTGTATACAAGCCTGGTACAGCACAGCAGTGGCCATGGACCTGGAAATCCACCCCCATCAGAAGCTGACTGGAGAAAAACCTTCAAGAAGTCCTCTGGGCCACCGCACTCCAGTCAATGATGTGCTACAACCCATGCTGTCCAGGATGACCCTGTGCCCATGCTGACCTATGCGGTCAGCATGGGCACAGGGCATCCGAATGCCTGGTCCCTTCCCCAGTCCCTCAAATCCAGACCCCCTCCGCACTTCGAGGAGGGAAGCCACCAGACAAGGGGAAAATCACCAAACAAGCTGTTGAGGTTCCTCTTCTTCCAACTGGGAACAAGGAAACTCCAGCCAGGGAAACCCCTCTGGGTTCTGCCAAAGGGAGCAGCAGCAAAGACAAACCGATCGTAACTGAAGCCATCCACCCCTTCACTATCAAAACCAGGATTGTAGCGCTGGAAATGGGAGCCCAAGGGGAGGTAGAGACCATCATAGACACTTGCTGCACCAGATGCCTGCTCCCCATAGTCCAACAGCTAGGGATAGGCACGAGACACCAGCGCACCCAGGGGTAGGATTGAGCCCCTTCGGGAGAACCGGTTGTTAACTTTCTGAGCAGTTTGGCAAACTGGTTGTTGGAATAAATAATTAGGGCAGAGAACTGGTTGTTAAATTACTTGAATCTCACCACTGAGCGCACCCCATCTGTTTTGAACAGGTCAATGGGACGCTAATAGGCAGAGCCCTAGCCACATTGATCACAGAACTTTTTAGGCTGGAAATGGGGTGCCACCGAGAACTCATCCGATTTGTCATAGTTCCAAAAATGACCGAGTCGATCATATTGGGCCTCGCTTGGCTGGACAAATAGGCACCGACCATCATATGGAAAGACAGCTACCGAAAGCTAAGAATAGCCATTGGTCCATTGCTGCCCATCAAACTGGAGAATTGCCAAAAGGTGACAAACCCCAGCAGCCCCAGCAAGGGTGAAACTGCAACCCCTATCACAGATGGACTTCTTGGCAGCCCACAGGTGCCAAGGGAATACCAAAAACTGTCAGATGCCTTTAGCGAGGAAGATTGCAACTTCCTCCCCCTCACTGCCCGACAGACTGTGCCATTGAGTTTGTATTGGAAGCAAAGCTGACTAAACCTAAAGATGTACTCCATGACTCCAAAAGAAATGGCTGAGTTAATAAAATACATCAATGCCAACTTAGTGAGGTGTTTTATCCAGCCCACTAAATCCAGAGTGGCAGCCCCTGTAAAGAAAAAAAGGTGTGGGGGATCTGTGTGGATTTTCGTGGAATTAATGTCATGTGTGTGGAGAATACCTACCCCATCCCCCTCATGAAAGACATGCCACGTCACTTAGCCAAGGGCAAGGTGTTCACGAAACTGGACCTTAAAGAAGCCTTTTACTGCATATGGATTAGAGAAGGAGACGAATGGAAAACCGCTTTTAATTATCCACTTGGCAGCTTCCAGTTCAATGTCATGTCATTTGGTCTGCAAGTCTTTATGCAGTCTTCATGCAGCTGATAAATGAGGTGCTACATGAACACCTACACAAAGGAATCCTAGTTTATCTAGATGACATTCTTATATTCAGAAAGACTCTAGAGCATGTAAAGCTGGTGTGGCAAGTGCTGAAAAAACTCTTAGCCGCAAAGCTGTACACAAAGTTGTCAAAATGTGAATTCCCTAGATTACCTAGGCTACTGACTATCAAGCGGAGGAGTGGAAATGGACCCAGGGAAAGTGAAAGCGGCGCTAGACTAGCAACCCCCATCCACCCACAAACAGTTTCAAAGCTTCCTGGGTTTTGCAAACTTTTACAGGCAATTCATCCCAGCATTCAAAGAAGTCGCCTTGCCCCTAATGGAGCTATTAAAAACAGGGGGCCCTCCCATGTAACTACGACCGAGTCAACCATTTGCCTGGTCATTGGACTGCCAAAAAGCCTTTGAAAAATTAAAATGGCTCTTTGTTGAGGAGCCGATCTTCCAGAGACAATTCTCTGGACAATTGTCTCTCAGAGAGACAATTCATCATCCAAGCAGATGCTAGCAACGTAGCAGTGGTGGCTGTGCTTCTACCGAAGGACCTACAAGGCCAGCTCCTGCCCTGCGCATATATGTCCAAAGAGCTCAACAACACTGAAAGGAGGTGGGCAATTTGGGAGACGGAATCCTATGGAGTCCACTGAACCCTCCTTTCCTGACATTTTCTTGAAGAGGGCAAAGTGCTTTTTGAGGTCTGGACTAATCACAAAACCTCAAAGCCCTAAAAAAAAACTCAGAAAACTCTCCCAAACAAATCCTCTGGGCACAATACTTCAGGCAGTTTAACTAAATACTTCAGGCAGTTTAACTAAAATACAGCCCGGGGGAAAAATCTGCTAACCAATGCCTTATTGAGAAAACCACAGTTAGATAGTCAGAGGGAAGAAGTCGTCAACACCATCAACCCCCCACTCACAACCAGCAGCACGAGTCACCACTAGGGGCCAAGCCAGATGCCAACCCAATCCTGGACAGAACAAACTGATAGCACCACTGAAAGCAGCACTCCCAGCTGAACAATGGCTCACAGATAATAAAGATATCTTGACCATGAGAGATGGACTGGCTTGGAAGGGGTCCAAACTGTATGTCCCTAACAGCTTGAGGCTGGAAGTCTTACAGCGCAGCCACAATTCATGACTTGCAGGCCATTGTGGCTTCTTGAAAACTCTGCACTCAGCCAGGAGAAAGTTTTGGTGGCCAAAGATGAAGGCTGACATGGAAGATTATGTAAAAAGCTGTGCCACCTGTGCAGCCAAGAAAATGAGACTTGGGAGATCTCCTGGGCTCCTCCAGCAAGTGGCTAACACCAGCCAACGTTGGGAGGAAATTGCATTAGACTTTATAGTTGAGCTCCCAGAAAGTGGGGGAAATACAGTGATTTGGACAGTGATCGTCTTGTTTTCTAAACAAACTCACTTCGCTGCTTTCTTAGGGTTGCCCTCAGTGAAGTAACTGGCAAAAATGTTTATCAAACAGATTTACTGGTGGCATGGAATCCCCCACCAGGTAATCTCAAACTGAGGAGTTCAATTCATTGCTAAGTTCTGGAGGGAGTTCCTGAAATTGCTCAGGTCCACTAACGGGCTTAGTTCAGCTTTCCATCCAAGTACAAACAGAGTCATGGAATGAAAAATGGTGGAGCAATATGTCAGATGTTATGTGGATTACCAACAAGAGAACTGGGTAGACCTGTTGCTGTTCACAGAAGAGGCTTACAATAATGCTGTACATAGCAGCACCGGATTGACCCCCTTCCATGTCATCAGTGGCATGGACATTGTCCCCATGCCTGAGCTGCCCAGACAACCACCGCGCAGGACTAGCCTAATGGGGTTTTAATAATGGGGTTTTCATTGGTTTTAAGTGTTCAGCCAATTTTAAATTTTCCTTTTTAAACTGGTTTTAATTTTTATATTAATTGTTTTACTTTGGCTGTAAACCGCCCTGAGTCCTTTGGGAGAAGGGCAGTATAGAAATTTAAACAAACAAACAAACAAACTGAGGTATATAAAAACCAAGCAGACAAACGCTGATCTTTCCAGCCCCCATTCCATGTGGGAGATCGGATTTACCTATCAACCAATTACATAAAATTATGGTTGCCCAGTAAAATGCTGGGACCTAAGTTTTTAGGACCTTTCCCAATAATGAAAGTAATTAACCCAGTAACAGTTCAGTTTAACCTCCCACACATACTAGGGAAAGTACATTCTGTCTTTCACTGCAGTTTGCTAAAACCTGCAGTCGGGTCAAGATTGAGGCCACAGGACTGACTGGCTCCCAAGTCTATAGTGGTGCAAGGGGAGACCCATTATGAGGTTAAGAAAATCCTAGACTCTAGCGTATATAGAGGTCAATTACAGTATTTTTAGTTCATTGGAAAGGGTACACTTTGTCTGAATCTGCTTAGGTTAAAAGCTGGCACATAAAAGCAGACAGATTAGTGAAACAATTCCATGAGAAATTCCCTGATAACCCAAAGGGTCCCCCTGGGGTGGAGAGGTGGTTAAGGAATATTGCATTAACCTCCTATGTTCCTATCTTTGCAGGACATGATCATCAGTTGAGGGGGGGTTGCCTTTCAGCCCTGAAGGCCATCTTTTTCTTTGGATCTTCTGGGCTGCCACATTTAGTGCTGTGGGAAACTGGGAGGGGGATTTCATGGAGTGGTGGAGATATCTAGCCATAATAATATTTCTTTCTCTGAGGGTCAAAGACATTTGGTCTGCACCTGGAGTGGTATGACTGGGAGTCGTCTCCAGTTTGGATGGTGCATTGATTGGACCATGTGATGGACATATGGGTTCAGGGGAAGGGATTGGAATTATTGAGTCTGTCATTTGCACCTCTATAACTGTCTGGTTCGGTTCTGCAACCCAACAAGAGAAACACAGACTTCAGAGGATAATTAGAACTGCAGAAAAAATAATTGCTACCAACCTGCCTTCCATTGAGGACCTGTATACTGCACGAATCAAGAAGAGGGCCGTGAAAATATTTGCAGATCCCTCGCATCCTGGACATAAACTGTTTCAACTCCTACCCTCAAAACGACGCTATAGAGCACTGCACAACAGAACAACTAGACACAAGAACAGTTTTTTCCCGAAGGCCATCACTCTGCTAAACAAATAATTCCCTCAACACTGTCAGACTATTTACTGAATCTGCACTACTATTAATCGTTTCATAGTTCCCATCACCAATCTCTTTCCACTTATGACTGTATGACTATAACTTGTTGCTGGCAATCCTTATGATTTATATTGATATATTGATCATCAATTGTGTTGTAAATGTTGTACCTTGATGAACGTATCTTTTCTTTTATGTACACTGAGAGCATATGCACCAAGACAAATTCCTTGTGTGTCCAATCACACTTGGCCAATAAAATTCTATTCTTTTGGGTGGGGAAAACCTGAAAGTTTAAAGATTAGGGTTTTCCCAGATGTGCCAATATGACATCTCCAATAAAATGTAACTTTGAGGAACTTCTAGCCTCGGAGTCTTCTTTTGTTGGGGGTGTTACTTGGAACCCTGACATGAAGAATGCTTGCAGGAATTGGGTATGTCTAGTTCATTAAAAAGTAGGAATAGGGGCAACATGATAACAGTTTTCCAATACTTGAGGTGCTGCCATAAGGAAATTGTCGACATAATTACAAGAGTGTGATAGGCCATAGTATTGAATTTAATAATTTAAGCTTATTCAGATTTATAAAACCTATCAAATCATATAATATTCATTTATGCATTTGATGCTCAATTTCATGCACTGGCATATACTATGGGCATGTATTTGTTATCAGTATGAACAAGATTCACACAGGTGAATTCTTAATCGATATAGCAAAGAATTATGCAGACTGAAATTTACAAATTATTTCTTAAATTCTGCAAACTGTCACAATAGGGAATCAGTATGTCTCCTACTCTACCTCCATTTTTTTCATTACTCAGCCAGTCCTATGGTCAAATTTCAAGTTTCTATATTTTAAAATAAATAAATAAAACCCTGTTCTATTTATTTATAATATGTAATTTAGAAACTGGTTCATTAACACTTCCCCAAATAAAAAATTAATTGCTTGATCACTGCCATTGGTGATACATTATTCATTTGCTAAGTGTGCATTTTCTAATCATATATAAATCAATCATTTTTATTATGGTCATAGACCATCATTACAAATAAAAACATTAAAACAACAGGAATAATAAAAAGTAAAAAACAGATAAAATAATGTATTACGGTTAGTGGTGGATTATTAGTGGATGGTAAGTCTGCCTAATTTTTCATACAATATAATAAAATTTGGCCACATTCAAAGAAAGTACTGTAAATCATTGTCATCATCATGAATGTTATTATTGGAAACTGTAAACCTGTCAACCCATCTTTTCCCCTTAAAAGTCTCTGGAATAAGGGCAAGAGATGATACGGAATACATGATGATACAGAATACATCTTAATATGGGATTTGTTTTATTAAAGATTAGAAAATAGAGCTAGAAACTAGAAATTGGAAAAATGTTATTATGCATACTGTTACATGATATAAATTTCTATAATTACTACGTCTAGTTAAATGTTAGAAGCTGAAAGACTACTATCATGTATGCTTAAATAATAAAGAGCAAGAGATGATGGATAAATATATAATACATTTAATATGGGAATTGTTGTATTAGGGGTTAGAAATAAGAGGTAGAAAGTAGAAATTGAGAAAACATTACTATGTATACTGCTCAGTGGTGGGATTCAAATTTTTTTACTACCAGTTCTGTGGGTATGGCTTGGTGGGTGTGGCATGGCATGGCATGGCTTAGTGGACATGGCTTGGTGGGCGTGGCAGGGGAAGAATATTGTAAAATCTCCATTCACACCCCATTCCAGGGGAAGGTTATTGCAAAATCCCCATTTCCTCCTGATCAGCTGTGATTCAGGAGGCAGATGGGGGCGGGGCCAGCCAGAGGTAGTATTTACTGGTTCTCCAAACTACTCAAAATTTCTGCTACTGTTCTTCAGAACTGGTCAGAACCTGCTGAATACCACCTCTGATACTGCTACAAAATATAATACATTATAACTACAATGTATATGTAAATCTTAGAAGTTGAAAGATTATTACTATGTATACCTAAATAATATTATTATTGTTACTAGTATTTTGTATAAAGCAAATTTTGTATAAAGCAAATTGACCCAAACAGTGTACTGTTCACTAAGCACTTATATATGTTGAAGAAAAAACCCATTAATTAAAAAAGGACCCTGGAATAATTTTATGTGAGTGAATCTCAGAACCTAGAAGTTTGATGGAGTTATGGAAAAATAATCTATACATGTTTGCAGATCTGTAGCACTGAAGAAGAAGAAAAAGTTTTAACATTACAGAAAAATCATTGAAGAATCAGAAAAAAGAAAGTCAGCACTCTCAAATAGATGGGCTTGTGCAATCCTATCACATTGACCTTATTTGAGAGTGCTTCAAATGTTTTGTGGAATCCTCCCACAAATAACCCAAACTTTAGAACTTTTAACTGAATGAGAAAGGTGACTTACCTAAGAAATTTGTATAGCACATTAAGCAGTAGACTAAGAAGCTGAAGTGTTTATATCTGAAAAAGATTACAGATAGTCCTCAACTTTAGTGACTTTTTCCAAGTAGCAACAGCCTGATAAAAATGACTTACAACAGATTCTCACAGTTATGAAAATTGTAGCATCCCTGCAGACATGTGATGAAAACTTGGGTGCTTGGCAGCCGACATGAATTTATAAAGGCTGCAGTGTTTCTGACTCACATAATCACTATTTGTGACCTTTCCAGCCAGCTTCCAACAAGCAAAGTGAATGGGGGAGCTAGATTAGCTTAATGACCATGTGATTTGTTTATGGATCATAGAGATTCATTGAACAACTGCTCAAAAAGGCTGTAAAATTGAAGATGATTCAGTTAACAACTACCTGGCTCAGCAATAGAAATATTGATCCTAATTGTGGTTATAAATCAAGGTCTACCTATATATGTTTCTATTATGAGTATTTAAATTGCTTTGTGTATATTTTCAGACTGTGTAACTTGCTAAGGCCTTTCAGAAATAGTGCTCATATTTTTCTCTCTTTCCAGCAATTTGCAAAAGAGCTACGTCAATGGCATATAAATCTGGATGTAGCAAATGATTTGGCCCTTAAACTTCTTCGGGATTACTCAACTGATGACACCAGAAAAGTACAAATAATGACCAATAATATTAATGATGCATGGGCCACCATTAATAATAGGTAGGACATGATGTTTATTATCATATTTATAAAATGGAATGACAATCCTGTTTTCACTCAAAAATTCAAGAAAATTCATCAAATAATTATGAAAGATTTAAGAGAACTGGATATGGTATCTAGTTGTTTTGTTGTTGTTGTTTTGCTACCATATATTTCCATAAGATTAGTCTTGAAAAAAAGTTTCTTCTTTCAAATATATTTTAATCAATACATTGTTTACTAAATTATTTCAAAGACTTGTCATTGTTATCTGAGCATTTGAGTTACAGCTTATGATTCCTAATTTTGTCACATTACAGTTCTATCAGTATTTGTTCTTCTCTTCCAAAATGTATATTTAGTACTTGAAGTCCCATTAAAAATTAGTGCCATGTTCAATTATTGAATGTTGTAGATTTTCTAAACAATGAATGAGAGACTTACCTTAATGAAAACATTTTTTCAGAGGGTCAGAAGCTCTACCAATATATTTTTTTCTTATATTGGTTAATTATTAAAGTTCTAATATCTCTTTTATCTCATTCTCATTATTTAGTATAGATATCATCATTTTAAAATCTATTTTAAAATATTCCACTATATTATGAATCATGTTATAAAATATATGCAAATATATCTAAAATAAAAAGTGCTGTTAGATTATATATTTTTTCCAAATCTTCCTTGGCTGGGTTAGAATTTCCTACTGGGAAGTGTTGCCGACGTGACTGAATAATTTAAACGGAGCAGCTGTGTGAAAGTCAGGTCTCTGTATTTTTCAGGAATGACTGTCCCTCCTACCCCCATTATATTATCCTTTGTTCCTGGTGTTACTGCACCTTTAAAAGGAGGGTTGGTAATAAGTGAGGCTGTTGCCCCTGTGTCTATTTGACATTGATATGGTTTTCCTTCTATTAAGATTTGGAGCATGGGTTCCCCTTCTGGGCCATTCGTTAAAGGAATGGCAAGACCATTGAAGGTGGCTTTGAATTCCATATTCTCCCGGTCTAGTTACAGATTCTATGAATAGTTTTCCCTTTGTGATTCCCAATATGGTCTTCTTATATCCTCTCTATCTTTGTAGCAAAAGGAATCAGTTCTTGGGAAAGGGGGTTGGGGGCGGGAGTCCTGATGATCTTTTCATCGGTATTCCTGCCTGCAATTTTGGTTGAAATGTCCCTCATCCCCACATTTGTGGCAATGTCTACATTCATGGGGGGGTCGGTTTTCCCTGTCACACCGCCGGCATCTTCGCATACAAGAGAAAGGCTGGAGATTTGTCTGTCCCCTATTATGTATAGCTGCAAAAGCTTGCAGGTCTTCCTGTCTTTCAATTCTCCTTTTTCTATCTTTTTCCTTTTCTTTTAATTTTTCTCTTTGGTCATAAACAAAGTTGGCTATTTTTTGTAATTCAGATATTTCTAAAGCTGACCAGTTTGACACAATCCGCTGGAAATGATCACGAATGTCATCAGCTGATTGGTTGACAAAAGCAGAGGCAAGGATCTTTTGATCTTTCTGGTAGCTGAGATTTAAGTGTAAGTATTTTACTGCTGCCTCAGAAAGACGGACCCAATACGCATCTGGGTTTTCTGTTTCTCTTTGTGTTGTTCTTTGGAACTCTGACCAATTCAAAGGTTTTTTCCCTATTTCTTCCAAGGCTTCTAAAAGGTTTGCCTTTGCCCTGGTGTATGTGTCCCAATGGTTTGCATCATTATAATCCCAATCAGGATGTTCTAGTGGCCAGGCGACTCATGCGGGGTTTCTTTGTCCAAGCACGTGCAGTACTGGCTGTTTGGCTATCTCCTCTATTTTCTCAAATAACTTTAGCTGTTCATCTTTCGTTAAAAAGACTTGCAATACCTGGGTCATGTCTCCCCAGGAAGGATTGTGGCTGTCTATTATTGTCTTTAGTGTCCAGATTACAGTTTGGGGATCGGACCTAAAGGTTGAGGTATCCCTTTTCCAAATTACCAGGTCAGCTGCTGAGAATGGTGTGTGAGTTACCACATATTCATGCTCACCTCTTGCCCTTCCTGGAACCGGTTTACTCAATAGGGGAGCCATGATTTTAATTTCTTTTTTGTCTTCCTTAGGGGAAGAGTTTCCAATGGTGTCTAGTTCCCTTCTCCCTGTTAGATCTCTAGATTGGGATAATTCAGCCCAGCAGTACCAGTAGGGTATTTGGCTGGGCTTGATTTTAGATCTAAGTGCCTTTATGGTTTGAAAATTAAGAGTACCATCTTCTGGCCAAATTTGTTTCCCTGTCTCATCTCTCAACAAAGCCCATTCCCTGCATATTTTTTTAGCCTTTTTCTTTTCCATACCAGCTAGGACCAGCATCTGCCATTCATCCCAAGCATCCAACAACTCTCCCATTCAGGACCCTCGAATTACAGCTTCCCATGTTTCCCTCTCTGATGTGAGGTTCACACTTTGGCTTAGTTGGGTCAACAGGCTATCAGTTTCAGATAAAAAAGTGTCCGGGGAGACTTTGGTTCCCTTACAAAGTATGTGCACTCCCCTCAGAGGGAACTCAGGCCACGGTTTTCGGACTGCGAAAAAAGACAGTCTGAGAGGACTTGCTTTCCCCAACAGACAAGTACTGGTGCTCCTTCCACAGGCCTAGGTTTTCGGATTTGGAAGAGTTCAAATCCAGGAAGACTTGCTGCTGTTTGTAGGCAAGTACTGGCGCTCCTTCCACAGGGCTAATCTAATTTTTCCAGATTTCCTACAGTTCAGGGCTTTGCTTCTTGTGATAGATACAGGGCTCCTTCCAATTTCTTAGCATTTGCAATCATGCCTCACTCAGCTCCTTTTCTTCAAACAGGAGACTTCACATCTAGTGATCCCTCCTTGCTTTCTCTGTCCTGTCGGTCACTGCTTGGGGGAGCTAGCAACAGGCAGAGGTGCGGCTGAGGATCAGTCAGAGAGGTGATTATCCCACTGCTATCCAGATTAAATCCACATACATGCACACACACACACACGCACACACTTTCCTCAATTCTACAAATTTTTAAACTTAATGCGGTACTCACCCGCTTTCAGGCAGCTGCCAAGAGGGAAAAAAATTCTCGAGGACTCCCCCAGGCAGGGTCCGTGGATGTTTTCCCTGGACAAAAGAAAGTCCGTGCCAGCTGGGTTTTTATCTCCGGTCCCTGACCGATGGCTGGGTTGGCTGGAAGTCCCACCAGAGTCCCAATTGTTAGTTTATATTTTTTTCCAAATTTTCCTTGGCTGGGTTCAAATTTCCTGCTGGGAAGCGTTGCCGACGTGACTGAATAATTTAAACGGAGCAGCTGCGTGAAATCAGGTCTCTGTATTTTTCAGGAAGGAGGTACAGGCGGCAGCAAGGACACACCTTCCTGGGCTAGCAAATAAATTTTGTGTGACTAGGTGTTTTATACTTTTTTTACCATTGAAGTTCTTTGTGTCGTTTGCACTAATGTTTCTGACTTTGTGTGGTTTCTGTGTTAATGGTTTAATTCCTGTTTTGCTCTCTGCCTGGAATACTGGCAAGGAAGTGCTTGCTAATATTTTTTATTTATCAAAAGTATGTTTCCTTAATACTGATACCATTTTCATCCTCTGTCTTTAGTACCTTTTCGTTTGCTTCCTTTTTGGTTATTGTAATCCATCTCCTCCTGCATTTATATTACCTTTTCTTCCCTTCCCATTATATTGGAATTTTAATTACTCTGATCCTGTTCTTCTTTTTGGGCTATCTGCTTCTATGGGGATTCTTAATGATTTTCTATTCTAATGTGTTTGGAGCTGCAGTCTCCTGTCCTTTTGGTAATAGGTAGTTTGTATTTTCCTAAAATTTTTAGTTGAGCCTTTCTTTCTGATTTTAGAGTTTTTTCTCCCTTTTAGTGGTGATACTGGCTATTTTCTTCCTACAGTGCATTAAAGCAATAAAAACGTAAAATCATTGGTTTGAATTCTTTATTCAATAAAATGCACAATAATTAAATAGATTTCTCCCTTTGCTTCCTTTTGTTGGAAGAAATATCCATCTGGGTTCAGTTCCAAGTGGGGACAAAGACACTGGAAACATGGAGGCTGCTTGGAAAAATGGTTTAATGGTGGCCAGGATCACATGGCTTGAGATCCTGAACAGAAAAGGGATGAGATCCTGTGCGCTTCCTGGCTTTATGCTTTTTCTGAGCTTTGAACTTTCTGGGGCACAGGAAGAGTATCCTGATTGATTGTCAAACTCCCAGGTGGTCTAGGGGTCTTAGCTAATGTTGTAGGTTGTCTCTCAAGCTTGCTTGAGCCTTGCCATGTGGTGAGTTTCTGTTGCTAGATGAGTCCTATTGTGTTGTAAATGATGGTCCATTGACAAAGGTGGGGAGAATGAGTTTCTACCTCTGACCCATTGACAAAGGTGGGGGGGAAATGAGTGAGCTTGGCTGAGGCTTTAATGGCCCATTGACAAAGATGGGGGTGGGGTCAGGAAGCTGCTTTGTCTTTAAAACATGTTTCTCCATTTCTCATCCAGGGAAATATATTCTGCCTTTTAAATATTTTCTAAAATATTTCATTCTTCTAGGAGGGGGGTGGGTCTAAATTCCTACACTTTTTTTTAGAATTTAGCATGAGCTTTGTAGCTTACACTCTAGGCAAAATGAATGTGGTTTTTTAAATGGCTTTTAATTACAATTAATGAATATGCTTAAAAGACTGTGGTATAAAATATAATCAGAGGTCCTGCATAGATATGGAAATTATTTCAATTAGCTTTCTTTTACCATATATATTGTAAAATTCTGAATAATTTTGCTCTTTTAAACAAACATTACATATTGTATATTTAAAAGCAAGCTTCATATTTGAAATAACTTGAATTAAAAAATATATTAGAATGTTTCCAAATATATTAACGACTTTTGCTGTCTCTTTGAAGGACAGAAAAAAAGCCCCTTACATTTCTGCTAATAGTTATTTTTCTTGGATCCCTGAGATGGATGGAAGGAAGAAGACATGAGATAGCAAATAATGCAAACACAATACAAATAATTAAATCACAAACGTTTAAATCCTTTTAACTAAAAGCACAAGGGACAAAAAGCATTGTCTGGCTCATTGCCAGTTTACAGCCTCAGGCAAGCTCAAGTGGAAACACTTGAGATTAGCCTGACCCATAAGAACGCATTTAGTGCTAGAATGTAGCAAGCAGATGGAAACAAGCTAGCTGCTGCTCATTAAGCCAATCACCAAAACAAAACACACCGAAGTTAGCAGGATTTCTCAACTTTGTTTCTTTTCAGGAACAGGGATTCTTAGGCTCCCTTAAAGGGAGAATATTTCCATCTGCTTTTCCATTTCTACCACTATGAAGTCAGAAAGTTTAAAGACTTCAGGGTTTTTTAATATCAAATTAAGTAATTCATTATTTCAGTTTATATTTTTGCAACTTGAGCATCCATGTCTATATAATTTTAATGGGCTTGGTTATGCTCAAACATGCTAAATATTAAACTAATAAATAAACTAATAACAGTAATGGAGTTGGAAGGGACCTTGGAGGTCATCTAGTCCAACCCCCTGCTCATGCAGGAGACCTATAGTAGGGATTCGAAGCACCAAACTGCCAACCTTTCTGATCGATAAGCTCAGCATCTCCATCTAGCCAGGCTAGATACAAGATATATACTTGGTAGTACAAGACAAGATAGAAAGACCTGCTCATGGATTAGAGAACAAACAAAAGAAATATAATATCATCAAGAGAGTAAAAGAATGGAAATGGAAATGGGCTGGTCAGATAGCAAGAACAATTGGCAGGTGGACCAAAGCAGTCTTAGAATGGATTCCATGATAAAAATCATTCATGAAAGAGACCTAAAAACAAGAGGAATTGACAAAATCAGCAAATATTGCAGACCCAATTGGCAAAAGAAAGCTCAGGACTGTATTGGTTGGAAACATGAGGAAGATGTCTTCATCCTGCAGTGGATTGTTGTTGTTAGTTGCGAAGTCCTGTCCGACCTATCGTGACCCCATGGACAACATTCCTCCAGGCCTTCCTATCCTCTACCATCCTCCGGAGTCCATTTAAGCTCACACCTACTGCTTCAGTGACTCCATCCAGCCACCTCATTCTCTGTTGTCTCCTCCTTCTTTTGCCCTCAATCTTTCCCAGCATTAGGCTCTTCTCCAATGAGTCCTTCCTTCTCATTAGGTGGCCAAAGTATTTGAGTGTCATCTTCAGGATCTGGCCTTCTAAAGAGCAGTCATGGTTGATCTCCACTAGGACTGACTTGTTTGTTCACCTTGCAGTCCAAGGGACTCGCAGGAGTCTTCTCCAGCACCAGAGTTCGAAGGCCTCAATTCTTTGGCGCTCAGCCTTTCTTATGGTCCAACTTTCACAGCCATACATTGCAGCTGGGAAAACCATAGCCTTGACTATTCGCACTTTTGTTGGCATGGTGATGTCTCTGCTTTTTGGTACACTGTCTAGATTTGCCATAGCTTTCCTCCCCAGGAGCAAGCGTCTTTTAATTTCTTGGCTGCAGTCCCCATCTGCGGTGGTCTTGGAGCTCAGGAAAATAAAATCTGTCACTACCTCCATTTCTTCCCCATCTATCTGCCAGGAATTGAGAGGGCCGGATGCCATGATCTTAGTTTTCTTAATGTTGAGTTTCAAGCTAACTTTTGCATTCTCCTCCTTCACCCACATCAAGAGGCTTTTTAGTTCCTCTTCGCTTTCTGCCATTAGAGTGGTATCATCTGCATATCTGAGGTTGTTTATATTTCTCCCAGCAATCTTAATTCCAAACTTTTGATTCATCCAGCCCCGCCTTTCTCATGATGTGCTCTGCATATAAGTTAAATAGGCAGAGCAATAGTATACAGCCTTGCTGAACTCCTTTCCCAATTTTGAACCATCAGTGGTTCCGTGTCCAGTTCTCATTGTTGCTTCTTGACCCGCATACAGGTTTCTCAAGAGACAAATAAGATGTTCTGGTACACCCATCTCTTTAAGAACTTGCCACAATTTGTTGTGATCCACACAATCAAAGGCTTTAGCATAGTCAATGAAGCAGAAGTAGATGTTTTTCTGGAACTCCCTAGCTTTCTCCATGATCCAGCATATGTTGGCAATTTGCTCTCTAGTTCCTCTGATTCTTTGAAATCCTGCCTGTACTTCTGGTAGTTCTCGATCCACATATTGCTGGAGTCTAACTTGTAGGATTTTAAGCATAACCTTACTAGCATGTGAAATGAGTGCAATGGAGCAGTGGATAGATAATGGCTAAAACAATGGAATAAACTAGTTAGGGTTATCCTAGGATTCCAGCTAGGGTTATCACAGCATTTTCCTTTCATGAAGAAATCCTGATAGAATTGAACAAGAGACAAGATGAGACAAGATGATTTGATCTAAAGGTACCAATTGATTCCTAGTTCCTTGATAGGATCCAAATGAGAAAAATATTGCAGGGAAGTTATAGATATGTTAGTATCCATAAAACATAACTTTAAGATTAAGGGTTTTTTCTTGTTTTAAAAATATCCTTACAGGAGATATATGGCTAATTCTACTAGGAAATCTAAGTATAGAATTCCAACTAAAAATCCATGTGGAATAAATGTGCTCACTGTAGCATTGATTTTAGCATATCTTATTATTGTATCTTATTTCAGCCACTGCCTTTTAGCCAACCCTCACTCTATTTCGGCTTTATTCTGACCTGTGCTAAAGAAATAAAAAAGAAAGCTGAGATTTGTAGAACTTCAGAATGCATGTCACACAGTACTAAACTATTATTTTGGTGCTGGTTCTGATTAGATTTGGCAAATTATGAATTTAGAAGGTTAGGACATCCTCGGATTACTGAAAAGAAATAAATATACATTTTAATATTCATGTTAAATATACTTTTTCTTTCTTTATTCTCTCAAAATAAGAGCTGCAATCTTGACATCCCATGAAATGCCATCATCCTAATACACCCTTGTTGCAGAGAAAGGGCATCAAAAAGCACTGAGATGTAAAGCTGTTAATATGAAGTAGGATGTTAAGCATTTGTTCTTCACATTCACATCTAGCGAATAAAGGACAAGTAATATTGGACTTTTCCATTAAATTATAATTCTACTACCTCTTCCACATGGCAATATCATGCTTCATCAACTATTACAGTAATTATATAACAAATTTCTTTTTATAGCCTAAACTGTTAGATATCCATCCATCCTTGGTGCTGTAGATTGCATTTGTTTACTGTATCATTCCCTGAATATGAACATTCACTTCATAAGTGAATAGATAATAATTATATTCCTCTCTAGATTGGGTTTTAACAAATGTAATCGAATTTATAAATGTTATATAACATTGAATGATTTGATTGGTTTATGCTTATAGATTATCCCAAATAGTTTGAAATGCTGTTAGTTTAACAAATACATATTCTAATCTCACACATTTCAGCCCCGTCTGAGTATTGAATGAATGTAATTTGAAAGTAATTTGCTTAATATTGATTGTCTTGAATATTTTCTCTTATGCAAATTGTGAAGTGAAATTCAGAGTAAGACGGTTTTGAAGAATGTGTAAGTATTCCCAAACACTGTAGAAACTGGAAGTCAATTTGAAACAAGAAGATATTTTTTCCAGGAAATTATTATGGAAAATGAAAAATTATTTTTTTTTATTATTGAAAAAGTTTTAAAAAACAAAAACATTTTTCCCCTTCCCCCCCCTCACAACCCCCTTCCCCCCTCCCTTCACACACACACACACCCCAGCTTCCGGGTCAATCACAAGGTATTGTTATACATAGACCAAACACAGAGTAAGATTTTCCCTTCTGGTCCAATTAGCCTCATCCGAGTCTTTTCATTTCCTAACCTCCCCCATTACATTCTAAAATAATACATCCTAATTATTCAAAGGCAATCTGATATCTCTTAATCTGATATCTGTTTTGTAAATAATCAATCCATTTTTTCCATTCAATTAAATATCTTTCAAAAAGTCTGAGATTTTGGCCATCTCAGCCAAGTTAGTAACTTTCAATATCCATTCTTCTATTTTAGGTAATTCTTTTTTCTTCCAATATTGTCCAATCAGCAGCCTTGCTGCTGTTATTAAGTTCAAGATCAATTTAGTCTCAGTCACTGTACAATCCGTTATAATTCCCAAAAGAAAAAATTGCAGCAGGAACTTTATCTTCTTCTTCAAGACATTTTGAATAATCCACCAAATTCTTATCCAAAAGGCGTTAATTTTCTTGCAAGTCCATCAAATATGAAAATATGTAGCATCATTAGACTCACATCTCCAACGTTTCGCTTGGATATCAGGATACATACATGATAATTTATATTCCAATATATTAATAATCGGTCTAACATTATTTCTCATCTGCCTCCCTTTTATAAATCCAGATTGATCAGTATGAATTCTTTGTTGTAAAACTAACATTAATCTGTTTGCTATTATTTTAACAAAAATCTTATAATCATTGTTTAAAAGTGAAATCGGCCTACAATTCCCGGGTTTAGAGCAATCTTGTTCCTCTTTTGGTATCAATGAAATAAAGGATGTTTTCCACGACGGGGTATTCCCCCTCCTAATTGTATCTGATTAAATAATTCTTTAAGTGGGCCTAGTATTTCATCCTGTAACTTTTTATAATAACTTGCTGTAAGTCCATCTGTACCAGGGTTTTTTCCCATTTTTAATTGTTTAATTGCCTCCACTATTTCTCCAGTAGCTATCGGCCGATTCAATTCTTCCCTTTGTTCTAATGTTAGAGTATTAACCTTGTAATCTTTCAAATAATCATAAATGTCCCTATTCAGTATATTATCTTTGTCATATAAAGTAGTGTGAAATTCTGAGAAGGCCTTTTTAATTTTGTCCTGTTGATATATCTCTTTACCTTTATATTCTATTTTTTCTATGATACGTTCTTTCTGTTTTTTCCTTAAATTATATGTCAGCCACCTCCCAGGTTTATTTGCATTACAAAGGGTATTATGTTTAGCATATTGTATATTTGTTGCCACCTGGTCTGCCATTAACATATTAAATTGACTCTGTAATATCCTTATAGCCTCTTTAAGTTTCTGGTCTTGTGGGTTTTGTATTAATAATTGTGGTTTCTTTTGAATTTCTTCTTCCAAGTACCTACACTGCCTTTGTTTATTATTCCTCTGCCTATTGTCCAAATATATCAATATCCCTCTAATAAAAGCTTTACTCGCCTCCCACACAGTTCCTATCAG
This sequence comes from Ahaetulla prasina, assembly GCF_028640845.1. Lineage (NCBI taxonomy): Eukaryota > Metazoa > Chordata > Lepidosauria > Squamata > Colubridae > Ahaetulla > Ahaetulla prasina. The sequence goes on from NC_080543.1 coordinate 69,826,659, forward strand.
TGTCCCCTTGTTCATATTAAAATCAAAAAATTCCTTCATTTGTTTCTTACATTGATTTACATTATCCTCATATCTAAACAAATTTTCATTTAGCCTCCATGTTCTACCACCTTTTTTCCTTTGTAGTAATTCCATCCAAACTGGGCTATGGTCAGTTAAACACTTCGGAAATATCTTCATTTTCTTCACCCTAGAAAGCAAGTCATTAGAAATTAAGATAAAATCAATACGTGAAAATGATTGATGTCTATCGGGAAAAAAAGTAAAATCTCTCTCATCTGGATTCCGCAACCTCCATATATCTCTAAACTCAAAGTCTTCCATCATTTAAAAAAAGGATTTTGGTAATTTTGCATGTATAGGTATCTTCTTAGAAGAGGTTCTCTTATCATTTCTTGTATCAATTACTCCATTCCAGTCTCCTAATAAAATAAACGAACTGTAATCCCAGAGGGTCAACTTCTCATGTAACATTTTATAAAACTTTTCTTGTTGCTGATTAGGTGCATAAATTCCTATCAGTAATGTCTTTTTTGCATCTATCACCAGTTCAATAGCAATATATCTTCCTTGAGTATCTGCCTCAATTAACTTAGCTGGTATAGCCTTCCTGATATATACAACTATACCATTTTTCTTTTTATCCAAAGCTGATGCAACAAAATGTTTACCTAATTTTGAGTTTATTAAGTATTTTTGGTCTGATAATTTCTCTTGCAGGCAAATCACATCATTTTTAAATTGTTTCAAGTAGTGAAATATTTTCCTTCTTTTCTGAGCTGAATTCAAACCATTAACATTCCATGACAAAATTCTATTTGCCATTACTGGCCTCCTGAAACTTTGAAGCAGACAACAGAAGATCCTCCTCCGGTATATTCCGTCTAGCTCCTCCCACTGCTTCCATTCTGGGGTCCTGACTTTTACTTTGAAGCTATTGCTCTTCTTTATGCTTAAGAGCTCCTCTTGTCACCCTTTGCTCTTGTGGCTCCTCTGGTGCTGGCAGCAATAAGGCCTCTTGGGTCACCACACCCTCTTGAATCTCTTGAAGTTTTTCTATCACTTCTATTTCAACTTTCAAGACTGTAGAGAGAAAATCCTTTGCCTTTAGCACAGTGTCAATTCTGTATCTCCTTCCTTGATAAAATACTGTCAGATCAACTGGCACCTCCCATCTAAATTGAATCTGGTGTTTTTTAAGTTCTTGTGTAAAAAAGACAAAATCCTTCCTGTCTCTTAACATCTTGGAAGGAATCTCTTTCAGGACCTTCAACTCCTGTTCTCCAATTTTCAAAGTTTTCTGACATGCAGCTTGCAGAATCTGATTTCTCATAGTTCTTTTCACAAAATAAACCACAATGTCCCAAGGTAACTTTCTCTGTCTTGCGATCCAAGAATTAACTCTATATATTTTATCAATTTGATAAGCCACCTCTTGAGGTTCCACTTCAATAAATTCAGCCAGTGCTTCTGATATGATTTTTCGTAGGTCCTCTCCTCTCTCTTCCTGCAAACCGTGAATTCTAAGAGCTCCTTCCATAAGCTTATACTGCAATATCACAACCTGATCTTTGTTTTCATCCACTTTTGTCTGAATACCTTCCATTTTATCTTCTAAGTACTTATTTGACTGAGAAATCTGTTGCATCTCTTCTTCCATTCCCTCAATGTTTTTAGACAAGCATTGAAAAGCCAGCATAATATTTTCTCTTATTTTTTTATTATTCTCCTTCATTTCTTCCCTTATTTCCATATTAAGTTTTTCCATCGTCTCCTTTTGCCTCTCTTCAGAAAGTTTTAATTGTTCTTTAAGTATATCCTCAAGATTTGCGTCAGATCCCCTTCTTCCAGAGGGTTTTGATGGCTTAGCAGCCATTTCTTTGCCCCCTTCAGTATAGGAGAGCTCCGTTTGTAACAATCCACAAATAGCACTTATTTGTTAGCCTGAGAATTTCACACTTTCGCTTTCAGACGCCATTTTAAAGAGTCAATTAAGCAGAGACCAAGAAGGGTTTCCAATTTCAAAAGGGGAAAAGTCACTCCATTTGACAAGTCCTTTTGCGCAGAAGTGGTCCCTTACTCCCTTTTCCTGACAAAGCAGGAGCGCGTTTGAAGTTGGAGGACAGTGGGGCTCGGCGGGACCTCAAACCCAGGAATTTCGCTCTTCAGAGCAAAGCCACTGGGGAGATCTACCATTCCCCCGCAGCTCTGCAAACCCCTTTTCGTCCAGGGAGTATGCTGAGGCCGGCGAGCAGCTGATTTCTGCTGTTTCGCCGGCTTTTACGATCTTCTAATGTGGAGCACCCTGTTAGAGTGCCCAACAGGAGCGGTGACGTCACTGGAAATCCCTGAAGATGAAAATGAACAATTATTTATATTTTGATATATTCCAAATATAGATTTAACCAAGAAGAACATATACACATTTAGCATGTGACTGATCCAGAGCCACATCAATAGTCCAGAACAATAATTTGATTTATGTACTAATTCCCAAGTTACATCTCCAGTAAAAAAGTAATTGCAACCAATCCTTATTAAACATCTAATTTTATTTATTTATTTATTATTTACATTTTTATACCGCCCTTCTCCGAAGACTCAGGGTGGTGTACAACAGATAAAACAACAATAATCCAGAAAAATTTTAAAATACAGTACCAAAATTAAAAATCTAATTTAAACGCCGTGTGTTAAAAATAGTTAAATAAGAAAATTACAGAAAGATAAAAACCCCTGTTAAAAGCCCACTAAAAACCCACAATATTTAAAATCAATCAGGCCAGCCCCGCTTGGTGAAAAAAGAAGGTCTTGAGCTCGCACTTAAAGGTCTGAAGATCAGGGAGAATACAGAATCCCACCGACAGCTCGTTCCACAGGTCCGGGACCCCCACAGAGAACGCTCTTCCCCTGAGGGCCGCCAGCCGACATTGGTTGGCCGACGGCACCCTGAGGAGGTCCTCCCTGTGGGAGTGCACTGGACGCACCAGACGATGGGAGGTAACTGGCGGCAGCAGGCGGTCCCGTAGATATTCCGGTCCCATGCCATGGAGCACTTTAAAGGTGATTACCAACACCTTGAAGCACACCCGGAAGACCACCGGCAACCAGTGCAGCCTGTGCAGGAGAGGTGTTACATGGGAGTTACGCGATGCTCCCTCAATCCCCCGCGCAGCCACATTCTATACCAGTTGGAGCCTTCGGGTGCTCTTCAAGGGGAGTCCCATGTAGAGAGCATTGCAGTAATCCAGACGGGAAGTGACGAGGGCATGAGTGACTGTGCATAACAAGTCCCGGTCCAGGAAAGGGCGCAATTGGCGAATCAGGTGAATCTGATAAAAAGCTCCCCTGGCGACGGCCGTCAGATGGTCTTCTAAAGACAGCCGTGCATTCAGGAGAACGCCTAAATTGCGCACCGATTCCCTGGGGGCTAACGATTCACCCCCCACAGTCAGCAATGGGGTAAGCTGACTGTGCCGGGATGCTGGCATCCACAGCCACTCCGTCTTGGATGGGTTGAGTCGGAGTCTGTTCGTCCCCATCCAGACCCGAACGGCCTCAAGACACCGAGTCATCACATCGAGGGCTTCGTTGGGGTGGTTCGGGGTGGAAATGTACAGCTGAGTATCGTCAGCGTACAGCTGACAACTCACCCCGAAAGCACGGATGATCTCCCCCAGCGGCTTCATATAAATGTTGAACAGCAGAGGCAAGAGAATCGACCCCTGCGGCACCCCACAAGTGAGTTGCCTAGCGGTCGATCTCTGCCCCCCGTCAACACATTAATGTATTCACAGATATATTTTTAATTAACTACAATTCCAAGATTATCGGAAACTAACATCCTTTTTTAGTGTGATTATTTAAGTGGTCAGAACACAACAAAGTTTGTTATCAAGCTTGCACTGATTGGAATATTTTTGAAGATACCTCTGCAGACCTGGATGAACTCACAGATACTGTAACATCATATGTCAGCTTCTGTGAAGATTTATGTGTACCAACCAGGAACTTGAGAATATACAGTAACAACAAACCTTGGTTCACAGCTAAACTTAAGTTGCTACGTCATTCCAAAGAGGAAGCCTACAGAAAAGGTGATAAAATGCTATACAATGAGGCCAGAAATGTATTAACAAGGGAGATCAGAGCAGCAAAAAGAAGCTACTCTGAAAAGCTAAAGAATTAGTTCTCAACAAATGAACCAGCAAACATGTGGAAAACTCTTAAAAATATCACCGGCTACGGCAAACCTCCTTCCCAGGCTGAAGGAAATCGACAAGTGGCAGATGACCAGAATGTGTTTAACTAAGTTAAACCAGCTACAGGTACCTGAACACACTTGTAAGTGGATCATAAGCGTCCTAACAAACAGGAAGCAGCAGATGAAGCTAAGCAGAATCACATCAGATACCTGTACAATTAGCAAAGCCCCTCCACCAAGGCTGTGTGCTCTCCCAACTTCTCTTCTCTCTGTATACCAGTGACTGCATCTCTAACGATCCATCTGTTAAACTACTGAAGTTCACAGATGACACAACAGTGATCACTCTCATTTGAGACAATGATGAATCCTCATACAGACGGGAGGTAGAACAACTAGCCTCGTGGTGCCACCAGAACAATTTGGAATTGAACCTTTAAGTGAACCTTAAAGTTAAGCAAAGTAAATGTTTGAACACAGTAAATGATTTAGAGCCATTTTCATCTAGTGGTTAAGGCAGCAGGCTAAAAAGTGGGAGACTGTGAGATCTAATCACTCCTTAGCCATGAAAGCCAGATGGATGACTTTGGGCCAGTCACACTCTTTCAGCCCAACATATCATACAGGTGTTCTGGAGAAAAGAAGAAGAGTAAGGTGTGCTGTATATGTTCACTGCTTTGAGTTATTTGTAAATGTAGCGCTACCCACGAAAGGGCCTCTGGAATCTGGGTTCTTCTGGGCCTACTGGTATGGCTGCCAGTCCACCCTGGTCCCTCACTCAGGGACCTCTGCTGGCCTGGGTCATGTAGTGGCGTGGTTGTAGTCTCCTCTCAGCAGGCAGCTCATGTGATGGGTGATGGTCAGTCTTTTCCTAGCAGGAATGTCATGTGATGAGATGGTGTTCATGTGGCTGGTAGACCTTCCTGCCTGCCTGCCTGCTTGCCTGCCTCCCTCCCTCTCTCTTTTTTAAAAAGTTTTTTTATTTTATAAACAAACAAACATTTAGTACATCAGTCATTCCTTCCGTGTGACATCTCAGTGTTTTCTTCATGGCTCCATCTTTTTGTTGTTTCTTCTTTCTTCACTTCAGTTTAATCTATTATTTCAATTACCATTTTTTCACAAGTACAATATTCTAATTATACCATTTTCTTACATAATTATCCGTTGCTTATCTGTATCTTTTTTCTAACCGATGGTAAAATTCATCCCATATCTTAAAATATTCTGAATCTTCTCTTTCTTTAATCATCAAAGTTAATCTATTCATTTCTGCACAGTCTAAATTTTTTTTAATAATTTCCCCTTCCAGGGGTATTTTCTCTGCTTTCCAATTATGCGCAAAAACAATTCTTAATAATAATAATAATAATAATAATAATAATAATAATAATAATAATAATAATAATAATAATAATAATAATAATAATATTTTAATTTGTATACCGCCCTTCTCCCGAAGGACTCAGGGCGGTGAACAGGCAAATAAAATACAAAGAAAACATACACAATAATTAAAACAACCCTTAAAAAACTGATTAAATTTGCCAAAAAATTTAAAATAACATTACACCCCATAAAATTACAAAAATTTAAAACCCATCAAAATTCAATTAAAAATTTAGAATTAAACTCAAGCCAGTCCAGCCATATGAAATAGATAGGTTTTAAGTTCGCAGCGAAAGGTCTTAAGGTCAGGTAGTTGTCAAAGCCCGAGGGGAAGCTTGTTCCACAGGGTAGGAACCCCCACAGAGAAGGCCCTCCCCCTGGGGGCCTCCAGTCGACACTGTTTGGCTGACAGCACCCTGAGGAGTCCCTCTCTATGGGAATGCACCGGACGCTGGGAGATAGAAGCCGGCAGTAGACGGTCCCGTAAGTAGCCCGGTCCTAAGCCATGGAGCGCTTTAAAGGTGGTAACCAATACCTTGAAAACAACAGGTAGCCAGTGCAGTCTGCGCAGGATAGGTGTTACGTGGGAGCTCCGGACCGCTCCCTCAATAACCCATGCAGCCGCATTCTGGACTAGCTGAAGTCTCCGGGTGCTCTTCAAGGGGAGCCCCATGTAGAGAGCATTGCAGTAGTCCAGGCGAGAAGTGACGAGAGCATGAGTGACCGTGCATAGGGCATCCCGGTCCAGGAAGGGACGCAACTGGCGGATCAGGCGAACCTGATAAAAAGCTCTCCTGGAGACGGTCGCCTTGCTGCTGTTATTACACGTATAATCAAATAAATATTTTCTTTATTGATTTTCTCTGGTAGAATACCCAATAAGAACAGCTCCGGTTTTGAGTCAATGTGTTGTTAGGTCATTTCTTCTAACCAACCCTTTATTTAATTCCAATAATTTTTAGCTTCTGAGGATGTCCACCACATGTGATAATAAGATCCTGGTAACTGATGACATTAGCTGATTTATCGTTAAACATTTTTGCCAGTTTCTCAGGAAGGCATATGCCATCTATAAAACATGGACATTGTTAATTTGTAGTTTCTCTCCCATAACTGTTGCCATTTGTCTAGATCGATTGAATATCCAAAATTTTTGGCCTATGCTATAATTGTTTCCTTTACTTGTTCCTCTTCTAACTCAATCCCCAACAAAAAGTTATAATTTTTTTTTGATTAGTTTGTCCTCCATTCCTGTGAGAATCCTATCCAGCTCAGTCTTTTCTAAATAAAAACCATAGAGTTTAACATCTTTTTTGATATCTTGCTTGTATTTGCATATACATATACCAATCTAACTAAACCCCCTGTTCTTCCAAATTTTGTTTCTGCTTCAGTTCCCCCCATCTGTTAACAAGTCCTTATACCTAACAATATTTCTAAGTTTAAAAGTATTTGGATGTATTAAAGCCTCCATTGTTGATAACCATGTTGGAATTTTTATATAGTATTTATCTCTGACCGTCTCCCATGCCAATAGCAGTGAATTTCTTATGTAATGTCTATGAAAGTATGTATGTATCTTGCTTCTCCCATACCATAAAAGGGCATGCCATCCTAGTTGCAAATCATGTCCTTCCAAAGTCAGTAATCTTGTATTCCTTAATTCTACCCATTCCTTCAGCCAGGTCAGTGCTGCTGCCTGGTAATATAGTTCCCAATTTGGCAGCCCAAATCCTCCGCTTAATCTTGTATCCTGTAACATCTTTAGACTAATTATAGCTTTTTTCCTTTGCCATATAAATTTTCTTGTTATCTTATTAAGATGTTGAAAATAAGTTTTTTCAAGTTTTATTGGTACTGTCTGGAATAGATATAATAGACTTGGTAATATATTCATCTTTATGATTGCTATCGTTCCCATAAGTGAAAGTTGCAGGTTTTTCCATTTCTCCAAATCTTTCTCAATTTGTTCTTTTAGTTTATAATAATTGTCTTCTTTTATCGTTACACATCTTGATGTTAAATGTATTCCTACGTATTTTACTTTTTCACCACTTGAATGTCCAATTTCTCTTCTATCTCTCTTTTCTGTTTTTCTGTCATGTTTTTCACCAATATTTTTGTTTTTTCTTTATTTTTAAGCCAGACAGTCTTCCATAGTCCTCTATTTGTTCTAATAGTTTAGGACCCGATGTAAGTGGTTCTTCTAGAATAAATACTTAGTCATTGAATAGAATAGAATAGAATAGAATAGAATAGAATAGAATAGAATAGAATAGAATAGAATAGAATAGAATTTTTATTGGTGTGATTGGACAAACAAGGAATTTGTCTTGGTGCATATGCTCTCAGTGTACATAAAAGAAAAGATATGTTCATCAAGGTACAACATTTACAACACAATTGATGGTCAATATATCTGTCAGGCCTGGAAACCATACTAGACTTTATGCAGAAGAGGTTTTTATGGAACCCTGACAATATCAATATAAATCATAAGGATTGCCAGCAACAAAGTTACAGTCATACAGTCATAAGTGGAAAGAGATTGGTGATGGGAACTATGAGAAGATTAATAGTAATGCAGATTTAGTAAATAGTTTGACAGTGTTGAGGGAATTATTTGTTTAGCAGAGTGATGGCCTTCGGGAAAAAACTGTTCTTGTGTCTAGTTGTTCTGGTGTGCAGTGCTCTATAGCATCGTTTTGAGGGTAGGAGTTGAAACAGTTTATGTCCTGGATGTGAGGGATCTGTAAATATTTTCACGGCCCTCTTCTTGATTCGTGCAGTATACAGGTCCTCAATGGAAGGCAGGTTGGTAGCAATTATTTTTTCTGCAGTTCTAATTATCCTCTGAAGTCTGTGTCTTTCTTGTTGGGTTGCAGAACCGAACCAGTTATAGAGGTGCAAATGACAGACTCAATAATTCCTCTGTAGAACTGAATCAGCAGCTCCTTGGGCAGTTTGAGCTTACTGAGTTGGCGCAGAAAGAACATTCTTTGTTGTCCTTTTTTAATGATGTTTTTGATGTTAGCTGTCCATTTGAGATCTTGTGATATGATAGAACCTAGAAATTTGAAGGTTTCTATGGTTGATACTGTGTTGTCAAGTATTGTGAGAGGTGGAAGTATGGAGGGGTTTCTCCTAAAGTCTATCACCATTTCTACGGTTTTGAGTGTGTTCAGTTCCAGATTGTTTTGGTTGCACCACAAGGCTAGTCGTTCGACCTCTTGTCTATATTCAGATTCGTCATTGTCTCGAATGAGACCGATCACTGTTGTGTCATCTGCGAACTTCAGTAACTTAACAGATGGATCGTTGGTGATGCAGTCATTGGTATACAGAGAGAAGAGAAGTGGGGAAAGCACAGCCTTGGAAGGCCCCTGTGCTAATTGTACAGGTATTTGATGTGATCTTGCTTAGCTTCACCTGCTGCTTCCTGTTTGTTAGGAAGCCTGTGGTCATCAGCAAAAGCTTGCAATTTGTATTTTTTTTTCAATTTTCAGCCCTTTTATATTTTCATTTTTTCTGATATTCCTGTTCAGAACTTCTAAAGTCAAAATAAATAGTAATTGAAATAGCGGACAATCTTGCCTTGTACCTTTTCTGATTTTTAACATTTCCTGTCATTTCTCCATTCATCATTATCTTAGCTGACTGTTTCTCATAAATTGCTTTTATAGTATTTATGAATGTCTCCCCAAAGTCCATTATCTTCAGTTGTTTTATCATAAATTGCCAATTCACGTTGTCAAAGGCTTTTTGAGCGTCTAAAAATATCATCGCCATTTGTTTCTCTGGATGTGCTTCAAAGTATTCCAACGCATTGAATATTATCCTCAAATTATCTCTAATTTGTCTCTTAGGTAAGAAACCATTTTGGTCCATATGGATAAATTCATTTGGTAGTCTTTTTAGTCTATTTGCCATTATTGAAGCAAAAATCTTATAGTCCACATTTAATAGTCAAATCGGTCTATACTTTTTTATCAGTTCTAAGTCTGCATCTTTTTTGGGTATAAGTGTTACATAGGCCTCCCTTCATGAGTCTGGCATTTTTGCTTTATTTAAGAGTTCATTATAAAGATCTAGCATTACATTGCTCATCATTTCTTGAAAGGTTTTATATAGTTCCGCTGGTAGCCATCCGGTCCCGGTGCCTTCCCATTTTTTTGTCTTTTAATTGTTTCAGTCAGTTCCATCATTGTTATTCTTTCTTCTACCATAGCCTTATATTGTTCAGTTATTTTTGGTAAATCTGATTTTTCTAAATATTTTTAATCTCTTCCTCCAAGATTTCCTCTTGATAATATAGTTTTTTGTAATATTATGTAATTTCCCCTTTTCATCTTGTAGATGTTTTATCATTTTCTTCTTCTTTTTTTTATTTTATATGCTAGCCATCTTCCTGGTTTATTTGCATTTTCAAAGAAATTCTGTCTGGATGCTCTTAGTTTATTTGGTAAACACTTTTATTCATTTAAGTTTATTTCATGTTTTTTTCAGTTCCATTCTTTTCTTAACTTTATCATTTTGGCTATCTTCCTGAAATTCTTTCTCTAAGTTTTTATATTCTTTTTTCAATTCTATCTGTTTTTACCTTTTCCTTTTGTTTTTCTTTGCAATGTAGGTTATTACCAATCCCCTAGTATATGCCTTCATTGTGTCCCATACATTCTGGAGTGATGCTCTTTTTTGCTTATTTCAAAAAAAGACTTTAGTTCTTTTTTCACAAATTGTTGAAAATCTTTTTCTTTTAGTATTGATGTGTTCAAAGTCCATCTTGCTCTTTTCTTCTGTCCTTTCCATATTATCATCATTGGATTGTGGACTGCCCATATATTTGAACCAATATTTACTTCTTGTATATTCTCTATCAAATCTGATGACATCCATATCATATCTATCCTGGATCACGATAAATGTCTATTTGAATAAAAAGTATATTGTTTTTCTTTTAGATGTTTTTGTCTCCAAATATCTTGAATACTCAATTCTTCTATCATTATACGAAAGGATTTTGGCACTATTCTTCTTGCTTTTTTGTTTGTCTTTATTGTTTTAAGCTTTTCACCCTTAAAAACAAAATGAAGAAAAAACACAACAAAAAAACAAAAAACAAAAACACATTAAAAACACATAACAAACATAGCATTACATATTTTACAGCTTGTCGTATCGGCAATGGTATATATTCTCTGTTCTTTTTTACTCAGTCCTATACATACTTATATTTACATTGCTTTCTATTTAACAATCCAGTAATATACATTTCCTAATTTTAACTTAGTTAGATTAACAATCCAATTTATAATTTTGATTTCTTTTTTCCAACCAATCATATAATTTATTCCACACTTTGTAATATTCCGACTCTTCCCTTTCCTTAATTTCTAACGTCATCCTGTCCATTTCTGCACACTGTAAAATTTTTCAGATTATTATTTCCTCTCCTGGGACATTATTTTGTTTTCATACATATGCTACAGCGATCCTTGTTGCCGTTAATAAATGAAGTATAAATAGTGCAAAGATTTATCCATTTTTAAACTAATTATTCCCAATAGATAAAATTCCGGTTTGAATTCCATTTTTAGTTGGGTGATTCCCTCTAGCCAATTTTTGATTTTTTGCCAAAAAATTTTTATCATGGGGCACATCCACCATATATGGTAGTGTGTGCCTAGCTTATACCCACATCTCCAACAATTTGGTGGTAAATTTGGGAACATTTTGGCCAGTCTCGCTGGTGCCAGATGCCATCTATGGAACATTTTATACAAATTTTCTTTATAGGCAACTGTCATTGTTAATTTATAATTTCTATCCCACAATCTGTCCCATTTTTCTAATTCTATGTTATGCCCAAAGTTTTTTGCCCAACAGATCATCATTTCTTTTACTGTTTCATCTTCCATTTTGTATTTTAAGAGGAAATTATAAATTTTGGTGATCATTTCCCCCCCCCCCCGATCCTAATATAATTTTATCTATGCCCAATTGTTCTCTATGTATACCATATTGCTCCTGATCTTTCTTAAATCTGGTTTTTATTTGTAGATTTGGCCACCATTCCATGTTTAATCCTTGTTGTTTCAAATCTTGAATTGATTTTAATTCCCCTTTTTCATTGAGTAGCTCTGCATATCTTATCATTTTACTCAAATCAGTGGAATTTGGGTGTAATATTGCTCCCATGGTTGATAGCCAAACTGGGACTTTTGTGTATTCTTAATTTTCTCCCAAACTTGTAAAAGGGCATTTCTTAATAGCTGTCTTTGGAAATATGTGTGGTATTTATTCTTCCCATCCCAGAGAAAACTGTGCCAACCAATCTGGAGATCATGGCCTTCTATCATTAATACTCGTTTATTTTGTACTTGAATCCATTCTTTAAGCCATGTTAGCGCTGTGGCCTGATAATAAAGTTCCCAATTTGGGAGACTAAAGCCGCCTCTACTTCTGCTATCTTGCAATGTTTTGAGTTTTATACGGGGTTTCTTCCCTGACCAAATGAATTTTCATTTGGTCAGGGAAGAAACCCCGTATAAAACTCAAAACATTGCAAGATAGCAGAAGTAGAGGCGGCTTTAAAAAGAATTTAAAAAGAAAAAAAGAATTTTTTCTCTAATTTGATTGGTATAGTTTGAAACAGGTATAACAATCTGGGTAGTATATTCATTTTAATCATTGAAATTCTACCAATCATCGATATTTGTAATTTAGACCCAATTTCTAAATCCTTTTGAATTTTTTGTAGCAGTGTGTCATAATTATCTTTTTTTATTGTAGTGCATTTTGCCGATATTTGTATTCCTAAATATTTAATTTTTTTGACTCTCAAAATCCCCACTTTCTCCTCTAATTTCTCAATTTGTTTATTTGTTAGGTTTTTGGTTAGCATTTTAGTTTTATCCTTATTTATTTTGAGCCAATTTGCCACTTTGCCAAATTGATTTATATCTTCAAATAATAATTGTCCAGATTCTAGGGGCTCCTCGATAATGAATACCAGATCATTGGCAAATGCTTGGACTTTGTATTCCTGTGATTTAATTTTTAATCCTTTAATCCTTTAATTTCTGAGTTTTCTCTAATTTGTGACATTAATATTTCTATGGATAGGATGAATAATAAAGGGGACAGAGGACATCCCTGTCGTACTCCTTTTTCTATATTAAAGCTTTCTGTATATTCACCATTTATAATTATTTTTGCTCTTTGGGTGGAATAAATTGCTCTAATCATTTCTATGAAGTTTTCCCCCCAATCCATTTCTATTAATTGATTAATCATAAAGTCCTAGTTCAGTCGAAGGCTTTCTGTGTGTCTAAGAATACCAGAGCTACTTGCTTACCAGGGTGAGCTTCATAGTATTCAAGTACATTTATGATAGTTCTCATATTATTTTTGATATATCTATTGGGCAAAAAACCATTTTGGTCTGATTTAATAATTTTGTTTAATATACCTTTAATCCTCTCTGCTATTATAGCCATAAATATCTTGTAATCAGCATTTAACAGCGAGATTGGCCTATAGTTCTGAATCTTCTGTTTTTTTGTATTACTTTTGGGAATAAGTGTTATTAGAGTTTCCATCCAGGATTTTGGTATCTTTGCATTCGCTTAGAGTGTATTTTTATTTCCACCATCAGAACTCTACCTTTTCCATCTTCAAAAGAAACTTGGCTTCTAGTTTTCTTTGATGTACACAGCTATTCCTTTTTTTTTTTTTTTTATTGAAAGAGTTTTAAAAAAACAAAAACATTTTCCCCCCCTTTTTCCCCCCCCCTCCCCCCAACAACAAAAAACAACACCCCCCTCCCTCCCCCACCCCCCGGCTTCCCGGGTCAATCACAAGGTAAAGTCCAATCCAAATAACCACATCCAAAGCTTTTCGTCTCCCAGCCCCCTCCCCATTACAAAATAACTTTCTAATTATTCAAAGGCAATCTGATATTTCTTAATCTGATATCTGTTTTGTAGATAATCAATCCATTTTTTCCATTCAATTAAATATCTTTCCTGCGTATTGTCTTTTAAAAACGCTGAGATTTTAGCCATCTCAGCCAAATTAATAACTTTCAATATCCATTCTTCTATTGTAGGTATCTCTTCTTTCTTCCAGTATTGTCCAATCAACAGTCTTGCTGCTGTTATTAAATTCAAAATCAATTTAGTCTCAATCCCTGTACAATCCATTATAATTCCCAAAAGGAAAAATTGTGGCAGGAACTTTATCTTCTTCTTCAGTACATTTTGAATAATCCACCAAATTCTTATCCAAAAGACCTTAATTTTCTTGCAAGTCCACCAAATATGAAAATATGTAGCATCATCACAATCACACCTCCAACATTTCGCTTGGATATTAGGATACATACATGATAATTTTTTGGGATCTAAATGCCATCTATAAAACATCTTATAAAAATTTTCCTTAAATTCTGTGCTTGTGTAAACTTAACATTTCTAACCCAAATTTTCTCCCATGTTTCCAACATTATTGGTTCCTGAATATTCTGTGCCCATTTTATCATACAATCCTTTACCAAATCCTTTTCCGAATCTATTTCAAGCAACACATTATACAATCTCTTTATATGCTCCTGGGTCTGATTTCTAATTTGCTTTATTAAATTTTCCTCCCTTTGCATTATACCAATTTTTTGATCTTCTTTCCATCTAGCACTTATTTGCCCATATTGAAACCAAGTATAATTCCTCCTTCTTCATTTTAATACCTGTAATGATTTTAATTGCAATCTACCTCCTTCAGCATACAAAAGTTCTTTATATGTAATCATTTCCTGTTTCTGTTCTATATTTATATTCTCTATTGCATGTCTAGGGCTCGCCCATATAGGAATCTTGTAATCTAATTTATAGGAATATTTATTCCAGACCATAAAGAGCACTTCTCAACACATGATTCTTAAAAGCCCTATCCACTTTTTTCCATAAAATAAGTACGCGTGACATCCATATAACAAGTCATAACCTTCTATATTCAAAATTCTTTCCTCTGTTAAGTTAAACCAGTCACTTATTACTGAAAGGGTTACTGCTTCATAATATAGTTTAAAGTTAGGCATTCTTAAACCACCTCTTTCCCGTGAATCCTGTATTATTTTCATTTTAACCTCGCCTTTTTACCCTGCCATATAAATTTATTAATCCCACTCTGCCAATCTTCCAAATTTTTATCCTTTTTAATTATAGGTATCATCTGGAACAGAAACAAAAATCTAGGTAACACATTCATTTTAATAGCGCAATCCTTCCCAATAGGGATAACTGCAATTTCTTCCAGCCACTCATATCATTCTGAACTTTTGCCATAGCAAGTCATAATTATTCTTATAAAGTTTCTTGTTCGATGAGCTAATATAGACCCTAAATATTTAACCTTTTTTACTACCTCAAATCCTGTCATTTCCTCTAGTTTTTGTTTCTGTTGTATAGACATATTTTTAATTATCACTTTTGTTTTATTCTGATTTATTTTAAATCCTGATACCTTTCCATATTTATCAATTACTTCCAACAAAAATCTACTTGAATTTATAGGATTCATTAACGTAACCACTACATCATCTGCAAAAGCTCTAACTTTGTACTCATATTGTCTAATCTTAATTCCCTCTATTTTCATTAATTCTCGTATTTTATCTAATAATGGTTCCAGAGTCAAAACAAACAATAATGGTGATAAGGGACATCCCTGTCGTACTCCTTTTTCTATATTAAAGCTTTCTGTATATTCACCATTTATAATTATTTTTGCTCTTTGGGTGGAATAAATTGCTCTAATCATTTCTATGAAGTTTTCCCCCCAATCCATTTCTATTAATTGATTAATCATAAAGTCCTAGTTCAGTCGAAGGCTTTCTGTGTGTCTAAGAATACCAGAGCTACTTGCTTACCAGGGTGAGCTTCATAGTATTCAAGTACATTTATGATAGTTCTCATATTATTTTTGATATATCTATTGGGCAAAAAACCATTTTGGTCTGATTTAATAATTTTGTTTAATATACCTTTAATCCTCTCTGCTATTATAGCCATAAATATCTTGTAATCAGCATTTAACAGCGAGATTGGCCTATAGTTCTGAATCTTCTGTTTTTTTGTATTACTTTTGGGAATAAGTGTTATTAGAGTTTCCATCCAGGATTTTGGTATCTTTGCATTCGCTTAGAGTGTATTTTTATTTCCACCATCAGAACTCTACCTTTTCCATCTTCAAAAAGAAACTTGGCTTCTAGTTTTTCTTTGATGTACACAGCTATTCCTTTTTTTTTTTTTTTTATTGAAAGAGTTTTAAAAAAACAAAAACATTTTCCCCCCTTTTTTCCCCCTCCCTCCCAAAAACAAAACAAAACACCCCCCTCCCTCCCCCACCCCCCGGCTTCCCGGGTCAATCACAAGGTAAAGTCCAATCCAAATAACCACATCCAAAGCTTTTCGTCTCCCAGCCCCCTCCCCATTACATAAAATAACTTTCTAATTATTCAAAGGCAATCTGATATTTCTTAATCTGATATCTGTTTTGTAGATAATCAATCCATTTTTTCCATTCAATTAAATATCTTTCCTGCGTATTGTCTTTTAAAAACACTGAGATTTTAGCCATCTCAGCCAAATTAATAACTTTCAATATCCATTCTTCTATTGTAGGTATCTCTTCTTTCTTCCAGTATTGTCCAATCAACAGTCTTGCTGCTGTTATTAAATTCAAAATCAATTTAGTCTCAATCCCTGTACAATCCATTATAATTCCCAAAAGGAAAAATTGTGGCAGGAACTTTATCTTCTTCTTCAGTACATTTTGAATAATCCACCAAATTCTTATCCAAAAGACCTTAATTTTCTTGCAAGTCCACCAAATATGAAAATATGTAGCATCATCACAATCACACCTCCAACATTTCGCTTGGATATTAGGATACATACATGATAATTTTTTGGGATCTAAATGCCATCTATAAAACATCTTATAAAAATTTTCCTTAAATTCTGTGCTTGTGTAAACTTAACATTTCTAACCCAGATTTTCTCCCATGTTTCCAACATTATTGGTTCCTGAATATTCTGTGCCCATTTTATCATACAATCCTTTACCAAATCCTTTTCCGAATCTATTTCAAGCAACACATTATACAATCTCTTTATATGCTCCTGGGTCTGATTTCTAATTTGCTTTATTAAATTTTCCTCCCTTTGCATTATACCAATTTTTGATCTTCTTTCCATCTAGCACTTATTTGCCCATATTGAAACCAAGTATAATTCCTCCCTTCTTCATTTAATACCTGTAATGATTTTAATTGCAATCTACCTCCTTCAGCATACAAAAGTTCTTTATATGTAATCATTTCCTGTTTCTGTTCTATATTTATATTCTCTATTGCATGTCTAGGGCTCGCCCATATAGGAATCTTGTAATCTAATTTATAGGAATATTTATTCCAGACCATAAAGAGCACTTCTCAACACATGATTCTTAAAAGCCCTATCCACTTTTTTCCATAAAATAAGTACGCATGCCATCCATATAACAAGTCATAACCTTCTATATTCAAAATTCTTTCCTCTGTTAAGTTAAACCAGTCACTTATTACTGAAAGGGTTACTGCTTCATAATATAGTTTAAAGTTAGGCATTCTTAAACCACCTCTTTCCCGTGAATCCTGTATTATTTTCATTTTAACCTCGCCTTTTTACCCTGCCATATAAATTTATTAATCCCACTCTGCCAATCTTCCAAATTTTTATCCTTTTTAATTATAGGTATCATCTGGAACAGAAACAAAAATCTAGGTAACACATTCATTTTAATAGCATAATCCTTCCCAATAGGGATAACTGCAATTTCTTCCAGCCACTCATATCATTCTGAACTTTTGCCATAGCAAGTCATAATTATTCTTATAAAGTTTCTTGTTCGATGAGCTAATATAGACCCTAAATATTTAACCTTTTTACTACCTCAAATCCTGTCATTTCCTCTAGTTTTGTTTCTGTTGTATAGACATATTTTTAATTATCACTTTTGTTTTATTCTGATTTATTTTAAATCCTGATACCTTTCCATATTTATCAATTACTTCCAACAAAAATCTACTTGAATTTATAGGATTCGTTAACGTAACCACTACATCATCTGCAAAAGCTCTAACTTTGTACTCATATTGTCTAATCTTAATTCCCTCTATTTTCATTAATTCTCGTATTTTATCTAATAATGGTTCCAGAGTCAAAACAAACAATAATGGTGATAAGGGACATCCCTGTCTTGTTCCTTTCGCAATCTTAATAACTTCTGTCAAACTACCATTTACTATAATCTGTGCTGTTTGCTCTCCATAAATCGCTTTAATTATTCTAATAAAACAGTCTCCAAATTGCATTTTCTCTATTAATTTAAATAAAAAATCCCAATGCAATCGATCAAAGGCTTTCTCTGCATCCAAAAAAATAAGTGCCGCTGAAGTATTCTTCTTTTCCAAATATTCCAATATATTAATAATCTGTCTAACATTATTCCTCATCTGCCTCCCTTTTATAAAACCAGATTGATCAGTATGAATTCTTTGTTGTAAAACTAACATTAATCTATTTGCTATTATTTTTACAAAAATCTTATAATCATTATTTAAAAGTGAAATCGGCCTATAGTTACCAGGTTTAGAGCAGTCTTGCTCCTCTTCGGTATCAGTGAAATAAAAGATGTTTTCCATGACGGGGTATTCCACTCCTAATTGTATCTGATTAAATAATTCTTTAAGTGGGCCTAATATTTCATCCTGTGTTTTTATAATAAGTTGCTGTAAGACCATCTGTACCAGGGTTTTCCCATTTTAATTGTTTAATTGCCTCCACTATTTCTCCAGTAGCTATCGGCCGGTTCAGCTCCTCCTCTGTTCTAATGTTAGAATATTCACCTTATAATCTTTCAAATAATCATAAATGTCCCTATCCAATATTTTGTCTTTTGCATATAGTGCAGTATAAAATTCTGAGAATGCCTTTTAATTTTATCCTGTTGGTATATCTCTTTACCTTTATATTCTATTTTTTGTATGACACGTGCTTTCTGTTTCTTCCTTAAATTATATGCCAACCATCTCCCAGGTTTATTTGCATTACAAAAGGTATTATGTTTAGCATATTGTATATTCGTTGCCACCTGGTCTGCCATTAACATATTAAATTGACTCTGTAATATTTTTATAGCCTCTTTAAGTTTATGATCTTGTGGGTTTTGAATTAATAACTGTTGCTTCCTTTGAATTTCTTCTTCCAAATATCTACGCTGCCTTTGTTTATTATTCCTTTGCCTGTTGTCCAAGTAAATCAATATCCTCTAATAAACGCTTTGCTCGCTTCCCACACAGTTCCTATAGGTGTCCCTTTGTACATATTAAAATCAAAAATTCTTTTAACTGTTTCTTACAATAAGTTACATTATCCTCATATCTAAACAGATTTTCATTCAACCTCCATGTTCTACCACCTTTTTCCTTGTAATAATTCCATCCATACTGGGCTATGGTCAGTTAAACACCTCGAAATATCTTCGTTTTCTTCACGCTAGAAAGCAAGTCATTAGAAATTAAAATAAAATCAATGCGTGAAAAAGATTGATGCCTATCAGAAAAAAAAGTAAAATCTCTCTCATCTGGATTCCGTAACCTCCATATATCTCTAAACTCAAAGTCTTCCATCATTTCAAAAAGGATTTTGGTAATTTTGCATGTATAGGTATCTTCTTGGAGGAGGTTCTCTTATCCTTCTTGTATCAATTACTCCATTCCAGTCTCCTAATAAAATAAACGAACTATAATCCCAGAGGGTCAACCTCTCATGTAACATTTTGTAAAACTTTTCTTGTTGCTGATTAGGTGCATAAATACCTATCAACAAAGTCTTTTGCATCTATCACCAGTTCAATAGCAATAAATCTTCCTTGAATATCTGCCTCAATTAGCTTAGCTGGTATATCCTTCCTGATATATACAACAATTCCATGCTTCTTTTCCAAAGCTGATGCAACAAAATGGTTACCCAATTTTGAATTAATTAAATATTTTTGGTCTGATAATTTTATATGTGTCTCTTGCAAACAAATCACATCATTTTTAATTGTTTCAAGTAGTGAAATATTTTCCTTCTTTTCTGAGCTGAATTCAAGCCATTAACATTCCATGACAAGATTCTATTTGCCATTACTGGCCTCCTGAAGCTTTGAAGCAGACAACGGAAGCTCCTCCTCCGGTATCTTCCGTCTAGCTCCTCCCACAGCTTCCATAATGGGATCCTGACTTTTACTTTGAGACTGTTGCTCTTCTTTACGCTTAAGGGCTCCTCTTGTCACCCTTTGCTCTTGTGGTTCCTCTAATACTGGCAGCAATAAAGGCTCTTGGGTCACCACGCCTTCTTGAGTCTCTTGGAGGTTTTCTATCACTTCTATTTCGACTTTCAAAACTGTAGAAAGAAAATCCTTTGCCTTTAAAACAGTGTCAATTCTATATCTCCTTCCTTGATAGAATAGTGTCAGTCCAACTGGCACCTCCCATCTGAATTGAATCTGATGTTTTTTAAGTTCTTGTGTAAAAAAAGCAAATTCCTTCCTGTCTCTTAACATCTTTGAAGGAATCTCTTTCAACACCTTCAACTCCTGTTCTCCAATTTTTAAAGTTGTCTGATATGAAACTTGCAGAATTTGATTTCTCATAGTCCTTTTCACAAAATAAACCACAATGTCCCGAGGAAGCTTTCTCTGTCTTGCAATCCAAGAATTAACTCTATATATTTTATCAATTTGGTAAGCTACCTCTTGGGGTCCGCTTCAATAAATTCAGCCAATGCTTCTGATATAATTTTTCTTAAGTCTTCTCATGCTCTTCTCGCATACCACGAATTCTAAGAGCTCCTTCCATAAGTTTATATTGTAATATCACAACCTGATCTTCATTTTGATCCACTTTTTTCTGAACACCTTTCATTTCGTCTTCTAAATACTTATTTGACTGAGAGATCTGTTGCATTTCCACTTCCAATCCTTCAATTTTTTTACTCAGTCCTTGAACTGCCATAAGAATATCTTCTCTTATTTTTGCATTAAAATTCTCCATCATCTCTTTTTGCCTATCTTCAGAAAGTTTTAATTGTTCTTTCAATATTTCCTCAAGACTTGGTTCAGATCCCCTTCTTCCAGAAGGCTTTAAAGGTTTAGCTGCCATTCTGTCTTCAAAAGAATCAGGAATTCAAACTTAATAACTCTCCTTCCTCCTTTCAGTATAAAAAAACTCCGTTTGTAACAATCCACAAGTAACGCTGCTTCATCGTACTAAAAAATTTTTACTTTCACTTTTAGACGCCATTTTAAAAGTCAATTAATCAAAGACAAAGAAAGGTTTCAAATTTCAAAAAGGGAGTCGGTACTTGCCGTGCTGATTCTGCATCAAAGATTGAACGCTTGTGAAATTCCCGTCTGCTTGGAATATCAATCAATTTAATAAGTCCTCTAGAGCAGAAGCAACATTCCTCTCCTTTTCCCTGATAAAAACAGGGGCGTGCTGAAGTTGGAAGGAGTGGAATTCGGTGGGGTCATAAATCCAGGAAAATTCGCTCTTAAGAGCAAACCCCCTGTCAGACCTGCCACTCTTCCACAATTCTGATAACCTCTTTCACCCAGAGATTATGCTAAACTCAGTGAACAGTGATTTATTTTCTGTTTCACTGACTTTTACAATCTTCTAACACGGAGTGCTCTGTTTGAGCACCCAGCAGGAGGGTGACGTCACTGGAGCCTACACAGCTATTCCTATTTTACTCTGATGTATTAGTGATGTAAATAGAATTCCTAATTTTGAGTGTTCTAATAATTTTATGTGTTGCTTTCTAATATGGACCTCTTGTAAACATGTAATGTCGATCTTCAAAGAATTTAATTTGTTTAATATTCTGTTCCTTTTTATTGCTGCATTCAATCCATTTACATTTATTGATATTGCTTTTATTTCTTCTTCCATATTTTACTTGTTAGTAGTTTTTAATTTCATCACCCTGGTTTCTCTTTGTTCCATTGGCTCCTTACCCTTGCCCCTTCTCTGAATGCTTTTTCTTCCTGTTCTTTTATTTTTCCTTTGTTCTCTTCTCTTCTTCTTTTTGTTGTATATCTCCTGATGCTCATCTTCCAGTGGTCCAACAAGTTGATCATAGAAAGTTCTCGCTTTGTCAATAGTGTCTAATCTAAGTCTTTGTTCTTGCCATGTCACCAAGATTCCTTCAGGAATTAGCCATCTGAAACTCACTCTTTTTGATATTAGGAGCTTTGTTAAGAATTGATATTCTTTCCTCAAATTTCTAACTCTTTTAGGTATTTGTCTCAATACCACAATTTCTTTATCTTTGTATTTTAGTGCTGTATTTCTTGCTGCTTGCAATATCTCCATTTTCAATGCTTTCTTTGTGAATCTTTTTATTGTCAGACTAGTTAATGTACATTTATTGCTTATTTATTTATATCCCACCTTTATTTTTATTTTTTTATGTAGCAGGGGGAAGAAGGGAGTAAAAGGAAGAGGTTTTGGTGGGAAGAGGAGGAGACATAGGGAGTGCAAGAGGAGAAAGGAAGGGATTTTTTTGGGGGTGGGGGGGAAGCCAGAAGGTGAGAAAGCAAAAAAGAAATAAAAATAAGCTATAGCAAAGTGCTGGCTGCAGAAAAACTGAGAAAAGTAAAATCAAAATACTCATCGTTTCCAAATGTCTATACCTTACCTGTAATTCCTGCTTTAAACTGCCTTCTTGAAGTTAGTGTGATTCTTGTGACAAGGCTCCTGTCAGGGAGCAAATAACACACCAAACGGAATCAAAATTCCAAAGTAGGCATCTTCCTCAAAGTATGGATTTATTTATTATATTTATTAGATATTGGCACATCTGGGGAAACCCAATGTCAGCTCTGGAGGCAATCTTTTTCTCTGGATCTTCAGAGCTGTCACACTTGGTTCTGTGGGAAAGTGGGAGGGGGGTTTCATGGAGTTGGTGCATTATTTAGCCATAACAACATTCTTTTCTCTGAGAATCAAGGACATTCAGCCTGTACCTGGAGAGGTGTGACTGGGAGGCATCTCCAGTTGGGACAGTGGATTGATTGGACCATGTGATGGACATGTAGATTCAGGGGAAGGGACTTTGACTTTCCTTTGGGTAAGGAAAACCTGGAAACTTTCAGATTTGGGTTTTCCCAGATGTGCTAATATGACATCTCTAATCATCTTCGGGAGAAGGGCGGTATAAAAATTTAAATAATAAAATAAAATAATAAAATAAAATAAAAATGGATCTTTGAGGAACTGCCTGCCTCGGAGTCTTACTTGGTTGGTGGTGTTATTTGGAAGCCTGACATTAACCTGAATCTCCATTAAAGCCTCAAACCAGCTCCCTGCTTGGCAGGGTGCTGTCTGGGGTCCTGAGCCCTGAGCACTGACCCGATAGCCAGGTGGCATAAAGACTCAGAGAAGATGGAGGAAAAGATGACAATTAGGACAATTGGGACTGGTTTGGAGATCCTCCTCAAGACCATCCACTCACTTTCTGAGGCTGTGGTCAAGGCAGTGGAGGCCACTAAGGTCAAGTGCCAATGGAGTACCTGGCCCAAGGAGCCAGCACCTTGGGGGGGTCACTCAGCCAGACCCTTCCTTATGGGGTGAAGCTGCGGGTGTCATGCTGCCCCATTAATTCGCAATTGGGGCAATGCTGCAAGAACCTCAGATGGGAATGAGCAGGCCTTCAAATGGAGAATGACGAAACCTCCTGAGTGGAACCTCCTGCCACCGTTGCGAAGCGAGTCGCAAGTGGGTTTTCCAGAGCAGTTCAACTAACTCAGCATGGGCAGCATCGCACAACCACCTCCCCCTGGCCAACCCAGCTGGGTTCTGGCTCAACCCAAGTTCACTTTTCCAGGCGTGGGAGCCATGACCACCCAGAGTGGAATGTCAGCTTCATTTCACTCTCAGCCTCAGCATCCCCCATCAGGACCAGTCTACTTCGATGACAGCTCATGCAGGAGTTGGTATGGTGCAGCAGCAAGGCCCCCTGGGGCAATCCAGGCCAGGACTGCACGGAGAAGCATTGGGGCTGCCAAGAAACAACACACTCCCTCGCCAACTGGTCCTCAAATTGCCTCTTGCTGACCAGATCCTCCATGGCTGGGCCTTCTAGCCTGGCCGGGGTGGGTACAGGACCAGTGGATGCCAGCCCCAGCCCACTACCACCCCCGGCCTCACAACTAGCCCAGCCAGCTGCTCCTTCCCCATGGTTCAGAGCGATGTTCGATGGGGCCCCATGGAAGCTGGCCTACTTCCTCAATGGGATTTGTTCCCACATTGACCATTATGGGGACCAATATCAGACTGATCGGGACATTGTTTCAGCAACTGCTAATGGTATGAATGAGGGGGGATGTGGCAGATTGTATAGCCCAGCTACATGGTGAAGGAGCCCCAGAACTAGATGATGCTGATGAATTTGTACAGCTGCTTCAGGCCTGATTCGAAGATGGCCTGTAGGCAGGAGGCTGAAGCCCAAATCAAAGCCCTGAAGTGAGCAGACTGACTCCCAAAGGATTTTGTCTGGAAGTTCTGGAGGTTGGCCAGAAAACTGAGAGACTGGCCTGAATGTCTTCTCATCCACCACTTCAAAGAGGCCCTAGATCAGGATCTTCAGCAACCTTGTGGTATCAGAGGGGTTCCAGACTGTATGCAGTACTGGTACAATATAGCCATGGCAATGGACCTAGAGATCCACCCACATCAGAAGCCTACCCCGTAAAAGCCTGTCAAGAGGACCCTGGGCTGCTCAGCCCTTGTGAAGCTGGTTGAAGTGCTGCAACAGGCACCGCCAGGGATAATCAAGAGCTTCCAATGTGGCCAATGTGGTCACCGAGTGTCTAAGTGCCTGACCCCTACCCCAGTCCCTCAACTCCAAACCCCATTGGCATCCCGGGGCAGGAGAACCCTAAGGAAGCTGCCAGACAAGGGCAGAATTGCCTGACAAGCCACTGAGGGTCATGTCCTCCCAGCCAGGAGTGAGGAAACTCCAGTTTTGGAAACCTATCTGGGCTCCACCAGTGGGAGCATTGGCGAAGAGGACCCGATGGTAAGTGAAGCCATTTCCCCCTTCACAGTAAAAACCCAGATTGTAGTGCCAGAAACTGGGATTCAAGGGGATGTAGAGGCTGTCATATACACCGGCTGCACCAAATGCCTGATCATCCTCCCCATAGTCCAGCAACGTGGAATAGACATAAGACCCCTAATGCATCCTATCCATTTTGAGCAAGTTGATGGGATGCTAATAGGCAGAGCCACTGCCACTTTAGTCATGGAACTCGTTAGACTGGAGATGGGGCACTGCCCAGCAGTGAAATCCAGCTGGATCTATACGGATCGTGCAAACCAGTAGCACTGGTGGTGGGAGGCTCTGCCCACCCGCCAGGATGTCATTATGGCCCATTTTTGACCCTCTATACATGTGCAGAAGGCTCTGCACATTCACGGAAAAGGCATGCATGCGCATAGCACATTCACACTCCCACACGCTCCCATTCCCAAGCCAGTAGCAAAGATAAGTGGATTTCACCGCTGGCACCACCAGGAGCTCATTCGATTTGTAGTAGCCCCCCAAATGTCTGAATCAATCATACTGGATCTTGTGTGACTGGACAAATGGGGCCCGACCATCACATGGGAAAATGGGTACCAAAAGCTAAGAATAGGCATTGGCCCACTGCCGCCCACCCAGCCAAACAATCGCCAAAAGGCAGTGAACTCTGGCAGCTCCAGCAAATTGGAAAGTGCAGCTGCCACAAACAAACTCCCCGGCTGCCCATAGGTGCCCAATGAGTACTGAGATTTGCTGGACATCTTTAGCAAGCAGGACTGCAACTTCCATCCCCTTCACTGCCCCAAGGACTGCACAACTGAGTTCATGCCAGGAGCCAAGTTGCTAAAGCTGAAGATATAATCCATGACCCCAAAAGAAAATACATTGACACCAATTTAGCTAGGGGTTTCAATTAATTAATGCGGTATGTGTGGCGAACACCTACCCCTTTCCCCTAATGAAAGACATGCTAAGGCATCTGGCAAAGGGCAAGGTGTTCACCAAACTAGATCTAAGAGAAGCCTATTATCGGATACAGATTAAGCCTATTATCGGATACAGATTAAGGAGGGGGACTGCATTCAACTGCCCACTGGACAGCTTCCAATTTAAAGCCATGCCGTTTGGGCTCCAGGAAACCCCCACAATCTTCATGCAGCTAATTAATGTAGTGCTGCACAAGCGCTGTATAAAGGGGCCCTAGTTTACCTGAAAGACATTCCTCATATTCAGCAAAACACTGGAAGAGCACATTAAGTTACTGCAGCAAGTACTGAAAAAACTCCTAGCCACAAAGCTCTATGTGAAACTCTCTAAATGTGAGTTCCATAAGACCTCCCTAGACTACCTGGGCTACTGGATGTCATGCAAAGGAGTTGAAATGGACCCAGGGAAAGTGAAAGCAGTGCTAGCATGGCAACCCCCATGCACCCGCAAACAATTCCAAAGCTTCCTACGGTTTGCAAACTTCTATAGACAATTCATTCCAGCATTTGTAGAAGTAGCCCTGTCCCTAATGAAACTATTAAAAACATTGCCCCCTCCTATGAAACTATGCCTGATGCAACCACTGGCCTGGTCACTGGATTCCCAAAGGGCATTTGAAAAACTAAAGCGGCTTTTTGCCGAGGAGCTAATTCTCCAAAACCCTGACCCTGAAAGACAATTCATTGTCCAAGCTGATACCAGCAACGTGGCGATTGCAACACTGCTCCTACAGAAGGACCCACAGGGTCAGCTCTTGCCTTGCTTATATGCATTTAAAACACTTGCTGACACCGAGAGAAGATGGGAAAAAGAGACCTATGTAGTCGGCTGGGCTCTCCTCTCCTGGAGACACTTCCTGGAAGGGAGCAAGGTGCCTTTTGAGGTCTGGACTGACCACAAAAACCTTGAAGCCCTAAAGTTCCATCAAAAACTTTCCCCCAAGCAAGTCCGCTGGGCACTGTATTTCTGGTGATTTAACTTCAAACTAAAGTATTTCCCTCATGGGGGAAATCTGCTAGCTGACGCATTATCAAGAAAACCACAATTCAATAGTCGGAGGATGGAAGTCATCCCCCCACTCACAACAGTCATCCCCCTCTCACAACAAGCAGTGCAAGTCACCACTAGAAGAAAAGCTAAACGCCAAACTGATCCCATCCGGGAAAAACTGACAGCAGCTCTAAAGGCTGCACTCGCAGCTGACCAATGGTTTAATGAAAACAAAGATATTTTAACCATGAGAGAGGAGCTAGCTTGGAAGGGGTCCAATCTGTATGTCCTCAACAGCTTGAGGCTGCAGGTTTTACGTGCAGCCATGATTCACAACTGCTGGCCATTTCATCTTCCTAAAAATCCTTTACTTGGCCCAAAGGCACTTCTGGTAGCCGAAGATGAAATCCAATGTGGAGGACTATATAAAAAGCTGTTCCACCTGCACTGCCATGAACATGAGACCAGGGAAACCTTCAGGATGCCTCCAGCAAGTGGCTAACCTCAACCGATCCTGGGAGGAGATAGCTATGGACTTAATAGTCAAACTCCCAGAGAGTGGGGGAAATACAGTCATTTGTATGGTAGCTGATTTGTATTCTAAACAAGCCCACTTTACTGCTTGCTCGGGATTACCCTCAGCCAAAAAGCTAGCTAAAATTTTCATCCAACAGATTTATCAGTTGCATGGAGTACCCCACTGATCTCAGATCAAGGCATCCAGTTCACCACCAAGTTCTGGAGGGAGTTCCTGAAATCCGTTGGATCGACTCAGGGACTTAACTTGCCTTTTCATTCAAGCAAAAACAGAGCTGTGGAATGGACAAACACAATGGTGAACAATACATAAGATGTTATGTGGATTACTAGCAAGAGGACTGGGCGGACCTGCTGCCTTCTGCAAAAGTGGCTTACAACAACGCTGTGCATAGCAGCCCTGGATTGACCCCCTTTCATGTCACCAGTTCAAGTTGCCTAGAGAACCACCCTCCTCCATGACTCTAGCCAAATGGATGGAGTCATTAAAAAAGGACTGGGAAAACACCAAGAAAGTGCTGGTGGAGCCATTGAAGCATATAAAAAACAAGCTGACAAATACCAATCTCTCCAATCCCCCTTCCATATGGGAGATCACGTTTATCTATCAACCAAATACATTAAACTGAAATTACCCAGTAAGAAGCTGGGACCTAAATTCTTAGGACCTTTCCCAATAATGAAAGTAATTAACCCAGTGACAGTTCAGCTTAACCTCTCATGCATACTACAGAAAGTGCATCCATTCTTTCACTGCAGCTTGCTAAAACCTGCAGCCAGTTCAAGATTGAGGCCACAGACCCAAATAGCACCCAAGCCCATAGTGGTGCAAGGGGAGACCCATTATGAAGTTAAGAGAATTTTAGATTTTAGATTACATAGGGGTCAATTGCAATATTTAGTTCATTGGAAATGATATCTTTTGTCTGAAGCTACTTGGGTTAAGAGCTGAGATGTAAAGACAGATAGGCTAATAAAGCAATTCCATGATAAATTCCCTGATAAGCCAAAGGATCCTCCTGGGGGAGGGGAGAGGTGGTTAGGGAATGACTGAATTAGCCTCCTACATTCCTTTCATTGCAGGACACAGTCATTGGTTGAGTAGGGGCAGCCTGTCAACCCTGGAGGCCATCTTTTTCTCTGGATCTTCAGGGCTGCCACACTTGGTGCTATGGAAAAGTGGGAGGGAGGGTTGCATGCAGTTGGTATAGTTATTTAGCCATAACAACATTTTTTTCTCTGAGAGTCAAGGACGTTCATCCTGCATCTGGAGAGGCATGACTGGGAGGCACCTCCAGTTGGGACAGTGGATTTATTGGACCATGTGATGGATATATGGGTGCAGGGGAAGGGAATTTGACTTTCCTTTGGGTGAGGAAAACCCAGGAGCTTTCAAATTTGGGTTTTTCCAGATGTGCCAATATGACATCTCTAATAAAATGGATCTTTGAGGAACTGCCTGCCTCGAAGTCTAACTTGGATGGGGGTGTTACTTGGAACCTTGACAACCGACTCTAAACCCCCCTCGGGTTTCCCCTAATTAAAAGTAAAGTTTTCTTTCCCCCTCCCATGCAGTCCATCACATGGTCCCATCAGGTTACTTGGTCTCAGATCATACCTCCTGTTGTGCCTCTTCCTCCCTCCTCTCCTCAGCCGGTCTCCTCCCATCTAATCCCGGGTCTGCTATCAGACTCTGAGTCTGATAATGAAGATGAACAGCCTGTCATGCCTCCAGCCTTTGGCCCTGGCCCCATGCCCAGACAGGATGTCAGGAATGAACAAACAAACCTTACTCCTACAGCGTGTGAGCAGGGAGCCAGCCACGTGCTGGAATTACTGACAGCAGATCCAGCTGAAGAGAATTCAAAGTGGGAGGATCCTCACTTCCGGAGATCTGAGAGGCGACATCAGCAGAAGGAAGGGAAGGGCAGGCCTGAATAAATGCTGAGTCATGGAGCCACACCCCACAGCCTATATAAAGGACCTGCTTTTGGCATTCCTTGAGTCAAGCAAAGTCTCATCTAGTTTGCTGAAGTCACAACTTGGATTCCTGCCTGCCCTGAGAAATCTGAAAGGAATTTGGCAAAGCTGCAGAGGCTTCGTGGCCACGCTTGATACGGACTTCCTAAACCTGGTCGTCGGAGGGCGAGTGGGACACGACACCTCCTTGCACTTGGTGGGAAATTCCTTTCTCAGAGGAAGTAATTTTATTTTGGCTGCAGTCCCCCAGCTATCTCTACCCTCCCCTCTCATTCCCACAGCTCGACTCATCTCTGCTGTGTCAGCCCTAAAAGTGGAGGGGGGAAATGGCTCCAGGGTGACAGCTCTGACTAACGAACTCAAACAAAACAGAACTCTGAGACTTGGCTCCTTCTCAAAGGTCTTCTTTAATGAGTACATCATATCAGCACAACTTTAAAGGAAAACCAAATATAAACCTTTCCCACCATTACAGTATAATTAAACTAGGAAATAACCACATCCCCAAGTGTCAAAGGTCATGCTGACCAATTGGGTTAATTGGGCTCTCCAGGCACTCCTTCCCCAACCTTATCCGTTGCCAGTAGAGATGACCTTGGTTCTCATGAGAAAACTCTTTGTTGTATCCAACCTCCTTCTCCTCTTCTCCCTCTGTGTGGCAACTGAGGAACAGAAAGATGGCTGCAGCCAGGTTCAGTTCAAGTTGACATCTTGGTTGTCAAACATGTCAAAGACAGAGGGCTTGACAGTTTCTATTGTATATTGGCTTTCTGAATCTTGAAAGGCTATTTAAAATGTAAGTAATTTCACTGTGCTCTGCTTCTCATACATTATTACTTGAATTGTGTTATTGTTTTAAGAAGGCATATATGAATTCCTTTCCTGGATGGGAAATACATTCCTTTATTCATAAGTAGTTATTAGCTATTTTTTAGTCTTTCCCTTGGCGCTTGAGAAATTTAGAATGCATGTATTTTATTTATTTATTTTATTTATTTATTTTTGTCACAACATCATATAAAAAGGATTATATAGTATATAAACATATATATGAGTAAATATTAGGAGGTATAAGCATCAATATATATATAGGAAGAAGAAAAGAAAAGAAAAAAAAACAATAGGACAGGAACGGTAGGCACGTTTGTGCGCTTATGCACGCCCCTTATGGTCCTCTTAGGAATGGGGTGAGGTCAATAGTAGAAAGTTTTTGCTGATTTTCTTATGAAACTGTAAGGAGTTGTCTCTCCTATCCTCTCAAGAAAGCAGAAATCTTGAAAAAAGCAGCATTTTAAAAGAAACTTTTATTGAGAAATAGTGATAGCAAGAAGAGTAAGGCAGGATCTGAAGTTCCCACTCAAAACCATTAGGTTAAAAATTGTAGAAACCCCTCCCCTGTTTTTTTTAAAATAAATTTTATTAAATATACAATTTAAAAACATTAGTCATGGTGCGACTTGTCTAGTACATACTTTTCTAACACTTTTTCTTTCATGTAGATTACAATATAACGTCATGCATATTCCATATATACTTTTTGTACATCCAATCACACTCCAGATACATATATATTCCCTTCATATCTATTAGAATCCTGTTTATGCCTATCTAATATTTCTTATATTATTTTTTTCTGCCCTTTTCTTCACTTTGTTTCTAATTCTGTATCCCTACATTCCTCCTTTTCTCTAGCCATTTATAATGGCTCCAGGGCTTTACATAGAATTCTGATTCATCTTTATCTTTTAGCTCCATTGTTAACCTGTCCATTTCTGCACAGGTCAATATTTTGTTGATAATAATTCTGCCTCCTGTGCATTTCCAATTTTGTGCAAATATCAACCTTGCTGCCATTAATATGTGTACCATAAGATATATTTCTTCTTTTTTGTAATTATCCCTTACTATACCCAGAAGGAGGAGTTCTGGTGTCATATCTATCATCTGGTTTAACATCTCTTCTAACCACTTTTATGTGGAGCCAAAAGTCCTTGGCTTTTGGGCACCCCCACCACATATGATAATAAGTGCCTGGCTTTCTCTCATCTCTCCTCTATTTGTAGTTTCTCCAGCCACTCTGCAGAAATTCCTGAGTACTTGAAAGGGCCCGATGTGGCTGCCAAGGTTGCTCCCATCTCCTCCAGCTCATCTTCTGGGGTTGGCTTTCTCCCCAGAAAAGATTCTTTATCAACTCCTCTGAGATAGTCCTGGGATGAGATGTTTGCCAGCTGCTTATCATCAGCTTCGCATTCATGCTCCGACATCATTAAGGGAAAAAAAAGTTTTCAGTCCCCTCGATTGTGATCTGGGATGACTGATTTTTTGGAGAGTTCTGGCTTAATGTCAACCAGCCTCAGATCAGTACTTAAGAAAATAAAGACCCAACTCCATCATTTTGAAGAAATTGGTAATTTATACCAAGCAAGTCTGAATGCTGTACAGGCAAAGCCAGAACTGAAAGTAAATCAAAACCACAGAGTCATATCCTCTCCTGAACCTTCCCTCTACTAGAGGTCATACAGTAATAATCCAATGTCGTCTTCCTCCTTGGCCATGTGTAGTTTCACTTCCGATATTCTCCCTCTGTCAATCTTCTGAATGGAATGTGAAGCAAGCAGCTGCTGTTACATTCACGCGCCAAAACAGTTCGAACGTCTGTTTAAAAAGGCTATCTCCCTCCCCCACACATGCAATGTCAAGCCGAATGCTGGGAACAGTAAAAACCTCCTCCCTCCTCCATAAATCATGTAAGACACTCAATAAGAGCAAACTTTTAACGAGGTAATAAAACGAGTAATAAAATTTTAACGAGGTAATAAAATTTAAAAATAAAAGGGTCCTTGAGTGGCTCAGACTGCTAAGACAGTCTGTTATTAACAGCAGCTGCTTGCAATTACTGCAGGTTCTAGTCCCACCAGGCCCAAGGTTGACTCAGCCTTCCATCCTTTGTAAGGTAGGTAAAATGAGGACCCAGATTGTTGGGGGCAATAAGTTGACTTCGTATATAAATATACAAATAGGATGAAGACTATTGCTAACATAGTGTAAGCCGCCCTGAGTCTTCGGAGAAGGATGGGATATAAATGCAAATAAAATAAAAAAAACAGTAAAACAGTCTAGTAGGAGAAATACACTTAATTAAAGCGGAGGCTGACAGCCTTTTTGAAAGACATTACACAAGAAAAATATCTAACTGAATGGAAAAAATGGATTGAATATACGCAAAATAGATATCAGATTAAGAGATATCAGATTGCCTTTGAATGATTAGGATGTATTTATCTCTGATTTGTATGGGGGAGGTTAGGATTTGAGAAGAAGGGGAGGACTATAATTTGTGTTAGGAAAAACTTAGCATATGATTTTTTTTTTGAACTATACCTTGTGTTTGCTCTGGGAAGTCGGGGGGGTAGGGAGGAGGGTGGTTTTGGAGGGAGGGGGGAGGGGATGGAGGTGGGAGGGGGGGAAAGGGGGGTGAAAAATTTTGTAAAAATTTTTTCAATAAAAAAAAATTGGTATGACCTCTTTAATTCTTACATCCTACGTGGCACTTGTTTTAATACTACTAACTGTCTCCCTCTATGTTCTAATGGGTCGGCCCTGGTTCTATGGAGTATCTCATCCCTTACTGATTTTTTAACGAATCTAATATGGACTTCTTTAGGGAGGTTGTGGCATCTTGTGCAATTAGTATGAATTCTGTAAGTGTCGTCCATTTCATTCAGCATTTCATCCTTCTCAATTTCTAAGGCTTTCACTAAAAGGTCTGCCATCATTTCTGGCAGGTCGTCACTTTTTTCTTCTTTGACATTTTGAAAGCACAGGTAATGTGCTGCTCGTTCTATCTCCAACTGGATAACTGTATTTTCCAGATCTTTATTGGCCTGTATTAATCTCTCAATCATTTTGTCAACTTTTTTCTCTTCTTTGACCATCCTCTCTTCCATTTCTAATAATTTTTGTTCATTCTTCATAATTTGTTGCTGGAAGGCCTCAAACCTCCCATCCATTGATTTCATTTTCTCCTTTAATTCTCCAGTATTGCTTCTAACTTCCCCAATTCTTTTTTTCAGGCCTTCATGATTCCATGTCCTGCATCGATTGTAACATTGATTGCAGTTCTTTAAATGAATTGCTCTTTCTCTCTGCATCAATTCCTCTATTGATCTCTGGCCTAGAGGACTTGATTCAAATGATGAGGAATGAGATATTTGTTTTCTTCCTGTGCCAACTTTGGATAAATTAGGAATACTTGTCATTTTTAACAATGTCTTGAACCAATCCTCCCATTTATTTACAAGTCTTGGCTTTTCCTCCGCCATTCTGAAGCACAAATTCTCTCTTTCATGCTTCATTGTTTCACAGTTTGCTTCTTAACAATAACTACAACACAAATCTTTTACACTTTATCTTGAGGTATAAGCTACAATAAATATAGATCAGTATCAAACAATCTTAACAAAGACCGATAGCTCTCTTATTGTACTTCAGTTTCTATATCCTACAATTACTTTGTAAATATTATAAATACCAATATCTTACAACACTCCTCAGTCCAAATCCATTAATGATCAAGTATAATTACATAATCATATAAATTCTTTATATATAAATGTGTATAGATATATAGATATATAAACCTTCTTGGATAGTTCTATTCAAATATTAAGTATATTCTTTTAGTCTTTTAGGATCACACAGACTTATTATATTGAAGTTACTTCTTACAGTCAGGCAGGTTCTTATTTACAAAGTTCCCTTCTCGTTGTATCACTTTCCCTTTAACCAGCAGATGTCTCTTTCATCTCTGACAGATTACTCAGAATTCAAAATGTCCACCTTCCCAGTTTCATCAGCGCTTTCCCTCTTCCATTGTATAACTTCTTTCGTAAAGATTTTTTAAGTTCAAAATTTTTTGCACAAAAGAGAACCTCCTCTACTCCACTATTCCTTTTTCTTTTCCAACCAATTAGTTCACAGTTCTGCAGAGCGCCCTTTCTTTGCCTGTACTCTTCGCCACTATTCCCCCAGAGAGAAATCTTCCCCTCCTTCCTCCTCAGCTCCTTTTCTCTTTACTACTGTACTGGAATCCAGAGAGATGTTTGCCCCTGAGCACGTACATAGAGTTGTTGGGATTGCTTCTCCCAGTCTCAGCCACACTGCTGTCTCACTAAATCACTGCCGATCTTCGTCCTCCTGTCAGGCCTTCACAGCCACCACATTGGGCTGTCTCCTTCTCCGCCTGGCTTCTCCGAGGCTTTCCCTGCTGGATTCAGCCCTGACCGCCATCAAAACTGCTCAGCAGGCTGCCTCCATT
This sequence comes from Ahaetulla prasina, assembly GCF_028640845.1. Classification (NCBI taxonomy): domain Eukaryota; kingdom Metazoa; phylum Chordata; class Lepidosauria; order Squamata; family Colubridae; genus Ahaetulla; species Ahaetulla prasina. The sequence goes on from NC_080543.1 coordinate 69,861,241, forward strand.
TCCAGTTTCCCTCCAGGAAACCTCGGACCCCAAAGGGTCAGCGTAGCAGTTTGTAGCGATTGTAGAAATAGCCTCTGCTGCTGGAGAAGCCGCTTCACACACCCACTGTCCCTGACAGCTGGCCCTACCCCTCAAACCCCTCCCCTCTGTTGAATCCAAGGTGAGCCAATCCACAGGTGTGAAGTTGTGGGAATTTTGAACTGAGAAGGTGATAAGAAGTTGTTCTCAGGTGCCACTTGCCCGTTCCTCTGGAGCTGAGACAAAACAGATGACCCCAGACTCATCCCTCCCCACTTCCATTCCCAGGAAGGTACATCAAAGTAAAGGAAAAGCCATAAACAGGAGAAGGTTATAAAATTTCAACCAGGCTCCCTCCTATCAGAATGGCAGTTTCCTGATAAGGATCTATGGGAACTTGACAGAAACAACAATCTGCCATTAGTGTCTTAATGATCAATGAAGATTTTTATTTCCTGACTATATGAATAACTCATTGCAAGCTATGCTGAAGGATTGTCACCTATTCCATGTAGTGCTTTTGTCATTTAGTACTGTGACATACTGTATAAGTGTGTGCATTTTTTTAAACGATCCAGGCAAAAATTCTTAGAAAAATTAAATGAGTGCAGAGATTTCCTGAGGCAATTTGTCATTATTCCCCTCTGTTGCTAGGTAACTCTGATCTGCAAAATAATTCATCATATACAAAAAATAATAGTAGGCATGCCTCCAACAAATCTTCAACAGCTTAACGATATCAATCAATCAAGAACTATGTCAGTCAATGTAGGGTAACACATATCTTGAATTCCCAGCGCATTACAATATACACAGACATAACATAATATGTGAGTACAACAATTCAATGAAATTCAGTAATGCTGTTGCTTTGACGTGACATTCTAGTGACACTTGGTATCTGGCAGTGCTGGGATTCAGCTGAACTTGTTAATTTTTTGTATAGTTTGGTCAACCGGTTGTTCCCACCACTGGCTGGCCACGTCCTGCCCACCAGGGTTGCCATTCAGGGTGGGGAGGCTGCAGACGCATGACTGGGAGCCGCGCTGATCAGCTGGGAGGCAGCAATGGACTGGTCGCACCATCAGGTGGGAAGCTGATCAGTCTGTTCAGTCAGACGTTCCAACTTTGCGAGATCATTTTTTGCCCGAGAAGTTCTGACTGAACATTTTTTGTTTAAAAAATGGTAGTCACATGGTCTTCTTTTTTTGCCCTGCATGCCGAAGGACGGAGCTGGAAAGCAGGTTAGTGAGGGAATGGTGGTTGTTCTGGAATGGGGTGGAAGTGAGAATTCTGCATTATCTTTGCTCTGGATGGGGTGGAAGTGAGGATTTTGCATTATCTTTTCTCTGGGATGGGGTGGAAGTGAGGATTTTGCATTATCTTTGCTCTGGGAATTCTGGGAATTGAAGTCCATGCACCTTTAAGTTGTGAAAGTTGAGAAGCTTGAGTCTACACTAGAGGAGTAGTGTACACTTAGGATTTTCCATTCCTGTTTTATTTAAAGTTTGGTGCAATTAAATAAATCAGTTGTAGTTTCCTTAAGAAATAGTGATTAAACCAATATGAACCATTACTGGATTTTTTGTGAGAAACTGAAATTAAAAGTTGATCTGTGCTTTGATGATTAGATATGGGATTATGGAAATAATGTAGACAAATGTTAATCTTAGAGTAAGAGTTTGATATATTTTATGATATATTCCAAGAAACTTGGAAGTCATTCTTTTTCGGTTTTCCTTCTTTTCCTCTTTTTTCTTACACTTTCACTCTTTTTCCTTCCTGAGCATTTTCTTTTTTCAAATCTGTTTTTATTTGTTTATCCCTTAGCTTTGTGTTTTTTTGATGTATGAAGGATCAAATACTCAGCCATTATAATTCTACATTCCTTATTTACAGAAATCATATCAAAATTTAGAAAGAAATCCACTGGGAGCCATCTCATATAAGGCAGGCTCTGAGTCCCTCTAACCAAAAAGTGTTTATCAATAGAAGAGAATATTTGTAGCTCAGGGTTGAACTATGGGGTCCTTGGTTCTCCCTCAGCTTGATGGTTTTCTTGCAGATGTTTCATTACCAAACTAGGTAATATCATCAGTACTAGAAGGGAGTGGAGTTTGCTCTTATTTTCATATACTAGTGGCTTCCCCTGTCAGTGTTGATCAGTTGCTTCAGAAACAGTGTTTTAATTGGTGCCAGGCAGGAGTGGGTTCCAAATGTTTTTACTACTGGTTCTGTGGGTGTGGCTTGTTTGGTGGGCGTGGCTTGGTGGTCATGTGACTGAGTGGGCGTGGCCAACTTGAAGTTACTCAGGGCAAGTTGGGGCGGCACCTTGCTGTGAATGACATCAAGTTGGCCATGTCCACTCAGTCACATGACCAATGCTGCAGAGGCAGAGTGATTTCTCCCACAGGACAGCCAGTGCTTCGCCGCCTCCTCTTTTCCTCAGAGGAGCTGCTTCCAAGTCCTTGCGAAGCGATACACACATACATACACACACACACAATACAACAAACAGACTCACACACAATGTAAAAGCAGTTACACTTCACCCAAAATGGCCCCTGCAACAGCAGGAACCTCACACAGCCACAAAAAGCTCAAAAACCAACTTTCACACTTTACACACACACAACACAACTGACTCACACACACACACACACAAAATGCCATGTACAGCTTTGTGAGATTCTGTGTGTTTATGTAGTTAGAGTGAAACACTACAGAAACACACCAAATCTCAGAAAGCTGCACAAATATTTTATTATTTTATTTTATTTATATTTTTTAGATCAAGGGTCTCCAACCTTAGTAACTTTAAGGTTTGTGGACTTCAACTCCCAGAGTTCCTCAGCCAGCAAAGGCACTGAGGACATGGATTGCAGGCAGGCAGATTCAGTTGCAGCTGATGCAACTGATTGCAGTAGCCGAAGGAAAGCGAGCCCGAAAGGAGCTTACTTAATTATGTAAGTGGGGAGGGAGGATTGGGTGGGCCAGAGGAAAAAAATATTTTAACATAACATAACATAACATAACAACAGAGTTGGAAGGGACCTTGGAGGCCTTCTAGTCCAACCCCCTGCCCAGGCAGGAAACCCTACACCATCTCAGTCAGATGGTTATCCAACATTTTCTTAAAAATTTCTAGTGTTGGAGCATTCACAACTTCTGAAGGCAAGTCGTTCCACTTATTAATTGTTCTAACTGTCAGGAAATTTCTCCTTAGTTCTAAGTTGCTTCTTTCTTTGATCAGTTTCCACCCATTGCTTCTTGTTCTACCCTCAGGTGCTTTGGAGAACAGCCCGACTCCCTCTTCTTTGTGGCAGCCCCTGAGATATTGGAACACAGCTATCATGTCTCCCCTAGTCCTTCTTTTTGTTAAACTAGACATACCCAGTTCCTGCAACCGTTCTTCAAATGTTTTATCCTCCAGTCCCCTAATCATCTTTGTTGCTCTTCTCTGCACTCTTTCTAGAGTCTCAACATCTTTTTTACATCGTGGCGACCAAAACTGGATGCAATATTCCAAGTGTGGCCTTACCAAGGCCTTATAAAGTGGTACTAACACTTCACGTGATCTTGATTCTATCCCTCTGTTTATGCAGCCCAGAACTGTGTTGGCTTTTTTAACAGCTGCTGCACATTGCTGGCTCATATCTAAATGGTTATCCACTAGGACTCCAAGATCCCTCTCACAGGTACTACTATTGAGCAAGGTTCCACATATATGGTACTGGTGCATTTTGTTTTTTTGGCCTAAATATAGAACCTTACTTTTTTCACTGTTGAATTTCATTTTGTTAGATAGCGCCCAATGTTCAAGTCTGTCAAGATCTTTCTGTAACTTGAGCCTATCTTCTGGAGTGTTGGCTATTCCTGCCAGCTTGGTGTCATCTGCAAGCTGACTCCTCTGAGAATCCCAGCTGAAGTTGCCTAATAGCAGCTCAGAAGCTCTTAACTCAGCTGGGATCACCAGAGGAGCCTTTTAAAACCTTTTGTTTTAACAACCTCTTTGGTGGAAGAGGTTGTTAAAAAAAAAAAGTTTAAAGGGTTCTGATGATCCCTGCTCAGCTGCGCGATCATCAGAGGGTTTTTTTTAACTTTTAAAAGCCTTTTTTTGGCTGAAGAAAAGATGCTTTTAAAAGTAAAAAAACCCAAACCTCAGATGATCGGGGAACCGGTTCGGGGGTGTGGCCAGCCAACCATTACTACCGGTTTTCCGAACACCAGCAGGTTTTTACTACCAGCTCTCCAGTACCAGAGCGAACAGGGAGCAACCCACCATTGGTGCCAGGTCTCTATAGCCAGGCAGAGAATGGCTATTCTGCACCCCTCCCTCAAATGTTCTTTAAAATACAGAGTTTCCCAGCATTCCTATAGGAACCTCCAATATGTAAACTGTGGTTACTCATCCTAAAAGAATCCTCCTTATGTGGAGCTTCAAAATTTGCTGTTTGCTGGAAGATGTGTAGCTAAAAGTCAGTCTACATTTAGTGTACATCTGACTTTGGGGATATTTCTTCATAAGCAAACAAAAGTGTATTTTCTTTTTTTTTTATTGAAAAGTTTTACAAAAAGCTTCCCCTTTCCCCCACCCCTACCCCCACCCCTCCTTCAAAACCCCTCCCCCCCGACTTCCCGGAACAAACACAAGGTATAGTTTAAAAATAAAACAAACATATGCTAAAAATTTTCCCTCCTAACTCAGTTATACTCCTGCAATTCTCATCAAATCCTAACCTCCCCCATATCAATCAGAAATAATACATCCTAATCATTCAAAGGCAGTCTGATATCTCTTAGTCTGATATCTATTTTGGATATAGTCAATCCATTTTTTCCATTCATTTAAGTATCTTTCTTGCGTATTGTCTTTCAAAAAGGCTGAGATTTTTGCCATCTCAGCCAAATTAACAACTTTCAATATCTATTCTTCTATTGTAGGTAGTTCTTTTTTCTTCCAATACTGTCCTATCAGTAGTCTTGCCGCTGTTACTAAATATAAAATCAATTTAGTCTCCATTACTGTACAGTCCGTGATAATTCCCAGTAGAAAAAAATGTGGTAGGAACTTTATCTTCTTTTTCAAACCATTTTGTATAATCCACCAAATTCTTATTCAAAAAGCCTTAATATTCTTGCAAGTCCACCAAATATGAAAATATGTAGCATCGTCACAATTACATCTCCAACATTTTGCTTGCATATCTGGATACATACACGATAGTTTCTTAGGATCTAAATGGCATCTATAAAACATTTTGAAAAAGTTTTCCCTTAAATTCTGTGCCTGCATAAATTTAACATTTCTAACCCAATTTTTTTCCCAAGTTTCCAACAATATTAGCTCCTGAAAATTTTGTGCCCACTTTATCATACAGTCCTTTACCAAATCCCTTTCAGAATCTATCTCAAGTAACACATTATACAATCTCTTTATATGCTCCTGAGACTGGTTTCTAATTTGCTTTACCAAATTTTCCTCATTCTGCACTATACCAATTTTCTGATCTTCCTTCCATCTAGCACGTAATTGCCTATATTGAAACCAAGTATAATTTTTCCCTTCTTCTTTTAATACGTCCAGAGGTTTTAATTGCAAACTACCTCTTTCAGTATACAAAAGATCTTTATATGTAATCATTTCCTGATTCTCTTCTATATTTATATTCTCTATTGTATGTCTGGGACTTGCCCACATAGGAACCTTATAATTTAGTTTGTAGGAGTATATTTTCCAGACACGCAAGAGAGCAGTTCTTAACACATGATTTTTAAAAGCCTTATCCACTTTTTTGTCATAAATTAAATATGCATGCCATCCATATAGTAAATCATAACCTTCTATATTCATGATTCTTTCCTCAGTTAGATTAAACCAATCATTTATTGCAGAGAGAGCAGCTGCTTCATAATATAATTTAAAATTGGGCATTTTTAAACCTCCCCTTTCCCGGGAATCTTGAATTATTTTTATTTTAACCCTCACTTTTTTACCTTCCCATATAAATGTATTAATTCCAGTCTGCCATTCCTCCAAATTTTTATCTTTCTTAATTATTGGTATCATCTGAAACAGGAATAAAAATCTAGGTGAAACATTCATTTTAATAGCAGCTATTCTCCCCAGCAGTGATAACTGCAATTTTTTCCAAACAGTCAACTCCTTCTGAACTTTTTGCCATAACACCTCATAATTATTCTTGTACAATTTCACATTTGATGGGGTAATATAAACCCCTAAATATTTAACCTTTTTTACAATTTCAAATCCTGTTATTTCCTCTAATTTTTCTTTTTGTTGTCCAGTCATATTTTTTATTATCACTTTTGTTTTATTCTGATTTACCTTAAACCCTGAAACCTTTCCATATCAATCAATTATTTCCAACAGAGATACACTTAAATTTATAGGATTTGTTAGAGTAATCACCAAGTCATCTGCAAAGGCTCTCACTTTATATTCATGTTGTCTAACTTTAATTCCCTCTGTCTCCTTTGATTCTTGTATTTTATCCAACAGTGGCTGCAGAGTTAAAATAAACAATAATGGTGATAAAGGACATCCCTGTCTTGTTCCTTTTGCAATCTTAAAGGCTTCTGTTAAATTACAATTAATTATTATCTGGGATGTTTGCTCTCCATAAATCGCTCTAATTATTCTCACAAAACAATCTCCAAATTGCATTTTGTCTATTAATTTAAATAAAAAAAACCAATGCAATCGATCAAAAGCTTTCTCTAAAAAAGCTTAATTGTAAGCTTTTTTACAATTAAAAAAGCTCCTAATTGTATCTGATTGAATAATTGTATCTGATTGAATAATTCCTTAAGTGGACCTAGCATCTCATCCTGTAAATTCCTATAACAACTTGCTGTAAGCCCATCCGTACCAGGAGTTTTCCCCATTTTCAATTGTTTAATTACCAAAATAATTTCTTCGGAAGTTATAGGCCGATTCAATTCTTCCCTTTGTTAAGTTAAGCTCTTAACCTTATAATCTTATAATTATTAATATCCATATTCAATATTTTATCTTTAGCATATAAATTTGTGTAGTATTCTAAGAAAGCTTTTTTAATTTTATCCTGTTGATATCTCTCTTTACCTTTATATTCTATTTTTTCTATAATGCGTAGTTTTTGTTTTTTCCTTAAAATATATGCTAACCACCTGCCAGGTCTATTTGCATTACAAAAGGTGTTATGTTTGGCATATTGTATATTTGTTGCCACCTGGTCAGCCATTATCATATTAAATTGACTCTGTAATATCTTTATTGCATCTTTAAGTTTTTGATCATGCGGATTATGTATTAATAATTACTGTTTCTTATGAATTTCCTCTTCTAGATACCTACGCTGTCTTCGTTGCTTATTCCTCTGTCTATTGTTAATATATATTAATATACCTCTCATAAAAGCTTTACTCGCATCCCAAACCATTTCTATCGATGTTCCCTTATTCAAATTATAATCAAAAAATTCTTTCATCCGCTTTTTACATTGATTTACATTATCCTGATATCTAACAAGTTTTCATTTAATCTCCATGTTCTTCTGCCTTCTTTTTCTTGTTGCAATTCCATCCAAACTGGACTATGATCAGATAAACATCTTGAAAATATCTTCATTTTCTTTACCCTAGAAAGCAAATCATTAGAGGTTAATATAAAATCAATATGTGAGAAGGATTGATGCCTATCAGAGAAAAAAGTATAGTCTCTTTCCTCCAAGTTCTGCAGTCTCCATACATCTCTCAACTCAAAATCTTCTATCGTCTCAAAAAAGGATTTAGGCAGCTTTGCATGTGCAGGTATCTTCTTGAAAGAAATTCTCTTGTCCTTTCGTGTATCTATTACTCCATTCCAATCTCCTAATATGATATACGATCTATAATCCCATAGAATCAACTTATCATGCAACATTCTGAAGTATTTTTCTTGTTGCTGATTAGTTGCATATATACCAAGCAAAAGAATCTTTTTTGTTTCTAGTATATGTTCAATAGCAATATATCTTCCATAAATATCTGCCTCTATTAACTTAGCTGGTATATCCTTTCTCAAATATACCACTATACCATTTTTCTTATCCAAAGCTGAAGCAACAAAATGTTTGCCTAATTTTGAGTTTATTAAGTATTTTTGATCTGATAGTTTAATATGTGTCTCTTGTAAACAAATCACATCATTTTTAAATTGTTTCAAATAATGAAATATTTTTCTTCTTTTCTGGGCTGAGTTCAAACCATTGACATTCCAGGTCAGAATTTTATTTGCCATTACTGGCCTCCTGAAACTTTTGAACAATCAGCTGAAGATCCTCCTCCCGTATCTTCGCCCTTGCTCGTCCCACCGCTTCTGTAGTAAAATCCTGACCTTTGCTTTGAATTTGTTGCTCCTTTTCTTTACACTTGAGGGCTCTCCTTGTCACCCTTTGTTCTTGTGGCTGTTCCTCAGATGATAATATCAATGGGGTCACCTCAGCTTCCACACTCATTTGACTCTCTTGAAATCTTTTTTCTATTACTTCTATTTCAACTTTCAACACAGTAGAGAGAAAATCTTTGGCCTTAAGCACAGTATCAATACGATATCGTCTTCCTTGATAATACACTGTCAAACCAACTGGTACCTCCCATCTAAATTGAATCTGGTACTTTTTAAGTTCTTGTGTAAAAAATATAAAGTCTTTCCTATCCCTTAGCATCTTAGGAGGAATCTCTTTCAAAACCTTCAACTCCTGTTCTCCTATTTTCAACTTTTGCTGATATGCAACTTGCAGGATCTGATTTCTCATTGTTCTTTTCACAAAATAAACCACAATGTCTCTCTGAAGTTTCTTCTGCCTAGCAATCCACGAATTAACTCTGTATATTTTACCAATTTGATAAGCAACCTCTAGTGAGTCAGATTCAATAAATTCAGCCAAGGCTTCTGATAAAATTTTCTTTAAATCTTCACCTTTTTCCTCCTGTAACTTCCTGATTCTCAGAGCTCCTTCCATCATCCTATACTGCATCACCACCACCTGATCTTCATTTTTATCCAATTTTGTTTGCATTCCTCCCATTTTATTTTCTAATTGCTGGTTTGACTGGGCAATTTCTTGCACCTCCTCCTCCAACCCCTCCAGTCTTTTTGCCAAACCTTGAAAGGCCATCAAAATACCTTCTCTTATTTTTTATTATTCTCTTTTATTTCTTCTCTTATTTTCTCATTATTTTCCATCATCTCCTTAAACTTATCTTCAAACATTTTCCCTTGTTTCTTAAGCATATCTTCCAAAGCTACTTCAGATCCCCTTCTGCCAGCAGTCTTAGGTGGTTTAGTAGCCATCTCAGTTTTTTCTTCTCCCTCTTCTACCCCTCTTCTCCTCTTTCCTACCTCCTACTCTCTCCTCTTTTCTCCCTCCCCACCATTCTAAAATGATAGCTGGGCAGACCCGACCCTACATTAATTATATTTATACATCTTCAATAATCCCTGTACATTAACCATCACTCCATCCTCTACCCTCAACCCCCATCCCCAGTTCCCCTCCCCCTTACCCCCCACCCCTGACTTCCCAGAACAAAACGCAGGGTATCAAAACTAACAATCATAATCCAAAATAAATCTTAAATTATAATCTCTAGTCACTCCACACATAATCACACTCTCAATTCCCCTCTCCTTCAGAAATATATCTAATACAAAATATTTCCTAAATTTACTCATATGCTATTCGATATTTTTTTATCTGATACTTATTTTGAATATAATCAATCCACATTTTCCATTCTAAAATATATTTTTCTTGTGTATAGTCTTTCAAATAAGCAGAAATTTTTGCCATTTTTGCCAGATTTGATACTTTGAGTGTCCATTCTTCAATTGTAGGTAATTCTTCTTTCTTCCAATATTGAGCAATCAAAAGTCTTGCGGCTGTTATTAAGTTCAAAATCAATTTAGTCTCTATAGCTGCACAATCCATAATTATTCCTAGTAGAAAGAACTGTGGAGTAAACTTAATCTTCTTTTTCAGAATGTTCTGCATGATCCACCATACTTTAATCCAAAATGCTTTAACTTTTTTACAAGTCCACCATATATGGTAATAAATGGCATCTTCACAATCACATCTCCAACATTTAGCCTGTACATTAGGATACATACATGACAACTTTTTGGGGTCTAAATGCCATCTATAAAACATCTTATAAAAATTTTCTCTCATATTTTGCGCTTGTGTAAATTTAACATTCCTCACCCAAATTCTTTCCCAAGTTTCCAACATTATTGGTTGCTGAAAATTTTGTGCCCACTTAATCATACAATCCTTAACCAATTCCGTCTCTGAGTCTATTTCTACTAATACATTATACAACCTCTTAATATGCTGTTGACCTTGATCTCTCATTTGTTTTAACAAATTATCCTCAGTTTGCTTAATACCTATTTTTTTTATCTAATTTCCATCTAGCTTGTAATTGTCCATATTGAAACCATGTATAATTTTTCCCTTCTTCCCCCATCTTTTCTCTGGATTTTAATTGTAATTCCCCCTTTTCCATACAAAGGAGTTCTTTATAGGTAACTACCTCCATCTTTTGATATATATTTATATTTTCTATCATGTGTCTTTGGATTGCCCATATTGGAATCTTTCCATCTAATTTATATTGATATTTCCTCCAGACCCTCAATAATGCATTTCTAATTATATTATTTTAAATATTTTATCAACTTTCTTATCATATAATAAATAGGCATGCCACCCATATAACATACCATAACCTTCTATATTCAAAACTCTTTCCTCAGTTAAATTAATCCAATCAGTAATTAATGATAAGACAACTGCTTCATAATACAATTTTAAATTAGGCATTTTAAGACCCCTCCTTTCCCTTGTGTCCTGCATTATTTTTAATTTTATTCTTGGTTTTTTGCCCATCCATACAAAATTATTAACCCCCTTTTGCCATTCCTGAAATTTGATATTGTTCTTAAGTACCGGTATCATTTGAAACAAAAATAGAAACCTGGGCAAAACATTCATTTTTATAGCTGCTATTCTTCCCAGCAAGGATAGTTGTAACTTCTTCCAGTTCTCCATTTCTTTCCATACCTTCTGCCACAATACCTCATAATTATTTTTTTATAATTTGACATTTGAAGCTGTAATATATATTCCTAAATATTTAACCTTTTTAACCATTTCAAAACCCGTCGTTCTTTCTAACTCTTCTTTTTGTTGTATATTCATATTTTTAGTTATCATCTTTGTCTTTTGCTGATTCACCTTAAATCCAGATACTTTACCATACTGACCAATTATTTCTTTTAAACCAGTAGCTGAATATATTGGTTGAGATACAGTAACAACCAAGTCATCTGCAAAAGCTTTTAATCTGTAATCTTGATGTTTAATTCTAATTCCCTTTATTTGATCGGAACCACGTATTTTATTCAAAAGAATTTCTAAAGTTAAAATAAAAAGTAATGGAGACAAGGGGCATCCCTGTCTCATCCCTTTCCCAATTTTAAAAGTTTTTGTTAACCCACCATTTACTATTATTTGTGCTGTTTGCTTCTGATATATTGCTTTAATTGCATGGATAAAATAATCCCCAAATTGCATTTTTTCTATTACTTTAAACAAAAACTGCCAATCTGTCAAAGGCTTTTTCAGCGTCCAGAAAAAAGAGTGCCGCTGAGACTTGGTTGTTTCATTCCAAATATTCAAGTAAATTTACAATTTGCCTCACATTATATCTCATCTGCCTTCTCTTAATAAATCCTGATTGATCATTATGAATTATTTGATTCATCACTGGCATTAATCTATTAGCAAGTATCTTGGCAAATATCTTGTAATCAGTATTTAAAAGTGATATTGGCCTATAATTCTCTGCTTTAATACCATCTCGATCTTCCTTCGGTATTAACGAAATAAAAGCTATTCTCCATGAAGGGGGAACATCCCCTCCCATTTGAATTTTATTAAATAACTTTTTAAGTGGTTCAACCATCTCATTTTGTAAATTTTTATAATAAACAGCTGTTAATCATCTGTACCTTGTGCTTTACCAATTTTAAGCTGCTTAATTGCTAACAAAATTTCCTCTGAAGTAATTAATTGATTCAATTCTTCCCTTTGATTTTCTGTAAGCTCACAAATATCTTGTTGTTGTAAATATCTTTCTATCTCTGTATCATCAATCATATCCCTAGTATGCAACTTAGTATAATACTCTAAAAACGCTTTTTTAAATCAAATTCTTTTGATACACTTCCTTGCCCCTATATTCTATTTTATCAATCGTTCGTGATTTCTGTTTTTTCCTTATTAAATAGGCAAGCCATCTTCCTGACTTGTTAGCATTATTAAACGTATTATGTTTTACATATTGTAAATTAATTGCTACTTGATCTGCCATCAACATGTTAAACTGACCTCTTTATATATTTATTGATTCTTTCATTTTACTGTTTCCTGGGCTATTTATCAATAACTGTTCTTTCTTTTTAATTTCCTCTTCCAATTCCTTTTTCTTTTTCTGCAGTTTATTTTTATATTTGATATTCATTTGTATAAGATTTCCTCTCATATAAACCTTACTAGTGTCCCAAATCATCTCTATAGATGTCTCTTTTTTCATAATAAAAAATTATTATTCATAATAAAAAATTCTTTCATTTGCTTTTTACATTCATTTACATTTTGTTCATATTTAAACAAATTCTCATTCACCCTCCATGATCTCCTAGCCTCCTTTTCCCAATTAAATTCAATCCAAACCAGACTATGATCAGATAGAGTTCTTGAACAAATCTTCGTCTTCTTCACTCTGGAGTACAAATCATTAGAAATCAAAATAAAATCAATCCTCGAAAATGATTGATGCCTGTCAGAAAAGAAGGTAAAATCCCTCTCTTTTGTATTATGTTCTCTCCAAATATCTCTTAATTCCAAGTCCTCCATCATTTCAAAAAAAGCCTTTGGTAGTTTCGCCCGGCTTGAAATCTTCCTTAAACTTTTTTTGTCTTTTCGAGTATCCAACACACCATTCCCATTAATTAATTGATTACCCATTAATATATATGATTTATAATCCCAAAATACTATTCTTTTATGTAAAAACTTGAAAAAAATTTATTGTTGTTGATTTGGAGCATAAACTCCTATTAATAATGTCTTCTTTCCCTCCAACAAAAGTTCAATAGCAATATATCTTCCTTGCTTATCCACCTCAATTAATTTTGCTGATATATCCTTCTTTATATATATATAACTAAACCGTTTTTTTTTCCAAAGAGGAGGCAACAAAATGTACTCCCAGTTTTGAGTTTATCAAATATTTCTGGTCTAAAGATCTAATATGTGTTTCTTGTAAACAGATAATGTCATTTTTAAATTGTTTCAAATAATGAAATACTTTCCTTCTCTTATGTAGTGAATTCAAACCATTAACATTCCAAGATAATAGTTTAATTGCCATTATCGGCCAAAGGAAATTTTTGGAACACCAGCCGCAGATCACATTTTGCTTTAGGCCTTGCTCCTCCCACTGTTTCTGTTGTAGTAGTTGCCAATTGTTGTTGTGCCTTTACATCTTGTTCCTTGCGTTTAGCAGCAGCTCTTGTCAGCCTTTGTTCCTTTGGATCTGAACCCATCACAGGTATTTCCAACACTTGTAATAAATCTTCTTCCATCACAATCTGTTCTTGTACCTGCTTCACTTCTCTTTCCTTCACTTCAGCCTCCCTTCTTCTAGCTTCCAATGGGGGAAGACTTCCAGCTTTTAATGCCTCAACATAAAATTATCTTGCTTTTCCAACTGTATTGAGACGATGTACTTTCCCTGCATAATATACTATTATACCAGTTGGAATATCCCATCTATATTCAATCTGGCGTTTTTAAATTCATGCACCAGGAAGGCAAATTCCTTCCTAGCCCTTAACATTTTTGGTGGAATTTCCTTTAATATTAAGATATCTTGACCAGCAACCTGAATCTTCTCCCCCTTATATGAAGCTTGCAGAATCTGATATCTCACTGTTCTATTTGTAAAATAAATAACAACATCCCTTGGCAACTTTTTTTGCCTTGCTATCCAAGAATTCACACGATATATTTTGTCAATTTGATAAGCCACATCTGGTGGACGGGCTGCTAATATCTCAGCAAATGCTTCAGAAAAAAAATCCCTTAAATTCTCTTCTCTATTCTCCTTTAAGCCACAGATTCTTAAAGCAAATTCCATATTTCTGTATTGTATCAAAACTATTTCATCATCTGTTTTATCCATGTTACTTTGAAATTCATCCATTTTATTTTCTAATTTTGAATTAAATTGCTTTATTTCCTCAACTTCCTCTTCTAATAAAATCACATTTGTTGCCAAACTTTGTACTGCAATTACAAATCCTTCTTTAACTTCTTTATTTCCCACTTGAATTTCTAATATCTGCTCTTTCATTTCAGACATCTCATTTTACTTTAACTTTTTCTTGTATAAATTTTTTTTTTGTTTACATTTATATCCCGCCCTTCTCCGAAGACTCAGGGCGGCTTACAGTGTATAAGGCAATAGTCTCATTCTATTTGTATATTTTTTACAAAGTCAACTTATTGCCCCCCCAACAATCTTGGTCCTCATTTTACCTACCTTATAAAGGATGGAAGGCTGAGTCAACCTTGGGCCGGGCTTGAACCTGCAGTAATTGCAGGCTCTGTTTTCTAATAACAGGCTTCTTTACCAGCCTGAGCTATCCCGGCCCTTCAAGTCCTTCAAGTTCTCCTGTAACGCCTCCAAATTCAATGTTCTAGTATCTGCTGTATGAGCTGGAGAGGCACCAGCTGATGAAATTCCAGAGCCTTTTGTTACAGTAGACTTTAATTGTTTGGCTGCCATCTTCTATAAAATTGTTTATAGAACAATTTATTTATTGTTAATTTATTTATTTATCTCCAACTTAATGTTCACTTTAAATCTTCTTAACCTCTAAAAACAGTCTTTTAAAGCAATATTTAAAATCTCCCCTAGATTCTATCAGCAGGCATCAAGGAGTTAAATAGAATAGAATAGAATTTTATTGGCCAAGTGTGATTGGACACACAAGGAATTTGTCTTGGTGCATATGCTCTCAGTGTACATAAAAGAAAAGATACGTTCATCAAGGTACAACATTTACAACACAATTGATGGTCAATATATCAATATAAATCATAAGGATTGCCAGCAACAAGTTATAGTCATACAGTCATAAGTGGAAAGAGATTGGTGATGGGAACTATGAAACGATTAATAGTAGTGCAGATTCAGTAAATAGTCTGACAGTGTTGAGGGAATTTTTTGTTTAGCAGAGTGATGGCCTTCGGGAAAAAACTGTTCTTGTGTCTAGTTGTTCTGGTGTGCAGTTCTCTATAGCGTCGTTTTGAGGATAGGAGTTGAAACAGTTTATGTCCAGGATGCGAGTGATCTGCAAATATTTTCATGGCCCTCTTCTTGATTCGTGCAGTATACAGGTCCTTAATGGAAGGCAGGTTGGTAGCAATTATTTTTTCTGCAGTTCTAATTATCCTCTGAAGTCTGTGTTTTTCTTGTTGGGTTGCAGAACCGAACCAGACAGTTATAGAGGTGCAAATGACAGACTCAATAATTCCTCTGTAGAACTGAATCAGCAGCTCCTTGGGCAGTTTGAGCTTACTGAGTTGGCGCAGAAAGAACATTCTTTGTTGTCCTTTTTTAATGATGTTTTTGATGTTAGCTGTCCATTTGAGATCTTGTGATATGATAGAACCTAGAAATTTGAAGGTTTCTATGGTTGATACTGTGTTGTCAAGTATTGTGAGAGGTGGAAGTATGGAGGGGTTTCTCCTAAAGTCTATCACCATTTCTACGGTTTTGAGTGTGTTCAGTTCCAGATTGTTTTGGTTGCACCACAAGGCTAGTCGTTCGACCTCTCGTCTATATGCGGATTCGTCATTGTCTCGAATGAGACCAATCACTGTTGTGTCATCTGCGAACTTCAGTAGCTTAACAGATGGATCATTGGAGATGCAGTCATTGGTATACAGAGAGAAGAGAAGTGGGGAGAGCACACAGCCTTGGGGGGGTCCTGTGTTAATTGTACAGGTATCTGATTTGATCTTGCTTAGCTTCACCAGCTGCTTCCTGTTTGTTAGGAAGCTTGTGATCCACTTACAAGTCTGTTCCGGTACCTGTAGCTGGTTTAGTTTAGTTAGAAGAATGTCTGGAATGATGGTATTGAATGCTGAACTAAAGTCTACAAAAAGGACCCTTGCATAGGTCTTTGGAGACTCAAGATGTTGTAGGATGTAGTGCAGAGCCATATTAACAGCATCATCTGTTGATCTATTTGCTCGGTATGCAAATTGCAAGGGGTCTAACAGCAGATCAGAAAAAGTTTTTCTTTTTAAAGGGTAGAAGTCAGGAATACTTGCGATCCATAATCGTTCATTTGCGCTCATTCCGTCTGCATGTAAAAATCCACAGTGAAAATCAATTGGGCAGAGAAGGACACTTTCTTCTTTTCCTGCTTGTGCAGGAGCGCGCTGAAGTTCGGAGCTTGGCGGAGTTCAGTGGGACTCAACCCTCCGGGGCTCTGCTTCAAAAAGCCAAGCCCCTGGGGAGATCTACCACTCTCCTGCTGCTCTAAACTCTCCCTTTCTCCCAGGGAGAGTGCTTGAAGCTGGCGAACAGCTGATTTTCGCTGTTTCGCCGGCTTTTACAAAGTTTCAGTACAGAGCGCCTTGTTTAGGTGCCCAACAAAGAAAGTGGCACCACCGGAAGTCCACAAAAGTGTATTTTCTGTGTAGTTCACACCCATTGCTCACTGGATCTGGATGTCACAAAGCAAAGCCCACATTTTGTAATTAACCCCTGTGCCCTGTTTTGACTGGCAGAGTGCTGCAGGGGGCTGAGTGCTGTCATGCCCCTTGGCCACGCTCACCCAGCCACACCCACCCAGCCAGTCATTAGGGCAGAGAATCGGTTGTTAAATTATTTGAATCCCACCACTGATATCTGGCCTTTATAAGACAAGATATTTGATATCAACACACTCCAATTCATAGAAGACAGGCTATGACTTCCTTTGTTTATAAACTGATTTTAAAAAGTGTTTCTTAATCTTATCCACTTGTTGGTTTTGGGAATTCTTGGAGTTAAAGTCCACACATTTTCAGTGTTGATGGTTGTGTAGTTGGCCTCACAAACCATACTCAATGAGTAGTCCTTAAGGATACTACATCCACATGGAGAGAAGTAAGAAGTGGCTCCGTCTTAGGCCCAGTAATCTTCAATATCTTAATAAATGACTTAGATGAGGGAATAGAAGGGGAACTCATCAAATTTGCATATGACACTAAATGGCAGGAATAGCCAACACCCCTGAGGACAAACTCAGGATCCAAAAAGATATTGACAAATGAATTTTAATGTGGAGAAAAGCAAAGTTTTACATTTAGGTCAGAAATCTAATTCTTTTTAAAATATTCAGAGAGAGACCAAAGCAGTGCAAACAAAAACTGCCTCTTTTTGTTTTTTGAAATGTGAGGAGAAAACAGATATTATACGTCACAAGCCTACCCCTCCTTCTCAGGCAAAAGCTCAAGGTTTCAACTTAGCAGAAAAAATGGTTAAAATGAACAGACAAACTGCACCCTCCCCCTTTCCTGCTTCTCTCGCTCTTCTAAGACAGATCCTTGGGTAAAAGAAAAGTAACAAACTTGGGAAAATGTTAAAGGACTACACATAAATTTCACCCTTTTTTCCAGCATTTTTCTAACAAAATAGTTCCTTCTCTCTCTCCCTCCCTCCCCTCTCCCTCGCTCTCCAGTAAATTACTGCATTTTGCCATAAATTCCTCTCACAGAAGGATTTTTCTTCTTCCATGGGACCTTTCTTTTCCATTTTCTTGTAAACACTTGCTATTGCCTTTCCACTTATTTCACAACAACAAAATTCTGCAAATTATTGTTTCTTTGGAACAAAGGAAATCAAAGTATTAGCCCATTTCAGTCTGGGGGTCAACACACAGGTATTCACATTAACTTTTTTACCATCAACATACCTACACATTTGCCCTCCAATCAGACTTCTTGTGTAAACAATTTCACATACAAAAATTTATTTTCATGCTTTCACCAGGCAAACCAATCAATATAATTATTTCAGAGAGCTTTTCACAAGCCAATGAGCTCCATTTTCCAAATCTTTTTAAAAATAACTTTTAGTGTATTGTGTATTAGAGAGTCTCATCTTCCCTCCAGGTGTTGGAAATGACTGCACACAGACACATATATATGCACATACCATTAAACAATATTTCCAGAACTTTGGAGATTTTGTCCCTTTAAATTTCTACCTTTTCTTTCCTTGAGCAACCTGTGGCTTGCTGTCCAAACAGTGGGAAAATTCAAGAAGTGATTCCAATAAAAAATGTGATTGGGGGCCCTAACTATTGCCTAGTTATTTCCTGCTGCTTTAAGCCCAAGCTGAATAGCCCACTTAATTTGCTGCTGGCAAACATGTTACAATTTTTGTTTTGTTTTGAGCTATAAATGCCCAATTGGGGCTATACACAGGTAAAGGAATTTTTTTTCAATTCAATCCCATTCTATTCTTTCTGCCATTGTTGTGTTTCTTTCTGCAAATTTGGATATAATTCCTCTCTTATTTCTCTATCAGGCCTTTCTACTGAGGCCTCTCAAACATCATGATCTGAAATGTTCATCCCCGTGTCTATTACCTGCAGATTATATGAAGGAGGTAAACTGTCCAAAGGGTCCCATTCCATATCATCATTTTTCTTCTCTTTGATCATGAATATACTACCTGGGATCCATCAGGCAGCATATTCTTATTCTTCAGTTGTATGACTTCTATTATTAACATATATGTGCAACACCTGACACAACCAATCTACAAAACTTCCATATTTAGGCCAAAAAACACTAGTGTGCTTAAAAGGATTTTGTGGCCACTCAAAATAACAATACTGGATCATTTTTTCTTTACTCTTAGTCTTGGTTTTCTTTTATGCTTCCAGTTCTTCAACATTGCGCCCAATGGATTATCTGGCAGAATGTTCAGAAATTCCATCTTTTCCCCACAGCGCTTCTTACCTGCCCTGTTTTTCATGTTAGAGACCACAATCACTCTAGAGTTAACCAAACCACCTGCTTCTCCCTCCTCCTGCTGTTCCCCTTGCAGGAAGACAGAACTGCAAATCTGGACTCAATAATCATTTTGTACTCAGAGTACATCTCACACATAGAATAGAATAGAATAGAATAGAATAGAATAGAATAGAATAGAATAGAATAGAATAGAATTTTATTGGCCAAGTGTGATTGGACACACAAGGAATTTGTCTTGGTGCATATGCTCTCAGTGTACATAAAAGAAAAGATACGTTCATCAAGGTACAACATTTACAACACAATTGATGATCAATATATCAATATAAATCATAAGGATTGCCAGCAACAAGTTATAGTCATACAGTCATAAATGGAAAGAGATTGGTGATGGGAACTATGAAACGATTAATAGTAGTGCAGATTCAGTAAATAGCCTGACAGTGTTGAGGGAATTATTTGTTTAGCAGAGTGATGGCCTTCGGGAAAAAACTGTTCTTGTGTCTAGTTGTTCTGGTGTGCAGTGCTCTATAGCGTCGTTTTGAGGGTAGGAGTTGAAACAGTTTATGTCCAGGATGCGAGGGATCTGCAAATATTTTCACATCCCATCGATCTTGGTCTCTCATACACAGAGCCTACCCAAATGCCAAGGCAATACTTAAGTCCAATTTTCTTACCTTGATCTGTGCATAGAGTTGCCCAGTTGCAGTGTTTAGTGCCCACTGTTATGGTTCACAGGACTCTTTACAATTATTTTCGCTTTGATCTTCATATCAGGTTCCACAGGCACATGAGACTTGCCAAGCAAGGAGACATAGTAATGTTGAACTCAACGGGACATGTCTTCCCAGTCAGTGTTCAGTCAAAGATTCCCACAGCTTGTCAGAAAAATCCCGGATGAGCCCCCGAGTTGTGGGATTCATTGTCTAGGTTTTGAAATGATTGCAAGGCAAAACTGATAAAAGAAAACAATGATAATTTTATTTACTACTTTGCAAAGAGAGTGTATCACCTACACACAGGTACAGTGGACACACCTTAAGCCATCAATATACTTTCTTTATATTCCTTATTGCTATTGCAGATTTACCTCCCACCTTTTCCTCATTGGCTGAGTACTCAGGTTGTCACAACCTTTCTGAGGCCCCTAAAATAAATAGTTTTTTCCCTGCCCCTTTTACAATTTATCTATAATAACTATTAGTTTCTGGGGGTTGTCTCTAAATCAATCACCATGCCAGCAAATTCCAGCTAAAACCAGTTTTGGACATACCAGGGGGCTCTCATCCCTGTGATCCTATGTGCAGCTTTAGGCTTAAGCAACATTTATGAGATTAGATAAGTACACAGTGTATTCTTTTCAAAGGTTAGTATGTCCTGCTACGATTTCTGTAAAAACAATGAACTGCTTTCTCCTTTCCCACACCATGAAATACAGTACTTTATCATGGAGCATAAACTGCACATTCAGATAAGTGGACATAGTTCTTTTTATCCTTTTCCCTCATAAATTGAAGATACATACCTTGTGCCAGATGCAGAGTTGAATTAAAGATGCATACTTATTGAGATTATTTTTTTCCCATATCTTCTCCTTCCCATTAATACTTCCAGCTTGTTCCAGCAATTCCATTTTGTGTTTTTCCTGATGGAACAGCTTTGTTAAAACATCTATCATGGCAGTGGGAATTTGCCTTATTTTTTCCAGTGTAATGAGATTTCTGAAAATTATTGTTCTTCTTATTGAGCTTTTGATAAATGTTTCATGTTTCTCCCTTAGGATCTTGTATCTCTCATTTTTTAAATTTATCTCCACTATTCTTTCCTCAGCTACTTATGGTTTTTCCTCTATTATCTGATTTTTTTGTTCATCCTTTATTGTCATAAATAAAAAAAAATGAGACAAGCAGATACAGATATGGAAGAGATAGTAATAATTCTTAAAATGCAACAGATAGATTACTCTTTAAGAGTTAAAAATATAGAAGAGAAGAAAAAGAAAGATTTATTTTTTTATTTATTTGTCAAACACAACAATATATATAAGTATAAGCATGAAATAACCATAAGAATTGGATACAACCAAAGGGAACATTAGGACAGGAATGGTAGGCACGCTGGTGCTCTTATGCATGCCCCTTACAGACCTCTTAGGAATGGGGTGAGGTCAACAGTAGATCTCCCAAAAGTGGTGAAAGAATTACAGATGGGTGCTCTAGAGTTCCAACAGCAAGAGATAGGTATTGAGGCAGAGGAAATACTTAGATTAAATAAGTATGATGTAAGGAGATATATAATGTAAGGTAATGTATATATATAATATATAATGTATATTATATAATGTAAGGTAATGTAAGATATATAATGTAATATTATATAATATAATATAACTTATATTATATAATATAAGTATAATGTAAGGAGATAACTAGAGTCGGCAACGACTAGCATGTATGTGCGAAGGGAACCTTTACCTTTAGCTTTAAGGAGATACAAGATCCCAAGGGAGAAACATGAAATATTTACCAAAAGCTCAATAAGAGTTGAACTTTTAAAAAGGGCAAGAGATGATGGATAGATTTAGAATACTTCTTAATATGGTGGCTATTTTATTAAGAGGTAGAAAAAAGAGGTAGAAAGTAGAAATAGGGTAAATAGTATTATGTATATTGATATCTAATAGAATGTATTATGATCTTAATGTATACACAAATGCTAGAAGTTGAAAGATTATGACTTTGTATATCTAAATAGCATCATTGTTATTAGTATTGTGTATAAAGTATGATCTCTATGGCACTCTTCATTATGACAGTTTGGCATATAGATTAAAGAGTAAAGCATAGTATAGATTACTCTTTAAGAATTCAAAATATAGAAGAGAATAAAGAGAAAAGTCTCCTAAAAGTGATGAAAGAACTACAGATGGGTGCTCTAGAGTTCCTGTCAGGGTTCCAATTAATACTCCCATTTCAGGAGAAACCAGAAGCGTCACAATGAGACTGGCTGGAAAAATAGTGGGTTTTGACGAGCTCTGTGAAACTCCAGCCAGACAAACCATTCTTGGGGAGGGTGTGTGTGTCCTCAGACAGGAACCATCCTGTAGGGACAGTGAAGAAGGAGAGGTGCCTCAGATGATCAAGAGAAACAGGCAAGTTCCTCGAAAGGTTAGATTGCTTTTTGAACCAGTGGCAGGGGTGGTGGCCATTGAAAAATGACCACTCTGAAGCTGGGGCAATCAGACTAAGTTTTTTGTGCAGAAGCAGTGTCTGAACAGAGTGCTGGTACCGGATGAGTGATTGGCGAACTCACAGGTAAAAAAGAAAATTTTTAATAACTTTAAAAGGTGTCCCAGAGCAGAAATGAGTGGCTAATTGGCACTTGGAAAATTAATGGAGGGAGAAGAACAAAGAGGAGGTTAAAATACCAAAGCCCAAGAAAGAAAATTTTATTACTGGATTTAAAATACTTAGATGCTCTGAGAATATTGTGGATTTGAGAGAGACATCTGCTGGCAGAAAGAGAGAACTGCAATCTTGGTTGAAAGACAGAAGAGAAAATAACAGCTGTGACCTTGACTAATAAAACATAATTCAGAAAGTGTGAGAACTTTTAAGGAGTATTTGTTTTTCTGAACTGCTTGGTTTCAACTTTCAATGGTTGTGGAAGATAATTATTTTATTATTATATATTATATTATATTATATTATATTATATTATATTATATTATATTATATTATATTATATTATATTATATTATATTATATTATATTATATTATATTATATTATATTATATTATATTATATTATATTATATTATATTATATTATATTATATTATATTATAATAAAGGTTTAACTTGGAGTGGCCTGGATAAATATTCAAATTGGATACTATTTGGAATTAAAAAGAGATTATATGGACTTTAAAATTTTAATTAAATATAAATCAAAAGTTTTAACAATTTTTTAAAATTGACAATAAGGAGTCTTGATGTGTGAGGAATTAATTGAGATGTTTAAAAACATGGGTGAATCACTAAAAGGTAATAAAAAGTCAGAAATTTTGCTGGAACACACAGAACTGGAAAAAGAGAACATAAATGAGGAGCAAGAAAATAATATTGAAGGAAAAGGAATTGAATGCAAAAAGCAGTTAGATGATTTCACTGGATTAACATTGACAAAAAAAGAGTGGAGGGGGGAATATCTTCCCAAAAAGAATCAATCAAAGGGAAAAGGAGAAAAGCATGGAAAGAGATTAGGAGAAAGCTTGAAGAGAATTACTCAAGTAATAAATCTAAAAATGAGAAAAAGGATTCAGGAGAAAAGATATAATAAATACAAAAAGAAAACAAGAAAAGAAAAGAAGTTAAAAGAATGCGATAAAAGGAGGAAATTATTAAGAAGTGGAATTTTGGAGAGACCAAGAGGAAATGGTTAAAGAGGGGAAGAATAGTGGAAAGGAGGAAGGGAAATAAGATATATATTAGTAGATTTAAGGGAACTGTATTAATATTATTAATTGTGGATCAAATAAGTTAAAGGGTTTTAATGTAAGAAGTGAATATGATGATGTATATTGCTTATAGCAAAACAGAATAGCAGATGAAATATGAAATGCCAATGGGTTTAATTATGAAGACAAGTTAAATTAAGAGATAAAACTGAAATGTTAAAAGGTGGGATGGGGATTTTGAAAAATATATACTGTAAATGAAGAAATAAGATAATTAATTGATGTTATTGTAAGAAATTATGAATTAAGGGCGGATAGTGATACTGTTTATGTAATAAGAAGAGATTAAGATAAGATGTGGATGGTTAAGTAAATTAAAGGGTTTCAATGTAAGAATTGAATATGATGATATATATTGTGTATAGTTAAAAAGTGGGATGAGGATTTTGAGAAATATATTTTGCAAATGAAGAAATAAGATAATTAATTAATGTTATTATAAGAAATTAGAAATTAAAGGGCGGATAGTGATACTGTTTATGTATTATGTATTGAGAAGAGATTAAGATGAAGAAATATGGAAAAAGAATATTATGGCCAAAATTGGAAACATGTAAAATGTACTCTGGGGGGGGGGGGAGAAAAAAAGAAATGAAATAACAAGATATGGGGGAAAATGATGAATTTGTGATAAAGAATTATATAAAAGGTATGAATTTGGAAAAAGTGGGAAAATTGGAATAGATTATAAAAATTAAGATATATAAGATGTATAAGATGTGACCCAGTCAACACTCTGTTCATAAAATATGTATGATGAAAGTAAAATTTTAATAAAACTTGTTTACAAAAAAATATAATACTCCCATTTCAAACAGAACTCTGATGCAGGCTGATTCTTCAAAGAGCAGCTTTATTAGGATATACAATCTTGGCACAACTGGTGGAAAGCCAGCTATGAATGTTCCCATGCTTTCCACCACATTAAAAAGTCAAAGTTTCCTGTCTTCTCAAAACAATAAATCACATTGTCCAATCTGGATACTGGCTGGTTGTCTGGTTATGTCTCTCCTCGTCCTCTGGCCAGCCAGCCATTGGAATGTCTCCAACTCAGCAGAGAACTATGTTGTTTTGGCTGCAAACCCCATCTAGCTCTATCCCCCTTCAGCTCCAAACTGTGTCAACCTGAAGCCATGTGAAAAGAAACCCTGATAGACCAAAAAAAAAAAAAACAACCCATAGAAAAGAAAACGGATGCAGCTAGGTCAGCTTCAGGCTTGACAGTTCCAACAGCAAGAGATAGGTATTGAGGCAGAGGAAATACTTAGATTAAATAAGCATGATGTAAGGAGATACAAGATCCCAAGGGAGAAACATGAAAGGTTTATCAAAAAGTCAATAAGAGTTGAAATTTTAAAAAGGGCAAGAGATGATGGATAGATATAAAATACTTCTTAATATGGTGGCTACTTTATTAAGAGTTAGAAAAGAGATAGAAAGTAGAATTTGGATAAATAGTATTATGCAGTGGTGGGATTCAGCCAATTCGCACCACTTCGGGAGAACTGTTTGTTAACTTTCTGAGCAGTTTGGCAAACCGGCTGTTGGAAGAAATCATTAGGGCAGAGAACTGGTTGTTAAATTGCTTGAATCCCACCACTGGTATTATGTATACTGATATATAATAGAATGTTATATTATAGCTCAGGCTGGTAAAGCCTGTTATTAAGAACACAAAGCCTGCAATTACTGCAGGTTCAAGCCCGGCCCAAGGTTGACTCAGCCTTCCATCCTTTATAAGGTAGGTAAAATGAGGACCCAGATTGTTGGGGGGGCAATAAGTTGACTTTGTAAAAATATACAAATAGAATGAGACTATTGCCTTATACACTGTAAGCCGCCCTGAGTCTTCGGAGAAGGGCGGGGTATAAATGTAAACAAAAAAAATAAAAAATATATTATAATCATGATATATACACAAATGCTAGAAGTTGAAAGATTATGATTATGTATATCTAAATAGTATCAATATTGTGTATAAAGTATATTGACCAAGACAATACACTGTTCACAGTTCACTACGCACTTATGGATGTTAAAGAAAAAACTATAAATAAATATTTTTTAAAATGTATACATAATATTGGAGATTTTTAATGAGGCGTTGGAGGAAGCCAAGATACCAACAACATGGACAGAAGCAATCATTATCCTCTTTCCCAAAGAAGATACTGATTTGCAACAAATTCAAAATTACAGACTGATATCTTAATTAAATACGGACTATAAAATATTCTCAACGATAATAGCAGAGAGGATTTTAAAAAATTTGAATAAATATATACATCCATATCAGAATGGATTTCTCACAGGAAGACAGATAAAAAAATAACATGAGGATCATAATGAACACCCTGGAATACTATGAAGCCCACACAGAAAAACAAGCACCACTGGTTTTCCTTGATGTCTAGAAGGCATTTGATAACCTGAATTGGTAATTTATCCTAACACAAATGAATTATATGGAATTCAGGGCCAAATTTGGAAAAATGGTAAATACAATATATACAAAACAAACAGCTAGAGTAATTATAAATGATGAAATGACAGAAAAAATAGAGATTACTAAAGGAGTTAGACAAGGATGTCCACTTTATCCACTTCTATTTATTTTATGATTAGAAATATTATTGACAAAAATCAGAAAAGATCAGGAGATAAAAGGCTTAAAAACTAAAAAGGAAGAATACAAGGTTCAAGCCTTTGCTGATGATTCATTTTGGAAGACCCATTAGAAACTGGCCCCAAACTGATCCAAAAAATAGAGGAATATGGTGAAATAGCGGGACTTAAGATAAACAAAAATAAATCTAAATTAATAACAAAAAATCTCACCAAAAGTCAAAAAAATGAATTGGAAGATAAAATTAAAATGAACGTAACCAAGAAAATAAAATATTTAAGGATTTGGCTTACAGAGAAGTGCTCTTCAATTAAGGAGGACAATTGGATAATTGGAAAAATCTACAAATTTCATTATTGGGCAGAACCACTACGATTAAAATGAATATTTTGCCAAAAATTTATTTCTGTTCCAAGTTATTCCAATAAATCTAGGGAAAACGTCTTTTGAAGAGTTGAACAAATTACAGGTGAAACACAAAAAAATAGAATATTGTGCAAAAGTTCATTTATTTTAGTAATGCAACTTAAAAGGTGAAACTAATATATGAGGTAGACTTATTACATGCAAAGCGAGATAGTTCACATCTTGATTTGCCATAATTTTGATGATTATGGCTGACAGCTCATGAAAACCCCAAATTCACAATCTCAGAAAATTAAAATATTACATGAAATCAATAAAACAAGGATTGTACATAGAACAATATCGGACCTCTGAAAAGTATAAGCATGCATATGTACTCAGTACTTGGTTTGGGCCCCTTATGCATCAATTACTGCCTCAATGCGGCGTGGCATGAATGCTATCAGCCTGTGGCACTGCTGAGATGTTATGGAAGACCAGGATGCTTCAATAGAATGAAGGCTTCTGCACTGTTCGGTCTCAAGTCTCTCATCTTTTTCTTGGTTTGCTGGCCAATCAAGCACAGTAATCCCATGGGCATTTAAGCAGGTTTTGGTACTTTTGGCAGTGTGGGCAGGTGCCAAGTCCTGCTGGAAAATGAAGTCAGCATCCCCATAAAGCTCGTCTGCAGAAGGAAGCATGAAGTGCTCCAAAATCTCCTGGTAGACGGCTGTGTTGACCCTGGACTTAATGAAGCACAGTGGACCAACACCAGAAGATGACATGGCTCCCCAAATCAACACAGACTGTGGAAACTTCACACTGGACTTCAAGCATCTTGCAGTGTGTGCCTCTCCATTCTTCCTCCAGACTCTGGGTTTTTGGTTTCCAAATGAGATGCAAAAGTTGCTCTCATCAGAAAAGAGGACTTTGGAACACTGAGCTAAAGACCAGTTCTTTTTTTCTTTAGCCCAGGTAAGACGCTTCTGATGCTGTTTGTTCTTCAGGAGCGGCTTGACAAGAGGAATACGACATTTGAAGCCCATGTCCAGGATCCGTCTGTGTGTGGTGGCTCTTGATGCACTGACTCCAGCCTCAGTCCACTCCTTGTGACAGTCCCCAACACTTTTGAATGGCCTTTTCCTGACAATCCTCTCCAGGCTGCGGTCATCCCTGCTGCTTGTGCACCTTTTTCTTCCACACTTTCCCCTTCCACATGACTTTCTATTAATGTGCTTTGATACAGCACTTTGGGAACATCCAACTTCTTTTGCAATTATCTTTTGGGCTTTCCCTCCTTATGGAGGGTGTCAATGATGGTTTTCTGCACAACTGTCAGGTCAGCAGTCTTTCCCATGATTGTGATTCCTACTGAACCAGACTGCGAGACCATTTAAAGGCTCAGGAACCCTTTGCAGCTGTTATGGCTTAATTAGCTGATTAGAGTGGGACCCTTTGAGCCTAGAATATTGAACCTTTTCACAATATTCTAATTTTCTGAGATTGTGAATTTGGGATTTTCATGAGCTGTAAGCCATAATCATCAAAATTATGACAAATCAAGGCGTGAACTATCTTGCTTTGCATGTAATGAGTCTATCTCATATATTAGTTTCACCTTTTAAGTTGCATTACTGAAATAAATGAACTTTTGCACAATATTCTATTTTTTTGAGTTTCACCTGTAGTTACCAAATTTATATGGCAAGGGAAAAAATCTAGGATCAAATTAAAATTATTGCAAGATACGAAAGACAAAGGGGGCTTGCCATTACCAGAGTCGGAAATATATTACTAAGCATCAATTATCACATGGCTAAAAGATTGGATGGAACTGAAAAATAAAAGAATTTTTATTTATTTATTTATTTGTCAAACACAACAGAATATATAAGTATGAAATAACCATACGAATTGCATACAATCAAAGGGAACATTAGGACAGGAATGGAAGGCACACTGGTGCTCTTATGCACGCCCCTTACAGACTCTTAGGAATGGGGTGAGGTCAATAATAGAAGTGGTTAAAGCTTTGGGGATTTTGGGAAGAGACCACAGAGTCAGGTAGTGCATTCCAGGCATTAACAACTCTGTTACTGAAGTCATATTTTCTACAATCAAGATTGGAACGGTTCACATTAAGTTTAAATCTACTGTGTGCTCGTGTATTGTTGTGATTGAAGCTGAAGTAGTCTTTGACAGGAAGGACATTGTAGCAGATGATTTTATGAGTTATACTCAGGTCTTGCCGAAAGCGGCGGAATTCTAAATTTTCTAAACCCAGGATTTCAAGTCTAGTGTCATAAGGTATTTTTTTGTGATCAGAGGAGTGGAGAACTCTTCTTGTAAAATATTTCTGGACACTCTCAATTGTATTGATGTCCAAAATGAGGTGTGGGTTCCAGACAGGCAAGCTGTATTCGAGAATTGGTCTAGCAAATGTATGCTCTGGTTAGTAGTGTAATCTTTCTGGAGAAGAAGCTATGCAAGATTAAATTTACAACTCTTAAAGCCTTTTTGGCAATGTAAGTGCAGTGGGCTTTGGCATTTTATTTTATTTTATTATTCTATATTTTAGCAATAGAAAGTTATGATTTGCAAGTGGGGTGGCATGCATTCCTTTGGGATGATAAATACAAAACACATAAATATTTTCAAACACATATAATCAGGAATGCATTGCTACAAACTTGGAAAAAAAATAAAACAAAAACACTATACCAGAATCCCAATGTGGCTATCACCAACAGAAATAATGAAACGTCCAAATTTATTATTTATTTATTTATTTATTTAATTTATATACCGCCCTTCTCCCGAAGGACTCAGGGCGGTTTACAGCCAAGGTAAAAAGCACAAATCGGAAAGTTAAAAAAAACCATTTAAAAACTGATTAAAGTAAAGACTGAAGGAATTATAATAAAAACTATATTAAAACCCCAATAAAAAACTTTATTAAGCCAGCCCTGCATGATGAAAGAGAAAGGTCTTTAGCTCGCGGCGAAAGGTCCGGAAATCAGGAAGTTGACATATCCTCGGAGGCAGTTCATTCCAGAGGGCAGGAGCCCCCACAGAGAAGGCTCTCCCCCTGGGGGTCACCAGTCTACATTGTTTGACCGACGGCACCCTGAGGAGACCCCCTCTATGGGAGCGCACGGGTCGATGGGAGGCTATTGGTAGCAGCAGGCGGTCTCGTAGATAACCCGGTCCTATGCCATGGAGCGCTTTAAAGGTGATAACCAACATCTTGAATTGCACCCGGAAGACCACCGGAAGCCAGTGCAGCTCGTGCAGGATAGGTGTTACATGGGAGCCTCGAGTTGCTCCCACTATTACCCATGCGGCCACATTCTGAACCAGTTGGAGCCTCCGGGTGCTCTTCAAGGGGAGCCCCATATAGAGAGCGTTACAGTAGTCCAGGTGGGAAGTGACGAAAGCATGAGTGACCATCCATAGGGAATCCTGGTCCAGAAAGGGACGCAACTGGCGTATCAGGCAAATCTGATAAAAAGCCCCCCCTGGCAACGGCCGTCATATGCTATTCTAAAGACAGCCATGCATCCAGGAGGACGCCAAGATTGTAAGCTCTCTCCATGGGTGCCGATGACTCGCCCCCAACAGCCAGCAATGGCGTCAGCTGGCTATACTGGGACGCCAGCATCCATAGCCACTCAGTCTTGGAAGGGTTGAGTCGAAGCCTGTTTCTCCCCATCCAGACCCGCACGGCCTCCAGACACCAGGACATCACTTTAACGGCATCATTGGGATGGTTTGGGGTGGAAATGTATCGCTGCGTATCGTCAGCATACAGATGGCATCGCACCCCAAAACCACGGATGATCTCACCTAGCGGCTTCACATAGATGTTGAACAGAAGAGGCAAGAGAACTGACCCCTGTGGCACCCCACATATGAGGCACCTCGCGGTCGATCTCTGCCCTCCTGCCAACACCATCTGCGACCGGTCAGAAAGATAGGAGGAGAACCACCGCAAAACGGTGCCCCCCACTCCTAACCCCTCCAACCGGTGCAGCAAAATACCATGGTCGATGGTATCAAAGGCCGCTGAGAGATCTAATAGGACCAGGACAGAGGAACAACCCCTGTCCCGAGCCCTCCAGAGATCATCCACCAATGCAACCAATGCTGTCTCCGTGCTTTACCCAGGTCAGAAGCCAGACTGAAACGGGTCGAGATAGGCAGTTTCATCCAGGTACTGTGGGAGTTGTCGCGCCACCACACTCTCTAAAACCTTCACCACAAAGCGAAGGTTGGAGATGGGACGATAGTTCGATAGAACAGCTGGATCCAGGGAGAGCTTCTTGAGGAGAGGCTTCACTAAGGCCTCTTTCAAGGCGGCAGGGAAGACACCCTCAGTCAAGGAAGCGTTGACAATTCCCTGAAGCCAGCCTAGTGTAACCTCCCGGGTGGTCAATACCAGCCAGGAGGGAGGGACACGGGTCCAATAAACATGTGGTCGCATTCAGCCTCCCCAGTATCCTGTCCATGTCTTCAGAAACAACAGTATCGAACTCTTCCCAGATAACATCCTCAAGACCTATCTCCGTCATCCCACCCAAATTCACCCAGTCAGAGTCCAGACCATCCCGAATCTGAGCGATTTTATCGTGCAGATATTGTCCGAAATCCTCAGCACGCCCTTGCAAGGGGTCCTCCCGTGCTCCCAGATGAAGGAGGCAGCGGGTCACCCTAAACAGGGCGGCTGGGCGATTCTCTGCTGATGCAATAAGAACAGAAAAATACTCACATTTTGCCACTCTTATCGCCACTAAGTAGGTCTGAATATAAGACTTTACTAGTGTCCGATCGGATTCGGAACGACTGGCCCTCCAACCACTCTCTAGGCGTCTTTTCCGGCACTTCATCTCTCTCAGCTCTTCAGAATACCAAGGAGCCAGTCGAGACCGGCGCCGGGTCAGAGGCCGCAGAGGCACGACGCAGTTCAAAGCCTCAGCGGGCGCCTTTTCCCAGGTGGGCACTAGTTCTTCAGTCGAGCTGTGAACTAAATCCTCAGGAAATGGCCCAAGCTCCAACAGGAACCTCTCCGGGTCCATCTGGCGCCTGGGACGGAACCAGCTAGATATAGATAAGATAATTAGATATGAGAAATTAGTAAATGTACAGGAAAATTTGAGAACAAAATACGAACTGGAAAAAGCGATAGGTAGGGAGGTAGATACACATACATACACAGACATACACACAAATACAATCAAGGTACACAGAGGATAAAAAATTATACGAAATACACAGAGAGCAGCAAGAATTGGATAAAATAGTACATAGAACAGAGATAAAATTAATCAGTAAAATATACGAATACCTATATGCAGGCTTTGCTCTGTGGCTTAAGAGCAGTCATCAAGAAAGTTTTATTTATTTATTTATTTATTTATTTATTTATTTATTTATTTATTTATTTATTTATTTATTTATTTATTTATTTATTTATTTATTTATTTATTTATTTGAATTTATATCCCGCCCTTCTCCGAAGACTCAGGGTGGCTTACATTGTGGTAAGCAATAGTCTCATCCATTTGTATATTATATACAAAGTCAACTTTTATTGCCCCCAACAATCTGGGTCCTCATTTTACCTACCTTATAAAGGATGGAAGGCTGAATCAACCTTGGGCCTGGTGGACTTGAACTTGCAGTAATTGCAAGCAGCTGTGTTAATAGCAGACGGCATTAGTCTGTTGAGCCACCAGAGGCCCAACAGAAGTTGCAGATACAATAGTTTGTTTGGATTTTATTTGATATTTACAGGTAATAATTTTCTCTAGGATGAAACTCCTCTATGTTAGCAACTTATAAATGGTCTAATTTTACACACTTCCACTATTTTTATCATTTTGATTTATTGCCAATTGTTTTACTGAATGTTTTCTTCTATTTACCATTCTGGATTGGTCTCGTAGAAGAGTGATATATAAATGCAATATTAATAATCAGTAATAGAGAGGCTTCCGGTTTGGCTCCGCTGTGTTAATGGCGGCGATTTCAGTCCGCCCGTTCTTTGTGATTCTGTGAGAGCTGTTTAGACAGTGCTAATCTTCTGTCAACAGCTCGTAAATCTCTGCCCTCGGGCAAAGAGGGGGAGATGAGCATTTGAACTGAAGTTTGAGCCCCCAAGAAAAGCCCCAGAATGATTTCTGGTGGTTTGATGGGAACGCCTTCGATAGTTCAAAAAAAGCTCCAGAGTCCAGAACGCCTCTGCAAAAGCAGAGCAAAACGCAGCGTCCATCTCCGTGACTGAAGAGGATTAATGATAAATTTTCAACACGGAAGAATCGAAAGCAGGAAGGCTGGCATTTGCTTGTAAGATGATTTTAACTCCCTGACAGAGAAGTTATTTGAAGAGTGGAGATGAAGAAAGATGGCGTTTTGTTTTTTGAAAGTGAAAGCTAAGGAAATGCTGATTATAATTGCTGGTGTGGAACCTCTAAGAAGAAAATAACAAGATTTTTTTTCTAAATGGAATTCTTTTTAAAAAATCTATTTCTTTTTATTATCTTTTTTTTACAGTGTTTAAGAAGAAAAATTTATTGGGTTTTTTTTCTTTTATTCCTCCCCTTTTTTTCTTCTTCTTCTTCTTCTTGATATTACTTAGTTTAAAATGGCTTTTAAGCAAAGAGATTTAACCACTTCTAAATTATTGGAAATATCTTCACTTCAGGTACGGAAATTGAAAGAAGATATTAAAGACAGTCTAACGAATTTTTTACAGGAGCTTATGGAGGCTCATCTTTCAGAAATAGATCAAAATTTAATGAAATGGAGAGAGAAATACTGGATTTTAAAGATTTGGTGGAAGAGCAGAGTAAGGAGATGAAAAAATTAAAGGAATCAATTACTCCATTATTGTTATCTAGTACACAGACAGAAGAAAGACTGAATGAATTTAACCAAATTAATTTAGATTTGCAAAGGAAAATAGATGAAGTTCAAATTAATTTGAATTTAGAAAATAAAATAGATGATATTCAGGTTAAGGCTGATAAGGCAGAGGAAGAAAGGGTTATATTACAATATAAATTAATGGAATATGCTATAAGGGTAAGGGGTTTAAGAGAATTTAAAGAGGAAAATTTGAAAGAGATTTTTATTCAGGCCTTTGCCCAGATAGAGGAATGGAACCAGAAGATTTTGAAGTTAATATTGAAAGAATTTATCGTGTTAATTCCTGGTGGGCAAGGCAGAAGTGTTTACCGAGAGATGTGGTTATTTATTTTACAAATAAGAGGATTAGGTATGGAATTTTGCAAGCATTTTATAAAAATAAATTTCAAATATTAGGACAAGATATAATAATGATGAAGGAAATTCCTCCTAAAATGTTAAGAAAGAGAAAAGAATTTGCCTTTCTGGTGGATGAGCTTAAGAAACATCAGATATATTTTAGATGGGAGGTTCCAGCAGGTTTAACACTGAATTATAAAGGAAACAAGTATTTTCTCAATACAATTTGTAAAGCACGAGATTTTTATACTAATGTATTAAAGATTGGGAATTCTTTGTTAACAGATGTTAAGTTGAATGGTGAATAGATGGTTGAAAATGTGTAAGATAGAAGAAGGGGAGGGAGAATGTTTAACTTTATTAAATATGATTATGGTTAATTTTTGTAAATGACTTATTGTGGAAATAAATGTGTAATTTTAGGGGTACTATATGATATATTAAAGGTATAAAGGAATAGGAAGATGGAATATTGTTTAATTTTGGAGGATAGATAGTAAAATTTAGGAACTTGGATTAAATATTATATTTAAGAGATGGATGTAATGTTAATTAGAATGTAATTGTTATAATAGATATATTGTGGATGATATAGGTGTAATTTTAACAATGTTATTTGACATAAGTAAGGTAAAGTGAAGATTTTAATTATTACAATTGACACTTTGGATATTTGTAATATTATTTGTTGTATATATAAATGTTAAAGATGTGAAAAGATGGACTAATGCTTACCCTGAAGGTTGGACAGAAAAATTAAAGAAACTAAGTCGGAAATATGAACTATTTTTGAGAGATTGCTAAGGAAGAAAGACATTTTAGAAGAAACCTTGGTGAATATTGGAAGATGGAACGTTGTTTTGATATTGATTGATGAAGGTTGGATATTAAAAACTACGTACTTTATTCAAGAATAAACACTAACTCAATTGGAAACTTTGGAGAATTCTAGGAGTGGAATGGTCTGATATATAATGGAGTGGAAGAAAAGTATCTTCTTTGTCTTTGGAAGGGGAGTGGAGGTTTTAAGGAACGACTATGGATTATGATTTGTGCTAGATTTTAATTTTTGTTGTTAGTTTTATACCCTGTACTCGGTTCTCGGAAGTCCTGGGGGGTGGGGGGAGGAAGGGGAAGGGAGGGGGAGGGGGTAGAAAATGGATTGATAGTTAATGTACAAAGATGATTGAAGATGTATAATTAATGTAAGATCGGACCTGCCTGGTTACTACTTTAGAATGAAGGGAAAGAAGGAGTAGAAGAGAGAAGGAGGAAAGAGAAGAGGAGGAGGAGGAAAGGAAGGAAAAAAACAAAAAAAAAATAATAATAATCAGTAATAGTAACAGTGCACCACCAGTTCATATATTTTACCCTCCCTTTTATGCCATAGATCAACTATGCAGCTTCTTGAATTGTGGAGTTTAATTTCTAGAATTCCCCAGCCAGCATGATCATGGCTGTGAATACTAGAAACAGCATTCTGTACTACTGGAGCATACTCCAATTAAACAGTGGTGTGTTGTTTCGTTAAAATGGAAGTGAATAGTTTAGCTGTCAGGTGTTTTCTTAAGGAAAGTAGTAAGAATGTTTAGCAGGTTAAGTTAGGGCTTCCCTAACCCTAAAGGCAGTTGGCTATAGGGCAAAAAAAGAAAAAAGGAAAAAAAAGACAATAATTAGAACACATTTTAAAGAAACGGAAAGAAGTTCTGGAAATGCCTTGTTATAACCAAATCACTATTCTTAACTCTACATGAACTTCTGTTCTTTAAAGATAAACATTTTATATCCTATAACCGTGATGGCGAACCTATGGCACGCGTGCCAGAGGTGGTACGCAGCGCTCTCTCTGATGGCAGGTGAGCCATTGCCCCAGTTCAGCTCTGCTGTGCATGCTTGCATGCCTCCTGCTGGCCAGCTGGTCTTTGGGTCTCTGCCGCAGAGGGGGCGGGGTGCGTGCGGGAGGCCACGCATGCGAATGCATGGGGGTGGGGGCCGTGCATATGTGGGAGGTGAGGCGTATCATGGGGGTCGCATGCGCATTGCATTTTGGGGGTTTGGCCTCACACATGTGCATTCGCTCGCATGCATGTGTGCTTTGGGCACTCGGTCCGGAAAAGGTTAGCCATCACTGTCCTATAATATCTAATTATTCAATGTTTATTTGTTCCTCTCAATAGTAAGAAACAGTATATAATAAACTTTCCCCACACACATTAAAAACTACTGAGTTCTGGGTATCTAATACCAGTTAGCCAGTGGGCTGCTCCATTTTGTAACAATTGCAGTTTTGGGGGCTCTTTAAAGGCAGCTCTGTGTGGAATACCTTGTGTTCATGTAATGAAGTAGCTGTTTACATTTAATATTGAATTGGGCAGTGAATTTTTTATTTTATTCTCATGACTTGGAATGAAGTCTGGTGTGCTATGTGTGTATGCATCTCTCTGGGGACTTGTATTTTCTTTCTTTTTATGTACTGAAACCAATGATGGAATTCAAATAATTTAACAACCAGTTCTCTGCCCTAAAGACTGCTGGGTGGGCGTGGCTGGGTGGTCATGTGACTGGGTGGGCGTGGCCAATTCAATGTCACTCACATCGAGGAGTGCCTCGCCTGACCTCTCGTCACCGCTCCCCTCCCAACCAGTCCTCGCCTCGTCTTGCATGTTATGGTGAGTGAGGAAACTTTTTCAAAGTCACCTTCCCCTTGATACTAGCCAATAAGATGAGATTTTGCTATCAGGAGACCTGATGTACATTTCCAAATATTATTTATCACCATTCTTTTGATAAGACTGAATGGAGAGATTTATAAAGAATAACAGAGTTGGAAGGGACCTTGGAGGTTTTCTAGTCCAACCCCTGCTGAAGCATGAGACAATTATGGACAATTTTTTTCTTAAAAACCTCCAGTGATGGTACACCCACAACTTCTGAAGGCATCCCATTCCTCTGATTAATTGTTCTCACTATCAGGAAATTTCTTCTTATTTCTAGGTTGGATCTGTTTGATAAGTTTCCATGTCACAGATCTGTCTCACAGTTACTTCCAGTTGAGCCAGGCACCACCTATTCTATACCTGTTTGGGGTTGCCTAAGTGTAAAATCTTACTTTACTCTCCATTAAATTGCATTGTTGGTGAGAAATGTTCTACAGTGGCATTCATAATGATTTTTGTAAAATGCACTAAAGCTTGAAGAATACAGCTTGCTTATACTGATAAAGATGATTCTTTTTGAACATTAAAGCATATAGTCAAGCAAATATTTCCAATCCATTGTAAATGAAAACACATTTGAAAGGCATTTTCAAAGCAGTCAGTTAGTGAATGTCTTGCCATTCTTTCTCTTCTCTTTTAATTAAATCTTTCTGCTTTTTTTCCCCCCTTGGGCCTTATTGCAATGTTCCAAAACGTTCACAGATCTTTCACAAAGAACCACTTCTAAGTTAATTGGAATACATTGTTTTCATTCTCAGTTTTTCTGGTTACAGAACTTCCCTTCTCCTTCACTCATTTCTCCTTTTAATGATGTTTGTACATATTTGCAAGAAAAGGAAGCATTTAATTTTTGAGCTGCCTGGGTGAGGGCAGCCCGCCTTATCCAGGTCGGCTTCTCTGAATGGTGATCCCAGCACCGGTCCGGTGGCCGCCACCACCTCATGAGCCAGCCAACCTGCCTAGCCAGAGCCTGCCAGGCATTCCTGGCCAGTCTCCCGGGGATTGGGTGCAAAGGGACGATAGCCCCCAGTCCCGCGTTGCCTAGAAAGGGCAGCAGGCAAGGCTTCTGAGTCCAACAAAGGGGCTGGGGCAGGACTTCCTCCCCTCCCTATTTTGGAGAGATTTTTAAATAAAGGTCTTGGAACTTCAAGCGAGTTATGCAATACAACCTCACCCACTCTGCCAGCAGCTCTGGGTTAGACAGTAGTTCAGCTTTCCCGACTGGCTGCGACCTTACCTTCCCCTCATGGCTGGTGGCAGAAGGGAAGGTGAGCCAGTCAGGGTTGAGCCACTGCCGCTTGGCTCCCCTCAGCTCACATCTTACCCCCACCCAGATTCTCCGCAGCTGCTGGGCCTTGCCTGCTAGCTCGGTAAGGCTGTTGGCACAGAAGGAAGATACACTCTGAGATTTCTGCACTCAGCCAAAGGGCCACCTTGTGGGGGACAGACACGGTGATGTGAGGCTGCCTTTCGGGCCTTGCTCTGGGCTGCTGCCTGCTTGACCTCTGCTCCACCTCGGATCCCGCATTCAGCCCACGACAAGGGGATATGCTGCTTCATCAGCCTTATCTTCCAGCCCATGGGGCTCGCACTGTTCTCACAGCAACATAGGCTGAAGGGCGTGGTCCGGTGGACAAGTGAGGGAGGGGCGTCGGACAGAGGGGTGATGTGGGCAGTGTAGTGTCATGCTTTCCGCTTGCCCCCTGGCCCCCGGCAGGCAAGGCCGTGCAGCTATGGGAAGCTGACAGGTGATGGCTCAGCCCTGGCTGGTTCACCTTCCCCTCTGCCACCAGTTGCAGGAGGAAGGTAAGGTCGCAGCCAGTGAGGAAAGCCAAATCACTGTCTACCACCAGCTGCGGGAGGAAGGTAAGGTCATGGGATAAAAAAAGAGGCAGTCATGGGGGAAGAAGCTGGGAGAGTGAGTAAGGGGCCTCTGAAGAAGGGGAAACAGGGCGGAGGTAAGCAAGCTGATTCAGCAAAGGGTGAAACCTCAGTGGAAACTTGTGGGAGCAAGCAGGTGGTGGGAAGGAGATGTCCCTTTAGAAAGGCAGGAACTGGCATGTCCCCTGACCTGAGGTGAAGGACGATTGGGTGACATGCAGGCAGAAGCCCCAGGAAAGGCCAGAGCCAGGGACTGGCATGTTCGCTGACTTGAGGTGAAGGGCAATTGGGCAGCATGTGGGCGGAGGCCCCAGGAAAAGCCAGAGCCAGGGACTGGCACGTCCCCGACCCAAGGCGAAGGGCAAGTGGGTGGCATGCAGGAGGCATGATGGTGAGAGCCAGGCCAGAAAGGTGGCTGAGCCTCACTGTGTCCACCCTGAGGCAGCCCTTTGGCTGAGCCCCTTACCTTCGTGGGCAGCTGTGGTGAGCAGAGTGGGCGAAGTGTAGAGATCAGCTAGGCCACATGGCCGTCATGGTAGGCCAGGACAAAGGGAGGCAAGCGGTCAAGGCCCAGAGATCAGCCAGATCATGTGGCCTGGGTGAGCAAGCGAAGGAGCCAGAGAATAGCTGGGCATGGGCATGACTCTCGCTATTGGTCAAGGAGGGCAAGACGAGATAGGGCAGTGTCAGTGAGGCGGGGTGGGCATATATTACATACTTATCTATTATAGAGCCAAAATCGATAGTATTTCAAGATGATTTTATTCTGTATTGAATTTAATCATAATTTGGGAATCAAAGATATTTTATTTATATTTATTATATTTCATATTTCTTAAACACCCTTCTCCCTCAGATATTCATGTTCCTTTATTAAATTATGGATATGGATATGGAAAAAACATATCTTTATTACATTTGTAAGCTTCTTGACACTCACCTGATTCTATATTTTTTGTTTCTTCTTTCTTGTATGTGTATATATACATATGCATATTCTGTTTAAGAAGCTATTTTTTAAAAAAAACATAGTCAACTGTGATCAACAGATAAGATCACACTCCCTAACCCTGAAATTTATTAGGTTTCAATAAATTATAACTAGTCAGTGGTAGAGAATGCTTTATTTGACTTCTCTTAATAGGTTTATATAGACTTTGGAAATAGTGACACCTATGATTAAGGAGCTTGCTTCAAATTATAATAGTAAAAATGTAACATTATCATCTTCACTTCTGTAGAACCATAACTGTCCATTATCAGTAAAAATGTCATTAAATAGTCACTTCTATCTTCCAGTTGCAAAAGGGTAGGAATTAGTTTTAATGGTTTCAGAAGGAAACATTAGTTAAAAGGGTTTATAACACTTTTGGATAAAGTTTAATTCAAATTTCATCTCAATATTACTGAAAATTTCTCCTATACTCTCTGTCTATATGAGTGAATGAACCACTTTGGATCCCAATTACTCATCATCACATAACTATGTTTACACTTTCACAGTGTTGGAGAACAAGAGGCCTCATTGGAAGCAGCCCTAAGGCTCTTGCAACAATTCTACTTGGATCTGGAACAGTTTCTTGCCTGGCTTACAGAAGCAGAAACCACTGCCAATGTCCTACAGGCTGCCACATGTAAAGAGAGAATCCTAGAAGATGTTCAAGGAATACAGGAGTTCATGAGGCAATGGCAGGTAAGCTAAGCAATTGAAATATTGCTTAGCAATATTGTAATGATGAACTACTTTCACATGGGTATGACTCAAACCAAAACAATCAAAGGCTTTTAAAGTTAGCTCTAAATATATCTCTCTATTTATAAACTTTAAATAAATATTCATAAAAATATAGACAGTAGAGAAGATTGATCTCATATCATAGTGGGTGTCAGTCTGCTGCATGTATGGATTGGAGGGGTTTGAAATGGCTAATGTTGCAGCTGCGGTCTGGCTTCTGGTCCTTGGTCATGCTTCATGATCAATGTGGGTTTGGGTCTGCTTTCCGCACATCCACCCAGAAAGCAGACCCAAACCCACACTGATCATGAGCAATATATATGTATATATATATGAGCAATTTGTGTTCAATAATGTGTATATATTGGGAGAAGGGAGTCAATTCATATTTTAAAATTAGGAACTCAGTAGAAAAAGGTAAGCTTTCCTATGTCAGGGTTCCAAATAACACCCCCAATGAAAGAAGACTCTGAGACTAGAAGTTCCTCAAAGTTCCATTTTATTAGAGATGTCACATTGGCACATCTGGGAAAACCTGAATCTGAAAGCTTCCAGGTTTTCCCCACCCAAAAGCAAGTGCAAGTCCCTGCCCCAGCACCCGCATGTCCATCACATGGTCCAATCAATGCACCTTCCCAACTGGAGATGCCTCCCAGTCACACCACTCCAGGTGCAGGGCAGGATGTCCTTGTCTATCAAAGAAAAGAATGTTATTATGGCTAGATATCTTTCCACTCCATACAATCCCCACTCCCAGTTTCCCACAGCATTAAATGTGACAGCCCTGAAGATCCAAAGTGAATGGCTTCCAGGACTGACATCGAACTACAGAAATTCATATTGATTTAATAGAATTGAAACGGTATCTGAACTTTGCACTTAATATTGATAAAAGTTCACTTTATATATATATATATATATATATATATATATATATATATATATATATATATATATATATATATATATATATATATATATGTAGGTCTTTGGTTATTCGGTTTTCTCCCGTAAAATTGAAGTGTCTTGCCGACGTTTCGACGGAGTCTCATTCGTCATCTTCAGGCTTCAGCTTCGTGCTTCTGGGAGCAATGTGTGATTGCAGCTGTTTCTTCCTTTTTAACTGCTAGTGGGGGTTTGAACTGATTGGGTGGGAGCTTGGCTGTGCTCTGATTGGATGTGGGGTTTTTTTGTGCTCTGATTGGCTGGGGGTGTGTCCTGTTTGGGTGGGGGCTTGGTTGTGCTCAAATTAGTCTGAGTTGCAGGGGGATCTGAGCTAGTGAGCTGCACTGCTGCTGTTTGGCTTCGTGTTCGTGGTCGTGCTACATCTTCGTAGTGGGTGTCAGTCTGCTGCATGTATGGATTGGAGGGGTTTGAAATGGCTAATGTTGCAGCTGCGGTCTGGCTTCTGGTCCTTGGTCGTGCTTCCTGATCAGTGTGGGTTTGGGTGTGCTTTCTGGGTGGATGTGTGGTGGTGACATCCTGTGTGGACCTCGTGAGTGTGGGTCTGGTGTCATTCCTCGTGTTAGGGACACGTTTTTCAATAAGGGCAGGTTTCCAAATGGCTGGTAGGCGGGAGGTATCATCTCGTTTGTTCATGCTGTGTGGGCGTTTTTCTATCTCGATGGCTTCTCTGATTATTCTGTTGTTAAAGTGTTCAGTTTTGGCGATAGTTCTGGTCTTTTAAAGTCAATATCGTGTCCTGTGACTTTAAAGTGTTGGACCAGGAAGAAGTTGGTTCCTCTTTTGAATGAGTTCTTGTGTTCTTCAATGCGTGCACTTATTCTTCTGTTGGTTTGTCCAATGTATGTGGTGGGGCAGGCGGTGCATGGGATTTCATATACTCCTTGATTTTCTAACTCAATTTTGTCTTTGGGGTTTCTTAGGATGGTGGATATGTATCTGTTTGTGCAGAATGCTGTCTTGATGTTATGTTTGTGGAGGATCTTGCTGATTCTGTCTGTGGTGCCTTTTATATATGGGAGGAGGGCTGTGCCATTTTCTTGCTCTCTGTCTTGGGTTTTAGAGGGGTTCTTTTGGATTAGTTTGGTAATCTTATTTCTCTGGAATCCATTGGATGTTAGTACGTTTGTGAGAGTGTGTAGTTCGGTTTTTAGGTGTTGTTCGTCAGCTAAGCATTTTGTTCTAGAGATGAGTGTCTTGGCTACGGAGTTGATCTGTGCTGGGTGGTGGTGTGAGAGTGCATGCAGATAGCGGTTTGTGTGTTTTCTTCTGGTAGATGGTGTGTCCTAGGGAGCCATTGGGTTTCTTGTAGACTAAGACATCTAGGAAGGGAAGTTG
Source organism: Ahaetulla prasina (assembly GCF_028640845.1). Taxonomy (NCBI): domain Eukaryota; kingdom Metazoa; phylum Chordata; class Lepidosauria; order Squamata; family Colubridae; genus Ahaetulla; species Ahaetulla prasina. The sequence goes on from NC_080543.1 coordinate 69,903,808, forward strand.
GTTGTTAACTTCTGTTTCCATGGTGAACTGTATTTTGGGGTGTAGGCTATTGAGGTGTGTGAGGAAGTTTTCAAGTTTTTCTTTCAATGGCTCCCTAGGACACACCATCTACCAGAAGAAAACACACACAAACCGCTATCTGCATGCACTCTCACACCACCACCCAGCACAGATCAACTCCGTAGCCAAGACACTCATCTCTAGAACAAAATGCTTAGCTGACGAACAACACCTAAAAACCGAACTACACACTCTCACAAACGTACTAACATCCAATGGATTCCAGAGAAATAAGATTACCAAACTAATCCAAAAAGAACCCCCCTCTAAAACCCAAGACAGAGAGCAAGAAAATGGCACAGCCCTCCTCCCATATATAAAAGGCACCACAGACAGAATCAGCAAGATCCTCCACAAACATAACATCAAGACAGCATTCTGCACAAACCAAAAAATATCCACCATCCTAAGAAACCCCAAAGACAAAATTGAGTTAGAAAATCAAGGAGTATGAAATGCACACCTGCCCCACCACATACATTGGACAAACCAACAGAAGAATAAGTGCACGATTGAAGAACACAAGAACTCATTCAAAAAGAGGAACCAACTTCTTCCTGGTCCAACACTTTAAAGTCACAGGACACGATATTGACTTTAAAAGACCAGAACTATCGCCAAAACTGAACACTTTAACAACAGAATAATCAGAGAAGCCATCGAGATAGAAAACGCCCACACAGCATGAACAAACGAGATGATACCTCCGCCTACCAGCCATTTGGAAACCTGCCCTTATTGACAAACGTGTCCCTAACACGAGGAATGACACCAGACCCACACTCACGAGGTCCACACAGGATGTCACCACCACACATCCACCCAGAAAGCACACCCAAACCCACACTGATCAGGAAGCACGACCAAGGACCAGAAGCCAGACCGCAGCTGCAACATTAGCCATTTCAAACCCTTCCAATCCATACATGCAGCAGACTGACACCCACTACGAAGATGTAGCACGACCATGAACACGAAGCCAAACAGCAGCAGTGCAGCTCACTAGCTCAGATCCCCCTGCAACTCAGACTAATTTGAGCACAACCAAGCCCCCACCCAAACAGGACACACCCCAGCCAATCAGAGCACAAAACCCACATCCAATCAGAGCACAGCCAAGCTCCCACCCAATCAGTTCAAACCCCACTAGCAGTTAAAGGAAGAAACAGCTGCAATCACACATTGCTCCCAGAAGCACGGGTTGAAGCCTGAAGATGACGAATGAGACTCGAAACGCCGCCAAGACACTTCCAATTTTACGCAGAAACCCAATAACCAAAGACCTACATACAAACACCCGTGAAAACCTCAGAAAATATATATATATATATATATATATATATATATATATATATATATATATATATATATATATATATATATATATATATATATATATATATATGTCTTTGGTTGTTCGGGTTTTCTCCCGTAAAATTGAAGTGTCTTGGCGACGTTTCGAAGTCTCATTCGTCATCTTCAGGCTTCAGCTTCGTGCTTCTGGGAGCAATGTGACATTGCTCCCAGAAGCACGGGTTGAAGCCTGAAGATGACGAATGAGACTCGTCAAACGCCAAGGCACTTCCAATTTTACACGGGAGAAAACCCGAACAACCAAAGACCTATATACAAGCACCCGTGAAAACCTCAGAAAACATATATATATATATATATATATAAATATATATATATATATATATATATATATATATATATATATATATATATATATATATATATAGGTGTTGGGTTGTTCGGGTTTTCTCCGGCGTAAAATTGGAAGTGTCTTGGCGACGTTTCGACGAAGTCTCATTCGTCATCTTCAGGCTTCAGCTTCGTGCTTCTGGGAGCAATGTGTGATCGCAGCTGTTTCTTCCTTTTAACTGCTAGTGGGGGTTTGAACTGATTGGGTGGGAACTTGGCTGTGCTCTGATTGGATGGGGTTTTCTGTGCACTACACACTCTCACAAACGTACTAACATCCAATGGATTCCAGAGAAATAAGATTACCAAACTAATCCAAAAAGAACCCCTCTAAAACCCAAGACAGAGAGCAAGAAATGGCACAGCCCTCCTCCCATATAAAGGCACCACAGACAGAATCAGCAAGATCCTCCACAAACATAACATCAAGACAGCATTCTGCACAAACCAAAAATATCCACCATCCTAAGAAACCCCAAAGACAAAATTGAGTTAGAAAATCAAGGAGTATGAAATGCACACCTGCCCCACCACATACATTGGACAAACCAACAGAAGAATAAGTGCACGATTGAAGAACACAAGAACTCATTCAAAAAGAGGAACCAACTTCTTCCTGGTCCAACACTTTAAAGTCACAGGACACGATATTGACTTTAAAAGACCAGAACTATCGCCAAAACTGAACACTTTAACAACAGAATAATCAGAGAAGCCATCGAGATAGAAAACGCCCACACAGCATGAACAAACGAGATGATACCTCCGCCTACCAGCCATTTGAAACCTGCCCTTATTGACAAACGTGTCCCTAACACGAGGAATGACACCAGACCCACACTCACGAGGTCCACACAGGATGTCACCACCACACATCCACCCAGAAAGCACACCCAAACCCACACTGATCAGGAAGCACGACTAAGGACCAGAAGCCAGACCGCAGCTGCAACATTAGCCATTTCAAACCCTTCCAATCCATACATGCAGCAGACTGACACCCACTACGAAGATGTAGCACGACCACAAAGCCAAACAGCAGCAGTGCAGCTCACTAGCTCAGATCCTGCAACTCAGACTAATTTGAGCACAACCAAGCCCCCACCCAAACAGGACACACCCCAGCCAATCAGAGCACAAAAACCCACATCCAATCAGAGCACAGCCAAGCTCCCACCCAATCAGTTCAAACCCCACTAGCAGTTAAAAGGAAGAAACAGCTGCAATCACACATTGCTCCCAGAAGCACGGTTGAAGCCTGAAGATGACGAATGAGACTCGAAACGCCGCCAAGACACTTCCAATTTTACACGGAGAAAACCCAACAACCAAAGACCTACATACAAACACCCGTGAAAACCTCAGAAAATATATATATATATATATATATATATATATATATATATATATATATATATATATATATATATATATATATATATATATATATATATATATGTCTTTGGTTGTTCGGGTTTTCTCCGTAAAATTGAAGTGTCTTGGCGACGTTTCGACGAAGTCTCATTCGTCATCTTCAGGCTTCAGCTTCGTGCTTCTGGGAGCAATGTGACATTGCTCCCAGAAGCACGGTTGAAGCCTGAAGATGACGAATGAGACTCGTCAAACGCCAAGACACTTCCAATTTTACACGGAGAAAACCCAACAACCAAAGACCTACATACAAACACCCGTGAAAACCTCAGAAAATATATATATATATATATATATATATATATATATATATATATATATATATATATATATATATATATATATGTATGTATATATATATATATATATATAGGTCTTTGGTTGTTCGGGTTTTCTCCCGTGTAAAATTGGAAGTGTCTTGGCGACGTTTCGACGAAGTCTCATTCGTCATCTTCAGGCTTCAGCTTCGTGCTTCTGGGAGCAATGTGTGATCGCAGCTGTTTCTTCCTTTTAACTGCTAGTGAGGGTTTGAACTGATTGGGTGGGAACTTGGCTGTGCTCTGATTGGATGGGGGTTTTTCTGTGCTCTGATTGGCTGGGGGGGTGTCCTGTGTTGGTGGGGGCTTGGTTGTGCTCAGTCTAGTCTGTGCTGCAGGGGGATTTGAGCTGGTGAGCTGTTTGGCTTTGTGGTCGTGCTACATCTTCATAGTGGGTGTCAGTCTGCTGCATGAATGGATTGGAGGGGTTTGAAATGGCTAATGTTGCAGCTGCGGTCTGGCTTCTGGTCCTTGGTCGTGCTTTATGATCAGTGTGGGTTTGGGTCTGCTTTGTGGGTGGATGTGCAGTGGTGACATCCTGTGTGGACCTTGTGAGTGTGGGTCTGGTGTCATTCCTCGTGTTAGGGACTCGTTTGTCAATAAGGGTGGGTTTCCAAATGGCTGGTAGGCGGGAGGTGTCATCTCGTTTGTTCATGCTGTGTGGGCGTTTTTCTATCTCAATGGCTTCTCTGATTATTCTGTTGTTAAAGTGTTCAGTTTTGGCGATAGTCCTGGTCTTTTTAAAGTCAATATCATGTCCTGTGACTTTAAAGTGTTGGACCAGGGAAGAAGTTGGTTCCTCTTTTTTGAATGAGTTCTTGTGTTCTTCAATGCGTGCACTTATTCTTCTGTTGGTTTGTCCAATGTATGTGGTGGGGCAGGCGGTGCATGGGATTTCATATACTCCTTGATTTTCTAACTCAATTTTGTCTTTGGGGTTTCTTAGGATGGTGGATATTTTTCTGTTTGTGCAGAATGCTGTCTTGATGTTGTGTTTGTGGAGGATCTTGCTGATTCTGTCTGTGGTGCCATTAGCCATTTCAAACCCCTCCAATCCATTCATGCAGCAGACTGACACCCACTATGAAGATGTAGCACGACCACAAAGCCAAACAACAGCTATGCAGCTCACCAGCTCAAATCCCCCTGCAGCACAGACTAGACTGAGCACAACCAAGCCCCCACCAACACAGGACACACCCCCAGCCAATCAGAGCACAGAAAAACCCCCATCCAATCAGAGCACAGCCAAGTTCCCACCCAATCAGTTCAAACCCCCACTAGCAGTTAAAAGGAAGAAACAGCTGCGATCACACATTGCTCCCAGAAGCACGAAGCTGAAGCCTGAAGATGACGAATGAGACTTCGTCGAAACGTCGCCAAGACACTTCCAATTTTACACGGGAGAAAACCCGAACAAACAAAGACCTATATACAAACACCCGTGAAAACCTCAGAAAACAAATATATATATATATATATATATACACACACACACACACACACACACACACACACACACACACACACACACACTAGTGGTACACTATTTTTATTAGTATACCTTGGAAATAAACTTATTTTAATCAAATGTATACATTTATGTCCCTGTAGTCCATGGGTGTCAAACTCGTGGTGTCATGTTGCCATCATGTGATATATCTCGACATATTTTCCCTTTGCAGAGCTGGGGTGGACGTGGCCTGTGCGTGATGAATCTGGCTCATGGGCTACCAGTTTGACACCCCTACTATAACCCATTGCCTAGAAATCACACAACTGTCCTTTGAAATATGAATGGAATAGTGTAAAAGTAGATTGCAATATAAACAATGTTCTTTATTGTATATGTTGATAATATTGGAGAGATTCCATTAGTCTGAAATACAGCAAGGAGGTCATTCCAGTAGCTTATTAAAGCATCAAGTTTAAGTATCATATAGTAATTGTACTGCTTCTTTTATCTTTCTTTTCTAAAATACAAACCAAATTTATACAAAGATGCTTCATTCAGGGCTCTCTCTCCTGATGTCTGTTGGTGGGGAGTCCTATAGCACATTCCAATAAAAGTATATTTTTTTGCACTTATCTCCAATAAATAAAATCCAAAAGTTTAGGTTATTTGGTGTTGTTTTTACAACAGCATTAATAATTTATATTTTTAAGTAGTACTATGAGCACTTCATTTTGTGTTACTAACGTAGTCCTATTTGGTAATGTCTGTGATATGATGATCATGTTATTGGTGTAGAAGAATAGATGTACAACTGATATTTTAAGAGTATCACAATACCATAAATTGTTTTAGAGTGATTTTATAATGTAATGTCTATATTAACTTATAAATAACTCTTGAGGATAAAAATTGTGTGTTCCATTCTTTTTTTTCATTTTCTGTAGTTATTTGCTATTTTTCTTCCCTTTCATTTGTTTCTTTTGTTATAAAACTATACATATTTTTATTACTCCTATTTCTGCTTATAAAGATACCTAAGATGGCGCCGACGAAGGCTGCCTCGGTGAAATGCTCTCTAATTGTTTCTTTATTTCTAATTGTTCTCTGTGACTCACTACGGATTTCCTACTCACGAGACCATCTGCTAAAAATTAAGGAACATTTCTTTAAGGAGCAGCTTTCTTTAATCTCACCCCCGCCTGTCTTTAAAACACGGAGGAGATTCTAACACAGGAGGAGGCAATTCCCACGGAGCCATGGATTACTAAAAAAACCAAACGACGGAAACGAAGGAAACGAGGTAAAAGATCTGGGATCTTAATCAAGCTAAGAACTCGCACTAAAACTCCTCTGCCTTCAATTTTCCTAACAAATATACGCTCACTTGCAAATAAGATGGATGAAATACTCCTCTTAAACAAATACTATTCTGATTTTCGCAATTCAGCAGTCCTATGCTTCTCTGAAACCTGGTTAAATGAATCCATTGAAAATAGCAGCCTGAACATTCCAGGATTTCAAATTGAACGATCAGACAGGGTTCCAGAAACATCTGGTAAAAAGAAAGGAGGAGGCTTATGCCTATATATTAATTCAACCTGGTGTCAAGATTTTAACATAATTTACAAATTCTGTGACAACAATTTAGAGACTCTAATTATCAATTGCAAACCTTACTATTCGCCTCGTGAATTTTCCTCATTTCTTCTAATTGCTGTTTATGTCCCACCACAAGCCTGTGTAAACGAGGCATTACAAACTCTAGCTGACCAAATCATGGAGGCTGAAGCCAAACACCCTGATTCACTGGCCATTGTTTTGGGAGATCTAAACAAGGCAAACTTAAGGAAAGAACTACCAAAATACTTTCAGCATGTCAATTGTCCCACCAGAGGCAAGAATACTCTAGACCACTGCTACACAACACTAAAAGATGCCTATCGGTCTTTACCACATGCAGCTGTAGGACACTCTGATCATTGCATGATTCACCTTGTACCTGCTTACAGGCAAAGACTTAAAGCCATAAAACCAATAATTAAATCAGTGAAAACCTGGACGGAGGAATCAGAATTAAAGCTACAGGCATGTTTTGACTGCACTGATTGGAATATTTTAAAGATACCTCTGCAGACCTGGATGAACTCACAGATACTGTAACATCATATGTCAGCTTCTGTGAAGACCTATGTGTACCTACAAGGAACTTGCGAATACACAGTAATAACAAACCTTGGTTTACACCTAAACTTAAGCAGCTACGACATTCCAAAGAGGAAGCCTACAGAAAAGGTGATAAAATGCTGTACAATCAGGCCAGAAATGCACTAACAAGGGAGATAAGAGCAGCAAAAAGAAGCTACTCTGAAAAGCTAAAGAATCAATTTTCAGCAAATGAACCAGCAAACATGTGGAAAACTCTTAAAAATATCACCGGCTATGGCAAACCTCCTTCCCAGGCTGAAGGTAATCAACAACTGGCAGATGACCTGAATGAGTTTTACTGCAGGTTTGAAAGGAAACTACAGCCACCTATCTCCACAACCCCCATCTCAGACACACCAACAACAGCCAAGCCTCCTACAACTGACCCCATTTCATTGGGTTCACAACCCCTAGTGATCACAGAAAAGGAAGTGCAGGACCTATTTCACAGACAAAAGCCAGGAAAAGCTCCAGGCCCAGACAAGATAACTCCTTCTTGCTTAAAAGTCTGTGCTGACCAATTGGCTCCCATCTTCACCCATATTTTCAATAAATCACTAGAGATGTGCTATGTTCCTTCTTGCTTCAAACGCTCTACCATCATCCCAGTGCCGAAGAAGCCCACCATCAAGGAACTAAATGACTACAGACCAGTTGCTCTAACATCTGTAGTCATGAAAACCTTTGAAAGGCTAGTGCTTTCCTACCTGAAAACCATCACGAATCCGCTTTTAGACCCCTTGCAATTTGCATACCGAGCAAATAGATCAACAGATGATGCTGTTAATATGGCTCTGCACTACATCCTACAACATCTTGAGTCTCCAAAGACCTATGCAAGGGTCCTTTTTGTAGACTTTAGTTCAGCATTCAATACCATCATTCCAGACATTCTTCTAACTAAGCTAAACCAGCTACAGGTACCGGAACAGACTTGTAAGTGGATCACAAGCTTCCTAACAAACAGGAAGCAGCAGGTGAAGCTAAGCAAGATCACATCAAATACCTGTACAATTAGCACAGGGGCCCCCCAAGGCTGTGTGCTCTCCCCACTTCTCTCTGTATACCAATGACTGCATCTCCAATGATCCATTTGTTAAGCTACTGAAGTTCGCAGATGACACAACAGTGATTGGTCTCATTCGAGACAATGACGAATCCGCATATAGACGAGAGGTCGAACGACTAGCCTTGTGGTGCAACCAAAACAATCTGGAACTGAACACACTTAAAACCGTAGAAATGGTGGTAGATTTTAGGAAAAACCTTCCATACTTCCACCTCTCACAATACTTGACAACACAGTATCAACAGTAGAAACCTTCAAATTTCTGGGTTCTATCATATCGCAAGATCTCAAATGGACAGCTAATGTCAAAAACATCATTAAAAAAGGACAACAAAGAATGTTCTTTCTGCGCCAACTCAGTAAGCTCAAACTGCCCAAGGAGCTGCTGATCCAGTTCTACAGAGGAATTATTGAGTCTGTCATTTGCACCTCTATAACTGTCTGGTTCGGTTCTGCAACCCAACAAGAAAAACACAGACTTCAGAGGATAATTAGAACTGCAGAAAAAATAATTGCTACCAACTTGCCTTCCATTGAGGACCTGTATACTGCACGAATCAAGAAGAGAGCCGTGAAAATATTTGCAGATCCCTCGCATCCTGGACATAAACTGTTTCAACTCCTACCCTCAAAACGACGCTATAGAGCACTGCACACCAGAACAACTAGACACAAGAACAGTTTTTTCCCGAAGGCCATCACTCTGCTAAACAAATAATTCCCTCAACACTGTCAGACTATTTACTGAATCTGCACTACTATTAATCGTTTCATAGTTCCCATCACCAATCTCTTTCCACTTATGACTGTATGACTATAACTTGTTGCTGGCAATCCTTATGATTTATATTGATATATTGATCATCAATTGTGTTGTAAATGTTGTACCTTGATGAACGTATCTTTTCTTTTATGTACACTGAGAGCATATGCACCAAGACAAATTCCTTGTGTGTCCAATCACACTTGGCCAATAAAATTCTATTCTATTCTATTCTAAAAAGAATTTATTTGCTCATTATATAAACAAGGAATGCTCATTTAAAAATCAAATAACAAGCTTAAAAGCATAAGTGCAGTAATACATAATAAAAAATAATATTGTACTTATACAATATTGGAAAATGAAAGTTTTAAGAAAATCTGTCCCATAATAAGATGACAAATATATTAGAAATAAACAACATCCTGTTATTATAATAAGGCACTTTACAACATATGTTAACACAATTGAAATATTAAAGTCATTAAGTTAGTTACAAAATGAACATAATTGTGCATATAGGTTATTCAACGTTGCTTTGACAGTTGTTCCTAGCCTTTTGTGCATACTTGTATATTCATAGAGGAATGCTTCCATTGGGGCTGTCTTTAATGTGAAGCACAGACATGCAGAGATCCCAACAGCCTCTGAAGGATCTGCACAAATCTGCACAAATTGTAATTATTTTAACAGTTTGATGGAGATTCTTTTGCGCTATTCAATTATTCTAAGATGTTGTTGTTATTAAAAATATACATTTTCCCCTTTTCTAGCTTACAGTAATGACTGGATACAAATAGTCTTAGGGGTAGGGTGAATGGTTCAATTGGTTTGCTTACCAGCTGGTCATCTTCCAGTTGCTTTCAGACAAGCTGGGTCTTTCCACTGGCAGTGCTGGATTTCCTCCCCCTGACTTTGTGAGGGGGCGAAACTCCATGGCCTCTCCACCTCTCAGCACTGTGTCTTTTCTGCATGGGTTGGTTTTCGTGGGCTTTCTGCCTGACAGGTGTTCAGGTTTTATGGCAGGGGTTTTCAAATGGACCACAGGAACTCCTTCCAGAACTTAGCCATAAACTGGACCCCGCAGTCTGATATTATCCTATTTGGAACTCCATGTAGTCTGTAAATATGCTTCACGAACAGTTTCGCCAATTTCCTTGCCGATGGTAATCTGCTGCAGATGGTGAAGTGGGCCTGTTTGGAAAACAAATCAACGACCGTCCATATCACTGTATTCCCTCCGGTGGCAGGGAGTTCAATGATGAAATCCATAGCAATCTCTTCCCAGGGCCTCGTGGGCTCGGCCACAGTCAGATGTAAGGTTTTCAAAAACCCGAAGTGGCCTTCAAGCCGAGAGTCATGATTTTTGTGCAGTACCGTGAGCCGCATACTGGATGGTACATAAATCTTGCTCCCCTTCCAAGCTAGTCCTTCCCTTAGGGTCAAGTTCGTTAGGTTGTCTTTGAGCCAGGCATCTGTTGTAAGGGCTGATTTTAGCTCTGTCAATAACCTGACCTCTGGGATGTTGGCACCATGGCGTGGTTGTGCCCGAGCTCGAGTTTGGCCCACTAGTTGGGTTTCAGAAATCGTAGCGTGTACTATCTCCTCTTGTCTCCTGTCAAATTGGGGCTTTCTCGAGAGGGCATCAGCTAGTAGGTTCTGGTCCCCTGGGATGTATTTAAGGTTGAAGTGAAACCGCTTGAAGTATTGAGCCCATCAAACCTGTTTAGGGGAGAGCTTTCGATGGGTCTTTAGGGCCTCGAGATTCTTGTGGTCTGTCCACACTTCGAACGGTTCTTTCACCCCTTCCAGGAAGTGCTTCCAGGAGAGGAGGGCCCACCGTACTGCAAAAGCTTCTTTTTTCAAAACTGCCCACCTGCGTTCTGTGTCCGTCAACTTTTTAGAAATGTAAGTGCAGGGCATTAGGTGGTTTTGGGCATTCTTTTGCATTAAGACAGCTGCTACTGCCACATCACTTGCATCTGCTTGGACCACAAATGGTTTACTTGGGTCTGAGTGCTGGAGAATGGGTTCCATTGCAAATAGGCATTTTAGTGCTCAAAGGATTTCTGACAATTCATTGTCCAAGCTAGGGGCTGGCTAGGTTTCAGCTTGCCAGGAGACGACCAGTCTTTAGCAATTCTGTCAACAGGAGGGCAACCTCTGTGAAGGAAGGGATGAATTGGCGGTAAAAGTTTGCAAATCCCAGGAAACTTTGAAGCTGTTTACGTGTGCGTGGGGGTTGCCAGTCCAATACTGCCTTTACTTTTCCTGCATCCATTTCAATCCCCTGGTTAGATACCCGGTAACCCAGGTAGTCCAAGGATTCCTTATGGAATTCGCATTTTGACAGCTTCACGTATAGTTTGGCGGCTAGGAGTTTTTTTAGGACCTGTCTAACTAACTTGATATGATCTTCCATATTCTCGCTGTATATAAGAATGTCGTTCAAGTAGACAAGAACCCCATTATATAAGTGGCTATGCAGGGTTTCATTGATTAGCTGCTTGAAGACTGCCAGGGGCCCCTGGAGTCCAAAGGGCATGACCTGGAACTGGAAACTGCCCAGGGGGCAGTTGAAAGCAGTTTTCTATTCGTCTCCTTCATGTATGTGGACCCGGTAATAGGCTTTCCTCAAATCCAACTTGGTGAAAACCTTCCTTCTTGCCAGGTGGTTTAGTAAGTCCTTCATTAGTGGTAATGGGTAGGTGTTTTGTATGCAGACAGCATTGATATTTCTAAAATCAACACATAATCTTAAAGATCCATCTTTCTTCTCTTTAAACAAAACGGGGGCGGCCACCTGGGATTTTGCGGGCTCGATGAACCCTCTGGATAGGTTGGTGTCGATGTACCTCCTTAACTGAGTAATTTCAGCAGATGTCATTGAGTACATCCTGGGTTTTGGTAGTTTAGTTCCAGGTTCTAACTCGATGGCACAGTCAGTGGGCCGATGGGGTGGGGAAGGATGTTACATTCCTCTTCGCTAAAGGCTTCTGCCAAATCCGTATATGCCTTAGGAAGGCGCAGCTCTTCTGGAGGTGAGTCTGATCCAGTGGCTGCTGGCTCCCCCTGCTGCCTTTCATGGATCCGTTGTTTTTCGGGAGTGGGGACAGGGGGCAAGGGGCCGATATCCAATATGATTTTTCTGAACCCATCTTCCCACCCAGATTGTTGGGGGGGCAATAAGTTGACTTTGTAAAAATATACAAATAGAATGAGACTATTGCCTTATACACTGTAAGCCGCCCTGAGTCTTCAGAGAAGGGCGGGATATAAATGTAAACAAAAAAAACAAAAAAAAACACTTGATTGTGGGGGCCCATTTGTCCAGCCAGGCTAGGCCTAGTATAATGGATTCTGACATTTTTGGAATTACTATTAATCTTATAAATTCATGATGTTTTCCAATTTCTAGGCCAATCAGCTCTGTAATTTGGGTGGCTGGGACTCCGCCAATTAATGTTCCATCAACTTAGTGTCGACTATTGGGTATTTTAAGGCTAGTGTTTTGATACCTAGTTGGTTCACAACTGACATCCCCATTAGACATCTGGTACAGCTGGTATCTATAATGGCTTGCACTTCTTTCCTTTCCCCCCTTAGTGGAATTATTAAGTTCACTTTGATAGCAAAGGGGGGAATGGGTGCACTCAGCGTTGGGTCATTTTCTCTGGCAGGGTTATCGGGAGGTGTTTCAGCTGATGGAGGTGCCTCAGTTTCTTCAGTGGGGAGGGGAACATCCACAGCTTGTCTTGGAAATTGACTGGTGTCTGGGTTTCTTCTTGGAGGTTTGCTTCCTTGGGCAGCAGTTGCTGGATGTTGTTGTGGGATGGGTTTTGGAGCTAGGCAGGCCGAAGCACGGTGTCCTAATTTTCCACAGCAGTAGCATTTTATAACTATCGGTGATTGATGGGTTGAGAGTGTTGTAGTTTTTGAGAGGGGCCAATGGTCTTCGGGGAGGTTTTTCGGTGGTGGGGGGCGGGGGTTGATTTCTCTGTCCAGAGCTATGGACATATTGTACCAGTCCTGTAATTGTTCAGGAACGCCCCATATGCTACAGGCTTTTCTGACTTCTTGATTGATTGCCTCTTTGAAATAGTGGAGGAGAATGCGGTTTCGGTTTAATGTCAAGGTTCCAGAAAACCCCTCCTGCAGAAAAGACTCTGAAGCCAACATCTTTCAAAGTTCTTTTACTAACATAGGTAAACTGTTGGATGAAAACCGAAACTGGGGATTCTGGTTCATCCCTCAGTAATACAAACCCCAAGATCTCCACCCTCATGACCCCTCTGCCGATCACATGCTCCAATCCTCAACCGTCCCATGTCGAAGCATCACTTCAGCCACTCCTTCTCCAGATGTGAACCCAGCCTGACCTTGACCAGCAGGAAAAATGTTGTTATGTCTAATCATCCCTTGCACTACTGTCCTCCTCCCCTCCTATGCCACAGAGGAGAATTGTAGCAGGGTATGGAAGCCTTCGGCCTAGTATGGCTTTCAAAACTGACAGTATGTGGCTTCTATGGCCTGGATAAACTTTCTACCAAAGCCTATCTGTTCCAGCTGTAGTAGCATAAATTGCCAGTTCACATTATCAAGGGTTTTTTGTGCGTCGAGAAATATCAAGGCCATTTGTTTTTCGGGATGTGCCTCATAGTATTCCAAGGTACCCAGAATTATCCTCACGTTATCTTTAATCTGACTTTTTGGCAGAAACCCATTTTGATCAGAATGTATAAAATTATTTAAATACCTTTTAAGTCTTTCTGCCAATATTGAAGCAAAAATTTTATAGTGCGAGTTTATTTATTTTATTTATTTATAATTTAATTTCTATACCGCCCTTTTCCCAAAGGACTCAGGGTGGTTTACAGCCATATTACAGCCATATTAAAGCACAGAATATAAATAACAAATTTAAAAGGAATTAAAAACAAATATTTAGTAGGCCAAATCAACTAAAACGGTCATAGACCGACATAAAACCGAAGATTTTGCAAAGGTTGCAAAGGTTGCAAAGGTGTTGCAAAGGTTGCAAAGGTTGCAAAGGTTGCAAAGGTTGCGAAGGTGTTGCGAAGGTTGTAGAGAGTGTGGTGGCACGGCAGCTACCCCAATACCTGGTTGAAGCTGTCTATCTAGACCCGTTCCAGTCTGGCTTCCGGCCCGGATATAGTACGGAGACAGCTTTGGTCGCATTGGTGGATGATCTCTGGAGGGCCAGAGACAGGGGTTGTTCCTCTGCCCTGGTCCTATTAGATCTCTCAGCGGCTTTTGATACCATCGACCATGGTATCTTGCTGCACTGGTTGGAGGGGTTGGGAGTGGGAGGCACCGTTTATCAGTGGTTCTCCTCCTATCTCTCTGACCGGTCGCAGACGGTGTTGACAGGGGGGCAGAGATCGACCCCGAGGCGCCTCACTTGTGGGGTGCCGCAGGGGTCGATTCTCTCGCCTCTCCTGTTCAACATCTATATGAAGCCGCTGGGTGAAATACCAACTGTATGCTGATAATACGCAGCTGTACTTTTCCACCCCAACGAAGCTGTTGAAGTGCTGTCACGGTTCCTGGAAGCCGTATGGGTCTGGATGGGGAGAAACAGGCTCAAGCTCAATCCCTCCAAGACGGAGTGGCTGTGGATGCCGGCACCCTGGTACAGTCAGCTGCAGTTGCGGCTGACTGTTGGGGGTGAGTCATTGGCCCCAGTGGAAAGGGTGCACAACTTGGGTGTTCTCCTGGATGGACGGCTGTCGTTTGAAGATCATTTGACGGCCGTCTCCAGGAGAGCTTTTCACCAGGTTCGCCTGGTTCGCCAGTTGCGCCCCTTCCACGACCGGGATACCTTATGAACGGTCACTCATGCTCTCGTTACCTCTAGCTTGGATTATTGCAATGCTCTCTACATGGGGCTCCCCTTGAAGTGCACTCGGAGGCTTCAGTTAGTCCAGAATGCAGCTGCACGGATTATAGAAGGAGCCGCACGTGGCGCCCGTGTAACACCTGCGCAGACTGCACTGGCTGCCTGTGGTCTTTCGGGTGCACTTTAAGGTGTTAGTTACTACCTTTAAAGCGCTCCATGGCTTAGGGACTGGGTACTTACGGGACCGCCTGCTGTTACCTCATGCCTCCCACCAACCCGTACGCTCACACAGAGAGGGACTTCTCAGGGTGCCGTCCGCCAGGCAATGCCGGCTGGCGGCCCTCAGGGGAAGAGCCTTCTCTGTGGGGGCTCCTACTCTCTGGAACGAACTTCCCCCTGGCTTGCGCCAATTGCCTGACCTTCGGACCTTTCGCTGCGAGCTGAAGACTTATTTATTTACTCGCGCGGGGTTGGCTTAAATTTTAAATTTTTTAAATTTTAAATTTTTGGATGTATTTTAATTGGGTTTTAGATTTTAATATGTTTTAAATTTCGGCCAATTTTATAATAAGTTTTTTAATTGTTTATTTTAATTGTATTTTGTTACTGTTTTTATTTCGGCTGTACACTGCCCTGAGTCCTTAGGGAGAAGGGCGGTATAAAAATCTAATAAATAATAATAAATAATAATAATAATAATAATAACCCCTTTAAAATTACAATTAAAATACATTTAGGCTAGTCCCGCACAATGAAATAATAAAGTCTTCAGTTCACGTTTGAAGGTCCGGAGATCGAGGAGTTGGCGTAGCCCTGGAGGCAGCTCATTCCAAAGGGCCGGTGCTGCCACAGAGAAGGGTCTCCCCCTGGGGGCCGCCAACTGACATTGTTTGGTCGACGGCACCCTGAGAAGGCCCACTCTGTGGGAGTGCACAGGTCGTTGGGAGGCTATTGGTGGCAGAAGGCGGTCTCGTAGATATCCCAGTCCTAAGCCATGGAGCGCTTTAAAGGTGGTCACTAACACCTTGAATTGCACCCGGAAGGCTACCGGCAGCCAGTGCAGGCCATGCAGGATAGGTGTTATATGGGAGCAATGCGGTGCTCCCTCTATCACCCGCGCAGCCACATTCTGGACTAGCTGGAGCCTCCTGGTGCTCTTCAAGGGGAGCCCCATGTAGAGAGCATTGCAATAGTCCAGGCGGGAAGTAACGAGGGCGTGAGTGACCGTGCGTAAGGAGTCCCAGTCAAGGAAGGGGCGCAACTGGCGAATCAGGCGAACCTGATAAAATGCTCCCCTGGCAATGGCCGTCAAATGTTCTTCTAAGGACAGCCGATCATCCAGGAGAACACCCAAGTTGCGCACCCTCCCCTGGGGGCCAATACTTCACCCCCAATAGTCAGCGAAGGCGTAAGCTGACTGTACCGGGATGCCGGAACCCACAGCCACTCTGTCTTGGAGGGGTTGAGCTGGAGCCTGTTCCTCCCCATTCAGACCCGCACAGCTTCAAGACACCGGACCATCACCTCAACGGCTTCATTGGGGTGGTTCGGGGTGGAACTGTACAGCTGAGTATCATCAGCGTACAGGTGGTATTCCACCCCGAAACCATGGATAAACTCACCCAGCGGCTTCATGTAGATGTTGAACAGGAGAGGTGAGAGAACCGACCCCTGTGGCACCCCACAAGTGAGGCACCTTGAGGTCGACCTCTGCCCCCCTGCCAACACCGTCCGCGAATGGTCAGAGAGATAGAAGGAGAACCACCGATAAACGGTGCCCCCTACCCCCAATCCCTCCAACTGCCACAGCAGGATACCATGGTCGATGGTATCAAAAGCCACCGAGAGATCTAAAAGAACCAGGACAGAGGAACATCCCCTGTCCCGAGTGCTCCAGAGGTCATCCACCAACGCAACCAAAGTCGTCTCAGTGCTATATCCAGGTCTGAAGCCAGACTGGAACGGGTCTAGATAGACAGGTATCGGGGAAGCTGATATGCCACCACACTCTCAACAACCTTCGCCAAAAAGCGAAAGTTGGAGACTGGACGATAGTTCGCCAATACAGCTGGGTCGAGGGAAGGCTTCTTGAGGAGGGGCCTCACCACCGTCTCTTTCAAGGCGGTGGGGAAGGTACCCCCCAACAAAGGGCGTCCTTTGGAGGGCCTCTAGGGAAATGGGTGGGAGTTTGTTTTCCAGTGCACTCTGCTCGACTGCGATCCTTTGCCAGCTCGATTTCCATCTCCGCTGCCAGGGTATACCAGCCGTACAATGTGGTTGGAGAGGCCCGTGCCCGGCTCAGTGCATACAGATCTCCATTCAGGCCATCTTTGTAAATCTCCACAAGGGTCACCTCCAACCATCCTCTCATCAAGGGAACCAGATCACTAAACTCCTGGTTGTAGTCAGCCACTGGTCTCCTCCCTTGCCTGATGGTTTTCATCCAGCCTTTGGCCTTCTGCTCTGCCAGGGGGGTCCTCTAACCTCCTCCTCAGTGCAGTCATAAAATGCTCGTAGTTTTGCAGTAAGGGGGAGTGCCCGCTGTATAATGACACAAACCACGCAGCTGCTCTTCCAGTTAGGTTTTGGGTCACAGCTCTAACATGCACCACCTGCGACCAATATTCTTCCCCCCAGTCCATCATATGGTTATTCACTAATGCCAGGAACAGTCCTAGCGCCTTGGCATCTCCATCGAATTTCCCAGATATGGGGGGAATTTTAGGTTTTTTCCTTCCTCCGCGCAGCCTCACTTGGCCAGCAGGTGGTGTACGCCCTCCATCCGACTCAGCTGTCTCTGGGAAGGGGATTTCTGGTTCTGGTTCTTCCAAAATCTCTACGCATTGGGAAACTCCCCCAGTTGCTCCCCTAGCAATTTCTTCATCCTCTTCTCCCTACCCCCTGGAGGACCGAATAGGGGATTCATACCTTTGGCGAGCTGCTTGCCTTACTTTCACCTCACAGTAAAGACGCAATGCCTCGTCCAACTGGAGCCTGTCTCTGATTTCCTGCTCTTGTTTCCAATCTGAAAGTCTGGCCTTCCCCTTTTTCCTTTTAGTCACTCCAGAAGGAAGCATTTCAGGATCTGGCTGCCACATTTTTTCTTCCAGCTGCAATTGCTCCATCCATCGGGTTCTGCAATCCTCCAGTTCAGGGTTAAAACTAACAGAAGAAATACCTCTGGGCGGCTCCTCCAGTTCAGCAGCTGGCTGGCTTCCCATCAAAGTTTTCATTTCGACCCCCGCGGTATTTAGGTTTAAATCCTGGTTGGTCGACATGATGTGGGATCCAACTAAATGTCAGGCTGCCTCTGATTATATTTAGGAAAGAATACACCTTGACTTCATTTGAAAATAAAGAAAAGTACTTTTACTAAATACATCCGGACAACAGCAGTGTAAAGTTGGATCTGAGACAGAATATGGCTAACATCCGATATCCCTTCGTTAGTCCCTCCTTCCCA
The DNA here is from genome assembly GCF_028640845.1 of Ahaetulla prasina. Taxonomy (NCBI): domain Eukaryota; kingdom Metazoa; phylum Chordata; class Lepidosauria; order Squamata; family Colubridae; genus Ahaetulla; species Ahaetulla prasina. Next base: position 69,922,136 of record NC_080543.1, read on the forward strand.
CAAAAGGTCAGGCAGGCCTGGTCCAATGCCAGCTCCTTCTCGCCCCCCGTGGTAATCTTCTTCAGAAGGTCTCCGGCAGTTTCTTATCTCAGGAATGCAGGGTACGTTGGAAAGCCCGCTCATCTGCCATTTATGCTGATTGAAACATTTGCTGCCCCCTCCCCTCCTTTTATGTCAGACAACACTCTTTTTTTTATTATTGAAAAGGTTTTACAACAATTAAATTTTTTCCCCTCCCTTCCCCCCTCCCCCTCTTTCCCCCCTCCCTCCAAAACCCCCCTCCCCCCCGACTTCCCGGAGCAAACAGTTTATAGTTCAATAAACAAACAATCATACATTAAATTTTTAAAATCTAACACAATTATAATCCTTCTCTCTCAAATAACCTGACTTCTTCCATTAAAATCAAAAACAACATCCTTCATTCAAAGGCAATCTGAAATTTCTTAATCTGATATCTATTTTGAATATAATCAATCCAATTCTTCCATTCTTTTAAATATTTTTCTTGAGTATTGTCTTTCAAGAAGGCTGAGATTTTAGCCATCTCAGCCAAATTGGAAACTTTCAATATCCATTCTTCTATTGTGGGTAGTTCTTTTTTCTTCCAGTATTGTCCAATCAACAGTCTTGCTGCTGTTATTAAATTGAAAATCAACTTAGTCTCAATCACTGTACAGTCCGTTGTTATTCCCAAAAGGAAAAATTGCGGTAGGAATTTTATCTTCTTCTTCAGAATATTCTGCATAATCCACCAGATTCTTATCCAGAAAGACTTAATTTTCTTACAAGTCCACCATACATGAAAATATGTAGCATCATCACAATTACATCTCCAACATTTCGCTTGCATATCTGGATACATACATGATAATTTCTTAGGTTCTAAATGCCATCTATAAAACATCTTATAAAAATTTTCCCTTAAATTCTGCGCTTGCGTAAATTTAACATTTCTAACCCAAATTTTTTCCCATGTTTCCAACATTATTGGTTCTTGAATATTCTGTGCCCATTTTATCATACAATCCTTTATTAAATCTCTTTCAGAATCTATTTCTATCAACACAGTATACAATCTCTTTATATGCCCCTGGGTTTGATTTCTAATTTGTTTAACCAAATTTTCTTCATTTTGAATAATACCAATTTTCTGATCTTCTTTCCATCTAGCCTTTAACTGTCCATATTGAAACCAAGTATAATTCCTCCCTTCTTCTTTTAATGTATCCAAAGATTTTAGTTGTAGATTTCCCCTCTCATTATATAAAAGATCTTTATAAGTAATCATTTCTTGTTCCTGTTCTATATTTATATTCTCTACTGCATGCCGAGGACTTACCCATATAGGAATTTTATAATTTAACTTATAATAATATTTTTTCCAGACACGCAGAAGAGAAATTCTCAACACATGATTCTTAAAAGCTTTATCTATTTTCTTATCATACAATAAATATGCATGCCAACCATATAATAAATTATAAGCTTCTATATTCAAAATCCTTTCCTCCGTCAAATTAAACTTATTACTGAAAGAACAACTGCTTCATAATACAGTTTTAAATTAGGCATTTTTAATCCTCCTCTTTCCTGTGTATCTTGCATTATTTTCATTTTGACTCTCACTTTTTTCCCTTCCCATATAAATTTATTAATTCCAATCTGCCATTCTTCCAAATTTTTGTCTTTCTTAATTATTGGTATCATCTGAAACAAGAACAAGAATTTAGGCAAAACATTCGTTTTTATAGCTGCTATTCTCCCCAACAAAGATAATTGTAATTTTTTCCAAGTATTCATTTCCTTCTGAATTTAGACAACACTCTTAAAGGGCCCTCTTCTGTTAATCTGAATAGGATAGTATACATCTTAGGTTCATGGCTATTTTACATTAACATAGTGACACTGCAATCTAACTACTGAATACAAATTGCACACATATAACACAAATAGAGTGAAGCATGGAGTGGAGGATGACAGCTATTAAAAGTTGTTTGTTATTTGTTGTTGTTTGTTATTTCCACCATCAAAATTCTTCCATCTTCATCTGTATAGACTTTCTCCGCTGAGATTGTATCTCTTATATATAGCACTACTCCTCTTTTCTTACATTGTGGCAGTGAAGTAAATGTTTTCCCTAACTTTGGTTGTACCAATAATTGTTCGTGTTGTTTTTTGATATGTACTTCTTGTAGACAGATTATGTCAACGTGAACCGAGATCGACTAGAGCAATAAACCCTTCTTATAAAGTATGAAATGGAAGAGAAAAAATTGATTACAATAAACATAAATGGACTTAATTTAGTTACTAAAAGAAGAAAAATATTTCATAGATTAGAGAAATTAAAATGAACCTTTTATTGAACGGAAGTGATTGCAGGACAAAAGTAAAGCAGGCTCTAAAGTCTAGGCAATTCTGTTAGGATAAAGGAGTTAGAAACCACTCCCCTCAGTCCGATGTTTAATGAGCCAAACCACAGGTGCGAAGATATTGTATAGATGGTCATCCCGGGAAGGAGATAAGAACTTTGAAAGATGCATGCTTTGGAGTTTTTACTTGGGGAGGGGTTTTTCTGGAATGCTGACATAAGGGACTGTTCCCAGGCATTTCTTTCAGTAGGCTTCGGAACTGAGAAAACAGATGTCTTACACATTCCCCAAAGCATAGGGCTGATAGGTTTCAGAGCTAGGGTTATAAACTAAGGGATTACATGATATGTAGGAAACAGGAAGAGGGTAATAAGTGAATAAATGATCCAGGCCGCCTCTCCACAGAAATGGCAGTATCACGATAGGGAACTGACACATAATAAACTTGACTTTCTACAATAATAATATTTATAATTATATAACATCTCAGCTGGTTTAATTATTCTTATGAGTTTGTACCAATAATTATAGATGGTGCCATTGCCTTCTAGATTACTAATATTAGATTCAACATTGAAATTGCTTTAGATCTTTTCTGTTACTTTATCAGTCTAACACTATATATTAAACCTGTGAAACCATTTAATTAGATATTGGTATCTTTCATTTATTTATTTATTTATTTATTTATTTTTCATATTTGTATACCGCCCTATCTCCCTAGGGACTCAGGGCGGTTCACAGGCAATTAAAAATACATATAAATACAAGTTAAAATAACAGTTAAAAAACTTATTCTATAGCCCATTATTAAAATAATATAAAAATAAAAACCCGTTTAAAACCAATAAATTTAAAATCTAATCCAGTCCCGCGCAGATGAATAAATATGTTTTGAGCTCGCGACGAAAGGTTCGGAGGTCCGGAAGTTGACGCAGTCCTGGAGGGAGTTCGTTCCAGAGGGTGGGAGCCCCCACAGAGAAGGCCCTTCCCCTGGGCGTCGCCAGACGACACTGCCTAGCTGACGGCACCCTGAGGAGTCCCTCTCTGTGAGAGCGCACGGGCCGGTGAGAGGTATTCGTTAGCAGTAGGCGGTCCCGTAAATAGCCCGGCCCTATGCCATGGAGTTCATAAACTTTACAAAGCAGATATGAATGAAACAAATAGAAATATTTAAGACTTTAAAATAAATTGGATTCTGAAGGTAAATTAACATTTCTAGATTATATATAGAATCATACATTTTGCCCAGAAATTGTTTTTGTAGGATGCATTTATTTTATATTTGAAACCTTAAGGTTAACATGTTGAATAATTTAGATTTTGTAATCTGTTTCTAAATTTAGGATGAAAAAGCTATATAAATGAGTGGTTAGTGCTTTAAATTCAAGGACACTTAAATTGAAATTAGATTTACAATCCCTTATTACACACTGATAGCATAATATATTTCAGAAATGAAGTACAGTATTGGCTTGTAAACAATTCCTAGATCTATATGGTCATAGGCATATTCAATTCTAATTCTGTAGATTCAAATAACATGTTAAAAATTTCCTAGAATAAAAGTTTAAGAGAGATACTATAGATAGGAAAGTATCAGTATTTCTGCCCTTTCCAACATTTTTTGCCTGCAGACTTTTCCCCCAAGCCATTTCATAGGGTTCAATATGTAGGTTTCTTAGATAAAATATCATCATGGCAGGAATATATTTGTATATGAAATTTATAAAAATCCAAAAAAGGATAAAATAAAAACTACAAAATTAATAATAAAAAGTTAAAATTTGCATTACAGTTCAAATACATAGATATTATTTACAAAAATAAATACTATTTAAATACACAATATAATTCATTGGAGTACACCTGAGTTTTCATCACTATTTACTAACAGGTGAAGCAGTTCTGCTTGTCCTTCCTTTGTTTTTTTTTTCATATTAAAATTTGAACCTGAATAGAAACATTCTTCTGTCAGATTATTATCATTCAGTAGCTATTCAATTAAAGGATTTTCTTCTGTAATAGAGAACCTAAAACACTCTGTAGTTACACACACACACACACACACACACACACACACACACACACACACATTTCATTCCACCTATTTCTTATTTTTCTTATCTGCATAATCTGAGATCAGTGTTTGTAGAAAGGTTTTGCTCACTGTTGCTTTATGTCCACTAAATCTCACTACTCTTTATACAATTGTTATATGAAGTAATTTTAAATTTTCTGCAAATTCTCCATAGATATGGAATCAGTAGCTTAATTATGGATGATATTTCCTGCTAGCTTCCACATTCTCAACTTTATGCACAGCTTACAATGTTTAGTTTGGTTACTGATGGGAGAATTTGATGGAATATCTATAGCAGTCAGAAATCTGCTACCATTCTTTATGGTTTCTTATTTATCATAAAATACTTTAGACCTCACTTTTCTTATTTACTGATGGGGGTAATTTCATTAGATTTTTTATGGTGGAATTATCAGCTGAAGAAGTAGGGACCCTTTGAGGGGGAGTAAAAAGACATTCCAGAATGGAATTGGTTCAGGAGAACAAATGTCTGAAGTCAAACTTGAAGGCAATCTGGTGAGATTCTTGTAATATAGGTGATTAGCAATAAACTACATACTAGTGCATATTCATGGAGTAGTTCTGGTTGCTTGCGCTTGGCATTTTTCCTTTTTCTGTCATGAATGGATAGAGAGAGAACAGACAAAAAAGATATAGTGAGATAAACAAACACACATATACAAAGAAGCATTAAAGTATTAAACATCTTATATTTGAACTGATGACTCATCACCGATATTTAAGACCACCTGCACAATATTCAGTTTTAATAAACTGTTATTTCTCCCTACACAATTTTATGTAACATGTAGGTTTTCTGTACACTCTGTTTCTAGAATTCACAGATTCCATACTTGAAAATAAGGAATAGTGGTGATAAAAAAATATATCTTTGAGTGGTATCAGCTTTGTTACAGAATACAGGTGAAACTCAAAAAATTAGAATATCGTGCAAAAGTTCATTTATTTTAGTAATGCAACTTAAAAGGTGAAACTAATATATGAGATAGACTCATTACATATAAAGCGAGATAGTTCACACCTTGATTTGTCATAATTTTGATGATTATGGCTGACAGCTCATGAAAACCCCAAATTCACAATCTCAGAAAATTAAAATATTACATGAAATCAATAAAACAAGGATTGTACATAGAACAATATCGGACCTCTGAAAAGTATAAGCATGCATATGTACTCAGTACTTGGTTTGGGCCCCTTTTGCATCAATTACTGCCTCAATGCGGCATGGCATGGATGTTATCAGCATGTGGCACTGCTGAGGTGTTATAGAAGACCAGGATGCTTCAATAGCGGCCTTCAGCTCTTCGGCATTGTTCGGTCTCATGTCTCTCATCTTTCTCTTGGCAATGCCCCATAGATTCTCTATGGGGTTCAGGTCAGGCGAGTTTGCGGGCCAACCAAGCACAGTAATCCCATGGGCATTGAATCCGGTTTTGGTACTTTTGGCAGTGTGGGCAGGTGCCAAGTCTTGCTGGAAAATGAAGTCAGCATCCCCATAAAGCTCATCTGCGGAAGGAAGCATGAAATGCAATAAAATCTCCTGGTAGATGGCTGCATTGACCCTGGACTTAATGAAGCACAGTGGACCAACTCCAGAAGATGACATGGCTCCCCAATTCAACACAGACTGTGGAAACTTCACACTGGACTTCAAGCATCTTGCAGTGTGTGCCTCTCCATTCTTCCTCCAGACTCTGGGTTTTTGGTTTCCAAATGAGATGCAAAAGTTGCTCTTATCAGAAAAGAGGACTTTGGACCAATGAGCAACAGACCAGTTCTTTTTTTCTTTAGCCCAGGTAAGATGCTTCTGACGTTTGTTCTTCAGGAGCGGCTTGACAAGAGGAATACGACATTTTTTTTTTGTTTAAAAAAGTTTTATTTTAACATTCTTCTCCAATAACATATCCAATAACATATTTAATGTACCATCATATACAATTAATCGGATCTGCCCGGTCACCACCCCCTTCCTTTTCCTTTTACTCTCCTTCTCTACCTTCTTCTACTTTCCACAACCATCCCCCCCTCTCTTATCTACATCCTCTCCTTCTCTCCCTACTCCTTTCTTCTCCCTCTTCTATCCCTCTTCCTTCCTTTCCTCTTCCTCCTCTTCTCTTTCCTACCTCCTTCTCTCTTCTACTTCCTTCTTTCCCATCATTCTGAAGTGGTAGCCGGGCAGCTCCGATCTTACATTAATTATACATCTTCAATCATCTTTGTACATTAACTATCAATCCCTTTTCTACCCCTCCCCTTTCTTCCTTCCTCCCCACCCCGGGACTTCCGAGAACCGAATACAGGGTATGAAACTAACAACAAAAATTAAAATATAGCACAAATCATAATCCATAATCATTCCTTAAAACCTCCACTCCCCTTCCAGAGACAAAGAAGATACTTTTCTTCCAATCCATTATATATCAGACCATTCCACTCCTAGAGTTCTCAGAAATTTCCGATTGAGTTAGTGCTTGTTCTTGAATAAAGTACATAGTTTTTAATATCCAACCTTCATCAATCAATATCAAAACAACGTTCCATCTTCCAATATTCACCAAGGGGTCTTCTAAAATGTCTTTCTTCCTTAAGCAGTCTCTCAAGAATAGTTCATATTTCCAACTTAATTTCTTTAATTTTTCTGTCCAACCTTCAAGGGTAAACAATAGTCCATCTTTTCACATCTTTAACATTTATATACAACAAATAATATTACAAATATCCAATATATCAATTGTAATAATTAAAATCTTCACTTTACCTTACTTATATCAAATAACATTATTAAAATTACACCTATAACTTATCCAAAATATATCTATTATAACAATTACATTCTAATTAGCCATATAACAACATTACATCCATCTCTTAAATATAATATTTAATCCAAATTCCTAAATTTTACTATCTATCCTCCAAAGTTAAACAATATTCCATCTTCCTATTCCTTTATACCTGAAATATATCAAATAGTACCCCTAAAATTACACATTTATATCCACAATAAATCATTTACAAAAATTAACCATAATCATATATAATAAAGTTAAACATCTCCCTCCCCTTCTTCTGTCTTACATTTTCCACCATCTTTTCACCATTCAACTTAACATCTATTAATAAAGAATTCCCAATCTTTAATACATTAGTATAAAAATCTCGTGCTTTACAAATTGTATTGAGAAAATACTTTCTTCCTTTATAATTCACTGTTAAACCAGCTGGAACCTCCCATCTAAAATATATCTGATGTTTCTTAAACTCACCCACCAAAAAGGCAAATTCTTTTCTCTTTCTTAACATTTTAGGAGGAATTTCCTTCATCATTATTATATCTTGTCCTAATATTTGAAATTTATTTTTATAAAATGCTTGCAAAATTCCATACCTAATCTTCTTATTTGTAAAATAAATAACCACATCTCTCGGTAAACACTTCTGCCTTGCCCTCCAAGAATTAACACGATAAATTTTTTCAATATTAACTTCAAAATCTTCTGGTTCCACTCCCTCTATCTGAGCAAAGGCCTGAATAAAAATCTCTTTCAAATTTTCTTCCTTACACTCTTTTAATCCTCTCACCCTTATTGCATATTCCATTAATTTATATTGTAATATAACCCTTTCTTCATCTGCCTTATCAACTTAACCTGAATATCATCTATTTTATTTTCTAAATTCAGATTAATTTGAACTTCATCTATTTTCCTTTGCAAATCTAAATTAATTTGGTTAAATTCATCCAGTCTTTCTGTGTGCTAGATAACAATAATGGGGTAATTGATTCCTTTAATTTTTTCATCTCCCTCCCCTTCTTCTGTCTTACATTTTCCACCATCTTTTCACCATTCAACTTAACATCTATTAATAAAGAATTCCCAATCTTTAATACATTAGTATAAAAATCTCGTGCTTTACAAATTGTATTGAGAAAATACTTTCTTCCTTTATAATTCACTGTTAAACCAGCTGGAATCTCCCATCTAAAATATATCTAATGTTTCTTAAACTCATCCACCAAAAAGGCAAATTCTTTTCTCTTTCTTAACATTTTAGGAGGAATTTCCTTCATCATTATTATATCTTGTCCTAATATTTGAATTTTATTTTTATAAAATGCTTGCAAAATTCCATACCTAATCTTCTTATTTGTAAAATAAATAACCACATCTCTCGGTAAACACTTCTGCCTTGCCCACCAAGAATTAACACGATAAATTTTTTCAATATTAACTTCAAAATCTTCTGGTTCCACTCCCTCTATCTGAGCAAAGGCCTGAATAAAAATCTCTTTCAAATTTTCTTCCTTACACTCTTTTAATCCTCTCACCCTTATTGCATATTCCATTAATTTATATTGTAATATAACCCTTTCTTCATCTGCCTTATCAACTTAACCTGAATATCATCTATTTTATTTTCTAAATTCAGATTAATTTGAACTTCATCTATTTTCCTTTGCAAATCTAAATTAATTTGGTTAAATTCATCCAGTCTTTCTTCTGTCTGTGTGCTAGATAACAATAATGGGGTAATTGATTCCTTTAATTTTTTCATCTCCCTCCTCTGCTCTTCCACCAAATCTTTAAAATCCAGCATTTCTTTCTCCATTTCATTAAATTTTTTATCTATTTCTGAAAGATGAGCCTCAATGAGCTCCTGTAAAAAATTCCTTAGACTTTCTTTAATATCCTCTCTCAATTTCCGTACCTGAAGTGAAGAAATTTCCAATATTTTAGAAGTGGTTAAATCTCTTTGCTTAAAGAGAGGAATATGACATTTGAAGCCCATGTCCAGGATCTGTCTATGTGTGGTAGCTCTTGATGCACTGACTCCAGCCTCAGTTCACTCCTTGTGACAGTCCCCAACACTTTTGAATGGCCTTTTCCTGACAATCCTCTCCAGGCTGCGGTCATCCCTGCTGCTTGTGCACCTTTTTCTTCCACACTTTCCCCTTCCACAAGACTTTCTTTGATACAGCACTTTGGGAACATCCAACTTCTTTTGCAATTACTTTTTGAGGCTTTCCCTCCTTATGGAGGGTGTCAATGATGGTTTTCTGCATAACTGTCAGGTCAGCAGTCTTTCCCATGATTGTGATTCCTACTGATCCAGACTGCGAGACCATTTAAAGGCTCAGGAACCCTTTGCAGGTGTTACAGCTTAATTAGCTGATTAGAGTGGGACCCTTTGAGCCTAGAATATTGAACCTTTTCACAATATTCTAATTTTCTGAGATTGTGAATTTGGGGTTTTCATGAGCTGTAAGCCATAATCATCAAAATTATGACAAATCAAGGCGTGAACTATCTCACTTTGCATGTAATGAGTCTATTTCATATATTAGTTTCACCTTTTAAGTTGCATTACTGAAATAAATGAACTTTTGCATGATATTATAATATTTTTAGTTTCACCTGTATCTTTGAAGCCTATCTTGCTTGCGTTTATTCTTGGAATGTGAAGATTTCTAACTCTTTGGAAAATGTGCCATCCAGACTGTAAGGTAAATGTCCTTGGTATATCATTTTCTAATACACCTTTTAAAGTACAAAATCAAAGCTGTTCATCAATATAGGTTTAGCAGCAACTGTGAAAGTATGTTATACAAACTGACACATTTCTGTTTGTAGCATACTTTTTCATACTTTTTTCTTGGATTGATGATCCAAGATGGCGCCACTGAAGGCTGCCTCAGTGAAATGCTCTCTAATGGTTTTTTTTTATTATTATTATTATTATTCTCTGCGACTCACTATGGATTTCATACTCATGAGACCATCTGCTAAAAATTAAGCAACATTTCTTTAAGAAGCAGCTTTCTTTGATCTCACACAACCCTGTCTTTACAAATGCGGAGGGGATTCTAACACAGGAAGAAGCAATTTCCCCAGAGCCATGGATTACCAAAAAAACCAAACAGAAGAAACAGAAAAGGAGAGGTAAAAGGGCGGGAATTTTAAACAAATTAAGGAATAGGAAAAATAAAACTCCTCTGCCTTCAATTTTCTTAACCAATGTACGTTCCCTTGCTAATAAGATGGATGAAATACTCCTTTTAAAGAGATACAATTCTGATTTTTACAATTCAGCAGCCCTATGCTTCTCTGAAACCTGGTTAAATGAATCAATTGAAGATAGCAGCTTGCGTATCCCAGGGTTTCGACAATCATATAGAATTGCAGAAATGTCAAGTAAAAAGAAGGGAGGAGGCTTATGTTTATATATCAACAACAGCTGGTCTTAGGATATAACTATAATATATAGATTCTGTGACAAAAACTTAGAGACATTAATTATCAACTGCAAACCATATTATTCACCTCGTGAATTTTCCTCATTTTTTCTAATTGCTGTTTATGTCCCACCACAAGCCTATGTAAACAAGGCATTATGAACTCTAGCTGACCAAATTATGGAGGCTGAAGCCAAATACCCCGATTCACTGGCCATTATTTTGGGAGATCTAAACAAGGCAAATTTAAGGAAAGAGCTACCAAAATACTTTCAGCATGTCAATTGTCCCACTAGAGGCAAGAATTCTTTAGACCATTGCTACACAACACTAAAAGTTGCTTATCGGTCTTTACCACAAGCAGCTGTAGGACACTCTGATCATTGCTTGATTCACCTTGTATCTGCTTACAGGCAAAGACTTAAAACAACAAAACCAACAATTAAATCAGTGAAGATCTGGACGGAGGAGTCAAAATTAAAGCTGCAGGTCTGCTTTGACTGCACTGATTGGAACATTTTTGAAGATACCTCTGCAGACCTGGATGAACTCACAGATACTGTAACATCATATATCAGCTTCTGTGAAGACCTATGTGTACCGACAAAGAACTTGCAAATATACAGTAACAACAAACCTTGGTTCACACCTAAACTTAAGCAGCTACGTCATTCCAAAGATGAAGCCTACAGGAAAGGTGATAAAATGCTATACAATCGGACCAGAAATGTACTAACAAGGGAGATAAGAGCAGCAAAAAGAAGCTACTTTGAAAAGCTAAAGAATCAGTTTTCAGCAAATGAACCAACAAACATGTGGAAAACTCTTAAAAATATCACCGGCTATGGCAAACCTCCCTCCCAGGCTAAAGGAAATCAACAACTGGCAGATGACCTGAATGTGTTTTACTGCAGGTTTGAAAGGAAACTACAGCCACCTATCTCCATAACCCCCATCTCAGACACACCAACAACAGCCAAGCCTCCTACAACTGACCTCATCCCATTGGGTTCACAACCTCTAGTGATCACAGAAAAGGCAGTGCAGGACCTATTTCACTGACAAAAGCCAGGAAAAGCTCCAGGCCCAGACAAGTTAACTCCTTCTTGCTTAAAAGTCTGTGCTGACCAATTGGCCCCCATCTTCACCCGTATCTTCAATAAATCACTAGTTGTGTGCTATGTTCCTTCTTGCTTCAAACCCTCTACTATCATCCCAGTGCCAAAGAAGCCCACTATCAAGGAACTGAATGACTACAGACCAGTTGCTTTAATATTTGTAGTCATGAAAGCCTTTGAAAGGCTAGTGCTTTCCTACTTGAAAACCATCACGGATCTGCTATTAGACTCCTTGCAATTTGCATACCGAGCAAATAGATCAACAGATGATGCTGTTAATATGGCTCTGCACTACATCTTACAACATCTTGAATCTCCAAAGACCTATGTAAGGGTCCTCTTTGTAGACTTTAGTTCAACATTCAATACCATCATTCCAGACACTCTTCTAACTAAGCTAAACCAACTACAAGTACCTGAACAGACTTGTAAGTGGATCACAAGCTTCCTAACAAACAGGAAGCAGCAGGTAAAGCTAAGCGGGATCACTTCAGATACCTGTACAATTAGCACAGGGGCCCCCCAAGGCTGTGTGCTCTCCCCACTTCTCTTCTCTCTGTATACCAATGACTGCATCTCCAACGATCCATCTGTTAAATTACTGATGTTCGCAGATGACACAACAGTGATTGGTCTCATTTGAGACAATGACGAATCTGCATATAGATGTGCAGTCGAACGACTAGCCTTGTGGTGCGACCATAACAATCTGGAACTAAACACACTCAAAATTGTAGAAATGGTGGTAGACTTTAGGAGAAACCCTTCCATACTTCCACCTCTCACAATTATTGAGTCTGTCATTTGCACCTCTATAACTGTCTGGTTTGGTTCTGCAACCCAACAAGAAAGACACAGACTTCAGAGGATAATTAGAACTGCAGAAAAAATAATTGCTACCAACCTGCCTTCCATTGAGGACCTGTATACTGCACGAATCAAGAAGAAGGCCGTGAAAATATTTACAGATCCCTCACATCCAGGACATAAACTGTTTCAACTCCTACCCTCAAAACGACGCTATAGAGCACTGCACAACAGAACAACTAGACACAAGAACAGTTTTTTCCCAAAGGCCATCACTCTGCTAAACAAATAATCCCCTCAACACTGTCAAACTATTTACTAAATCTGCACTACTATTAATCTTCTCATAGTTCCCATCACCAATCTCTTTCCACTTATGACTATATGACTGTAACTTTGTTATTGGCAATCCTTATGATTTATATTGATATATTGACCATCAATTTTGTTGTAAATGTTGTACCTTGATGAACGTATCTTTTCTTATATGTACACTGAGAACATATGCACCAAGACAAATTCCTTGTGTGTCCAATCACACTTGGCCAATAAAAATTCTATTCTATTCTATTCTATTCTATTCTATTCTATTCTATTCTATTCTATTCTATTCTATTCTATGAAAATGACGCTACAGAACATTGCACACCAGAACAACTAGACACAAGAACAGTTTTTTCCCGAAGGCCATCACTCTGCTAAACAAATAATTCCCTCAACACTGTCAAACTATTTACTAAATCTACACTACTATTAATCTTCTCATCGTTTACATCACCAATCTCTTTCCACTTATGACTGTATGACAGTGACTTTTTGTTGCTATCATTAAGGGTTAAATTGCAACCTATGACCATCATTTGTGTTGTAAATGTACCTTTGATGTATTTTTTCTTTTTTTCCCCTTTTTCTTTTATGTACACTGAGAGCATATGCACCAAAACAAATTCCTTGTGTGTCCAATCACACTTGGCCAATAAATTCTATTCTAATTCTAATTCTAATTCTAATGTTTTAGCCTCCAGTCCCCTAATCATCTTTGCTGCTCTTCTCTGCACTCTTTCTAGAGTCTCAACATCTTTTTACATCATGGCGACCAAAATTTACTAAGCGATCTAGGAACAGTTTGATTCTGTTGGTCCTAAGGAAGTGGACAGGGGTAGAGTATGGGTAGTAGCCTCATGGCAAGATGCGCAGCAAATAAATTTAACAAATAAATAATGCTGAAGCCATGATAATTTATGACCTTTGCTTTCTATTTGTTCCATTTTTCAAAGACTGTCATAAAGAAATGTTGGCATTTCTGTTTATTGGGGTGGGGGCTTATTGCATTTTTTTTTTAGATTTAAATGGAAACAATAACTTCTTACAGTATAATCTTTCTGTATTCATAGTGACTAAGGGACACAGTGGTTTAATGGGTAAGATGCTGAGCTTGTCAATCGAAAGGTCGGCAGTTCAGCGGTTCGAATCCCTGGTGCCGCGTAATGGGGTGAGCTCCCGTTACTTGTCCCACCTTCTGCCAACCTAGCAGTTTGAAAGCATGTAAAAAATGCAAGTAGAAAAATAGGGACCACCTTTGGTGGGAAGATAACAGCTTTCCATGCACCTTTGGCGTTGAGTCATGCTGGCCATGGACCACGGAGACATCTTTGGACAGCGCTGGTTCTTCGACTTTGAAACAGAGATGAGCACCGCCCCCTAGATTTGGGAACAACTAGCATGTATGTGCAAGGGGAACCTTTACCTTTACCTTTATTCATAATGAATAGTACATGAAATATGACTCATTCAAAATGATACTCAAACAGACAATGGAAAATTTATTAAGGATAAGCCACCACAAAATCATAACATCGCATACTAATATAGCCTGATATTTCAGTACAAATGGGTTCATTGCTATAGTGAAATATTATTTTACTAGGATGATAAATATTTGACTACAGCAGATACAGCAGGTTTGTTGTGTTGGTAGCATTTACCCTGATAAGAAACACACGTTATTGTTTACAATTCTTGGTTATTTAAAGAAAAATAGCAACAACTGATACATAAAGATGTTTCACCATCATGTTTTAAAACTTCAAAGTAGCATTTAACCAATTATTGCATTTTTTTTTACCACCTGATATTTCTAATTGGTATTCCTTGTATAATCTCAATAATAATACAGCCAGTGGTGGGATTCAGCCAGTTTGCACCACTTCGAGAGAACCAATTGTTAACTTTCTGAGCAGTTTGGCAAACTGGTTGTTGGAAGAAATCATTAGGGCAGAGAACCGGTTGTTAAATTACTTGAATATCACCACTGAATATAGCAATAATAATCCTTGAATAACCACAATAATTAACAAGATTGCCTCAAAGCAATTTTACCATTATGAATGTTCCTAGTACATGTGTGTTGTGAACACAACACAAACATTTGTGTTTGTCTTCCTGGTTGGCTCCGTTGGCAATGGAGGTGATTTTTTTGGTCACCAACCTCTGGATCGTGTTGGACTGCTAAGACAGCGACAATCAGCTGTCCAGCGGTTCGGAAATCCCCCTCTTTGTGAGAAGAAGCGGAGGTGAGCAAAAGAAGCAGAGGTAGAGCTTCCCTAGAGCTCCTGGAAGATACCAGGGGGCTCGAAGGGTTAAGTCCCCTCAGAACTTCAAAGTGCTCCAGATCTGAGGCTTTTCTTCCTGCTTCGGCAGACCTAATTGCCGCAACCAACTGCCGGGACCAATTTTAACTTAAAGAAGATAATACCGGACTGAACAGAAACAGGAGAGCTCTAATTATAAAAGCAAGTAATCAATCAATTCCCTGTTTTGTTTTGTTTTTAAAGTTTTGGATTTGACTTTAAAGCGAAAATGGCGGTTGTTCTTTAATGAGCTACGCAGTTGAAAAACGAAAGTGTTACAATTCTCACTGTCTGCTGTTTATTGCTGAAGGCCAGCTGGAAATTTTTTTAAAACATTGTAATGAGAAGGGAGAAGAGATACTGAGACTGTTTTTTTTTTAAAAAAAAGACTTAAAAGGTTTATACGTAACATTAATTTAAAGAGAAATTTTAAGAGATGGCAGCAAAACAATTAAAGACAACTGTTACAAAAACCCCAGGAACATTAACACCGGGAGTCTCTCCAGCACATACAGCAGATACAAAATCACTAAATTTGGAAGCACTTCAGGATAATCTGAAAGAATTTATGAAAGAATCTCTTAACGATGCTATGAATTGGCAAACTTCCCAGATAGAAGATAAGTTTAAATTAATTACAGAAGAAATGTCAGAGATGAAAAAACAGATGTTAGAAATTCAAACTGGAAGGGGGCGTGGCCATGACCGTGGTGGGGTAAGGACCTTTCCTTCACTTCACAGGGCTTATTAATGAAGATTTATGAGGATTTATGTGTTTGGAATGCACCGTTACGGATGAAAGTTAATCGTGAAGTGAAAGTGTTAACAGCCCAGCAGACTGAATTTAAAACTGGTAGGTCATCCGAAACTGCTTGAATTAAGGAGTTTTTACAGCGTGGGGGTGACCTAGCCGACTGGCAGACACGATAAGTTTGGAATAAATTGTTGTCTTTTGCTTTTTCTATTATAACTATCGTGTTCTGTGTTTTACTGCTGAGGTCAAGGAGTGAATATTAAAGACTGAATTTGTCAATGAGAAGAATTTAATTGAAGATTAAATTGATCTTTTGTGTTGGAACTTGATCAGCAGCAGCAGGATTTTACTGGGCGGACAATTTTTTTTTCTCTTCTGAGAGATTAACAGCTTGTTTATGTGCTCTTACGATCACAGATAACAAAAGAGGATTTTTCCCCGAAGTTTAAGTTGGAATGAAGCAGTAAATTTCTTATTTTTTTTTCTTTTTCCTTTGCTGACGTGGAGAAAAAATGGCGCTGATTATTGTTTAAAAGCTGTGAGTTATCTGAGTTCCTGGTGGAGTGACTATGAATCACAAGCTACTGAGAGATAAATTTTCGAGTGCAAAATAAGCCGCTTCGGCTTCAATTAAAAGACTGTTGTCCCTTGATCTTCATTAAGACCCTCTGCAAAAGTGGTTTGAAATACTAGTTTGGAAACTTTTTAAGACTTTTTAAAATGACTCAACAACTTTCAGAAACGCAGCAAGTTGCTGCAGCTTTAAATAAAATTGGGGGAAAAATAGCAGGACTATCGGAGCGTATGGATAATATGACATTGGAAATGACATTGGAAATGAAAAAAATGAAACAAGAAATGAATGAAAATTTTGCAAAGCAAAGAGAGGAAATGACAATTATTAAAAATGAACTTGAGCAGATCCATGTACATGAGGCAAAAGTGGATCGGCAAATTGGTGAAATATTTTATAAAAATGAGCAGCAAGACAAGAGAATTTGTCTCCTGGAAGAAGAGATGAGGAAATATAATTTGGTTATCCGAGGAATTCCAGAAGAAAGGGTGGACAATTTGAAACAGCGGGTTTTAAAATGGATTAATGATCTTGACACGCAACTTACATTTACAATAGCAGATCTGGCAAGTGTTTTTAGAATTGGATATAGAAGACAAAATGGCTCCAACAGGAATGTGCTTGTCAGGTTCGCAAATCTCGGTGATAAGCTGGAAGTTATGGCCAAGGTGAGAGAGATGGGAGATGCTTTGAAGTTTGAAGGGAAGACTATTCAAGTCTTCCCGGATATATTAAGAGAAGAAAGGGCATGGAGATTTTTTTTTAAACCAATTACAAAAGTTTTGAGAGATAATGGAATTAAATATAATTGGAGGCCACCACAACAATTGAAATTTTTTTATAAAGGAAGGATGCGTACAATTACCCCAGACATAGATGCAATATTATATTTACGGGAGCTTGGACTGATTGAGGTGGAGGATTTGATGGAGATAAAAGATCAAATGCTTAAGATGGGTGGAATACACGCGGAAACATCAACCCCAGAAGAAGAAAAAGGGGCTATTGGGGGGCAAGACCCTAAAGGGTTAAAGAGGAAGGAAATATCACCTGTGTTGGTTGAACAGAAGAAAAGTCGTGAGGATACAGTAGGAGAAGAAGCAGATAAGAGTCTTGGAAAATACGAAGCCGAATGCGGGAGAGAGCCATCACTTTCTTTTTTCTTGAGTGATGAATTTAAATAGACAGCCCGAAAGAAGTGGCCCGGGCATTGGCACGTCCCCTCTCCCCCATTCTCTTTATAGAGGCGAAACCGACGAGGATGTGGGGGAAGAAGATTGTTTGTATTTTATTGTTTGTCTTGTTTTTTGTCTTTTTTTGGTTTTTTTATCGTTTTCTTTATGTTAAATGTTGGTTATATGGGAGTTTAATGTTAGGTTTTGGGCACAGAAAGGAAGAAGCAGGGATAGGATTGAAAAAATTATATTTTAAATGGGAGTCATAAAAATAATGTCATGGAATTTGAAGGGTACAGGGAATCAGATTAAAAGAAGAAGATTGGAATTTAAGATTAAAAGAGATTTACCAGATATTTTATTTCTACAAGAAACCCATCAGAAATCTGAAGATTCAAATAGAATGTATATAAAAGGTATGCAAATATATGAAAAAGGATTTGGAACTTCAAAAGCCAGAGGAGTTGCAACACTGATATCAGATAGGGTGTATTTTGAAAAACATCAGGTAATTTTGGATGAGGATGGAAGATATGTAATAATTGTTGGAAATCTTAATGAGGAAAAAGTGACACTTGTTAATTTATATTTACCTAATGAGAAACAAAGAGAATTTCTTGAAAAAATAACAAAAATTTTGGAGAATGAAAGTGTAGGAAAAGTAATTGTGGCTGGGGATTTTAATTTAATCAGAGATAAAATAGATAGTACTAACCCCACCCGTTGTGGAGGAGCAAATAAAATGGGGATTTTAAATACGTGGATGCTTCGAAACGGCGTGGTGGATGTGTGGAGAGAGGTCAAAGGAATTGAAAGAGTATATACTTTTTTCTCTAAGATATATAATACATATTCTAGAATTGATTATATTTTTCTTTCTAAAGATTTGTTGAACAATGTGGATAAGGTAGATGTGGGAATTTTTAAAGATTCTGATCATGCAGAAGTTATGGTGGATTTGGATTTTAATTTTGAGAAAAAAACAAGTTATTGGAGATATGAGGAGAAACTGTATAAAAATGAAAAGGATAAAAAATGGATATTAAAAAATTGGAGGAAAGTTGGAGATTAAATGATAACGGGGAGGTTAAATTTGAAATTGTTTGGGATGCGATGAAAACGGTATTTAGAGGGGAGAGTATAAAATTATCAAGTAGGAAATATAAAAATTATAAAATTAAAATGGAAAGAGATAAAAATCAGATTAAAGAATTGGAAAATCAATTTTTGCTTACTAAAGAAAAAAAATTCTTCAGGAGCTTAATATGTTAAGAAATAAAATGATAGAAGAGGATACAGAGTTGGTAAAAAGAAATTTGAGATATTTAAATAGCAATTTTTTTGAATTTAGTAACAGAAACTCTAAGTTATTGGCAAAGATGGCGAAAAATAAAAGAGAGAAGAGAGAAATTGGAGCTTTGATAGATGATAGAGGTATAAGATGTTATAAAAAATTAGAGAAATGTGAAGTGGTTAGAAATTTTTTTCAGAATCTATATTCAAAGAAACCAGTTAATCGGGGAAAATTGCAAAGTTATTTAGAAAAATATGTGGTGAAAATTGATCAAACATATAAGGAATTGATGGAAGAAGATATAACACAAGATGAGATTAATGGAGTTATACAAAAAATAAAATTAGGGAAAGCTCCAGGTGAGGATGGATTACCTGCTGAGTTTTATAAAGAATTTAAAGAATTAATAATACCAAGATTGCAAAAATTATTTAATGGAATATTACATGGTGGAGAAGTACCTTCGTCATGGAATAGAACGGTGATATCCCTAATTCCTAAGCCAGATAAAGATTTAGAAAGGATTGAGTCCTATCGGCCCATTTCTTTAATTAATCAGGATGCAAAGATATTTACTGCTATTATAAATAATAGATTAAATAGATTTATAGATAGATATATAAGTTACAACCAAGTAGGTTTCATGAAGGGCAGATACATGAGTGATATTGTTAGAAGAGTATTAAATATTATAGATGTAGCTGAATATAATGGTGATAAAATTGGTATAGTATCATTGGATATTTTTAAAGCTTTTGATTCCATACAATGGGAAGCTATTAAAGTAATTGTGGAGGCTTTAGGCTTTGGTAACAAGTTTATACATGTTATTTCAAAATTGTATCAAAAAAGTAGTGCAAGAGTGAAGGTGAATGGAATATTAACTGAAGAGATAAAATTAGAAGCAGGTACGAGACAAGGATGTCCCTTGTCCCCAACATTATTTTTATTGGCTATGGAAATCCTGACAAAAATGATAGAAAAAGATGAAGAATTAGAAGGATATAAGGGGTATAAATTTGTATGCGGATGATACTCTAATTATTTTGAAAAATATAGAGAAAGACCTGAAAAAGATATATAAGCACTTGAAAGAATTTGAGGAAATGACAGGTCTGAAAGTAAATTGGTCAAAGTCAGAATTATTGATGGATAGTAATGGTAATGAGTGCAAGAATATGCAAGAGCAAATTGGGATAAGGATTAAAAATACATTGAAATATTTGGGTATAGTGCTCTCACTCAAGGTTAAAGAATTGAAAAAACTTAATTATGATGTGGTGATCAATGAAATTGAGAAGAAGATAAACAAATATAAAATGTTAAAGTTGTCTTGGTTTGGTAGAATTGCAATGCGTAAGATGATGTTGCTGCCCAAGTTTAACTTTTTATTCGAGATGCTACCGCTAAATTTGACAGAGAAAGATATTGAAGGATATCAGAAAAAATTGGACAAATTTTGTAATGGTGGGAAAAGACCTAGATTAGTGAAGAAAATGTGGTATCAAAATCAAAAGGAAGGTGGATTAGGAATCCCCAAATTATTTAATTATTACTGTGCGTATGGTATCCGGATAGTGGTAAAAATATTTAAAGGTGAAGATAACTATTGGAGACTTAGAGTTAAGGGATATAGAAATTTGGATCAAGGTGGTTTTAGATAAAGCAAATTTAAAATGTGTAATTAGAAGTTATTGGTTAAAGGATTAAGTAAAAATGTGGAATAAATTTGTTAAAATTTTAATTCGGATATAATCTTTTGGGGAGACAATTGGAATTGGCGATTAAAAACAATATAAGACGTAATGAAGTGATTAAAGAGGAAAATATAGAAATTATTAGAGATTGGATAAAAGTTTTGGAAAATGAAAGGAGGAATAAAGAAATTATTGAAAAATTAGGGTTAAGTTGGTTTGAAAAATACAGATAGAAAAATGGACAAAAAATTAAGGAAAATTATTCGATAAATAGATGTGAAACTGAATTTGAATATTTAGTATCTCGGATTATGAAAGATGAAATTGGGCTAAAGGGACTCGTTAGTAGGGTTTATAAGATTATAAATCTGATGAAAAATTACAAAGCGTGATGAGGACAAATTGGGAAAAAGATCTTAATATTGAAATACCAGAGCCAGATTGGAATGTGAATTGGAATAGTAGAATTATGAGAACTTTATCTATAAGGATTAAAGAGCATAATTATAAAGTTGTTTGGAAATGGTATTTGACTCAGTAAGATTGTCACAAATGGATAAAAAATTAGTAAAAATGTTGGAGATGTGAGATGGAATTGGGGACTTATGAACATATGTGGTATAAATGTGATAAGGTTAAAAGTTTTGGCAACAATTGGAGAAAATGATATTTGAAATGATGGGGAAAGTAATAATATTGAGAGTGGAAACTATATTATTGTTGGTAATTAAGGAAATAGAATTAACAAAATATGAAAAAGAATTGATTAGAATTATGATTATAATAGGTAGAATTATAATAGCTAGATATTGGAAATTAGATGTGTTTTTTAGAATAGAAGAGTGGAATTCTGAAATGTGGAAATTAGCCTTAAATGATAAAATGACATGTGATATTAAAATTAGAAGTGGTGTGTATAAAGAAGATATTTTCTGGAAGACTTGGAAACCATTCGTGGACTATGCGCTTGGAAAATTGGACGCCTCGGTACCTGTACCTCGAGAATGTGGATTTTGGCAATCATGAGGACATATCCGAAGACCCAAATCTTCCTTTTTATGTATAGCACAAGGGTGCAATAATGCATTTTCTTTTTTGTTTGTTAGAAAAAAGCAATAAAAAATAATAATAATTTTTAAAAAAAGAAATTCAAACTGGAAATAAAGAAGTCAAAGAAGGTTTGGTGTCAGCAGTACAGGGTCTGGCATCAAATGTGATTTTACTGGAGCAGGAAGTAGAAGAAATAAAGAAAGTTAATTTAAAATTGGAAAATAAGATTGAGGCAGTTCAAAGTAAAATGGATAAAGTTGATGATGAAATTGTTTTGGTACAATATAGAGCTATGGAACTTGCTTTACGAATCCGTGGACTGAAAGAATGTAAACATGAGAATTTGAAGCAATTTTTTTCGGAGGCCTTTGCAAAGATTTTGGCAGTTCGGCCAGTAGATGTGGCTTTTCATATTGATAAAATTTATCGTGTGAATTCCTGGATAGCAAGACAAAGAAATCTTCCGAGAGACATTGTTATTTATTTTACTACTAGAACAGTGAGAAATGAGATTTTAGAAGCTTCTTTTAAAGGAGACAAGATTCAAGCGGCTGGTCAAGATATTTTAATACTAAAGGAAATTCCCCCCAAAATGTTGAGAGGTAGGAAGGAGTTTGCTTTTTTGGTGAACGAACTTAAAAAACGTCAGATTGAGTATAGATCTGAGAGGGACATCCCAACTGGTATAATAGTTTACTATGAAGGGAAAGCACATCGTCTTAATACAGTCAGTAAAGCACGAGAGTTTTATGCTTATGTGCTTAAAGCTGAAAGTCCACCATCTCCAGATGGTAGGAGAAAGGAAGGCAAAATTAAAGAAAAAGAAGTGATAGTAATGGAAGAAGACCTTTTACAAGCGCTGGATGTGTCTAAGATGGGATCAGAGATTCCAAAAGAGCCAAGGATGACAAGAGCAGCTGTCAAACGCAAGGAACAAGAAGAAGAGGCTCAACAGGCTCAATCTGCTATTACCAAGATGGAAACAGTGGGAGGAGCAAGGCCCAAAGAAAGATATGATTTGCAGCTGGTGCTTCAAAAGCGTCCGATTGCTGATAATGGCAATTAGACTTTTATCTTGGAATGTTAATGGATTAAACTCACCACAAAAGAGAAGAAAGATATTTCATTATTTGAAGCAATTTAAAAATGACATTGTATGTTTACAAGAAACACATATTAGAACATTAGACCAGAAATATTTGATAAATTCAAAATTGGGAATACATTTTGTTGCATCTGCTACAGAAAAGAAGAATGGACTAGTTGTTTATATAAAGAGTAATTTATCTGCAACATTAATTGAGGTGGATAATCAAGGAAGATATATTGCTATTGAACTTTTATTGGAGGGGAGAAAAATACTTTTAATAGGAGTTTATGCACCAAATCAACAACAAGAAAAATTTTATAAGTTTTTATATAAAAGAATAACATCTTGGGATTATAAAACTTATATATTAATGGGTGATTGGAATGGAGTGATGGATACCCAGAAAGATAAAAGAAGTCTTAGAAATATTTCCAATCGTGTAAAACTGCCAAAGGCATTCTTTGATTTGATGGAAGATTTAGAATTGAGAGATGTATGGCGAGAACGCAATGAAAAAGAGAGAGATTTTACATTTTTTTCTGACAGACATCAATCTTTTTCTAGGATCGATTATATCTTAATTACTAATGATTTGTTTTTCAGAGTGAAGAAGACAAAAATTTGTTCTAGAACTTTGTCTGATCATAGCCCGGTATGGATTGAGCTAGATCGGGAAAAAGAGGCCAGGAGGTCGTGGAGGATGAATGAGAACTTGTTTAAATATGAACAAAATGTAAATGAATGTAAAACTCTAATGAAGGAATTTTTTTCTTTGAACATGGATAAAGGGACACCTATAGAGATAGTTTGGGACACCAGCAAAGCTTATATGAGGGGAATTTTATTAGAGATGAATAATAAATATAGAAATAGACTGCACAAAAGGCGAAAAGAATTAGAAGAGGAAATTAAAAGGAAGGAGCAGTTATTGGTATGTAATCCAGGAGATAGTAAAATAAAAGAATCAATAAATATATTAAGAGGTCAATTTAATATGCTAATGGCAGATCAGGTGGCAACTAATTTACAATATGCAAAACATAATTTGTTTAATAATTCTAATAAACCTGGAAGGTGGTTAGCATATTTATTAAGAAAGAAACAGAAACGACGTATAATTGATAAAATAGAATATAGAGGTAAGGAAGTATATCAGCAAAATTTGATTAAAAAAGCTTTTTTAGAATATTATACTAAGTTATATTCTAGAGATGTGATTAATGATAAAGATATAGATAGATATTTACAGGACCACGGTATCTTAGAAATTACAGTACATCAAAGGGAAGAGTTGAATCAATTAATTTCTTCAGAGGAAATAGTGTTTGCAATTAAGCAGCTTAAAGCGAATAAAGCACCAGGTACAGATGGCTTGACAACTACTTATTATAAAAATTTACAAAATGAGATGATTGTACCACTTAAGGAGTTATTTAACAGAATACAAAGGGGAGGAGAAGCTCCTCCTTCATGGAGGACAGCTTTTATCTCATTAATACCTAAAGAAGATCGAGATGGTGTTAAACCAGAGAATTATAGGCCAATATCGCTTTTAAATACTGATTATAAGATATTTGCTAAGATATTAGCGAATAGATTGATGCCACTGATGAATCAATTAATTCATAATGATCAATCAGGATTTATTAAGGGGAGACAGATGAGATATAATATGAGACAAATTGTAAATTTACTTGAATATTTGGAAAGAAACAGCCAGGTCTCAGCAGCATTCTTCTTTTTGGATGCGGAAAAAGCTTTTGATAGATTGGATTGGCAGTTTTTGTTTAAAGTAATAGAAAAAATGCAATTTGGGGATTATTTTATTCAAGCAATTAAGGCTATATATCAAAAGCAAACAGCTCAAATAATAGTAAATGGTGGATTAACAGAATCTTTCAAGATTGAGAAAGGGACTAGACAAGGATGTCCCTTGTCACCATTATTATTCATTCTAACTTTGGAAATATTATTGAGTAAGATACGTGGTTTAGATTGAATAAAAGGAATTAGAATTAAAAATCAAGATTATAAATTAAGAGCGTTTGCAGATGATCTGGTTGTTTCTTTATCTCAACCAATACATTCAGCTGTATATTTGATGGAGACAATTGATCAGTATAGTAAGGTATCTGGGTTTAAAGTGAATCAACAGAAGACAAAAATGATAATTAAAATATGAATACACACCAGAGAGAAGAATTAGAAAGAATAACTGGATATGAAGTAGTTAAAAAGGTTAAATACTTAGGAGTATACATTACAGCATCGAATGTAAAATTATATAAAAATAATTATGAGGTATTGTGGGGAAAAGTAATTAAAGAAATGGAGAAATGGAAGAAGTTACAATTATCATTGTTGGGAAGAGTGGCAGCTATAAAAATGAATGTTTTGCCTAGATTTTTATTTTGTTTCAAATGATTCCAATATTGAAGAAAGATGCAAATTTACAAGAATGGCAAAAGGGATTAATAATTTTGTATGGAAGGGTAAAAAACCGAGGATAAAGTTAAAAATAATGCAAGATGTTAGGAAAGAGGGGTTTAAAATGCCTAACTTGAAATTGTACTATGATGCAGTTGTTTTAGCTTTAATTTCTGATTGGATTAATTTAACAGAGGAAAGGATTTTGAATATAGAAGGTTATGGTTTGTTATATGGATGGCATGCATATGTAATATATGACAAGAAAATTGATAAGACATTTAAGAATAATATGGTCAGAAGTGCTTTGTTGAGGATTTGGAAAAAATATCAATATAAGTTAGATGGAAAGATACCAATATGGACCATCCCCAGACATATGATAGAGAATATAAATATATTACAAAAAAATGGAGGTTATCACTTACAAAGAGTTTTTGACTATGGAAAAAGGGGAATTACAGTTAAAATCTAGGGAGAAATTGAGGGATGAAGGGAGAAATTATACATGGTTCCAGTATGGACAATTGCAATCTAGATGGAAAATAGATCAGAAAATTGGTATAAGGCAAAGTGATGATAATTTGGTAAAACAAATAAAAGATCAAGGTCAACAGCATATAAAGAGATTATATAATGTATTGGTAGAAATTGATTCAGAAATGGAGTTGGTTAAAGATTGTATGGTAAAATGGGCACAAAATTTTCAACAACCTATAATGTTAGAAACATGGGAAAAAATTTAGGTGAGGAACATTAAATTTACGCAAGCACAAAATTTAAGAGAAATTTTTTATAAAATGTTTTATAGATGGCATTTAGATCCTAAAAAACTTTCATGTATGTATCCAAATGTGAAAGCAAAATGTTGGAGATGTGATTGTGAGGATGCTACCTATTATTATATATGGTGGACTTGCAAAAAAGTTAAAGCCTTTTGGATTAAAATATGGTGGATTATGCAGAACATTTTGAAAAAGAAGATCAAGTTTGTTCCACAGTTCTTTTTATTAGGAATAATTCCAGATTGCACTGTTATAGAGACAAAACTGATTTTGAACTTAATAACTGCTGCAAGACTATTGATTGCACAATATTGGAAGAAAGAAGACTTACCTACAATTGGAGAATGGATTAGTAAAGTATCAAATTTAGCAGAAATGGCAAAAATTTCTGCCTACTTGAAAGACTGTACACAAGAAAAATATATTTTGGAATGGAGGAAGTGGATTGATTATATTCAAAATAAGTATCAGATTAAAAAATATCAATTAGTTTTTGAGTGAAGTTAGGAATTGCTATGTATTAGTTTAAGAAAGAAGGGAATTGATAGTGTGATGGTGTGAAATGGAATATGTTTTATGTTATATTTTAGATTATGTTTGTTAGTTACAATACCCTGTATTCTGTTCTGGGAAGTCTCGGGGGGGGGGGGAGGAGAGGGGAAATGGGGGGGGGAAGGGAAAGACTATAAATTGATTGGTTGCCATTGTACAGGAATAATGGTAGAATTAAACAAGTTGGAATGGTGTAAAGTCGGGATTGCTCGGTAACCACTCCCGAAGGGAAAGGGTAAGGAAAGAGGAGTAAAGAAGGAAGAAAGTAGGTAGGCAGGTGGGTAGGTAGGAAAGAAGGAAGGGAGAAGAAAGGATAGGAGGAGAAGAAGAAGGAGAAGATAGAGGGTTAGAAAGGATGGTAGTGAGAAGTGGGAAAGAGGTGGGGAAGTAGGAAAGCGAGGAGAAGGATGGTGGGGAAAGTTGAAGAAGGATGAGAAGGGAAGAAAGGATTAAGGGAGGGAGTGGCGGTCGAGCAGCCCTGATTGAGTATAATTTGAGTATAGGATTGATTGTTGGATAAGTGATTGTATTGTACACTGGTCAAATTGTGGGAATTATTATGAAAAATAAAAATTTTGCCCTAAAAAAAAAAATAAAAAAATTTGTGTTTGTGAATGTGCTATACCGTTTCTCAAAAAGGGTTTCAGGGAAAGGAACATGTCCCAGGGACTAAAACACTGGAGGAAATGGAACAAAAGAACCAAAAGATAAGTCAACAAAAGGTCAACCTGAAGGGACTCATGATGGATAAAAAGACTAGCAAAGGTTAGAAGGAAGGCTAGACAGATATTTGTTTGGAATCCCATAATCCATATTTGCAACTGTCATCTATAGAGCATCCCGTAGATCAGGGATGTCAAACTCGATTGCATCATGGGATGTATCGTGACATATCCCGATGGTTTTTTTTTTCCTTTTTGGGGCCAGAGTGGGCATGGCCTGCGTATGACGTATCCGGCCTGCGGGCCATCAGTTTCACAGGCCTGCCGTAGATCTATATGCATCAGTTGGCCAAAACAGCTGAACATGAATTTATATACACATGTGCAAGTGAGGGAGCGAAACACTAAAGCAATAGTAATTAATGCAACTTATGTACTGCAAGATGAAATGGACTCTGTGTGCTGTTTTTCTCCTTGTGCTTTTCATTACTGCATATGATCCCAAAGTTCAAATCTGTAACACCAGTTCCATGTATCCTTTTATCTATAATTATGATAAATCTAAGGGCTCAGTGGCTATGATGCTGAGCTTCTCTATCAAAAGGTTGGCAGTTCAGTGGGTTCGAATCCCTAGTGCCGCGTAATGGAGTAAGCTCCATTTTTATAACCATTTTATAACCACTTTGGGAGAAATTTAATAATACAAGTCAGGTATTGCAAAATCTGCTGAATAACATAAGCCTACACCATTTCAGACAAATGGTTATCCAACATTTTCTTTAAAATTTCCAGTGTTGGAGCATTTAAAAACTTCTGCAGGCAAGTTGTTCCACTGATTAATTGTTCTAACTGTCAGGAAATTTCTCCTTAATTCTAAGTTGCTTCTCTCCTTGATTAGTTTCCACCCATTGCTTCTTGTTCTACCCTCAGTGCTTTGAAGAATAGTTTGACTCCCTCTTCTCTGTGGCAACCCCTGAGATATTGGAACACTGCTATCCTGTCTCCCCTAGTCCTTCTTTTCATTAAACTAGGCATACTGAGTTCTTGCAAACCATTCTTCATATGTTTTAGCCTCCAATCCCCTAATCATCTTTGTTGCTCTTCTCTGCACTCTTTCTAGAGTCTCAACATATTTTTTACATCATGGCGACCAAAACTGAATGCAATATTCCAAGTGTGGTCTTACCAAGGCATTATAAAGTGGTATTAACACTTCATGTGATCTTGATTCTATCCCTCTGTTTATGCAGCCCAGAACTGTGTTGGCCTTTTTGGCAGCTGCTGCACACTGCTGGCTCATATCTAAATGGTTGTCCACTAGGACTCCAAGATCCCTCTCACAGTTACTACTATTGAGCAAGGTACCACATTTTGTTTTTTTGGCCTAAATGTAGAACCTTACTTTTTTTCACTGTTGAATTTCATTTTGTTAGATAGCACCCAATGTTCTAGTCTGTCAAGATCTTTCTGTATGTTGAGCCTATCTTCTGGAGTGTTGGCTATTCCTGCCAGCTTAGTGTCATCTGCAAATTTGATGAGTTCCCCATCTATCCCTTTGTCCAAGTCATTGATGAAGATGTTGAAGAATACTGGGCCTAAAACAGAGCCTTGGGGTACTCCACTGCATACTTCCCTCCATGTGGATGTAGTTCCATTGAGGACTACATGTTGTGTGCGGTCGATCAGCCAGTTACGAATCCATCTGGTGGTGGTGCTGTCTAACATTTTTTTACTTTATCTAGTAGTAGGTTATGGTCTACTTTATCAAATGCTTTACTGAAGTCCAAGTAAATTATATCGACAGCATTCCTCTGGTCCACTAATTTTGTCATTTGTCAGAGAATGCAATAAGATTAGTCTGGCATGACCTGTTTTTGACAAACCCATGTTGGCTTTTGGTTATTATTTTGTTTGCTTCTAGGTGTTCGGTGATTCGTTGTTTGATTATCTTTTCCAGAATCTTCCCTGGTATTGAGATTAGGCTGATAGGTCTGTAGTTTCCTGGATCTGTTTTTTTTTCCTTTTTTGAAGATGGGAACTACATCAGCTCTTTTCCAGTCCTCTGGCAGTTTCCCTGTACTCCAGGATCTTTGAAAGATATAGTTCAGTGGTTCTGAGATTTCATCTGCCAGTTCCTTCAGAACCCTGGGGTGTAATCCATCTGGTCCTGGTGATTTGAACTCAACTAGGGTAGACAGATGTTCACTTACCATTTTCCCCCCTATTTTAACTTGTGTTCCTAATCTGTTTTTTGCGGTGCTGTTTTTGATAGGTTGGATTGTTTTTTTCCTTTTGTGTAAAGACAGATGAAAAAAATGAGTTAAGTAGATCTGCTTTCTCCCTGTTGCTTGTCACCTTCTTGCTACTTTCTCCCAGCAATGGGCCAATTGTTTCCTTGACTTTTTTCTTATTTTTAGCATGTTGGAAGAAGCTTTTTTTGTTATTTTTTACTTTTGACGTGAGCCTTTGTTCATTATGAGCCATAGCTTTCCTCACTTCATCTTTACAGGCTCGGACTATTTGCTGATATTCTGCCTTAGTTATTTGCCCCTCTTTCCACTTTTTATACTTGTCCTTTTTGTCTTTCAATTTGTCAGATAGTTCTTTATGCATCCATGCTGGTTTCTTTTGAGATCTATTATTTTTCTTCTTCATTGATTGTGCTAGACTGGGCTTTTATAGTCTCACTTTTCAAAATTTCCCGAGCTTCTTGAGTTGGTTTCCCCTTGAGGATTCTCATCCATGGAATCCTTCTCAAGGTCTCTCTAAGTTTGTTGAAATTAGCTCTCTTGAAGTCAAAGACTCTAGTTTGACTTTTTTCTACTATTTGTGTTTGCATAATGTTGAATTCCAATATTGCATGATCACTTGCTCCCAAGGTTCCTGTAGTTTCAACACCTTTTATTATTTCATCTCTGTTAGTGAGAATTAAGTCCAATATGGCTGATCCTCTTGTTCCCTTCTCTACTTTTTGGGAAACAAAGTTGTCTGCTAGGATTGTTAGGAACCTGTTGGATTTTCCACTTGGTTTGTCTCCCAGTTGATGTCAGGGTAGTTAAAATCCCCCATTACTACTGGGATGTGCTTCCTACATACCTTAGTAGCTGACTAGCAAAAAGTTCATCTACTTCCTCTGTTTGGTTGGGTGGCCTATAGTATATACCCATGGCAATATCATTTTCCCTCCCTTTAATATTGACCCAAATGCATTCAAGATAATTTTCATCATTGTTTCTGTTGGGATTCTGTTATCAAAAAGTGTAAGGAAAGCTCTTGGAAAATTAATGGCAAAGACTAGTTTGCATAACAAATAGCAAATTGTAGTTTTTTTCACTGATATTTGATGCTACCAAAGTACATTTGCAGCTTACTTTAAATAATATTTTCCTTTTTCCTGAAATCACCAAAACAGATATTTTGTTTTATTTATTTCTGCATTTCTGCATTATTAGTATGTAAGAATACAAGTGAGCAACAGTTTAAAGTATAGTTACTTTGAAATATGTGTTGACACAGTGGTGGGATTCAAGTAATTTAACAACTGGTTCTTCCTTGTGACTGGTTGGGTGAGCATGGCTGGGGGTATCATTTGACTGAGTGGGCATAGTCAACTCAACATCACTCTTGCAAGGTGGGGTGGAGTAGGCAGGCTGATATTGCAGATACAGAATGGTTCCTATGTACCATTCCGAGCCTCTTTCTTGCGCTGACAAAATAATATGCACATCTAAAGATCGTGATGGCCTGCTGAGCCTGCCTGGTGCATGCTGGCAAAAGGAGGCTAGGGGGAAAAAAGAGAAGGGCTGATGGAAACGTCCCATTTTCCACCTCCATTCGGCTTTCTGTGCCATGCTGGATAAGGATGGGGAGGTGGGAGGAAAAAGCCCACTTGGCCATATGTACATGACAGAGAATCTCTCTTCCAGCTCACTGGTTCAGGCACTGGGAGTTTGAGGGGTAGATTGTACACACTGAAGTCCATCTCCTGCTTCTCCAAGCCCAGCTCTTCCTGCAGCTGACCATTGGCCAATTTTCTTACCACACTTGTGTGAGGAACCCAGGAGCTTAGTGGCAGCATATTGCATGCTTTTCACTCCAAGAAGTCCGAGCTGGAAAATGCATGGCTGAGGTGGAGTGGTCCTCCTTAACAAGCTCCAAACCATTGCTGTTCCTCCAAGCCTGAGTTCCCGGCATGAGCACTGGAAGAAATAGAGAGCATGTGGAGCGCCTTCTCGAGGCATGCCCAACATCAACAAGGGCTGGAAGAAGCGGCTGTAAGATGTTGCTTGATCTTGCAGCGGCTTTTTCTGGCCCTTGTTGATTCTGGGGGAGCCTCAGTTGCTTGGGGAGATGCTCAACGTGCTCTCTGCCTCAAGACACTAGCCTGACCCATTGCTTCTCTCTGCTCCTGCTCTTGCTGTTGGCCAGCAGGGAGAGCATCTTGCGCAGCACAGGGAAATTTAGCAACCATGAGCCACTACTTTGGATTTGGACCTTTAAGTCCCATCCAGAAGGTGCTGCAGTAGAGAGAAGCAGCATTCAACCTGGCTGCTTCTCTCCTCCGCAGTGCTTTCTGGATGGGATTTACAGGTCCGAACCCAAAGTTGCAGCTCATGACTGCTAAATTTCACTGTGCTGTGCAAGACGCCCTCCCGGTGGGCCACCAGCAAGAGCAGCAGCGGAGAGAAGCTGTCAGAGTTTCTTGCAAAAATCAAATACAGAAGCACAGACAGATAAACTGATTCAGCAGGATTCATTAACTTCTTTATACACATATGAAGTAAGTTTACAATACCAACAGCAGATTCACAGTTTCATTTCGGCTTAGTTTAGCAGACAAGTTCACACACACTGGTTTCAGTTTCTCTTTTCTGCACAGACTCAGAAGCTGCAGACTAAGACATGCCCTGGCTCCAGTCTGTCTCAGCTCCCAGTTGTCTGATTTAGTTGCTATGCGTATTCATTGGCTGATCTATTCCAGTTTATGATATTCATACTCTGACAGTCCTCCCTTCATAACTGGAATAGAAACAAAATCAAATTACTTTAATATTCTTCAGATACTTGTATTTGAAGACCCACATTCACAGTTCCCTTCAAATACCTGAGAACCCTTTTATTGTGATACATCATTTGCAATGAAACAAAGATCATACACAAATGCTAATAGTTGACAATCCCCATGTTGTAACATTCCAGTGTAAATACAACCATCAGCCTTGCAACTCTTGAACCCAAGACCCTTCAATGCCTTATCTAAACAGATATTACAATTCCTGGCTGACTGCTTCAGCTTTCTTCAGCTTTCTTCAGCTTTCTTTCTGTGTTAGGCTTTTTACTTTCATACCCTGGTGCTTGAACCATGTAAATTTCTTCCTCCAATTCTGCATTGAGGAATGCAGTGGTTATGTCAAAATGCTAAATTTTATGGCCCTGTGCTGCTGCCAACGCTAGTGCCAGTCTTATACTTTCACTCTTTACAGTTAGCGCAAATACCTCATCATAGTGCACATTTTTCATCTGTGAAAAACCTTGTTCCACTAACCTTGCTTTATATTGTACCTCATTATTGGGTAGTACTTTCTTCTTATATACCCATTTGCATCCTACAGTTTTGCTACCCTGTGACAAAGTCATAGATGTGAACACTTTATGGATTTCATTTCCTTGTCCATGGCTTTTTTCCATTTTACTTGTTCTATTTTAGGTAATGCCAATACTTCTTTATAGTTTTTCGGCTCATACCATACATTATACACTTTAACTTTACTAGCAGAATACCTGTCAGGTGGAATTCCCTTGTTCCATCGCTCTGACCTGTGTGGCATTGACTGCTCCTGTGTTTCAACCCTTTCTTGCTTCACAGCTTTTTAATAATAATATTTTAATTTATAGACCGCCCTTCTCCCGAAGGACTCAGGGCGGTGAACAGCCAGTTAAAATACAAAAAACAAACCCATACAATATTAAAAACTACCCATAAAAAACTTATTCAATTGGCCAAGCTAAAATACAATTACACCCTATAAAATCACTAAAATTTAAAAACCCCAATAAATCAATTTAAAAGTTTAAAAATTAAGCCAGTCCAGCAAGACGAAACAAATAGGTTTTAAGTTCGCGGTGAAAGGTCCTAAGGTCGGGCAGTTGTCGGAGTCCAGGGGGAAGCTCATTCCACAGGGTAGGAGCCCCCACAGAGAAGGCCCTCCCCCTGGGGGCCGCCAGCCGACATTGTTTGGCTGAGGGCACCCTAAGGAGTCCCTCTCTGTGAGAATGCACCGGTCGTTGGGAGATTGAAGCCGGCAGAAGACGGTCCCGTAAATATCCCGGTCCTAAGCCATGGAGCGCTTTAAAGGTCGTCACCAATACCTTGAAGCGCACCCGGAAGACCACAGGTAGCCAGTGCAGTCTGCGCAGGATAGGTGTTACATGGGAGCTCCGTGCTGCTCCCTCAATAACCCGCAGAGCCGCATTCTGGACTAACTGGAATCTCCGAGTGCTCTTCAAGGGGAGCCCCATGTAGAGAGCACTGCAATAGTCCAGGCGAGAAGTAACGAGAGCATGAGTGGCCGTGCATAGGGCATCCCGGTCCAGGAAGGGGCGCAACTGGCGAATCAGGTGAGCCTGATAAAAAGCTCTCCTGGAGACGGTCGTCAAATGATCTTCAAAAGACAACCGCCCATCCAGGAGCACGCCCAAGTTGCGCACCTTCTCCATTGGGGCCAATGACTCGCCCCCGACAGACAGCCACAACTGCAGCTGACTGTACCGGGGTGCAGGCATCCACAGCCACTCCGTCTTGGAGGGATTAAGGTTGAGCCTGTTCCTCCCCATCCAGACCCGTACGGCTTCCAGACACCGGGACAGCACTTCGATAGCTTCATTGGGGTGGCCTGGGGTGGAAAAGTACAGCTGAGTGTCATCAGCATACAGCTGGTATATCACCCCAAAACCACTGATGATCTCATCCAGCGGCTTCATATAGATGTCGAATAGGAGGGGTGAGAGAATCGACCCCTGCGGCACCCCACACAGGAGGCACTTCGGAGTTGATCTCTCCCCCCCCCCCGTCAACACTGTCTGCGTCCGGTCAGAGAGGTAGGAGGAGAACCACCGATAAACGGTGCCTCCCACTCCCAACCCCTCTAACCGGCGCAGCAGGATACCATGGTCAATGGTATCAAAAGCCGCTGAGAGGTCTAATAGGACCAGGGCAGAGGAGTAACCCTTATCCCTGGCCCTACAGAGATCATCCACCAACACGACCAAAGCCGTCTCAGTACTGTATCCAGGTTGGAAGCCGGACTGGAACGGGTCTAGATAGACAGTTTCATCCAGGTACTGGGGTAGCTGACATGCCACCGCACTCTCTACCACCTTCGCCATAAAGCGAAGATTGGAGACTGGACGGTAATTACCTAAAACAGCTGGGTCCAGGGAAGGCTTCTTGAGGAGAGGTCTCACCACCGCCTCTTTCAAGGCAGCGGGAAAGACCCCCTCCCGCAAAGAAGCATTTGTAATCCCCTGGAGCCAGCCTCGTGTCACCTCCTGCATGGCCAGCACCAGCCAGGAGGGGCACGGGTCCAGTAAACATGTGGTGGCATTCAACCTTCCCAGCAACCTGTCCATGTCCATGTTTTCAGCTTCTCCTCCCTGAACGCTGACACCATCACTAAGTGAGTTACCATCACTAAGTGGATCACCGTCACTAAGTGAATCATTCCAAAAATTTGCATCAATTCTGTTCCAATTTTCTCTGCAAAGCTAGCAGATCTGGAAATCACTATTCTTTTGCTCCCATCACTAAAATGATAGCTTTTTGAACCTGGCTCATAGCCCATAAGCCTGAGCTTTCTAGCTTTTGGTTGTCCCTTTCTTCTAACTGTTTTTGGAATATGCATCCACACATTGCTTCCAAAAACTCTTAAATGTGCCAGAGATGGCTTTCTCCCATATATCACGGCATATGGAGTATCATTAATGGATGAACACCACAGCCTATTGATTAAATAATTAGCAGTCAAAATGGCTTCACCCCAAAATGACCTGCTCAGACCAGAATCCTCCAGCAGAGAGTCCTTCATGGTTTGTAAGACACCATTCCACCTCTCAATAACACCATTCTCAGCTGCTGTGTATGGATTTGTGTGTCTGTGTTTTATACCTAACTATCCCAACCACTGTTAAAAACTTGCTGACATGAATTCTGAACTGAATTCTGAATTCTGAATTCTGTCAGTCTGCAGCTGACATATCTGTTGTTTATATCTTCTTTCTACAAAGCTTACCCATTGCTTATATTTCTGAAGCACCTCTATTTTACTTTTCAATAAATAGCAGAACCCAAACCTACTCTAGTCATCTACAATAACTAGCGCATACTTTGCTCTTCCCAAACTGGCTTGCATTGGGCCCACCAAATCTGCATGTACCAGCTCTAGAGTTCTTGTTGACTGCTTTGTGCTACACTTGCTTACTGGGAATGCCTTGGATTTTAATGATTTGCATACTGCACAGTCTAAATATTCCTTACATCCCTTTAAATTTAACCCTTCTCCAAACTATTGCATTTTTTGCAATACTCTGAAGCTGGCATGGCCAAGCTTCCTGTGCAAGAAATGAACATAGGAATTGTGTTGTGGCACATTTCCAAATGTTTGAGCACACTGAACCTTTTGTCCCTGCAACACATAAAAATTATCCTGTTTATGGCCTTTGCACATACATTCCCATTTCTCTTTATAGACACTTCCCATTTGCAAATGTGGTCTCAAATCCTTCATTGTCTAAATTAGAGATACTCAGCAAAATATGGTCCATTTCAGGCACATATATCATTAAATCTCTTTTCCAGATATGGAATTTGCACACTGCCTCTTCCAATGACTTTAGCCTTCTAGCCATTTGCCAAGGCTACTGCATCTCCTCCAGCTGGATCCATTCTGAAAAACAATTTAGAATTATTAACAATTGTTTGACTAGCCCCTCTGTCTATTAACCATTTGTCTCTCCTATTGCAACAGCTAACTTTTGCAAAAGTAGTTTGTCCATCTTGCAATTGTCCTTGCAAACAGTTCCTATCTTGCAAATAATTTCTTCCTTACAAACAGTCCTTCTTTTAATGTGTTATTTCACCACAAATGTAACACATCTGTTGTTGCTGTTCTTTCTGCTTGCAAAGTCTTTGCTGGGCTGTAATCTGATATCTTCTGCTGCTACTTATCTCTTTGTAGACATCTTGTCTGTTGCTAAGCTCCTTGGAGACAGCCAGTCTGTGGAACTTTCCATTCTTCTCACTCTGCTCCTTGGCCCTACCTCAGGAATTTTTCCTCATGGCCTAATGCAATTTGTTCTCCTCAGCAATCAAACAAGCCTTTAAAGCCTCCAAATGCAACTCCTGCTCTGGTTTGCACTCAAATACTACAGAAGCACTGTCCCATATTTCATCCAGTGTTAACTCTAGCAGCACCTTCTGGGACTCAGGAAACTGCAACCCATGCTGTTGTAACTTCACAAACACTGTTTGCATTTATACAGAATGCTGTTCCAAAGATTCCCCTGGTTGCAAACAGGCTCTGTATAATTTTCTTAATAATTGTACAATATTGCATGCTGACACACTCACATGCACACTTCTTAGCTTCAGCCAGACCTCCTTTGCAGTCTTTAAATCAGCTACATTGAGAAATTGTAAGATGATATAAGCCAGTGCTTTATCATGCTGCCTGGGTGTGCTGAGGCATGCCTAGCACCAACAAGGGCCGAAAGAAGCTGCAGCAAGATCTGAGATGCTGGAGATTCAACCTGTCTGCTTCTGTCTGCTGCAGCACTTTCTGGATGGGACTTCTTACAGGTAATCGCTTCAGCCCACCTGTGCCCATGTCACCCCACCCCACCTTGCCACAATAGCACCATTACCTCACTGCAGCCAGAGGGGGCTGCACTACCCTTGCACCACCCTCTACATTGGAGATTTCCAGCTGCCTGGCCACTCCCCAAAAGAGGTTCCTGGAGTGTCGGACCAGGTGCTTCACCTTGGGCTTCCTGGCCAGAGGCTATGCAGAACCTGAGAGCTGGGTTGGGCCTGAAAGGTGGCTGGCCAGGGGTGAAATGCTCCCAGTTTGAACCAGATCAGCCGATCCAGTAGCAATGGTGGCAGGTGGTTCAGAGAACTGGTAGCAAAATTGAGTTAGAGAGGATGTGCTTGGATGTAGCCTTGCTTGTCTGTTGTTAGTAAATATCATAAAATTGATATTTTATGAATGACTGCCCACAGTGCCCATTTTTGGATAGAAAATGTCTTCCCAAAGAAGAAAGTGCCTTGAACATAGTTTTCACATTCCAAGAGTGGTCATTGCTTTTAAAATAATCACATTTCTTCATTCCAATATTCCTATTTCATTAATAGGAAGATTAGAAATCCAGCTAAAGCCATTTTGGTTTTTCTGTAGTATGTGTGAGTTTGGAATAATAACATAAGGAATTAACTGTCAGAATTGCATACAGGAAGCCTAAATACCTGTATAATGTCAAAATGACAAATATAACATGTTTACAATTTTGAAAATAAAACAGTTCTAATTCATTGTTTCACACATATATCATTTGATGTATTTTAAGCTTACTAAGCATATTAATATGAATATGAAATGTAATTTTGATTGCTGAAATAATTATTTTATTGCCTCATATCTAGTGTTCTGATTTCTTTGTCCTAAGAATACTGCTTCTACTTTGTTTCTTCTTCTTTTCTTCTAAGTCTGTCAGTCTTGAACCTAATCTTTAAATTAACTAATATATTTTTGTTCTCTGAAATGTACGTAATAAAGACAAAAAAGACCAATACTGTAGTTGGAAAAAAAAATATGTGAGCAGTAGCAAATGGACTGTAATATAAGCAGGCTGTTTTGGTCCGCCAGCAGCCTGCGAAGCTGGC
The DNA here is from genome assembly GCF_028640845.1 of Ahaetulla prasina. Taxonomy (NCBI): domain Eukaryota; kingdom Metazoa; phylum Chordata; class Lepidosauria; order Squamata; family Colubridae; genus Ahaetulla; species Ahaetulla prasina. The sequence continues at coordinate 69,960,404 of NC_080543.1, forward strand.
AATGGAGTCGGACAGTGATGAGGCTGAGGAAAAGTGTGAGCCAGTCTGGAGGCTGGGGAAGGCCCGGATGAGGGCTCTGCATCGAAGGCTGAGGTAGGGCCAGGGCCATCGGGGAGTGAGGTGCGGACTCCAGAGCCTCCAGAGACTGACAGTAGTGAGGCAGAACAGGAGGAGTCTGTTCCTAATGCACACAGGAGAAGACCTGCCAGAAGGCAAGAGCAACTCAAGCAAAGAGGATGACTTGGGAGTAGGGCCAAGAGATGATTGGCCCTTCCCATAAGGCTTAAAAAATACCAGCAATGGCGTTTGGGCTTGGCCGGAAAACAGCATTGGTAGCTTCGACTTTTTGCATTTATTTTTGTGACTTCTGAATGTTTGCCAAGAAAGGCCTTTGGCAATTTGCCTAATTGGACCAAGGTTTGCGATAGGACTGAGGAATTTGTGTTGGGAGGAATTTGCTTTAATTTAGTTGAACTACCCTGGAAATGAAATAATTCTCAGCTGTTCAAATAAAGTTTGTTTGTTTTTTCACTGACTGAGTTTCCTACTACATACTTGGGCCTGGGTCACAACACAGGCATTGATTTTAACCTATGCTAATAAATTGTCAGTTCATGTTGTCAGTTTTAAATATGATCTGACAACAGTACAATTTGCACAGGTAAAACCTACAGCAGGAGCATAAAAGTGTATAGATAAAATGACAGAATTTTCCAAGTTTTGGTTGAGTTCTTGGCTTACTAATATAATTCTAGAATCCTAAGATCAAAATCAAAACAAGTATCAGTCCTGTGATACTTGTTTTTTTCTTTCTTGATTCAAAACTCAAGAAAGAAAACGCCCAATTCTACTGAATTAGAGAAGATGTACTTTTACTAAGTTTGGAATCATAGCAGGAAAAGCAAGGCAAAATCTAATTCAAAACACATGAAGTTTACACATTGAAAGTCATCCCAAATCCCTTCCCCTCAGGGTCCAGCATTGAGAGACCAATCAACATCCGGCATGATGTTGTGGCATAGCTCTTCTTCAAATATTTTTTGCATCTGGAGTCTCTGGAAGGTTTGCCTTGTCAGAGTATAAACAACTCCATTCAGCAGCACCATAATTCATGAGTACAAACCTCCCTTCCAGTTCTCATGGGACTGCTACACACAGCTCACTTCCCCATCCCAAATGCTCAAGCCCCCCTCCCCATTTCTATGGCAGCTGATAGCAAGCACACTGCAGAAACCCATGCTGGAGAATCCACAGCTGACAAGTATATTTTAAATATATTTTTAAGTTTTTCTTCTGATTTAATTTGACCCAATTTCTTTATCCCCCCCCCCAAAAAAAAACACAAATTTGGGAAAACAATTGCTAGTCATATGCCACAGATATTATGGATTACTAATTAGCATTTATATAATATGATACTCATGCATGTGGATTTTTTGTGGCATTAGTATAGGGAACCTATAACAGCTGGAATTCTGAAGATTATTTAGAAATAGTAAGTATCCAGAACATATTGCTGCATTCACACATCACATATTGGTTAATAATACTTTGTTAATGAAATTATAATTGGATAGATTTTAACTTAACTTAATTGATATGTCTATGGAGATTTTCAGTAATCCAGGTCATGTTGTCTGAAAGGGGCTTTTTCAAGAGGCAACTTTCTGGTTTTTCTTTGAAGAATTTTTGCTTCTCATCCAAGAAGCATTTTGTATCATTACCCTAATCACTCAGGAATTGGCTACTTTTTTCAATTTTTCAGTTGAATTTTCATATGCACACATTCCCTCCACTTCCTTTTTTGTAAAATATGCATTTTCGGCCATTATTTACCTACTACACCATGTATTTGCTATTTTATGAGCTATCTTTCAAAATTCTTAAAAGTATGGTTTCTCGCATGCATGTATTTAAGTTTTATTTACATAGTTGTCAAGCCTAAATCAGTGTTTTCCATAAACTTTTCTTGAACAAACTAAACAATAGAAATTTCTTGGACATAAGTTCATATATAAGTTTGAGTTCACATGCTTTTAGCCGAAGGTGGAAAGCAAAATATGCCTTATATAATACTGATATATTTCTATGAAATTTAGCCTAAATTATACCTGTGGCATCCTCAAATGTTCAAAAATTATTCAGTTATAATTTTCTTATTTTTCTCTATGTTCCAAAAAAATCATTAAATTAAATAGATCTTATTTTTGTGAAATTAATTTAATGATTTTTATCATCTATTTGCTTGAATGAAATAAGTTTTAGATTATAGAATATTAACTATTAACATGTGTTTTATAATATTCATTTGGGTTACCCTATTAACATGAAAACAATACGCTATACTTTTGATTAATTCCTGGTTGTAAGGAATATGAAGTTTCAAATTCTCTTGTCATAAAGCAGACTTCAAATAATACAACAAAACAGGCATTTTTATTTCTCAGGTCAGATTTTTTAAAATAATAGCATTAGAATTAGTCCTGTCTGCTAAGCAACTATGTCTAGCAGGATCCAGGAGATGGGCCTTTACTGTCATATCTCCTCTTCTGTAGAACATCATTCCTTCTCTCCCCTCCCCTTTGAGGTGAGACTAGCCCATCCTTGATATCAGGGGTGAAATGCTCCCAGTTCGGACCGGCTCAGCCGATCCAGTAGCAATGGCGGCTGTTGGTTTGGAGGACCGGTAGCAAAAATCCCTGGCCCCGCCCCCCCGCCTCTACTGAGCCGCACCATCAGCAGACTTTTTTTAAATTTACTTTTAAAAGTTTTTCTTCAGCCGAAACATGCCTTTAAAAGTAAAAAAAAACCTCTGATGATCACGGGGCTGAGCAGAGATCATCAAAACCCTTTAAAAGTTTTTTTTAAAAAACCCTCTTCAGCCAAAGGGGGGAAAAAAAGAAGAAAAGAGGTTTTAAAAGCCTCCTCTGGCAATCCCAGAGGAGTTTCCTGATCATCACAGGCTTTTAAACTCACTTTTTAACAGCCCCCACTTACAAGAGCCCCCATCCATGCCCAGCCAATTCCCCCTCCTCACTTAATTACTGCTTTTTATTTATTTTTATTTATTTATTTTGTCACAACAATAAATATAAGTATCATACAGAAAAGATTATATAATGTATAAAGATATATAAGAGTAAATATTAGGAGGAATAAGCATATATATAAGAAAGAGAAAAAGAAAAAAACAATAGGACAGGAACGGTAGGCAGGTTTGTGCTCTTATGCATGCCTCTTATGGTCCTCTTAGGAATGGGGTGAGGTCAATAATGGAAAGTTTTTGGTTAAAGCTTTTGGGATTATGGGAAGAGACCACAGAGTCAGATAAAATATTCCAAGCACTGATGATTCTGTTACAGAAGTCATATTTTCTGCAATCTAGATTAAAGTGGTTAATATTAAGTTTAAATCTATTGGTTGCTCTTGTATTATTGCAATTAAAGCTGAAGTAGTCTTTAACAGGAAGGACATTACAATAGATGATTCTATGAGTTAAACTTAGGTCTTGTCGAAGGCGACGGAGTTCCAAGTTTTCTAAGCCTAGGATTTCAAGTCTGGTGGGATAAGGTATTTTGTTATTTTGTAATATTTTGTAATAAGGTATTTTGATAAGGTATATTTTCTTCAGCTACTGAAGAAGCTAGTTACTAAGCTAAGTTACTAAGGTTGGAGACCCCTGTTCTAAAAAAATAAATTAAAAAAATAAAATAAAATATTTGTGCAGCTTTCTGAGATTTGGTGTGTTTCTGTAGTGTTTCACTCTAACCTTCTTAGCGAAGGTTGTTGAGAGTGTGGTGGCAAATCAGCTTCCTCGACACCTGGAGGAAACTGTCTATCTGGACCCATTCCAGTCCGGCTTCAGACCCGGTTACAGCACCGAGACGGCTTTGGTCGCGTTGGTGGATGACCTCTGGAGAGCCCGGGACAGGGGTTGTTCCTCTGTCCTGGTTCTATTAGATCTCTCGGCGGCTTTTGATACCATCGACCATGGTATCCTGCTGCGACGGTTGGGGGGATTGGGAGTGGGAGGCACTGTGTATCGGTGGTTCTCCTCCTATCTCTCTGACCGTTCGCAGACGGTGTTGGCAGGGGGGCAGAGGTCGACCCCTAGGCGCCTCACTTGTGGGGTGCCTCAGGGGTCTGTTCTCTCGCCTCTCCTGTTCAACATCTATATGAAGCCGCTGGGTGAGGTTATCCGTGGTTTCGGGGTGGATTATCATCTGTACGCTGATGATACTCAGCTGTACATTTCCACCCCGAACCACCCCAATGAAGCCGTTGAGGTGATGGGCTGGTGTCTTGAGGCCGTACGGGTCTGGATGGGGAGGAACAGGCTCCGACTCAACCCTTCCAAGATTGAGTGGCTGTGGGTGCCGGCGTCCTGGTACAGTCAGCTTACACCATCGCTGACTGTGGGGGAGGAAGTACTGACCCCCAGGGAGGGAGTGCGCAACTTAGGCGTTCTCCTGGACGATCGGCTGTCCTTAGAGGATCATTTGACAGCCGTCGCCAGGGGAGCTTTTTATCAGGTCCACCTGATCCGCCAGTTGCACCCCTTCCTTGACCGGGACGCCTTACGCACGGTCACTCATGCCCTCGTCACTTCCCGCCTGGACTATTGCAATGCTCTCTACATGGGGCTCCCCTTGAAGAGCACCCGGAGGCTCCAGTTAGTCCAGAATGCGGCCGCACGGGTGATAGAGGGAGCACCGCGCTGCTCCAATATAACACCTATCCTGCGCGGCCTACACTGGCTACCGGTAGTCTTCCGGGTGCAATTCAAGGTTTTGGTTACCATCTTTAAAGCGCTCCATGGCTTAGGACCGGGATACCTTGAGACCGCCTTCTGCCACCGATTGCCTCCCAGCGACCTGTGCGCTCCCACAGAGTGGGCCTCCTCAGGTGCCGTCGACCAAACAATGTAGGTTGGCGACCCCAGGGGAGGGAGTGCGCAACTTAGGCGTTCTCCTGGACGATCGGCTGTCCTTAGAGGATCATTTGACAGCCGTCGCCAGGGGAGCTTTTTATCAGGTCCACCTGATCCGCCAGTTGCACCCCTTCCTTGACCGGGACGCCTTACGCACGGTCACTCATGCCCTCGTCACTTCCCGCCTGGACTATTGCAATGCTCTCTACATGGGGCTCCCCTTGAAGAGCACCCGGAGGCTCCAGTTAGTCCAGAATGCGGCCGCACGGGTGATAGAGGGAGCACCGCGCTGCTCCAATATAACACCTATCCTGCGCGGCCTACACTGGCTACCGGTAGTCTTCCGGGTGCAATTCAAGGTTTTGGTTACCATCTTTAAAGCGCTCCATGGCTTAGGACCGGGATACCTTCGAGACCGCCTTCTGCCACCGATTGCCTCCCAACGACCTGTGCGCTCCCACAGAGTGGGCCTCCTCAGGGTGCCGTCGACCAAACAATGTAGGTTGGCGACCCCCAGGGGGAGGGCCTTCTCTGTGGCGGCACCAGCCCTGTGGAATGAGCTTCCTCCGGGATTACGACAACTCCCCGACCTCCGGACCTTCAGACGTGAACTGAAGACTCTATTATTTCAGCGTGCAGGACTAGCCTAAGAACAAAATGTTTTAGTTTAAATTTTAATGGGGGTTTTACTGGTTTTTACTTTTTAGTGATCAGGCTATGATAATATTTAGTTTTAACTGGGTTTTAATGTTTATTTATTATATTGTTTTTATATGCCTGTGAACCGCCCTGAGTCCTACGGGAGATGGTGCGGTATATAAGTTTGATAAATAAATAAATAAATAAATAAAATAACTACACAAACACACAAAATCTCACAAAGCTGTATGTGGCATTGTGTGTGTGTGTGTGTGTGTGTGTGAGTTGTGTTATGTGTGTGTAAAGTGTGAAAGTGTGGGGTTCCTGTTTGTTGCAGGGGCCATTTTGGGTGAAGTGCAGCTGCTTTTACATATTGTGTGAGTCAGTTGTGTTGTTTGTGTGTGTGTAAAGTGTGAAAGTTGGTTTTTGGTACCTCTTATTGTTTTGTATACCTTATTTATTATTTTTATTATTTATTGTTATTGGCCATGCCCACCCAGTCATCTGACCACCAAGCCATGCCCACCAATTAAGCCATGCCCACAGAACCGGTAGGGAAAATTTTTAGATTTCACCCGTGTTTGATATCCTTCCAGAAGTCCCTAAAAACCTGATTTAATGGTATGTGGAAATAATCTTGAGGGATGAGGAGACGTGTCAGATCCCTAAAAGTGATACTGCCATTCAATTGGGAGAAGGGGGAGACTTGGATCCAATTTACTAGCATAACATCTATATTAACAGATATTTTACAACCTATATCCTGGCACCAAAGCCTCCTGAGATCTCCTTAACGTTGAAGAATGTTTATGACAGCCATGCGTGCTGTTTCACTTTAAAGGATGCTGGAGGATAACAATGTGAATACATGCTTATCCGGTTCTCAAGGCAGCTGGTAAAGAAAACATCTTCACACTTGTGTATTGGCTAAAATCTGTATTTTGGCTTAAAGGAGGGGTTTCTACTGCTTTAATCCTACTTGTCTTACCTAAAGGTATTCAGACGTTGCTTTGAATCCATTGCTGTCACTTCTGCTTAATAAAAGGTTCTTTTTGAAATACTACATTTCAAGAGTTTTTAGAATAAAATAGAATAGAATTTTTATTGGCCAAGTGTGATTGGACACACAAGGAATTTGTCTTGGTGCATATGCTCTCAGTGTACATAAAAGAAAAGATACGTTCATCAAGGTACATCAAGAGTTTTTACTTTCTTAAGTTGTAAGGAGAGAGAATCCTTGCAGAAAGCAACATCTGCAAAATGGTCAACCCAGAGAAGCAATCTTCACTCTAGTGAGGGGACCTTGCAAACCATGTCTGAATAAAGCATGGAACAGGAAGAAGCTGAATGCTGGAGGAAGACATCAACAACCACTCAGCCGGATGCCTGTTTTGTACACCCCATCGGAGAGGATGAGGTAACCCTGGAGAATCCTGAAAAGCCCTGCTGGTCAATTGGCATCGGGAAGAAAGATAGCTGAGATGAGAGAACCAGAGGAGTCAACTTCTGCCACGGTAATCAAAAACCAGAGTGGAAACGGGAACTAGAAGCTTTTGCTGACCAGGGAAAACTAACCGAAGAACCACTAAAGAAGGATTGTCTGAAGAGGCATAAAACCCAATTGGTGATGGAAACTGGAAAATCTCAACAACCAAGAGGAGCCAGGACAACAACCAAGGAACGCTGACTTGGCTTGGGTGGGAGGGAAGTTATATGTTCCAGCCAGCCAAGACTATGCTTAATGGCAAGGTGCCATGACTCTAAATTAGCTTGACATTTTGCTTTTGTAAAAACTTTACACCTAATTAAAAGACAATTTTGGTGGCCATCACTAAAAAAGGACATAGAAAGCTATTTAGCTAGCTGCCCCATTTGTGCAGCAGCAAAAAGATGTAAGCGGAAAACCCCAGGTCTCTTGCAGAAAGTAGCCGAGCCTTCAGCTCCATGGAGAGAGATTGCTATGGATTTTATTGTAGAATTGCCAGACAGTATGGGAAATACTGTTATTTGGGTCATGACAGATCTGTTTTCAAAACAGACACATTTTATATTTTGCCTGTTTATACTGCTAAAAGTTTAGCCAAATTATTCCTAATACACATTTATCGGCTACATGGAGCCCCACAAAGGATCATCTCCGACAGAGGGGTTCAATTCACCTTCAAATTTTGGAGGGCATTTTTGGACTTACTTGGTATTGGCCAGGGGTTCAGCTCTTCACATCATGCGTGTACTAACGGAAATTCTGAGAGACTGAACTCTATGCTAGAACAATATTTAAGATGTTTTATTAATTTTCAACAGGATAACTGGACTGAACTTTTACCTTTTGCTGAAGTTGCATTTAATAATTCTGTACACTCAAGCACAGGTTTTACCCCTTTTAGAGTAGTGACAGGCCAGAATTTCAGCCCCATGCCTGAACTACCCACAGAAGAACCCACCATCCCCTCACTTAAGGAGTGGATGGATAATTTGCAAAACGCATGGCCAGTAGTTAGATTAGCCTTAAAGGAAGCTAGAGAGGCTTTTAAAATTCTAGCTGACAAGAAAAGGATGGAACCCAAACCTTTCCATATTGGAGATAGAGTATACTTATCTACAAAATTCCTGAAATCATTACAGCCATCAAAGAAACTAGGACCAAATTTCTTTTTTTTAAAAAAATAATATTTATTAAATTTCCAAAAATTAAAATACACAATTCAAAAAAACACAATACACAAAAGCAAAAAATATAAAACAAACAAAGACAAATGCATCGAAATTACAATACTCTTAACAGCTTTTTCTACATCGGTATCTCTATCCTATTTAACCTCTATATACAGATTCTACTTTTAAGTATCTCTATCTTAAACTTACATCCTTGTTTAAATTATCTTAACCTCTATTCAGAATGCAATCTCATAGCAAAAATCTCCCTTAGGTTTTATGTTTACTCTCCAGCCAAGAATACCATCTATTCCATATTCAATAGTACTCAGTATCTTCCCTTTCCTTCATTTCTATAGATAATCTGTTCATTTCTGCACATTCATATTTTTTATTATTATAATTTGGTCCGGTGGGATATCTGGATGTTTCCAATTTTGTGCTATCACAATTCTACTTGCAGTCAATATGTGTAATATGATATGTGGTATATTTTTTTCCATTTTCCCTTCTAGAATGCCCAATAGAAATAGTTTTGGTTTTCTTTCTATCTTTTGCCCTGTTAATTCATTCAGCCATTTTTTTTATCTTCCCCCAAAATTTCTTAATATTAGGGCAGGTCAACCACATGTTGTAGAACATCGCTTGTTTGTGACCACATCTCCAACAATTCAGGGACCTATTCGAAAACATCCTGGCCAATTTGTAAAACATTTTATAAATATTTATAAAAATGCCATTTGTAAAACATTTTATAAATATTTTCTTTATAAGTGGCTGACATCGTTAGCTTGTAGTTTCTCTCCCACAATCTATCCCATTGATCCAGATAAATATTATGTCTAAAATTTCTTACCCAACTAATCAGTGTTTGACTGTTTCTTCTTCCATTTTGAATTTTAACAAAAAATTATACATTTTTGTAATCATTTCTCTCCAGATCCTAGTAATATCTTATAAAGTTCTAATTGTTCTCTGTATATGCCAAATTGTTCCTTATCTTTTTTATATTTTGTTCTGATCTGTAAATATAGCCACCAGTCTATTTTTATTCCTTGTTTTCTTAGATCCTGTTCTGACTTTAAATTTCCAATTTCATCTAATAGGTCCAAGTACTTACTATTTTATTTAAGTCCAATACATTGGGGTAGATTATGGCCTCCATCGTTGATATCCAAACTGGAACTTTCATATAGTGGTTTTTCTTTATAATATCCCAAATATTGATCAAAGCATTTTGCACTAGATGTCTCTGGAAGTATGTATGTGTCGTAATTTTCCACTCCCAAAGGAACGCATGCCATCCCAATTGGAGATCATGAAGAAACTAGGGCCAAATTTCATTGGACCTTTCCCTATCACTAGGGTCATCAATCCAATAGCAGTTAAACTACTCCTTCCAAAGGCACTCAGGCAAGAGTAAACTTCCACATTAGTTTACTCAAATGAGAGGTAATCTCATCCCTCAGACCACCTGCATCTACACCACCTGTTCTCATCATGATTGAAGGTGAACAACACTTTGAAATCAAGGAAATCCTTGTCTAGGATCCACAGAGGGAAAATCCAATATTTAATTGCTGGGAAACATTTACCCTCAGCTCAAAAGGAATGGGTCACTAAACACCATGTTAGGGCTCCAACTTTACTGAGAAAATTTTACTCCCAATACCCTTGTTAATATAGTATCATGAATTTTTCGTTTATATTTTTTCATAGGTGGACCTTTTTGTTTTCTAAGGAAGGTAGCATGTCAGATCCTTAAAAGTGATACTGCCATTCAATTGGGAGAAGGGGGAGACTTGGATTTGATTTTTTTTTTATTTACATTTATATCCCGCCCTTCTCCGAAGACTCAGGACGGCTTACAGTGTATAAGGCAATAGTCTCATTCTATTTGTATATTTACAAAGTCAACTTATTGCCCCCCCAACAATCTGGGTCCTCATTTTACCTACCTTATAAAGGATGGAAGGATGGATTTACTAGCATTGCCGGTGTTAATAGATATTTTACAACCTATATCCTGGCGCCAAAGCACCCTGAGATCTCCTTAACTTAATTGAGAAATGTTTATGACAGCCATGTGGGCTGTTTCACTTTAAAGGATAATGGAGGATAACAATGTGAATACATGCTTATCCGGTACTCAGGGCAGCTGGTAAAGAAAACATCTTCACATTTTTGTATTAGCTAAAATCTGCATTCTGACTTAAGGAAGGGGTCTCTACAGCTTTAATCCTACTTGTCTTGCCTAAGGGTATTCACACATTGTTTTCAATCCATTGTTGTCACTTCTGCTTAATAAAAGGTTCCTTTTGAAATACTACATTTCAAGAGTTTTTACTTTCTTAAGTTGGAAAGAGAGGCAATCCTTAATTTAAGATGCTGCCTAGGGAACAATCGGACAGTATGTCAAGCCCTTAGTAAGTTAATGATCAGAGAAAGAAGCTTAAGAAAGACACACCCTAACTGACCAGGCTGTAAAAAAGAAGGTGGGAGATTTGTTCTTTCAGACTTGCAAGATTTATGTCAATTCTCACAGGTAAACCAGATAGACAACACTCCCCTGATGAACTATTCTATTTATTATAAAGCTGCATTAACCATCAGGCCCCAAGGAAAATATACAGAATTACTCAAAGCAGTTGCTTTTATTGTTTCTCATCTACAGACAGAAATCTTGCCACACTAAAGCAACTACTTGCATCTAGAACTATTTGGAAAGAGTTATCTTAACTCTCTTTCTCCCAAACAGTCTAAGCTTTGTTGCTTTTTGTCTTCTGGGATTCAAACGGTCCCTCCTGGAATCCAGATTACATTTCATCTCATTAACAGAATCCTCCCACCTTTTTAGGCCTGGTCAGTTAGACTTATTTCTTAAGTTTTTTTCTCTGACTATTAAGCAACCATTAAACTCCCTGTGTTTTCTGATTGTTCCCTATGCAGCATCTCTACTCTTTTTCTTCAAGATCATTTCCATATACCATTACCTGGTTATCTCAACAGCCTTGGGGGTCTTACAGAAAGGGGTATTTAATGAAGTGGTTATGTTGTATGTAACATCTAATGCTCTCCCTACACCTTTAGTTTTTTGTCTAATTTTTGTAATATTATAATATTCATCTGTTAATTCTAGATTCTTTGTAATTACTGTTTTTATGGTTTTATTGTACACTTCCCAGAGTTTCTATGAGATGGGCAACATATAAGTATGATAAATAAAAATATTTTCTACACTAACTAAATATAAAACAACATCATTTTAAAAAAATTATTCAATAGGTTCAATTCAGTATCTGAGGCAAACATGTCATCAGTAGTGGGTTTCAAATCCTGGTGCTACCGGTTCGCTATCGGTAGTGTGCAGATGCGCATGCACCCTTTGCGAGTGTGCGGAGCTTCTGTACATGTGCAGAGCATTTTTGATGATGTCTGGGTGGGTGGGCAGAGCCTCCTGCTGCCACCGCTACCGGTTTGCCTGAACCGGGGCGAGCCAGGAGCAACCTACCACTGCATGGCATGATATCATTTGGCAATTTTGTTGTTTAAAGTGAATATACTCCATTTATTAATAGACGTTTTAAAAAGAATATACAGTACTCCATTTATTAATAGACTTTAAAAATAAACTCTTGTGTCAGAAGTTGTATTTCTTTTTAATATGGAAACCACAGGAAAATATGGCAAAGCACAGGCAGGGTTTTGAGTTAATAATATTCAAGAACACTCACAGCAGTTGTACTTGCTTGATTTAGCTCCTGCTGTGCCGATTCCTTTTTTATTAATGCAATTATAGAGCCAGCTAAACTCAAAAGTATTTCAAGCTGAGTCTTTTATATACTATCTCAGTTGTTCATCAGCAATCTCAGACTCTGAATTGTAGTCAATTCCAAATTCCTTCCAACAATATTTATTACTATAACATTGAACTTCATAATTAATTTAACAAAGATACACACACATACACAGCATGAAGCACACACACACATATATGCTGTGTTTATATAATGATATAAATATATTATAAATGGCATGTGTATCATACATTCCATTTGTACTAGTTTTAAAAATATATTGTGAAAGAAACAATAAATTAGGAATTAATAGGCTTTTATGTATTTCTGTGAGGTTTAGTGTATGTTTGCTTGTGTAAATCAATAGCTTAAATGTCTTGGTCACAGAACTTCTTAAGTCTTACATTTAATTAAAGTTATTAGCTTTGGATTAGGAAAAAATCACAGAAAACTTCAAGGAACATTTCTACCATTTATATATTGACTAACAATTTATTTCCATGATATAAATCTGAATTTTGGCTGAGAAGTTCAATAAACAACTTTTCTATTATTAATTTATACTTTTTGCTGACAGCAATGGAAAGGCAGATTTAGGCTACCTGTAAGGACCAGCTTCACTCCATTTCCAAGAAAGTAAGAAGTCTTGAGAACTTTGTATTTCAAAAGGAATCCTTTATTGAAAGGGATGAAAGCATGTCAAACTCAAAGCAGGTTCTGGGGTCCCTCAGGGCATGTAGTTCAGGATAAAGGGAATTGGGGGCCCCTGTCCACCTTCCGATGTAGATTGGAGCCAATCTACAGGTGTGACTATGAATTGCATCAGCCTCTCTGAGAAACAGATACGAAGAGTTTCTCAGGGTCATTTTAAAATCCACTTGTTCCCCCCCTTTTCCTGAGGTGTGATATTTCTTCAATGATTCCTGGCACCAGGCACTGGTTATAAATCAGGGTAAAGTTTATACAAAGAGAAATTGGATACTTAAGATACATAGGAAAAGACTTAAATGTGACACTCCAAATCCCCCTCCCCCACTTCTTCTACAAAGAATGGCAGATACATGGATCTGACACTACCTGGTTTGAAAAAATCTGGATCACTAGATGACAGCAGAAATATAAAACCTAATAATTTAGATTGATAGACAGACAGACAGACAGACAGGCAGACAGACAGACAGACAGATAGATTAATTGATTTTTTTATTGTCCAAGTGTGATTGGACACAAAAGGATTTTGTTTTGGTGCATATGCTGTCAGTGTACATAAAAAAAGATACGTTCATCAAGAATCATAAGGTTATTGATAGTCATAGGGTACAATAAGGGTACAATAAAGGCAGGGGTGGGATTCAAGTAATTTAACAACCGGTTCTCTGCCCTAATGATTTCTTCCAACAACCAGTTTGCTAAACTGTTCAGAAAGTTAACAACCGGTTCTCCCGAAGTGGTGCGAACTGGCTGAATCCCACCACTGAATAAGGGTATCACTTATTGATAGTCATAGGGTACAAATAAACAATCAGGACACCATCACTATCAATATAAATCATAAGGATATAAGCAACAAAGTTACAGTCATACAGTCATAAGTGGGAGGAGATGGGTGATGGGAATGATGAGAAGATTAATAGTAGTGCAGATTTAGTAAATAGTTTGACAGTGTTGAAGGGATTATTTGTTTAGCAGAGTGATGGTGTTCTTATGTCTAGTTGTTCTGGTGTGCAGTGCTCTGTAATGTTGTTTTGAGGGTAGGAGTTGGAACAGTTTATGTCCAAGATGTGAGGGGTCTGTAAAAATTTTCACAACGCTCTTTTTGACTCGTGCAGTGTATAGGTCCTCAATGGACGAAAGGTTGGTGGCAATTGTTTTGTCTGCAGTTCTAATTATCCTCTGAAGTCTGTATCTGTCTTGTTGGGTTGCGGAACCAAACCAGACAGTTATAGAGGTGCAGATGACAGATTCAATAATTCCTCTGTAGAACTGTATCAGCAGCTCCTTGGGCAGTTTGAGCTTTCTGAGTTGGTGCAGAAAGAACATTCTTTGTTGTGCTTTTTTGATGACGTTTTTAATGTTAGCTTCCATTTTAGGTCTTGAGATATGACGAACCTAAAATTTGAAGGTTTCTACTGTTTCTACTATGTTGTCTAGTATTATAAGAGTTGGTAATGTGGGAGGGTTTCTTCTAAAGTCTACCATTATTTCTACAGTTTTGTGTTCAGTTCCAGATTGTTCTGGTCGCACCACGAGACTAGTTGTTCAACCAGTGGTGGGTTGCCCCCAGTTCGCTCCGGTTCTGTAGAGCCGGTAGTAAAAAACTTCTGGCATTCGGAGAACCGGTAGTAATGGCTGGCTGGCCACGCCCCCGAACCAGTTCTCTGATCGTCAGAGGTTTGTGTTTTTTTATTTTTAAAAGCCTCTTTTCTTCAGCCAAAAAAAGGCTTTTAAAAGAAAAAAAAACCATCTGATGATCGCATGGCTTAGCAGGGATCCTCAAAGGATCTGGCCCACCCAATCCCCCCTCCTCACTTACTTAATTAAGTAAGCTCCTTTCGGGCTCACTTTCCTTCACTTCTCCAATCAGTTACATCAGCTGCAACTGACTATGCCTTCCTGCAATCCATGTGCCTTTGCTGGCTGAGGAACTCTGGGAGTTGAAGTCCACAAACCTGCCTAGAATCCATCTGATCAGTCAGCAACTACTTTGCTGGTTGAGGAACTCTGGGAGTTGAAGTCCACAAACCTTAAAGTTACTAAGATTGGAGATCCTGATCTAAAAAATATAAATAAAATAATAAAATATTTGTGCAGCTTTCTGAGATTTGGTGTGTTTCCATAGTGTTTCACTCTAACTACACAAACACACAGAATCTCACAAAGCTGTATGTGTCATTTTGTGTGTGTGTGTGTGAGTCTGTTGTGTTGTGTTGTGTGTGTGTGTAAAGTGTGAAAGTTGGTTTTTGAGCTTTTTGTGGCTGTGTGAGGTTCCTGCTTGTTGCAGGGGCCCTTTTGCGTGAAGTGCAGCTGCTTTTACATTGTGTGTGAGTCTGTTGTGTTGTGCTGTGTGTGTGTAAAGTGTGAAACTTGGTTTTTGAGCTTTTTGTGGTTTGTGAGGTTCCTGCTTGTTGCAGGGGCCTTTTGGGTGAAGTGTAGCTGCTTTTGCATTGTGTGTGAGTCAGTTGTGTTGTGTTGTGTGTTTGTAAAGTGTGAAACTTGATTTTTGAGCTTTTTGTGGCTTTGTGAGGTTCCTGCTTGTTGCAAGGGACATTTTGGGTGAACTGCAGCTGCTTTTACATTGTGTGTGAGTCAGTTGTGTTGTGTTGTATGTGTGTAAAGTGTGAAAGTTTGTTTTTGGTACCTCTTATTGTTTTGTATACTTTGTTTATTATTTTTATTATTTATTGTTATTGGCCACGCCCACCCAGTCACATGATGGCCAAGCCACTCTCACCCAGTCACGACTTCTAAGCCACACCCAGTGTCACATGACCATCAAGCCACACCCACAAAATAAGCCACGCCCACAGAACCAGTAGTAAAAAAATTTAGAACCCACCCCTGTGTTCAACCTCTCATCTGTATGCAAATTCATCGTTGTCTTAAATAAGACCAATCACTGTTGTGATTTTCAAACTTCAGGGTTGTGCTGAGGATTTTGGACAATATCTGCACGATAAAATCGCTCAGATTCGGGATGGGATGGACTCCAATTGGGTAGATTCAGGTGGCCGTTCTTGGTGAGGTTATCTGGGATGAGTTTGATTCTGTGGCTCCCGAGGACATGGACAGGATACTGGGGAGGCTGAATGTGACCACATGTTTGTTGGACCCGTGTCCTTCCTGGTTGGTACTGGCCACACAGGAGGTTACACGAGGCTGGCTACAGGGAATTGTTAACGCTTCTTTGATGGAGGGTGTCTTCCCGTCCACTTTGAAAGAGGCGGTGGTGAGGCCCCTTCTCAAGAAGCCTTCCCTGGATCCAGCTATTTTATCGAACTATCGTCCTGTCTCCAACCTTCGTTTTGTGGCGAAGGTTGTTGAGAGTGTGGTGGCACGACAGCTTCCCCAGTACCTGGATGAATCTGTCTATCTAGACCCATTCCAGTCCGGTTTCCGACCTGGGTACAGCACGGAAACGGCCTTGGTCGCATTGGTGGATGATCTCTGGAGGGCTCGGGACAGGGGTTGTTCTTCTGTCCTGGTCCTATTAGATCTTTCAGCGGCTTTTGTATTTATTATTTATTATTTATTTATTTATTAATTAAACTTTTATACCGCCCTTCTCCCGAAGGACTCAGGGCGGTGTACAGCCAAGATAAAAAGCAATAAATATACAAAGTTAAAAATCAATTTAAAATACTTATTCAATGGTGGCCGAATTAAAACCGTCAAATTGACGAACCTAAAATACCCCATATAAAATTACAGAAGATTTAAAAATTTAAAATTAAAATTTAGAAATTTAAAAAGTCTAAAAAATCAGTCCAGTCCCGCTTGAATGAATAAGTGAGTTTTTAATTCCCGACGAAAGGTCCGAAGGTCAGATATTTGGCGCAAACCGGGGGGAAGGTCGTTCCAGAGAGTAGGTGCTCCAACAGAGAAGGCCCTTCCCCTGGGGGCCGCCAGCCGGCATTGCTTGGCGGACGGCACCCTGAGGAGACCCTCTCTGTGGGAGCATACGGGTCGATGGGAGGCATAGGGTAACAGCAGGCGGTCCCGTAAGTACCCGGGCCCTAAGCCATGGAGCGCTTTAAAGGTGGTAACCAAAACCTTGAAGCGCACCGAAGACCACAGGTAGCCAGTGCAGACTGCGCGGGAGTAGTGTTACCGGGAGCAGCGTGGTGCTCCCTCAATCACCAGCAGCTGCATTCTGGACTAGCTGAAGTCTCCGAGTGCACTTCAGGGGTAGCCCCATGTAGAGAGCATTGCAATAATCCAGGCGAGAAGTGACGAGAGCATGAGTGACCGTGCATAAGGCATCCCGGTCCAGAAAGGGGCGCAACTGGCGAACCAGGCGGACCTGGTAAAAAGCTCTCCTGGAGACGGCCGCCACATGATCTTCAAACGACAGCCGTCCATCCAGGAGAACGCCCAAGTTGCGCACCCCTTCTGTCGGGGCCAATGACTCGCCCCCAACAGTCAGCTGCGGTTGCAGCTGACTGTACCGAGATGCCGGCATCCACAGCCACTCCGTCTTGGATGGATTGAGTCTGAGTCTGTTTCTCCCCATCCAGACCCATACGGCCTCCAGACAACGGGACAGCACTTCGACAGCTTCGCTGGGGTGGCCTGGGGTGGAAAAGTACAGCTGAGTATCATCAGCGTACAGATGATAGCTCACCCCAAAGCCACTGATGACCTCGCCCAACGGCTTCATATAGATGTTGAACAGGAGAGGCGAGAGAATCGACCCCTGCGGCACCCCACAAGTGAGGTGCCTCGCGGTCGATCTCTGCCCTCCTGTCAACACCGTCTGCGACCGGTCAGAGAGGTAGGAGGAGAACCACCGATAAACGGTGCCTCCCACTCCCAACCCCTCCAACCGGCGCAGCAAGATACCATGGTATCTTGCTGAGATTGCTGGAGAGATTGGGAGTGGGGGGGCACTGTTTTTCGGTGGTTCTCCTCCTATCTCTCTGACTGGATGCAGATGGTGTTGGCAGGGGGGCAGAGATCGGCCGCGAGGCGCCTCTCGTGTGGGGTGCCGCAGGGGTCGGTTCTCTCGCCTCTCCTGTTCAACATCTATATGAAGCCACTGGGTGAGATCATCCGTGATTTTGGGGTGCAATATCACCAGTACGCTGATGATACTCAGCTGTACATTTCCACCCCTGACCACCCCAATGAGGCCGTTGAAGTGATGTCCCGGTGTTTGGAGGCCGTGTGGGTCTGGATGGGGAAGAACAGACTTCGACTCAATCCCTCCAAGACTGAGTGGCTGTAGATGCGGGCATCCCGGTACAGCCAGCTAGTTCCATCGCTGACTGTTGGAGCCGATCATTGGCCCCTATGGAGAGGGTTTGCAACTTGGGCGTTTTCCTGGATGCTCGGCTGTCGTTAGAAGAACATATGATGGCCGTCGCCAGGGGAGCTTTTTATCAGGTACGCCTGATTCGCCAGTTGCACCCCTTCATAGACCGGGATTCCCTATGCGCGGTCACTCATACCCTCATCACTTCCCGCCTGAACTACTGTAACGCTCTCTACATCGGGCTCCCCTTGAAGAGCACCCGGAGGCTCCAACTGGTCCAGAATGCGGCTGCGCAGGTAATAGAGGGAGCTACTCGTGGCTCCCATATAACACCTCTCCTGCACAGGCTTCACTGGTTGCCGGTGGTCTTCCGGGTGCAATTCAAGGTGTTGGTTACCACCTTTAAAGCGCTCCATGGCACAGGACCAACCTATTTATGGGACTGCCTGCTGCCACCGACAGCATCCCACAGACCTGTGCGCTTGCACAGGGAGGGTCTCCTCAGGGTGCCGTCATCCAAACAATGTCAGCTGGTGACACTCAGGGGGAGAGCCTTCTCTGTGCGAGCACCTACCCTCTGGAATGAGCTTCCTCTGGGGTTACGGTTACTCCCCGACCTCCGGACCTTCCGCTGTGAACTCAAGACCTTTCTATTTCACCGTGCAGGGCTGGCCTGATACACTACGGTTTTAATTGGGGTTTTTATTATTTTTATTATAGTTTTTAAATGGGGTCAGCCAAATTGAATAAGATTTTTAAAATGCTTTTAATTTTATTTATAATTTGTTTTATGTTGGCTGTAAACCTCCCTGAGTCCTTCGGGAGAAGGGCGGTATAAAAATCAAATAAATAAATAAATAAATAAACAGATGGATCATTTGAGATGCAATTTGTACATAAATTATATAATTATATTAGAATTGTATAAGACAATTCTAATCAGGAGACAGGAAAAAGAATAAAGTTCAGAATAAAATCTGCATGTTGATGTGGCTAAAATATAATGTTCTAACTGCAAAGGGCAGGACAGATAATACATAAAGCGTCCATTCAGGATGTAGGCAGGAAAGAATGCTAGCAACAAGCAGCTGGCTTTCTAAAGAATGTTCCATTGGCAGTCACTCCCTTCCTAAAAATGAATGGAAAAATAAATCTTCAAAAGTTTCTGGCCTGAATTTCCAGTGATAAGAAAACTTGGCAATTCTACATAAACTGACAGTTTTGTATTCTGGATCCCTTTACTGTTCTCCATTCCTCCTACAGCCGTGGCTTGGCTGATATTTTGACATAGTACAAAGTGGCTGTTTATTACAGTTGAGTGTTGTGGCCTGTACTGTGAAATGCATTTTGTCCATGGAATTTAACTGAACTTGGCATTTTAAAGCGTGTTGTTCAGTTGCTTACTTTTCCTGAGATTTCAGTGCTTCAAGATTACTGAAGCCTCTGCTTCAAGTTGAAAATGTTACACAAGAAGACATACCATGTAAAGGTTAGATTGGCTGTGATTTTGATGCTTAATTGTAACCAACAAAATGCAGAGAAGTTTTTTTGTTGTTACTGCATCTTCGGCAAAGGTTATAGTGTGATTGTATGTATTTAAGATGTATGAACTTCCCATTATTGTAATTAGCATGATAATAGAACACATCATAGCATATAGAAGAAGGAAACTAGCAAATTACATTAAAATTCTGAGTACAATTTTTATTTATGTTGGAAACAAATTCTAAAATAATTAAGACTTTAAATTTCAACTGGTCTCAAACTAGCATTTTTCTCATTTCAATACTGCAATAGAAAATGACTAACTGAAAAGATTCAGGCAAAATCTTAAGAAATCACAAGATCAGCCTTTCAGTAATTTTGTATATTTTAATTATTAAAAATTGTTTATTAACAAAGCTCAGGCAAATGCCAAAGTTCATATATATGTTTTATGTTTCTTTATAGGAGCTTCAGAAAGAAATTGAAAGCCATACAGATACCTTCCATACCTTGGATGAAAATGGACAGAAAATCTTGAGATCACTTGAAGGTTCTGATGATGGTGCCTTGTTGCAGAGACGCCTGGATAACATGAACTTCCGATGGAGTGAACTTCAGAAAAAGTCTTTAAATATCAGGTAGGGCTAAATAGCAACAGCTGGGAAGCAGAAACTGAAGTGAAAACAGAAGTATTTTTGGCAACCCACCTACCTACCTCATTCTGTGTACCCTTAGTCTTTTTATTCTAATTGGACTAAAATGGCTGGACAATTTATTAATGAGAACATACTAGATTACTCCATTACTCTAGAAAGATACTTCATTATCTGCTCATAAGAGAGTTTTAGGACGCAAAGACTTGATGATTTTCTCTATATTAATATTTGCATTAAAAAGATTAATTCTGCTCAGTCACAATGTTTTTGCTGAAATTATTACTTTATAACTATGATTCTATACAGTGTAATAAGTTAATTTGTAGCCCATGCTAAATTAATTTCAGAAGAATTACAATTAAAGCAAATTTCAGAGGACATTCTGTTCATGTGATGTTCTTTCTCTGATATAAATAGCATATTTGAAACATACATAATTGTTTGGGAATTCATATATAATTAATTTGCATAGAACTGGGAATATTTACTTATGATATTTACAATCTTGTGAATGGACAATAATTTGAAGAAAGCTTTGCAGTGTGGAACTCACACATAAATGTTCCTTAATTTTTCATATAGGTTTAGGTCTGTAAATCCAATTTTGGGGTAGAAAGGTACATAATATTAATAACAGAGTTGGAAGGGACCTTGGAGGTCTTCTACTCTAATCCCCTGGAAACCCTACATCACTTCAGACAAATGGTTATCCAACATTTTCTTAAAAATTTCCAGTGTTGGAGCATTCACAACTTCTGCAGGCAAGTTGTTCCATTTATTAAGGTGATGTCTTATTGGAGAGAAGAAAGTCGTTCTGCAAAAGTTCATAATAAAGGGCATTATTAGAGAAAATTTAAAAAACTGCAGTGTAGAGAGAGTATTGTTTGAATCACTTTTGTTTGCTCTCAACCCTTTTCAAAGCTTTTTTTTTTTGCATAATGACAGAAATCATCTTCGTAACATTCATTATTAAAAATAAATGAAATATGTGAATTTGAAAAATATTAATGTCTGAAGTGAAAAGAAAATTATTTTCCATATATATATATATGTGTGTGTGTGTGTGTGTGTGTGTGTGTGTGTGTGTGTGTGTGTGTTTTCTGAGGTTTTCGCAGGTGTTTGTATGTAGATTTGGTTATTCGGGTTTTCTCCCGCGTAAAATTGGAAGTGTCTTGGCGACGTTTCGACGAAGTCTCATTCGTCATCTTCAGGCTTCAGCTTCGTGCTTCTGGGAGCAATGTGTGATTGCAGCTGTTTCTTCCTTTTTAACTGCTAGTGGGGGTTTGAACTGATTGGGTGGGAGCTTGGCTGTGCTCTGATTGGATGGGGGGGTTTTTGTGCTCTGATTGGATGGGGGTGTGTCCTGTGTTGGAGTCCCTAACACGAGGAATGACACCAGACCCACACTCACGAGGTCCACACAGGATGTCATCACCACACATCCACCCAGAAAGCAGACCCAAACCCACACTGATCAGGAAGCACGACCAAGGACCAGAAGCCAGACCGCAGCTGGAACATTAGCCATTTCAAACCCCTCCAATCCATACATACAGCAGACAGACACCCACTATGAAGATGTAGCACGACCACAAACACGAAGTCAAACAACAGCAATGCAGCTCACAAGCTCAAATCCCCCTGCAACTCAGGCTAATCTGAGTACAACCAAGCCCCCACCAACACAGGACACACCCCCATCCAATCAGAGCACAAAAAAACCCCCATCCAATCAGAGCATATATATATATGATATCAGAGCATATATATATATATATATATATACATCCAATCAGATCATATATATATATATATATATATATATATATATATATATATATATATATATATATATATATATATATATATGATCTTTGAAATCTTCATAAGTCGTTTATATTCTTTGAACTTCATAGACAAAAAAGAAAAACAGCATATGAGTCAGAGGATGTTTAATAAAGGAGGTTAATGATTTCTTTGCTGTAATTTTGATCACCCAATTTTGATACCACTGATACTAAGCAAATTGAAAATAGTAACCATAGTTTATCATGGTTGCCTTTCTTTCTTGAATTAAACATTAAAGTAATGTTCTCATTCTACAGAAATAGGAAGTTATAATGAGACATTTATTATAGCCAAACCATGTAGGTGAGAAACACAATTAAAAGGCATTCAGTTGTTATTACACACAAACACACATGCATATACCCACATGAACTTATTTATCTATAGCAGGGATAGTCAACCTTTTTATATCTACCGCCAACTTTTGTATCTCTGTTAGTAGTAAAAAATTTTAACCGCCCACTGGTTCCACAGTAATGCGCCATGTATCGTCATCTGCGCATGCGTCTCGCGCATCATGGATTGGGTTCGGGGGGGCACCGGCTACCAGCTCTGCTTCTCTGTTACAGCTGGATGGTGTGGGGGGAGATGCACGAGCTATTCTTTTGTTTGCTGTTGCACTATAACGCCATTTAGTTTCACTTACATAACGTGAACTAAACTTATGCGCGGGCGATACAACTAGTATATATTTTCAGAAATTTAAATTGTCATGGGGAATTTTATGAAAACCTAATGATAATGTTTTTAAATAATGTTATGAAAATTTTTTAAAAAGTCAATTAAATTAAAAAAAAGGAAAGTGCTTCAGTATCGGACAAAACCCCTACCGCCCACAATGAAAGCTGGAACGCTCACTAGTGGGTGGTAGGGACCAGGTTGACTACCACTGATCTATAGATTGGAGAGTGGAAATAATAGTTACATCGCCTACATTCACGCAATATTCTGGACCAGGTTACTGTCCTATTCATTGTACAATAAAAGATGCATTCACACAATGTGCTATGTTTGAACATTGGTAGGGTTTGTATACATGTATATGTGTAAGTTTTAAAATGCTATGTGAATATAGTCCAGAGAAGTTATATGAATTCAGAAATGGATTAATTCAGTCAGCAAGCTGGGCAGAACTACAATGGGAATTATGGACAAAATGCCTGTCAGCATATACTGTAATTCAGGTTAACATTTAGCAGCTGAAAGCCTACAATTTGTTTTGTATTCTCCCAAGTTATTTTTCAGCTACTGATTATGAAAATTAAGTGTTCTTACTTATACATTTTGTATGTGAGAATCACTATTCTTACTGCAAATTCTTAAGAGATCCATTTGTCAATCCTGATATACTTTCTTTCCATTCACCACTTTTGAAGTGTATTTTGCCTCCTAACTTTTGTTTGTGTAATTGAAGCTCTCCATTTTGAAAGAGAGTCAGAAACAGGTGGTATTCAGCAGGTTCTGACCAGTTCTGGAGAACCGGTAGTGGAAATTTTCAGAGAACCAGTAAATACCACCTCTGACTAGCCCCACCCCCATCTATTGTCTGCCTCCTGAGTCCCAGCTGATTGGGAGGAAATGGGGATTTTGAGGTTACCTTCCCCTGGAGTGGGGAGGGAATGGAGATTTTACAGTATCCTTCCCCTGCCATGCCCATCAAGCCATGCTCACCAAGCCACGCCCACAGAACTGATAGTAAAAAAATTTGAATCCCACCACTGGTCACAAAACGTACAGTGCTCAGAGTCTGAAAAGCTAAACTTTTGAATGTAGATGTTTGGCTTTGAAGAAAAGTTCACAATGCTGACTTTGATTTGTTTTGTTTTTTGTTGAAAGTCTCACGCTTTCAAAATAATAAGAAGTTTTACCTCCACAAATGAAGTGTGCTTAGCTGCTGCACTTGCAACATTTGACATTCCAGCTAACACTGTTGGGCAGTTTTCATCCATTTTTAAGCTAGTTTATGCTGATTTTAATAGAGATGGTGCATAACTTTTACTGAATTTTATATTGACTTTTTAAACTTTTGTATTCAATATTTGTGACTTTTGGGAGGGAGGGAGGGAGGGAGGGGGGAGGGAGGGAGGGAGGGAGGAAGGAAGGAAGGAAGGAAGGAAGGAAGGAAGGAAGGAAGGAAGGAAACATCTATTTATATAGCTTATATTTTAACTTTTAAGAAATATGTTCAAATGAGTTCAGAAAAATAGAGGGAAAAGAAAGAGTAAAAGTTCTGATCTTACATTGTGCCTTACTACTGGTTTATTGGAAACCATCTTTTTCATATTGTCTTTACTTTGCATATACGAATCAAGAAAAATATTGCTTTTGGTAATATTTGTAATACAGAAACTGAACCTCTTTTTCAGGTCTCATCTAGAAACCAGTTCTGATCAATGGAAACATCTACACTTTTCCCTTCAGGAACTTCTGGCATGGCTACAGTTGAAAGAAGATGAGCTAAAGCGACAGGCACCAATTGGTGGTGATCTTCCCACAGTACAAAAGCAGAATGATATCCATAGGGTATGATTTTTTTAAAAAAAATCTGGAAGTAGATATAAAAACTTAAACATCTGAAAATTATTAACTGATTTTCCCAGGTTTTATGTTGATAATATAATCTCTCAGATTATAGTTTCTATATCTTTACGTTTAATTATGCTTTGAGCAATAGAAGTAAAGAACTACACATCTTAATATAACTTCTTTTTAAGGTATGATAAAAAATATATGGTGAACTGCAATGGGGGTAACAAGAGGACAAGCACTTAAGTCATGGCAATCATATTATGAAGTCATGTGATGAAAGGCATATGACTTCATAATATAATTGACGTCACTTAGGTACTTTCATCTGATGTTGGACACAAGTACATATTGGAATTTTTTATTTTATTTATTTATTTATTTATTTATTTGTCATAACAATATATACAAGCGTTACATAAAAGGTTATAAATATATGAACGTATATATGAGGAGAAATGAGGTACTAAAAACGTGTATATACATAGGGAAAGAAACAGTAGGACAGGAACGGTAGGCACGTTTGTGCTCTTATGCACGCCCCTTTAGAGTCCTCTTAGGAAAGTGGTGAGGTCAACCGTGGACAGTTTTTGAGTGAAACCTTTGGGGTTATGAGAAGAAACCACAGAGTCAGGTAATGCATTCCAAGTATATACAATTCTGTTACAGAAATCGTGTTTTCTGCAATCTAAACTGGAACGGTTGACATTGAGTTTGAATCTGTTTGTAGCTCTTGTGATATTGTTATTGAAACTAAAAAAGTCATTGACAGGAAGGACATTACAACGGATGATTTTATATGCTAAACCCAGATCCAGTCGAAGGCGACGAAGTTCCAAGTTTTCTAGACCCAAGATATCAAGTCTGGTGGAATAAGGTATTTTATTAGTTTCAGAGGAATGGAGAATTCTTCTCGTAAAATACCTTTGGACACGCTCAACTGTGTTGATGTCAGATATATGGTAAGGGTTCCAGACAGGAGAGCAGTAATCAAGAATTGGCCTAACAAATGTTTTATATGCTCTGGTCAGTAGCATGGTGTTTTTTGAAAAGAAGCTACGTAAAATTAAGTTGACAACTCTTAGAGCCTTCTTAGCTATGTAGTTGCAGTGGGCTTTGGAACTTAAATCGTTAGATGTAAAACTCCAAGGTCTTTGACAGGGTGGGGTCATCTGCGAGGCAATGTCCATCAAGCATGTACTTTGTGATTGGGTTCTTTCTTCCAATGTGCAAGACTGAGCATTTACTGGTTGAAATTTGTAGTTGCCAAATTTTAGACCAGGCAGATAGATGATCAAGGTCCTTTTGAATTGTGGATGCATTGTCAGTGGTGTTGAAAAGTTTGACATCATCAGCAAAGAGAACACAGTTACTTGAAATATCAATACAAAGATCATTTATATATATTATAAAGAGAGTAGGTCCAAGAACGCTGCCTTGAGGAACACCACTCTTGACAGGAACAGGATTTGAAAGAGCATTACCAATTTTAACTATTTGTTGTCTGTTTGACAAAAAAGCAGATATCCAGTGGTGTAAGGGTCCTGAAATGCCATAGGATTTTAATTTTAGGAGAAGTTTATCATGTACTACTGAGTCAAAAGCTTTGCAGAAGTCTATGTATATTGCATCTATTGATTTACCTAGATCAAGATTAGTAGTCCATAGGTTTTTACAGTAGAGAAGTTGTAGATTGCATGATAATTTTTCCTGAAGCCAAATTGTTTATTTGAGAGAAGGTTGTGCATTTCTAAGTGTAAGGTAATGGATTGGTTGATGATGGATTCCATAACCTTGCAGGCGACGCAACATAGGAGATAGGTCTATAATTATCAACTAAGCTGGGGTCGCTTTTTGAAAACTGGAATGACTGTGGCTAGCGACCAGAGACTGGGAAGGAACTGGTTCTAAAGGCTATATTAAAGATTATACTTAGGGTTCTGCTAGATTACTAGAGAGTTTTTAAAAAGTAAGCACAAAGACCATCAGGTCCAATGGATAGAGATGGCTTCAATTTACTTAGAGCTTTACCAACATTTTCTTCTGTAAAATCAACAATTGTTAAGTTGTCATGCTCTTTGATTGAACATATTTGGACTGTTGGATGAGTGCCATCACTGTTGACAAAAACTGATGCAAAGTATTTATTAAAGAGGTTTGCTCTAGATTCTTCAGCATTGTATTCATTGCCATCAGGATCTTTTAGAGGTGGCATGCGTCTAGAGTTTTAAGCTTGTTGTTGACAAAATTATAGAAGGCACGACTGGAATTTGTGCAGAAGATCCTCTTCTTGCTTGGTGTGGTAATTTGTGCATTCAGTTTTATTTGGTTGCATATAGTTCTGTAGCGTTTTTAAAATTAGCTACATAGCCCTTTTGTTTCTTTTCCAGAGGATCTTTTTAGATTGAAGCTTTTTTATTGATATGGGTAGTTTGCTTTTCCTAATCTTGATGGTAGTTAGTGGTACATATAGTTCGATGACTCTGTTGATTTCGAGTAGAAAAACTCTATAGTGGTCTTCAGCAGTTATACAGGTTGAGAACAGATTTTGCCAGTCTAGAAATGAAAGATCATTGTTTATAGAGTCATAATTGGCTTTTTTGAAGTTGTAAATGGGAATGCTATTGATATGATGGTTAAAGTCACAACGTATATTAAGATGGAAGTCAATCATGCAATGATCACTGTTGGAAAAGGGTTCTCTTATTTGTAGTCCATAAATGGTATTGTTATTGTTGCAGAAGATGAGGTCAAGGCAGTTGTTTAGTCTTGTATTATTGGTTACAAGTTGTTCAAGACCTAGGTTAGTAACAGCGTTGTATATTGTTGTGTGGATTGGATCAGTTGTACTTTCGTTAGTTATCCAGTTGATGAGAGGTAAATTTAGGTCACCCAGGAAGATGAGTGGATATGGGCAAGAGGCAGCCCAAGTTAGTAATGAGGTTAAAATATTAGCATGAGTAATATCGTAGTCGGGGGCTCTGTAGCATAGAATGAATCGAAGTGCGGTATTAGATGATAGATCACATACAATAGTTTCAGGAAGAGAAAGTTTGTGGGCAACTTGTATGTTTTTTAGATTAAGTGACTTTTATAGAAAATAGCCACTCCACCACCTCTTCGGATTTCACGATCTGAACGGTGAACTTGATATTCTTTGTTTAAAATGATGGAATCAGGGATGGAAGAGATTAGCCATGTTTCAAATAAATATAATGTCAAATGTACCACTGTTTAGCAGGAGGATAAATTCAGGTAATTTGTTAAGAATACTTCTTGCATTCATCAATTTACATTTAAAATCTGTAGAAAGAGGTGTTAAAGAGGTAAGAGGCGTGCATAACTAGTAGTGAATGTTAGTTGGTTGAGGCATGTGTATAACTGGTGGTTGTATTGGAGGTTGGATGGGTGGATGGAAGTTTTGGGTAGTGAGTGCTTGGATGTTGGGTACTAGACTGTTTGTTGATAAGGTTTGTTGGATGGATGGTTGAAAGGCTGGTTGGAAGGTTGGTTGGATGGATGAACGGATGGCTGGTTGAATAGTTTGTTGGATAGCTGTACGGATGGCTGGTTGAATGGTTTGTTCGATGGCTGATTGGATGACAGTTTCGATGGATGGTTGGCTGATGGGTACTTGATTGGTTGTTGGGATGGCTGGTTGGATGTTATGGGTGATGGGGGGTTTGGTGGTGAATTTTTGATTGAAGGATTTAATTTTAATGCAATTGGCACGGTAATCAATATATAGGTTTGATTCACCATTATCTTGTCTTCGTTTAAGCTCAGTGCGGAGTTCACGAGCGTACCCGCTGCAGGAAAGATAGATCAGGGCGTGATCTAAGTTTACTGTAGGCAGGATTAGATTTAGCAATAGAGTTGATGGTATATATGAACTTACGTTTGCTGTTCTCGTTTATGCAGATGACTCTGCAGAATCTTGGTGCTATTGATCCGTCACTGTTTTTATATTCAGGACCATCTCTGGAGACTGAAATAATTTCATTTGGGGAGATGGATGATGAATTATAATTTCAATTAAGTTTTGAATTTTGGTGATATCGGATTCATTTGTGTTATCTAGACCAAATAATATTGCATTATTATTTTTTGGCCTCTCTCTAAGGCATCTCTAATTAGTTGGTCAGTAGTAAATTGTTGTTTAGGTAGGGTTGAAGGATCAGTATTATGTAAAGGTAGATGAGTTGGGAAGAGATTTAGATCAGTCGAGAAATCATTTTTTTGTGTTGTAATTTGTTTTATCAGAGTGGTGAAGCTTTGTTCTATAACTGATAGGATTTTTTTCTAAGTTTTGTTCAATGGTTAGTATTCTTTTTTCTAGGTTTTGTTCAATAGCAAGTATTCTTTTTTCCAAGTTTAGTTCAATTGTAGCTATTATTCTTGCTTCTAAGTTTTTATCAGAGTTGGATTTTTTGGCTGGCATAGTGATAGATAGATAGATATATTTAATATTATTATTTTAAATAAATTATGTGATAAGTAATGAAGAAGTATCTTTCTTATTATTTCTATTTTAATTATTGAATAATTTTATAATTATTTTAATTATTGAATAATTTTATAATTATTCGATAATTGAGGAAGTATCTTTTCTAAAACAATCCTTCTCAATTACTATTTCACTCTCTTCCACTTACACTGGAATAAATTTGGAGTAGGGATACTGGAGGTGCAGAGAAGGAAGTGATGTGAAAATGGAGTAAGCAGGGATAGCAATTGTGGATGCTGTGATCCACTATGTTTATGGTGGAGATTGGTGGAGATTTAAAAGACCTTTGGGTATGGAGGAGGAAGTAGAGTGGGCGGTGGCGGCTGTTAGAATCGCTGCTTGAATAGCTGTTTGCCGGTCGTGTACACCGGCAGCTGAGGGGCGGCGGCAGCAGCCTCACTAATCCGGATCTCCTGAGTCCACTGGGCCACCAGAGAAGAATCAGTGGGGCCAGGGGTGGTCTGACGGCTGTCAGAATGCGGATGCGGCGTGGGTCAGCGGCGGCGGCGGCAGCGGCTGTTTGAATCAGCTGTTTGGCGGTCGTGTGCCCACCGGCAGCGGAGGGGCGGCTGCAGCAGCAGCCCTCAAATCCAGATCTTCTGAGTTCACCGGGCCACCAGAGAAGAATCAGCGGGGCCAGGCGGTGGTCCGACGGCTGTCAGAATGCGGATGCGGCGTGGGTCAGCGGTGGGCGGCGGCGGTTGTTTGAATCAGCTGTTTGGCGGTCGAGTGCCCACCGGCAGCGGAGGGGGCGGGTGCAGCAGCAGCCCCCCAAATCCGGATCTTCTGGGGTCACCGGGGCACCAGAGGTGGAACAGCGGGCCGGCGGTTGACCGACGGTCGCCCGTATCCCGGCAGCAGTGAGGGATGGGGCGGCAGACGCCCAAATCAGGATCTACTGAATCCACTAAGGTCGTCTGAGTCCTGGTAGCGGTGAGGGGGGCGGCGGCAGTGGCAGCCGCACAGATCAGGTCTCCTGAATCCACTCGGTCAATTATTTAAGCGGTTATTTGATCACTCAGATTTAGGTTAGATTTCTGAGAGCAGCCGTTACAAGATGGAAGTGGTAACGGCAGTTGAGTGGTAGTTGCCGGTGGTTTTGGAGGAGCGGTAAGCTAAAATTATCACTCTTGAAATATATCGTAGGGATCCTCAGGACCTCGTTTAATTGGGGATACCTGTTTATCCTGGTAGCGAGGGATATTTAAGCAAAAGATGTCATTTGACAATAGGTCTCAGAGGAGCTTCCCTCTTTATCAGCTGCTCTCGTGCTCACCGGAACCGGAACTTGAATTTATGTCAAGGCATCATAACATGTGTTTCTTCATGCTGGCAGCATTGCAGCTTGCTGTAAATGATACCATATTTGTTGAACCTTTGCCCTCCAACAAAGTTTAGAATCATTTGGAGGAGATATTATTTTATGGTTCTTGTTTTAAGGGATTTCAAAGCCTATAGTGACATTGCAAAGATGGATTCAGCATTCAACCTTTTATCTGTGAAGTTGAAAATATTTGTTGGCAATATTATTATTTGGAATAGAGATTTGGAATACAGAGATGGCAAAAATATTGACACAATTGCTCCTCTCCCTCTTGCAGAGCCAAATACATTGTTCAATTTATTAGCAAGGTAAAAGTGATGAAAGGGCTAAGACAAGAACTGAACTGCAAGATCAAAATATGCTTGTTTGAAGGCCTAATTCATGACAGGCCAGATAGCAAAGATTGATTACATCAATGTTTTTATTATATCTGCATTGATAAAGTGGGTACTACTCTGTGCACTATGCATTTTATTAGAGAAATGAGAGTCATTATGAACAGTTCATATAATTCATTGTGGATAGCATTATTCAGATCTGCTATTATTTGGATGCCAATGTTAGGGCCGATCATTGAAATGTACATTTGGTAACCATATAACTTATTATTATAAATCTTGCAGATTAGTTAAGTGAAAAGATAAATTATTCATTATTTAAACCTTCCTAGCTGATAAATCTGTCAAAGTAAAACTGACCACATGTTTAATGGATGTAATAAATGTCTCTAGCAGTTGGTATGCATTCCCCCACCCAATCTGTTTAAAGGAGAATATCTGGGACAGCTGTACAGTTACAGGTCAATTTCTAAGAAAAGTGATTGAAAAGGCAGTGGCCTCACAGTTGTATTTGTAATTGATTTGATACTAACTATCTGAACTCATTTTAATTTACTTTCAACTTGAATAACAGACTTCTATACCACTTTTATATGACCCATGTGGAACCTGCATGGATGGGCTATGGAATCACTTGATGGCTTTTATAACACTTACCCTAGTATACTTCTTAATTGCCCAGTGAAATGAGTTTTGGGGCAGTTTTAGTTTTAGGGGGTTTTGTGCAGAATTCTGGATTTTCCATAAAACCAACTCCATATGTTTGTATCAACAATATTAAGCTGCAATTCAGTACCGAATCTATGATTATCCATAGGTCTCTATGCTCATTTAGCACATAGTGTGATTAACTGAAACATGATGAAATGTTCCAGAACATCCCAAAACAAATGTCTGCCTTTTGTATTTGTATCCTGATATCAGGACACAAGTCCCTGATTACCATAAATAATGGAGTTTTTGTTGTAACATCATGACTGAAATTCATCATTTGTCTTTCCTTTCCATCTGTAAACACCTAGGCTTGTCTCCCCTGCTGTTTAAGGTCTTCATAAAACAGTTAGAGCTGATTATTTTGGAGCCAGGCATGATTTTATACTTTGAATATTATGAAAACTTTATAACTTTATAATAGACTAGGTAAACTAACCAGATGGAATTTATATGCAAATAAGATGAAAATTTGTAGCTGAGAAACTATTTTCTGGAATTAAAATTCCACCTCTTTTGGTTATGTTTGAATTCCCTCCAGTGACTAGGTCACCTATTAGAAGTGTTACTTGAGCCTCAGCTGTCATAGAATAGAATAGAATAGAATAGAATAGAATAGAATAGAATAGAATAGAATAGAATAGAATAGAATAGAATAGAATAGAATTTTTTATTGGCCAAGTGTGATTGGACACACAAGGAATTTGTCTTGGTGCATATGCTCTCAGTGTACATAAAAGAAAAGATACGTTCATCAAGAATCATAAGGTACAACGTGATGATAGTCATAGGGTACAAATAAGCAATCAGGAAACGATCAATATCAATATAAAGGATACAAGCAACAAAGTTACAATCATACAGTCATAAGTGGAAGGAGATGGGTGATAGGAACTATGAGAAGAGTAATAGTAGTGCTGATTTAGTAAATAGTTTGACAGTGTTGAGGGAATTATTTGTTTGTCATCTGATTAAAAGATGGTGATTGAGGTACATCAACCTAATTGAAAATTACAGACCTATCTCTCTTTGCTGTGTCACCTGCAAAGTAATGGAATCTATCATCAACCAATCCATTACCCTCCATCTAGAAACAAACAACCTAATCTCTAATAAACAATTTGGTTTCAGAAAAAAATTATCATGTAATTTACAACTTTTTCACTGCTAAAACATATGGACTACAAATCTTGATCAGGGCAAAGCAATAGATGCAATCTACATTGACTTCTGTAAAGCTTTCAACTCAGTAGTACATAATAAACTTCTCCTAAAACTAAAATCCTACAGCAACTCAGGACCCCTCCACAATTGGATAACAGCTTTTCTATCAAACAGACAACAAATGGTCAAAATTGGCAATGCTCTATCAAATCCTGTTCCTGTTAAAAGTGGAGTTCCCCAAGAAAGCGTTCTTGGACCAACACTCTTCATATTATACATTAATGATCTCTGTGACCATATTACGAGTAATTGTGTTCTCTTTGCTGACAATGTCAAACTATTTAACACCACCAACAATACAGCTATCCTCCAAAAAGACCTTGACTTTTTATCTGAATGGTCTAAAACTTGGCAACTCCAAATCTCAACCAGCAAATGCTCAGTCTTACATATTGGAAAAAAGAACCTAAACACTAAGTACAAGCTTGATGGACATTACCTTACTGATGACCCCCATCCTGTTAAAGATCTTTGAGTTTTCATATCAAATGATCTAAGTGCCAAAGCCCACTGTACCTACATCGCAAAAAAGGCCTTAAAAGTTGTAAACCTAATCTTGCGTAGCTTCTTCTCTAAAAACACTACACTACTAACCAAAGCATATAAAACATTTGCTAGACCACTTCTTGAATACAGCTTGACTGTTTGGAACCCATACCACATTTCTGACATCAATACAATTGAACATGTCCAGAAATATTTTACAAGAAGAGTTCTCCATTTCTCTGAATACAACAAAATACCTTATGCCACCAGACTTGAAATCCTGGGTTTAGAAAATTTAGAACTATGCTGCCTTCGACATGACCTGAGTTTAACTCATAGAATCATCTATTACAATGTCCTTCCTGTCGAAGACTACTTCAGCTTCAATTGCAACAATACACGAGCACACAATAGATTTAAGCTTAATGTTAACCGCTCCAATCTTGATTGCAGAAAATATGACTTCAGTAATAGTTGTTAATGCTTGGAATACACTACCTGACTCTGTGGTCTCTTCCCAAAATCCCCAAAGCTTCAACCAAAAACTGTCTACCATTGACCTCACCCCATTCCTAAGAGGTCTGTAAGGGGCGTGCATAAGAGCACAAATGTGCCTACCGTTCCTATCCTACTGTTTCCTTTCGTTATATCCAATTAATATAGTTATTACATACTCATATATATGCTTATATATTGTATAATTATTTCATGCTTATGCTTATATATACTGTGTGACAAAATAAATAAATAAATAAAATAAAAATGTATTTATTAGTGCATCAGTTGGATTTGGCAAAGGCTACCTATGTGTTCGTTATGCCTGGTAGAGCATAACTTTGAAAAGTGTGAGTTGGATTATTGAAACATGGCAGTTGTGTTCATAAAGTTCTGAGAATAAAAATATATTATGGAATGTGTGATTTCAGAAGTAATTGTAAAATCTTATTTCTGATTTCTTAACAGTTTTGACCATGTTTCTCATCTCTCTCTCTTCTACAAGAATTCATGTTCTTTGGTTAAAATTCCTTTTCCAGTTAACTATCAAAGCTAGTCTCTTTATGGATACTTTTAGAAAACCTTTTCCACATGCATAGTACATTAGTAACAGAATATAAAACTTGACTTGTTAGAGGCACACAAACTAAAGTATACTAATCATCCAAAAGCTCCCACCCCTCTCTAAGCCCTTAACTCCCCTTATCTATATAAACAAAGAAAAAATTGTAGCAATACAATTTACAGTCTTTCCATTCATAAACTATTTAACTTTTTAGTCTTTCAGTCCAATTTTTAAGTATCAGTCTATCTTCTCCATTCCTGTATATATCTTCCATAAGCAGTCCTTCAATTATGATATTTCCATGTTGCCATCTAAGTTCATAAGTTTTAGTGTCCATTCTTTAACAATAAGCGATGTTCCATCTTCCAATATTACACCATCAAGAGTTATTCTTCAATATATCTTATAATCCATGTTTGCTTTCTAAATTGTATTTAGCGATCAAAGGTCAATTAGAAAATATACCTTATAATCCATATTTGTATGTCCATCAAATAAACATCATCCTTTTAATTTGTTTAAATCTAACATTTAAATCCAGTTCATTCCCATATTCCCAACATTATATTCTAAACATTTTCTAAACAGTCTCGACATATATAATTCCAACATATAAATTAATAAGCATTTTCTAAATCCTTAATCCTTACTTTTCTTAACCATAAAATTCCAGTTATATATCTCACTCTTAATTAATCAAATAACATTACTAAAATTACATCTCCAACTTATATCCAAAATAAATCAATTATTAACAATTAAACCATATATAAACAAATAACAAATCTTTTTTTCTTCCTTTTTTTCCTTTTCCCTTCTTTTTTATCCTTTCCCATAGACAGAAACACCCTTTAATTTAGAAGCTACACGAATCTCTCCTTGTTCTTTTAATTCCCCTGTTTTCTCCAATATTTCTCCTCCCCTCCCCTTATCTTGTATTTGTATTACATCCTTATCCCATTTTTTTTCCATCTCAACACCAATCAACTTAGCTTCTAGCAACAAAGGATTTCTAGCCTTTAATACATTAATATAAAAATCTCTTGCTTTAAGAACTGTACTAAGGCAATACTTTCTTCCTTTATAATTCACTATTAAACCAGCTGGAACATCCCATCTAAACTGTATCTGATATTTCTTAAGCTCCTCCACTAAAAAGGCAAATTCTTTTCTCTTTCTTAACATTTTAGGAGGATTTTCCTTCATCATTATTATATCTTGTCCTAATATTTGAAATTTATTTTTATAAAATGCTTGTAAGATTCCATACCTAATCTTCTTAGTTGTAAAATAAATCACCACATCTCTTGGTAGTTGCCTCTGTCTAGCCAACCAGGAGTTAACACAATCAATTTTTTCAATATTAACTTCAAAATCTTCTGGATTCTTTCCAGTTATCTGTGCAAAAGCCTGTGTAAAAATCTTTTTAAAATTCTCCTGCTTACATTCCTTCAATCCTCTCACCCTTACAGCATATTCCATTAACCTATATTGTAATATAACCATTTCCTCATCTGCCCTATCCGCCTTAACCTGTATTCCCTCTATTTTATTTTCTAAATTCAAATTAACTTGATTCATTTGAACCTCTTCTATTTTCCTTTCCAGATCCGAATTAACTTGTTTAAGTTCCTCCATTCTTTCATTCATCTTTAGTATAATCTGCTAAGTGTTTAAATGCATCCACTACACTTTCCAAATCCTCATTCTGAATTTCCACCATATTTTTAAATTCCAATATTTCTTTTTCCATTTCATTAAATTTTTGATCTATTGCAGAAATTTGAGCCTCCCAGAGTTCCTTTAAAAAAGCCCTTAAATATTCCTTAAGATCTTCTTTTAAATTCTGTATTTGAGCTAAAGAGATTTCACAGTCCTTGATAACATTTGGCTTTGTTTGCTTAAAAGCCATTCCCTGTTAAGCTATAATCTGCCAAATGGCAAGAAGAAATTAAAAAAAATGGAAAAATTCAGTAAATCATCTCCTCTTGAACACTATAATAAAAAATAAATCAGTTCTTGTTCATTCCATTTACTTAATCTCTTCTTATATACTTCGTATATAAGTATATAAGCTTCAACACCAGCTGCTTTAACGAGCACTTCCTTAACTTTTGCTTTCAAAGAAGAAAACACCATTTCCTTTCTTCATCTACGATCTTTCAAACAAAGTATCCTCTGATTAGGGAGTTAGGATTTCCTTACAAATAACTGCCAACATTTATTACTTGTGGGGTAGGTGTATGAGCTGGAGAGCCTCCTCCGCTTTTAGTAACTCCAGGCTTAATTACTTAAAAGCCATCTCTTTAAAAATAACTTCTGAGAGCGATAACAGTTTTAACGGGCAGTTAACTTTCACTTTCACACCCTGTTACAGTGAAAACGCCATCTTTATTCTTCTTACGTTGATTCTGAAGGAAACTTTGTAGAAACAAAATTACAATTTGATACTTTCAGTTATAGTTGCCAGAACTCCTGTTTTCACTCTGTCTGCATTGGAATCATCTTGAAACAAATATTAAGCACAGAGGTGGATGTGGCTTCTTGTTCTGCTTAAGCAGAAGCGCATTGGGTCTGGAGCTTGTCAGGCTTCTGGGGAGGTGTCACCTTTCGAGCCCCAGGCTTTATTCCTGGGGTTCTAAGGGAGCTCTACCCTCGCCTGGCTGCTCTCCTTCCCCTCTTCTCCCGAGGGGAAGGAATTCAAACTGTCGGACAGCTGATTTGTGCTGTCCAAATGGTTCTAAATGCGATCCCGAGGCAGACGATCCATGAGACCGTCCTCGACGCAGCAGAGCCAACCGGAAGCCTGTCAACATTCTAGATTTTAAAGTAAAATTAAATATATATTTTGTCCACAATTATCAAATGATTCTTGCAGCTATGTTGCACATGACCGTGTGTCCACAAACCCAATTCAACATTACTATGCATATTATTAAACAACATTTCTTTTCAGTTCTCATCGCAAAACTGTTTCAGCAGGAATTTCCTGGATTTCTTTCCATGGAGAATCTTATTTTGTATAGATATTTGGGTTTTTATCCAATATAAATTACTATGACTTCCAATATTGCATATATTTTTGTAAACAATGAACAGCACAGTAAAATATGTCATTTTGTATTTATTTTGCATACATTAAGTATATCATAATAGAAAATAAAATTGATTAATCACATACAATGGAATTTGACAATATTTTGTTTTATGTGTACCAAAATGGCTACAGTAATCCCTATCTGCCCTGCATTTAATTCGTTGTAATACTTTGTCTGATTTGTGCAAATAAGAGTAAGATTCTGAAGTGAAACTTATAACTCTATTTTATTACTTCTAGCAAAAAATATTAGGCTCAAAACATGAAAAACACATGGAAGCATCATAATCGGGTTCAGTGAGGGAATCTAGTGAATTCCCTTTACTGGGTGATTCTGTGACTGAAATATAGGAAATTTAAAAATTAAAAGAAGCAATTGCAAATGGCAAAGTTAGAGAAATGTGTACTGTGTGTAAAATATCCAAGTTAAAGATATTGATGGTGCAGTGGCCACTTATATTGAACACTTATACTGGGAGAAAATTCTGACAAGCAGGATTCTTCCAGAGAATATCTGACAGTGTTCTCCTCCAGAAGATGAAAGGAAGTACAAAGAGCATCAGTTATCCATGATGTGATCCTAGCCATTGGGGAAGACTTAGTCAAGGAAGCGGAAAACCTGGAATATTGAAGAAAAGTGTAACATTCTAAAAATAATAATTCAGAAGTTTTGAAGCTGTACATATTTAAGTTTTAAGACTGTCTGTTGGTAATTTACCTTAAAATGTCAACCGTCCTATTAGCATATGAAAGGGGAAAAAATTCCTGGGACATAATTTTACCAAGAGTAAAATTTTACTGATAGATCCATATAGGTACAGATGAATTAAAACTAATTCTAAAGTTGCATAGTTAAAGTTCCCCTTTTCCCCTTGAGGCCACCCACTGTCTATTGTTCGCCAATCCAACAATTTCTTCATGTTTCAGAAAGCAGTCTGTGCCTTTCAAAGAGTTCCCATAACATGACCTTGAAGTGAAGGAAGTTTCACAGGGTCCAGCTGGTTCACTTGATTCCTCAGCCCTTCCCAACATCCCCAAGGCTTCCATTTCTGTTACCAAAGTGCAAGGAAAATTGCAGGCAGAGATAGAATCTGAATCAATAGTAAATGCTTTAACCAGGGAGTCAGGACTATTATTTTGAGGGGGGGTTGGTAAAAATTTAGGGAATTGAATACAAAGTGCCAGATAAGGTTGAATCCAGAACATGAGTCTTTGGGAAGGATGTATTTAACCAAACCATCTTGGTATTTTTTTTTTAATTATTATTATTATTATTATTATTATTATTATTATTATTATTATTATTATTATTATTATTATTATTATTATTATTATTAATTAGATTTTTATACTGCCCTTCTCCCGAAGGACTCAGGGCGGTTCACAGCCATAATAAAAATAGACAATATACAAATAAAACAAAGATTTAAAAACTTATTATATATCGGCTAAAATTTAAAATAATATACCATTAAAATTAAACTCTCTAAAACTTATAAAATTATAAAATTTAAAAATTACGAAGCAAGTCCCACGCAAATAAACAAATAGGTCTTCAGCTCACGGCGGAAGGTCCGAAGGTCAGGCAGTTGACGTAGTCCAAAGGGAAGTTCATTCCAGAGGGTAGGAGCCCCCACAGAGAAGGACCTTCCCCTGGGGGCCGCCAGCCGACATTGCTTGGCAGACGGCATCCTGAGAAGCCCCTCTCTGTGTGAGCGTACGGGTCAGTGGGAGGTATTCGGTAGCAGAAGGCGGTCTCGTAAGTACCCTGGCCCTAAGCCATGGAGCACTTTAAAGGTAGTAACCAACACCTTGAAGTGCACCCAAGAGACCACAGGTAGCCAGTGCAGTCTGCACAGGAGTGGTGTTACATGGGAGCCATGTGTGGCTCCCTCTATCACCCGCGCAGCCGCATTCTGAACTAACTGCAGCCTCTGGGTGCTCTTCAAGGGGAGCCCCATGTAGAGAGCATTGCAATAATCAGGGTGGGAGGTAACCAGAGCGTGAGTGACCGTGCATAGGGCATCCCGGTCAAGGAAGGGGCGCAACTGGTGAATCAGGCGAACCTGATGAAAAGCTCTCCTGGAGACGGCCGTCAAGTGATCTTCAAACGACAGCCGTTCATCCAGGAGAACGCCCAAGTTGCGCACCCTTTCCATTGGGGCAATGTTTCGCCCCCAACAGTCAGCTGCAACTGCAGCTGGCTGTACCGGGGTGCCGGCATCCACAGCCACTCCGTCTTGGAGGGATTGAGCTTGAGCCTGTTTCTCCCCATCCAGACCTGTACGACTTCCAGACACCGGGACAGCACTTCGATAGCTTCGTTGGGGTGGCCTGGGGTGGAGAAATACAGCTGCGTGTCATCAGCGTACAGTTGGTACCTCACCCCAAAACCACTGATGATCTCACCCAGCGGCTTCATATAGATGTTGAACAGGAGAGGCGAGAGAATTGACCCCTGTGGCACCCCACAAGTGAGGCGCCTCGCGGTTGATCTCAGTCCCCCTTTCAACACCGTCTGCGACCGGTCAGAGAGATAGGAGGAGAACCACCGATAAACGGTGCCTCCCACTCCCAAACCCTCCAACCGGTGCAGCAAGATACCATGGTCAATGGTATCAAAAGCCGCTGAGAGATCTAATAGGACCAGGGCAGAGGAACAACCCCTGTCTCTGGCCCTCCAGAGATCATCCACCAACGCGACCAAAGCCATCTCCGTGCTATATCCGGGTCAGAAGCCGGACTGGAACGGGTCTAGATAGACAGCTTCATCCAGGTATTGGAGTAGTTGACGCGCCACCACACTCTCAACAACCTTCGCAACAAAGCGAAGGTTGGAGACCGGACGATAATTTCCCAAAACAGCTGGGTCCAGGGAAGGCTTCTTGAGGAGGGGCCTCACCACCGCCTCTTTCAAGGCGGCAGGGAAAACCCCTTCTAACAGAGAAGCATTGATAATCCCCCGGAGCCAGCCTCGTGTCATCTCCTGTGTGGCCAGCACCAACCAGGAGGGGCACGGGTCCAGTACACTTGTGGTGGCATGTAACCTCCCCAACAACCTGTCCACGTCCTTGAGAGCCACAGGGTCAAATTCATCCCAAACAATCTCGACAAGACGAGTCTCCGCCCTCTCACCTGGATCATCCCAATTTTGATCCAGAGCATCCCGAAGCTGAACAATTTTATTGTATAGATAACCACTAAACTCCTCAGCCCTTCCTGTAAGTGGTCATCCCGCACCTCCTGATGAAGGAGAGAGCGGGTCACCCAAAACAGGGCGGCCGGGCAGTTATCTGCCGATGCAATGAGGGAGGAAGCGTAGGAACGCTTCGCTTCCCTCAGTGCCACTAGGTAAGTCTTAGAATAAGACTTAACTAGCGTCCGGTCAGCTTCAGAATGGCTGGATCTCCAGGCACTCTCTAGGTGTCTTCTCCTGCGTTTCATCTCCCTCAGCTCCTCGGAGAACCAAGGGACTGGTTGAGATCTACGCCGGGTCAGAGGCCGCAAAGGCACGACCCGGTTTACTTTTCACTTACTAAAAAGAACATGAAAACATTTAACCTTTCTTTGCTTTTTCATTCAATGACAAAAGGAAAATATATAATCAGGATATGAAAACAACAAATGTCATTTTATATTTTTACTGTTTCCTTATGTAGGCCCTTAAGAGGGAACTAAAAATGAAAGATTCTGTTATCTTGAATGCACTTGAAACAGCCCAAATGTTCATATCTGAAAAGCCTCTGGAAGGAGTGGAGAAGTTTTACCAGGATCCGAGAGGTAAATGCTAGAGAGCAATAATAACCTTCCAGAAAAAGCAGCAGCAGTGGCTAAAATAAAAAATCTATCCATTCTTATTGGATCTCTCTAAATCTTTGCAAGTTTAATATGACAAGAATAAGGAGAATTCACAGAATGTAAACAGTAATCAATTTGCAGGATAAAAAATTACAAAATTTTTACAAAATGAGCATAGCAATATTGGGCACAATTATTATGTATAATTTATTGATCATTATTCTAAATCTGTATTCCTTGGCATAGAGAAGTTTCTAGAATCAGGAATAAAACACTAATAAATAAAATTAAAGTAAGCTTATACTTTGTATTTCTAATCCCAATACTGTCTTTGCATATTCTAATCTAATATTGTTTCAAATATATGGAAATAGGTGACCATAATGCCATTCAGGTGGACTTAATTCCACTGATACAATCCCATGATACTATTCAATTGGAACTAGTGACATGGATATAACACTTGAATGTTTTTACCTGTTAATAATAAAAAAAATGAGATTTTATTTTTAAATTTTATTTATGTTATCTATGTGCTTCGCTTTTAGAGCTGTCTCCAGGTGAAAGAATCCAGAATGTGACTCGACTCCTAAAAAAGCAGGCAGATGATGTTAGAACAGAATGGGATAAATTGAATCTACAATCTGACGATTGGCAAAAAAAGATTGATGAAGCCCTTGAAAGACTACAAGAGCTTCATGAGGCAATGGATGATTTCGATCTAAAACTACATCAGGCAGAAACTGTCAAAGAGTCTTGGCAGCCAGTTGGGGATTTGCTCATTGACTCACTGCAGGATCATCTTGAAAAACTGAAGGTAAAATGGTATTTTTGTTCAGTGCTGTTTGCATTATGATACACTTAACATTTGTAGCTTCAACACCGAGAGAATTAATAATTATTTTAAGTAATCACAATGAATATTGAGATAAAATATAAATAAAAACATATTACTGCTATCTTAAATAGTTTAGTTGTACCTTAAAATGTAGGATAGTGAAAAATTCCAAAGGCATTCAGTTTTATATGTCAAATTATTTTAATTGTGTATTTTTAGGAAACTTCATTTATCTATTTATTGTTAATGTAACCAAATTTATTTTTGATATATATACATTATGGAAAAATTACCAAATGTCAGCAGAATTATAGTTACTTTGTGGGCTAATTATCCACTTCATAGGATGCAAGAAAATTCTTTCATTTCTATACTTCTTATTAATTGATAGATTAATTATTGTTGCTAAGTAATTGATGACTCTTAGCAGGCATAAAGATATTCTCCTTGATGATCTATCCCTAACTTGTTCCTTCAGTTTTTGCAACAGTGCACTCATTGCCACTGTAACCAAGTCCATCTTCCTTACTACTGGTCACCCACTTCTTGTCCATTTCTTATCTGTTATATAAATTTAATGATTTATGTTTTATATCCCTTCAGAGAAAAGTAGGATGAAAAGGTTTGAGGATCCAGGAGGTCCTACTTATGGATTCTTCTA
The DNA here is from genome assembly GCF_028640845.1 of Ahaetulla prasina. Lineage (NCBI taxonomy): Eukaryota > Metazoa > Chordata > Lepidosauria > Squamata > Colubridae > Ahaetulla > Ahaetulla prasina. The sequence goes on from NC_080543.1 coordinate 70,002,955, forward strand.
TTTTGTAATTTCTTTTTTTTACCCAAAATTTTTATTGATTTTACTACAACAACACAACACAACACAAACATATATAACACAAACACATAATATATATAAATGTCTACTGAGGTACAAAATGGAAGAAGAGATAGTTAAGGATACCATGATTAGATGGGTGAAAAAAATTGGCTATAATGTAGAACTGGAGAAATGGGAAAAATTATGGGAAATAAATATTAAATTGACCCTATCAATGGCTTTCAAGGAAAACCAGCTAAAAATGTTCTACAGATGGCATTTTATCCCAATACAGCTTGCTAACATGTTTTCTAATAATTCTCCAGATTGTTGGAAATGTAACAAAGTTCCTGGAACATATTGTCACCTCTGGTGGACATATCCTAAGGCGAAGAAATATTGGTCCAGAATTAGAAACTTGATAAAAGAGATAAGTGGACAGAAGGTGGACTTGAAACCAGAGACATTTTTACTAGGGATATTAAACAGAGCTTACAGTAAAGAAACTCAATATTTGATATTACACATAATCATTGCTGCAAGGATTGTCTATGCACAGTTCTGGAAAAATGAAAAGGTACCAACAGAGAAAGAAATAATCAAGAAAATTCTGGACTGTGCAGAGATGGATAAATTAACAAAAGAAATAAAAGAAAAGGAAGAGACAGAATACTATCAAGTACAGATTAAGTGGTATGATTGGTTAGAGAATAGGAAAAGTAAATATGAATAAATGATAGTGAAGAGGTGGTGATAAATGTATAAAATATTGTAAATGAATAAAACTAGATATAAAGGGACAATAAAGATAAAGATAAGAAAAGAGGGGAAAATGGGGAATACATAAAGCAGAAAGTATGTGGAACGAAACTGACATGTAAATAGAAAACACATATATCTGTTTTGTAATTTTGTTTATTTTTGTGATCTTGTTTTTCCTAAATTCTCTTTCTTCCCTGCCTCTGTTCTGTTCTTTGTGACCTATTTTTTTCCTAATTTCTTGGTTGCTAAAAAGGTTATCCCTTGACCTTTTTGTTTTAACCATGCCTTTCCTTTTTCACCCTATTTCTCTTCCATTTTCAACTCTCATCTCTTTACATTCTTTTGCTAAGGTTATCACAAGTTTAAAAATGTTCATTTCTCTTTATTACAGTGCATCTTGAAAATACAGTTTTTAGCAATTTACATGAAGTTGACAACTGAATAATATTTCGGGATACATTACTAAAGCAAAAATAATGTACTGTATTAAATTATGTTGGTTGGTATCGCTAGAATAAGGAAAATCATTTATTTAGTACATCCATAGAGAACAATTCTTTTTCAATAAGCTAGAATTTATCTTTTCCATTTTGAAGAAATAGATACAATTCTGTATGAGCACCAAAGTTAGATCAGGTTTTTTTCTGTCAAAGAAAACACAGTGAAATCAGTACTATGTATTAAGTGTCTGGTATTCTTTTTTTGCCACTATAGAACACAGATCTGAAGCTTTATGAAACATATACTAGCAACAGAATATTTATTTGTCAATTTTGTCTATATGGGTTTCGAATATATCAGAAAGGTTCTACTGAATTCAAGGTTGATAAGAACACTTTGGTTCATGTGAATATGGGTGTTTTCTAGGGAAAGAGTCCCATGATTGTTTTCTGCTGAGATTTGCTCATGATTTTAATCTATTTTATTTGTATTTTGACTCGTTAGATCATTTTAGATTCTTCATGAATAAGATCAAGTTACCCTTTGCATACCTTATGATAGAGTTAGGGTGGAGAAATGAATGAATAGAATAGAATAGAATAGAATAGAATAGAATAGAATAGAATAGAATAGAATAGAATAGAATAGAATAGAATTCTTTATTGGCCAAATGTGATTGGACACCCAAGGAATTTGTCTTTGGTGCATATGCTCTCAGTGTACATACGGTACAAGAATCATAACGTACAACACTTAATTATAGTCATAAGGTAAAATAAGCAATCAAATCATACTAGGAAACAATCATTATAAATCGTAAGGATACAAGCAACAAAGTTACAGTCATAAGTGGGAGGAGATGGGTGATAGGAACGATGAGAAGAATAATAATAATAGTAATGCAGACTTAGTGAATAGTTTGACAGTGTTGAGGGAATTATTTGTTTAGCAGAGTGATGGCGTTCAGAAAAAAAACTGTTGTTGTGTCTAGTTGTTCTGGTGTGCAGTGCTCTATAGTGTCATTTTGAGGGTAGGAGTTGAAACAATTTATGTCCAGGATGCAGGGGTCTGTAAATATTTTCACAGCCCTCTTTTTGAGGTCCTCAATAGAAGGCAGGTTGTAGTAATTGTTTTTTCTGCAGTTCTAGTTATCCTCTGAAGTCTGTGTCTGTCTTGTTAGGTTGCAGAACCAAACCAGACCATTATAGAGGTGCAGATGACAGACTCAATAATTCCTCTGTAGAAATGTATCAGTAGCTCCTTGGGCAGGTTGAGCTTCCTGAGTTGGTGCAGAAAGAACATTCTTTGTTGTGCTTTTTTGATGACGTTTTTGATGTTAAGTGTCTATTTAGGTCTTGAGATATGATAGAACCTAGAAATTTGAAGGTCTTACTGTTGATACTGTGTTGTCTAGCATTGTAAGAGGTGGTAGTTTCTGGGAGGGTTTCTCCTGAAGTCTACCACCATTTCTATGGTTTTGGGTGTGTTCAGTTCCAGATTGTTCCGGTCACACCATGAGGCTAGTTTTCAACCTCCCGTCTGTATGCGGATTCATCATTGTCTCAAATTAGAGCAACCATACATTTCTTGGAGACTTTTGCCACCAACAAATTGCAGTTCTTTATAAAAAATCTATTTCCATAGCAACTCATTTTGACTTTCCACATTAGTATGGCTATTTCTTTAGTAGCTTCCCAATATGGGAATATATCACATTAACCATATCAAGGTTTGGAAATACTGCTTTTTAAAGTATTATTTTTATTACTGTTAGTAAATGATATTTTACTTCCAATATGGAAGAATGTGAAAGAGATATTTTAGGGTTCTTTTTTCAAATGAGTATCATATTTCTAAAGAGTTGTAAAAAAAAGATTTCTTGATGTGATGCTTCCATTTTTGTCTTGCAGTTTTAAGTTGGTAAAACTGATTTCTACACAAACAGTATCCCAATATTTGTCTGGAATTTAAAGAATCTGGATAATAATTCTCAGATTTAGCCTAAATAGAAGATAAATTCATTACATTAATATATTTAGTAGTTCCGACAGTACATAGTCAGCATGGAAATTAGATTGAAATATACTATTATATTCCAAATATGTTCTTGACCTTTAGAAAAGTTGCTTATATAATAATATTCACTTTCCATTAAATTCATTAAATTCCATTAAATTTCATTAAGTTCTATTGTATAGAACAATACAGCAAGAATGTATTCAATCCATAAGCAAATCACATCAGTATTTTAATGCTTCTTCAGTTATTATCTACATATGCAATCTTAGTATTTTTCAACATTTTCATAGCTTTTGGGATTTATTAATCACCTTTTTGATGAAAATGTTTATATCATATCATTATCAATATATCATTCTTATTCCTATACCACTTTCTTCTACTTTTAGTTCCATGCTGAACTCTTTTTCAATTATCTTCGACCATACAAAAGCAATGGGAATTTATTTCCATCAAATTTTTCCATTCATTTGGGGGAGGGGAGGAGTTTGATCTGTTTTCTAATGCTTTTCAATAGAGAATACTCACCAGTTTTCATTCTTATTCATTACAGGTCTCTAAATGACCCAGTTAATTTTTCTTTACTCTCATGTTATTCCTACTAATTTATATCACCAAATTTGAGAATTCTATACAAATTTTCACATATCTGTTTGCTTGTTTTGATTATCACAATCCACTGAAATATAACATGCAATTATCAATAATTTATGGAGTCATGTGCACTACAATAACCTAATCAGATAACTCTAGTTCATAAATATGGCATGTATTTTAAACCTTTAACCTTAAATTTAATGTATGTATGAATCAAATGAACTCCACAGAATTAAGCTACCTTCATTCAGATTTCCTTGCTCTTTCTTTTAATTTCACAGGTATGTTCTATTTTGTTTATTTCATTCATTGTATTTATTATTTCATGTCTTTTGCCATATACTCTTCTTAAAGTCCAATAGCAATCTTTTTATATGTAATAGTGATTACCAAATGGAACCAGATACCTTGTCTACCCACTATAACTTTGGTCAGTTGAGACTGTCACATAATGCTTTTTAATAATTCAGAGACAATATAGTTATATGTAAATATAGATGTAGATATTATCCATATAGACATATATTATTTATATTATCTATATTATCAATATAGACAATAATAATTACCAGCCTCAGTTATATTATTATAGTTAGTTATATCACATGCACCATTCCCTGCTATTGTTAAGAAAGGTATCAATTCATTTCACAAGCTTTGGACAAGATTCCTCAAGGGCAATCAAAACTCTGTTACTATTTGAATTATACAGTTCTGGACCAGAAGAGAACTAATTTCACATTATTATTTCCCAACTCCATAGTGTTTCCAAGGAATACAATTATATTGAGAATGAGAAAGATTCTTTGTTATGCTTGTGATGCATTGGATAGCAAACATAAACAAAAATATTTAAGGGGGTGGTTTTTTAAAGAAGGGATAGAAAAGAACTAAAATCTTAACCTTAGTTGGAAAGAGATAATCCCAGATCAATTTTTTTTTAAATTTGCATTTATATCCCGCCCTTCTCCGAAGACTCAGGGCGGCTTACACAATGTCAAGCAATAGTCTTCATCCATTTGTATATTATATACAAAGTCAGCTTATTGCCCCCAACAATCTGGGTCCTCATTTTACTTACCTTATAAAGGATGGAAGGCTGAGTCAACCTTGGGCCTGGTGGGGCTTGAACCTGCAGTAATTGCAAGCAGCTGTTGTTAATAACAGACTGTCTTCGCAGTCTGAGCCACTCAAGGACCCTGCCTGTTTTCCAAGAAAAATGTTTGTCTTGAACTTATTTTAATTTTCTGGAAGACAAATTCTGAATACTGTATTGTTGTAATTATTCACATGATTTTAAGCCACTAAATCAAATTCATATATTCTTCTTTTTACTTGTAATCCCAATATTATCTATCCATATGTAGCATAAAATTAAATTTTAATTTTTAAAATTTTATTTATGTTTTTTTCTTTAACATATATGAGTACTTAGTGAAAAAGTACATTGTCTGGGTTAATATACCTTATACAGAGTACTATAACAATAATAATACTGTTTAAGTATACATAATAATAATCTTTCAACTTCTAAGATTTACATATACATTGTAGTTATAATGTATTATATTTTGCAGCAGTATATATAATAATGTTTTCCCAATTTCTGTTTTCTACCTCTTATTTCTAACCCCTAATACAACAATTCCCATAGTAAAAACTATTATGTATCTATCCATCATCTCTTGCTCTTTACTATTTAAGCATACATGGTAGTAGTCTTTCAACTTCTAACATTTACATATACATATACAATTATAGTAGCTTATATCATGTGACAATATGCATAATAACATTTTCCCAATTTCTAATATCTAGCTTTATTTTCTAATCTGTAGTAAGACAAATCCCATATTAAGAGGTATTCCGTATCTATCCATCACCTCTTGCCCTTTTTAGTAGTTCAACTCCCATTGACTTTTTGATCAATGTCCCATGCTCCTCCCTTCCACATCCCTCTACATCATTTATGTTTAGTCTAAATATTTCCTGTGCCTCTACATCTGCCTCTTGTTGTCTACTCTCTAAAATACCCAGCAATGATTCTTTCATCCCTTCTAGGGGATCTTTCTCTTTACTCTCTACATTTTGGCCTCTTGAAAAATAGTCTACTCTATTTCAAAAAATTTTACTATCTTTTCTGTATCGTTATCTACTTGTATCATTTGTTGATTTATCTCCTCTATTCTTTCCTCTACTCCTTCTGAATTTTCCTCTGTTGTCTGCATTTTTTGTTCATTTTTCATTATCATTTGTGGGAGATTTCCTGATCTCACATCCGTATTGTGCATCAGTTTCATCATCTCCCTATGGTTCCTTGTTGTAGCTTGAAGCTGATTTCTGTTTGGGATATATTTGTTCTTCCTTGTTGTAACATTTTGCTTTACTTTAGTGGGCTAAAAGTTACTCAGCAATCCATCCTGGTCCCAGTGTCCCAAGTGACCGAAAACATCAAAAAGCCAATATTTGTTCTGTTTCCCTCTCCCAATACTCCCAACAAAAAGTCAGTCAAAGGCCTTCTTTTCAAGTTTATTTACATTTGGCTGGATTCCTTCTGGCACAGAGATGTTCTGGCCACGTCTACCCACGCGCCTGCCAAGTCCCTGGAGATAACTAGGAAATTATAGATAAGGCCAGAGTTACTCACAAATATATTCTTCCCTCCATTGAAAAAGTTTGCCCGTGCAAATTCACTTCTTTGTCCAAGACAAAAAACCAGGAAATTTCGCCTCCTGCTTTATAGCCCCTGTGGGTGTCACTCCGTGATTCATCATTCTTTGACTTTGTCCCAACGCCTCCTCTGCTGCGCATGCTGGTCACGTCTGCACAGTCTTGCATCAAGCCAAGATTGTTCTTAGGGTGTTGCCAAATCAGAAGAAGGCCCAGGGGAATCAGGCCTTGCCAGCCCCTCCTCCTCCTTCTGGGTGGGTGCCAGGGAGGGAGGGGGCCCAGGGGAAGCAGGCCTTGCCAGTTTCGCCTCCTCACTCTCTGAATCATCCTCCTCCAGGAGTCCGAGTCCGGGAACCTGGGTCACAACACCGCAGAGCCCTTCCCCCGGGGCTGACGGTCGGGATGCGGTCAGGCTGGGTTCTGCTCATGGAAGGCCTGCACCAGGTCAGGGGCATGAACGTCGGAGGCATCTACCCAAAAGAAATCAGTCCCGTATCCCTTCCACGCGATCAAATATTGGAAACGACCCTTCGGCCAGTGGGAGTCTCGTACGCTGTGGACTTCATATTCCTCTGACCTGTCCTCGGAGACGGTGATGGATGACGTTGGGCACTGAAGGGAACTCGGTGTGGCCTCAGGGACCAGAAGGGACCGGTGAAAGACGGGGTGGATCCGCATGGATTGTGGCAGGGTCAGTCGGTAGGCTATCGAGTTGATGACCGCCTTGAAGGGGAATGAGCCGATGAATCGATGGTCCAACTTCTTTACCAGGCAGTCGGATGGGAGGTCTTTGGTGGAGAGCCACACCCAGTCTCCGACCGCCAGCAGGGGCGTCACCCGTCGGGAGCAGTCGGCGGACCATTTGTAGTCCTCCTTCGCCCGATCCAGCTGCCGATGTACCAACTGTTGGACCGCATGCAATTCCATCAGGAAGGTCTATGTTTTGGGAACAGGCGAGTCCAGTGGTGCCAGAGGGAAGAGCCATGGATGGTACCCCACATTGGCAAAGAATGGGGTCATCTGGGTAGAGGTGTGCTAGGAGTTGTTAAAAGCAAACTCCGCCAGGGGCAGGTAATCGGCCCAGTTGTCCTGCTGCTGGTTGACGAAGCAACGGAGATACTGTTCCAGGATACCAATGATCTTCTCTGTACCCCCGTTGGTCTCCGGATGGTGCGATGACGACAGACACACCTGCACCTCCAACGTGGCCATCAGGCTCTTCCAGAAGCAAGCTGTGAACTGAACTCCGCGGTTCGAAACCACCCTGTCCAGCAGACTGTGGAGGCGGAAGATGTGCTGCAGGAAGAGACGGGCTGTTTTGGCGGCTGTGGGCAGCCCGTGGCACGGGATGAAGTGTGCCATCTTGGTGAGCATGTCCACCACCATCAGCACCATGGTGAACCCAGAGAACAGCAGCAGGTCCATCAGGAAGTCCATGGAGATCACTCCCCAGGGTCTGTCGGGTGTCGGCAAGGGCTGCAGGAGCCCAGCTTGCCTGCACAGTACGCATGATGTCACGTACGCATGTACATCATGCCGCACTCGGGGCCACCAAAAGGTCCGTGTCACCAGGTGGAGGGTCTTGAAGAACCCAAAATGTCCTGCTGCAGGGTTGTCATGGCACTAGGTCATGACGAGGGCTCAGAGTGGTCCTGTGGGCACATATAATCGCCCCCGAAACTTGAGTAAGTCCTCCTCCAAGGTCCAAGGAGACGCGGGGCCCACCTCTGCCCTCCTTTGCTGCAACCAGGCGTCCTGGCACTGCGCCTCTTGCACCTGGGCCCGCAAGTCCACCGGTTCCCATGCTGTGGCCAAGGCTTCTGCCGGCAGCACCGTCCATGGAGGAAGGGGGTCCTTGGCACAGAGGTTGTGACCACTGGGAATGTAGGTCACGCAGAAGTTGAACCGGGCAAAAAACAATGACCACCGGATCTGCCGCTGGTTCAACTTCCAAGCTGTGGTGAGGTGCTCGAGATTCCGATGGTTTGTTCGGACCTCCACCTGATGTCGGGCCTCCTCCAGATGGTGTCGCCAAGCCTCGAATGCAGCCTTGATAGCCAGCAACTCTTTTTCCCAGATGGTGTAGTTGAGCTCGGAAGGATTGAGTTTCCGAGAGTAATAAGCGCAGGGAAAAAGTGTGCCGCCATTCACCGGAGCCTGTAGCAGCACCGCTCCAAATGCCACATTGGACGCATCCGTCTCCATGACGAAAGGCCGGAGCGGGTCGGGATGCCTCAGGATGGGTTCCGTGACGAAGGCTCTCTTGAGGGCTGTGAATACTTTTTGCTGCGGGGGACCCCACCGGAACGGGACCTTGTTCCTGAGGAACTGGGTAGGTGGAGCCGTCAGTGTGGCGAAGCCCAGGATGAAGGTCCGGTAGTAGTTCGCGAAACCCAGCAGGCACTAAACATCCTTCACCCGACAAGGGGCTTCCCAGCTACACAAAGCCTCTACTTTGCGTGGGTCCATGGCTATGCCCTGGGGCGAGGTGATATGCCTGAGGAATTCTATGGAAGTCCGGAAGAAGACGCATTTCTCCAGCTTCGCATTGAGTCGTTGCTCCCGCAAGCATTGAAGAACCAGACGGACATGCCGAAGGTGGCTTTCCCTGGACCGGGAGTAAATCAGGATGTCGTCCTGATTGTAGATCACAACGAACCGATCCAACATGTTTCAGAACATGTCGTTCATGAAGTGCTGGAATACGGCAGGGGCGTTGGTCAACCCAAACGGCGTGGTGGTGTCTTCGTAGTGTCTGTATCGGGTGCCAAATGCTGTCTTCTATTCGTCTCCCTCTCGCATCTGCACCAGGTTGTAGGCCCCCCGGAGATCGAGCTTGGTGAAGATCGTGGCCTCCCGCAATCTCTCCAGCAGCTCCGGGATGAGCGGCAGGGAGTAGCAATTCCACACCGTAATGGCGTTTAGCCAGTGGTAATCGCAGCACAGACGCAAGTCCCCTGTCTTCTTCACGAAGAGGACCGGGGCCGAAAGAGGGGACTTCGAAGGCTGGATGAGCCCTCGGGCCAGATTTTTGTCCAGGAAATCCCTGAGGGTGGCCAACTCAGGCTCCGACATGGAATACAGGCGTCCCACAGGCAGCGGTGTGTTGGGCAGAAGGTCCACAGGGCAATCGTAGGGCCGATGCGGGCGTAATCGGTCCGCCTCCTTCTCGCTGAACACCTTGGCGAAGTCCGTCAGCTCAGGAGGCAAGGAGATGGCAGGGATGGGGATGTTCTGGCCGGCACAGGTGTGGCGGATGTGGTCGACGCACTGCAGACTTGGAAAAGAGATGGCGTTCCGCAACCAGGCCATCTGAGGATCGTGAGTCCGAAGCCAGGCCAACCCAAGGACCAAGGGAAAATGAAGGTCTGCCGTGACATAAAACTGGATCGCCTCCTCATGGTCCCCAATAGCCAGGCGCAAAGGCTGGGTGGCAAATTTAATGGGGCCAGACACCAGTTCTCGTCCATCAATTGTCTCTACCCGCATCAGAGGGTCTACCGGAACCACGGGGACCGCAAACTAGGTCACAAAGGTCTGGTCCATAAAGTTTGTTGTGGCCCCTGAGTCCACCAGCACATGCGCCTGGAGCCCGTCCGACTGGTTCACCAACCATACCCGTGTGTCCAGAATCAGATGCCGGGGGGGCCCAGAGTCTACTTCCGCAACATCCAGTGGGAGCTTAGTACGTGCCCAACCTAAGGTTTCCCCTAGGTCGGGCCTGCTCCATTTCCCGATTGGTCACACTGTGATTCGGGGACCAGCGTGCGTGCCCCACTTTGCTTTCTGGGGCAAGAAGGGGCAAGAAGCAGCGAAGTGGCCGGGCTCCCCGCAGTACAGGCACAATCCCCCTTGGTGCCTCCGGTTCCGATCCTGGGCTGTCAGGCGAGGTCTGGCCGCTCCCAACTCCATGGGCTCCTCCGCAGCGGTTACAAAATGTGGGGCGACCCAGGGTGCTGGTGGCGCAGGAAGCGGGGGTGCAGACGTCGATGGTGGGTCCCAGGGGCGCCATGGGACAGTCGCTATTGCAGACGGGTGTCGAGGCGGAGACAAAGGGGCACCAAGTTGTCGAGAGTCCGTGGCACCTCCACCCGGGCCAGCTTGTCTTCCAGCTCCTCTGAGAATCCCTCCTGGAACGCGTCCACCAGCGCTGCGTCATTCCAGTCAGAGTCCTGGCACAAAGACGAAATTTGGCGATGTACTCCTGCAGGGGGCGCTTCCATTGACGGAGTTCCTTAAGGTGCCTGGTTGCCATCAATGTCTGAACAGGGTCCTCGTACATGATGCGCAGGTGCTGCCAAAAACACTGGTGGTCGGGAACATCTCAGGCTGCCCAGAAAACTTTTTTTTTTTATTCAAAAAGTTTTACAGAAAAATTTTTCCCCTTTCCCCCCACCTCCCCTCCCCCCACCCTTCACAACCCTCCTCCCCCCCCCGACTTCCCGGAACGAGCACAAGGTATAGTTAAAAATAAAACAAACATATGCTAAAAAATTTTTGTCCGAACTTAATTATACCCCTACAATCATCAATTCCTAACTTCCCCCGAAAACAATCAAAAATAATACATCATAATCATTCAAAAACAGTCTGATAACTCTTAGTCTGATATCTACTTTGAATATAGTCAATCCATTTTTTCCATTCCTTTAAGTATCTTTCTTGCGTATTGTCTTTCAAAAAGGCTGATATCTTCGCCATCTCAGCTAAATTGGCAACTTTCAATATCCATTCTTCTATTGTAGGTAGTTCTTTTTTCTTCCAGTATTGTCCTATTAATAATCTTGCTGCTGTTATTAGATTTAAAATCAATTTAGTCTCAATTACTGTACAGTCCGTAATAATTCCCAACAGAAAAAATTGCGGCAGGAACTTTATCTTCTTTTTCAAAACATTTTGTAAAATCCACCAAATTTTTATCCAAAAGGCCTTTACAAGTCCACCAAATACGAAAATATGTAGCGTCATCTCAATTACATCTCCAACATTTTGCTTGCATATCCGGATACATACACGATAATTTTTTAGGATCTAAATGCCATCTATAAAATATTTTATAAAAGTTTTCCCTCAGATTCTGTGCCTGCGTGAATTTAACATTTCTAACCCAAATTTTTTCCCAAATTTCCAATAATATTGGCTCCTGAAAATTTTGTGCCCACTTTATCATACAATCCTTTACCAGGTCCCTTTCAGAATCTATTTCAAGTAACACATTATACAATCTCTTTATATGCTCCTGAGACTGATTTCTAATTTGCTTTACCAAATTTCCCTCGTTCTGCTCTATATCAATTTTCTGATCTTCCTTCCATCTAGCACGTAGTTGCTCATATTGAAACCAAGTATAACTTTTCCCCTTCTTCTTTTAGTACGTGCAGAGATTTTAATTGCAAATTACCTCTTTCAGTATACAAAATGTCTTTATATGTAATCATTTCCTGATTCTGTTCTATATTTATATTCTCTATTGTATGTCTAGCACTTGCCCATATAGGAACCTTATAATTTAGTTTATAAGAGTATTTTTTCCAAACACGCAGAAGAGCAGTCCTTAACACATGATTTTTAAAGGCCTTATCCACCTTTTTGTCATAAATTAAATATGCATGCCATCCATATAGCAAGTCATAACCTTCTATATTCAAAATTCTTTCCTCCGTTAAATTAAACCAATCACTTATTGCAGAGAGAGCAGCTGCTTCATAGTATAATTTAAAATTGGGCATTTTTAAACCTCCCCTTTCCCGAGAATCTTGACTTATTTTCATTTTAACCCTAGCTTTTTTACCTTCCCATATAAATTTGTTAATTCCCTTCTGCCATTCCTCAAGATTCTTATCTTTCTTAATTATTGGTATCATCTGAAAGAGGAATAAAAATCTAGGTAAAACATTCATTTTAATAGCAGCTATTCTCCCCAGCAAAGATAATTGCAATTTTTTCCAAACAATCAACTCCTTCTGAACTTTTTGCCATAAAACCTCATAATTATTCTTATACAATTTCACATTTGACAATGTAATATAGACCCCTAAGTATTACCTTCTTTACAATTTCAAATCCTGTTATTTCCTCTAGTTTTTCTTTCTGTTGTCTGACCATATTTTTTATTATCACTTTTGTCTTTTTCTGATTTACCTTAAACCCTGAAACCTTCCCATATTGATCAATTATTTCCAACAATACTTTACTAGAATTTATAGGGTTTGTTAAGGTAATCACCAGGTCATCTGCAAAAGCTCTCAGCTTATATTCATGTTGTCTAACTTTAATTCCCTCTATCTCGTTTACTTCTCGTATTTTATCCAATAATGGTTCTAGAGTTAAAATAAACAATAATGGTGATAAAGGACATCCCTGTCTTGTTCCTTTCGCAATCTTAAAAGGTTCTGTTAAGCTACCATTGATTATAATCTGTGCTGTTTGCTCTCCATAAATTGCCCTAATTATTCTTGTAAAACCATCTCCAAATTGCATCTTTTCTATTAATTTAAATAAAAAATCCCAATGCAATCGATCAAAAGCTTTCTCTGCATCGAGCAAAATAAATGCTGCTGGAATAAAATTTTTATTTTCTAAATACTCCAGTAAGTTAACAATCTGCCTAACATTATTCCTCATCTGTCTCCCTTTTATAAATCCAGATTGATCATTATGAATTCTTCGCTGCAAAATCAACATTAATCTATTAGCTATTATTTTAACAAAAATCTTATAATCATTATTTAAAAGTGAGATTGGCCTATAGTTCCCAGGTTTAGAACAATCCTGTTCCTCTTTTGGTATCAATAAAATAAAAGAGGTTCTCCATGAGGGGGGAATTCCCCCTCCTAATTGTATCTGATTAAATAATTCCTTAAATGAACCTAACATCTCATCCTGTAAATTCCTATAATAACTAACTGTAAGCCCATCTGTACCAGGAGTTTTCCCCATTTTTAATTGTTTAATTACCAAAATAATTTCTTCAGAGGTTATAGGCCAATTCAATTCATCCGTTTGTTCTAAAGTTAAATTTTTAACCTTATATTCCTTCAAATAATTATCAATATCCCTGTTCAATATATTATCTTTAAGATATAAATTTGTATAATATTCTAAAAAAGCTTTTTTAATTTTATCCTGTTGATATCTCTCTTTGCCTTTATATTCTATTTTTTCTATAGTACGTTGTTTTTGTCTTTTCCTTAAGGTGTATGCTAACCACCTACCAGGTCTATTTGCATTACAAAAAGTATTATGTTTGGCATATTGTATATTTGTTGCCACCTGATCAGCCATTATCATATTAAATTGATTCTGTAATAACTTTATTGCATCTTTAAGTTTTTGATCATGCGGGTTATGTATTAATAATTGTTGCTTCTTATAAATTTCCTCTTCTAGATACCTACGCTGTCTTTGTTGCTTATTTCTCTGTCTATTATTAATATATATTAACACACCTCTCATAAAAGCTTTACTGGAGTCCCAAACCATTTCTATCGATGTTTCATTATTCAAATTATAATCAAAGAATTCTTTCATCTGCTTTTTACATTGATTTACATTTTCCTGATATCTAAACAAATTTTCATTTAGTCTCCAAGTTCTTCTACCTTCTTTTCCATATTGTAATTCCATCCAAACAGGACTATGATCAGATAAACATCTTGGAAATATCTTAGTTTTCTTCACCCTAAAAAGCAAATCATTAGAAATTAAATTAAAATCAATACGTGAGAAGGATTGATGCCTATCAGAGAAAAAAGTATAGTCTCTTTCCTCCAAATTCCGCAGTCTCCATACATCTCTCAACTCAACATCTTCTATCATGTCAAAAAAGGATTTAGGCAGCTTTGCATGTGCAGATATCTTCTTAGAAAAATTTTTCTTGTCCTTTCGTGTATCTATTACTCCATTCCAATCTCCCAATATAATACACGATTTATAATCCCATAGAACATACAACATTCTATAAAATTTTTCTTGTTGCTTATTGGGTGCATATATACCAAATAAAAGGGTCTTTTTTGTTTCTATTGTAAGTTCAATAGCAATATAACTTCCGTGAATATCTGCCTCTATTAACTTGGCTGGTATATCTTTTCTCAAATAAACCACTATGTTATGTTTTTTGTCCAAAGCTGAGGCAACAAAATGTTTACCTAATTTTGAGTTTATTAAGTACTTTTGATCTGATAGTTTAATATGCGTTTCTTGTAAGCAAATCACATCATTTCTAAATTGTTTCAAATAATGTAATATTTTTCTTCTCTTCTGAGCTGAATTCAAACCACTGACATTCCAGGTCAAGATTTTATTTGCCATTACTGGCCTGCTGAAGCTTTTGAGCGATCAGCTGAAGATCGTCCTCCCGTATCTTCAGCCGTGCTCCTCCCACCGCTTCTGTAGCAGAATCCTGAACTTTACTTTGAGTTTGTTGCTCTTTTTCTTTACGCTTAAGGGCTTCCCTCATCAGTCTTTGTTCTTGTGGTTGTTCCTCAGATGGTAACATCACTGGAATCACCTCAGCTTGCACACTCATTTGAGTCTCTTGAATTCTTTTTTCTATTATTTCTACTTCAAGTTTCAGCACGGTAGAAAGAAAGTCTTTGGCCTTAAGCACTGTATCAATACGATATCTCCTTCCTTGATAATACACTGTCAAACCAACTGGAACCTCCCATCTAAATTGAATCTGGTATTTCTTAAGTTCTTGTGTAAAAAATGTAAAGTCCTTTCTATCCCTTAACATCTTGGGAGGAATCTCTTTCAAAACCTTCAGCTCCTGTTCTCCTATTTTCAAGTTTTTCTGAAATGCAACTTGCAAAATTTGATTTCTCACTGTTCTTTTCAAAAAATAAACCACAATGTCTCTAGGAAGTTTTTTCTGCCTAGCAATCCAGGAATTAACTCTATAAATTTTGTCAATTTGATAAGCAACCTCTTGTGGATCAAGTTCAATAAGTTCAGCCAGAGCTTCTGATAATTTTTTTTAAAATCTTCCCCTTTCTCCTCGTTCAAGCCCCTAATTCTCAGAGCTCCTTCCATCATTCTATACTGCATCACCACCACTTGATCTTCATTTTTGTCCAATTTGATTTGCATTCCCCCCATTCTATTTTCCATTTGCTGATTTGACTGAGCAATTTCTTGCACCTCCTCCTCCACCACCTCCAGTCTTTTTGCCAAACCTTGGAAAGCCATCAAAATATCTTCTCTTATTTTTTTATTATTCTCTTTTATTTCTTCTCTTATTTTCTCATTATTATCCATAATTTCCTTAAACCTTTCTTCAAACACTTTCCCTTGCTCTTTAATCAAATCTTCTAAAGCTGGTTCAGAACCCCTTCTACCCCCAGTCTTAGGTGGTTTAGTAGCCATTTCAGTTTTTAAAATTCACAAAATATAAGTCTAGAAACTTCTCTTCTCTTTTCCCCTTTAAGTATAGGAGAGCTCACTTCATTGAAATCCACAGATAACGTTTCTTAGCTTCTTAGTTACACAGCCTGTTTACAATTCCATTCTTCACTTTCACTTTCTTTCAGGCGCCGTCTTAAACAGTCAGTTAAAAGAAAAGAAAAAAGTTTCTCTTTTTTAAAAGGGTAGAAGTCAGGAAATCAAAAATACTTGCAATCCAGTAGTTGTTCACTCGTGCTTATTCCGTCTGCTTAAAGAGATCCATAAAGATAAGACAATTAGCAGAGATGGACACTTTCTTCTTTTCCTGCTTTTGCAGGCGCACACTGAAGGTCGGAGCTTGGCAGGGTTATTTATGGGACTCGACCCTCAGGGCTCTGCTTAATAAAAAACAAAGCCCCTGGGGAGGTCTACCACTCCCCCGCAGCTCTTATCTCACCCTTTCATCCAGGGAGAGAGATTAAAGCCGGCTTTTTCCTGGCTTTTACGATGTTCAGTATGGAGCCCCTTAATTAGGAACTCAGCGAAGAAGGTGGTGCCACCGGAAGTGCCCAGGCTGCCCAGAAAACTTATCGGGCACTTGCGACGAGGAAGAGGAGTGGGAGGATGGGGGGGGGCTGCAGGCACATTCCCGGCAGCAAGTTGGCCTGCTAAGTGAGCCACTTGCTGCTGTAGCTGTTGATTAGCTACTTGTAGCTGCTGTACCTGCTGCTGGTCCATCTTTGGTGGAAGATGATTTAGTTGGGATCTTGGACAAAATGTTCTGTTTCCCTCTCCCAATACTCCCAACAAAAAGTCAGTCAAAGGCCTTCTTTTTAAGTTTATTTACATTTGGCTGGATTCCTTCTGGCACAGAGATGTTCTGGCCACGTCTACCCATGCGCCTGCCAAGTCCCTGGAGATAACTAGGAAATTATAGATAAGGCCAGAGTTACTCACAAATATATTCTTCCCTCCATTGAAAAAGTTTGCCCGCGCAAATTCACTGCTTTGTCCAAGACAAAAAGCCAGGAAGTTCCGCCTCCTGCTTTATAGCCCCTGTGGGTGTCACTCCATGACCCATCATTCTTTGACTTTGTCCCAACGCCGCCTCTGCTGCGCACGCCGGTCACGTCTGCACAGTCTTGCATCAAGCCAAGATTGTTCTTGGGGCATTGCCAAATCAGAAGAAGGGGGCAATCAGGTCTTGCCAGCCCCTCCTCCTCCTCCTGGGTGGGTGCCAGGGAGGGAGAGGGCCCAGGGGAAGCAGACCTTGCCAGTTCCTCCTTCTCACTCTCTGAATCATCCTCCTCCAGGAGTCCTCCTCCAGGAACCTGGGTCATAACAATATTAGAAGAATTTGCTCGATGCCTGATTGAACTGTTCCTCAAAATCTACAGTATTTGTAGTCCTCAAAGTCTGCCATTTTGCTCCCTCTGAATTATTCAAATGTGTAAGTCTTGTTTCGCCTCGTAAAATATTCCATTGAATAGTATTTGTAATCCAAATTTGGCCCACCAAATTTCCCATGTCTCATTAATTCACAGAATCAGGTGTTTGGTTTCAATGGCAATTCCTATTATTTATAATCCACATTTCTTTGAGAAATTTCAAAAGGCTCACCAGTTACTCCCAAGCCACCAAAAAAAAAAAATAGATAAAAAGGAAAAAAATAAAAATACAGCCTTCCAGATGTTGTTTGCTTTTCACTTTGTTTCTCTTCTTGTCAATCCTGACTTTCCTTTCTTTTTTATCAACCCTGACTTTTTTCTCAAGGTCCTTTTCAACCGTATATTAATGTAATATCTTCTTTGGCCAGTAAATGACGTTCCGACTCTAAGTTCCAGTACAAAAACAAGGCAGAAGCTCAAACAGCTGACTGTCAAAGTTCAACAATGGGGGGGAAAGCATTTTTCTTTATATAATTTCTTCCAGCAGTCAAACAATATTTCCAACAAATTAAAATTACATTTCACAGCACCACAGATTCCAGTTCAGTCTTTCTATATTTTGAAACTTCATATTTTTCTGTTAAAATTTCATTTCTTTTTTGGGTCTATAATTTGTCTCCGTGTATCAATTCACCAATTTCTGCTCTTTGGAGTTTTTCAAAAATTCTTTTATTTAGGGTGGGTCTCTAATAAAGAAGTTGAAAATCATCTCACCCAGTTCCAATACTCTCTTCACACACCGCTCCAGCTCATTTCTTCTTCAGTTGCCCCAGCTTTGTTCCGGTCATAATGGCCAACTCTCTTCTCCATTGTTTGGGAAGGCATCTCGGATCTAGCGGGGAAGCCACCAGCTGCCCACCATTGACAAGGAATCCTTCCTTCTTTCCTTCCTTCCTTCCTTCCTTCCTTCCTTCCTTCCTTCCTTCCTTCCTTCCTTCCTTTCTTTCTTCCTCCTCCAGGGTGACTTTGGTCCAGGGGTGAAATCTAAAAATTTTCCCGACCGTTTCTGTGGGCGTGGCTTAATTGGTGGGTGTGGCTTGGTGGTCAGGTGACTGGGCAGGCATTGGCAATAACAATAAATAATAAAAATAATAAACAAAGTACACAAAACAATAAGAGGTACAAAAAACCAACTTTCACACTTTAAACACATACAACACAACACAACTGACTCACACACAATGTAAAAGCAGCTGCACTTCACCCAAAATGGCCCCTGCAACAAGCAGGAACCTCACACAGCCACAAAAAGCTCAAAAACCAACTTTCACACTTTACACACACACAGCACAACACAACTGACTCACACGCTCACACAAACACAAAATGCCACATACAGCTTTGTGAGATTTTGTGTGTTTGTGTAGTTAGAGTGAAACACTACAGAAACACACCAAATCTCAGAAAGCTGCACAAATATTTTATTTTATTATTTTATTTTATTTATGTTTTTTAGATGAAAGCAGCTAAATTTAAAACTTCCTTAACTTTAAATTGCTGTCTAAAAAAAAACTCCTTTAAAAAACCCAATTAACTATTTTTTAAAGGCCCCCCCACCTGTTACTTACCCAATTGGAGGCAGGCAGATTCAGTTGCTCACCAATGAGATGGATTGCAGGCAGGCAGATTCAGTTGCTAGCTGATGAAATTGACTGCAGCAGCTGAAGCAAGGCTTAGCAAGCCCGAAAGAAGCAGCAATTAGGCAAGTGGGGACCGGGCAATTGGGTAGGCAGGGGCAGCGGCTGTTGTAAGAGGTTGTAAAAAAGTGATTTTAAAAGCCTGTGATGATCAGGCAACTCAGCTGGGATCGCCAGAGGGAAAAAAGCTTTTAAAAGGCTCCTCTGATGATCCCAGCTGAAGTTGCCTGATCACCAGAACCTTTTAAAAGGATTGTTTTAACAACCTCTTCAGTTGAAGAACTTGTAGAAAACATGCTTTTTAACGGTTCTGGCAATCAGGCAACTCAGCTGGGATCGCCAGAGGAGCCTTTTAAAAGCTTTTTTTTTACAACCTCTTCGGCCGAAAAAGTTGTTTAAAAAAAGCTTTTAAAGGGTTCTGACGATCCCAGCTGAGCCGTGTGATCATCAAAGGCTTTTTTTACTTTTAAAAGCATTTTTCGGCTGAAGAAAAAATGCTTTTAAAAGTTAAAAAAAAACCCTTTGATGATGGTGTGGCTCAGCAGGGCCAGGGGGGTGGGACCAGGGATTTTTGCTACCAGTTCTCCAAACCACCCACCGCCATTGCTACCGGATCAGGCGATCCAATCCAAACCGGGATCATTTCACCCCTGCTTTGGTCCCTTAGGGCCTCCTATCAGAGAAGAATCAGCCAGGATTTCCAGAGCCCCAGTATGTCTGACTGCCTCACCACAACACCAAACCAGAAGTCCACTAAATTTTACATTTTGATAAGTACATTTCACCAATTTCAATGGGATATTTATATGGACATACTGAGACAAAATATGATTTTTTTTAGTTTCAGTACTCTTTTAATTAGCCTTTGCTAACATAGTGGATGCACTGAGTCATACTCCTCTAAGGATTATTTATACCTTTTTTAATCTTTTCCAAAGTTCATCAAGTAATATTTTCAAAAGCTTGCATCATATTGGAAAATGTAATTTAGAGAAAATCCTGAATTAAGACTCTGTTTGTGTTTCTTCTTCTGGAGTGGAGATTTCATTTACTTTTTAACAAAAGAAGTCAAAACAGATATGGGAAGAGGAACAAGTTAATTTATTAATGAGAATAAATGGAGCAAAAGGTTGTTTTCCTCTGAGAGACTCAATAGTTTTGCTGACAGTTTCCTGAACTGAAAATAAATTGCTGATTACCAGGTACATAACTGGGAAAATCATAGCATCTTGGACTCTGGCTAAGACAAGCAAGATGATTTAGTTTTGTTAGAGTGGCCTATTTGGCTTTAGCCATATGTAGTAGCAGGTAGGATTTTGGAGACTAGGGAAGAATGGGGAGTTATACTGGCCTACTATAATTCTACCTTTCTAGAAAGATGATTTGTGCACAGTATTTTTAGTGTTCCAGATGGTAGAACTATTCTGGAGAGGTGATGGATTGGTACAGACAGTCCACTGCAGGAGGCTGATGTGTCTGCTTTGGTGATGTTCCTTCCCCCATTGAGCAATTCTGTCAAATCCTGATTGACCTATAAAATAGGAAATGGGCCCTGCAATAGAAACAACCATCTTTTTTTTTTTTTTTATTCAAAAAGTTTTACAAAATTTTTCCCCCCCTTTCCCCCCCTCCCCCTCCCTTCACAACCCCTCCCCGACTTCCCGGAACGAGCACAAGGTATAGTTAAAATAAAACAAACATATGCTAAAAATTTTCATCCCAACTTAATTGTACCCTACAATCATCAATTCCTAACTTCCCCAAAAGCAATCAAAATAATACATCATAATCATTCAAAACAGTCTGATAACTCTTAGTCTGATATCTACGTTGAATATAGTCAATCCATTTTTCCATTCCTTTAAGTATCTTTCTTGCGTATTGTCTTTCAAAAGGCTGATATCTTCGCCATCTCAGCCAAATTGGCAACTTTCAATATCCATTCTTCTATTGTTGGTACTTCTTTTTCTTCCAATATTGTCCTATTAGTAATCTTGCTGCAGTTATTAGATTTAAAATCAATTTAGTCTCAATTACTGTACAATCCGTAATAATTCCCAACAAGAAAAATTGCGGCAGGAACTTTATCTTCTTTTCAGAACATTTTGTAAAATCCACCAAATTTTTATCCAAAAGGCCTTTATGTCCTTACAAGTCCACCAAATGTGAAAATATGTAGCGTCATCACAATTACATCTCCAACATTTTGCTTGCATTTCTGGATACATACACGATAATTTTTTAGGATCTAGATGCCATCTATAAAACATTTTATAAAAATTTTTCCTCAGATTCTGTGCCTGTGAATTTAACATTTCTAACCCAAATTTTTTCCCACGTTTCCAATAATATTGGCTCCTGAAAATTTTGTGCCCACTTTATCATACAGTCCTTTACCAAATCCCTTTCAGAATCTATTTCAAGTAACACATTATACAATCTCTTTATATGCTCCTGAGACTGATTTCTAATTTGCTTTACCAAATTTCCTCGTTCTGCTCTATACCAATTTTCTGATCTCCTTCCATCTAGCACGTAGTTGCTCATATTGAAACCAAGTATAATTTTTCCCTTCCTCTCTTAATACTTGCAGAGATTTTAACTGCAAATTACCTCTTTCAGTATACAAAAGATCTTTATATGTAATCATTTCCTGATTCTGTTCTATGTTTATATTTTCTACTGTATGTCTAGGACTTGCCCATATAGGAACCTTATAATTTAATTTATAAGAGTATTTTTTCCAAACACGCAGAAGGGCATTTCTTAGCACATGATTTTTAAAGGCCTTATCCACTTTTTTGTCATAAATTAAATATGCATGCCATCCATATAGCAAATCATAACCTTCTATATTCAAAATTCTGTCCTCTGTTAAATTAAACCAATCACTTATTGCAGAGAGAGCAGCTGCTTCATAATATAATTTAAAATTAGGCATTTTTAAACCTCCCCTTTCTCGAGAATCTTGAATTATTTTCATTTTAACCCTAGCTTTTTTACCTTCCCATATAAATTTGTTAATTCCCTTCTGCCATTCCTCAAGATTCTTATCTTTCTTAATTATTGGTATCATCTGAAAGAGGAATAAAAATCTAGGTAAAACATTCATTTTAATAGCAGCAATTCTCCCCAACAAAGATAATTGCAATTTTTTCCAAACAATCAACTCCTTCTGAACTTTTTGCCATAAAACCTCATAGTTATTCTTATACAATTTCACATTTGACGTAATATAAACCCTAAGTACTTAACCTTCTTTACAATTTCAAATCCTGTTACTTCCTCTAGTTTTTCTTTCTGTTGTCTGGCCATATTTTTATTATCACTTTTGTCTTTTCTGATTTACCTTAAACCCTGAGACATTCCCATATTGATCAATTATTTCCAACAAAGATTTACTAGAATTTATAGGGTTTGTTAAAGTAATCACCAAATCATCTGCAAAAGCTCTTAACTTATATTCATACTGTCTAACTCTAATTCCTCTATCTCCTTTACTTCTCGTATTTTATCCAATAATGGTTCTAGAGTTAAAATAAACAATAATGGTGATAAAGGACATCCCTGTCTTGTTCCTTTCGCAATCTTAAAAGGTTCTGTTAAGCTACCATTGATTATAATCTGTGCTGTTTGCTCTCCATAAATTGCCTTAATTATTCTTAAAAACCATCTCCAAATTGCATCTTTTCTATTAATTTAAATAAAAATTCCCAATGCAATCGATCAAAAGCTTTCTCTGCATCGAGAAAAATAAATGCTGCTGGAATAAAATTTTTCTTTTCTAAGTACTCCAATAAATTAACAATCTGCCTAACATTATTCCTCATCTGTCTCCCTTTTATAAATCCAGATTGATCATTATGAATTCTTCGCTGCAGAATCAACATTAATCTATTAGCTATTATTTTAACAAAAATCTTATAATCATTATTTAAAAGTGAGATTGGCCTATAATTCCCAGGTTTAGAACAATCCTGTTCCTCTTTTGGTATCAATGAAATAAAGAGGTTCTCCATGAGGGGCGAATTCCCCCTCCTAGTTGTATCTGATTAAATAATTCCTTAAGTGGACCTAACATCTCATCCTGTAAATTCCTATAATAACTAACTGTGAGCCCATCCGTACCAGGAGCTTTCCCCATTTTTAATTGTTTAATTACCAAAATAATTTCTTCCGAGGTTATAGGCCGATTCAGTTCATCCGTTTGTTCTAAAGTTAAATTTTTAACCTTATATTCCTTCAAATAATTATCAATATCCTATTCAATATATTATCTTTAAGATATAAATTTGTATAATATTCTAAAAAGCTTTTTAATTTTATCCTGTTGATATCTCTCTTTACCTTTATATTCTATTTTTCTATAGTCGTTGTTTTGTCTTTTCCTTAAAGTATATGCTAACCACCTACCAGGTCTATTTGCATTACAAAAGTATTATGTTTGGCATATTGTATATTTGTTGCCACCTGATCAGCCATTATCATATTAAATTGATTCTGTAGTAACTTTATTGCATCTTTAAGTTTTTGATCATGTGGATTATGTATTAATAATTGTTGTTTCTTATAAATTTCCTCTTCTAAATACCTCGCTGTCTTTGTTGCTTATTTCTCTGTCTATTATTAAGATATATTAATACACCTCTCATAAAAGCTTTACTGGAGTCCCAAACCATTTCTATCGATGTTTCATTATTCAAATTATAATCAAAAAATTCTTTCATCTGCTTTTTACATTGATTTACATTATCCTGATATCTAAACAAATTTTCATTTAATCTCCAAGTTCTTCTACCCTCTTTTCCATATTGCAATTCCATCCAAACAGGACTATGATCAGACAAACATCTTGGAAATATCTTAGTTTTCTTCACCCTAAAAAGCAAATCATTAGAAATTAAAATAAAATCAATACGTGAGAAGGATTGATGCCTATCAGAAAAAAAGTATAGTCTCTTTCCTCCAAATTCCAGTCTCCATACATCTCTTAACTCAAAATCTTCTATCATATCAAAAAAGGATTTAGGCAGCTTTGCATGTGCAGGTATCTTCTTGGAAGAAATTCTCTTGTCCTTTCGTGTATCTATTACTCCATTCCAATCTCCCAATATAATGCACGATTTATAATCCCATAGAATCAACTTATCATATAACATTCTATAAAATTTTCTTGTTGCTGATTGGGTGCATATATACCAAGCAAGAGAGTCCTTTTGTTTCTATTGTAAGTTCAATAGCAATATATCTTCCGTGAATATCTGCCTCTATTAACTTGGCTGGTATATCTTTTCTCAAATAAACCACTATGCCATGTTTTTCTCCAAAGCTGAAGCAACAAAATGTTTACCTAACTTTGAGTTTATTAGGTACTTTTGTTCTGATAATTTAATATGCGTTTCTTGTAAGCAAATAACATCATTTTAAATTGTTTCAAATAATGAAATATTTTCTTCTCTTCTGAGCTGAGTTCAAACCATTGACATTCCAAGTCAAGATTTTATTTGCCATTACTGGGCTGCTGAAGCCTTTGAGCAATCAACTGAAGATCGTCCTCCCGTATCTTCGGCCGTGCTCCTCCACCGCTTCTGTAGCAGAATCCTGAACTTTACTTTGAGTTTGTTGCTCCTTTTCTTTACGCTTAAGGGCTCCCTCGTCAGTCTTTGTTCTTGTGGTTGTTCCTCTGATGGTAACATCACTGGAATCACCTCAGCTTCCACACCCATTTGAGTCTCTTGAATTCTTTTTCTATTATTTCTATTTCAAATTTCAACACTGTAGAAAGAAAATCTTTGGCCTTAAGCACTGTGTCAATACGATGTCTCCTTCCTTGATAATACACTGTCAAGCCAACTGGAACCTCCCATCTAAATTGAATCTGGTATTTCTTAAGTTCTTGAGTGAAAAATGTAAAGTCCTTTCTATCCCTTAACATCTTGGGAGGAATCTCTTTCAAAACCTTCAACTCCTGTTCCCTATTTTCAAGTTTTTCTGAAAAGCAACTTGCAAAATTTGATTCCTCACTGTTCTTTTCAAAAGATAAAGCACAGTGTCTGTAGGAAGTTTCTTTTGCCTAGCAATCCAAGAATTAACTCTATAAATTTTGTCAATTTGATAAGCAACCTCTTGTGGATCAAGTTCAATAAATTCAGCCAGAGCTTCTGATAAAAATTTTTTTAAATCTTCCCCTTTGTCCTCATTCAAACCTCTAATTCTCAGAGCTCCTTCCATCATTCTATACTGCATCACCACCACTTGATCTTCATTTTTATCCAATTTGATTTGCATTCCCCCCATTCTATTTTCTATTTGTTGATTTGACTGAACAATTTCTTGCACCTCCTCCTCCACCTCCTCCAGTCTTTTGCCAAACCTTGAAAAGCCATCAAGATATCTTCTCTTATTTTTTTATTATTCTCTTTTATTTCTTCTCTTATTTTCTCATTATTATCCATAATCTCCTTAAACCTTTCTTCAAACACTTTCCCTTGCTCTTTAATCAGATCTTCTAAAGCTGGTTCAGAACCCCTTCTGCCCCCAGTCTTAGGTGGTTTAGTAGCCATTTCAGTTTTAAAATTCACAAAATATAAGTCTAGAAACTTCTCTTTTCCCCTTTAAGTATAGGAGAGCTCAGTTCACTTCATTAAAATCCACACATAACATTTCTTATCTTCTTAGTTGCACAGACTGTTTGAAATTCCATTCGTCACTTTCACTCCCGTTCAGGCGCCATCTTTAAGAGTCAATTAAAACAAAGGAAAAAATTTTTTTCTCTTTTTTAGAAGGTAGAAGTCAGGAAATCAAAAATACTTGCAATCCAATAACTGTCCGCTGGCACTCATTCCGTCTGCTTAAAGAGATCCATAAAGATAAGACAATTAGCAGAGATGGACACTTTCTTCTTTTCCTGCTTTTGCAGACACGCACTGAAGTCGGAGCTTATGGCAGGAATATTTATGGGACCCGTCGACCCTTCGAAGCTCTGCTTAATTAAAACAAAGCCTCTGGGGAGGTCTACCAACATTTCCTGCTGCTCTTATCTTCCCCTTTCATCCAGGGAAAAAGATTAAAGCCGGCTTTTCCTGGCTTTACGATGTTCAGTGCGGAGCCCCTTTAATTAGGGCTCAGCGAAGAGGTGGAGCCACCCGGAAGTCTAAACAACCATCTTTTAATGGTCTTTCCTACTGAGTACAGTTAATCAAACTGCCTGGATTTTCAAAGAAGCTGTTGGCAAAAAAGTGAAAAGGGCTAGAGTGCTGTTAGCAAAAAACAAAACCAAAGAAAAAAAACCCCTCATTTGAAAGACTAGCCTATGACAGTGATGCTATTAAAGAAATCTTTTGTTTCTGCTGCTATTGTCTCACAGCAAAGTTGAGCAGTTTAGCAATCTGGGTAGACATTGAATTCTGGTACATGAAAATAAAGATTACAAAAAAGCCTATTGTAATACATTTTCCCCAGAATTTACTGTTCAAATTATTCATCTCCATGATGACCTGAATGTTGTGCTTGATACAGATTGAGTTAATATCTTCTTGGTTGTAAAATGGAACTTATCGGCATCCACAGCAATCTTTTAAAGGGGAGACTTTCAGGTTGTATGTTTCTTGAATTATGAAAATGCATACATTAGTAATAGAAGGAGATCTTAGAGTTTATTGAATATTTTTAAAAGGCAGTATTTAAAAAAATATAAATTATATTTTATAATTTATTTATACAAAATAAGATCTTGTTTATAAAAAAAACTTTTGGCTTGATATCTTAAATATTCCATCTTCCAACTTGTCAAAATCAGTATCTAAAATATCCCATATTATTTAACAACTTTATGAAAACTCTCAAACTCTCTTCCATGATGATTTCTTGCCAGTATGTGAATGACCAAAATTATACCATTCTTTTCCAAATATAAACGCAAAGATGCTAAGTTATTTTGGAGATAGGGTTGGGATAAATGGGGGAATAAAGAATCTGAAACTTAACCGAGAACAGACAGAAGGCACAACTTATAAAAATGGTAACCTATCTGGATAGAGATCTCTGAAATATTTGGGACATCTTCTGAACTTAATATTACCTTTATAAGTAGAGGTGACTAAAAGCATACTTTATCGTTTGCTAATTGCATTTCTAGTTATAATGGTTAGAATTAGCTTCATCTTCTATGTAAAAGTTAGACTACTGTGGTACACAGTATTCTGAGTAGCTTCTATTGCTTAAATTTTGGTTTGTGCAAAACAGACCTAAAATTTATAACTTATGTTAAAACTTAATATTTTTTTTATATTTACCAGCCTAAAGAACCAGTGTAACCCTTATGGTTTTAAGATTGTGTCATGTTAAACATTAGCCTCAATTGTCTCTTATCCTATCCATTTGTAAGTCAAAAACTTGAAAATAAATTAGACTGGTAAACATGAAAAAGGGACTCTGAGGCTTTAGAGATGTCTTATGATTTTATAGGGTTTTCCCATTCTTCATACTGATATACTTAGAATAATATTTACTTTATGCTCAAATATTTTAAATATAAAATTAATACTCTTATTAATATTCTTATAAAAATATTTTATTATAATATTCTTAAGATGTTTCTATTGTGAATAATGATAATGACTCATTATGATACCGAGTCTCATCTGAAATATTCATTTGTCTAATTTATATTCAGCCTTTCTTTTAGAAGTTCAAGCCAACTTCCTTTCTTTTGAATCCATAATGCAGAGCCTTATGTACATTAGAAGAATCAAAACTAGCTCTGGTTTTCCCGTGCAAATGCTTGTCTAGTTAAACAATTTTCCCCACTCCTGGATGATCACATTGTCCAATTATGAGACGTTCCTTTGTTATGGGAACAGTCCATTTCTTTCTCAAGCACCTACAGTGGTGACCTTGATGGTTGCCAGGTTCTCACAGTCCACACAAACATTCTCAGCATTATAATTCTCTCTTCCCTCCCCCCAGTTCATTGACAAGTTTAAAAGAATTAAGGTTTGGAAGAAGCAAAGTGTTCAAGCTTGACAGTTTCCTACAAAATATATTACATTCCAAAATATATTTCAAAACATCACAGCTTTCCTCCACTTTCTTTTAAGCAAATTCTCCATCAATTTTGACATCTTTCTATCTCTAGTATATCTCAGTGAAACATAAGAAGTTAAAAGTTTGATATGCTGAGTCTGGCATCAATCTGTCACTACAAAGAAGGATTAGACATATACAAGTATAAATGTAAGACCCATATTTTTTTGTTTCTTTTCAAGTTTTGCATTTTGTTATCTTCCATAGCACTGTGGATTGCAGCAGCATAAAGTCTAATTGCTGGTCACATCTTATCTATGACAAACCTTCCCTAAGTCTTTTCTCTTTCATTTATCTGCTTTCATTTCATGATGTGCCTAATTAGCTTGCTGGGTCACTACATACTGTATTCCTGAGATGCCAGTTTAATTATTCTGAACTCCTCAGACACTTCCCAGTAGAGATAATTAGAATGATATGGAGTTTTTTGCAATTTCCATTCTCTTGGTGCATCAAATATTATTTTAATCTTTTTAATAATAATGCTTGGCCTACCATTTATATCAGGTAACTGAGAGCCACATGCATTTCAATGGATAAAAGGATGCCTAGAAAGGGCATATGAATCTTAAGAAGTCACAATTTTGCAGGCTCAATTAATATGCTTTGTAACACGGAGCTCACTATAACAGAATAAGTAAGGTATACAACTTTCTGGTGAAGGCATAGCTGCATATACCCCCAAACTCAGCTTCTATATCTTTGTGACAATGGGTTCTGTTACATACGGATGTACAGAGCACCCATTTGCATGCCTGCTGCTGATTGGCTAATCTAGCGGTGAGAAAAATAAACCACTGTCAGTGGCCAGCAAGACTGCCGGAACTCTTTAAAAAGAGAGCTCTGGCAGCCTGCTGCCTCTTTTGCTCCTGTCCATGGCTGGAAATAAAGCGCTGAACAGACTACTGCATCCTGCCTCTTCATTTGCACCCCCTATCTAACACTGGCGACGAAGGTGGGATTTTGAAGAGGACAAGGAAAGGGGACAAAGGGCATTGACCTTCATCTCGTGGCATCTGCAGCTATTTTTTTGACCAACTAAACGTCTGCTGCACTGGCTATCTATGATCCATAGATGGAGGAATGTCACACCTATATGAGACGATTTCAAATGTTCCTAGAAGCCAATGACTATCAAGACCTCCCAGACAACAAAAAAAGAGCCCTCTTCCTCACCTACTGTGGTCCAAAAATTTACAAGATGGCTCAGGCCCTCACATCCACACTGCAAAGTATCCTAAGGGACCATTATGCCCCGACAGCAATGCCAATGGTGAGCCGAAATGAATTTTACCACTGGCGACAAAGAGAGGGTAAGACCATCAGTGATTTTGTGGTCAAATTACAAGAAATTGCAACCAAGTGCGAATTCATCAATCTGGAGGAGATGATGAAAAATAGGATCATCTTGGGAATGAGGGATCTGACCCTGCAGAAGAAGCTGCTGATTCAGAGAGGAGCCACCTTCAAAGATATGGTCAAGGAAGCTGGAGCCACAGAAGTGTCTGATAATTCTGCCGCCAACATCCAAAAGACCAGCGGACTGCATCACACCCAATAGGAGACCGATTGGGCCACTGAGGTCCCTGAGAATGACAAAGACTGGGAGGAGGAAGAGGCAGTGAACCGAATATACCCGGAAAGAAGGGTAACCCAAAGAGACAATGATTTTAAACAACCCCATTGCCCGGGGTGTATGGGTTTCCATGCTAGAACAGTTTGCTGGTCCAAAGATGCCTTATGTCACTGGTGCCATCGAAAGGGCCACATAGCCAAGGCCTGAAGGGTCACCCAGCCTATACCGTATCAAACCAGACCCCAGGCTGGTCCGGGATGACAAGGACACATGAGACCAGAGCCCCCAAGAAACAAGTGCAGAGAAGAAACCCACCCAGAAGCAAGAGGAATCAATCAAACAACTGTGGGCCACTAAGACGCATGTGATGCTGATAAATACTATGTCACCATCCCTATAGACAGGACCCCTTGCAGCATGGAAGTAGACATGGGTCCTTCTTCACCATTGAGTCATAGCAGACACTGCAGAGCCACATCCCGACAATGAAGAAAAAACAACTCAAACTGCAAAACATCACATTAAATTATTTCCAGGGAAATAACATCCCCGTGCTAGGCAGAGTATCAATGCAAGTCACGTTCAATGACTTCAGGGGACAGCTGCCCCTGACAGTCATCGACAATGACAGGCCAACTCTTCTGGTCCTGGAGTGGTTCAAACCCCTAGAATTAGGGGTCTATGGCATCAACAAAATCAGTGGGAGTGAACTAGATCAGTTGCTGGTAAAGTTTGAGGATGTTTTCAATGGGAGCCTAGGAAAGTATATAGGAAAACCTGTATCTTTTAATCAGTGGTGAAAACCAGTTTACTACTGGTTCAATGGCTGCGCATGCGCTCTGCATGCCAAACACGTGCTGCGTGTGCACATGCGCAGTGCACACCCTGCACCAAATGCGAGGTGCGCACATGAACACGTGCAGTGCACATCAAAAGGCATGGGAAGGAAGGTAAGTAGAACAGTGTGGGGGGATGATCAGCTGTGGTGTGCAATCGATGGAGCCTTTTTTTTTTATTTCTTGAAAGCATTTTTTACTACCTATTCAAGTGAATAGGTAGTAAAAATTGCTTTAAAAAAAGTTTAAAAAAAGGTTCCAACGATCCCATGCCACAGCTTTGATTGTCGGAACATTTTTCTTACTTTTTAAATGCATTTTTAACTATCTATTCGGCCAAATAGGTTGTAAAAATGCTTTTTAAAGTTAAAAAAGGCTCTGATGATCGCAGCTGAGCTGCGATCATCAGAGCCTTTTTTTATCTTATAAAAGCATTTTTACAACCTATTTGGCCGAATAGGTTATTTAAAAAATGCTTTTAAAAATAAAAAAAGGCTCTGATTGCGCTGCTCAGCTGTGACCATCAGAGCCTTTTTTTAACTTTTAAAAGCATTTTACAATCTATTCTTACCAGTCGGGTGGGAAAAGCGATCAAGCCAGAAAAAAAGTGGCAAGCGGGCAAACAGGCGTCCAGGCAACCGGGCGATTGGGTGGGCATGGGCAGGGATGCCAGGGATTTTTGTTACCGGTTCTCTGTACCACCCACTGCCATCGCTACAGGATCATCCAATCCGGTCCAAACCAGGAGCATTTCACCCCTGCTTTTAACCTAGACCCTAGTGTTACCCAATCAGGGTAAAACCTCACAGGGTTCCATTTGCTTTTCAGCCCAGGGTAGATAAGCAATTAGATAAACTAATTGCCCAGGGGTCCTGGAGCCAGTTGACCACGCCACATGGGAGACCCCAATAGTCACCCCAATTAAATCAGACAAGCTGGTGCACATCTGTGGGGACTTTAAATGCACAATAAATAAAGCATTACAACAGAGCTCGTATCCTATGCCAGTAGTGCAACATCTGCTACATTCACTGGTAAACAGGAAAATATTTGCCAAATTAGATTTAGCCCAAGAGTACCAACAATTGCCAGTAGATGGCACAACTGTGGAAGCCTAAATGATTGTGACACACTATTTAAATGCAACCGATTGAAGTTTGGGGTAAGTGTGGCCCTGGGGCTATTCCAAAGGATGATGGAATGCCTTCTACAGGGCATTCCAGGGGTAATCCCCTATTCTGATGACGTCCTCGTGTCAGGGGAGAACAAAGAACAATTGATCAACAAATTGGAAGAAACATTGGGCAGGTTTCAAAAGAAGGGACTGAAAGTCAAAAAGGAAAAATGCCAAATTGGGGTGAAGAAAGTCAAATTCCTGGGGTATTTAATTGATACCCCAGGAATAGTTCCACGGATAGTAAAACCAAGGCAATTAAAGAAGCCCCAACCCCAAGGAACAAAACTGAACTCCAGACATTTCTTGGGCTGTTGAATTTTTACAGTATTTTCTTGAAACAGAAAGCCACTGTTGTTAAACCTTTACACAGACTACTAGGGAAGATGGCCACATGGATCTGTGGAAGGAAGCAAGCCCATACATTTGCAGCTGTTAAAGACTTGTTATCTTCAGACAGCATGTTTATTCAATACAGTGAAACTCTCCCTCTCATAGTGACTTGTGATGGTTCACCTTTTGGAGTGAGAACAGTCCTCAGTCATAGGCTTCCAGACAGCATACAAGCCCCAACTGTGTTTTACTCGAAAACATTATCATCGAAAGGAATTACAGCCAATTGGATAGGGAAGCCCTGGCTGCGGTGGCAGGTATTAAGTGGTTCCATGAATATGTGTATGGGAGGAAATTCAAACTCATAATCGACCAGAAGCCACTGTTGGGTCTCATTGCTGGATCCGACAAACACTGAACTACATGCCCCCCAGGATGGCCTGGTGGGTTATTTTTCTGATGGGGTATGACTACAAGCTGGTGCACAGACTAGGGAAGAACATTACCAACGCCGATGCTCTCAGAAGTTGCCCCCTACCGAAGTTTGTTGAGGACCTGGCTCCAGCCACACAAGTGCTACTTATAGACATTAGACTAAATGGCCCGGTCACCTCCAACAGAATTGCAGAGTACACAAGGAAGGATAAATTGTCCAAAGTTTTAAACAGGGTGTTGAGGGGGTGGCTGCAAAAGAAACAGAGTGAAAAGTTCAGAACATTCCAAACTAAACAATTAGAACTGTCAACACTAAAAGGGTGCCTGTTATGGGGGGAGAGAATGATTGTGCCACAGGGGTTAAGGAAACAAGTCCTGGAAACAGTACACGTGGGTCACCTGGGGATTGTACGAATGAAGGCACTGGCCCGGAGCTATATGTGGTGGCCAAACTTGGACAGAGACATTGCAGAATGGGTAGCAACATGTACGCCATGCCAAGAAAACCGGCCAGCTCCACCCCAGGCACCAATCAGGGAGTGGGAAATCCCTAAGAGTCCTTGGTCATGGATACATATTGATTTTGCTGGGCCGATGGGGGGACAAATGTTTCTAATTGTCATTGATGTGTATTCCAAATTGCTAGAGGTAGTGATAATGCCCAAGCCGCAATGGTAAGGGCATTAAGGAAATTGTTTGCAACCCATGGCTTACCAGACGTCCTTGTCTCTGACAACAGCCCACAGTTAACTGCAAAGGCAATCGAGTTCTTCCTAGCAGAGCAAGGAATCAGACATGCCCTGGTTGCCCCATTTAACCTGGCAAGTAATGGTCAGGAAGAACAAATGGTGAGATTGACCAAAGAAACACTCACCAGAATGACCCCAGGTAACTGACAGGAAAAGATAAACAAATTCCTCTTAGCCCAACATATCACCTCCGGCACAACCACTAATAAAAGTCTGGCTGAACTATTAATGGGCCAGAGACTAAGGTCACCGTTGGACAGGTTGCATCCCGATTACCACCCGGAAATACCCCTGGACTTAAACCAACAACTCAGGGGATTTGAAGAAGGGGATTTGGTGTTTGCCCATAATTACACGGGCTACCCCATCTGGGTACAAGCAAGGGTAGTAGTCGTAATGGGGCCCAAATCATACCAGGTGAAACTTGAGCATGACAGGGTATGGAGGAGGCATATTGAATAACTCCAAAATAGACTAGGAGAGACCTGGTTAAGGCAACCCAAAAAATCCACCATCCAACAAGGCCAAAATCCTGAGAGAACACTAAGTGAGCCTCCACCCTGAGGAGCATACAAAACAACAAGCGGGAACCAGCACAATAAAAAACTGTCCCTAGCTCCAAACAACACAGAGACTCTAGACTCAACCCCGAGGGAGGACTGCGAACACTTAACTGAGGAATCAAGAGTCCAGCGATGAGATCCAGGAACTGAAGAAAGAAGGGCCAGGGCAGAATCTTCCATGCCCATGAGAGTGTTCCAGGAGATTCCATCCAAGAACGCAGGAATGGCAGCAAGCCTGATTGTACAGGCTGCCACCACT
The DNA here is from genome assembly GCF_028640845.1 of Ahaetulla prasina. Taxonomy (NCBI): domain Eukaryota; kingdom Metazoa; phylum Chordata; class Lepidosauria; order Squamata; family Colubridae; genus Ahaetulla; species Ahaetulla prasina. Next base: position 70,036,925 of record NC_080543.1, read on the forward strand.
GAGGCAAGTGAAATGCGCAGGTCCAGTCCTGCCCTGAAGCGCCCTGTCTACCTGCATGACTATGTTATCTAATATGATTGGGTGTGTTCTATCCAGGAAGAGGGGTGTTACGCATGGACATATGAAGCACCCATTTGCATGCCTGTCACCGATTGGCTAATCCAGTGGCAGGAAAAATAAACTGCTGTCAGTGGCTGGCAAGACTGCTGGAGCTCTTTAAAAAGAGAGCTCTGGCAGCCTGCCGCCTGTCTTGCTCCTGACCACAGCTGGAAATAAAGTGATGAATGGACTACTGCGTCCCGCCTTTTCATTTGTGCCCCCTATCTAACAGGTTCAGTGGTGGGATTCAGCCAGTTCGGGGTGGTTCGGGAGAACTGGTAGTAAAAATTCTGGCTGGCCCCACCTACCCCACTCAGTTACTCATCTTGTCCACTCACCCAGTATAGCTACTGCTGCTCTCTGTCTGGCTCCCTTACTCGTCTCAACCACACAGTGTCTGCAGGTCGGCCAGCTTGCTCCGGCCTCCCACATGGCCCAGATCTCTGCTGAGCCTTCCTTCATCATTGTTCTGTCCCCCTCCCCACTTCACAGAGCAAACGCAAAGACGTGTGTCTCCCAGTCTTTTTATTTGCTACAGACCTGATTTTCTTCAGTTGAGGAAATACTTGGCAGTGACCATGCAGAGGCCAGCCAAGTTCTGAGTCCGTTATCTCGTGTCCAAGATCCATTGCCAAAAACTCATTAACAAAGTCTTTTAACCCTCCAACAACTGAGCTGAAGTGCACCCTTGGTAGCTTTTTTGTCCGTCACAAGGGCCACATGGCAACTCCACCCACTTTTATACCCTGTAGGGTGTGGCTCAATGACTCAGCAATCTCTGAGCCTGCCACATCTCTTCCTCTGCTGTGTACGCTTATCTCTTCGTCGCTGCCTTGGATCAATCCAGGATTGATCGTCAGCAGCTGGGACTTCAGGCTTTGCCAGAGAGGAGGACGGTGCAGGAGAGGGAAGCCTTGTCAGCTCCTCCTCCTGGCCTGCAGCTGGAACTTGGGGTGGTGCCAGCGAGGAGGGTCCTGGCGAGGGAGGCCTTGCTGGCTCCTCTCCCTCACTTTCCGAGTCACTCTCCTCCATGAGAACAGGCTCGAGGGCCGGGGTCACAACAACCATTGTCCGCTACCTTTGACAAAGCCCAGCTACCTGCCTGTCTGATGAGCCTTCCTTTGCCTCTTTGCCAGTGTGAATGGCCTGTTAGAGGGCCTTCCTAGGGCTCCCTCAGCCTCTTACAGACCGAAATGGAGAGTTCCTGGGACTGGTCTGCTCTCCCCACCCCATTTCCCATGGCTTTACTGTACTTACTTTTCAAGAGCTACAGAAGATGCTGAGCCATGTGGCAGAGAAGCCAAAGTCTTTTATTCAGAAGCTGGTGAAGCTATAAGAACGTGAGATGTAAGGAAAACAGCTTTCCCCATCTGAATAAAAGTCTTTGGCTTCTCTGCCATGAGAGCCTAAGTTTTTACCTAGTCTGGTCAGGCGTAGTTTGGGCCTGCTTGCTGCTGACTGGCTAGTTCGAATGAGCAGCATCAGGGATTGGGGCATGGCAGCCGATCAAAGTGGTCTTATTACCACAGTAAAAAGCTAGTACTATGACTTTAAAATACAGCTATTACTGTTTCCCAAAACTATATACCAGTACTTACTAAAATTTTAGAAGGTACCTATGTTAACAGATAGCTGTTTTCATTAGCAGAAGAACAGCTTCCAATATAGAGGGGAATAATCACAAATCCAGCAATTTTTTATATTTGCTTGAGAGTTTGTGAGAAATCTTTTGCTAATGTTAGAATGAGACTTCATTGAACAACTAAGTTATGTCTTCTTGTAGTTCTTGAAATCTGTCACAGAATTCAATGTTTCAAATGTATTCATATCATTTTAGTCATTTTTGACATGAGATTGCCAGATTTAAAAATTCTGAGTGCTTAAACATTTCATGGAAAAGTCTTTTTATTTATTTATTTATTTATTTATTTATTTATTTATTTATTTATTTATTTATTTATTCGCATTTTTATACCGCCCTATCTCCCTAGGGACTCAGGGCAGTTCACAGCCAAATAAAATATACATATAAATACAAAATAAAACATCAGTTATAATGCTACTATCAAGCATTGTACATAAGGCTGGTCAAATTTCTTGTTTCTTATCAGATTGTATTTCACAATTCTTCAAGTGTATCAGTTCTGGTCTCCTTAACAAATAGTAATTAAAACAATATGAACTGGACTTTTTGTGAGAAACTAAAATTAAAAGTTGATCTGTACTTTGATGATTAGATATGGGATTATGGAAATAATGTAGACAAATGTTAATCTTAGAGTAAAAGTTTAATATATTTTGTACTTATATCTGTACCAAAGAAACTTGGAAGTCATTCTTTTTCAGTTTTCTTTCTTTTCCTCTTTGTTTCTTACACTTTCACTCTTTTTCTTTCCTGAGCCTTTTCTTTTTTCAAATCTGTTTTTTATTTGTTTATCCCTTAGCTTTGTACTTTTTTGATGTATGAAGGTTCAAATACTCAGCCATTATGATTCTACATTCCTTATTTACAGAAATCATATCAAAATTTAGAAAGAAATCCACTGGGAGCCATCTCATATAAGGCAGGCTCTGAGTCCCTCTAACCAAAAAGTGTTTATCAATAGAAGAGAATATTTGTAGCTCAGAGTTGAACTGTGGTGAGACAGGAAGCGAAAAATAGGTTAAAAACAGATTGTTCTTTAGATAACAGAAAGAGGTGAGGGCAATGGAAAAGGGCAAACCACGATTTCACACATTATGTCACTATTGAAGTAACCACATGAGTTATGCTGCAAAGTAAGAAACAAAGCAGGAAATGCTAGCATCCTGTCAGAAGAGAGTCGGGGAGCAAGATGTTAAACTTTTTTTAAAAACATGTAAGCCAATAACTGATCAATGTTGATATGATGCTGTTATGATGTATGTTTCCATGTTTTTCCAAGTATAAAAATGCTTGTTTGTCCATAAGGACACTGTTCAGATTTGGCTTTGGCTATATCCATCTGGACCTATTTTGTTGCGCAGACAAAATACAGCTAGCTTTGATTCTGAGATCTGGGTCTCGTTATTTCCTGCAACATTTCTGGTGCATTGGCCGGGAAACAGAGCAATTTATTGCTGAGGGCAGCATGGACCAGCCAGTGCCCGGTCGGTGCCATCTTGCTGAACCTTCAGGCACCACGGATGATTTATCTGGAAGGAGGCAGACGGCCCCGAAGGGGTATTTGTTGGACATCCTGCTGATCCAAGAACCTGTCCGGAATCAAAGAAAACCACAAAACCATGCCAGCTGAAAAGGAAAACGCCTGCGGGCAAGTATTATGTTATTGTAGCCCCACTCCTTTGAGAGTGGAAGAGGGGGCCCGATCACCCCCCTGGGTTCAGGATTGGCATATCCTAAGGAAACCCAAGAATTGTGTGGGATGGTTAAGCCACTGCAATTCCTGTTAGTGACTGTGGGAATGTCAGGACTGCAGGTCAGTGGCAGTGTCTTAAAAATGGGTGGGGGGAGGAAGTGTCTCCAGGACACCTCTTCAGTGTATGTCAAATAATTTCAAGAGAGCTTTTAGTGGAAATTATGGAGAGGAAGGGTGCTTCAGCCATATGGATTCCGGGGTGGGGGGCAAGGTTGATTTCAAGAATAGATAGAAGCCATAGGTCTGTCAGCAGCAGAACCATCGTCTGAGGACTGAAGGGGACCGGGTTCAAGTCAAGCCCCCCCCCCGAACCTTTGGTCCAAATGAATATAGGGGTCGATAAGGTGACCTTTTTAGTGGATACAGGAGCCTCTAGGTCTGTATGTACTCAGTTATTGGCTCTCTGTTCTAAAGATGTTATAAATGTGCAAGGAGTTGATGCCTCTGTGAACAGCCACCCTTTCTTAAAGCCCCTGAGATGCTCCATAAATGTGAGTGTAATGTATTTTGAACTTTGAGAGGGAATTTTGGGCGGGAAAATTGCACGTTGCTGATTGGTTGAAGCCTCAGCCAAAAGAGTATTTAAAGAGGGGGTTTTGCCGGTTGTCTTTTGCTGGGTCACAATAAACTAAAGAGCTGTTGCCACTCATTGGTCTCCTGCCTCTTCATTGCCCGAACATAACATTGGCGACGAGGATGGGATGTTGAGGCAGTGAGATCAAAAGAAAGAGCTGAAGGAACCAGGAATTCCTAAACCCAGCCATTTTGCGAAGGCGGAAAATAGCGATGTCCAGCTACACGCTGCCAGCACCATTCGACCCAGCCAAGGAGAAATGGGGGTCGTACATGGCTCGTTTCGAGTGTTTCCTCGAAGCGAACGAACTACAGAGAGTCTCGGACAATTGGAAGCGAGCATACTTCCTGAGCCACTGCGGTCCAGAGGTCTTCGATACAGCGGAGTCACTCTCAGAACCAACGCCGGTACAATCGGTACCATGGCAGACACTACAAACAACACTTCGAGCGCACTACGCACCGGTACCCTCAAAGTTCGTCCAACGTTTCGAATTGAGGCAACGGGTACAGCGAGAAGGCGAATCAATAAGTGTGTACATGGCCGCATTGAGGAAAGCTGCAAACCACTGCGAGTACAGAGATTTGGAGGACTCCTTACTCGAACAGCTCATTTGTGGGGTCAGAGACATCAGACTACAAAGGCGGCTGCTGTCTAAAAGCAACCTGACTCTAGCGATAGCCCTGGACGAAGCCAGAGCTCATGAGATGTCCACCAAGGCGGCGGAGACCTTGCAAAAGGCAAACGCGCAGGGTGCCGGGACAAAGACTACACCGGTCCACAGTGAGGAAGTCCAGGCCGAATCGGAAGGTGAGGAAGAGGAAGAGGTGTTCCACACCGGGAGGCTGGAGAGAGGTGACCGGGACGAATGTGTGAGTTGTGGGGGGCAACACCAATGGCAAAACTGCAGATTCAAGGATGCGGTTTGTCGGCGGTGTGAAAAAAAAGGACACATAGCTCAGGCCTGCCGAGCCCCCCAACCTTCCCGCCAAAAATTCAAACCGACCAATCAGAGCGCGGGAGCAGCGAAGCGGCCAGGGATTGGTCCATTTAAAAAGGGCGCGAAGTTAAACCAGACCACTGTGAGAGTGGGCCACGCATCGACACGACTAGAGAAGAAAATATTTACCCAAGTCTACGTTGAAGGGGTGCCGTGCCCCATGGAAGTAGACACTGGGTCGTCAATCACAATTATGTCCTGGGACACCATCGTGAGAGACTTGCCAGCGATCGCTAAACGTCAGCTACAAACCCAGAAGCTGAGAGTGCAGGACTACCAGGGGAATCGGATCCCTGTTCGAGGAGCTACAGCCGTCCAAGTCAAATATGGACAATTCACAAAGACCCTGCCGATCACCATAGTAAACGGAACTCTACCGAGTTTGCTAGGGTTGGACTGGTTCCGAGCTTTGGGTATGGGAGTGACCGGGGTCCACAGGAGCGACGTCATCCTCAGAGACGAACTACTGAAGGAGTTCGAGGACGTATTCAAGGATTGCCTGGGCAAGTACGTGGGGACCCCTATTTCTTTCAACCTCGACCCCCAAGTCGCCCCTATCTGGTTAAAGGCTAGGAGGGTCCTATTCGCCCTAAAGCCTAAAATTGACCGAGAATTGGACAAGTTAGTAAGCCAGGGAATATTAGTCCCCGTCGACCATGCAAAATGGGAGACACCCATAGTAACCCCAGTCAAACCGGACGGTTCGGTCCGAATTTGCGCTGACTACAAAGCAACGCTTAACAAAGCATTGCAGAAAAGTGCATACCCCGTTCCAGTGGTGCAACATTTGCTACACTCATTAGGGCAAGGGCAGGTCTTCGCCAAACTCGATTTGGCCCAAGCCTACCAGCAGCTACCTGTAGATAGCAGCACAGCTGAGGCGCAGACAATCGTCACGCACCGTGGGGCTTTCAAATGTACGCGACTCCAGTTCGGAGTTAGCGTGGCCCCAGGGCTCTTCCAGAACCTAATGGAGCGATTATTACAGGGCCTGCCAGGAGTGGTACCATACTTCGACGATGTATTGGTATCAGCTGAAAACTTAGAGGAACTCGGGGTAAAACTAAGGAAGGTGTTGGGCATTTTTAGGTCTGCGGGGCTTAAGGTTAAGCTCAACAAATGCCATATTGGGGTGAAATCTGTAGAATTCCTAGGATACAGGATAGACAGGGAAGGGATCCACCCCACGGAGAGCAAGGTACGGGCCATTAGAAAGGCCCCAGCCCCCAAAAATAAAACAGAATTACAGGCATTCTTGGGGCTTGTTAATTTCTATGCGGTATTCTTGAAGAATAAAGCAACAGTAGCCGAGCCGCTACATAAGTTGCTAGCAAAGAAAGCTGTGTGGTCCTGGGGAAAAGAAGAGGCTAGGGCATTTGAGGGGGTAAAAAACCTTTTGTCCAGCGATAGCCTCCTCATCCAGTACAATGGCACGTTGCCACTAGTACTAGTTTGCGACGCTTCACCATATGGGGTGGGGGCAGTGCTCAGCCACAGGTTACCGAATGGAACAGAAGCCCCTATAGCGTATTATTCCCGGACTATGTCCTCTGCGGAAAGGAACTACAGCCAGTTAGATAGGGAAGCGTTGGCCATAGTCTCCGGGGTTAAGAAATTTCACGAATACTTGTTGGACGAAATTTCGAGATAGTCACGGACCACAGACCCCTTCTAGGGCTTTTAGCGGGTGACCGCCCAACGCCCGTGGCACTTTCTCCCAGGCTGACCCGATGGACTATTTTCCTAGCAGCATACTCCTACAAATTGCTCTACCGCCCAGGAAAAGACTTAGGGCATGCGGATGCTCTGAGCAGATGCCCTCTACCAGAGACAATTGAGGACCCCACCCTGGGGACACCCGTCTTACTAATTGACTCTTTGGACTCTGGCCCAGTCACATCCAAGCAGGTGGCTAGGGCATCGGATAGAGACATTACAATTTGGACTGTGATCGGTTGGGTGCAAAGGGGTTGGCCCGCTGCGCCGGGCGAGCGTTTCAAAGACTTTGCGAAAAAACAACCAGAACTGTCTGTTCAAGGGGGGTGTCTGTTATGGGGGGATAGGGTAGTTATCCCAGAAAAATTACGCGAAAATGTGTTGGAATTGTTGCATGTGGGCCACCCAGGGATTGTGTGGATGAAGAGTTTAGCGAGGAGTTATGTATGGTGGCCCTTAATGGATAAGGACATCAGTGACAGGGTAGGGAAATGCCAATCCTGCCAAGAGTCGAGGTCGCTACCCCCTACAGCCCCAGTTAGAGAGTGGGAGAAACCCCAGGGGCCTTGGTCCAGGATTCACATAGATTTTGCGGGGCCGTTCCATGGGCAGACCTTTTTAATTGTGGTAGATGCCTACTCAAAATGGTTGGAAATAATCCTCATGAAAAGCACAACGGCCGAAGCAGTAATCACAGTCCTAAGGCATCTATTCGTAACACACGGCCTGCCCGACACCCTAGTCTCTGACAACGGCCCGCAATTCACGGCAAATCAGTTTGAGGGGTATCTAGCGGGAGAGGGTATCAGACATGTCCTCTCGGCGCCCTTCCACCCGGCGACGAACGGACTTGCAGAACGTTTCGTTCGGAGCACCAAGGAAGCGCTATCTAGGATAAGTCCAGGCGACTGGCAAACGAAAATAGACACTTTCCTGGCCGTCCAACATAGGACCCCTTGTGTAACAACTGGCCGCAGCCCAGCAGAACTTTTAATGGGCAGGAAACTCAGGTGCCCGCTAGACCGACTAAAACCAACTTATACCCCAGACGGGTACAAGGGTATTCAAGGAAAAACCAGGGAAATGACAGTGGGTGATATAGTATGGGCACACAACTATAGCGAGGGCCCAACATGGTTAAAAGGGGAAATTCTGGGCATAACGGGACCCAAATCATACGTAGTAGACATGGAGGACGGCCGGGTATGGAAACGCCACATAGACCAGCTAAGAAAACGTATACCAAACAAACTAGAAACCAAACAACCAGGCCCTGACTACCAATTGTTTGAATCTGCAGCTGACTCAAACCCGAGGCGAGCGGAGGACTTATCTGATTCCGATGAAGTCCAGCGACGCCAACCGGTTCCTCCTGAAGGCAACAGGAACGATTCAGCCAATAATCCAGGGCCGGACGGCCTAGAGGAGGAGCTGGGAGGAACAAACAGTCCCTCCGACCAGCTCGACTCTCTCCCAGAAAATGAACTGCGCAGGTCAGAAAGAGTTAGGAGACGCCCTGTCTACCTGCGTGACTATGTAGAGAGGTAGCATGTAAATATTATGTAAATAGAGGTACAAAGCGTTCTGGGAGGGAAGGAGTGTAATGTATTTTGAACTTTGAGAGGGAATTTTGGGCGGGAAAATTGCACGTTGCTGATTGGTTGAAGCCTCAGCCAAAAGAGTATTTAAAGAGGGGTTTTTGCCGGTTGTCTTTTGCTGGGTCACAATAAACTAAAGAGCTGTTGCCACTCATTAGTCTCCTGCCTCTTCATTGCCCGAACATAACAGTGAGCAACCTTATCATTTAGTGAGAACAGCATGGCAATAATAATGAAACACACCCCCAGATGAGATGTGGGGTATAATGGTAGCCCACGAGGTTCAAGTCCTTGATACCTGGCAGCCACCACCTGATCTTCATTTTTATCCAATTTTATTTGCATTCCTCCCATTTTATTTTCTAATTGCTGGTTTGACTGGGCAATTTCTTGCACCTCCTCCTCCAACCCCTCCAGTCTTTTTGCCAAACCTTGAAAGGCCATCAAAATATCTTCTCTTATTTTTTTTATTATTCTCTTTTAGTTCTTCTCTTATTTTCTCATTATTTTCCATCATCTCCTTAAACTTATCTTCAAACATTTTCCCTTGCTCCTTAAGCATATCTTCCAAAGCTACTTCAGATCCCCTTCTGCCAGCAGTCTTAGATGGTTTAGTAGCCATCTCAGTTTTTAAAGTCAAAAATTTAAGTTTAAAATTTTTCTTTTTCCCTTTGAATATGGGAAAGCTCAGTTCGTTACAATCCACAAATAACGTTTCTTAGTTTTAAGAAACCAGCTTCCAACTTTCACTTCCTCTCAGACGACATTTTAAACAGTCAATTAAAGCAGAGAAAAAAGGTTTTTCTTTTTAGAGGGTGGAAGTCAGGAATACTTGCGATCCAATAATTGTTCACTTGCGGTTGTTCCGTCTGCATGTAAAAATCCACAGAGAAAATCAATTGGGCAGAGATGGACACTTTCTCCTTTTCCTGCTTGTGCAGGAGCGCACTGAAGTTTGGAGCTCGGCGGAGTTCAGTGGGACTCAACCCTCCTGGGCTCCGTTTCAAGAAGCCAAGCCCCTGGGGAGATCTACCTCTTTCCCGCTGCTCTAAACTCTCCCTTTCTCCCAGGGAGAGTGCTTGAAGCCAGCGAACAGCTGATTTTCGCTTTTTTGCCAGCTTTTACGAAGTTTCAGCACAGAGCGCCTTGTTTAGGCACCCGACAAAGAAAGTGGCACCACTGGAAGTCCCAGTCCGCCCTTTTTTGACTATCCTCAGTCATAATATCCAAGTAGGAGACAGAATATAGGTAAAACACTAGAAAAGGGAAAACTTGAAACCTAAGTGGAAAGGACCGTGTACTGTGGATATATGTTCTCCACTTGCAGTAAAAGTGTTGGAATCCAAGTCCTGGATTCACTGCACTCCAATTAAGCCTGCAGCAGATGAATAATGGGAAGGAGAACAAGACAAAACCCATCCTTTAGTGGTGCACTTAAAGAAGCGCCCTCTATAACTGCCCTACCGGCAACGGGTAGGCAACTTATGGGGCAGAAGAAGCCTTACTGGTGTCACTTCGGAAGCTGACCCTCTACGTACAGCTGAAAAATTTGGATGAGGAAAACAATTTGGGAAGATTAAATATATTTTAGGGAATAGTAGTCTGCGAACATGTAGCTATAGCAGCAGTAGTTTTGGCTATAGTGAGTTTGATTGTACTAATTGTGATCTGCTGTGTAGGACAATTGTTCTTTTGGAATCGCCCTCAGTCCAAAGAAACAGGTGCTGTACCTAAAAACATAGGCTGCAACCAGGGACAGAGTGAATCCCCTGGAGATACTGATATTTGAAGAACCTTGGGAGTGGGTCCTTTACAGTTTATTAAGAATTCTGGGACTGTGGGTACTATATTTAGCAAATAAGACTTGGCTTTGTGGAAAACCCAAAACTGACCTTGATCCTTCCCAAATCACATGTACTCCCATCCCATCTTCCTGAGGTGGTAATCCCTATAGTTGGGAAATGTCCGTTTTAAATATCTGACATGGGGTTTCTATGGCTTCGGTTATTGCTTGCCAGTGGCCTGCTGAGTGGTAGAACTGTGTCCAACAATTCCAAATGTTATAAGTATGACCAGTTAACTTCTCTTACTCCTGAAGAAGGTTCTGGGAACGTTGAAAATAGCTGTTGCAGCTGAGGATGAAGAGATAAGAGAAGAAGTGGTGGCAGCATTTAAGACTCTGGTTGAATATACAAAACAATTGGATGAAAAAGTGGAAGAAATGGATCAAGTTAATTCAAATTTAAAAAGTAAAATAGAGGAGTTTCAGACCAAAGCGGAGAATATAAAGCAGTTGGATGATAGAGTTGAAGAAATTAATCAAGTTAATTTGGACTTAAAAAATAAAATAGAGGTGCTCCAGATCAAGGCGGAGAGAGCAGAAGAAGAGCCGGTTTTAGTGCAATACAGAGTTATGGAATCTGCATTGAGAGTAAGAGGTTTGAAAGAAAATAAATGAGAGGATTTCAAAACGATTTTTGCAGAGGCTTTTGCACAGCTGATTGGACAGAAATCAGTGGACTTTGAAATGCAAATTGAAAAAAATTTACCGTGTTAATTCATGGGTTGCAAAGCAGAGACATTTGCCAAGAGATGTAGTAATTTATTTTACATCTAAGAAGATTAGGAATGAAATTTCATGAGTTTCTTATAAAAATAAAATTCAAATATTGGGACAAGAGGTATTGATATTGAAAGAAATTCCTCCTAAAATATGTTAAGAAATAGAAAAGAATATGCTTTTTTGGTGGATCAGCTTAGAAATCTCCAAATACAGTATAGATGGAATGTACCAGCTGGATTAATAGTAAACTATAAGGGAGGGAAATATTGTCTTAATACAGTTTTTAAAGCAAGAGATTTTTATACTAAAGTATTGAAGGTTGGAAGTTTGCCATTGTTAGAAGTTAAGATGGAAGGAGAGGTGGGAATGGTTAAAAAAGGGGAAAAGGAAGCAAAGCAAATAAAACCTAAAATTGGGGCTATGATTGTAACTATTAAACGTAAAGACCAAGGAGTAAAGAAGTAATATTTTCAAATGAAAAGACTTTTCTTTCATGGGATAGGGTAAATTATAAGCGATATTTCTGAATAAAAAAAGTAGAAAGACGTTATGGATTGTATGATAAATGGGGTGTAAATTGTTTAGAAATTTATGGTATGAGGAATATGGGGAAGAATATGAGATAAATGTTAAATTTATATAAGGAAAGATGGTGTTTATTATTATATATGATGGATATACAAATATGATGGATTATAAGGTATACTGAGGAATAATTTTTGATATTACAATATTGGAAGATGGGATACTGTTTATTACAGAAGACTGGACTTTAAACTTAATGGAATTAGGTAGAATTATCAGCATATGTGAAATATTATTTTTGAAAGATACATATAATGGAGATTGAAATAACAAAATACTAAATAGCTTTTAAATGAATAGAAGGTAATTGTATTAGTATTAATATTTTTTTCTTCTTTTTTTATAGAAAAGGGGAGTTGAGGTTCAAGAAGAGGGATGGGAGTTTATGTTAATTAGCATATTTTAGTTTATGATTGTTACTTCCCTATATTTGCTCTGGGAAGTCAGGGGGGAGGGGATGGGGAAGGAGGGAGGAGGAGGGGAAGGGTTACGGTTGGGGGGAGCGGGGATGTATGGGGGGAAAATTTTTGTAAAACTTTTTCAATAAAAAAGAAGAAAATAACAAAGAGCAGGAAAAGATTAAGGTCCAGGGATTGGAGTCCTCGGAGATAATAGGCAAGGAGGAACTGGAACAATCTCGCTCCCGCCATCACCAAGTTCGCTTGGTCCGCCAGTTGCGTCCCTTCCTTGACCGGGATGCCTTATGCACGGTCACTCACGCTCTGGTTACATCTAGGTTGGATTACTGCAATGCTCTCTACATGGGGCTGCCCTTGAGGTGCACCCGGAGGCTACAGTTAGTCCAGAATGCGGCTGCGCGAGTGGTAACGGGAGCCGCTCGTGGCTCCCACGTAACACCACTACTCCGTAGCCTGCACTGGCTTCCTGTGGTTTTCCGGGTGTGCTTCAAGATTTTGGTTACCACCTTTAAAGCGCTCCATGGCTTAGGACCCGGGTACTTACGAGACCGCCTGCTGTTACCTTATGCCTCCCACCGACCCGTACGCTCTCACAGAGAGGGTCTCCTCAGGGTGCCGTCCGCCAAACAGTGTCGGCTGGCGGCCCCCAGGAGCAGGGCCTTCTCTGTGGGGGCACCGACACTCTGGAACGAACTTCCCCCTGGCTTACGTCAAGTGCCTGATCTTCGGACCGTCCGTCGTGAGCTCAAAACACACCTATTTATTCAAGCGGGACTGGCATAATAGTGTCAAATTTTAATTTGGGGTTTTATTAATATTTTTTATTTTTAAAACTAAATTTTAACCGGGTTTTATTATTTATATGTCTATTTTAAATATTTGGCCTATTTAATAAGTTTTTTAGATTAATGTTTTACTTTGTATATTTATGTGTTTTTTATATGGCTGTACACCGCCCTGGGTCCCTAGGGAGATAGGGCGGTATAAAAGTATGAATAAATAAATAATAAATAAATAAATAAATAAATAAATCTCCGTCTTATTTCCAGATGGGGATGATATTCGGGCCAACCCCCGAATCCTACAACCAAATGTGTTACTTCTAAGGTACACTATGGGGTAGGTCAGAGGAGGTGGGGGGCTTTGCAACAATTGAGAGAAGGACATTATATACTTAAAACATTGAAATTGGGTCAGACATTCATTAACAAATTTGACTCTGCTTTAGGCCAAAGATGTTGCTTGTGTTTATTTGCCTCCCCATCTGCTTATAATGCAGTTCCAGTCTCACCAGACCTTTGGGGAGAAACTAAAGCACCATGGCTTTTGAAAAAGATGCCAGGGGGAGAATTAATACGGTAGAGGCAAAGTTACATGGTGATTTCTATAACACTCCAGAAGATAGGCTCAAGATACAGAAGGATCTTGACAGACTTGAACATTGGGCTCTATCTGACAAAATTAAATTTAATAGTGAACTGTGAGAGGGATATTGGACTCCTAGTGGACAACTATTTAGATATGAGCCAGAAGTGTACAGCAGCTGCCAAAAAAAAAAAAAAAGCCAACACAGTTCTGGGCTGCATAAACAGAGGGATAGAATCAAGATCATGTGAAGTGTTAATACCACTTTATAATGCTTTGATAAGACCATACTGGGGATACTACATTCAGTTTTGGTTACCACAATGTAAAGAAGATGTGGAGACTCTAGAAAGAGTGCAGAGAAGAGCAACAAAGATGATTAGGGGACTGGAAGCTAAAACATATTTAAAAAATGGTTCCTAAAACTGGGTATGTCTAGTCTAATGAAAAGAAGGACTAGGGGAGACATGAGAGCAGACTTCCAATATCTCAGGGGCTGCTACAAAGAAGAGGGAGTCAACCTATGCTCCAAAGCACCTGAGGGCAGGACAAGAAGCCATGGGTGGAAACTAATCAAGGAGAGAAGCAACTTAGAACTAAGGAGAAATTTCCTGACAATTAGAACAATTAATAAGTGGAACAACTTGCCTGCAGAAGTTGTAAATGCTCCAACACTGGAAATTCTTAAAAAACCATTTATCTGAAATGGTGCAGGGTTTCCTACCTGGGCAGGGGGTTGGACTAGAAGGCCTCCAAGGTCCCTTCCAACTCTGTTACAACTGTGCAGCCCCCCTTCTTGTTGCAGAGCAGAATAAAAGAACAAAGAGTTTTGTCTCAAGGCAGCACCCCCACTCTCCCATGACACACATACACACCGCCTCTTTCTGCAGTTAGAGAAGACTGGAAAGAGCAGAGTTCTTAACTGATTGTTGTAAGCTAAAGAAAAAAGTGTGTATAGTCAAGGCTATGGTTTTCCCAGTTGCAATGTGTAATGTATCTTTAAGGGTTTTGGAGGGAAAATAGAGCGGGAAATAGCACGTTGCTAATTGGCTGATAGCCTCCAGCTGAACTGTATATAAGGAGGGGTTTTTACCGTTTGCGGCTGCTGGCTTCACCATATAGTAAAGAGCTGTTGTTACTCATCTGGTCTCCTGCCTCGTTATTGCCCGAATCTAACACTGGCGACGAAGGTGGGATTTTGAGGCAAAAGAGCACCAGGAATGAACCCAGCAAAATAAGGGCGGTTAGCAACGATGTCCAGCTATACACCGCCAGCGCCATTCGACCCAGCCAAAGAAAAATGGGGGTCATACATGGCTCGCTTCGAGTGTTTCCTCGAAGCCAACGAGCTCCAAGGAGTCTCGGACAACAGGAAACGGGCGTACTTCCTGAGTCACTGCGGTCCCGAGGTTTTCGACACCGCGGAATCGCTTTCTGAGCCAACGCCGGTACAGGCGGTACCGTGGCAAACTCTGCAGACTGTTTTGAAAGCCCACTATGCACCAACGCCTTCCAAGTTCGTTCAACGGTTCGAATTAAGGCAGCGCATGCAGCAAGAGGGCGAGTCCATCAGTGTGTACATGGCAGCACTGAGGAAAGCCGCGAACCATTGTGAGTACCGAGACTTGGAAGACGCGTTGCTCGACCAACTAATTTGCGGGGTCAGGGACATCCGTTTGCGACGGCGGCTGCTGTCCAGAAGCAACCTAACGCTCGCAATCGCCCTGGACGAGGCAAGGGCTCACGAGATGTCTACCCAAGCGGCAGAAACACTACAAAAGCCGGTCGCGCCAGGGGCGGCAGCGAAAACAACCCCGGTCCACAACGAGGAAGTCCAGGCCAAGTCGGAAGAGGAGGAAGAGGAAGAAGTCTTCCACACCGGGAGGCCGGAGAGGGAAGACCGGGGCGAATGCGCAAGTTGCGGGGGCCAACACCAACGGCAACATTGCAAATTTAGGGATGCCACGTGTCGGCGTTGTGAAAAAAAAGGGCACATCGCGAAAGCCTGCCGAGCGCCCCAACCTTCCCGCCAAAAATTCAAACCGACCAATCAAAGCGCGGGAACTGTGAAACGGCCCGGGATTGGTCAAGGGAAAAAAGGCGCGAAGTTGAATCAGACCGCCGTGAGAGTGGGCCAGGCATCAACACGCCTAGAAAAAAAAATCTTTGTTAAAACACTCATCGAAGGAGTGCCGTGCCGAATGGAAGTGGACACTGGATCTTCAATTACGATCATGTCCTGGAGCAACTTAGAAAAAAACTTGCCGGCTATCGCGAAACGCAAACTGCGGCCACAGAAGCTACGAGTGCAGGACTATCAAGGGAACAGGATCCCTGTTCGAGGGGCGACGACCGTCCACGTCAAGTATGGACAGTTCGAAAAAACTCTGCCCATCACCATCGTCGATGGGACTCTGCCGAGTTTGTTGGGACTAGACTGGTTCCGGGCATTGGGCATGGGAGTGACCGGAGTCTTCCGAAATGAAGTCGACCTCAAGGACGAACTCATGAAGGAGTTCGAGGACGTTTTCAAAGACTGCCTGGGCAAGTACAAGGGGACCCCTATCTCCTTCAATCTAGACCCTCAAGTTGCCCCTATCCGTTTAAAGGCTAGGAGGGTTCCTTCGCCTGAAGCCCAAGATTGACCGGGAACTGGACAAACTAGTAAGCCAGGGGATACTAGTGCCAGTCGATCATGCGAAGTGGGAGACGCCAATAGTCACCCCAGTGAAACCAGACGGGTCAGTCAGGATTTGCGCCGATTACAAGGCGACGCTTAACAAAGCTTTGCAAAAAAGCGCTTACCCCGTCCCTGTGGTACAACACTTGCTACACTCGTTAGGGCAGGGGCAGGTTTTTGCTAAACTAGATTTGGCCCAAGCCTATCAGCAGTTACCCGTAGATAGCAGCACGGCCGAAGCTCAAACAATCGTAACGCACAGGGGTGCTTTCAAATGCACCAGGTTACAATTTGGGGTCAGTGTGGCACCAGGATTATTTCAAAATTTAATGGAGCGGCTTCTGCAGGGGCTCCCCGGGGTGGTACCGTACTTTGATGACGTACTGGTATCCGCCGACAATATGGAAGACAATATGGAAGACAATATCCGCCGACAATATGGAAGAACTTGGGGTGCGACTGAGAAAAGTATTTTCCGGTCCGCCGGTTTAAAAGTCAAATTAAACAAGTGCCAGATCGGGGTAGGATCCGTAGAATTCCTGGGCTACCGGATAGACAGGGAGGGGATCCACCCCACTGAGAGCAAGGTTAGGGCAATCAGGAAGGCCCCCGCACCCCAAAACAAAACAGAGTTGCAGGCGTTTTTGGGTCTGGTAAATTTTTACGCGGTCTTTTTAAAAAACAAGGCTACCATAGCCGAGCCGCTACACAAATTACTAGGGAAAAATGCTGCATGGTCTTGGGGAAAGGCGGAAGCTAGAGCATTCGAAGCAATAAAAAACCTCCTGTCTAGCGATAGCCTATTGATACAATACAATAGCACACTACCATTGGTGCTAGTTTGTGATGCATCCCCCTACGGGGTGGGGGCTGTGCTCAGCCACAGGCTGCCAAATGGCACAGAAGCCCCTATAGCGTTTTACTCCCGAACAATGTCCTCAGCTGAAAGGAACTATAGTCAGTTGGATAGGGAAGCCTTGGCCATAGTCTCCGGGGTAAAGAAGTTCCATGAATATGTTTTGGTCGCGACTTGAAATCGTCACAGACCATAGACCCTTACTAGGGTTGCTGGCGGGCGATCACCACCGCCCGTGGCACTTTCGCCCAGATTGACCCGATGGACTATCTTTCTGGCTGCATATTCGTACAAACTGCTACATCGGCCAGGAAAGGAGTTAGGGCATGCAGACGCCTTGAGCAGATGCCCTTTACCAGCGACTATCGAAGACCCCACTCCGGGCACACCCGTCTTGTTAATTGACTCTTTGGACTCTGGTCCAGTCACTTCCAAGGAGGTGGCTCGGCTTTATAAGGACATTACATTAAGGACTGTAATGGGTTGGGTGCAAGAGGATGGCCGCTGCGCGGGTGAGCGTTTTAGGGAATTTGTAAAAAAGCGTGGGGAATTGTCAGTGCAAGGGGGGTGTCTGCTCTGGGGGGATAGGGTGGTAGTCCCAGAGAAATTGCGGAAAAAAGTTCTGGAACTTCTGCACGAAGGCCATCCTGGAATCGTGAGAATGAAGGGTTTAGCCAGGAGCTATGTGTGGTGGCCCTTGATGGACATGGAGATTAGCGATAGGGTTGGGAAATGCCAAGCATGCCAGGAATCCAGACCACTACCACCAACGGCCCCAATCCGAGAGTGGGAGAAACCCCAGGGCCCATGGTCCCGAATCCATATCGACTTTGCCGGCCCGTTCCACGGCCAAACATTCTTAGTGGTGGTAGACGCATTTTCCAAATGGCTGGAAATCATTCTAATGAAATCCATGACCGCAGAGGCTGTAATTTCAGTCCTGCGGCACCTTTTTGTAACACACGGGTTACCAGACACACTCGTTTCAGACAACGGGCCACAGTTCACGGCGACCCTTTTTGAGGGGTACTTGGCGGAGGAGGGCATCCGACATGTCCTCTCGGCGCCTTTCCACCCTGCGACGAACGGCCTTGCAGAGCGTTTCGTCCGGAGCGCAAAAGAGGCATTGTCCAGAATCAGACCCGGGATTGGCAATTAAAATTGACACCTTCTTAGCGGTACAACACAGAACCCCTTGTGTAGCGACTGGCGCAGCCAGCACAGCTACTGATGGGGAGAAAGCTTAGATGCCCGTTAGACCGATTAAACCCGAACTACACACCAGACGGGTACAAAACAACACCGGGCAAAACAAGAGAATTGACAGTAGGGAGTTCCGTATGGGCACACAATTATGGTGAAGGCCCAAGCTGGAAAAAGGGAACAATCCTAGAAACAACCGGGCCAAAATCATATCTCGTAGAAATAGAGGATGGCCGGGTTTGGAAACGCCACATAGACCAGTTAAGGAAAAGAATAGCCACCAGTCTAGAAACAGACGAAACAGGCCCTGACTATCCAATAATTGAATCCACAGCTAACTCAAACCCGAGCGAACCGCAGGACTTATCTGAGTTCCAGCAACACCAACCGGTCCCTCCGAAGAAAAGCAGGACCGACTCTGCAAGTAATCCAAGGCCTGATGGCCTGGAGGAGGAGCTGAGAGGAACAAACAGTCCCTCCGGCCAGCTCGACTCACTCCCAGAAAATGAACTGCGCAGGTCCGAAAGAGTTAGGAGACGCCCTGCGTACTTACGTGACTACGTTGAAAAATAATTATTCATTTTATGTAAATAGGGGTAAAAAGTTTTCTGGGAGGGGAGGAGTGTAATGTATCTTTAAGGGTTTTGGAGGGAAAATAGAGCGGGAAATAGCACGTTGCTAATTGGCTGATAGCCTCCAGCTGAACTGTATATAAGGAGGGGTTTTTACCGTTTGCGGCTGCTGGGTTCACCATATAGTAAAGAGCTGTTGTTACTCATCTGGTCTCCTGCCTCGTTATTGCCCGAATCTAACACAATGTATAGCTGTGAAGGTTGGACCTTAAGAAAGGCTGAGCGCCAAAGAATTGAAGCCTTTGAACTCTGGTGCTGGAGAAGACTCCTGCGAGTCCCTTGGACTGCAAGGTGAGCAAACAAGTCAGTCCTAGAGGAGATCAACCCTGACTGCTCTTTAGAAGGCCAGATCCTGAAGATGAAACTGAAATACTTTGGCCACCTAATGAGAAAGAAGGACTCACTGGAGAAGAGCCTAATGCTGGGAAAGATTGAGGTCAAAAGAAGAAGGAGACAGCAGAGAACGAAGTGGCTGGATGGAGTCACTGAAGCAGTAGGCATGAGTTTAAATGGACTCCAGAGGATGGTAGAGGACAGGAAGGCCTGGAGGAATGTTGTCCATGGGGTCGCGATGGGTTGGACACGACTTTGCAACTAACAACAACAAAGCTAAAGAAATGAAGACTAAGAGAAAAAGTTTTATCAGAATTCATATTCCTCCCTCTCATGTCCATGGCTCTACAATGCACCCATGAATGGATTTTGCCTTCCATTCCCCTCTGGGAATGAAAGCTCCCACTACCTCCTTGAATATTTAAGAAAAAAATGGAGAGACCCTTGACAAGCGCTTCCACTGCAACCATTGACTGGTATGTTTATAGCAGGGACTTTTGGGGTCTGGAGTAATGAGGGGAACCATCGAGTCCATGCCTTTTCCATGAACATGGTAGTGTGGTTAAGAGAAAATGGGGTATTTTTCTTATGTGGGAAAATGTGTGTGTGCTTACCTACTAACTGGACAGGGATATGTACCTTGGTACACCTCTTCCCGAAGATAGGTGTAGTCAGTGGGGAACAAAGTCATCCTGTACCCCTTATGGGACACATTCAGAAGAGGGTACCCCTTGTAATCCCATGGTTAGGGATAAGCACTGCTGTTGGAACAGGTGTAGGTGGTTTAACCCATTCTACAATACAATTTAGACTATCAGAAGACTTGCAACAAAGTCTGAGTCAGATTGCTAGGACCCTGGTTGAAGTCCAGGATCAGATAGACTCCTGAGCAGCAGTGGTCTTGCAAAAACCGGCTTGCCATAGACCTTTTGACAGCCGAGAAAGATGGTTTACATGAACAAATCTGGAGTGGTCAAAGAAGTGGCAAAGGATTTACAAGAGAGGGGGGGCATCCAGGATTGGGCAGAGTACAAAGTACTGACACAAAGTACTGATACATGGCTGCTTGGGTCAAGCAAATGTTATTCTTGTTGTTATGTGGAATAGCAGGTCTAGCTTTGTGCCTTGTATAATTCCTTATTAAGACAAATAATTATCAGATCTGTAAAAGAAATAACAATTGAGAAGAAATTAGTAATGATGGAAGGGCTGATAAGAAATAAGTTTGCCCCAGATCCCCAGTTGGAAAATGAAAGTCCTGATGGTGGAGAGTATGTATGGATTGGACCCTGAGGATTGGAAGAGGTGCCTGAGGAAGATGAAATTTGGGGATAATCATACAAACTGTTTTGCTTTTCTTCTCTATTGCTGTTTTAAACTGCTCTCAGAAAGTAAAAAAGGTGGAGGCCAGTTTAACAAGTATTATCCATGCTATATGTTATGCTTCTTTAGCTAACCACAAACAAGGTATATAGTGAGACTGAATTTCCTGATTAAAAATGGAAATAGTCTCAGAGGAGGGAATGAGACAGGAAGCAAAAAACAGGTTAAAAACAGTTTGTTCTTTAGATAACAGAAAGAGGTGAGGGCAATGGAAAAGGGCAAACCACAATTTCACACATTATGTCAGTATCGAAGTAACCACATGAGTTATGCTGCAAAGTAAGAAACAAAGCAGGAAATGCTAGGGGAGCAAGATGTTAAACTATTTTTTTAAACATGTAAGCCAATAACTGATCAATCTTGATATGATGCTGTTATGATGTATGTTTCCGTGTTTTCCAAGTATAAAAATGCTTGTTTGTCCATAAGGACACTGTTCAGATTTGGCTTTGGCTATAACCATCTGGACCTATTTTGTTTGCGCAGACAAAATACAGATACCTTTGATTCTGAGATCTGGTCTTGTTATTTCCTGCAACAGTGGAGTCCTTGGTGCTCTCTCAGCTTAATGGTTTTCTTGCAGATGTTTCATTTCCAAACTAGGTAATATCATAAGTACAAGAAGGGAGTGAAGTTTGCTCTTATTTTCATATACTAGTGGCTTCCCCTGTCAGTGTTGATCAGTTGCTTCACAAACAGTGTTTTGATTGGTGCCAGGTCTCTACAGCCTCAGGCAGAGAAGGGCTATTCTGCACCCCTCCCTCAAATGTTCTTTAAAATACAGAGTTTCCCAGCATTCCTTTAGGAATCTCCAATATGCAACCTGTGGTTACTCATCCTAAAATGAATCCTCTTTATCTGGAGCTTCAAAATTTGCTGCTTGCTAGGAAGATGTGTAGCTAAAAGTCAGTCTACATTTAGTGTACAACTGACTGGGGATATTTCTTCATAACCAAACAAAAATGTATTTTCTGTGCAATTCACACCCCTTGCTCACTGGGTCTAGATGTCACAAAGCAAAGCCCACATTTTGTAATTAACCCCCACACCCCTTTTTGACTGGCAGAGTGCTGCAGGAGGCTGAGTGCTGTCACACCCCCTGCCCACCCAGCCAGTCATTAGGGCACTGAACTGATTGTTAAAAAATTTGCAGCCCACCACTGCTCCAAGGTACCTTCTGATTCTAAAGTCTCCAAAACAAGGGAATTTGCTTAAATTGGGTGTGTGTGTGTGTCTGTGTCTATGTATTTCTCAAGAATAATGGAATAACAGGGACTTCTGAGGTCTTCTAGTCCAACCGTCTGCTCAGGCAGGAAAACTGAGGATGCTAAAATCTGAGTGGAGGGCCTGGGAAAGGTGTCAGAATAACAGAATAACATTTAAAAAGGACTTTGGGGGGAACCTTATACCATTTCACAGAAGTGGCTGTCCAGTCTTTTCTTAAAAACCTCCAGTGATTGAGTACCCAGAAGGTCTGGAGACAAGTAGTTCCACTGGTTAATAGTTCTCACTGTCAGGAAATTTCTCTTTAGTTTTAGGTTGCTTCTCTCTCTGTTCAGTTTCCATCTATTGCTTCTTGTCTTGCATTCTGCTTTTTTGGAAAATATATTGCCCCCTCTTCTTTGTGGCAGCCCCTCAAAAGCCTGTTTTGTGACCTGCCTATCACACTCTTGGGCAAAGCAAATGAGCCATTTCCTCCTCCATGAAAGTACATCTATAGTATGTAGATGCAGATAATAAAGTCGAAAAAAGATGAACAACATTTTTACAGAACTATAGATACGTTGAGGCTGGTGTGACAAGGTGTGGCTGGGAGGAGAGGGGCCGGGCGAGGCGCCCCTTGACAAGAGTGATATTGAGTTGGCCATGCCCACCCAGTCACAAGACCACCCAGTCACATCCACCCAGTCAAATGACCACCTAGCCACACCCACAGAACCAGTAATAAAAAAAATTGAATCCCACCACTGAATGGATTTCTTATAAAGTACAGTCTCATGTTTTTTAGAAAGAAACTCAATCCAAATGGAAGCTTGAAGTTAGTCTAATTGGTAGATGCCACTACCAGAAAAGGCCCCATCTTTGTCTTCAGCTGCTTTTACATAAATATGCTTTCTCACCTAAACCAAACTAAATTCTGATAGTACTACTCTTGTTCTTATTCCTCAAAGCAGTGTTTCCACATTTTTAACAGACAAATTAGCTTTCATTTTAAGGCAGACTATTGTATGTTTCATAATGTGCAAATCACATTAAAAAGAAAAGTTGTCATTTGTATCTTGCAAGCATATTGACCTCATTTAATTTTTCACATTGGTCAACAGTTGACTATCTTAGTGTTAAAGATATGAAAAGCAGCAATGAATCTCATTAAGATTTTTAAGTCTAGTCCAAAAAACAAATATTTTCTCCATGAAAATAAAATAAAACTAGAAAATGAAGTTGTAGCTGTTCTGCTTAAAGAAAATTAATATAGTAAATCTAATTGTCCACATCTAGAAATCAGCTTAAAACTTTTTCAGAATACATTGCCTTTAACTTTCTCTAGGTGAAAGATAATAAAAAATATTTTTCAATCAGAATAGATCTGGAAGGGACCTTGGAGGTCTTCTAGTCCAACCCTCTACTCAAGCAGGAGACCCTATACCATTTCAGATCAGTGGTTGTCCAGTCTTTTCTTAAAAACCTCCAGTCATGAAGCCCCTGCCACTTCTGAAGGAAAGCTATTTCACTGATTAATTGTCCTCACTGTTAGGAAGTTTTTCCTTAATTCCAGTTGCTTCTCTCCTTGATTAGTTTCCATCCATTTTTTCTTGTTTTGCCTTCTCATGCATTGGAAAATAAGTTGACCCCCTCTTCTTTGTGCCAGCTCCTAAAATACTGGAATACTGCTATCATGTCACTCCTAATTCTTCTTTTCTTTAGATTAGCCAAACCCAAAACCTGCAGCTGTCCTTCGTATGGTTTATTTTTTTATTTTATTTTTTTATTTATTGTTTCAATTTCTATACCGCCCTTCTCCCGGAGGACTCAGGGCGGTTTATAGACAACTAAGAACAACAAATATAAAAATTAAAAACAAATTAAAAAAATTAATTTAAATAGGCTAAGAATTCTAAAAACTATTTAAAAACCCCCATTAAAAAACTATTAGGCCAGTCCTGCACGATGCACGATGAAATAAAAGAGTCTTCATGCCGGAAGGCCCGGAGGTCAGGGAGTTGGCGTATCCCTGGGGGTAGCTCGTTCCAGAGGGCTGGAGCCCCCACAGAGAAGGCCCTCCCCCTGGGGGTCGCCAGTCGACATTGTCTGGCCAATGGCACCCATCTCTGTGGGAGCGCACTGGTCGATGGGAGGCCACCGGTAGTAGCAGGCAGTCCTGTAAGTAACCCGGTCCTAAGCCATGGAGCGTTTTAAAGGTGATAACCAACATCTTGAATTGCACCTGGAAGGCAACCGGAAGCCAATGCAGCCTGCGCAGGATAGGTGTTATATGGGAGCTTCGAGCCGCTCCCTCAATCACCCGCGCGGCTGCATTCTGGACCAGTTGAAGCTCCGGGTACTCTTCAAGGGGATCTCCATGTAGAGAGTGTTGCAGTAATCCAGGGGGGAAGTGACGAGGGCGTGAGTGACTGTGCATAGGGAATCCCGGTCCAAGAAGGGACGTAACTGGTGTATCAGGAGAACCTGATAAAAAGCTCCTCTGGCGATGGCTGTCATATGTTCTTCTAATGACAGCCGTGCATCCAGAATGACGCCTAGATTACAAACCTTCTCTGTGGGAGCCAAAGATTCACCCCCCACAGTCAGCGAGGGCCTCAGCTGATTGTACCGGGATGCCAGCATCCACAGCCACTCGGTCTTGGCTGGGTTGAGCTGGAGCCTGTTTTTCCCCATCCAGACCTGTACGGCCTCCAGGCACTGGGACATCACTTCAACGGCTTCGCTGGGGTGGATTGGGGTGGAGATGTACAGCTGCGTGTCGTCAGCATACAGATGACACCTCACCCCAAAACCACGGATGATCTCACCCAGCGGCTTCATATAGATGTTGAACTAGAGGGGCGAGAGAACTGACCCCTGTGGCACCCCACATAAGAGGCACCTTGCGGTTGATCTCTGCCCCCCCCCGCCAACACCATCTGCGATCGGTCGGAGAGGAAGGAGGAGAACCACCGAAAAACGGTGCCCCCCCCACTCCTAACCCCAGGCCTCCAGGCCTTTGATCATTGTAGTTGCTGTTCTTTGAACGTTTTCTTTTTTGTAGTATGGTGACCAAAATTGTTGGCAGTATTCCAGGTGTGGTCTTACTAGGGTTTTATAAAGCGGCACTAATAATTCATGTAATCTTGATTCTATGCCTCTGCTTACACAACGCAGGATTGTATTAGCTTTTTTTGCTGCTGCTGCACTCTACTGGCTCATGTTTAAATGATCATCCACTAGGACTCCAAGATCCCTCTCACAGTTACTGTTTTTGAGCCAGGTTTCACCTACTCTGTACTTGTGCCTTTGGTTTTTCCTGCTTAAATGTAAAACCTTGCTTTTCTCCACATTAAATTTCATGTTGTTGGATAGGCCCATTGTTCAAGTCTGTCCAAATCTTTTTTGGATCCTGAGTTTGTCTTCGTGGGTGTTGGCTAATCCTGCCAACTTAGTGTCATCTGCAAACTTGATGAGTCCCCCCCCTTTTTTATTTTTTTTATTTTTTTAAAACAAACAAACATACAAACAAACAGTACATTTTTTCTGAATAGAGTATTGACTAAGTCAAAATTTATACAGCTTATAACATAAGTATAATATTTTAAATTCCCATCTTCTTCTTAAATTTTTTCCCCAATATAATTTATATATTTCAATTTCTGCCATAATATTCTTTTTTTCTACTTTTTTATTTTTCATCTCTATTTAATATTTAATATATAATCAATATTACCATACGCCCTAACCTCCAATCTTAATCTTATTTCATTTCATTTTCTTATTTCTCCATTTATCACATATATTTCTTATTTCCTTTTTTCTATTGAAACCCTTTAATTTAAACATACCGTATATACTCGAGTATAAGCCGAGTTTTTCAGCACGTTTTTTGTGCTGAAAAACGTCCCCTCGGCTTATACTCGAGTATATACGGCTTATACTCGAGTTTTTTTTTTTTTCTTTTTTTCACATTATACCGGCCGGGGCGAACTTGGCGGGCTTTTGCTTTAGCGCGGGGAAGCCCTGCCGGTGCAGTGAGAGGGCGGGGCGGGGGAGCCGCCAGCCTTCTCGGCCGAGGGAGGGAGGGTTTCGCCGACCGGTAGCTGCCTCATTTCCCTCCCTCGGCTTATACTCGAGTCCCCAATTTACCCCAGTTTTTTGGGGTAAAATTGGGGACCTCGGCTTATACTCGGATCGGCTTATATTCGAGTATATACGGTAGTCATTTCCATCCCTAATTTCTATTTATTTTATTTTTTTGTTATAGCTTGATATTTCACATTTGTCTCTTAATGTCAATTATTTTCTAAGGTGGACCAATTTATCATTTCTTATTTCCCTATTAATCATTTTACCATTTTACCAAAAACAATGTATTTCTTCAGATTTGTTTTTCACACCACTTTTTTCAGATACAAACATTATCTTAATCTCTTAATCATCTTCTTTTTCTTAATTTCTATTAATATCTTATTCAATTTCAATTTCATTTGAATTTCCATATCTTAACCCCTCTAAATACATCATAATAAGGTCATATTAACCCTTCTACCATTCTTTTTGTATTTCATAATTTATATCATAATTCAATTTTTACATTACTGATATTAATACAATTCATTTAATTCTATAGGTATATGGCATATTTCCTTTCCTCCTTTCCCTTCTTTTTCCTTCATTTTACCATTCATATATATATATATATATAGTATTACAATCGCAAATATTAATAATAATACAATTCACTTATTGCTATAGCTATATATCATATTACCCTTCCTCCTTTCCATTAATTACTCCTTTTAACCATTTTCTCTTGGTCCATCCAGCAATCCACCTTTTAAAATTTTCCTCCCTTTATCCCATTCTCTCATTTTCTTTTTTTTTCTTTTTCTTTTTATAATTATTATGTCTTTTCTTCTGTATCCTTCCTTTGACTTTTAAATCCTTTACTTGTTCAGTTTGCCCTAAATTCCCATCTGATCTATTCCCCTTTCCTCCTCTCACTTTTCATATTTCCCCACTGCTGATCTCAGTGTAATCATTTAACCTTTTTTGCCTAATCCTTTCCCCTTTTCTTTTCTCTCTTGCTTCATACTATCCTCTCTATTTTTGCCACTGTTAATCCCAGTGTAATCATTAAAAATATGTTCCTCTAGCCGTTTTCCCTTTTCTTTTCTTCCCTTAGTTTGCTTCTTTTTTTTTTTTTGAATTTTTTGAATTTATTTTTAGACATAGAATAAAAAAAATCCTCATCAAGTCAATTCCGTTACAACATGCTGCACGGGTGTTAACATATCTTCCTGTGCATTCACAAAATAGACATCTCTTTCATACTTATATCTTATACTCATTTTTCCTAACATATCTTTCTATTTAACCAATTATAGAATAAATCCCATATTTTATAGTATTGCTTATCATCTTGTTCTCTAATTTCAAATATTAACTTACTGCACATTCCAACATTTCTCTAATTATTTCATCTTGCGAAGGTAACTTTTCATTTTTCCAATTTTTTGCAAATACAATCCTAGCTGCTGTAATAATATTCACAATCAAATATTTTATATCTCTAGTATATATCTCCAGGATAATTCCAAACAGAAAGACTTCTGGCTTAAAGTCAATATGCTTTTTGATCATTTTTTCCAACCACGTGTGTATTTTAGTCCAGAATCTTTTAGCTTCAATGCATGTCCACCACATGTGGTAATATGATCCAGGTATCTGATGACATTTCCAGCATTTTTCAGATTTATCCTTGGACATTCTAGCAATTTTTGTCAGGGGTAGATACCACCTGTAAAACATCTTATACAAATTCTCTTTGAATGCTGTAGACATCGTCATTTTATAATTATACATCCACAATTTCTGCCAATCCTCTAAGTCTGTCCCATGACCAAAATTCCTCCCTCAAGCAATCATTGTCTCTTTAACTTGCTCTTCCTCTAATTTCACCACTAATAAGTATCCATACAATTTATTTATCAGGTTGTCATCTGAACCTGTTAAAATTTCATCAAAACTCATTAAATTATTATAAAAGCCTTCTGTTTTAACATTATTATCATATCTGGATTGTTTTTGCAAGTATGCAAACCAATTAATTGTTATACCCTCTGCCTCTAATTCTAGTTCAGATTTTAACTCACCCTTTTCATTCAACAATTCATTATATCTAACAATATGTTCCTTTTTAAATGTTATTGAGTGAGAGAATGCCTCAATAGGTGAAACCCACATTGGAATTTTTAATAAGTGACTTTTCTTAATCTTTTCCCAATTTAACAACAACATTTCTCTGACTATATGTCTTCTAAATAGCCCTGTGATTTAGCTTGTCCATACCATAAAAAGGCGTGCCATCCCAACAACAAATCATGGCCTTCCACAGTCAATATTCTATTATTTTTTAGGCTTATCCATTCTTTAATCCACATCAAATTCGTTCTTTTTTATAGGTTGTTTCCTCCTATCCCTTCTCTTTTTTTCATTGTTACTCCCAATGTAATCATTTAATTTTTCATCATCAATGTCTTTATCTTCAGGGCTGTTTTCTTGCTTCTCATTCTTTATCCAGTTGAATATGTTCTGACACAATTTCTCATTTTCTATCAAGATTAAATGATATACGCATCATTTTGACCATCTCAATTAGTTCCTGCCACATTTTGACGTTCTGGTTTGTTTTTAACTCCACTTTACTGTTTGTTGTTTTCCACCTCCTTTGGTTGTCGAGATCAAACAGCTTAAAAGAAAATAAATCATCCTTCAAACTTCTCACCTCTTGTAGCTCAAGGTCATTGTAATTTTTTCCAGATATCAAATTGTTAATTGTAGTGCTTTTTTCCCACCAGCAGATGGAAAAAAATTGTGTATTAAATCCACTTATCAAATGCTTTCCAAGTGTTGTGGCTCCAGCCCCTCCCCCCCCGGGCCTGGCCCCCTGCCAGAGAGTGACTCAGAGAGTGAGGGGGAAGGGCCTTTAGGGTTCCCTTCTACAGGGCCGGCCTCTTTGGCTCAGCTCCAGGAGACAGAGGCAGGCCAGGTGGAAGAGGTGACGAGGCCTCTGTCTCCTGTATCTCCCCCCGCCCAGGAAACACTTCCAGACCCAGCTGAGGACAATCAGTCATGGTTAGATCCCAGGTTTCGTAGACAAGAGAGACGGGAATAACAGAAGCAGGAATGGGGCAGGCCTGGAAAGTGCTGAGTCACGAAGCCACACCCCACAGGGTATAAAAGCAGGAAGGGCTGCTATACTACTTCATGACGAACAAATCAAACTGCCTGGAGAGAAATTGAGCTGAAGTGCTGTTTATTCCTGACTTCCTGGTTGACACGCCGGCATCAAGAAAGTTAACAGAAAAATCTTGGCAGACGCTCGCTGGGTTGCTGCCAGAGCTGACAGCTGCCATGGACTCAATTGCCGGCTAGTTGAGTCATTTCTCATGCCTCCCGGACTGAGGTGGGGGGACAGAACACCACGTTTCTTCTTTCTCTTCTTAATTTTATATATCCCAAATTCCAGTTTAAAATCCAATTTCAAATCCAATTGACAAATTTTCTTTACAGGGCTTTTCTATTTTGATTTTTTCTTTGTTCTTCCTTCAAAGTTCAAAACTTTTAAAATTATGTCCAATCTTGTTCAGAAACTATTTTCTTTCGGGTTTCTTTTTCTTATAATAATTTTAATATCTCCAAATCCAATTTCCAATCCAAATATCAAGCTCTGTTCTGGGCTTTAGTGCTTTAACTTCTGTTTTGTTCTTCTCCCTCCATTAACATTTCCCAATGCCAATTAGCTGCTATTTCCTTGCCGGGACTTCTTTTGAAAATTTTAAAATACTTCTTTTTTACCTGTGAGTTGGCCAATCACTCACCTGGTACCAATACTCTGTCCAAAACATCGCTCCTGCACAAATCTTATTCCAGTTGCCCCAGCTTCACGATGTTCATAATGGCCACCACTCCTGCCGCCAGATTGAAGAGTTTCCTCCAACCTTCAAGGAACTTGCCTGTTCCTCTTCGTCATCCAAGGTGCCTCTCCTTCTTTACCATCCCTACAAGATGGATCCAGTCCATCTGGCTGGATTTTCGCAAGACTCGTCGGAGCCTGCTATTTTCCAGCCAGTCTTGCTGTGACGCTTCTGGTTCCACTCAATGAGTTCCCCTTTTATTCCCTCATCTAAGTCATTTATGAAAATATTTAAGAGTACTGGCCCTAAGACACAACTAGCCCACTGCTTACTTTCCTCCATGTAGATGTAGCATAGGGGTGTCAAACACCAGCCAGATGCATCATGTGCAGGCCATGCCCACCCCAGGTCCACAAAGGAAAAAAATGTCATGATATGTCACAATACATCACATGATCGAGTTTGACACCATTAAGGACTACTTGTTGACTATGGTTTGTCAGCCAGTTACAAATCCATCTAGTGGTAATGCTGTCTATCCCACATTTTTCTAGTTTACCAAGAAGAAGGTTGGGGTCTACTTAGTTCTTAAGGCTTTTTAGATCTAATTTATAAGGTTGATGGCAGCTTATAAAATTGCTTTTATAATCTATCAATTTAAACACACACACACATACACCTTTATAGATCTTTTGTTTGCCCTTCCCAAGCATTTTCCTAAAATTTGCAGGAGCTTAAGCAGTTGCAAGACCTTCCAAAGCTCTTACAATACTTTTAATAATATGTCATAATAATAATATCTCCTTTTTGATGGCTTCTTAAATGTCTGAAAAGCTTTTTGTTTGGCTTTCCACTAAAATATATTAACTCAATGAAGCAACACCAACAATTATTGTACAGCTAATATCCAGAGGTTCTTGTGGAGCTATGAATTAGAGTACTGGTACTAGTACTAGAGGAATACAACAAATGTTTTTTTGTATTCTGTGTCCAAAAACTGATTCTATATTCTAACCCTAATTTGCTGAAACTATAGGGTTTTACGGTTTCAATAAAGGAGAATATTTGTAGCTCAGGGTTGAAATGAGGGGTTCTTGATGCTCTCTGGGATGGGTTGTTTTCTTGCATTGGTAATGTTACCTAATTTGGGTAATGAAATGTCTACAAGAACCCAGATCAAAGAGCACCAAATATCCTTTTTATGTTTTGTTTTACATAAAGTTTTTTTATTTCATGTATAGTATCCTGACTTTACATTGTTACTTTATGCAGGTCTACGAAAGAGAAATTACACCTCTTAAAGAGAACATGAACAATGTTAATGGCTTAGCTCATCAGTTTACCTCATCTGAGATTCCACTTTCTCCATATATGCTCAATCGGCTAGAAGACATGAATGGAAGATGGAAACTCTTGCAGGTAAAATGTACACCTCAAGAACAATCAATACTGTCAGGGTGGTGATTTTGATATTTTTATCTGTTCTGATTTTCTCTCAAGCAAAGTAAGAAACAAATAGATCCTAATTACTTTCAGTATAGGGATTACTCTAAAGACTTTAGTAACACTAGTTAATTGGGCATCATTGCTAACGTTATATAGTATTTTAGTTGTGGAATGTCTGTATAATAGTCTTTTACAAGAAAGGATGCTATTAGCATTATTAGTATAACTATCCCTCCTATTGACACCCAAACAATTAAGGAAAATAGAGCATTACTGATGACCCTTATTACAGATTTGTTTATGGCTACCTTTTATTTCATATTTGTTTAAGATAACCTGACACTCTGTAGAGATTATCACACCTGTCACAATGTGTGCATCAGTCTCCCAAAGTTTTGACAATGGTGATTTATAACTTTACCATAAAAATTCAGGAGGATTTAATAATAATAATAATAATAATAATAATAATAATAATAATAATAATAATAATAATAATAATAATAATAATAATAATAATAATAATAATAATAATAATTTAATTTGTATACCGCCCTTCTCCCGAAGGACTCAGGGCGGTGCACAGACAAAATAAAATACAAAAAGAACAACACATACAATACTAAGAACAACCCTTTAAAAACTTATTCAATTGGCCAAATTTAAAATACAGAAACACCCTATTAAATTTACAAAAACTTAAAACCCATAAAAGCAAATTAAAATTTTAAAAATCAAGCCAGTCCAGCAAGACGGAATAAATAGGTTTTAAATTCGCGGCAAAAGGTCCCAAGGTCGGATAGTTGTCGAAGTCCAGGGGGAAGTTCGTTCCACAGGGTAGGAGCCCCCACAGAGTAGGCCCTCTCCCTGGGGGACGGCAGGGGGAGGGCTGACGGCACCCTAAGGAGTCCCTCTCTGTGAGAATGCACTGGTCGCTCGGAGATAGAAGATGGCAGTAGACGGTCCCGTAAATATCCTGGTCCTAAGCCATGGAGCACTTTGAAGGTAGTCACCAATACCTTGAAGTGCACCCGGAAGACAACAGGCAGCCAGTGCAGTCTGCGCAGGATGGGTGTTACATGGGAGCTCCGAACTGCTCCCTCTATCACCCGCGCAGCTGCATTCTGGACTAACTGGAGTCTCCGGGTGCTCTTCAAGGGGAGCCCCATGTAGAGAGCATTGCAATAGTCCAAGCGAGAGGTAACGAGAGCATGAGTGACCGTGCATAGGGCATGCCGGTCCAGGAAGGGATGCAACTGGTGAATCAGGCGAACCTGATAAAAAGCTCTCCTGGAGACGGTTGTCAAATGGTCTTCGAAAGACAACCGCCCATCCAGGAGAACGCCCAAGTTGCGCACCCTTTCCATCGGGGCCAATGACTCGCCCCCAACAGTCAGCCGCAGCTGCAGCTGACTGTACCGGGGAGCCGGCATCCACAGCCACTCCGTCTTGGAGGGATTAAGCTTGAGCCTGTTCCTCCCCATCCAGACCCGTACGGCTTCCAGACACCGGGACAGTACTTCGATAGCGTCGTTGGGGTGGCCTGGGGTGGAAAAGTACAGCTGCATATCATCAGCGTACAGTTGGTACTCACCCCAAAATCACTGATGATCTTGCCCAGCGGCTTCATATAGATGTTGAACAGGAGAGGCGAGAGAATCGATCCCTGCAGCATCCCACACATGAGGCGCCTCAGGGTCGATCTCTGCCCCCCTGTCAACACCATCTGCCTCCGGTCAGAGAGGTAGGAGGAGAACCACCGATAAACAGTGCCTCCCACTCCCAAACCCTCCAACCGGCGCAGCAGGATACCATGGTCGATGGTATCGAAAGCCACTGGGAGGTCTAATAGGACCAGGGCAGGGGAGTAATCCTTATCCCTGGCCCTCCAGAGATCATCCACCAACGTGACCAAAGCCGTCTCCGTACTGTATCTGGGTCGGAAGCCAGACTGGAATGGGTCTAGATAGACGGTTTCATCCAGGTATTGGGGTAATTGATGTGCCACCGCACTCTCTACAACCTTTGCCGTAAAACGAAGGTTGGAGACTGAACGGTAATTTCCTAAAACAGCTGGGTCCAGGGAAGGCTTCTTGAGGAGAGGTCTCACCACCGCCTCTTTCAAGGCAGCGGGAAAGACCCCCTCCCGCAAAGAAGCATTTGTAATCCCCCGGAGCCAGCCTCGTGTCACCTCCTGCGTGGCCAGCACCAACCAGGAGGGGCACGGGTCCAGTAAACATGTGGTGGCATTCAACCTTCCCAGCAACCTGTCCATGTCCTCGGGAATCACAGGGTCAAAACTATCCCAAACAGTCTCAACAAGACGAGACTCGAAACTCTCGCCTGGATCTACCCAATTTTGATCCAATCCATCCCGAAGCTGAACGATTTTATCTTATAGATAACCGTTAAACTCCTCGGCACGCCCTTGTAATGGGTCCTCCCACCCCTCCTGTTGAAGGAGAGAGCGGGTAACCCGAAACAGGGCGGCCGGGCGGTTATCTGCCAACGTAATGAGGGAGGAAACATAAGAACGCTTCACATCCCTCAATGCCACTAGGTAGGTCCTACTATAGGACCTAACTAGTGTCCGGTCAGCCTCAGAATGGCTGGATCTCCAGGTAGGCGTCTTCTCTGGCGTTTCATCTCCCTCAGCTCCTTGGAGAACCAAGGAGCTGGTTGAGACCTGCGCTGGGTCAGAGGCCGCAAAAGCACGACACGGTCCAAAACTCCAGCCACGGCCTAGTTCTTCAGTCATGCCGCAGGCCAGGTTCTCGGGAAACGGCCCAAGCTCCATCAGGAACCTCTCTGGGTCCATCAGGCACCTGGGACGGAACCAACGCATTGGTTCCGTCTCCCTGCGGTGGTGAGTTGCGGTCCGAAAGTCCAGACGAAGAAGAGAATGATCTGACCATGACAAAGGCTCGATAACTAAATCGTTTAAAATCAGATCATTCGCCCACTGGCTAGAGACAAAAATCAGATCTAGAGTGCCTCCCCCGATGTGGGTAGGGCCGTCCACTAATTGAGTCAGGTCCATGGCCGTCATGGAAGCCATGAACTCCCGAGCCATCGAGAATGCCACGCCAGTTGATGGCAGGTTGAAATCCCCCATGACCAACAGTCTAGGGGTTTCAACTGCCAACCCGGCCAGCAACTCCAACAGCTCGGGCAGGGCTGTTGTCACACAGCAAGGAGCCAGGTACGTGATCAACAAGCCCACCTGAGTCCTACGACCCCACTTCACATAGAGGGATTCACAACCAGCTATCTGAGGTACAGTGGTCTCCCTCGGTTCTAGGCTTTCATTAATAATAATCGCCACCCCGCCACCCCTACCTTGGGCCCTCGGTTGATGGAATGCTCGGAAACCTGGTGGGCACATCTCCACTAGGGGAACCCCCCCTTCCGTGCCCAACCAGGTCTCTGTAATGCCCATAACGTCCGTGGTCCCCTCCTGAATTAGATTTGAGATCAGGGGGGCTTTTTTAACCACGGACCTTGCATTGCATAACATCAGCCGGAGGCTCAAGTCCCGAGTACTCTGACCACCCGGGGAATGGGAAGAAGCAGGGGGGCCGGAGCACGCGATTGCTCTTAAATAGCGAGGGCGTACTCCCAAAACCTGATGTCCCCCCCCCCTTCCGCCATATCTGCCTCTCCCACTTACCGTGTCAATAGCATAACCCTGATAAGCTGGAACGAAACCTTCCCCCACCACTCTCGGACCTAACTTAACGCCGCGAACACACATTGGACTTGGCTCCCTCCCGGATGGGTTTCCCCCCCACCCGTTCTTCCCCTCCCCCCCAACCCAAACCCGTCAGTTTCCACCCTCCCCTTAAAATTCCCATTAAAACTCCCCTTAAAAAGTCGATTAAAACAATTAATAATTTAGTGCCATCAGAGAATATTGAGCTGATAAGTAATGAAAAAGTCTCAAGGCAAAGGTTCAGGTATTTAAGAAGAAACCAGTAAGGCATTCTTACTCATTGTAAATGAGTTTGTAAATTGAATTTGTAAATTACAAATTGAAAGTATATTTTACTGTTAGTCCTCCTACAATTATTCAAGTTATTATCAGTGCAAGCCAAGCAACTTATCAGACGAATCAAGAAATTAGGCATTCCTGTACATGCAAACTTATTTCATTCACTCAAAACTAAGGAGTACAACTATCATCCTATTGTACTTCATTTATGGCCCTAAGAGTTCTTAGAGTACCGATCTCTCCCACAATGGTATGTTTTTAAAAAACTGCCTTCAAGCTTACTGAGTTTAAGACAGCCATTGAATGCTTTTAAAAAATCCTTTCTTGTGATAGGACCAGGTGGGTTTTTTGTTTTGTTTTGTTTCATTTGAAGCAATTTTTTTCATATAACCTTTTTCAATGAAAAAAGTACCTTTGAAAATTCAACCCACCTGTTCTGGTGTTATTTTCACTATTCCCTTACAACTTTCAGGAGGACAGAAAAAATTGCAGACTTTATGTGATTAATACAATATAGTCTTCCTATCACTTAACTTTTATAGAGCACTTCTTGGCCATATTGCACATAATTCTTCTTTATTCCTTCCATCAGTAGGAACCCTACACAACATCCAACAATATTAATCCTGTAGAGAGAAAAAATAACCTACTAACAAAGAAACTTCAATTATCAGAGCAAAACTCCATATAATAAAATATTTTATTAGACAAATTAATCAAGTGTAAAATATTATTAGCCTAAAGATGGCATTCTTGATATCTGGCACACAGAATTCTACTGTCTCTCTACTGAAAATTTCATACAGATAACTGTTGTCACCAAATGAAATGAACTTGTTTGTGAGAATCAAATAATAAGTTATATATTTAAAAAACCATTGCTGGCTTCTATGATTATGGGTTAAACACATGAAATCAGTTAGACAAGTTAGTTATTTGAATGAGAAGTGACGTCAATTATTAATCTGCTTCTAATGCAATGAATTCCTTAAGTTTATATATTTGTGTAAAGAAAGCATTTCATTTTGCTGGTTCTCAAGATATTATTAACAATGAAATTTCTTGATACATTTATAATTTTTGAAACCCCTATGTACTTTTTGTTGATTCAGAGAGGAAATAATAATAATAACAACAACAACATAATAATAATAATAATAATATTAATAATAACAACAATAATAAATAATAAATAATAATAATAAACAATAATAAATAATAATAATAACAACAACAACAACGAAGACCTCTCTTCTTGGAGGTCTTCTAGTCCAACCACTGCACAGGCAGGAAACCCTACACCATTTCAGACAAATGGTTATCCAACATCTTCTTAAAAATTTCCAGTGTTGGAGCATTCATAACTTTGGCAGGCAAGTTGTTCCACTTATTAATTGTTCTAACTGTCAGGAAATTTCTCCTTAGTTCTAAGTGCTACTCTCCTTGATTAGTTTCCACCCATTGCTTCTTGTTCTACCCTCAGGTGCTTTGGAGAATAGTTTGACTCCCTCTTCTTTGTGGCAACCCCTGAGATATTGGAGCACTGCTATCCTGTCTCCCCTAGTCCTTCCTTTCATTAAATTAGATATACCCAGTTCCTGCAACCGTTCTTCATATGTTTTAGCCTCCAGTCCCCTAATCATCTTTGTTGCTCTTCTCTGCACTGTTTCTAGAGTCTCAACATATTTTGTACATCGTGGCAACCAAAACTGAATGCGATATTCCAAGTGTGGCCTTACCAAGGCATTATAAAGTGGTATTAACACTTCACATGATCTTAGTTCTATCCCTCAGTTTATGCAGCCCAGAACTGTGTTGGCTTTTTTGGCAGCTGCTGCACACTGCTGACTCATATCTAAATGGTTGTCCACTAGGACTCCAAGATCCCTCTCACAGTTACCGCTATTGAGCAAGGTACCACATATATGGTACATGTGCATTTTGGTTTTTTTGCCTAAATGTAGAACCTTTTTTCACTGTTGAATTTCATTTTGTTAGATAGCGCCCAATGTTCAAGTCTGTCAAGATCCTTCTGTATCTTCAGCCTATCTTTTGGAGTGTTGGCTATTCCTGCCAGCTTGGTGTCATCTGCAAATTTGATGAGTTCCCCATCTATCCCCTTGTCCAAGTCATTGATGAAGAAGTTGAAGAGTACTGGGCCTAAAACAGAGCCTTGGGGTACTCCACTGCATACTTCCCTCCATGTGGATGTAGTTCCATTGAGGACTACATGTTGAGTACGGTTGGTCAGCCAGTTACGAATCCATCTACTGGTGGTGCTAACTAACCCACATTTTTCTACTTTATCTAGTAGTAGGTTATGGTTTACTTTAACAAATGCTTTACTGAAGTCCAAGTAAATTATATTGACAGCATTCCTCTGGTCCACTAATTTTGTCATAGAATGCTATAAAATCTGTTTTTGATAAACCCATGTTGGCTTTTGGTTATTACTTTGTTTGCTTCTAGGTGTTCGGTTGATTCATTGTTTGATTATTTTTTCCAGAATCCTCCCTGGTATTGAGGTCAGGCTGATAGGTCTGTAGTTTCCTGGATCTGTTTTTTTTCTCTTTTTTGAAGATGGGAACTACATCAGCTCTTTTCCAGTCCTCTGGCAGTTTTCTTTTGCTCCAGGATCTTTGAAAGATATAGTTCACTGGTTCTGAGATCTCGTCTGCCAGTTCCTTCAGAACCTTGGGGTGTAATCCATCCGGTCCTGGTGATTTAAACTCGTCTACGGTAGACAGGTGTTCATTTACCATTTTCTTCCCTATTTTAACTTGTGTTCCTAATCTGTTTTTTTGTGGTGCTGTTTTTGATAGGTTGGATTGTTTTTTCCTTTTGTGTAAAGACAGAGGCAAAAAATGAGTTAAGTAGTTCTGCTTGTCACCTTCTTGCCACTTTCTCCCAGCAATTGGCCAATTGTTTCATTGACTTTTTTATATATATAATATACAAACCTGAAACAATTTTTTGCAAACTATATTTTTTAGAACTTAGGTTCTTATTTCAGTGTAATGCTTTTCAGATAGTACACAATAACACTATGAAGATATTTATTTTTATCCATAATTGATATTTTTCTTTTATTTATTATTATTAAATTTATTTGCCATCCATCTCAACCACAAGGTGGTTTTGAGAGACTTATAGTGTTAAAAGTATAGAACAATGCAACATGATAATAGTATAGTATTTAGGCTTATACAACATTTTACAGTACTCTCTGGGTGGTTTACAGTATAGAAACATTATTTACATTGCCCCAACTATCTAGATCCTCATTTTACTGACTTCAGAAGAATGGAAGGCTGAATCATCTTTGTGCCCCATCAAAATCAAACTCCAGGCCATGGGCAGAGTTTGCCTCCAATAGTGCACTTTAACCACTGCACCACCAGGGCTGTTATATACAATATATATACAATAACAGACTTTAAACCAGAGGTTTTCTTATTGGGGATTATACCTGAAACATATAATAGAGAATTGAGATATTTAATTGTGAATGTAGTAACAGCGGCTAGAATTGTGTTTCCTAAAAATTGGAAAAATGAGAAAATACCAACACAGGATGAAATCATTAAGAAAATAATGGAATGTGCTTGTCAACTTGCCTCAGATCAATGTTTAAGAAAATAAAGACCCAACTCCATCATTTTGAAGAAATTGGTAATTTATACTAAACAAATCTGAATGCAATACAAGCAAAGCCAGAACTGGAAGTAAATCAAAACCACAGAGTCATATCCTCTCCTGAACCCTCCCCCTACTAGAGGTCATACAGTAATAATCCAATGTCATCTTCCTCCTTGGCCACATGTAGTTTCACTTCCGATATTCTCCCTCTGTCAATCTTCTGGATGGAATGTGAAGCAAGCAGCTGCTGTTACATTCACACGCCAAAACAGTTCAAACATCTGTTTAAAAGGCTATCTCCCTCCCTTACACATGCAATGTCAAGCCGAATGCTGGGAACAGTAAAAACCTCCCCCCTCCTCCATAAATCATGTAAGACACTCAGTAAGAGCAAACTTTTAACGAGGTAATAAAACAGTAAAACAGTCTAGTAGGAGAAATACACTTAATTAAAGCGGAGGCTGACAGTACTAAAATGGGTAAATTGACATTTGAAATTAGAGAACAGGAAGATAAACAATATTATAAGATATGGGATTTATTTTATCAATGGCTAGATAAAAAAATATGGTAACGAAGTTTGGTAGAGGTCTTTATAATACAAGAATTGTGGAAATATACAAAATATAATATAAAGATATACTATTATGGGATTGATTAGTAAATCATGAACATCTTGTTATAACTTTATTAGGGAGCAACAGGCAAAGCATAAAAAAACTATACTAGTGTTTCTCAACCTTAGCAACTTTAAGAAGTGAACTTCCAACTTCCAGAATTCCCTAGCCACCTGGCTGAAGAATTCTTAGAGTTAAAGCAGGGGTGAAATGCTCCCTGTTCAGACCGGCTCGCCCGATCCAGTAGCGATGGTGGCTGGTGGTTCAGAGAACCGGTAGCAAAAATCCCTGGCCCTGCCCCCTGCCTCTGCTGAGCCACACCTTCATCAGAGGTTTTTATTTTTTACTTTTAAAGTAAAAAAAGTAAAAAAAAAAAAAGGCCTTTGATGATTTTTTGATGATTCCGCGGCTCAGCTGGGATCATCAGAACCCTTTAAACTCTTTTTTTTTAACAACCTTTTCGGCCGAAGGTTTTAAAAGGCTCCTCTGGCGATCCCAGCTGCATTCCTCATCACCAGAACCTTAAAAAAACATGTTTTCTACGAGCTCTTCAGCCGAAGAGCTTGTTAAAACAATTATTTTAACAGGTTCTGGGCTGCAATGAGAAAACTTCAGCTGGAATTGTCAGAGGAGCTTTTAAAATCTTTTTTTCCTCTGGCGATCCCAGATGAGTTGCCTCATCATCACAGGCTTTTTAAATCATTTTTAACAACCTCTTACAACAGTCCCCACCAATGCCCACCCAATCCCCCCTCCTCACTTACCTATAATTGCTGCTCCTTTCGGGCTTGCATAGCTATGCTTTACATCAGTTGCAGCAGCTAGCAACTGAATCTGCCTGCCTGAAATCCATTTCCTCAGCGAGCAACTGAATCTGCCTGCTTTGCTGCCTGAGGAACTCTGGGAATTGAAGTCCACAAATCTTAAAGTTACTAAGGTTGGAGACCCCTGATCTAAAAAATATAAATAAAATAAAATAATAAAATAAAATATTTGTGCAGCTGAGATTTGGTGTGTTTCTGTAGTGTTTCACTCTAACTACACAAACACACAAAATCTCACAAAACTGTATGTGGCATTTTGTGTGTCTGTATGTGAGTCAGTTGTGTTGTGTTGTGTTGTGTGTGTGTAAGTGTGAAAGTTGGTTTTTGAGCTTTTTGTGGCTGTGTGAGGTTCCTGCTTGTTGCAGGGGCCATTTTGGGTGAAGTGCAGCTGCTTTTACATTGTGTGTGAGTCAGTTGTGTTGTGTTGTGCATGTGTAAAGTGTAAACGTTGGTTTTTGGTACCTCTTATTGTTTTGTATACTTTATTATTTTTATTATTTATTATTATTGGCCAGGCCCATCCAGTCATCTGACCACCAAGCCACACCCACCAATTAAGCCATGCCCACAGAACCGGTAGGGAAAAATTTTAGATTTCACCCCTGAGTTAAAGTCTGCACATCTTAAAGTTGCCAAGGATGAGAAACACTGAGCTAAACTCCTTATGGAAAGAAAAACCTTTTTACCATTTGTTTTGGTTTAAGTACAAAGTCATTTTTATCATAGAATATAGAAACTATAATATAAAATAAGGCAGTAGAGATATATACAGTATTTCATCCAAAACAATATTTATTAAAATATTAAATCGAAACCTGTAATTTGGTTGTATTTTTATCTTGTTTTTAAATAGTGCTAGTCAGTAGAATCATGAATTTGATACAGACAGTAATAAAAATTTAATAATACTTGTGAAACCTCTGAAAGAATATTGAGAAGTAACCAGAAACTTACAGTCTAAAATATA
This sequence comes from Ahaetulla prasina, assembly GCF_028640845.1. Classification (NCBI taxonomy): domain Eukaryota; kingdom Metazoa; phylum Chordata; class Lepidosauria; order Squamata; family Colubridae; genus Ahaetulla; species Ahaetulla prasina. The sequence continues at coordinate 70,077,941 of NC_080543.1, forward strand.
GCATCTTGAAGGCTTACATATGCTGCATAAATATATTTTTTATCTTATGTTATCCACCTAGATTTTCCAATTTTTTTTGCAAACTTTCCCCATCCCCCTTTTTTTTCCTAAATTATTATATGTTTCTTTAGACCCTATTTCCTGCAGTTTCTACTTTAGTCCACCATTTTACTGGTAGTTTATCTCTGGCCATTTTTCTGGTCTAACTGTGACCACAAGTATTTCTTACATTCCTTTTGCAAAAAAAAATTCTAATATATGGATTTGTATAAGAATATGGTTGTTCAAATTAGTTATATCACTTTTTCTAATTCTTTGTCAAGGCTATTGAGAGCTATGCAAAATATAACAAGGTTATCCTGTGAGCAGGGGAAAGTGAAACTTTGGGTACATTGATTTAAAGCTTCATATTGATTTTGCTGTGTCTCTGTTACTAACCATGATAGATTGTTTCATTGGTCTTTGTTACTTCTGTAACAAAGAATAAATAAAGGAGCCTTCTCTTTTCTCTGCCATCAATTCCAAGGATTGTCAGAACCTGTCATGATAGTTTAATATTTGGCTTCATCTCCAACTAAGTACTCTTAAGCAACTTATATGAGGTTTTGTTCCTTTCTACCTCTTGTGCCAGCCTCTCTATAGAGGCAGCAGGTTTTGAGAAATAATAGATTCTATTTTCTGGAAAGAAATGAAGAAATATTTCATTTGAACCAAATGCTTTGGAAATATTGGAATACAGATTCCAGATGATCTTGGAATGTCAATCAGCAATCATTCCTAATTATGACAATACATATATATTGTTTATATACCATATAATTTTTGTATGACACTTATATATATTGTTGTGACAAAATAAATAAAATAAAATAAAAAAATAAAAAATACTGTCCTTGGAGTTATATCCATCCCAGCACCCCAACACGATTGCATTATGAGTGCTTGGCAACCAATTTACATTATGATTAGTTGCCAGTTGTCCTGCATCCTTTGTAAACTTCCCTGCCAGCTTCACCAGAAAGTCAATGGGGAAGTCTGCAAGAAAGATCACAAGTCACTAGAGTAAATGTGTCCTACTAGTGCACTTTCCCCCAATCCCCAGATCTATTGTTTAGCTATTAGTTGTTTAGCTAAATAATTTGTAATGAAGACAAAACAATATTACTGGTATATTCTTGAAAATGTGGATAGGAAGAGCAGCTCTAATATCTTGCTCTTAGGGTGGCGCAATGGCTCAGTGGTTAAGACAATGGGCTTCTCGGCTGGAAAGTTGACAGCCTGTGCGCAACATGGTGGTTGCCATAATCGTGCCCACCTAGCAGTTTGAAAGCATGCAACTGAGAGTAGATAAAGTAGAGTACCTACAACATCATGCTGGCCACACAACCATGGAAATGTCTTTGGAAAGCACTGGCTCAACAGCCTTGAAACGCAGATGAGCGCCAACCTCAACTTACAATCATTTATTCAGTGACTGTTTGAAAATACAGTGGTGCTGAACAAAACGACTTACAAGGTATGCCCAAAGTGAGGGCCATCCCCATCCCCAGTCATGTGTTTGTGATCAGGGAATGGGCAACCATTTCAATTGCCCAGCACATCACAATCATGTGATTGCCATTTGCAGTCTTTCCTGTCCCCTTCTCCAGAAAGTCAATGAAGAAGCTGATAGGGAAAGTCAAAAATGCCAAAATCCAAGCAGAGTAAAGAAGCAGCGGAGTAAGGTAAAGACTGTGGGGTGCCTTGGTGGTATGGAAGGCCTGGCATAGGTCACACATAAGTTGGGGGGAAGGGATACTGCAGATAGGTTTTTCCATTCAAGAACTGGAAATTCTCCCTGCCAAAATCCAAGCTGGATTGAGTGCTGTTGGTCAGCCAGTTACGAATCCATTTGGTGGTGATGCTGTCTAACCCACATTTTTCTACTTTATATAGTAGTAGGTTATGGTCTACTTTATCAAATGCCTTACTGAAGTCCAAGTAAATTATATCGACAGTATTCCTCTGGTCCATGATTTACAGTCCCTGTTGTGCCTCGCTCGCCCCCCTCGCCGCAGCCGGGCTCTTCTCATCTCCTGCCAGACACTGACAGTACAGGAGAATGTCCTGTCATGCCTCCAGCCCCCAGTCCTGGCACCATGCCTGGAGAAACTGAGCAAACAAACTTCCCTCCGATAGCATGTGCGCCTGAAACCAGCCACGAGCTGGGATTACCGGCAGCTGGGGACGAAATGATGCAGTGGACAGATCCTCGCTTCCGGAGAATGGAGAGGCGATGTCAGCAAAAGGAAGGAAGGGGCAGGCCTGGATAAGTGCTGAGTCATGGAGCCACACCGCATGGCCTATATAAAGGATCTGCTTTCTGGCATTCTCTGAGTCAGGCAAAGTCTAATCTGGATTGCTGAAGTCACACCTTGGATTCCTGCCTGCCCTGAGGACTCTGATAGGACTTTGGCAGAGCTGCAGAGGCACGCTTGATACGGACTTCCCCGACCCGGCCGTCAGAGGAGGAGTGGGACACGACAATATTGTATACAATATGCAAACATTGCCTGTGGTTACTCTCCCAGAGCCCCACCACCTTCTGGAGGCACCTATGCTCCTTACCTGGGAATAATGACCCACAAGATCACTTAACTACAACTGGGAGTCCTGAGATTGTGATTGTTAAGCAAAGCCATCTCATGACATCTTGCTTAACAACCGCTTTGCTCAAGATTCTGGTCCCAACTGCAGTTATCGGTTGAGGACTACTTGTAATTCTATGTGTTCAGATTCAAAACAACCAACCAGGATAGAAATGCTTCACTGGCATGGTATATTATTGAAGAAAGAAATAAAAAGAAGAATTTCCAGGAATTAGGGAAAGAGTCTGGAGAATAACATTTATTTTTATTATATTTATTAAAATATAGCTCCTGCAAAAATGTGGAACTGGATAGCAGGTAAAAGAGAATTATTTTCATTTCAGCATTCACTTACTTTGGACTGGTCCAGCAAGAAAAATACAGCATTTTGAATCTGTTTTTACTGTTTTGTGAAATGTTTTGTGATTTATCAGTTTAAATAAGTAAGAATTGAAGCTTATGCAATCAAATAAACTCAGATTTATTTTTGAATTTATATTGTACATTTTGCTAAAATTGCAATATATCCTATTTAAAAAATTGTCTCTCAAATTACTGTAGAGCTTAAAGAAATTATTTTGATAATTATATTCTGAATATATCAAAATGATTGCAACTTTAATTATATCTATATTGGGCATGCTGCAAAAATAGAAACTGTTTTAGAATTTTTTTTAAAAAGCTGTTTATTTAACAAACTTGCAAAAAGAGTCCAGTTTTAATTAAATACTTCTGATTTAGCAACTAAACTGAAAATTTATTAGGAATGTCTTCATAATTTTTCATACTTTTTAATGAAGCAATTTGAGTAACAATGACAATAAAAGGTCATATTGTTAAATCTTGCTGTCTTGATATCAGTTGTATAACAATGGCAGAAAATTCATAATTACAAGGAATTTTTGTCGTTTCATTCTTTTATTGAACTGGCTATTTGGTCTCTGAGCTGAACACTTGCCCATTTATATGGATATGCTATTTGCACAGTTGTGGAAGTTTGAAGGTAATAATTGCATAAATGTCAACAGCATTAGGGCAAAATTTACTTCCTCTCTTTTTATGCATTCTGAAAAAGTATTCAAACTATCATTAAGTAATCTACCAAAATAATATCCTGATGACTATAGAACAGGTTTGTGTTGAGTACCTTACTGATATAGAAATAACTCTTTTTGTAAGATTTCTGAAAACAAAGTGCATTACACTATTTCTAATGTAACTTGTTAGTTAATAGCTTTAGTGACAAGACTATTCTCTAAAATTCAAACTTGAATGTTTGGTTCAGCTGAATAAAATGAATTCATCATTACACATGACATTTAGGGAAAACATGAAAATATTTATTTAAAATTGGGTGGATCCAGTTGAGATGTCTATCCCTGATAACTATCAGCTCCTTCCACAGCTGCTTGAAGCCTGTGAGAAGTTTCCTCCCTTTTTCTCAGGACGTCTCCACCAGCTCGCTTCCTCCTTCCATATACCAACAAAACCTCCCCGCTCCCGTTACAATGGCAGCCGATAGCAGGCAAGCATCATAGGCAGAGGCTGACATTGAGACATTGATGGCTTTCTCCATCCCAGCTGTGGGAAGATATTGCCATGGATTTTATAATAGAACTCCCTGACAGTGGCAGAAATATGGTCATTTGGACCATGATAGATCTGTTTTCAAAACAAACCCACTTTGTAGCCTACTCCAAGCTCCCCTCAGCCCATAAGCTGTATAAACTATTCATAAAGCACATCTATAGGCTGCATGGCGTTCCTCACAGAATCATCTCAGACAGGGGGATCCAGTTCACAGCTAAGTTCTGAAGGGAGTTTATAAAGTTCATTGGGTCCTCACAGGGACTTAGTTCTGCATTTCATCTGAGCACTAATGGGGCTGCACAATACATGAACGCCGTGATTGAACAATATTTAAGATGCTATGTGAACTATCAACAGACCAATTGCTGCCTTTTGCCAAAGTGGCATACAATAATACAGTGCACAGCAGCAATGGTCTAACCCTTTTCCAGGTCACTAGTGACTTGGAATTTGTCCACATGCCTGAGCTTCCTAGGAAGCTACCCTCCTCCATGTCTTTAGCTGAATGGAGGGAGTCCCTGAAAAAGCCTGGGAAACCCCACAAAGCAAGCCCTTCAAGAAACGGCAAAGAATCATAAAGTGCAAGCCGATATACCCTGAGCCTCCCAAAAGCCTTTCCAAATAGGAAGCATGGTTTACCTCTCTACAAAATATTTGAGGTTAAAACTCTCCTGCAAGAGGTTAGGACCAAAGTTCATAGGGCCCTTCCCAATAGTGAAAATGATTAATTCTGTTACAATGCAGCTAAAACTGTTGGGGGTGGTAGGCTCCCAACTGAGGCCAGTAGACTGGCCAGCCCCAAAACCGATCATAGTGCAAGGGGAAATGCATTATGAAGTAAAGAGAATCATAGATTCTAGATTGCACAAGAGGAGATTGCAATACTTAATACAGTGCAAGGGACACCTGCTCTCCGAAGCTATGTAGGTAAAGAGCTGGGATGTAAAAGTGGGCAGATTGGTCAAGCAGTTCCATGACAAATATCCTCAAAAGCCAAAGGGACCTCCAGGGGGAGGGAGAGGTGGTTGATTGAACATTAACTAACCTCCTTTTGGTTTTCTTTCCTTTTTCAGGAGCTTCTCACGAATTAAGGGAGAAGGTCCCACTGTCAATCCTGAAGCAAACCTAGCTGAAGCCATCTTTATGGCTTCAGGGTTGCCACTGGATGGGAGGGGGAGGAAAATAGATAGCTGGGGGTTTGTAGCCAAAACAAAAAGGTTTCCTGTGGGAACCAAGGGTTTCAAAAGGTGGCTGAAAGGAGTAGGAGTAGAGTAACCAAGCAACCAGCCAGCATCTCTATTGGACAATGTGATGGATGACTTGTGGGAAAGGGGGAACATTCACTTTTAACTGGATGAAAACCATGGGAACTTTCAGAGACAGTTTTCTTTTCTCTTTTTGAAATTTTTATTTTATTTTATACACAAACAAACACATAATACATCAGTCATTCCTTCCATGTGACATCTCGGTGTTTTCTCTGTATCTTCGTCTTTTTGTTGTTTCTTCTGTCTTTGTTCTACACTTAATCTATTACAAAATCTAGTACAATATACTATTCTAATTATACCATTCTCTTACATAACTATTAATTAGTTTATCGATATCTCTTTTCCAGCCAATGATCCAGCCAATTGATCCCATATCTTAAAGTATTCTGAATTCTCTCTTTCTTTAATTATCAAAGTTAATCTGTTCATTTCTGCACATTCTAAAAAAAATTAATTACTTCTTCTTCTGAAGATATTTTCTCTGCTTTCCAATTTTGCGCAAAAACAATCCTTGTAGCTGTTATTACATGTATAATCAAATAAATATTTTCTTTGCTAATTTTTTCTGGGAGGATATCCAATAAGAACAGCTTTGGTTTTAAATCAATATGTTGTTGTATTATTTCTTCTAACCATAGCTTAATTTTATTCCAACAGTTTTTAGCTTCTGGGCATGTCCACCACATATTATAATAAGATCCTGGTAACTGGTGACATTTCCAACATTTAGCTGATTTATCTTTAAACATTTTGCCAGTTTCTCAGGGGGCATATGCCATCTATAAAACATTTTATATTGATTTTCTTTATATGCTGTGGACATAGTTAACTTGTAATTCCTTTCCTGTTGCCATTTATCTAGATCAATTGAATATCCAAAATTCTTTGCCCAGGCTATCATTGTTTTCTTTACTTGTTCTTCCTCTAGTTCAATACCCAATAAAAAGTTATAATTTTTTTAAATTAGTTTATCCTCCATTCCCATGAGTATCCTATCCAACTCTGTCTTTTCTAAATAGAAACCATATAGTTTAAGATCTTTTTCATAATTTGTTTGTATTTGCATATACATATACCAATCCATCTCAATGCCCTGTTCTTCCAATTCTTGTTTCCCCTTCAATTCCCCCTTGTCTGTTAATAACTCCTTGTATCTAACAATATTTCTAAAATTAAACATATTTGGGTGTGTTAAAGCTTCCACTGTTGATAACCATATTGGTATTTTCAAATAATATTTGTCTATAACTTTCTCCCATACCAATAGCAATGTGTTTCTTATATAATGTGTTTCTTATACACTGTAAGCCGCCCTGAGTTTCGGAGAAGGGCGGGATATAAATGTAAATAAATAAATAAATAAATAAATAATGTCTGTGAAAGTACATATGCATCTTACTTCTACCATATCATAAAAATTCATGCCACCCCAATTGTAAATCATGTCCTTCCAAAGTTAATAGTCTTGTATTTCTTAATCCAATCCATTCCTTCATCCAAGTCAATGCTGCTGCCTGGTAATATAGTTCCCAATTCGGCAGTCCAAATCCACTGTGTGGCCTCGCATCCTGTAACATTTTTACACTTATTCTTGTTTTTTTCCCTTGCCATATAAATTTCCTTATTATCTTATTTAGATGTTGAAAGTAAGTCTTTTCAATTTTTATTGGTACTGTCTGAAATAAAAATAGTAGTCTCGGTAATATATTCATCTTAATTGTTGCAATCCTTCCCATAAATGACAGTTGTTTTTCCATTTCTCCAAAATTTTCTCAGTTTGATCTGTCAGTTTGTAGCAGTTATCCTCTTCTATCGTTACACATCTTTTTTTTAATTGAAAAAGTTTTACAAAAAAATCTTTTTCAACAATTATCCCCCCCACTTCCCTCCCCCTCCCCTCTCCCCTCCCCCCTCCCCCTCCCCTCGACCTTTCCTCCCACTCCACCCCCGAGACTTCCCAGAGCAAAATACAGGGTATTACATCTAACAATCAAAAGCTAAAATACAACAATAAACCATCACCCATAACTTCTCCTTTCCCTTTTGCAACCCTAACTCCCCTTTCCCATTTAAACAAATACATTAATACAGTACAATTCCTACAATCACTCATAAGCTATTTGATACTTTTTAGTCTGATATTTGTTTTGAATATAATCAATCCAACTTCTCCATTCCAATATATATCTTTCTTGTGAATAGTCTTTCAAATACGCTGAAATTTTTGCCATTTCTGCTAAGTTCGATACTTTAAGTGTCCATTCTTCAATTGTAGGAATCGTTACACATCTTGATGTTTGGTATATTCCTAAGTATTTACCTTTTTTCACAACTTGTATATCTAATTTCTCTTTTATCTCTCTCTTTTGCTTTTCTGTGATGTTTTTCCCCAATATTTTAATTTTCTCTTTATTTATTTTTAGGCCAGATACCTTTTCATAGCTCTCTATTTGTTCTAATAATTTGGGACCCATTCGAGGTTCTTCCTAAATAAATACTAAATCATCAGCAAAGGCTTGCAATTTATACTCTTCTTTTTTAATTTTCATCCCTTTTATCTCTTCATTTTGTTTAATATTTCTACTTAGAACTTCTAAAGTCAAGTTAAATAACAATGGTGATAAAGGACATTCTTGTCTTGTACCCTTTGTTAGTTTAACATTTTCTGTCATTTCTTCATTCATCATTATCTTAGCTGATTGTCTTTCATAGATTGTTTTTATGGTGTTTATAAATCTCTCCCCAAATTCCATTATTTGCAGTTGTTCTATCATAAATTGCCAGTTCACATTATCAAAAGCTTTTTGAGCATCTAAAAACACCATTGCCATTTGTTTTTCTGAATGTATCTCACAATATTCCAACGTGTTTAAAATTATCCTCATATTATCTCTAATTTGTCTCTTAGGTAAGAAACCATTTTGATCCATATGAATAAATTCATTTAACAGTCATTTTAGCCTATTCATCATCATCAAAAATCTTATAGTCCACATTTAATAACGAAATTGGTCTATAATTTTTTATCAATTGTAGATCTGCATCTTCTTTGGGTATGAGTGTTACATAGCCTCCCTCCATGAGTCTGGCATTTTTGCTTTCCTTAAAATTCATTAAATAGATCCAGCATTACATTGCTCATCACTTCTTGTAGTGTTTTATGTAATTCCACAGGGAGTCCATCCGGTCCTGGTGCTTTGCCATTTTTTTGTCTTTTAATTGCTTCTTTCAATTAGAATAGAATAGAATAGAATAGAATAGAATAGAATAGAATAGAATAGAATAGAATAGAATAGAATAGAATAGAATAGAATAGAATTGGCCAAGTGTGATTGGACACACAAGGAATTTGTCTTGGTGCATATGCTCTCAGTGTACATAAAAGAAAAGATACCTTCATCAAGGTATCAAGGTATCTTCAAGGTATCTTCATCAATTCCATCATTGTTATTCTTTCTTCTAGCATTCCTTTGTATTGTTCGGTTATTTTCGGTAAATCTGATTTTTCAAGATATTTTATTATCCCTTCCTTCGAGATTTCCTCCTGGTGGTAAAGCTTTTCATGGTATTTTTGAGGTTTTTTTTAAATTTCTTTTTGTCACAACAGTATACACAAACAATTGTCATAGATAAAACAACATATTTTGAAGAAAATATATATGTATATATATGTAAAAAATATGCATCAACTATATCAATTTGATATAATGAAGGGAACAATAGGACAGGAATGGTAGGCACTTTTGTGCTCTTATGCACGCCCCTTATAGCCCTCTTAGGAATGGGGTGAGGTCAATAGTAGACAGTTTTTGGTTGAAGATTTTGGGATTTTGAGTAGAGACTATGGAGTCAGGTAATGAGTTCCAAGCATTAACAACTCTGTTACAGAAGTCATATTTTCTGCAATCAAGTTTGAAGCGGTTGACATTAAGCTTGAATCTATTTTTTGCTCTTGTAATATTGTGATTGAGTTATTATTGAGTTATTATCTTCTTTTCTATAATGTAATTTCCCTTTTTCATCTTGTAAATATTTTATTATTTTCTTTTCCTTCTCTCTTTTATTTTATATGCTAACCATCTTCCTGGTTTGTTTGCATTTTCAAAAAAATATGTTTGGATACTTTTAATTTGTTTCCTATTCATTTACATTTATTTCATTTTTTTCAATTCCATTCGTTTCTTGATTTTATTTTGATTGTCTTTTTGAAATTCTTTCTCTAAGTTCTTTTATTCCTCTCCCAATTTCTTCTATTTTTGTCTTTTCTTTCTATTCTTTTTTCCCAAATATGTTATTGCTAAACCTCTGATATTAGACCATGTCGTGCCTTTGTGGCCTCTGACCCGGCATAGGTCTCAACCAGCTCCTTGGTTCTCTGAGGAACTGAGGGAGATGAAACGCCAGAGAAGACACCTAAAGAGTGTCTGGAGATCCAGCCGTTCGGAAGCTGATCGGACACTAGTTAGGTCTTTTAGTAGGACCTACCTAGTGGCACTAAGGGAAGCAAGGCGTTCTTACGTCTCCTCCCTCATTGCGTCGGCAGATAACCGCCCGGCCGCCCTGTTTCGGGTGACCCGCTCTCTCCTTCATCAGGAGGTGCGGGATGACCCCTTACAGGGAAGGGCCGAGGAGTTTAGTGGTTATCTATACGATAAAATCATTCAGCTTCGGTCTGGATTAAAATTGGGATTTTAATGGTCTGGATTAAAATTGGGATGATCCAGGTGAGATGTCAAGAGACCTGTCTTGTCGAGATTGTTTGGGATGAATTTGATCCTGTGGCTCCCGAGGACATGGACAGGTTACTGGGGAGGTTGAATGCCACCACATGTTTACTGGACCCATGCCCCTCCTGGTTGGTGCTGGCCACACAGGAGGTGACACGAGGCTGGCTCCGGGGGATTATCAATGCTTCTCTGTTAGAAGGGGTTTTCCCTGCCGCCTTGAAAGAGGCGGTGGTGAGGCCCCTCCTCAAGAAGCCTTCCCTGGACCCAGCTGTTTTGGGAAATTATCATCCGGTCTCCAACCTTCGCTTTGTGGCGAAGGTTGTAGAGAGTGTGGTGGCATGTCAATTACCCCGGTACCTGAATGAATCTGTCTATCTGGACCTGTTCCAGTCCGGCTTTCGGCCCGGTTATAGCACGGAGACGGCTTTGGTCACGTTGGTTGATGATCTCTGGAGGGCCAGGGATAGGGGTTTTTCCTCTGCCCTGGTCCTATTAGACCTCTCAGCGGCTTTTGATACCATCGACCATGGTATCCTGCTGCACCGATTGGAGGGATTGGGAGTGGGAGGCACCGTTTATTGGTGGTTCTCCTCCTATCTCTTCGATCGGTCGCAGACGGTGTTGACAGGGGGGCAGAGGTCTTCCCCGAGGCACCTCACTTGTGGGGTGCCGCAGGGGTCGATTCTCTCGCCCCTCCTGTTCAACATCTATATGAAGCCGCTGGGTGAGATCATCAGTGGCTTTGGGGTGAGGTACCATCTGTACGCTGATGATACTCAGCTGTACTTTTCCACCCCGGGCCACCCCAATGAAGTTATCGAAGTGCTGTCCCGGTGCCTGGAAGCCGTACGGGTCTGGATGGGGAGAAACAGGCTCAAACTCAATCCCTCCAAGACGGAGTGGCTGTGGATGCCGGCACCCCAGTACAGTCAGTTGCAGCCGCAGCTGACTGTTGGGGGCAAGTTACTGGCCCCGATGGAAAGGGTGCGCAACTTGGGCGTCCTCCTGGATGGACGGCTGTCTTTTGAAGATCATTTGACGGCCGTCTCCAGGAGAGCTTTTTACCAGGTTCGCCTGGTTCACCAGTTGCGCCCCTTCCTAGACCGGGGTGCCCTATGCACGGTCACTTATGCGCTCATCACATCTCGCTTGGATTACTGCAATGCTCTCTACATGGGGCTCCCCTTGAAGAGCATCCGGAGGCTTCAGTTGGTTCAGAATGCAGCTGCGCGAGTAATAGAGGGAGCCCCTTGTGGCTCCCATGTGACACCTCTCCTGCGCAGACTGCACTGGCTACCTGTGGCCTTTCGGGTGCGCTTCAAGGTTTTGGTTACCATCTTTAAAGCGCTCCATGGCATAGGGCCAGGTTATTTACGGGACCGCCTGCTGCCATCGACTACCTTCCACCGACCCGTACGCTCCCACAGAGAGGGACTCCTTAGGGTGCCGTCCACCAGGCAGTGCCGACTGGCGACCCAGGGGAAGGGCTTTCTCTGTGGGGCCCCCACCCTCTGGAACGAGCTCCCCCCAGGACTGCGCCAATTTCCTGACCTTCGAACCTTCCGCCGTGAGCTTAAGACACATCTATTTATTTGTGTGGGGTTGGCCTAGAGTTTAGTTTTAAAATTAGTTTTAAATGGGGTTTTGTATTATTTTAACAATAGTTTTAAATTTGGCCTAATGTAATAAGTTTTTTAAATGTTGTTTTAACTTGTATTTATTCTTATGTTTTCTATGTTTTATAAGGCTGTAAACTGCCCTGAGTCCTTCGAGAGATAGGGCGGTATAAAAATTTGAATAATAAATAAATAAAATAAATATACTTTCATTGTGTCCATACATTCTGAAGTGATGTGTCCTCTTTATTTATTTTGAAGAAAAAGTCTAATTCTTTTTCCATAAACTGTTGAAATTCCTTTTCATTTAATATTGTTGCATTCAAAGTCCATCTTGTCTCTTTCTTTTGACCTTTCCATATTATTGTCATTGGATTGTGGTCCGCCCATATTTGATCCAATATTTACTTCTTGTATGTTATCTATAAGGTTTGTTGTCATCCATATCGCATCTATCCTTGACCACGACAAATGTCTATTTGAATAGAAACTATATTGTTTTTCTTTCAAGTGTTTTTGTCTCCAAATATTTTGCATACTCAGTTCTTTTATCATTGTAAAAAAGGATTTCGGTAATGTTTTTCTAGCCTTTTTATTTGTCTTTATTGTTTTGTAGTCCAAGTCTTCATCAATTACAGCATTGAAATCGCCCATTATACATATATGTTCATAGTCCACTTCTAGGATTTTTCCATGTAATCTACCATAAAATTGTTCTTGTTTTTCATTTGGTGCATATAGTGCTATCAAAAGTATTTGTTTAAAGTTCATTTTTATTTCCACCATCAGAATCCTGTCTTCTTCATCCTCAAAAAGTAATGTAGGTTCTAATTTTTCTTTAATATACAGAGCTACTCCTCTTTTACTCTGTTGTATCAATGAAGTAAATAAGACTCCTAATTTTGGATATGTTAATAATTTTATATGTTGCTTTCTAATGTGTACTTCTTGTAAACATGTAATGTCTCTTTTGAAATTACTTTATTTAAGGTTCTATTTCTTTTTGTAGTCGCATTCATCCATTTATATTTATTGGTATTGCTTTTATTTCTTCTTCCATGTCTTACTTATTACTAGTTTTTAATTTCATTGCCCTTGTCTCTCTTTGTTCCATTGGATCATTTGCTCTTGCTCCTTTTCTTAACAGCCTTTCTTCCTGTTTCTTTGAGCTTTCTTCTTTTTCTTTCACTTCCTCTTCAAAAAATTGTTTTGTCTTGCCTGCTGCTCCCGCATCTTCTTCCAGTGGTCCACAGAATCGTTCATAAAATAGCTTTGCTTTTTCAATTGAATCTGATCTGTGTCTTTGTTCTTGCCATGTCACCAACATCCCTTCAGGTATTAACCATCTGAAATTCACTCCTTTTGATATTAAAAATGTTGTTAAGAAATAATATTCTCTCCTCAGATCTCTGACTCTTCTAGGTATTTGTCTCAGTACCACAATTTCTTTATCTTTATATTTCAATGCTGTATTTCTTGCTGCTTGTAATATCTCCATTTTCAATGCTTTCTTTGTAAATCTTACATGTACTTCTCTTGGTAGTTTATTTCTCATTGCATATCTTATATATACTCTGAAAGCTTCATCAATCTCGTTCAGGATCTTTTCCTTAGGTGGTTCTAGCACTTCTGTTAGTATCTCAGCAATTGCCTGGGGTAAATTTTCTCCATTTTCTTCCTCTGTATTTTGAAATCTTAGATAAAAATCAGAGTGACCCATTTCCAATGAAATAATTGTTTTTTCTTGAAATTTATCAGCTGATATGAGTTTTTCTTCTAATTCCTCAAAAGAAAGCTGTCATTTCAGCTTTTTCTTCTACTTTTTGGATTCTCTCTACATTTTTCCCAATCATTTCTTTTATTTTTTTCAAGTCCTGTTTCAGATCATCATGAAGCAATTGCATCAAATATTTTAATTCCATCATCTCCTAAATTTTCTGTGCTTCTGTCAATGAAGGGCTTGCTATTGAATGTAGATGTGCTGTAAATTTCTTCATTCTTTAGAAAAAAAATTATAATCCACTTATGGTTTATTTATAATCCAAATATCTAATCGTCCCCGATGGTTGGATTACTAAAAATCAAAAATAGTAAAGATAAAATATAAAAAAGAAAGAAAAAAAAAGAAAAATCTCAATCAACCACCTCCCCAGAAAAATCAAAAATCCATATAGCCAAAAAGAAAAGGAAGAAAAATAATTAACACAAAAAATAAGAAAATAGAAATCCTAACAGGCAAAAAGAAATTTAAAAAAGAAGAAAAAAAGAAAAACTTTCTTCTGACTCTTCTTGTCTTAATCCAAATTCATGCCAGTCCAGATTTTTTCAATCCAATGGCAAGAGAATGTATTAAACAAACCCCCCCCACAAAAAAAGAAACAACAAAATGAAGAGTAAAGTGCTTTTTACTTATCCACCAGCAAATCTCAAAACAAAATACTTCAAAGTATTTACAAATAAGTAAATAAAAAACTATGTGCAAGCATAAAAGATAATAAAAAACTAAAAACTAAAATTAAAATTTGGAGTCCAGTCTTCTCTCATGCACATCTGTTTTCTTATCATCCAACCAAAATGTAAAGGTCAGCCTTAGTTAAAATTTCTTCAAAATCAAAGTCCTTTTCCTTCTGCCACTAGATGGCACTGCAGGCTTTCTTATTCAGCAAAGCACAGTACTTTCAATATTTTCAGTTTTTAGTTAAAAATGTTCAAAGTTTCCTTTTGTTAATTACCACCATTCCATCAGATTTAAATTAGAATGGGATTCAATCTTCATCAACTAGCTAATCCACATTCTTATTTCTTTTTTTTTAAACGTTCCCCAACTTTTCTTTTCTCAGAGCAAAATTTTTTATTTTCCATAATAATTCCCACAATTTGACCAGTGTACAATACAATCACTTATCCAACAATCGATCCTATACTCAAATTATACTCCATCAGGGCTGCTCGACCGCCACTCCCTCCCTTAATCCTTTCTACCCTTCTCATCCTTCTTCGACTTTCCCCACCATCCTTCTTCTCGCTTTCCTAATTCCCCACCTCTTTCCCACTTCTCACTACCATCCTTTCTAACCCTCTATCTTCTCCTTGTTCTTCTCCTCCTATCCTTTCTTCTCCCTCCCTTCTTTCCTACCTACCTACCTGCCTACCTACTTTCTTCCTTCTTTACTCCTCTTTCCTTACCCTTTCCCTTCGGGAGTGGTTACCGAGCAATCCCGACTTTACACCATTCCAACTTGTTTAATTCTACCATTATTCCTGTACAATGGCAACCAATCAATTTATAGTCTTTCCCTTCCCCCCCCCCATTTCCCCTCTCCTCCCCCCCCCCTGAGACTTCCCAGAACAGAATACAGGGTATTGTAACTAACAAACATAATCTAAAATATAACATAAAACATATTCCATTTCACACCATCACACTATCAATTCCCTTCTTTCTTAAACTAATACATAGCAATTCCTAACTTCACTCAAAAACTAATTGATATTTTTTAATCTGATACTTATTTTGAATATAATCAATCCACTTCCTCCATTCCAAAATATATTTTTCTTGTGTACAGTCTTTCAAGTAGGCAGAAATTTTTGCCATTTCTGCTAAATTTGATACTTTACTAATCCATTCTCCAATTGTAGGTAAGTCTTCTTTCTTCCAATATTGTGCAATCAATAGTCTTGCAGCAGTTATTAAATTCAAAATCAGTTTTGTCTCTATAACAGTGCAATCTGGAATTATTCCTAATAAAAAGAACTGTGGAACAAACTTGATCTTCTTTTTCAAAATGTTCTGCATAATCCACCATATTTTAATCCAAAAAGCTTTAACTTTTTTGCAAGTCCACCATATATGATAATAAGTAGCATCCTCACAATCACATCTCCAACATTTTGCTTTCACATTTGGATACATACATGACAGTTTTTTAGGATTTAAATGCCATCTATAAAACATTTTATAAAAATTTTCTCTTAAATTTTGTGCTTGTGTAAATTTAACATTCCTCACCCAAATTTTCCCCCATGTTTCTAACATTATAGGTTGTTGAAAATTTTGTGCCCATTTTACCATACAATCTTTAACCAACTCCATTTCTGAATCAATTTCAACCAACACATTATATAATCTTTTTATATGCTGTTGACCTTGATCTTTTATTTGTTTTACCAAGTTATCATCACTTTGCCTTATACCAATTTTCTGATCTATTTTCCATCTAGATTGCAATTGTCCATACTGGAACCATGTATAATTTCTCCCTTCATCCCTCAATTTCTCCCTAGATTTTAACTGTAATTCCCCTTTTTCCATAGTCAAAAGCTCTTTGTAAGTGATAACTTCCATTTTTTGTAATATATTTATATTCTCTATCATATGTCTGGGGATGGTCCATATTGGTATCTTTCCATCTAACTTATATTGATATTTTTTCCAAACCCTCAACAAAGCAAATTATTCTTAAATGTCTTATCAATTTTCTTGTCATATATTACATATGCATGCCATCCATATAACAAACCATAACCTTCTATATTCAAAATCCTTTCCTCTGTTAAATTAATCCAATCAGAAATTAAAGTTAAAACAACTGCATCATAGTACAATTTCAAGTTAGGCATTTTTAAACCCCCTCTTTCCCTAATGTCTTGCATTATTTTTAACTTTATTCTCGGTTTTTTACCCTTCCATACAAAATTATTAATCCCTTTTTGCCATTCTTGTAAATTTGCATCTTTCTTCAATATTGGAATCATTTGAAACAAAAATAAAAATCTAGGCAAAACATTCATTTTTATAGCTGCCACTCTTCCCAACAATGATAATTGTAGCTTCTTCCAATTCTCCATTTCTTTAATTACTTTTCCCCACAATACCTCATAATTATTTTTATATAATTTTACATTCGATGCTGTAATATATACTCCTAAGTATTTAACCTTTTTAACTACTTCATATCCAGTTATTCTTTCTAGTTCTTCCCTCTGATGTGTATTCATATTTTTAATTATCATTTTTGTCTTCTGTTGATTCACTTTAAACCCAGATACCTTACTATACTGATCAATTGTCTCCTTCAGATATACAGCTGAATGTATTGGTTGAGATAAAGAAACAACCAGATCATCTGCAAACGCTCTTAATTTATAATCTTGATTTTTAATTCTAATTCCTTTTATTCGATCTAAACCACGATATTACTCAATAATATTTCCAAAGTTAGAATGAATAATAATGGTGACAAGGGACATCCTTGTCTAGTCCCTTTCTCAATCTTGAAAGATTCTGTTAATCCACCATTTACTATTATTTGAGCTGTTTGCTTTTGATATATAGCCTTAATTGCTTGAATAAAATAATCCCCAAATTGCATTTTTTCTATTACTTTAAACAAAAACTGCCAATCCAATCTATCAAAAGCTTTTCCGCATCCAAAAGAAGAATGCTGCTGAGACCTGGCTGTTTCTTTCCAAATATTCAAGTAAATTTACAATTTGTCTCATATTATATCTCATCTGTCTCCCCTTAATAAATCCTGTTTGATCATTATGAATTAATTGACTCATCAGTGGCATCAATCTATTCGCTAATATCTTAGCAAATATCTTATAATCAGTATTTAAAAGCGATATTGGCCTATAATTCTCTGGTTTAACACCATCTCGATCTTCTTTAGGTATTAATGAAATAAAAGCTGTCCTCCATGAAGGAGGAGCTTCTCCTCCCCTTTGTATTCTGTTAAATAACTCCTTAAGTGGTACAATCATCTCATTTTGTAAATTTTTATAATAAGTAGTTGTCAAACCATCTGTACCTGGTGCTTTATTCGCTTTAAGCTGCTTAATTGCAAACACTATTTCCTCTGAAGAAATTAATTGATTCAACTCTTCCCTTTGATCTACTGTAATTTCTAAGAAACCGTGATCCTGTAAATATCTATCTATATCTTTATCATTAATCACATCTCTAGAATATAACTTAGTATAATATTCTAAAAAAGCTTTTTTAATCAAATTTTGCTGATATACTTCCTTACCTCTATATTCTATTTTATCAATTATACGTCGTTTCTCTTTCTTTCTTAATAAATATCCTAACCACCTTCCAGGTTTATTAGAATTATTAAACAAATTGTGTTTTGCATATTGTAAATTAGTTGCCACCTGATCTGCCATTAGCATATTAAATTGACCTCTTAATATATTTATTGACTCTTTTATTTTACTATCTCCTGGATTACATACCAATAACTGCTCCTTCCTTTTAATTTCCTCTTCTAATTCTTTTCGCCTTTTGTGCAATCTATTTCTGTATTTATTATTCATCTCTAATAAAATTCCCCTCATATAAGCTTTGCTGGTGTCCCAAACTATCTCTATAGGTGTCCCTTTATCCATGTTCAAAGAAAAAAATTCCTTCATTAGAATTTTACATTCATTTACATTTTGTTCATATTTAAACAAGTTCTCATTCATCCTCCATGACCTCCTGGCCTTTTTTTCCTGATCTAGCTCAATCCAAACCGGGCTATGATCAGACAAAGTTCTAGAACAAATTTTTGTCTTCTTCACTCTGAAAAACAAATCATTGGTAATTAAAATAAAATCGATCCTAGAAAAAGATTGATGTCTGTCAGAAAAAAATGTAAAATCTCTCTTTTTCATTGCGTTCTTGCCATACATCTCTGAATTCTAAATCTTCCATCAAATCAAAGAAGGCCTTTGGCAGTTTTACACGATTGGAAATATTTCTAAGACTTCTTTTATCTTTCTGGATATCCATCACTCCATTCCAATCACCCATTAATATATAAGTTTTATAATCCCAAGATGTTATTCTTTTATGTAAAAACTTATAAAATTTTTCTTGTTGATGATTTGGTGCATAAACTCCTATTAAAAGTATTTTTCTCCCCTCCAATAAAAGTTCAATAGCAATATATCTTCCTTGATTATCCGCCTCAATTAATGTTGCAGATAAATTACTCTTTATATAAACAACTAGTCCATTCTTCTTTTCTGTAGCAGATGCAACAAAATGTATTCCCAATTTTGAATTTATCAAATATTTCTGGTCTAATGTTCTAATATGTGTTTCTTGTAAACATACAATGTCATTTTTAAATTGCTTCAAATAATGAAATATCTTTCTTCTCTTTTGTGGTGAGTTTAATCCATTAACATTCCAAGATAGAAGTCTAATTGCCATTATCAGCAATCGGAAACTTTTGAAGCACCAGCCTCAAATCATATCTTTCTTTGGGCCTTGCTCCTCCCACTGTTTCCATCTTGGTAATAGCAGATTGAGCCTGTTGAGCCTCTTCTTCTTGTTCCTTGCGTTTAACAGTCGCTCTTGTCATCCTTGGCTCTTTTGGAATCTCTGATCCCATCTTAGACACATCCAACGCTTGTAAAAGGTCTTCTTCCATTACTATCACTACTTTTTCTTTAATTTCGCCTTCCTTTCTCCTACCATCCGGAGACGGTAGACTTCCAGCTTTGAGCACATAAGCATAAAACTCTCGTGCTTTACTGACTGTATTAAGACGATGTGCTTTCCCTTCATAGTAAACTATTATACCAGTTGGGATGTCCCATCTATATTCAATCTGACGTTTTTTAAGTTCGTTCACCAAAAAAGCGAACTCCTTCCTACCTCTCAACATTTTGGGGGGAATTTCCTTTAGTATTAAAATATCTTGACCAGCCGCTTGAATCTTGTCTCCTTTAAAAGAAGCTTCTAAAATCTCATTTCTCACTGTTCTAGTAGTAAAATAAATAACAATGTCTCTCGGAAGATTTCTTTGTCTTGCTATCCAGGAATTCACATGATAAATTTTATCAATATGAAAAGCCACATCTGCTGGCCGAACTGCCAAAATCTCTGCAAAGGCCTCAGAAAAAAATTGCTTCAAATTCTCTTGTTTATGTTCTTTCAGACCACGTATCGTAAAGCAAGTTCCATAGCTCTATATTGTACCAAAACAATTTCATCATCAACTCTATCCATTTTACTTTGAACTACCTCAATCTTATTTTCCAATTTTAAATTAGCTTTCTTTATTTCTTCTACTTCCTGCTCCAGTAAAATCACATTTGATGCCAGACCCTGTACTGCTGACACCAAACCTTCTTTGACTTCTTTATTTCCAATTTGAATTTCTAGCATCTGTTTTTTCATCTCTGACATTTCTTTTGTAATTAATTTAAACTTATCTTCTATCTGAGAAGTTTGCCAATTCATAGCATCATTAAGAGATTCTTTCATAAATTCTTTCAGATTATCCTGAAGTGCTTCCAAATTTAGTGATTTTGTATCTGCTGTATGCGCTGGAGAGACTCCCGGTGTTGATGTTCCTGGGGTTTTTGTAACAGTTGTCTTTAATTGTTTTGCTGCCATCTCTTAAAATTTCTCTTTAACTTAATGTTACGTATAAATCTTCTAAGTCTTTTTTTAAAAAAAAACAGTCTCAATATCTCTTCTCCCTTCTCATTACAATGTTTTAAAAAATCTCCAGCTGGCCTTCAGCAATAAACAGCAAACAATGAGAATTGTAACACTTTCGTTTTCAGCTGCGTAGCTCATTAAAGAACGACCGCCATTTTCGCTTTAAAGTCAACTCCAAAACTTAAAAAAAAATAACAGGGAATTGATTAATTACTTGCTTTTATAGTTAGAGCTCTCCTGTTTCTGTTCAGTCCGGTATTTTCTTCTTTAAGTTAAAATTGGTCCCGGCAGTTGGTCGCGGCAATTAGGTCTGCTAAAGCAGGAAAAAAGCCTCAGATCTCCCCAACTTCTCTTTTCTCAATAGGAAAAGAAAAGAGCTTTTACTTTTGCTCTCCTTGCTGCCAAATTACCGGATGTGAGAGCAAATACACACCCGCTCTTACTCCTCGCTCTCAGCTAGTCTTTTCCACCCTATTCTTTTACAGGTGGGTTTGAAGCAAAACCCTTTTTCTCAAAAAATCAAAGTCTTTCTCACCTCAATGTCACATGTTGTCTCCTTTTTCCTGTTCCATTGCGGCTGCCCCGGCTGCCCCGGCTTCCTAGCGACTTCTATGGTTGCTTCTGCTGGTTTGAGGAGCTTCTTCTGATCCAGCCAGGGAGTTTGCAATCTCCCTGTGCTGGTCAGTTCATGCTCCCCTTTTTTTGTCATCCCTACAGGATGACTTAGGTCACTTAGGCCCCCTGGACAATGGAGATATTGATGGGTCTTCAAGAGGTCTCAAAGAACCCATCATACCACCATGATGCTGGCCCTGCCTCCCAGAGTCAGTTTTCACCAGTTATACCAATATGATTCATTCATTCATTCATTTATTAAACTTCTATACCACCCTTCTCCCGAAGGACTCAGGGCGGTTCACAGCCAACGTAAAACAGAATTCATACAATATATATAGATAAATTAAAAACACTGTAAAAATCTGATTAAATTTTGGCTAACAATTAAAATTAAGTTATTAAAATCAAATAATAAAACCCCAGTTAAAACACAACACATCGCACAGCCCTGCGCGATGAAACAAGAGAGTCTTGAGTTCGCGTCGGAAGGTCCGGAAGTCGGAGAGTGATCGTAACCCCGGAGGAAGCTCATTCCAGAGGGTAGGAGCCCCCACAGAGAAAGCTCTCCCCCTGGGGGTCGCCAGCCAACATTGTTTGGCTGACGGCACCCTAAGGAGACCCTCCCTGTGAGAGCGCATAGGTCAATGGGAGGCTACCGGTGGCAGCAGGCAGTCCTGTAAATACCCCGGTCCTAAGCCATGGAGCGCTTTAAAGCTGGTTACCAACACCCAGAAGATCAATGGCAACCAGTGCAGCCTGCGCAGGAGAGGTGTTATATGGGAGCCACGAGTGGCTCCCTCTATCACCCACACAGCCGCATTCTGGACCAGTTGAAGCCTCCGAGTGCCCTTCAAGGGGAGCCCCATGTAGAGAGTGTTACAGTAGTCCAGGCGGGAAGTGACAAGGGCGTGAGTGACCGTGCACAAGGTGATGTATCTAATACATTGTTCTTTGAGGAATCTACCTGCCGAAGTTCTTCTTTCTATGGTGCATTACCTGGAACACTGACAGGTTTCTTATTTTATTTACATTATGTTCTGATTATATTAACATGTTTCATGTAGCAATGATAGATACCGCTATCTAGTCAAACAAGTGTGAGGATAGATAGATAGATAGATAGATAGATAGATAGATAGATAGATAGATAGATAGATAGATAGATAGATAGATAGATAGGGTAGTTAGATAGGTAGATGAGAGATAGATAAGAGAGGGAGAGGGAGAGAGGGAGAGAGAGAGAGAGAGAGAGAGTTTATAATATTATAATATTCAATCTCTAAAATTTTTTAATTGATTTGCATCCTGCTACATTTCCAGAATTTTGTTTATACTATCCTATCTATTATGAGGACAATAACAGTTCTTGTCAATACCAAGCCAATAAGCAACCTGAAAATGCTCTTGTTTTAATCAAATTGACGAGCATTCCTTTATGAAAATTATGGTTTTCGCTCATAGTCAGATATTTAGTCTGGATTATTATTATGGCTGGTTATACAGTCAGCCCAATATTTAGGCTGGATTTGGCATTTTTATCCACCTGTTGAGCCCTTCCCCAAAAACTTGTTTGATTGTGTAAAAGATATTGTCCAAGATGTAAGCTATTACTAGTAAAACTGGCTTTTGCAATTGACTGAGACTGATTTTGTCAATGCTGATGATGTTCATTCTAATACATGCATCCAGTATTTTTTTTTATTCAAAAAGTTTTACAGAAAATTTCCCCCCCTTCCCCCCTCCCCTCCCCCCTCCCTTCACAACCCCCCTCCCCCCCCCCGACTTCCCGGAATGAGCACAAGGTATAGTTAAAAATAAAACAAACATATGCTAAAAAAATTTCGTCCCAACTTAATTATACCCCTACAATCATCAATTCCTTAACTTCCCCCGAAAACAATCAAAAATAATACATCATAATCATTCAAAAACAGTCTGATAACTCTTAGTCTGATATCTACTTTGAATATAGTCAATCCATTTTTTCCATTCCTTTAAGTATCTTTCTTGCGTGTTGTCTTTCAAAAAGGCTGATATCTTCGCCATCTCAGCCAAATTGGCAACTTTCAATATCCATTCTTCTATTGTAGGTACTTCTTTTTCCTTCCAGTATTGTCCTATTAGTAATCTTGCTGCTGTTATTAGATTTAAAATCAATTTAATCTCAATTACTGTACAATCCATAATAATTCCCAACAGAAAAAATTGCGGCAGGAACTTTATCTTCTTTTTCAAAACATTTTGTAAAATCCACCAAATTTTTATCCAAAAGGCCTTCATATCCTTACAATAATAATAATAATAATAATAATATTTTAATTTGTATACCGCCCTTCTCCCGAAGGACTCAGGGCGGTGAACAGGCAGATAAAATATAGATACACACAATAATTAAAAATAAGTCCACCAAATATGAAAATATGGCATGCATCCAGTATTGACATGTTCCCAAATAATTTAACAACTTGTTCTCTGCCCTTATGACCAGTTGGGTGGGCATGGCTGGATTTACATGTGACTGGGTGGGCATGACCAACTTGACATCACTCACATCGAGGGGTACTTCAGCTTGCTTGGCCTCTTGTGACCGTGGGGATGCTGCAACAGTCATAAGTGTGAAAACGGTCATAAGTCACTTTTTTCAGTGCCATTGTAACTTTGAATGGTCATTAAATGAACTGTTGTGAGTCAAGGATTACTTGTACAAAAATACAAAAAATTTCTTTGCTTACAAAAAGCTGCCCTAAATACCAATCATTAGATTAGAAATCGGGGAATACATACTGAAGATCAATGACAGTCACAGCCATCATAGAAACCTAAACCATTCTGTCTGAATACCTTCCTTTTCATCAGCAATATCTGCAGCCCAGAGTCCAGTTTGATGTCGCAGCAATACAGATGCAGAGGGATGGGTCTCCATGTTCCCTGTGCTGAATTCTTCCTGTTTGTGGGCTCCGAAGGGAGCCTAAGCCACCCTGAAGGGCCGGTGAAACAAAGAGGAGTACCCTGTGAGGTCGGGGAGAGTCGCAGCTCTCCTGTCTGACCCAGGGTTTTTTCTTTCCTCTCAGCCATGGCAAGAAAAAGAAGCAGCCTAAAGATGGCCACTATAAAGCTGGGACAAACCAAAGAATAACAGCTAAGACTGGTGCTGCAGAGAAGGTGAGCAGTGGTGGAACTGGGGGAGATGACTCTTCTTTTTTCTTAAATTGAACCCCAAGAAATAATCTGAACTATTTGACCAGAATTGAGTGTTAAAGCAGCACCTAAGCATTTTGGGACATTTTGGGAAAACAAAATACATAACTGAAAATAAGAGCTGTAGGAGAATAAACAGCAGACTATGAAATAAACAGATTTCTAAACTGGGAAGAAACGCTACTGGGAAGGTTTTTTTAAACATAGCAAACTGAAACAGACAGTGCCACCTGCTGACAAAAGAGGAAATTACAAGGAAGTGATTTAGATAAAGAGACACTTGAATACCATATTAGAAGATTGAATTTGCAAAGAGAATATAACAGGTTTTTTGATAACTTCTGGGGACTACTTGAATGGAAGGTTTAATCTGATCAGTTTTCTTTGTACTGGAATGTACCTGGGTGCCATACTGTTCATGCATTGATTTGACAGCTTTATGAAAAATGAAAAAATAAAAAACTTGAAAATGAAAAAGAAATACCTGCAACTCAGAATTACAAACCAGGCAGGGTGCCAGAGCACCTTGAGAAATTAAAATGGTTAAAATGCAATGATAACTATCAGCAGCCAACTCTTGCTCATAAAGTGAAACCCTTTAGCAGAGAGGTCATTTAAGCTCTCCAGAAAGTGGATGGGCATACTTGGGCTACAAAATGCCAAGCTAAAGTGACAAATTAACAAAGTATATAGGGGACCCAGGTTCAAGTCTCTCTCTTCCCAAGCTTATCAGGATCACAATAAAATTAGTATATGCCACAAATATCTAAATAAACTTCAAGCCTGTGTTGGAAGAAATATCCATCTGGTTCAGTTCCAAGCTGGGAGAAAGACACTGGAAACATGGAGGCTGATTGGAAAGATGGTTTAATGATGAAGCAGAATTACATGGGTGGTTCTACTGCAGCTGACCACATGGAATTGAGAGTACGGGGTTTTTCTACCTTTTCTTGGGCTTTGAACTTGAGCTTCCTCTTCCTGTGAAAGAACATGTATTCTATTGGTCGTTGCCAGACTCCCATGGAGCCATGTATCTGGCTCTGTAGGTTGTCTGAGAAGTTTGGTTGAAGTTTGGACTCTGAGATGATATAATGTGTCTTGTGTCCTGAAAAGGTGTTGGGCAATTCCTATTGTGTCTTTATGTCTTTCCTCCTGTTTTGGATCTTGTTCAGAATGGGATTAGCCCTCACTCAAGATCCAAAACTGTCATTTGCTAGACCAATTCTCGATTACAGCTCGCCTGTCTGGAACCCACACCTCATTTCAGACTTTAATACAATTGAGTGTGTCCAGAAATATTTTACAAGAAGAGTTTCCCACTCCTCTGAATACAACAAAATACCTATGCCACCAGACTTGAAATCCTGGGTTTAGAAAATTTAGAACTCATAAAATCATCTGCTACAATGTCCTTCCTGTCAAAGACTACTTCAGCTTCAACCACAACAATACACGAGCACACAGTAGATTTAAACTTAAAGTGAACCGCTCCAATCTTGATTGTAGAAAATATGACTTCAGTAACAGAGTTGTTAATGCCTGGAATGCACTACCTGACTCTGTGGTCTCTTCCCAAAATCCCCAAAGCTTTAACCAAAGACTATCTACTGTTGACCTCACCCCATTCCTAAGAGGTCTGTAAGGAGTGTGCATAAGAGCACCAGCGTGCCTACCGTTCCTGTCCTAATGTTCCCTTTGGTTGTATCCAATTTGTATGGTTATTTCATGCTTATACTTATATATATTGTTGTGTTTGACAAATAAATAAATAAATAAATAAATAAATAAATAAATAAATAAATAAATAAATAAATAAATAAATAAATTTAAAAAAAAAAAAGATTAGGCTAGAAACAATACACACAGGCACACCAGAATGCCTCCTTCCTACCTTTCTGACAGGATTAACCTAGTAAGGTGAGAAAAAGAAAAGGCTGTTGGAAGGAGATTTCTTCCAACAGCCAGTTCGCCCAACTACTCAGAAAGTTAGCTACCAGTTCTCCCGAACCGGCATAAACCAGCTGAATCTCACCACTGAAAACATTGCTTCTTCCTCCTATTCTCTCTATAACAGCAACCTTGTAAGTGAATTGGGCTAAAAGTGAATGACTAGCCCAAGCTGATTTTTCATGCCTAAGTCAGAATTAGAACTCAGTCTCCTGGAAGCAATTATGATAATTAGATGCATAGTGCCTCAGATATATGTCCCTTTGAGGGCAAAGGTTCCTTCTCTGAGAAAGATGTCAAGCAGCCCTTTCTTTTCCACTTTTCTTACAATCCAAATCAATTGCACAGCAACCACAGACAGCACCAACCCTCAACCAACCATGAAAGCCCCCCAACCAGCACTTCACCTCCCAATGACCCTTACCTGATATAACATTCCCATCACAAGACACTCACTTCACACATCCATACCTGAAGCTCTTATAAACACAAGAACACTGACACTGACATCCCCTAAACTCTGCTGAAGATGTTACCTACCCTGGCAGTAAAATGTTTGGAAACCAACCCACAAGCTCAGAGAATGAACTTTCACCTTCATCCTACACCTGGGCTACATATATTTGTCACTATTGCAGATATGTCCCTTTTTTCTGTTTCATAGTTCAAGGAAAGTGTAAAATTTGCCTTTTTCTCCCTTCACATGGCAGCTCTCTAGATCTGCTGGTCTATGCTTTGCTTAAATGCTCATTTTATTTTCAAACAAAGAAATATCAACCTGTGTTTTCTCATTTTGGACTGCTCAATAATTAGCGTTCCTTTTTGAAGTAAGACAATTTGTATAAAATGGCAATTTGTATAAAGCTGCAAAGGATTTTTCATCAAAGCAGAATTGGGACAATATTTTTTATAAATTCAAAAACTGCTGACAATAAGAAATCAGAGGAAGATATTCTCAGATACAGTGCTTGCATTTCTTTTATATTTGCAGCTTAACAAAGTTTAGCTGCAAAAAGGAATTATTTTCTGTGAGCACTGGGGGTGGGGTGAGGAGGATGTAATGTTGGTACTAGCTGAGTTCTTTGCTAGGGTTCTATGTGCAGATTAAGAGGCAGCTCCAAGTTCTAATAAGTCAGTTTCTAGTATTTCAGTCCAAATAATGCTTTGTTAGTTAAGATTTTGTTCAGTACATTGAACTGTTTTTTTAAATAAGTAAGGACATAATTAAAGCAGAATATAACCAAATAGACCGAGCCTTCAAAGATGAAATGAGGAAAGCTAAGGCTTGCAACAAAAGTAAAAAATAACAAAAAAAGCTTCTTCCAACATGTTAAAAAGAAGAAAAAAGTCAAGGAAACTATTGGTCCAATCAGTGGGAGAAAGTGGCAAGAAAGTGACAAGCAATAGCAAGAAAGCAGAACTACTTAACTCATTATTTGAATCTGTCTTTACAAAAAGGGAAAAAAACAGTCCAACCTATCAAAAACAGCACTGCAAAAAACAGATTAGGGACATAAGTTAAAATGGGGGAAATGGTAAGCGAGTACCCGTCTACTCTAGACAAGTCCAAATCACCAGGACCAGATGGATTACAACCAAAGGTTCTGAAGGAACTGACAGACTTGATTTCAGAACCACTGACCTATATCTTTCAAAGATCCTGGACCATCGGGGAACTATCAGAGGACTGGAAAAGAGCTGATGTAGTTCCCATCTTCAAAAAAGGGGAAAAAATAGATCCAGGAAACTACAGACCTATCAGCCTGACCTCAGTACCAGGGGAGATTATCTGGTATTATCAATACCTGAAAAAGGTAATCAAACCATGAATCAGCTAACACCTAGAAGCAAACAAAGTAATAACATGTAATCCTCAATGAAACTACATCTACATGGAGGGAAGTATGCAGTGGGGTACCCCAGTACTCTTCAACATCTTCATCAATGATTTGGACAAGGGGATAGATAGGGAACTCATCAAATTTGCAGATGACACCAAGATGGCAGGAATAGCCAACACTCCAGAAGATAGGCTCAAGATACAGAAGGATCTTGACAGACTTGAACATTGGGCTCTATCTAACAAAATGAAATTCAACAGTGAAAAAAGTAAGGTTCTACATTTAGGCAAAAAACCCAAAATGCACAGATACCATATGTAATGTATCTTTAAGAGTTGTGGAGGGAAAACTGAGCGGGAAAAAGCACGTTGCTGATTGGATGAAGCCTCTGGCTAAACTGTATATAAAGAGAGGGTTTTCCCAGCCCGAGCTGCTGGGTTCACCATATAGTAAAGAGCTGTTGTCACTATCCTGGTCTCCTGCCTCGTTATTGCCCGAATCTAACACTGGCGATGAAGGTGGGATATCGGGGCTAGGAGCGCCAGGAAAAAGCTGAATTCACCAGGAAGACGCGAACCCAGCAAACAAGGGGCGGAAAGCAGCGATGTCCAGCTACACACCGCCAGCGCCATTCGACCCAGCTAAGGAAAAATGGGGGTCATACATGGCTCGTTTCGAGTGTTTCCTCGAGGCGAACGAACTTCAAGGAGTCTCAGACAACAGGAAGCGAGCGTATTTCCTGAGCCACTGCGGTCCAGAGGTTTTCGACACCGCAGAATCGTTGGCGGAGCCAACACCGGTACAATCGGTGCCGTGGCAGACTCTACAGACCATATTGAAAGCCCATTATGCACCAACGCCGTCCAAGTATGTGCAACGGTACGAATTCAGGGAGCGTAGGCAGCAAGAGGGCGAGTCCATCAGCGTATACATGGCAGCCCTGAGGAAAGCCACGAACCATTGCGAGTTCCAAGACTTGGAAGAGGCATTGCTGGAGCAACTCATTCGTGGGGTCAGGGACATCCGTTTGCGACGGCGGCTGCTGTCCAAAAGCAACTTGACGCTGGCAAACGCCTTGGATGAAGCCAGGGCTAATGAGATGTCTACCCAAGCGGCGGAAACCCTACAAAAGCAGGTCGCACCAACGGCTGGTGCGAAATCAACCCCGGTCCACAATGAAGAGGTCCAGGCTGAGTCGGTGAGGAGGAGGAAGGAGTCTTCCACACCGGGAGGCCGGAGAAAGAAGACCGGGGTGACTGCGCGAGTTGTGGAGGGCAACACCAACGGCAACAATGCAAATTTAAGGATGCAACTTGTCGGCGGTGCGAAAGGAAGGGGCACATAGCACAGGTCTGTCGAGCACCCCAACCTTCCCGCCAAAAATTCAAACTGACCAACCAGAGCGCGGGAACGGCGAAGCGGCCCGTGATTGGTCAATTCAAAAAAGGCGCGAAGTTGAATCAGACTGCCGTGAGAGTGGGTCACGCAGCAACACACCTAGAAAAAAAAATCTTTACGAAAACAAAGATTGAGGGGGTGCCGTGCCGATTGGAGGTGGACACAGGCTCAGCGATCACGATCATGTCCTGGGACACTCTCGTGAAAGCCTTACCCACCATCGCAAAGCGCAAGCTGAAAACACAGAAATTAAAGGTACAAGACTACCAAGGGAATCGCATCCCTGTTCGAGGGGTAACGTCCGTCCACGTCGAGTATGGACAATACAAGAAAACTCTGCCCATCACCATAGTCGATGGGACCCTGCCAAGCTTGTTGGGACTGGACTGGTTCCGAGCATTGGGCATGGGAGTGACTGGAATCTTCAGAAACGAAGTCAACCTCAAAGACGCACTCATGAAGGAATTTGGGGACGTTTTCAGAGACTGCCTGGGCAAGTACACGGGGACCCCTATTTCGTTTAACTTAGACCCACAAGTTGCCCCTATTCGTTTAAAGGCTAGGAGGGTCCCGTTCGCCCTTAAGCCCAGGATTGACCGGGAACTGGACAAACTAGTAAACCAGGGAATTCTAGTGCCAGTTGACCATGCTAAGTGGGAGACCCTATAGTCACCCCAGTCAAACCGGACGGGTCGGTCCGGATTTGCGCTGACTATAAGGCAACGCTTAACAAAGCGTTGCAAAGAGTGCTTACCCGTCCGGTGGTACAGCACTTACTGCACTCAATGGGGCAAGGGCAGGTTTTGCCAAGCTAGACTTGGCCCAAGCCTATCAACAGCTGCCTGTAGATAACAGCACAGCCAAGCGCAGACAATTGTGACTCACAGAGGGCTTTTAAGTGTACCCGGTTACAGTTTGGGGTTAGTGTGGCTCCAGGGTTATTTCAGAACCTAATGGAGCGACTATTGCAGGGACTACCAGGGGTGGTACCATACTTTGACGATGTACTGGTATCCGCTGAGAATCTAGAGGAATTAGGGGTAAGGCTGCGAAAAGTTTTGGGCATTTTCCGGTCTGCCGGTCTCAAAGTTAAACTGAACAAATGCCAGATCGGGGTTGAATCTGTGGAATTCCTGGGCTACCGGATAGACAGAAAAGGGATTCACCCCACTGAAAGCAAGGTACGGGCCATCAGGAAGGCCCCGGTTCCAAAGAACAAAACGGAGTTGCAGGCATTCTTAGGTCTGGTCAATTTCTACGCGGTATTCTTAAGAAATAAGGCAACAGTAGCCGAGCCGCTTCATAAATTACTAGCAAAGACGGCTGCATGGTCTTGGGGAAAGGCGGAAGCTAGGGCATTCGAAGGGGTAAAGAATCTCCTATCGAGTGATAGCCTCCTTATCCAATACAATGGCACGCTGCCATTAGTGTTAAGCTGCGATGCATCTCCCTATGGGGTGGGGGCTGTGCTCAGCCACAGGTTGCCAAATGGCACAGAAGCCCCTATTGCATACTACTCCCGAACCATGTCATCAGCTGAAAGGAATTATAGCCAGCTTGATAAGGAAGCCTTGGCTATAGTCTCCGGAGTAAAGAAATTCCATGAATATGTATTTGGTCGTGATTTCGAAATCATCACGGACCATAGACCTTTGCTAGGCCTGTTGGCAGGCGACCGCCCAACGCCCGTGGCACTTTCGCCCAGACTGACCAGATGGACTATCTTCCTAGCGGCGTATTCTTACAAACTACTACACCGGCCAGGGAAGGAATTAGGGCATGCAGACGCCCTGAGCAGATGCCCGTTACCAGAGACTATCGAAGACCCCACTCCGGGGACACCAGTTCTGCTAATTGACTCTTTGGACTCTGGCCCAGTCACATCCAAAGAGGTGGCTCGGGCTTCGTACAAGGACATTACAATAAGGACTGTAATTGGTTGGGTACAAAGAGGTTGGCCCGCTGCGCCGGGCGAGCGTTTTAAAGAATTTGTGAAAAAACGTGGGGAACTCTCAGCTCAAGGGGGGTGCCTGCTATGGGGGATCAGTGGTGATCCCGGAGAAATTGAGGGAAAAGGTATTGGAGCTCCTTCACGAAGGCCACCCAGGGATCGTGAGAATGAAGGGTCTAGCGAGAAGCTATGTGTGGTGGCCCTTAATGGACACGGAAATTGCTGAAAGGGTAGGGAAATGCCAGGCCTGCCAGGAGTCCAGACCGCTACCCCCAACGGCCCCGATTCGGGAATGGGAGAGACCCCAGGGCCCTTGGTCTAGGATCCATATCGATTTTGCCGGCCCCTTCCACGGCCAAACATTTCTGGTAGTAGTCGATGCCTACTCCAAATGGCTGGAAATCATTCTCATGAGATCCATGACAGCCGAGGCCGTGATTTCAGTCCTACGGCACCTATTTGTAACCCACGGGTTACCCGACACTTTAGTCTCCGATAATGGCCCGCAATTCACGGCAACCCAGTTTGAGGGGTACTTGGCAGAGGAGGGCATCCGACATGTCCTCTCGGCGCCTTTCCACCCTGCGACGAACGGCCTTGCAGAACGTTTCGTTCGGAGCGCAAAGGAAGCATTGTCCAGAATCAGGCCAGGCGATTGGCAAACAAAAATCGATACATTCCTAGCAGTCCAACACAGAACCCCTGTGTAACAACTGGCCGCAGCCCGGCAGAGCTATTAATGGGTCGGAAGCTTAGGTGCCCACTAGACCGTTTAAACCCAAACTACACACCAGACGGTTACAAAGGGGCACACGGTAAAACAAGAGGGATGGCAGTAGGCGACCTAGTGTGGGCACACAACTACAGCGAGGGCCCGACCTGGTTAGCAGGAAAAATCCTAGAGATAACAGGACCAAAATCATATCTAGTAGAGATAGAGGATGGCCGGGTATGGAAGCGCCACATAGACCAAATAAGGAAACGCATAACCGGTAAATCAGAATCAGACGAAACAGGCCCTGACTATCCCATGTTTGAATCCACAGCTGACTCAAACCCGGGGCAAACGCGGGACTTATCTGAGTTCCAGGAGGTCCAGCGACGCCAACCGGTTCCTCCTGAAAACAGCAGGGACGACTCTGCAAATAATCCAGGGCCGGATGGCCTAGAGGAGGAGCTGAGAGGAACAAACAGTCCCTCCGGTCAGCTCGACTCACTCCCAGAAAATGAATTGCGCAGGTCCGAAAGAGTCAGGAGACGCCCAGTCTACTTGCGTGATTACGTTGAAAAATAAGATGTTAATTCTATGTAAATATTGGTAAAGTGTTCTCTGGGAGGGAAGGAGTGTAATGTATCTTTAAGAGTTGTGGAGGGAAAACTGAGCGGGAAAAAGCACGTTGCTGATTGGATGAAGCCTCTGGCTAAACTGTATATAAAGAGAGGGTTTTCCCAGCCCGAGCTGCTGGGTTCACCATATAGTAAAGAGCTGTTGTCACTATCCTGGTCTCCTGCCTCGTTATTGCCCGAATCTAACACCATATATGGGGTACCTTGCTCAATAGCGGTAACTGTGATAGGGATCTTGAAGTCCTAGTGGACAACCATTTAAATATGAGTCAGCAGTATGTAGCAGCTGCCAAAAAAGCCAACACAGTTCTAGGCTGCATAAACAGAGGAATAGAACTAAGATCACATGACGTGTTAATATCACTTTGTAATACCTTGGTAAGGCCACACTTGGAATATTGCATTCAGTTTTGGTCACCACGATGTAAAAAAGTCTCTAGAAAGAGTGCAGAGAAGAGCAACAAAGATGATTACGGGACTGGAAACCATATGTAGTAATAAATAGGTAAATCATAAAAATGCTGTTTTTAGATTGTGAATGATACCAAATCTATATATATAAAAGCAAAAACCACTCATGCTGCAATAACAAAATCTCCAGAACCATATACCTACAAACTTGAAATTTGGCACGTATGTTCCTCTTGGCTTCTAGGTGCTTGCTAAAGAAGGATTTTCAAAATGACCATCAGATCATTAGTATTTCTTATATATTATTAACATGTTCTGATGCTAATTAGTCAGACATTCTACTCCCCCTCCCAACCTGAAAACAACTCCGGAGAGAATGGGATAGGATAGGAGAGGCTTCTGTGCAGAAACCCTGAGGGAGAGTAGGGACTAGGATGGGAGAGGCTTTGGTGGGAAAAGGCTGAGGGAGAGAAGGGGAGAGGAGAGGCCAATCCAAGCTGTAAGTGTTGCTTTATTAAGCCCGATCACATAGTTTCGTAGCGGAGCACGGGTATTCAGCTAGTGTATACAGATATTCTTAATGTCCCTAGGCTTTGACAAAGCAAAGCAAGTGGTAATTGATAGAATGAGGGACATGGAGTTCCAAGAAGAATTAAACAGGTTGTCTCTCCATAGTTGGAACAAAATCAAACAGGGTGTGTGGGAATCAGCAGGATATTTGAATGATCTGATCTCCCCAAAACAAAGAATAGCTTTCTTCAGAGCCGGATTTAATATTTTCCCCTCAGCACTTCTCCCGGGTAGGTATAAGAAAACACCAATAGCAGAACAGGTATATTTATGTGGTAAAGGAGAAGTTGAAGATATCTCACATGTCTTATTGTACTGTGAGTTATACAGAGTATGTAGGTCAATATATATTCTCCCCTTACTAGCGAGATTGTCAGAGAGGACAGATGACTTTTATGTAGACTTTCTCCTCCAAGATTCAAATCCGGCTACTACACGTGCAGTGGCAAAATTTTGTGTCGCTGCAATGTCCACAAGAAAAAAATTGGTTACCGAATTATAGATGTCAACTGATGCCAACTTTTTGAATATATATATATAACAGTTATGGGAAAAATACATTTACTCACATACCTGATGGGGTTCTCCCTGCATGTAAATTAGGAAGGGACCCTATTGGTTGAGATCATGTATTTTAATTATAGGAATGGTACTAGACACGATTGATGTCAGTAGTATTTTAATTTTAAGTTACATAACAGTTTTTATCATAGATTTTATTTGATATGTATTATTTTATTCTAGAATTTTTAATTGTATATTTACTAAGTGTTTTTTATTTGTTCAGGCCTATGGCTGTAATAAATTTACTTACTTACTTACTTACAGCTAGTGTATACATAAAATGCAATGAATAAATGAACAGTAATACTTAGAGAAAATGAGCATTTTTCTTTATCTTTTATTATATGAATATTACATATTAAATTTAACAATAGTTTATTTATTAGAAATATTTATCTTTCCTTTTCCCATTTTCTTATAACATCCCTGTTAGGTGGGTTGGGTTAATAGAACAACTGATCCAAAGTCACTCAGCTGATTTTTCATGCCTAAAATAGGACTAGAACTCTCAGTCTCTTGGTTCTTAGACCACCACTTTAACTATTACAATAAACTGGCTCTCTATACTGTAGTAACTTCTCAAAGTGAGATGGTAGCATATACATGTAATAAAATAAATACATTTTCTTTAGCATTAAATCATTATTTTGCTGCATTTCAATATTATATTCTGTGTTTTAGACATATATATATATCGAGAGCCAGTTTCGTGTAAGGTGCTGCAGTAGAAACTGGGAGACCTACTCCTTTCTTAAGTAAAAAGGCAGCTGGGTGACCTTGGCCAGTCTTCTTAGCCCCAGGAAGCAGGCAATGGCAGGCATCTATGAAAAATGTTGCCAAGAAAACTGCAGAGACTAGTCCAGGCAGTTACTCAGAGACAAGAATGATTCAAAAACATATACTTACACACACAAATATACTTCATATACTCTTACATGAAACTAGAAGGGAAGTTTATAGTTGCCTTGTTGAAGTAATTATGCAAAGAATTGTATTCAACGCTCTAGATGCAAGAATTAATAATCTTGTTAAGGATAGATTTTATCCCACTCCTTGTTAAGGAGTACTGCTTGTACTGCTATCAATCCTCTACATGCAAATGCCAGCTTCCTAGAAACTCAGGATAGCAGAACTTCTTCCATCTCCTCATCGCCAGTTTATCTCCAGACTTACTCTCAAATGTAATGATTAAAATGAATGTGAGTCTCAAATACCATAATTAAAATTAATGTGACTTAAGCAGCCATAGAAACTAAGGCTCACTTGAGAGTTTGAAAAATGATGATCTTCTATAATGAATAGCAGATAGGTGCTGGCTTATATGAATGTGAATCAAAAGCACTTTTTCCAAATTACTTTCAAAACATGCACAGCTCTACTCTTTAGCCATTTGACACAGAACACATAAAATTTTTTCAGTGAGTCCCTCCAAAGATGTAAGATAGTACAAATATAAAAAGAAAGGAAAAGGGAGGATAAGCATTTATTTTGACAAAAGGTTATATAAATTATATGTTTGAGAATTCAGACACCAAGATGCTCAAGATTGAAGCTTAAGGATTTGAAGCCCTTGTGGCTCAGTGGTTAAAATGTAGTGTTGCAGACAAACTCTGCACACACCCTGGAGTTTGATTCTGATGGGGCCTTCTGTCAAGCAAAGCAAAATCAAGAAGTCCAGGCAGTTCAATTGAATATAAAGGTTTATTGCAAGCTTAAGCTTTCTATGAGAATCTGAACAACTAATGCTCAAAGCAAATAAGCGCAGTAGATAAGAGTCAATGGAATTCATGGTGAGCTGGACTTAAAGCTCTTGTAAAGAGACTCAAGACTGATGATGCATTTGACACCTCCCTCGGGCTCAGCCTGGTCATTTCCTATACCTTTCACCCTTCCAAGGTCAGTAAAATGAGCTTATTTGGAATCAAATGAGATATTTAAAAACAAAGCTATATTTTTTAATGGACAATAAAACTCCAATATTAGTGAAACCTAGTGGATGGATGGGAAATGAAATATCATTAAAGTGATAGAAATAAGAACATGCAAATACTTATTCTGATAGAATTAATGAGTTGCATTCAAAAAAGGGTATGACATTGTAGGATTATCCTAATAGAAGGTTAGGTTGGTTTAATTATGGTTTAAAAGATATTTGCTTCCGTGATCAACAGGAAGAAATCTTTTTTTCGGTAGAAATAATAAAAAGTAATTTCATAGGTAAGCTAGATATAATATGTACATTCCTGAAATAAAGAAGCCAAAGATTTAGAATAGAATAGAATTTTTTATTGGCAAGTGTGATTGGACACACAAGGAATTTATCTTGGTGCATATGTTCTCAGTGTACATAAAAGAAAAGATAGCTTCATCAAGGTACAACATTTACAACACAAATGATGATCAATATATCAATATAAATCATAAGGATTACCAGCAACAAAGTTACAGTCATACAGTCATAAGTGGAAAGAGATTGGTGATGGGAACGATGAGAAGATTAATAGTAGTGCAGATTTAGTAAATAGTTTGACAGTGTTGAGGGAATTATTTGTTTAGCAGAGTGATGGCCTTCATATTTTTCCCGAAAATATAGGATATATAAAAATATAGGATATATAAAAATATAAAAATATAGGATATACAGAGAAAACGTCTCAACCAACCAACTAATATCATTTGAATAGCATCATATATTCTTATACCTACTTAAATTTCCTATAGGATATCTACAGAATTTATAATTTAGATTCTTTTGTTTTGATAGTGTAACATCTCTTGAACTTATTGCCACATGATGTTATGATGTTTGCTGGTGTAAATGGATTTTATGAAGTAATCAGTATTACAGGCTGCTTCCTGTTTTAACCAGAATTACATTGTTTACTTTCATAGTCAATTTATACCTTATGACCACATACAAACAAATGTGGTCTGACAATTAGATTCTCTTCTCATAAACTGTCTGATAGTATATGTAGCATTATTGAGCATAGTGTAATTTAATTGAATCAATCCTTCACGTAATCGTATCATGCTGCAAGACCCTTACAGGTATTCTTCTAAGTCTATAGTATCTGTGTATATGGGCATGAAATATGCTGTTTTAGTCAGTTGCATTATTAAATAGTATGTTGTATAATGACTGACTACAGCACGAGTTCAAAAGATAAAGGTAAAAGTTTCCCCTGTCCAATTATGTCTGACTCTAGGGGGCAATGGTCATCTCCATTCCCTAGCCAAGGGAGCCATCGTTGTCTAAAGACATTTAACCCAGTCATGGACAAAGAAACTGATACTTTTGCGATCTGCAAAACATGTTCCATGTATAAGTTTATGCCCATAGAAGACCCAAACTATATATGTATCAAATGTAAACTAATCAAGTTACTAGAAGAAAAAATAAAATGCCTAGAGGAAACTCTAACCACTCTGAAAGTAAACCTACAAAACGAGAAACCCCAAACCTTGCAAGAAGAATATACCCAAATTGAGCATAATAATGATCAAACAACTTCTAAAATAATTGAGCCCTTAGAAGAAGACAGATGGAAATATGTCACACAGAAAAAACACAATGCTACTACAAAACCCTGTCCAATTATGTCTGACTCTAGGGGGCAATGGTCATCTCCATTCCCTAGCCAAGGGAGCCATCGTTGTCTAAAGACATTTCCATGGTCATGTGGCTAACAGGACTATATGCACCTTGGTGCACGGAAAGCTGCCGTGCTTGTTAACTTCCCATTGAAGTAGTACCTATTTATGTACTCATATTTGTATGCTTTCAAACTGCTAAGTGGACAAGAGCTGGGGCAAGTAACAAGAGCTCTCCCTGCCATGTAGTGCTTGGGTCTTGAATACAGGCTATCTGCTTTCTAGCAGATAAGCTCAACATTGAAAATTTTAAAATTTGACCTTTTAAATGAATTTCTAGAACTTTAAAATTTTAAACTAGACATTTTCCTTAAATTTTGAAATAAATAATCTGTTAGAATATCAAATTTCTAAACTGGACATTTTCCTTAAATTTTGAAATAAATAATCTGTTAGAATATCAAATTTCTAAACTGGACATTTTCCTTAAATTTTGAAATTTTGAAATTTTGAAATTTTGAAATTTTGAAATTTTGAAATAAATAATCTGTTAGAATATCAAATTTCTAAACTGGACATTTTCCTTAAATTTTGAAATAAATAATCTGTTAGAATATCAAATTTCTAAACTGGACATTTTCCTTAAATTTTGAAATTTTGAAATAAATAATCTGTTAGAATATCAAATTTCTAAACTGGACATTTTCCTTAAATTTTGAAATTTTGAAATAAATAATCTGTTAGAATATCAAATTTCTAAACTGGACATTTTCCTTAAATTTTGAAATAAATAATCTGTTAGAATATCAAATTTCTAAACTGGACATTTTCCTTAAATTTTGAAATAAATAATCTGTTAGAATATCAAATTTCTAAACTGGACATTTTCCTTAAATTTTGAAATTTTGAAATTTTGAAATTTTGAAATTTTGAAATTTTGAAATTTTGAAATTTTGAAATTTTGAAATTTTGAAATTTTGAAATTTTGAAATTTTGAAATAAATAATCTGTTAGAATATCAAATTTCTAAACTGGACATTTTCCTTAAATTTTGAAATAAATAATCTGTTAGAATATCAAATTTCTAAACTGGACATTTTTCCCTTTCAAAAATAAAACCTTCTACATTTTCACAAAAAAACTTTTAACCCAGTCATGGACAAAGAAACTGATACTTTTGCGATCTGCAAAACATGTTCCATGTATAAGTTTATGCCCATAGAAGACCCAAACTATATATGTATCAAATGTAAACTAATCAAGTTACTAGAAGAAAAAATAAAATGCCTAGAGGAAACTCTAACCACTCTGAAAGTAAACCTACAAAACGAGAAACCCCAAACCTTGCAAGAAGAATATACCCAAATTGAGCATAATAATGATCAAACAACTTCTAAAATAATTGAGCCCTTAGAAGAAGACAGATGGAAATATGTCACACAGAAAAACACAATGCTACTACAAAACCCTGTCCAATTATGTCTGACTCTAGGGGGCAATGGTCATCTCCATTCCCTAGCCAAGGGA
Source organism: Ahaetulla prasina (assembly GCF_028640845.1). NCBI lineage: Eukaryota > Metazoa > Chordata > Lepidosauria > Squamata > Colubridae > Ahaetulla > Ahaetulla prasina. The sequence continues at coordinate 70,117,187 of NC_080543.1, forward strand.
GCCATCGTTGTCTAAAGACATTTCCATGGTCATGTGGCTAACAGGACTATATGCACCTTGGTGCACGGAAAGCTGCCGTGCTTGTTAACTTCCCATTGAAGTAGTACCTATTTATGTACTCATATTTGTATGCTTTCAAACTGCTAAGTGGACAAGAGCTGGGGCAAGTAACAAGAGCTCTCCCTGCCATGTAGTGCTTGGGTCTTGAATACAGGCTATCTGCTTTCTAGCAGATAAGCTCAGCATCTTTAACTGCTGAACCATTGCATATCTTTGTTCAAAATATATCGAATGCAATAACATATGTGTCAATTTTAGTTATTTCAGCCTTACATGTATGAAGTCCTTCCTTCCTTCCTTCCTTCCTTGTTCTATGTTGTCATCACACTACATTTTCCCAAAATCCTAGCCTGGTTTAGATTCTTTTTAGGTCTTGCTCTGTAATGCCAGAAGAGGTTAGATAATGTCCCCACCCCTTTTTTCCCCCTTTATAATATCAGTGCTTTGAATAGTATGTATTACATAATTAGTGATGGATAAAGATCTTTCTATTTTACTGCTGTGCTATTCCACTGAGCTATTCCAGTTCACCACTGCTGCCTGTTGCCGCCACCATACCAGCCCCCAACCCCATTGCTGCTCCCATATAAAGGAAGAACAAAGATAAAGAAAGCTCACCAGAAAGTAGGAAGGGAAAGGAACATAAGAAGGCAGGGAGAAAAGGGATAATTATAGAATATTCCATTCCATTACAGGATGAGAATCAACTTTGCATTTAAGCCCCACTCAACATTGAAAATTTTAAAATTTGACCTTTTAAATGAATTTCTAGAACTTTAAAATTTTAAACTAGACATTTTTCCTTAAATTTTGAAATTTTGAAATAAATAATCTGTTAGAATATCAAATTTCTAAACTGGACATTTTTCCCTTTCAAAAATAAAACCTTCTACATTTTCACAAAAAAACTTTTAACCCAGTCATGGACAAAGAAACTGATACTTTTGCGATCTGCAAAACATGTTCCATGTATAAGTTTATGCCCATAGAAGACCCAAACTATATATGTATCAAATGTAAACTAATCAAGTTACTAGAAGAAAAAATAAAATGCCTAGAGGAAACTCTAACCACTCTGAAAGTAAACCTACAAAACGAGAAACCCCAAACCTTGCAAGAAGAATATACCCAAATTGAGCATAATAATGATCAAACAACTTCTAAAATAATTGAGCCCTTAGAAGAAGACAGATGGAAATATGTCACACAGAAAAAACACAATGCTACTACAAAACCCCTGTCCAACCCATTCTGAGGCAGCCCCGTTGGTGCTGAGCAATCAATTTCATAGACTCTCACTGGAAGAGTTCGTTTTTTCTTGATAGTCCCAGTTAAAAAAATCTTTGAAAATATTATTGTTACAAGAAAAGAAATTGTATCTGGTTTGATAGACTTCAGCAAAATGCAGATTAAATGTGAACCATATATAAATGAAAGAAGGAATCTCTGTTTATGCTGTTTATTTGTAATTTATATAAATTATTTACAACATAAAAATAGAACGCTCCCCATCTAATGATTGAAATCATGATGAATTTTCATTCTGTATCATTCATATAACTAGAATTCTTGTAACTAAAGCTTCATTCAGGATTTTAATCAAATATTTTCTTCTCCAGATGAAAGTTTTGATTGTACTGTTTGTACATTATAGTAGCAATAATAGTTGTACAGGTCTATGAAAGTAATGATTATTTTTTCTGATTGTTGCACTTAATCTCCTTTCCATCCAGTTGTCCATTGATGAGCGTATCAGGCAGCTGAATGAGGCCCACCGAGATTTTGGCCCCTCTTCTCAGCACTTTCTTTCCAGTAAGTAATACTATTTCAGTTGTTGTTGCTGCTGCTAACTTACACAATGATCCTTATCAGTGGTGGGTTTCAAAAATTTTCACTACTGGTTTGGTGGGTGTGGCTAGGTGGGGGGCATGTGACTGAATGGATGTGGCCAAGTTGATGTCACTCATGCCCATGTCCACTCAGTCACATGACCCCCCACCTAGCCATGCCCAAAGGAAAAGGTAGGAAATTTTTAGAATTTCCATCTATCTACCTCTGACCTCCCTTCGCCAGTCACCACTGTTTCCCCTCCTTTAGTGGCCCCAGCCCTAGCCCCACTTCCTCCCCCCCAACGCCTATTTGTTTGGGCTGCTTACCTTCTGCGGTGACTGGTCCAGAGTCCAGAAGGCAAGCTGACTGGAGTTTTTGGCCCAGCCAACCACTGCTGCTGGAAACCGGCTGGTAAAGAAGCTTGCCGCAAGCCACCAAAAAATACCAGAGGTTACAAAAAAAGCTGCTGCCGTCACTGCCATGTTATTCATGCATGCGCATCCCATTAGACTTGCAAGGCAATGGGATGCGCATGCACAAATAACATGGTGGCGACGAACATGGCAGGTGGGGCAAGCAAGCGGTGACCGGGGGACCGGTTTGGGGGCATGGCCAGCTGGCTATTGCTACTGGCTTGGTGACCTTGGCCAAGTTTCCACCAACGGTTTGCGTGAACTGGTGTGAACCAGCTGAATATCACCTCTGATCCTTATATTTTGAAAAGCCTACCACAGATAAGATATTGTGTTGTTTTTATTGTATGTGTTCTATTAAGTGTACAATTCAGCAATTCAGATTTGTTTTGAGTTGAAGCATTCTGCATCTTTGCACTGGGCCCTTAAGCTCTTCCTGTCATGTGCTAATTATAATGCCACTTTATAATGCCTTGGTATATATTATAATGGTATATATTGGTATATATTATAATGCCACTTTATAATGCCTTGGTAAGGCCACACTTGGAATATTGCATCCAGTTTTGGTCGCTACGATGTAAAAAAGATGTTGAGACTCTAGAAAGAGTGCAGAGAAGAGCAACAAAGATGATTAGGGGACTGGAGGCTAAAACATATGAAGAACGGTTGCAGAAACTCGGTATGTCTAGTTTAATAAAAAGAAGGACTAGGGGAGACATGATAGCAGTGTTCCAATATCTCAGGGGCTGCCACAAAGAAGAGGGAGTCGGGCTGTTCTCCAAAGCACCTGAGGGTAGAACAAGAAGCAATGGGTGGAAACTGATCAAGGAAAGAAGCAACTTAGAACTAAGGAGAAATTTCCTGACAGTTAGAACAATTAATAAGTGGAACGACTTGCCTGCAGAAGTTGTGAATGCTCCAACACTGGAAATTTTTAAGAAAATGTTGGATAACCATCTGACTGAGATGGTGTAGGGTTTCCTGCCTGAGCAGGGGGTTGGACTAGAAGGCCTCCAAGGTCCCTTCCAACTCTGTTGTTATATTATATTATATAATGCCGGTTAGACTCAAAGCCAACTTAAGAATACTACAAGCTACTATAGCCACACACCACACACACACACCACTAGATAATTTTTCTGCTGCTGTGTTGTCATTACTTTCCACAGGAGCTAAAAAAATGACATTTGCCTTCCTTTCTGTGATTTCATTTCACTGAATATGCATATTTTTAGTAAAATATATGTGTACATTGGTGTATAGGTATGCATAAACACACAACCATATATACTATAAAATTCATATAGACAAAGCTAAAAAAATAAAAAGTCAGACAGAACAATGAACTTCAAAATCAGCATTCCTTTATCAAGCAATTTCATGCTTACTCAATGAATTCTGTTTCCGCTAACTTTATAGAAACTCTTCATTCATGGTTCTGATAGTGCAGTGGTTATATTTGGCTGATATATAGAATGCTTTGAAACCCAATTTCAATTACTATTTTTTTTCCTTTATCTAAGCTTGTTTTTGTTGTGATGAAAACCACCTCAAGTGACTGGAAAATGATAAAACAGGGTACCAGTACATTTGTATTTAAAAAGTCCAGTGGAATATGTAACTCAGGGAAACAAAGATAATAAAAACATTCTGTAAGGTTTTGAAGCAGTGATTCTTTGCATATCAGGCAAATGTTTATGCATTGTACTACCAGAATGTCATTGTCAACAGTTGCTGCAGACTGGTAAATTGATCCAGATGAAGGATAATTCCTAACTCTGGCAACCGTCAACTGAAGAGGAAAGATTTTCCTGGAAGAAACTAAATGTGGCAGACAAACTGAACAATGATACTTGAGCAAGAACAAACTGAAACACACTATCAAGGTAGCCCTTGATAGGTAGCCCTTCATCTTGCCGAAGACCAGGTTGCCACACTTATAGTCAAAAGGCTGGCCGGAGTGACACATGGCATGGGCAGAGAGGCCAATATAGCCCCCACCGAGGCTGCCCTGGCTAAGCGATTGCAGTGCTTCCACAGCAACAGGTGTGCCGCACCTGCCTTGCCCACCTTTGTCTCTGTGTGCTGCGCTTGGAAGGGGCTGCTTCCACTCTCCCTCCCCACCTGGCTGCACAGTGTCCACACATCCACCTGCCTTCCCGAAGCAAATTTGCTGCCGTTCACTTTCATTTCATGGCGGGAGAAGAAAGAAAGTAAACGTCAGTGCCACAGCACATGCAAGACGCTCCCCTTCTTAAATGCACACCATTGCCTGCTGTGGCTGATGAAAGTGAATGGCACCACCACAGTGGTGCTCCAGGAGGGCAGGCTGGCCACAGACATCCCGGAGCTGCTGCACTTGCACACGTGCATTGCCGCGCTGCTGCCGTTCACTTTCTTCCTTCTTCCTTCAGCTGAGGAGGAGAAAAACCATGAGGTTTTGCACCAGGTGGCTGGTCCTGCAGTGGTGGCTTGAATGGCCCAACTAAAGTTGTGCTCACTGGTTAATGTTGGTGCAGGGGCCTCAGTTGCAGCACTGCTCCAGCCAGCCAGCCCAAGCCCAAGCTGGGCTGGCTGCTCTGTCCCCACCAGTGGCTGGGCGATGCTGCACGTGGGGCATTGAGAGGCTGTTGGCTGCGTGGCTCTTTGCTAGTGGCCAGCCCAGAGAGGAAATGCACAGCTCAGGGAAGCAAGGGGGAGTTGCGTTACAGCGGCTTCCCTGCTCAGCCCTGACAAGCGATGCATCCATGATACCCACACCAGTGTCCCGAGAGAAGCAGGGAAGATTGCTGCTTGCAAGCAGACAAGCAGAGGTAGCAAGTGTATGCCATGCTGTGGGAAAAATGAGAGGCCCTGTTGTCCTGCACAGCCTGCCACTGCTTGAGTGGGTGGGGTGAGGAGAATGGCGAGACTCAGGGAGTCAGGAGGAACTGAGTAACTCAGTGCTGCTCTGAAACTGCCCTCATCGCTGCAAGAGGTTTGGGTACCTCGGCTTCAGTTTGCTCCCTGCCTCTCCCCCCCCCTCTCATGCACACACACAAAAACAGAGGTTGGAGAGCTCTCTTGTTTTCTCTCTCTCCAAGTGCCCCATGCATAGCCCATTTGAGGAAAGAACCCACTGACCAACAATGTCCAGTGACAAAAAAGAATGATGCTAATGCTATTTTCAGATGGTTCTACTCACTAGAAAACTCATTTCAAGAAAAAGAAAAGAAAAGAATGCATGCTAGATAAGATGTATCTAATGAAACATAGAAGGTATAATCAATCAGGTCTTTTGGAATAACAATAATTGCTTTTATATTTATTTAGCAGTTAATTTCCAGATACATTATCTATTAAATCCTTTAAAAAGGGAGAAGAGAGTATTTTTATACAAAAAACTCTGCAGGATAATTCTTCTATTATTCCATTTTCTATGTGTAAGCACAATATATTCATATGTTGAAGGCATGCATACCCCGTATTTTGTATGGGACTATAAGAGAAAATAAAATAAGCTCAATGATACTATTTCTTAGAAGCCATTGGGGAGATTTATCTTCAGTTCCCTGAAGAGGTAGGATTAACATATTGCTTTTATTCCATAAGGTAAAGAGAACTAACTCCTGAATTAAAAATAAACAGGACTTTATATAAATCATTGCAGGAGTACATTTTATTGTAAAATTTTTGCTGTGAAAGTGTTCATCTCTCACTTCCATTTAGCACAAGTGTTTCGGGGTGAAATCTAAAAATTTTCCCTACCGGTTCTGTGGGCGTGGCTTAATTGGTGTGCATGGCTTGGTGGTCAGGTGACTGAATGGGCTTGGCCAATAATAATAAATAATAAAAATAATAAAGTATACAAAACTTGGGAGCGCACTGGTCTATCTTCTTTAAAAATAGAGGAACCAGTCTACTAAGTGCCTTTTTTTGGGGAGGCACCAGTCTACCTTCTTTAAAAATAGAGGCACCAGTCTGATCAGTCTGAAGCGCCGTGGCAGTCATTTAAGGCCGTTTGCAGCTATATCACCACTGAGAGCTTCAGGGACAGAGAAGAGGAACAGTGAGGCGTGGGCGGTGGGGGGAGTAGGGAATTTTGTTACCGGTTCTCCAAACTACCCACCCCCATCGCTACCAGATCGCGCAATACGGTCTGAACTGGGAGCATTTCACCCCTGAAGTGTTTCTAATTAGTCATTATATTTGGAGCTCAACCAATCATTTATGTCAGTCTATTATTAACCAGAAGAAAAGAATGCAAGTAGTCCTTGACTTACGAAAACAATTGAGCCCAACATTTCTGTTGCTAAGTGAGGCATTTATTAAGTGAGTTTTGTCTGCAGTTGTTAAGTTAGTAACCCAGTTGTTAAGTGGATCTGGCTTCCCCATTGACTTTGCTTGTCAGAAAGTTACTTTAGCCCCGGGACACAGCAACTGTCATAAATATGAACCAGTTGCCAAACATCTGAATTTTGATCATGGGATCATGGGGACGCTGGAAGGATTGTAAGTGTAAAAAATAGTCACAAGTCACTTTTTTTCAGTGCTGTTGTAACTTCAAACAGTCACTAAATGAACTGTTGTAAGTTAAGGACTACCTATATGTATGTTGTTATTTAACAAAAAAATCCAACTGCAAATTTTTTAAAATACTGATGTTATTCAAAATGTTATTTTTTAGAAATTTGTAATGATTTTAAAATTATGTTCAGCCAAGATGAAGAAAGTTTATCCATTCAAAAAAAATACGAAAGGATAAAAGAACCATTAGCAATCCTTCAGCACAGTACTGAAAGAAAGACATAGTCATAACAGAAGTTTTGAAATCTTTTGAAAGATTATTGAAACAGCCTGAAAGCAGCAAGGCATAAATTGAAATCAAGCTGTTTGAAAGGTATATCTTCACCCTATTGTATTACAGTAGTGGCCAAAATTATTGAAACCTTTTAGGAAAAGTGTATTTTCTAAAACTAGCTAATAACAACACTTTTTTTGGAGTAGTACCATAAAATTATATAGCAATGAAAGATAATTTAATCAAGAATGTAATGCAATAATTTTTATGAAGGATTTGCTATTAGAATAGCAATTACAGTATAAAGAAGAAAAGTGAAACACATAGAAAAAACAAGATATACAAAAATTATCACCATGTCATTTAATAATTGGGTAACCTTTAGCATGAATTATGGCCTTACAACATCTTCCCATGGAGTGAACCTAATCTTTAGTTCTGCAGCTGTTATAATGTGAAACCAAGATTGAATGATTGCTTTTATTAACTGGATTTTATTGCTGGGTCGCTTGTGACTAACAAGTTTCTTTAGTCGACTCCATAGATTTTCAATTGGGTTAAGGTCTGGGCTATTCCCAGACCATTCCAGCAGTGGAATATGATTATCTTGAAACTCCAAAAAAAATGGTGTTATTAGCCATCAAATATCAAAAATACACTTTTCTCAAAAGGTTTCCACAATTTTGGCCACTACTGTACAATTATAGGAGAGGAAAGAGCAAAGTTATGGTTAAAGAATTGTATCATGAGAGGCAGAAGGAAAGTCTATTGTTTCTTGCTTAACATATAACACAGGGGTGTCCAAACTTGGTCCCTTTAAGACTTGTGGACTTCAACTCCCAGAGTTCCTCAGCCAGCTTTGCTGGCTGAGGGACTCTGGGAGTTGAAGTCCACAAGTCTTAAAGGGACCAAGTTTGGACACCCCTGATATAACAAGAGTAAAACCAGACAATAGAACATGAAAAAAATTCCCAAAGTAAAAGATACTGCATTTTGATGAATCAAAAATGTTTCACTGCTGTCACACCAAATCTGTGATGTGTAACTAATGTGTTTGGTTAGACTTGAGAAAGCAGTAATTAGAACTGTTGTTAAAAACATTTTAGCAGGTATGTATTTTAAAGGAAATCTTTTTAATATGTCTATTTTATTATGAGACATTTTATTTGTGCGGGGAGATAATAGGTTACCCCATTCCCTATCTACCGTATATACTCGAATATAAGCCGATCCGAGTATAAGCCGAGGTCCCCAATTTTACCCAAAAAAACTGGGGTAAACTGGGGACTCGAGTATAAGCCGAGGGTGGGAAATGAGGCAGCTACCGGTCGGGGAAACCCTCCCTCCCTCAGCCGAGAAGGCTGGCGGCTCCCCCGCCCCGCCCTCTCACTGCACCGGCAGGGCTTCCCCGCGCTAATGCAAAAGCCCGCCAAGTTTGCGCCATCCGGTATAATGTGAAAAAAAGAAGAAAAAAAAAACCTCGAGTATAAGCCGTATATACTCGAGTATAAGCCGAGGGGACGTTTTTCAGCACAAAAAACGTGCTGAAAAACTCGGCTTATACTCGAGTATATACGGTAAATTGTTTTATGACTTATGTACAATGGACTGGTACCTATGAAGTAAACTCTTTTTTATGCACTTAAAATTTTACAGTAAATTATTTTTATTCATATATATTTATTTATTTATTTGTCACAACAATATATATAGGCATCACACAAAAAGATTATACAGTATATAAACATATATATGAGGAAATATAAGGAAGTATAAGCATATATATATAAGAAGAGAAAGAAAAACAATAGGACATGTTAAGGGTAATCTGGGTTCACAACCAAGGTTGTGGACTGTTGAGCAGAGTACCCTACGCATGAAAATGACTGAGACTGGTTGTATACAATAACAGTCACTTGCAGACAAACTGGGGTTTGATATTTCTTTACTTTTAGGGAAAAAGGCAAAGTCATAGTCCAAAAACAATTCCAGGTCATACACATATAAAGCCAGTCTTCTTACCAAACATAGACTTGCACAACACAAGGTCTTCTTTCAGACCATACAATACTTCAGTGGTATCATATTATCCTGTACACATTGCCTTACATTTAGATATCTAATGTCAGTATATTTAGATCTAGTTTTAACAGCTATATTCGTTGCCATTTTAATAGCAGCTTGATTATCTTCAAAAACAACAATTGGATTATTTACACTTAAACCTATATCTAACATCAATTGTCTATAGTAGATTAATTCTGTGCACAATAAAGACAAACAGGAAAATTCAGCTTCCATTGCTTTTGCCTGATAGATTTCTACCCAATTAATGTATTTCCTAACATTATTGTGATACCTGATGTAGATTTTCTCGTAGCTAAATCAGTAGCAAAACTAGCATCAGCATATGCAGTCAGTATAGGATCACAATTAGGTTCTAGATATAAAACGTAATGTATTGTTACCTTCAGATATCGCAGTATCCGTTTTGCAGCTTGCCAATGCCTCTTAGTTGGTTCTGCATTATATCTATTAACACAATAGGAAATATCAGATCTAGACCAATTACTAATGTAAGATAAACTACCTATCAAGGATTGATAAATCTCCCTGCTGAATACAGGACTTAGTATATCATCGTGTTTAAAATCCTGACTCATAGGTGTTCTTGCTGGTTTACACAGTTCCATATTGTAACGTTTCAGTAATTGGCTAATTTTACTAGATTGTGACAGTTTGTATCCTCTAGTTGATTTCTCAATATCGAGTCCTAAATAGTGTTTAATATTGCCAAGATTTTGTATTTCGAATTTCTTCTGCAACAAAACAACAAGTTCTCTTGCTTCTTTTTCAGTTTTAGTTATAATGGCAATATCGTCCATAAACAAGAGTAAAAATGAAACCAAACCAACTTTCTCTCGTTTAAAGAGACATTTGTCCACTATACTTGCTTTAAAACCTATGGCATTTAATTCTTTCACTATACATTTATTCCATTCAAATCCTGATTGCTTCAAATCATAAAGACTCTTTTTTAATTTCCAGCAATCAGTTCGCCCATCCAGTCTAATACCTAATGGTTTTTTCATATATATATCATGATGCAAAGGTGCATGTAAATATGCTGTCTCAACATCTATATGAGTGATCTGATATTCATTTTTCGCTGCCCACACCAACATTGTTCTCAGTGTGGTTGCTCAATGTGGTTGCTCTGAGCAACTGATCGTGCTTTATGGGTTACAGTTCCATCAGCACCAGTCTTTAATTTATAAATCCATCTACAACCAATTAACCATTCACCTGGTGGTAACTTAACATTTTCATACACACCTAACTCTGTTAATGAAGTCAGTTCTTTATCCATAGCTTCCTTCCAAGCTAACTGGTCCTTTTCAGGATACATCCTAATATTTTCATAGCTAGAAGGTTCTATGTTTATTTAACAAACAACATTTGCTTATCAGGTGGATGCCTTACCCTTGTAGATCTTCTAGGTAATAAAGGACTTGTAACTGGTCTTTCATCTAATTCCTCCCCTAAATTTTCTTCTTCTTTTATAATAAATTCTACTTCATCTATTTCAAGTTCAGGGGTATTATTTAATATTTGATCATCAATAATAACATTATCCTCCTTTCTGTAATTAGCTTGCTCAAGCTTATCCCAACCTTCATGCTCCAGGAATTTTGCACTAGCACTACGATAAATACTAATGGTACCTGGCGCCCAAAATCTAAATGACCTGTGATTAGATTCATATCCAACAAAAAACATTTTCCTAGCTCTTGGTTGTCCTTTTTGCCTTAATTGCGATGGTATATGAATCCAAGCAGGAGCACCAAATGTATGTAGGTAGCTTAGGTTTGGTTTTCTACCATGCCAAAGTGTAAACGGTAATTCACCAGTAGATGAATTTACTACATTGTTTAACACATGGTTAGCACACATTATGGCTTCACCCCAAAGTGATTCTGGTAGACTAGAATCTACTAACATAGATCTAGCCATAGCTTGCAGTGTTTGACTTCTGCACTCTACATAAGAGTTATGTTGTGGTCGATAAGGAGCAGAACATTTATGTAAAACTGTTGTAATTCAGAAAAAAATGAGTTCCTTTTCATGTAGCTCTTGGAAAGTTTTTGTCATAAACTCCAAATGAGCCAACATATCTCCACCTTTCAGAAGCCGAGTTTGAAACAGTTTACATGTAAGGTGTATGTTTGCACCCACACTATCCTGAACATAAATCCTCTTCAAATTGTTCCAAGCAACACATATACATATACATAAAGCTCACATATACAGTTGCAGCATGTCATCAGGTTACAATGCTGTAGCGTCCCTGTAGATTCCCCAACAAGCTATAATTTAATAGTCCTTTTATAGATTGGCTACAGAGCTCAACTAATCAGGATGCTTGCTTGATGCAGCACAGCCTTAAAGCAATATCATGCCTTTCTACAAACATATGTAGTTAGTTTATATATTGCCTGGCCAACTAGTTAGGCAAATAACAATTTCCTGACAGGACAGGGATGGTAGGCACGTTTGTGCTCTTATGCACGCCCCTTATTGTCCTCTTAGGAATGGGGTGAGGTCAATAGTAGAAAGTTTTTGGTTAAAGTTTTTGGGATTATGGGAAGAGACCACAGAGTCAGATAATGTGTTCCAAGCACTGATGATTCTGTTATATTAAAATATAGTCATATTTTCTGTAATCTAGATTAAAGTGGTTAACATTAAGTTTAAATCTATTGGTTGCTCTTGTATTATTGCAATTAAAGCTGAAGTAGTCTTTAACAGGAAGGACATTACAATAGATGATTCTATGAGTTAAACTTAGGTCTTGTTGAAGGCGATGGAGTTCTAAGTTTTCTAAGCCTAGGATTTCAAGTCTGGTGGGATAAGGTATTTTGTTGTTTTCAGAGGAGTGGAGAACTCTTCTTGTAAAATGTTTCTGGACATGTTCAATTGTATTGATGTCAGAAATGTGGTGTGGGTTCCAGACAGGTGAGCTGTATTCTAGAATTGGCCTAGCAAATGTTTTATATGCTCTGGTTAGTAGTATAGTGTTTTTGGAAAAGAAGCTACCCAAGATTAGGTTTACAACTCTTAGAGCCTTTTCTGCTATGTAGTTGCAGTGGGCTTTGGCACTTAGATCATTTGATACGAAAACTCCAAGGTCTTTAACAGGGTAGGGGTCATCTGTAAGGTAATGTCCATCAAGCATGTACTTAGTGTTTGGATTCTTTTTTCCAATATGTAAGACTGAGCATTTGCTGGTTGAGATTTGGAGTTTCCAAGTTTTAGACCAAGCGGTTAGATGATCAAGGTCTTTTTGAATGGTAGATGTATTGTTGGTGGTGTTAAATAGTTTGACATCGTCAGCAAAGAGAACACAATTACTTGAGATATGGTCACAAAGATCATTTATGTATAGTATGAAGAGTGTTGGTCCAAGAACGCTGCCTTGAGGAATGCCACTCTTGACAGGAACAGGATTTGATAGAACATTGCCAATTTTGACCACGTTGTCTGTTAGAAAAGCAGATATCCAATTGTGAAGGGATCCTGAAATGTCATAGGATTTTAGTTTTAGGAGAAGTTTATCATGTACTACTGAGTCAAAAGCTTTGCAGAAGTCTATGTAGATTGCATCTATTGTTTTGCCTTGATCAAGATTTGTAGTCCATATGTTTTTACAGTGGAGAATTTGTAAGTTACATGATAATTTTTTTCTGAAACCAAATTGTTTATTAGAGAGTAGGTTGTTTGTTTCTAAGTGGAGGGTAATGGATTGGTTGATGATTGATTCCATTACTTTGCAGGTGACGCAGCATAGGGAGATTGGTCTGTAATTTTCAACTACGCTGGGGTCTCCTTTTTTGAAGATTGGGATGACTGTGGCTAGTGACCAAAGTTTGGGAAGGGAACTGGTTGTCTTTTGAAATTTTGAAATTTTGAAAATGATTGCCTTTTGAAGTAAATAAATTGTTGTTGGTTGCAAAGTCATGTCCAAGCCATCATGACCCTGTGGATTCCATGGGTTTTCATGACATAGATACTGGAGTGGGTTGCCATTTCCATCTCCAGTGGATCACGTTTTGTCAGAACCCTCTGCTATGACCTGTCCGTCTTGGGTATCCCTGCACAGCATAGCTCATAGCTTCATTGAGCTACACAGGCCCCTTCACCATGACAAGACAGTTATCCATGAAAGGGAGTTAATAGATATATGTTAATTTGGACTACTTAGGTTTTACAAAATATTTATTTATAGCATAGAGTTCAGGCAAATAAAAAAACTAAATAGTAAATTATCAACAGAATTGTTCATATCCATGGAAGGTGGCAACTTTCTAATCTTTTGAATTATGATATATTTAATTTATATTGAACTAATTCTTCCTTCAATTATCAATCGCATTTACTTTATGCTTTAGGAATTTAAAACAGAGTGGTTGAAATGAAAAATAATAACTTATCACAGTATCTTTTCAATCTCCATACGCAATACTCTTGATATTGTATGGAACTGGCTTTCTTAATTCTAGAATCACTTCTATCCATACTTGTAGAATTCCATAAATAGAAGGAATAATATTGCCCCATAATTATGTGTCTATATATCTGTATGCTTATTCCAGAAAGAGTATATAATACCTGATTATAAAACATTGTTCTACCTGACAAGCTCTTAGACGATATTTCTTTTTGCTATCAATTAGGCCATTTAACTTGTAGATGTGATGCTATTCATTCATTCGTTCATTCGTTTTATTTTATTTATTTATTTATTATTTAGACTTTTATATCGCCCTTCTCCCGAAGGACTCGGGGCGGTGTACAGCCAAGTTAAAAATATACATATACAATATTAAAACAACAAATTTATTTATTTATTTATTTATTTATTTAATTTGATTTTTATACCGCCCTTCTCCCGAAGGACTCAGGGCGGTGTACAGGCAAAATAAAACCAACAATACAAATATACACAATATAAATACCCTTAAAAAACTTATTCAAAATTAGCCTGATATTAAAAAATCATCATCAATTAAAACCCCATTTAAAATTATTAAAATTCAAATTTCAGAATTTAAAATTAAAAGTTAAAATTAAGCCAGCCCCGCGAATAAAAGATGGGTCTTCAGTTCGCGACGGAATGTCCAAGGTCAGGTATTTGACGAAACCCGGGGAAGCTCGTTCCAGAGTGGGAGCCCCCACAGAGAAGGCCCTTCCTGGGGCCGCCAGCCGACATTGTTTGGCGGACGGCACCCTGAGAAGTCCCTCTCTATGGGAGCGAACGGGTCGGTGGGAGGCATGTGGTAACAGCAGGCGGTCCCGTAAGTACCCAGGTCCTAAGCCATGGAGCGCTTTAAAGGTCGTAACCAACACCTTAAAGTGCACTCGAAGGCCACAGGCAGCCAGTGCAGTCTGCGCAGGGGCGGTGTTACATGGGAGCTACGCGTAGCTCCCTCTATCACCCGCAGCTGCATTCTGACTAACTGAAGCCTCCGAGTGCACTTCAAGGGGAGCCCCATGTAGAGAGCATTACAGTAATCCAAGCGAGAGGTAACGAGGGCATGAGTGACTGTGCATAAGGCATCCCGATCAAGGAAGGGGCGCAACTGCCGGACCAGGCGAACCTGGTAGAAGGCCCTCCTGGGGACGGCCGTCAAATGATCTTCAAACGACAGCCGATCATCCAGGAGGACGCCTAAGTTGCGCACCCTATCCTTTGGGGCCAATAACTCGCCTCCGACAGCCAGCTGCGGCTGCAGCTGACTGAATCGGGATGCCGGCATCCACAGCCACTCCGTCTTGGAGGGATTAAGCTTGAGCCTGTTTCTCCCCATCCAGACCCGTACGGCTTCCAAACACCGGGACAGCACTTCAACAACTTCATTGGGGTGGCCCGGGGTGGAGAAGTACAGCTGAGTATCATCAGCGTACTGCTGGTATCTCACCCCGAAACCACTGATGATCTCACCCAACGGCTTCATGTAGATGTTGAACAGCAGGGGCGAGAGAATCGACCCCTGCGGGACCCCACAAGTGAGGCCCCTCGCGGTCGACCTCTGCCCCCCCGTCAACACCGTCTGCGTCCGGTCGGAGAGATAGGAGGAGAACCACCGATATACGGTGCCTCCCACTCCCAATCCCCCCCCCCGGCGCAGCAAGATACCATGGTCGATGGTATCGAACGCCGAGAGGTCTAATAGGACCAGGGCAGAGGAATAACCCCTGTCCCTGGCCCTCCAGAGATCATCCACCAATGCGACCAAAGCTGTCTCCGTGCTGTATCCGCGTCGGAAGCCGGACTGGAACGGGTCTAGATAGACATCTTCATCCAGGTATTGGGGTAGCTGTCGCGCCACGGCACTCTCTACAACCTTCGCAACAAAGCGAAGGTTGGAGACTGGACGATAATTACCCAAAAAAGCTGGGTCCAGGAGGGCTTCTTAAGGAGGGTCTCACCACCGCCTCTTTCAAGGCGGCAGGAAAACCCTTCCAATAAAGAAGCGTTGATAATCCTCTGAGCCAGCCTCGTGTCACCGCCTGAGTGGCCAGTACCAGCCAGGAAGGGCACGGGTCCAGTAAACATGTCGTGCCGCAGCCTCCCCAACAACCTGTCGACGCCCTCGGAGCCACAGGGTCAAACTCATCCCAAATGGACTCAACAAGACGTGCCTCCTCTCCTCGCTTGATCATCCCACCGTCCAGACCGCCCTCAGCTGAGCGATTTTATCGTATAGATAACCACTAAACTCCTCGGCTCGTCCCTGCAACGGGTCATCCCGCACCTCCTGATGTAGGAGAGAGCGGGTCACCCGAAACAGGGCGGCCGGGCGGTTATCTGCCGACGCAATGAGGGTGGAGGCGTAGAAACGCCTCGCTTCCCTCATTGCCACTAGGTAGGTCCTAGAATAGGACCTAACCAGTGTCCGATCAGCTTCGGAGCGACTGGACCTCCAGGTGCTCTCCAGGCGTCTTCTCCGGCGTTTCATCTCCCTCAGCCCCTCGGAGTACCAAGGGGCCGGACGAGATCTCCGCCGGGTCAGAGGCCGCAAAGGCACGACACGATCCAAGGCCCCGGCCGCGGCCTGTTCCCAGGCCGCGACCAGTTCCTCAGTCGTGCCGTGGGCCAGTTCCTCAGGGAAAGGCCCAAGCTCCGTCAGGAACCTCTCGGGGTCCATCAGGCGCCTGGGACGGAACCACCGTGTAGGTTCCGTCTCCCTGCGGTGGTGAATGGCGGTTCGGAAGTCTAGACGAAGGAGAAAATGATCCGACCATGACATAGGTTCTGTTACTAAATCATCTAATACCAGATCATTAAGCCACTGCCCAGAGATATAAATCAGATCCAGCGTGCCTCCCCCCGTGTGCGTAGGGCCATCATTTACTCGAATCAGGTCCAAGGCCGTCATGGAAGCCTGGAACTCCCGAGCTGCCGTCGATGACAAGCCAACTGATGGCAGGTTAAAATCCCCCATGACTATAAGTTAAATTAAAATAACATAAATTATAAATTAAAATAACATAAATTAAATTAAAATAAATTATAAATTTAATTGTTAATTTATAATTAATATAATAAATTAATAAATAAATATAATAATAAATAAATAAATAAATAAAAAATAAATAAATATAATAATTTAATATAATAAATTAATTTGTTAATTAATTTATAAACTATAAATTAAAATAACATATTATATAATGGCCGAAAAATTTAAAAGTTTAAATGTAAAACCGTCAAATTGACCCCAATAAAACACAATTCCCCAATTTAAAATTATTAAAATTCAAATTTCAGAATTTAAAAATTAAAAGTTAAAAATTAAGCCAGTCCCACTTGGATGAACAAGTACGTTTTCAATTCACGGCGAAAAGTCCGAAGGTCAGGTAGTTGACGCAAACCAGGGGGAAGTTCGTCCCAGAGGGTAGGTGCTCCTACAGAGAAGGCCCTTCCCCTGGGGGCCGCCAGCCGACATTGCTTGGCGGACGGCACCTTGAGAAAACCCTCTCTGTGTGAGCGTACGGGTCGGTGGGAGGCATAGGGTAACAGCAGGCGGTCCCGTAAGTACCCGGGCCCTAAGCCATGGAGCACTTTAAAGGTGGTAACCAACACCTTGAAGCGCACCCGAAAGACCACAGGTACCCAGTGCAAACTGAGCAGGAGCGGTGTTACCCGGGAGCAGCGTGTGGCTCCCTCAATCACCCGCGCACCTGCATTCTGGACTAACTGAAGCCTCCGAGTGCACTTCAGGGGTAGCCCCATGTAGAGAGCATTACAATAATCCAGACGGGAAGTGACTAAAGCGTGAGTGACTGTGCATAAGGCATCCCCGTCAAGAAAGGGGCGCAACTGGCGAACCAGGCGAACCTGGTAAAAAGCTTTCCAGGAGACGGCCGCCAAATGATCTTCAAACGACAGCTGTCCATCCAGGAGGACGCCCAAGTTGCGCACCCTTTCTGATGGGGCCAGTGACTCGCCCCCAACAGTCAGCTGCAGTTGCAGCTGACTGTACCGGGGTGCCGGCATCCACAGCCACTCCGTCTTGGATGGATTGAGCCTGAGTCTGTTTCTCCCCATCCAGACCCGTACGGCTTCCAGGCACTGGGACAGCACTTCAACAGGTTCGTTGGGGTGGCCCGGGGTGGAGAAGTACAGCTGAGTGTCATCAGCGTACAGCTGGTAACTCACCCCAAAGCCACTGATGACCTCGCCCAACGGCTTCATATAGATGTTATTTATTATTATTTTTATTTTATTTTATTCGATTTTTATACCGCCCTTCTCCCGAAGGACTCAGGGCGGTGTACAGCCATATAAAATACACAATATACACATTAAAACAAGATTAAAACAAGACATATTATAGGGTGGCCGAAAATTTAAAACAATTAACAAACCTTAAAATATAAATAACCCCAATTAAAATTTAATAAAACTTTTATTTTGTTTAACTTTTATTTTATTTAACTTTTATTTAACTCCTGTTGAACAGGAGAGGCGAGAGAATCAACCCCTGAGGCACCCCACAAGTGAGGGGCCTCGCAGTCGATCTCTGCCCTCCTGTCAACACCGTCTGCGACCGGTCAGAGAGATAGGAGGAGAACCACCGATAAACGGTGCCTCCCACTCCCAAACTCTCCAACCGGTGCAGCAGGATACCATGGTCGATGGTATCGAAAGCCGCTGAGAGATCTAACAGGACCAGGGCAGAGGAACAACCCCTATCCCTGGCCCTCCAGAGGCCATCCACCAACGCGACCAAAGCTGTCTCAGTGCTATATCCGGACTGGAAGCCGGACTGGAACGGGTCCAGATAGACAGCTTCATCCAGGTACCGGGGAAGCTGCCATGCCACCACACTCTCTACAACCTTCGCCAGAAAGAGAAGGTTGGAGACTGGACGATAATTCCCCAAAATAGCTGGATCCAGGGAAGGCTTCTTGAGGAGAGGTCTCACCACCGCCTCTTTCAAGGCGGCGGGGAAAACCCCTTCCAACAATGAAGCATTTATAATTTCCTGGAGCCAGCCTCATGTCACCTCCTGTGTGGCCAGCACCAGCCAGAAGGGACACGGGTCCAGTAAACATGTAGTGGCATGTAATCTCCCCAGCAACCTGTCCACGTCCTCGGGAGCCACAGAATCAAACCAGACACAGCCACCGGCTGCCCTACCAAAGAACCAGCTGCCCTGGAAAATCCCATGAAGCTGAGGTGATTGATCTGAGTAGGGAAGAAGGACAGCTGGGAGGGGAGGACCAAAGGTGTCACCCTCACTCATAGCAGCCAGCAGCAGGTCTGGAAGTGTGAGCTGGAAGGACCATGAGGACCTGGCCAAAGAACTGGTCCAGGACAGACACCTCAAAAGGCACATCATGCATTCTATGATGAAAGCATTTGAGAACCTGAGACCCAGGGGCGAGCTCGATCCCTGGGGCGGAGGAGGCAAAGCAGCTGCAGCAGCCAATGGTGTGAGGGCTGACACTCCAGTCCCAGCCGATGCTGGTCAAGCAAACAGGGCAGATGGGGCAGCTGCCACACCAGCAAACCCACTGCATCTGGCAGCGATCCCCCCAAATGTCCTGGGACTGGTGAGAGTCCCCCAACTAGAACAGAAGAGACCCCCGCCTTGGCACCAAGTATGATGGTGACCTGCAACAATTGGGTTACTTCCTGGTGCATGTTCTCATGTGGAACAGGAATATGGGCAAGACCTCCAAACCCAGGGCGCTCAGGTTAGAGTTGTCACCATGGCCCTGGAGGGAGCAGCATCTAGATGGATGCCAATGTCTTGGAACTTCAGAACTTCAACTGTTAGTGCTCCGCTGCAGGTTTGAGGACCCACTGGTGAACTGTAAAGCCGGTGACCACATCAAAATGGTGAAGCAAGGCCTCTGGTCAGTGGCCAAATACATTGAAGAGTTCCATGACTTCGCTTGCCACATGGACTGGCCAAAGGACATCCTAGTAAACTGGTTCAGAGATAGGATGAATGACGACCTCTACCCTGCCTGCCTAGCCCATGGAGCCCTGAATCACTTCCATGAATGGTACATCCTGGCAGAGGAAGTGGAAATCGACCTGACCAGAAACCAGTTCTGAGCTGGGAGAATCTAGAAGAGATTGCTACCCCAAGGGAAGCAAGAGCCCTTCAAGTTTCAAACCGCCCCTCCAAGGATGACTGCCTGCTTCAAGTGCGGAAAATATGGGCATCATGCAGCTAAGTGCTGTTTGAAGACACCAGCTCAAATACCAGACTGCTTGTCAAGTGGGAAGCCAGCAAAAGTCATCCCACATGGGAAGGACACTGCATTAAGAAGTGGGGAAGTTGTGAAGTTCTGTCCCTTAGCAAAACTGGGGGAGAGAACTCCGGGCTCCTCTGAGGAAAACCCTGGCCTTTTTAAAAATGATTCTGAAGCAGTGGTGAAGTTCTCTTCCCCTAATGAAGGATATGCTAGCCCACCTCTCCAAGGTTGCTTAACATTGGATTTGCAGGAAGCCTCTTACAGGGTCAGGATTAGGGAGGGGGCCCAATGGAAAACTGTCTTCAACACTCCCCTGGGGTGTTTCCAGTTTAACATATTCCCATTTGGCCTGCAGGGCACCCCAGTGGTTTTCATCCAGCTAATAAATGAGGTGCTCCATGAGTAACCTCTACAAAGGCATTTATTTATTTAGATGACATTTTATTCTACACCGTGACCAAAGCGGCGCATGTAAAACTTGTCCGAGTAGTCCTAAACAAACTCCACACTGCAAAACTTTATGCAAAGCTGTCAAAATTTGAATTTACAAGGAAAGGATAGACTACTTAGGTTACAGAATCTCCCAAGAAGAAGTGGAAATGGACCAGGAGAAAGTGTGGGCAGTGGTTGAATGGGCCCCTTCACACATGCATAAACAGCAACAAAGCTTTCTGAGGTTTGCTAATTTCTACAGACAATTTATCCTGGTGTTTGCCAAAATTGTGTTCCCCATCATTAACTTTTTAAAAACCAGGGGGGGTGGGTGATAAACCCAAACTGAGGTAACCACTGAAATGGATCATGGAATGCCAAACAGCATTTGAAAGCTAAAGGGATTATTTTTGGTAGAACCAGTGTTAAAGGACCCAGATCGAGAAAAAACTTTTGTTATTCAGGTGGATGCCAGCAACAGGTCTAGGACTTTTAGTCTCCTACCCTTGGCCACCTTCTCCACCAGCATTCCTCCTCAGGCTATTCTCCTCTGACTTTTCTCCTCGGTTGACACCCCCACACCCACCCATTCACCCTGGCCACAGCCCCTTCATCTCACACACTTCAGCACTGCCGATTCACTGAAGGAGGGTTTGTCATGGGTTTTTCACCGCCTGGGACAGTTAGCCGCCAACCAATCAGCTAGCTGCCAATGCTGGCAGCCATAAGTCATGGTGTGATTGATCACAGTGGTGGGGGAAGGGTGCAGTCAAATTGCTTTAGGAAAGCCAAACACTTGTTAGGAGAAGGAATGGGAGGGGGTAGAAACTCCCCTGTACCTGATCGTGCCTACCTGATAAAGAACAGGAAGGGAAGAGCAGGAGGAGGGGCGGTAAGTGTGCCAGCTTCATCAAAAGGGAAGGGGGAGGGGGAGAGAGAAAGAAAGAAAGAGCGAGATAGAAGGGAGGAAAGAAAAAAGAGAAAGAGAAAGAAAGAAAGAAAGAAAGAAAGAAAGAAAGAAAGAAAGAAAGGAAAGAAAGAGGGGGAGATGGGAGGGAGGGAGAGAAGAGAAGGGAAAAAGAGGGAAAGGAAGGGAAAGTGAATGAAATATGGATGGATGGATGGATGGATGGATGGATGGATGGATGGATGGACGGATGGATGGATGGAGGGAGAGAGAGAGAGAAAAAAAGGAGAGGAAGGAAGGACCACAAACCCTGGCAGTAGACACAGCTTCAGAGGATACTTTGAAACAGTATAGCAATCCAGGGCTGGAAAGGACCTTGGAGGTCAACTAGTCCAACCTGCTGCTCCAGCAGGAGCCCTTATATCATCTTGGTTATTTTGGTGCCTCTAACACAGAGGAGAAATTCCCAGAAAAGGGAGGCAGTTTACTAAGCAAGCCTGCCACGCAGAGGAAGGCAAAGATAGTCCTTGACTTATGAGAACAATTGAGCCCAAAATTTTGGTTGCTAAACAAGAGCATTGTTAAAGTGAGTTTTGACGCATTTTACTCAATCCATTCTCCCAACAGTGGATGTCAATCACTGTGGACCAGATTGATAATTTGAGAGCAAAGGCCTGCCAGATTACTGGTGATTGACACACAAGTAAGGGAAGGGTAAAGGTACCCCTCAACATACTGTATGTCCACTTTTTTTTTTAATTGAAAAAGTTTTACAAGATTTTAACAAATATCCCCCCTCCTTCCCCCTCTCCCCCTATCTCCCCCCTCTCCCCCCCTCAACCCCCCCACTCCCACCCCGAGACTTCCCAGAGCAAAATACAGGGTATAGTAAACTTCTAACAATCATAAACTAAACTTATGCTAACTGACCATAAACTCTCATCCCTCTATAGAGACTTAATTTCCATTACACTTTGTTCATTCAAAAGTTATTTGATATTTCTTAGTCTGATATTTGTTTTAAGTATAGCCAATCCATCTTCTTCATTCCACTGTATATTTCTCTTATGAACAATCTTTCAAATATGCTGAGATTTTTGCCATTTCCGCCAAGTTAGCAACTTTTAGTATCCATTCATCAATCGTAGGCAGATGTTCCTTCTTCCAGTAGTGCACTACCAATAGTCTGGCTGCTTTTAGCAATCAAAAGTCAATTAGGAAATATACCTTATAGTTCATATTTGTATGTCCATCAGATAAACATCATCCCTTTAATTTATTTAAATCTAACATTTAACTCCAGTTCATTCCCATATTCCCAACATTGTATTCTAAACATTTTCTAAACAGTCTCGACATATATAATACCAACATTTAAATTAATAAGCATTTTCTAAATCCCCAACCAGTTACTGTTCTTAACAATATAATTCCAGTTATATCTCTTACTCTTAATTAATCAGATAACATTATTAAAATTACATCTCCAATTTATATCCAAAATAAATCAATTATTAACAATTAAACTGTATATTAACAAATAACATCATCACAATATCTCCAAACTTTAAGTTATTATTTTAACTTTCTTCTTTTATTATATTAAAAAAAAAGAATTTTTTTCTTTTCCCATAGACGGAAACACCCTTTTATTTAGAAGCTACACAAGTCTCTCCTTGTTCTTTTAATTCCCCTGTTTTCTCCAATATTTCTCCTCCCCTCCCCTTATCTTGTATTTGTATTACATCCTTATCCCATTTTTTTGCCATCTCAACACCAATCAACTTAGCTTCTAACAACAAAGGATTTCCAGCCTTTAATACATTAATATAAAAATCTCTTGCTTTAAGAACTGTACTAAGACGATACTTTCTTCCTTTATAATTAATTCACTGTTAAACCAGCTGGAACATCCCATCTAAACTGTAACTGATATTTCTTAAGCTCCTCCACTAAAAAGGCAAATTCTTTTCTCTTTCTTAACATTTTAGGAGGATTTTCCTTCATCATTATTATATCTTGTCCTAATATTTGAAATTTATTTTTATAAAATGCTTGTAAGATTCCATACCTAATCTTCTTAGTTGTAAAATAAATCACCACATCTCTTGGTAGTTGCCTCTGTCTAGCCAACCAGGAGTTAACACGATAATTTTTTTCAATATTAACTTCAAAGTCTTCTGGATCCTCTCCAGTTATCTGTGCAAAAGCCTGTGTAAAAATCTTTTTTAAATTCTCCTGCTTACATTCCTTCAATCCTCTCACCCTTATGGCATACTCCATTAACCTATATTGTAAGATAACCATTTCTTCATCTGCCCAACTTGTATTCCCTCTATTTTGTTTTCTAAATTCAAATTAACTTGATTCATTTGAACCTCTTCTATTTTCCTTTTCAAATCCAAATTAATTTGATTAAGTTCTTCCATTCTTCCATTCATCTTAATAGTATAATCTGCTAAGAGTTTAAATGCATCCACTATATTTTCCAAATCCTCATTCTGATTTTCCACCATATCTTTAAAATCCAGTATTTCTTTTTCCATTTCATTAAATTTTTGATCTATTACATAAATTTGAGCCTCCCAAAGTTCCTTTTAAAAAGCCCTTAAATATTCCTTAAATTCTTCTTTTACCTTTTGTATTTGAACTAAAGAAATTTCACAATCCTTGATAACATTTGGCTTTGTTTGCTTTAAAGCCATTTCCTGTTAAACTATAATATGCCAAATGGCAAAAAGAAATAATAAGAAAACAATGGAAAAATTCAGTAAATCTTCTCCTCTTGAACACTATAATAAAAAATAAATCAGTTCTTGTTCATTCCATTTACTTAATCTCTTCTTATATACTTCATGTAGCTTCCTTAACTTTCGCTTTCAAAGAACAAAGCACCATTTTCTTTCTTTGTCTCCAATCTTTTCATCAAAATATCCTCTGGTTAGTGAGTTAGAATTTCCTTACAAATAACTGCCAGTACTCCTATTTTTGTTCCATCTGCATTGAAAATCCATTCACGCAATTTTAGAGTTTCAGTTCAGTATAAATCCAGCAGCACAAAGATGCTGAAAGCAGTAACAGCTTTAACGAGCAGTTAACTTTCACTTTCACACCCTGTTACAGTGAAAGCACCATCTTTATTTTTCTTACGTTGCTTCTGAAGGAAACTTTGTAGAGACAAAATTACAATTTGATACTTGCAATTAAAGTTGCCAGAACTCCTGTTTTCGCTCCGTCTGCATTGGAATCATCTTGAAACAAGTATTAAATTCAGAGGTGGATGCTGCATCTTGTTCTGCTTAGGCAGAAGCACTTCGGGTCCGGAGCTTGTCAAGCTTCTGGGGAGCTGTCACCTTTTGAGCCCCAGGCTTTATTCCTGGGGCTCTAAGGGAGCTCTACCCATGCCTGGCTGCTCTCCTTCCCCTCTTCTCCCAAGGGGAAGGAATTCAAACCGTTGGACAGCTGATTTACGCTGTCCAAATGGTTCTAAACACGATCCCGAGGCGGACTATCCATAGGACCGTCTTCGACGCAGCAGAGCCAGTCAGAAGTCTTCCTGTATGTCCATTATTGAGCCTCAAATCTGCATTGCAAACCAAGACAGCTGTTCAGTGAGCTTTCACCCACTTTACAACAGGTCTTGCCATCATTGTTAAGCAAGTAGTTTCAGCTCTTAAGTAAATCACATGGTCGTTAAGTGAATCCGGCTTCCCCATGGATTTCGTTGATCAGGTCACAAAAGGGGATCGCATGACTCTGGGACACTGAGACCATCATAAGTAAGAGTCAGTGGCCAAGCATCTGAATTTGGATCACCTGACCATGGGGATGTTGCAATGGTCATTAAGTGTGAAAAACAGTCATAAGTCCCTTTTTCCAGTGCTGTTGTTACTTGGATGTTTCCTAAGTCAGTCACACAGTTGCTAAGTGAATCTGGCTTCCCCGAATTCCATTGCTAAGATTGACAGCTATTCAGTGAGCTTTCACTCACTTTATGACCAGTCTTACCACTGTTGTTAAGTGAGTAGTTGCAGATCTCAAGTGAGTCACGCAGTCACTAAGTGACTCTGGCTTCCCCGAATCTCTGTTGCTAAGAGACAGCTGTTCAGTGAGCTTTCACCCACTTTACAACCAGTCTTGCCACCATTGTTAAGCAAGTAGTTGCAGCTCTTAAGTAAGTCACATGGCCGTTAAGTGAATCCAGCTTCCCTGTGGACTTCATTGGTCAGGTCGCAAAAGGGGATCACATAACTCTGGGACATTGAGACTGTCATAAGTAAGAGTCAGTTGCCAAGCATCCGAATTTGGATCACCTGACCATGGTGTATGCTGCAATGGTCATTAAGTATATCTGGCTTCCCCAAATTTTGTTGCCTTGAGAGACAGCTGTTCAGTGAACTTTCACCCACTTTACAACCTGTCTTGCCACCGTTGCTAAGTGGATCATTGTTTAAGTCAGTCAGATGATGGTTAAGCGAAGCTGGTTTCCCCAATGATTTTGCTTGTCAGGGGGCAGAGCCAACTGGGAGGGGACAGAGCCAGCTGTCAGTTCAGAAAGTTGTGCAAACAGGCACTCTATGAAACAACTGATTTTTAGCCATCCAGTGGACTTCTCTGAAGCCAAAGTTGCCCTGGAGGGGAGACTTGTGAGGAAGGTAGCCGATTGACTGAGTTCAGGTGGTGTCCAGACCGGGAGGTGGTGGAATTTTCGACAAGAGCAGACGGGGAAGAAGATGGCCTGAAATAGCCGAATCGTAGAGTTGATAGCAGGACAAAGATAGCAGTGTGAAAAGCAGTACTTGGTGGCCTGGATTTGGTGGAAAGTAATTCTGGCTTCTAAAAAGTGAGATGAATAGGACGAAAGTGGATTGAAATCCCTGGCTGGTTTAAGAGAAGAAGGGACTCCTAATAGAAGGAGGGGTGGAATTTAACCCCCGCCTCCTGTAGAAGAAGCAGCAAAGGAGACTGCAGAGCTTTATTAAGATCTTAAGACCTATAAAGACAGAGGACAGAAGGAGAGAGGCAGCGAAAGCTAACTAGAAAGGGTGGATTTGGAGCTGGAGACTTTCATGGGTTGTTACTGGAAAAGTTGAATAGTGTGAAAATTGGAGACGATCGGACAAACTTGCAGGAGAAAATGGCTGTCCTCTTCTTTGGACACTGACAAGGCACTTTCTGTGTCAGACTTGAGACAAGGATCTAGGGCTCTAGGGTGACATCTACTGGCCAAAGAAGGTATATACATGTAAGTTGGAAAATTTGAAGAAAGAAAGCCCTTTTAAGTGACACTATTTGTGCCTGTTAAATTGCAGGTTTAGGAACTTTGGTGAAGTGATCATTTTACAGATCTGTGGTGGTGGAGAAATAGGGGTCAGATATAGCAATTAGAGACTAATTGGTGGTATGAATATATAGAGCCATATGTTGAACATTTGACCTGAGCAGATGGCAACATTAGAAAATTACTGAACTGAACTTCAATAACAGTCTAGAAGCTATTGGAATCCAGAAGTTATCATCAACATCACTGCCACTATCAGAAGTATTTTTGATATACCACTGTGACTATTGTAACCATTGTAAACATTATAAGTATTACTAGGATTGTATATACTAAATTTAGCGGTATTATTCTTATGTATATCAACAACAATATATATGGTGCTAGTCCAATAAGTTAAATATAGTTAGGTTTATATAAATAGAATAAGTCTGATATCTAACAACTAATATTAATAATCCAAGTAACGAGCAGGGGAAGGTGAAAAAGTGGTGGGAGTGTTGGTTGGAGTCCAACTTTGCAGAAAAATTTCTAAAGATGACAAGTACTATGAATTTAACTAAAGTAGGGATAGGGAGGAAGCAAACTGCCCAGATATCATCGGCTACATCTAGTCCATCAATGCAGAGATCGATAGAGGATATGGTCCAAAGGGAGAGGTCCAATTTGTTTAAAGATTTGTAGGCCATGTTGCAGTCAATGCAAGAAGCTATGACTAAAAACCATGACAAAATGAAATAAGAGATAAGAGAGGTAAGAAATTATACAGGAGAACTTAAAGAAAAAATGCAAAAGATGGATGACAAATTTCAATTTTTCCAACAGCAAATTACCAAAAATGAACAGAAACTGCAGTTGATGGAAGAGAGGATGGAGAGAGAAGAAAAAAGAGTGGATAAAATGAGTGAGAAATTAATTCAGGTGAATAAGGAATAGAGGCTACAGTTATCTTTATCGAATCAGAGAAAGCAGTACACTACATACACTTCCAGAACATCAGAGAGGAGAAGGGAGAAGACCTGCCAGATACTATGGCAAAATTAATAGCAAAAGCACTTGGAACAGAAAAGGAGGAAATGCTAACAGAAATAGATGAGACCTATAGAATACACACAAATTACACGAGGAGACACAATCTACCAAAAGAAGTACACGTTAAGTTCATGAAGAAATCAATTTGGGATGAAGTATTGCACAGGACAAGGGGTGATCCAACAGAATACAGAGGGAAACAACTGACAGTCCTAAAGCAAGTCCCAAGAAGAGTCAGAGAGCTGACAAGACAATACCAGTTCCTAACATCAATGTTGACCAAATATAACATGAACTTCAGATGGCTGATACCGGAAGGTTTAATGGTTACCTGGTGAGAAAAGAGTATAGAGTGGACTCTTTGGACAAAACAGAGGAATTTTATAATCAACACTTTGGGAGTGAGGAACCAGAAGAGAGGAAAAGAGCAGAAGAAAGAGACCAAAGAATACCTGTTGTGGAAGAAAGGGAACTACATCTTAGAAAGAAAGGAAAAAGAACAAGGGGAAAGACCTGAGACTAATGGGGAAAGGCCTAAGGAATCAAGAGAGACCAGGATAACAAGAATGACAAGATCGAGATATAAGATATGAACAGACGAATGCAAGAAGAAAGTAAGATTTTATCACTGAACATTAATGGATTAAATTCTCCTGTGAAAAGGAGAAAGACGCTTCATAAACTACAAAGCTACAATCTGGATATAATAGCGCTACAAGAAGTGCACATAAAAGAACAACACAAACAGGTATTGGAGTACCCCAAATTAGGGAAATTATTTGTATCACTGTCACAACAAAAAAAGAGAGGGGTAGCATTGTATATTAAGGAAACAATACTGGCCAAACAAATTTATAAAGATGAAGCGGGTAGGATTTTGATTGTGGAAAAAATATTAAATCAAAAGCGGATCCTATTAGTAGAAGTCTACATCCCCAATGGGGGACAGGAACAGTTTTATAACAAACTGTACAATATTATTCAAGACATAGAATGTGACAATCTTTGTATGTTAGGAGATTTTAATGCGATAACAGTCAAAGATAGAAGCAACAAATTAAAAAAAGGAATTAGAAGAATTTTGCCTAAAACTTTCTTCAAAATGGTAGATGAATTAAATTTACAGGACACCTGGAGAGAGAGAAACAGGGGAAGACACAATATACATATTATGTATAGACATCAGTCCTGATTAGACATCAGTCCTGGTTCAGACTCAATATGATATGGATGTCAATGGAATTAAATGCAGAAGTGAAAGAAGTAGAAATTGACACAAATACATGGGCAGATCATCCCAATGAGGGTCTGTTGGAAAGGACAAAAAAATGGTAAGATGGACTTTAAATAGGTCAATCCTAAAAGAGGAAAAATTCAGGCTGACAATGGAAAAACAAATGGACTTTTTTTTAAAGAAAACAAGAAAGAAGATACATCCGTACAAAATCTATGGGACACTGCAAAGGCATACATGAGGGGAGTCGCTATATCATATATGGTGAATAAAAATAAAGAGAGGAAACAGCGACAGAAACACCTAGAAGAAGAATATAGAAGAGCCGAAGCAGAGTTGCAGAGGGAACCTCAAAAAAGAGAGCTAAAGCAACAAATGGACTTAATTAAACATAGACTGAATATGTTCAAGAAAGAGGAGTTGGCGAGAGACATAAAAAAAACTAACCAAAATTTCTTTGAGAATGCAGTTAAACCAGGGAGGTGTGGATGGATGAGATATACAATGCAGTGTTAAATGATGCAAAGATTCCACTGTCATGGGTAGAAGCAAATATTACATTAATTCTGAAAGAAAACATTGATTTAACTTTAATTAAAACCTGTATTGTTGAATACAGATTATAAAATAGTTATGTCAATAATAGCTGAAAGACTGAAAAATTTTTTAAATGAGTTCATACATGTGGATCAAATTGGCTTTCTGCCAAAAAGACAAATTATGAACAATATGAGAATACTTGATGTGCTAGAATATTACAAAATACATAGCGAGACACAAGCACTAGTGATGTTCCTAGATGCCCAAAAAGCCTTTGATAATGTCAAATGGAATTTTATGCTGCAACAACTAAGATATATGGATTTTGGTAATAATTTTTTAAATATGTTCATGGCAATATATGCCAAACAGGAGGCCAGAGTAATAGTGAATGGAGAGGTGACACAAAATTTTAAAATCCAGAAAGGCACAAGACAAGGGTGTCCACTTTCCCCATTGTTATTTATATTGACTTTGGAAGTACTAAGAATAATAAGAAAAGACACTCAGATTATAGGATTGGAAATTAAAGGATAATGTTATAAATTGCAAGTTTTTGCAGACGATTTAGTTTGAGGCTCATGGAGGTACTGGAGGAATTTGAGGAAGTAGCCGGGCTGAAAGTAAATAAGGAGAAAACCAAAATGATAGCTAAGAATATGGCTAACAAACAGAAAGATGATTTGACCAAGGGAATAAATATTCAATTAGCAAAAAAAGGTGAAGTATCTAGGGATCTATTTGACAGCAAGGTGCACATCAATTAAGGAGGACAATTATATTAAATTATTAAATCAGATAAAGGCGACTTGGAAAGATGGAAAACCATTCAACTCTCCTTTATGTACAGAATAGCCACAATCAAAATGAGTGTTCTGCCAAAATTACTTTTCCTATTCCAAAATATACCTATAAAATTAGAAAGTATTTGATTATCTGAATAAAATTGTGTTGAAATTTATATGGCAGAAAAAAAGTCAAGAATTAAATTGAAACTTCTTTAGAAGGCCAAAGAAAGGGAGGGTTTGGTTTGCCTAATTGGGAATTATATTACCAAGCAGCAGCGATCACCTGGGTCAAAGAATGGATAACCGCAAGAAACAAAAGATTATTAACAGCAGAAGGTCACTATATTCAAGCAGGATGGCATGCATTCCTCTGGTATGAAAGACATAAGGCACATCAATACTCCCAAAGACACTATATAAGACAGGCTCTATTGGGGATATGGAACAAAATAAAAAAAAGAAATATAGGGAAATACCGATCTGACTTTCCACCCTAGAAGGGGTGGTATATCCAAATCTTATAAACTGGGTAAAAATTATAACACATAAAGATATATTAGAAAAACAGGGAGGATTAAAATCAAGACTGCAACTAAAAGAACAAGGATTGGAATTTGAATGCCCATTCTCTACTTTGATTTACCTTCCTGGGAGTGTAAGGGGGGGAAGAATGGCTAGAGAGCCATTTGTTTTGTCTCAGCACCGGAGCCTCCAGCAAGTGATGCCTGAGAACAACGTCTTATCATCTTCTTAGCCTGAAGCTCTCAAAACAATTTAGCACCTGCAGGCTGCCTTCCCCTGCACCAGACTCCAGGGAGGGATTTCTATCCCTTTTAACCTAATGGATATGCATGGGACTCCTCAGATCCTGCCTTTTTGTCTTGCTATCACTTTCTCCCAATAAAAGTTTCCTTTTGAAATGCCTGCCGTTTCAAGAGTTCTACTTTCTTGAGGAGGGAGGAAAGGCAAGTCCTTTCAGCTTCTTACAATCAGGCCTGCCTATGGTCAAATGACTGAACTTCAGATGCTCAACAACATGACTGCAATTATGTCTGTTTGCAGTGCTCCATGATCATGTATTTTATGACAATTTTGTTAAATGCCAACATTTATTTCTGGTTTTCAGCAAAACCACACCCATAGCAAACCATTAGTTTGCTTAACAATTGTAGCATTTGCTTAATGACCCCAACAGCCACTGTAGGAGATGATCAGACGAAGGCTGACGAAAAGTCACTACTTTATTTATGTCCAATACATTGGGGTAAATTATGGCCTCCATTGCTGATATCCAAATTTTTTCCTTATATTATCCCAAATAGTTATCAAAGCATTTCCACTAGATGCCTCTGGAAATATGTATAGATTTTATTTTTTCCTTCCCATAAAAACACATGCCATCCCAATTGAAGGTCGTGGCCTTCCAATCTTATTTCTTATTTGACCCAATCCTTAAACCATGTTATTGCCACCGCTTGATAATATAATTCCCAATCGGGTAGGCCAAAGCCTCCTTTGGTTCTGAAGTCCTGAAGAAGCTTATGTTTTATTTGGGCTTTTTTTCCCAGCCAAATAGATTTACCTATCATTTTATTTAATTGATCAAAAAATGTTTTCCCTAATCTTATTGGTATTGTTTGGAAGACATATAGCAATTTAGGTAGTACGTTCATTTTTATTGCCGCAATTCTACCAACTAAAAATATTTGCAATTTTGCCCAAATGTCTAAGTCTTTTTGTATTTGTTGTACCAATTTGTCATAGTTATCCTCTTTTAATGTAGAACATTTTGCCCTTAATCAAAGTCCCAAATATTTTATCTTTTTAACAATTTGAATCCGCAATTTCTCTTCCAATTCCTCATCTTGCCTTTTTGTACAATTCTTAGTTATTATTTTAGTTTTTTCCTTATTTATTTTAAACCCAGCCACCTTACCAAATTCTTCAACTTCATGTAACAAGGTGGTTCCCGTCTCCAAAGGATCTTCTATAATAAAAACCAGATCATCCGCAAAAGCTTCAACTTTATATTCCTGCTGTTTAATTTTCAATCCTTTTATTGTTTGATTTTGTCTAATTTGTATTAATAATATTTCCAATGATAGTATAAATAAGAGGGGTGACAAGGGACATCCCTGTCTTATCCCCTTAGTTATACTAATCTTCTCCATTGTTTCCCCATTTATTATTATTTTAGACAATTGTTTCGAATAAATTGCTATAATCATCTCCGTAAATTTCTCCCTGAAGTTCATGATTTCCAGTTGGTTAATAAGAAAGTTCCAGTTAAATTATCAAACACTTTTTGAGCATCTACAAACATTAATGCCAGCTGCTTCTCCGGGTGGGCCTCATAATATTCTAATGAATTCATAATCAACTGTGTATTGTTCCTTATATGTCTATTTGGTAAAAATCCATTTTGGTCCGAATCTATAATTTCGTTTAGTATTTTTTTGGCTCTTTCAGCCATTATCGTTACAAATATTTTGTAGTCTACATTGAGTAGCAAGATTGGCCTATAGTTCTTGATTTGCTGTGGTATTTGTAGGATCCTTTGGGATAAGTGGTATCAGCGCCTCCATCCATGTCTTTGGTAATTTAGATTGCCTTAAAGCCTCATTGTATATGTTCAACAATAACATTTCCAATAGTCCCTATATCTCTTTATAGAACTCAGAGGGGACACCATCAGGTCCTGGAGTTTTGTTATTTTTTTGCTTTTAAATAACCTTTTTCATCTCCATCATAGTGATTTTATTGTTTAACATCTCTTTCATTTCATCTGATATTATAGGCAAATTTCTATCTTTTAAATATTTCTTAATCTCCTCCTCCTTTATTTTCTCCTGACTATAAAGTGTTCCAAAATAATTATGGGCTATTCTCTTTTTTTCTTCCATTCAATGATGGATATTCCCCTCCTCGTCCTGTAACTTTGTTATTAACCTTTTTTCTTTGTCCTTTCTCAATTTATACGCTAGCCATCTCCCCAGCTTATTGGCATGTTTGAAGTATATCTGTTTTGTTTCTCTAAGCTTTTGGGCCATTTCCTCCTGGGAGAGGAAATTTAGTTTATTTTTAATCAGGTCTTTTTCCTCTTACGCTCTTAACTCTCCCAGTTTCTCTTGTAATTCCAATTGTTGTTTCCTTTTTTCTTTGTTTCTTCTCTCCCCATATGCTAGATCTCTGATATAAGCTTTAGTTGTATCCCAAAGGTTCTGTAGAGCTATCTCTTCATTTAAGTTTTCCTTCAAGAAGAAGTCCAGTTCTTGTTCCATCTGTTGTATATACTTTTTCTCTTTTATCACCCTTTGATTCATGGTCCATCTCCCTCTTGTTTTTGTTCTTCCTTTCCATTTTAATATCAGTGGGCTATGATCTGCCCATATATTTGATGCTATTTCTATCTCCTCTATATTTTTGCATCCATCCAAACATATCTATCCTGGACCATGAATCATGTGGGTTAGAATAAAAAGTGTATATGGATGGATGGATGGATGGATGGATGGATGGATGGATGGATGGATGGATAGATAGATAGATAGATAGATAGATAGATAGATAGATAGATAGAGAGATAGATAGATAGTGGATTTCATTTTCTCCAGATATCCTTTAAATTCAACTCTTGCATGATGTCAAAAAAAGTAGTTGGTAGTATCTTCCTCTTCTTATTTTTTTACCCAGATATATAATCTTGTTTTGAGTCTACGACCGCATTAAAATCACCCAGTGATTTTCACTTTCCAATTCTGCTATTTTTTAATGTAAATTATAATAAAATTTTATTTTATTGTAATAAAATTCTCCTTGTTTGGTATTCGGTGCTTAGACAGCTGCCAATAAGATCTTATTTCAACTAATAGAATTCTACCATCCTCATCAGCATAAATTTGTTTCAGTTGTAGCCAATCTTTAATATATACTACTACTACTCTCTTTTTTTGTGATGCAAGAGTTAAAGTCTTCCTAGCTTGGGGGCTTCTAATAAGTGTCCTTGTTGTCTTCTAATATGGACTTCTTGAAGGCATGCAATGTCCCTGTTATATTTTGGAGATTGGATAAAACTTGCCTCCTTTTGGCCAAAGAGTTTAAGCCATTGGTATTAATCGAGATTAATTTAATTTCTTCTTCCATTTTATCTTTCATTGATGGCCCTGGTTCCTTTCCTTAGTCTCATTTCTCTTTGTATCCTCGACCTCGCCCCTGTTCTTTCCTGTTGTTCTCTATCAGTCTTCTCTTGTAATTCAATTTCCAACTCCTTTCTTTCTTCCTGACTCTTGTCTTCTATCTCCTCACCACTCTCCCTCTCCTCCTTCATTGCTATGCATTGATCATAAAATTCCTGGCCCTTATCTGGTGTACCCAACCTAATCTATTTGTCTTGCCAAGTTACTAGCAAACCTTCTGGAATTAGCCACCGGAACTTTATGTTATATTTAATTAATTGAGAGGACAGAAAGTGATAATTTTGCCTTTGCTCCCTTACTCTCCTAGGTATTTGTTTGAGAGTCAGTATCTCTTTCCCTTTGTACACCAGCGAGGTGTCCCATGCTCTCCTATAAATTTCCTCTCTAATTGGTTTTTTTTGTGTGTGTGTGTGTGTGTGTGTGTATCGAACATGTACCTCACATGGCAACCTACGTCGCTGTGCATAATTCGTATGCACTCTGACAACTTATCAATACCATTTTGCAGTTCAGTCTTATTTATCTTCAAATTATCTGCCAACAATTCTATCATAAGACTCAGAAGGTCTTTTTTATTTTCCAGTATATTTTGAAATCTTAGGTAGAATGCAGACTTGTCCATTTCGAGATACGTTATTGCCTCTTCGAGCTCTCTATTCATTTCCATCAATTTCTTTTCTGTCTCCTCTGGGTTTTTTTCTGTCTATTCCATTTTTACTTCCATTATTTTTATTCTCTGCTCATTCTTGGCAATTGTCTCTTGTATTTCTCCCATTCTATCATCTAATTTCCATATGTCCCCTTTTACTTCACCCATATTGTTCTTTAATTCCTCATGGTTCTTTCCAATCGATTCTTGGGTTTTCAAAATCACCTCCTGAATCATATTTAGAGTTGTCTGCATACTTTGTAAGTTCATTGCAGGTCCTGCCTGCTCACCTCCCAGCATATCTCAAGATACAAATTTAGCTCGGCCGGTTTAGCTCACGCTGGTAAAGCCTGTTATTAAGAACACAGTAGCCTGCAATTACTGCAGGTTCGAGCCCGGCCCAAGGTTGACTCAGCCTTCCATCCTTTATAAGGTAGGTAAAATGAGGACCCAGATTGTTGGGGGGGCAATAAGTTGACTTTGTAAAAAAATATACAAAATAGAATGAGACTATTGCCTTATACACTGTAAGCCGCCCTGAGTCTTCGGAGAAGGGCGGGGTATAAATGTAAACAAAAACAAAAAAATTATTTAAAACTAACTTTTATCACTCAGATTTAATGCAATATTTTCTCTTAATCAGTAAATTTAATCAATTAATCAATTATCTAATTATATACTATATCATATATTATATACCACCAAGAATCAGTTAGGTGTTAAATAATAAAAATAAAGCTAATAAAAGGTCTAAATATACATCATAATTTTTACTGTTAAATATACAGTATACACATCTGGCCACTAATCTTCCCTATCCAGAGTTTTCTACTGATTTTAAGTAAGTTTTTCACTGTCCTACTTCGTTATACCATCCACATGGTATAACATCTCTTCTGTTCTCTACTTTCCAAGTCCTTCATCCAATATGTCTGCTCCTGCAAATATGCATTGTTACTGTCACTTCACTTCACATTCCAGAACTTGTTGTTTCAGTTTTGTGTCCACAGTCTCCAATCAATCACTCCCAATCTCCACAGGTTCAATCACAGTCTTTACCACAGTTTCCAAAGTTCTTTCTTTTCCTTTCAACTCTTCCAATCACCCTCTTTCCTCTTTTCAACCTTCTTCTCAATACTTTTTTTTATTTATTTACATTTATATCTCGCCCTTCTCCGAAGACTCAAGGCAGCTTACAGTGTGTAAGGCAATAGTCTCATTCTATTTGTATATTTACAAAGTCAATTTATTGCCCCCCCCAACAATCTGGGTCCTCATTTTATCTACCTTATAAAGGATGGAAGGCTGAGTCAACCTTGGACCTGGTGGGATTCGAGCCTGCAGTAATTGCAGGCTGCTGTGTTTTAATAACAGGCTATCTTACAGCCTGAGCCACCACGGCCCTCCACCGCCAAAGCGCCGCTTTTTCTCTCTTTGGAGGCTGACTTCTCAATCAGTTCATAGATTCTGCCAGATTAGGGAAGAAACCTGGCAACTCACTCTGTCCCATCTCTTGCCACCAATACTTCTCGCTGCTTTCACTCCTTGCTTCCTTCACCATTCAAACAGGCCATCACATCTCCTGATCCGACCATTACTGCTGGTCTCTTTCAAGGGGTTCCTCTTTCTGTAATGGGAGATTGCATTTCTCCCTGTTACCCCAAGAGTATCCCCTCTACAGAGCCGACCCCTCCAGGGTCAGACCTCACCTCTACCGGCTTCCAGATGTGAAAATTTGGTCCAAGAAAACGGAGCTCCATTTTCCTGAACCACAGCACCGTGAAGTCAACCCGGAAGTCCCAAGGTTGAGGAAAAGTCATGAGTCACTGCATGCCCACAAGATATCTAAGTCCATGCCACCTTGAATGCCTCTTAATTCCTGCTCATTTCCCTTGACCATTAGTAGCTCAGATTTCATAGAGAGTTTAAACTTTCAATAAATCTGCATAAAAAACAATTGCTACTAACCTGCCTTCCATTGAGGACCTGTATACTGCACAAATCAAAAAGAGGGCTATGAAAATATTTACAGATCCCTCACATCCTGGACATAAACTGTTTCAACTCTTACCCTCAAAATGACGCTATAAAGCACTTCATATCCAAACAATTAGACACAAGAACAGTTTTTCCCCGAACACCATCACTCTGCTAAACAAATAATTTCCTCAACACTGTCAAACTATTTACTAAATCTGCACTACTATTAATCTTCTCATTGTTCCCATCACCCATTTCCTTCCACTTATGACTGTAACTTTGTTGCTTATATCCTTACGATTTATACTGTAATTGATTGTTTCCTGATTGCTTAATTGTAGCTTATGACTATCATTAAGTGTTATATCATTAAGTGTTAAATTTGTACCCTATGACTATCATTAAGTGTTGTAAGTGTTCTACCTTGATGAAGGTATCTTTTCTTTTATGTACACTGAGAGCATATGCACCAAGACAAATTCCTTGTGTGTCCAATCACACTTGGCCAATAAAAATTCTATTCTATTCTATTCTATTCTATTCTATTCTATTCTAAATCTTTATACTCATTTGAACTGCCTGAATTTCCTGATTTCCCCAGGGCTTGACAGCCACTGTACAGCCACCACAAAAAGTATTGTAAAATTTAATTGATCATGTAACTGATTCACTTTATGACCATTATGACAAATGACTGTGATGGGAAGACTCCATTACAGTCATAACTTGTGAATTACCTATATAAACAGAATTATAGAATACAAATGTAAATCACATGCTGTGCAATATACTTGTCATGCCCCTGTCGGAGTCTGAATCTGCAGCGGAAGATGAGCTGGAACAAGAACTGACAGCGAGTGAGAGGTCAGCTCCGTTGGCCTTGAAGGAAACTGGGGAAGGGCAGAGTCAGTCCAGGCAAGGCTTTTCGGAAGTAATAAGGCCTAGAGGCAGGGAGGTATTTACTTATTTATTTTTATTTATTTTATTTGTCATAACAATATATATAAGCATCACACAAAAGATTATATAGTATATAAACATATATATGAGGAAATATAAGGAGGTATAAGCATATATATATATATATAAGAAGAAAAAAAGAAAAGAAAGAAAAACAATAGGACAGGAACGGTAGGCACGTTTGTGCTCTTATGCACTCCCTTATGGTCCTCTTAGGAATGGGGCGAGGTTAATAGTAGAAAGTTTTTGGTTAAAGCTTTTGGGATTATGGGAAGAGACCACAGAGTCAGGTAAAGTGTTCCAAGCACTTATGATTCTGTTATAGAAGTCATATTTTCTGCAATCTAGATTAAATCGGTTAACATTGAGTTTAAATCTGTTGGTTGCTCTTGTATTATTGCAATTAAAGCTGAAGTAGTCTTTAACAGGAAGGAGATTACAGTAGATGATTCTATGAGTTAAACTTAGGTCTTGTTGAAGGCGATGGAGTTCTAAGTTTTCTAAGCCTAGGATTTCAAGTCTGGTGGGATAAGGTATTTTGTTGTTGGAGTGGAGAACTCTTCTTGTAAAATATTTCTGGACACATTCAATTATATTGATGTCAGAAATGTGGTATGGGTTCCAGACAGGCGAGCTGTGTTCAAGGATTGGCCTAGCAAATGTTTTATATGCTCTGGTTAGTAGTATAGTGTTTTTGGAAAAGAAGCTACGCAAGATTAGGTTTACAACTCTTAGAGCCTTTTTTGCAATGTAGTTGCAGTGGGCTTTGACACTTTGATCATTTGACATGAAAACTCCAAGGTCTTTAACAGGGTGGGGGTCATCTGTAAGGTAATGTCCATCAAGCATGTACTTAGTGTTTGGGTTCTTTTTTCCAATATGTAAGACTGAGCATTTGCTGATTGAGATTTGGAGTTGCCAAGTTTTAGACCAAGCGGTTAGATGATCAAGGTCTTTTTGAATGGTAGATGTATTGTCGGTGGTGTTAAATAGTTTGACATCGTCAGCAAAGAGAACACAATTACTTGAGATATGGTCACAAAGATCATTTATGTATAGTATGAAGAGTGTTGGTCCAAGAACGCTGCCTTGAGGAACGCCACTCTTGACAGGAACAGGATTTGATAGAGCATTGCCAATTTTGACCACTTGTTGTCTGTTAGACAGAAAAGCAGATATCCATTTGTGAAGGGGTCCTGAAATGCCATAGGATTTTAGTTTTAGGAGAAGTTTATCATGTACTACTGAGTCAAAAGCTTTGCAGAAGTCTATGTAGATTGCATCTATTGTTTTGCCTTGATCAAGATTTGTAGTCCATATGTTTT
Organism: Ahaetulla prasina; assembly: GCF_028640845.1. Lineage (NCBI taxonomy): Eukaryota > Metazoa > Chordata > Lepidosauria > Squamata > Colubridae > Ahaetulla > Ahaetulla prasina. The sequence goes on from NC_080543.1 coordinate 70,156,374, forward strand.
TACAGTGGAGAAGTTGTAAGTTACATGATAATTTTTTTCTGAAACCAAATTGTTTATTAGAGAGTAGGTTGTTTGTTTCTAAGTGGAGGGTAATGGATTGGTTGATGATTGATTCCATTACTTTGCATGTGACGCAGCACAGAGAGATTGGTCTGTAATTTTCAACTACGCTGGGGTCTTCTTTTTTGAAGATTGGGATGACTGTGGCTAGTGACCAAAGTTTGGGAAGGGAACTGGTCGTGAAAATTTTATCAAAGATTATACTTAGGGGTTCTGCTATATTAGTGGAAAGTTTTTTTAAGAAGTATGCACATAGTCCATCGGGTCCAATAGATGGGGATGGTTTCAAGTTATGAAGAGCTTTTCCAACATTATCTTCTGTGAAATCTATATGTGTTAAATCGTCGTACTCATTGCTGGTACGACTTGGGAATGTCGGGTATGTGTCATCGCTGTTAACAAAAACTGAGCCAAAGAATATGTTGAAGAGGTTTGCTTTAACTGTTTCGTCATTGCATTCTTTACCGTTAGAATCTTTTAGTGGTGGAATGGCAGAATGAACAGGAGAGACAGAGCTCAGACAAGGAGCAAGAACCACTCCCTCCTGATGCAAGGGCTTAGAGAGTGCAGGGAAGGCATGATCCATGCAGAAAGAGCTGGCCACTCATGAGGAGAGTGCCCTCCCCAGCTTCACCAGGCACACCTGGGGAATGATACTTAAGGAGACGCTGTGGGGAGGGGCATTTGTCAGGAACAAAGGCTGAGTTCCTGAAGCATTGTGGGCCGACCTTTGAACTTGCCAAAGGTCCTTGCATTCCTTGTTGGCATTCTGGACTAATTATCTGAATCTTTTGCTCCCTGAACTCCTTGCTTTGCTCTTATTTTGCCAAATATATTTGGGATTTATTGCCATGCAGCCTTGGTGCAGACAGTGCTGGGCATTTGTGTGTGGGTTTATTATCACTCTGCTCAGGGACTTGCCAGAAACAAGTGTTTGAGGGAGATTTGGAGCAATAAAAGGGTGGTTTGAACTGCCAGCTGTTTGTGTTAACTCTGTGCCATGCCCTGGGTCATCACAATAGCAATAGGACTTAGACTTATATACCGCTTCACAGTGCTTTACAGCCCTCTCTAAGCGGTTTACAGAGTCAGCATATTTTCCCCACCAATCTGGGTCCTCATTTTACTGACCTTGGAAGTATGGAAGGCTGAGTCAACCTTAAGCCTGATGAGATTCTGTCCTGTTCTGTTCTGTCTCCTTGCCTCCGTCCGAGCGATGGCTTAATTAGCCGGCACTATCAGCTCTGGCAGCAAACTAGCGAACATCTGCCAAGTGACTCTGTTATCTTCCTTGATGCCGATGAGTCATCCAGGAACAAACAGTACTTCAGCTCTAGTTAAGCAGTTGATTTTGCCTGCTACAAAGAGGCATAGCAGCTCTTGCTGGTTTTATATCCTGTGGGGTGTGGCTCCATGACTCAGCACTTCCTAGGCCTGCCCCACCCCTGCTTCTGTTGTTTCCGCCTCTCCTGCCTATGAAACCTAGGTCCAGTCAGGTCTGATTGCCATCAGCTGGGTCTGGAGGTGTGGCCTGGGGGGGGAAGAGTCAGGGGATGGAGGCCTCATTATCTCCTCCACCTGGCCTGCCTCTGGCTCCTGGAGCTGAGCCAGGGGAGCCAGTGCTCCCAAGGTAAGTCCTGACGGCCCTTCCCCCTCACTTTCCAAGTCACTTTCTGGCAGGGGGCCCGGCCCGGGGGGCGCAGACACAACACTCGCTCTGCTAAACTGCTGGCAGACGGTGATCAGAAAGGGTAGCCTAAAGTACTCTAACCACTGCACCACCACGGCTCATACATAATACTTCTTTCATGGCATTATTATATTCATAACAATGTGCAATCACCATTGCCAGTTATTTATCTGGTGTTGGCCTCCATTCATATCAAGTTCTCGATTCTATTATTATTACAGCCAGATGGTTAGAATAGCTTTGGAATTTTTATCCACCTATCAAGTCCTTCCCAAGGACCAGGAATAGGGAGATATTGTTGTTTGTTTCTGTTATTTAATAACTAAAAGATTTTGCGTTTATTTTTGCAAGTGAATAAATTAAATTTTACTAAGATTAAAACAGAACACATTTAGTACTTCCTGTCTTCATGGACAACTGGGTAAAGAGACTTACATCAATGAACTAATGTTTTAATCATAAAGATTAAGATAATAATAATTAGTAATAATAATATTTGCTTTGAACTTGAACTAAATACATTTGTGATGATTTTATGTTCCATTTTTGTGTTGTTTTTTTTAAATTAACAGCTTCTGTCCAGGGCCCATGGGAAAGGGCCATATCACCAAACAAAGTGCCCTACTACATCAAGTAAGTATTAAACATAATGCTTAACTTTTGGGAGCTTATCAGGTAATTAATTTAATTGGCTTTGAAACCACGAGGATTCCATTCCTTTGAATGATATTGGTTCATACTTCAGTTGCCATCTATTATCATCATGAACAGCAAAGTAATTATTTACAGAAATAAAGTTGTGAAGATAGCTTGCTGTTAAAACTCAACCATGTTTTCATTATACAAATCCAGTAAACATTTTTCAGTGGTAATCAGCCTATGATTAAGCATACTGTAGTATCCACGTTAAACTGGCTGTCATGAAAGATTAACAAAATGTTAGTTAATGCATTATGACTGCATTTTTACTATCAGAAACATTATTATTTTTTCTGTGTTAAGTTATCAAACTAATTTGGCCAAACTTATACACATTGCATTTTGTTTTGTGGGCATATGTACTATAGAACAGGACAGGATGGTGTTTGGAAACACTGAGAGCATGTGGTGCATTTCCTGCTGAGTGGTATCTAAACAGCAGGCAAATATCTTCTTTTGCTTACACTATGGTTAGGAGCAGAATCTCCTGAACTAACAATTTTATATATGCTTTATTTTTAGAAAAAAAGCTACTTTTAAAATCTGTTTATTACTTTTGGAATAAAATTATACTAATATTAAAAACATATTTTATAAATTGAATATGCAGAAATTTAAATGAGGTTATTTTAGAGTATTGCTTGGTTTTGGGGGGCAGGAGACTTGCAGAAAAATAATATGCTTTCTGATAAAATGAATTAGCCATAAAATGGATCAATCAATTTATCTAACCAATCTTTGAACTCCATAGCTGAAAAATATATTTTGGATTCTAGATGACATAATGTTGTTTTGATTATGAAAAGCAGATGCTACATAGCTTGGATGAATACTCATTTCTTCCACATTTATAGTTTTATGTCATTAAAGGTTGCTGAAAATAAAAGCTGTAAAAGATTTTAAGTATATCTAGCCACAGCATGATGCAGACCTAATCTCAAATAATATATTTTTCAAATTGTTCTTTGAGTATCCAAATAGTTATTTTAAGATTATAATCTATATAGAAACTGCCATTCTGTCTTACCATGTATGAATTTCAGAGGTGGGCTTCAGCCGGTTCTCACTGATTTGGGCAAACCGATAGTTAAGATTCTGTGCAGTTCAACAAACCGGCAAATGCCACCACTGGCTGGCCCTGCCCCTCTCCGCCCCACCCAGACACTACTTATTTTGCCTCACCTGCTCTTGGCTGGTGCCTAGAGTCATGCCTGCGGCCCAGCTGCTCTCTGCTCCTTTGCTCTCTTGCTTGCCCAGACCATGCGGTCCCCTTGGTCCAGCTGATCTCCATGCCTCACCCGCTTGCCTGCCTTCGCCATGACCTACCATGCTGGCCACGCGGCTCACCTGATCTCTGTGCCTCACCCACTCTGCTCACTGTGGTTGCCTGCAAAGGTAAAGTGCTTGAGCAAAGGGCTACCTCAAGGTGCACACAGCGAGGCTTGGCCACCTTTTGCGCCTGGCTCTCATCATCCTTCCACCCACATGCCGCCCGCTCACCCTTCACTTCGGTGAGATACATCAGTTTCTGCTTCTCACTTTCTGCGGGGACTCCACCCACATGCCTCCTGCTGACCCTCTCTGCCTCAAGTTCCACATTTAGGCTGTGATGGGGAGATGTGCCGCTTCTGAGAGACCACCGTGCTGGGGCCAAGACCTCTGCTGCTCTGCGGTGTACATGGGCAGCCCCGGGACATCTGTCCCCCTGGAGCACCGCCATCGCCGGGTGTTGTCCCCTTTGGGATCTAAAGGGTAGGGTGCTCAGGCCAGCAGAGGCACATGGAAACTCTGGAGCTCACCTTCAGGATGGAGCAGATACCTTACCATATTGATCAATTTCTCTTTCAAATATATAGCAGAATGAATAGGTTGAGATAAAGTAACAACCAAGTCATCTGCAAACGCTCTTAATCGATAGTCTTGATGTTTAATTTTTATTCCATTTATTTGGCTTGCACCACATGTTCTATTCAATAAAATTGCTAAAGTTAAAATAAACAATAATGGAGACAAAGGACATCCTTGTCTTGTCCCTTTCTCAATTCTAAAAAACTCTGTTAAACTACTATTAGTTATTATTTGTGCTGTTTGCTTCTGGTATATTGCTTTAATTGCTTGTATAAAATAGTCCCCAAATTGCATTTTTTCTATTAATTTAAATAAAAACTGCCAGTGCAATCTGTCAAAAGCCTTCTCAGCATCCAGAAAAAAGAGCACTGCTGAGACTTGGCTGTTCCTTTCTAAATATTCCAATAGATTTACAATATATCTCATATTATATCTCCTTTGTCTACCCATAATAAATCCTGATTGAACAATATGAATTATTTGACACATAACTGGCATTAATCTATTTGCTAATATCTTAGCAAAAATCTTATAATCAGTATTCAATAGTGATATTGGCCTATAATTTTCTGGTTTATTACAATCTTGCTCCTCCTTTGGTATTAATGAAATAAAAGCCGTCCTCCATGAAGGAGGCACTTCCCCTCCTAATTGAATTCTATTAAATAGTTCCTTCAATGGTTCTACCATTTCATTTTGCAAATTCATTTTGCAAACGGCCATTAATCCATCTGTTCCTGGCGCTTTCCCGATTTTAAGCTGTCTAATTGCTAAAATTATTTCCTCTGAAGTAATAAGTTGATTCAGTTCTTCCCTTCACTCTACTGTAAACTCACATATACCTTGCTCCTGTAAATATCTTTCTATATCTATATCTTTATATTTATTTATTTATTTATTTATAATTTAATTTTTATACCGCCCTTCTCCCGGAGGACTCAGGGCGGTTTACAGCCATATTAAAACTGACAAAAAATACAAACACAAATTTAAAAGCAAGATTAAAAACCAAATTACAATAAGCCGAATCAAACTAAAATGGTCATAGACCGACATAAAACCCATTAAAATTTTCATTTAAAAAATTTCGCTTAGGCCGCACGGTGAAATAATAAGGTCTTAAGTTCGCGTTTGAAGGTCCGGAGGTCGGGGAGTTGGTGCAACCCCGGAGGCAGCTCATTCCAAAGGGCAGGTGCCGCCACAGAGAAGGCTCTCCCCCTGGGGGCCGCCAACCGGCATTGTTTGGTCGACGGCACCCTGAGAAGTCCCACCCTGTGGGAGCGCACAGGTCGATGGGAGGCTATCGGTGGCAGCAGGCGGTCTCATAAATAGCCCGGTCTTAAGCCATGGAGCACTTTAAAGGTGATAACCAGCACCTTGAATTGCACCCGGAAGACTACCGGCAGCCAGTGCAGGCCGCGCAGGAGAGGTGTTATATGGGAGCAATGTGGTGCTCCCTCTATCACCCGCGCAGCCATATTCTGGACTAGCTGGAGCCTCCTGGTGCTCTTCAAGAGGAGCCCCATGTAGAGAGCATTGCAATAGTTCAGGCGGGAAGTGACGAGGGCGTGAGTGACCGTGCATAGGGAGTCCCAGTCTAGGAAGGGACGCAACTGGCGAATCAGGCGAACCTGATAAAATGCTCCCCTGGTGATGGCCGTCAGATGTTCCTCTAAGGACAGCCGGTCATCCAGGAGAACGTCCAAGTTGCGCACCCTCTCCCTGGGGGCCAATAATTCACCCAGGTCAGCGATGGCCTAAGCTGACTGTGCCAGGACGCCGGCATCCACAGCCACTTTGTCTTGGAGGGGTTGAGCTGGAGCCTGTTCTTCTCCATCCAGACGCACATGGCTTCAAGACACCGGGACATCACCTCGACGGCTTCGTTGGGGTGGTTCGGGGTGGAGATGTACAGCTGAGTATCATCAGTGTACAGATGGCACTCCACCCCGAAACCACGGATAACCTCACCCAGCAGCTTCATATAGATGTTGAACAGGAGAGGCGAGAGAACCGACCCCTGCGGCACCCCACACGTGAGACGGCTCGAGGTCGATCTCTGCCCCCTGCCAACACCGTCTGCGAATGGTCCGAGAGATAGGAAGAGAACCACTGATAAACGGTGCCCCCCACCCCTAAACCCTCCAACCGTTGCAGCAGGATACCATGGTCGATGGTATCGAAAGCCGCTGAGAGATATAAAAGGACCAGGACAGAGGAACATCCCTTTCCCAAGACCTCCAGAGAACATCCACCAATGCGACCAAAGTCGTCTCCGTGCTGTATCCAGTTCTGAAGCCGGACTGGAACGGGTCTAGATAGACAGTTTCCTCCTCTCAACAACCTTATGCACGGTCACTCATGCTCTCGTTACCTCTTGCCTGGACTACTGCAATGCTCTCTACATGGGGCTCCCCTTGAAGAGCACCCGGAGACTTCAGCTCATTCAGAATGCGGCTGCGCGGGTTATTGAGGGAGCGGTTCAGAGCTCCCACATAACACCCATCCTGCGCAGACTGCACTGGCTACCTGTTGTTTTCCGGGTGCACTTCAAGGTATTGGTTACCACCTTTAAAGCGCTCCATGGCTTAGGACCGGGCTATCTATGGGACCGTCTACTGCCGGCCTCTATCTCCCATCGTCCGGTGCGTTCCCACAGAGAAGGACTCCTCAGGGTGCCGTCAGCCAAACAGTGTCGACTGGCGGCCCCCAGGGGGAGGGCCTTCTCTGTGGGGGCTCCGACCCTGTGGAACGAACTTCCCCTCGGACTTCGACAACTACCTGACCTTAGGACCTTTTGCCGGAAACTTAAAACTTATTTATTTCGTATGGCTGGACTAGCTTGATTTTTATCTTAAATTTTAATTGAATTTGATGGGTTTTTAAAGTTTTGTAATTTTATGGGGGTGTATGTTATTTTAATATTTGGGCAAATTTAAATCAGTTTTTTAAGGGATGTTTTAACTATTGTGTATATCTGTATTTTATCTGCCTGTTCACCGCCCTGAGTCCTTCAGGAGAAGGGCGGTATACAAATTAAAATATTCATATTCATATTCATAAAATATTCAACCTTCGCCAAAAAGCGAAGGTTGGAGACTGGACGATAGTTTGCCAATACAGCTGGATCCAGGGAAGGCTTCTTGAGGAGGGGCCTCACCACCGCCTCTTTTAAGGCGGTGGGGAAGATGCCCCCCAACAAAGAAGCGTTGATAACTCCCAGGAGCCAGCCTCGCATAACCTCCCGTGTGGCCAGTACCAACCAGGAGGGACACGGGTCCAATAAACATGCGGTCGCATTCAGCCTCCTCAGTATCCTGTCCATGTCCTCGGGAGTCACAGCATCAAACTCTCCCCAGATAACATTCTCAAGAACTACCTCTGTCATCCCACCCGAATCTACCCAATCAGCATCCAAACCGTCCCGGATCTGAGCGATTTTATCGGACAGATACTGTACAAAATCCTCAGCACGACCCTGCAGGGGGTCCTCCCGAGCCCCCTGCGTAAGAAGGGAGCGGGTCACCCTGAACAGGGTGGCTGGGCGATTATCTGCCGATGCAATAAGAGCAGAAAAATAATTATGTTTTGCCACTCTTATCGCCACTAGATAGGCCTGAATATAAGACCTTACTAGTGTTCAGTTGGATTCAGAGCGGCTGGATCCAATCACTCTCTAGGCATCTTTTCCGGTGCTTCATCTCTCTCAGCTCCTCGGTATACCATGGAGCTGGTCGAGCTCGGCGCTGGGTCAGAGGCCGCAAAGGCACGACGCGGTCCAAAGCCTCCATCGCCGCCCCTTCCCAGGCGGCAACCAGTTCTTCGGCCGAGCCATGGGCTAGCTCCCCGGGAAACGGCCCAAGCTCCATCAGAAACCTCTCTGGGTCCATCAGGTGCCTGGGATGGAACCAACGAATCAGCTCCATCTCCCTGCGGTGTGGTACAGCAGTTCGAAAGTCTAGTTGAAAGAGTGAATGATCTGACCATGACAGGGTTTTAATAATTAAATCCCCTAAGTCCAGATCGTTCAGCCACTGTCCCGAGGCAAAAATCAAGTCCAGAGTGTTTCCCCCGATGTGGGTGGGACCGTTTACTATCTGGATCAGGTCCAAGGCCATCATGGAAGCCATGAACTCCCGGGCTGTCGTCGAAGATTCGCCCGCTGACGGCAGGTTGAAATCCCCCATAACCATCAGTCTGGGGGTATCAACCGCCGTCCCGGCTATCATCTCCAACAGCTCGGGCAGAGCTGCTATTACGTAGCAAGGAGCCAGGTACGCAATCAGCACGCCCACCTGCACCCCGTGACCCCACATCACAAGGAGAGATTCACATCCGGCTATCTGCGGGACAGTGACCTCCCTCGGCTCCAGACCTTCATTAATAATAACCGCTACCCCCCTACCCCTACCCTGGGCCCTCGGCTGATGGAATGCACGGAAGCTTGGTGGGCACATCTCAGTAAGGGGCACCCCCCCTTCTGTGCCCAACCAGGTCTCCGAAACGCCCATCAGGTCTGCACCCCCCTTTCGAATAAGATCGGATATGAGGGGGGCTTTATTTATCACGGACCTGGCATTGCACAGCATCTTCTGAAGGTCCAGGTTCTAGGGATTCCGGCCACTCGGGGAACGAGTAAAGCCTGGGGGCCCGGAGTGCACGATCGCTCGCAAACAGCTAGCGCGCACTCCCTGAACATGATATGAGCCCCTGAACATGATATGAGCTTCCGCCATATCTGCCCCTCCCTCGTACCGTGCCGATGGAAAAGCCCATACATGGTTGAGTCTTAGCCTCATCCTTTGCCTCCGTTTCAATGACCTCCAAACCGCGAACCTTAGAAGGGACCAGCCTAACCCCTGATGGGTGTCCCCCCCCCCATCCATCCTAACCCTCCCTCCCCTTAAAAACCCTTTAAAACCTAATGTTATAAAATTTCTAAGCCCCTTCTTAGCTATATGCCACCCCTCAGGATTCCAAAATCCGTCATTGAGGTAGGCCCTCGATAGATTGGAGGGCCAAATCTGCAAGAGGGAGGCATCTTGCAGACCAAGAAGTTGTGCCGATGAGTAGGTCAAGTGGTAAAACCACAGCCGTTTCTCCAGGAGTTGGAACTTAGATGGCTGAATTTGAAGATCAGATGGAAATAAAGGTCTAGGGTAGCCGCTATTTCTGCGGCTCCCATCCAATCCAGCCACCCAGTCTCCCAAAGGGCCCCCAGAGAGGGAGAAGCTTCCGCCGCCTCGGCTGCCCCACATCTCAGAGGGGTTCCATGGGGAGGTCAATGAAGTCGTTTATGGGGTAGGCCAGCATTGCTGCCATCGCCGTCGTCGCCAACACTGCTGCCACCGTCAATGCCGCCACCACCAACGTCGCCATCCCCTTCAACCCAACAACACGGACCGTACCCGTCCTGACCTCCTTTCACCGCCAGCCACAGTCTTCTTTTTGAGCTGGCCAGATGGTCCATGGGCCTGCTTGCGCTCCATGGGGGTCCCCAGCGTCCTACAGCGTGACACCGCTGCAGCTGCTGCCTCTGCCGTCGCCGGCACGCCGCCGTCGCCTACTGTCACCGCCACCGCTGTCCTCACCGCAGGACTCCAGTCGGGGGGCCTGACTCACCCCAGGTCTTGTGAAAAGGCCAGCCCCTCTCCTCAGGCTGGCGAGCTGGAACATCCGAAGGCCAGGGCCGGAAGAGGCCGAAGGGCGGGTCCTCCAGATCGAACCGGCCTGGAAAGGGCCTGGAAGGGCCGCTGCCACCGCCGCCGGAACTCCACCACCGCTGCCGCCGCCGTCGCCGCCGCTGTCTCCCATTCGACCGTACGTGGGGGCCACAGTTCCCCACAAGTTCGGGAAAGGCCCTCCAGGCCGGGCCGGCCAAGAGAGGGCCTCCGCCGCCGCCGCTGAATGCCACTGCTGGAATTCCACCGCCGCCATCTCCTGCCGGAACTTAAATGGTGGGCACCGCTCTCCACAGGCCTCCCCTGGACCCAGCCTTATCACACCAGGTCGGTGGGGAGATCCTCCGGCTGGGCCAAGGTTCGGAGGGACCAAAAACGGGCCCTCCGGCCCGGGTTCAGCTGGGCCAAGGCCGTCGCTGGACACTGCTCCCTCATCGCTGTGCCATCTTGGGCATGTGCAGAAGGGAAATATTTAATCAAATATTTAATCAAATCTCCAGCATATAATTTTGTATAAAATTCTAAAAGGGCTTTTTTAATCAAATTTTGTTGAAATACTTCTTTACCTCTATATTCTATCTTACCAATTATACGTGATTTCTGCTCCTTCCTTATTAAATAAGCTAACCACCTTTCAGGCTTATTAGCATTATTAAACGTATTATGCTTGACATATTGTAAATTAGTTGCCACTTGATCTGCCATCATCATATTAAACTGTCCTTTTAAGATATTTATTATTCTTTTGTTTTCTTGTCTTCTGGATTATTTATAAGTAACTGTTCCTTCTTTTTAATTTCCTCCTCTAATTCCAATCTTTTTTTTTTTTTGCAACCTATTTCTATATTTATTATTCATTTGTATAAGTACACCTCTCATAAAAGCCTTACTTGCGTCCCAAACCATCTCAATAGATGTACTCTTTTGTATATTCATAATAAAAAATTCTTTCATTTGTTTTTTACACTCTTCTACATTTTGTTCATATTTAAACAAGTTTTCATTCAGTCTCCACGATTTCCTAATTCCCTTTTCCCATTCAAATTCAATCCAAACTGGACTATGATCAGACAAAATTCTTGAACATATCTTGGTTCTCTTCACCCTAGAAAACAAATCATTGGTAATTAATATAAAGTCAATCCTGGAAAAAGATTGATGTCTATCAGAGAAAAAGGTAAAATCCTTCTCTTCAGTATTGCGTTCGCGCCAAACATTTCTTAATTCCAAGTCTTCCGTCATATCAAAAAAAGCCTTTGGCAATTTTGCACGACTTGAAATATTCTATAGACCATTTTTATCTTTCCAGGTATCCATCACTCCATTCCAATCGCCCATTAATATATATGATTTATAATCCCATTGTACTATTTTATTATGTAAAGATTTTTTAAAAAATTCTTGTTGATTAGGAGCATAAACTCCAATTAAAAGTGTCTTTTTCCCTTCCAATAACAGTTTAATTGCAATATATCTTCCTTGATTATCTGTCTCAATTAACTTTGCTATTAGGTCCTTCTTTACATAGACAACTATACCATTCTTTTTCTCTAAAGCCGAAGCAACAAAATGTGTACCCAACTTTGAATTAATCAAATATTTTTGGTCCAAAGTTCTAATATGTGTTTCTTGTAAACAAACTATATCATTTTTAAATTGTTTCAAATAATGAAATATCTTCCTTCTTTTCTGTGGTGAATTTAAACCATTAACATTCCAGGATAAAAAACTAGTTGACATTCTTGGCAGTGGGAAGCTGGAACACCCAATGTAACTCCGCTTTTTCTTTGGGTCTTGCTCCTCCCACAGCTTCTGTTTTAGTAGCCTCTGCCACTTGAATTTGTTGGAGCTTAACTTCCTGTTCTTTGCGTTTAGTAGCTGCTCTCGTCATCCTTTGTTCTTTTACTTCTTCTTTTAGTACTTCTCCCTCTTTAGATATATCCAACACTTGCAAAGAATCTTCCTCCATAACTTTTTTTTTATTTGCATTTGTATCCCGCCCTTCTCCAAAGACTCAGGGCGGCTTACACTATGTCAAGCAATAGTCTTCATCCATTTGTATATTATATACAAAGTCAACTTATAGCCCCCAACAATCTGGGTCCTCATTTTACCTACCTTATAAAGGATGGAAGGCTGAGTCAACCTTGGGCCTGGTGGGGCTTGAACCTGCAGTAATTGTAAGCAGCTGCTGTTAATAACAGACTGTCTTAACAGTCTGAGCCACTCAAGGACCCTTGAGTATAAGCAGCTTGGTCTTGTGCCTGCTTCATTGCTTTCTCCTTTTTTCTTATTTCTTCAAAATCCCTTCTTCTACATTCTGGTGACAGTGGGCTTCCAGCTTTCAGTACATTAACATAAAAATCTATTGCTTTCCAAATTGTATTGTAGGAATTGTAGGAATCCAACCAAGTGTAAATAAACTGTTGGCAGAAGGCCTTTGACTGACTTTTTGTTGGGAGTGTTTGGGGGGGGGGAAACAGAACATTATCCTTGCCTTTTGTCTGTTTGTTTGTTTGTTTGTTTATTCAATTTCTATACCGCCCTTCTCCCGAAGGACTCAGGGCGGTTTACAGCCAATTAAGAACAATAAATACAAAAATTAAAAACAAATTTAAAAGAATATACTAAAAACTATTAAAATCCCCATTAAAACTATTAGGCCAGTCCTGCACGATGGAATAAAAGAGTTTTCAACTCACGCCAGAAGGTCCGGAGATCAGGGAGTTGGCGTATCCCTGGGGGTAGCTCGTTCCAGAGAGCTGGAACCCCCACAGAGAAGGCCCTCCCCCTGGGGGTCGCCAGTCGACATTGTCTGGCCGACGGCACCCTGAGGAGGCCCTCTCTGTGGGAGTGCACTGGTCTATGGGAGGCCACCGGTAGCAGGAGGCAGTCCCGTAAGTAACCCAGTCCTAAGCCATGGGGCGCTTTAAAGGTGAGAACCAACACCTTGAATTGCACCCAGAAGGCACCCGGCAGCCAGTGCAGCCTGCACAGGATAGGTGTTATATGGGAGCTTGAGTCGGTCCCTCAATCACCTGTGCGGCTGCATTCTGGACCAGCTGGAGCCTCCAGGTACTCTTCAAGGGGAGCCCCATGTAGAGAGCATTGCAGTAATCCAGGCGGGAAGTGACGAGGGCATGAGTGACTGTGCATAGGGAATCCCGGTCCAAGAAGGGACGTAACTGGCATATCAGGCGTACCTGATAAAAAGCTCCTCTGGCGACAGCTGTCATATGTTCTTCTGACAGCCGTGCATCCAGAAGGACGCCTAGATTACAAACCTTCTCTGTGGGGGCCAAAGATTCACCCCTCACAGTCAGCGATGGCCTCAGCTGATTATACCGGGATGCCGGCATCCACAGCCACTCGGTCTTGGCTGGATTGAGCTGGAGCCTGTTTTTCCCCATCCAGACATGTATGGCCTCCAGGCACCGGGACATCATTTCGACGGCTTCACTGGGGTGGTTTGGGGTGGAAATGTACAGCTGCGTATCGTCAGCATACAGATGACACCTCACCCCAAAACCACCTCACCCAGCGGCTTCATATAGATGTTGAACAAGAGGGGCAAGAGAACCGACCCCTGTGGCACCCCACATAAGAGGCGCCTCGCGGCCGATTTCTGCCCACCTGCCAACACCGTCTGCAATCGGTCGGAGAGAAAGGAGGAGAACCACCGGAAAATGGTGTCCCCCACTCCTAACCCCTCCAGCCGTCACAGAAGGATACCATGGTCGATGGTATCAAAAGCCGCTGAGAGATCTAACAGGACCAGGGCAGAGGAACAACCCCTGTCCCGGGCCCTCCAGAGATCATCAACCAGTGCGACCAACGCCGTCTCCATGTTGCACCCAGGCCGGAAACCAGACTGGCACGGGTCTAGATAGACAGTTTCCTCCAGGTACCGAGGAAGCTGGTCCGCCACCACACTCTCAACAACCTTCGCCAAAAAGCGAAGGTTGGAGACTGGACGATAATTTGCTAAAACATTGGGTCCAGGGAAGGCTTCTTGAGAAGGGCCTCACCACCACCTCTTTCAGGACGGTAGAGAAGACACTCTCCATCAAAGAAGCATTCACAATTCCCTGGAGCCAACCTCGTGTAACCTCCTGTGTGGCCAGCACCAACCAAGAGGGACACGGGTCCAATAAACATGTGGTTGCGTTCAGCCTCCTCAGTATCCTGTCCATGTCCTCAGGAACCACAGTATCAAACCCATCTCAGACAATATCTCCAAGATCTGCCTCTGTCATCCCACCCAGATCCACTCAAACTGCGTCCAGCCCGTCCCGGATCTGAGCGACTTTATTGTGCAGATATTTTCCAAAGTCCTCAGCCCATCCCTGCAAGGGATCGTCCCTAGCTCCCTGAACAAGAAGGGAGCGGGTAACCCTAAACAGAGCGGCTGGGCGATTATCTGCCGATGCAATAAGAGCGGCGAAATACTCCCGTTTCGCCGTTCTTATCACCACTAGATAGGTCTGAATATAGGACCTAACTAGTGTTCGATCAGATTCAGAGCGGCTGGTCCTCCCGGCCACTCGGGGAACGGGTGAAGTCAGAGGGATCGTTCACAGATAATGCTCCCACACTCCCCAAACATGATATTTATTTATTTATTTATTTATTTATTTATTTATTTATTTATTTATTTATTTATTTATTTATTTATTATTTCGACTTTTATACTGCCCTTCTCCCGAAGGACTCAGGGCGGTTTACAGCCAAGTAAAAAATAACAATACAAAAGTTAAGAACAATTTTAAAAAACTAATTTTAAATTGGCTGAACTGTAAAAATATGGTATGATATGGTCCCCCGCTTCCGCCATATCTGCCCCTCCCACCTACAGTGCTGATAGCAAAGCCCTCATGTAACTGAGCACCCACCTTAATCTTCACCTCCGGACCTGCAGTATTTAACCTGTAAGCCTTAGCAGGATCTGGCCCTATCCCTCCCCTAATCCCTGGTGGGTCTCCCCCTAGACCCATCTTCACCCTCCCTTCCCTTAAAAACCCCTTAAAAATGAATTTAAAACCCCCCAAATTTGCTTCTTTGCCGCATGCCACCTCTCAGGATTCCAAAATCCATCATCAAGGTAGGCCCTCGATAGCATGGAGGGCCACATCTGCGAGAGGGGGGACTCTCGCAGACTAAGAAGATCAGCTGCCGAGTACATGAGTCTTGTGGAGAGTGGTAGGTAGTCCCTTCCCAGCCGGTTCAACTAGTACATAAATAAATAACCCACAGATCTCCGGCTGGGTTGTTAGCGAATAGATGGAGTCGTTGAAATCCCCCCCCCATATCCTCAGAAATCGGTGCCGCACAAAGCAACACCATCAATAGAATCTCATGAGGCTCTGTAGGAGATTCCTTTGCATGGAATAGATCGACTCAATCATCTTTTCAAATTATTCTCCGAATTTCATAGCTTTAATTTGTCAAATAATAAATTCCCAATTTACATTATCAAAGGCTTTTTGTGCATCCAGGAAGACAAGGGCAACTTTTCTTTCTGGATGCGCCTCGTAATGTTCCAATATATTAATTACTGTTCTGGTGTTGTTTCTAATTTGTCTCTTAGGAAGAAATCCATTTTGGTCTGTGTGTATCTTATCATTTAGTATTTTTTTAATCCATTCCGCCATAAGATTCATAAATATTTTATAATCCGAATTTAAGAGTGACATTGGTCTATAATTCTTGATTTGTTTGTTATCTGTGTCTTCTTTGGGGATTCCTTTTCCTTACCACTTAGGACTGAAGGGCTTCCTGTTTGACCCCTCCCAGCACAGGGCTCAATTCCACACTCACCTCCCCCCCATACCACTCTGCTTTCGGCCTCATGATTTTAAAAGGAATATATTTATAGTTAAAAGGCAGATGTTCTGTCCCCAGCCACTCATCTTAAAGGTGCCTTGCCCCACGCCCACCACCCTAGGAAGGGGAGCAGGCACCTCGGCTGCTCTGAATGCCCCGGAGACACCCCTGCCTGGGAGCCACAATAGGTGAGGTGGTAGTTGCCCCCATCAGGCTCAGAATGGCAATGCCTGGATCTGTTCTGGGGCCTTTAAGAGCAGTGGAAATTGGCTGTCATTCCACGCGACCCCCAAGGCGATCTAGGGCAGCTTTGGCCAACCCGGCCTGGGCAAGGCCAGAAGGGGTGAATGAATTCCCCAACTCCAGTTCAGCTGTCCAGGGATGGGATGTCAGGCATGGGCTGCTGCAAAAGACCAGAAGCAAAGACACACACACACACACACCATGCACACAGCAGTACTGGTGAGGTTTTTAGTGAGCAGTGCAGGAAGCCAGACTTGCCTTCACAGGTACGAAAGCTTCCTACAAATGGAGAAACACCAGTGCTTCTTTTTGTGCTTGTTCCTGGCATTTTTCCACTTGGAAGATGGAGAAGAGGAGGAAGAAGAAGAAGATGAGGGCAACAATCTCGGGCACATGAAGCAAGGCATGAAAATCCACAGCAGGAAGCTCAGGGTGAGAGAAAAGGGGGAGCAGCCAAGCACTTTGTTTCTCTGGAACCAGTATTTAAAAAATGCTGAAAACATTAAAAAAAAATTCCTACAATCCTGCGTCACTCAGCTGGTCATCAGAACTTTTTTTTTTTAGTTTTTAAGCATTTTTTTACTACCAGTTCTCCGGAAGTAAAACCAGGAAGTAACGATGACTGGGCAGATGGGCGGAGCCTTGAGCTGCCATTGCTACCAGTTTTCCAAACCACTGGCCGTCATCACTACCAGATCAGCTGAACCGGGAGCATTTCACCCCTGCCCTGCACCCACATGTCCATCACATGGTCCAATCAATCCACCATCCCAATTGGAGATGTCACCCAGTCATGCCACTCCAGGTGCAGGCTGAATGTCCTTGATTTCCAGAGAAAAGAATGCTGTTGTTCTGGCTAGATATCTCTACAACTCCATGCAGTTCCCCCTCCCAATTTCCCACAGCACCAAATGTGGCAGCCCTGAAGATCCAAAGAAAAAGATGGCCTCCAGGGCTGACAGGCTGCCTGCCCCCTCCCCCGCCCCCCGTTAACTGATGATCATGACCTGCAATGAGAGGAGCATAGGGGGTTAATTCAAGTAGTCCCTAACCACCTCTCCCCCCACCCAGGGAAACACTTTGGTTTATCAGGCAATTTGTCATGGAACTGCTTTATTAATCTCTCTACCTTTACATCCCAGCTTTTAACCCAGGTAGCCTCAGACAAAGGATACCCTTTCCAATGTACTCAATATTGTAATCGACTTCTGTATAATCTAGAGTCTAGAATTTTCTTAACCTCATAATGGGTCTCCCCCTGCACCACTATAGGTTTGGGGGCTGATCAGGTCGGTTGTCTCAATCTTGAACCAACTGGTGGCTTTAGTAAACTGCAGTGAAAAACAGGATGCACTTTCCCTAGTATGCATGGGAGGTTAAGCTGAACTGTCACTGGGTTAATTACTTTCACTATTGGGAAAGGTCCTAGAAATTTAGATCTCAGCTTTTTACTGGGCAATTTCAAGCTAATATATTTGGTTGATAGGTAAACCCAATCTCCCACATGGAAAGGGGGTTGGAGAGATTGGTGTTTATCCGCTTGCTTTTTATACACCTCAGTGGCTTCCACCAGTGCTTTCTTGGAGTCTTCCCAGCCCTTCTTTAACGACTCCATCCATTCAGTTAAAGTCATGGAGAAGGTTGGCTCTCTGGATAGCTCAGCCATGGGAACAAAGTCCATGCCGCTGGTGACCTGAAAGAGTGTTAATCTGGTGCTGCTGTGTACAGCATTGTTGTAATGCTGTACACAGGTCCACCCACTTCTCTTGTTGGTAATCCACATAAAATCTTACATATTGCTCCATCATGGCATATGCTTGTTCCGCGGTTCCGTTTGTACTCAAATGGAAAGCCGAGCTAAGTCCCTCGGTTGATCTCTATTCCTTCACTTGACACTCAGTAGCCTAGGTACTCTAGGGACCTTTTATGAAATTCACATTTTGACAGTTTCACGTATAGCTTTGCAGCTAGGAGCTTTTTCAGTACTTGCCACACTAGCTTTACGTGCTCCTCTAGAGTTTCACTGAATATGAGACTGTAATTCAGGCAAACTAGGAACCCTTTGTACAGGTGCTCATGTAGCACTTCATTAATCAGCTGCATAAAGACTGCGGGGGCTCCTTGTAGGCCAAATGGCATGACTTTAAATTGGAAGCTGCCAAGCAGGCAATTAAATGCAATCTTCCATTCATCCCCTTCTCTAATTCATATTTGGTAATAGGCTTCTCTTAAGTCTAGCTCGGTGAACACCTTGCCTTTCACTAGGTGGCTTAGCATGTCCTTCATGATGGGGAGGGGGTAGGTGTTCTCCATACACATGGCATTAATTCTGCAAAAATCCATGCAGAGCCTCATCCCCCTTTTTTCTCTTTAAACAACATGGGGACTCCCACTCTGGATTTGGTGGGTTGGATAAAACCCCTCGCTAACTTTGCTCCTGGCACAAAGTCAATTGTGCAGTCTGCTGGGCAGTGGGTGGGGGGGAGTTGCAGTCCTGCTCACTAAAGAAATCTGACAGGTCTCAGTATTCTTTTGGCATCTGTGGGCTGCCGGAAGTCTGTCTGCAGTGGCTGCCATGCCTTCCAGCCAGCTGGAGCTGTTAGCGCTCGTTGTCTTTTGGCATCTATCTGACTGGATAGGTGGCAGTGGACTGATGCCTATTCTTAGTTTTTGGTAACCATCTTCCCATGTGGTGGTCGGGCTCAATTATCCAGCCAAGCTAGACCCAATATAAGTTGACTCAGTCATTTTGGCTATGATGAATCATATGAGCTCTTGGTGGCGGCCCATCTGCAGTCTAACAAGATCGGTGACTAAAGTGGCCAAACCTCCACTTGGCGCTTTTGTGGCCCCCTGGCCTGGGAAGGTGAACATGGGCTGAGCCAAAATCCAGCTGGGTGGGCTGGTATTTATGTATTTATTTATTTATTTATTTATTTATTCATTCATTCATTCATTCATTCATTCATTCATTCATTCATTCAACTTTTATACTGCCCTTCTCCCGAATGACTCAGGGCGGTTTACAGCCAATAAAACAACATAAACATAAACAAAAGTTAAAAACATATTTAAAAAACCGATTATAAAATGGCCTATTAAAGTTAAAAACTAATAAAAAACCACCATAAAACCCCCACTTAAAAATTTTCATCAGGCTAGCCCCGCACGGTGAAATAAAAAAGTCTTGAGCTCGCATTTAAAAGACCGGAGGTCGGGGAGTTGACGCAGCCCAGGATGCAACTCGTTCCAAAGGGCAGGAGCCCCCACAGAGAAGGCCCTCCCCCTGGGGGCCGCCAGTCTACATTGTTTAGCTGACAGCACCCTGAGGAGGCCCTCCCTATGGGAGCGCACAGGCCGATGGGAGGCTATAGGTGGCAGTAAGCGGTCCCGTAAGTAAGCCGGTCCTGTGCCATGGAGCGCTTTAAAGGTGATAACCAACACCTTGAATTGCACCTGGAAGACCACCGGCAACCAGTGCAGACTGTGCAGGAGAGGTGTTATATGGGAGCATCATGGTGCCCCTTCTATAACCCGCGCAGCCACATTCTGGACCAGTTGAAGTCTCCTGGTGCTCTTCAAGGGGAGCCCCATGTAGGGAGCATTGCAGTAGTCCAGGTGGGAAGTGACAAGGGTATGAGTGACCATGCAAAGGAAATCCCAGTCAAGGAAGGGATGCAACTGGAGAATCAGGCGCACCTGATAAAAAGCTCCCCTGGCAACGGCCATCATATGTTCTTCTAAAGATAGCCGATCATCCAGGAGAATGCCTAGATTGTGAACCCTCCCCCTGGGGGCCAATGATTCACCCCCAACAGTCAGCGATGGAGTAAGCTGGCTGTACCGAGATGCCGGCATCCACAGCCACTCTGTCTTGGATGGGTTGAGCTGAAGCTTGTTCTTCCCCATCCAGACTCGCATGGTCTCCAGACACCGGGACATCACTTCGACGGCTTCATTGGGGTAGTTAGGGGTGGAGATGTACAGCTGAGTGTCATCAGTGTACAGATGATATTCCACCCCAAAACCACGGATAATCTCACCCAGTGGCTTCATATAGATGTTGAACAGGAGAGGCGAGAGAACCGACCCCTGCGGCACCCCACATATGAGGTGCTGTGAGGTCGATCTCTGCCCCCCTGCCAACACCGTCTGCGAACGGTTGGAGAGATAGGAGGAGAACCACTGAAAAACGGTGCCCCCCACTCCCAAGCCCCCCAGCCGCCACTGCAGGATACCATGGTTGATGGTATCAAAAGCCGCTGAGAGATCTAATAGGACCAGGACAGAGGAACAACCCCTGTCCCGAGACCTCCAGAGATCATCAACCAACGCGACCAAAGTCGTCTCCATGCTGTACTTAGGCCTGAAGCCGGACTGGAACGGGTCTAGATAGACAGTTTCATCCAGGTACCGGGGAAGCTGACATGCCACCACACTCTCAACAACCTTCGCCACAAAGCGAAGGTTGGAGACAGGACGGTAGTTTGCCAAAATAGCCGAGTCCAGAGAGGACTTCTTAAGGAGGAGCCTCACCACTGCCTCTTTCAAGGCAGTAGGAAAAACACCCTCCATTAAAGAGGCGTTGATAATTCCCAGGAGCCAGCCTCGTGTAATCTCCTTTGTGGCCAGTACCAACCAGGAGGGACACGGGTCCAATAAACATGCGGTCGCATTCAGCCTCCTCAGTATCCTGTCCATGTCCTCTGGAGTCACAGCATCAAACTCTCCCCAGATAACATTCTCAAGAACTACCTCTGTCATCCCACCTGAATCTACCCAATCAGCTTCCAAACCGTCCCGGATCTGAGCGATTTTATCGGCCAGATATTGTCCAAAATCCTCAGCATGGCTCTGCAAGGGGTCCTCCCGAGCTCCCTGCACAAGAAGGGAGCGGGTCATCCTAAACAGGGCGGCTGGGCGGTTATCTGCCGATGCAATAAGAGCGGAAAAATAATTATGTTTTGCCGTTCTTATCGCCACTAGGTAGGTCTGAATATGAGACCTTAGGAGGTTGTACAATGCTGTCCATGCTGAGCTGGTCAAACTACTCTGGTAGACCCGCCAGAGATGCTTTGCATCTGCAGCAGAAAGCCACACTCCTGGGAATTGCTGAGATCAGCCAGTCTCGATGCTCTCCACTCATGGGCCTGGGGATGCTCCATTCATTAATTTTTATTAATGACATATGCATTACCTAAATTTGGCAAATAAAATAAGTAAATAAATATATTTTATTGTAAACCTGCATTAACAGAATCTTGCAAACTTGAAAATACAATTCTTCTGCCATCACCTTTACACTACAAGAACATAGGGAGGGCCCCTGGTGAGCCTCTTGCTCCATCCACTACCCATGCAGCTGCAAGCTACACTGTCCCTTAGTAGTCCCTAGGAAGCATCTCTCCAATGTCATTCCCACATATCATTACATTACCCAATTTGGAAGGAATGGTGTTGAATGCTGTATTCAAGCTTTAATTGTTGCTGGAATATACAGGCTATTTCTTGATCAGTAAAAAGTTTGTATGCTCAGATATGATATCTAAGCAATTTGCAAAAGACAAGTTTTCTGACATGAAAAACAAAATCCAGATATTTAAATACTTTAATCTGTTCCAATTTGTGCCCTACATCAGATAGAATAGCTCAGTTTGTTAATTATCTTTAAGTATGTATCTAATCATCACATTGAAGCAACCCCTCTGATTTCCATTGATTGCCTATTCAACAATTTCTCAGGTCTATCTCTTAGGAAATCTTTATAAAGAACACATTACATTTTGTGTTCTTAATTACTATGCTGTATTTGTATATGAATGTGCAACATTTTAAGTGGATATTTTTCTACTTGGAGATAGAATGTTACAGACCAGAAAATTCCAAGACTATTTAATTTACAAAGAATGCACATGCATATAAAAGATGGGTTACAAAAATGGTTTTGAATATCTAAAGGAATAACATTTTATTTATTTTATTTTTATTTATTTATTTTGTCACAAAAATATATGTAAGTATCATACAAAAAGATTATGTAGTATATAAACATATATATGAGTAAATATTAGGAAGTATAAGCATATATATATATATATGTAGGTCTTTGGTTATTCGGGTTTTCTCCGCGTAAAATTGGAAGTGTCTTGGCGACGTTTCAACGAAGTCTCATTTGTCATCTTCAGGCTTCAGCTTCGTGCTTCTGGGAGCAATGTGTGATTGCAGCTGTTTCTTCCTTTTTAACTGCTAGTGGGGGTTTGAACTGATTGGATGGGAGCTTGGCTGTGCTCTGATTGGATGGAGGTTTTTTTGTGCTCTGATTGGATGGGGGTGTGTCCTGTGTTGGTGGGGGCTTGGTTGTGCTCAGTCTGAGTTGCAGGGGGATTTGAGCGGGTGAGCTGCATTGCTGTTGTTTGGCTTCATGTTCGTGGTCGTGCTACATCTTCATAGTGGGTGTCAGTCTGCTGCATGTATGGATTGGAGGGGTTTGAAATGGCAAATGTTGCAGCTGCAGTCTGGCTTCTGGTCCTTGGTTGTGCTTCATGATCAGTGTGGGTTTGGGTCTGCTTTCTGGGTGGATGTGTGGTGGTGAGATCCTGTGTGGACCTCGTGAGTGTGGGTCTGGTGTCATTCCTCGTGTTAGGGACTCGTTTGTCAATAAGGGCGGGTTTCCAAATGGCTGGTAGGCGGGAGGTATCATCTCGTTTGTTCATGCTGTGTGGGTGTTTTTCTATCTCGATGGCTTCTCTGATTATTCTGTTGTTAAAGTGTTCAGTTTTGGCGATAGTTCTGGTCTTTTTAAAGTCAATATCGTATCCTGTGGCTTTAAGGTGTTGGACCAGGGAAGAAGTTGGTTCCTCTTTTTTGACTTGAGTTCTTGTGTTCTTCAATGCGTGCACTTATTCTTCTGTTGGTTTGTCCAATGTATGTGGTGGGGCAGGCGGTGCATGGGATTTCATATTCATCAAAACGTCGCCAAGACACTTCCAATTTTACGCGGGAGAAAACCCAAATAACCAAAGACCTCAGAAAACATATATATATATATATGTATGTATGTATGTATGTATGTATGTATGTATGTATGTATGTATATTTGTTTTCTGAGGTTTTCACGGGTGTTTGTATGTAGGTCTTTGGTTTCTCCCGCGTCATCTTCAGGCTTCAGCTTCGTGCTTCTGGGAGCAATGCGACGAATGAGACTTCGTCGAAACGTCGCCAAGATACTTCCAATTTTACGCGGGAGAAAACCCGAATAACCAAAGACCTACATATATGTATGTATGTATGTATGTGTCGTGTCCCACTCCTCCGCTGACGGCTGGGTCCGGGAAATCCGAATCAGGCGTGCCTCTGCAGCTCTGCCCAAAGTCCTAGCAAAGTCCTCAGAGCAGGCAGGAGACCAGTAAGTGACTTCAGCAAGATAAGTTTGACTTTTGCCTGACTCAGAGACTGCCAGAAAGTAGATCCTTTATATAGGCCATGGGGTGTGGCTCCATGACTCAGCACTCATTAAGGCCTGCCCCTCCCTTCCCTCTGTAGCCTCCGCCTCTCCAATCTTCTGATGCGAGGGTCACACCAATCAGCTGTTGGTAATAAACCCTCCTCAGGCTCACCTGCTGTGGAGGAGGGGAGGGTCTAGCTGCTCCGTTTGCCTGGGCATGGAGTCAGGGCTGGGGCAGGAGATTCTCCTTCTGCAGTTTGTGGGCATGGAGCCAGGACTGGGACCGGAGGCATACATTCCTCAGTGTGCGGAGCAGGTAAGAAGGCCCCAGCTGCTCTGAGGGCGGCAAGACACAACACTATCCTCACCGCAGGGCCCTTCCCGGGGCTGACGATCGGGATGCGGTCGGGCCGGGTTCTGCTCGTGGAAGGCCCGCACCAGGTCCGGGGCGTGGACGTCGGAGGCATTGACCCAGGTGAACTCGGTCCCGTACCCTTGCCACGCCACCAGGTATTGGAAGCGCCCCTTCAGCCAGCGGGAGTCGCGTATGCTGTGCACCTCGTACTCCTCCGCCCCGTCCTCGTCGACAGCGACGGGTGGCGCCGGGCGCCGGAGGGGAGACGGCGGGGCCTCAGGGACCAGCAAGGACCGATGGAAGACGGGATGGATCCGCATGGAACGCGGCAGGGTCAATCGGTAGGCCACCGGATTGATGACCGCCTCGACGGGGAACGGACCGATGAACCGGTGGTCCAGTTTCTTCGCCGGCCGGTCGGACGGGAGATGCTTTGTGGAGAGCCACACGCGGTCTCCGACCACCAGTGGGGGTGTTGCCCGTCGGGAACGATCGGCGACCCGCTTGTAGTCCTCCTTCGCCCGATTCAGCTGCCGACGCACCATCTGCTGGACCGCGTGCAACTCGGAGAGAAAGGACTGTGTCTCGGGAACCGGGGAGTCCGGGGGCGCCAGAGGAAGAGCCGGATGGTACCCCAAGTTGGCCAGGAACGGGGTGGTCTGGGTGGAGGTGTGTTGGGAGTTGTTGAATGCAAACTCCGCCAGGGACAGGTAATCGGCCCAGTTGTCCTGCTGTTGGTTCACGAAGCACCGGAGGTACTGCTCCAGGACGCCAATGATCTTCTCCGTCCCGCCGTCGGTCTCCGGATGGTGCGCCGACGACAGGCACACCTGCACCTCCAATGCGGCCATCAGGCTCTTCCAAAAGCGGGCCGTGAACTGCACCCCACGGTCCGACACCACCCTGTCCGGCAGGCCGTGGAGGCGGAAGACGTGCTGCAAGAAGAGACGGGCTGTCTTGGTGGCGGTGGGCAGCCCGCGGCACGGGATGAAGTGTGCCATCTTGGTGAGCATGTCCACCACCACCAGCACCGTGGTGAACCCCGAGGACGGCGGCAGGTCCGTCAGGAAGTCCATGGAAATCGCCCCCCAGGGTCTGTCAGGAGTCGGCAAGGGCTGGAGGAGACCAGGAGGGTCCCCCGTGGCGGCCTTGGCTTGCCGGCACGACACGCAGGACGTCACATAGGCATGGACATCATGCCGCACCCGGGGCCACCAGAAGGTCCGCGTTACCAGGTTGAGAGTCTTGAAAACCCGAAATGGCCCGCGGCAGGGTTGTCGTGGCACTGGGTCAGGACGAGGACCGGAGCGGCCCGTGGGCACATACAACCGCCCGGAACTTGAGTACGCCGTCTTCCAATGTCCACGGAGACGTGGGGCCCGCCTCCGCTCGCCGCTGCTGAGACCAGGCGTCTTGGCGCTGCGCCTCTCGCACCCGGGCCCGTAAGTCCACCGGTTCCCGGGCGGCGGCCAAGGCTTCCGCCGGCAGTACAGTCCGTGGAGGAAGAGGGTCTTGGGCGCTCAGGTACTCCGGCTTACGGGACAGGGCGTCCGCCCTCCGGTTGT
This sequence comes from Ahaetulla prasina, assembly GCF_028640845.1. NCBI lineage: Eukaryota > Metazoa > Chordata > Lepidosauria > Squamata > Colubridae > Ahaetulla > Ahaetulla prasina. The sequence continues at coordinate 70,181,782 of NC_080543.1, forward strand.
GGCCACTGGGGATATAGGTGACGCGGAAGTTGAACCGGGCAAAGAACAGCGACCACCGGATCTGCCGCTGGTTCAACTTCCGAGCCGTGGTGAGATGTTCGAGGTTCCGATGGTCCGTTCGGACCTCCACCTGATGCCGGGCCCCCTCCAGGTGGTGCCGCCACGCCCCGAACGCGGCCTTGATAGCCAGCAACTCCTTTTCCCAGATGGTATAGTTGCGCTCGGAAGGGTTGAGCTTCCGCGAGTAGTACGCGCAGGGAAAAAGAGTGCCGCCATCCGCCGGGGCCTGTAGCAGCACCGCTCCGAGGGCGACGTTGGAGGCGTCCGTCTCCACCACGAAGGGTCGGTGCGGGTCGGGATGTCGCAGGATGGGCTCCGTGACGAAAGCCTTCCTGAGAGCCGTGAAGGCTTCCTCCTGCGGGGACCCCACGGGCAGGACCTTCTTCTGAAGGAGCTGGGTGAGCGGAGCCGTCAGCGTGGCGAAGCCGGGATGAAGGTCCGATAGTAATTGGCGAAGCCCAGCAGCCGCTGGACATCCTTCACCCGACGCGGGCTTCCCAGCTGCTCAGGGCCTCCACCTGCGCTGGTCCATGGCGATCCCCTCGGGTGAGAGGATGTGCCCGAGGAACTCAATGGACGACCGGAGGAAAAAACACTTTTCCAGCTTGGCGTAGAGCTGGTGCTCCCGCAGGCGCTGCAGGACCAGGCGGAGGTGCTGGAGGTGACTTTCCTGGACCGAGTAGACCAGGATGTCGTCAGGTAGATCACCACGAACCGATCCAACATGTCCCGGAACACATCGTTCATAAAATGTTGGAAGACGGCGGGGGCGTTGGTCAGCCCGAACGGCATGACCGTGTACTCGTAGTGTCCGTACCGGGTGCCGAACGCCGTCTTCCACTCGTCCCCTTCACGCATCCGCACCAGGTTGTAGGCCCCGGAGGTCGAGCTTGGTAAAGATGGAGGCCTCCGCAGCCGGTCCATCAGCCCGGATGAGCGGCAGGGGTAGCGATTCCGCACCGTGATGGCGTTCAGCCGGCGGTAGTCGCAACACAGGCGCAAATCCCGTCTTCTTTTACGAAGAGGACCGGGGCCGACAGAGGGACTTGAAGGCCGGATGAACCTCGGGCCAGATTTTTGTCCAGAAAGTCCCTGAGGGCGGCCAACTCGGGCTCGGACATGGAATACAGGCGCCCCGTGGGCAGCGGGGCGCCGGGTTGCAGGTCCACGGGGCAGTCGTAGGGCCGGTGCGGGGGTAAGCGGTCCGCCTCCTTTTCGCTGAAGACGTCAGCGAAGTCCTGCAGCTCCGGGGGCACGGCGACGGCCGGGGTGAAGACGTCCTGGCCGGCGCAGGTGTGGCGGATGTGGTCGACACACTGCAGGCTGGGAAACGAGATGGCATTCCGCGACCAGGCCACCTGAGGGTCGTGCGTCCGCAGCCAGGCCAGTCCGAGGATCACTGGGAAGTGGAGGTCCGCCGTCACGTAGAAGCGAATCGCCTCCTCGTGGTCCCCGATGGCGAGGCGCAAGGGCTGCGTGGCGGTTAATGGGTCCGCCACCAGCTCCCTCCCGCCGATGGTCTCGACGCCATCGGAGGGTCTACGGAACCAAGGGGACACCAAAATGGTCCACGAAGGCCCGGTCCATAAAGTTCGTGGTGGCCCCTGAATCCACCAGCGTGTGCGGGATCCTTCCGCCGGTCACCCACCCACACCCGGTGTCCAAAATCAGGTGCCGAGGGGCCCAGGGTCCACGCCGCCATGTCTGGCGGGGCTTGGTCCGTGCCCGGCCTAGGGTTTCCCTGGCCGGGCCTGCCCTGCTTCCCGACTGGCCAGGCCGGGATTCGGGACGGGCGTCGTGTTCCGCCGCTTCCTGGGGCATGCGGCGCGAAATGGCCGGGCTCCCCACAGTACAAGCACAGCCCCTTGGCGCCCGCCCGCCTCCTGGGCCGTCAGGCGAGGCCTGGCCGCTCCTAACTCCATGGGCTCCTCGGCGGCAGCCACGGCGCGGGTGGCCCGGGACGGGTCGGCACGGGTCGAGAGAGGCGACGGTCTTTGACGGTTGCGGGCGGCGACAGGACGGGCGTTGCTGGAGACGGGTGTCGAGGCGCAGGCAGAGGGGCACCAGGTCAACGAGGGTCCGCGGCGCCCACCCGAGCCAGCTCGCCCTGCAGCTCTTCCGAAGGCCCCTCTTGAACGCGTCCGCTAGTGCCGTGTCGCTCCAGTCCGAATCATGGCACAGCAACCGGAATTCGCGATGTACTCCCGGAGGGGCGGGGCCCTTGTTGGATCTCTCCGAGGCGCCAGGCAGCCGCCTGGGCCCGCACAGGGTCTTCATACATCAGGCGAGTTGCCCCAGAACCCCTGGTAGTCCGCCAGCAAGGGGCTGTCCCTCAGCACCAAGGCGTGGCCCACTGCGCAGCCTGGCCAGACAACAGGTTCATCACGAAGGCCACCCTGGCCCGGTCATCTGGAAAGTCCCCGCCGCATTGCCATGTAGGTCTGGCACTGGGCCATGAAGGCCGGGAACATCTCCATCCGCCCTGAGAACTTCTCCGCACCGTACCGGGCTGTGGCGCTGAGGAGGAGGAGGAGGAGGAGGTTGGACTGCTGGGGCATTCCCAGCAGCCAGTTGAGCAGTCAGCTGGGCGACTTGCTGTTGCAGTTGCTGGTTGTCTGTTTGTAGCTGCTGCACAATCAGCGCCAGCTGTTGCTGATCCATCTTGTAGATGTGTGAGGAGTCAGGCAAGATGTCGTGTCCCACTCCTCCGCTGACGGCTGGGTCCGGGAAATCCGAATCAGGCGTGCCTCTGCAGCTCTGCCCAAAGTCCTAGCAAAGTCCTCAGAGCAGGCAGGAGACCAGTAAGTGACTTCAGCAAGATAAGTTTGACTTTTGCCTGACTCAGAGACTGCCAGAAAGTAGATCCTTTATATAGGCCATGGGGTGTGGCTCCATGACTCAGCACTCATTAAGGCCTGCCCTCCTTCCTCTGTAGCCTCCGCCTCTCCAATCTTCTGATGCGAGGGTCACACCAATCAGCTGTTGGTAATAAACCCTCCTCAGGCTCACCTGCTGTGGAGGAGGGGGAGGGGTCTAGCTGCTCCGTTTGCCTGGGCATGGAGTCAGGGCTGGGGCAGGGAGATTCTCCTTCTGCAGTTTGTGTGGGCATGGAGCCAGGACTGGGACCGGGAGGCATACATTCCTCAGTGTGCGGGAGCAGGTAAGAAGGCCCCGGCTGCTCTGAGGGCGGGCAAGACACAACAGTATGTGTATGTGTGTATATATATATATATATATATATATGAAGAAGAAAAGAAAAACAATAGGACAGGAGCGGTAGGCACGTTTGTGCTCTTATGCACGCCCCTTATGGTCCTCTTAGGAATGGGGTGAGGTCAATAGTAGAAAGTTTTTGGTTAAAACTTTTAGGATTATGGGAAGAGACCACAGAGTCAGGTAAAGTGGGCCGTGGTGGCTCAGGCTGTAAGAAGCCTGTTATTAAAACACAGCAGCTGCAATTACTGCAGGTTCAAGCCCCACCAGGCCCACCAGGCCCAAGGTTGACTCAACCTTCCATCTTTTATAAAGGTAGGTAAAATGAGGACCCAGATTGTTGGGGGGGCAATAAGTTGACTTTGTAAATATACAAATAGAAGTGAGACTATTGCCTTACACACTGTAAGCCGCCCTGAGTCTTCGGAGAAGGGCGGGATATAAATGTAAATAAATAAAAAAAAAGTATTCCAAGCACTGATGATTCTGTTACAGAAGTCATATTTTCTGCAATTTAGATTAAAGTGGTTAACATTACGTTTAAATCTATTGGTTGCTCTTGTATTATTGCAATTGAAGCTGAAGTAGTCTTTAACAGGAAGGACATTACAATAAAAGATGATTCTATGAGTTAAATTTGTGGCTTTGAAAATCATGACACTTCTTTACATTTATCAACAACTATCTTTCTCCCCCCCCCCCTTTTCTGAATAAGACTAAAATTCTAAGTACAAAAAAGGCAAATGGAACTAAGAAAATGTGAATAAAAGCAGGAATGTATTTTCCCAAGTTCTGTGTGTATATTCTTTTACTAAATTAAAATACTGTATGACCAGAAGAGCTAAATAAAAAATTCAGCTAACGAATGACACTGAAATTTTCCCCATCTTAATAAAACTTTCATGTATTGATTAAATTTCCATTGGAGTAGATATGAATGTGTATCGCAAAGCAATATCTTCTCTCTGCCCCCGTCCCCCCGCTTTTCAAGAAGACAATCTAAAAGTAACTTTTACAATTTCTGCTACCAAAGTAAATGTGTTTTTTAACATTATTCTAAGGAATTAATACATATACAATTATTATATTATAGTCCAACCTGTCAACTCGCAAAGCATCCCTGGCTTGCTGTTGAGTTGCCATAGGCCAGGGAGGATGGGAAACCAGCGAAATTGCATGCCAGCCAAAGACAGTCTGTCAATCTTCTGGATGGAATGCGAAGCAGGCAACTCCCGTTACATTCACGTGCCAAATCAGTTCAAACGTCTGTTTGCAAGACTATCTCCCTCCCCCACACATGCAATGTCAGCCGTACGCTGGCAACAGTACAAACCTCCCCACTCCTCCATAAATCATGTAAGACATTCAGTAAGAAGAAAACCTTTAACAAAGTAATAAAACAGTAAGATAGTCTAGTAGGAGAAATACACTTAAATAAAGTGGAGGCTGACACAGGGTCATAATTGGGGCATAAATTACATAGGGTCAGAGCTGGCTTCACTTGGGAACATGCCAACATGAAGCTCCTAATAAATAACTGGATTTCTTTTGAAGCTTGGCTTGAGGCTCGTGATTTAATTAGGGCATATGTTGGAACCCTGACAGCAAGCCAGCTGTCTCAAAACTAATCAAGATTACCAGGATTCCTGGGTCCCGAGCTCTCCAGTTGTTCCCTGACATCTGGAGTACATGGAGAAAAACTGAGGCGACCATGGAAGAGGGTGGACTATTCAAAGAGACCCTGCTCCGGGCAACCCAGAGAAAGGTAGTACTTGCCTTCAACCAGGGACTTCCAGGACCCAGAAGACTTATTGCAACTGGAGTGCAGCCCTCCCTGACCATCAATTATTATGTTATAGTCCAACCTGTCAACTCGCAAAGCATCCCTGGCCTGCTGTTGAGTTGCCATAGGCCGGGGGGATGGGAAACCAGCGAAATTGCATGCCAGCCAAAGACAGATGCACATTCCATGCTTATCTCTCTCAAGGCTGTATCCCAGGGTTACCTACAGCAGCCTGAGGGGAGTGATCTCTACAACCCATGAAATTACTCCATTGGCGAATGTGATTGATGACATACCCTGGGAGGAGAGGGGAAACAGGGTGTCAGCTTGCCTCAGATCAATGTTTAAGAAAATAAAGACCCAACTCCATCATTTTGAAGAAATTGGTAATTTTTACTAAACATGTCAGATTGCAAACAAAGCTAAGCCAGAACTGAAGGTATATTAAAAACAGACGTCATATCCTCTCTTGATCCCTCCTCCCACTAGAGTTCAAACAGTTATAATCCAATGTCATCTTCCTCTTGGCCACATGTAGTTTCACTTCCGATATTCTCCCTCTGTCAATCTTCTGGATGGAATGCGAAGCAGGCAACTCTCGTTACATTCACATGCCAAATCAGTTCAAACGTCTGTTTGCAAGACTATCTCCCTCCCCCACACATGCAATGTCAGCCGAACGCTGGCAACAGTACAAAACTCCCCACTCCTCCATAAATCATGTAAGACATTCAGTAAGAAGAAAACCTTTAACGAAGTAATAAACAGTAAGATAGTCTAGTAGGAGAAATACACTTAAATAAAGCGGAGGCTGAAATTCGGCCCTCCTTCGAAAAAGGACATTAGTCCTGGAAAAGAAAAGAGAAATTTTAGGGATTATCAGGATATTTGTCATAAAATTGTGCTAGCTTTTTGGGGGCATGAACACCTTCTTTGTAACCCATTCTGCTTGTGATAGAGGAAAGTGTTTCCAAGCTACCAAATATTGGATTTTATTTCTATATTTTCTAGAGTCTAGGATTTCCTTAACTTCAAAATGTTCTTCCACTTCTATGGGGACTGGTACAGGGGGCTTAGTAGGATTAGCCCTAAGGGGGGATGTGTGTTCAGGTTTGACCAAGCTAACATGGAAAACTGGGTGAATTCTTCTCAAAGATTTTTGCAGTTCTAGTTCGACAGTCACTGGATTAATGATTTTCACAATGGGGAATGGTCCCACATATTTGGGTCCCAGGTTTTACGATTTCTGTGTAGTTTGCAAATATTTAGTGGACAAGAAAGCTTTATCTCCTACTTGGAATTTTTTCTCAGGAGCTCTCTTTTTATCTGCTTGTTTCTTGTGTGCGCGATGTGCATCGTCTATTGCTTTGCGTGTAATTTTCCATGTACTTTGCAATTGTTCTATCCATTCAGCCAGTGATGGAATCGATGGTTTTTGTTCAGGGAGTGGGGACAACTTCTTGACCTGAAGCCACTTTGAATGGGGTGAACCCAGTGCTGCTATGAACGGAATTATTGTAGGCTACTTCCGCAAAAGGTAGTAGGTCCGCCCAATTATCTTGTTGATAATTAATGTAACAGCGTAGATATTGTTCCAGTACCGAGTTCGAGCGTTCACAACCTCCATTAGTTTGAGGATGGTGGGAGGAGCTTAATCCTTGGGCGGATCCTATCAGACGCAAAAACTCTTTCCAAAATTGAGAAGTGAATTGCACCTCCCAGGTCTGAGATTATCCATTCCGGAACTCCATGGAGTCTGTAGATGTGTTGCACAAACAGCTTTGCCAAAGTTTTTGAAGAAGATATTTTCGAACACAGGATGAAGTGCAATTGTTTGGAGAACAGGTCCCTAACTACCCAGATCACTGTATTGCCTCCACTTTCAGGTAATTCCACTATGAAATCCATGGATATGGATATGGCAGGCAACTCCCATTACATTCACGCGCCAAATCAGTTCAAACGTCTGTTTGCAAGACTATCTCCTTCCCCCACACATGCAGTGTCAGCCGAACGCTGGCAACAGTACAAACCTCCCCACTCCTCCATAAATCATGTAAGAAGAAAACCTTTAACAAAGTAATAAAACAGTAAGACAGTCTAGTAGGAGAAATACACTTAAATAAAGTGGAGGCTGACACAGGGTCATAATTGGGGCATAAATTACATAGGGTCAGAGCTGGCTTCACTTGGGAACATGCCAACATGAAGCTCCTAATAAATAACTGGATTTCTTTTGAAGCTTGGCTTGAGGCTCGTGATTTAATTAGGGCATATGTTGGAACCCTGACAGCAAGCCAGCTGTCTCAAAACTAATCAAGATTACCAGGATTCCTGGGTCCCGAGCTCTCCAGTTGTTCCCTGACATCTGGAGTACATGGAGAAAAACTGAGGCGACCATGGAAGAGGGTGGACTATTCAAAGAGACCCTGCTCCGGGCAACCCAGAGAAAGGTAGTACTTGCCTTCAACCAGGGACTTCCAGGACCCAGAAGACTTATTGCAACTGGAATGCAGCCCTCCCTGACCATCAAAGCTAAGATGCCCACCCCAGTGACCAAAGCAAAAAGGGATGAATATTGGAGGAAAAGAAACCCTAAAGCAGCTGAGGTTGAGTTTTCCCACCCTAATTCCCAGAAGGGGGAAGGCCCCTGAGTGAGCTGGGAAGATGTGGGACTGGACACAGGCCAGGCTCCCAGAGCCCCTGATGGAACCCCTGGGGCAATCCATAGAGCAGCTGAGGGATGAATTTGACCAGGCCACCCTTCGTGATGAGGGGCTGTCATGCTGCCCAAAAGAGAGGGAAGTTGCAGCTAAGCCCTTTGAAGTGAAGAGATGCAGATGGGAATGCAGCCCCCCTTCTCCACCCACCAGAAGAAGAAGGAGCCCAAGGCTGCAGACAGTGCCTCCTCCACGCATCAGGCAAGCCACCCAGGGCAGACAGCCCCCTCCCCTCCGAAGTAAAGCTGAGGAAGATGGCCAACCACATCAAGTGCAGGCTTACAGGGGCTGACAGGAGGAGGGAGGAGCAGTGCTGAACGAACCACCCTACTTCAGGGGAAAATTTGATGGGGACTCAGATCAGCTAGCTATTCCTTGACTCGGCTGAGATCCACCTAAAGCGCTATAGCCCCTCTACCCATCCCACAGAGCCATGGTGAATACCATTGCTGAGGGATTAGAGGGAGAAGCAAGAGAATGGCTAGCAGCCCTCCACAAGAGGAGAGCCCCCCAACTGCAAGATGTAGATGACTTCTGACGACAGCTAGAGGCCAGATTTGAGGAGGCAAAGGAGGTTCCATATGTGGAAGATGAGCTCAGAAACCTAAAGCAGAGGGGGCGACCCATTAAGGAACATATCTGTGAGTTCAGGAGAGTCATGGGGAAGCTACCCCATTTGCTGGAGTGGCTGTTAGTTCATTTTTTTAGAACAAGTCTGGACAAACAAACTGCCCAGATAACCACCTATTGGGACATCCCAAACCGACTCTCTGAGTGGTTCTGAGTAGTCATAAAAGTCAGTGGCAGATTGCATGCCAAGAACATGAGAAAGCAACCGGACACCAAAGAGATAACCACAACTGGCCCCCAAACCAACCTTCCCATGAAATCTGCTGAAATGCTACAGATGCAGGGGGATAGGCCACATGGCATCAGCATGCACGACCCCAGTCCCAATACCAAAGCCAACGCCAGCACCCAGGGCATGACTGGAACGAAGTCCCAGGTGTGCCACCGACACATCCCAGAAAGCCCTCCAGGCTGCAGAGGTCTCTCCCCACCCAGCCAAAGTGGGGGAACCCCAGGCAACGATGACCAGTTGCCGGATTCCTATGACAGCAAGGACGAGGGTGAAAATGACCCAATGGTGAGTGAACTGGTCCACCCTCTCATTTTCCCAATATGCCTCACAGCCCCAAAAAGAAGGAACCCAGGGGACTTTTCAACGTGTAATAGACTCAGGGCAGCACTAGATGCTTGATCAACCTAACCATGGCCCTGAAACATGGTCCTGAAATAGAGCGAAAAGTCTGGCCCACCCAATCAGGTTTGAACAGGTCAATGGGTCCCTATTGGGAGGAGCCTATGCCACCCACCTGACCAAACCAGTGAAGCTAGAGCTAGCGAATCACTGTGAAGTAATTAAATTTGTAATAGCCCCCAAAATGACAGACACAGTCATACTGGGATTCTCTTGGCTACACAAGTGGGGCCTGACCATCTGTTATCAATGGGGCAACTGAAGGCTGAGGCTAGCAAGGGGACCCAACCCCCTCCACACCGCTCTCGTGACGTCTCGCCTGGATTACTGCAACGCTCTCTACATGGGGCTTCCCTTGAAGGGCATCCAGAGGCTACAGTTAGTCCAGAATGCGGCTGCGCGGGTGATAGATGGAGCCCCTCGTGGCTCCCGCATAACACCCATCCTGCGCAGGCTGCACTGGCTACCTGTGGCCTTCCGGGTGCGCTTCAAGGTTTTGGTAACCACCTTTAAAGCGCTCCATGGCATAGGGCCGGGTTATCTACGGGACCGCCTACTGCGACCAGATACCTCTCACCGACCCGTGCGCTCTCAGAGAGGGACTCCTCAGGGTGCCGTCAGCTAGGCAGTGTCGTCTGGCGACGCCCAGGGGAAGGGCCTTCTCTGTGGGGGCTCCCGCCCTCTGGAACGAACTCCCCCCAGGACTCCGTCAACTTCCGGATCTTCGAACCTTCCGTCGCGAGCTCAAGACACATTTATTCATCTGTGCAGGACTGGCTTAGATTTTAAATTGAGAGGGGTTTTAAATTGATTTTAATATTTATATTTCTGTTTTTTAATAATTGGGCATTATAATAAGTTTTTTAATGATTATTTTAATTTGTATATTGATGTTTTTATATGCCTGTAAACCGCCCTGAGTCCTTTGGGAGATAGGGCGGTATATAAGTTTGAATAATAAATAAATAAATAAATAAATAAATAGGAGTGCCACCCAAGCAGGGAATCCTCTCAAAGGACCCACCAGAACAACTGGCAGCCACCTCTGACAAAACCCAAGGCTGAACAGATCCTGAGAGAATATCAGGTCATCGTGGAAGTATTCAGCAAGGCCGAGTGCAACATCCTACCTTCCCACCATGAGACAGACTGTGCCATTGAAATCATCCCCAGGGCAAAACTACCTAAACCCAAACTGTACGCCATGACTCCCCGGGAAATGAAAGAAATGCGCAAATACATAGACAAAAACCTAGCAAGGGGGTTCAACAAGCCAGTGAAGCCATGGGTCGCAGCCTCAGTCCTATTCAAAGAAAAGAAAAGACGGAACTATGAGATTGTGCATGGACTTTAGAGGAATAAACTGTGTGTATGTACACAACCCCGTCCCTCTCACCTAGCCAAGGTAAAAGATTTTACTAAATTAGACCTCAGAGAAGCATACTACTGAGTATGCATCAGGGAGGGAGATGAATAGAAAACAGTATTCAACTGCCCCCTAGGGAGTTTCCAATTCAAAGTGATGCCTTTCAGACTGCAAGGAGCCCCAGTGGTGTTCATGCAGTTAATAAATGAGGTGCTACATGAGCACCTCTATAAGGAGGTTCTTGTCTACCTAAACATTATCCTCATCTACACTGAGACCATGAACGACCACATACCCCTAGTCCGCCAGGTACTAAAAAAACTTCTGGCAGCCAACCTGTACATCAAGCTATCAAAATGCAAATTTCACAGTGCACAGATAGACTACCTGGGCTATCGAGTGTCAAATGAGGGCATAGAGATGGACCCAGCCAAAGTACAAGCTGTCCTAGGCTGGCAACCCCCTCGCTCCTGGAGACAGCTACAAAGCTTCCTAGGGTTTGCAAATTTCTACAAGCAATTCATCCCCTCCTTCACAAAGATTGCCAAACCCATGATGGACCTACTAAAGACAGGGACAAAACCCCACCCGGGACAACCCCTACAGTGGGACATAACCTGCCAAAAGGCATATGAAACACTAAAAGAACTATTTGCAAAGGAACTGGTGCTGAAGCATCCTGACCCTGAACAACCCTTTGTCATTCAAGCAGACAGTGGGAGCAGTGCTACTCCAAAGAAATAGCCAAGAAAACCTACAGCCCTGCAGCTACACCTCCTGCAAGCTCACGGACAGTATTGTGGCCTGCCAGCAGAGCCAGCAGCAGATTCGGACAGTGAGGAGGTTGGGAAGGAACATGGGCCAGTAAAGTTTGGGGAAGGCTCTGATGAGTGCTCTGCATTGGAGGCAGAGATGGGGCCAGGGCCATATGACAGGTATCAGCTGCCTTTGGAGTCAGACATCAGTGAGACAGGCAAACAGCTGGAGCCTGTTCCCAGTGTGCACATGCGCAGAGTTGCCAAATGAAGGGAACAGCTAATGAATAAGGGTTGACTTGGGTGTAAGGCCACAGATGGATGATGAAGGGCCCCTCCCAGATGGAATGAAAAGGAACAAAAGGGGAGGGGAGTTTGCAGGAGACAATTAGTTCAGTTCATTAGAGTGAAGATCTGTTCCTGACTTCTTGCCAAGTATTGTCTACTGCAGCGTGGCATTTGGAAGATATCGGCCTGGCAGCTCTCCAAGCCTGATAGAGGTCTGTAGTTGTGAAGTTTCTGGAAAGACTGTTAGCCAGGACTTTGCTGGAGAGGAATTCCCTTTAAACTAAATAAAAGAGGTTTTATTGGGACAAGGAGTTTTTGGGAAATTTTCATGCTTTTGGAAAGCCTAGGTCAGAACACAGAGAGAGACAATGGGCCGCAAGGGAAACAGAAGCTTTCATGGTGATATGGACATTGCTAACCTGACACCCCCTGCCGGAAGGGGGGCAGAGACCATTCAAAGTCTAGACTGACCACAAAAATCTGGAGGTCCTTAGGACCCCATGAAAACTATCACCTAAACAAGTCCCCTGGGCTCAATACTTCAACCAGTTTGACTTCATGCTAAAGCACATCCCAAGGGAAAGGAACTTTCTACCTGATGCCCTCTCCCACATACCCCAGTACAAATGTGAACGAGAGGAGGTAGTAAACGCCATCATCCCCCCTACCCAAACAGCCGCCCAAGTGACCATCAGACAACAACACTGTGACTGGCAAGTCCAACCTGCAAGCGATCTAACCACGAAACTCAAAACCGAACTGCTAGCAAACCCCTGGTTCCAAGACAACCAACACATCTTGACAAAAAGAAATGACCTAGCATGGAAGTGGATGAAACTCTACATCCCAGAATCCTTACGCACCCTAATCCTCCAGAAAAACCACAAACCATCAGGCCACTTCTGGTTCCTAAAGACTTTACACTTAGCACAGAGGCAATTCTGGTGGCCCGGTATAAAGAAAGATGTGGACAGTTATGTGAAAAGTTGCACCATCTGCACCACAATGAAAAAACAACCAGGAAACCCCCCTGGACTGCTGCAACTGGTAGCAGAACCAATGAGGCCATGGGAGGAAATCACAATGGACTTTATAGTGGAGTTGCCAAAAAGACACTGTGATCTGGGCTGTAATAGACATATTCTCCAAGCAGGCACACTTCATACCCTGCAGCGGACTACCCTCAGCCCAGCAGCTAGCCAAACTGTTCCTGAAGCACATCTACCACCTGCATGGAGTGCCACAGAGAATTATCTCAGACAGAGGGGTCCAGCTCACAGCTAGGTTCTGGAGAGAATTCCTGTGCTCCATTGGGTCGTCCCAAGGCCATAGCTTGGCTTTTCATCCAAGTACCAATGGGGGGGGGCAGAGAGACTGAATGCCATAGTAGACCAGTATCTGAGGTGTTACGTGAACTATCAGCAGTCAAATTGGGCGAACCTCCTGCCTTTCGCTAAGGTCACATACAATAATGCTGTTCATAGTAGCATGGGACTAACTCCATTCAAAGTAGTGAGCAGCATGGACTTCTTCCCAATGCCTGAATATCCAGGAGATCCCCCCTCCTCAGTCAGCTTGACTGACTGGATGTCAACACTGGCAGCAACCTGGGAGAATGTCAAGAAAGCACTAACTAAAATGGCGCAAATCTATAAGAAACAGGCAGACAAACACCGAACCCCACAATGGCCATTCCAGTTGAGGGAGAAGGTCTACATCTCCATAAAATACTTGAGGTTAAAACTCCCCAGCAAGAAACTGGAGCCAAAGTTTATTGGACCATTCCCCATAGTAAAGATCATCAATTCAGTCACGGTGCAATTAAAGTTGTCCTGATTGCTAGGAAAGATATACCCCGTTTTCCACAGTAGCCTTTTAAAACTCGTGGTCAGATTGACCCTGAGGCCATTACCCTGTGGGACCCTGGACCCCATGGTTATAGGGCACCAAACCCGTTAAGAGGTGCAGCGAAACCTTGACTTGAGGTGGCACAGGAGACAACTCAATACTTATTCAAGTGGAAGGGCTACCCCTTATCAGAGGCATCCTGGGTAAAGAGTAGGAACATCCAGGCTGACCTCCTCATAGCAAAATTCCATGCACACAACCCAAACAAGCCTGGGGGCTGGTCACAACCCCAAAATCTATAGCTGTACTCAAATTGTTTTTGCTTTGCACAGTTGACTTCAGGAAGTGAGGGGAGCCAAATGTCAACTCTCAAAGCATCCCTGACCTGCTCTCGAGTTGCCATAGGCCAGGGGGGATGGGAAATTGGTGAAATGGCACAACAGCCAAAGACAGATGCACATTCTATGCTTATCTCTCTCAAGGCTATATCCCAAGGTTGCTTACAGCAGCCAGAGGGCAGTGACCTCTACAACCCAGGAAATTGCTCCATTGGTGAATGTGATTAATGACACACCCTGGGGGGAGAGGGGAAACAGGGTCATAATTGGGGCATAAATTACATAGGGTCAGAGCTGGCTTCACCTGGAAATGTGCCGACATGAAGCTCCTAATAAATAACTGGATTTCTTTTGAAGCTTGGCTTGAGGCTCATGATTTAATTAGGGCATTCGTTGGAACCTTGACATTCAGGATAACAATTTACACCAGCAGATTAAGATCCATACAGATTAAGAATTTGGTGAGGCTAGTATTAAAATTCAGATATGTGCAGTGAAATTTGTTAGCTCTCCCTAAAAATTGTTCTCAGAAGGACTCAGTTTTTATCTTTTCTATCTTTTTTAACTTTTCAGCATTCCTTATTGTGCACTAAAATGGCAGTTATCATTCTTATAATACCTCTTTCTGATTTCAATGAACTCCACAAATCAGCAAGGCATTTTTGGCATCAACTGAGAGAAAGCACTCCAAAACAAAATAATGAATGTACTTCAGAACTGATTTGGAACATAAAAAGAAAGCTGGTCTAAAGAGCCTGAGTCCGAAAGACAAAATACGTTTTTTTCCCTGTGACTTATAGAAAAACTGCCCTCTTGCTCTACAAAATGCTGTGGATATATTTTCTCCTTTATAGCTATCTGCTCTGAGCTTTAAATCATATATAGTCTTTTGAAAAAAAATCAGAAATAATCAGAAATCCTCTGTTTGGAAATACATTTAAAATCAATGTGCCAAACTACTGGAACCTACTAATAGATGGAAAACAAAATTTTAGAGATTCTTTACTCTGCCAAGAATCCTATTCTGCTTAACTATGAGTAAGGAGACCTAGAAGAGGCATTAGGAAGTTGATAGGTGTTGTCATAAAATGAATAAGACAAACAGTCTCACCAAGGCTCCATCAATCAAATGAAAGAGAGCACAAAGATGAAGCAAAAAAACACATGAAATATTACACTGTCATAAAAGAGAACCAAACAAGAAAAAGTGATTTCTTCCTGAGAGATAATGATAAAAAATAATCCATTTTGATTATCTCTGCATTGGGAAGAGTTAAGATAAATAGAAAAAATATTTGACTAGTCAAAGAGAATCACGGCTGCAATCTTGCTACACTTACGCGCATCTAAGAGTAAGCATCACTAAATTCTGTAGGATCTATTTCTGATAACAGGATTGTGATAGCATGGTGATACAAACGGTTTATCTTTTATTCCTGTCCCAGACTTCTCTAAATTGTTGGAATTAATCTGCATAATATGTGATGTCATAGAAGCTTACATATATAGGCAGAGATAAAGAAAGCAGAATTTGTACCAGTGTTGGAAAAAAATGACAAACACTTCTTTTTTTAAAAAAAACATTTATTTATTTTTTAGACATACAAAACATAAAATACATATTTTCTGGATAGAATATTGGGTCAACAAGTCATACAACTTACTTTCTCAATATTTACTATTTATAAATTCCAATTCTGCCAAAATCTACTTTCCTCTTTTCATGCCTTATATTTATTTTTATAAAATATATAGTCAAAAACTATATATCTGCCCTCACCTACTTATCTTCACCTAATACAAATTGTTCTCTTCATTATCATATATATTCTTAACATTTTTTTAATAAATCCATTGAAACCCTTTAGTTTAAACACAGTCATTCATCCATTTTCTTTATCACAATTTTTTCTTTTCAATTTTTAAATAGAAATAACTTACGTTTTCCTTAATTTGTTTAATATCATTGTCTAAAAATTAATCATTTTACCATTTAGCCATCAAAAAAAAATATTAACCATCAGGAACAATACCACTTTAACTCAGCCATTTAACCATCAAAAATAATGCAATTCTTCATATTCTTATTTCAAATAATATAGTCACCAATATTCTAATATAATCACCAGTATATCACCTATATCATTATCACCTAATCACCTAATACCATTATTAATTTATCATTATTGAATCTTCTAAGTAAATCATTTATCAAATCAATTAATATACTTTATATTTTTATCCTATTACCCTTCTTCCTAACCATTAATTACTCCTTTTAACCATTTTCTCCTGGTCGAACTAATATTCCACCCCTTTTCTTTCTTTTTTTCTTCTTCTTTTTATAATTATCCTCTTTTATTCGGTTCTAACCTGTTCCCCTTTTCTCCTCTTGCCTTCCTTATTTCCCCATTGTTAATCCCAATGTAATAATTTCTATATTTACTATTGTTAACCCCAATATAATCATTCCTGTTACTCATTAGTAATCTGTCTCTTTTGCTTCTTTCTAGGCAATCTATTTTGTGCACTGTTAATCCCAGTGAAATCATTAACACTATTATGCATTCTCTTTTTTTCATTGTTATTCCCAATGTAATCATTAATTTTTCATCAATATCTTTATCTTCAATGTTATTTTCTTGCTTCTCATTGTTCACTTGTTCATCCTGTTGAGTATGCTCCAATGAAATTCTTGGTTTTTGTCCATCTGCATCAAAAGATAAATGTATGGTTTTGACCAGGTCTATTAGTTCTTGCCACATTTTAACATTCTAGTTACTTTTTAGTTCCAATTTAAAGCCTGTTATTTTCCAGCTCTTGTATTGTCATTCTTCAGTTGTTGAAAAGACAAACAAATCCTCCTTAAAAAGTCTCACGGCTCGTTGCTCAAGGACATAGAAAATTTCCCTTTTTTAAAGTGTCCAAAATAGTAAAAAAAATTTCTGCCAGTAGATGGCTTTCTCGAATCTACAAGTTCCCAATCAACAATTTTCTTCTTTTAACATTCAGCGTTTTTCTTACAGTTTTTAACCAATCTTATTCCAAAACTATTTTCTTGGGTTTCTTTTTCTTGTGATAAATTTAATCTCTCAAAATTCAGCATCCACATTTAAAATTTAATTATCAAACTCTGTTTTGGGCTTTGGTGATTTTTACTTCTCTCTTTCTCTCTTCGGTGGATTAACTTCCCCCAATGCTAATTAACCACTATTTCCACGCCAGGGTAGCTTTAAAAATTTCCAATTTTTTTCTTTATTGCCTGTGAGTTGGACAATCACTCACCCGGTGCCAGTACTCCATCCAATTCTCCGTTCCTACACAATTCTTTTTCCAGAGCCCCGGCTTCGTGGTGGTTGCAATGGCCACTGCCCCCCACCGTTGGATTGAAGAGTTTTCTCTGGTTTTCTGAGGAACTTGTCTGTTTCTCTTTAGCCATCTGAGATGCCTCTTCTTCTTCACCCTCCCTACAGAACAGTTCCAGTCCGAAGATCCCCCCGACAGCGGTTCATCTGGCTGGGTTTTCCCAGACTTGTCATAGCCCGGTATTTTCCCAGCCAGTCTCGCTGCGATGCTTCCAGTTTCTCCTTAGCACTTCTACGCTGCAATTTATCTCTATAGTTTGCATAGAAAAATAGGTTATCCTTGGTTAACAGTGGTAACTTCACATTATTAAGCAACAGTCATTAAATGTGATGTCACATGACTGTGCCAATTTACAATGGTAATTCTGGCAGTTCTAGTTGAGGTCATTAAGCAAATGCCACATGGTTATTGAGCGTGACATTGTGTGATTACCATTTGCAACTTCCTACCAGCTTCCAATTGATTTTGCTTGTCAGAAACTGACAGTGAAATGGTGACTGCAGAATGC
Organism: Ahaetulla prasina; assembly: GCF_028640845.1. Taxonomy (NCBI): domain Eukaryota; kingdom Metazoa; phylum Chordata; class Lepidosauria; order Squamata; family Colubridae; genus Ahaetulla; species Ahaetulla prasina. Next base: position 70,199,288 of record NC_080543.1, read on the forward strand.
TGCAACTGGTGTAACTGCAAGCCAATTGTAAGCATCTGGATCATGAGCACATAACTTGGGGATTCTGCCAGAGGTGGGATCCTCCCAGTTAAACAACCGTTTGGTGATTGCATGCTTTGTGCTGCATGCACAGTTTGAAGAAATCTTCACTTTTGTGTTTCTTCAGAGGAGAAACACAGCTGAAGCGCAGCAATCTGCCCTCTGTGTGAATCAGCTGAGAAGATAAAGGTAGGAAAATAGTGTGAGTGGGTGGGTGGGCGGGCGGGCCCATCTGATCGTCAGGGTGAACTGGTTTGCTACTAGCTGATTGTTGGAGCTACCGGTTTGCCCGAGCCAGTCCGAACCGGTAGAATCCCACCCCTGGATGCTGCAATGGCCACAACTTTGAGTTCTGACTGTCCTTTGTAACTGAGCACTCGTAACTTTGAAATGTCACTGAAGGAATTGTTATTAACCAAGGACTACCTTCATATGTACAGGTATGCTACTATAATCAATGAAATATTGTGTTGAGATGTTCTTTAAGTTCTAGAATCAAATAAGCTCTAAGATTAGTTCTGATCTAAGTATTACCCAGGGCATTAAATTTAGATGGGTCATCTACATCACATAAGTTGGACAAACTACATCGATCCTTAACCCTGTCCCACACAAGAATTCCTACTTTCTTTGGGAAAGCAAAAGTAACATAGATATCAAATAATTGCTCAAAATAGATACCAACAACATGCTAACTTATTAAATGGAGAAATGATTTATATGACCAGAGAATTTGTGAGAAATATTTTCTTAAGAAATAAGCATGAAAAGCTGAACATGTGGGGTTTATATTAGCTCATCGAACAAGAAACTTTATAAGAATAATTATGACTTGCTATGGCAAAAAGTTCAGAATGATATGAGTGTTTGGAAAAAATTGCAGTTATCGCTATTGGGAAGGATTGCGGCTATTAAAATGAATGTGTTACCTAGATTTTTGTTTCTGTTCCAGATGATACCAATAATTAAAAAGGATAAAAATTTGGAAGATTGGCAGATTGGGATTAACAAATTTATATGGCAGGGTAAAAAGGCGAGGGTTAAAATGAAAATAATACAGGACTCACGGGAAAGAGGTGGTTTAAGAATGCCTAACTTTAAACTATATTATGAAGCAGTAACCCTTTCAGTAATAAGTGACTGGTTTAACTTAACAGAGGAAAGAATTTTGAATATAGAAGGTTATGACTTGTTATATGGATGGCATGTGTACTTATTTTATGAAAAAAAAGTGGATAGGGCTTTTAAGAATCATGTGTTGAGAAGTGCTCTTTTGCGGGTCTGGAAAAAATATTCCTATAAATTAGATTATAAGATTCCTATATGGGCGAGCCCTAGACATGCAATAGAGAATATAAATATAGAACAAAAACAGGAAATGATTACTTATAAAGAACTTTTGTATGCTGAAGGAGGTAGATTGCAATTAAAATCATTACAGGTATTAAATGAAGAAGGGAGGAATTATACTTGGTTTCAATATGGGCAAATAAGTGCTAGATGGAAAGAAGATCAAAAAATTGGTATAATGCAAAGGGAGGAAAATTTAATAAAGCAAATTAGAAATCAGACCCAGGAGCATATAAAGAGATTGTATAATGTGTTGCTTGAAATAGATTGGAAAAGGATTTGGTAAAGGATTGTATGATAAAATGGGCACAGAATATTCAGGAACCAATAATGTTGGAAACATGGGAGAAAATTTGGGTTAGAAATGTTAAGTTTACACAAGCACAGAATTTAAGGAAAATTTTTATAAGATGTTTTATAGATGGCACTTAGATCCCCAAAAATTATCATGTATGTATCCTAATATCCAAGCGAAATGTTGGAGGTGTGATTGTGATGACGCTACATATTTTCATATTTGGTGGACTTGCAAGAAAATTAAGGTCTTTTGGATAAGAATTTGGTGGATTATTCAAAATGTACTGAAGAAGAAGATAAAGTTCCTGCCACAATTTTTCCTTTTGGGAATTATAACGGATTGTACAGGGATTGAGACTAAATTGATTCTGAATTTAATAACAGCAGCAAGACTGTTGATTGGACAATACTGGAAGAAGAAGAGATACCTACAATAGAAGAATGGATACTGAAAGTTATTAATTTGGCTGAGATGGCAAAAATCTCAGGCATTTTAAAAGACAATACGCAGGAAAGATATTTAATTGAATGGGAAAAATGGATTGATTATCTACAAAACAGATATCAGATTAAGAAATATCAGATTGCCTTTGAATAATTAGAAAGTTATTTTATGTAATGGGGAGGGGGTTGGGAGATGAAAAGCTGTGGATGTGGTTATTTGGATTGGAAGGGAAAATTTTATTCTATGTTTGGTTTATGTATAACAATACCTTGTGATTGACCCGGGAAGCCGGGGGGGGGGGTTTTGGGAGGGAGGGGGGAAAAAAGGGGGGAAAATGTTTTTGTTTTTTAAAACTCTTTCAATAAAAAAAAAAAAGAAAAGCTGAACATGTTATTCCCTATGGATTAATACACATTTATTATTTTGCTGAATTGTCTCTCATCATTGCTATTCAGCTATTAATTTAAAAAGAGTATGGAAATGCTTACATCATTTTAGAATAGTTTTGTCAGTATAAAGGAGACAACATACAGGAAAAGCTTAGTACAGAAATTTTATAGCTTTGGTTTCCTACTGTGAAATTCTGAAGCCAGCCCAAAATAATTGGTTTCCATTTCCCCAATATATTAAAAAAGAAAATATCGGTGTTGTGCAACTGATGTTTTGATCTGCAGATCAAACAGTTAATGTGCTTTGAATTGTGAAATGTTTCAGATTTTCTTCTTCAGTATTTTTTAAAAGGTTGTATGTGGGTGTAAGAAAAAAGAAAGCCATGGGAATGTATACACTAATTGGGGTTTTCACCTGCTGTGAATCTAATTGAATACAATGCCTTTTTTGTTATTGGTGAAAGAAGATTATGCAAAATATCAGAATCTCAGATCTTTTTTTTCATATACTCAGAACAGAACAGAGTTGGAAGGAGCCTTGGAGGTCTTCTAATCCAACCCTCTGCTCAAGCAGAAAACTTCATAGCATTTCAGACAAATGATTATGTAATCTCTTCTTAAAATCCTCCAGTTATGTAGCACTCACAACTTCTGGAGACAAGATGTTCCACTAGTTCCATGATGGCAAACCTATGGCATCTGTGCCACAGGTGGCATGCGGAGCCATATTGGTGGGCATGCGAGCGTTGCCCTAGTTCAGCTCTTCCGGCTTTTCGGTCCCACTGGAAGTCGGGAAACAGGCTGTTTCCGGCCTCCGGAGGGCCTCTGGGGGGGCGGGTGGGGAAGGCCCGTTTTTTGCTCTCCTCAGGCCTTTCTAGGAGCCTTTCTAGGAGTCTGGGGAGGACAAAAATGGCCTTCCCCACCCCCCTAGTTAATTATTCTCACTCTTAGAAAACATCTCTTGGCAGCCAGGTGCGGCTGGTGGGCACCTCCTTCTTCTGTAAGTGTCTCTTGGATGATTAAACTTCCTTGAAAAATTGGGCTTTCCTGGCACTCTCCCATAAATGACCTGGCCTGGTTCAATCCTCCTTAGCTTTTTGAGATCACTCAGGGTGCTGCTGCCCAGCTTGGACTTCTGGAAACTTCTGTATCCCAATGTGAAGATACAGAGCAGAGTTTCACAAGCATGGGAATTTACAGGTGTTCCCATTTCAACTTTCTTTTTTATATATATATACTTTATTGAACTTTTTTACATTAAAAGCATAGAAAAAAAGGAAAAAGAAAAGATTATATCACTTAACAGCTATTTGTGGTGTTTTTCTTCTAACAATAATGTGTGCAATAATTACAAACATTAATTTATACATATTTGTGTTCTTATTTTATCTATTGATTATATTTAGTAACTAAATATCCATGTCTATCTCCTTTCCATCCATCCATACCACCGTTCCCATATACCATAAAATACTGATGTCTCTTTATCTTTCAAACTCAGAGTTAGTTTGTCCATTTCTGCGCAATTCATGATCTTTTGTATAATAAGTCTCTCTGTAGGCACACATGGCTGCTTCCAACATTGAGCGAAGGCCATCCTAGCAGCAGTTAATATATGTAGTATTAAATATTTTATACTCGTCACGTATTTTTTTTTTTAAATCTCCAATAAAAAGAGTTCAGGTTCTAGATCCAATTGTTCATTCGTGATTTCTTGTAGCCACTTTGTAATTTAACCAATATTTACGGGATTCGGGGCAGGATCACCACATATGGTAATATGTTCCCTCTTGATTTTTACATTTCCAGCATATGGGAGACATTTTGGAATACATTTTCGCTAGTCTCGAAGCGCGTAGGTGCCACCTGTAGAACATTTTATATGCATTTTCTTTGTATGCTGCTGATTTTGTTAGTTTATAATTTCCGTTCCATATTTTCTCCCAATCTGATAAATTTATATTATGTCCAATATTTTGACCCCATGCAATCATACATCCTTTCACTACTTCTTCCAATTCTACTTCTAGCAAATATTTATAAATTTGGGTAATATTTTTTTTGTCTGGCCCTAGTAAAATTTTATCTAATTGTTGTAAATTTAAGATATATTCCATATTCTTTTATATCTTGTTTATATCGATTTTGTAACTGAAGATAGGCCCACCAGTCAACCCATAGTCCTTGTTCTTGGAGGTCCTGTAGTTAATTTTCCATGAATATCTAATATTTTAGCATTTTATTCAAATCTAAATTATTTGGGTGAATCATCGCTTCCATTGTGGATAGCCAAATTAGGATTTTTATATAGTGTTTCTTTTTAACTTTAATCCAATTGTTTATTAGGGAATTTCTAATTAAATGTCTGTGAAAATACTGTTGTTTCGTGTGGCCTGTTTCCCACAGGAAGGCATGCCATCCTCTCTGTAGGTTGTGGCCTTCTATAGCTAGTATTCTTTTATTCTTTAAATTGATCCAATCTTTTAACCAAACTAGTGTTGCTGCACTATAATATAGTTCCCAATTTGGTAATCCAAATCCTCCTCTGCTCTTCAAATCTTGTAGATATTTCATTCTTATTCTAGGTTTTTCCCCCTGGCAAATAAATTTTCCAGTTGTTTTATTAAGGTTGTTAAAAAAGGTCTTTTCTAATTGACTGGAACAGTCTGAAACAAATATAGGAATTTTGGTAGTATAGGCATCTTTACGGCTGCTATTCTTTCTAATAGTGACAGCTGCATCTTCAGCCACAATTCTAAATCTTTGTTTTTTGAAATAATTTCTTGTAATTATTCTCCTTTATCACTTTGCAATGCACTGTCAACCATATCCCTAAGTATTTGATTTTTCTTGTTGTTTGAAATCAAAGTGATCTTTCCAGTTCTATTAGTTGTGGTTCTATTACATTTTTCAGTAGAAGTTTCGTTTTCTGTCTATTAATTTTCAGTCCTGCTACAGTTCCATATCTTTCTAATTCCTTAATTAGTGCTTGTCCTCTCTCTAGTGGTTCTTCAATGATAAAAGCCAAATCATCTGCAAACACTTGCAGTTTATATTCTTCACTTCTGATTTTCAATCCTTTTATTTCTGGATTTTGTCTAATTCGTTTTAATAATACTTCTAATGAAAGTATAAAGAGCAGAGGGGATAGGGGGCAGCCTTGTCGAACTCCTTTCTCTATATTTAAAGTTTGGGTATTTTCTCCATTGATTATAATTTTTGCTTTTTGTAACGAATATATTGCTGTTATGATATTCTTGAATTTGGTGCCAAAGTTCATATCATACACTTGTTGAATCATAAATTGCCAATTGAGATTGTCAAATGCTTTTTGGGCGTCCAAGGAAACAAGGACTATCTGTTTCTCCGGGTGGGCTTCATTGTATTCTAAACTATCCATTATTATTCTTTTTTTTTTTAATAAATAATTTTTATTTCCATTTTCCAACATCATATTTATGTACAAACTATTATCCATCATTAATCATTAATTTTTATTTATTACTGATTCAGGCCTGCCCGATTGCCACTTCCTTTCTTCACAACCTCCCTCTCTATCCTCTACTACTTTCACATCCTTCATCTCCTTCACTTTACTACTTCCTCTCCTCCTTCTCCACTCCTCCCTTCTTCCACCCTATCTAACCTTCTTATTCCCCTCCTCCTTCTCTACTCTTTCCTACCTACTTTCTTCCCTCCTTCTACTCCTCTCTCCTTTTCTTTCTGAAATGGCAGTCGAGCATCCCCAGTATCATTTTAAATTTTTTAATTTCATATCTTCAAAAATTACTGTACATTAATAATTAAACCATGTATCATTTTCCCCCCCCCTCCCCCCCTCCTCCCCTTCCCCCCCCCAGACTTCCCAGAGCAAATACCGGGTATTATGACCAACAATCACAAGCTAAAGTATACAAAATATACATAACCTCCCACCTTTAAAAATTTAAAACTTTAGATCCCCTCACAATAAAAATAAAAAGATAGGAAAGAATAATAAAAATAAAAAAATAAAAGAAGCAATACCAACTTCACATATTACTTCTTCTTACAGCCCATTTTTTAAATTAATCCATCTTCTCAAATTCAATTTTTTCCCCACTTGTATATTCCTTCAAATTTCATAAGTCCATTTCTCAAATTACAGTCCATCTTCTCGAACTCAAATTTTCATCACTTATATATTTCTTCAATTGCCATAACATTTAATGTCCGTTCTTCTTACAGTCCATTTTAAAAATTAGTCCATCTTCTAAGATTCAATTTTTTTTTCACCCACTTGTATATTCCTTCAAATTTCATAAGTCCATTTCTTAAATTACAATCCAGCTTCTCAAATTCAAATTTTCATCACTTATACATTTCTTCAATTGTCATAAGATTTAATATCCAATCTTCCAATACTACTCCATCAATCAAATATCATTTCGAATAAAGTCTCTCAAATATAATATTTCCAGCTTAACTTCATAACTTTTACTATCTATAAACGTGTCAATTAAAACACATAATCATTTAAACTACATCCACAATTTAACAGTAAACAGTTAAAATCATTACATCCATATTATCTAAATTCATAAATTTCACTTTCCATCCTTCACAATTAAATAATATCATCCCATAGATTTATACCATACAAATAACAAATAACAAAAATCCTATAATTTATATCCTAAACAAATCAATTCCAAAAATTAACCATAATCATCATATTCACATCTTAAACATTCCTCCCCTCTCCCATTCTATTTTCCATCATTTCCAAACCAATTAACTTAGCATCTAACAACAAAGGATTCCCACTCTTTAAAACATTAATATAAAAATGTCTCGCTTTCATAACTGAATTAAGAAAATACTTTCTGCCTCTAAAATTCACTGACAAACCCATTGGAACTTCCCATCTAAAATATATCTGATGTTTCTTAAACTCATCCACTAAAAAAGCAAATTCTCTTCTCTTTCTTAACATTTTAGGAGGAATTTCCTTCATCATTTTTATATCTTGTCCAAATATTTGAAATTTATTTTTATAAAAGGCTTGCAAATTTTCATACCTAACCTTTTTAGTTGTAAAATAAATAACCACATCCCTCGGTACTCTATTTTGTCTTGCCCACCAAGAATTAACACTATAAATTATTTCAATATTAATCTCAAAATCTTCTGGCTCCACACCCTTTATCTGAGCAAAGGCTTGCGTAAAAATCTCTTTTAAATTTTCCTTCCTATTTTGTTTCAAACCTCTCACCCTTATAGCATATTTCATTAATCTATATTGTAATATTACTCTTTCTTCATCTGCCCTATCTACCTTTGCCTGTATATCTTCCATCTTATTATCTAAGTTCCAATTGTTTTTATTTTTTTGAATTTCTTCTATTTTCCTTTGCAACTCTAAATTAGCTTTATTAATTTCTGCAAGATCATCTTCCATCTGAATACAAGAGCTTAATATTTGCGCAATTGCATCCTTTACCATTTTCATTTCCCTCTTCTGCTCTTCTACCACTTCCTTAAAATCCAACATCTCTTTCTCTATTTCATCAGATTTTTGATCTATTTCTAAAAGATGACTCTCCAAAAACTCCTGTAAAGAATTTCTTAATTCCTTTTTGATTTCTTCTTTTAATTTTTGAATCTGAGCTGAAGAAATTTCAAAGTTTTTAATGACTTTTGGCACTATTTGCTTAAAAGCCATTTTTAAAAAATAACTTAATAACGGACGGAAAAAAAAAATTAAAAAAGAGAAATTCAAAAAATTTTTCTTCTAAATCACTATAATCCCAAAGAAGAAGAAAAAATATAAATCATAAAATTCTCGTTTCTTCCATTTAGTCAGTATCTTCCTATATATCTTCTAATTCGACACTAGCTGTTAGTAAGCATTTTTTTAACTTTCGTTTCCAGTACACACACTCCACAAAACCGCCATTTGCTTTCTTCTCTCCTATCTTCGCAACAAATATATCCTCAGGGGCTTGCAGTCTTCTTACAAACAAGTGCTAGAACTCCAGTTTCTGCTCCGTCCACGTTACAATCCATCATAAATCAATTCCTGCCGTGGAAATTGGACACTATGTTTCATCTGCCATAAAAGGCAGATGCCTTCCCCAGCCAGGAGCTTATCAGGCTATGGAAGGAGAACTCCCTGCAAGCCTCAGAAGCTTCTGTGGCTATATTTGGGTGTCTCAACTTCAGCCTGAATGCTCATCTCTCCCTCTTTGCCCGAGGGAAGAGATTTCCAAGCTGTTGGACCAGATTTATGTCCTGACAGCTTCACAGACTAGGGAGTTAGCAGCCTAATCAAAGCTGCTTCTCAACGGAGCGGAGCCATACTGGAAGTCTATCCATTATTATTCTTAAATTGTTTCTAATTTGTCTGTCTGTGTTGTGTCTTGTCCGCTCTCACCGCAGCCGGGGTCTGCTTATCAGCTCCCGAACACGGAGGAATGTATGCCTCCCGGCCCCAGTTCTGGCTCCATGCCCAGACAAGCTGCAGAGGAGGGGGCACCTCCCGGTCCCAGCCCTGGCTCCATGCCCAAGCAGGCTGCAGAGGAGGGAGCACCCCCCGGCCCCAGCCCTGGCTCCATGCACAGGCAAACGGAGCAGCTAGACCCCTCCCCCTCCTCCACAGCATGTGAGCCTGAGGAAAGTTTACTTCCAACAACAGCTGATTGGAGTGACCCTCGCATCAGAAGATTGGATAGGCGGAGGCAACAGAAGGAAGGGAGGGGCAGGCCTTAATGAGTACTGAGTCATGGAGCCACACCCCATGGCCTATATAAAGGATCTGCTTTCTGGCAGTCTCTGAGTCAGGCAAAGTCGAACTTATCTTGCTGAAGTCACTTACTGGTCTCCTGCCTGCTCTGAGGACTTTGCTAGGACTTTGGGCAGAGCTGCAGAGGCAAGCCTGATTCGGATTTCCCTGACCCGGCCGTCAGCGGAGGAGTGGGACACGACAGTCTGGGAGGAACCCATTTTGGTCTGAGTGTATATAATCATTCAAAATTTTCTTTAGTCTGTTGGCGATAATAGTAGCAAATATTTTATAATCTACATTTAAAACAGAGATTGATCTATAATTTTGTATCAGCCTAGGATCCGTATCCTCCTTCAGGATTAGCGAAATTAGTGTTTCCCTCCATGTATCCGGCATTTTAGCTGACGTTAACACCTCATTAAATAAATCAACCATTATTGGTCCTATTTGTTCTTCTATTGTCTTATAGAATTCTGCTGGAAAACCATCAGGGCCTGGTGTTTTATTACTTTTCAGGGATCTAATTGCTTGATTTAATTCCATTGTAGTTATATCCTTAGTCAGCATTTCTTTCAATTCATCTTTTATTTCTCGAGTTCTTTTTTCCCTTAGATAGTTCCTAATCTGATCCTCATCTATTTTTTCTTTCTTATAGAGATCTTCAAAATATTTATGTGCAATCTCTTTTTTCTTTTCGATTATATAGTGGTTTTCTCCATTTTCAGCTTGTAATTGTTAGATAGTTCTTCTCTCTCTCTCTCTCTCTCTCTCTCTCTCTCTCTCTCTCTCTCTTTCTCTCTCTTTTTTGAGTTTATAAGAGAGCCATCTTCCTGGTTTATTTGCTTGTTCAAAATGTATTTGTTTGGTTGTTTTCAGATTTCTGACCAGTTCTTCCTGCTCAACTAAATTGAGTTTGTGTTTATAAAGAATCAGTTGTTCTTGTAGTTGGGAGTTTAATGGGTTATTCTGTAGATTAGTCTCTAATTTTTTGATTGTTTGAAGTAGATTATTTTGTTGGGCATATTTTTCTTTGTTCGTTTTTTTTAAAATAATAATAATAATAATAATAATAATAATAATAATAATAATAATAATAATAATAATAATAATAACAATTATTATTATTATTATTATTATTATTATTATTATTATGTGTGTGTGTGTGTGTGTGTGTGTGTGTGTGTGTGTGTGTGTGTGTGTGTTGGTTCTAGACCGCCCTTCTCCCGAAGGACTCAGGGCGGTGTACAGCCAGGCTAAAAACATACACAATATACAGTATTAAAAACTGAATTAAAAAACATATTACACAATTGGCTGAAAAATTAAAATAATTAAAATCTAAAAACCCCAATTTAAAATATAAATAGAATTTAAAATTTAGAAACTAAACAGTTTAAAAAGTTTAAGCTAGTCCCGCGCGAATAAACAAATATGTTTTCAATTCGCGGCGAAAGGTCCGAAGGTCAGGTATTTGGTGTAATCCAGGGGGAAGTTCATTCCAAAGAGTAGGAGCCCCCACAGAGAAGGATCTTCCCCTGGGGGCCGCCAGCCGACATTGTTTGGCGGACGACACCCTGAGAAGTCCCTCTCTGTGAGAGCGTACGGGACGGTGGGAGGCATGAGGTAACAACAAGCGATCCCGTAAGTACCCAGGTCCCAAGCCATGGAGCGCTTAAAAGGTGGTAACCAGAACCTTGAAATGCACCCGAAAGGCAACAGGTAGCCAGTGCAGTCTGCGCAGGAGAGGTGTTACATGGGAGTTACGTGAAACTCCCTCTATCACCGGCGCAGCTGCGTTCTGGACCAACTGAAGCCTCCGAGTGCATCTCAAGGGGAGCCCCATGTAGAGAGCATTGCAATAATCCAGGCGAGAGGTAACGAGAGCATGAGTGACCGTGCATAAGGCATCCCGATCAAGGAAGTGGCGCAACTGGCGAACCAGGCGAACCTGGTGAAAGGCTCTCCTGGAGACGGCCGTCAGATGATCTTCAAACGACAGCCGTGCATCCAGGAGAACACCCAAGTTGCGCACCCTTTCCCTTGGGGCCAATAACTCACCTCCAACAGCCAGCTGCGGTTGCAGCTGACTGTATCGGGGTGCCGGCATCCACAGCCACTCCGTCTTGGAGGGATTGAGCTTGAGCCTGTTCCTCCCCATCCAGACCCATACGGCCTCCAAACACCGGGACAGCACTTCGACAGCTTCGTTGGGGTGGCCCGGGGTGGAAAAGTACAGCTGAGTGTCATCAACATACAGCTGATATCTCACCCCGAAGCCACTGATGATCTCACCCAACGGCTTCATATAGATGTTGAACAGGAGGGGCGACAGAATCAACCCCTGCGGCACCCCACAAGTAAGATGCCTCGCGGTCGACCTCTCCCCCCTGTCAACACCGTCTGCGACCGGTCAGAGAGGTAGGAGGAGAACCACCGATAAACGGTGCCTCCCACTCCCAACCCCCCCAACCGGCACAGCAGGATACCATGGTCGATGGTATCGAAAGCCGCCGAGAGATCTAACAGGACCAGAGCAGAGGAATAACCCCTGTCTCTGGCCCTCCAGAGATCATCCACCAATGCGACCAAAGCTGTCTCCGTGCTATATCCGGGTCGGAAGCCGGACTGGAAGGGGTCTAGATAGACAGCTTCATCCAGGTACTGGGGTAGCTGCCATGCCACAGCACTCTCTACAACCTTCGCAATAAAGTGAAGGTTGGAGACCGGACGATAATTACCTAAAACATCTGGGTCCAGAGACGGCTTCTTGAGGAGGGATCCCACCATCGCCTCCTTCAAGGCGGCAGGGAAAACCCCTTCCAACAAAGAAGCGTTAATAATCCCCTGGAGCCAGCCTCGTGTCACTTCCTGAGAGGCCAGCACCAGCCAGGAAGGGCACGGGTCCAGTAAACATGTCGTGGCATGCAGCCTCCCCAGCAACCTGTCTATGTCCTCGGGAGCCACAGGGTCAAACTCATCCCAAACAATCTCCACAAGACGCAACTCCGCCTATCATCCGGATCATCCCAATTTCGGTCCAAGCCATCCCGGAGCTGAACGATTTTATCATATAGATAACCGCTAAACTCCTCGGCACATCCCTGTAACGGGTCATCCCGCACCTCCTGATGCAGGAGAGAGCGGGTCACCCAAAACAGGGCGGCTGGGCAGTTATCTGCCGATGCAATGAGAGTGGAAGCGTAAGAACGCTTTGCCTCCCTCATTGCCACTAGGTAGGTCCTAGAATAGGACCTAACTGTGTTCGGTCAACTTCAGAACTGCTGGACCTCCAGACACTCTCTAGGCGTCTTCTCCGGCGTTTCATCTCCCTCAGCCCCTCGGAGAACCAGGGGGCCGGCCGAGATTTACGCTGGGTCAGAGGCCGCAAGGGCACGATACGGTCCAAAGCTCCAGCCGCGGCCTGTTCCCAGGCTGCAACTAGTTCTTCAATCGTGCCGTGGGCCAGGTCCTCAGGAAACGGCCCAAGCTCCGTCAGGAACCTCTCCGGGTCCATCAGGCGCCTGGGACGGAACCAGCGCGTTGGTTCTATCTCCCTGCAGTGGTGGGTAGTGGTCTGAAAATCTAGGCGAAGGAGAAAATGATCTGACTATGACACCGGTTCTGTTTCTAACTTATCTAGTTTCAGATCATTTAACCACTGTCCAGAGATATAAATTAAGTCCAGTGTGCCTCCCCCTATATGTGTAGGGCCATCAATTACTTGAATCAGGTCCAAGGCCGTCATGGAGGCCTGGAACTCCCGAGCCGTCGTTGATGACAAGCCCTTCGATGGTAGGTTAAAGTCCCCCATGACTATAAGTCTGGGGGTCTCAACCGCCACCCCAGCGAGCACCTTTTGCAGTAAAGGATATTATAACTCCCCAAATCACAGCTTTCATAGTATCCCGTAGGTTTTGGGTCAATGTATATTGATTATTATTTTCTTTAAAATAAAAATTTAGTTCTTCCTTAATATTCTTAGTAAATTCCTCATCTTTCAATAATTGAGTATTTAGTGTCCATCTACTCCTTGGTTTTTTCCCCCCCTTCCAGCTAATTTTAAGCAGGTTGTGGTCTGCCCATGAATTCAGTAAGATTTCTACTTCTGCCACTTCTTCTACTAGGTCTCCACTCATCCATGCCATATCAATGCGTGACCAAGATTTATGGGGGTTCGAATAAAAGGTGAATTGTCTTTTTTCTGGGTTTAGTGTTCTCCATATATCTATTAAATTTAATTCTTTAGTCATTTCTAGAGATATTTTTGGTAATTCCCTTTCCCCCCTCCCTTGTTTTCTTATTCCCCCCATTGTAATCTTTTTGATAGTCTGTTATCACACTGAAATCGCCTATGATGCAATTATTTTTCTTTCCTAATTCAATAATTTTGTCATATAGGGCTTTGTAAAATTCACTTTGATTGTCGTTGGGGGCATAAATTACCACTAATAGGATTTTTAAAAAACTTATCTGTATTTTTATTGCCAAAATTCTTCCTTTAGGGTCTCCAAATATTAAATTTGCCTCTATCTCTTAGTGTACACCGCTATTCCTTTCTTTTTCTCCTGATCTGCAGAAGCCGTAAACAGCGTCCCTAATTTGGGGCAATTTAAATATTTTTCATTAGTTTTTAGGATATGTGTTTCCTGTAAGCATATAATATCTACATTTTGTTTTATTAAATTTGCAAAAATCCTTTTCCTTTTTGTCGTTGAATTTAATCCAGTTATATTGATGGATAAGAGTTTCACCTCCTTTTCCATAGCCCTAGTTATCTTTTGCTTTTTGTCTTCTGATTGCTCTTATATCCCTTTCTGTTTGTTGTTGATTAGTATTTATTACTTCTTGTTCTTTGTGTTTATTTTTTAATTGGTCTTGTCTTCTTTGGGGGTTTAGATCTAAATCTTCTTTGCTACTTTGGTCTTCTGAATTTATAATCATTTATAAATCAAATTTATAAATGATTATAAATTTCTGGCTAAGCAGTTGAATAAACGAAACATTCTATTTCAATGGCTAATTCCAGAAGGGATGTTGGTTACTTGGGAGAAAAGGACAATAGATACGCTTGAAAAATCTCAGGATTTTTTTGAACAACTTTTGAACAACTTCTCTGGATATTTTGTATATGATATCTCGCACTTTCCTTCTTGTAAATCGAATGTGGACCTCTTTTGGGAGTTTGTTTCTTCTCGCATAACTCGTGCTGACCCTGTAAACGTCGTCCATCTCCTTTAACATTTCCTCCTTGTCTCTATCTAATGCTTCAGCTAAGATTTCTGCCATCACTAGTTCTAAATCTTCATCTTTTTCTTACACTACATTTTGAAATCTTAAATATGACGCAGCCTTATCCATCTCTATGAAGGTCAGAGAGTCTCCCATTTCTTTGCTCACCGTTTTTATTTGTTGGTCCATCTTTTCTAGTTCTTTCTCTGTTGGTTCCATTCTTTTCTCTACTTCCTTTATTATATGTTCATTCTTCTCTAATGCTTGTTGGATTGATCCTATTTTTTCATCGAGTTTCGATATGTCTGATCTCATTTCCAGTTTTAATTTCCCCATTTCCTCTTTCACTTCATTAATATCCGCTCTTGTCTCTAAATGGTTCTTTACCATTATTTCCTGGAGTTTTGCCATTGATTCTTGTAACGTAGATAGCGAGATTTGAATATTAATATTGGAAGCAGTATTTTGTTCCTCGGCTTTCAGCATTCCCTCTGTTGTTTTTTGTGTTATTGCTGAAGGTGTTGTTGCTGAGGGTGTTAGAGGTAGTGTAGTTTTCTTTCCTGCCTTAGTTAATGTGATGTTTGTGGAAGTCATCTCTTCTAGTATCTCTTTCTGCTTTTTAAGAATATTGTACATGTTGCCCCAAATTGGCATTAAACACCTTCAAATTCTTTACTTTAAAAGTTCGTTATTAGTATAATTTAGTGCTTATTATAAATTTTTGTGTTATTATATTATTTGTATAGATCTCGATGTTCACATCAGTATTCAGAAATCGTAGAATGCATAGCTAATTAGGTTGAGGTGCCTAACTATAAATATCTATATGAAACTCTTTTCCCCCCCCAAATCTGACTATAACTAGTTATAACAGTAGCTTATCGTTTGAGTTATAAATATAAATCTTAACAAGTATTATATATAAATATTAATATATTAATCAAAATATCTAGTAATCTATAAATCTGAGTTATAAATCGGTATATATATGATTATATATATAGGTTGAAAAAAATACAAAAAAGAAAGAGGAGAAACAAACATGAAAGGAGTATCAATGTATAAAATAAATTACGTAACACTTTCAGTCAATTAATATATAATGTATAAATTAGAATATTTAGCTATAATCAATTTCTTGGCTGGGTTAATTAGCCTTCTAACAAGTAAATTAATGGTTTAAGTGGATTAAATAATGATAGTGATTTCCAAAAAGCGTTCAAATCGTTATATCCAGTAGAAAAAGAAAAAAGAAAAGGGAAAAAAATCAGTTGGCAGATTCAATAAACAAAAGTAGACAAAAAGTAAAAGAGTCACCAATTCATCAGTTTCTTATTAATGTATTGGTCTCTCAAAAGTTCCCATCAACTCAGTCTTTCTTATTATGCTGATAAGTTGCTGAGTAATGCTCTTTGCTATGGTCACTCTCCACTTCCGTTACTTCAGCTGCTTCTAATAAAAAAAAAAAAAAGCTCACAGCCTCGTAACTAGTGTTCAGTTCTCAGTTTTCCAAAGTTCAAAGTTTAAAGTCTGAAATTCAATGTTCAAATGTTCAAAAGGTATTCCGAATTACTATCTTCTCCTATTTTGT
This sequence comes from Ahaetulla prasina, assembly GCF_028640845.1. Taxonomy (NCBI): domain Eukaryota; kingdom Metazoa; phylum Chordata; class Lepidosauria; order Squamata; family Colubridae; genus Ahaetulla; species Ahaetulla prasina. The sequence goes on from NC_080543.1 coordinate 70,215,394, forward strand.
TTGTTAAATTGTCCTGCCTTTTTCAGGCTATCAATTGCTCCCAGTCACTTTCCGCTGTTTCTCACCAGCTTCTTAGCTGCCTTCTCGGGTTATGATCAATCAATCTTCACAATGAAGTGCGACCCTTTTTTTTTTTTTTGTTAATCTTCTGTTACACAAATTCTTTAGCACTGACCTCTCCTTGCTCCTCACCACAAGCTGTTAATAATCTTGCTTTCCACTTTGTTGGCTGTCAGACTACAGAGCCGGCATTAAAAAAAATACCAGCTTTTTGCTTGCTGGGCTCCATGGGGTTTTTCTCCGTCGCGTTGATGATTGCCTGTCACCAAATTGCTCCTCGAATCTCCCCACTACAACACGCTTCCCTACAGGGTTCGTGTACCTTTTTTGGGTTTTGCTCCAGCACCAAAAAAGAGGGATGAAGAGCAGAGCTAGCTCCTCAAAGCCTCTCTTTGTCCGAGCCTCACCAACCGGAAGTCCCCCATTTCAAGTTTCTAAGTTCTTGCAATGATCTCAGTCTCTGGGAAGTTCCTGGGGTTGAAGCCCTCATCTGTGGGTGCCCCAGGTTATGCAACCCTGCAGCAGGCAAATGCTCTTCCTGGTTTCTCAACTCTGAGCCTGCCTATATACTTCATTCCTTATGACAGTACATGGGAATGAACACAGATTTAGTTAAAGAGAACCTTCATCTATACTTAAGGTAGGGTTGTAGCTAAAAGCTACAATTAAAAATTGACTGTGATTATGTTTTTTAAAGCAAACTCTTGGGTTTGAATACTCCTGACAGAATCTGCTTCTGCTAATTTCAGGAATGAACATTTTATTTGTTTGTCTATTCATTTCAATTTATATAGTTACCCACTCACCACATGTTGTGGCTAACATTAAACAGAAAATTTATCCTTAAAGTTATTTGAAGGTGTAGAAAGTTAGCCCCCACCCTTCTCCTAGAAGAATGAAATATTCTAGGAAATATTAAAAAGGCAGAATATTTCCCCTAAAAGAGAAATAAAAATCTTAAAGGAAACAGAAACAAAAGACCCCAGCTCTCTGCCCCCAGCCGACATTTTGGTTCCAGCTTATCTATAAGACAAAGGACTGAGCCAGTCTATCTACAAAACAAAAGACCTCAGCTTCAGGATGATGGGATTATTTTCAGGGCAAAGCCATTCAGCAACAATAGGAACTTGCCCTTCATTACATCACCCAGCAAGATTCAGGCAACTTCAGTTATGATTGCATAGGCCCATGGGAGCCTGACAACCAACAGTATACTTTTTAACAGATTAACAGAGTTGGAAGGGACCTTATAGGCATCTAGTCCAACCCCCTGCTCAATCAGGAGACCCTATACAATTTCTGACAAATGGCATTCAATCTTTTCTTGAAAGTCTCAAATGATGACGCTCCCACAACTTCCGAAGGCAAGCTGTTCCATTGGTTGATTGTTCTCACTGTCAGAAAGTTCCTCCTCATTTCTAGATTGAATCTCTCTGTGGTCAGCTTCCATCCATTATTCCTTGTCTGGCCTTCAGGTGCCTTGGAAAACAGCTTGACCCTCTCCTCTCTGTGGCAGCCCCTCAAATATTGGAACACTGCTATCATGTGTCCCCTGGTCCTTCTCTTCAGTAGATTAGCCATGGCCAGTTCATGTAACCGTTCTTCATATGTTTCAGTCTCCAGTCCCCTAATCATCCTGGTTGCTCTCTTCTGCACTTTTTCTAGAATGTCAACATCTTCTTTATGGTGACCAAAACTGGATCCAGTACTCTAGGTGTGGTCTTACTAGGACTATATAGAATGGTATTAATAACTCACTTGATCTTGATTGTATCCCTCTGTTAATGCAATTTAGGATTGCATTGGCTTTTTTGGCGGCGGCTGCACACTGCTGGCTCATATTTAGCTGATTGTCCATTAAGACTCCAGGATCCCTCTCACAGTCACTGCTATTAAGCCTGGTTTCCCTCAGTTTATATGTGTGGTTTTGGTTTTTCTTACCTAAGTGTAAGACTTTACTTTCTCTACATTGAATTTCATTTTGTTAGATAGGGTCCAGTGTTCATGTCTGTCAAGATCCATCTGGATCTTGAGCCTATCTTCTAGAGTGTTAGCTATTCCTGTCAGCTTAGTATCATCTGCAAATTTTGTGAGATTCCCTTCTATTCCTTCATCTAAGTCATTTATGAAAATATTGAAGAGTACTGGGCCTAAGACGGAACCTTGTGGCACCCCACTGCTTACTTCTCTCCATGTAGATTTAGACCCATTAAGGACTACTCGTTGAGTATGGTTTGTCAGCCAGTTGCAAATCCATCTGGTGGTGAAGCTATCTATCCCCCTTTTTTCTAGCTTACAAAGAAGTAGGTTGTGGTCTACTTTGTCCAATGCCTTGCTGAAGTCTAAGTATATTATGTCCACGGTATTTCGCTGGTCTACTAATTTAGTCACTATGTTGAAGAATGAAATAAGATAGGTTTGGCATGATCTGTTTTTAACAAACCCATGCTGACTGCTAGCCATTACTTTACTCATTTCTAGGTGTTGGCAGATCTGTTTTTTTATTACCTTTTCCAGTCTCTTCCCGGGTATTGATGTTAGGCTGATTGGTCTGTAGTTTCCTGGGTCTGTTTTTTTCCCTTTTTTGAAGATGGAAACCATATCAGCTCTTTTTCAGTCCTCTGGTAGTTCCCCGGTGTTCCAGGATTTTTGAAAGATGTGGTGCAATGGTTCTGAGATAAAATCTGCCAGTTCCTTTAGAACTCTGGGATTTAATCCATCAGGTCCTGGTGATTTGTATTCATCAAGATCAGACAGGTGTTCTCTTACTATTTTTTTGCTTATTTTAACTTTTATTTCCAGTCTGTTTTTTATAGTAATGTTTCTTGCAAGGCCCAAGAGAGGGTATAAATATATCTCATTCGCCACTCCATGTGTTCAGCTGCACCAGGACCATGTACTTAATGGTTCTGCTCCATTAAACGATCCTTTCAAGCAATCTCCATGTTTCCAGTGACTTTCTCCCCACTTAGAATTGAACCCAGATAGACATTTCTTCCAATAGTATATAAACAGCTTTGAAAAATGAAAATGATTTTGATATTTCCTCTTCTAAAATTAATGGTACAATTGGATAAAGGCAAATATTGTGGGATAAAAGTTAAATATTAATCCCTCCAGTTTATTATTCTTTATTACACATAATGAATTCATTATTCATTTTTATTCCACTGTTATTCACTTTTGGTAAATACGTTAAGTGACACATACCTGCAAATACATACAAAGCATATTTTCCTGTTACATTTATTGTAAGTTAAGATATTAGTTACTATTAGAGAAATTCTGGCCCTTACAATTAATTGGCATAGTTAACAGAACAGATGAAAAATTCAGTTATAGATAATTTTTCCAATGATGTCTAAAAATTAAAACAAATATAAATTGGTGAAGCCTATTTAGTTCTTGGGTACTCTACCAGACTTGATTACCTGGAATGGGTACCCAATAACTATGTTTATCTACAGATACCACATTATTGGAAAAGGAAAGTAGTTTAGTACACCAAATACTGTCTTATCAGTTTATTGAGTAAAACCAAAATGTGTTAATCTACAACTTAATTCTATAGATGGATACTTTTCTTTAACTTCATAAGGAATTCACTTTGAACAAGGAGAAAGCAGTAGCTGAAGAAACATCTGTAGTTTCTTTTGTGTAACAAATAATGTGTGTCTTTATGGATGACTCAGATTGTGTGCATACATATTTCCTGTTTATATGTATATGTCTGCAACGGTCTTATCAGGATGGATGCACATCTGTTGTGAATATTATGTGTGAATATATACCGCATCTATACATGCATCCATAGGCAAGCACATGGTAAGCCATTGGGTAATACAACCAGGGGTGGGGGGGTAGGAATGGCACAGTTGGCAGCATCCTGAATCACTGCTTCTCTTATAGCAAGGTGCTAGGGGAAAATTTTTTTCTCTAGAGCAGGGGTAGTCAACCTTTTTATACCTACCACCCACTTTTGTATCTCCGTTAGTAGTAAACTTTTCTAACTGCCCACCAATTCCACAGTAATGCACCATGTATTGTCGTCTGAGCATGCCTTTCGCGCATCGTGGATTGGGTTTGGGGGGGGCGCGGGCTACCAGCTCTGCTTGTCTGTTACAGCTTGGGTGGTGTGGGGGGGATATGTGCGAGCTATTCTGGGACGAGGCTCTTTTGTTTGCAGTTGCACTATAGCGCCATTTAGTTTCACTTATGTAACATGAGCTAAACTTAAGCGCAGGCGATACAAATAGTATATTTTCAGAAATGTAAATTGTCACGGGGAATTTTATGAAAACCTAATGAAAATGTTTTTAAATAATGCTATGAAAAATTTTTTAAAAGTCAATTAAATTTAAAAAAAAGGAAAGTGCTTCAGTATCAGACAAAACCCCTACCATCCACCATGAAAGCTGGAATGCCCACTAGTGGGCGGTAGGGACCAGGTTGACTACCACTGCTCTAGAGCCTTTGGACAAGTCCAACTCCAACTCCTTTTTTAATTCAATGTTTCTTTTTTCAGTTGCTTTGCCACACTAAATTTGTTCCTGCTCTGTTTTCAGAAAGCTATTGACAAAGCACCTGAGGGTAGAACAAGAAGCAATAGGTGGAAACTGATCAAGGAAAGAAGCAACTTAGAATTAAGGAGAAATTTCCTGACAGTTAGAACAATTAGTAAGTGGAACGACTTGCCTGCAGAATGCTCCAACCCTGGACATTTTTAAGAAAATGTTGGATAACCATCTGTCCGAGATGGTATAGGGTTTCCTGCCTGGGCAGGGGGTTGGACTAGAAGGCCTCCAAGGTCCCTTCCAACTCGGTTGTTATTATTATTATTATTTACAAAAAATAATAACTGAATTATGTGCAAAGTTTTTCCATATATTATTCTGATCCATTTGAACTGCTGCATATTCTAACCTTAAATGTATGCTATAATTTTCTCTAATATTTGCTTTTTTAATGTATAGAGATAAAACGACATCTTTTTTCTCCATTATGCAATTACTTAGTGGCATTACTTAGTGGCATATATGCACTAGCGGATTTACACCATATTAATTCTGTACAAATGCCTATTCTGCACTAGGTACAAGGTAAAACATTAACAACACTAAAAACTGATTCTGCAATACACCACACCTTTCCCCTCAGGCTGAACTTTGTTATAGGCAGCTGCTCAGGATAAAGTAAGGGGCATTTGCTGGATTCAGCTGCTTCTATCTTGGCTAGCTCACTGAAGGAATGGAGAGCACCCGTAAATTTTCTCTAACATTAGTTGATATTCCGACAAATAAAATTCACTTTCCTAAAAAGCGTTTGTGTTGTACCTTTGTGTTGTACCTATTTCTTTATTGTAAATGTAAATGTGTTACATTTATGAACTGTTTGTATGTGCGTGTATTTATTTCAGAATAAAAAATTCCTAGTAGGGACTTAGGCTGTCATCCTGTATATAGCCTAAGTAGTACTGATTTCAGAATATATGCTTATTGAATCCCTGCTTTGTGAGATAGAAAAGGCTGTGCTCTGAGATCTCAAGAGGCTAAATCAGTAAACTATTAATGTGTTAATATTAACCAAGTGTAAATATGGAAAAGGAAAGAAAGTGGTGAGAAAAATAACTGGACAGATCTGGGCATGGAGGAAATCAGTGAGACTATGTAGGGAGTTATTGATTTATTACAGACTACGTACTTTTAGTAATACTTGGGTGCTGCATTTCATCGAGCGGAACTATTTGAAAATAATTAGATCCGGAACAAATTTACTTTAAAACCTTTATCAGCTTTTCTATGCCCCTGAAAAAACAAGAAAATAAACAGGTAGCTCAGTTTAAATGCAAAATCAGTAAGCGTTCGTTAGATTCCATCATTCGTATCTCAGCCTTTATGAAAATAAATGGGTGGTTCCGCGAAACGCTTTGCGGATTTGGGCCACATTCTGCTTATCTTGACGCAGGCTGGTTCAGAATTTCTGGTTCTACCTTAAATAAACCGCCATCATCACACATACCACCCTCACCACCTCGCACTGTTTTTGTTCCCAACCGCGCCATCTCTTGGGAGCTCTTCAATTGTTTGCAGGTTCAATAGATGGAACCAAGACAGTGCGGGCTCCGCCTCGTCTAGCCCTCTGCAGCTTCCCATACTTCTCCCGCAGCTGGCCCGCGATTGCTGCCCTCGTTGCAGTGCTAGTCACTGTTGGGCACAGCGGCGGGTTCTTTTTGCATTAGGCTGCCGCATTTTTCTTTTCCTCCCTCTGGAGTCATTGAATCAAAGATATAAATAAGATATAAGGCGATGAGAGAACATTCCAAAGGGTAAGTTTAATGTTTATATTTCCTGAATAAATAACCCGTCAAGTGGTAAAGGTCATTAGGCAAGCAAAGCAGTTAAAGCTTCATTAAACGTCCGCGTCTTTATAGAGGGAATTTAATTTACAGCTTGAAAGTCCTTCCTGCTAGTTTTTCTTTGATTCTTGGTGCAAGTGTGCTTATTGACTGGCACACGCCTAAACTAATCCTTTCATTTACGGCTGTGTACCTTAGAAATTAAAGATTTCTCCCAATGCAGGAAACGCTAGGAATTTTTTTTTTATTTCTTCTCCCTAGTTTGTGTGTATGTGTGTGTGTGTGTATGTATAGTAATTTTCCCGAGCACAATCCGAATTCTTATATCTTTGCCATACTGTGAAATTTATTTTCTTAAAAGGCTTATATTTTTTAACCTTGCCTTTTGTAAACTGCTCTTTTCAATCGTATTTTATGTATTGCGTATCTCCATGCGTTAAAATAACTCCCGCCCCCACCTCCGGGAAACCATTCTATTCAATCTCATTTGTGCAAAGACCCTGGAGAAAAAAACGCATACTAATTCATTTCATTCACTATGGAAAGGTCAAATTTCTGCTTGATTTCTTTGGGAAATAGGAACTGACATTTAATTCAGTGCATTCTTTCTCTGCAATGTGCTTTCTTGTCTTGATAAATGTGGTCTAGTTAGAACATGCTGGCTGTATAGGAATGAATGAAACAATGCAGTTTGGAAGAGCTGAGCAGGGAATTGGAAGACAGAAGCAAGTTGGTATCTAATGTTTGTGAAATATGCCATTGGAGAAAGCAGTTAGCCACAAGAAGGAAAACTTTAATACAAAATAAGATAATTGATTTTTAGATGCATCTTGAAGATTTATTTTTGGCACTCATCCCCCATTGGAGGAAAAGAGATATCAATGCCATTTGTGCATGCATTATTTTTTAGGAATATTCTTAATATTGAATAATGAATGGTAGAGCAGAACAAATAATGAATTAAATGTATATATTGAGTCAAATACATTTCATATTGGTATTTCCATTTACGTTTTGGGCATTTCAAAGTGCAGAGTATTGTGCAGGAGACAGTGCTTTAATATAGTACTTTTCTATATTCTAGTCTATACTATCTAACTCTTAGTTGAGAAAAAAACCTTCATTTTTATGTATTTTTTCTGAAAGTAAAAAGTAATTTATTGACACATAGTACATGTAATATTAAGACTTGAGAAGGCTGTTCTGTGTAAGTTGCTTGGCTCATTTTCAGGTATAACTGGTTGCAGATATATCATGATTTTGAATTTGGTAGAAATGTAATCGATAAGCTTTAAAAAGCAAATGGATAAGTGGGCAAGTAACAGCTGGAGGTACTGGTTCCCAACTATTCTCAGAGTGCATAAAATAAAACGTTGCACAACAAAAGAAAGGCAGAAATAATTTCAGTGTGTAAATGTGTAGTCCTTCTCAAGTACAAAAAACTGCTTTCTCCATTACCTGTACTACTCCATTTTCTCCAGAAATACAATGGAATATATAGAAAAGCAGATTTTCGGTTTTTGATTCCAGAATAAACTATTAAGGTCTCTTTAGTAGAGGCTTTCTAAGTATGTTGGATACCATTCTTTAGTTTTCTGTTCACTCAATATCTCAATTTCAATTTTTTTATTCATTTTGGGATGGTATGAATTTTATGTTGCATAATTTTGTTTGATTGTGAAAAATTTGTTTTTAAATGGTTTTCTGCTTATTGTAACACTGCACAAAGTTCTCTTTATATTAATATGTTCCTGTTTAATTTACATGTGACAACAAAACATATTAAACTAAAACAGTTGTAGCAGCTCTACAGTTTAAATCACTTTAAGTATGCATTGTAAAATTATTCCTTAAATTTTAAATTATTAGATAGGTATTGTCAGTTGCATTTTCTTATTTGCGGTTTTATGTGTTGAATTTTACTTTATAGATTGGTCTTGGGTTAATGTATTTTAAAGCAAATTGTAATAAAGAATGTGCAGTAAAGAAAACTAAATTGAAAGGGTATAATAGGATTTAATTAAAAAGAAAACACTAAGAATATTTAATATTTTCTCTTATAAAATGTTTAATTTGTAAAAGACCCAAGTGTAATTTTTCTATAGAAATAATTACTAATATAGTTTGACACAATACTTTTTTGTTTGTTTTAAATTGTGCCTTTATCAAACTGAAATGAGGTCATCTTGCAGAGTGGATATCCTGAGTGCCAATAAAATTTAAACTACATCTCCTGGGTAGTTAATCAAAAAATAGTCAGCATTTAGAATTACAGCACACCCCTGGTGTAGATGAACATTCATTCCATGATATTATACTTCTAGTTACAGACATGCATTCCTTTTCCAGACACCTAAAAATGACACTTAACTGCTTCATTGAGGATGATGCTCTGTGAAATTATATTTTTCTCTGATTTTATATAAGGAACCTGATTTTGGATAGCCAAGATGGCCAGTTGGTAATTAGGAATGAAGGAGGAATCTTCATCTGCCACAGTTTTTCTGAACACATTGACTATTACTTTATATGCTACGTGTCAGCAGTTACCCAGATTATTTCATCTGCAACTGAAAGGATATGTTTTCCCTTTTCATTTTAGTGTTTTGGCTATGTCCAGAAAAGTGTAACAGAATGTATTTTTTCTTAAACCAGACCACTTGTCTATTTAACTCTACACTGAAGTATGTTAAACTAAGACCATGATAGCGAACCTATGGCACGCATGCCATAGGTGGCTCACAGAGCCATATCATGGGCATGTGAGCTCAGCTCCGGCATGCATGTGTGCACTGGCCAGCTGATTTTCAGGCCTTCTGGGCCCACCAAAAGTCAGGGAACAGGCTGTTTCCGGTGTTCGGAGAGCCTCCGGGGGGGGGAGGCCTGTTTTCACCCTCCCCAGGCTCCTAGAAAGGCTCTGGAGTATGGAGAGTGTGAAAAATGGGCCTTCTGGTCCCACTGGGCCATTTCTGGCCTCCGGAGGGCCTCTGTGTGTGGGAGGGAAGTTATTTTCACCCTCCCCAGGCTCCTAGAAAGACTCTGGAGCCTAGGGAGGGCAAAAAATGGGCCTACTGGGCCCACCGTGCCATCACATTCCAAAAGCGGGAGGAACATGGGGTGTTGCGCACACGTGTGGGAGGGTGGAACACATTGAATTATGGGTTTGGGCAAGCGCGTGTGTGACACCCACCCCCGCGCTTCCCCTGCTTTTGGTACACAATGCCAAAAAGGTTAGCCAACACTGACCTAAGACAATAAAAGCATTTTCCTACTTTTGGATAAAGGGAAAGATGTGATCTGATTATATATCACACCTTACATTCTGGAATTCTCAATTTGCTTCAGAAAATTAGAGCAGATAGGTGGTTTTCCTAAATGGAGATGGATTGGTTTATTGAGCAAACACCAATTTTCTTCCACTATCCTTTTACCTTTTTTCCCTAAGAATTTCTCCTTTCAATTCCTGTGCTTCAAAATACAGAAATCAGATTAATTAAATATTAAAATATTAAAATATTTTTCAAAACTATTTGAATAAATATATTTAATTAAAACAAAATACTTAATGTGTGTCCTTTTAAACAGCTCAATAAACAAAAAAACATAAGATTTTTTAAAGTAATTTAAGATCTGTATTTATACTAAATAATGTCCTTCATCCAAGTTGGTTGATTATGAGAAAAAAATACCCTCAGGAATGCCGTATTTGGAAATAAGCTAGATAGCTCATTTATCTTCTCTCTTCAAATTTACAGTTCACCTGGAGAAATTTAGGAACTTTCCCAATCTTTTGCACCACTTAATTTATTTAAAATTGTTCATAACATTTTATTGTTATAAACATAGAGAACCTATGTTATGCAAGGAATTTAGTAAAATGATCCATTGCACTACTAATATTGAACATTATTTTTCATGATAGCTTATTTTTGTGGATTATGAACAGTGTCTTTATGAGAATTGATAGACTTCTTTGATCCAAAGCTTTATGTAGGCCTGCTGCTCTTTTCTAAAAGATGCTATTGTTGTTTTATATATGATCAAAGCTCTTTAGAAGTTGCTGAAGTGGCATTTTGTTACATATATTATTTGCAGATAGTCCTTATTCAAGCTAACAATTGCCTTTGAAAAATGGTAAAGAAGTTTATGAAGAGAAATATCAGTAAAAGTATTTAAGTAGCACTTTTCTTTATGTTGTTGATAACTCTTAAGCTAAAAATATTCAGAAAGAAGAAACACTATTTTAGCATGCAGAATAAATCTGCAATTTTTTCTGCTTGGAGTATAGGGTAAAATCTATTCTTTCCAGTTACAATTAAGCTTCATGTTTATAAGATCTTAAACTAGTATGGGAGTAAATTTATAGCTTTTTTATTTTTAATAGAATAGTATCCTCCTTCACTTGGCCTCTCTGCACTTGGCCTCTCTGCACTTGTACTGCACATGCCCTCCCCAACTTGCATTGGGCGTGCGCTGGGCCTCCCCAGTCGCACCCCTGCAGCACACAAGCACACCTGGAAGTCCTATTGCTTTCCACTTAATGACCCTCACACTTTTTTTTATAGACACGTTTTATATTTTAATTTTTTTTATCATACATATTTTATGAATAGAGTTAACCAGGTCACATCTTATACATAATCAAAATCATCATCATAATATATCTTACTCTTACCGTTTCCCCCCCAATTTATCTCTTTTGTATATCCTTTATCACAAAGTTATCATTTTTCTCCATATCTTATTTCAACTTCTGCCATATTATTTTCTTTTCATTATTGTTTATCATTTTCAATTTTATATAAATAACATCACTTTATGCCTTATGCTTCTTCTCAGTTACAATTACTCCAGTTGTTTACATTCTTTCTTCATTTCCGGAAGTGTCTCTCTAATTCCTTCTACCCAATCATTAACAATAAAATATTCATCTTAATTTACATTGTTATCAAAATTAATAATATTCTTAGATTACTTATTTTCACCTTTCCATCTACTGTGGTTTATCACAAACATGTTCTATTCCTTCTTTGCAAAAATAGTCACTTTCATGATTTCAACATTGTTATTCTCTTTACAATTAACATTTTAAATGTCCATTTTAATTTACATTGATATAAAAATTAATAATATTGTCAAATTGCTTATTTTCACATATCTATCTATTAAGTTTTAGTGTAGACAAACTATTCATTCATCTTTATCATATATTCACTTATTATCATTTTCCACCATATTTTTTCAATTTCTACCATATTATTCTTACATATTTCTTTATCATTTCATTTTCAATGCTTTCACCTAGCTAACATCACAATATATCCTATAATTCTTCTCTCTTACCACTACTATAACAATTAAAATTCCATTCTAATTTAAAAAACTATCAAAAATCTATTATTATTACTATATTGTCTAGTTTCCCATTCCCATTTATTAATCTATCACATATTTATTTGCCAATTTTTACCTCATCTTTCTTCATCTTTAATCATCATCTCTAAATCTTTTTAGCATCCTCATTTCTAATAATTTTTTGCACAACCCTTTATCTCGCTCTAACTTCTCAATTCTCTTTTTTATTTTTTATATATGTTACATTTCATCTTCTGGCTTCCTTTTATCTTTTTTTGTTGTGTTATTTGAACATCCCTTACCAAAACTTTCCCTTGTCTCTTCCAGATTTTCCCTTTCTTTCCTTTTGCCTGTTTCTTTTTTAGGGGGAATTTTCCCCCTTTCCTCTCTGCTCTTTTTACATTCCCAAATATTTCTATAATGCTCTCTGATTTCTATTTTTTAACATTTTCTCTTCAACATTGTTAATTTCTTGTTTTTCATTTAAATTTTCCTCTTCCAACTTCTCTTCCCTTTTTTGTATATTTAAATAAATTTTCCATTTCTTTTTTCCTATTAAAGATTCAAATGTACTTTTAAACATCAAAAGTAACACTTCATACATCTGCAACTCCATTTTATGACAATTTAAAAGGTTACTAATACCTCCCCTCTATGCACTTAGCCAGAATTTTAAGTCAATATAGTTTGAATCTCCTTTTCTTCTTCAATTATTCCTTTGTTTTTTAAAGTTAAAATGTTCTTCTCAATTATTAATTATTGTCCAAATTCAGCAACTGTCAAATCCAATTATAAATCCAATTTTTCCAGAAGAAAAGGGAAATAAAACAACCACCCAGATGTAAAACACAGTCACTCCTTCAATATCCTCACAGTGTCCAAATTATCTTCTTCTATACAGCCAAGATCGAAATTTCCAGCTGCTATTTCTTCTGTTTTGTCTATTTGAATAGAATATTACAGTACTTTTTCTTTCTTCCAGCAGATGGTACTCTCCGTTTCTACTCTGTTATAAAGCAGGCTATTTTATCCAATTGTTTGTCAAAATATCCAGTGTTTTTTAAAAGTTCTCTTATAAATTATTGTTTTCTTCTGAAAATCATTTTTTTTCCTTTTTAAAATCTTTTGCTTTTCCCAATTTTCCAAATCCAAGACTGTCTCTTAGATTTTTTTCCAGAATTTTTTTTTATTTTTTGAAAATAAACCACATACAAATCATTTTTGAACAAGATATCAGTCAGGTACATAATTAAACATAATTCAAATTTCATCCTCCTTTATCCAATATATTTCCCTTTCCCTCTTAATATTTTATTATTTGCACATTTCTATCATAAAATCTGTTCCTTCCCCCTATCCTGAAATAGTGTTAAATCAAGTCTAATCCCCATATTTTTTACCCCCTTTCTTGCCCTTCCCTTCTTCATTAAAATACTTATCCCCAACACAATTTCCTTCAATCACCATCTATAATCCTTACATTCCACAAAATATAACAATAATTGTCCCTAGTTTCATAAAAAAACCATAACAAAAAAAAAATAATAATAAAAGAGACAAAATAAAATCTAAAGAAATTTTCTCTTACATTTCATCAATTTCAAAAAGATCTATCACCAACAACAATTTCCAAATTATCCATTCTTAATAAAAGAGCAAAATAAAAAAAGCTAACATTATTATTAAAAAAAAAATCCGTACTTATATTCAAACATTCTATTGGAAGTTTTATCTTAAATTATTTCAATTTCATTACTTATGCTTAGAAAATTGCAAAATAAAAGAGACAAAATAAAATCTAAAGAAATTTTCTCTTACATTTCATCAATTTCAGAAAGATCTCCCGTCACCAATAATGATTTCCAAATTATCCATTCTTAATAAAAGAGCAAATTAGAAAAAAGCAAACATTTCTTATTATTAAAAAAAAAATATTCCGTACTTATATTCAAATATTCTATTGGAAGTTTTATCTTAAATTATTTCAATTTCATTACTTTATGCTTAGAAAATTTCATATTGTCTTAAGTTAAATTCCTTAACACTCCTTTCGCTTTATTCTCACTATTTTTATAATCCTCTAATAATCTTTAATACAGGCTTTAACTTTATTTTTAATATCATACATTTTATATTCTTCACTAGAATTGCTGCAAACTACTCTTATTTTTAAAACATTGTTAATATTCCAATTCTGTGGTTATTTCTTGCATTCTTGCTTAGATGTCGTTTGAGTCTCTGCTTACTCTTTGATGTTATAAATCTTAAAGCTGTCTTGCAATCGCAAAGATATAGCCATCTTCCTTGGAACTGTCCTGAGATCACAGAAACATTTCCATCTTGTATTTCTTTCTTTGCCTCTAGATGTCAATCTTTAGTCCACAGTTACGTGAACACTTTAGTCCAAAGTTCATTTATGCCATAAACAAAATTGCCAGAACAAACCTCAGCCTCGACAAACTTAGAGCAAGACCTGATTTATCATTTCTGCAATGGATTCGGTCCCGTGAACTTCGCACAGAACTCAAACGAAGGCAAGACGAAGGAGAAACCAACCTTTACATTGACTACCGTGCTGACTGCATAAAAAGAAAAACCTACAGTCAATTGGCCAACATCCAACCCCCCATCAATCAAAGCATCTAACCATCCGTCGCACCGAACTTCCAATCATCCGTCTTACAAAACTCTCAACCAGCCATCATTCAGCCAACCATCACTCAACCAACTAACATCCATCCATTCTTCCCACAGAACCCCCAAACATCCATTGTTCAACCATCCACTGCTCAACCAATCGTAGTTCAACCAACCAACCTCCAACTGCGTGTTGAACAGAACCTCCAACCATCCATGGATCAGAACCTCCAACCAACTATCATCAATAACTAGGTACGCATGCCCCTTATTTCCTCTTCATCTAATGCTACAGATCTTAAATGCAAATTGATAAATGCAAGAAGCATTGTAAACAAATTGCCTGAATTTATACTCATGTTAAACAATGCTACATTTGATATTATATTTGTGTGCGAAACATGGCTGAACTCATCCATCCCTGACTCCATTATTTCAGACAAAGAGTATCATGTTTTTAGATCAGATCGTGAAATCCGCAGAGGAGGTGGAGTAGCTATTTTTCATAAAAAGTCACTGAATCTAAAAAATGTTCAAGTTGCACATAAACTTGCTATCCCTGAAACTATTGTATGCGACCTGTCCCTTAACACCACACTTCGATTCCTACTATGCTACAGAGCCCCTGACTACGACATCGCACATGCAAACATGTTAACCTCACTACTAACTGGGCTACCTCTTGCCCATATCCTCTCATCTTCCTGGGTAACCTCAATCTACCTCATATTAACTGGATAACAAACGAACAAATGTAAAACTGAACCCATCCATACTACCCTATACAACGCTGTCACAAATCTAGGTCTTGAACAACTAGTAACTAGCAATACAAGAATCAACAACTGCCTTGACCTCATCTTCTGCAACAACCCAAACTCAATTTATGGACTACAAATAAAAGAACCCTTTTCCAACAGTGACCACAGCATGATAGACTTTTGTCTCAATATACACCCTTACAAAAATCGTCATAATAATAGTATTCCAAACTACAATTTCCAAAAAGCCAACTATGACCTTATTATGGCTCTGCGCATGCGCAAGATGGCGGCTTAACAGGAGACCGGAGACGACAACGATCGTTTGAGGAGGGGATGGCGACGCCCAGGTGGCTTGCCGAGCGGTCTGCGCCCCCCGGTCAGGCGTACCATCTCTCGGGCAGCTGTGAGAGGGGTCTTTGGACCTCCTCGGACTCACGGCTGCCGAGAACGGGACCGGGGAGGGTGAGCTGCGGACGGCGGCCATCTTACCATTCTGCTGGGCGCGAGCCGACGACGATGAGCGATTGAGCGATTGAGGAGGGGACGGTGGTACCCAGGTGGCTTGCCGAGCGGTCTTCGCCCCCCGGTCAGGTATATCATCTCTCGGGCAGCCGGGAGAGGGGTTTGCGGACCTCTTCGGCTGCCGAGAACGAGACCGGGAAGGGCGAGCTGCGGACGGCGGCCATCTTACCATCTTATCGGGCTATGGACGAGGCCGCGGCTTGTATTCAGTTGTTGGAAGGCCGCGGCTGGTTTCTTCTCCCCGTTTTGGATATCAGGCGCTTCCGGACTATTTCGGGACTGTTCCGGCTCTTCTTGGTTTTCCCAGGTCTTCCTCTGGATCCGGTGGATGGGCTTGGGGTGAAGGGCTGTGAAGGGTCCCCCTTGCGGCCCCTGCTTGAGGTGTCCTGGCCTAGTTCGGCCTGGTCTGGCCTAGCTGGGCCTGCTTCTTCCTGGGACTATAAAGTTACATTGTCAACTGTAACATTTGCCATCTGCATTTTGTCATCTTGCACTTTATATGGCCGGTTGAGACTTTTGGGTCATGGCCATTTTTGGAACCTTTGGGGAAGATGATTGGAGACCGATTGGTGACCTATTGGGGGCCCTATTCTGAAACATCTATTTTGGAAATATCTGTGACGCCGCTGACGGGGAGAGAAGTACCACCTCTTCTAGGCTATGGAGTTCAGGACTGAGCTCTGGGCAGAATAGCAATAATTTTACCATCAGACTATATCTGCCTATCATACTATCTTTTACCAATGTTAAGCCAGCCACCATCTGAAGATTTATCGGAAGATGGGTATCCATTCGGACTTGGCATTACACCCTGCCATCCCAGACATTATTACCTTTCGTCGGCTTCTATCTCCTGTTTATGCTTTTAATTTATTTATATGCGATATTCTGCTTTGGAACTCTTGCGCCTGCGAGGTGCCACCGCCTCGCAGGAATGGCCCGCTTCATTATCAAGGGCCGGCCTCAATGACGGGTCTTGGGATCCACAGAGGTGGCATGCGAAGAAAAAGAGCCTTTGGGGTTTTTTATTTTTTTTTTATAAAAAAGTTTTATTTTTACAATCATATCAAGTAATTCATCCAATGTACAGTTATATACAATTAGTCGGGCTTGCCCCGTCACCACCACCCTTTTTAACACTCTTCCCTCTTCTACCTTCTTTTACTTTCCAAACCTTCCTCTCCTTCTCTTATCTACATCCACTCCTCCCTCCACCCTACACCTTCCTTCTCCCTCTACTATCCTCTTCCTTCCTCTTCTCCTCTTTCCTACCTCCTACTCTCTTTTCTCCCTCCCCACCGTTCTAAAATGGTAACTATGCAGACCCGACCCTACATTAATTATATTTCTTCAATAATCCCTGTACATTAACCATCACTCCATCTCTACCAAACCCCCAATTCCCTCCCCTTACCCCCACCCCCACCCCGACTTCCCAGAACAAAATGCAGGGTATCAAAACTAACAATCATAATCCAAAATAATTCCTAAATTATAATCTTTAGTCACACCACACTTAGTCACACTCTCAATTCCCTCTCCTTCAAAAATATATCTAATACAAAATATTTCCTAAATTTACTCATATGCTATTCGATATTTTTTTATCTGATACTTATTTTAAATATAATCAATCCACATTTTCCATTCTAAAATATATTTTCTAGTATATAGTCTTTCAAGTAAGCGGAGATTTTGTCATCTCTGCCAGATTTGATACTTTGAGTGTCCATTTGTTGTTTTGTTTTGTCCATTCTTGATTGTAGGTAATTCTTCTTTCTTCCAATACTGAGCAATCAAAAGTCTTGCGACTGTTATTAAGTTCAAAATCAATTTAGTCTCTATAGCTGTATAGTCCATAATTATTCCTAGTAGAAAGAACTGCGGAGTAAACTTAATCTTCTTTTCAAAATATTCTGCATGATCCACCAGCCTTTAATCCAAAATACTTTAACTTTTTTACAAGTCCACCATATATGGTAATAAGTAGCATCTTCACAATCGCATCTCCAACATTTAGCAAGATCTAATATGTGTTTCTTGTAAACAGGTAATGTCATTTTTAAATTATTTCAAATAATGAAATACTTTCCTTCTCTTCTGGTGAATTCAGGCCATTAACATTCCAAGATAATAGTTTAATTGCCATTATCAGCCAAAGGAAACTTTTGGAACACCAGCCGCAGATCACATTTTACTTTAGGCCTTGCTCCTCCCACTGTTTCCATTGTAGTAGTTGCCAGTTGTTGTTGTGCCTTCATCTCTTGTTCCTTGCGTTTAGCAGCAGCTCTAGTCAGCCTTTGTTCTTTTGAATCTAAACCCGTCGTAGGTATTTCCAACACTTGTAATAAATCTTCTTCCATCACAATCTGTTCTTGTACCTGCTTCACTTCTCTTTCCTTCACTTCAGCCTCCCTTCTTCTAGCTTCCAATGGGGGAAGACTTCCAACTTTTAATACCTCAACATAAAATTCTCTTGCTTTTCCAACCGTATTGAAACGATGTACTTTCCCTGCATAATATACTATTATACCAGTTGGAATATCCCATCTATATTCAATCTGATGTTTTTTAAGTTCATTCACCAGGAAGGCAAATTCCTTCCTAGCCCTTAACATTTTTGGTGGAATTTCCTTTAATATCAAGATATCTTGACCAGCAATCTGAATCTTCTCCCCCTTATATGAAGCTTGCAAAATCTGATTTCTCACTATTCTGTTTGTAAAATAAATAACAACATCCCTTGGCAACTTTTTGCCTTGCTATCCAAGAATTCACACGATATATTTTATCAATTTGATAAGCCACATCTGCTGGACGAGCTGCTAATATCTCAGCAAATACTTCAGAAAAATTTCCTTAAATTCTCTTCCTTATTTTCTTTCAAACCTCGGATTCTAAGAGCAAATTCCATATTTCTATATTGTATCAAAACTATTTCATCCTCTGTTTTCCATTTTACTTTGAAATTCATCCATTTTATTTTCTAATTTTGAATTATGTTGCTTAATTTCTTCAACCTCCTCTTCCAATAAAATCACATTCGTTGCCAAACTTTGTACTGCCATTACAAATCCTTCTTTAACTTCTTTATTTCCCACTTGAATTTCTGATATCTGCTCTTTCATTTCAGACATCTCATCAGTTATTACTTTAAATTTTCTTCTATAAAGCCTTTTAAGTTCTCTTGTAACGCCTCTAAATTCAATGTTCTAGTCTCTGCTGTATGAGCTGGAGAGGCACCAGCTGATAAAGTTCCAGAGCTCTTTGTTACAGTAGACTTTAATTGTTTGGCTGCCATCTTCTATAAAATTATTTATTTATTTATTTCCAACTTAATATTCACTTTAAATCTTCTTAACTTCTGAGAAACACAGTCTTTTAAAGCAGTATTTAAAAATCTCCTAGATTCTATCAGCAGGCAGCAAAGAGTTAAAGCAGCAAGTAACATGCAAATTACCAACTGCAGAGGCACACGCTGAAAGTATCACTTTCGCTTTCCACTCGTTAACTTGTTAACAATTCGCCTCCATTTTCTTGCTGTTTTCAAGCTTGTTACAAAGTATCGGGGAATCGGCTTGGCTACTTGCTTAAAGTTCTCCCACTTTCGTTCTGTCCGGTATAATCCTTTATTGTCCAAAATAAATCTCGGCGTTTGGTCGTGGTGATTGGTTCCGCCAAAGCAGAAGAATCCTCGGATCTGGAGCACTTGGTTACTGGAGGAACTTAACCCTTCAAACCCCTTTTTTCTCAGGGGCTTTAGGGAAATTCAACCTCTGCCCTCAGCTCACCCCTTCTCCTTCTCCCGAAGAGGGGGTTTTCCGAACCGCTGGGCAGCAGATTTAAGCTGTCCTAGCGATTCCACATAATCCAGAGGTTGGTGATCGTAAAGATCACCGCCATCACCTACGGTGCCAAACCGGAAGTCTCCCTTTGGGGTTTTTTAGATAGGGCGTTTTTAAGGGATGGGAGGGTTAGGGCGAGCATTGGAGGTAGCCCGTCGGGTGGGGAGCCAGTCCTTGCGTGTGCTCGTGGCGGCCATTTAATGGGTTCGGAGGTTAGGGGGGGAGATTGCGTTCCTGTTGGTGAGGGTGGTTTCATCTGCATGGTAAGTGGGAGGGGCAGATATGGCGGAAGGGGGGGATCGTATCGTCCTGGGGGGGCACACGTTCGATGTTTGCAGGCGATCGCACGCCCCGATCCCCCGTCCTTTTCCCGTTTCCCGGATGGTCAAGACCCTCAGAACCTGGGCCTTCGGCTCATGTTGTGCAACGCCCGGTCCGTGGTCAATAAGGCCCCCCTAATTCACGATCTTATTCAGGGGGGTGCTGCGGACCTTATAGGCGTCACGGAAACCTGGTTGGGCACTGAAGGGGGTGTGCCCCTTGTAGAAATGTGCCCACCGGGTTTCTGGGCACTTCATCAGCCGAGGGCTCAGGGTAGGGGTAGGGGAGTGGCGGTTGTTATTAGGGAGAGCCTAGAGCCGAGGGAGACCACTGTAACTCAGATTGCCGGGTGTGAATCCCTCTTTGTGAGGTGGGGTCATAGGTGTCAGATGGGCTTGTTTGTCGTGTACCTGGCTCCTTGCTACGTGACAGCTGCCCTGCCCGAGCTCCTGGAGGTGTTGGCTGGGGTGGCGGTTGAGACCCCCAGACTTATTGTCATGGGGGATTTCAACTTGCCATCTTCCGGCACATCATTGACAGCAGCTCGGGAGTTCATGGCTTCCATGACGGCCTTGGACCTGACCCAAGTAGTCGATGGCCCTACTCACACTGGGGGTGGCACGCTGGATTTGATTTTGGTCAGTGGTTGAAGGATCTGGACTTGAGGGATGTAGTCATTGAACCTTTGTCATGGTCAGATCACTCTCTCCTTCGCCTAGACTTTCCGACTGCTACTCACTGCCGTAGGGAGACGGAACCAATTCGTTGGTTCCGTCCCAGGCACCTGATGGACCCGGAGAGGTTCCAGACGGAGCTTGGGCCATTTCCTGAGGGTCTGGCTCACGGCACGACGGAGGAACTAGTCGCGGCCTGGGAACGGGCCGCGGCTGGGGCTTTGGACCGTGTCGTGCCTTTGCGGCCTCTGACCCGGCGTAGATCCCAACCGGCTCCTTGGTTCTCCGAGGAGCTGAGGGGGATGAAACACCGGAGAAGACGCCTAGAGAGTTTGTGGAGGTCCAGTCGTTTAGAGGCTGATCGGACACAAGTGAGGTCCTATACTAGGACCTACCTTGTGGCACTGAGGGATGCGAGACGTTGTTACGTCTCGTCCCTCATTGCGTCGGCAGATAACCGCCCGGCCGCCCTGTTCCGGGTGACTCGTTCCCTCCTTCACCAGGGGGAGCGAGATGACCCGTTGCAGGGACGTGCCGAGGAGTTTAACGGTTATCTATACGATAAAATTGTTCAGCTTCGGGACGGTCTGGACCAGAATTGCGGGGATCCGGAGGGGGCGTCTGGGGGCGGTCTTGGTGACATTGTCTGGGATGAGTTTGACCCTGTGGCTCCCGAGGACATGGACAGGTTGCTGGGTAGGTTGAACGCCACCATGTGTTTACTGGACCCGTGCCCCTCCTGGTTGGTACTGGCCACTCAGGAGGTGACACGAGGCTGGCTCCAGGTGATTACGAGCGCTTCTTTGTTGGAGGGAGTCTTTCCGGCCACCTTGAAAGAGGCGGTGGTAAGGCCCCTCCTCAAGAGGCCCTCCCTGGACCCGGCTGTTTTAGGTAATTATCGTCCGGTCTCCAACCTTCGCTTTGCGGCGAAGGTTGTTGAGAGTGTGGTGGCGTGTCAGTTTCCCCAGCACCTGGAGGAAACTGTCTATCTAGACCCGTTCCAGTCCGGTTTCCGGGCCGGATACAGCACGGAGACTGCTTTGGTCGCGTTGGTGGATGATCTTTGGAGAGCCGGGGATAGGGGGTGTTCCTCCGCCCTGGTCCTATTAGACCTCTCAGCGGCTTTTGATACCATTGACCATGGTATCCTGCTGCGCCGGTTGGAGGGATTGGGAGTGGGAGGCACCGTTTATCGGTGGTTCTCCTCCTATCTCTCCGACCGGTCGCAGACGGTGTTGACAGGAGGGCAGAGGTCGGCCTCGAGGCGCCTCACTTGTGGGGTCCCGCAGGGGTCGATTCTCTCGCCCCTCCTGTTCAACATCTATATGAAGCCGCTGGGTGAGATCATCAGTGGCTTCGGTGTGCGGTACCAGCTTTACGCTGATGATACTCAGCTGTATTTTTCCACACCGGGCCACCCCAACGAAGCCATCGAAGTGCTGTCCCGGTGCCTGGAAGCCGTACGGGTCTGGATGGGGAGAAACAGGCTCAAGCTCAATCCCTCCAAGACAGAGTGGCTGTGGATGCCGGCATCCCGGTACAGTCAGCTGAGTCCTCGGCTGACTGTCGGGGGCGAGTCATTGGCCCCGATGGAGAGGGTGCGCAACTTGGGCGTCCTCCTGGATGAACGGCTGTCTTTGGAAGATAATTTGACGGCCGTCTCCAGGAGAGCTTTTTACCAGGTTCGCCTGGTTCGCCAGTTGCGCCCCTTTCTAGATCGGGATGCCCTATGCATGGTCACTCACGCCTTCGTGACCTCTTGTCTGGATTACTGCAATGCTCTCTACATGGGGCTCCCCTTGAAGGGCATCCGGAGGCTGCAGTTAGTTCAGAATGCGGCTGCGTGGGTGATAGAGGGAGCCCCTCGTGGCACCCACGTGACACCTCTCCTGCGCAGACTGCACTGGCTGCCTGTGGCTTTCCGGGTGCGCTTCAAGGTGCTGGTAACTATCTTTAAAGCGCTCCATGGCATTGGGCCGGGTTATCTACGGGACCGCCTGCTGCTACCAAATACCTCTCACCGACCCGTGCGCTCTCACAGAGAGGGACTCCTCAGGGTGCCGTCGGCTAGGCAGTGCCGTCTGGCGACACCCAGGGGAAGGGCCTTCTCTGTGGGGGCTCCCACCCTCTGGAACGAACTCCCCCCAGGACTTCATCAACTTCTGGACCTCCGAACCTTCCGCCGCGAGCTTAAAACATATTTATTTGTCTGCGCAGGGCTGGATTAGGTTTTTTAAATTTTTTAAATTTAGATTTTAAATGGGTTTTTATATATATTGTTTTAATTATCGGGCTATATTTAATAAGTTTTTTAACGGACGTTTTATCTTGTATTTATATGTATTTTATCTGCCTGTGAACCGCCCTGAGTCCCTAGGGAGATAGGGCGGTATATAAATTTGAATAAACTAAACTAACTAAACTAAACTAAACCTTATAAACACCTACCTCTCATTTCTTGACTGGCAAAATCTATTCTCATCCTGTATCACTGCTGAAGACCACTACAGAGGTTTCCTACTCGAAGTCAATAGAGTCATTAAACTCTACGTACCACAAACTACCACAAAAATCAAGAAAAACAAATTAGCCATATCAATAAAAAAGCTTCAATCCAAAAAAAAATCCCTTTGGAGGAAAAACAAAAAGGGACGTGTAGCTAATTTCAAAAACTGATACAGAGATATATGCAACCAAATAAAAATTGAATGCACCAATTACCGCACCGAGCAAGAAGACCTTCTGCGCACAAATTCCAATCGTGCCTTTTATAATTTTGTGAACAACAAACTTAATGACTCGAGATCCATCCCACCACTAAAAGAATCTAACGGCAAAGAAAATAATGAATGAAGCAGTTAAAGCAAACCTCTTTAACACATTCTTCGGCTGAGTCTTTGTTAACAGTAATGGCTCATACCCGACATTCCCCAACCGCTCCAACAACGACGTAACACATATAGATTTCACTGAAGAAAATGTTGAAAAAACTCTTTGCAAACTGAAACCATCCCTATCTATAGGACCTGATGGACTATGTGCATACTTCTTAAAAAAGCTTTCCACTAATATAGCAGAACCCCTAAGCATAATCTTTGGAAAAGCCTTCATGACCAGTTCCCTTCCCAAACTTTGGTCACTAGCCACGGTCATCCCTGTCTTCAAAAAAGGAGACCCCAGCTTAGTTGAAAATTACAGACCAATCTCTCTATGCTGTGTCACCTGTAAAGTTATGGAATCTATCATCAACCAATCCATTATCCTCCACCTAGAAACAAACAATCTACTCTCTAATAAACAATTTGGTTTCAGAAAAAAATTATCATGTAACTTACAACTTCTTCACTGCAAAAACATATGGACTACAAGTCTTGATCAAGGCAAAACAATAGATGCAATTTACATAGACTTCTGTAAAGCTTTTGACTCAGTGGTACATGACAAACTTCTCCTAAAACTAAAATTCTACGGCATCTCCGGACCCCTTCACAATTGGATAACAGCGTTCCTGTCAAACAGTCAACAAGTGGTCAAAATAGGCAGTGCCCTATCAAATCCTATTCCTGTCAATAACGGCGTTCTCCAAGGCAGTGTTCTTGGACCAACACTCTTCATATTATACATTAATGATCTCTGTGACCATATTAAAAGTAATTGTATTCTTTTCGCTGGCAATGTCAAACTATTTAACACTGCCAACAATACAGTTACCCTTCAAAAAGACCTTGACTTTGTGTCAGAATGATCAAAAATTTGGCAACTCCAAATCTCAACCAGCAAATGCTCTGTCTTAGAAAAAAGACAGAGAAAAAAGAATCTAAACACTAAATACAAACTCGATGGTCATTACCTTACAGATGACCCCCACCCTGTTAAAGACCTTGGAGTTTTCATATCCAATGATCTAAGTGCCAAAGCCCACTGCAACTACATCGCAAAAAAGGCTTTAAGAGTTGTAAACCTAATCTTACGTAGCTTCTTCTCCAGAAACACTACACTACTAACCAGAGCTTATAAAACATTTGCTAGACCAATTCTTGAATACAGCTCGCCTGTCTGGAACCCACACCACATTTCAGACATCAATACAATTGAATGTGTCCAGAAATATTTTACAAGAAGAGTTCTCCACTCCTCTGAATACAACAAAATACTTTATCCCACCAGACTTGAAATCTTGAATTTAGAAAGCTTAGAACTCCGCCACCTTCAACAGGACCTGTGTTTAACTCATAGAATCATCTATTGCAATGTCTTTCCTGTTGAAGACTACTTCAGCTTCAATCACAACAATAGAAGAGCAAACAATAGATTTAAATTTAATGTTAACCGCTTCAATTTTGATTGCAGAAAAATATGACTTCTGTAACAGAGTTGTTAATACTTGGAACACACTACCTGACTCTGGTCTCTTCTCAAAATCTCCAAAGCTTTAACTAAAAACTGTCTACTATTGACCTCACCTCATTCCTAAGAGGTCTGTAAGGGGCGTGCATAAGAGCACAAACGTGCCTACCATTCCTGTCCTATTGTTTCCTTTCATTATATCCAATTAATATAGTTATTACATAGTTACGCTTATATATATCCTTATATATTATATAGTTATTTTCATGTTTATGCTTATATATACTGTTGTGACAAAATAAATAAATAAAATAAATAAAAAAGTTACAATTGTTAATATTCCAGTTCTTTAGTTATCTCTTGTGTTCTTGCTTAGATATCATTTGAATTTCTGCTTATTCTTCGATGTTATAAATCTTAAAGGTCAGCCATCTGGTTACAAAGTCTTCTTTTGAATTGTCTTGCAGTCGCAAAGACATATCCATCTTCCTTGGAACTGTCCTGAGACCACAAAAACATTTCCATCTTGTATTTCTTCCTCTGCCTCTAGATATCAGTCTTTAGTCTACAGTTACAATCCACAATTAGCAAAGTATCCATTTTGTTTCTTTAGCACCACACCTTTTCTTTGTTTCAAATTGTTTCCTTTTTTCCAGATTTGTCCCGTTGTAATAATTGCTTTATATTCCTTTGAATCTAAATTTATAGAGAATAGAGGATCTTGGAGGTATTCAATTAAAATCAATTTTAAAGTCTTCTTTAAATCCTTTTTTCCTTTACTTCTTCCTCTTACATATAATCTTTAAATAATCAATAAAAATTCCAAAATTCTCTAAAAATCTGTTTTAGTTATTTTCCTCTATTTAATTGGGGCTCTACACTTTAATTCCAAGCCCACTTTTGTCAGAATTTAGGTATTGTTTCATTTATTTCCTTCCGTTTTCCTGTTTAATTTAGCCGCTGTTTCACGATTATTCTTTTAAGGCTTAAGTCAGAATTACTCAAATTGCCTCTTCGTGAGCTGGTATTAACTCATCCGGCTTCAATATCTTATTCAGTATTTGCGCTTTATCCTCCTGCCCGTTCATGTGGCTGTCCCGACTTTGAGCAGCTGATGATGGCTGTGGTCCTCCTCGCTGGGTTGAGGGGAAAAAGCTAGAGCTGCAGGGAATTTGCAACTTCCCTGTTCGCTCTGGTGGCTCCCTAATTCTTCGCTGCCTCTGCGGGGTAGCTATGGTCTGAAACGGACCCCCATATTGAGGGGATTTTCGGTGCTCACCCCGGAGCTTTCGGGGTTTGTGACTGTTCCATCGCAACGCTGGCCACACCTCCTCTTAGATTCTTTGTATTGCATTCTTTGTTCCGCGTGTATGTTTTTCCCCCCAAAAGCCAAATAGCTGCTAGTCAAAGCTCAGAAATTCTTTTAAAACTTCAATTTCAATTTTTCTTAGTATAAATTGGCATTTATCTCATCCAGTTCTAGCACTCTGTCCAATCGCCACTCCTGCACAATTCTTTGGTTCGGTTGTCTCAGCTTCAAGGTGGCCACCATAAGATGGCCGCCCTTGCTACCACTTCAGGAGAGCTGTTTCTATTCCAACGAGGAACTTGCCAATTCCTCGCAGTCCATGAAACACCTCTCCTTTCTTCACCGTCCCTACAAGACAGCTATGGGTCTCCTGGCAACGGTTTGTCCAGCTGGATTTGGCATGGCTCAACAGAGCCCGCTATTTTCCAGTCCGTTCCTGCTGCGACGTCAACTGGAAGTCCCAACCCTCAGTCTTGGGATTATGACAGCAACCTTGATTGCCTGGATCATAACTTGAGGACTACCTGTATATGTATGTCTTATTATAAAAAGATGTAATAAATTAGTGTATTGCTGAGCAACAGTTTCATTAAAGTCTTCCATTCAGCAGATAGTATTGTTATTCCAGGATAGTGTTGTCCCTCTTTTTTTTAATATCATGTTTTTTATTTTATAAACAAACAAACATACGATACATAATCAGTCATTCAGTGTATCATCTATATGTTTCTCCTGTGTTGTCGTCTTCGTGCTGCTCCTATCTTCTTCATTTTTTGATATTTTCTATGCATTTGTTATAACATTTTCCACACATTATTCATTTATTATAACATTCTCTTGTTTACTATTAATACATTTATCTATCTTCACTCTTCCCTTTCTTCTTCCATTGTTTTATTACAACATTTGCTCTATCTATACCTCTTCTCTAACCAATGGTAAAATTTATCTTAAAATATTCTGACTCCTCTCTCTTTAATTATCAAAGTCGATCTATTCATTTCTGCGCAATCTAATATTTTCTTAATTACTTCCCCTTATGAAGGGATTTTTTTCTGCTTTCCATCTTTGCGCAAATACTGCAGTTATTACATGTATAATTAAATATATATTTTCTTTACTAATTTTCTCTGGTAGTATACCCAGTAGGAACAGTTCAGGTTTTAAATCAATATGTTGTTGAAGCATTTCTTCTCCATATTGGTGGAGACAGCAGCCAGGCATGGGTTATCCTCATCTGTTCAGATTGGTGGATTGAGTTTGAAGATTTGTTTAGTACCACCCCCGGAGCCGGGTTCCCCTAGCTTTTGACTCATCCTTCAGACTGGACAGATGTGTGGGAGTAACTCTTTTCTGATTCTGGTTGTTTAAATATGTTTTACTCTTTTCCTAATTTCAAGTGTGCGTGCTTGCCTTTTGGATGAATTTGGTGTCTTGGTAGAGGTAATTTCATTCAGTTATACTGGGGATTTCTTCAAGTGCCTCAGCCCTTCTGTATTATGGTAAATATGTATGTATATTCTACTAAAATTCAATGGTTTTTAAATATTTGGCGGAGTCTAGCACTGCATTTGGGCTGGAGCTGGTTTATTTCTTTATGCCTTCATTTTTTTCATTGATTCTGCGCTTGAAGAGCTTTGTGCCCTATTTAGGAGAGTTGGGCGGCCATTTTGAATGCTTTTGCATGCTGCTTGAAGCCTTGCCGATCGGAGCCTTGTGCTCAAATTTAAATAAATGGCTTTAAAATGCTGCCCTGCGCCTTTCTTAGCCTGCAACTGCGGCCAGGATGTGGAAGCCAATTCCTTTGGATCTAGACAACAGGGGTATCAAGATAGGATGTCACGTGGTAAATCCTTTTCGGGCAAGAGGCCCTTTCGAGAAGGAGGAAGTCGGTCGTTCCATTGCCAGCGTTAAAAGTGAATCCGTTCCTCCCATCAGAAGTGTTGTGATCCATCAGCAGTCTGGGGAGCTGTCGGCGGAATCGGACTGCGATGAGCCTGTTCCTAATGCCCGCATGAGGCGAGCTGCCAGAAGGCAGGAGCAGCTCAAGCAGAGAGGTCACCTCGGGAGTAGGGCCAAGAGATAATTGGCCCCTCCCATAAGGTTTAAAAGGAGACCAGCACCGGTGTCTTAGTTGGCCAGAAATAAACATTGCAGCTGCGCTCTTTGCTCTGTTCTCTGGACGTTTATCAGAAAAGACTTGGGCAGTTATCCAGATTGAACCAGGTTTGAGATAACCAAAGACTATTTGTTTGTGAAGCCTTTGTTTCGTTTTCAGTTACCCGGCACCGGGAATGAATTAATTCCCAGCTGTTTGAATAAAGTGTATTTTTACTGCGTTTGTTGCTACCTGCTCGAGTCGGGGTCACAACAAGCAGCAAGTTGAAGCTGTTTGCTGACTGATGGGATGAAATTATGTCAGACTCTTGGGTCAGGAAAACGATAAGATATTTCCCTAGAATTTCTTTCCACTCCCTCGAGGTGCTTCCTTCCTTGTCCTATTTCTAAAGTTATACAAAAGAAGATCCTCAGGGAATCGGCTGTGCAGCATCTTTTGGACATTAGGGCTGTCCAAAAGATGCCAGAGGATCAGGCAGAACAGGAGTTCTATTCTCTTTTATTTCTGGTTCCCAGGTCCTCAGGAGTGGGGGAGACCAATTCTTGACCTCAAACCCTTTGGTTTGTTGTCTGCCTCCCGTACCTTTACTAAGATGCTGGCAGTATTGACAGCCCATCTCATGGCTGTTCCTGTTCGGGTCCAGTGTTATCTGGGCGGCATTTTAATTCACTCGTCTTCAGAGAGCATGACAGTTAAGGATCTCCAGGTTACTGTTAGTTGTTTAATGGACCATGGTTTTTCAGTTAATACAGAGAAGAGCCAATTCAGGCCTTCTGCTCATTTAGTTCATTTGGGGGCTGTAATTAATTCATTAGAGAGGAGAGTTTTTTTGTCACACGCGTGACAAACCAGTATTATAGAATTAGTGAGTAAGATTCAAAGGGAGCAAAAGGTTTCCTTGGCATTATTGTCCACCCTCTTGGGGAAAATGGTGTCTGCCATTCATATCACTCCCTGGGCTCGTTTGCATTCCAGAGACCACCTATGGTTTCTCTTGCCCTTTCAGAAGGCAGGAAAAGGCAACTCTTCGACCAAGGTTCATCTCACCCCAGCAGTCAGCAGATCTCTCACTTAGTGGAGGTCCTTGGCTATCTCCAAGGGCAGACTGTTTCACGAGCCATCTCATCTAGTGTTGACAACAGATGCCAGTCTTCTTGGGTGGGGAGCTCACATTCAGTCTCGGATGACACAAGGCAAGTGGTCGGTTCGTGATCAGAAGCGGAACATCAATTGGCTGGAATTCAGAGCAGTGTATTTGGCTGTTCATCATTTCCAGAGGTTAGTCTCTGGCAAACACATTCTGATCCTAACCAACAATGTAGCCACAAAGGCGCACATCAATTGCAAAGGTGGTAACAGGTCACGAGGTCTGATGCTAGAAGCCAAGAGACTAGGGTTCTGGGCAGAGCGTCATCTTCTGTCCCTTACAGCAGAGCATATCTCGGGGGTTTCAAATGTACAGGCAGATTGGTTGAGCCGGTCAACCGTGGATCACGCGGAGTGCAGCTGCATCCGTCACTTTTCAGAGACTTGACAATACACTTTGGCTTTCCAGAGGTAGATCTGTTTGCAGCACCTCAGAATGCTCAACTACCTCAATTCTATGCCCACTTCCCGAGTTCTCAAGTGGAGCAGGTAGATGCTCTTTGCAGTCCATGGCCATCAGGTCTCCTGTATGCCTTTCCTCTTCCCACCGCTCATTCCAAGAGTGGTGTGCCAGATCCTCGAGGAAAGGGCCAAGGTCATGCTAGTAGCTCCTCACTGGCCTCGTTGGCTGTGGTTTGCCGATCTCAAGGCCCTGTCGGTGTCTCCTCCCTGGAGGATTCCTCAGGACGTGATTTCACTCAGTCAAAGGGAGTTGCAGCATCAGGATCCTCAGTGGCTTCAACTGACCGTTTGGAGATTGAGCGGTGCACTGTGAGATGGGATCATCTGTCTGCCCAGGGTCATTAGAACTATTCAAGCTTCTAGATGTCCTTCTACGGAACATATTTATTCAGGTACTTGGGTGACGTTTTGTTCCTGGTGTGACCATGGGGGTCTGTCGCCACTTCAAATTTCGGTTTTTCAAATTTTGGAGTTCCTACAGGATGGTTTAGACAAAGGGTTAGCTCCCAATACTCTCAGACGACAGGTGGCGGCCTTATCAATGTTTCTGACCTGTGAATCGTTTTCCTCCTTATCTCAGCATCCCAATATTTGTAGATTCCTTAAAGGTGCCTTAACTTGTGTCTCCCTATTCTCCACAGATATCCTACCTGGGACTTGACTATTGTTTTGAATTCTCTTACAGAGGCTCGGTATGAGCTCTTGCGGTCTATCAGCCTTCGGCTTTTGACATGTAAAGTCACGTTTCTGATGGCTATTACTTAAGTTAGATGCATTTCAGAAATAGCGGCTCTTTCCATGCAAAGTGATCTCTGTGTGTTCCATGCTAACCGGGTGGTGCTTTGCCTGGATCCTTCCTTCATTCCTAAAATCAATTCTCCATTCCATCGGCTGCAGGAATTAGTTTTGCCAGATTTTTGTCCAAATCCAGTCCACTCATTGGAGCGCTGTTGGCACACCTTGGATGTTCAGAGAGCTCTCCGTATTTATCTTAAGCGAACAGCAGGGTTATGCCACATAGAGGTGCTGTTTGTTTCCTTCATTCCAACTTCTTTAGGTACCAAGGTGACTTCGGCCATTATAGGCAGGTAGCTTCATCAGACGATTGCTAAGGTGTATGAGATCCGTTCCTTGCCCAGACCAGCGCGTTTGACAGCTCATTCTACTCCTATTGGGCCACATCTGCAGTATGGGCTACACAGGCATCATTGGTTGAAATCTGCAGGGCAGCAACTTGGACTTCTCCGTTCATCAGGCATTATAGGGTGGACAAATACGCTTCAGCAGAAGCTGCGTTTGGATGTCGAGTGTTGCAAACGGTGCTGACTAGTGAGGAGGCATCTGACCAGACTGCACCCGCCCATGTTTAGGGACAGTGGCTTGGTATGTCCCATGCGTGGCTGCTGTCTCCACCAATACGGAGAAGGGGCATTGGCTTACAGCAGACAGTAGGCCCTGGGCTACTGAGAACGAAGTGTGTCGACCCTTGCTGCCCCCTGAATTGGGCACCATGGGAAACAACAGGGTATTTATCCGGATGCTGACAACGTGGAGAGATCCCTGGGCAGTCCACTGAACCAAATCACAGTCGCTTTGAACCACTCTAGAAGCAGATGCCAAGCTAAGTGGTCTAAGGGCCCTACTCAACCACTCTACCCTCATATAGTTTGCCCTGCTTATGCTCCACCCTGATGGATCCCAGTTGTGTTCAGCCAGACGACAGGATCCTCATCACTGCCACTAGTGTCTAAGAACGAGTTCCCCCTGTCCGTTGACCGCATGTGAGTCGATCATGGGAAGCACACAATAGCTCTGGAGACCCTCTGAATTTCCAAAGCGCCAATCTGACCTCCTCAGCTCCTGCTAATGCTATTCTTGCCTGCCTTCGTTTACAATGAAGTTTCCTGGGCCACAGATCCAGACAGTGGGCCTCCCAACCGACTAAACTGCTGCCACCGATTGCCTCCCACCGACCCGTGCGCTCACAGGGAGGGTCTCCTTAGGGTGTCGTCTGCCAGGCAGTGCCGACTGGCAACACCCAGGGGAAGGGCCTTCTCTGTGGGGGCTCCCACCCTCTGGAATGAACTCCCCCCAGGACTTCGTCAACTTCCTGACCTTCGAACCTTCCGCTGCGAGCTTAAAACACATTATTTGTGCAGGACTGGACTAGAATTTTAATCTTAAATTTAATTTTAATGGGGTTTTATCATTTTAATTGTAATTTTAAATTTTGGCCTATTTAAATAAGTTTTTTAATTAGTGTTTTATCTTGTATTATATTTGTATTTTTATTGGGCTGTAAACCGCCCTGAGTCCTTTTGGAGATAGGGCAGTATAAAAATTTGATTAAATAAATAAATAAATAAATAAATAAATAAATAAACTGTCATCCTGTGTTACCACTATTCACTCCTGGATGATAAGTAACATCCCTGCATCATGTGCCTGTAAGTGCACCAGCGGGTAGTCCTTAAGATGTCCCCCTGGGACCTCAATCCTGGCATGGTGAGTGTCCCAACCTTCCTCTGAAATGGGAGCCAGAACCCTTGCTGAGACCGTGCATGAAACTGCTCCAGGCACAACCCCTATACCAGAGATCATCGTGCCTAACAGTGATGACAGTACCTCTAATGAATCGTACTGTCCCACCGAACCTAGTGCATCAGACCCATGATACTGGGCAGTTCTCTCCGGGAACAGGAGTCCCAGACTAGATCTGTAAAGACACTGAGGATAGCGCCACCTGCACCCAGTATCCTTCTGCCAATTAGCTACCATAAGGGCCCATGGCCCTGACCACAGTTGCGATGGAGCTCACCCCAAGCTCTGCAGAGTTTGGGGCAGCATCAGCCAGAACTACTGTATCCTGTAGAATTAAACTGGGCAGGCAACCTGGGAATCCTGCTTCTGAATCATCTCTACCAATGATAGAAGAGCTGATGTTCTAGTTTTTCTTCACAGATGTCCCCTTGGGCCTGTGTGACTGTCTCAGGTGCCTGGTATACATTCCTATGAGTGGATTGCTTCCAAAGCTGTGGTAGCTGTTGTTCTGCCCTCTGTAGGCCCGTAAACGGCATTAAGCGCTGGATCCCTGCCTTGTGCTTTACTTTCACCCTACTATGCGTTGTCTCATGACTACGGCCCTCAGAGCTCTGACCAGGAGCAAACCGTCTCTGTCCCAGGGTCCCTGGTCCAGCCCTATTAAAAAGGGCCCAAACCCCCAAATCACACTCCACTCTGCTCTGCCGTGCAAAAAGAAATCTGCTTTGAGGCCAAATATCCTTCAAGCCTTGCTGGCAGAACTGGCCACAGTCAGGCCTCTCATAATTACCAATCAAGCCTTGTTGTCCAAGCCTTCCACCTCAGGCTATTCTGAATGTCAAGCAAGCCCTGCAACCAGAACCAGCTGCCTTTCATAGACCGGCTGCCCTCAGGCCATTCAGAAATCAATCCAGCCTTGCTGTCGGAACCAGCCACCAGCAGGCCATTCAGACTGTCAATCAGGCATTGTCGCCAGAACCTGTTGCAATCCAGGTATTCATAATTGTCCATCCAGTCTTGCTGCCTTAACTGACTGCAATTAGACTATGTCGAAATGTAGATCCAGCCTCACTGCGAGAACCAGCCTCAATCAGACCATTCAGAACTAATCGTGCCTTGTTTCCAGAACCAGCAGCCATCAGGCCATTCAGAACTGTAAATCAAGACTTGCAGCAGAATCAGTCTCCATCAGGCTATTCAGACTGTAAAACCAAGGCGCACTGCCAGGACCAGCCACCATCAGCCTCTTTAGAAAAATAGAACCAGCCCCGCTACCAAGGCTGGTTGAAACAGGCTATTCAGAAGTATTGCTAGTCTTGCTGCGCACTCAGGCTATTCAAGAACATAACCAAGCCCTGCTGCCATAACCTGCCACAATCAGGCTATTCAGAAATAAAGAAGCCTTGCTGTTAACCTAAACTATTCTTGAAATGTAACAAGTCATGCTGTCAGGATCTGGCCTAATCAGGCTGATCATAAGTAATCAATCTGTTCACCTAGGCTATTCAGGAATGTAAATAAGCCTTTTTGACAGAACTAGCTGCAATCCCGTTATTCAGAATAAATCAAGCCTTGTTGCGCACGTGGGCAATTCAGGAATGTAACCAAACCCTGCTGCCCGGACCGGCTGCCTGGACTGGCTGCAATCAGGCTATTCAGAAATAAATGCAGCCTTGTAATGCACGTAGGCCAGTGGTAGTCAACCTGGTCCCTATCACCCACTAGTGGGCATTCCAGCTTTCATGGTGGGCGGTAGGGGTTTTGTCCGATACTGAAGCACTTTCCTTTTTTTAAATTTAATTGACTTTTAAAAAAAATTCATAGCATTATTTAAAAACATTTTCATTAGGTTTTCATAAAATTCCCCGTGACAATTTAAATTTCTGAAAATATACTATTTGTATTGCCTGCGCATAAGTTTAGTTCACGTTACGTAAGTAAAACTAAATGGCGCTATAGTGCGACCGCAAACAAAAGAGCCTCATCCCAGAATAGCTTGCGCATCTCCCCCCACACCACCCAGCTGCAACAGACAAGCAGAGCTGGTAGCCGGTGCGCCCCCCCACCCCAAATCCAATCCACGATGCGCAAGAGGCATGCGCAGACGATACACGGCGCATTACTGTGGAACCGGTGGGCGGTTAGAAAATTTTACTACTAACAGAGATACAAAAGTGGGTGCTAGGTATAAAAAGGTTGACTACCCCTGACATAGGCCATTCAGGAATGTAAACAAGCCATGCTGCCAGGCCCGGCCGCAATCAGGCTAGTCATAATATTGCAGTCTTGCTACGCCCTTAGGTTATCCAGGAATGTAAAGAAGCCATGCTGCCATGACTGGTCGCTATCAGCTATTTAAAAAAGTGCAGCCTTGTTGCACCCTCAGGCTATTCAGGTATGTAAACAAGCCATGCTGCCGGGTCCACCACAATCAGGCTATTCAGAATAAATGCAACCTTGCTGCGCACTTAGGATAATCAGGAATGTAAATAAGCCTTTTTGACAGAACTAGCTGCAATCCCGTTATTCAGAATAAATCAAGCCTTGTTGCGCACGTGGGCAATTCAGGAATGTAACCAAACCCTGCTGCCCGGACCGGCTGCCTGGACTGGCTGCAATCAGGCTATTCAGAAATAAATGCAGCCTTGTAATGCACGTAGGCCAGTGGTAGTCAACCTGGTCCCTATCACCCACTAGTGGGCATTCCAGCTTTCATGGTGGGCGGTAGGGGTTTTGTCCGATACTGAAGCACTTTCCTTTTTTTAAATTTAATTGACTTTTAAAAAAAATTCATAGCATTATTTAAAAACATTTTCATTAGGTTTTCATAAAATTCCCCGTGACAATTTAAATTTCTGAAAATATACTATTTGTATTGCCTGCGCATAAGTTTAGTTCACGTTACGTAAGTAAAACTAAATGGCGCTATAGTGCGACCGCAAACAAAAGAGCCTCATCCCAGAATAGCTTGCGCATCTCCCCCCACACCACCCAGCTGCAACAGACAAGCAGAGCTGGTGGCGGTCGCCCCCACCCCAAATCCAATCCACGATGCGCAAGAGGCATGCGCAGACGATACACGGCGCATTACTGTGGAACCGGTGGGCGGTTAGAAAATTTTACTACTAACAGAGATACAAAAGTGGGTGGTAGGTATAAAAAGGTTGACTACCCCTGACATAGGCCATTCAGGAATGTAAACAAGCCATGCTGCCAGGCCCGGCCGCAATCAGGCTAGTCATAATATTGCAGTCTTGCTACGCCCTTAGGTTATCCAGGAATGTAAAGAAGCCATGCTGCCATGACTGGTCGCTATCAGCTATTTAAAAAAGTGCAGCCTTGTTGCACCCTCAGGCTATTCAGGTATGTAAACAAGCCATGCTGCCGGGTCCACCACAATCAGGCTATTCAGAATAAATGCAACCTTGCTGCGCACTTAGGATAATCAGGAATGTAAATAAAGCCATGCTGCCAGGCCCAGCCGCAATCAGTCTTCCAGAAATAAATGCAGCATTGCTGCATACTTAGGTTATTCAAGAACGTAAACAAGCCATGCTGCCAGGTCCGGCCGCAATCAGGCTATTCAGAAAGAAATGCAGCCTTGCTGTGCACTTAGGCTAATCAGGAATGTAAACAAGCCATGCTGCCAGAACTGGCCGCAATCAGGCTATTCCGTCTTACTTGATGACTGTCTCAACATTCCTTATCACTTCAGAGGCCAAAGCAGGCTCAGGTCCAGGAACTTTCACGCTACCAGCCGAGGACTTCATGCTGTGCTGGAGGGCCGAGAACCGAGCCCCTAAGACAGCTTTCCTGTTTCAGTTCATTCAATTCAATTCAATTCCTTTCATTCCATTTCTCATTTCATTCCATTTCATTATTAATAATTTTTTCAATCCCCACAAAATGGCCTCATCTATTTGGCACCAAAACAAAAAAACCCAAAATTTTTCTCTTCGTAGACACAGTTCAGACATTCACGTAGGCTTCTTCCAACAATCCATTTCCTCCTTACTGTTTACAGGCTCCATGCTGCCAATTGCCACCCTCCTCCGGTACTCATGATTCCCGGAAAAGAGTCCAGCTGCAGGCCAAGGCTCCTATAAACAGCCTCCAGGCCTCCTTCTCCTCGTGCCTCTTTGCCATGTGGAAAAAATGCCGCTCTGATTGGCCTGCACAATCTTCAATGGTGAACGCCTCTCAACGCCTTTCTACAGATGATGGCGGCTGCCAACACTCCTGAGCACTTCAAAACACCGGCAGTCTTAATACAGAGGTCAGGGAAGGCTCCTCAGGCAAGGAAGACCTTCCCCCATGTTCGCACGTGCGAGCTCCCCTGGCAAGACCACCAATGTTGCTACGCCGCTGCTCTGCTGTTTTAAAAAGGCTGTGGGGAAAGCAGACCTCACCAGAAGGCTACAATCAGCCTGTGAAAATTCCTATACATTACCTAACTCCTAATCCATCGCAGAAATCCTGCTCACAATCCTCTTCCAAGTTTCTGTAATTAATTTTAAAGACAACCCCAGATAAAGTCCTAACGAGCTTAGGACTGAATTGAAACTGGGAGCGTCATCAAGAGGGGGCGTCTCTACAGTTTGAACCCAGTCCATAGAGCCAGAAGACAAAGTGATACCCATGCCTGGTAATATATTCATCTTAATTATTGCAATCTTTCCCATTAATGATAACTGTAAGTGCTTCCATTTCTCCAAATCTTTTTCAATTTGTCTTTTTAGATTATAATAATTATCTTTTATCATTACACATCTTGAAGTTAATTGTATTCCTAAATATTTTACTTTCTTCACAATTTGTATATCTAATTTCTCCTTTAGGTCTCTTTTTTGCTTTTGTGTAATATTTTTCACCAATATTTTTGTTTTTTCTTTATTTTTAAACCTGCCACCTCTCCATACTCTTCTATTTGTTCTAGTAATTTAGAACCTGTTATTTTTTTTTAATTTGAATTTATATCCTGCCCTTCTCCGAGGACTCAGGGCGGCTTATATTGTGTAAGGCAATAGTCACATCCATTTGTATATTATATACAGAGTCAACTTGTATTGTCCCACCAACAATCTGGGTCCTCATTTTACCTACCTTATAAAGGATGGAAGGCTGAGTCAACCTTGGGCCTGGTGGGACTGGAGCCTGCAGTAATTGTAATTGCAGGCAGCTGTGTGTTAATAACAGGCTGCATTAGCCTGTTGAGCCACTTCCCAGCCCATTTGAGGTTCCTCCAAAATAAACACCATCTGCAAAGGCCTGTAGCTTATATTCTTCTTTTTTAATTTTCATCCCTTTTATTTCTTCAGTCCATCTTATATTTCTATTTAGCACCTCTAATGTCAAGACAAATAACAACGGAGATAACGGACATCCTTGTCTTGTTTCTTTCATTATGTTGACTTTCTCTGTCATCTCTCCATTCATCATTATCTTTGCTGATTATTGTAAATTGTTTTTATCATGTTTATAAATCTCTCCTCAAAGTCCATTTTCTGTAATTGCTTTATTTTAAACTGCCAATTCACGTTGTCAAATGCTTTTTGTGCATCTAAAAATATCGCCATTTGTTTTGTTGAGTGTACCTCATAATATTCCAAAGTTTTCAAAATTAACCTCATCTCTAATTTGTCTTTTGGGTAAAAAGCCATTTTGGTCCATAGGAATAAATTCACTTAATAATCTCTTTAATCTGTTCGCCATTATTGAAACAAAAATGTTATATTTTACATTTAACAATGAAACTGGTCTATAGTTTTTTACTTGTTGCAAATCTGTATCTTCTTTGGGTATAAGTGTAACATAATCCAAGATTTTGGCATCTTTGCTTTCACTAAAAGTTCATTAAATAAGTCCAGCATTACATTATTTAACACATTTTGCAATGCCTTGTGTAATTCCTCTGGTAATCCATTCAGTCCTAGTGTTTTCCCTTTTTTTTTTTGGCTTTTTAATTGCTTCTGTTAACTCCATCATCGTTACTCTTTCTTCTAGTGCTCCTTTATATTGTTCAAGTATTTTAGGTAGGTCAGATTTTTCTAAAAATTGTTTTGTTATCTCGTCAGATACCTTCTCTTGGTTATATAGTCTCTCATAATAGTTTTGGATTATTTTCTTCTTTTCTTCGTTTCTATGACATACATTTCCCTTTTCATCTTGTAGATGGTTTATTAATTTCTTCTCTTTCTCTTTTTCATCTTATACGCCAGCCATCTTCCTGGTTTATTTGCACTTTCAAAAAAGTTCTGTTTGGCTGATCTTAATTTACATGCCAAAAATTCTTTTTCATTTAGGTTTATTTCATGTTTTTTCAATTCCATTAGTTTCTTAACTTTATTATTTTGTGTGTCCTTTTGTAATTCTTTCTCTAACTTCTTATATTCCTCTTCCAATTTTTTCTATATTTGTCTTTTCTTTTTATTCTTTTTTCCCAGATATGTTATTGCCAAGCCTCTAATATATGCTTTCATTATGTCCCATACATTCTGAAGAGATGTATCTTTCTTTTTAACAACTCTGAACTGTTTTTCCATAAACTGTTGGAATTCTTTTCATTTAGAATTCTGTCCATCTTGTCTTTTTCTTTTGCCCTTTCCATGTTACTATCATTGGATTGTGGTCCGCCCAAATATTTGTTTCAATGTTTACTTTTTGTGTATTATCTATCAAATCTGTTGACATCCATATCATATCTATCCTAGACCATGACATATGTCTATTTGAATAAAACGTATATTATTTTTTTTCAAGTGTCTTTCTCAAGTGTCTTGAATGCTTAGTTCTTCTATCATTGTAAAAAAGGTCTTAGGCAGTACTTTTCTGGGTTTCTTGTTTGTCTTTGTATGTTCCTCTTAAATGATCCCTAGATAATATCATTTAGAGCAGGGGTCCCCAATCCTTGGATCAGGACTGGTCTGTGGTATGCTAGAAATTTCCGTGCAAACAAGTGAAACCCCATTCATGGGATGCAGGCAACACATGAAACCACACCCCCTTTAGTCTACGGAAAAAGCTATCTCCACAGAACCAGTCCCTAGTGCCCAAAAGGTGGGGACTGCTGATTTAGAGATCTGCCTTACTTAATAAGGTTGCTTCTCATGATACTTTGGTATCAGGGAAAATATTTTGATGTGACATTTGTGGTAAGCCTGAAATGACTACTTTGCTGTACATTACTCACTATAGTGAAGAAATTCAAATGACAACACTTTACAGTTATGAAAATGTATGATGGAGTGTAATTAGGAGTTACGCAAACTTAAACATTTAAAACCCTTCATTTCATTTTTTTTGCCTTATAGTCATGAGACGCAGACTACTTGCTGGGACCATCCCAAAATGACAGAGCTCTACCAATCTTTAGGTAAGAAAATTTTGTTAAATCCTTGAAATATTAGAAATATTTTTATTAATAATAAACATTCAATTTAGAATAAAATGGCTAATTAAATTAGATTTTTAAAGGAAATGGATGGATAGCATCATATTTTACTTATTGCCTATTATTGTTATTAATACTTCTGCTTTCTGCTTAAATACCCTTGTAAGAAAACATCCACAACAATTAAATTGATCTTGAATGACAACAGGGAGAGGACAATCAGGAACCTGTGATGTAGTGAACCAAAATTTTTTATTCACTATCCATATCACAAATACTGTATGGCTAACATGTTGATCTAGTAGGAAAGAATAAATAATGTCACATCAGTTGGTTCTTCAAAAATATTCCAATGTCACACATTGTGTCTACCATTTTCTTGTTTTGCTTTAGGCTTCCTTTCTCTTGCCATGTAGTGGGCCGTAGACTTGGTTCTGCTTTTGGATTCATGGCTGCTCAGCAAAGTATCAAAATTTTGCTAGGGATCCAGTATATATTGTATTATTGTTTACATGCATGCATGTAAACAATAACTTTATAGTTTTTTATTATTTTATATCTTATAGTAATTTGGTTGCTTTGAGGCAGGTTTTCACCATAACACTAATTTATAATTAGCAAAGGGTTCAAAATAATTTAATAATAAAAAAAGAGCAAAGATTTATCAAAATTAATAGTGTGTTTTAAATATAATAATTAAATAATTAAAATTATTTTGAGTCACGCTTGAGTCCTAGTGGCTTCAGGGACATGCCCAAATACTTTTCTACAACAATGTGGAGGTAATTTGCTGTTGCCCTCTTCTGAAATCTTTTACAACCCCATTGTAGCCTCCAGCCCTGATATTTCCAAATAGTCTCTATGTAAATACTAAGCCTGATCCTGTTAAATTGTTTAGATTGTAGAAGATACACTACTTCATGTAGCATTGCTGAAGGATGCATTATAATTTTTCATTACTTTTGAATTAGTCTTTCCTGCCTAGTCATCCTCTGGATTATGAACTTTAATTCCCAGAATTGTCTGATCAGCATAACCATTGCTGAGATTCTGGAATACAAAGTTCATGCATCAGCAGGACATCATGTTAAGGAAAGGCAACTTTAGATTAGTAGTCTCCACTCAAAAAAAATTTTTTTTACATCAAAGGTCAGTAGGGAGAGGCAAAAAATAAGTTATGGCGTGAGGGCAAAAAGGAAAGTGATAGGGGAAATAGGTAACTGTTGTGAAGGCCTCATGAAGGGCCAGCAGTTGCCTTCCCTTGGTGCACTTTGTCAGCAGTAGGAGGAAGAAGTGCCCCGATGACAATGTGTATCACTGTTACATGTTTTATCCATAGCCGTGTAGATTCGATGGCCAGGTTGCGATATTTCATGATTTTTCCTAGTTCTTTTTCTTCAACTCTGGCATCTCCTGGTATCACAACATCAGTAAATTGCACATTTTGGTTTTCCACAACTGTGATATCTGGTGTGTTGTGTTCCAAGTGATGATCTGTCTGTATTTGAAAGTCCCACAAGATCTTCACCTTCTCATTTTCTAAAACTTTTTCCACTTTATGTTCCCATGACTTTTTGGATACAGGCAAGTTGTATTTTTTACATAATGACCAGTGGATTAATTTAGCAACTCGGACGTGTCTAGCTTTGTAATCAGTTTGTGCGATTTTGCTGCATTCACATATTAAATGTGAAACCGTTTCGACTTTGTTGTTGCAAAGTCGGCAGCTTGCATTGTCAGTGGAGTTGTTATTATTATTATTTTATTTATACAAAATGACAGTATACCAGCAAACAAGATAACTATGCTGGATTTCGTATGGCAGATCACTAGTCAAACATTTCCCAAGCGTTTAGGACTGCGTGATGTATTGGCGAATTATGCAAGCAGATCCCAGTAAGGTGGCCTTTTGTAGCTGACCAATGGTGATCTTGTCAGCGCCAATTGCTTTTAAATGCTTGCCTAGGTCTTTAGGCACAGCTCCCAGGGTGCTGAGTACTACTGGAACCACCTGCACTGGTTTATGCCAGAGTCTCTGCAATTCGATTCTCAAATCTTGATACCTGGTGACTTTTTCAAGTTGTTTCTCATCAATTCTGCTGTCACCAGGTATAGCAATATCGACTATCCACACTTTTTTCTTTTCCACAATCGTGATATCCGGGGTGTTGTGTTCCAAAACTTTATCAGTCTGTATTCGGAAATCCCACAGTAGTTATGCATGCTCATTTTCAATCACTTTTTCAGACTTATGATCCCACCAGTTCTTTGCTACAGGTAGATGGTAGTTGTGATACAAGTTCCAGTGGACCATCTGAGCAACTGTGTTGTGACGTTGTTTGTAGTCGGTCTGAGCTATTGTCTTACAACAACTCAGTATGTGATCAATGGTTTCATCCACTTCTTTGCAGAGTCTGCATTTGGGATCATCAGCAGATTTTTCTATTCTGGCTTTGATTACATTTGTTCTAATGGCTTGTTCTTGGGCCGCAAGAATTAGGCCTTCTGTTTCTTTCTTCAATGTTCCATTGGTCAGCCATAACCAGGTCTTTTCCTTATCTACTTTTCCTTGGATCTTTTCAAGGAACTGGCCATGCAGTGCTTTGTTATACCAGCTGTCAGCTCGAGCTTGCATCA
Organism: Ahaetulla prasina; assembly: GCF_028640845.1. NCBI lineage: Eukaryota > Metazoa > Chordata > Lepidosauria > Squamata > Colubridae > Ahaetulla > Ahaetulla prasina. Next base: position 70,257,878 of record NC_080543.1, read on the forward strand.
CTGTTTTCTTATATTGATACTTGGTTTGCCGTACTTTTAGCAACTTCCTCTTGTTGACCTCCATCAAAGCTGGTTCAGCACTGTCTTTCACATAATCTGCCAGAGCATGTTTCTCATCTTCAACTGTCAGCTTCACTTGCAAAAGTCCTCTGCCGCCTACCTTTCTGGGCAAATATAGCCTGTCAACGTCACTACGTGGGTGCAGCGCATAGTGTATGGTCAACAGTTTTCTTGTTTTTCTATCCAGGCTGTCCAGCTCTGCCTGTGTCCAGTTTACAATTCCAGCAGTATATCTGATAACAGGTATGGCCCAGCTGTTTATAGCCTTGATGGTGTTACCACCATTCAGTTTACTTTTTAGAAGTTTCCTGACCTTTTGCGTGTATTCTTTGCTGACCGCATTTTTCACTTGCCCATGCTTGATATTGTCCAGCTGCAGTATGCCCAGGTATTTGTAGGCTTCGGGTTGGTTGCACTTGATGGTTTGTCGATTGGGCATTTCAATTCCATCATTTTCTACGATCTTCCTTTTCTTCAGTGCCACTGTGGCTCATTTGTCCAGGCTGAACTCCATGCTGATGTCAGTGCTGAAAACTCGAACTCTATTGGTCAGTGACTGGATTTCAATTTCTGATTTTCCATATAGCTTCAGGTCATCCATGTACAGCAGGTGAGAGATTTTCTGTGAATTTTTAGCAGTTTGATAACCTAGGTTAGTTTTTTGTAAAATTGTTGACGGGGGATCATAGCTATGATGAATAGCAGAGGTGACAAAGAATCACCCTGGAAAATCTGTTGACCAGTCCGTAGTTTTCATTTCCAATAAACAGTTCTGTTTTCCAATGCTTCATCGTATTTGCAATGAAATTACCAATGCATTTGCATATTCCGATAATGTCCAGGCACTTGATGATCCAACTGTGTGGTAGTGAATCAACTGTTTTCTTGTAGTCAATCCAAGTTGTATGCAGATTTGTTTTGCGGCTTTTGCAATTTTCTAGAATCATTTTGTCAATCAGGAGCTGATCTTTTGTTCCTCTGCTTCCTCGTTTGTTTCCTTTCTCGTGTACTGGCAAGATGTTATTTGCTTCTAGGTAGTCCTAGATTCTATCAGCTATGATGCAGTTTGAACATGGTTGGCAGACATGTTATTGGCCTGTAATTTGCAGGTGTTGCCCCTTTTGCTGGATCCTTCTGTATCAAATAAGTTTTTCTGGCTGTTAACTATTCATTGATGTTTCCTGTCTGCAGCATCTCATTGAATTGTTCGGCCATTTTTCTGTGTAGGCTGGTCAGGTATTTGAGCCAAAAGCCATGCAACTGATCTTTGCCAGGCGATGTCCAGTTCTTGATTTTCTTCACTCTGTTGCTTATCATTTCAGTAATTATTTTCAGTTGGTCCATTTTGTTCTTGGAGAATTTCATCTCAAAGTCTCTGATCCACCCAGCATTTTTGTTATAACCTTTCTCAGTCTCCCACAGGTCTTTCCAAAACTGAGTAGTTGCTGTTTTCTCAGGTTTTTCAATTTTCATATCCCCCATCTGGTTCAGACTCTGATAGAACCGACTTTGGTCTGATTGGAACAATTGATTTTGTTTGTACTGGATGACTCTGGCTTCGTATCTTTTGATTTTTCTTGCTGTTGCTGTTATCTGCTGCTTCACAATTTCCAATGCTTCGTCAATTTTTCTTATGCTGAGCCCGTATTTTTTTATCAGATGTTTCTTGATCTTATTATTCTTCAGCTTTTTCTATTATTATTATTATTGTTGTTGTTGTTGTTGTTATCTTTTATTCATTAAACATTTCATTAAACATGAAACTCGGAAGCTAGCTCTAAATTATTCCCACACATAGGGATAGTTAAAAGAATAGGATTTCCCATCAGATACAACTAGGAGTGGGAATACCCCCGTCATGGAAAACATCTTTTATTTCACTGATACCAAAAGAGGAGCAAGATTGCTCTAAACCCGGTAACTACAGGCCGATTTCACTTTTAAATAATGATTATAAGATTTTTGTAAAAATAATAGCAAATAGATTAATGTTAGTTTTACAACAAAGAATTCATACTGATCAATCTGGTTTTATAAAAGGGAGGCAGATGAGGAATAATATTAGACAGATTATTAATATATTGGAATATTTGGAAAAGAAGAATACTTCAGCAGCACTTATTTTTTTGGATGCAGAGAAAGCCTTTGATTGATTGCATTGGGATTTTTTATTTAAATTAATAGAGAAAATGCAATTTGGAGATTGTTTTGTTAGAATAATTAAAGCGATTTATGGAGAGCAAACAGCTCAGATTATAATAAATGGTAGTTTGACAAAAGTTATTAAGATTGCGAAAGGAACGAGACAGGGATGTCCCTTATCACCACTATTGTTTGTTTTGACTCTGGAACCATTATTAGATAAAATACGAGAATTAACGAAAATAGAGGGAATTAAGATTAGACAATATGAGTACAAAGTTAGAGCTTTTGCAGATGATGTAGTGGTTACTTTAACAAATCCTATAAATTCAAGTAGATTTTTGTTGGAAGTAATTGATAAATATGGAAAGGTATCAGGATTTAAAATAAATCAGAATAAAACAAAAGTGATAATTAAAAATATGTCTATACAACAGAAACAAAAACTAGAGGAAATGACAGGATTTGAGGTAGTAAAAAAGGTTAAATACTTAGGGGTTTATATTAGCTCATCGAACAAGAAACTTTATAAGAATAATTATGACTTGCTATGGCAAAAAGTTCAGAATGATATGAGTGTCTGGAAAAAATTGCAGTTATCGCTATTGGGAAGGATTGCGGCTATTAAAATGAATGTGTTACCTAGATTTTTGTTTCTGTTCCAGATGATACCAATAATTAAAAAGGATAAAAATTTGGAAGATTGGCAGATTGGGATTAATAAATTTATATGGCAGGGTAAAAAGGCGAGGGTTAAAATGAAAATAATACAGGACTCACGGGAAAGAGGTGGCTTAAAAATGCCTAACTTTAAACTATATTATGAAGCAGTAGCCCTTTCAGTAATAAGTGACTGGTTTAATTTAACGGAGGAAAGAATTTTGAATATAGAAGGTTATGACTTGTTATATGGATGGCATGCGTATTTATTTTATGAAAAAAAAGTGGATAGGGCTTTTAAGAATCATGTGTTGAGAAGTGCTCTTTTGCGGGTCTGGAAAAAATATTCTTATAAATTAGATTACAAGATTCCTATATGGGCGAGCCCCAGACATGCAATAGAGAATATAAATATAGAACAGAAACAGGAAATGATTACTTATAAAGAACTTTTGTATGCTGAAGGAGGTAGATTGCAATTAAAATCATTACAGGTATTAAATGAAGAAGGGAGGAATTATACTTGGTTTCAATATGGGCAAATAAGTGCTAGATGGAAAGAAGATCAAAAAATTGGTATAATGCAAAGGGAGGAAAATTTAATAAAGCAAATTAGAAATCAGACCCAGGAGCATATAAAGAGATTGTATAATGTGTTGCTTGAAATAGATCAGGAAAAGGATTTGGTAAAGGACTGTATGATAAAATGGGCACAGAATATTCAGGAACCAATAATGTTGGAAACATGGGATAAAATCTGGGTTAGAAATGTTAAGTTTACACAAGCACAGAATTTAAGGAAAATTTTTATAAGATGTTTTATAGATGGCATAGATCCCAAAAATTATCATGTATGTATCCTAATATCCAAGCGAAATGTTGGAGGTGTGATTGTGATGATGCTACATATTTTCATATTTGGTGGACTTGCAAGAAAATTAAGGTCTTTTGGATAAGAATTTGGTGGATTATTCAAAATGTACTGAAGAAGAAGATAAAGTTCCTGCCACAATTTTTCCTTTTGGGAATTATAACGGATTGTACAGGGATTGAGACTAAATTGATTCTGAATTTAATAACAGCAGCAAGACTGTTGATTGGACAATACTGGAAGAAGAAGAGGTACCTACAATAGAAGAATGGATATTGAAAGTTATTAATTTGGCTGAGATGGCTAAAATCTCAGCTTTTTTAAAAGACAATACGCAGGAAAGATATTTAATTGAATGGAAAAAATGGATTGATTATCTACAAAATAGATATCAGATTAAGAAATATCAGATTGCCTTTGAATAATTAGAAAGTTATTTTATGTAATGGGGAGGGGGTTGGGAGATGAAAAGCTTTGGATGTGGTTAATTGGATTGGAAGGGAAAATTTTACTCTATGTTTGGTTTATGTATAACAATACCTTGTGATTGACCCGGGAAGCCGGGGGAGGGGGAAGGGAGGGGGGAAGGGGTTTTTTTGGGAGGGAGGGGGGAAAATGTCTTTGTTTTTTTTAAAACTCTTTCAATAAAAAAAAAAAGAATAGGATTTCCCCAACCCGCCACGTCTCTCAGGTCACATGGCCCATCAGTCCAGTCGTCGGTTCCCGCCCGGCTCCGACAGGTGTCCGATGACATGATCTTGGTTCACAAGCTGGCTGGTAGATGCTATGACTAACCAACTGAGGCACCACATTTCTAAGTTCCCCCCTTCCCCTTTGAATGGCAACAAAGAAACAAAGCAGAAGTAAGTGTGGTTTCAGCTGAAGTCATTTTGTATCTAGAAAATAGTACTATTTTTTATAATCATTGATTTGATTTTCTATAAAGTGATAGGTGATTTGGTTTACATTTAAATATATTTTAGGAATTCTTTTATTCCACTGAGTAAACACGTTTGGTGATAAAATAAATTATGTCCTTTTCTTCTTTTATTTGTGTCACAGCTGATTTGAACAATGTTCGATTTTCAGCTTATAGAACTGCCATGAAGCTCCGAAGACTACAGAAAGCTCTGTGTTGTGAGTATTCAGAATATCATCAAGAATGTTTTCTTAATTGAATTTTAAGAAATGAATGAAAATATCTTCCATTAGAAATTTATTTTGTTGTCATTTGGGGCACAAATTGAACTATTTTTTCTCCTAGATTCAACTGAAAATGTAAGACTATAAATTTTCATTCATCATTGTGGGTTTGTTTTTCTAAATTCAATGATAAATTCTTCATATATATAACTATCTGATTTCTTTCCCATCTACCCAGGATGCAGGGTTTTTTCCCTCAAGTTATGCACTCTGACAGAGTTACATTATCATATTAATATTGGACCTCTGGTGGCTCAACAGGCTAATGCAGCCTGTTATTAACAGCAACTGCTTGCAATATTGCAGGTTCAAGTCCCACCAGGCCCAAGGTTGACTCAGCCTTCCATCCTTTATAAGGTAGGTAAAATGAGGACCCAGATTGTTGGGGGTTAACTTTGTATATAGTATACAAAATGGATGAAGACTATTGCCTGAGATAGTGTAAGCCGCCCTGAATCTTTGGAGAAGGGCGGGATATAAATGCAAATAAAATAAATAAATAAAAAATAAAATAGGTTTCTTCTGAAGAGATATATTACCTTTTTTCCCTTTTTAGCTTCAAAAATGATTTTGCTTACTTTTTAAATGGGCTTTTCATCCATTAATATTGGTTGAAAATATTTTGATTTGACAAAAATGTCAGTTATAAAATTAATTCATGAAAAGGTAGTAGGTCTTGGTTCACGTTTGTGTTTGTTGTTTATCTTCTGTATTCCCCTATTTTATCACAATTAATGAGTATTCCACTGACTATACTAGTGGAATGTAAAAAAAGCTTTTGGATTTTAGGAACTGAACACTCCTGGCATTTTGCCCCCCAGTCTTTTATTTTTTTTAACTTGGCATTCTAATTTGATGGTTAGTTTGTCACGTTTATTATTAAAGTCATCCTTATAAGAATCCAATTTTGCTTTCAAGTCTTTTTTTTTTTTTTGAATTAATTTGTTAATATTATTTTCTGCTATGCATAACTTGTAAGAAGATTTTTATGATAAATTAACATAAATATATCAATATATAATTAATATATTACATTAATTATATTAAATATATTATTGTATTAATATATAATTAATATGTTATCATTATGATAAATGCTAGGCTTCCTCTGATTTTGTCCCCCCCCCTCCAAGACCTATTAAAATAGAGATCATAGAATTTTGACCAGATACTGATTGAAGCTGATTTCAGGAATTAGATCCCAATAAAGCAAATAGGTTTATATTCCAAACCAGTATCTCCAGATTGGTAAAATCTTTACCATTACTGAATTTTGAGTTTAGATTTCTTACAAAACGGAAAATGGTAAGAATAAAATAAAATCATAGAAGATTCACTCAAAAATCATATTCTGTCCTTATCTCTCTAGAAATCAGATGTAAATCTCCTTTAAGATTTTATAATCTTTTGTATTTACCTTCTTTGGAAAATCCTTCAGAATAAAATGGGCCTTCTGCCATGTTCTTTGATGGTGAGGCTAGTGGAGAAATCTCAGATTTTATCTTCTTTTTAAAAGGTTCCAGATTTAAAACATTTAGTTGTTTTCTTCTTTTGTTTCATGTACCACAGATACCTACTATATGAAATTCATTAGCTAGATCTGCTCCTTCGATAAGTGCAGTTTGAATAGGCAGCTTTCTTTACAGTGCAGTTTTAGACTAAAAAATGCTAGTGTGCCTCTTTAGAATTTTAAATCTTATTAGGGTTAGGGTCCTGCTCTCTATAAACCTCTTGCCAGTCTTTGCCAAACCATATTTTAAATACGTTGTTCGCTGAAGGAATTATATAGATTACAATACAATAATGGAATGGCTTTTTCATAAATAGCCAGTTGGCATTCAGCTTTTTGAACGCATAGTGGTTGGAATCTCTATTCAATGCATACAGTCCCTCTCTCCCTTTTATGTATTCATTTTCCTCATTAGTGACCATTTTCAGTCTATATGTTGCCAGTGATATATATAGAAAGATACACAAAAACTGTCACATCAAGAAATGAAATCCTTCTTACATTATCTATTACTTCCATGCTTAGATCAGTTAAATTAACCTCCGACTTTCCATACATGTCTGCAGCTGAAGAAAGTTGAGGAAAAAAAAATATTTGAGTTTATCCCACAGATCACTCTCAATAAGACATTAGTAAAGATAATATAAAGACCTGTAAATTGAATCCTTGGGGTTCAGTGCTGCTGCCCACTACCATTGAATATGTGGTGTGTGTGTGTGTGTGTGTGTACTATCTGAAAATTGTGTGTGTGTGTATACAGACCCACATACACACATAAAGAAGTTTCTGGTCAGGATAAATATTAATTAATATAATATAATAATGATAAGTTTCTGCTCAAGATAAATAATGAAATAAATGTTTTTATTAAGTAAATTATTAAGAAAAAGCAGCTCACATGTATTAAATATTACTTAATCAAACATATTTTCACATTGCTGCTGCTTATTAGTGATGTCCCATGCAACATTTAAGTGAGTGAGGGACCCTTGGTGTTCTCTGAGCTTGGTTGTTTTCTTGCAGATGTTTTATTATCCAAACTAGGTAACATCATCTGTGCTTGTAGGGGAGTGGGATTTGGTCTCATTTTTATATTCTTGTGGCTTGTCAGTATTAGTGGGAGTGGTCTTGGTGGTTCTTTGGTTGGACTGCTTACTATTAGCTTGTTTGGCAGTTCCTTGATAAGGGCATTGCTTGCTTTTTGATTGTTGGTCTAATATTAATCTTAGTGTTAATCTCTGCTCATCTGGGTGTTGATCATTGGTGAACAGTTGTTCTAGTCTTTTTACTTCCATTTTGGCTTGTTGATTGTCTCTTTTGAATGGTATATAGTTGTTGTTTATGTCCCTGGTGATGGCCGATTTGCCAGAGTGTCAAGTGTCCAGGAATTCTCTAAAATTTTTGGACTTAACTTGTCTAGAATGGTCACAATTCCCCAGTTGGTGAAGCATGTCCTACGGTTAAGTTTGTCCATGGATTGTGAAATTAAGGAGTTTTCATCATGTCTTCTGATTGCTAATTGGTGTTCATGGATGCATTTTGCTAGTCTTCTGCCTATTTGTCCCACCTAGTGGCTGTTGCAGTACACAGTTTATCAACAGCTCCCAATTTTTTGAGTTCCAGGGCAGTTTTTCCATGGATTGGGAAGGGTGTGGTTTCACCTGCTGCCTGGATCCCACATGTGCTCAGATGGGGCTTCGCTCACCATTCCCTGGTGGGCTGCAGACTATTGCCAGTTTGCAGCCCAGGGGTTGGGGACTTCTGTTGTAGAGGACTCCTGGTTTTTTTTCTTCTGGAGCTGCTGGTTTTTTTTGGGTTAATTAGAATGTTTTGGAGAACTTTGTGTGCTATGCCAGCATTCTTGGCATGGAGGTGGTGGTGGTGGTGGGAGCTTCACACACACACACACACACACACACACTCTCACACACACTTTCTTCAGTCTTGTTCAGAATGGGCTGCAGCTTCACAGTGGGCCATAGTCTGGGGGTTGGGGACTCCTCTGATATCCTATGATGATGTGTCCCATGCCACATAATTGTTGGTGGTTTCTGAGATGTTTTTGATATATGGCTGGGTTATCCTTTTCACAGCTTGTGTTGGTTCAGCTATATTGGATTGAGGACAGGCACTTGATGAAGTTGCATCAATATCCATTTTGTTGGAAGATGTTGTATAGATGATCTGTTTCCTTTTTCTGATATTCAGGTGGTTGAAGTGTGTTTGCTCATTGAAATAGTATTCTTACACAGGTTCTTCTATGGGAGGATGGGTTGTTACTTTGATAGTGGAGAACTTGATTAATGATTGTATCTATGATTATGACCTGTGACCAGTGAGATTAAAATAATTTAACAACTGGTTTGCCCAGGATGTCAGATCCATGTATCGGCCATTCTTCGTGGAAGGGGGGCGGGAATTTGTAGTGTCACATTTGATTCTTTTCCTATGTATCTTAAGTATCCAATTTCTTGCCTGATCCTCTTTGTATATACTTTACCCTGATTTATAACAATTGCCTGGAGCCAGGAATCCAGGTTTCGCAGTCACATAAGATTCTGCCAGCAAATCACAAATTGTGCCTTATGGAGTTGGGGGAGCCTTCCCACTCCCAGGGGAATTCTAACAGTGTTTCCAGACGTTGTCATTAGAGTACTCGATGTGGCAGCACGGAGGCGGCAGCAAAGTTTATGGCCAAGACCCTGACACTTAAGCGCACTTCCAAGGCACAGGAGAAGGCAGAAAAGCGGCTTCAGAATGCCTTAGAAAGACAGGTGGAAAGGAGCCTCAAGGCGGAGAAAAGGAAGCATTTAACAGTGCAGCTGTGGTTCACCATACAGAAATGGCCTCAGAAGACAGATCCTTGTTTCCAGCCCCTTTGGCAGTAGGTCACCAGACAAGAGACTTGTCACCTTCCCCTGGGGATGGCGAGCAGGCAAGGGTGGTTAAACCTATTCCTTCCACATCTGCAGTACCAGCTCCTCCTGTATCCAGTGAAGTAACGGCCCCAGATACAGATATGCCACTGACAGTCCAGCAATGGATTGCTGTGGCAGTACAGAGAGTCTTTGAAACAGGTAGACAGCTCAACAGGAAGGCTTCTCACGGAGTGGAGGTGGCATCTAAACAAAGGAATCAGGTGGTCACTGAGGTGGTTAGACAGGAGGCGGAGTTAACTTCTGACTCATCAGGGGCAGAATCAGGTTCCGAGGACTCCCTCTCTATGGAAGAGGGAGAGTGAGAACAGGAGTTATCAGAGGAGGAAGGGGTGCTGTCAGATCAACCTGTTTTCAAAGGACTGTTTTGGCCTCATCTCTTTAAGCCCCTCCTAATTAAGGCCAAGGCATCCACAAAACAGGGGCCCCTGTCGGAACCGACCGACATGGCTATGTAGGATCCAGCACAGCTTCTGTTCTCAGAACCGGCTGCTGAGGCGGAGACCATTCCCGCTCCACAAGTATTTTTGGATGTCATTCAAAAACCATGGAACTCTCCGGGGGCATATCCTAATCTGACATTTTATGATAGATGGTTTTATAATCCGTCGCCAAACCTGGCAGAGCTACTCAAGTTTCCAGATATGGATGAACTGGTGTTAGCCTTATCATCGTCATCGGCCACGTTGGCTGGGCCGGAAGAAGTGCTGAAGACTGATAACTGTAACTTGGAGTGTGGCTCTTAGACAAACACACAAGGTGGCTGCCTGGGGGATCAAGGCTGCCACGGCTGCCTCCTTTTTCACTAGAGCCTCGCTACTATGATTCAAGCAACTACAGGATAAGGTACCAGCGATGGATCTGAGGGCCCACCAGGACTTTAATAAGATTGTAGCTGCAGTAGAATACATTGTAGATGCCACTTTGGCCTCGGCGAAATTTGGGGCATGAGCCATAGCCTCCACAGTCACGGCTAGAAGGCTTCTGTGGCTGAAGAATTGGCAGGTGGACACTAAGCGCAGGTAGCGGCTGTCTTCAGTCCCATTCAAGGGTTCCAAGTTATTTGGGGCGGCATTAGATCCCTTGTTGTTCAAGCCCAAAGATGGAAAGAAGGTGTTGCCGGCAGTAGTACGAAAGGAGGCACGGGCATCCATGTCCTTTAAAAGGCCTTATTTTCGTTCTTACCGAGGATCAGGGACCTCCAGATACCAGAGACCCTTTTTTCAAGGTCAGTCAGGGCAGACAGGTCAGTTTTCCCAGTCAGAATCGGGTTTTACAGACAAGAATAGATACAGGGCCCAGTCCATGTGACCACACTGAAGAGGGAACAATCGTTCCTTTCATCAGAACTGTTGACTGCAGGGAAGGGGCTCCCATTGGTGGCCGCTTAGGCCTCTTTGCAGACTAATGGGAGGCCACAACCACAGACGTCTGGGTAAGGGAGACCATTTCAGCAGGGCTCTCCCTGGAATTCCTCGCAGCACCTCTAAGGGTTTTCATTCACTGTCCGGTGTCTTGAGACGCAGCAAAGAGACAGCTCATGGACACTGCCATTCAGCATTTGACAGACTTAGGAGTGGTGGAGCCTATCCCACAGTCAGAGCAGGGAGAGGGATATTATTCAATGCTGTTTATCATTCAGAAACCCTCGGGGGGACTGCGACCAATTCTGAATCTAAAGGCCCTGAACCAGTATCTGCAGTATCGGAGGTTCAGGATGCATACTCTCCGATCAATTCTGCAGAATGTTCAGAGGGGGGGACTTCTTGACCTCCATAGATCTCACGGAAGCTTACCTGCATGTTCCAATACATCGAGATCACCGACGGTACCTCAGGTTCTGTTACAACGGGCAGCACCTGCAGTATTGAGCATCACCTCCCAGGGTCTTTACAAAAATATTAGCTGTGCTGGGGGCTTCTCTCAGGGTCAGGCCTATTTGCCTTCAGGCTTACCTGAATGATATTCTGGTGCAGTCAATGTCCAGGGTAGCAGCCATGGAGGATTTGGGAGCAACGATTCACTGTCTACAGGCCCATGGCTTTTCCATAAATCTAAAGAAAAGCCATTTCTTCCCATTGAACCGTCTATTACATCTGGGGGCCCTGATAGACACACTCAGTTGTTAAGTCTTCCTATCTCCAGAGAGGCTAGACAGCATCAGGGATCTGATCGAGCAGACAATGTCAGCCAGACCGGTGTCTTTAGCAATGCTTTCGACTCTCTTGGGCAAAATGATTTCATGCATAGGGATTGTCCCTTGGGCCAGATTTCACGCCAGGCCCCTACAGTGGTTCATGGTGCCATTCCAGAGGTCGGGGCAAGCCACGTCCAGGACCACAGTTAGGGTCCCGGGCCCAGTCAGGTTATCCCTACGCTGGTGGAAGTGCAGGCACATGTCCAGGGGTTGCCTCTTTGTAGAACAGGAGTGGATAAGAGTGACTACTGACGCCAGCCTTGCAGGATAGGGTGCCCATTGCTTGAATCAGGTAGTTTGGACGGCCAATACTCGACCTCTGCATTGTCCAAGAACAGTCAGCTATCCCATTTTTTCTCCAGCTTTCCGGACCTGGGAACGGAGGGAGTCGATGCCCTTCGTTGCCTTTGGCCAGAGGACCTCTTGTATGCTCCCCCCCCTTCCTTTGTTGTCACAAGTACTGGGCAAGATTGTGCAGAACAGAGCAGAAGTCATTCTTATTGCCTCACATTAGCCTAGACTTCCATGGTTTGCAGATCTGGTGAACTTGTCCAGCGCCCCACCGTGGAGGATACCGCCTGACAGGGTCTCACTAAGCCAGGGGCTGATCCAGCATCTAGAGCCATCTATTTGGTGTACTGAACGGAGGATCAGGCCTACCAGGATCAAGGTACTGCAGCTGCTTGATTTCTTGCAGGCAGGGTTAGATAGAGGACTGTCACCTTATCTAGGCAAGTAGTGGCTATTGCGTCAGTGTTGGCTTCTAGAAACAGGCTCTCAGTGACATAACATCCAGATGGGAGGCTCTTCCTCAGGGGGCCCACTAATTTACGGCCGGCAGTAATCCACCGCTATCCTACTTGGGACCTTCCGAAGGTCTTGCAGGCACTTACCAAGGACCCTTTTGAGCCTCTTTGGACAGTTAGTTTGCCTTTTTTTGACATACAAGACACTTTTTCTAGTGGCCATTATATCGGCCAGAAGAATATCTGAGCTGGCTGCACTTCCAGTGCGGCAAGACTTGTGTATCTTCCACTCAAACTGGGTGGTTTTAATGTTAGACCCAGCCTTTATGCCAAAGATAAATTCCTTGTTCCACAGGGCTCAGGAATTAGTTCTCCCGGATTTCTATCCTGATCCGTCACATGACAGAGAACGGGCCTGGCACAAAAAAGACAATAATTCAAAAATATTATGAAAAGCTTTACTAACGAGGAAATTTCAGAAGAGATAATAAAATATTCAGAAAAATCAGATTTACCTAAAATATCTGAACAATACAAGGGAACGTTGTATGGAATGGAATTAACAGAAGCGATTAAAAGACAAAAAATTGGGAAAACACCAGGGCCGAATGGTTTACCAGCGAAATTATACAAGATATTTCAAGAAGCAATAAGCAATGTAATGCTGGAATTATTTAATGAACTCTTAACGAAAGCAAAAATGCCAGACTCATGGATGGAGGCCTATGTAACACTTATATCCAAAGAAGATGCAGATCAACAACTGATAAAAAAATATAGACCGATTTCATTATTAAAGGCAGACTATAAAATCTTTGCTTCAATAATGGTGAATAGGTTAAAAAGACTGTTAAATGAATTTATTCATATGGATCAAAACGGCTTTTTCCCTAAGAGACAAATTAGAGATAATATAAGGATAATTTAGAACACTTTGGAATATTATGGGATACATTCAGAAAAACAAATGGTGATTATATTTTTAGATGCACAGAAAGCTTTTGACAATGTGAACTGGCAATTTATGATAAAACAATTGCAGATAATGAATTTTGGGGAGAGATTTATAAATACTATAAAAAATTATGATAGACAATCAGCTAAGATAATGATATATGGAGAAATGACAGAAAAAGTCAATATAACAAAAAGTAAAAGGCAAGGATGTCCTTTATCCCCATTGTTATTTGTTTTGACCTTAGAAGTTTTAAATATTTATTTAATCAATTTTTATTTATTTATTTATAGAAATAGAAATATTAGGCACAATGAAGAGATAAAAGGGATGAAAATTAAAAAAAGAATATAAACTGCAAGCTTTTACTGATGATTTAGTATTCATTTTGGTGGAACCCCAAACAACGGGCCCAAAATTATTAGAACAAATAGAGAATTATGGAGAAGTGGCTGGCCTAAAAACAAACAAAGAAAAAACAAAAATATTGGTGAAAAATATTACAGAAAAGCAAAAAAGAGAAATAAAAGAGAAATTAGATATACAAATTGTGAAAAAAGTTAAATACCCAGGTATATATTTAACTTCAAGATGTGTAATGATAAAAGAGGATAGTTATTATAAATTAAAAGGACAAATTGAGAAAGATCTGGAGAAATGGAAAATTTTACAATTGTCATTTATGGGAAGGATTGCAACAATCAAGATTGATATTACCAAGACTATTATTTTTATTCCAGACAGTACCAATAAAAGTTGAAAAGACTTATTTTTAATATCTTAACAAGATAAAAAGGAAATTTATATGGCAAGGGAAAAAAGCGAGAATAAGTATAAAAATGTTACAAGATGCGAGGGTACATGGAAGATTTGGACTGCCGAATTGGGAACTATATTACCAGGCAGCAGTATTGACTTGGATGAAGGAATGGATTGAATTAAGAAATACAAGATTATTAACTTCGGAAGGACGATTTACAATTAGGATGGCATGCATTCTTATGGTATGGTAGAAGTAAGATGCATATGTACTTTCAGAGACATTATATAAGAAATGCATTGTTATTGGTGTGGGAGAAGGTTAGAGATAAATACTATTTGAAATTTATTATTATTATTATTATTATGGTTATCAACAATGGAAGCGTTAATACACCCAAATATTAATTTTAGAAATATTCTTAGATATAAAGATTTATTAAAAGACAAGGGGGAATTGAAAGGGAAACAAGAACTGGAAGACCAGGGGATTGAGATGGACTGGTATATGTATATGCAAATACAAACAAGATATGAAAAAGATGCAAAAGTATATGGTTTTTACTTAGAAATGACAGAGTTGGATAGGATATTCACAGGAACAGAGGACAAATTAATTTTAAAAAAATATATTTTTTACTTGGCATTGAACTAGAGGAAGAACAAGTAAAGGAAGCGATAGCTTTGGCAAAGAATTTTGGATATTCAATTGATTTAGACAGATGGCCACAGTTATGGGAAAGGAACTATAAATTAACAATGTCCACTGCGTATAAAGAAAATGAATATAATAATAACAACAACAACAACAGAGTTGGAAGTGACCTTGGAGGCCTTCTAGTCCAACCCCCTGCCCAGGCAGGAAACCCTACATCATCGCAGACAGATGGTTATCCAACATTTTCTTTAAAATTTCCAGGGTTGGGGCATTTACAACTTCTGCAGGCAAGTTGTTCCACTTATTAATTGTTCTAACTGTCAGGAAATTTCTCCTTAGTTCTAAATTGCTTCTTTCCTTGATCAGTTTCCACCTATTGCTTCTTGTTCTACCCTCAGGTGCTTTGGAGAATAGTTTGACTCCCTCTTCTTTATGGCAACCCCTGAGATATTGGAACACTGCTATCATGTCTCCCCTAGTCCTTCTTTTTATTAAAGAAGTCCTCTAATCATCTTTGTTGCTCTTCTCTGCACTCTTTCTAGAGTCTCAGCATCTTTTTTTACATCGTGGCGACCAAAACTGAATGCAATATTCCAAGTGTGGCCTCACCAAGGCATTATAGAGTGGTATTAACACTTCACGTGTTAATGATAAAATGTTCTATAAAGTGTTAATGATAACATGTTCTATAGATGGCATCTGCCTCCTGAAAAACTGGCAAAAATGATAAATCAGCTAAATGTTGGAAATGTCACCAGTTACCAGTATCCTTTTATCATATGTGGTGGACATGCTCAGAAGCTAAACTATTGGAATAAAATTAGGATATGGATAGAAGAAATGATACAACAACATATTGATTTAAAACTGGAGCTGTTCCTATTGGGTATCTTTCCAGAGAAAATCAGTAAAGAAAATACATATTCAATTATATATGTAACAACAGTAGCGAGGATTGTATTTGTGCAAAACTGGAAAGCAGAGAGAATGCCCCTGGAAGGGGAAGTAATTAAGAAAAGTTTAGATTGTGCAGAAATGAATAGATTAACTTTGATAATTAAAGAACCAGAGAATTCAGCACATTTTAAGATATGGGGTCAATTTTACCATTGGCTAGAAAAGAGATATATATATAAACAAATTAATAGTTATGTAAGAGAATGGTATAATTAAAATATTGTATTTTTGGAAATTAAGAGAAAATGAAATAGAAGAAACAAGAAGAAGACAAAGTCACTGAAGAAACATCGAGATAATACACGGAAGGATTGACTGATGTATTAAGTGTTTGTTTTGTGTATAAAATTTTAAAAAAAATCACGAAAGAAGATGATGTTGTTTTTTGGGGTTTTTTTGGTTTTATTTGCATTTATATCCCGCCCTTCTCCGAAGACTCAGGGTGGCTTACACAGTGTTAAGCAATAGTCTTCATCCATTTGTATATTATATACAAAGTCAACTTTTATTGCCCCCAACAATCTGGGTCCTCATTTTACCTACCTTATAAAGGATGGAAGGCTGAGTCAACCTTGGGCCTGGTGGGGCTTGAACCTGCAGTAATTGCAAGCAGCTGCTGTTAATAACAGACTGTCTTAGCAGTCTGAGCCACCAGAGGCCCCTTGTTAATGACTTTGTGTATGTTCTTGCTAAGTAAAACTAAAGGAAAATTTTCAGAGAAACTTTTGCCTCTGAGCAGAAAGCATCTACAAAAGAATGATCTCTCTTTAGCTAAATAAACTTTATGCAGTTATTCTGCTGGTCAGTCCTTGAAGGGTTCACTCATTATTGCAGCCTCCCCCTGGAGCTATGAACACTTGAGCTTAAACTCCTTTTTTAAAAAATGATATGCTGTATTTCCAATTGACTAATAAATTCTATATTAGAGGTAGTGTCTTTTCATGATCCCAGGAAGGTGACTGATAAATCTTTGCTGAACAAGAGCTTTTAAACTAGGTAAAGGTAAAGGTTCCCCTCACACATACTTGCTAGTCGTTGCCGACTCTAGGGGGCGGTGCTCATCTCTGTTTCAAAGCCGAAGAGCCAGCACTGTCCGAAGACGTCTCCATGGTCATGTGGCCAGCATGACTCAACACCAAAGGCGCACGGAACGCTGTTACCTTCCCACCAAAGGTGGTCCCTATTTTTTCTACTTGCATTTTTGCGTGCTTTCGAAACTGCTAGGTTGGCAGAAGCTGGGACAAGTAACGGGAGCTCACCCTGTTACACGGCAGCACTAGGGATTCGAACCGCTGAGCTGCTGACCTTTCGCTCGGCAAGCTCAACGTCCTAGCCTCTGAGCTACCGCGTCCCCTTTTAAACTAGTAACTGCAATTATGTTACAAAATCTGAGTTCATTTGTTTAGAAACAACACATTAATAGGTAGGAAATACTAAAGATAAATTTAAAATTTGTGTCTTCAATTTAATATATTTGTATTTTAACTGGCTGAGTTCAACAGTTCAACTGTTGCTGAGTTTAAATGATGTGATTATTTTATGAGAGCTGTTTCATGTTAGGTTTTTCTTTTCTTTGTCATTACAGTGGATCTTTTGAATCTGTCTGCTGCATGTGATGCCTTGGACCAGCACAACCTCAAACAGAATGATCAACCAATTGATATACTTCAGATCATTAACTGCTTAACTACCATTTATGATAAATTGGAACAAGAGCACAATAACCTAGTCAATGTCCCTCTATGTGTAGATATGTGCCTCAACTGGTTTTTGAATGTTTATGACACGTAGGTCTCTCTAGTTTTCTTTACCAGTTGATTGTAATAAGTTGATTGTAATAAATTGATTGTCATTTTTTAAAATAAAATAACAACTGGTAGTTGTTCGTATGGGAGAAAATTGGGCATTATTTTGAAATTCAGAAAGAGTTGTTGAAAATTACCAATCTTAATCTTAAAAACAACAAAATTTATTATATCATTTAATTTTGAAGTTCTGTATGACCCTAGAATTAGAACTTAATGCTTGTTAATTGTTTTCAATTTTAATAGATATTCATATACTAATAAAATTATTAATTTTTTTGGGTGCCAAAATGTAACTGTTAATTACATTTCACAGTAACCTACTTCTCATAAAGTATATATACAAGTCTTAATTGTATATGCAGAATTACTATTCAGAGTTGGAAATGGATTATATTTATGATTTTGGAAAATGCTTATAACTCAGCATACAAATTATTATAAAATTGTGCAAACATAATTACATCTTGTATGTTGTACTGTGCTTCCCTGAAAATACAACCCACCCAGAAAACGAGCCCTAATGTTGGCTTTGGAAGCCATGTTAGGCCAGAAGGTTCCATACTGCCACCTTCTCATGTGTGGGAAAGTAGGAAGGGGGATTTAGTAGAGGGATTGTCTTTAGACATAATAACATTCTTCCTGTTGGTCAAGGTCAAGGTTGTTCCTGCATCTGGAGAGAAGTGGTCGGAATGCTGTCTCTATAGGGGACGGATGGGGATTAGGGTATGTGATCGACAGAGGAGTGAGGGGATGGTTTGCATTTTTTTGATTTACTGAGGGAAAATCTGGACCTCTCAGGTTTTCCCAGCTGTGCCAGTTTACCTATTCTAGTAAATAGGACTTTGAAAAATGCTTGCTTCAGAGTTTTTACTTGGAGTTGGTTTTTTTCTGGAACACTGACATTAACCTGAATCCTCTTAAAGCATAATGGCACCCTGAAAGGGGGCTGTCATGGGTGCTGAGCCCCAGTGGTGCAAAGACTCAATGAAAATGGAGGAGAAAGAGGAGATCGCAGACGGGGCCAGGGGGACAGATACTCAAGGATTTATCAACATCCTGTTTTCTCCTTCTGAAGAAATGGTGCAATCCATTGAGGCTACAGAGGAGGCCCGAAGCCTAGGCGCTCGGCCCAAGGAGTCGGATTCCTGGAAAAGTTGCCAGTCTGATCCAACTCCAGAACGGGGACCAGAGGAGAGACCGCCTGGATATCATGCCGCTCCCAGCCCAGTGAAGTTGCCCCATGAGCCAGAGTGGAAAAGGGAGATAGCTTTGGGATCTGAAGATTCCCAGGACTGGAAACTATTTCCCCCATCGCAAAGCCAATCATTAACCAGGCTCTCTGAGCATTTTGAATGGATGGAAGTGGGAAGTTATGCACCCCCCTTTCAACCTCAAGTGAGATGGAGCTTAGCACAATCTATGGTCACCTTCCCCGATCCAGGACCTGGTGGAGGAATTAGCAGGACACAGGCACCTCTCTACCTGGCCAGGGATGAAACAAACGGCTCAGCACAGCATGGCCATCCCGCAGCTGGGAGACATCAGACACAGCCAGCATGGGGAATGCAAAACCCCCCTGCTGCCCCCCCTCACCAGCCTGCCTTTGTACTACCTCCTGCTGAATGTATCCACCCCAGGCTGGGGATTCTATCCCAACCAGGGATGGGTCCAGTGCCAGTGGTATCCAGCATCATCATCTCCAATTTTTAGGGATCCCCATGGCCCCAATATGGCCCAACGATCCTAGCACCACAGGAGGGGCTAATTCAGCAGCTGGCTGGAGTTCTCCCCGTCTCTGCA
This sequence comes from Ahaetulla prasina, assembly GCF_028640845.1. NCBI lineage: Eukaryota > Metazoa > Chordata > Lepidosauria > Squamata > Colubridae > Ahaetulla > Ahaetulla prasina. Next base: position 70,277,140 of record NC_080543.1, read on the forward strand.
GCCCAGCAAGCAGCTCAGCCACCAGCCCCTCCCTCAGCAAGCTGTCATCCAGCAACCAGCAGCAGCTCCGCCATAGGTTCGAGCCCAGCCACCTGTCGCCGGGCCCAATACACCTGCGAGGCAAATGCCACCCCGCTTCAGAGCAACATTTGATAAGTAAGCCTGCCAAACTGGCTAACTTCCTCAGCAGGGTCTGGGCTCATATAGATCAGTATGGAGACCAATACGAATCAGATCGGGACTTGGTATCAGCGATTTCAGATGGGATGAATGAAGGGGAGGCTTCTGAATGGATAGCCCAGCTGCACAATGAGGGTGCTGTGGAACTAAATGATGCCGATGGGTTTGTTGCGCAGCTTCAGGCCAGATTTGAAGACCCAGACTAAATCAATTAAAATGAAGCCACAATAAAAGTGATGAAGCAAGGTAATCAACCCATAAAAGACTTTGTATGGGACTTTAGATGGGTTGCAGGGAACCTGAGGCATTGGCCGGACCGCATACTCCTACACTATTTTAAAGAAGCCATTGATCAAGAAGTCAGAACAGCCTGTGGGGTCCGGGGTGCCTGGGCAACTGCACAACTGGTATACCATGTCCATAGCTCTGGACATAAATTCACTCCAACTGCAAAACCCCAGCAGAGAAGCCTCCTCGGATAGCTAGATGGCCCCTTTCAAAGCCTGCTGAAGTCTTCCCCCCTCAACTGTCAAGAGTGATGAAATGCTATTGGTGTGGACAAACAGGACATCGAGCTTCTGAGTGCCTGGCCTCTGCCCCAGTTCCACAACAACGTCCGGCCGCAGCTGCCGAAAGCAGAAGGGCTCCTAGGAAGGCCCCAGATACCATTAGATTTGCCAGACAAGCCATAGAGGTTCCCCTCCCCGCTGAAGCGAGCAAGGAACCTCTGGCCAAAGAAGCCCCTCCCAATGAGGCTAGCAGAGAAGACGACGCGATTGTGAGTTCACCCATCCCCCCCCTTTTCAATTAAAGTGAGACTGGTGGTACCAGAGACGGGGGAGCAAGGAAAACTGCCAGCAGTAAATAGATACAGGCTGTACTAGATGTTTAATTGGACTTCCAATTGTTGAACAATTGGGGATCAAAACAAGAGCCTTAAAACGCCCAATTCAATTTCACCAGATGGATGGGACATTGATTGGAGGAGTCCCAGCCATCCCAATTACAGAACTGGTTAGATTAGAAATTGGAAGATATCATGAATTTACACGATTTATAGTAACCCCAAAGATGTCAGAATCTGTCATACTGGGCCTGGCTTGGCTGGACAAATCCCCACCATTAAATGGGAAGATGGATACCAGAAAATCATAATGGGTGTTGGCCCACTGCCCCCTATCCCTCCTTCCAAGGAACAGCCAACCCATAAGGGCCAGCTGCCAGAAACAGCAGCCACTGGTTCAAACAGGTCTCCAGATGAACCCCAGATTTCTAAGGTATATACAGACTTAGCCGAAACATTTAGGAGGAATGTAACATCCTCCCCCCTCATTGGGCCATGGATTGTGCCATTGAATTAGAACTGGGAGCCCAAGTTACCAAAACCCAGGATGTACTCCATGACGCCTGCTGAAATGACCGAGCTGAAGAAGTACATTGACACCAACTTAGCCAGAGGGTTCATTGAGCCTGCAAAATCCAGAGTGGCTGCCCCCATATTGTTTATAGAGAAGAAAGATGTGGGGGGGCCTGAGCTTATGTGTTGATTTTTATAATATCAATGCAGTTTGCATACAAAACACCTACCCCCTACCACTAATGAAAGACTTGCTGAACCACTTGTCAAAAGGCAAGATTTTCACCAAGTTAGATCTAAGGAAAGCCTACTATCGGGTTCACATAAAGGAGGGAGATGAATGGAAGACTGCTTTTAACTGTCCCAGGGCAGTTTCCAATTCTGGGTCATGCCTTTTGGACTTCAAGAGCCCCCCTGCAGTCTTCATGCAACTGATCAATGAAGTTCTGCATGAACACCTATATAAGGGGGTCCTTGTTTACCTGACCAACATTCTTATATTCAGCAAAAATATGGAAGTACATGTCAAATTAGTCAGGCAAGTGCTGAAAAAACTAGCAGCCAAACTTTATGCAAAGCTGTCAAAATGCAAGTTCCATAAGGAGTCCTTGGACTGCCTGGATTACAGGGTGTCAAATCAAGGAATTGAAATGGACTCGGGGAAGGTGATGGTGGTGCTAGACTGGCAACCCCCACAAACACGTAAGCAACTTCAAAGCTTCCTGGGGTTTGGTAATTTTTACAGACAGTTCATCCCTTCCTTCGCTGAGTTGCTTTCCCCTTGATGGAATTACTAAAAACCAGTTCGTGTCTCACCAAGCCAAAACCTAGCCAACCCCTAGCTTGGACAATGGACTGTCAAAAATCCTTTGAAGAATTAAAATGCCTATTCGCAGTGGAGCCGATCCTCCAGCACCCTGACCCAAACAAACCATTTGTAATCCAAGCTGACACTAGTGATGTGATGGTAGCGGCCATTCTACTGTAAAGGAATGCCCAAAACAAACTAATGCCGTGTGGTTACTTATCAAAAAAGTTAACGGACACTGAGCGCAAATGGGCGGGTATGGAAGACTTTTGCAGTGCGATGGGCTCTCTTACCCTGGAGACACTTCCTAGAGGAGGTTAAGGAGCCTTTCGAAGTGTGGACTGACCACAAAAACCTCGAGGCACTGAAGACCTCTCAGAAGCTTTCCTCCAAGCAGGTTCGCTGGGCTCAGTATTTCAAATGTTTTAACTTCAACCTGAAATACATTCCAGGAAGGGGAAAACCTATTAGCTTCTCTATCCAGGAAGCCCCAGTTTGATAGTAGACAACATGAACTACCGAAGAGGTAGTTCATGCCGTGATCTCTGAAACCCAATCATCAGGCCAAGCACACACTACGAGCACAAACATGCCATGGTTCTGACCTCCCTGAAGACAAGTTGACAGCAGAGCTAAAAGCGGCGCTCTCAACCGATGCCTGGTTCAAGGAAAACCAGCCAGACCTAATCCTAAAAGAGAGATTGGCTTGGAAGGGGGGAGTAAGATTTATGTGCCCAGCAGCATGCGACTCCTGGTGCTAAAGAGGTGTCATGATTCTTGAATAGGGGGCCATTTGGATTTTTAAAACCCTCCATCTGACTAGAAGACAATTCTGAAAAGAAAAGTCTTATTTTCAGGGAAACACGGTATGTACTACTATAATAGTCCTTTGATCTTTTTTATTTTGTTTTGTATTAGAATGAAATTCATTTTTATTTCTGGCATTTTAATAAGCTTAGATATAGAATAGAATAGAATTTTTTAATAGAATAGAATTACTTATTTGTTTATTTATTATCAATAGGGGTAGAACTGGAAGGATCCGAGTCCTGTCTTTCAAAACTGGTATAATTTCACTGTGTAAAGCACATCTGGAAGATAAATATAGATGTAAGTAATGATTGTGTTTTATAATTTTTGTCATTTGTTATGAAGCTAGATAAATAATAGGTCAAATTATCTTTTCACATATTTTAAACAAAACTTAGAAGTTAAAATATATTAAGCAGGCTTTGCACTAAATGTTACCTAATGTCATCTAGTTTAGCCACACTGGAAATTATGACATTTATAGTTCAGTACAGGTAGTCCTCGAGTTACGAATGTAATAGAGCCTGCCCATTCCGTTCTTAACATGAGGATTCGTGGGTGTGAATCTCATAGCTTGAACTGGATCACTCTCTCCTTTCACCCAAGCATTCGCTAATTGAATACAAGGCTCATTAAGTGCACTTGAGGTATTTCAGGGTGGGGAAGGCCATGGGGGGGGGGCTACTGATGGAACAGGCCACCTGCCTAAGACGAGCCCAAGGCCTCCCCAACCCACTGAAATACCTCATGCTCCCGACAATTGCTTCCCACCCCCTCAACCTGCCGCGCCAGGTAACTTCTGAAGATCTAGCAAGCAGTCTCCAGCCTCTCAGCCATGTGTACCCCGCAGTTCTGTTTGTGCCTCCAGAAGCCTCTCCCAGCAGGTTGCTGACCAAAATGGAGCTTCTGAGGGGTGAATCTGGCGCTCTGTTCGGCCCTCCACAGGCCTCACCCAGCCTGTTGCAGGCTGAAATGGAGCCTCAGAAGTTCCATTTCAGCCTGCAACAGGCTGGGGGAGGCCTGCAGAGAGCCAAACAGAATCTCATAGGGCTGGATCCACCCCATTGGAAGCTCCATTTTGGCTGGCTACGTGGCGAACAAAGCCTCTGGATGCCTGAACGTACCTTTTGAGGGGCGGATCCGCCACTCAAAAGCTCCATTTCAGCCAGCAGCATGCAGGACGAGCTTCTGCAGGTATTTATAAAGGTGAACAACTGCCATGGTGTTGCAAGATTGTAGTTTTGGGACTTGTTTGCAAATGCTAGGGGACACTTATTGTGTAACTTTGAACATTTGCTAACTCGGGGGTCTCCAACCTTTTGGACCTCAGGGACCACCAAATCTATAATTTTAAATCCTGTGGACCACTGGGGGGAAAGCTCAGCCACCTTTTGGGCCTATCACTCTGCTTTTGCAAGGCCTCCGGGTGGGAGGCCTGAGACAAAGCGCCTGTGTTCCAGGTACACAGCCTGGAAACTTCTTTTGTGTTCTTTCTCTCAAGAAATTTGCTCAATTTGAGTGAAGGAAAACAAAGACGGGCAGACTGACGGTGGCTTGTTGAAGTTGGTGGGAAAGTTGGTCCCATATTCCAGAGCTGTAGTAGTCACAGGACTTGCCCTTTGGTCATCCCGGATTAACTCCTCCACCCAGGTGCACTGGCGTCAGTGCATCTGGGTGGAGGAGCTGCTGTGGTGGGGCTGAAAATCTCCACCATGGAGGTGGCACGTGCAATGTGCAAAAAGGAGTATGATGGCCCATTTTTTAAAAATATTCATTGCAGATACATTATGACATTGCTTCTAAAGTGATTTTCTACTACACTTTTCTTTCTGCTATTAAACTCAAAAGAGAAGTAACTTGAGCCTTCATCATCTTTCTTATCTATTATGATCTTTTTCTTCTTTAGTTGTTGTTACTTTTTAAATTTAAACTTCCTTAGCATCATTAGAAGGAATGAAATGTTTTCTGTTATTCACACAGATGGATTATACAATTATGCAATCCCATTTGTAAACTTCCAAAGCCTACAGAATTCTTTGTGGGAGCGTCCGTCTTTGTATATCCCATGTGATTAATATAACTCCTTGTGTTTTTTATTTTATTTTACTATTTTCATTAGCATATTTGTCAGCCCATTTTGTTTACAATTGTTATTTTTCAGTCTGGTTTTTTTCTTATTTTTCTTTATTATTAAACTCTTTTTAAAAAAAAATTGCATGACACCTTGTCCTTTAGCTACAGGTACCACTTTGTATCCTAGACTTGTATTCTAAGGATCTTATTTTGTTATTGTTAGAATGCAGGAATATGTTTAATCCCTTATATAAGCAGAATTGATATTTCTTTTATCTTGGTGAAGGTCACATAGACACTGCCAGGCATTTACAAGAAACTGGCTTGTCACAATTATTAATTTCATTTGCAAGCCAAATTGCAAATTCTTCTTGAAGACGAACAGAATATTATAGTATATTGAACATATTTTCTAACACTGAATATTATAGTATATTGAACATATCTTATTTTCTGTATGTATCCCCTTTTAGTATTCTTACCTAAATGGTAAGCAAATTATAGTAAATCCAAAACATGTGCACTGATAACCTGACACATAAAGATTTTCTAGGGCTTTGAAAGAGTCTGCAGGAAATTGTAGATTGAATACTAAAATACTAAAATTTGATTAGGAATTATATCTCTTTATTTTAACAACTTAAAGAGAAACAAAATGAAATTAGGTGTAAAGCTCTTCTAAAAACAGCTGTATACAATATGAGAACTTTCCTACTGAAGCATAAAATATTGAAGCTGTAAAAGTATTTATTTATTTATTTTGTCACAACATTATATATAAATACATATAATGAAAGAAAAATATTTTTTTTAAAAAAAACATATTTTTTCATTGCACTGAAATATTTCTAACACCTTGAAAAATAAAGATTATTCAGGTCATGTTTTGGCAACTGCATTAGTGTCAAATAAATATTTCAGGTCTTTTCAAATTGATGTTCTTTCTGTTACAGATGTGCTGTGTAGTCGCTTCAATATACATGCAGTGTATCAAATTCATAGTCAGTTAAATTTTACTTGTGATACCATTTCTAACAATCCCTGGGGCTGATGCATCTTTGTAATAGAATGCATTTTTGTTCTTGGAAACACTATTTGCAATTTGATAAAGCTTCCGGGGAATTTTTACACTGAGATAAAAAAAAATTCCAAGTATAATGTAAAGTCCCATGCCTTGTACTTGTCTAGATTATTGCAATAATTTAGTAACATCATGTGCAATATACTCCAGTTTGATTGCATGAATTTTCCCCATACTTTTATTCTGTTTTTTCAGATCTGTTCAAGCAAGTTGCTAGTCCCACTGGATTCTGTGATCAACGTCGTCTGGGTCTCCTCCTACATGACTCTATCCAGATTCCAAGGCAGCTGGGAGAAGTTGCTTCTTTTGGTGGCAGTAATATTGAACCCAGTGTTAGGAGTTGTTTTCAGTTTGTAAGTATATATTTTGCTTTTAAAAAAACTCAACATTTTAATAACACACTCAGCACTCAATTGCTTCAAAATTTGACAAATTTGGTATTGGACGCATTTTGAAGCAGAAATTTTGACCCGATACCCAATGGAAGAAAGAACTTGCTGATGTTGACTGCAAAATGACTCGCTATTATTAAGTGTTGTACCTTAGAATTCTTGATGAACGTATCTTTTCTTTTATGTATACTGAGAGCATATGCACCAAGACAAATTCCTTGTGTGTCCAATCACACTTGGCCAATAAAAAAAAATCTATTTCTTCCGGCCAAAGTAGTGGGTCAAGTGGTAAGTTGTGGTTTTCTTGGTACTTGTTGGTTTTAGTATTCGGCACATATTTTGAAACGAATTACCGACAAGGACCAAAGTACCACTGTATGTAGATTTCAAGAGAAACAATTACATGAATATTATTATATTTGGATAAAATGTGACTGCATATTCTTTAACTCTTTCCTTGATTCACTGAAAATGCCATACTAAATTGACACAAAAAATATTCAGACCAGTCTGAAAGTGCTGCTGGAACTAGATCCATCCCATGTTAATATTTATTTCTCCATCTAGAATTCTTATTTATTGGCCAAGTGTGATTGGACAAAAAAGGAATTTTCTTCAGTGCATAAGCTCTCAGTGTACATAAAAGATACAAGTGATAAATCATGATCATAGTCATCATAAATATATTCATCATGAATCATAAGATACAACAGTCATAGGATACTAAATAAGCAATCAAATCTATACAAATAATAGATATTTATCAGCAACAAATCATATTAAATTCAGATTTAAAGCTGTCCGTGGTTAATAAGGCTCCCTTGATTTGTGATCTTATTCAGAGGGAGTCCGCGGACTTTACGGGCATTATGGAGACCTGGTTGGGCACAGAGGGGGGTGTACCCCTGGTTGAACTGTGCCCTCCGGGTTTCCGTGCATTCCATCAGCCGAGGGCCCAAGGTAGGGGTGGAGGGGTGGCGGTTGTGATTAAAGAAAGCCTAGAGCCGAGGAAGTCCACTGTGCCTCAGATAGCTGGTTGTGAATCCCTCCTTGTGAAGTGGGGCCATAGGAATCAGATGGGTCTGTTGATCGCGTACCTGGCTCCTTGCTGCGTGACTACAGCCCTACCTGAGCTGCTGGAGGTGCTTGCCGGGGTAGCGGTTGAGATTCCCAGACTATTGGTCATGGGGGATTTCAACTTGCCATCGGCCGGCTTGTCACCAGTGGTGGTCCAGGAGTTCCAGGCTTCCATGACGGCCTTGGACCTGATTCAAGTAACTGATGGCCCTACACACATTGGGGGAGGCACTCTAGATCTGATTTTTATCTCTGGACAGTGGTTTAATGATCTGGAATTAGGAGATTTAGTGACGGAACCGGTGTCATGGTCAGATCATTTTCTCCTTTGCCTAGACTTTCGGACCGCCGCCCACCACCGCAGGGAGACGGAACCAATACGTTGGTTCCGTCCCAGGCGCCTGATGGACCCTGAGAGGTTCCGGACGGAGCTTGGGCCGTTCCCTGAGGATCTTGCCCACGGCACGACCGAAGAACTAGTTGCGGCCTGGGAGCGGGCCGTGGCTGGGGCTTTGGACCGTGTCGTGCCTTTGCGGCCTCTGACCCGGTGTAGATCTCAATTGGCTCCTTGGTTCTCTGAGGAGCTGAGGGAGATGAAACGCCGGAGAAGACGCCTAGAGAGCACTTGGAGGTCTAGTAGTTCCGAGGCTGATCGGACACTAGTGAGGTCTTTTACTATCTAGTGGCAATGAGGGAGGCGAAACGTTCTTACGTTTCCACCCTCATTGCATCGGCAGATAACCGCCCGGCCGCTCGGTTTCGGGTGACCCGCTCCCTCCTTCATCAGGAGGGGCGGGATGACCCCTTACAGGGACGTGCTGAGGAGTTTAACGGTTATCTATACGATAAAATTGTTCAGCTTCGGGATAGTTTGGACCAAAATTGCGATGATCCAAGTGAGATGACGGAGGTCTTGTTGAGGTGGTTTGGGATGAGTTTGATTCTGTGGCTCTCGAGGACGTGGACAGGTTGCTGGGGAGGTTACATGCAACTACATGTTTACTGGACCCGTGTCCCTCCTGGTTAGTGCTGGCTACACAGGAAGTGACACGAGGCTGGCTCCGGGGAATTATAAATGCTTCGTTGATGGAAGGGGTTTTCCCCACCGCCTTGAAAGAGGCGGTGGTGAGGCCCCTCCTCAAGAAGCCTTCCCTGGATCCAGCTATTTTGGGGAATTACCGTCCAGTCTCCAACCTTCGCTTTGTGTCAAAGGTTGTAGAGAGTGTGGTTGCATGGCAGCTTCCCCAGTATCTGGATGAAGCTGTCTATCTAGACCCGTTCCAGTCCGGCTTCCGGCCTGATCATAGTACGGAGACAGCTTTGGTCGCGTTGGTGGATGACCTCTGGAGGGCCAGGGATAGGGGTTGTTCCTCTGCCCTGGTCCTATTAGATCTCTCAGCGGCTTTTGATACCATCGACCATGGTATCCTGCTGCACCGGTTGGGGGGCTTGGGAGTGGGAGGCACCATTTATCGGTGGTTCTCCTCCTATCTCTCTGACCGGTCGCAGACGGTGTTGACAGGGGGGCAGAGATCGACCGCGAGGCGCCTTACTTGGGTGCCTCAGAGGTCGATTCTCTCGCCTCTCCTGTTCAACATCTATATGAAGCCGCTGGGCGAGGTCATCAGTGGCTTCGGGGTGAGTTACCATCTGTACGCTGATGACATGCAGCTGTACTTCTCCACCCCGGGCCATCCCAACGAAGCTGTCGAAGTGCTGTCCCAGTGTCCCGGTGGAAGCCGTACGCGTCTGGATGGGGAGAAACAGACTCAAGCTCTGTTGTGTCTTGTCCGCTCTCACTGCAGCCGGGGTCTGCTTATCTGCTCCCGAACACGGAGGAATGTATGCCTCCCGGCCCCAGTCCTGGCTCCATGCCCAGACAAGCTGCAGAGGAGGGGGCACCTCCCGGTCCCAGCCCTGGCTCCATGCCCAAGCAGGCTGCAGAGGAGGGAGCATCCCCCGGCCCCAGCCCTGGCTCCATGCCCAGGCAAACGGAGCAGCTAGACCCCTCCCCCTCCTCCACAGCATGTGAGCCTGAGGAAAGTTTACTTCCAACAGCTGATTGGAGTGACCCTCGCATCAGAAGATTGGATAGGCGGAGGCAACAGAAGGAAGGGAGGGGCAGGCCTTAATGAGTGCTGAGTCATGGAGCCACACCCCATGGCCTATATAAAGGATCTGCTTTCTGGCAGTCTCTGAGTCAGGCAAAGTCGAACTTATCTTGCTGAAGCCACTTACTGGTCTCCTGCCTGCTCTGAGGACTTTGCTAGGACTTTGGGCAGAGCTGCAGAGGCAAGCCTGATTCGGATTTCCCTGACCCGGCCGTCAGCGGAGGAGTGGGACACGACAAGCTCAATCCCTCCAAGACGGAGTGGCTGTGGATGTTGGCACCCCGGTAGTCAGCTGCGGTTGTTGGGGGCGAGTTATTGGCCCCAATGGAAAGGGTGCGCAACTTGGATGTCCTCCTGGATGGGCGGCTGTCGTTTGATGATCATTTGGCGGCCGTCTCCAGGAGGGCCTTTTACCAAGTACGCTTGGTCCGCCAGTTGCGCCCCTTCCTTGACCGGGATGCCTTATGCACAGTCACTCACGCTCTTGTCACTTCTCGTTTGGATTATTGCAATGCTCTCTACATGGGGCTGCCCTTGAAGTGCACCCAGAGGCTGCAGCTAGTCCAGAATGCAGCTGCGTGAGTAGTAACGGGAGCCACTCGTTGCTCCCACGTAACACCACTGCTACGCAGTCTGCACTGGCTTCCTGTGGTCTTTCGGGTGCACTTTTAAGATTCTGGTTACCATCTTTAAAGCGCTCCATGGCTTAGGGCCCGGGTACTTACGGGACCGCCTGCTGTTACCGTATGCCTCCCACCGACCCGTACGCTCACACAGAGAGGGTCTTCTCAGGGTGCCGTCCGCCAAACAATGTCGGCTGGCAGCCCCCAGGGGTAGGGCCTTCTCTGTTGGAGCTCCTGCTCTCTGGAACAAACTTCCCCCTGGTTTACGCCAATTGCCTGATCTTCGGACCTTTCGCCGTGAGCTGAAAACGTATTTATTTATTCAAGCAGGACTGGCTTAAAAGTTTTATTAAATTTTTAAATTAAATTAAATTAAAATTTTAAATTTGGGTTTTTTATGTATTTTAGGGTTTTAAATTGTTTTAAATTTTGGCCATGTAAGTTATATGCTTGGTTTTAAGTTTTGTTTTAATGTGTATATTGTGGGGTTTTTACTACGTTGGCTGTACACCGCCCTGAGTCCTTCGGGAGAAGGGCGGTATAAAAATCTAATAAAATAAAATAAAATAAAATAAATAAATAAATTTGAAAACAGAAAAAGTAAGAGATGCATAAGATAAAAGGTTTGATTTGTGAAAATAGCCCATCCCAAACCTGTAAAGCTTTGGCTTCTCTGAAGCAGCAAAGATCTGTCATTACCCTGAAGGCAAACATTGCATTCTGTGGTCAGTAAAAAATAAGAGAGGAGGTAAAGTTGCAGCTTTAAAGAAGAGAATTTCATCTAAAAATCTTTCTTCCACATAACGACTATAAATAAAGGAAATGTGACCTCTAACCATCATTTGAAAGCACCTAAAGTAAGTATTTGAGCTCTTCAATACTCTTGGATTATACTCTTTTATTTGATGTAAAGGAGGTGATCTGAATTCTGGTTTTTCATTTCATGTCCATAGTCTTTTACATGAATAATGTTACCCTCTAATGTGATTTGTTTACCTGGGCAGAAAGAAACAATTATTAATAAAGCAAAGTGGATGGATTTGTAATGTTGCAAATAGAAAAACAGTGAAGACACATTTTATAATACTGTGTTAGAATAGAATAGAATAGAATAGAATAGAATAGAATAGAATAGAATAGAATTTTTTATTGGCCAAGTGTGATTGGACACACAAGGAATTTGTCTTGGTGCATATGCTCTCACTGTACATAAAAGAAAAGATACGTTCATCAAGGTACAACATTTACAACACAATTGATGGTCAGTATATCAATATAAAACATAAGGATTGCCAGCAACAAGTTACAGTCATACAGTCATAAGTGGAAAGAGATTGGTGATGGGAACTATGAAAAAATTAATAGTAGTGCAGATTCAGTAAATAGTTTGACAGTGTTGATGGGATTATTTGTTTAGCAGAGTGATGGCCTTCGGGAAAAAACTGTTCTTGTGTCTAGTTGTTCTGGTGTGCAGTGCTCTATAGCGTCGTTTTGAGGGGTAGGAGTTGAAACAGTTTACGTCCAGGATGCGAGGGGGTCTGTAAATATTTTCACAGCTCTCTTCTTTTTTTTTTTTTTTTTTATAAAAAGTTTTATTTTTACAATCATATCAAATAATTCATCCAATGTACAGTTATATACAATTAGTCGGGCTTGCCCAGTCACCACCCCCCTTTTTAACACTCTTCCCTCTTCTACCTTCTTCTACTTTCCAGACCTTCCTCTCCTTCTCTTATCTACATCCTCTCCTCCCTCCACCCTACACCTTCCTTCTCCCTCTTCTACCCCTCTTCCTTCCTCTTCTCCTCTTTCCTACCTCCTACTCTCTCTTTTCTCCCTCCCCACCGTTCTAAAATGGTAACTGGGCAGACCCGACCCTGCATTAATTATATTTATACATCTTCAATAATCCCTGTACATTAACCATCACTCCATCTCTACCAAACCCCCAATTCCCTCCCCTTACCCCCACCCCCACCCTGACTTCCCAGAACAAAATGCAGGGTATCAAAACTAACAATCATAATCTAAAATAATTCCTAAATTATAATCTCTAGTCACACCACACTTAGTCACACTCTCAATTCCCCTCTCCTTCAAAAATATATCTAATACAAAATATTTCCTAAATTTACTCATATGCTATTCGGTATTTTTTTATCTGATACTTATTTTGAATATAATCAATCCACATTTTCCATTCTAAAATATATTTTTCTAGTGTATAGTCTTTCAAGTAAGCGGAGATTTTTGCCATCTCTGCCAGATTTGATACTTTGTCCATTCTTCAATTGTAGGTAATTCTTCCTTCTTCCAATACTGAGCAATCAAAAGTCTTGCGGCTGTTATTAAGTTCAAAATCAATTTAGTCTCTATAGCTGTACAATCCATAATTATTCCTAGTAAAAAGAACTGCGGGGTAAACTTAATCTTTTTCAAAATATTCTACATGATCCACCATACTTTAATCCAAAATGCTTTAACTTTTTTACAAGTCCACCATATATGGTAATAAGTGGCATCTTCACAATCACATCTCCAACATTTAGCCTGTACATTAGGATACATACATGACAATTTTTTGGGGTCTAAATGCCATCTATAAAACATCTTATAAAAATTTTCTCTCATATTTTGCGCTTGTGTAAATTTAACATTCCTCACCCAAATTCTTTCCCAAGTTTCCAACATTATTGGTTGCTGAAAATTTTGTGCCCACTTAATCATACAATCCTTAACTAGTTCGGACTCTGAGTCTATTTCTACTAATACATTATACAACCTCTTAATATGCTGTTGGCCTTGATCTCTCATTTGTTTTAACAAATTATCCTCAGTTTGCTTAACACCTATTTTTTGATCTAATTTCCATCTAGCTTGTAATTGTCCATATTGGAACCATGTATAATTTTTCCCTTCTTCCCCCATCTTTTCTCTGGATTTTAATTGTAATTCCCCCTTTTCCATACAAAGAAGTTCTTTATAGGTAACTACCTCCATCTTTTGATATATATTTATATTTTCTATCATGTGTCTCGGGATTGCCCATATTGGAATCTTTCCATCTAATTATATTGATATTTCCTCCAAACCCTCAATAATGCATTTCTAATTATATTATTTTTAAATATTTTATCTACTTTCTTATCATATAATAAATAGGCATGCCACCCATATAACAAACCATAACCTTCTATATTCAAAACTCTTTCCTCAGTTAAATTAATCCAATCAGTAATTAATGATAAAACAACTGCTTCATAATACAATTTTAAATTAGGCATTTTAAGACCCCCTTTCCTTGTATCCTGCATTATTTTTAATTTTATTCTTGGTTTTTTGCCCATCCATACAAAGTTATTAATCCCCTTTTGCCATTCCTGTAATTTAATATCATTCTTAAGCACCGGTATCATTTGAAATAAAAATAGAAACCTGGGCAAAACATTCATTTTTATAGCGCTATTCTTCCCAACAAGGATAATTGTAACTTCTTCCAACTCTCCATTTCTTTCCATACCTTCTGCCACAATACCTCATAATTATTTTTGTATAATTTAACATTTGAAGCTGTAATATATATTCCTAAATATTTAACCTTTTAACGATTTCAAAACCTGTAGTTCTTTCTAACTCTTCTTTGTTGTATATTCATATTTTTAGTTATCATCTTTGTCTTTTGCTGATTCACCTTAAATCCAGATACTTTACCATACTGACCAATTATATCTTTTAAACCAGTTACTGAGTATATTGGTTGAGATACAGTAACAACCAGGTCATCTGCAAAAGCTCTTAATCTATAATCTTGATGTTTAACTCTAATTCCCCTTTATTTGATCGGAACCACGTATTTTATTCAAAAGAATTTCTAAAGTTAAAATAAAAGTAATGGAGACAGGGACATCCCTGTCTCGTCCCTTTCCCAATTTTAAAAGTTTCTGTTAACCCACCATTTACTATTATTTGTGCTGTTTGCTTCTGATATATTGCTTTAATTGCATGGATAAAATAATCCCCAAATTGCATTTTTTCTATTACTTTAAACAGAAACTGCCAATCCAATCTATCAAAAGCTTTTTCAGCATCAAAAAAAAAAGCCGCTGAGATTTGGTTGTTTCGTTCCAAATATTCAAGTAAATTTACAATTTGCCTCACATTATATCTCATCTGCCTACCCTTAATAAATCCTGACTGATCATTATGAATTATTTGATTCATCACTGGCATTAATCTATTAGCAAGTATCTTGGCAAATATCTTATAATCAGTATTTAAAAGTGATATAGGCCTATAATTCTCTGCTTTAATACCATCTCGATCTTCCTTCGGTATTAACGAAATAAAGGCTGTCCTCCATGAAGGGGGAACATCTCCTCCCATTTGAATTTTATTAAATAACTCTTTAAGTGGTTCAACCATCTCATTTTGTAAATTTTTATAATAAACAGCTCTCTTCTTGATTCGTGCAGTATACAGGTCCTCAATGGAAGGCAGGTTGGTAGCAATTATTTTTTCTGCAGTTCTAATTATCCTCTGAAGTCTGTGTTTTTCTTGTTGGGTTGCAGAACCGAACCAGACAGTTATAGAGGTGCAAATGACAGACTCAGTAATTCCTCTGTAGAACTGAATCAGCAGCTCCTTGGGCAGTTTGAGTTTACTGAGTTGGCGCAGAAAGAACATTCTTTGTTGTCCTTTTTTAATGATGTTTTTGATGTTAGCTGTCCATTTTAGATCTTGTGATATGATAGAACCTAGAAATTTGAAGGTTTCTACTGTTGATACTGTGTTGTCTAGTATTGTGAGAGGTGGAAGTATGGAAGGGTTTCTCCTAAAGTCTACCACCATTTCTACGGTTTTGAGTGTGTTCAATTCCAGATTGTTTTGGTTGCACCACAAGGCTAATTGTTCGACCTCTTGTCTATATGCGGATTCATCATTGTCTCGAATGAGACCAATCACTGTTGTGTCATCTGCAAACTTCAGTAGCTTAACAGATGGATCATTGGAGATGCAGTCATTGGTATACAGAGAGAAGAGAAGTGGGGAGAGCACACAGCCTTGGGGGGCCCCTGTGCTAATTGTACAGGTATTTGATGTGATCTTGCTTAGCTTCACCTGCTGCTTCCTGTTTGTTAGGAAGCTTGTGATCCACTTACAAGTCTGTTCCGGTACCTGTAGCTGGTTTAGCTTAGTTAGAAGAATGTCTGGAATGATGGTATTGAATGCTGAACTAAAGTCTACAAAAAGGACCCTTGCATAGGTCTTTGGAGACTCAAGATGTTGTAGGATGTAGTGCAGAGCCATATTAACAGCATCATCTGTTGATCTATTTGCTCGGTATGCAAATTGCAAGGGGTCTAAGAGCGGATCCGTGATGGTTTTCAAGTAGGAAAGCACTAGCCTTTCAAAGGTTTTCATGACTACAGATGTTAAAGCAACTGGTCTGTAGTCATTCAGTTCCTTGATGGTGGGCTTCTTCGGCACTGGGATGATGGTAGAGCGTTTGAAGCAAGAAGGAACATAGCACATCTCTAGTGATTTATTGAAAATATGGGTGAAAAGGGGGGCCAATTGGTCAGCACAGACTTTTAAGCAAGAAGGAGTTATCTTGTCTGGGCCTGGAGCTTTTCCTGGCTTTTGTCTGTGAAATAGGTCCTGCACTTCCTTTTCTGTGATCACTAGGGGTTGTGAACCCAATGAAATGGGGTCAGTTGTAGGAGGCTTGGCTGTTGTTGGTGTGTCTGAGATGGGGGTTGTGGAGATAGGTGGCTGTAGTTTCCTTTCAAACCTGCAGTAAAACTCATTCAGGTCATCTGCCAGTTGTTGATTACCTTCAGCCTGGGAAGGAGGTTTGCCATAGCCGGTGATATTTTTAAGAGTTTTCCACATGTTTGCTGGTTCATTTGCTGAAAACTGATTCTTTAGCTTTTCAGAGTAGCTTCTTTTTGCTGCTCTGATCTCCCTTGTTAGTGCATTTCTGGCCTGATTGTACAGCATTTTATCACCTTTTCTGTAGGCTTCCTCTTTGGAATGTCGTAGCTGCTTAAGTTTAGGTGTAAACCAAGGTTTGTTGTTACTGTATATTCGCAAGTTCCTTGTAGGTACACATAGGTCTTCACAGAAGCTGACATATGATGTTACAGTATCTGTGAGTTCATCCAGGTCTGCAGAGGTATCTTTAAAAATATTCCAATCAGTGCAGTCAAAACATGCCTGTAGCTTTAATTTTGATTCCTCCGTCCAGGTCTTCACTGATTTAATTATTGGTTTTGTGGTTTTAAATCTTTGCAGGTACAAGGTGAATCATGCAATGATCAGAGTGTCCTACAGCTGCACGTGATAAAGACCGATAAGCATCTTTTAGTGTTGTGTAGCAATGGTCTAGAGTATTCTTGCCTCTGGTGGGACAATTGACATGCTGAAAGTATTTTGGTAGCTCTTTCCTTAAGTTTGCCTTGTTTAGATCTCCCAAAACAATGACCAGTGAATCAGGGTGTTTGACTTCAGCCTCCATGATTTCGTCAGCTAGAGTTCGTAATGCCTTGTTTACACAGTCTTGTGGTGGGACATAAACAGCAATTAGAAGTAGTGAGGAAAATTCACGAGGCGAATAGTAAGGTTTGCAGTTGATAATTTAAGTCTCTAAATTGTTGTCACAGAATTTGTAAATTATTTTAAAATCTTGACACCAGTTTCTGTTAATATATAGGCATAAGCCTCCTCCTTTCTTTTTACCAGATGTTTCTGGAATACTGTCTGATCGTTCAATCTGAAACCCTGGAATGTTCAGGCTGCTATTTTCAATTGATTCATTTAACCAGGTTTCAGAGAAGCATAGGATTGTTGAATTGCGAAAATCAGAATAGTATTTTTTTAAGAAGAATATTTATCCATCTTATTTGTAAATGAGTGTATATTTGTTAGGAAAATTGAAGGCAGAGGAGTTTTAATGTGATTTCTTAGTCTGATTAAGATCCCAGATCGTTTACCTCTCTTTTTTCTCTTCCGTCGTTTGGTTTTTTTAGTAGTCCATGGCTCCGTGGGAATTGCCTCCTCCTGTTTTAGAATCTCCTCCGTGTTTGTAAATACAGGCGGGGGTGAGATCAAAGAAAGCTGCTCCTTAAAGAAATGTTGCTTAATTTTTAGCAGATGGTCTTGTGAGTAGGAAATCCGTAGTGAGTCACAGAGAACAATTAGAAATAAAGAAACAATTAGAGAGCATTTCACCGAGGCAGCCTTCGTCGGCGCCATCTTGGTAAATCAAGGTTATGAGTGAATCAAGCAGAAGTTTGTATTTTCTTAGCTAATAGTCAATGTAGTACTGTAGTAATGGTAGTAAAGTTCAGATGAGAATAAAATAGCTTAATAAGTGAAGAACCAGAATTAGCATTTTGAACAAGAATTGAAAAGCTTGATTTACTCTTAGTCTTTTTTTTATTTCAAAGGAGACAATAGATAAGTGATAAATGCGAAGCATAGTGTAAAACATTAGCTATCTCTTCTTCTAAATTCCTGTTTCAACATGTTGTGCATGATAAAAGCCTTGCTTGAATGAATCAGTGCGTATTTCAAAAGCTATAAAGATCATGAATAGCCATTGAGATCTTATGACTATAGGCGTCTGGGAGTTCACAAAATTTTATTGATCAGTTTTCTTGCCATTTGAGATCCCATTAATATGCTTTTTAAATTAACCCATTCTGTTGTATGTTGAAAAAGGTAACAGGGTAGTTGTTTATAACTTTAAATTTTGTATATTCAATTTCTGTTTTATTTTACTCAGGTTAAAATAAAGCTAATAAAGCTTATTGTCAGGGCTGCCTCCATCCGATTCCTAGGAAAGAAAAACATTTGGCTTTATAGATTCAAAGGTACTTTTACTAGGAGAGAACTGAATACAAGTTTCAGGCAAGATCTGACGCAAAGATGCATGATGCAGCAACTTGAAACAAACTGTAAAGGCCAATCTCACTAGTGGGTAGGCAATTAGAGGGCAAGAACCGGCCAGGAAATGTTTTGAGAAAGTCTTTGATTCAAGTACATCGTCTCTGGCTGCTGCATACCAAAGCTAGAAGAAATGACCTTGGAGAGATAAGCAAAGCACAGATCATAGTTACAAAGCGGCAAAGAAAAATTCTCCATGGACCCCTCCTCCCATTTTCATGGCAGCAAGTAGCAGGCTGCCTGACATTCAGCCCCATGTAACAGAGGCTTTAGCCACATATATAAAATTAATACAACTAAAACAAACAACACATCACAGTAAGGACAGTGATTCATTCAGGGTTTGTCAGGGTAGTTTCTATGAAAGATCTGGAGGAGTTTAGTGCCTGGATATGTTTGGCATCCACCCATTCGGACAGTGCAGGGGGAAAATGTTTCCAGTCAGTGAGGTATTAGACCTTAGCTCTATGTTTCCTGGAATCCAGAATTTCTTTAATTTCAAAATACTGCTCTCCTTTGATTAGAGTGGGCACAAGAGGGGTGTTAAGGTGCAGGGCAAAAGGGTGACAGAGTTTCAGGTTTCAATAAACTGGAGTGAAACGCAGGATGAATAAGTTTAAGATTCTTGGACAACTCTAGTTGTACAGTGACTGGGTTAATTACGTTAACAATTGGGAATGGCCCCCATATTTAGATTCCAGGTTTTTTTATTTTTGGGTGAATTGTAAGTACTTCGTGGAGAGGTAAACTCTATCACCTACTTTAAAATCTTTTGGCTTTACATGTTTTTTGTCAGCTTGTTTCTTACGTGCCTCCTCCAGTGCCTTATGGGCTATTGGCCAAATGTTTTGCAGTTGTGCTATCTACTTCACTAAGGAGAATACATGTGGTTTCTCTTGAGGCAGCTCCTAGCATAGCTACAACGTCTTGTCTGGATGATGCCTTAAATGGGGTGAACCCTGTGCTACTATGCACAGAATTGTTATATGCTACCTTTGCAAAAGGCAAAAGGTCAGCTCAATTGTCTTGTTGGTAATTAATGTAGTACCTGAGGTACTGTTCCATGACTGAGTTGGTTCTCTCACACGCTCCATTAGTTTGGGGGTGATGGGAGGAACTCAAGCCCTGGGCAGTTCCCAGCAGCTTCAAAAATTCCTGCCAAAACTGTAATGTAAATTGCACTCCTCTATCTGAAATAATGCGCTCAGGCACACCATGCAACCAATACATTGGTTGTACGAAAAGTTTAGCATCTTTGCAGAAGGAATCCTGGGGTAGGGAACAAAGTGCATCTGTTTAAAAAGAAAAAAGATCAGTAATAACCCAAAGAACAGTATTCTCCCCATTTCAGGCAATTCCATAATAAAGTCCATAGATTTTCTCTCCATGGTATCTGTGGGCTGGCCACAGTCTGTAAAGGCCCTGTGGGCTTCCCTGGTGGTCTCTTCACTGCTGCACAAATTGGAAAGCTGGCTACATAGTTTTCAATGTCTTTCTTCAAGGAAGGCTGCCAAAACTGCCTCTTAACCAAGTGCCGGATTTTTACAAATCTAAAATGTTCTGCTGACTTAGAATCATGAGCATCTTTTAAAATGGTGCTCCTAAAGGTTGAGGGGCACATATAATTTGGCTCTGACCCAAACCAGTCCATCGTGCATGGTGCAGTCATTTTTATGAGTAGTAAGCCATTCATCAACCTTTAGTGCTTCTTTAAGCTTGTCACACAGTTCATTTGGAATCTCAGGCTCCTTCTTCCCCTGAGCTCTAGTGGTTATTGGGGCTGTTAGCTGCTTTAAGGGAATAACAGGTCGGACCACTTCATTTTTAATACTGCTATATTAGGGCAACCTAGACAAAGCATCTGCCATAAAATCTACCCACCCCTGGGATATAACGCAGGGTAAAATTGAACCAATTAAAGTAATGAGACCAACGGAATTTTTTAGGGGACAACTTGCTCAGAGTTTTAGGGCTTCCAGATTTTTATGTGATACTCTTGCATGTAGTTCCAGACTTGCACCAGGAAGAACTCTAGTTGCTCAGGATCTCCCCCATACTTCATCCCCCAGGGGTGGGACCTTTGGGGTGCGGTGCCTTTGAGGAGCAGTCTCCGGAGGTGGAGTGGCTTGCGCAGCAGCCACTGCCAGAAGTGGCATCACTTTGCTGGCACCAGTTCAGGTAGAGCAGGTGCGACTCCCACTGTAGTAGCTTCATCCATGGTCTGGGCTGGAGTTACCAGGAACTTTGGGTAGCCAACTGTATGAGAGTTTCCTGGGCTCTTCAACTCCCCCTAATCTGTTGTATCAGGAACAGAAAGATTGGTTAGTAGTTGATACGAAGTATTCCTCTTTTCTCCTTTTGATGTCTCAGTCATGATTGATAAGTTTAGTTTATGACAGTTTGACATTTTGGTTGAGTAAAGGATTAGTGGCAAAACAGCAGCATAATATTTTACTGATTCTACTTAGTTATTGTCTAGGTAATTTAGAACCCAATAAGTTCTAGAAAATATATAAGACAATAGTTTTCAAAACCTGATTTTGTTAAACTACTGTGAGGAATCAATTTATGGAAGATCTTTGGACTTTTCATAGTCTTACCAAGATCAATCAGTGAAAGGTATGAGGGGCAGTAGACTAAGTCAGATAACATAGATAAGACATAATACCCAGTGGTGGGATTCAGCTAGTTCGCACCACTTCGGGAGAACTGGTTGTTAACTTCCTGAGCAGTTTGGTGAACTGGTTGTTAGAAGAAATCATTAGGGCAGAGAACCAGTTGTTAAATTATTTGAATCCCACCACTGATAATACCCATGGGAAGTGTCTTCATTATATTGAAAATATGGTCCCTTGAAACCATGCTAGTGAATTGCTTTTGATCTGTTTCTTCATAATGAGGAGTCACTGGTTATCTGTATGAATACCATTTATTAGTTTTAAGTCATTCCAGTCACACCTTTTCTTAGAAATGAGCAGTCTTGTTCTTGTCCTAAAGTAATTTGATTTGCATAGGTGATTTAGAATATAGTTCATAATGTTCCTTGGTAGACTAGGAGAGATAATGGAAATAGGTTTTCTATAGTTGTATTGACTATTACTTCCATGAGTAATTATTTATTTTTTTGCTTGGTCTTACTAGCTTGGTCTGAATCCCTACTAAGACTGAAGAAACTTTCAATATTCCACTTTTAATAAGCCCATCCTCCTTTAAAACCATCTAATTTTAATTGTAAGAAAATTATTTCTAGATGATTTATTTGCTCTGAGTTATGTCACTTCATCAGTTTTTTGCTGCTTTTATTTTTATAGCATCTTTTCCTGCTATGTTTAATAATATTTGTTCAGATATTATCTTCGGGTAAAATCTATTCATTATATAGCTGCACAATCTAAAATAGCTATGCTCTATATATTTGGACTGAAGGTTTGCTGTTCCTGGTCATTAAGCTTTTTTTATTCCTTCTTTTGAAATTGCTATTTTAAGCATCCTGACTAACCCATACATGTCTTTTTACTGCACTAACAGAAAAAGATGAAATAAAAATGTCCCTAATCTTTCTTTGAAATGTACCTTGTTGAGAGTTCTGGGAACAGAAGCCTTGCTCTGTCAGCAAGTATGTACTGTATTCACAACATTGGTTTTTGTAATATTATCTTCAGTGCAGAAAAGTAACTTTGTTATTCAAAGGAATTAGGTACTTTTAGAAAAAACTTTAAATGTTGAAGTCATTTTTCTCTTGAAGATAAGTCTCTCCACACCATATGCTGGATGTTACAAATACTGAAAAACAATCCATATATAGTATAAAATTAGATTGTTTATATAGTCCTGTTATTGGCCTCAAAGCTGAACAGTTGAAATCGGGGGAAAAAACCCAAGTAACTAAAATGTGCATATGTTACACAAATTGCCATTGTGTTTCATATTATTGCACACTCAGATAAATACTCTTCAAATCTGTTTGAGTTCTTCAAAGGTGAAATAGACATTTTGATAAGTCTTATTTTTATTATCAGATTTTAGAATATAAGGAAAAATATTGGATTGTTATTTAACTTTGTTGGGGAGTAAGCATATTTTCTCTATCACAATTGCAAAGTAATAGGTCAGTAAAGTGGTAGGAACACCTTCAGTTCCCTTATAAAGCCCTGAGCTTGTTTGGATTTAGAGATATTTTTTTTTGAAAAAAGTTTTTTTTATTTTTTGAAATCAAACCACATACAAATCATTTTTTGAACAAGATATCAGTCAGGTACATAATTAAACCCAATTCAGTTTTCACCCCCTCATTGTATAGTTTATCCAATGTATTTCCCTTTCCCTCTTAAAATTTTATTATTTGCATATTTCTATCATAAAATCTGTTCTATCCCTCTATCCTGAAATTAACATTTAAAACAAGTCTAGTCCCCACATTTTTCACCCCCTTTCTTATCCCTCCCTTCTTTATTAAAAATATATATTCCCACCACAAGTTTCTTTCTTTTCATTCTTTATAATCACTATCTATAATCCTTACATTTCACAAAACAAAACAATAATTATCCCTATTTTTATCAAAGACAGACCAATAATAAAAAGAAAAAAAGAACAAGGTAATATCTATAAAAATCTCTCCTACATTTAGTTCTCACCTTTTAATTTCAAAAACATCTCCCATCACTTATTATTTCATAAACCAATACCAAAAAAAGTAAAATAAGACAAAATAGAGTGTACAAAATTCTGTCATACATTTAGTTCTCACCTTTCAATTTCAAAAAGGTCTCCCATCACTTCTTATTTCATCCTTAATCTTTAAAGAAATCAATGTGCTTTCATATTTCAATAAATTCCATTCATATTTGTAACTTCCTGCCATTCTTATTCGATAACAATCAACATTATCTATTCTTAATAAAAGAGCAAGATAAAAAGGAGCAAACATTTCTCATTTCTCAAAAAGTTTCATGCTTGTATTTGTATGTTCTATTAGAAGTTGTTATCTCAAACTATTTCAGGTTTTAGGTATCATTCCAATTACTTCCTTTCGGTTTCACTTCCTATCTAATTTAACCGCTATTTCACATTTTTTTTCCTTAAAAGCTTGTTGCCAAATTCAATCAAAGTGCCTCTTCAATTTCTCTTCTTTAACCTCCTGCCCATTCTTTGTGGCCATCCCGACTTTAGGCAGCTGGTGATGGCTGCGGTCCTCATCGCAGAGTCGAAGGACAATGGCCAATGTTACAGGGAATTTGCAACTTCCCTGTTCACGCCAGAGGCTCCTTCTTTCTTCACTGTCCCTGCAAGACAGCTATGGTCCATAGCAGACCCCCATACGATGGGATCTTTGGCGCTCACCCCGGAGCTCTCGGTGTTTGCGTCCGTATCATCGCGACGCTGGCCACACACCCCCTCTTTCCCTCATTTAGAGATTTTTAAAAGATTATATAATAGGATCTCAGAGACAATCAGGAACTATTTTTTCTGTATTGTTTGATATTGAAAAGCTTTTGTTAATATGGCTTTAAATCTTCTTATAATATACTTGATTATTTTTATTTGGTAGAGATTGTACATCATTAACATAGAATGGTTAAGATCATAACTGCCCAGAGTATTAGAAATTAGTGATATTGAAATTCCGAGGAGAACTGGTAGGCTGACCTTTGTTGGATCTGATTAATTGAAGGTGTCAGCCCACTCTAGTACTGCTCGGACTTTGGCAGGGTCCATCTCCAAGCCATCAGAGGAAATACGGTATCCCAGATAGTCGATTTTTGATTGGTGGAATTCACATTTTGACAATTTTGCATAAAGTTCAGCGGCCAGCAATTTTTAAAGTACTGCTCTTACTAGCTTCACATGCTCCTCCATGGTTTCAGTGTAGATAAGTATGTCATCAAGATAAACAAGAACCCCTTTAAACAAGTGTTCATGGAGAACCTCATTTATTAGTTGCATGAAAACTGCTGGGGCCCCTTGCAACCCAAATGGTAAGACTCGGAATTGAAAGCAACCAAGGGGACAATTGAACGCCATTTTCTATTCATCCCCTTCCTTTATGCGTACTCTGTAATACGCTTCTCGTAAGTCCAGTTTAGTAAAGAACTTTCCGTTGGCCAAGTGGGCGAGCATGTCTTTCATAAGAGGCATGGGGTATACATTTTCCACGCACACACAGTTCAGATTTCTATAGTCAACTATCAAGCGAAAGGTGCCATCTTTCTTTTCCCGGAACATGACTGGGGCTGCAACCCGAGGCCTAGCCGGTTGAATGAATCCTCGTTCTAAATTTTTATCTATGAAGTTCCATAATTCCCCTAATTCTTTTTGGGTCATGGGGTAAGATTTTGGTTTCGGGAGTTTCACTCCTGGTAGAATGTCTATTGCACAGTCTGTGGGCCTATGGGGAGGCAGTACGTCAGAGGCCTTTTCACTAAAAACCTCTCGTAGGTCCCAGTACTCTTTAGGAATTTTTTCCTCCCCCTCTAGGCGCTAGTTTCTCAGGGCAATCAGGATCAGGGGTTTTTAAAATTATATTCTTCTTCTTTAGTGCCTTTGTGCGGAGTCGCACCACCCCTGTTCTCCAGTTTATTTTAGGGTTCCATTTTCGGAGCCACGAGAGACCCAGCACGAGAGGTTGGTCCATCCCTGGAGCAACTATGAAGTTTATGATTTCTTTATGGTCATCTATGGTCATCTCTATGGGCTCTGTCACAAAGTGGGCTGGGCCTCCCCCCCGCTATCGATCCATCTAGTTGGCAGAAGGCTATGGGCCTGCTTAATGTTTTTAGTCTCAGTTCCATTCTCTCCACCACCTCGGGGCTTAAGATACATCGGGTACACCCAGAGTCTAGGAGGGCTAGCATTTCCCCTTGCATTCCTGAGGATGGGATATGCAGTTGTACAGGAACGGTAAGGGGCCCCCCTTTCCAACTCACCAAAAGGTCCTCATCCGATTCCGAAGATGGCTCGGTGTCATCTGACCCGGTCAGAGTCCCAACTTCCTTCTCGATGGGAGGAGCGTACTTTGCGTCATCTGTTCCCCTCTTTGCGACCTCTCGCGATTTTGGTTCCACCTGTGCCGTTGGTTTTTTGCCACTAGGGGTCGCCTTCGGCGGCAGCTTTGCCCAACAATCAGCGGCTCGGTGGCCTTCTTTTCCACATCTGAAACAGCCTGTGGGTTTCTTCTTCCCACTCTCCACTGCAACAGAATCCTTGGTTGGTTCCCTCTGGAATTGAGGTTGAGTTTGCCTCCAACTACGATCGCTTCGCAGGCGGTCCTTGGCTAGGTCTATCTCCATTTCTGCTGCCAGGGTGTACCAGCCATGCAGGGTAGTCGGGGATGCTCGGGCTCTACATAATTTATATAATTCTCCGTTTAGGCCGTCTTTATATAAGTCCAAAAGAGCCACTTCCGACCATCCTCTCATGAGAGGTACCAGATCGCTGAACTCTTGGTTGTAGTCGGTCACTGGTCTCCTCCCTTGTCTGATGGACCTCATGCGAATCTTGGCCTTTTGTTCTGCCAAGGGGTCCTCAAATCTCATTCTCAGGGCGGCCATAAAATGATGGTAGTTCCTTAGGAGAGGGGAATCCTCTTGGTATAAAGTCACGTACCAGGAAGCCGCCCTACCGCTCAAGACTTGAGTCACGCTTCTTACTCTAGAGGCTTCTGACAGATAATCTTCCCCCCATTCTTGCATGTGGCTATCCACCATAGCCTGGAATAAGCCTAATTCTTTGGGGTCCCCATCAAACTTTCTGGGAATTGGTGGAATTTTAGGTTTTTTTCTTCTGCCAGGCAACATTTGTGGAGTGGGGACCCCCTGACCCGTGGCCATATCTGCAGCTCTTGGAGAACGCAGCTCAGGCTCTCAGTCCTCCTGAATCTCTCTGGTGTATGCCGCATCACCGGTGGCCATTGAAATTTCTGTTTCCACCTCTTCCCTCTCCCCCCAGGGCGTTTGGGTGGGGTTTTCATACCTTTCACGATATCTCTGTCGCTCTTTCGCCTCACGATACAGTCTCACAGCTTCTGCAATCTGTAACTGATCTTTGATTTGCTGCTCTTGTTGCCAAGCAGAGAGTTTTCTTTGTTGTTTACGTCTAGTAACTCCGGATTGTGGTTCCCCTGGGTCTGGAAAACTTTTAAAATCCAGTTTGGCCTTCTCTTGTTTTTCCTCTAGTTGTAATTTCTCCAGCCACTCTGCAGAAATTCCTGCACTGAGCCCTTCCCAACAAGATGGCCTTTTGAAATCTTATGATAAAAAAAAGACCTGCTGAAATTTGAATAAAAGAATAGCAATTTTATTCACCTAGAAGATTGTCTTATAAATTAAAAACAACTACAGATGGGCAAATTAATGTTTTACCTTTTATTATTCTGTCAGCACTTTACTAAAGTATTGCAATACAGCATTCATATTTTTGACAGACGTGGAAAGTTGTTAGTCTACTACTATATGGATATAAGCCTGAGAGCAGCACAGAGAGCAGTGGGGAAAGCGACAGTGGAACAATGGTGGAATAGGAGGCTGTAGTTGGCGATGGAGCATTGCAGCACAGTGGACCAGTGACTGCAAACAGCAACAGAACAGTGTGGTAGACCAACAGACACAGGGGCAATGATGTGAACTGAGAAAAGCAGGGACAGCTGAATATCCAATAGTGGCAGGCGAAAAGCAAGTAGGAAGAGAGAATAAAAAGATAGCAACTACAGAGCACAGGACAAAAAAAATCAGAGCCAAGTAGACAATAGCAAGCACGGAACATATGAAGGTAGAGAAAAAAGGAACAAATAAAGCTCACAAGAAGGCAGGGAGGAAAGGGATAATTATAGAATATTCCATTACAGAGTAAGAACAAACCTTGCATTTAAGCCCCATTTAACACTGAAAATTTTAATTTGACATTTTAAATGAACTGTTAGAATTTTAAATTTTAAACTAGACATTTCCCCCTAAATTTTGAAATTTTAAATGATCTGTTAGAATATCAAATCTATAAATTAGACATTTTCCCTTTTAAAAATCTGTGGTAAAACCTACATTTTACACACACAAAAAAAATCCAATCATGGAAAAAGAAACTGATTGTAAGGACTTGCCTCTCCTCTCTTCTCAAGAAAGCAGAACTCTTGAAGCAAGTAGCATTTCAAATGGAAACTTTTATTGGGAGATAGTGATAGCAAGAAGAGTAAGACGGGATCTGAAATTCCCGCTCAGAACTGTTAGATTAAATGTTGCAAAAAACCCCACCCTGAGGTTGTGAGAACTCGAGCTGAGAAGGTGATAAATTGTTCTCAAGTGCCGCTTTGGCTGTTCCTTCGAAGTTGAGACAAAACAGATGACCCCAGGCCTGTCCTTCCCCCTCCCTTTCCCAAGAAGAAACAGGAAAAGTTTTTTAAAAAGCATCCTGGTCCTCCCTGCCAAAATGACAATGTCCTGATAGGGATATATGGGGACCTGACACTGATGCTATTGTGATCTGCAAAGCATGTTCCATGTATACGCTTATGCCCATAGAAAACCCAAACTATGTACCAAATGTAAACTAACTGAGTTACTAGAAGAAAAAGTAAAGGGCCTAGAGGAAACTCTAACCACTCTGAAACTCAACCTACAAAATGAAAAACCCCAAACCTTGCAAGAAGAATATGCCCAAATTAAACATAATGATCAATTTCTAAAATAATTGAGCCTTTAGAAGAAGATAGATGGGAACATGTCACTCATAGAAAAAAACCCAAACCTAGTACAAAACCCCTGTCCCACCCAACCCACTCTGAGGCAGCCCCACTGGTGCTGAGCAGTTGATTTCATGGACTCTCAGTAGAAGAAAACATGCAGACATCTAGAAAAGCATCATCAAATGTCCCTAAAAAATAGCATCATCAAATTCTTCTGTGACAGGTAGAAAAATACCGCAAACCTCCTTAGAAAAAAAAAGGCTGTTGGTAATAGGAGATTCAATTCTCAAGGGAACAGAACCAGCCATCTGTAGACCAGACAATCCATGTTGTCTCCTTAGAGCAAAAATCAAAGATGTGGCTGAGAACCTAAACAAAATAATAAAACCCACAGATTACTACTCTTTTCTACTACTACACATAGAGGTGAATGACATGAAAATGGACCTGAAACAGTATTGAGTGATTACAAGCAGCTAACCAAGAAAGTTAAGGAGTTGGGTACACAAGTAGTTTTTTCATCTTTACTGCCAACAAAAGATCAACATCCAGTAAGAGAACAAAGGGTTCTAGAAGTGAACCACTGGCTAAAGGGTTGGTGTTGCCAAAAGAACTTTGGATTCCTGGACCATGCTGTGCACTACCTGCATGATGGGCTTTTGGCAAGGGATGGCTGCATCTCACAAAAACTGGGAAGAATGTTTCAAAAAATGACTGGCTCAACTTATCAGGAGGGCTTTAAACTAAAGTTGAGGGGGGAGATTGGTCAATCTTTAGGATCCCCAGGATCTAATTCCAAGCAAAAACTCCTAGAAAACAAATCAAATAATGATGTAAGGAGGGATGGAAAGAAAGACAAACACAAATACCAAATAGGAGACATAGGAAGCCTACCCAGAGTCAGACATAAAGATATCAAATGCTTACATACAAATGCAGAAAGTCTGGTGAACATAAAGGGTGAACTTGAATTATTAATACATGAAGGTAAATATGATATCGTTGGAATCACTGAAAATTGGGATGAAACCCGTGACTGAAACATACTGGTAGAAGGATACAAACTGTACAAAAAACCAGACCCCATAAAAGAGGGAATGGAATGGAATGGAATGGGAATGGAATGGAATGGAATTTTTTTATTGGCCAAGTGTGATTGGACACACAAGGAATTTGTCTTGGTTCATATGCTCTCTGTGCACATAATAAAAGATATGTTCATCAACAATTCTAAGGTACAACACTTAATGATAGTCATAGGGTACAAATAAGCAGGAAACAATCGAAATCAATATAAATCGTAAGGATACAAGCAACAAAGTTACAGTAACACAGTCATAAGTGGAAGGAGATGGGTGATGGGAATGATGAGAAGATTAATAGTAGTGCACATTTAATAATAGTTTGACAGTGTTGATGGAATTATTTGTTTAGCAGAGTGATGGCATTCAGGAAGAAACTGTTCTTGTGTCTAGTTGTTCTGGTGTGCAGTGCTCTATAATGTCATTTTGAGGGTAGGAGTTGAAACAGTTTATGTCCAGGATGTGAGGAATCTGTAAATATTTTCACAGCCCTCTTTTTGACTCGTATAGTATACAGGTTCTCAATGGAAGGCAGGTTGGTAGCAATTGTTTTTTCTGCAGTTCTAATTATCCCCTGAAGTCTGTGTCTTTCTTGTTGGGTTGCAGAACCAAACCAGACCGTTATAGAGGTGCATGCAGATGACAGACTCAGTAATTCCTCTGTAGAACTGGATCAGCAGCTCCTTGGGCAGTTTGAGCTTTCTGAGTTGGTACAGAAAGAACATTCTTTGTTGTGCTTTATTGATGATGTTTTTGATGTTAACTGTCCATTTTAGATCTTGCAATATGGTAGAACCTAGAAATTTGAAGGTCTCTACTGTTGATACTGTGTTGTCTAGTATTGTAAGAGGTGCAAGTATGGAAGGGTTTCTCCTAAAGTCTACCACCATTTCTATAAAAGAGGAGATGCAGTTGCACTATATGTAAAAGACCACCACTATATTGCTACAGAAATGCACGAAACCAAAGACGAAAACCTTCTAGAATGCATATGGGTAAAATATAAAAGAAAAGAAGAACAACATTGCCATAGGTGTATACTACAGGCCTTCCAACCAAGCAGAAAAAATAGATGTACTTTTTCTAACCAATTAACAAATCCTAAAACAGAAAACAACTCAAGAAGCTTGGGAAACTCTGAAAAATATGACCATAAAAGCCCAGTCCATCACAATACCACTGAAAAAGAAAAAATCCAAGAAGAAAGCAGTGTGGCTGCACAAATCTCTCTCTGACAAATTGAAACATAAAACATATGAACAATTACAGGAACTGGGCATGTCTTGTCTAGTGGAGAGAAGGACCAGGGGAGACATGTAGCAGTGTTCCAATATTTGAGGAGTTGTCACAGAGAGGAGAGGGGTCATCCAGTTTTCCAAAGCACCTGAAAGCCAGACAAGGAATAATGGAAGGAAACTGATCAGGGAGAAATTCAACCTAGAAATAAGGAGAAATTTTCTGATAGTGAGTACAATCAACCATTGGAATAGCTTTCCTTCAGAAGTTGTGGGAGCTTCATCACTGGAAACTTTTAAGAAGACACTGGACTGCAGTCTGTCAGAAATGGTGTAGGGTCTCCTGCTTGGACACAGGTTGGACTAGAAGACCTACAAGGTTCCTTCCAACTCTTTTATTCTGTTCTGAATAGAGCTATAAATGCTAGTATCATAGCAATGAAAAACAAATTTTATTTACCTGTCATACATGACATCTCCTAGTCCATACTGTACAAGCAAAGTCTCAAAAACTTAAAATGTCTTCATTAAAAAAGACAGTGTCTTTATCCCAATGCAAGTTCTTGCAAAAATCAGAGGGGAGTGGATGTAAACTATTAAGAACCAAAACTATTTTTACTAATTATTTTTAAAGAGTGAAAAGCTATAAAAATAGGAACAGCAATCTTAATTGTAGGTCAAATCTTAGAGTACTTTAATACATTAACTACCCTGATGCAAACAAGTCAACAGGGCAAAATGCAAAAGAGATATTCCCATCTCTCTTTCTTTGTTCCATTTGTCCACATCTCTGTCCTAGCAATTGATGTAAATTTTCACAAAATTGTAGATAGGAGAGAAGATTAAAGCAGAATGGATATGTTATGGAAAAAATAAAAACTGGAAAAAAAGGAACTTAGAATTACCCTAAGCACTTCATCTGATCCTAAATGCTGATTTTGAATATTCTAACCTCATAAAGACATAAAGATTGAGAGACATTAGCTTATCTGTTCCCAAACAACTGTTTTTGAGCTTTGTAGAACAAAATGTCATGAAAATGTTTGATGAAAGCATCTATGCATAGCCATGTCCTAAAGACTATATCATTGTATTCTTAAAATTATATATAATGTATATAAATGAAATGTATAAATGCATCTCAATCCAAATTCCAAATAATAGTCAAAAGATATACCATATTTTTCGGACTATAAGATGCTCCAGACTATAAAACACACCTAGCTTTTGGGGAAGAAAACAAGAAAAAAAATCTGCCTCTGCCTCCCAGCATCCATCTGGCATTCATCTGGCCCGTTCCCCGTAACCCATTTGCTGTGGCCCATTTGCTGCTGCTGTGGCTCTTTCTAGAACAGCTGATCAGTGCTGCACCAACCCCTGTCCTACCTGCTGCAATATTCGCTGTATAAGATGCACAGGCATTTCCACCCACTTTTGTGGGGGGAAGGGGGAAAGTTCTTACACTCCGAAAAATACGGTAGTCTTTTTTTTCCCCCTGACAATGCATCTGTCAGGTTCCAACTAATGGACTCAAGCAAATCATAATTCAGAGACTTGGTTACTTCTCAAAGATCTTCTTTAATGAGTACATCATATCGGCACAGCTTCAATGGAAAACAAAATCTAAATCTTTCCCGCAGGAAACTAGGAAATAACCCCATCTCCAACTGTCACAGGTTACATTGGCCAATTCGGTTAATTGGCCAGCTCTTCAGGCACTCCTTCTCCTTATCTGTTACCAGTGGAGATGACCTTGGTTCTCATAAGAAAGCTCTTTGTTGTGTCGAGTAATGCATTTCAACCTCCTTCCCCCACTGTGTGGCAACTGAGGAACAAAGATGACTGGTACCAGGCTTGATTCGAAGTTGACAGTTGGGTCTCCCCCTTAGTTAGTGAGTATTTGGAAAATAACGAATGCAGACATATTAATTTTCTCTTAGCCACCCCTGCCCCCTATCCTTCTGGCTTCTGGGGATTTTTCTCATGGATTTTTTTGAACAGCCTGTCAAATTTTTTTGATCAGTCTGTCTGCTCTTATGTTTTGACTCTTCAATCAAGTGCCTTCTGAAAAATGGTATCCTTTCCATTGTACTAAATACTGTAATCTCCCTTGCACAGTCTAGAATCCAGGATTCTTTTTACTTCATAATGGGTCTCTCCCTGCACTGTGAAGGGACCTGGGGCTTCCTGAGCTACTGGGCTCAATTCTGAACCTATTACCGGCTCCAATAGATTACTGTGAAAAACTGGGTATATTTCCCCCAGCAGGCATGGAAATTTCAACTCTACCGTGACTGGATTAATTATTTTTACGATGGGAAAAGGTTCTATAAATTTACGACCCAGTTTTCTACATGGCAGCTTTAGTTTCAGGTAATTGGTGGAGGGGTAAACTTTCTCTCTTATGTGAAATGGCTTCTGACGGGATCTCCTTTTGTCTGCCTGCTCTTTTTGTGTCACAGTTGCTTTGGTGAGTGCCTGTTTCACATTCCTGCAAGCATCTTGCAGAAAGTCTACCCATTCTCTCAGGCTTATTGAGAAATGGGGCTCCCAAAGAAACTCAGGCATTGAGAGAAATTCTGCCTCTGTGGCTAACTTGAAAGGTGTGAAGCCCATGCTGCTATGTATGGTGTTGTATGCCACCTCAACGAAAGGTAGCAGATCAGCTCAATTGGTTTGTTGGTAGTTTACATAGCACCTCAAGTATTGCTCTATCATTGCATTCATACATTCCGCCATCCCGTTTGTAGTCGGATGAAAAGTGAGCTAAGCCCCTGGGACTCCCAATTGACGATATGAACTCCCTCCAAAATTTAGCCATAAACTGGAAACCCCCCCCCAAATCAGATATGATCCTCTTTGGAACTCCATTCAGTTGGTAAATGTGCTTCAGGAAGACAGTTCAGAGCAGGCAATGAAGTGGGACTGTTTAGAAAAAAGATCAAATTACAATGTTGTAATTTGTCTAAATTACATTGTTTATTGTCTAAATAAACATTGTCTAAATTACAATGTTTCCTCCACTCTCTGGGAGTTCCACGAACAAGTCCATAGCTATTTCCTGCCAGGGTTGTGACAGTTCGGCCACTTGCTGTAACAATCCTGGGGGTTTCCCAGGTCTTTTTTTTCATCACTGTTATGTATTTGAACTTTAGGAGGGAAGTTTGGGCGGGAACTAGCACGTTGCTGATTGGCTGATGCCTCAGCCAAAATAGTATTTAAAGAGGGGTTTTTGCTGTTGGTCTTTTGCTGGGTCACAATAAACTAAAGAGCTGTTGTCACTTGTGTGGTCTCCTGCCTCGTCATTGCCCAAACTTAACATTGGCGACGAGGATGGGATTCTGAGGCAGCGAGACCAGGAAAAGAGCTGAAAGAGTACGGATTCGCAAAACCCAGCCAGTATCGGAAGCGGTTACATAGCAATGTCCAGCTATACACCGCCAGCGCCATTTGACCCTGCCAAGGAGAAATGGGGGTCGTACATGGCTCGTTTCGAGTGTTTCCTCGAAGCGAACGAACTACAGGGAGTCTCGGACAATCGGAAGCGTGCTTACTTCCTGAGTCACTGCGGACCAGAGGTCTTCGATACCGCAGAATCGCTATCGGAACCAACGGCGGTGCAGTCGGTACCATGGCAAACGCTACAAACGACACTGAAGGCACACTACACTCCGGTACCGTCGAAGTTTGTTCAGCGTTTCGAGCTGAGACAGAGAGTTCAGCGAGAGGGCGAATCGATAAGCGTGTACATGAGGAAAGCCGCGAACCACTGTGAGTACCGGGACCTGGATGACTCATTACTGGAGCAACTCATTTGTGGGGTCCGGGACATTCGGTTACAGAGGCGGTTGCTGTCCAAAAGCAACCTAACCCTAGGTCTGGCCCTGGACGAGGCAAGGGCACACGAGATGTCCACCAAAGCGGCGGAGACCCTACAGAAACCAAACGCACCGAACACCGGCACGAAAGCGGCGCCGGTCCACAGCGAGGTCGTCGAGGCCGAATCCGGGGGCGAGGAAGAAGAAGAGGTCTTCCATACCGGGAGGTCAGAGAGAGGCGACCGGGACGAGTGCGTAAGCTGTGGAGACCAACACCAACGACAAAATTGCAGATTCAAGGACGCAATTTGCTGGCGGTGCGAAAAGAAAGGGCACATCGCACAAGCCTGTCGAGCCCCACAACCGTCCCGCGCAAAATTCAAACCGGCCAATCAGCAGAGCGCTGGACTGACGAAACGGCCAGGGATTGGCCCATCCAAAAGAGGCGCAAAATTGAACCAAACAACTGTACGAGTGGGTCACGCATCAACGCAAATAGAAAAAAAGATATTCACACGAACGCACATCGAAGGAGTGCCGTGTAAGATGGAGGTGGACACCGGCTCGTTGATCACAATCATGTCCTGGGATACCGTCGCAAGGAACCTGTCAGATGTTGCGAAACGACAACTGCAAACCCAAAAGCTGAGAGTGCAAGACTACCAGGGAAACCGGATCCCTGTTCGAGGAGTCACGTCCGTCAAAGTGAGATACAGGAATTTTAAGAAAACTCTACCGATCATCATCGTAGATGGAAACCTTCCAAGCTTGCTAGGCCTGGACTGGTTCAGAGCCCTAGGGATGGAAGTAACCGGGGTTCACAGCAGTGGAGTCAACCTAAAGGATGAACTGCTGAAAGAGTTCGAGGACGTCTTCCAGGACTGCCTGGGCAAGTATGTGGGGACCCCTATTTCGTTTAATTTAGATCCCCAGGTGGCTCCCATTAGGTTAAAGGCTAGGTGGGTCCCCTTCGCCCTGAAGCCCAAGATTGACCGGGAGTTAGACAAACCAGGGCATACTAGTCCCCGTCGACCATGCCAAATGGGAGACACCGATTGTGACCCCAGTCAAAACGGACGGATCAGTCCAGATTTGCGCTGACTACAAGGCAACGCTTAACAAAGCATTCCAAAAGAGCGCATACCCCGTTCCTGTAGTGCAACATCTGTTACACTCATTTGGACAAGGGCAGGTCTTCGCCAAACTTGATTTGGCCCAAGCCTACCAACAATTACCCGTAGACAATGACACAGCCGAGGCGCAGACGATTGTAACGCATCGAGGCGCTTTCAAATGCACTCGACTCCAGTTTGGAGTCAGCGTAGCCCCAGGGTTGTTCCAAAATCTAATGGAACGTCTGCTACAGGGAATACCAGGGGTCGTGCCATATTTTGACGACGTACTAGTTTCAGCAGAGAACCTAGATGAGTTAGGGGTCAAACTACGGAAGGTCTTGGGCATTTTCAGGTCTGCTGGACTTAAGGTCAAGCTCTACAAATGCCAGATAGGAGTTGAATCCGTAGAATTTTTGGGTTACCAAATAGACAGAGAAGGCATCCACCCCACAGAGAGCAAAGTGCGAGCCATCAAAAAGGCTCCGGCTCCCAAAAATAAGGCTGAGTTACAGGCATTTTTAGGGCTTGTGAACTTCTACGCAGTTTTCTTGCGAAATAAAGCAACAGTAGCAGAGCCGCTGCACAAGCTATTGGCAAAAAAGGCTGTTTGGAAGTGGGGCAAGGTTGAGGCTAGGGCATTCGAGGGCGTTAAGAACCTTTTGTCTAGTGATAGCCTGCTAATCCAATACAACGGGACATTACCACTAGTGCTAGTCTGCGATGCGTCACCCTACGGGGTAGGGGCTGTCCTCAGCCATAGGCTACCGAACAGATTGGAAGCCCCCATAGCATATTTTTCCCGCACGATGTCAGCAGCAGAAAGAAACTACAGCCAGTTAGACAGAGAGGCCCTGGCCATAGTTTCGGGAGTCAAAAAATTCCACAAATACCTATTTGGGCGCCATTTCGAAATAGTAACAGACCACAGACCGCTATTAGGACTCCTGGCAGGGGACCGTCCAACTCCGGTTGCTCTATCACCCAGAATGACCCGTTGGACTATTTTCCTGGCGGCATACTCGTACAAAATGTCCCGTCCAGGGAAGGACCTAGGACACGCGGACGCTTTGAGTAGATGCCCGTTACCAGAGACGATCGAAGACCCGACCCCAGGGACACCCATCCTACTAATTGACTCTCTAGACTCCGGGCTGGTCACTTCTAAGGAAGTGACTAGGGCATCGTACCGAGACGTTATTATAAGGACTGTAATCGGTTGGGTACAGAGGGGATGGCCCGATGCACCGGGGGATCGTTTCAAAGACTTTACAAAAAAACGCTCAGAACTGTCGGTTCAAGGGGGTTGTCTGCTATGGGGGGATAGAGTGGCTATTCTGGAGAAACTGCGAGAAAACGTATTGGAACTGTTACATGTGGGTCACCCGGGGATTGTGAGAATGAAAAGCCTTGCGAGGAGTTATATATGGTGGCCACAAATGGATAAAAACATTAGTGACAGGGTAGGAAAATTCCAGGCCTGCCAAGAGTCAAGGCCACTACCCCCGACAGCCCCCATAAGGGAGTGGGAGAAACCCCAGGGTCTTTGGTCCAGGATCCACATAGACTTTGCCGGGCCATTCCATGGGCAAACCTTTTTAATCGTGGTAGACGCATTTTCAAAGTGGTTACAAATCTTGCTTATGAAATCCACAACAGCCGAAGCCATAATTACAACATTGCGGCACCTTTTTGTAACACACGGGCTGCCAGACACCCTAGTGTCCGACAACGGCCCGTAATTCACGGCTACTCAATTCAAGGGGTATTTAGCAGAAGAGGGCATCCGACATGTCCTCTCGGTGCCTTTCCACCCAGCGACGAACGGACTTGCAGAACGATTCGTTCGCAGTGCTAAGGAAGCGCTATCTAGAATAATCCCCGGTGATTGGCAAGCCAAAATCGATACCTTCCTAGCGGTACAACACAGAACCCCCTGTGTAGCCACAGGGCATAGCCCATCCGAACTACTGATGGGTAGGAAACTCAGGTGTCCATTAGATAGATTAAACCCAACATATTCCCCTGACAGGTACCAAGGCATCCAGAAAAAAACCAGGGAAATGGCAACGGGTGATTCAGTGTGGGCAC
Organism: Ahaetulla prasina; assembly: GCF_028640845.1. Lineage (NCBI taxonomy): Eukaryota > Metazoa > Chordata > Lepidosauria > Squamata > Colubridae > Ahaetulla > Ahaetulla prasina. The sequence continues at coordinate 70,314,613 of NC_080543.1, forward strand.
ATAACTATAGTGAAGGCCCAGCATGGCTTAAAGAAACGATCACTGGAGTAACAGGTCCAAAATCATATGTAGTGGACATGGGGGATGGCCGAGTATGGAGGCACCACATAGATCAATTACGAAGAAGGGTACAAAATAAATCAGAAACCGCGCAACCAGACCCTGACTACCAAATATTTGAACCAACAGCTAACTCAGACCCGCGGCGATCGGAGGACTTATCTGAACTTGAAGAAGTCCAACGACGCCAACTGACTCCTCCGGAAGACTGCAGGGACGACTCTGCAAGTAATCCAGGGCTGGAGTGCCCAGAGGAGGAGCTGGGAGGAACAAACAGTCCCTCCGACCAGCTCGACGCACTCCCAGCGAATGAATTGCGCAGGTCAGAAAGATTTAGGAGACGCCCTGTCTACCTGCGTGACTACGTGGAGAAATAACATGCAAATTCCATGCAAAAAAGTGGCTCAATGCGTTCTGGGAGGAGAAGAGTGTTATGTATTTGAACTTTAGGAGGGAAGTTTGGGCGGGAACTAGCAAGTTGCTGATTGGCTGATGCCTCAGCCAAAATAGTATTTAAAGAGGGGTTTTTACTGTTGGTCTTTTGCTGGGTCACAATAAACTAAAGAGCTGTTGTCACTTGTGTGGTCTCCTGCCTCGTCATTGCCCAAACTTAACAATCACTGTGCAAGTCGCACAGCTTTTTACATAGCTTTCAATGTCCTTTTTCATTGCTGACAACGAAAATTGTCTTCGCAACAGATGCCATGTCTTTAGGAATCCAAAGTGGCCAGCTTGCTTTGAGTCATGGCTTCCTTGCAGAACTTGGATCTGGAGGGTGCTGGGGATGTACAATTTTGGACTTTTCCATGACAGTCCATCTCAGGAGGTCAGGAGTTGTTGGTTTTCCCTGAATCGGGTCAGTTTGCAGCTCAGCATTGAGCTTTTGAGTTAGCTCTTTCCCCGACTCGCTTGATTGCCTGAGTCTGTTGCCTTGTGCTGCCTTCTAGGAGGATGGGAATGATGGCATTGACCACCTCTTCATGCTTACTCTTGTATTGGGGCATTTGGGACAAGGCATCCGCTAGGAAGTTTTTTCCTCCTGGGATGTATTTCAGCATGAAGTTGAATCGGTCAAAATTCTGTGCTCATTGAACTTGATTGGGAAAGAGCTTCTGAGGGGTCCTAAGGGCCTCCAGATTTTTGTGATCAGTCCATACTTCAAACAGCACTTGGCTCCCTTTTAGGAATTGCTGCCAGGTTAATAGTGCCCAACGGACCACGAAAGCCTCTTTTTCCCTCACCGCCCACCTTTGTTCAAAGTGGGTGAGTTTTCTGGAGGTGTAGGCACATGGTTGTAGGTTCCTCTCTTTGTTCTTCTGGAGAAGGACTGCCCCTACGACTACATTGCTAACGTCTGCCTGAATGACAAATGGTTCCTCGGGGTATGTGTGCTTTAGATCTGGTTCCTCAAATGAATAGCTATTTGAGTTTCTTAAATGCTCCCTGGCACTCCATGGTCAACTTTAGTGGCTGGCTGGGTTGCAGTTTGGTCCTTCCTTTCCCTGTTTTTAGCAGTTTGGTGATGGGCAGGGCTGTTTTGGCAAAAGAGGGGATGAACTGCTGGTAGAAGTTTGCGAACCCCAAAAAGCTCTGCAGTTGCTTGAAGGTTCAAGAGTGTTGCCACTCCAGGATGGCTTTTACTTTTCCCAAGTCCATTTCTACTCCTTCGTTTGACACTTGATAGCTAGGTAGTTGAGGTGGGTCTTATGGAACTCAAATTTGGATAGCTTGGTGTATAGGTTTGCAACCAAGAGTTTCTTTAGTGCCTGGCGGACCAGTTGATGTACCTCTCCATTGTTTCAGTGAAGATGAGAATATCATCTAGGGGTTGGTTGGCTCCGTTGGCAATGGAGGTGATCTTTTTGGTCACCAACCTCTGGATCGTGTTGGACTGCTAAGACAGCGACAATCAGCGGTTCAGAAATCCCCCTCTTCGGGAGAAGAAGAGGAGGTGAGCAAAAGAAGCAGAGGTAGAGCTTCCCTAGAGCTCCTGGAAGATACCAGGGGGCTCGAAGGGTTAAGCCCCCTCAGAACTTCAAAGTGCTCCAGATCTGAGGCTTTTCTTCCTGCTTCGGCAGACCTAATTGCCACGACCAACTGCCGGGACCAATTTTAACTTAAAGAAGATAATACCGGACTGAACAGAAACAGGAGAGCTCTAATTATAAAAGCAAGTAATCAATCAATTCCCTGTTATTTTTTTTTTTAAGTTTTGGATTTGACTTTAAAGCGAAAATGGCGGTTGTTCTTTAATGAGCTACGCAGTTGAAAAACGAAAGTGTTACAATTCTCACTGTCTGCTGTTTATTGCTGAAGGCCAGCTGGAAATTTTTTTAAAACATTGTAATGAGAAGGGAGAAGAGATACTGAGACTGTTTTAAAAAAAAAAAAAAAAAAAGACTTAAAAGGTTTATACGTAACATTAAGTTAAAGAGAAATTTTAAGAGATGGCAGCAAAACAATTAAAGTCAACTGTTACAAAAACCCCAGGAACATCAACACCGGGAGTCTCTCCAGCACATACAGCAGATACAAAATCACTAAATTTGGAAGCACTTCAGGATAATCTGAAAGAATTTATGAAAGAATCTCTTAACGATGCTATGAATTGGCAAACTTCCCAGATAGAAGATAAGTTTAAATTAATTACAGAAGAAATGTCAGAGATGAAAAAACAGATGTTAGAAATTCAAATTGGAAATAAAGAAGTCAAAGAAGGTTTGGTGTCAGCAGTACAGGGTCTGGCATCAAATGTGATTTTACTGGAGCAGGAAGTAGAAGAAATAAAGAAAGTTAATTTAAAATTGGAAAATAAGATTGAGGCAGTTCAAAGTAAAATGGATAAAGTTGATGATGAAATTGTTTTGGTACAATATAGAGCTATGGAACTTGCTTTACGAATCCGTGGCCTGAAAGAATGTAAACATGAGAATTTGAAGCAAATTTTTTCGGAGGCCTTTGCAGAGATTTTGGCAGTTCGGCCAGTAGATGTGGCTTTTCATATTGATAAAGAAGAATGGACTAGTTGTTTATATAAAGAGTAATTTATCTGCAACATTAATTGAGGCGGATAATCAAGGAAGATATATTTGCTATTGAACTTTTATTGGAGGGGAGAAAAATACTTTTAATAGGAGTTTATGCACCAAATCAACAACAAGAAAATTTTTATAAGTTTTTACATAAAAGAATAACATCTTGGGATTATAAAACTTATATATTAATGGGTGATTGGAATGGAGTGATGGATACCCAGAAAGATAAAAGAAGTCTTAGAAATATTTCCAATCGTGTAAAACTGCCAAAGGCATTCTTTGATTTGATGGAAGATTTAGAATTGAGAGATGTATGGCGAGAACGCAATGAAAAAGAGAGAGATTTTACATTTTTTTCTGACAGACATCAATCTTTTTCTAGGATCGATTTTATTTTAATTACTAATGATTTGTTTTTCAGAGTGAAGAAGACAAAAATTTGTTCTAGAACTTTGTCTGATCATAGCCCGGTATGGATTGAGCTAGATCGGGAAAAAGAGGCCAGGAGGTCGTGGAGGATGAATGAGAACTTGTTTAAATATGAATAAAATGTAAATGAATGTAAAACTCTAATGAAGGAATTTTTTTCTTTGAACATGGATAAAGGGACACCTATAGAAATAGTTTGGGACACCAGCAAAGCTTATATGAGGGGAATTTTATTAGAGATGAATAATAAATATAGAAATAGACTGCACAAAAGGCGAAAAGAATTAGAAGAGGAAATTAAAAGGAAGGAGCAGTTATTGGTATGTAATCCAGGAGACAGTAAAATAAAAGAGTCAATAAATATATTAAGAGGTCAATTTAATATGCTAATGGCAGATCAGGTGGCAACTAATTTACAATATGCAAAACATAATTTGTTTAATAATTCTAATAAACCTGGAAGGTGGTTAGCATATTTATTAAGAAAGAAACAGAAACGACGTATAATTGATAAAATAGAATATAGAGGTAAGGAAGTATATCAGCAAAATTCGATTAAAAAAGCTTTTTTAGAATATTATACTAAGTTATATTCTAGAGATGTGATTAATGATAAAGATATAGATAGATATTTACAGGATCATTTACAGGATATCTTAGAAATTACAGTAGATCAAAGGGAAGAGTTGAATCAATTAATTTTTTCAGAGGAAATAGTGTTTGCAATTAAGCAGCTTAAAGCGAATAAAGCACCAGGTACAGATGGTTTGACAACTACTTATTATAAAAATTTACAAAATGAGATGATTGTACCACTTAAGGAGTTATTTAACAGAATACAAAGGGGAGGAGAAGCTCCTCCTTCATGGAGGACAGCTTTTATTTCATTAATACCTAAAGAAGATCGAGAGGGTGTTAAATCAGAGAAATATAGGCCAATATCGCTTTTAAATACTGATTATAAGATATTTGCTAAGATATTAGCGAATAGATTGATGCCACTGATGAATCAATTAATTCATAATGATCAATCAGGATTTATTAAGGGGAGACAGATAAGATATAATATGAGACAAATTGTAAATTTACTTGAATATTTGGAAAGAAACAGCCAGGTCTCAGCAGCATTCTTCTTTTTGGATGCGGGAAAAGCTTTTGATTGATTGGATTGGCAGTTTTTGTTTAAAGTAATAGAAAAAATGCAATTTGGGGATTATTTTATTCAAGCAATTAAGGCTATATATCAAAAGCAAACAGCTCAAATAATAGTAAATGGTGGATTAACAGAATCTTTCAAGATTGAGAAAGCGACTAGACAAGGATGTCTCTTGTCACCATTATTATTCATTCTAACTTTGGAAATATTATTGAGTAAGATACGTGGTTTAGATCAAATAAAAGGAATTAGAATTAAAAATCAAGATTATAAATTAAGAGCGTTTGCAGATGATCTGGTTGTTTCTTTATCTCAACCAATACATTCAGCTGTATATTTGGTGGAGACAATTGATCAGTATAGTAAGGTATCTAGGTTTAAAGTGAATCAACAGAAGACAAAAATGATAATTAAAAATATGAATACACATCAGAGGGAAGAATTAGAAAGAATAACTGGATATGAAGTAGTTAAAAAGGTTAAATACTTAGGAGTATACATTACAGCATCGAATGTAAAATTATATAAAAATAATTATGAGGTATTGTGGGGAAAAGTAATTAAAGAAATGGAGAAATGGAAGAAGTTACAATTATCATTGTTGGGAAGAGTGGCAGCTATAAAAATGAATGTTTTGCCTAGATTTTTATTTTTGTTTCAAATGATTCCAATATTGAAGAAAGATGCAAATTTACAAGAATGGCAAAAAGGGATTAATAATTTTGTATGGAAGGGTAAAAAACCGAGGATAAAGTTAAAAATAATGCAAGATGTTAGGGAAAGAGGGGGTTTAAAAATGCCTAACTTGAAATTGTACTATGATGCAGTTGTTTTAGCTTTAATTTCTGTTTGGATTAATTTAACAGAGGAAAGGATTTTGAATATAGAAGGTTATGGTTTGTTATATGGATGGCATGCATATGTAATATATGACAAGAAAATTGATAAGACATTTAAGAATAATATGGTCAGAAGTGCTTTGTTGAGGGTTTGGAAAAAATATCAATATAAGTTAGATGGAAAGATACCAATATGGACCATCCCCAGACATATGATAGAGAATATAAATATATTACAAAAAATGGAGGTTATCACTTACAAAGAGCTTTTGACTATGGAAAAAGGGGAATTACAGTTAAAATCTAGGAAGAAATTGAGGGATGAAGGGAGAAATTATATATGGTTCCAGTATGGACAATTGCAATCTAGATGGAAAATAGATCAGAAAATTGGTATAAGGCAAAGTGATGATAATTTGGTAAAACAAATAAAAGATCAAGGTCAACAGCATATAAAGAGATTATATAATGTATTGAAATTGATTCAGAAATGGAGTTGGTTAAAGATTGTATGGTAAAATGGGCACAAAATTTTCAACAACCTATAATGTTAGAAACATGGGAAAAAATTTGGGTGAGGAATGTTAAATTCACGCAAGCACAAAATTTAAGAGAAAATTTTTATAAAATGTTTTATAGATGGCATTTTGATCCTAAAAAACTGTCATGTATGTATCCAAATGTGAAAGCAAAATGTTGGAGATGTGATTGTGAGGATGCTACCTATTATCATATATGGTGGACTTGCAAAAAAGTTAAAGCCTTTTGGATTAAAATATGGTGGATTATGCAGAACATTTTGAAAAAGAAGATCAAGTTTGTTCCACAGTTCTTTTTATTAGGAATAATTCCAGATTGCACTGTTATAGAGACAAAACTGATTTTGAACTTAATAACTGCTGCAAGACTATTGATTGCACAATATTGGAAGAAAGAAGACTTACCTACAATTGGAGAATGGATTAGTAAAGTATCAAATTTAGCAGAAATGGCAAAATTTCTGCCTACTTGAAAGACTGTACACAAGAAAAATATATTTTGGAATGGAGGAAGTGGATTGATTATATTCAAAATAAGTATCAGATTAAAAAATATCAATTAGTTTTTGAGTGAAGTTAGGAATTGCTATGTATTAGTTTAAGAAAGAAGGGAATTGATAGTGTGATGGTGTGAAATGGAATATGTTTTATGTTATATTTTAGATTATGTTTGTTAGTTACAATACCCTGTATTCTGTTCTGGGAAGCCTCGGGGGAATGGGGGAGGGAAGATTATAAATTGATTGGTGGCCATTGTACAGGAATAATGGTAGAATTAAACAAGTTGGAATGGTGTAAAGTCGGGACTGCTCGGTAACCATTCCCGAAGGGAAAGGGTAAGGAAAGAGGAGTAAAGAAGGAAGAAAGTAGGTAGGCAGGTGGGTAGGTAGGAAAGAAGGGAGGAGAAGAAAGGATAGGAGGAGGAGAACAAGGAGAAGATAGAGGGTTAGAAAGGATGGTAGTGAGAAGTGGGAAAGAGGTGGGGAATTAGGAAAGCGAGAAGAAGGATGGTGGGGAAAGTCGAAGAAGGATGAGAAGGGAAGAAAGGATTAAGGGAGGGAGTGGCATTCGAGCAGCCCTGATTGAGTATAATTTGAGTATAGGATTGATTGTTGGATAAGTGATTGTATTGTACACTGGTCAAATTGTGGGAATTATTATGGAAAATAAAAATTTTGCTCTAAAAAAAAAAAAGAGAGAATTTCAACTAGGTACACTAGAACCCCCTTCTACAGGTGCTCATGCAGCACTTCATTTATGAGTTGCATGAAGACTGCTGGGTCCCCTTGGAGCCCAAATGGCTTTACATTGAATTGGAAGCTGCCCAGTGAGCAGTTAAAAACAGTCTTCTACTCATCTCCCTCTTTGATCCTCACCCTGTAATATGCCTCCCTCATGTCTACCTTGGTGAAGATCTTCCCTTTTGCTAGATGGGCCATTATGTCTTTCATTAGTGGGAGGGGGTACATGTTTTCCACACACATGCCATTTATCCCCCTAAAGTCCACGCAAAGTCTCATTGTCATATTTTTCTCTCTGAACAGCACGTGAGCGGTCCCCAGGATTTTGCCGGCTGGATGAAGCTTCTGGCTAGGTTTTTGTCAATGTACCCCTTTAGGTCCTTCATTTCCTTTGGGGTCATGGAGTAAATTTTTGGCTTAGGGAGCTTCGTGCCTGGTAGGATCTCAATAGTACAGTTGGTAGAGTGGGGTGGGAGTAGCACATCACATTCTTTCTTACTGAACATCCCCACTAGATTTCAGATTTTTTTGAGGATTACCTGGGTTACCTGGTAGTTGCTCTGAAGCGGCTTTAAGGAGCTTGTTTCCTTCAGGTTTTGCCCGGTGCTGGACAGCTCCTCCCTTCTGGCTGCCTTGAGGAGGGAGAGGGCTTCTTCCTAGCCTTTTTCTCTCTCTCCCACCTTCCCACCAGATCATTGGGCCCACTTGTCTATCCAGGACATTCCTGGAATCATTGCCTCATTGTCACTGTCATAGGAGGCAGGCTGATGGTCTCTCTATGCCAAAGTTCCCTTTGGGACTATTACAAATCGGATGATCTCCCAATATTGGCCTATTTCTAGCTGTACCAGCTCAGTGAGGTGCATTGCAGGGGAACATCCTATCAGTGATCCATTGACTTACTCGAACTTCATGGCTCGGAGCAGTCTCTTCGCTCTGATCCCTAGCTTCCGCACTGTCAATAGGCTAATTAGGTACCTTGTGCAGCCTGAGCCTATTAGGGCATCCACCTCTGCCTGGATTCCTGACTTTGGCATCACTTTTTTGTGGGGATTGCAAAGGGGCAGATGGCTTCACTTACCATTGGATTTTTTTTTTTCATCCTCATCATCCCTGCCATGGGGGCAAGCTGCTGATCGCTTTGGGTCAGAGTTCCATCTCCCTCACTTGAAGTGGGGGAGACCTTGATGGCCTGGTGTGTCAAACTCCACTTCTCCCAAGCCTTCCGTGATGATTTTTTTGGCTTAGATGATGCAGCCAGGGTCATTTTTGGCTGGGATGTTGGTGCCAGACACTCAGCGGCTCAATGACCCTGCTTGACACCTCTGAAGCATTTGATGAAGGGTTTGGCCAGAGCAGGAAGAGGGTCAGTGGGCAGAGTGGGGACAGGTTGGCGACCAAACTGGCAGCCTTCTTGGGTCCATTTGTTCTTCGGTTCAGGTGTGCTGCGCTTCTCACACTGTTTAAGTTTCATTGCTTAAGGCCATCTGGTCATGAATTCATTAAGGTCCATTGCTATGGCTATCTGGTCATGAATTCACTTGGGACCCTTCGGTAAACGCAGTCATGTAGTACTTGGTCCAGGCCCTTCTTAAAGTAGTAGACCAACAGTCGGTTTGCCCAATCTCTCAATTTGCTGGCCACTCTGCACATACTCCTTTGTTGGTTGGCCCCTCCGCTTTAGGTCTCGGATTTCATCTCCTGCTTGCAAGGCTTGGGACTCTTCCTCAAATCTGACTCTCAACTCCCCCATGAAGGCTTCAACGTTCCCCGACTCTGGTACATCTTCATTGTGGAGTTTCATCACCCACTTCGCGGCTTCTCCCTTTTAGGTTGGCAGTCATGCCATTCACCATCGCCATGTCCAATGCGTAGGCTGGGGCATAGCAGTCCAGGTGGGTCCACATCTGGTTGAGGAAGAATGTTAATTTTTCCAGGTCTCCATCAGAAATGGCCTTCATAGGTCTGCCAATGGAGGAGGGGGTGCCCACAGGCTAGGGAACCAACTGGGCCCTGGATAGTAAAGCCACGGCAGATACCTGTGCCATCCAGGAGGAGTCTGAGGTTGCCTCATCAAACCTGCTGGTTGCTGCCTTGTGGGGCTCTGCCTTCAGCTTGGATTCACTGCCCCAGCTGGTTGGGGAGGTGGGCTGGCCACTCGTGCCACCGGGGTTGGGTTCTGACTCTGATAGGTCAGCAATGGCTGAGCTGGCCAAACCGCTGTCACCACGGATGACCCAATTCAGTGCATCAGTTCTACTGTCCATGTAGTCGAACCTCAGCCACTCTACCATGAAGAACAGGTGAAGGATGGTCAGTTACTTCCATTTCCTGTGCTCATCCCACTTGGCAATCCTCTTCACTTTCTATCTCGGGACAAGAGTGGTCGGCGACTGAGGGAACCTCGGGAAATTCAGCAGCCTTTGGCATCCATGTGCACTTGGCTTCCACCTCTGTTCAGTAAAGGTCCTCAGTAGCTAGGGTTATTCCCATATCACTGGCTTATCAGTCTTTTCCACGCAGACCACCAGTGACAACCATCTCACCAGAACGACTTGCCTGCGGCATAACCCTAGCCGGGGTAGCACTAGATTTAGCAGTCACTTCCCCCACCTTCTCCATCTCCGGTCATTGCTGAGTCTTTTCCACCCGTCCAGTGTTGTTGGAAGAGCAGTTGGGGCTCAGGACCCCAGAATAGGTTTATGAGATTTAGTTTAATGTCAAGGCTCCAACTAATGAACTCAAGCAAATCAGAACTCTGAGACTTGGCTCCTTCTCAAAGATCCTCTTTAATGAGTACATCATATCAGTACAGCTTCAATGGAAAACAAAATCTAAATCTTTCCCACAGTTACAGTATAATTAAACTAGGGAATAATCCCATCCCCAAGTGTCACAGTTCATATTGGCCAATTGGGTTAATTGGTGGGCTCTTTAGGTACTCCTTCCCCAACCTTATCTGTTGCCAGTGGAGATGACCTTGGTTCTCATAAGAAAGCTCTTTGTTGTGTCTAGTAATGCATTCCAACTTCCTTCCCACTATGTGGCCACTGAGGAACAGAAAGATGGCTGCTGCCAAGTTTGGTTCAAAGTTGACAGCATCACTTTTCTCTCATAGGCAAATAACAGACCTGAAATTGAAGCAGCTCTTTTTCTGGATTGGATGAGACTTGAACCACAATCAATGGTATGGCTTCCGGTTTTACATAGAGTGGCAGCTGCTGAAACTGCCAAACATCAGGCCAAGTGCAATATCTGTAAAGAATGTCCAATTATTGGATTCAGGTAAAATGCTGAATTAATTAATACTTTCATACCACTGGAACTTTAATCATGATATGTTATTTGGCATAGAAGCGTATAAGTACAATAAACAGTGGTAGAACAGAACATCTCTGTAAAGAACCAATTGGTTTTTTATCAAATATATTTCTCTTTCTTAAGTGAACTAATGCAGGAAACATTCTGCAAATTTCTTCCACATTGAAAATCTCAATTTTGTCTTTTTTCAAATTAAATATTCAGAAATTAATCAAACGAGTTTTATGAAAAAGTAAATTCCTTCTTCATTTTGAAATTGTGTTTCGACACTTAAAAATATATGCAGGTAGTCCTCAACTTACAACCATAATATTGAGCTCAAAATTTCTGTTGCTAAATGAGACAGTTATGTGAGTTTTGCCCCATTTCATGACCTTGCCCTAGTTAAGTGAATCGCTGCAGATGTTATTAAAACTGTTGTTAAGTGAATCTGGCTTCTGTATTAACTTTGCTTTCCAGAAGGTCTCAATGAGCCCAGGATATGGCAATCATCATAAATATGAGTCAGTTGCCAAGCGGCTGAATTTTGATCACATGACCATAGGGATTTGCAACAATCATAAGTGTGAAAAACTCTTGTAAGTCACATTTTTTCAGTGCAATTGTAACCTTTAACAGTCCCTAAATGAATAGTTGTAAGTCAAGGACTACCTCTATGCACAAGCTACTTTTGAATAGTAACAGTACAAATGATACTGGCTCTATTATTTTGAATGATGTCCAATTTATTACCAGGTGAGGGTTTGTAGAATAGATACAACATGTTCTCATAAAAGTGCATCCAGTAAAATTTTTGACTCTGATTTTGAAATCAGCTGCAACTTCTGACTTTTTAAAGCTACAGTGTTAATCATTTTGATTATTTCAATGCATTGAATCCCTCTAACACTGAAATCCTGCTATGACAAACAGCATGTCTGATTAGTTGACAACCAATTTATTACTGCTTTCGGGCAACCCAAGTTCTTTGATATTTGAAGGAAATACATGTTTACGGGCTGTGCATAATTCAAAAAACAAAAATGGTTTAAGAGTTTTCAGAGTTATTTTTCCAGTGTTCTCAGTTTTTGTAAATGGATCTCTTATAGTTAATTTTGTGCTGCTGATTAAAATTGTATCATATGAAGCTCTAATATGATATTCTTCAGACTTACAGGTGAAACTCCAAAAAATAGAATATCGTGCAAAAGTTCATTTATTTCAATAATGCAACTTAAAAGGTGAAACTAATATATGAGATAGACTCATTACATGCAAAGCGAGATAGTTCACGCCTTGATTTGTCATAATTTTGATGATTATGGTTTACAGCTCATGAAATTCACCATCTCAGAAAATTAGAAAATTGTGAAAAGGTTCAATATTCTAGGCTCAAAATGTCCCACTCTAATCAGCTAATTAAGCCATAACACTTGCAAAGGGTTCCTGAGCCTTTAAATGGTCTCACAGTCTGGATCAGTAGGAATCACAATCATGGGAAAGACTGCTGACCTGACAGTTGTGCAGAAAACCATCATTGACACCTTCCATAAGGAGGGAAAGCCTCAAAAGGTAATTGCAAAAGAAGTTGGATGTTCCCAAAGTGCTGTATCAAAGCACATTAATAGAAAGTCATGTGGAAGGGAAAAGTGTGGAAGAAAAAGGTGCACAAGCATCAGGGATGACCGCAGCCTGGAGAGGATTGTCAGCAAAAGGCCATTCAAAAGTGTTGGGGACTGTCACAAGGAATGGACTGAGGCTGGAGTCAGTGCATCAAGAGCCACCACACACAGACGGATCCTGGACATGGGCTTCAAATGTCGTATTCCTCTTGTCAAGCCGCTCCTGAAGAACAAACAACGTCAGAACCGTCTTACGTGGGCTAAAGACAAAAAAGAACTGGTCTGTTGCTCAGTGGTCCAAAGTCCTCTTTTCTGATGAGAGCAACTTTTGCATCTCATTTGGAAACCAAAAACCCAGAGTCTGGAGGAAGAATGGAGAGGCACACACTGCTTGAAGTCCAGTGTGAAGTTTCCACAGTCTGTATTGATTTGGGGAGCCATGTCATCTGCTGGCGTTGGTCCATTGTGCTTCATTAAGTCCAGGGTCAACGCAGTCGTCTACCAGGAGATTTTGGAGCACTTCATGCTTCCTTGCGCAGACGAGCTTTATGGGGATGCTGACTTCATTTTCCAGCAGGACTTGGCATCTGCCCACATTGCCAAAAGTACCAAAACCTGCTTCAATGCCCATGGGATTACTGTGCTTGATTGGCCAGCAAACCAAGAGAAAGATGAGAGACATGAGATCGAACAATGCAGAAGAGCTGAAGGCTTCTATTGAAGCATCCTGGTCTTCCATAACACCTCAGCAGTGCCACAGGCAGATAGCATCCATGCCACGCCGCATTGAGGCAGTAATTGATGCAAAAGAGGCCCAAACCAAGTACTGAGTACATATGCATGCTTATACTTTTCAGAGGTCCGATATTGTTCTGGATAAAATCCTAGTTTTATTGATTTCATGTAATATTCTAATTTTCTGAGATTGTGAATTTGGGGTTTTCATGAGCTGTCAGCCATAATCATCAAAATTATGACAAATCAAGGCGTGAACTATCTCACTTTGCATGTAATGAGTCTATCTCATATATTAGTTTCACCTTTTAAGTTGCATTACTGAAATAAATGAACTTTTGCACGATATTCTAATTTTTTGAGTTTCACCTGTACACCTAAACACAGTTTACTCTTAAATTTGTAAATTGCATTTTTCCCTTCTCTTTCAGATACAGAAGCTTAAAGCACTTTAACTACGATATCTGCCAAAGCTGCTTCTTTTCTGGCCGAGTTGCAAAAGGTCATAAGATGCACTACCCTATGGTGGAATATTGTACACCAGTAAGTAATGATTACAGTGGTTGTAATATAGATTGCTGAATGAAGCACAGTATTTGTGTAGATAAATTAGTAAGATTGAGTAAGGAATTGTTGAGGAAAAGTAAACAATCTATGCATATTTGGATGGAAAGCATTCTGTCTTTTGTACAATCAAAATGGATGTCATAACAGTTCATTGTTCATGTGTTACTTTTCATATACCGTATATTGTTTCATATACCGTATATTGTTTGAAATTATATACGGGTATTGTTCCGTAAGATCTGAATATTTCCAAAATATATGTTTGCACCATAAAAGAATCCTCATTGTATTATGACAAAATTACTATCTAATTATGCATACAATTGTTATAATTAATCCATCATATAATGGTTGTAATAATTGGTTGAATACGCTGGTTTTAGGAGAGATATCATTGTTTGGAATGATTTCAGTGTTTGATATGTATTTCAAATGGCAACATCCACCCTTGGTTGTGTATTTTAAAAAATGGCTTACAGTCATAAACGGTTCAAAAGCTGATAATTTAAGACATGCTTCAGGTGAAAAGAAGAAGTTAAAAAATTTTTTAAACATTCCAGTTTATACAGATACACCACAAAGGATGTACCTCATCTTATTAACTTTAGCTATAATCTTTCAAATACAGCCTAAAAATAAAAATAAGTAGAATATTAGGGTATATCCTTTTATGTTGTCTTCTCCAGTGAAGCTTACATAATAATAATTTTGTTAAGTATATCCAAAAGAGGATATGAAATAGACATGTTTGAACAAGTATTCATTCTTACAATCTAGCAGAGAAAATTGTTAATTCTAATGTTAATGTGCAGTTCCACTTTCTTCCATTCTGTAATTAGATGTTATTTCTATTTGCCTAGTAAGAAAAGATGGTATTAAAAATCAACATGAGCTATAAATGGCATTTGTTCTGCATTTATGTGTGTGTGTGTATGCGTGTATGCATGAAATTAGAACAGTGTGGCATATTCATTAAGTTACTAGTCACAGAGTAGGAAAAGCCAGATTCTAGCCCTTTCTTAAGTGTATGTTTTCTGAAATTTTTGTATTGTTGGCTAATTTAGAATTTGCAGGATGGATACCAAAGCAGAAGATCATTAAAAGAAGTGCTAGGACTGAAACAACCAAAATCATGTTCATGTAAACTGTCCCTATTAATTATTTACAACACAAGGAGCCCCTCTTCCACCTGCTACGGTGAGCCTGCCTGGATTTTCATTTAGCAAGTTTTACAGCCTTGCCACTTCTCTTCCCCCTGCAATCTCAGAGTTGAGCTTCAGATCAAACCAAAATCATTATTATGGTCATAGACCAGCATTAGAAAAATAAAATACAAGCAATTACTAAATTTAAAAACTAAAAATATGAAATACAATAGGTTAAAAATATTTTAATTATTAAAAGATATATATAAAACAAAAATCTATAAAAAGGGTAAACATTAAATACAGGAAAACATAAAATTAGTACAGTATAGCTAACTGATTGATTACAGTAACTAACAAGTTAAATAATTTTAATACTTGCTGCATAGAACCTGGCAACATGGTAGGTTGTAGCAAATTAGTGTCCACAAGCAGCAAGGAGACTGTCAGATATGCCTCCTTTCAGTACTCAAGAAAGAAAAACCCCGACTCCATAGAGAAAGGTACTTTTACTAAGTATGAACTGAATGCAATCAAAGAAAGCAAGGTCTGAGGCAATAGGCGCGAAAATCACATATATGAAACATCCCCAAAGCCCTCCCCCCAAGGGTCCAGTCAGGATTATCCAGTCCACAAGCAGTTAGGTACTTTGAGGTCGAGTAATATGTGTTAGTGTGTGAGTTCATGAATTGGAATAGACATGGTAACAGGTCAGCCAATGAGGACTGTTTGGTGACTGAGATGGCTTGGAGCCTGGGTGTGGCTTAGGTTCACTGATCTGTATTCATATGAGTGCCTCTGTATTATATAGCTTCTGTGATTACTGATTCTGTATTTCTGTACTTCTGGATTCTGAGTTCTGGTTCTAGCTTCTACTGTATATTGTATATAAAGAAGTTTCTTATATAAATGAATCCTGTTGAATTATTTACTTGTGTGCCGGTTGGATTGCTGCAAACTCTTAACAAGTTGTGGGCCCAGAGCATACCAGACACAGTAAGACTGAACTGTAATTAAGCTGAAGGACTGCCTGTGTTAAAAAAAAGTAAAAGGAACAAGGCAGAAAAAGCTTGCAGGATGGCTGTTGAATTCAAGGAGAGCTCTCTACCTCGATTGCGACAGAAGAATTCTATTATTTGGGCTGAAAAAATGAAATGCTCCCTGAAGGCTAAAAAGCTCTGGGATATTAATCCACCCCAGGCACCATTAGCAGCAGCAGATCAAAGCAGCATGAAAGGCACTGGCCTACATCATCTTGAGTTTAGAAGATGAACAATTCCTGAATGTAACTAATTTAAAAACTGCAAAGGAGGTTTGGCTGAAATTAAGAAGTGTGCATATGAGTGTGTCAGCATGCGATATTGTGCAGTTATTGAGATAATTGTACAGAGCCAGACTGTTACCACAAGAGAATGTGGAAAGGAATTCCCTGCATATGCAAACTTTATTTATTGAGTTGGAACAGCATGGCATGCATATTCCTGAATCTCAGAAGGTACTGATGGTGTTAAATAGTCTTGATGAAATGTGGGACATAGTTTCCGCTGTTTTGGAGTGCAAACCAGAACAGGATTTACAAATGGAAGCCCTTAAAGCATGTTTGATTTCAAAAGAAAACAAACACATTTTAGAAAAAGCCACAAGGAGAAATTCCTGAGGTGGGGTCTAAGGAGCAGAGAGAGAAAAGCTACAGACAGGATGTTTGCAGAGACGATGTCTGCAGAGACCAGAGTAACAAAAGAGACCAAATTACAGCCCAGCAAAGATTTTCAAAAAGGCAAGAACTAGGACAGCAACACACCAGAGGTGTGTCATATGTGTTGATAATACTCATCTAAAGAAAGACTGTTTGCAAGGAAGAAAGACACCAGATGGACAAGTTGCTGTTGCAAAAGTTAGCTATTATAATAGCAGAGACAAATGCTTAGTAGACAGAGGGGCTAGTCAAACAATTATTAATAATTCTAAATCGTTTTTCAGAATGGATCCAGCTGGAGGAGATGCAGTAGCCTTGGCAAATGGCCAGAAGGCTAAAGTCACTGGAAAAGGCAGTGTGGTGATTCCATCTCTGAAGGAAAAGTTTAGCAATATATTATGTGTGCCTGAAATGGAGCATAATTTACTGAGTATCTCTAGTCTAGACCAAAAAAAGGTTTGAGACCACATTTTTAAATGAGAAGTGTCTCATAAAGAGAAATGGGAATGCATGTGCACAGGGCATAAAACAGGATAATCTTTATGTGTTGCAGGGACAAAAAGTTCAATGTGCCCAAACATTTGAAAATGTGGCACAGCATGATTCATGAGTTCATCTCTTCCAGAGAAAGCTTGGCCATGCCAGCTTCAAAGTTTTGCAAGGCTTAAACAGAGTTTTGGAGAAGTGTTAAACTTAAAAGGGTATAAGGCATACTTGAATTGTGCAGTATGTAAGTCATCAAATAATAATCAAATAATAATAATCAAATAATCAAAATAAAGCAGGGCACAGACTGATAGAATTCTGTCAAGACAACACGATGGTCATAGCAAACACTCTTTTCCAACAACCTAAGAGACGACTCTACACATGGACATCACCAGATGGTCAACACAGAAATCAGATTGACTATGTGCTCTATAGCCAAAGATGGAGAAGCTCTATACAGTCAGTAAAAACAAGACCAGGAGCTGACTGTGGCTCAGATCATGAGCTTCTTCTTGCAAAATTTAGGCTTAAACTAAAGAAAGTAGGGAAAAGCACCAGGCCACTCAGGTATGAACTAAATCATATCCCTGATGAATATACAGTAGAGGTGACAAATAGATTTAAAGAATTAGATCTGATAGACAGAGTGCCTGAAGAACTATGGATGGAGGTTCACAACATTGTACAAGAGGTAGCAACTAAAACCATTCCAAAGAAAAAGAAATGCAAGAAAGCAAAATGGCTGTCTGAGGAAGCTCTGCAAATAGCTGAGGAAAGAAGGGAAGTGAAAAGCAAGGGAGAAAGAGAAAGATACACACAATTGAATGCAGAATTCCAGAGAATAGCTAGAAGAGATAAGAATGCATTCTTAAATGAACAGTGCAAAGAAATAGAAGAAAACAATAGAATAGGGAGGACCAGAGATCGCTTCAAGAAAATTGGAGATATGAAGGGAACGTTTCATGCAAAGATAGGCATGATAAAGGATCAAAATGGCAGGGACCTAACAGAGGCAGAAGAGATTAAGAAGAGGTGGCAAAATTACACAGAAGAACTATACAAGAATGAGCTTAACATCCCTGATAACCACGATGGGGTGGTCACTGACCTTGAGCCAGACATCCTAGAATGTGAAGTCAAATGGGCCTTAGGAAATCTGAGCAACAACAAAGCTAGTGGAAGTGACAGGATTCCAGCTGAGCTATTCAAAATCTTAAAACACGATACACTAAAAGTGCTACACTCAATTTGCCAGCAAATTTGAAAACTCAACAGTGGCCACAGGACTGGAAAAGGTCAGTTTACCTTCCAGTTCCAAAGAAAGGCAATGCCAAAGAATGTTCAAACTATCGCACTCATTTCACATGCTAGTAAGGTTATGCTTAAAATCCTACAAGCTAGGCTCCAGCAATATGTGGATCGAGAACTACCAGAAGTACAGGCAGGATTTCGTAGAGGCAGAGGAACTAGAAATCAAATTGCCAACATACGCTGGATCATGGAGAAAGCTAGGGAGTTCCAGAAAAACATCTACTTCTGCTTCATTGACTATGCTAAAGCCTTTGATTGTGTGGATCACAACAAATTGTGGCAAGTTCTTAAAGAAATGGGAGTACCAGACTATCTTATTTGTCTCTTGAGAAACCTGTATGCGGGTCAAGAAGCCACAGTGAGAACTGGACACGGAACCACTGATTGGTTCAAAATTGGGAAAGGAGTCCGGCAAGGCTATATACTATCACCCTGCCTATTTAACTTATATGCAGAACACATCATGAGAAAGGCAGGGCTAGATGAATCAAAAATTGGAATTAAGATTGCCGGAAGAAATATCAACAACCTCAGATATGCAGATGATGCCACTCTAATGGCAGAAAGCGAAGAGGAACTAAAGAGTCTCTTGATGCGGGTGAAGGAGGAGAGTGCAAAAGTTGGCTTGAAACTCAATATTAAGAAAACTAAAATCATGGCATCTATCCCTTTCAATTTCTGGCAGATAGATGGTGAAGAAATGGAGGTAGTGGCAGATTTTATTTTCCTGGGCTGCAAGATCACCACAGATGGGGACTGCAGCCAAGAAATTAAAAGATGCTTGCTCCTGGGGAGGAAAGCTATGGCAGAAAGCTGTGGGGGCTCCCACCCTCTGGAACGAACTTCCCCCAGGTCTTCGTCAACTTTCTGACCTTCAAACCTTTCGCCGCGAGCTTAAAACACATCTATTTATTTGCGCAGGACTGGATTAGAATTTTAAATTTTAAATTTGGTTTTAACGGGGTTTTATTATTTTTATTGCAATTTTTAATATTTGGCCTTATTTAATATGTTTTTTAAATTGGTGTTTTATTTTCTATTTATATGTATGTTTTTATTAGGCTGTAAACCGCCCTGAGTCCCTCGGGAGATAGGGCGGTATAAAAATGTGATTAAATAAATAAATAAACAAACAAACAAACAAACAAACAAATAAACAAATAAATAAATCTAGACAGCGTACTAAAAAGCAGAGACATCACCCTGCCTACAAAAGTGCATATAGTCAAAGCTATGGTTTTCCCAGTTGCAATGTATGGCTGTGAAGGTTGGACCATAAGAAAGGCTGAGCGCCAAAGAATTGAGGCCTTTGAACTCTGGTGCTGGAGAAGACTCCTGCGAGTCCCTTGGACTGCAAGGCGAACAAACAAGTCAGTTCTAGAGGAGATCAACCCTGACTGCTCTTTAGAAGGTCAGATCCTGAAGATGAAACTGAAATACTTTGGCCTCCTAATGAGAAAGAAGGACTCACTGGAGAAGAGCCTAATGCTGGGAAAGATTGAGGGCAAAAGAAGAAGGGGACGACAGAGAATGAGGTAGCTCGATGGAGTCACTGAAGCAGTTGGCATGAGTTTAAATGGACTCCAGAGGATGGTAGAAGACAGGAAGGTCTGGAGGAATGTTGTCCATGGGGTCGCGATGGATCGGACACGACTTCGCAACTAACAACAACAAAGTCATCAAAGTCCAAGGCATTCCCAGTAAGCAAAAGTAGCACAAGGCAGACAACAAGAGCTCTAGAGCTGGTACATACAGATTTGATGGGGCCAATGCAAGTCAGTTTGGGAGGAGCAAAGTATCCGGTGGTCATTGTTGATGACTACAGCATCATTGGTTTCTGCTATTTACTAAAGAGTAAAATAGAGGTGCTACAGAAATTTAACCAACGGGTAAGCTTCATAGAAAGGAGACATAAATAACAGGTATGTCAGCTGCAAACTGACAGAGGTTCAGAATTCATGTTAGCAAGTTTCAACAATGGTCAGGACAGTTAGGAATAAAACTGACAGCTTGCCTCAGATCAATGTTTAAGAAAATAAAGACCCAATTCCATCATTTTGAAGAGATTGTAATTTTTACTAAACATGTCAGATTGCAAACAAAGCTAAGCCAGAACTGAAAGTATACTAAAAATACAGACGTCATATCCTCTGCTGAACCTCCTCCCACTAGAGTTCAAACAGTCATAATCCAATGTCGTCTTCCTCCTTGGCCACATGTAGTTTCACTTCTGATATTCTCCCTCTGTCAATCTTCTGGATGGAATGCGAAGCAGGCAACTCCCGTTACATTCAGTTCAAATCAAATCAGTTCAAACGTTTGTTTGAAAGACTATCTCCCCCCCGCACACACATGCAATGTCAGCTGAACGCTGGCAACAGTTCAAACCTCCCCCCTCCTCCATAAATCATGTAAGACCTTCAGTAAGAAGAAAACCTTTAACAAAGTAATAAACAGTAAAGCAGTCTAGTAGGAGAAATACACTTAAATAAAGCGGAGGCTGACATTTGGCCCTCCTTCGAAAAAGGACATTAGTCCTGGAAAAGAAAAGAGAAATGTTAGGGTTTATCAGGATATTTGTCATAAAATTGTGCTAGCTTTTTGGGGGCACGAACATCTTCTTTGTTAACACATTCTTCTTGTGATAGAGGAAAGTGTTTCCAAGCTACCAAATATTGGATTTTATTTCTATATTTTCTAGAGTCTAGGATTTCCTTAACTTCAAAGTGTTCTTCCCCTTGTATGAGGATTGGTACAGGGGGCTTAGTAGGATTAGTCCTAAGGGGGGATGTGTGTTCAGGTTTGACTAAGCTAACGTGGAAAACTGGGTGAATTCTTCTCAAAGATTTTGGCAGTTCTAGTTGGACAATCACTGGATTGATAATTTTCACAATGGGGAATGGTCCCATATATTTGGGTCCAAGTTTTTTCGATTTCTGTGTAGTTTGCAAATATTTAGTGGACAAGAAAACTTTATCTCCTACTTGGAATTTTTTCTCAGGAGCTCTCTTTTTATCTGCTTATTTTTTGTGTGCGTGATGTGCATCGTCTATTGCTTTGTGTGTAATTTTCCATGTACTTTGCAATTGCTCTATCCATTCAGCCAGTGATGGAATCGATGGTTTTTGTTCAGGGAGTTCAGGAATGGGGACAACTTCTTGACCTGAAGCCACTTTGAATGGGGTGAACCCAGTGCTGCTATGAACGGAATTATTGTAGGCTACTTCTGCAAAAGGTAGTAGGTCCACCCAATTATCTTGTTGATAATTAATGTAACGGCGTAGATATTGTTCCAGTACTGAGTTCAAGCATTCACAACCCCCATTAGTTTGAGGATGGTGGGAGGAGCTTAATCCTTGGGCAGAGGATTAAGCCGCAAAAACTCTTTCCAAAATTGAGAAGTGAATTGCACCCCCCCGGTCTGAGATTATCTGTTCCGGAACTCCATGTAGTCTGTAGATGTGTTGCACAAACAACTTTGCCAAAGTTTTTGAAGAAGGTATTTTGGAACATGGGATGAAGTGCACTTTTTTTTTTATTTCTTTTGTCACAACAGAATACACAAACAATTGTTATAGATAAAACAACATATTTTGAAGAAAATATACATATATGTATAAAAATATGCATCAACTATATCAATTTGATATGATGAAGGGAACAATAGGACAGGAACGATAGGCACTTTTGTGCTCTTATGCACGCCCCTTATAGCCCACTTAGAAATGGGGTGAGGTCAATAGTAGACAGTTTTTGGTTGAAGATTTTGGGATTTTGAGTAGAGACTATGGAGTCAGGTAATGAGTTCCAAGCATTAACAACTCTGTTACAGAAGTCATATTTTCTGTAATCAAGTTTGAAGCGGTTGACATTTAGCTTGAATCTATTTTTTGCTCTTGTAATATTGCGATTGCTGAAGTAGTCTTTTATAGGAAGGATATTGCAATATATGATTTTGTGTGTTAAACACAGGTCATGTCAAAGTCGACGGAGTTGTAAGTTTTCTAATCCCAGGATTTCAAGTCTGTTTGAATAAGGTATTTTGTTGTTTTCGGAGGAGTGAAGAACTCTTCTAGTAAAATATTTCTGGACTCTTTCTATTGTATTTATGTCAGAGTTGTGGTATGGGTTCCAGACGGATGAGCTGTATTCAAGAATAGGTCTGGCAAATGTTTTGTATGCTCTAGTTAGTGTAGAGTTTTTAGAAAAGAAGCTGCGTAAAATTAGGTTTACAACTCTTAGGGCTTTTTTCGCTATGTAGTTGCAGTGAGCTTTGGCACTAAGATCATTAAATATGAGAACTCCAAGATCTTTGACAGGGTGGGGGTCATCAGTTAGGTAATGTCCATCAAGTTTGTACTTGATATTAGGGTTCTTTTTTCCAATATGTAAGACTGAGCATTTGCTGGTTGAGATTTGGAGTTGCCAAGTTTTAGACCAATCAGAAATTAAGTCGAGGTCTTCTTGAAGGGTAGAAGTATTATTGGTGGTATTAAATAGTTTGACATCATCAGCAAAGAAAACACAATAACTTGAGATGAGGTCGCAGAGATCATTTATGTATAGTATGAAGAGTGTTGGTCCAAGAACACTACCTTGAGCAACGCCACTTTTGACAGGAACAGGATTAGATATAGCGTTGCCAATTTTGACCACTTTTCTGTTTGACAGGAAGGCATTTATCCAATTGTGAAGAGGTCCCGAAATGCCGCAGGATTTTAGTTTGAGGAGTAGTTTATCATGTACTACTGAATCAAAAGCTTTGCAGAAGTCTATGTAGATTGCATCTATTGCTTTTCCTTGATCAAGGTTTGTAGTCCATATGTTTTTGCAGTGGAGAAGTTGTAGATTACAAGACATTTTTTTTCTGAAACCAAATTGTTTATTAGAGAGAAGGTTGTTTGTTTCGAGATGGAGTGTAATGGATTGGTTTATGATGGATTCCATTACTTTGCATGAGACACAACATAGAGAGATAGGTCTGTAATTTTCAACAAGGCATGGATCTCCCTTTTTGAAGATAGGGATGACTGTGGCTAGAGACCAGAGTTTTGGAAGGGAACTAGTTTTGAAGGCTTTATTAAAGATAATGCTTAGGGGTTCAGTTATATTAATTGAAAGTTTTTTAAAAAAAGTATGCACATAGTCCATCTGGTCCAATAGATAATGATGGTTTCAGGTTGCGAAGGGCTTTTTCAACATTATCTTCTGTAAAGTCCACGTGTGTTAGGTCGTTGTTTTCTTCTGTGGAGTCTATGTGTGTTGAGTCGTTGTTAACATTTTTGATACGATTGAGGAATGTTGGATATGAGCCATCACTGTTTACAAAGACTGAGCCGAAGAATGTGTTAAAGAGGTTTGCTTTAATTGTTTCGTCGGTACATTCTTTACCGTTAGATTCTTTTAGTGGTGGAATGGTTCTTGTTTCTTTTAGTTTATTGTTTACAAAATTATAAAAAGCACGACTGGAATTGGTGCGTAGAAGGTTTTCTTCTTGTTTAGTGTGGTAAGTGTTACATTCTGTTTTTATTTGGTTGCAAATATTTTTGTAGCGGTTTTTGAAGTTTGTTACATAACCTTTTTTGTTTTTTTTCCAGAGGGATTTTTTTTTGGATTGCAGCTTTTTTATTGATATGGGAAATTTGCTTTTCCTATTGATTTTGGTGATGATTTGTGGTACATATAGTTTGATGATTTTATTAATTTCAATTAGGAATACTTTATAGTGGTCTTCTGTAGTGATACAGGTTGAGAATAGATTATGCCAGGCAAGAAATGAGAGATCATTGTTTATAAGGTCATAGTTGGCTTTTTTAAAATTGTAGTTTGGAGTACTATTGTTGAGACGATTTATGCGAGGGCGTATGTTTAAATAAAAGTCTATCATGCAGTGGTCACTGTTGGAAAAGGGTTCTTTTACTTGTAGTCCATAAATAGAGTTTGCATTATTACAAAGGATGAGGTCGAGGCAGTTCTTGAGTCTAGTATTGTTAGAACAATACTAGACTTGTTTGGAGAACAGTTTGTTTGAGAACACTTGTTTGGAGTGTTTTTTTGGAGTTTGTTTGAGAACACTTGTTTGGAGAACAGGTCCATAACTACCCAGATCACTGTATTGCCTCCACTTTCGGGTAACTCCACTATGAAATCCATGGATATTTCTTTCCATAGGTCTTCTGGCTGGGCTACTGTTTGAAGCAAACCAGGAGGCTTCCATGGTGGTATTTTAACTGCTGCACAAACAGGGCAACTCGCTATATAAGATTCAATGTCCTTTTTAAGCCCTGGCCACCAAAATTGTCTTTTTAGGAGGTGTAAGGTTTTCACAAACCCAAAATGTCCAGCCATTTTAGCATCATGACAGCGTAGAAGTATGACCTCCCTCAGAGATATAGGGACGTACAACTTTGCCCCTACCCAAGCCAGTCCATTGCGAAGAGTACACTCGTGCGAATGGGCTAAATACCAGTCCTTGTTTAAGGCTTCCTTCAGCAATTTGGTGAGGTCATCCAGTAATGACGCATCGGTTTGTGCTTGGTTATGGGTAATTGCCAGGGCAGCTAGTTGTTGAACTGGGAGTATAGGGCGCGCCTCTTCCTTGCACGTACTATTGTACTGAGGTAAATGGGAAAGGGCGCTAGCCAGGAAGTTCTTTCCCCCTGAAATGTATCACAAGGAAAAATTAAACCGGTTAAAGTATTGGACCCATCGAGCTTGCTTTGGCGATAGTTTTCTGGGAGTTTTCAGGGCCTCTGATCAGTCCACACTTCGAAAGGTCATTTGGCTCCCTCCAAGAATTGTCTCCAAGTTTGGAGAGCCCAAGACACTGCACAAGTTTCTTTCTCCCAGATGGCCCATCTTTGCTCTGTTTCAGTGAGCTTACGAGATGTGTACGCGCACGGTTGAAGCTCACCTTTCACATTGTTTTGGAGTAAAACAGTTCCGACTGCCACATCACTAGCATCGGTTTGAACCACGAATGGGGACTCCATGTCAGGGTGCTTGAGGACCGGCTCGGCGGCAAACAATCGCTTCAGTTTTTCAAAAGCGGCCTGACCACGCCAGTGGTAAGGAAGGTTTGGGTTAGTATTTCCTTTTGTTTTGAGGAGATTGGTGATTGGCAGGGCAATGTCAGCAAACGAGGGAATGAACTGGCGATAAAAGTTAGCAAAACCCAGGAAACTTTGAAACTGTTTGTGGGTGCGAGGGGGTGTCCTGTCTAGTATTTCCTGGACTTTTGCTGGATCCTCCAAGCCTTCAGAGGAAATACAGTATCCCAGGTAATAGATTTTTGTTTGATGAAATTCACATTTAGACAATTTTGCATAAAGCTCAGCAGCCAGTAATTTTTTGAGTACTGCTCTTACTAGCTTCACATGCTCCTCCATGGTCTCTGTGTAGATAAGTATGTCGTTAAGATAAACAAGAACCCCTTTAAACAAATGTTCATGGAGCACTTCATTTATTAGTTGCATGAAAACTGCTGGGGCCCCTTGCAATCCAAATGGTAGAACTTGGAATTGGAAGCAACCAAGGGAACAATTGAACCCATTCATCCCCTTCTTTTATGCGCACTCTGTAATACGCTTCACGTAAGTCCAGTTTGGTGAAGAATTTTCCTTTGGGTAAGTGGGCAAGCATATCCTTCATGAGAGGCATGGGGTATACATTCTCCGTGCACACACAATTTAAATTAATATAGTCGACTATTAAGCGAAAGTGCCATCTTTCTTTTCCCGGAACATGACTGATGCTGCAACCTGAGGCCTGGCCGGTTGAACGAATCCTTGCTCCAAATTTTTATCTATAAAGTTTCGCAATTCTCCCAATTCATTCTGGGTCATGGGGTATGATTTTGGTTTCGGGAGTTTCACCCCTGGAAGGATGTCTATAGCACAGTCTGTAGGCGTATGGGGAGGTAGCACGTCAGAGGCCTTTTCACTAAACACCTCTCGTAAGTCCCAGTACTCTTTAGGAATTTTTTCCTCCCCCTCCAGCCGTTCAAACATCGACCCCAGTATCTCAGGGGGATCGGGGTCGGGGGGGGGGTTTAAAGTTATCTTCTCCTTCTTTTGTGCCCTTGTGAGGAGTCGCAACACCCCCGTTCTCCAGTTTATTTTCAGGTTCTATTTCCAGAGCCACGAGAGAACCAGTACAAGTGGCTGGTCCATCCCTGGGGCCACAATAAAGTTTATGATTTCTCGGTGGTCTCCTATGGTCATCTCTATGAGTTCTGTCACAAAGTGGGCTTGGCCTCCCCCCGCCGCCAACCCATCTAGCTGGCAAAAAGCTATGGGCCTGCTCAACGTTTTTAGCTTTAGTTTCATTTTCTCCACCACCTCGGGGCTGCTGATACATCGGGTACACCCAGAGTCTAAGAGGGCTAGCATTTCCCCCTGCATTCCCGAGGAATGGACGCACAGTTTTACTGGAACGGTAAGGGGGCCCCCTTTCCAACTCACTTGGAGATCCTCGTAGGATTCCAAAGATGGCTCGCTGTCATCTGACCTGGAAGGAGTCCCAAGTTCCTCCTCGATGGGAGGAGCATTCTTGGCGACATCCGCTCACCTCGTTGCGACCTCTCACATTTTAGTTTCCGCCTGCACCGCTGCTTTTCTAGGGGTCGTCTTTGGTGCCAGCTTTGCACGACAATCAGCCGCTTGGTGGCCTTCCTTTCCACATCTGAAACAGCCCATGGTTTTCTTCTTTCCACCTTCAGCTGCAGCAGAATCCTTGGCCGGTTCTCTCTGGAACTGAGTTGGGGGCTGCTTCCAAGCACGATGACTTCGCAGGTGGTCCTTGGCTAGGTCGATCTCCATTTCTGCTGCCAGGGTGTACCAGCCATGCAGGGTAGTCGGGGATGCTCGGGCACTGCACAACTTATATAAATCCCTGTTTAAGCCATCTTTATATATGTCCAAAAGAGCCACTTCCGACCACCCTCTCATGAGAAGAACCAGATCACTGAACTCTTGGTTGTAGTCAGCCACTGGTCTCCTCCCTTGTCTGATGGACCTCATGCGAATCTTGGCCTTCTGCTCTGCCAAGAGGTCCTCAAATCTCATTTTCAGGGCTGCCATAAAGTGGTGGTAGTTCCTCAGGAGAGAGGAATTCTCTTGGTACAAGGATACGTACCAGGAAGCCTCCCTTCCACTCAAGACTTGGGTCACGCTTCTCACTTTAGAGGCTTCTGACAGATAATTTTCCTGCATGTGGCTGTCCACCATAGCCTGGAATAACCCTAATTCCTTAGGGTCCCAATCAAACTTCCTGGGAATTGAAGGAATTTTAGGTTTTTTCCTTCTGCGAGGCAACATTTGTCCAGCAGGGGTCCCCCGGCCTCTATCAGAATCTGCAGCCTCTGGAGAACGCAGCTCAGGCTCTCGTTCCTCCAGAATTTCTCTGCTGTATGCCGCTCCCCCAGTGGCTGTCAAAAATTCTGTTTCCACTTCTTCCCCCTCCCTCCAGGGATTCTGGGTGGGGACCTCATACCTTTCACGGTCTGCCTGTCACTCAATCACCTCATGATACAGTCTGACGGCTTCTGCGATTTGTAGCTCATCCTTAATTAACTCTTCACGTTGCCAATCTGACAGTTTCTTTTTCTGTTTACATCTTTTAACTCCGGATTGTAGCTCCCCTGAGTCTGGAAGTTTTCCAAAATCCAGTTTGGCCTTCTCCCATCTCTCCTCTATTTGTAGTTTCTCCAGCCACTCTGCAGAAATTCCTGAATACTTGGGAGGGCCCGATGTGGCTGCCAAGCCTGCTCCCATCTCCTCCGGCTCATCTTCTGGGGTTGGCTTTCTCTCCAGAAAAGATTCCTTATCAGCTCCTCATTCATGCTCCGATATCGTTAAGAAAAAGTTTTCAGTCCCCTAGGTTGTGATCCTGGATGACTGATTTTAGTGAGTGCTGGCTTAATGTCATCTTGCCTCAGATCAATGTTTAAGAAAATAAAGACCCAACTCCATCATTTTGAAGAGATTGGTAATTTTTACTAAACACGTCAGATTGCAAACAAAGCTAAGCCAGAACTGAAAGTATACTTAAAACACTGACGTCATATCCTCTGCTGAACCCTCCTCCCACTAGAGTTCAAACAGTCATAATCCAATGTCGTCTTTCTCCTTGGCCACACGTAGTTTCACTTCCGATAGTCTCCCTCTGTCAATCTTCTGGATGGAATGCGAAGCAGGCAACTCCCGTTACATTCAGTTCAAATCAAATCAGTTCAAACGTTTGTTTGAAAGACTATCTCCCCCCCCACACATGCAATGTCAGCTGAACGCTGGCAACAGTTCAAACCTCCTCCCTCCTCCATAAATCATGTAAGATCTTCAGTAAGAAGAAAACTTTTAACGAAGTAATAAAACAGTAAAGCAGTCTAGTAGGAGAAATACACTTAAATAAAGAGGAGGCTGATAAAAACAGAGATGCACAAATCTGTACACAGCAGCTGAGAATGGCATGACTGAGAGGCGGAATGCTGTATTACAGCCAGTGAAGGACTCGCTGCTGGAGGATTCTGGTCTGAGCAGTTCAAATTGGGGTGAAGCCATTTTGATTGCTAATTATTTAATCAATAGGCTGTGGAGTTCCTCTATTAATGATACTCCATATGTTGTACTATATGGGAGAAAGCCATCTCTGGCACATTTAACGGTGTTTGGAAGCAATGCATGGGTGCATATTCCAAAAGCAATCGGGAAAAGGTCAACCAAAGGCTAGTGTCAAGGTTCCAGAAAAAACCTCTTCTGCATAAAAAAAACTCAGAAGCCATTGTTTTTCAGAGTTCTTTACTAGCATGAGGAAACTGGCACACGATGAGTGAAATTCCAAAACTGAATTTCCGGATTCTTTTCCCAGTTATACAAACCCCAAGAGTCCCACCCCCCTGACCCCTTTGATGGTCACATGGTCCCACGTTCTCCCAGTTCATTTGAATATCTCCTTGCCACTCTTCCTGCAGATGTGAACACCATCCGACCTTGACCGCTTGAAGAATGTTACCATACCCCTCAGCCCCCCTTCTTCCCCTCAGGGGAAAAATGTGGCAGCGTCTGGAACCCTAAAGTCTAGTATGGTTTCCAGGCCTGACAGCTAGAAAGCTTAGGTTTACAAGCTATGAGCCTGGCTCAAAAAGCTATTGTTTTACCGATGGGAGCAATAGTCATTTCCAGGTCTGCTAGCTTTGCAGAGCAAAACTGGAACAGAATTTTTGGAGTGATCCACTTAGTGACGGTGAACCACTTAGTGATGATAACTCACTTAGTGACAGTGTCAGCGTTCAGGGAGAAGTTGAAAAAGAACAAGAAAAAGAGTCAGGAGTAGATGATGCTTCAGTTATGAAGCAAGAGACAGTTGAAACACAAGAGCAGTCAATGACACACTGGTCAGAGCGATGGAACATGGGGATTCCACCTGAAAGATATTCTGCTGGTGAGGTTAAGGTGTGTAATGTGTGGTATGAGCCAAGAAACTATCAGGAAATATTGGCATTACCCAAAATTGAACAAGTAAAATAGAAAAAAGCCAAGGACAAAGAAATGAAATCCATGGGTGAACATAAAGTGTTCACATAAACACAGAACAGAACAGAACAGAATAGAATAGAATTTTTTATTGGCCAAGTGTGATTGGACACACAAGGAATTTTTCTTGGTGCATATGCTCTCAGTGTACATAAAAGAAAAGACACCTTCATCAATTTACAACACTTAACACTTAATGAATAGTCATAGGGTACAATTAAGCAATCAGGAAACAATCAATTACAGTATAAATCATAAGGATATAAGCAACAAAGTTACAGTCATAAGTGGAAGGAGGTGGGTGATGGGAACAATGAGAAGATTAATAGCAGTGCAGATTTAGTAAATAGTTTGACAGTGTTGAGGAAATTATTTGTTTAGCAGAGTGATGGTGTTCAGGAAAAAACTGTTCTTGTGTCTAGTTGTTCTAGTGTGCAGTGTTCTATAGTGTCGTTTTGAGGGTAGGAGTTGAAACAGTTTATGTCCAGGATATTTTCACAGCCCTCTTTTTGATTCGTGCAGTATACAGGTTCTCAGTGGAAGGCAGGTTGGTAGCAATTGTTTTTTCTGCAGTACTAATTATCCTCTGAAGTCTGTGTTTTTCTTGTTGGGTTGCAGAACCAAACCAGACAGTTTTATAGGTGCAGATGACAGACTCAATAATTCCTCTGTAGAACTCTGTATCAGCAGCTCCTTGGGCAGTTTGAGCTTTCTGAGTTAGCGCAGAAAGAACAGTCTTTGTTGTCCTTTTTCGATGACGTTTTTGATGTTAGCTATCCATTTTAGATCTTGCGATATGGTAGAACCTAGAAATTTGAAGGTTTCTACTGTTGATACTGTGTTGTCTAGTATTGTGAGAGGTTGAGGTATGGGAGGGTTTCTCTTAAAGTCTACCACCATTTCTATGGTTTTGAGTGTGTTCAGTTCCAGATTGTTCCAGTCGCACCACGAGGCTAGTCATTCAACCTCCCATCTGTATGCGGATTCATCATTGTCTCGAATGAGACCAATCACTGTTGTGTCATCTGCGAACTTCAGTAGTTTAACAGATGGATCGTTAGAGATGCAGTCATTGGTATACATAGAGAAGAGAAGTGGGGAGAGCACACAGCCTCGGGGGGGGGGCTGTGCTAATTGTACAGGTATCTGATGTGATTCTGCTTAGCTTCACCTGCTGCTTCCTGTTTGTTAGGAAGCTTGTGATCCACTTACAAGTCATTTCAGGTACCTGTAGCTGGTTTAGCTTAGTTAGAAGAGTGTCTGGAATGATGGTGTTGAATGCTGAGCTAAAGTCTACAAAGAGGACCCTTGCATTTGTATAGGTCTTTGGAGATTCAAGATGTTGTAGGAGGGGGCGTGGCCATGACCGTGGTGGGGTAAGGACCTTTCCTTCACTTCACAGGGCTTAATAATGAAGATTTATGAGGATTAATGCTGTTTGGAATGCACCGTTATGGATGAAAGTTAATAAATCATGAAGTGGAAGTGTTAACAGCCCAGCAGACTGAATTTAAAACTGGTAGGTCATCTGAAACTGCTTGAATTAAGGAGTTTTTACTGCGTGGGATGACCGAACTGGCAGACACAAGGAGTTTGGAATAAACTGTTGTCTTTTGCTTTCCTTATTATAATTATCGTGTTCTGTGTTAAATGCTGAGGCTAAGGAATATCAAAGACTGAATTTGCTAATGAGAAGAATTTTAATTGAAGAGATCGATCTTTTGTGTTGGACTGACTGGCTGATTGGCTGAAGAAGATTTTATTAGGTGGTATAATTTTTTTATTATTTTTCTTTTGAGAGGAAATTAATAGCTTGTTTATATTACAGAAAACAAAAAAAGGACTTTGTTTTGAAGTTCAAGCTGGTTTGTTTTTTTTTTCTCTCTGCCGACGTGGAGAAAAAATGGCGCTGATTAAGCTGTGAGGTAATTGTGTTTCTTTGTGGAGTGAATATGACTCATAAGTTACTGATAAGCTACTAACGAGTGCAAATAAGCCGTTTCGCTTCAATTAAAGATTGTCGTCCCTTGATCTTCATCAAGAGCCTCTGTAAAATTGGTTTGACTGCTGTCCTTTGATCTTCACTAAGACTCTTTGAAAATTGGAATCCCAGTTTGAGAAATTTTTGGTTTGTTTTTTCAAAATGACTCAACAACTTTCAGAAAAGCAGCAAATTGCTGCAGCTTTAAATAAAATTGGGGAAAAAATAGCAGCACTATCAGAGCGTATAGATAATTTGACATTTAAACTGACATCCGAAGTGCAAAATTTAAAGCAAGATATGGATGATAACTTTGCTAAACAAAAAGAGGAAATGACAATGATTAAAGATGAAATGGAGCAGCTGCATGTGCATGAGGCAAAAGTAGATCGGCAAATTGGCAAAATATTTTATAAAATGAGCAGCAAGATAAGAGAATTTGTCTTTTGGAAGAAGAGATGAGGAAATATAATTTTGTTATCAGAGGAATCTCGGAAGAAAGGAAGATAAATTGAAACAGCGGGTTTTGAAATGGATTAATGATTTGGATACGCAACTTACGTTCACAATAGCAGACCTGGCAAGCGTTTTAGAATTGGATATAGAAGGCAAAATGGTTCTAACAGGAATGTGTTTGTCAGGTTGGCAAATCTTGGTGATAAGTTGGAAGTTATGGCCAAGTTAAGAGAGTTGGGAGATGCTTTGAAGTTTGAAGGGAAGACTATTCAAGTCTTCCCGGATATATCAAGAGAAGAAAGGGCATGGAGATTTTTTAAAACCAATTACAAAAGTTTTGAGAGATAATGGAATTAAATACAATTGAGGCCACCACAACAATTGAAATTTTTTATAAAGGAAGGATGCGTACAATCACCCCAGATATAGATGCATTATTATATTTACGGGAGCTTGGACTAATTGAGATGGAGGATTTAATGGAGATAAAAGATCAAATGCTTCAGATGGGTGGAACATACGTGGAAACATCAATCTCAGAAGAAGAAAAAGGGGCTATTGGAGGGCAAGACTCCAAAGGGTTAAAGAGGAAAGAAATATCACCTGTGTTGGTTGAACAGAAGAAGAGTCGTGAGGATACAGTAGGAGAAGAAGCAGATAAGAGTCTTGGAAAATATGAAGCTGAATGCGGGTCATCGCTATCTTTTTTTTTGAGTGATGAATTTAAATAGATAGCCCGAAAGAAGTGCCCCGGGCATTGGCACGTCCCCTCTCCCCCATTCTCTTTATAGAGGCGAAACCGATGAGGATGTGGGGGAAGAAGATTGTTTGTACTTTATTGTTTGTTTGTTTTTTTGTTTTTTTTTCTGTTTTCTTATTGTTGTTTATATGGCAGTTTAATGTCGGGTGGTGGGGGGCACAGAAAGGAAGATGCGGGGATAGGATTAAAAATTTATATTTTAAATGGGAGTTATAAAAATAATGTCATGGAATGTGAAGGGTACAGGGAATCAGATTAAAAGAAGAAGATTGGAGCTTAAGATTAAAAGGGATTTACCAGACATTTTATTTTTACAAGAAACTCATCAGAAATCTGAAGATTCAAATAGAATGTATATAAAAGGTATGCAAATATATGAAAAAGCATTTGGAACTTCAAAAGCTAGAGGAGTTGCAACACTGATATCAGATAGGGTGTACTTTGAAAACATAAGGTAATTTTGGATGAAGATGGAAGATATGTAATAATTGTTGGAAATCTTAATGAGGAAAAAGTGACACTTGTTAATTTATATTTACGAATGAAAACAAAGAGAATTTCTTGAAAAATAACAAAATTTTGGAGAATGAAAGTGTAGGAAAGTAATTGTGGCTGGGGATTTTAATTTAATCAGAGATAAAATAGACAGTACTAATCCCACCCGCTGTGGAGGAGCAAATAAACTGGGATTTTAAATATGTGGATGCTTCAAACGCGTGGTTGATGTGTGGAGAGAGGTTAAAGGAATTGAGAGAGTATACACTTTTTTCTAAGATATATAATACATATTCTAGAATTGATTATATTTTTCTTTCTAAAGATTTGTTGAATAATGTGGATAAGGTAGATGTGGGAATTTTAAAGATTCTGATCATGCAGAAGTTATGGTGGACTTAGATTTTAATTTTGAGAAAAAGAAGCTATTGGAGATATGACGAGAAATTGTATAAAATGAAAAGGATAAAAATGGATACTTAAAAATTGGAGGAAAGTTGGAGATTAAATGATAACGGGAGGTTAAATTTGAAATTGTTTGGGATGCGATGAAAGCGGTGTTTAGAGGAGAGTATTAAATTATCAAGTAGGAAATATAAAAATTATAAAATTAAAATGGAAAGAGATAAAATAAGATTAAAGAATTGGAAAATCAATTTTGCTTACTAAAGAAAAAAAATTCTTCAGGAGCTTAATATGTTAAGAAATAAAATGATAGAAGAAGATACAGAGTTAGTAAAAGAAATTTGAGATTTTTTAAATAGGAATTTTTGAATTTAGTAATAGAAATTCTAAATTATTGGCAAAGATGGCGAAAGATAAAAGAGAGAAGAGAGAAATTGGAGTTTTGATAGATGATAGAGGTATAAGATGTTATAAAAAATTAGAGAAATGTGAAGTGGTTAGAAACTTTTTTCAGAATCTATATTCAAACAAACCAATTAATCGGGGCAAATTGCAAAGCTATTTAGAAAAGTATGTGGTGAAAATTGATCAAACATATAAGGAATTGATGGAAGAAGATATAACACAAGATGAGATTAATGGAATAATACAAAAATTAAAATTAGGGAAAGCTCCAGGTGAGGATGGATTACCTGTTGAGTTTTATAAAGAATTTAAAGAATTAATAATACCAAGACTGCAAAATTATTCAATGGAATATTACATGGTGGGGAAGTACCTTCGTCATGGAATAGAACGGTGATATCCCTAATTCCTAAACCAGATAAAGATTTAGAAAGGATTGAGTCCTATCGGCCCATTTCTTTAATTAATCAGGATGCAAAGATATTTACTGCTATTATAAGTAATAGATTAAATAGATTTATAGATAGATATATAAGTTATAATCAAGTAGGCTTTGTGAAGGGTAGATACATGAGTGATATTGTTAGAAGAGTATTAAATATTATAGATGTAGCTGAATATAATGGTGATAAAATTGGTATAGTATCATTGGATATTTTTAAAGCTTTTGATTCTGTACAATGGGAAACAATTAAAGTAATTGTGGAGGCTTTAGGCTTTGGTAATAAGTTTATACATGTTATTTCAAAATTGTACCAAAAGAGCAGTGCAAGAGTGAAGGTGAATGGAATATTAACTGAAGAGATAAAATTAGAAGCTGGTACGAGACAAGGATGTCCCTGTCCCCAACATTATTTTTATTGGCTATGGAAATATTGACAAAATGATAGAAAAGATGAAGAATTAGAAGGATATAAGGGGTATAAGATAAATTTGTATGCGGATGATACTTTAATTATTTTGAAAAATGTAGAGAAAGATTTGAAAAGATATATAAGCATTTGATAGAATTTGAAGAAATGACAGGATTGAAAGTAAATTGGTCAAAGTCAGAATTATTGATGGATAGTAATGGTAATGAGTCTGAGAATATGCAAGAGCAATTTGGGATAAGGATTAAAAACACATTGAAATATTTGGGTATAGTGCTTTCATTTAAGGTTAAAGAATTGAAAAAACTTAATTATGATGTGGTGATTAACGAAATTGAGAAGAAGATAGATAAATATAAAATTTTAAAGTTGTCTTGGTTTGGTAGAATTGCAATGTGTAAGATGATGGTGCTGGCCAAGTTGAACATTTTACCCGAGATGCTACCACTAAATCTGACAGAGAAAGATATTGAAGGATATCAGAATAAACTGGAAAAATTTTGCAATGGTGGCAAAAGACCCAGATTAGTGAAGAAAATGTGGTATCAAAATCAAAAGGAAGGTGGATTAGGAATCCCCAAATTATTTAATTATTACTGTGCGTATGGTATCCGGATAGTGGTAAAAATACTTAAAGGTGAAGATAATTATTGGAGAGATTTAGAGTTAAGGATATAGAGAAATTTGGATCAAGGTGGTTTTAGATAAAGCAAATTTAAAATGTGTAAGTAGAAGTTATTGGTTAAAGGATTAAGTAAAATGTGGAACAAATTTGTTAAAATTTTAATTCGGATATAATCTTTTGGGGAGACAACTGGAATTTGGCGATTAAAAATAATATAAAACGTAATGAAGTGATTAAAGAGGAAAATATAGAAATTATTAAAGATTGGATAAAAGTTATGGGAAATGAAAGGAGGAATAAAGAAATTATTGAAAAATTAGGGTTAAGTTGGTTTGAAAAATACAGATAGAAAAATGGACAAAAAACTAAAGGAAAATTATTCGATAAATAGATGTGAAACTGAATTTGAATATTTAGTATCTCGGATTATGAAAGATGAAATTGGGCTAAAGGGACTCGTTAGTAGGGTTTATAAGATTATAAATTCTGATGAAAAATTACAAAGAGTGATGAGGACAAATTGGGAAAAAGATCTTAATATTGAAATACCAGAATCAGATTGGAATGTGAATTGGAAGAGTAGAATTATGAGAACTTTATCTATAAGGATTAAAGAGCACAATTATAAAGTTGTTTGAAATGGTATTTGACTCCAGTAAGATTGTCACAAATGGATAAAAAACTAGTAAAAATGTTGGAGATGTGAGATGGAATTGGGGACTTATGAACATATGTGGTATAATTGTGATAAGGTTAAAAGTTTTGGCAACAATTGGAGAAAATGATATTTGAAATGATGGGGAAAGTAATAACATTGAGAGTGGAAACTATATTATTGTTGGTAATTAAGGAAATAGAATTAACAAAATATGAAAAGAATTGATTAGAATTATGATTATAATAGGTAGAATTATAATAGCTAGATATTGGAAACTAGATGTGATTTTTAGAATAGAAGAGTGGAATTCTGAAATGTGGAAATTAGCTTTAAATGATAAAATGACATGTGATATTAAAATTAGAAGTGGTGTGTATAAAGAAGATATTTTCTGGAAGACTTGGAAACCATTTGTGGACTTTGCGCTTGGAACATTGGACGCTTCAGTACCTGTACCTCGAGAACGTGGATTTTGGCAATCATGAGGATATATCCGAAGACCCAAATCTTCCTTTTATGTATAGCACAAGGGTGTAATAATGTATTTTCTTTTTGTTTGTTTGTTGCAAAAAAAAATAATAAATAAAAAAAAAAAAAAAAGATGTTGTAGGATGTAGTGCAGAGCCATATTAACAGCATCATCTGTTGATCTATTTGCTCGGTATGCAAATTGCAAGGGGTCTAACAGTGAATCTGTGATGGTTTTCAAGTGGGACAGCACAAGCCTTTCAAAGGTTTGTTAGAGCAACTGGTCTGTAGTCATTCAGTTCCTTGATAGTGGGCTTCTTCGGCACTGGGATGATAGAGCGTTTGAAGCAAGAAGGAACATAGCACATCTCTAGTGATTTATTGAAAATATGGGTGAAGATGGGGGCCAATTGGTCAGCACAGACTTTTAAGCAAGAAGGAGTTATCTTGTCTGGGCCTGGAGCTTTTCCTGGCTTTTGTCTGTGAAATAGGTCTTGCACTTCCTTTTCTGTGATCACTAGGGGTTGTGAACCCAATGGGATGGGGTCAGTTGTAGGAGGCTTAGCTGTTGTTGGTGTGTCTGAGATGGGGGTTGTGAAAATAGGTGGCTGTAGTTCCTTTCAAACCTGCAGTAAAATACATTCAGGTCATCTGCCAGTTGTTGATTTCCTTCAGCCTGGGAAGGAGGTTTGCCATAGCCGGTGATATTTTTAACAGGTTTCCACATGTTTGCTGGTTCATTTGTTGAGAATTGATTCTTTAGCTTTTCAGAGTAGCTTCTTTTTGCTGCTCTGATCTCTCTTGTTGTTAATAATAATAATAATAATAGTAATAATAATAATAATAATAATAATAATAATAATAATAATAATAATAATAATAATAATAATAAAAAATTTAATTTAATTTGTATACCGCCCTCCTCCCGAAAAACTCAGGGCGGTTTACAGCCACAGTAAAATACAAAAACAACACATACAATACTAAAAACAAACATTAAAAAACTTATTCAATTGGCGCCATTTAAAATACAATATCAACCCTGTAAAACTAATAAAATTTAAAACCCATAAAATCAATTAAAAATTTTAAAAATTCAAGCCAGTCCAGCAAGACGAAATAAATAAGTTTTAAGTTTGCGGCGAAAGGTCCAGAGGTCAGGTAATTGTCGAAGTCCAGGGGGAAGTTCGTTCCACAGGGTAGGAGCCCCCACAGAGAAGGCCCTCCCCCTGGGGGCCGCCAGTCGATATTGCTTGGCTGACGGCACCCTAAGGAGTCCCTCTCTGTGAGAACGCACGGGTCGTTGGGAGATAGAAGATGGTAGTAGACGGTCCCATAAATATCCTGGTTCTAAGCCATGGAGCACTTTGAAGGTAGTCACCAATACCTTGAAGCACACCCAGAAGACAACAGGCAGCCAGTGCAGTCTGCGCAGGATGGGTGTTACATGGGAGCTCCGAACTGCTCCCTCTATCACCCGCGCAGCTGCATTCTGGACTAACTGGAGTCTCCGGGTGCTCTTCAAGGGGAGCCCCATGTAGAGAGCATTGCAATAGTCCAAGCGAGAGGTAACGAGAGCATTACGTTTCCGGCCTGATTGTACAGCATTTTATCACCTTTTCTGTAGGCTTCCTCTTTGGAATGACCTAGCTGTTTTAAGTTTAGCTGTGAACCAAGGTTTGTTGTTACTGTATATTCGCAAGTTCCTTGTCGGTACACGTAGGTCTTCACAGAAGCTGACATATGATATTACAGTATCTGTGAGTTCATCCAGGTCTCCAGAAGTATCTTGAAAAATAGTGTTTGCCACAAGGTTGCAAAGCTATATGATGTAAATGAGTGTACAAAAAGAAAGTACTGCCCAACAATAAGGTACAATATAAAGCGAAATTAGTGGCACATGGTTTTTCACAAAAACGTGCACTATGATGAGGTATTCATGCTAACTGTAAAGAGTGAAAGCATAAGGTTGGCACTAGTGTTGGCAGCGGCACGTGGCCATAAAATTTGGCATCTTAATATAATCACAGCATTCTTCAATGCAAAATTAGAGGAAAAAATTTACATGGTTCAAGCACCAGGATATGAAAGCAAAATGCCTAACACTATATATAAATTGAACAAGGCCATTTATGGGCTGAAGTAGTCAGCCGGGAATTGGAATATTTGTTTAGA
Source organism: Ahaetulla prasina (assembly GCF_028640845.1). Lineage (NCBI taxonomy): Eukaryota > Metazoa > Chordata > Lepidosauria > Squamata > Colubridae > Ahaetulla > Ahaetulla prasina. Next base: position 70,353,608 of record NC_080543.1, read on the forward strand.
TATGGCATTTAAGGGTCTTGGGTTCAAGAGTTTCAAGGCTGATGGTTGCATACATACTGGAAAGTTAAAAGGTGGAGTACACCATGAGAAGAAGATTAAGTTACTTGGTTTTATGTCTATTCCAGTCATGAAGGGAGGAGTGTCAGTGTGTGAATTCGTGAATTGGAATAGACATGGTAACAGGTCAGCCAGTGGGGTCTGTTTGGTGACCCAGACGGCTCGGAGCATGGGCGTGGCTTAGGTACACTGATCTGTATATATATGAGTGCCTCTGTATTATATAGCTTCTGTGATTATTGATTCTGTACTTCTGGATTCTGAGTTCTGGTTCTGGCTTCTGCTGTGTGGTATTGTATATAAAGAAGTTTCTTTTATAAATGAAACCTGCTGAATTATTTACTTGTGTGCTGGTTGGATTGCTGCAAACTCTTAACAGTATGTCATGGAAAAAGTACAGTACATTTTCGGTTCACTGGCAATAAAGGTTGGTCCTTGATTAGATCCAATTGGTCCTATCTTTGCTATACACTGTTTAACAAGAGCTTTGACCTGATCATATCCAAGGATGACTAGAAAACCTGGAGAGAAGCCCAAATATATTTACAGTAGTTGCCTCTGCTTTTTTTCCACATGGTTTGAAAATCATCCCTCATAATGGATCTAGGCCAGTGTTGGCTAACCTTTTTGCCATTGCATGCCAAAAGCAGAGGGAGTGGAAGGGGGGTCGTACATGCACGTGCCCACACCCATAATTCAATGCGCCCTGCCCCCTGTGCATGACCTCCCCCTCGCGCTCCCCCTGCTTTTGGCACAATGGTATGGTGAGCCCGGTAGGCCTGTTTTTCGCTCTCCCAGTTTCCAGAGGCAGTTTTGGAGTCTTGGGAGGGCGAAAATGGCCTTTCCCATCCCCCCCAGAAGCCCTCCGGAGGCTGGAAATGGCCCGTTTCCTGACTTCTGGTGGGAAGTAAGGTAAGGGGTTCTACTTAGCTTTACTACCAGTTCGCATGTACGCTGGAGCAGACTGAGGGCAACGCTTGCATGCCCACAGATATGGCTCTGCATGCCACCAATAGCTGAATACGTTCATCCACACTCAGACCACCACTTTCATTACGCTTGACTTCCAATCTCAGAGTAGAATTAGAATACATTTTGGAACTTGAAACACCAATCTTAGAAATTTGGACCTAACAAATTCTAATTTAAGTTGAAAAAGGGGCCTAGTTTGGGCACAATAAAGAAGTTGTGCTTTGAATAGTTTGAGTGCTGCAAATATATAGTGGCCACCTCTTGTTTTGTGGAGTCTGAGGTTGGCAGTTCAGCTCCTCTGGGTATTTTCAACAATGTTTCCATCTGTTAGCAGATTGAAGGATAATCCCCAGGTATTTGAAACAGGAACTTGCTCAATCTAACGTCCAGGAATAGCTCTTGGGTCTTTTGGCAAATGCCATGGTTTTGATTTTTGCATAGTTTGAGTACTAGATGGTCTTCTCTAGAGCTCTTTTAAGGCCAGTAGGTCTTATGTTGAGGAGTTGATATAAAAATTAAAGAGAAGTGCGACTAGTATGTATCTTCCGTACTAGACACTGATCTAGTACAGAACTAACCAGCTTTTTCCAAAGCCATCTTGCTCTACAAGGATATTTTCTTTTTCCAGCAAGTTTGAGATTTCTGTTGTAGGTGTCTTGTGAAGAGTATATAGATTTTGTTGAGAAGGCTGATTGGTTTATAGCTGGTAGGATCACCCTTTTTCTCTTTTTTATATCAAGACACTGATTGCAGATCCCTGGTCTTCGGGGCTCGGTCATGGGTATGTAGATAAAGTGTGAGGCCAGAATGTGGCCCAGAAGTTCAAGTTGTTTTTAATGATCCGTGGAGGGATAAGGTCTTCTCCTGGGGCTTTTCCTAGTCTTAGTTGAGCAGTGAGATTCTTGGTCACTGTCACGGGTGTCCACATTGGCAGATTTTCTATAGTTTTATAGAATTAGAGCTGGATGTTTGTTAGTTTGCAAAGATAGATAGAAACAGCTACATTACCTAAGCACCCTCTCTTCCATGTGTTGGTTGAAAGAACAGACCAGAAATCAGTCAGGTGAGTTTGCATCATAATATTCTTCTCATGCTAGATTGTGAAGTTTATGGTTCATACTCTTCATTTCATTCTGCAATGGAAAGAGAGAAAGATGTGTTTCTTTCCTTCTGTTAAAAATATATTTTGCAAATCTAATAAGCATAATAGAAGTCTGTTGCACATGATTACAGTTCTTTCACTATAAAAATGGATACTTTTATTCCTACCTTTTCATCAGGTTTGCTTTTATTATGGCATAGCAATCTTTTGTTACACATAAAGGGCTATATGCTTTACAGGTATTTTGCTTGCTTGGTTGCAAAGTTATTTGTTAGTTTACTCCCAATATGCTTATCATGTAAAAATTATAGAATATCATAGGTTTGACATACTAGTATTTTAACATTTAACATTTGATATATTGTAATCTTGCAATCACACAGTTCTGCCTTGTAGAAAAAATGGCTAAAAGCATAGAGGAAAATCTTAATATTCAACTAAATGTTTCTTCGTATCCATCATGTTCAGGAATATGTTTTGCAAATTCTAAAAATATATTTGATAGTAAATTGTATATCACCAGATTGTGAGATATTTCCAGTATGGATATATAATTAATTTTTGTGGCCATTTAAAATGACTATAACACAGTTTATTTAAAAAGTCGCAAAACAGAGAATTGATGTAAAAAGTTTGCAAAAAAAAATAAATCCTAATAAAATTCTGTTGCTGAAATATTGCTTTCAGACTACTTCAGGAGAAGATGTTCGTGACTTTGCCAAGGTATTAAAAAATAAATTCCGAACAAAAAGATACTTTGCAAAACATCCGAGAATGGGTTATTTGCCTGTACAAACAGTATTGGAAGGAGACAACATGGAAACGTGAGTGAAGAATATTAATATCTAATTTGATAAATTCTGAGCTTCCCAATTAGCACTGCTCCCTATATTTCCTGACTACATAACATCTTTTTCATTTCTTTCATATTTGTTTATTTTACTGAAAGGAAAAGGCAAGCTGTTGTCTAGGTTGCTATTCTTCTTGCTTTTTTCACCTGAAAATTGTACACTAATTTGGACAAAATAAACATATATTTTGTCGTAATGAATGCTTGGAAATTCTTCCAAATATCTGTAATTTATAGTTGAGTGCATAGAAATGAACACACCCTTTTTTCTCTTGATACAGAGAAAATATTAATGTTTAGATTCAAATTCACAAACCTGTCCCTTGTAATCCTGTAAGATTAATAGAAAAAAATAGCTGCTGGTTATTAAAATTTGCTTCAATGGAAATTGCACTGCAGCTTGCTATTTTTCCATTTTTCTCTTTTAATATTTCCTTTCTCATGTTTTGGCTGCTTTCTTGGACATTCATGTTAGTCTACTGGATCTTCTTGATTTTTTTTTAACTTTCCGTAATTACTTTGCTGCTAAGTTTTTTCTGCCTCTCTCTTCACCTCCTCATTTTTTGTCTTGCAGTCCTGTTACTCTGATCAACTTCTGGCCAATAGATTCTGCGTGAGTACTTTTGCCAAAGTGTCCTGCTATTGCTGCTGCTGTTGCATTCCCTCACTTTTGTTGTTGTTTTTTTTCCATTTTTTTCCATATGTCCATTTCCATCCTTCATTTCCCTTTTATTAATGTTTCTGACAGAAAAAGAGGCAAGCCCATGTCAAGTTAGTAGAAACAACAGATTTAAATGTATTTCACAGATTCACAAATTGTGTACACAATATTTATTTAGATGTTATTTTTACTTTGGAGATTAATGTATTTAAGTCATTTAAGATTTTAGTTCCACAAACTCTTTTATCTAGAAATGGGAAATATTTGAATTGGAATCTGAATAACCACTTTTGGTTGCAAAACTGATAATTTTGAGATGCAATGATAAATTTTGAAAAACCCTACAGAGATTTTATAGAGTATATAACTAGTAGATATGCATATCACATAGTAGGCCTATACAAATACATAAAATTTAAGCTACATATTAGAAAGATTTTTGTCTTAACTTTGACTGATGAACATATGTGCAACTCCATTTATGCATAAATTTCACCCTTCTATTTAAAGGAGTTTAAACTGGACAATATTTGTTCAGGTTTACTTTTTTTATTCCCTAGGCTGTTACTGGTTTCACTAAATAACAGTAAATAGCAGTTACTGAAAACAGATATTCTTATTAACTGTCTTCTGTCAAACGATAACAAGACCTGTATTTTTCAGAAAATAATTTTGTTCATTTGTAAATATCTCTTTATGAAGTAAATATTGGAGGATATGAAAAAAAATAAGATTTCTATACAGGAATAAGTATCTATTACTTTAAAATATTTGTGCTAGTTAATTTATAAAGTCTGTCAAATATTAGCCAAAAGGAAGCCTAAAATTAATCCACAAATAGTACTAAAATTTGTATAACCTCTGATATTTGGTTTGCAAGTAATACTTATTAAAATGAGTAGCATTAAAACTATACTGTTTAATATAATTATTAAATTATGCTAAATATACTAAAAAAGTGTTACGACATAATATAGGTTATTGTAAAGACTAACTCACCTGATTAAGAGGCTAATAGCCTCTTTGCTGCTTTGTATCTGAAGTATTGGATCGATTGAATGAATGTTGGTATCTACAACTACATTATTGTGTCTACAATAGATTTCTTGATGTATGTTCAACAGTATAAGGGACATTTAAAAATAGTTTTAACTGGCCTTAATAATCAGATATAAACTGTAAGGGTTGGGACTGGATTCACCCTGTTCAGCAGTATTCCACAATATTTCTTTACAAGAATTTCAGTAGTGAATGATATAACACCCCCATGGTATATCTCCTCAATTTTGACCTTAATAAAGGGATACGAATTATCATGAAATTGCATACATAATCCCCATCCATTCCATTAGGTCTAAAGAAGGCTGCCTGTCATGTTTACCCTCTACCATGTTTCCATGATAACCCAACGCCTAATAACATAAAAACACTTTTTTAAAATTAACACCATAAATTCATGAATGCAGCCTGGTTTCTTGATTGATAGGTAGATAGTTTTGATCATTGTATGTAATAAATTATACTGTTTTCATATGGTTTGTAATCTAGAGGCTATAAGGTTTTAGAATCAGTGATAATAAATTGAGTATGAAATTCAAAAGTTTGCTAAACCTCAAAATATTATTCTGTTCAGTTGAGAGTTAGGCATATGCTGCTCTAAGCCTGGGGATCAGTAAAGGTAGTAAGACTCATATAGCCAAACCTAGAGACAAACTGGAATACATGAATTGACAAAACAATTATCATCAGAGAAAATTAAAAAAAGCAAAACTTGAGAAATGAGTGCAGCACTATAATATGTGAAAAAAGCAAATCTTACACAAACATGAGGCATGCAATAAAATAAACTTAACACTTTGCATCTCTTAGTACAAATGGCTTATATCACTCGTCAGAACTATTCATCATACAGCCAATAATGGAATATTTGGTTCATGTTGTTATTACAATTGCATTTCTCTTTTAAAATATAATAATATACAATAGGTTAATTATTCAGTCTCTGTGTATGGTCAAAAGGTTTTCAGTATCAAGTAATATTATTGCCGGAATTCTTTTTGAATTTCATAAATTGGTGTGAATTCCTTCTGACAACTGTATGACATCTTCATACATAGGTGTCTGTCATTCTTGGCATCCTTCTTATCTAATTAGGATTTGTTATTTTAGAACAGGACTTTGTTTTCATTTATAATCTCCATAGAGTTTCAACAGATAGAGATATTTTCCAGAGTTTCTCCTTTGCCCTCTGTAACCCTTGTAGAATTATTTTGTAGATTAATAGTGTTCTTAAGATTTGGCTAATAAAACAAAGTCCATAAGAATTATTCTTTTCTCTTGATATATATGTCCTAGAAAGAATATCAGTAATTGGTAACTGTTTGCTCAGTCTATACATCAATTATAATCGATGTTTCTATAAAGTTACTAGTCCTTTTTGGATTGTTCTAGAAACAGTATATAAAAATCTGTAGCTCTGGGTTGTTTTTTGAACTTGTTTTCACTGTTTTTCCATAAATTAGTTCATGGAATCTTGTGCTCCAAATTCTATTGCTAGTATTTTTGCTCAATACTCATTAATGTTTTAGAAATACATGTAACAACAAACCTTCTTGCAGAAATATAGTTCTTAATCTTGAAGCAACAGAACATCTGATATAGTGACTGGTTCTTTCACATTGAAGTTCTTCCAGATTCATGTTTTTTAATTTTGGTTTCACCTATTTAGTGTTCAGTGTCTTGAGCTAATAGCTAACTCAATAGTGATACTGTATAATAGTTCCATACTTAGAAATGTTTGTTATTTCTTCATGTCTTTCCTAGATATGGCTAGTCCAAAATATTTAAAGAAGGCATTTGAACTTCTTTGTGGAGGAATTGTTTTTACCCACTGAACAGCTACAATACATCTTAGAAGAAATTTGCATTTTCTTTTATTAATTTTCAGTTTCTCTCCCAATATCATCCAGACCTCATTCTAGTCAATCATTCTTTTATGTCTGGTTGTAGCCTTCATCATATCTGTAAATTTCATCTGTTGGATCATCTCCTTTGTTCACTTCTTTAGCAATAATCTTACCAATCTGTACCATATTGGCTGGGACTGTGAGAGTTGTAATTCAGCAACACATAGAGGGCTACTGGTTCCTCATCTCTGCTGTAGATTCATCTACCTTGACTCTCACATTATATTCTTTATTTTATTTTATTCCTTAGTGGCACTGGAATTTTCTCAGATGCATGAATTACAGGTGGTACTTGTGGATTCATTTTCATGGAATATTACTCTGGTAAGAAAACTAGGCATTAAAGCAAATTTTGTAATTTGTATCACCATCCCACTGATCTTGATCTAGTTCTATTAAATTACTATTTTTATTTTTATTGATTAGATTTATATCCTGCTTGAAGATTTATATTTTGCCCAAGATGATGTGCTTGTGCCAAATTGAAATTAACAATAAAAAGATCCAGTTTCAGCATTGAATTGTGCACTTATTAATATTTTAACTGCAATTCAGAATATCTTTATAAGAATATGTTATTATCTTAATTATTTTTTTAAAAACTTTACAGTTCCACTCCTTGAATTCTGATTATCATATAAACACATCTGTGCAGGGTTTTTTTTGGCAGAACTATCATTTTCCTTTTTCTTGGATTTTTTATTTTATTTTTCTTCTTTTACTTTTCAGTCCAGCATATAAATTCCTTCCAAGAAGTACTCTGATCCATTCCTGATTAGTTTCAGAGACCAGATAGTCTTCCAGGGGCTGCCTTTTGTTTAATAAAAGGATTTTTCTTGCAGTTCTTTTCAAGTATGGTTCAAGTTCTTAATTTTGTATCCTAATCAAATTAAAAGGTTCAGTATTTCATTATGGTTTCAAAAAATAATATCACTATTTTGTCTATTTATGTATTACAAATTTTCCAACGTATTAGAAAAAATCTAGGTAATTTTCAGTCAAAAAGATGTCATGTGGAATGAAATCCTAAGTCTAATACCATAAAAACGATTCCATATACATGCCGTATTTTTCGGAGTATAAGACGCATCTTAGTTTTTGGGGAGGAAAATAAGAAAAAAGCTGATTGGTGGGTGGATCAGCTTTTTTTTGAAGCTCTGTTTGAAAGCTTTTTTTCTGAAGCTTCTTTCAGAGGCTTTTATTCTGAAGGACTATCTGTACTCTGTTCAATCTCCTTTCTTTGGTATTGGTATATAGATTAACCCAGGGGTGAAATGTTCCCAGTTTGGACCGGCTCGCGCGATCCGGTAGCGATGGCGGCTGCTGGTTTGGAGGACTGGTAGCAAAAATCCCTGCCCGCCCCCCTGCCTCTGCTGAACCGCACCATCAGCAGAGGTTTTTTGTTTTGTTTTTTTACTTTTAAAAGCCGGTTTTTCTTCAGCCGAAAACAGCCTTTAAAGGTAAAAAAAAACCTTTGAGGATCCCGCCCCTCAGCTGAGATCTTTAAACTTTTTTAAAAAAATTTTTAAAGTCTCCTCTGGCGATCTCACCTGAGTTCCTCATCAGCAGAACCTTACTTGTACTCTTACTTGTAGAAAACATGTTTTCTACAAGTAAGAGTAGAGATTCTAAGGCACTTACCTGATTATTTATTTATTTATTTATTTATTTATTTATTTATTTATTTATTTATTTATTTATTTATTTTGTCACAACAGTATGTATAAGCATAAGCATGAAAGTAACTATATAATATATAAGCATATATTATACTGCAATGCTCTCTACATGGGGCTCCCCTTGAGGGGCATCCGGAGGCTTCAGTTAGTCCAGAATGCGGCTGCGCGGGTGATAGAGGGAGCCCCTCGTGGCTCCCGTGTGACACCTATCCTGCGCAGGCTGCACTGGCTACCTGTGGCCTTCCGGGTGCGCTTCAAGGTTTTGGTGAACGTCTTCAAAGCGCTCCATGGCATAGGGCCGGGCTATTTACGGGACCGCCTACTGCTACCGAATACCTCTCACCGACCCGTGCGCTCTCACAGAGAGGGACTCCTCAGGGTGCCGTCAGCGAGACAGTGTTGTCTGGCGACACCCAGGGGAAGGGCCTTCTCTGTGGGGGCTCCCGCCCTCTGGAACGAACTCCCCCCAGGACTTCGTCAACTTCCGGACCTCCGAACCTTCCGTCGCGAGCTTAAAACACACTTCTTCATCTGCGCAGGACTGGATTAGTTTTTAAATTTGTGGGTTTTTTAATGGGTTTTTATCATTTATTCTAAATTTTTAATCTCGGCCAATTGAATAAGTCTTTTAATTGTATTTTAATAGTATTTATATTGTAATATTATTGTTTATTTTATCTGGCTGTGAACCGCCCTGAGTCCTTCAGGAGAAGGGCGGTATAAAAATTTAAATAATAAATAAATAAATAAATATATATATATATAAGCATAAGCATGCAATAACTATATTAATTGGATATAATGAAAGGGAACAATAGGACAGGAATGGTAGACACGTTTGTGCTCTTATGCACGCCCCTTACAGACCTCTTAGGAATGGGGTGAGGTCAATAGTAGACAGTTTTTGGTTAAAGCTTTGGGAATTTTGAGAAGAGACCACAGAGTCAGGTAGTGTGTTCCAAGCATTAACAACTCTGTTACAGAAGTCATATTTTCTGCAATCAAGATTGAAGCGGTTAACATTAAGTTTAAATCTATTGTTTGATCTTGTATTGTTGTGATTGAAGCTGAAGTAATCTTTAACAGGAAGGACATTGCAATAGATGATTCTATGAGTTAAACACAGGTCCTGTTGAAGGCGGTCGAGTTCTAAGTTTTCTAAACCCAAGATTTCAAGTCTGGTGGCATAAGGTATTTTGTTGTATTCAGAGGAGTGGAGAACTCTTCTTGTAAAATATTTCTGGACTCGTTCAATTGTATTTTTTTTATTCAAAACGTTTTACAAAGAAAAATTCCCCCCCCCTTTCCCCCCAACCCCCCTCCCTTCACTAATCCCTCCCCCCTGACTTCCCGGATGAATTGTATTGATGTCTGAAATGTGGTATGGGTTCCTGACAGGCGAGCTGTATTCAAGAATTGGTCTAGCAAATGTTTGTTTTTTTGTTTGTTTTTTAGTAAAAAAGTTTTATTTCCATTTTCCAACAACCTATTCAATATACAGTCTCTTATTCAACATTAGTCATTAACTTTCATTTGTTACTAATTCGGACGTGCCCAGCTACCACTTCCTTCCTTAACAAACCTTTCCTCCTCCCTTCTCTACTTTCTTCTACTTTCTTCATCCTTCCTCTCCTTCGCTTTTCTACATCCTCTCCTCCTTCCCTACTCTTCTCTTCCACCCTTTCTAACCCTCTCTCTTTCCTACCTACTTTCTTCATCCTTCCTCTCCTTTCCCCCTTTTCTACCTCTCTCTTTTCTACCTACTTTCTTCCTTCACTCTCTCCTCTCCCTTTCCATTCCCTTCTGAAATGGCAGCTGAGCAGCCCCGATTTCATTTCAAATTATTTCTATTTCTTAATTACATATCTTCAATCATTCCTTTACATTGATCCTTCATCTCCCCCCTCTCCCCACTTCCCCTCCCTCCCCCGTCCCACCCCCAGAGAATTCCCAGAACAAAGTACAGGGTATAAGATTAACAATCATAATTTAAAATACAACATAAGTCATAATCCATAGTCACTCCTCTCTCTAAGACCTTAACTCCCCTTCCAGAAACAAAAAAGTACATTCTTCTTCCAGTCCATTTATATCAGTCCATTCCACTCCTAAAATCTTCAGAATCTTCCAATTAAATTAGTATTTAATTATTTAATAATTTTTAAATAAAATTATTTAATAATTTTAATTATTTAATTTTATTAAATTAGTATTTAATTAATTATTATTGGAAATAATTAGTATTTCCAGTTCATCAATAAAATACATAGTTTTTAATATCCAATCTTCATCAATTAACACCAAATATATATCAATCCATTCCACTCCTGAAGACTTCAGAATCTTATAGTTTTTAATATCCAATCTTCATCGATCAAGACCAAGACTATATTCCATCTTCCAGTATTCATCAGAAATTCTTTTATAATATACCTTTCTTCCTTAAACAGTCTCCCAAATATAATTCATATTTCCAGCTTAAATTCTTAAATTTTTATCCAATCTCCAAAAATAAACAATATTCTATCTTCTCATATTTTTAATCACTTACATAAATCAAATAACATTGCTAATATTAATATTTCTTCAATTTACCTTACATCTGTCAAATAACATTATTAAAATTATAACTTATATCCAAAATATATCAATTATAACAATTAAATTCTATTTAACCAAATACCAACATTACTTCCATAAATTTTTCTATCTATCCTCCAAAAGTTAAACAATATTCCATCTTCCCATTCCTTTATACCTCACATATATCAAATAGTAACACCTTATACCCAAAATAAGTCAGTTGTAAAAATTAAACCATATATATATATATTAAAAAAAAATACCATCAAAATCACATCTTAAGCATTGTCCTTCCCCTTGTCTTCTATCTTACACATTTTCCACCATCTGCTCACCAATCAGCTTAACATCTAACAATAAAGAATTTCCAATCATTAATATATTGGTGTAAAAATCTCTTGTTTAAAAACTTATTAAGAAAAGATAAGCCTCCAAAAGTTCCTATAAAAAAAAAATAATTCCATATTTGAAGTGAAGAAGTTTCCAAGATTTTAGTAGTTAGTTCTGTTTGCTTAAGAGCCATTCTTAAACTGTGAAATCTACCAAAAAGAAAAAAAAAATTCAATAAACTTTTCTTCTTAAACATTGTGATAAAGAAAAAGGTAAAAAGAAAAAAAAATCATTAACAGTTCTTATTCATTCCATTTAAAAAGTAGCTTGTTATGTTCTTCTCTTCCTTTGTCCTTTTATAGTTTCACTTTCCTTTTTGTATATTGCAAACGCCATTTTAAATCCACTCAAGTTGAAAGTTAGTTCAAAGGAAAGCTATTTAAGAGCTGAAGTTAAGCTTTATTACTTGCAGATTCTTGCTAGTCCTCCTACTTTGTTCTGTCTGTGTTGAGTTCTCTTTAAAAATAAATCTTGGCACAGAGATGGTCGCGGCTTCTCGTTCTGTATAAACAGAAGGACCCTGGGCACAGAGCTTCGTCAGGCTAAAGGGGAGCTCTCACCCTTCGATCCCCTGGTTAAATTCCAGGGGCTCCCGGGGAGCTCTACCCAAACCTCACCACTCTTCCCTCCCCCTTCTCCCGGAGGAGAGAATTCCAAACCATTTGACAGCCCATTTACGCTGTCAGGGACGGTTTGACGAAACCCAGGGCAGACGATCCCAAAGGAACGTCCACGAAGCCTGCGTTGCCAGCGGAAGTCCGGTCTAGCAAATGTTTTATAAGCTCTGGTAAGTAGTGTAGTGTTTCTGGAGAAGAAGCTATGTAAGATTAGGTTTACAACTCTTAAAGCCTTTTTTGCGATGTAGTTGCAGTGGGCTTTGGCACTTAGATCATTGGATATGAAAACTCCAAGGTCCTTGACAGGATGGGGGTCATCTGTAAGGTAATGTCCATCGAATTTGTATTTAGTGTTTGGATTCTTTTTTCCAATGTGTAAGACAGAGCATTTGCTGGTTGAGATTTGGAGTTGCCATGTTTTTGACCATTCTGACACAAAGTCAAGGTCTTTTTGAAGGGTAGCTGTATTGTTGGTAGTGTTAAATAGTTTAACATCATCAGTGAAAAGAACACAATTACTTTTAATATGGTCACAGAGATCATTAATGTATAATATGAAGAGTGTTGGTCCAAGAACACTGCCTTGGGGAATGCCGCTATTGACAGGAACAGGATTTGATAGGGCACTGCCTATTTTGACCACTTGTTGTCTTTTTGACTGGAACGCTGTTATCCAATTGTGGAGGGGTCCGGAGATGCCGTAGGATTTTAGTTTTAGGAGAAGTTGTCATGTACCACTGAGTCAAAAGCTTTACAGAAGTCTATATAAATTGCATCTATTGTTTTGCCTTGATCAAGATTTGTAGTCCATATGTTTTTGCAGCGAAGAAGTTGTAAGTTACATGATAATTTTTTTCTGAAACCAAATTGTTTATTAGAGAGTAGATTGTTTGTTTTTAGGTAGAGGATAATGGATTGGTTGATGATAGATTCCATAACTTTACAGGTGACACAGCATAGAGAGATTGGTCTGTAATTTTCAACTAAGCTGGGGTCTCCTTTTTTGAAGACTGGGATGACCGTGGCTAGTGACCAGAGTTTGAGAAGGGAACTGGTCGTGAAGGCTTTTCCAAAGATTATGCTTAGGCGTTCTGCTATATTAGTGGAAAGCTTTTTTAAGAAGTATGCACATAGTCCATCAGGTCCTATAGATAGGGATGGTTTCAGTTTGCAAAGAGCTTTTTCAACATTTTCTTTAGTGAAATCTATATGTGTTAGGTCGTTGTTGGTGCGGTTGGGGAATGTCGGGTATGAGCCATTACTGTTAACAAAGACTGAGCCGAAGAATGTGTTAAAGAGGTTTGCTTTAACTGCTTCATCATTATTTTCTTTGCCGTTAGATTCTTTTAGTGGTGGGATAGATCTTGAGTCATTAAGTTTGTTGTTCACAAAATTATAAAAAGCACGATTGGAATTTGTGCGCAGAAGGTCTTCTTCTTGCTTGGTGTGGTAATTGGTGCATTCATTTTTTATTTGGTTGCATATATCTCTGTATCGGTTTTTGAAATTTGCTACGTGTCCCTTTTTGTTTTTTCTCCAAAGGAATTTTTTTTTGGATTGAAGCTTTTTTATTGATATGGGTAATTTATTTTTCTTGATTTTTGTGGTGGTTTGTGGTACGTAGAGTTTAATGACTCTATTGATTTCAAGTAGGAAAACTCTGTAGTGGTCTTCAGCAGTGATACAGGATGAGAATAGATTTTGATTGAGGTCACCCAGGAAGATGAGAGGATATGGGCAAGACGTAGCCCAAGTTAGTAGTGAGGTTAATATGTTTGCATGTGCGATGTCGTAGTCAGAGGCTCTGTAGCATAGTAGGAATCAAAGTGTGGTGTTAAGGGACAGGTCGCATACAATAGTTTCAGGGATAGCAAGTTTATGTGCAACTTGAACATTTTTTAGATTCAGTGACTTTTTATGAAAGATAGCTACTCCACCTCCTCTGCGGATTTTTTAGATTCAGTGACTTTTTATGAAAAATAGCTACTCCACCTCCTCTGTGGATTTCACGATCTGATCTAAAAACATGGTACTCTTTGTCTGAAATAATGGAGTCAGGGATGGATGAGTTCAGCCATGTTTCACATACAAATATAATATCAAATGTAGCATTGTTTAACATGAGTATAAATTCAGGCAATTTGTTTACAATGCTTCTTGCATTTATCAATTTGCATTTAAGATCTGCAGATAAAATCTGCAGATTTAAGATTACTGATGAACGTATGGCTTTTTTCCAAGCCCGAAAGCAGTTTCACTTTTAGCCCAGACAGAATCAATTGCTTAGCTAATCTATTTCCTCAGTGATCAACTAATGCTGGCTGGCTTTGCTGGCTGAGGAACTCTGGGAATTGAAGTCCACAATAAAATAAAATAAAATAATAAAATAAAATATTTGTGCAGCTTTCTGAGATTTGGTGTGTTTCTGTAGTGTTTCACTCTAACTACACAAACACACAAAATCTCAGAAAGCTGTATGTGGCATTTTGTGTGTGTGAGTTGTGTTGTGTGTGTGTAAAGTGTGAAAGTTGGTTTTTGAGCTTTTTGTGGCTGAAGTGTGAAGTGCAGCTGCTTTTACATTGTGTGTGAGTCAGTTGTGTTGTGTTGTGTGTGTGTAAAGTGTGAAAGTTGGTTTTTGGTACCTCTTACTGTTTTTTATACTTTATTATTTTATTATTTATTGTTATTGGCCACGCCCACCCAGTCATCTGACCGCCAAGCCACGCCCACTAATTAAGCCACGGCCACAGAAGCGGTAGGGGAAATTTTTAGATTTCACCCCTGGATTAACCTCTTCCGATCTGTTGGTTATTGTGCCATTCTCCAGATTTGTTAGCATAGTTTGGTTAGAACCTTTACTGATTCTTCTTTTGTTGCTTGCCGTATTATTTTAGATAAAAGCCTTTCAGAAGGTTTTTTTCTGAAGCTCTATTTGGAGGGTTTTTTTCTGAAGCTTCTTTCAGAAGCTTCTTTCAGCCTCTGAAATCTCCATTTGCAAGGCTGGTCGGGGCTACATTCGGAGTATAAGACGCACCCAGATTTTCACCCTCTTTTTTGGGGAAAAAACTCCAAAAAATATGGTAATCAAAGATAAACTAAAATAAGAAATAAAATTTAAAATCAACTTCTAATACACATACTGTAAGAACAAGACAGAGTAGCAATTCAGTCATCCAAAGTCAAAGGAAACATGTAAGTCTTGCTATAGTGCCTTCTTAAAACCAACATAGAGGCAGCCTTAGGAAATCATTTCTGAAAGGACTAATAAACTAAAGAAGACATTTTTCTACATTGTCTTTACTATCTGGCTGTAATAGATACAAAATTATGCTGAGGATGACAAATAATACCTATTTTGTCATGGTTTAAAGAGTTAATAGCTGTAAGCTAATTGTGTAACTCAATTGCTCTCCGTGTTTCAGTAGCTGTAAAGGTATTTAACCACATATAAGTCTGTAATTATTTAGCTGTAGATAAAAAAACCTGTTATTTATCTAAGGCTCTGTGTGCTGTGTGCAGTGTTTTGCTCCTGAGTTGATCTCAAAAAAGTAGTTATGCTGCCTAAACTCTGACATATTTGTATAGTAAACCTTCAACAAAAGTCCTGAGAAAAGGGAGGCATGGCCAGCGACGAGACGACGTGAATCTCAGGGCCCCGGGGAAGAACGCCAAAATTCCGGTCGTTTTGGGGGTCCTTAATGAACCATAGCTGTCCTGGAGGGACAGCGAAGAAAGAAGGCACTGGCTGGTGCGAACAGGGAAGTTGTGAATTCCCTGGAGCGCCGGCACCCAGCCTTTGACCCAGTGACGAGGAAAAACAGCCATTAGGAGCTGCCAAAGTCGGGATGGCCACACAAAAGGATTGAGTAGGAACGGAGATTTGAACAGAGTATTGTTACCTGGTGAGTGATTGTCCAACTCACAGGTAAGAAGAAAAAACTTTTAAAGCTGAAAAGATTTTCCAATTTGAACTTAGCGGCTAATTGACATGTGGAAACTTAAAGCGAGAGGAAACAAATAGCAAAGAGGATTTATAAGACAAAAGTCCTAAAAGAAATAACGTTCCATCTGGATTTAAAATTGGATTTGGAAGAAATTATAAATATTAAAAGGAGAAGAAAATTGAGGGAAAGCATATTATACTAACAAAAGGACTTAATTGAGAAAGACGAAGCAATTGGTTTTTTCAATTAACAAGTGACATTTTGGTGCCAGGATTTCTGAATTGGAGAGAAACTTCGCTGGAGACGGAAAAAAATAGCATTGCATTGCTTAGGCTACCATGGGAAAGACTGGAGGAATGTTTGTTTAAACAGTTGTGGCACAGTTTCAAAAGACTGGAAAGATCAAGGACTTGAACTAGAACAACTTAAAAAAAACACATCTGAACTGGCTTGCATTTGGAAACAGAAAAAAAAGGGGGGAGAGACAATATTTTGGACTTGAACTTGAACTATATATAAGTTAAAATAAATAAATTTAAAAATTCTTTCTCTTTATATTGAGAATATGGAGAGTTGGGAGGATGAGTATGAGGAATAACTAAAATATATGAGGGGAAATTAGAGAAATATATTCAATAAATGAGAAAATCAGGGTTGTCTGGACACCAGAAATATTGAAATGAAAATAAATACAACAATGGAGAGAGTTAAGAAGAAGGAGAGAGATGGAAAGGGAGAAGGAAGGAGAGAGAAAGAAGAAAGGGGAGAGAAGGAAAGGTAGGGGAAATAAGAGTAGGAGAGGAGGTCAGACAGGGAGGAAGTAGGGAGGAGGGGAAGAAAGGAAGTAGAGAAGGAGTAGAAGAGGAGAGAAGAAAATAGGTAGGATAAAAGAAGGGAGGAAGAGGAGTGAGAAGGAGAAGAAGGATTGCTGTAAAAAGGAAAAGTTGAAATGGAAGAAAGACAACTCCGAATATATTTGAATATATTAGGATAAAAATTGAAACAGTTAAAAAAGAATAACAGAAAATGAACAGGAATAAAAATGGAGAAATTAGAACTTGAGGGCGAAAGAAGTTGTGAGTTATAGAAAGGAGCAAGGATATGGATAAAAATTACGAAAAAAGAATATTCTGGCAAAAAATGTAACTAAGTAAAATTTATTTGAATATGTTAAATTGTATAAGATATGATATGGCCAATACTCTGTTCATAAACTATGTATGTGTGTGGGGAGGGGTTTAAAAAATCAATAAAAACTTGTTTAAAAAAAAATCCTGAGAAATACCATTTTTTGTTTAGAAATTGGATAATTCATATCTTTTCTCTATATTCTGTTAGTTTGAACTGAAGGCCAATTTTATGCCATTCATGTAAAATATTCATCCTCATAATCGCTAAATTAGACCAATAGTAATTTGTTGCACACACCAGACCACATTTTGTTTCTTAAATTTAAATGATTCTGGTTTCTGATAAGTAGAATTCAAAAGTCAATAATAAAGTAGGCTTGTTTGGGTTTACTAGAGATTTCCATTGCTTGTAGCACTTAGAAAACTATGGTAGTCCATTATTACCAAGAGGAACCAGTTACTTGATCATGAATTCCATTGTGTATTGCCATGAAATCATTACTTAGTAAGAGACAAGTTGGTGATATCTAATTTTATTCTTAATGCCTTTTCTTACCTAGTTGTCATAAGTGAAATTCTTAATGTAACCATATTGCCTTCAACCTTTACTCGGTCGTGATCCCATCATACTTTTGCCATGAACACCTGTCTTTATGAAGGCTTTTGCTGGCCTGTTTTTTACTTCTTCCTTCCTTCTTTCTCTTGTGGCAGTGCTGACATTTTGTTTTAGGGAAAACAAAATGGCGAAATATGTGTATTAAAACTATTTCAAAATAATTGACATTCTAAATTTCTTCAAGGTGGTATTCTCTATTACTCCTATCCTACCAATTTTTTTCTTTTGATTTTTTAAAACAATTATATTTAAAAATTAATTTTGCGTTCATTTACTAGTTCATGAGTATAGAAAATAAAAACAGGTAAATGTAGACCAATAGAATCTAATTTTCAATTTTCTTTGAGGAAGCAGATGTGTAAACCAACCAAGATAGCAAAAGTTAGTGATAGTCATTTCACAAAAAGAAAGTAAAACTTTAAAAGATAAATTAGAACTCTTCAAAGCACACTTGATTATAAATAGGGGTCATATTTAGAGATGACTATGAAGGTGATTGATTTATATCCCATTTCTCCAGATGTAGATGCTTGGGCACCAAGCTTATTCATGAACCTTACTGAATATATTTAGTATAGAGTTTTAATATATCCAACAAAAATGTCATAAATTTAACTAGTAATTGTTTAAAAACCTACTGATTTCCTAACTAGCAATGTAAGTATATTTGAAGTGTATATATGTAAATATGAGTAATTTCTTAGAAGAAAGTATGGCAGTACAGATTAGATAGAAATAGAGAAATAAATTCACAAATTAAAATTCTAAGAAAAAATCTAAATGATTTAAAAACTGTACATAGGTTTGAAAATGTTTTTAGAATGCCACTCATCAGTACTTCAAAAATTCTAATTTTTAGGATGAGTTACCTCATTCAATAAAGAAAGAAAAGATAAACTGAACTGTTTTCCCACAACAGATCCATTTTACAGAAACTTTTAACATAAAAGTATAGATAATTTCTGCTTTATTTCAAGAAAAATGAATTAAATGTTGGTTTTTCTCTTTTTTCTGTCTGCCAGCTGAGACACAATACCTTTAATTTACATTGTGTAGAGAACTCACATAAAAATTAACTTTGAATTAAATTGTTCATTGTAATAGCTAGAATAAAAAGGTAATACCCATATCTGGACAGTTCTACTACTAAAAATCATGGCAGGATTTTGTTACAGTTAAAGTCTTAGTTAGAGATCTGGTCAAAGATTGATTGCAGTAACAGTGAAAAGAAAAACCAGCAGTAAGAATTTATTAATTCATCCAACAGATGGAATGGAATACTATCCTCAACAGCAATTTGGTTTGATAGACGTGGCCAGCGTCACTGCAGTACGTCAGGTTCTTTGAAACCTCTTGAAGACCTGTTGATATCTTCGTTGTCCAGGGGTCCTAAGTGACCTAAATTGTCCTGTGAGGACAACAAAGAAGAGGAGCATGAACTGACCAGCACAGGGGGATCACAAACTCCCTGGCTGGATCAGAAGAAGCTCCTCAAACCGAGCAGCGGGGAAATCGACCATAGAAGTCGATAGGAAGCTGGGGTGGTCGCAATGGAAGAGGAAGAAAGGAGTCAACGTGTGACAATCAAGGTGAGAAAGACTTTGATTTTTTAAGAAAAAGAGTTTCCCTTCAAACCCACCTGTAAAAGAATAGGGTGGAAAAGACTAGCTGAAAGCGAGGAGTAAAAGGGTGTGTATTCACTCTCACATCCAGTAAATTTGGCAGCGAGGAGAGTATAGTAAAAGCTCTTTTTTTTCCTTTTTTTTCTGTTGAGAAAAGAGAAGTTGGGGAACGTTTTTAAAAAAAAGAAAGAAGAATGTGCATTAGCTAATTGATGAAGATTGAATCCCATTCTAATTTAAATCTGATGGAATGGTGGTAATTAACAAAAGGAAACTTTGAACATTTTTAACTAAAGACTCTGAAAATACGGAAAGTACTGTGCTTTACTGAATAAGAAAGCCTGCAGTGCCATATAGTAGCAGAAGGAAAAGGACTTTGATTTTGAAGAAATTTTAACTAAGGGTGAACTTGACATTTTGTTTGGATGATAAGAAAACAGATGTGCAAGAGAGAAGATTGGACTTTTAATTTTATTTTTGGTTTCTAGTTTATTATTATCGTTTACTCTTGCGCATAGCTTTTTATTTACCTATTTGTGAATAGTTTGAAGTATTTTGTTTTCAGCTTTGCTGGTAGATAAGTAAAAAGCCCTACTCTGCCTTTTGTTTTTTCTTTTTTGAGAATTTTTGTTTAATACGTTCTCTTGCCATTGGATTGAAAAAAGCTGGACTGGCAAGAATTTGGATTAAGACAAGAAGAGTCAGAAGAAAGTTTTTTCTTTTTTTCTTTTTTTGCATTTTAGAATTTCTATTTTCTTATTTTTTATGTTAATTATTTTTCTTCCCTTTTGGCTATATGGATTTTTAATTTTGGGGGGAGGTGGTTGATTGAGGTTTTTCATTTTTTTCATATATATATATATCCTTTATCTTTTTGATTTTTACTAATCCAACCATCGGGGAGGATTAGATATCTGGATTATAAATAAACCATAAGTGGATTATAAAGTTTTTTCCAAAGAATGAAGAAATTTACAGCACATCTACACTCAACAGCAAGCCCTTCATCGACAGAAAGACAGAAAATTTTGGAGACGATGGGATTAAAAAATTTGATGCAATCGCTTCATGATGATCTGAAACAGGATTTGAAAGAAATAAAAGAAATAATTGGGAAAAATGTAGAGAGCATCCAAAAAGTAGAAGAAAAAGCTGAAATGACAGAAAAGAAAGTTGAGGAATTAGATGAAAAACTTGTATCAGCTGATAAATTTCAAGAAAAAACAATTATTTCATTGGAAATGGGTCACTCTGATTTTTATCTAAGATTTCAAAATACAAAGGAAGAAAATGGAGAAAATTTACCTGAGGCGATTGCTGAGATACTAACAGAAGTGCTGGAACCACCTAAGGAAAAGATACCAAATGAAACTGATGAAGCTTTCAGAGTATATAGAATAGAATAGAATAGAATAGAATAGAATAGAATAGAATAGAATAGAATTTTATTGGCCAAGTGTGATTGGACACACAAGGAATTTGTCTTGGTGCATATGCTCTCAGTGTACATAAAAGAAGTGTACATACAAGATATGCAATGAGAAATAAACTACCAAGAGAAGTACATGTAAGATTTACAAAGAAAGCATTAAAAATGGAGATATTACAAGCAGCAAGAAATACAGCATTGAAATATAAAGATAAAGAAACTGTGGTACTTAGACAAATACCTAGAAGAGTCAGAGAGCTGAGGAGAGAATATTATTTCTTAACAAAATTTTTAATATCAAAAGGAGTGAGTTTCAGATGGTTAACACCTGAGGGGATGTTGGTGACATGGCAAGAACAAAGACACAGATCAGATTCAATTGAAAAGCAAAGCTGTTTTATGAACGATTCTGTGGACCACTGGAAGAAGATGTGGGAGCAGCAGGAGAGACAAAACAATTTTTTGAAGATAAAGTGAAAGAAAAAGAAGAAAGCTCAAAGGAACAGGAAGAAAGGCCGTTAAGAAAAGGAGCAACAGCAAATGATCCAATGGAACAAAGAGAGACAAGGGCAATGAAATTAAAAACTAGTAATAAGTAAGACATGGAAGAAGAAATAAAAGCAATATCAATAAATATAAATGGATTGAATGCGACTACAAAAAGAAATAGAACCTTAAATAAATTAAGCAATTTGAAGAGGGACATTACATGTTTACAAGAAGTACATATTAGAAAGCAACATATAAAATTATTAAAATATCCAAAATTAGGAGTCTTATTTACTTCATTGATACAACAAAGTAAAAGAGGAGTAGCTCTGTATATTAAAGAAAAATTAGAACCTAAATTACTTTTTGAGGATGAAGAAGACAGGATTCTGATGGTGGAAATAAAAATGAACTTTAAACAAATACTTTTGATAGCACTATATGCACCAAATGAAAAACAAGAACAATTTTATCGTAGATTATATAGAAAAATCCTAGAAGTGGACTATGAACATATATGTATAATGGGCGATTTCAATGCTGTAATTGATGAAGACTTGGACTACAAAACAATAAAGACAAATAAAAAGGCTAGAAAAACATTACCGAAATCCTTTTTTACAATGATAAAAGAACTGAGTATGCAAGATATTTGGAGACAAAAACACTTGAAAGAAAAACAATATAGTTTCTATTCAAATAGACATTTGTCGTGGTCAAGGATAGATACGATATGGATGACAACAGACCTTATAGATAACATAGAAGAAGTAAATATTGGATCAAATATATGGGCGGACCACAACCCAATGACAATAATATGGAAAGGTCAAAAGAAAAAGACAAGATGGACTTCGAATGCAACAATATTAAATGAAAAGGAATTTCAGCAGTTTATGGAAGAAGAATTAGAGTTTTTCTTCAAAACAAATAAAGAGGGCACATCACTTCAGAATGTATGGGACACAATGAAAGCATATATCAGAGGTTTAGCAATAACCTATTTGGGGGGAAAAATAGAAAGAAAAGACAGAAATAGAAGACATTGGGAGAGGAATACAAGACCTTAGAGAAAGAATTTCAAAAAGACAGTCAAAATAAAATCAAGAAATGAATAGAATTGAAAAAACATGAAATAAATGTAAATGAACAAGAATCTTTAGCAAACAAATTAAAAGTATCCAAACAGATTTTTCTTGAAAATGCAAACAAACCAGGAAGATGGTTAGCATATAAAATGAAAAAGAGAAGGAAAAGAAATAATAAAATATTTACAAGATGAAAAAGGGAAATTACATTATAGAAAAGAAGATAATAACTCTAAAATACGATAAAAAGCTTTACCACCAGGAGGAAATCTCGAAGGAAGAGATAATAAAATATCTTGAAAAATCAGATTTACCGAAAATAACTGAAGAGTACAAAGGAATGCTAGAAGAAAGAATAACAATGATGGAATTGACAGAAGCAATTAAAAGACAAAAAAATGGCAAAGCACCAGGACCGGATGGTCTCCCAGCGGAATTATAAAACATTATAAGAAGTGATGAGCAAAGTAATGCTGGATCTATTTAATGAACTTTTAATGAAAGCAAAAATGGCAGACTCATGGAGGGAGGCCTATGTAACACTCATACCCAAAGAAGATGCAGATCTACAATTGATAAAAAATTATAGACCAATTTCGTTATTAAATGTGGACTATAAGATTTTTGCTTCAATAATGGCAAATAGGCTAAAATGACTGTTAAATGAATTTATTCATATGGATCAAAATGGATTCTTACCTACGAGACAAATTAGAGATAATATGAGGATAATTTTAAACACGTTGGAATATTATAAGATACATTCAGAAAAACAAATGGCAATGGTGTTTTTAGACGCTCAAAAAGCTTTTGATAATGTGAACTGGCAATTTATGATATAACAACTGCAGGGGGAGAGGTTTATAAACACCATAAAAACAATCTATGAATGACAATCAGCTAAGATAATGATGAATGAAGAAATGACAGAAAACGTTAAACTAACAAAGGGTACAAGACAAGGATGTCCTTTATCACCATTGTTATTTATCTTGACTTTGGAAGTTCTAAGTAGAAATATTAGACAAAATGAAGAGATAAAAGGGATGAAAATTAAAAAAGAAGAGTATAAATTGCAAGCCTTTGCTGATGATTTAGTATTCATTTTGGAAGAACAACGAGCCCCAAATTATTAGAACAAATAGAGAGATATGGAAAGGTGTGTGGCCTAAAAATAAATAAAGAGAAAACAAAAATATTGGTGAAAAACATTACAGAAAAATGAGAGAGAGAGAGAAAAGAGAAATTAGATATACAAGTTGTGAAAAAAGTTAAATATTAGGAATATACCTAATGTCAAGATGTGTAATGGTAAAAGAGGATAACTACATCAAACTGAAGGACCAAATTGAGAAAGATTTGGAGAAATGGAAAAACTTACAACTGCCATTTATGGGAAGGATTGCAACAATTAAGATGAATGTATTATCGAGACTACTATTCTTATTTCAGACAGTACCAATAAAAATTGAAAAGACTTACTTTCAACATTTAAATAAGATAATAAGGAAATTTATATGGCAAGGGAAAAGAAAAAGCAAGAGTAAGTATAAAAATGTTACAGGATACGAGGCTACGCGGAGGATTTGGACTGCCGAATTGGGAACTATATTACCAGGCATCATCATTGACTTGGATGAAGGAATGGATTGAATTAAGAAATACAAGACTATTAACTTTGGAAGGACATAATTTACAATTGGGGTGGCATGCATTTTTATGGTATGGTAGATGTAAGATGCATACGTACTTTCACAGACATTATGTAAGAAACACATTGCTATTGGTATGGGAGAAAGTTATAGACAAATATTATTTGAAAATACCAATATGGTTATCAACAGTGGAAGCTTTAACACACCCAAATATGTTTAATTTTAGAAATATTGTTAGATACAAGGAGTTATTAACAGACAAGGGGGAATTGTAAGGGGAAACAAGAATTTGAAGAACAGGGCATTGAGATGGATTGGTATATGTATATGCAAATACAAGATATGAAAAATATATTAAACTATATGGTTTCTATTTAGAAAAGACAGAATGGGACAGGATACTCATGGGAACAGAGGATAAACTATTAAAAAAATTATAACTTTTTATTGGATATTGAACTGGAGGAAGAATAAGTAAAAGAAATAATGATAGCCTGGGCAAAGAATTTTAGATATTCAATTAATCTAGAAAAATGACAACAGTTATGGGAAAAGAATTACAAATTAACAATGTCCATAGCATTTAAAGAATAGCAATATAAAATGTTTTATAGATGGAATATGCCCCCTGAGAAACTGGCAAATATGTTTAAAGATAAATCAGCTAAATGTTGGAAATGTCACCAGTTACCAAGATCTTATTATCATGTGGTGGACATGCTCAGAAGCTAAAAACTATTGGAATAAAATTAGGATATGGATAGAAGAAATGATACAACAACATATTGATCTAAAACCAGAGCTGCTCCTATTGGGTGTCCTTCCAGAAAAAAATAACAAAGAAAATATCTATTTGATTATACATGTAATAACAGCTGCAAGGATTATTTTTGCATAAAATTGGAAAGCAGAGAAAAGGTATAGAAGTAATTAAAAAAATTTTAGAATGTGCAGAAATGAATAGATTAACTTTGATAATTAAAAAGAGGATTCAGAATATTTTAAGATATGGGATCAATTTTACCATTGGCTGGAAAAGAGATATAGATAAACTAATTAATAGTTATGTAAGAGAATGGTATAATTAGAATAATGTATTTTTGGAGAAATGTTGTAATAGATTAAGCGTGAATGAAGACAGAAGAAACAACAAAAAGACAAAGATACGGAGAAAACACTGAGATGTCACATGGAAGGAATGACTGATGTATTATGTGTTTGTTTGTGTATAAAATAAAATAAAAAATTCAAAAAAACAACAACAATTTGGTTTAAAAAGCTAGGAAAAATACCTCACATTAACCTTGTCATGGAAAGTGGATTTTTAAAAAAAAGACAATTATCCATTTACTGAAATGCAAAGTATGGCTCTTTTGTAGATGGGTATGTTTAGGGGCGGTTTTATTTTATCTAAGATTGGCATGATTGCTTTTGTTGTTCTGGAAAAGACTATTCAAACAGGAATTTCATCATGACTTGAAGCATCAGGATCCTAAAACTAGTATATTTACTACCTGAAGCTTGCTGATCACTATGTTCTCTACTATACTTAAAGGTGTTACCTAATAATACAATTAATGTGTATAAATCACATAATAATGTTAAAATTTTATGATCTTGTGCCGCTGCATTACTAGCTGTCTAGGGCCATATGCAGCCCTTGGGCTGTGAATTGGACAACTTCTGCTTCAATGTATCAGTAATCATAAGAGTTTGAAGGTGTTATTTAGGTTGTCAGTCCAATCCTTTGCACAGTATAGATATTCAAATTAAAACATTTGGAGGGAGGGCTTCTTAGCCTTTGCTTGAACACATGCAAAGAAGGGATGCCTTTCTCGGGATAGTTGGTTCCATTTATTCTTAGAGTTAGAACTGAAAATGAACCTTACTCTAACTTAACCATTATCCATGTCTTTTACTCTGGAACTAGAGAGAGCACCTAACTTGTTTTCTGTGATGGTTCTTTGTAGACAGTTATCACTTTCCCCCTCAGTTGACTTTTTACAAAGCTAGACAAGGCATAATCCTTCACGGAGATTAGTTTCTACAACTCTTTGTTCTCTATCAGACTCTGATTTCTCTGAATCCTTCATGTAATATTCATAACTTGACATAAGTGGTTGAGGTGAGGTCAGACCAAATCTAACTGAAGTGAAACAAATACTGTAAATATTGGAAGTTATATTTTGGGGAATAAATTCTAAAAATTCCATTTTCCATTTTAGCAGCAGTATCAACTACTATTCCATAACTATTCCAAAATAGTTTTCACAATATTATTACAAATCCTAGGTATCCTCTACCTGTATACTTTGCACTTGTATTTATTAAATATTATTCTGTTAGTTTCAACCACTTAATCTCAGATTTGTTTTGAATTTTATTTCTACCTTCTAAGATATTACTTATCCCATTTAAACCTGTAAATTGTAAAATCTGGCAAGCATTCCCCCCACCACTCCATCAACGTCCTTAATGAAAATACTTAGGACTAAGCATAATATTCTTCTTGATCATGATTCCTATTGTAGACAGACTTCATTATATATTTCAACAACTCTTGGGAATTGTTCTAATTTCTTTTCAGTACCCTCTTCGTGCCTGTCTATTGCAAATCCATATTTCTTGGGGAAAGTTGTTTCACTTTCCTCTCTTGAACCATTTTGCTGTGGCATACTTAAAAGCAAATTATTGCCTCTGTATCTAGCTTTATTGTCAGTGAATTGCCCATTGCAGTTTTCTGGTCAGCTTCTATAGGTCTTGTTTTATAATTAACTATAAAATCAATCTTTATGTTTAAACTTAAAGCAATCAGAAGCCCTCATTTTGGATATGCAACTGCAGATTTGTCATAGATAACTTGGAGATTTGGGGGCAGGGGACAAGTTCAATTATTCCAGCAATTAAGACACTGCCTGTGAATTGGAGTATGGATTTCTATTTGGGTCCTTGCAAAGGTGCATCAGCTATGATATTATTCCATTTTAAATTAATCATCAAAATTTCCTTACTAGATAGAACAATTTATTTTCCATTGTTTTTTCTAAATATTCACGACGAACTGAAAAAGCAAGCTACTTTGGATTGCCTTTTTATGAAATGTAATAAACAAATACACTTCTTTTTTTTCCTTTCTCCTAAAAGATGTGTACAGATTAGTTTCAATTCAAAGATTTGCAAGCTGACTTCTCTGATCTCGTAAAGCTCTTTTCCTTCACATTTATAGGAAGGCAGTGCATAGTTCTTAAAGGTATTTCTTTTCGTTCTGTCTAATGCAAAGACAGAAAGCAAAGCTGGCTGGGGAATTCTGGGAGTTGAAGTCCTCCAGGCTTAAAGTTGCCAAGGTTGGAGACCCCTGGTCTAAAGGGTCTCTTCATTGAGACAGTTGACACAAATTAGAAAACAATTACTATAGCTTGTGACATTTGATCAAGAGAACAAAGTCTGCATAATATGGATTGAAAAAAGAAATGTCTCAGGAACTGGGAAAAAGATAACTTGTATAAAATATTTCATGGGAAACAAAACAGGCATAACATTCTGAAAAATTTAAACACCTGTTGCCAAAGACAATTTTGTCTATTTTCTCTTAAAAATTTATTGCCCTAGCTTGAAAAACAACACAGGTTGCAAATAAATCATGTTCATAGAGTCAGTAAAGCTTGCCAGTATAAGGCCAGTAACATTTCAGAACATTTTTTTCTTTCTAAGAAATTAATGTTTATTAATCAATTATTAATCAGTGTTTTCTGCCTTATAGGCCTGCTTCGTCCCCTCAGCTTTCACATGATGATACGCATTCACGCATTGAGCATTATGCTAGCAGGTATGAAATCAGGTGGTTTGCTAGTTTTCCTTGAAACATTTTTTTAAAAGTAAATCAGTGTCGCAACCACCATTGCTCAGATGTTAAGAAATGAACTTAGGCTCATTTCAAGAATTATGGTATACGTGTTTACTAATCTCTATGCATGTTTACTAATTTCTGCTAATCAGCTTGCTAACTAATCTGCATATTGAATTACTGCATGATATTTAGAATGTATGTTACATAATTGAAAATAGGAAATGAAGAACACATGGTTTTATTTACAACTAATCTGCTTTTGTTCAAAACATATACTATGCGGGTTTTTTTTCTGGAAATATACTTTAGTATATACTACTGGGCAACCATGTAGTAGTACAAAATAATATTTTACACCCAGTATCTAATCCTCAATACATAGGTCATAATTTATTAATTCAGCTTTTGATAAAGAGGACATTGAACTGCTATTTAAAAATATAAAACAATGCTACATTCACTTATTTTTTAGAAAACTAGTATATACAAGATAACAGTTATATCACTATTTTTGTACACTCATAGGAAATTGAGGATAGATAGATACAACAGAAATAATACTTTGTTTTATTGCCAAGAAGATTTTCACATTTCAAGTGCATTAGTAGAAGATAATTTATACTTGACTGAAATCCTACACAATGACGAGTGTTTGTCTGTCTGTGGACAATATTCCAGGATCTCATCATAATTACGTTTTTGTTCTTAGTTTTAATTAGGAGAAGTTACAGTGAATTTTAAGATGTTTTCCTTTCTTCATAGGCTAGCAGAAATGGAGAACACCAATGGAACATATATGAACGATAGCATTTCTCCTAATGAGAGCATGTGAGTATGCCTCTGAGAAACTATAGGAAATTTAACTTATATGCATGCTTTCAGATTTCTGTAGTAAGTTCTTAAGCATAAAAATTATACACAGTATGTACCTAGAAAGTTACATAGAATTCTACTCTAGGTTACTAGTTGCCAGACTCTATTGAAGGTAATATTTGAAATTTAATATCACCTTCTTCTGTAAAAATGCATTAAAAGAGAAACAAAGTATTTTGTTTCCTTTTTAAAGTTCAACAGACATCATAGATAAAAACCATAGTCTTTCATCAAATATAGAAATTCTTATGATTTTCATGAAGCCACAAATGAGACTGGAATAGTTGCTGATTAAGGTCGTTCATCAAAGCTTCTCCAAAGCTCAGTACGGAGGACTAAACAAGATTCTAAGTAATGATCAACCTTTAATCTCCCCTAGTCCTTTTCGTTAAACTAGACATACCAAGTTCCTGCAACCGTTCTTCATATGTTTTAGCCTCCAGTCCCCTAATCATCCTTGCTGCTCTTCTCTGCACTCTTTCTAGAGTCTCAACATCTTTTTTACATCGTGGTGACCAAAACTGCATGCAATATTCCAAGTGTGGCCTTACCAAGGCATTATAAAGTGATATTAACACTTCACGTGATCTTGATTCTATCCCTCTGTTTATGCAGCCCAGAACTGTGTTGGCTTTTTTGGCAGCTGCTGCACACTGCTGGCTCATATCTAAATGGTTGTCCACTAGGACTCCAAGATCCCTCTCACAGTACTACTATTGAGCAAGGAACCACATATACGGTACCTGTGCATTTTGGGGTTTTTTTGCCTAAATGTAGAACCTTACTTTTTTCACTGTTAAATTTGATTTTGTTAGATAGCGCCCAACGTTCAAGTCTGTCAAGATCCTTCTATATCTTGAGCCTATCTTCTGGAGTGTTGGCTATTCCTGCCATCTTGATGTCCTCTGCAAATTTGATCTATCCCCTTGTCCAAGTCATTGATGAAGATGTTGAAGAGTACTGGGCCTAAAACAGAGCCTTGGGGTACTCCACTGCATACTTCCCTTCATGTGGATGTAGTTCCATTGAGGACTACACGTTGAGTGCCATTAGTCAGCCAGTTACAAATCCATCTGGTGGTGGTGCTGTCTAACCCACATTTTTCTACTTTATCTAGTAGTAGGTTATGGTCTACTTTATCAAATGCTTTACTGAAGTCCAAGTAAATTATATCGACAGCATTCCTCTGGTCCACTAATTTTGTCACTTTGTCAAAGAATGCAATACGATTAGTCTGGCATGATCTGTTTTTGACAAACCCATG
Source organism: Ahaetulla prasina (assembly GCF_028640845.1). Lineage (NCBI taxonomy): Eukaryota > Metazoa > Chordata > Lepidosauria > Squamata > Colubridae > Ahaetulla > Ahaetulla prasina. The sequence goes on from NC_080543.1 coordinate 70,383,442, forward strand.
TTGGCTTTTGGTTATTACTTTGTTTGCTTCTAGGTGTTCAGTGATTCGTTGCTTGATTATCTGTTCCAGAATCTTCCCTGGTATTAAGGTCAGGCTGATCGGTCTGTAGTTTCCTGGATGTGTTTTTTTCCTTTTTTGAAGATGGGAACTACATCAGCTCTTTTCCAGTCCTCTGGCAGTTCCCTTATGCTCCAGGATCTTTGAAAGATATAGTTCAGTGGTTCTGAGATCTCATCTGCCAGTTCCTTCAGAACCTTGGGGTGTAATCCATCCGGTTCTGGTGATTTGAACTCGTCTAGAATAGACAGGTGTTCACTTACCATTTTCTTCCCTATTTTAACTTGTGTTCCTAATCTGGCTTTTTTTGTGGTGCTGTTTTTGATAGGTTGGATTGTTTTTTCCTTTTGTGTAAAGACAGATGAAAAAAATGAGTTAAGTAGATCTGCTTTCTCCCTGTTGCTTGTCACCTTCTTGCTACTTTCTCCCAGCAATGGGCCAATTGTTTCCTTGACTTTTTTCTTGTTTTTAGCATGTTGGAAGAAGCTTTTTTTGTTATTTTTTACTTTTGACGTGAGCCTTTGTTCATTGTGAGCCTTAGCTTTCCTCACTTCATCTTTACAGGCTCGGGCTATTTGCTGATATTCTGCCTTAGTTATTTGCCCCTCTTTCCACTTTTTATACTTGTCCTTTTTGTCTTTCAATTTGTCAGATAGTTCTTTATGCATCCATGCTGGTTTCTTTTGAGATCTATTATTCTTCATTGGTATTGTGCTAGCCTGGGCTTTTATAATCTCACTTTTCAAAATTTCCTGAACTTCTTGAGTTGTTTTCCCCTTGAGGATTCCCATCCATGGAATCCTTCTCAAGCTCTCTCTAAGTTTATTTAGAGTTTATTTAGCTCTCTTGAAGTCAAAGACTCTAGTTTGACTTTGTTCTACTACTTGTCTTTGCATAATGTTGAATTCCAATATTGCATGATCACTTGCCCCCAAGATTCCTATAGCTTCAACACCTTCTATCATTTCAACTCTGTTAGTGAGAATTAAGTCCAATATGGCTGATCCCCTTGTTTCCTTCTCTACTTTTTGGGAAACAAAGTTGTCTGCTAGGTTTGTTAGGAACCTGTTGGATTTTCCACTTGGTGCAGAATTTGTTTCCCAGTTGATGTCAGGATAGTTAAAATCCCCCATTACTACTGTGATGTGCTTCCTACATACCTTAGTTAGCTGACTAGCAAAAAGTTCATCTACTTCCTCTGTTTGGTTGGGTGGCCTATAGTATAGAACTATGGCAATATAATTCCCCCCCACACCTTTAATATTAACCCAAATGCATTCAAGATAATTTTCATCATTTTTGTGCTCTATTTCTGTAGAGATGTAATTATTTCTTATATATAGTGCAACTCCACCTCCTCTTTTATTTGGTCAATTTCTTTTAAATAATTTATATCCCTCTAACTGTATGTTCCATTTGTCGGTTTCATCCCACCAAGTTTCCATAATGGCAACAATATCATATCTGTCCTCATTTACTTGAATTTCTAATTCACCCTGTTTATTCCTCATACTCTGTTCATTGGTGTATAGACATTTGAGTCCATTTTGATTGACCTTGTATTTACTGTCTACATAACCTGTGTTGTGCCTGACTGCCCCTACTTTCTTGCCACCTGTTTGATTAGTGCACATGGTATGGCACTCACTATTAAATGCTTGGTTTTGCTTGATAGCAGGGCTGATAATCTTACCCACACAGACATCTATGTTACATGCACTGATAACCCTATTAATTTTGGATTGCTGGGGACATAAATGTTCTGTATCAATCAATGCTCTGTCCCCACTGTTCAGTTTAAATGCTTATCCAGAAAATCTGTGAATTTATTGCTAAGTAACTCAGTCCCTGATGGATGCAACCATCTCTTTTGTACAGTTTTTCATTGGACCAGTTGCAAACATCATGACTAATAAAACCAAAGCCTTCCCTTTAGACACACATTAAACTCCACTACACACTGGCATTTACCTTTTTGTTCCTTATATACTGGTAAAACCTCTGAAAAGATAAGCCTACAACTTATACTACTAAGTTCATACCCCAAGCTCTGGAAATCATTCTGCACAGAATGTAGATCCATTTGAGACAGATCATTTGTGCCAAGATGTATAATAGCATCAACATCACAATCCTTACTGGCATTCTTGACTGTCTTAAAAATGTGCCTCTGCTGGCAGTAGCACCTGGCAGACACCTGACCTCTTTCAAAACCTCCATATCCTTTCCTAAATTTACATCCCTTACAATTGAATCACCAATCAGAAGGTGGCTTCTCTTTTTGGATACCGTGCTCTTCTTGTGTGACCGATGTGTAATACCTGATTCGCACTTTGCCCTTTCCAAGTAAGCTCTTCATCTCGGATCATGATCCCCTGCTTGTTTGAGTTATCAGTATCACAACTACCTTGACTTGTCACTTTAGTGTCTCTATTAAGGTCAGCAAGGGCACTATATCTGTTATACTGGCACACTGCAAAAGCTTTGTGTTTATGGTTCACAGCTCTCACCATGCCTATCCCACGGTTGTCCATACTGCCCTTCTGCAGGATCATTGTGGTAGAGGAGACTGATGGCACGGCAGCTCAATAGAGTGGAATGGCTGAATTGGGCACCTAATTTCTGCTTGGAGAGGATAGATTTGAGATTCTAGATAGGTAATCTGTCCACGTAGACTACTAAATTGTTTACAAAGAGGACAGTACCCAAATTTGAAAAGAGTACTGCAAAAGACAGCTACAAAACAAGTATTACACTGACCTAAACCAGTCATTTTGAAATAGAATAAAATCATAATCTCAAGTGGACTAACGCTGAATACATTATTGCTATTTTTGGTTTATAGTTATATGATTCACACGCCATTAGGCACGCGGGCCGCTAACTTTTTCCTCTATACTCACTCTCAGACTCCCCCTCACAGCCAGCAGCTCCATCCCCTAGCTTCTGTGAAGTGAAAACATAGTGAAGGCAGTTTCACTCTGCTTTTTCTGTGTACTCATCCTCACACCCCCATCACAGCCAGCAGCTCCACCCCCTAGGTTCTGTGAAGTGAAATTTAGCTTGATAGCACCTACACGTTTTCCTGTGCACTATTTGCTATTGAATCCAGCTTATTCAAAATTCATTCTTTACCTGTCTCTTTCTTTAGATATGGTACCAAAAATAAGCCCATTGATCTTAAACATTAAAACCTTGTATTTCTATGAGCCGCTAAGACACACCTGTGCGTGCGCACACACATAACTCTGTGTGTGTGTGTGTGTGTGTGTGTGTGTTGTTTTATATGTGTGTGTACTTTATACTTTTCCCTAATTTCTTCTAATTTTTTAAACATTTTAATTAAGTAATTTTTAACAGAATAAAAACAATTGGACAAAGCAAAAAGAAACTAAAAGGAGAAAGGAAGGAAGAGACAAGAAAGGAAGAAGAAGAAAATATATAAAAATGCAGTTTTATTTTATCTTCTTATCTTTTTTTCCTTAAAGAGACGATGAGCATTTGCTAATCCAGCACTACTGCCAAAGTTTGAACCAGGAATCACCACTCAGTCAACCTCGAAGTCCTGCTCAGATTTTAATTTCTTTAGAAAGTGAAGAAAGAAGTGAGCTGGAGAGAATCCTTGCAGACTTGGAGGAAGAAAATAGGTAAGCTTACTACAATATGACTTCCATGCATTAACTTATTAAATAACTTTCAAACCAGAAAGCAAAACAGCTAGAAAAGAAGTTAATTTATATGTAATTTACCAATTTAACATATATGTTTCTTTTCTACTTATGAATGTGATTTGTCATGTTAAATGTCCAGATGATGTAATTCCATTATACTTTCCCAACAATTCAAATTTTGAACTCTTACAATAGAATATAAAGTTTGGCCTGCCATAAAGAACTAGAAAATTGTTTGCTAATTTTGTATGTATGCATTGTTTTCTTTAATTATGTTAAAGTAAATATATTTAATAGTTATAGGTGGTCTCAACTTACAATCACAATTGGAACCAGAATCTCAGTCATTGAGAGAAGCAGTCATTAAGTGGGATATCATGTGATTGCTTTGCTCAATTACTGCAATCTTGGCATGTTTAATTATTAAGCAGACAGAGTCCCAAATAAGGACTCAGCAGGGAGGTGGGGAAGACCTGGCATAGGTCACATATAAGTTCAGTGGATGCAGCAATGCAGTGCAAAGCCTCAGTTGCCCCAGCTCAACCCTGTAGTGTGGCACTCATCAGTGGCAATGCTGGGGCTGGGCTGAAGTCTTAAACCAGCTGCCACCATTCCATGTCTCAACTTCAGCCCTAGCATTATTGCTGCCACTGAGAAATGCTGCCCAAATCCCCACACTTGTCTTCCTCTTGATCTAGACCACCCTACACAGCAGCACTGAGCTGTAATATTAGGGCTAGGGTGAAAGTCTGGGGATTTCAGCAATCTCAGCCAGCTGCCACCACCCCCATGCCTCAACTTGAGCCCTAGTGCCACTGTTGCCACTGAGAAATGCCCCCTCATATCATCTTTCAAGGTGTGCAAGTCTTGGGTAGCTATCTTTCATCATTGTGAGAATGGGCTGCATTCTCACAGAGTTTTGGAAGTCTTGTTTTCCAAATCACATAAGGTTTATGGAACAGTGCAAGGAGAATTCAGAAAAGAAGGCCTTGCATGACTGCAAGTTGAGTGGCATGTAACAAATCTTGGGGAGTGCTGGGCAGTGGGGGCAATTGGAGCATGTCTCACACACAATGAGGTAGGGATATAGAGGGCCCAAAAAAATCACTAAGGCAGTAGACAAGCACAGTTTCAACCCTTTCCAAGAAACTAACTTGACAAAAGTCTCACACAGGCTGCTCCTTAAGTCACATGAGCATGAAAGTGAAAGAAGAAGGAAGCACATTCAGACTTAAATTCTGCTGTTCCAATAAAAGTAGTTTAAAACCTATATGGCAACCCTATATGGCTGACGGGGAATGTTAAGTTCGGGCGATGAAGAGGCAGGAGACGATACAAGTGACAACAGCTCTTTGGTTTATTGTGATCCCAGCAAAACCAACAGGCAAAAACCCCTCTTTAAATACTATTTTGGCTGAGGCATCAGCCAATCAGCAACCTGCATATTCCCGCCCAAATTTCCTTCCTAAAGTTCAAATACATTACACTCCTCCCCTCCCAGAACGCATTGTACCACTATTTACATAGAATTTGCATGTTATCATATCGCAAGATCTCAAATGGACAGCTAACATCAAAAACATCATTAAAAAAGGACAACAAAGAATGTTCTTTCTGCGCCAACTCAGTAAGCTCAAACTGCCCAAGGAGCTGCTGATCCAGTTCTACAGAGGAATTATTGAGTCTGTCATTTGCACCTCTATAACTGTCTGGTTCAGTTCTGCAACCCAACAAGAAAAACACAGACTTCAGAGGATAATTAGAACTGCAGAAAAAATAATTGCTACCAACCTGCCTTCCATTGAGGACCTGTATACTGCACGAATCAAGAAGAGGGCCGTGAAAATATTTGCAGATCCCTCGCATCCTGGACATAAACTGTTTCAACTCCTACCCTCAAAACGACGCTATAGAGCACTGCACACCAGAACAACTAGACACAAGAACAGTTTTTTCCCGAAGGCCATCACTCTGCTAAACAAATAATTCCCTCAACACTGTCAGACTATTTACTGAATCTGCACTACTATTAATCGTTTCATAGTTCCCATCACCAATCTCTTTCCACTTATGACTGTATGACTATAACTTGTTGCTGGCAATCCTTATGATTTATATTGCTATATTGATCATCAATTGTGTTGTAAATGTTGTACCTTGATGAACGTATCTTTTCTTTTATGTACACTGAGAGCATATGCACCAAGACAAATTCCTTGTGTGTCCAATCACACTTGGCCAATAAAAATTCTATTCTATTCTATTCTATTTTTCCACGTAGTCACGCAGGTAGACAGGGCGTCTCCTAACCCTTTCGGACCTGTGCAATTCATTCTCTGGGAGTGAGTCGAGCTGGTCTGAGGGACTGTTTGTTCCTCCCAGCTCCTCCTCTGGGCCATCCGGCCCTGGATTATTGGCAGAGTCGTCCCTGCTGTCTTCTGGAGGAGCCGGTTGGCATCACTGGACTTCTTCATACTCAGCTAAGTCCTCTGATCGCCTCGGGGTTGAGTTAGCTGTTGGTTCAAATATTGGGTAGTCAGGGTCTGGCTGTTTGGTTTCTGGATTATTGTGTACTCTTTTTCTTAATTGATCTATGTGGCGTCTCCACACTCGGCCATCCCCCATGTCCACTACATATGATTTCGGGCCTGTTACTCCTATAATTGTTTCCTTTAGCCACGCTGGGCCTTCACTATAGTTATGTGCCCATACTGGGTCACCTGTTGTCATTGTTCTGGTTTTTCCCTTTGTACCTTGGTACCCATCGGGGGAGTATGTTGGGTTTAACCGATCTAGGGGGCACCTGAGTCTTCTACCCATCAATAACTCTGATGGGCTGCGGCCGGTGGTCACACAGGGAGTTCTATGTTGTACTGCCAAGAAGGTATCAATTTTGGATTGCCAATCTCCTGGGCTTATTCTAGATAGCGCTTCTTTGGCACTGCGAACGAAACGTTATGCAAGTCGGTTCGTCGCCGGGTGGAAAGGCGCCGAGAGGACATGTCTTATTTATTTATTTTTATTTTATTTTATTAGATTTTTATACCGCCCTTCTCCCGAAGGACTCAGGGCAGTGTACAGCCAAATAGTAAAAAACCCACAATATACACATTAAAACAAAACTAAAACCGAGCATATTACAGGAATGGCTGGAATTTAAAACAATTTAAAACCCTAAAATTCATAAATAGCCCCAATTAAAAATTTTTATAAAACTTTTAAGCCAGTCCCGCTTGAATAAATAGGTGCGTTTTCAGCTCATGGCGAAAAGTCCGAAGATCAGGCACTTGACGTAAACCAGGGGGAAGTTCGTTCCAAAGCGTAGGAGTTCCAACAGAGAAGGCCCTACCCCTGGGGGCCGCCAGCCGACATTGTTTGGCGGATGGCACCCTGAGAAGGCCCTCTGTGTGAGCGTACGGGTCGGTGGGAGGCATAAGGTAACAGCAGGCGGTCCCGTAAGTACCCGGTTCCTAAGCCATGGAGTGCTTTAAAGGTGGTAACCAAAATCTTAAAGGGCACCCGAAAGACCACAGGAAGCCAGTGCAGGCTGCGCAGGATTGGTGTTACATGGTGTAACTCGTTGCTCCCACTATTACCCGCGCAGCTGCATTCTGGACTAGATGCAGCCTCCGGGTGCACTTCAAGGGCAGCCCCATGTAGAGAGCATTGCAATAATCCAAACGGGAAGTGACAAAAGCATGAGTGACCGTGCATAAGGCATCCCGGTCAAGGAAGGAGCGCAACTGGCAAACCAAGCGTACTTGGTGAAAGGCCCTCCTGGAGACGGCCGCCAAATGATCGTCAAACGACAGCCGCCCATCCAAGAGGACACCCAGGTTGCGCACCCTTTCCATTGGGGCCAATAACTCGCCCCCAACAGTCAGCTGCGGCTGCAGCTGGCTGTACCAGGGTGCCGGCATCCACAGCCACTCCGTCTTGGAGGGATTGAGCTTGAGTCTGTTTCTCCCCATCCAGACCCGTACGGCTTCCAGACACCGGGACAGCACTTCAACAGCTTCATTGGGGTGGTCCGGGGTGGAGAAGTACAGCTGCATGTCATCAGCGTACAGATGGTAACTAACCCCGAAACCACTAATGACCTCACCCAGCGGCTTCATGTAGATGTTGAACAGAAGGGGTAAGAGAATCGACCCCCGAGGCACCCCACAAGTAAGGCGCCTCGCGGTCGATCTCTGCCCCCCTGTCAACACCGTCTGCAACCGGTCGGAGAGATAGGAGGAGAACCACCGATAAACGGTGCCTCCCACTCCCAAACTCTCCAACCGGTGCAACAAGATACCATGGTCGATGATATCAAAAGCCGCTGAGAGATCTAATAGGACCAGGGCAGAGGAACAACCCCATCCCTGGCCCTCCAGAGGTCATCCACCAACGCGACCAAAGCTGTCTCCGTACTATGACCGGGCCGGAAGCCGGACTGGAACGGGTCTAGATAGACAGCTTCATCCAGGTACTGGGGAAGCTGCCATGCAACCACACTCTCTACAACCTTCGCCACAAAGCGAAGGTTGGAGACTGGACGATAATTCCCTAAAATAGCTGGATCCAGGGAAGGCTTCTTGAGGAGGGGTCTCACCACCGCCTCTTTCAAGGCAGCGGGGAAAACCCCTTCCAACAATAAAGCATTTATAATTCCCCGGAGCCAGCCTCGTGTCACTTCCTGTGTAGCCAGGAGGGACACGGGTCCAGTAAACATGTAGTTGCATGTAGTCTCCCCATCAACCTATCCACGTCCTCGAGAGCCACAGAATCAAACTCATCCCAAACAACCTCAACAAGACGCGTCTCCGTCATCCCACTTGGATCATCGCAATTTTGGTTCAAACTATCCCGAAGCTGAACTATTTTATCGTATAGATAACCGTTAAACTCCTCAGCACGTCTCTGTAAGGGGTCATCCTGTCCCTCCTGATGGAGGAGGGAACGGGTCACCCAAAACAAGGCGGCCGGGCGGTTATCTGCCAATGCAATGAGGGTGGAAACGTAAGAACGTTTCGCCTCCCTCATTGCCACTAGGTAGGTCTTAGTAAAAGATCTCACTAGTGTCCGATCAGCCTCGGAACGGCTAGACCTCCAGGTGCTCTCTAGGCGTCTTCTCCGGCGTTTCATCTCCCTCAGCTCCTCGGAAAACCAAGGAGCCAATTGAGATCTACGCCGGGTCAGAGGCCGCAAAGGCACGTCACGGTCCAAAGCCCCAGCCGCGGCCCGTTCCCGCAACTAGTTCTTTAGTCGTGCCGTGGGCAAGATCCTCAGGAAACGGCCCAAGCTCCGTCCGGAACCTATCAGGGTCCATCAGGCACCTGGGACGGAACCATCGCATTGGCTCCGTCTCCCTGCGGTGGTGCGCGGCGATCTGAAAGTCCAGGCGAAGGAGAAAATGATCTGACCATGACACCGGTTCCGTCACTAAATCTCCTAATTCCAGATCATTAATCCACTGTCCAGAGATAAAAATCAGGTCCAGTGTGCCTCCCCCACTGTGTGTAGGGCCATCAGTTATTTGAATCAGGTCCAAGGCCATCATGGAGGCCTGGAACTCCCGCGCCGCCGTCAATGACAAGCCAGCCGATGGCAAGTTGAAATCCCCCAGGACCAAAAGTTTGGGAATCTCAACTGCCACCCCAGCAAGCACCTCCAGTAGCTCAGGTAGGGCTGTAGTCATGCAGCAAGGAGCCAGGTACGCGATCAACAGACCCATCTGATTCCTATGGCCCCACTTCACAAGGAGGGATTCACAACCAGCTATCTGAGGCACAGTGGACTCCCTCGGCTCTATGCTTTCTTTAATCACAACTGCCACTCCCCCACCCCTACCTTGGGCCCTCGGCTGATGGAATGCACGGAAACCCGGAGGGCACAGTTCAACCAGGGGTACACCCCCCTCTGTGCCCAACCAGGTCTCCGTAATGCCCGCAAAGTCCGCGGATTCCCTCTGAATAAGATCACAAATCAAGGGAGCCTTATTAGCCACGGACCGGGCATTGCACAGCATCAGCCGAAGACCCAAGCTCTGAGGGTCTTGGTCATCCGGGGAACGAGTAAGGACTGAGGGGCCGGAGCACGTGATCGCTTTTAAACATCGAGCACGTGCTCCCAAAGAACGATACAGCCTCTTGCCTCCGCCATATCTGCCTCTCCCACTTACCGTACAGATGGAATAACACTCTACGCTCTGAACATCCCCCTCCCCCCCCTGTCTTCGGACCAGATGGAATAGTGCCGTGAGCATGCACTGGGACTGGACATACCCTCCCTGACGGGCTTCTCCCCCTACCCGTCAATCCCCTCCCCCCCTTAAAAACCCCTTATTACCTTATTACCTATTAAAAAAAAACCAAAGATTCTTCTTCGATGCATGCCACCTCTCTGGGTCCCAAGACCCTTCATTAAGGTAGGCCCTCGATAGAGCAGAGGGCCACTCCTGCGAGGCGGGGGAACCTCACAGCCGTAAGAGCTCAAGCGCCGAGTAACTCATGGAGAATTAGAATAACAGCAGAAGAAAAGGGTATCCCAAGCCGGCAAGATCACTGCAGATGTAATAAAACCAACCCCACTGTCTGTTTAAGATGTATCAATCGGGGATCGAACTGTCCGAAGTCCGCTGATGGAATTAGTGGACCGGTACACCGCTACCAGGCAATCACCATAAGGGACGACCATATTCGGAGTTTAATTACCTCGGACAGATAACCATCATGTCCGCAATGCCGCCGATGTCAAATATAGCGGCAGATACCGTTTGCCTAACGTCGGCCACAATCCAGGCGTTAAAGCCTGGCGTGGCAGGAAAGGCCACCGATGTTCCAATTAAAGATAGTAATCCCGCCGATGTCATTCACGGTGTCATTCGCCTAGCGAGGAGTTACGTGTGGTGGCCACAAATGGATAAAGACATTAGCGACCGGGTAGGGAAATGCCAAGCATGCCAAGAGTCAAGGGCACTACCCCCAACAGCCCCCATTAGGGATTGGGAGAAACCCCAGGGTCCTTGCTCCAGGATCCATATAGATTTTGCCGGGCAGACCGCTACCAGGCAATCACCATAAGGGACGACCATATTTGGAGTTTTCATCCTTCAGGTTGACTCTGTTTCTGTAAACCCCGGTTACTTCCATGCCCAAGGCTCTGAACCAGTCCAGACCTAGCAAACTGGGTAGTTTTCCATCTACGATGGTGATCGGCAGGGTTTTCTTGAAATGTCCATATTTCACTCTGACGGACGTGACTCCTCGAACAGGGATCCGGTTTCCCTGGTAGTCTTGCACTCTCAGCTTTTGGGTTTGCAGCTGGCGTTTCGCGACGTCTGGCAGGTCCCTCGCGATGGAGTCCCAAGACATAATCGTGATTGATGAGGCGGTATCCATCTCCATCTTACACGGCACTCCTTCGATGTATGTCTTGGTGAATATCTTCTTTTCTAGCCGTGTCGATGCATGGCCCACTCTCACAGTGGTCTGATTCAACTTCGCGCCTTTTTTGAACTGGCCAATCCCTGGCCGTTTCACTGATCCGGCGCCCTGCTGATTGGCCAGTTTGAATTTTTGGCGGGAAGGTTGAGGGGTTCAGCAGGCCTGAGCTATGTGTTCTTTCTTTTCACACCGCCGACAATTTGCATCTTTGAACCTGCAATTTTGTCGTTGGTTTTGGCCTCCGCAGCTCACACACTCGTCCCGGTCGCCTCTCTCCAACCTCCCGGTGTGGAAAACCTCTTCCTCTTCTTCACCCTCCGATTCGGCCTGGATTTCCTCGCTGTGGACTGGCGTTGTTTTCACCGCGACATTTGGCGTGTTCGGCTTTTGTAAGGTTTCCGCCGCTTTGGTGGACATCTCGTGTGCTTTGGCCTCATCCAGGGCTATCGCCAGGGTTAGGTTGATTTTCGACAGCAGCCGCCTCTGTAGTCGGATGTCCCTGACCCCACAAATGAGTTGTTCTAATAAAGAGTCCTCCAAATCTCTGTACTCACAATGGTTTGCGGCTTTCCTTAACGCGGCCATGTACACGCTTATCGATTCGCCCTCTTGCTGAACCCTTTGCCTCAACTCGAACCGTTGTACAAACTTTGATGGCACCGGCGCGTAGTGTCCTCGTAGTGTCGTCTGTAGCGTTTGCCATGGCACAGACTGTACCGGCGTTGGTTCCCACAGCGATTCAGCGGTATCAAAGACTTCTGGTCCGCAGTGGCTCAGGAAGTAAGCGTGCTTCCGATTATCCGAGACTCCTTGCAGCTCATTCGCTTCGAGAAAGCACTCGAAATGAGCCATGTACGACCCCCATTTCTCCTTGGCTGGGTCAAATGGCGCTGGCGGTGTATAGCTAGACATCACTATGTATCCGCCCTTGATACTGGCTGGGTTTGAAGATCCGTTACTCCTTCAGCTCTTTTCCTAGTCTCACTGCCTCAACATCCCACTGTTCTGTTTCCCTTCCCCCAATACTCCCAGCAAAGAGTCCGTCAGAGGCCTTCCTTTTTTTTTTCCTTTTATTTACATAGATACATGTCCTGGCCACGTCTACCCACGGGCCTGCCAAGTTTCTGGAGATAACAAGGAAATTATAGATAAGGCCAGAATTACTCACGAATATATTCTTCCCTCCATGAATTAGCTTGCCCCAAATTCATTGCTTTGTCCGAGACAAAAAACCAGGAAGTCCCGCCTCCTATTTATAGTCTCTGCAGATGTCACTGCATGACAATTATGACTTGGCTTTGTCCCAACTCTTCCGCTGCTGCGCACGCCGATCAAGCCTTCGTAATCTTGCGTCCCTCCAAAACTGTTCTTGGGGCGTTGCCAAATCAGAAGAAGGCCCGGGAGGATCAGGCCTTGCCGCCCCTCCCTTTGAGTGGGTGCCAGGGAGGGAGAGGGCTCAAGAGAAGCAGGGCTTGCCAGGTCTTCTCCCTCATTTTCTGAATCATCCGAGTCCAGGAGTCTGGGTCCAGGAACCTGGGTCACAACACTATCCCTCACCGCAGGGCCCTTCCCCCGGGGCTGACGATCGGGATGCGGTCGGGCTGGGTTCTGCTCATGGAAGGCCTGCACCAGGTCAGGGGCATGAACGTCGGAGGCATCTACCCAGGAGAAATCAGTCCCGTATCCCTTCCACGCGATCAAATATTGGAAAGCGACCCTTTAGCCAGCGAGTCTCGTGCGCTGTGGACTTCGTATTCCTCCGATCCGTCCTCGGCGACAGTGACGGGTGCTGTTGGGCACCGAAGGGACTCGGTGTGGCCTCAGGAACCAGAAGGGACCGGTGAAAACGGGTGGATCCGCATGGATCGTGGCAGGGTCAGTCGGTAGGCTACCGGGTTGATGACTGCCTCGACAGGGAACGGGCCGATGAATCGGTGGTCCAACTTCTTTACCGGCGGTCGGACGGGAGGTGTTTGGTGGAGAGCCACACCGGTCTCCAACTGCCAGCGGGGCGTTGCCCGTCGGGAGCGGTCGGCGGACCGTTGTAGTCCTCCTTTGCCCGATTCAGCTGCTGGCGTACCAACTGTTGGACCGCATGCAATTCCGTCAGGAAGGTCTGCGTTCGGGAACAGGAGAGTCCGGTGGTGCCAGAGGAAGAGCGCGGATGGTACCCACATTGGCAAAGAACGGGTCATCTGAGTAGAGGTGTGCTGAGAGTTGTTAAAAGCAAACTCCGCCAGAGACAGGTAGTCGGCCCAGTTGTCCTGTTGCTGGTTGATGAAGCAACGGAGATACTGTTCCAGTATACCGATGACCTTCTCTGTACCCCGTCGGTCTCCGGATGGTGCGATGACGACAGACATACCTGCACCTCCAACGCGCCATCAGGCTCTTCCAGAAGCGGGCTGTGAACTGAACTCCGGTCCGAAACCACCCTGTCCGGTAGACCATGGGCGGAAGATGTGCTGCAGAAAGAGACGGGCGTTTTGCGGCTGTGGGCAGTCCAGCGGCATGGGATGAAGTGTGCCATCTTGGTGAGCATGTCCACCACCACCAGCACCGTGGTGAACCCAGAGGACGGCGGCAGGTCTGTCAGGAAATCCATAGAGATCGCCCCAGGGTCTGTCGGGTGTCGGCAAGGGCTGGAGGAGCCGGGAGGGGCCCCGTGGCGGTCTTGGCTTGCCGGCACGGTACGCAGGATGTCACGTAGGCATGTATATCATGCCGCACTGGGCCACCAAAAGGTCCGTGTCACCAGGTGGAGGTCTTGAAGAACCCAAAATGTCCTGCTGCAGGGTTGTCGTGGCACTGGGTCATGGCGAGGGCGCGGAGTGGTCCTGTGGGCACATATAATCACCCGCGAAACTTGAGTAAGTCCTCCGGCAAGGTCCAAGGAGACGCGGGGCCCACCTCCGCTCTCCTTTGCTGCGACCAGGTGTCCTGGCGCTGCGCCTCGCACCTGGGCCCGCAAGTCCACTGGCTCCCGTGCTGCGGCCAAGGCTTCTGCCGGCAGCACTGTCCGTGGAGGAAGGGGTCCTTGGCGCAGAGGTACTCTGGCTTGCGGGACAGGGCATCCGCCCTCGGTTGTGACCGCTGGGAATGTAGGTCACGCGGAAGTTGAACCGGGCAAAAACAACGACCACGGATCTGCCGCTGGTTTAACTTCCGAGCTGTGGTGAGGTGCTCGAGATTCCGATGGTCCGTTCGGACCTCCACCTGATGTCGGGCCCCTCAGATGGTGTCGCCAAGCCTCGAATGCAGCCTTGATAGCCAGCAACTCTTTTTCCCAGATAGTGTAGTTGCGCTCGGAAGGTTGAGTTTCCGGGAGTAGTAAGCGCAGGAAAAGTGTGCCACCATTCGTCGGAGCCTGTAGCAGCACCGCTCCCAGAGCCACATTGGACGCGTCCGTTTCCACCACAAAAGGCGGAGCGGGTCGGGATGCCTCAGGACGGGTTCCGTGACGAAGGCTTTCTTGAGGGCTGTGAATGCTTCTTGCTGCGGGGACCCCACGGAATGCAACCTTCTTCCTGAGGAGCTGGGTAAGTGGAGCTGTCAGTGTGGCGAAGCCGGGATGAAGGTCCGGTAGTAGTTGGCGAAGCCCAGTAGGCGCTGAACATCCTTCACCCGACGAGGGCTTCCCAGCTACACAAAGCTTCTACTTTACATGGGTCCATGGCTATGCCCTCGGGCGAGATGATATGCCGAGGAATTCTATGGAAGTCGGAAGAAGACGCATTTCTCCAGCTTCGCATTGAGTTGTTGCTCCATAGCGTTGCAGAACCAGACTGGCGTGTCGAAGGTGGCTTTCCTGGACCGGGAGTAAATCAGGATGTCGTCAGGTAGATAACCACGAACCGATCCAACATGTCTCGGAACACGTCGTTCATGAAGTGCTGAAAACGGCGGGAGCATTGGTCAACCCAAATGGCATGACAGTGTATTCGTAGTGTCCGTATCGGTGCGAATGCCGTCTTCCATTCGTCTCCTTCTCGTATCCGCACCAGGTTGTAGGCCCCGGAGATCGAGCTTGGTGAAGATCGTGGCCTCCGCAACCTTTCCAGTAGCTCCGGGATGGCGGCGGGGGTAGCGATTCCGCACCGTAATGGCGTTTGGCGGCGGTAATCACAGCATAGGCGCAAGTCCCTGTCTTCTTCTTCACAAAGAGGACCGGGGCCGAGAGGGACTTTGAAGGCGGATGAACCCTCGGGCCAGGTTTTTGTCCAGGAAGTCCCTGAGGCGGCCAACTCGGGCTCCGACATGGAATACAGGCGTCCCACAGGCAGTGGTGCGTTGGGCAGAAGGTCCACGGGCAATCGTGGGGCCGATGCGGGGTAGTCGGTCCGCCTCCTTCTCGCTGAACACGTCGGCGAAGTCCGTCAGCTCAGGAGGCAAGGTGATGGCAGCGGTGGGGCGTTCTGGCGGCACAGGTGTGGCGGATGTGATCGACGCACTGCAGACTCGGGAAAGAGATGGCGTTCCGCGACCAGGCCACCTGAGGATCGTGGGTCCGAAGCCAGGCCAACCCAAGGACCAAGGGAAAATGAAGGTCCGCCGTGACATAAAACTGGATCGCCTCCTCATGGTCCCCAATAGCCAGGCGCAAAGGCTGGGTGGCGAATTTAATGGGGCCGGACACCAGTTCTCGTCCATCAATTGTCTCTACCCGCATCGGAGGGTCCACCGGAACCACGGGGACCGCAAACTGGGTCACAAAGGCCTGGTCCATAAAGTTTGTTGTGGCCCCTGAGTCCACCAGCGCATGCGCCTGGAGCCCGTCCGACTGGTTCCCCAACCATATCCGTGTGTCCAGAATCAGATGCCGAGGGGGCCCAGAGTCTACTTCCGCAACGTCCAGTGGGGGCTTAGTACGTGCCCGACCTAGGGTTTCCCGGTCGGGCCTGCTCCGTTCGATTGGTCACGCTGTGATTCGGGACGGCGTCGTGCCCGCCGCTTCCTGGGGCAGGAAGCGGCGAAGTGGCCGGGCCCCCCACAGTACAGGCACAATCCCCCTTGGCGCCTCCGGTTCCGCTCCTGGGCTGTTAGGCGAGGTCTGGCCGCTCCCAACTCCATGGGCTCTTCCGCAGCGGTTACAAAACGTGGGGCGACCCTGGGTGCTGGTGGTGCAGGAAGTGGGGTGCAGATGTCGACGGAGGGTCCCGGGGTGCGACGGGACGGTCGCCGTTGCAGACGGGCATCGAGGCGGAGACAAAGGGCACCAAGTTGTCGAGGTCCGCGCGCCTCCACGCGGGCCAGCTCGTCTTGCAATTCCTCTGAGAGTCCCTCCTGGGAACGTCCACCAGCGCTGCATCATTCCAGTCAGAGTCCTGGCACAAAAGACGAAATTCGATGTACTCCTGCAGGCGTTTCCCTTGACGGAGTTCCTTAAGGCGCCTGGTTGCCGTCAGCATTGACGGGTCCTCATACATGGTGCGTAGGTGCTGCCAAAACGCTGTTGGTCCGCCAGCAGGGGCTGTCCTGGAGCAAGAGGCGTGGCCCATCGAGCAGCCGAGCCGGAAAGAAGGTTAATCACGAAGGCCACCTTAGCCCGGTCGTCTGGGAAATCCTCTGGCCTCATAGCCATGTAGAGCTGGCACTGTCCCAAGAAGGTCGGGAACATCTCAGGCTGCCCAGAAAACTTATCCGGCACGGTTATCGGGCACTTGCGACGAGGAGGAGGAGGGGCTGCAGCAAGTTGGCCTGCCAAGTGAGCCACTTGCTGCTGGAGCTGTTGATTAGCCGCTTGTAGCTGCTCTAACTGCTGCTGTACCTGCTGCTGATCCATCTTTGGTGGAAGATGTTTTAGTCAGGTCTTGGACAAAATGTTCTGTTTCCCTTCCCCCAATACTCCCAGCAAAGAGTCCGTCAGAGGCCTTCCTTTTTTCCTTTTATTTACATAGATACATGTCCTGGCCACGTCTACCCACGGGCCTGCCAAGTTTCTGGAGATAACGAGGAAATTATAGATAAGGCCAGAATTACTCACGAATATATTCTTCCTCCATGAATTAGCTTGCCCCAAATTCATTGCTTTGTCCGAGACAAAAAACCAGGAAGTCCCGCCTCCTATTTATAGTCTCTGCAGATGTCACTGCATGACAATTATGACTTGGCTTTGTCCCAACTCTTCCGCTGCTGCGCACGCCGATCAAGCCTTCGTAACCTTGCGTCCCTCCAAAACTGTTCTTGGGGCGTTGCCAAATCAGAAGAAGGCCCGGGAGAATCAGGCCTTGCCGACCCCTCCCTTTGAGTGGGTGCCAGGGAGGGAGAGGGCTCAAGAGAAGCAGGGCTTGCCAGGTCTTCTCCCTCATTTTCTGAATCATCCGAGTCCAGGAGTCTGGGTCCAGGAACCTGGGTCACAACACCCACCTTCGTCGCCAATGTTAAGTTTGGGCAATGAAGAGGCAGGAAACGATACCAGTGACAACAGCTCTTTGGTTTATTGTGATCCCAGCAAAACCAACAGGCAAAACCCCCTCTTTAAATACTATTTTTGCTGAGGCATCAGCCAATCAGCAACGTGCATATTCCCGCCCAAATTTCCCTCCTAAAGTTCAAATACATTACAGGGAATATATGCAGAGACCCCAATGTAGAATCTGCTATCTAAAAGACAGTAACAATAGAGGAGCTGTTACATTCTGTTACTTGATTTTCTTATTCCAAGTATGTTTATTGCTATTGATTGCAAACAGATAACAAGCAACAAGCTTTTTTCTCCTGATACAAAGCAGTAAGACCATCCTATGTCAATTGTTCATACCATTTCTTTCCTTTATTTCTCTTAGGAGGGTATATCAAGGATAGTTCATAGGAGGAGCCACTTTTCAATTTATATATATATATATATATATATATTTTATTAAAAAAGTTTTACAACAATTAAATTTTTCCCCCTCCCCCCCCCGGACTTCCCGGAGCAAACACAAGGTATAGTTCCTTAAACAAAACAGTCATACATTAAATTTTTTAAAATCTAACACAATTATAATCTTTCTCTCTCACATAACCTGACTTCTTCCATTAAAATCAAAAATAACATCCTTCATTCAAAAGCAATCCGAAATTTCTTAATCTGATATCTATTTTGAATATAATCAATCCAGTTCTTCCATTCATTTAAATATTTTTCTTGAGTACTGTCTTTCAAGAAGGCTGAGATTTTAGCCATCTCAGCCAAATTGGAAACTTTCAATATCCATTCTTCTATTGTGGGTAATTCTTTTTTCTTCCAATATTGTCCAATCAACAGTCGTGCTGCTGTTATTAAGTTCAAAATCAACTTAGTCTCAATCACTGTACAGTCCGTTGTTATTCCCAAAAGGAAAAATTGCGGTAGGAACTTTATCTTCTTCTTCAGAACATTCTGCATAATCCACCAGATTCTTATCCAGAAAGACTTAATTTTCTTACCACTTTTCAATTTATAGAAGCATGTCTGTCTCTATTGAAAAAATCCATGCAAACCTGGTGAACTGTGGCTTGTAACATTTGCACTGAAAATACATCAATAATATAGCAGTGAAATATAATGATTTTTTAATATATAACCTGGTGCAGAAACTCCATTATGATAACAGTTTTCATGGACTCAAGCCCTTAATTTAGTAGAAATTAAACTGTTAAAAGGTTACTTTCAGCTATAAAATGAAAAAGTATGCATATTCATAGATATATTTATTTTTATTCTTTCAATAGAAACCTGCAGGCGGAATATGACCGGTTGAAGCAGCAACATGATCACAAAGGCCTATCTCCACTTCCATCCCCACCTGAGATGATGCCCATTTCACCACAGAGTCCACGAGATGCTGAACTCATTGCAGAAGCCAAGTTGCTTCGTCAACACAAAGGCCGCCTAGAAGCCAGGATGCAGATCCTGGAGGATCACAACAAACAGCTAGAATCGCAGCTATATAGGCTAAGACAGCTATTGGAACAGGCAAGACATCTGCTTTTCTCTTTTATTTGATAGGAAATAATGTGGCTTTTTAATTTAATTTTCTTTTACTTATTATATCACAAAATAAAAATGTAGTACTCTAGGATTGTATAGAATATAAATATGCAAACTGAAATTCTCTGTAATATTGGAAACCTTCCTAAATTGGTGAAATTTATTTCTCAGTACATCTGTATGGGCGTGCAAGTGATCATGATAATACTCGTAAAATTAACCATTATAATTTCTGGTATTTCAGCCTCAAGTTGCAAAAGTGAATGGTACAACCCAGTCTTCTCCTACCTCAGTACAGAGGTTGGAACATAATCAGCCAATGCTTCTCCGTGTTGTTGGTAGTCAGACTACAGAATCTATGGGTAAGCTAAAAATGAAGCACTTTTTAAAATAATTGTAATAAAATTTTATTCATATTCTCATTTCATACACAGGAACATGATATTTGTTTCTTGATTTAAAGTTTCTCTTGTTTCCTGTATTAGGGCTCTTTTCTATATGGACTGATTTATTTGCAGAGTCAGTTTGCTGGAGGAGAGGCAAGTTGACAGTGTTACTAGTTATTGTCTACACACACAATCTACATTATAGAAAATAGTATGGAAGCTCATTTTGTTTTACTTTGTTGTGTTATTGTGAGAAATTTTATATATGCTCGTGAGGTACTATAGGTTAGAAGTGAGCAACTCAAGCTACAAGCCTAGGGCTTAAATACAGTCCCCAAAGTTTCATTTATAGTTCGTTTAATATTTGTGATAGGATGGATTAGAAGGAAAATGGTGCTTTAACATTTGTAGAATTAAAACAAATACAAAATGCAAGACAAGTTCTAATAAATTTCATTTTCATTTCATCAGTTACTGCCCTGGAAGCAAAAAGCCTGAAAAGAATTTCCAATTTCTAACAGAATTATTATTTTTTAAGTTCATAATAGTGCCAAAGAGAATCAAGCAAATACTTTTTGGCAAAACTATCGCCACCTAATTTGTTTCTAGCTATTTTTAGTATATAGCAATTGGTGCTTATTGTATTTCCCAAAGCTGTTCTATGGAATCAACTCAACTACCTTGTCTTCTGGATGGATGTCAGTATTTACACAAATTTTGCTGCTCCCCTGGCTAAGAAAACAATTGCTATGCCAGAAACATAGCTTACCATAAACATTTAATTTGAAATGTAGAGCTTCTGTATGCTGAAGCACCTAACAAAAAAAAAAAAAAGGTTGTTTGCAATGTATGATAGTTATTAAAGTTCTGGGGGCCAAAATTAAAAATAATGGTTGCACAGATGCTTTCTGCAAGAATTTGTTTTCACTTGTATTATATTTAATTGAGTATGGAAATGAATTAGAATGTCAGATCCCTATAGGGATATTGCCATTCAAGTGGGGAGGGCACCCCAGATTCTTGTACTCACTTATTGCTCTCATCCTGTTTCCTATGTATCCTGTAATTCCCTAGTTTATAACTTTTACCATCACCTATTCTGCCCTGTGCTTTGATTTACCTTGGGGAAAGTACAAGGGGGGAGGCCCATCTGTTTTCTCTCAGCTTGGAAGTCTCACAGAAGAAGCGCATGGGAACGACTCCTTAGCTTTTTCTCAGGAGACCATTTCCACAACATCTTCACACCTGTGGATTGGCTAATTCAACATCAAACAGAGGAGCGGTTTCTAACCATTTTATCCTAATGGAATTGCCTGGGGAGAACTCAGATCCTGCTTTGCATTGTCTTGCATTCACTTCCTTTCAATAAATAAAGCAAAATTGGCAACGCTCTATCAAATCCTGTTCCTGTCAAAAGTGGTGTTTCCCAAGGCAGCATTCTTGGACCAACTCTCTTCATAAATGATCTCTGTGACCTTATCTCAAGTCGTTGTGTTCTCTTTGCTGACGATGTCAAACTATTTAACACCATCAACAATACTTCTACCCTTCAAAAAGACCTTGACTTTGTATCCGATTGGTCTAAAACTTGGCAACTCCAAATCTCAACAAGCAAATGCTCAGTCTTACATATTGGGAAAAAGAACCCTAACACCAAGTACAAGCTTGGTGGACATTACCTTATAGATGACCCCCACCCTGTTAAAGACCTTGGAGTTTTCATATCAAATGATCTAAGTGCCAAAGCCCACTGCAACTACATAACAAAAAAAGCTCTAAGCGTTGTAAACCTAATTTTACGCAGCTTCTTTTCCAAAAACTCTACACTACTAACCAGAGCATACAAAACATTTGCTAAACCTATCTTCAATACAGCTCACCTGTCTGGAACCCACACCACATCTCAGACATTAATACAATTGAATGCGGCCAGAAATATTTTACAAGAAGAGTTCTCCGCTCCTCTGAAAACAACAAAATACCTTATACCACCAGACTTGAAATCCTGGGATTAGAAAATTTAGAACTCCGCCGACTCCGACAAGACCTGTGTTTAACACACAAAATCATCTATTGCAATGGCCTTCCTGTTAAATACTACTTCAGCTTCAATCGCAATAATACAAGAGCAAACAATAGATTCAAACTTAATGTTAACCGCTTCAATCTTGATTGCAGAAAATATGACTTCTGTAACAGAGTTGTTAACGCTTGGAACTCACTAC
Organism: Ahaetulla prasina; assembly: GCF_028640845.1. Classification (NCBI taxonomy): domain Eukaryota; kingdom Metazoa; phylum Chordata; class Lepidosauria; order Squamata; family Colubridae; genus Ahaetulla; species Ahaetulla prasina. The sequence continues at coordinate 70,405,165 of NC_080543.1, forward strand.
CTGACTCTGTGGTCTCATCTCAAAATCCCAAAATCTTTAACCAAAAACTGTCTACTATTGACCTCACCCCATTCCTAAGAGGACTATAAGGGGCGTGCATAAGAGCACAAAAGTGCCTACCGTTCCTGTCCTATTGTTCCCTTTCATTATATCAAATTAATACTTTGCTTATATATATACATATTTTAGCTTATATTTTATATATATTTTAGCCTATTTACATGTTTATGTGTTTATATGATATGTTGTTGTTTTTATGTCAATGTTTGTGTATATTGTTGTGACAAAATAAAATTTAAAAAAAAGTTTCCTTTTGAAATGCTAAAGTTTCAAGAGTCCATGCTTTCTTGAACAGGAGGGAGAGGCACGACTTTACATAAAGCAGGATCTGCAAAAGTGGTCAACCCAGAGAAGCAAACTCACTCTATCGAGGGGATCCTGCACACAATGTCCGAGCAAAGTGAAGGAGAATGCTGGGGTGAGACCTCCACCACCACCCAGCCAGAAGCCAGCTCCTTCTGCCCCATTGAAGACATCAAAGCCAGTTTGGAGGCCCCCACAAAGCCCAGATGGTCGTCAGAGTGGGGAAGAAAGATAACTGAGTGTTGTGACCCAGACTCGAGCAGATAGCAACAAACGCAGTCCTTAATGAAAATAAACTTTATTCAAGCAGCTGGGAATTGACCCATTCCCAGCGTTGTGAAACTCAAAAGAAAGCAAAGGCTTCTCACCCAAAACGGTCTGTCATTATCTCCAACCTGGTCCAATTTAGATAATTGCCAAAGTCCTTTGCAGATAAGCGTCTCAAGCAGAGAATGGAGAGCTGCCAAGGTCTTCTCAGAGAAACATCCAGAGCAGAGAATGGGACACGCGCAGCTCCAACTTTGTTTTCCAGCAAACTGAGGCACTGATGCCAGTCTCCTTTTAAACCTTATGGGAGGGGCCAATTATCTCTTGTCCCTACCCCCGAGGTGACCTCTCTGCTTGAGCTGCTCCTGCCTCTTGGCAGCTGTTCTCATTCGGGCATTAGGGACAGGCTCTCCCAGTTCCTCCTCCTCCTCGCTATTCTCGGCCTCTGGAGGCTCTGGAGTTCGCACTCACTCTCACTACTCTCAGGCCCTGAAGGCTCGAGTCCACACCCCATTTCTCGATGGCCCTGGCCTCGCCTCTGCCTCATCACTGTCCGATTCCGCCACCAGCACCATAGGCTGCTGACAGACCACAACACTGGGATGGAAGAACCCGAGGGGTTACCCTCAGCCGGGGCAGTAGACAACTGGGCCGGAAACGCGAGTTGGAAGCCCTATCTGACCAGAAAGAGCCAATTGGAGAACCGGCTGGAGATGACTGCCTCAAGAGAAACGTGATTTGTGATGGAGGCTTTTGAAAACCTCAGAACCAGGGGGAATTAGATTGACACTAGTAAGGGGTGAGGCAGCAGCCGCAGCCAACAAGGCTGGGGCTGCCACTCTGGATCCAGCAGCAGCAGGCCAAGCAGACACAGCGGGGGGTGGGGGCAGCAGCCATCGAGGTTGCCAGCCCTTATGATTGTTCCTGGCAAGCCCAGAGCACCATAACTGAGGAGGAAGATACCCTCCCCCGGAGTGAAGTACGATGGTGACCCACAACAACTCTGTTTTTTCCTGGCACATGTACTCACGTACATGCAGAAATACAAGAGGGATTTCCAGACTGAGGGCACTTGGGTCTGAGTCATCACCTTGGCCCTGGAAGAGGCAGTTGCCCGTTGGATGGTGACCCTCCACAGCACAGACGCCCCTGAATTGCGGAACTTCAATGATTCATGATGGCTCTCTGCTGCCTATTTGAAGACCCATTGGCAAATCGCAAAGCTCACGATCGCATCAGAACCGTGAAACAGAACGCCGTCCGGTAGCTGAATACACTGAAGAGTTCCGAGACCTCGCCTGGAGACTGGACTCGCCAGAAGACATCCTAGTGAACTGGTTCAAAGACGGTCTGAATGACGACCTCTGCCATGCCTGGTTGGCTCGATGGACCCAGACTGCCTGCACAACTGGTACATCCTGGCTGAAGATGTGGAAATTGACATGGCCAAAAACCAGTACCAAGGGCCTGGAAGAGATCCCTACCCCAGGGGAAGCAAGAGCCATTCAAGCCATAAACCCCCCTGGCACTGAGATCATCTGCCTGCTTCAAATGCAGGAAGGAGGGGCACTGTGCAGCTGAGTGTCATTCAAAAACTCCCCCTCGAAAGCCAGAATGACTGTCCAGAGGAAAGCCCGTGAAAACAACCCCCCAAGGAAAAGACACCGCACTGAGAAGTGGAGAGGCCGTGGAATTTCACCCCCTCAAAAAATTGGGGAAAGGAACTCCGGCATCACCTGGGGAGGAATCAGGCTTGTCTGAGAGTGACCCTGAAAACGACCCGCTGGTAAGCGAACCAATTGAGCCACTCACCCTGCCTCTAAGACTGTTCATCCCTAGTTGGGGGAAAAGAGTGAAAATCTCAGCCCTCTTGGACTCAGAATGCACCCAGTGTTTGATTAGCCCAACCCTGGTGGGAAAATTGGGCATACATTTGTGGAAGCTAAAAAAAAAATTCATCACGTTCTGCCAGTTAAATGGGTCAGACGCAGAGGGAGGAACTGGCCATCTTTGCCACAGAACCCTTGGACATAGTAATAGGGACTCCCAGTGAGAGACTCACTTTCACTGTGGCACCTGGAATGGAATGGCTGCTATTTCTAAGGCTCACCTGGTTGAGGAAGTGGAACCCCAGAGTGAACTGGAAGCAGGGGACTCTGATTTCAATGGGAAGTGACTGGACCCAATGACCGAAAGGAGGAAATGGGGGGAGACCCAAGCAAAGAAGCAGCGATGGCAGGAAAGGCCACGACACACCAGGGCATCCCCAGGGAGTACAAGGACCTAGCTGAGGTGTTCAGCGAAGAAGGCTCTGACAAGCTCCTCCCCCACCACCCCACAGACTGCACTATTGAGATCCTCCCAGGGGCCAAACTACCAAAACCAAAAATGCATATTATGTCCCCCAGGGAACTTGAGAGCCTTCATAGATAAAAACCTGGTGAGAGGTTTCATCGAACCCACGCAACCAAAAATTGCCACCCCGGTGCCATTCCAAGAGAAGACAGATGGGTCTTTGCACCTTTTGTGTAGATTATAGAAATTTGAACATTGTGAGTGTGGAGAATGTGTACCCCCTCTCCCTCATGAAAGACATGTTAGCCCACCTGGACTGACCAGCCTTTTGCAGAAGTTGCCTATAATAACTCTGTGTACTCTAGCACTGGGTTCACCTCATTTAGAGTTGCCACTGGCCAGGACTTCATCCTAATGCCAGAATTACCAGTAGAGGAACCAACCATACTTTTCCTTAAGGAGTGTATACAACAACTACAAAACACCTGGCCAGAAGAGAGACTAGCCCTGAATGAGGCTAAAGCCGCTTTTAAAAACCAAGCTGACAAAAGGAGGACAGAACTAAAGCCATTTAAAATAGGTGATAAGAATTTTCGTATGATGATATATCTCCCAAATGTATAACAGGGTGTCCCTTACTTGATGTCTCTGGAAATAAGAATGCAATTTATTTTTCCCTTCCCAAATGAATGTGTGCCAGCCAAGTTGAAGGTCATGACCGTCTATTGTTAGTATTCTTTTATTATTTAGATTTATCTAATCTTTAAGCCAGGTCATGGCTGCTGCATGATAATAGAGTCCCCAATCTGGTAGTCCAATACCTCCCTTATTTCTATTATCTTGCAAGAGCTTTAATTTTATTCGGGATTTCTTCCCTAGCCAAATAAATTTTAATATCACTTTATTTGCTTACTCAAAGAATTTTTTCCTAATTTTATCAGTACTGATCAAAGGAAAAACAGGATTTTAGGTAAGATATTCATTTTAATTGGAGCAATTCTTCCAATTAGCAATAGTTGTAATTTGGCCCTGTTGTCCAGATCTTTTTGTATTTGTTGTAATAATTTATTATAATTGTCCTCTTTTATAGATGAGCATTTCGCTGTTAACCAAATTCCAAGATACTTCACTTTCTTAGCCATTTGAATCCCCAATTTCTCCTCCAATTCCTCTTTCTGACTAGTAGTAAAGTTCTTTGTTAGTATCTTTGTCTTGTCTTTATTTATTTTAAGCCCTGCTACTTTGCCAAATTCTTCTATTTCCTGTATTAATATATTTCCTGTCTTTAGTGGATCTTCTATCATAAAAACCAAATCATCAGCAAAGGCTTGTACTTTGTATTCTTCCTTTTTAATTCTCAATCCTTTTATTTCCTGCTTTTGCCTAATATGTATCAATAGTACTTCCAGTGATAAAATAAATAGAAGTAGGGATAGAGGACATCCTTGTCTTACCCCTTTGGCTATATTAAACTTATCTATTATCTCCCCGTTTAGTATTATTTTTGCTGTTTGGGTAGAATATATTGCCCTAAGCCTTCCAATAAAATTTTCTCCGAAATCCAAATAATGTTTAGTTGGTTAATGAGAAATTTCCAGTTTAAGTTATTGAAAGCTTTTTCTGCATCCACAAATATCAGCACCACTTGTTTCTCTGGGTGGGCCTCATAATAATCCAACACATCCATTATCATCCTATTATTTCTTAGGTGCCTTTTTGGCAAGAATCCATTTTGATCAGGATGAATGATTTCATTTAGTATTTTTTTAACTTTTTCTGCAATTATTGTGACAAATATTTTATGATCGGCATTTAACAACAAGATTGGCCTGTAATTTTTAATTTGCTGATTATCTGTATTGTCTTTTGGTATAAGCGTAATAAATGCCTCTCTCCATGAATTTGGTAGTCTTGCTTGTTCTAGTGCTTCATTATAAGTCCAACATTATTATCTCCAGTGGCTCTTAGATTTCTTTGTATAATTCTGCAGGGATTCCATCCAGTCCTGGTGTTTTATTGTTTTTGGGTTTTTGGTGATTTTATCGTTCAGCATTTCCCTTGTTATATCCAGTATTGTAGGGAGATCCCTCTCCTTTAAATGTTGCTTAACATTTTCTTCATTTATATCCTCTTGGCTATACAAAGTTTTGAAAAAAAATCGGCCAATACTTTTTTTTTCTTCTTTCTGATAATGGAGGTTCCCGTCTTCATCTTGCAGCTGTTATATTATTTTTTTTTCTCCTTCTTCAATTTGTACGCCAACCACCTCCCTGGTTTATTTGCATGTTCGAAAAAATTTTGTTTCATCAATCTAAGATTTTGTGCCACTTCTGGCAACAGTAAATTTATGTTTGATCACATCCTTTTCTCCTTTGATTTTCTCATTTTGAGGTTCTTTTTGCATCATGGATTCCAGTTCTTTAGGTTTTTCTTGCAACATCATTTGTTGTTTCGTCTTCTTCTTGTTTCTTTGCTCCATGTATGCTATTGTTAAGCCCCGAATATAGGCTGTAGTTGTATCCCATAGATTTTGTAACGTTGTTTGTTCTTTCACATTGTCTTTAAAAATAATTCAAGCTCTTTTCCAACATTTGAACTTTTTTTCTTCTTTCTGATAATGGAGGTTCCCGTCTTCATCTTGCAGCTGTTATATTATTATTTTTTCTCCTTCTTCAATTTGTACGCCAACCACCTCCCTGGTTTATTTGCATGTTCGAAAAAATTTTGTTTCATCAATCTAAGATTTTGTGCCACTTCTGGCAACAGTAAATTTATGTTTGATCACATCCTTTTCTCCTTTGATTTTCTCATTTTGAGGTTCTTTTTGCATCATGGATTCCAGTTCTTTAGGTTTTTCTTGCAACATCATTTGTTGTTTCGTCTTCTTCTTGTTTCTTTGCTCCATGTATGCTATTGTTAAGCCCCGAATATAGGCTGTAGTTGTATCCCATAGATTTTGTAACGTTGTTTGTTCTTTCACATTGTCTTTAAAAAATAATTCAAGCTCTTTTTCCAACATTTGAACTTTTTTTTTCTTTCACAATCCTCTGATTCAAGGTCCATCTCCCCCTCTTTTTTTGTCCCTTCCATTTCATTTTTAAAGGGCTATGATCTGCCGAAGTATTTGACATTATCTCTATTTCTTTTATATCTTTTCCCAATTCCGAATCCATCCACACCATGTCAATTCTGGACTAAGACTTTTGTGGGTTTGAAAAAAAGTATTTTGGCTCTTCTGCAGGTTTAATTCTCTCCATGTATCTTTTAAATTTAGCTCTTGCACCATTTCAAAAAATGTGTTTGGTAATATTCTTCTCTTTTTATTTTATTTTTTATTTATGTAATCTTTCTTGATATCAATTAGATCATTAAAATCTCCTATTAAGCAAATATTCTCATGTTCTGATTCTATTATTTTCAGGTGTAATTTATGATAAAATTCCTTTTGTTTGGCATTTGAAACATAGATTACTGCCAGCAACATTCGTTTTTGACTAGTTCTTATTTCTATCAGTATGATTCTTCCTTCATCATCTGTGTAAATCTGTTTTGGTTTCAACCATTCTTTTATATATACTGCTATTCCCCTCTTTTTCTTCTGCGCCAAAGCCAAGTGTAGTTTCCCTATTTTAGGAAATTCCAAGATACCACCATGTTGTTTTTTAAGCAGGTGATATCCATATTCTGATTTTGAAGTTGTCCCAAAGTTTGTTTTCTTTTAGCCGGAGAGTTCATTTCATTTATATTAATTGATAGTAATTTAATTTTTTTCCATTTTATTGTTTATACGTAGCTCTCGTTCCCTTCCTTGGTCTTATCTCTCATTGCATTCTCGTCCTTACACCCTCTCTTTCCTGGCGCTCCCTTTCCATCAATTCTCTTGCTTCTTGTTCCAGCTCATTTTCTTCTAGTTATTGCTCTTCTTGGCTTTTGCTTTCTATCTCTTCTCTACTGTCTTGGTCTTCATCTGTAGCTAAGTAATGTTCGAAGAATTCTTGCCCCTTATCCAGTGTGTCAATTCTTAATTTCTTTTCTTGCCAAGAGATCAACATTTCAAAGTCAAGATTTCTTTCCCTTTGTAAGTCAGTGGCTCATCTCTTGTCTTCCTATAGACTTCATCCCTTATTGTTTTTCTTGTAAATCTCACAGGGACTTCCCTTGGGAGTTTCTGTCAACGCACGTAATTAGTGGGGATTCTATAGACCTTGTCTAAATTGCTGTGAGTCTCCTGTTTGCTTTTCTGCAACACATCAGCTAACAGTTCTACCATAAGGTTTAGTAGATCTTCCTCTTTGTTTTCTGCTATATTTTGAAATCTCAGGGAAAAAAAGCTGATTTCTCCATTTCCAGATGTACTATTGCCTCCAGGTCCCTCCCTATTCACTGCCATCAGTTTTGTTCTTCTAATTTCTTTTCATTTTGCTCCTTCTGACTTCCACCCTCTTTATTTTCTGTTCTTTTCTGACTATTACCTCCTGTATCGTTCCTATTCTGTTGTTCAGTTTACGGATGTTCCATTTCACCTCTCCCATCTCATTCTTTATTTCTTTGTGGGTTTTCCCTATTGACTCCTGTGTTTTCATCATTACTTCTTGAATCATATTCAGGGCCACCTGCATATTTCGCAGACTCAGTGTAGATCCTGACTTCTCGCCACCCATCATATTTTCTACTGATTATTGTCCAGATGGAGAAGCTATCAACGTTTTCTTTCTGGTGTTCGTAGTTGTTATCGTCCTTGTCATTTTTCAAACTCTTGAAAAGGCTTTTCCACAATATCTTAAATCACCCATTATTTAACTCTCAGATTTCTTCTTTTCTTATATTTATTTCTCCTAATCTAGAAACATGTCATATACCTGTTATTATGTAAAATTAAATACTATATAGTCCCAGTATCTGTAATATAATAAGATCTACCATATGTTATAGTCTACAATTATTAATCTGATCTAACAATTCTAGTTATTAGTAACAATACCAATCTTAATCAAATTACACCTTGCAGATATACAGTTATGAGGATTATAAGACTTATAAAAATTATATTCTGTATATACAAAATTAAAGAGTCAAAGCTGAATCACAAATACTTTAGAAATCTATGCACTGCTATCTAATCAATTTATAAATATTTATAATATTCTTTTTCAATTAATTATTTACAATAGATAAACATATGAATCGAAATTTGATTTTATACAAACCAATATACAATAAATAGCATATATACCAAACATCTATAGAATTGTATTTACCTGTATTTTTCGGAATATAAGATGCACCAGAGTATAAGACGCACCTTAGTTTTTGGAAAGGAAAATAAGAAAAAAAACTGATTGGCAGGTGGATTGGCCTCCCGGAATACCCCCAAACAGCTGTTCCCAGAGGTGAATTTTAGCAACAGGTTCCTTGATTGTGAGCTCTGTGCCTTGCTTTTTTTTTCTTTCTTTTTTCTGCCTCTGAAACTCTTCAGAAAAAATTATTTCCTGCTTCTGAAAGCCTCCAAAACAGAACTTCAGAAAAAAAAGCCTCTGAAGCTCTGTTTGGGAGCTTCTTTTCTGAAGCTCTGTTTAGATTTAGTCTTTTAAATCCACCCAAACTTAAAGATGGTTAGAGATTTCTTTATTCCTTAGTATTACAATTGCATTAGCTGCTATTTATCTCTTTGCACTGTCACTATCACTTCACTTCCCTTGAGGGAGCGGTTCGGAGCTCCCACGTAACACCTATCCTGCGCAGACTGCACTGGCTACCTGTTGTTTTCCGGGTGCGCTTCAAGGTATTGGTTACCACCTTTAAAGCGCTCCATGGCTTAGGACCGGGCTACTTACGGGACCGTCTATTGCCAGCTTCTATCTCCCAGCGTCCAGTGCGTTCCCACAGAGAGGGACTCCTCAGGGTGCCGTCAGCCAAACAGTGTCGACTGGCGGCCCCAGAGGGCCTTCTGTGGGGGCTCCTGTGGAACGAGCTTCCCCTTGGGCTTCGACAACTACCTGACCTTAGGACCTTTCGCCGCGAACTTAAAACCTATTTATTTCGTATGGCTGGACTGGCCTGATTTTTAAATTTTAAATTTTAATTGAATTTTGATGGGTTTTAAATTTCTGTAATTTTATGGGGTGTAATGTTATTTTAAATTTCCTGGCTAATTGAATAAGTTTCTTAAGGGTTGTTTTAATATTGTGTATGTTTCTGTTTGTATTTTACTTGCCTGTTCTGAGTCCTTCGGGAGAAGGGCGGTATACAAATTAAATTATTATTATTATTATTATTATTATTATTATTATTATTATTATTATTATTATTATTATTATTATTCCGCCTCCGCTTCTCAATGTCTCCATCTCTGTCAGAAGATTACTTATGTGTATTCTTTTCCCAAACCACCATAACTGATCACAGTCTCAATCCAAATAGTCAATCTGTCTGTAGCGTTTTTGAAGTTTTTAACAAGCACCAGCTCAAACCATCAGTCTCTCCCTCCTCTCGTTCTGCCACTTTCAATTTCCATCTTTCCAAACCTCCACTCCCACCGCTAAAGCGCTGCTTTTCCCACTTTGGAGACTTACTTGTCAGTCAGTTCATAAATCACAAATTCTCTGAGAATCAATCCAGAATCTTGCTCTGCCTCGTCAATCACCATCAATACTTCTCGCTGTTTCATCTCTCCACTTCCTACACCATTCAATCAGGCCATCATGCCTCTGGACCCAGCCATAGAGACCAGTCTCTTTCGCGCCGGATTCAATGGGTTTCTCCTGCTGCGATGGGGGATCGCTCCTCTCCCCATTGCCCCCAGAGCTTCCCCTCTATTTCACTGGCCCCTCCAGGATCCAACTTCGCCCTATGGGCCTCACAGCATGAAAATAGGGCAAAAAGAATGGAGCCCCGTTCTTTTTGCACCGCACCACCGTGACGTCACCACTGGAAGCCTTTTGCAGAAGTTGCCTATAATAACTCTGTGCACGCTAGCACTGAGTTCACCCCATTTAGAGTTGCCACTGGCCAGGACTTCATCCCAATGCCAGAATTACCAGTAGATGAACCAACCATACCCTCCCTTAAGGAGTGGATACAACAACTACAAAACATGTGGCCAGTAGTGAGACTAGACCTGAATAAGACTAGAGCCACTTTTAAAACCCAAGCTGGAAAAAAAAGGTCAGAACTAAACCCATTTAAAATAGGTGATAAAGTTTACCTGTCCACAAAATTCCTATAGCCCTTACAACCCTCAAAGAAATTTGGATCCAAATTCATAGGGCCTTTCCCAATCACTAGAATCATCAACCCAGTAATGGTAGAATTACTACTCCCCAAAATACTTAGACAGGTCCAACCAGTTTTTCACTGCACCTGTTGAAACACAAAATTACATCCTCTTTAAGGCCTCCAGCAGACTCCTCCTCCAAAGAGATTCTTGACTCCTGCACCCACCAGGGTTCAACTCAACTCAACTAGTGTCCTGGAGACATTTACCTCCCTCACAAAATGAGTAGATAGCTAAGAAACATGTTAGGGTCCCTGGATTGCTGAAAAAGTTTCACTCAAAGTATCCTAACAAAGCGAACTAACTATGATGTTCATCTTTCTGTTCTCTCTTACAGGTAATCCCCTCATTTTTTTGAAGGGAGGCAGTATGTCAGATCCCTATAATGATACTGCCATTCAAGTGGGGAGGGGACCCCGGATTCTTTTTTTATTTATTTATGTATTTTATTATTTATTTAACCATTTTCTTCACTTTACATCACAATTTCCATCTTTACAACACTCCTGTATTCATATTAATATACTATTATGAATACAATATGTAGTTGTTATTCTGAATATTTTTTTACATTCTACATTTTATAACATTCTACTGTGATACTATATATTCTTCATCTATTTTTATCTTTATACTTACTACTATTTTCTAATTCATTAATCATCTTTTCTTGTTAATTTCCTAATCTTTGCATCTACTATCTAACCAGTTATATCATACATTCCAAATCAAATAATCCATTTCTCCTGATATATTTCCATTTTTCCAATTTTGCGCAAAAACGATTCTAGCTGCTGTTATTACATGTAATATTAAATATTGATTTTTTATTATAGTTCCTTATTAATATGCCTAATAAGAATATCTCTGGTTTTAGCTCTTATTTGTTGTTTTACTATTTCTTCTAGCCACTTTCTTATCCTTATCCAGTATTTTTTTGCTATTGGGAAAGCACCACATATGATAGTATGTTTCCTGCGACTGTTTACATTTCCAACAGTCCAGTGATCTGTTTGGAAACATTGTTGCTTATCTGGCTGGAAATAGATGCCATCTATAGCAGTGGTCACCAACTGGTGGTCTGTGAAAAAATGTTGGTGATCCGTGGCACACCTGGGTGGAGGAGCTGCTCCGGGATGAGCAATGGCCAGTCCTGTGACTAGAGTTCTGGAATATGGGACTGGTCTGGCAGCTCGTGGTGGGGCTGTAAATCTCCTCTGTAGAGAGAGGTTCGTGCAACTTGCAACTTCACAGTGTAGCCCTCACCGACCGAATGAGGTAATGGTGAAAGGTGTGGTGGTGGTGGTGCAGTCAGGCGAAGGAATTGGTAGCGAGAACCCCAGGCTGTTTCTTCCCCCTGCTGTAGCTTCCTGTCAGCTGAATCCAGCAGTGGCTGTCCCCGCCCCTTGCCCTCCCTTCCCAGTCACTCCTTGCCTGGCAAGGGAAGGAAGGGCGAGCGGGAGCAAAGCTTCGTCTCTTTCTGGCTCTCACGTGCGTTTCTTCTGGCCCTTGTTGGTGCTCCGTACACCTCGGTCTCTCGGGGAGACACTTGACTTCCTCTCAGCCCCAAGACACTGGCTGGCCCATGAGATAAGGAAGAGAGAGAGAGAGAGAAAGAATCAGAGAGAAGGAAAGAGCAGGGATGAGAGAGACAGAAAGAAAGAGGCAGCAAGAGAATGAAAGAGAGAGAGAGAATGAGAAACAGTGGGAGAGAGAGAGAAAGAAAGCGGGGGAGAGAGATGAGAGAGAGAAAGAGGGGGAAGTAAGATGAGAAAGAGAGGGGGGAGAGAGAATGAGAGAGAATGAGAGAGAGAGAGGGAATGAGAGTGTTGGAGAGAGAGAGAGAAAGAAAGAGGGAGGGAGAGAGATGAGAGAGAGAAAGAGAAAGAGGGGGAAGAGAGATGTGACAGAAAGAAAGAGGGGGAGAGAGAAAGAGAGAATGAAAGAGAAAGAGATAGAATGAAAGAAAGAGAGAATGAGAATGAAAGAGAATCAGAGAGAAAATGAGAGAGAATTGGAATGAGACAGACAGAGAAAGAGAGAATGAGAGAATGAAAGAGAGAGAAAGAGAGAGAATGAAAGAGAGAGAAAAAGAAAGCAACAAAGGGAATGAGAGACAGAGACAGAGAATGAAAGAAAGAAAGAGAGAGAATGAGAGAGAGAAAGAGAGAGAGAAAGAGACAGAATAAAAGACGGAATCAGAGAGAATGAGAAAGAATGAGTGGGAGAGGGGGAGAGAGAGAAAGAGTGGGGGAGAGAGAGAAAGAGAGAGGGACAGAGAGAGAAAGAGGAGGGAGAGTGCCTGAAGGACCCCATCTCATCACTGGGAGTCCAGGCGCTTCAGCAAGCGGTGCGCTGGATTTGTATTAGTGGTTTGCGGGATTTAAAATTATGAACTTCTTGGTCTCTGAGGTCCAAAAGGGGAACTCTGATTTATAGAACATTTTGTACAGGTTTTCTCTATATGCTGCTGACATTGTCAATTTATTTTTTCCCCCCACAATTTTTCCCAGTTTTCCAGTTCTATAGTATAGCCAAAAATTTTTGCCCAGGTTATCATTGTTTCTTTTACTGTTTCTTCTTCCATTTTGAACCTAAATAAGTAGCTGCATAGTTTTTATCAATTTTTCCTCCATCCCCTTGTCCAGTTCTTGTGGTTCCTTTTAGAACCCATAGTTTTCTGCATCTTTCTTGTACCTCGTCAGGATCTGTATGTAAGGCCATCAATCTAAATCAGTTCCCTCGTTCTTGAATTCTTGTTTCGTTTTTAGCTTCCCTTGTTCATTTAATATATCTTTATACCTTGATATTTTATCTAGATCCAGCACATTCGGGTATATTAATGCTTCCATCGTTGATAACCAGACCGATATTTTGTTGTAGTGGTTCTGTATGATTCTTTCCCAAATTACTATCAGAGCATTTCTAATTTGGTGTCTTTGGAAATAACTGTTTGTTTTGCTTTTGCCATCTCATATAAATGCGTGCCAGCTCAATTGTAGATCGTGTCCCTCTATTGTCAAGATCCTTTTGTTTTTTAAATTTATCCACTCTTTTACCCATGTGAGAGCTGCAGCTTGGTAGTACAGCTCCCACTCTGGTAGCCCAAAGGCTTTTTTATTTCTACTGTCTTGTAACAGTTTTAATTTTTGTTTTCTTCCACAGCCAAATAAATGTTGTTACTAGTTTGTTTAACTCGTCAAAAAATTTCTTTTCTAGTTTTATCGGTATTACTTGAAATAGTAATAAAATTTTCATTTTAATTGTGGCAATTCTTCCGGTTAATAAGAGTTGTAGCTTTTTCCAGTTGCCCAAATTTATTTTTATTTGCTGTATTAGGTAAAGGTAAAAGTTCCCCTCGCACATACGTGCTAGTCGTTGCTGACTCTAGGGGGCGGTGCTCATCTCCGTTTCAAAGCCGAAGAGCCAGCGCTGTCCGAAGACATTTCCGTGGTCATGTGGCCGGCATGACTCAACGCCAAAGGCGCACGGAACGCTGTAACCTTCCCACAAAGGTGGTCCCTATTTTTTTCTACTTGCATTTTTACGTGCTTTCGAAACTGCTAGGTTGGCAAAAGCTGGGACAAGTAACGGGAACTCACCCCATTACACGGCAGCATTAGGGATTCGAACAGCCGAGCTGCCAACCTTTCAATCAACAAGCTCAAAGTCATAGCCCTTGAGCCACCGCGTCCCTACTATTTGCTGTATAATTATTATAATTATCTTCTTTAATCGATGAGCATTTTGCTGTTAGCCAGATTCCCAAATATTTGACTTTTTTAGTCATCTACATATCCATTTTTCCTTCCAATTCATTTTCTGTTTGTTAGTATGATTTTTTGATTATTATCTTTGTCTTATCCTTATTTAAGTCCTGCCACTGTACCAGAAAATTATTCTATTTTCTGAACTAGTTTGGGTCCTGTTTCCAATGGTTCCTCTAGGATAAATACCAAATCGTCAGCAAATGCTTGCACTTTATATTGTTCATTTTTTATTTTCAGGCCTTTTATTTCTTGGTCTTGATTAATCTTCCCAAGTAACACTTCTAAAGTTAAGATAAGTAACAAAGGTGATAGGGGACATCCTTGTCTTTAGTTATGTTAAATTTTACTGTTAGTTCTCCGTTTATTATCGCCTTTGCCATTTGGTTAGAACCGTGATGGAGAACCTATGGCACGCGTGCCACAGGTGGCACATGGAGCCATATCAGTGGGCATGCGAGCGTTGCCTTAGTTGAGCTCCAGTGCACATGTGCATGCCAGCCAGCTGATTTTTGGGCCCACTGGAAGTCAGGAAACAGATCGTTTCCAGCCTCAGAAGGGTGGGAAGGCTGTTTTTGCCCTCCTTAGACTCCTAGAAAGCCTCTGGAGCAGGGTTGAAATGTTCCCGGTTCAGACCGGATCGCCCAATCCTGTAGCGATGGCTGCGGGTGGTTCAGAGAACCAGTAGCAAAAATCCCTGCCCCCCCCCACCCCAGCTGACCCGCGCGATCATCACAGGTTTTTTTTTTACTTTTAAAACCATTTTTTCTTCAGTTGAAAAATGCTTTTAAAATAACAAAAAAGCCTTTGATGATCACGTAGCTCAGCTGGCATCGTCAGAACCTTTTAAAAGCATTTTTTTCTACAGCCTCTTCGGCTGAAGAGGTTGTAAAAAAAAGCTTTTAAAAGGCTCCCCTGGCAATCCCAGCTGAGTTGCCCGATCGCCAGAACCTTTTAAAAGCATGTTTTCTACAAGCTCTTCAGCCAAACAGGTTGTAAAAAAATGCTTTTAAAAGGTTGTGGCGATCAGGCAACTCAGCTGGGATCGCCAGGGGAGCTTTTTAAAAGCTTTTTTTCCTCTGGTGATCCCAGCTGAGTTGCTTGATCATCACAGGCTTTTAAAAGCATTTTTTACAACCTCTTCGGCCGAAGAAGTTGTAGAAAAAATGTTTTTAAAAAGTTCTGGCAATTATTTATTTATTAATTAAATTTTTATACCGCCCTTCTCCCGAAGGACTCAGGGCGGTGTACAGCCAATTATAAAAACAATAACAATATACAATTTAAAACAAAGAATTAAAAAACATATTCTATAGTCGGCCGAAATTTAAAATAATTAAATTTAAAAACCCTTAAAATTCATAAAAAATTCAACCCCAGTTAAAAGTAATATTTAAAAATTTAAGCCAGTCCCGCTTGAATAAATAAATGCGTTTTCAGCTCGCGGCGGAAGGTCCGAAGGTCAGGCAATTGACGCAAGCCAGGGGGGAGTTCGTTCAAGGTAGAGCCCCACAGAAGGATCTTCCCCTGGGGGCCGCCAGCCGACATTGCTTGGCGGACAGCACCCTGAGAAGTCCCTCTCTGTGCGAGCGTACGGGTTGGTGGGAGGCATGAGGTAACAGCAGGTGGTTCCGTAAGTACCCGGGCCCTAAGCCATGGAGCGCTTTGAAGGTAGTAACCAGAACCTTAAAGCGCACCCGAAAGACCACAGGTAGACTTCTGAGTTTTTTTTATGCAGAAGAGGTTTTTCTGGAACCTTGACACTCCCCAGTAACCTGTCCACGTCCTCGAGAGCCACAGAATCAAACTCATCCCAAACAATCTCAACAAGATGCGTCTCCGTCCTCTCACTCAAATCATCGCAATTTTGGTCCAAACTATCCCGAAGCTAAACGATTTTATCGTATAGATAACCACTAAACTCCTCGGCACGTCCCTGCCAGGGGTCATCCTGCCCCTCCTGATGAAGGAGGGAGCGGGTCACCCGAAACAGGGCGGCCAGGCAGTTATCTGCCGACGCAATGAGGGTGGAAACGTAAGAACGTTTTGCCTCCCTCAGTGCCACTAGGTAGGTCTTAGAATAAGACCTAACTAGTGTTCGGTCAGCTTCAGAACGGCTAGACCTCCAGGTGCTCTCTAGGCGTCTTCTCCGGCGTTTCATCTCCCTCAGCTCCTCGGAAAACCAAGGAGCCAATTGAGATCTACGCCGGGTCAGAGGCCACAAAGGCACAACACGGTCCCAGGCCACAACTAGTTCTTCAGCCGTGCCGTGGGCCAGATCCTCAGGGAACGGCCCAAGCTCCGTCAGGAACCTCTCAGGGTCCATCAGGCGCCTGGGACGGAACCAACGTATTGGTTCCGTCTCCCTGCGGTGGTGGGCGGCAGTCCGAAAGTCCAGGCGAAGGAGAAAATGATCTGACCATGACACAGGTTCTGTTACTAAATCTCTAATTCCAGATCATTTAACCACTGTCCAGAGATATAAATCAGGTCCAGTGTGCCTCCCCCACTGTGTGTAGGGCCATCAGTTATTTGAATCAGGTCCAAGGCCGTCATGGAGGCCTGGAACTCCCGCGCCGCCGTCGATGACAAGCCGGCCGATGGAAATCCCCCATGACCATGAGTCTGGGGATCTCAACCGCCACTCCGGCAAGCACCTCCAACAACTCGGGTAGGGCTGTAGTCACTCAGCAAGGAGCCAGGTACGTGATCAATAGACCCATCTGATTCCTATGGCCCCACTTCACAAGGAGGGATTCATAACCGGCTATCTGAGGCACAATGGACTCCCTCGGCTCTAGACTTTTCCTAATCACAGCCGCCACCCCTCCACCCCTACCTTGGGCCCTCGATTGATGGAATGCTCGGATACCCAGAGGGCACAGTTCAACCAGGGGTACACCCCCTTCTGTGCCCAACCAGGTCTCCCTAATGCCCATAAAGTCCGCGGACTCCCCCTGAATAAGGTCGCAGATCAGGGGGGCCTTATTGACCACGGACCGGGCATTGCACAACATCAACCGAAGGCCCAAGCTCTGAGGGTCTTGGCCATCCGGGGAACGGGTAAGGACTGAGGGGCCGGAGCGCGTGATCGCTTTTAAACAGCGTGCACGTGCTCCCAGAGAACGATACGGCCCCTCGCTTCCGCCGTATCTGCCTCTCCCACTTACCGTACAGATGGAACGACCCTCTACACCAGGAACACCCCCCTCCCCCCCCGCCTTCGGACCAGATAGAGTGACGCCGCGAGCAAGCGCAGGGACTGGACATTCCCTCCCCGACGGGTTTCTCCCCCCACCCGTCTCTTCCCTCCCCCCCTTAAAAAACCCTTCTTTTAAAACCTATTTAAAAACCCCCAAAGGTTCTTCTTCGACGCATGCCACCTCTCTGGATCCCAAGACTCTTCATTAAGGCAGGCCCTCGATAGTACAGAGGGCCATTCCTGCGAGGCGGGAGAACCTCGCAGTTGTAAAAGTTCGAGAGGTGAATATTTCATGGAAAATTAAAAATAACAGCAGAAAAAGGGCCATCCCTAGCCGGCATAAATATTACAGTTAGTCATAAACCATCCCCACCGTCTGCTTATACTGTCAAGCTCGATAATGCTTGATCATCACAGGCTTTTAAAAGCATTTTTTTACAACCTCTTCGGCCGAAGAGGTTGTAGAAAAAATGCTTTTAAAAATAATTTTAAAAAAGTTGGCTACACCCACCCAATCATATTACCCACCACCACCAAGCCACGCCTACAGAACCAGTAGTAACAAATTTTACATTTCCCCCCTGCTCTGGAGCCTAGGGAGGATGAAAAACTGGCCTACTGGGCCCACCGTACCAAAAGTGGGGGGAGCAGGGCACATTGAATTATGGGTGTGGGCACGTGCGCTTGTGACCCCCCACCCCCTGCACTCCCCCCGCTTTTGCACGCAACTGCAAAAAGGTTAGCCATCACTGGGTTAGAATATATTGTTTGAACCATCCTAACAAATTTCTCCCTGAAGTTCATATTTTTTAATTGTAAAATCATAAACTGCCAGCTCGGATTGTCGAATGCCTTTTGTGCGTCCAGAAAGATCAGTGCTAATTGTTTCCCGGGGTGTGTTTCATAATATTCCAAGACATTCATAATAATTCTCATATTGTTTTTCAACTGTCTTTTTAGTAAAAACCCATTCTATTTATTCCCTACTCTCCTGATCCTCCTCTGTCATAAAATGATTTTCAAAAACTTTGTGTGCTTTGTCTAGGGAGTCAGTCCTAAATTTCTTGTCCTGCCATGTAATCATGATTCCTTCTGGAATTAACCATCTCAATATAACATTATATTTTATCAATTGCATGGTTATATTGTCTCCTCAGTTCCCTGACTCTCCTACCTACCTGCTTTAGTGCCTGGATTTCTCTCCCTTTGTATATCATGGTTCATTCCTTGTTCTTTTATATATTTCATCTCTTAATGTCTTTTTGGTGAATCTCACGTGCAGCTCTCTTGGCAGTTTGTGTCATCTTGAGTAATTTGTGTGTATTCTGTACATTTCATCAATGTCTCCTTATGTCATGTTTATTTTTCTGTAATGTGTCTGTTAGCAGGTCTGTCATCCCCCTAACCAGGTCTTTCTCCTTATCATCTACTATGTTCTGGAACCTCAGGAAAAAAGTTGCCTTTTCCATTTCTAATAAGACAATTGTCTCTTCCAGATCCCTATTGGCCAAGCTGAATTTTTGTTCCATTTCTTCCATCTTTTTTCTGTTTGTTCCATTTTTATTTCCACCGTATGTATTCTCTGTTCATTCTCAGTTATTGTTTGTTGAATGATTTCTATTTTATCGTCCATTTTTCGAATATCACTTTTCATTTCTCCCATCTCATTTTTTATTTCCTCATGGTTTCTCACCATCAACTCCTTTGTCATAGTTTCCTGTATCATGAGTAGCATTGCCTGTATATTCTGCATGTCCTTCATGGAATTTGATCTCTCCATACCAAGCATATTGTCTATTGAACGCTGACTTGACAGGGATGATGTTGTGGATGCTAGGTTCGATGCTGTTTTCTTTCCTATTTTTATAATGGTTGTACTTATCATCTTCAGAACTTGAAAGTTTTTCCAAAATTAATAATGCTTAATACCTCCCTTCTAGGTCTTCCCACTTTCTCTGTTGTAGTTTCTCCACACCTTGTTATTGTATTATTAAGTAATAATAATGTAGTAATAATGTGAGGATATAGCTATAAATTAATATAAATATGAGTTCCTATGAATCTCTATATAACTAAACAAATATAATATGCTATAGGTAGTATAAATACTATACTATACTATACTATAATGTAGATATAATACAATATAGTGTCATCATATATAAAATAAACGGCATCTATCAAATATTTTAAGTACTTGTTATTTGATATTTCTAATTAAAGGTTAGTATCTTGTGTAAAGTTTTTTTATTTTTTTACCCACAAACAAGAATACACAATGCATCTTTTCTGAACAGAATATCGGCCAGGTACATGTTCATACCAAATTTAGTTCTTCTCCAACACATCTTACATGCTTTCATCAATATATTTTCTCCTATTTTTATTTTCCTTTTTACATTTCTCTTTGTAAATCTAATCTTACCCTTCACCCCCAATTTTATTCTTTTATAAAAAAATTCCCTCTTTCCCCTCTTGTTTCTACTCCCATTTATATTAAACCTTTATATTCCCATTTAATAGTTGTATTCTTTTATATCTTCTACTTATCCAACATCAATATCAATCATATATTTACATTTCAGTGACAATTCATAGATTGTTAACCATAATCAAAAAAAAAAAGAAAAAGAAAAAACAAGAAAAACTCAATTTTTCTTCATAATGTCATTACTAAATATCATCAATAAATCCATAACCTTCAAACATTTTCTCTCATTTTAAACTCCATTCTCAATATTTAAATCATTTAATATATTGCCAACTCTTTTTTGTGCTTTGAATTCCATTGATACTTCAACCAATATATATTTCAATCCTTTTTTATTTTCCTCCTTTTTCTTTTCCTCCTCTTTTTTCTTTTTTTCTCTTAAAATTCTCTACTCTCTTTGCTTGACCTGTATTTCCATCAACTTTTCTTCTCCCCACTTCCCCCATTTTTATCTTTCCTCTATTTATCCCAAAATGATCCTTTAACTTTGTATTTCTTTTCTTCCCTTCTTTCTCTTCTTGTCTCTTCCTTTCCCCCCTTATTTTTGTTTGTCCCCCTTGTTTGCAATATTTTGCCATTTAATCTCCTTATTCGTCTTTTAAAAATTTCTCTTTTTTGTCACTGTCAATCCCAATGTAATCTTCCAAATTCTTAGTGCTTTTCCGTTCTTATTTCCCCCTCCTTATTAGTCCCTTCATCTCTCCCCATATAGTCAATTAATGTTTCACCATCATTTAATATTTCACAATCAATATTTTTTCCTTTGTCTTCCAAAGCCCTCTCTTGCTTCATGGTTTCTTTGTTTTCTGTAAGAGCCCATGCAGCTCCTATTTCTTCTGGTTTCAATTGTCCATATAGTCTTGTAATTATTTCTTTTATTTCCCACCTTAAAATCATATGCATCTTTTTCATCATTTTGATTATTTCCTCCGCCATTCTATATTTTCATGGTTGTATTTATTATTTGTTGTCAGAGTCAAACAGCTTGCAGGCATAAAATCCTCCCTTAAAATTTTCACCAGCCTTATCGCTTCAACAAAAAAATTTTCCACAGCAGATGTTAGTCAGTGTAGTTTTCCCTTCTGCCTGAGGGTGTCTCTTTCCAATTTACAGTAGGTTAGTATCTTATCAGATCTTTTAAATATACAAATGCCTTTAATTTAATGTCTTCGATATAGTTTGTGTGTGTTTGCTATGCGTGTGTATATATATTCAATCTTCTTTCTTTAATGTTGTTCATATTTCATAGTTCATATGGTATTTGTCTCCTTTATTATAGTTTTTTTGTACTTTTCCAAGTTATAAATTAAAACATTTTTAATCCTTCTGTGCCCCTAATCTCACCGATTCCACAACAGTGTCCAGTATATCTTTCCAAATTTGTCCAAAAGTTGTCTCTTTTTTCTTTTTAAAGTCCACAGGTCCTCACAAACAGCCTTCCTTAGTTATTAACAGTGTTGCATCAGTCACTTTGCTTTAATCCAATATTTCTTCTTGTCCCAGGATGGCATTCTTATTCTTTTTAATACTGTCACTGGGAGAATTTCTTTCAAAGTTTTATAATCAAAGTTTTATAGTCAATCACAGTCAATATAACTAAAATGTGGCAATTGATATATTTCTTAGAGATTAGTCCAGAGTTCCTCCTCTCTCTTCTGTGCTCTTCTCAAAATCTGTCAAAATCTGTCAAATTATCCAGCTGCTTAAGCACCGCTATTTCTTGGGGTGGAAATCCTGCCCTGCTTTTTGAAAAATCTTTTGCAAAGTCTTAGGTTTATAACGCCTCACCAGTACTGTCACATTGTTTTTCCAATTTCTCTTCCTAATTCTCATCTGGCTGTCACAACTCTGAATCCGCCATTTTTGGCCAACTTCTCTCTCGCCAGTATCAAGGGGTTTTCTCTTTGTCCTAGCGGGAGATCACCCTTCTCCTCATCATCTCCAGAGCTTCCTCTCTATCTTGCTGATCCTTCCAAGATTGGCACTGCTCTTTTAGGGTCTCCAATCTGGAAAAATTGGGCAAGGGAAATGGAGCCCTGTTTCCCTGCTCCGCTTCATCGTGACATCACCACCAGAAGTCAGGGACCCCGGATTCTTGTACTCACTTATTGCTCTCATCCTGTTTCCTATGTATCCTGTAATTCCCTAGTTTTTAACTTTTAGCCAGTCACCTGTTCTGCCCTGTGCTTTGATTTACCTTGTGGGGGTGTACAAGGGGGGAGGGCCATCTGTTTTCTCTCAGTTTGGAAGCCCCACAGAAGAAATGCATGGGAATGACTCCTTAGCTCTTTTTCGGGCCAACCGTTTCCACAACATCTTCACACTTGTGGATTGGCTCATTCAACATTAAACTGAGAGGAGGGGGTTCTAACCACTTTATCCTAATGGAATTGCCTGGGGGAACTCAGACCCTGTTTTGCATTGTCTTGCATTCACTTCCTTTCAATAAAAGTTTCCTTTTGAAATGCTAACATTTCGAGAGTCTATGCTTTTTTGAACAGGAGAGAGAGGCAGGGCCTTACATAAAAGCTACTAATAACATAATAACCGGAAGATAATTCCGTATACAATGTAGCCAGAAAGTTATGTATAGTCATAGCAACACAATTCTGTACACGGTTGACATTTGTATGCTATTAATCTCCCAAACATTTTATCACTCAAAGTTCAATGGTAAACTCTATTGCTATCTGAACTCTGCATTTTGTGTCAGCACAGTTTGGACCAATAACATCGGTGGTAGTCAACCTGGTCCCTACCGCCCACTAGTGGGCATTCCAGCTTTCATGGTGGGCGGTAGGGGTTTTGTCTGATACTGAAGCACTTTCCTTTTTTAAAAATTTAATTGACTTTTTAAAAAAATTTCATAGCATTATTTAAAAACATTTTCATTAGGTTTTCATAAAATTCCCCGTGACAATTTACATTTCTGAAAATATACTATTTGTATTGCCTGCGCATAAGTTTAGTTCACGTTACGTAAGTGAAACTAAATGGTGCTATAGTGCGACCGCAAACAAAACAGCCTCGTCCCAGAATAACTTGCACATCTCCCCCCACACCACCCAGCTGTAACAGATAAGCAAAGCTGGTAGCCGGTGCCCCCCCCCAAACCCAATCCACGATGTGCGAGAGGCATGCGCAGACGACGATACATGGTGCATTACTGTGGAACTGGTGGGTGGTTAGAAAATTTTACTACTAACAGAGATACAAAAGTGGGTGGTAGGTATAAAAAGGTTGACTACCCCTGAATAACATCAATCCTGAGTTATCTCAGTGTTCAATTAGCAATTAAGGTTTCAATACAATCATCAGCTTTGCTATCTGGAATTCTTTGAAGAATTAGATTGTTTAGAATTAGAATAGATTGTGTGGAATTTTAGAAGACCTTATAAGCAAACTAGGTTAATAGATTCCCTGTCCCTGTCAGGGTTCAAAGTAACACCCCCAATAAAATCAAACTCCGAGTCTTGAATTTCCTCAGAGCTAATTTTTATTAGAGATGTCATATTGGCACATCTGGGAAAACCTGAATCTGAGAGCTTCTGGGTTTTCCTCACCCAAAAGGAAGTTCAAGTCCTTGCCCATCACCCACATGTCCATCACACAAACCAATCAGGTACCCTCCTGAACAGAAAATACCTATCCAGTCTTTTCAGCACAGCTGCAGGGCAAAGCGGCCTTGACTTTCTGGAAAGAATGTTATTTTGACTACATATCATCTTCACTCCATACAATTCCCCCTCCCATTTTCCCACAGTATAATTTGTGGCAGGCCTGAAGGCTCAAAGGCAAAAGATGGCTTCCAGGTCTGACAGTCCCAGTGGACTGATTATCAAGCCCTGTTCTATTTCTCTCTAGTAAATGTTTGGACCATAACAATAGGACAAAAACAGAATTTTCTATTATTTACCATTTTTCTGTTTTCACTCAAATACCACGTACTGCAATATTGTGACAGTGCCAGAGTGTTCATTACATTTACATCAGTCATGCAATCATAAATCTGCTTTTGATATTACTAAGTAAATAGAGGTACTAAGGATTCTTATCTGCAGATTTCAATAGTAGATTTGAAAGATTATTGAATAAAGATTATTGAACAGTGGAAGAAATGTACCAAAAAGAGCACTGTCTGATCCAACATTAGATGCAAACAATTGAATCCAAGGCTCAACTTGAGAAGTGTCCCAGTGAGGAAGGTAAGATTGTAGTAGACCAGAATAACTGAACTTCGTCAACCTGGTACCATCCTAATGATTACTACAGATTTCCACAGAATCCTAATGAATAACATCTGTAAGAATATGACTATTGATTCACTTGTTCATTATCTGCTAAAGTCTACAAAAATACCATCACTGATCACCTCAATTAGTTGGCATTTTGGTGCATTATGCTACAATAATTCTATTGCTACTTTATTGTTAGAGATATTTCACAAGATATGCATTGTGCTGTTTAAAAAAATGTCTCAACCCCACCCCCTCGTCACACATATAAAATCTTATACATGTGGTAATATAAAATCCACACCCTTCTCTTCTGAGAGCTTTAAGAACATAATAGATTAAATATACCATCCTTAAATACATTTCTCTACTATTAAAAATATTGCAATTATGTTAGGCACTGTTTTGTATCCCAAAAACTTACATAAAGCGGCTAGGAGTAATAATCAGAAGTTTTAATGCTATCTGTAGCACATGAATTGGAGTGGCTTTGTCTATTTTAAACCAATTATTGCACACACTGATAGAAAGATCACTGCTGTGATAGAATAGATAAAGTATACTTTTGCTTTTCTTTTTATTAGGTGAGGATGATCTACTAAGTCCTCCCCGGGCCACAACCACAGGGTTAGAAGAGGTCATGGAACAGCTTAACAATTCCTTCCCAAGTACAAGAGGTAAGGATCATTATTCAGTAGAGCATGATGCAAGTACCAGTATATTACAGACAGTGGATCTTTCTTTCAAATTGATATTATACTCAGAAATGCATAAGTAAAAGATGCAAGTCTAAAAGAGAAGACCACAATTTTACCTTCATAAATACTATGATTAGCTGGAAATAATTATAAAATGTGTAGTGTAGTCTTTGTGTTCTTTTAATCTTTTGCGTTTAATAAATTTAGGTACAATAATAAATTAATATGTGAATTACATGATGCAAAAGTTAAAATATATTACTTATATATTTGGTAGAAAGGAAGTTGTTCTTTGAAAGATTAGAAAATTCTCACCACCACCACTTCAGTTAGCTGAAGCTAATAGTTTCAATAAATAACAATTGTTCCACTTCATGTTTTTCTGTCACATCAGTATGATACTCTGTCCATGAATAAAACGATTGCTATATAGTAACCATATACAAATACATACAGACATATAATATACAATTTCTGTATACATACTCTTTCTTGTGCAGCTCAGAGCATATTCATAGCGACTGCTACTCCTTTTCACAGTTTTATGATAACTCATAGTTCTCAAAGCAAAAGGTTTGATATTTGAAAATAAAAATACTAAATACAATATAGTGGTTTATGAACATTTTTAAGCTGATAGGTTAGAGCAAATTACTTTATATTTTAAGACAGTTTGTTTAGCTTTTGGGACTTTTTGTGTATATTCAATATGGATCTTCCTCATAAATATTAATTTGAAAGCATATTTTTATTGTTATAAATTACATGCACAATTTATATTACAGTAAGCTGGGATGAATTCACCATATATTGGCCCTAATCCAAAGTAATTTTGAAATAAATGACATAATTTAACCAGGCATATATTCCCCAATGATTATAATAATTCTCTTTAATTAAATTTGGTGTTCAGTAGAAGCTGAGTATATTCCCTTATGTCTTTTTAATGAAACGGGTACTTGCATTCTCAGGAAAAAAATTATTTGGATTAATTAAACAGCTTGTGATCTTTATAAACACTTGCAATTTATATATTTACATTTTATATGTTATTTTTCCAAAATTATTTAAAATAACTTACGTAATTTTGTCCTTATATTTTTCACTGTGTCTTTTTAGTATGAAATAAAGCGCAATATTTATTTGTGGTTTTAAAAATGTAGTTAGGGATAAAACTGATAGAAAGCCAACATTTCCATCACAAATCAGATTAGAACTTATGTACAAATGTTAAGCCAAATATTCATTTTCCATTGCTTCGATATGTTGTTTTGTTGAGTGAAAGGTTATGGATATAAATTCCAGAAATTAGAATATTTAATTGAATGTTGGACAATAAAATTCTTTAATAGAAATATATAACTATATTTTTGTTAGCACTTTGAACTGATTCTCTGTGATCTATCTCTCATTTTTCCCTTTCTTTACACAGTAAATTTATTGTGAACCATGGATTAATACTTTTTAGGATTGTAAGTAATTAAATATTTTAGCATAAAAGTTGTCTTTTAAATCCAAACATATCTTGCAAAATACACTTAGAAAACAATTGTTAGAAAACAATGCATTTTTCTAAGTTGTACAGGATCCATTGATGGTATTGGAATTACATTGTCTTTTCTGATCTGAAGATGTGTATATCCGTCTCCTTATTTCAAAGGCTGACAGTGAAGGAAATGTGTGTATGGGAGGTTTACTTAAAAACAGAATTGTGTGGATTTAAATATTTTGCAGCCTTTTTCAAAAACTGTTGTTTTAAATCTATGTTCGTAATGATAATTGATCTATTTTATGTGTATGTATTTTTTCATTTTCTTTTTGATACATCTAATATAAAGGAAGA
The DNA here is from genome assembly GCF_028640845.1 of Ahaetulla prasina. NCBI lineage: Eukaryota > Metazoa > Chordata > Lepidosauria > Squamata > Colubridae > Ahaetulla > Ahaetulla prasina. Next base: position 70,431,599 of record NC_080543.1, read on the forward strand.
AATGGCTCTGGAAAGCCAATGAGTGAGGTTAGTGCATATAATGCCCTAAGAGCTTCTCACTGCTTCATTCTCTTTTTTTGGGAGGTGTGTGTGTGTGTGGGGGGGGCACTTGTGGCACAGCATGTGTATTTTTCAGTACTTGTTATAGATATACTGTAATATGTAATACTTCTCAACTGTCAGTGGATATCAAACTACTAGAAACAGAAGAAATGCATATTTTTTTTATTAGGCTATCTCCAAAAATGGGCACTTCATAAAAGTGAAACTGTTTCTATAAAATTGTTCAAATAAATCTTTCATAGTTAATCATAACTTGATTTGCATTTTGAGACTGTAGCAGGTTTTTACCTTATATAGCTATTTGGTTCTATAGAATTATTTAGTTACGTTCTTTTCAAAGCAAGAGTTGAGAGATATAAACAGCAAAATTCTTCAGCTTGCAAGTTTAATGTTTGTGCCAGCTAAATTGTCACTAATACCCACAGTCTAAATTGTGTCATATTAAAGTATGTGCGAAAACTCAGCTGAATTTTAATCTGGTGAGAATGAAGGTTTATTGTTACAGTCAATGACTAGTTCATAAAGAAAAGATGTAAATGGAAGCAGGTTTTGGATTTTGTTGAATAGCCCACTATAAATCTTGCTTGTTTTTCAATCTAAATATTTCATAGTTACTGTATGGAAGATCATAGGAATTTCAATAATTTGATGTAAGCTCATAGCATTCTTGTTACTAAAATAGTTGATAGTTTACTGATGGCATCTGAATGTTTTCCACCAAATTTGATATTTAAAACATATAGTTTAATAAAGGGAAAGTAAAAAAATGTTAATGTGTCAAAATATAACATAATGGAGAACTGCAATAGCCTTTATTTATTTTATTTTATTTATTTTATTTATTATTTAAATTTATATACCGCCCTATCTCCCAAAGGACTCAAGGCGGTTCACAGGCATATAAAACATCAATATACAAAATTAAAATAATCTTTAAAAAACTTATTCCAATGCCCTATCATTAAAAATAGAAATATAAATATTAAAATCAATTTAAAAACCCCTGTAAAATTTAAAATCTAAGCCAGTCCTGCACAGATGAATAAATGTGTCTTGAGCTCGCGACGGAAGGTTCGAAGGTCCGGAAGTTGACGGAGTCCTAGGGGGAGCTCGTTCCAGAGGGCGGGAGCCCCCACAGAGAAGGCCCTTCCCCTGGGCGTCGCCAGACGACACTGCCTAGCTGACGGCACCCTGAGGAGTCCCTCCCTGTGAGAGCGCACGGGTCGGTGAGAGGTATCTGGTCGCAGTAGGCGGTCCCGTAGATAACCCGGCCCTATGCCATGGAGCGCTTTAAAGGTGGTCACCAAAACCTTGAAGCGCACCCGGAAGGCCACAGGTAGCCAGTGCAGCCTGCGCAGGATGGGTGTTATCACGGGAGCCACGAGGCTCCATCTATCACCCGCGCAGCCGCATTCTGACTAACTGTAGCCTCCGGATGCCCTTCAAGGGAGCCCCATGTAGAGGCGTTGCAGTAATCCAGGCGAGGCGTCACTAGGCGTGAGTGACCGTGCATAGGGCCTCCCGGTCCAGAAAGGCGCAACTGGCGCACCAGGCGAACCTGGTAGAACGCTCTCCTGGAGACGGCCGTCAAATGATCTTCTAGAGACAGCCGCTCATCCAGGAGGGCGCCTAAGTTCGCACCCTCTCCATCGGGGCCAGTGACTCGCCACCGATGGTCAGCCGCGGATTTAGCTGACTGTACCGGGATGCCGCATCCACAGCCACTCTGTCTTGGAGGATTGAGCTTGAGCCTGTTTCTCCCCATCCAGACCCGTCGGCCTCCAGACACCGGGACAGCACTTGATAACCGTTGGGGTGGTCCGGTGTGAAAAGTACAGCTGGGTGTCATCCGCATACAGCTGGTACTTCACACGAAACCACTGATGATCTCACCCAGCGGCTTCATGTAGATAAAGAACAGAAGGCGAGAGAATCGACCCCGCGGCACCCACAAGTGAGGCGCCTCGGGGCCGACCTCTGCCCCCTGTCAACACCGACTGCGACGGTCGGAGAGATAGGAGGAGAACCACCGATAAACGGTGCCTCCCACTCCCAATCCCTCCAATCGGCGCAGCAGGATACCATGGTCGATGGTATCGAAAGCCGCTGAGAGGTCTAATAGGACCAGGGCAGAGGGACAACCCCTATCCTGGCCCTCCAGAGATCATCCACCAACGCGACCAAAGCCGTCTCCGTGCTGTAACCGGGTCGGAAACCGGACTGAACGGGTCTAGATAGACATTTCCACCCAGGTGGAAGGGAAACTGATATGCCACCGTACTCTCTACAACCTTCGCCGCGAGGCGAAGGTTGGAGACCGGACGATAATTACCTAAAACAGCCGGGTCCAGGGAAGGCTTCTTGAGGAGGGGCCTCACCACCGCCTCTTTCAAGGCGGCCGGAAAGACACCCTCCACCAAAGAAGCGCCAGAATCGCCTGGAGCCAGCCTCGTGTCACCTCCTGCGTGGCCAGCACCAACCAGGAGGGGCACGGGTCCAGTAAACATGTGGTGGCATTCAGCCTCCCCAACAACCTGTCCATGTCCTCGGGAGCGACAGGGTCAAACTCATCCCATACAATGTCACCAAGACCACCCTCAGCCGTCTCACCCGTATCACCGCAATCTTGGTCCAAACCATCCCGGTTGAATGATTTTATCGTATAGATAACCGTTAAACTCCTCAGCACGTCCCTGCAGCGGGCCACCCCGCTCCCCGTGGTGTGGGAGGGGGCGGGTCACCCGAAACAGGGCGGCTGGGCGGTTATCTGCCGATGCAATGAGGGAGGAGGCATAGGTACGCCTCGCTTCCCTCATTGCCACTAGGTAAGCCCTAGTATAGGACTTCACTAGTGTCCGATCAGCTTCTGAACGGCTAGACCTCCAGGAACTCTCTAGGCGTCTTCTCCGGCGCTTCATCCTCTCAGCTCCTCGGAGAACCAAGGAGCTGGTTGGGACCTGCGCCGGGTCAGAGGTCGCAAAGGCACGACCGGTCTAAGGCCCCGCCGCGCCCGCTCCCAGGCCGCAACAAGTTCCTCAGCCGAGCCGTGAGCCAGACCCTCAGGAAATGGCCCAAGCTCCGTCCGAACCCCTCCGGGTCCATCAGGCGCCTGGGACGGAACCAACGTGTCGGCTCCGTCTCCCTGCGGTGGTGAATGGCGGTCAGAAAGTCCAGGCGAAGAAGAGAGTGATCTGACCATGACAAAGGTTCAATGACTATTTCCTTTAAGTCCAGATCTCTCAACCACTGACCAGAGACAAAAATCAGGTCCAGAGTGCCACCCCCAACGTGAGTAGGGCCATCAACTACTTGGGTCAGGTCCAAGGCCGTCATGGAAGCCATGAACTCCCGAGCTACCGTCGATGACGAGCCGGACGATGGCAAGTTAAAGTCCCCCACGACTAAAAGTCTGGGGGTCTCAACTGCCACCCCAGCAAGCACCTCCAGGAGCTCGGGCAGGGCAGCTGTCACGTAGCAAGGAGCCAGGTACGTGACCAGCAAGCCCATCTGACATCTATGACCCCATCTCACAAAGAGGATTCGCACCCGCAATCTGAGGTACAGTGGTCTCCCTCGGCTCTAGACTCTCTCTAATCACAACCGCCACCCCACCACCCCTACCCTGGCCCTCGGCTGATGAAATGCTCGAAACCCGGTGGGCACATCTGAACAAGGGGCACGCCCCCTTCTGGGCCCAACCAGGTCTCCGTAACGCCCATAAGGTCCGCGGCACCCCCCTGAATAAGGTCGTGAATTAGGGGGGCCTTATTGGCCACGGACCATGCATTGCATAACATCAGCCAAGGCCAGGGCCCTGAGGATCCTGACCATCCGGGAACGGGAGAAGTTTGAGGCTCGGGCGCGCGATCGCCTGTAAGCATCGGCGCGCACCCCTAACACGATATGAGCCCCACTTCCGCCATATCTGCCCCTCCCCTTACCGTGGAAATAGCACCACCCTCGACCAATGGAACACCGACTCCCCCCATGACCCTCGGACCCACCAACCCCCCGCCACGAGCATGCGCAGGAACTGGACTCCCCCCCGACGGGTTACCCCCAACACCCACCCCTTCCCTCCCACCCCCCAACCCAAGCCCGTCGGTTTCCTCCCCTTAAAATCCCCTTTAAAACTCCCCTTAAAAAATCTATTAAACTTAATCAAAGCTCATTCTTATATAAGAATCTGTCTCCTATTTAAGAATAAATGGAGTTTGAGGCAGAAATGGGATTGTAAGCAAAAAAACAGTAAGTTTTGAAAAGTGATTAATATATATTAAGAATATATATTATATTAATGGAAAAATTCCAGGGAATACAATTAAAAATACTATCACAGACTTAAAATTAATTAAGTATAAATTAAAGAATATTTAAATAAATTATAATTTGTCTACATTTACAAAATATTTAATAATTCTGTATAATAGAAAATATCACAGTACTATGTCATTGTTGCAATGAAAATAGATTTTTTTATTAAAAAAACAGAGATTTTAAAATATTTTTGTATCATTCAAATTGCAGGTGCTTTAAAAGTCACATAAACATTCATTTGATTTATATCCCATCTTTCATTCAAGATAGCCTGGCAGCATGAATTTTCTTTGAAAACAAAGAAAGTCCAGTTGCCTCTTGGAAAAGCATCTTTGGATGACTGTGAAACTCCATAGACATTTAGAACTGTATTTTCCCCCCAAACTAAGCTTAAACCCTGTAGAGGTGGGGGGGGTGCTTTTTAAATTAGCATTTAGGTGCTCCTGGGCTGTGCAAAGTCTGAAGGACTTGTAACATTTTTGAAGTATGTACAACTTTATTGTTGTACTTTAAGTGGTGCAGTAATTCTGCACCATACTGCTGTTCCAATAGAAGCAACACAATTATATACTGCTGTTCCAATTGTGTTGCTTCTATTTTTTTTCAGATTGCACAATTTATCTGTTAGTAAGATAAAGAAAATTTGAAAATTTAATTAAACTTCTTAATTGCTCCCTTTTCAAATCCTTTGGCACCTGCTCTATTTAAAAATAGGTGCAGTTTCTTCTCATATTGAGGGAAGCAACACGTAAGTTTAATGCAAGCCTCCAAATGATGCTTGAAATGAATGCATAGACAATTAAGATACTTCTTCAAACATTTTAAACACCTGTCAATCATTTCCATTCAAGTGTGGTGATCAAAAGATTTCTTCCTGTTTCTTACAGCTTAGTATTGTAAAAGGTAAAAATGTAATAGCCACAATTACATTAAATAATGATGATGATGATGATGTAATAAATGTAATATAAAGTCCTTGAATTTTGTAATTATACAAAAAAACTGCAGATAATAAATGTCATGCTTATTCTACTCATTTATCCATAAATATTATTAAGACTGACTTACAGAACTTATGTGCTTTAATCTAATTCACATAGTTAAGGTACTGGACCTGAAAAGATGAATTGCTCTTCCATAAGGATGAATCAGGGCAAGCCAATTAACTTTATTAAAGGATCAATATGTTTGCACAGAAACTTTCTTGTAAATCTAATACTAACTGATTCCAATGAATAGTAGCAGGATCATGCTTTGCTTCCAACCACTACTTTAGTCAAAATTCCCATGCAGTAGAGCATCCTGACAAAAATCCATAGAGCTTCTTATTTAAAGTGTCATGAGTAAATTATCAGTTAAGTTCTAAGTGAAACTGATTCAAAATGATTACCTGAAAGATCTTAAGTTTCAACACCCTCTATCATGTGGACACACTTAAACTGACTGCATTTAAGGATGTTTTCATAAGAGCAGTATTTGGATACACATCTAAATCATTTGACTTATAAAGACTACATTTTCTGTATGAACAGTCATCAATATTAGGAGATGGATAGTCTTCCCTCTTTAGATTGAATAGATAATGAAGAGAGGCAGAGGCATTTCAGTTGGTCCATCCTAACTTCAGAATGTACATCAGAAGCCACATGAAAATTTATTTGTTCCAAACATTTAATTTACATCATTGTTTATATGGTTATGTGTGTATGTGTATGTTGCATAATTGTTTTGTTTGCAATATCTTCTAATTTTGTATTACTCTAAATATCGTATGAATCATTTCAGACTAAAAATTATATCAGTAGAATTGCAATTTCCACTACAATTTTAATGCCACAAGGTCCCGTCCCCGCACAGCAGTTTCCAGGACATACAACCATGGAGATAATCTAAGCTCCCTGCCAGCTTTTCACACTTAAAGTTTTTGATAACAAAATATCATCAAAGGTTTGTTTACCTTGAATCCAAAGGGCAAAAACCCTCCCAAATCCCTGCCACATCTTGCACATGGGAAAGCATTTAGATTGTGCCTTAGAATGATGCAAGAAAGGGAAATTAAAAAAAAATAAAAAGATATGTATCATCTTGTAGATTAATATGTAGCAGGTAGAGTTTTGTTCTTGTAAATCACTATTTTTAGAATATTAGACTTACCTATCCATAATAAAGTATGTAATTGGTATAGCAAACAGGCAAAATAGAATTAAACTATTCCACTACTGAAAAATACACTGCTTATAAATTAGTGAACTATCATAACCAAGGCTGTTTCTTAGAAACTGTTATAATTTGAGGACAATAATCTTACTGGAACAAGGGAAAAATTGTTAAGAAAAATATGGTGGACAACTATTACCCATGCTGAACCTCTTACCACACTCTAGGTTCTAGTTCATCAAGCAAGGGAGTGATATCAGCCTAACACAGAAAAAAATTAGGAACATTGGATCTTCCTGCCCATAGCCCACAATCAATTGTGTCAGTCTTAATACACCAAGGATAGTAGAATATTTGTACAGCCTTTCACATGGCTTTTAATGAAAAATCTCTCTCCAGAAGTAAAAAAAGAAATTGACTAGGAATGATAAAATTATAGGAGAAAACAAGAGAACCCAACGTCTACACAGAAAATGTAAAACATAATTAATACTAGCTATACAATTGCTTTAGACCTTCCTTGAAAAATGGTTAACTTTCAACACATGTTTAGAGTTCACTGCAAAAAAGGATGAATTGAGTGGCTTTGATACTACTAGGCAGGCCCTCCTTGCTTTTCTTTCTTCCCCCTCTCCCCAATACTATTCTTTAATGACACATGAAGGATAATTAATTATTAAAATAATAATTAAAACATAATTAAATTTGTGGAAATATGGACTGTGGCTTTGCCCAGTCATGCATTCTGCTCTATCTCATAAATTGAGCCAGCCAGGAAACCAAGTTACTTCTGCTTAATCATATTTTCCTAACAGGCATTATGAAATAATGAATATTCAATCTAGTTTTCAACAGTTGTCGCATTCTACAAGGGAATATCCCATTTATTCATATCTCTAAAGTCTCTTAGCACACTGAGATAGTATCAATTTATAAAATACTTTAGGAAGCATGTTATGTCATTTTTTAAAAAACTGCAGATTGTTAAAACCAGATGGGATTTAGCATTATTAGCTTTTAAAATAGAGTTTGAAAAACTAGTAATTTTCTGTGTTGAACCAATGGGATGGTAAACATTATTTTAAAAAGCAATATTGCATAAGTATATTCCCATACAATAAAATTGATCATATATAGTGCATATAAAAAAATCTACAATGCTTGTTAAAATGCCAGGTTTTTGAGATGTAAGAAAGTTAGACTATATAGATATATAAGCTGTACCATTCAGTTGAAAAACAAATTGAAATCTTTTTTGGGGAAATAACAATAGAACTAGAATAATATGACTGCATAAGTGTGCATACCCTTATACTAGTACTTTGTTGAAGCACCTTTTGATTTTATGATAGCATTCCATCTTTTGGGGTAGGAGTCTATCAGCATGACACATCTTGACTTGGGAATCTTTGCCCACTCTTCCTTGCAAAAGTTCTCCAAATCTGTTAGATTGCAAGGTCATCTATGCACAGACCTCCTCAGGTCACCCCACAGATTTTCAATTGGATTCACGTCTGCTTTGGCCAGGCCATTCCAAAACTGATTATCTTCTAGCAAAACCATTTTTTGGTTGATTTGGAGATATGCTTTGGATAATTGTCGTATTGAAAGGTGAAATTCCTTTTCATCTTCAGCATTTTAGCAGAAGCCTAAAGGTTTTGTGCCAAAATTAACCGATATTTGGAACTGTTCAATATGTCTAGTTTAATGAAAAGAAAAACTAGGGATGACATGATAGCAGTATTCCAATATTTATGGGGCTGTGACAAAGAAGGAGAGGGGGGGTCAACCTATTTTTCAAAGCATTTGAAGGCAGAACAAGAAGCAGTGGATGGAAATCAAGGAGAGAACCAACCTAGAACTAAGGAGAAATTTCTGACAGAACAATTATTCAGTGGAAAAACTTGCATCCAGAAGTTATGGGTGCTCCAACGTTGGAGGCTTTTAAGAAGAGATTGAACCACAATTTATCTGAAATGTTATGGGGTTTCCTGGTTGAGCAGGGGGTTGGACTAGAAGATCTCCAAGGTCCCTTTCCAGTTATTATGTTATTTTGTTCTGTTCATAATTGCCTTCACTTTGACTAAAAAGCCCCAATTCCAGCTGAAGAAAAGCAGCTCCAAAGCATAATACAGGTAATCCCTGGGTTGCGAGCGTTCCCTTAGCGAATGTTTGAAGTTACGCAATCAGTGCCCCTAGTGTTTCCGAACAAGGTCCGAAACTACGAATCTTGCAGCATCACAGGAGTTGTTCACCCTTATGAACAACCACAGGGGCTCTGCAACATTCATCTTGCACGTTACCAACGTCGTTCAGCCATCCAGAGGCCTCGTCTGGCACCTTGCCGGCTGAAATGGAGTTTCTGAGGGGTGGATCTGCCCCTCAGAAGCCCTGTTGCAGGCCGAAATGGGAGGTCCGCATAGGGCTCAATCAAGATTTGGAGGGGCGGATCCAGCCCCCAGAGGTTCAGATCCGGCCCCTGGAGGCTCCATTTCAGCCTGCAACGGGCTGGGAGAGGTCGTGGAGGGCCAAATGGAGCCTCAGAGGGGCAGATTCAGCCCTCAGAATTTTAGATTCAGCCCCCAAAGTTTCCATTTCTGCCTGCAAGAGGCCGGGAGAGGCCCAAACAGAGCGCATGAGGCTGGAGAGGAGACAGCTTGCTAGATCTTCACATGGTAATTGATCCGGGACGCCAGGTTGGGGGGGAAGCAATTCTGGGGTGCAAGAGGTATTTTAGTGGGTTGGAGAGGCCTTGGGTGGTCTTAAGCAGGTGGCCTCTTCCCTTGGTAGGTCCCCCAGGGCCTTCCCCACCCTTAAATGTCTTATGTGCACTTAATGAGCCTCGCATTCCATTAGCAAATGCATGGGCAAAAGGAGGGAGGTATGAGATTCACTCCCACAAATCCTCCAGTTACAAATGGAATGGGCAGGCTCCATTACATTTGTAACTTGAGAACTGCCTGTACTGCCACCACCATTCTTCCCTGTGAATTTGGTGTACTATGGTGATGTACAGTGCTTTTGCGCCAAACATTGATTTTGGAATTTCAAATCTTCAACCTTGGTGTTATCAGACCATAACACATTTTCCCACATGCTTTTTTCAAATTGATGTAGGTTTTTTTCAAAATATAACCAGGCTTGGATGTTTTTCTTGGTAAGAAAAGACTCCTGTCTTGCCACCCTACCCAACAGTCCAAACATATGAAGAACATAGGGGATTGTCACATATAATAACAACCAGTACTTGCCAGAACTTCCTGCAGCTCCTTTAACATTGCTGTTTTTGACAGTGTCTCAGACCAGTTTTTTTATTTTTTCATAAATTTTGGAGGACATCCTGTTATTGGTAATGTCACTGTTCTGCCATGTTTTCTCCACATGTTGATGACTGTTTTCACTGTGTTCCATAGTATATCAAATGCCTTGAAAACATTTTTGTACCATTCTCCTTACTGATACCTTCCAACAATGAGACCCTTTTGATGCTTTGTAAGTTCTTTGCAGACCATGACTTATAAGAAACAACTGAATAAATGTCAGAAAAATCCTACTAGCACACCTGATCTATATATAGGCTTGATCAGTATCACTTTAATTGATGGCAGATGTGTAATGGCTAGTATTTAATGTCAGTTTGGATGTGATCGGTTCATTCTGAACACAGCACATTTATACTTATAAGAGCGTGTGAACACTTATGGAACCACTTTATTGTAAGTTTTTATTACTATTTTCCCCCTAAAAGATTTCAGCTTTTTCAATTGAATTGTACAGTTTATATGTTATATTAAAGATGGACATTCTGAAGTGATTATTTATCTTGGTCTGATATTTTACATCTCAAAAACCTGGTATTTTAATAGGGGTGTGCAGACTCTATGGCCACTATAACATAGTGATTCCTATGGACCTTGGATTAATTTCCATTCAGAGGTACAAAATGGTCTGAAAATCAGGAATATAAGGTTTCAGAAATGCATATTATGCATATGCAGAACATGCACAAGATTCAATAAAATACATGTGTCTGCACAATTTTTTGCTTGAAAGTAATGTGGGAGTTTGGCCATTTTCTTGCAGGTGATCAATCATTGCATTCTGATGTTTTTCCTAATTTGCTTTATATCCGCCACTTCTTGTACCAGTATTAACGATGAATGATTTGTTGTATTTTGGTATATACAGTATTTTGTAATTCAAATAGGAAACCAGCTCTGTGTGATATGATTCACCCATTGAATGAAATTTTTCTATTGTCTTCCTTCAATTAGCAATAATAACTTAAAAGTTAGCATAAATATATATAACTGGTTTAAATCTTCATTTTGGTTCAATAAAGATCTTCTCTGAGATAAATTCATGTTTATCAGCATTTAAAACTTCTTCTAGTTATACTATTAATTACAATTGATCCAGTTAGGTGTCACAAAAATTGATTAACCTACAAATACTTTTGCAATAAAGCCTGCATATTGTCATACACATTTAACTTTGGAATGTTCATGCACGTAGCTTTGAAATTGTTTTGCAGTGTGGTGCTAATGAAAAGTGCTTTTCAGATTTTATACTACTGATCGTGCTGTGTCAAATAATTCCAAATTATTTGATACACTTCTTGTGTTTTACCTCATTTTTCATAATTTATTGAGGATACCTCCTTCCTGAAGAGCGTATTGTATTAATTGTATTACAGGTAGTCCTTGAGTTAAAAATGTAGTGGAGCCTTCCTATTCCATTTATAACCCGAGGATTCATGGGAGTGAATCTCATACCTGGGACACGATCACTTCCTCCTTTCACCCATGCATTTACTAATCAAATGCTCAGTTCGTTAAGTGCACATGAAGGCCATGGGGAGCCTAGGGATGGAACAGTCCACCTGCTTAAGACTACCCAAGGCTGCTGAAATATCTCATACTCCCTACAATTGCTTCCCCCAACCTGCCATGCCAGGTCACTTACCGTGCAAAGATTTCTCAGCCGCACATGCCCCTCCAACACTCTGTTTTGGTATGTGCAGGTCTCACCCGGCACAGAGGGGCATCCCTCCGAACCTCCATTTTGGCCTGCAAAGTGCGAAGTGGAAGAGAATAGGCAGGACAAATGTTGCAGAGCCTCTGAGGTTCAACAGCTGCCATGGCTCTACAACATTCGTAGTTTTGGGACTTGTTTGTAAACACTAGGGGGCGCTTATTGCATAACTTAGAATGTTCGCTATGGGAACACTCGTAACTCAGGGATTACCTGTAATTATGATCTTTACAGATATTCACAAGACAGATCAATTTATGTCTCTCTCTCTTTTTTTACAGGCAACAATGTAGTTAGCCTTTTCCACATGGCAGATGACTTGGGCCGAGCAATGGAAACCTTAGTAACAGTGATGACTGACAACAAATTAGTAGAATAACAAGTTCTATTTTACAACTTCAGGCATAACCTGCATGGTTTTTATAATATTCATATGACGGAGGATTAGACTATAAGAGTTTACATGAAAACAAATCTATATTTTTGTGAAGGATAGTGGTACTATACTGTAGATTTCAGTAGTTTCTTAAGTCTGTTATTGTTTTGTTAACAATGGCAGGTTTTACACATCTATGCAATTGTACAAAACATAAAGAAAACTACATGTAAAATCTTGACAGCTAAATAACTTGCCATTTCTTTATATGGAACGCATTTTGGGTTGTTTAAAAAGAATTTATAGCTGTTATAAAAAAAGATTGTAAACGAAGTGTGCTTTATAAAAATGTTTATATAAATCCCTATAAAAACAAAGAAAAAAATGAGGCAGTGCATTTGTTTAGCATCACTTCAGCTTGATAATTATACCCGACAGATATTCATGTTCTGTGTTCTTTTCCTTAAAATCAAACAGAATTTCTGCAACACCAGTCAGCCTACATTTCTTCTTGTATGTGACTAGCTCTTGCTTTAGTTATTATTTTCCAAAGCTTCCAGTTGAGATAGCTTTCCATGTCCTGAGCAAGTCTATCCAACAAGAATTATCCAGCTAGCTGGCAATAATATGAAAGAGCACATTACATGACAAATATCAGAATTTGCAAAAATAAGACAAATTGAACTCATATTCTAAGCTCTTATTTCCTCTATACTTTGGATCTGAATGTTAAAAGTAAACACAAAATAGGAATTGCCTTATTGAATTATACCAGTGGACTTAGGTGTCCTTATCCTGCCTCCGGCATTGGCCAGCACCTTAATGGTTCAAAGTAAAAATATGATTTGCTTTCATGCCCTGTAATGCCACTTTTTATCAGATATTCTGCATCTGTGTTGTATTGGGATGAAGATTTGACTATAGATACCAGTCTGTGATCTATTTAATATTTAGATTATTCATATTATTATTTAATATTTCATTTTTATAGAAAAAGTATTGAGTATAGAAAATTGCCTAAATTCTTTAAAACACACAAAGCACTAGTTTTTTCCTTGTAACAAATTCCAAGGAGCCTCACCAGTTCCACACCAACAGTAATAAAACTGAAAGTGTGACACAATGGTAAATATCAACTCTATCAGTTGTTTAAAGTAGTCACAGTGCTTCATGAGAAGCTGATTGTCCAAAATGAAATTCAGCAATCCTACTCTACAAGTAATGCCACACAATTAACAATGACTCAGGAGAGAGATAATAAAAAACAGATGTTAAAAAACAGTCCCTCAAGTTTACTATTATAAAATCTTGAGATGTTGTTAACAAAAGCTTCATCATTTCTTTTTCTTTTTTGCACCAGCCTTTAATTTCATTGTCTAAAGACAGATTTTTACCATCTAATAAATGTTAATTCTTTGCAAAAGTTAAATCTTTTACCTCTTGTATGGTATAATTAAAACACAGGAGAAAAATATATTTTATTTTTTAATGCTAGTTAACATTAAATATGGGTAGTCATGGTATTTCTACCTCACTTTCGTTTTGTGGTGTTCTGACAATTATGTAGAGAAAGTATGCATTGTCAACCACTTCTCCATTGTGTAAACTGGTGTTCTTTTAATACCAATACAATATAAATCAATTAAAATTTAGCAAATCTCAAAATCCATACATTTTCATGCTTTTTTAAAGATTTTGGGCACAATTCAGTCTAGTATGAGCACAGTGATTACCCACAAATAAATTAGTCTAGAGTTTTAAAAAGCCCTATTGCCTGCTCTTTCTTTAATGAGTCTTGTATGCATCTTCCTGAGACAGCAAGCTTTCCCTTTCATTCAGGAGTATTTTCTTCACTTCTGGGGATGCACACTAAGATGAGCATTAAAAGGGCTCTGTTATGTCCTACAGGAATCCTACTCTTTGTCAGGATCGCACTGATGCAATGGTAGACTGAATCATAGGCTTCATATACGAATGAATATCCTATATATTTCATAGCCTTTATGTAAGATTTTACAGATTCAATTATAGAATGGGGTTATTCTTTTCTTTTATGCCTTAAGTTCTCTTAAATTTTAAAAGATTTGAGACTAATAGAGTGCACAACTATTTTCATCAGGGTTATTTCTTTTTTAGACATTAGTTTTGAAGTGAGTCTGTCAAAAATATTTAAAAGAGTTTAAGAGCTTTATTACTGCTTTTAGAGAGTTTCTTTGGAACTATTTCATGTTCCTTATATCCATACACTACTAAACTATGAAGCATTTTCAGCATAACCGAATATTGTCTGGCATGTTATACCATTTTCATGCAGTACTGATTTATTGGGTATCATTTATTGTGTTCTAACATCAACACTAATATTTACTAATTATTTTTATAAATTTCAGTTTTACTGCATTTTTCACAGCATATTGAATTTTACCAAATATATGCCTTACTTACTGTATTATATACTGCTTTACTGTGTATATCAATAAAGCATGTAATTATGTTATAAAGAGTGCCATTTTTACTAATATAGCAGCACTGGATTCTTCTTCCACAGGGATGTCAGTAGGAATAGCATAGGAGGGAGAGAAGCTACAGAATTACATCTGTGATGCATACTTGCACATATATTTATTTTAACTTGCACTTTGGAGTCAACACTGCTATTAAGTGGCATTTGAGAGGGACAGTTATAGCTACAGCTATAACTACAAAGCAAGGAAGCTGACAAACTAAAACCTACACAAAAGCTGGCCAAAATGATTTCTCTAATCTTCATCACTTCACACTTAGAATCCAGTTCAGGGGTGAAATTCAGCAGGTTCTGGAGAACCGGTAGCGGAAAGTTTGAGTAATTTGGAGAACCAGCATATACCACTTCTGGCTGGCCCCAGAGTGGTGTAGGAATGGAGATTTTGCAATATCCTTCCCTCAGGAGTGTGGAGGGAATGGGGATTTTGCAATATCCTTCCCCTGGAGTAGGGTGGGAATGAAGATTTTACAGTATCCTTCCCCTGCCACACCCACCAAGCCACGCCCGCAGAGCCGGTAGTAAAAAAAAATTAGAATTCCACCACTGATCCAGTTCAATAAGAAAGAAAAAATATTCAAACATTTGAATATTCAAACAGCTAAGTATATTTCTTCAGAATAAATTTAGATTTACATCAGAAGTGTGCAGTGCAGTAAGGTGAATGATCTTCCAGCTGACAAGAAAGAAGACATGCTTGATGGAAACATCTCTATGTATGAAAAATCAGAACATGAAAAATGGGTGCAGAGAAGGGTGAAAAGGGAACAGTATATAGCAATACATTTCTTCATCCCTTGTTTTGAAAATATAACAGCATATTGAAAGGACATGGTATTCTCACATGATGCTCTCACATGAAGATGGGTGACATTCCTCTTAAAAAGATGGGATTGGATCCATGGTTAAAGCCAATCTACTGGTTAAACAGGCCTTCAGAATAACCTAACCTAGATTAGTGGATATTTGCTTGTTTAATATGCCACCCATCTCACTGTTGAAGCAACTCTGGATGTCTTATAAAATGGTAAAATGATAATATAAAAACAATTAAAATTAATTGGAATATAGACCAAAAACCAAGAGAACAGAAAGCACGGGGGAGGGTCTTCTCCCTTATCCCATCACCTACCTCCAGCATAGAGGGCCCCCATCGGGCCCCAAGCTACACAACTCAGCCAAGTTTTAAGGTTCTTCTTGAAGTCCAAGAGGGTGGAGGCAGATCTTATCTTTGGTGGCAGAATGTTCTAAAGAGGCTACAACAAAAAGGCTCTTCTAGACCCCACCAGCCAAAAGACCTTCATGGATGGGAACCATAGCAAGCCCTTAAATAAGGGCCAATTCCATTGGACTGAGCACCTCAGATATCCTGGACCCATACCATAAAGGGCATCAATATTTCCAGCAAAAAAATAAATAGATGTTCATTATTTTTAATTACTTTATTTTTGCATTTATTTAATTGGATAAAATAGCAGGCTTAAAAAGAATATTATTTATCTTAGTCTTCAATTTATTCCATAAGAGTGCAAAAATTATTTTGCCTTATCTAATGCCTAGAAAGTTTCAAATCATACTTCAGAGCAGAAGATTTAAAACTTTAAATTTTATTTTGTAAAAGAGTATTCTGAATTACATGGCAGGATACATATCAGGCATTACTGTAACTACATTCCTTTCCTCTGAGAAAGTGTTTGTCTTAAGATAGTTGCCATGGGTACCAAGGCAGCAAATGATAGTAATATCAAGGCAGATTAAAGACATCCTATGATAATTTATATTAAGACCTCAAAATGAGTTATTTCAAAAAATAGATTATGGGTATGTTTCTTAAGTATATCACAAAAGGAAATGCCATTATTACTACACATTAGTATTGTGAACAATTTCCTTGCATATACTATACATTTCTTTAACGTAAAACATGTTTTTAATTTAAAAACATGGTAGATTGTTTCTAAAAGTGCTATGTCCTTACATTGTATACGTTTTCCTCAGAATATTTGTTGGCTTTATTGTTTTTTTAGCCTTTTGATAAAATTGGGAAACAAATTAGTTGTCAATATCTTTATACAAAGATATTGTATAAAGCAGGGGTGTCAAACTCAAGGCCCACGGGCTAGATGCAACCTACAAGGTGCTTAGATCTGGCTCGTGGGGCCTTCCTGGAAACAGCAAAGGACCAGCCTGCTATGCCTCTGCCAGCAAAAATAAATAGATGTTCATTATTTTTAATTACTTTATTTTTGCATTTATTTAATTGGATAAAATAGCAGGCTTAAAAAGAATATTATTTATCTTAGTCTTCAATTTATTCCATAAGAGTGCAAAAATTATTTTGCCTTATCTAATGCCTAGAAAGTTTCAAATCATACTTCAGAGCAGAAGATTTAAAACTTTAAATTTTATTTTGTAAAAGAGTATTCTGAATTACATGGCAGGATACATATCAGGCATTACTGTAACTACATTCCTTTCCTCTGAGAAAGTGTTTGTCTTAAGATAGTTGCCATGGGTACCAAGGCAGCAAATGATAGTAATATCAAGGCAGATTAAAGACATCCTATGATAATTTATATTAAGACCTCAAAATGAGTTATTTCAAAAAATAGATTATGGGTATGTTTCTTAAGTATATCACAAAAGGAAATGCCATTATTACTACACATTAGTATTGTGAACAATTTCCTTGCATATACTATACATTTCTTTAACGTAAAACATGTTTTTAATTTAAAAACATGGTAGATTGTTTCTAAAAGTGCTATGTCCTTACATTGTATACGTTTTCCTCAGAATATTTGTTGGCTTTATTGTTTTTTTAGCCTTTTGATAAAATTGGGAAACAAATTAGTTGTCAATATCTTTATACAAAGATATTGTATAAAGCAGGGGTGTCAAACTCAAGGCCCACGGGCTAGATGCAACCTACAAGGTGCTTAGATCTGGCTCATGGGGCCTTCCTGGAAACAGCAAAGGACCAGCCTGCTATGCCTCTGCCAGCAAAAACAGAGCTCAGGGCTGCTCGGGGTCCTCCTGAGCTCTGTTTTCATGACAGAGGGCTGCAGGAGGCCATGGTGGCTGAGAACAGAGCCCAGCCCTCCCCCAACTCCGTCTTTGCTGGCAGAGGGCTGCAATAGGCCATGGTGGCTGAAAATGGAGCCCAGGCAGACTGTGAGTGGTCTCCCCGAGCTCTGTTTTTGCTGACAGAGGGATGCAAGAGGCCGGCACAGCTGAAAACAGAACCCAGGCAGGCCGTGTGTGCCCCACCCGAGCTTCATGTTCACTGAGAGAGGGCTAGTAAAAAACTACTAGCAAAAATGGCATTTGATCACAAGGCAAGGATGCATTTGAGCATCCAAGTAGGGGCAGGAAAGGAGAAAGGAAAGAGGAAAGAAAAAGAAAAAGAAAGAAAAATGGAAAGAGAGCAAGGAAGGAAACAGAAGGAAAGGGGAAGGAAGGAAGGAAGGAAGGAAGTTAAGAGAAATAATGAGAGGGAGGAAGGGTCTGAGAGAAGTCCTGCCTTAGCACTTGGCCACCAGCAGTTCTGCTGCCCTTTCGCCATCGCCTTGTCTCCTCCTCCTGACCTCCCTGGTGGTCTTCCATCCAATCGCTGAGGATGCTTTGGTTACAAAGCCAGGTCTTCTCGCTTGGAGAGGGAGTGGGCCTCCCTCTGACCCACACACTTTGCCCTCCCATGCACACACCATGAGCAACCTGGCCAAGGAGAGTGAGAACAGCAGCAGCAGCCTTGAGAAGGAGGTAAGTGCAGCTGGGCACCCACAGCTGGGTGGGGATGTGGGATCCTGGTGCCCTGGGAGCTCAAAGGCTGTGCTGGGTGCTTGCCCTCCACTGCCTAGGGCTCTGAACAGCCTGCGCCACTGTCCGAGGGTCCTCCGTGTGGCCTGAGAGGGGCGGCAAGGCTCCAGGGTTTGGCACTCTCCCTGGTCTCATCTTCGCTGGAGACAATGGAATCCCCCCAGCACCGCCTGATGTTGATCTGGCCTCTCCCCCAGACCACTCCCACCCCAGCCACTCCCGCCTCCAGCCACACACATACCCCGGACCCCGGAGGTCAAACACAACCCTGATGCGGCCCTCAATGAAATCAAGTTTGACACTCTGGGTAAAGCAAAACAAATATCTATTAGATTTACTATATGATGTCAAAATATTCAGTGAAGGCAATAAAAGTTGGTAAAATTTTATCAAATCAGTAAATACTAACTTTGACTTTAGTTCCAAAAGCATGATTGTAAAGTGGTGGGAATTGATGAAAATGTGATGCTATTTCAATATACAATGTTAATAGTTCACAAATTGAAGAATGTATTTTGGAGAAAAAAATGATAGGTCACATCACCATAATATGTTACTAGCAGTTATGAAAAACCAGTTATTTGCACAATTCCCAAACTGTAGAAAATATTTTTAAGAAAATAATGTAATAACCACAATAAGTATGTAAGGCAGAGTTTGAAATACCCAAATAATATAGAACATAGGTAATCAGAATGAAGTTGTGTAATTGGAGGCATAATTATTTTATTACTAACTTTAGAAAATAAATAAAACAAAATGGAGACTGCACTCTTCCCATAATCCTACCCTGCAATCCCATCTAAACCATTTAATAGAAGTTCCTTCACCAGCTAACAGCACAGTTCAAGAGCAGCCCTAATGAGAGAATTGCAACATAAAGAAATGGCAAACTTCCATCTTCTGGCAGGCTGATGACCCATCTCTTTGAACAGTGGACTCCCTCAGCTTTGCTGCCCTTCTGAAGGTCCATTTTGCCTAATAGAACTCATCCATGTGTGAAGTAAAAGAGGACATATGGAAATTAGATGATAGAATGGGAGAAATACAAGAGTCAATTGCCAAGAATGAGCAGAGAATAAAAATAGTGGAAGTAAGAACAGAACAGACAGAAAAAAAATTAGAGGAGACAGAAAAGAAATTGATGGCAGAGAACTAAGAGCTTGAAGAGGCAGCAACATATCTCAAAATGGACAAATCCGCGTTCTCTCTAAGATTTCAAAATATAAATGAAAATAAAGAAGAAGACCTCCCAAATCTTATGATAGAATTGTCTGATAATTTGAGGATGGATAGAATTGAATTGCAAAATGGTATTGATGAGTTGTAGAGAGTGCAACTCTACATGGCGACATAAGTTGCCACGTGAGGTACATGTACGATTCACAAAATAAAAACAATTAGACGAAATTTTTAGGAGAACTCAGGACACATCGCTGACCTATAAAGGGAAAGAGATACTGACTCTCAAACAAATACCTAGGAGAGTAAGGGAGTAAAGGTGAAACTATCACTACCTCACCTCTCAACTTGTTAAATACAAAATAATGTTCTGGTGGCTTATTCTGGAAGGCTTGCTAGTAACTTGGCAAGACAAAAAAATTAGGTTCGATACACCAGATAAGGCCCAGGATTTTTATGACCAATGTATAGCAATGGATGAGGAGGGGGAGAGTGGTGAGGAGATAGAAGACAAGAGTCAGGAAGAAGGAAAGGAGTTGGAAATTGAATTACAGGAGGAGACTGTAAGGGAACAGGAAAAAACAGGAGCGAGGTCAAGGGCACAAAGAGAAACAAGACTAAGGAAAGGAACTAGGGCCATCAACAAAAGATAAAATGGAAGAAGAAATCAAATTAATCTCAATTAATATAAATGGTCTAAACTCTCCAGCCAAAAGGAGGCAAGTCTTATCCAAACTTCAAAAACGTAACACAGACATTGCATGTCTGCAAGAAGTCCATATTAAAAGGCAACAAGGACACTTATTAGAAGCCCCCAAACTAGGAAAACTTTATTCAGCTCTTGCATCACAAAACAAGAAAGGAGTAGCAGTGTATATTAAAGATTGGTTACAACTGAGACAAATTTATGCTGATAGAATTCTATTAATTGAAATAAGAATAAGATAAATTACCTGAATTTATCCTCTTGTTAAACAGTGGCACATTTGATATCATTTTTGTTTGTGAAACATGGCTGAACTCATCCCTTCCTGACTTCATTATCTCAAACAAAGAATATCAAGTCTATCGATCAGATCGTGAAAACCGAAGAGGTGGTGGAGTGGCTATCTTTTACAAAAAGTCACTGAATCTAAAAAATATCCAAGTAGCATATAAACTTTCTCTTCCTGAAACTATTATATGTGACCCATCCTTTAACACTACTCTTTGATTCTTACCATGCTACAGAGCCCCCGACTATGACATTACCCATGCAAATATGCTAACCTCAATGCTAAAATGGGCTACCTCTTGCCCATATCCTCTCATCTTCCTGGGTGACCTAAATCTACCTCTCATTAACTGGATAACTAATGAATGTACAACTGATCCAATCCATACTACACTATACAACGCTGTTACAAACCTAGGTCTTCAACAACTTGTAACTAACAATACAAGACTCAACAACTGCCTTGATCATTGTTGCCTTCTGCAACAACTCAAACTCAATTTACGGACTACAAATTAAAGAACCTTTTTCCAACAGTGACCACTGCATGATTGATTTTCGTCTCAATATACGTCCATACTTAAATCGTCATAACAACAGTATTCCCAACTACAACTTCAAAAAAGCCAATTACGACCTTATAAACAATGATCTTTCATTTCTGGACTGGCAAAATCTGTTTGCAACCTGCATAACCGCTGAAGACCACTATAGAGTCTTCCTACTTGAAATCAATAGAGTTATTAAACTATATGTAGCACAAATGACTACCATGATCAAGAAAAACAAACTACCCATATCAATAAAAAAGCTTCAATCAAAAAAAAAAATCCCTCTGGAAAAGAAACAAAAAAGGCTATGTTGCAAATTTCAAAAACCGCTACAGAAATATATGCAACCAAATAAAAACTGAATGCACAAATTACCACACCAAGCAAGAAGAGAACCTTCTGCGCACAAATTCCAATCGTGCCTTTTATAATTTTGTGAACAATAAACTTAAAGACTCAAGATCCATCCCACCACTAAAAGATTCTAACAACAAAGAATGCAATGACGAAACAGTTAAAACAAACCTCTTCAACATTTTCTATGGCTCAGTTTTTGTTAACTCCGATAACACATATCCAACATTCCACAAACGTACCAGCAATGATTATGATGACTTAACTCATATAGATTTCACAGAAGATAACATTGGAAAAGCTCTTCATAACTTAAAACCATTGGACCCGATAGACTATGTGCATACTTCTTAAAAAAACTTTCCATTAATATAGCAGAACCCCTAAGTATTATCTTTCACAAAGCTTTCACTACCAGTTCCCTTCCCAAACTTTGGTCACTAGCCACAGTCATCTCTATCTTCAAAAAAGGAGACCCCAGCTTAGTTGAAAATTACAGACCGATCTCTCTTTGCTGCATCACCTGCAAAGTCATGGAATCAATCATCAACCAATCCATTACCTCACACTTAGAAACTAACAACCTACTCTCCAATAAACAATTTGGTTTCAGGAAAAAATTATCATGTAACTTACAACTTCTCCACTGTAAAAACATATGGACTACAAATCTTGATCAAGGCAAAACAATAGATGCAATCTACATAGACTTCTGCAAAGCTTTTGACTCAGTAGTACACGATAACCTCTCCTAAAACTAATATCCTATGGCATCTCAGGACCCCTTCACAAATGGATATACCTGCTTTTCTATCTAACAGGCAACAAGTGGTCAAAATTGGCAATGCTTTATCAAATTCTGTTCCTGTCAAAAGTGGCGTTCCTCAAGGCAGCGTCCTTGGACCAACACTCTTTATACTATACATTAATGATCTTTGTGACCATATCTCAAGTAATTGTGTTCTCTTTGCTGACGATGTCAAACTATTTAACACCACAGACAATACATTCAAAACGACCTTGATCATCTAACTGCTTGATCTAAAAATTGGCAGCTCCAAATCTCAACTAGCAAATGCTCAGTCTTACATATAGGAAAAAAGAACCCAAACATTGTACATACTAGATGGACATTACCTTACAGACGACCCCCATCCCGTTAAAGGCCTTGGAGTTTTCATGTCAAATGATCTAAGTGCCAAAGCCCACTGCAACTACATAGCAAAAAAAGCTCTAAGAGTTATAAACCTAATCTTGAGTAACTTCTTTTCCAAAAACACCACACTACTAACCAGAGCATATAAAACATTTGCTAGACCAATTCTAGAATACAGCTCGCCTGTTTGGAACCCTCACCACATCTCTGACATCAATACAATTGAACGTGTCCAGAAATATTTTACAAGAAGAGTTTTCCATTCCTCTGAAAATAATAAAATACCTTATCCCACCAGACTTGAAATCCTAGGCTTAGAAAACTTGGAACTCCGTCGCCTTCGACAAGACCTAAGTTTAACTCATAGAATCATCTATTGTAATGTCCTTCCTGTTAAAGACTACTTCAGCTTCAATTGCAATAATACAAGAGCAACCAACAGATTTAAACTTAATGTTAACCGCTTTAACCTAGATTGCAGAAAATATGACTTCTGTAACAGTATCATCAGTGTTTGGAATACTTTACCTGACTCTATGGTCTCTTCCCATAATCCTAAAAGCTTTAACCAAAAACTTTCTACTATTGACCTCACCCCATTCCTAAGAGGACCATAAGGGGCGTGCATAAGCGCACAAACATGCCTACCGTTCCTGTCCTATTGTTTTTCTTTTCTTCTTCCTATATATATATGCTTATACCTCCTTATATTTACTCATATATGTGTTTATATACTATATAATCTTTTTGTATGATACCTACATATATTGTTGTGACAAAATAAAATAAATAAAATAAAATAAAAAAAATAAAAAAAGATTTTATTGGCAGTTATCTATGCACCGAATACTGTGAGGTCTGCCCAGATAAGCAGTTGGCATTAATGTTTGTAGATGCTCAAAAAGCGCTTGATAATTTAAACTGGAAATTTCTTATTAATCAATTGGAAATTATGAATTATGAAATTCACAGACATGATCAGAGCAATTTATTCAAAGCAATCGGCTAAAATAATAATAAATGGGGAAACAATGGAGAAGATTAGTATAACTAAGAGGGTAAGACAGGGATGTCCCTTGTCACCCCTCTTTTTCATACTATCATTGGAAATATTATTAATACAAATTAGACAAAATCAAACAATAAAAGGATTGAAAATTAAACAGGAAGAATATAAAGTTCAAGCTTTTGCTGATGATCTGGCTTTTATTATAGAAGATCCTTTGGAAACGGGAACCACCTTGATACATGAAGTTGAAGAATTTGGTAAAGTGGCTGGGTTTAAAATAAACAAGGAAAAAACTGAAATGTTAACTAAGAATTGTACAAAAAGGCAAGATAAGGAATTGGAAGAGAAATTGGGGATTCAAATTGTTAAAAAGGTAAAATATTTGAGAATTTGGTTAACGGCAAATGTTCTACATTAAAAGAGGATAACTATGACAAATTGGTACAACAAATACAAAAAGACTTAGACATTTGAGCAAGATTACAAATATCTTTAGTTGGTAGAATTGCCGCAATAAAAATGAACGTACTACCTAAATTGTTATACCTCTCCCAAACGATACCAATAAGATTAGGGAAAACATTTTTTGATCAATTAAATAGAAAAATAGGTAAATTTATTTGGCTGGGGAAAAAAGCCCAAATAAAACGCAAACTTCTTCAAGACTCCAGAACAAAGGAGGCTTTGTCCTACCTGACTGGGAATTATATTATCAAGCAGTGGCAAAAACGTGGCTTAAAGAGTGGGTCCAATTAAGAAATAAAAGGATATTAACATTGGAAGGCCACGACCTTCAATCGGGATGGTATGTGTTCTTATAGGAAGGAAAAAACAAAGCCCATACATATTTCCAGAGACATCTAGTGCTAAATGCTTTGATAAGTATTTGGGATAACATAAGGAAAAATCATTATATGAAAGATCCAGTTTGGATATCAACAATGGAGGCCATAATTTACCCCAACGTATTAGACATAAACAAAGTAGTAAAGTACTCAGAACTATTAGACAAATTTAAAAATTTAAAATTGGAGCAGGATTTAAGAAACCAGGGGATAAAAATTGACTGGTGGCCATACCTGCAAATTAGAACAAAATATTAAAAAGTCCAGGAACAATACGGTATCTATAGAAAACAATTGGAACTTGATACGATGCTATTAGGAACAGGGGAAAGAATGATTACCAAACATACAATTTTTTGTTAAAATTTAAAATGGAAAAAGAAACAGTGAAAGAAACAATGATTAGTTGGGTGAGAAACTTTGGACACAATATTTTTTTTTTATTGAAAAAGTTTTTTAAAAAACAAAGACATTTTCCCCCCCTTTTTCCCCCCTCCCTCCCAAAAAACCCCCTTCCCCTCCTTCCCCCGGCTTCCCGGGTCAATCACAAGGTATTGTTATACATAAACCAAACATAGAATAAAATTTTCCCTTCCAATCCAATTAAGCTCATCCAAAGCTTTTCATCTCCCAACCCCTCCCATTACATAAAATAACTTTCTAATTATTCAAAGGCAATCTGATATTTCTTAATCTGATATCTGTTTTGTATATAATCAATCCATTTTTTCCATTCAATTAAATATCTTTCCTGCGTATTGTCTTTTAAAAAAGCTGAGATTTTAGCCATCTCAGCCAAATTAATGACTTTCAGTATCCATTCTTCTATTGTAGGTACCTCTTCTTTCTTCCAGTATTGTCCAATCAACAGTCTTGCTGCTGTTATTAAATTCAGAATCAATTTAGTCTCAATCCCTGTACAATCCGTTATAATTCCCAAAAGGAAAAATTGTGGCAGGAACTTTATCTTCTTCTTCAGTACATTTTGAATAATCCACCAAATTCTTATCCAAAAGACCTTAATTTTCTTGCAAGTCCACCAAATATGAAAATATGTAGCGTCATCACAATCACACCTCCAACATTTCGCTTGGATATTAGGATACATACATGATAATTTTTTGGGATCTAAGTGCCATCTATAAAACATCTTATAAAAATTTTCCCTTAAATTCTGTGCTTGTGTAAACTTAACATTTCTAACCCAGATTTTCTCCCATGTTTCCAACATTATTGGTTCCTGAATATTCTGTGCCCATTTTATCATACAATCCTTTACCAAATCCTTTTCCGAATCTATTTCAAGCAACACATTATACAATCTCTTTATATGCTCCTGGGTCTGATTTCTAATTTGCTTTATTAAATTTTCCTCCTTTGCATTATACCAATTTTTTGATCTTCTTTCCATCTAGCACTTATTTGCCCATATTGAAACCAAGTATAATTCCTCCCTTCTTCATTTAATACCTGTAATGATTTTAATTGCAATCTACCTCCTTCAGCATACAAAAGTTCTTTATAAGTAATCATTTCCTGTTTCTGTTCTATATTTATATTCTCTATTGCATGTCTAGGGCTCGCCCATATAGGAATCTTGTAATCTAATTTATAAGAATATTTTTCCAGACCATAAAGAGCACTTCTCAACACATGATTCTTAAAAGCCCTATCCACTTTTTTCATAAAATAAGTATGCATGCCATCCATATAACAAGTCATAACCTTCTATATTCAAAATTCTTTCCTCCGTTAAATTAAACCAGTCACTTATTACTGAAAGGGCTACTGCTTCATAATATAGTTTAAAGTTAGGCATTTTAAGCCACCTCTTTCCCGTGAGTCCTGTATTATTTTCATTTTAACCTCGCCTTTTTACCCTGCCATATAAATTTATTAATCCCAATCTGCCAATCTTCCAAATTTTTATCCTTTTTAATTATTGGTATCATCTGGAACAGAAACAAAATCTAGGTAACACATTCATTTTAATAGCCGCAATCCTTCCCAATAGCGATAACTGCAATTTTTTCCAAACTCATATCATTCTGAACTTTTGCCATAGCAAGTCATAATTATTCTTATAAAGTTTCTTGTTCGATGAGCTAATATAAACCCTAAGTATTTAACCTTTTTACTACCTCAAATCCTGTCATTTCCTCTAGTTTTTGTTTCTGTTGTATAGACAAATTTAAAAATTTAAAATTGGAGCAGGATTTAAGAAACCAGGGGATAAAAATTGACTGGTGGCCATACCTGCAAATTAGAACAAAATATTAAAAAGTCCAGGAACAATACGGTATCTATAGAAAACAATTGGAACTTGATACGATGCTATTAGGAACAGGGGAAAGAATGATTACCAAACATACAATTTTTTGTTAAAATTTAAAATGGAAAAAGAAACAGTGAAAGAAACAATGATTAGTTGGGTGAGAAACTTTGGACACAATATTTTTTTTTTTTATTGAAAAAGTTTTTTAAAAAACAAAGACATTTTCACCCCTTTTTTCCCCTCCTCCCAAAACCCCTTCCCCTCCTTCCCCGGCTTCCCGGGTCAATCACAAGGTATTGTTATACATAAACCAAACATAGAATAAAATTTTCCCTTCCAATCCAATTAAGCTCATCCAAAGCTTTTCATCTCCCAACCCCCTCCCCATTAAATAAAATAACTTTCTAATTATTCAAAGGCAATCTGATATTTCTTAAACTGATATCTGTTTTGTAGATAATCAATCCATTTTTCCATTCAATTAAATATCTTTCCTGCGTATTGTCTTTAAAAAAAGCTGAGATTTTAGCCATCTCAGCCAAATTAATGACTTTCAGTATCCATTCTTCTATTGTAGGTACCTCTTCTTTCTTCCAGTATTGTCCAATCAACAGTCTTGCTGCTGTTATTAAATTCAGAATCAATTTAGTCTCAATCCCTGTACAATCCGTTATAATTCCCAAAAGGAAAAATTGTGGCAGGAACTTTATCTTCTTCTTCAGTACATTTTGAATAATCCACCAAATTCTTATCCAAAAGACCTTAATTTTCTTGCAAGTCCACCAAATATGAAAATATGTAGCGTCATCACAATCACACCTCCAACATTTCGCTTGGATATTAGGATACATACATGATAATTTTTTGGGATCTAAGTGCCATCTATAAAACATCTTATAAAAATTTTCCTTAAATTCTGTGCATGTGTAAACTTAACATTTCTAACCGAGATTTTCTCCCATGTTTCCAACATTATTGGTTCCTGAATATTCTGTGCCCATTTTATCATACAATCCTTTACCAAATCCTTTTCCGAATCTATTTCAAGCAACACATTATACAATCTCTTTATATGCTCCTGGGTCTGATTTCTAATTTGCTTTATTAAATTTTCCTCCCTTTGCATTATACCAATTTTTGATCTTCTTTTCCATCTAGCACTTATTTGCCCATATTGAAACCAAGTATAATTCCTCCTTCTTCATTTTAATACCTGTAATGATTTTAATTGCAATCTACCTCCTTCAGCATACAAAAGTTCTTTATAAGTAATCATTTCCTGTTTCTGTTCTATATTTATATTCTCTATTGCATGTCTAGGGCTCGCCCATATAGGAATCTTGTAATCTAATTTTTAAGAATATTTTTCCAGACCATAAAGAGCACTTCTCAACACATGATTCTTAAAAGCCCTATCCACTTTTTTTTCATAAAATAAGTATGCATGCCATCCATATAACAAGTCATAACCTTCTATATTCAAAATTCTTTCCTCCGTTAAATTAAACCAGTCACTTATTACTGAAAGGGCTACTGCTTCATAATATAGTTTAAAGTTAGGCATTTTTAAGCCACCTCTTTCCCTTGAGTCCTGTATTATTTTCATTTTAACCCTCGCCTTTTTACCCTGCCATATAAATTTATTAATCCCAATCTGCCAATCTTCCAAATTTTTATCCTTTTTAATTATTGGTATCATCTGGAACAGAAACAAAAATCTAGGTAACACATTCATTTTAATAGCCGCAATCCTTCCCAATAGCGACAACTGCATTTTTTTCCAAACGCTCATATCATTCTGAACTTTTTGCCATAACAAGTCATAATTATTCTTATAAAGTTTCTTGTTCGATGAGCTAATATAAACCTCTAAGTATTTAATCTTTTTTACTACCTCAAATCCTGTCATTTCCTCTAGTTTTTGTTTCTGTTGTATAGACAAATTTTTAATTATCACTTTTGTTTTATTCTGATTTATTTTAAATCCTGATACCTTTCCATATTTATCAATTACTTCCAACAAAAATCTACTTGAATTTATAGAATTTGTTAAGGTAACCACTACATCATCTGCAAAAGCTCTAACTTTATACTCATATTGTCTAATCTTAATTCCCTCTTAATTTCCCTTAATTCTTGTATTTTATCTAATAATGGTTCCAGAGTCAAAACAAACAATAATGGTGATAAGGGACATCCCTGTCTCGTTCCTTTCGCAATCTTAATAACTTCTGTCAAACTACCATTTATTATAATCTGAGCTGTTTGCTCTCCATAAATCGCTTTGATTATTCTAACAAAACAATCTCCAAATTGCATTTTCTCTATTAATTTAAATAAAAAATCCCAATGCAATCGATCAAAAGCTTTCTCTGCATCCAAAAAAATAAGTGCTGCTGAAGTATTCTTCTTTTCCAAATATTCCAATATATTAATAATCTGTCTAACATTATTCCTCATCTGCCTCCCTTTTATAAAACCAGATTGATCAGTATGAATTCTTTGTTGTAAAACTAACATTAATCTATTTGCTATTATTTTTACAAAAATCTTATAATCATTATTTAAAAGTGAAATCGGCCTGTAGTTACTGGGTTTAGAGCAATCTTGCTCCTCTTTTGGTATCAGTGAAATAAAAGATGTTTTCCATGACGGGGGTATTCCCACTCCTAATTGTATCTGATTAAATAATTCTTTAAGTGGGCCTAATATTTCATCCTGTGTTTTTTTATAATAAGTTGCTGTAAGACCATCTGTACCAGGGGTTTTCCCCATTTTTAATTGTTTAATTGCCTCCACTATTTCTCCAGTAGCTATCGGCTGATTCAGCTCCTCCCTCTGTTCTAGTGTTAGAATATTAACCTTATAATCTTTCAAATAATCACAAATGTCCCTATTCAATATTTTGTCTTTTGCATATAAAGCAGTATAAAATTCTGAGAATGCCTTTTTAATTTTATCCTGTTGATATATCTCTTTGCCTTTATATTCTATTTTTTGTATGACACAAAAAACATGCTTTCTGTTTTTTCCTTAAGTTATATGCCAACCATCTCCCAGGTTTATTTGCATTACAAAAGGTATTATGTTTAGCATATTGTATATTTGTTGCCACCTGGTCTGCCATTAACATATTAAATTGACTCTGTAATATTTTTATAGCCTCTTTAAGTTTGTGATCTTGTGGGTTTTGAATTAATAACTGTTGCTTCCTTTGAATTTCTTCTTCCAAGTACCTACGCTGCCTTTGTTTATTATTCCTTTGCCTGTTGTCCAAGTATATCAATATCCCTCTAATAAAAGCTTTACTCGCCTCCCACACAGTTCCTATAGGTGTCCCTTTGTGCATATTAAAATCAAAAAATTCTTTCAACTGTTTCTTACAATGATTTACATTATCCTCATATCTAAACAGATTTTCATTCAACCTCCATGTTCTACCACCTTTTTTCCCTTGTAATAATTCCATCCATACTGGGCTATGGTCAGTTAAACACCTCGGAAATATCTTCATTTTCTTCACCCTAGAAAGCAAGTCATTAGAAATTAAAATAAAATCAATACGTGAGAAAGATTGGTGCCTATCGGGAAAAAAAGTAAAATCTCTCTCATCTGGATTCTGTAACCTCCATATATCTCTAAACTCATAGTCTTCCATCATTTCAAAAAAGGATTTTGGTAATTTTGCATGTATAGGTATCTTCTTGGAAGAGGTTCTCTTATCACTTCTTGTATCAATTACTCCATTCCAGTCTCCTAATAAAATAAACGAACTATAATCCCAGAGGATCAACCTCTCGTGTAACATTTTATAAAACTTTTCTTGTTGCTGATTAGGTGCATAAATACCTATCAGCAAAGTCTTTTTTGCATCTATCACCAGTTCAATAGCAATAAATCTTCCTTGAATATCTGCCTCAATTAACTTAGCTGGTATATCCTTCCTGATATATACAACAATTCCATGCTTCTTTTCCAAAGCTGATGCAACAAAATGTTTACCTAATTTTGAGTTAATTAAGTATTTTTGGTCTGATAATTTTATATGTGTCTCTTGCAGGCAAATCACATCATTTTTAAATTGTTTCAAGTAGTGAAATATTTTCCTTCTTTTCTGAGCTGAATTCAAGCCATTAACATTCCATGACAAAATTCTCCTCCTCCGGTATCTTCCGTCTAGCTCCTCCCACAGCTTCCATGCTGGGATCCTGGCTTTTACTTTGAGACTGTTGCTCTTCTTTACGCTTAAGAGCTCCTCTTGTCACCCTTTGCTCTTGTGGTTCCTCTAATACTGGCAGCAATAAAGGCTCTTGGATCACCACGCCTTCTTGAATGTCTTGAAGTTTTTCTATCACTTCTGTTTCAACTTTCAAAAGGCAACTTTCAAAACTGTAGAAAGAAAGTGTCAATTCTGTATCTCCTTCCTTGATAAAATACTGTCAGACCAACTGGCACCTCCCATCTGAATTGAATCTGATGTTTTTTAAGTTCTTGTGTAAAAAAACAAATTCCTTCCTATCTCTTAACATCTTTGAAGGAATCTCTTTCAACACCTTCAGCTCCTGTTCTCCAATTTTTAAAGTTGTCTGATATGAAACTTGCAACATCTGATTTCTCATAGTCCTTTTCACAAAATAAACCACAATGTCCCGAGGAAGCTTTCTCTGTCTTGCAATCCAGGAATTAACTCTATATATTTTATCAATTTGGTAAGCTACCTCTTGGGGTTCCACTTCAATAAATTCAGCCAATGCTTCTGATATAATTTTTCTTAAGTCTTCTCCTCGCTGTTCTTGCATACCACGGATTCTAAGAGCTCCTTCCATAAGTTTATATTGTAATATCACAACCTGATCTTCATTTTGATCCACTTTTTTCTGAACACCTTGCATTTTATCTTGTAAATGCTTATTTGACTGAGAGATCTGTTGGATTTCCTCTTCCAATCCCTCAATTTTTTTACTCAGTCCTTGAACTGCCATGAGAATATCTTCTCTTATTTTTGCATTAAAATTCTCCATCATCTCTTTTTGCCTATCTTCAGAAAGTTTTAATTGTTTTTTCAATATATCCTCAAGACTTGGTTCAGATCCCCTTCTTCCAGAAGGCTTTAAAGGTTTAGCTGCCATTCTGTCTTCAAAAAGATCAGGAATTTAAACTTAACAACTTTCCTTTACTCCATTCAGTATAAGAGAACTCCGTTTGTAACAATCCACAAATAATGCTACTTTGTTGTACTAAAAAATTTTACTTTCACTTTCAGACGCCATTTTAAAAGTCAATTAATCAGAGACAAAGAAAGGTTTCAGGTTTCAAAAAGGGAGTCGGTACTTGCCGTGTTGATTCTACATCAAAGATCGAACGCTTGTGAAATTCCCGTCTGCTTAGAAAATCAATCAATTTAATAAGTCCTTTTGAGCAGAAGCGACTCTCCTACTCCTTTTTCCTGAAAAAAAACAGGAGCGCGTTTGAAGTTGGAGGTAGTGGAATTCGGTGGGATCATAAATCCAGGAAAATTCGCTCTTAAGAGCAAACCCCCTGTCTATATCTACCACTTTTCCACAGCTCTGCATAACCCTCTTTTGCCCAAAGGGTATGCTAAGGTCAGTGAACAGTGATTTATACTGTTTCACTGACTTTTACAATCTTCTAACGCGGAGTGCCCTGTTAGAGCACCCAGCAGGAGCGGTGACATCACTGGAGCCTTTTGGACACAATATTTAATTAGATCAATGGGATAAATTATGGGAGAGAAACTACAAACTAACGATGTCAGCTGCATATAAGGAGAACCTTTACAAAAAGTTTTATCACCAGCAAGATTGGCCAAGATGTTCTTGAACAGGTCCCTGGAATGTTGGAGATGTGGTCATAAACAAGGAACATTCTACCACATGTGGTGGACCTGCCCTAAGATTAGAAAATGCTGGTATAAGATAAGAAAATGGCTGAAAGAGATAACTGAACAAAGGATAGAGGTGAAGCCGGAGCTATTCCTTTTGGGCATTTTTGAGGGGAAATGGAGAAAAAATTACAATATATAACATTACATATATTAACTGAAAGTAGACTTGTCCTAGCACAAAACTGGAAACAATCAGATATTCCTCCAGACCAAATTATAATTAAAAAAAATATATGACTGTGCAGAAATGGATAGACTGTCAATGGAAATGAAGGAGAGGAAAGAAAGAGTACTATCAAATTTGGAACAGATGGTATTCCTGACTTGAGAATAAAAATAAAACCTAAGGGATAATTTGTTAAATATAATATGTAGAAGGTAGAACTGTTGGAGAAACATAGGATATGAAACTGAATTGTGAATAGATGTTACTATAATTTAAATACGGAGGTAATTTAAGATAGAGATATATAGAATTTGAATCTTTGTAAATATGTTTGTTATGATAGAGATACCAATATGGAAAAGCTGTCAGTGTTAAAGTTTAGTTATGATTTTTTTCTTTTTGTTGGGTTTTTTTTGTATTGTGTATTGTATTTTGTGTTTTATATGTTGGAAATTTAATAAATATTATTTTTTTTAAAAAGAACTCATCCATGTACACCAATAAGGACCTGCCCAGTTCCCCAAAGTGCCCGGTCAATTAAGTTCTTAGGATTTACCACTTGTAGCCTTCAACTACAAGGTGGGAAAAGCAAAAGTCTTTGATTTTCTGTTGCTTCTTTCTTCTAAAGAAAGCTTTAAAAGAAACCTGCTTTCTTGTAAAGCAGGCACACAAAATCCTTGCAATAAAGCTTAGTTGTACTCCTTAATATTGTGCTTCTTCCTACTGAATCCAGACTAGATGGGGAAAGAAACTTCTTTCAGAGAGGTTATAAATTACACAGACTCTAACAAGACCATTCTTCTTTGTTTTAAAAAAGGTGTGTGCCACCTTGTAACTGACAATAAATAATTGGCATCTTTTAGAAGAACCCAGAAAGCTAATAAGGTTGGACCTAGTTAATAATACTTAGACAGGAAAACTAAGATGATATTTCAGGTTAAGGAAGACAAATATATTTTTGTTAATAAAAATACATGAAAATTGTATGAGATCATTAAAAGTAAGGTTAGGTTCAAAAGGGGTTTTACTTGTATATCATTCTAATATATTGTGTAATAGATCAGCCATATTACAATTAGGTTAAAAATTGTTTTTTAAAAAATTCATGTAACCATCCCTCTTATGTCCTAAGCTGGGCAACTCTCAAATGTGTGTGTGCTTAAATCCTGCTATTAAAAATAGTGCTGCATCATAAGAAACAAGTATAATAGGAATATAGGATATTTTGGAATACAGGATATTTTCAGATATTTTTAGTGGGATAAAGATGTTAAAAGAAAAACAGTCAGAATATAAGTAGGGTTGGGAGGGTTGTTTATTTGTTTGTTTATTGATGCAATTTGTGTTGGCAGGTGTGGTGGGGTGGAGTGGAGTGGGGAAGAAATGGGATTCCTAACTTGTGGGCTGACTGGCTTCTTCCTGGCAATTCTTTCTCTGCCTTTTGGCATTGGCCGTCAAATATGAGGTTTTGTGGGCAGAAGAGCTTGCCCCACCCATCACTGCCCAGATGCCCTCACTTCCCTCAAGCATTTCTTTGCCTACCTGATATCCAGCTCTGTCATGTTTCTTGCCATCGTGAAACAAAAGTTTGTGGGACTAAAAAAACAAAAGTTCAATCAATCAATTCCAACTTCTTATGAAAAAAAAAAGATCTTCGCAAAGTTGGAATTGATTGGTTGAACTTGTTTCCCTGCACACGATGGCGAGAAACTTGATGGAGAAATTTGACAGAGCTGGAAATCAGGTAGAAATGCTTAGAGGAAGCAAAAGCATCTGGGCAGTGATGAATGGGGTGTTGGAAGAAATATCCATCTGGGTTCAGTTCCAAGTGGGGACAAAGACACTGGAAACATGGAGGCTGCTTGGAAAGATGGTTTAATGGTGGTCAGGATCACATGGCTTGAGTTCTTGAACAGAAAAGGGATGAGATCCTGCGTGCTCCCTGGCTTTATGCTTATATCTTGCTTTACTGGGCAGCATCATTTGTGAGTCATAGTCAGGGCTTGGGTTTTGGATATCACTTTTTCTGCTATCTTTTCAAGTGAGGAATTGCCTGAGGGGGATGCGCCTGCCCCATGGAATTAGCAGGGAGATCTGACTCCTTGGGCTTTTAGTGCCACAAAGCAAAATTAACCTAGGGGAAGTCTTGTGTTGAGGTAAGTGAAGGGAATAGTTTCAGTCTAATTATGAATGGTGTCTCTCTCTGTGTGTGCCTGTGTATGCAGCTACTTTTACCATACAGGCAATACAAACATTACAAACATGCTGGAAGAATTTCCCTACCATCAGACAGAAATCTAAGGTGTTCAGAACTTGTGATAGCCATTCTCAAATACAATCCTTACATGTGAGTACTTTAGACTGATTACAATGTAAATGAGACAAGAAAGAAAACATTACAATGAATTTCCACCCTACCCCATAGTCTTTCCAGCTGTCTTCTGGGAATTGAAAAGAGTCTTTTAGTCTTTACTTGTACAACTCAGGTTCTTTTCTTTCATGTCTTTTGAGTGGCATGTTTGGTGGTCAGTCAGGTTTGGAAAGGTCTGCTCCAATCTGGTTGCTGTGATGACTTTCAGTGGGGGCTGGATTCAAACTCAATTCCTGGTTCCAACAAATGGAAGGTCTCCTCTGGGGGCAGCATCTGGAACCATGTGCTCTGCTTCCACAGTTGCAGAGTCATCTTTTCAGGGCTGAAAGACATTAGAACAGGATCTCCTCCCCACTTTTGTGGGTAATCTTCTCAGGAAAGGCATTGTAACAGGATTAAAAGGGGGGGGGTAGATATCTTGCAGGCAGTTTGAAAAGAAACAACACATCAATATTGCAGTTGCTAAAAGATAATGCAGTTTTCAATAAAATGGAGACACAACTGATGAGAAAGAAAAAACTGGATTCACATGCTTCAGGAAGAGGATGAACAGGTAAAATCATTTAAACATAAAGTAAATGCAAGACTGAATTTTTTTTTTCTCTTGTAAGTGAACTTAAAACGTTTCCTCATAAACTTGAGTTGTTACTTTAAGATAAAGAGAGGGAAGGAGAAAAAAAGAAATGAAAAGTTCTCTCCACCCTATTCCAGTTGGCCATACAAAAACAGGGTAAAGGCTCTTTCTTTCTTTTCTTTCTCTCTCTCTTTTCCCATTTTCATTGCTTCAACCTTTTGTTTTTCTTTTTCCCTAACAATTTAAAATTCTTGTCTCTAGAGATCAGATACATTTTACAGTTACAATTTCCTCAAGGGCCCACAAAGACAGACATACACACATAAAAAACAAGGAGGACAAAGACAGGAAAACAAAACTCTGAGATTTACACACACACTATCATTCCCGCCATAAATCTCAGTTAAATTAGGGAAGGCACAAATCTTAACAGACATACCACGTGGTTCCATAGAAGACAGAGAAAGAGACAAACAAACAAACAAAACAAACAAAAACCCAAACATTCCTATTTATATATTTCCCTTTTCTTTTAAGTACCTTTATTTAGCCAAATTTGTTTCCCATTCTCATCTCTTAGCAAAGCCCATTTTTCACATAGTTTCCTCAACTACTTTTTCCGCGTCCCAGGCCCCAAGCATGTCTCCTAGGGGATTTCCTGCCACCCTCGAGCTACCGCTTCCCATGTTTCCCTCTCCGATGTGAGGTTTTATTTTTCACTTTGACTTAGCCGGGTGGTCCCTCCCTCCTACAGTTTTCAGAAAAAAAGGTTCTGGGAAGGACTTTGACTCCCTTCTGTCAAAGTATGGGCCCCTTCCTGTTAAGGGAGCTCCGTTTTGGATCAAAAAGGTGATCCCAGAGGACCTACTGCTCCTCCAGCAGGTACGAGCACCTCCTAGACACTGCTTCCTGCTTTGCTTTCTCTAAAATACACTAGTAAACTCTACTCTTTTTAATTGTCCCCTTCACGCTCATTTTCCTTTTACTTGGCTCCCGTTCCTGATAAACACAAAGTTCCACGTTTGGCTTCCCTCCCTTGCTTTCTCTAGCCTACCGGTCACGGCTTGGTGGAGCTAGCAGTAGGCAGAGGTGCAGCTAGAGGTTGCTCAAAGAGGTGGAATCAGACTGTTTCCTCAGGTGGAATCCCACACACACACTTCCCTAATAAAAGGTCCTGTGCTCTGGCAAAACCCCCATGCTCTCCAGACTTTTGGTCTTTCTGCATTTAGGAAATGCACAGAGGAAGCAAGATCCAGCTGTGATTGGGAGAAGGGCTCTCTTACTCACACACATGCAGGCATACACATATTTCCCATGCTTTTCCATGCTTTAAAATTAAAATTTAGAGGTACTCACCTTCTTTCCAAGCAGCCTTTGAGCTCAACAGTCAAAACCCCTTTAAAACCTAGTTCCAAATGGCCAAGGTCCAGGAAAACTTACCCACAGACTCAATGGGTCTGCTGCTAGCAAGGGAGGCTTACCTGGGCCAGGTCCATTGGTTAGGTTAGCTTGGAGTCCCATCTGGGGTGCCAATTGTTGGAAGAAATATCCATCTGGGTTCAGTTCCAAGTGGGGACAAAGACACTGGAAACATGGAGGCTGCTTGGAAAGATGGTTTAATGGTGGTCAGGATCACATGGCTTGAGTTCCTGAACAGAAAAGGGATGAGATCCTGCGTGCTCCCTGGCTTTATGCTTTTTCTGAGCTTTGAACTTTCTGGGGCACAGGAAGAGTATCCTGACTGGTTGTCAAACTCCCAGATGGTCTAGGGGTCTTAGCTAACATTGTAGGTTGTCTCTCAAGCTTGCTTGAGCCTTGCCATGTGGTGAGTTTCTGTTGCTAGATGGGTCCTATTATGTTGCAGATGATGATGGCCCATTGACAAAGGTGGGGAGAATGAGTTTCTACCTCTGACCCATTGACAAAGGTGGGGGGAAATGAGTGAGCTTGGCTGAGGCTTTAATGGCCCATTGACAAAGGTGGGGGGAGTCAGGAAGCTGCTTTGTCTTTAAAACATGTTTCTCCATTTCTCATCCAGGGAAATATATTCTGCCTTTTTAAATATTTTCTAAAATATTTCATTCTTCTAGGACGGGAGGCTAAATTCCTACAATCCCTACTTTTTCTTTTTTTTTTCAAAACATGAGTTTTGAA
Source organism: Ahaetulla prasina (assembly GCF_028640845.1). NCBI lineage: Eukaryota > Metazoa > Chordata > Lepidosauria > Squamata > Colubridae > Ahaetulla > Ahaetulla prasina. Next base: position 70,469,422 of record NC_080543.1, read on the forward strand.
ACATGCTCTTGGCAAAAAATTAAAATTGATCAAATCAGGGAGGCTTGATGGGTGCTTTTAATTTTTCTGATGCAAAGGAAACCATTGATAGAGACAACAGAAAAAAAGATTCCTTCAGTGGCTCCCAAAAGTTTTCAACCATGAAGGTCTAGCAGTCAGGGGAAAAATTCTGGAAAGAAATTTACAGTATCCAATTTTCTATGCCAATTAATTTCAGCTGTTAGATATCACTTTCTGTGAGCTTCCAGTCAGGTTTCAAGCAAGCACACATCCCAAAATTTTCACAGCCATGGTTTTCCTTTAAATTACAGGGTGCCCATTTCCAAGGGTTGGTTACTGAACCTGCCCTAGCTCTTACTTTAGTGCATCCAGATTTTTTTTAGTCCAAATTGAGGTTAATCAGTGTGCAATCCAGGCTTTTTCCTTTCTTTTCTTTTTTTTTAAATTACACACAATGAGCCCTGGGACATCTACTCATGAGACCACCAGTGCAACATATCTTGCTTTACTGGGCAGCATCATTTGTGAGTCATAGTCAGGGCTTGGGTTTTGGATATCACTTTTTCTGCTATCTCTTCAAGTGAGGAATTGCCTGAGGGGGATGCGCCTGCCCCATGGAATTAGCAGGGAGATCTGACTCCTTGGGCTTTTAGTGCCACAAAGCAAAATTAACCTAGGGGAAGTCTTGTGTGGAGGTAAGTGAAGGGAATAGTTTCAGTCTAATTCTGAATGGTGTCTCTGTGTGTGCCTGTGTATGCAGCTACTTTTACAATACAGGCAATACAAACATTACAAAGATGCTGGAAGAATTTCCCTATCATCAGACAGAAATCTAAGGTGTTCAAAACTTGTTGTGATATACAATCCTTACATGAGTACTTTAGACTGATTACAATGTAAATGAGACAAGAAAGAAAACCTTACAATGAATTTCCCACCCTCTGCCATAGTCTTTCCAGCTGTCTTCTGGGGATTGAAAACAGTCTTTTAGTCTTTACTTGTACAACTCAGGTTCCTTTCTTTCATGTCTTTTGAGTGGCATGTTTGGTGGTCAGTCAGGTTTGGAAAGGTCTGCTCCAATCTGGTTGCTGTGATGACTTTCAGTGGGGGCTGGATTCAAACTCAATTCCTGGTTCCAACAAATGGAAGGTCTCCTCTGGGGGCAGCATCTGGAACCATGTGCTCTGCTTCCACAGTTGCAGAGTCATCTTTTCAGGGCTGAAAGACATTAGAACAGGATCTCCTCCCCACTTTTGTGGGTAATCTTCTCAGGAAAGGCATTGTAACAGGATTAAAAGGGGGGGGGTAGATATCTTGCAGGCAGTTTGAAAAGAAACAACACATCAATATTGCAGTTGCTAAAAGATAATGCAGTTTTCAATAAAATGGAGACACAACTGATGAGAAAGAAAAAACTGGATTCACATGCTTCAGGAAGAGGATGAACAGGTAAAATCATTTAAACATACAGTAAATGCAAGACTGAATTTTTTTTTTCTCTTGTAAGTGAACTTAAAACGTTTCCTCATAAACTTGAGTTGTTACTTTAAGATAAAGAGAGGGAAGGAGAAAAAAAGAAATGAAAAGTTCTCTCCACCCTATTCCAGTTGGCCATACAAAAACAGGGTAAAGGCTCTTTCTTTCTTTTCTTTCTCTCTCTCTTTTCCCATTTTCATTGCTTCAACCTTTTGTTTTTCTTTTTCCCTAACAATTTAAAATTCTTGTCTCTAGAGATCAGATACATTTTACAGTTACAATTTCCTCAAGGGCCCACAAAGACAGACATACACACATAAAAAACAAGGAGGACAAAGACAGGAAAACAAAACTCTGAGATTTACACACACACTATCATTCCCGCCATAAATCTCAGTTAAATTAGGGAAGGCACAAATCTTAACAGACATACCACGTGGTTCCATAGAAGACAGAGAAAGAGACAAACAAACAAACAAAACAAACAAAAACCCAAACATTCCTATTTATATATTTCCCTTTTCTTTTAAGTACCTTTATTTAGCCAAATTTGTTTCCCATTCTCATCTCTTAGCAAAGCCCATTTTTCACATAGTTTCCTCAACTACTTTTTCCGCGTCCCAGGCCCCAAGCATGTCTCCTAGGGGATTTCCTGCCACCCTCGAGCTACCGCTTCCCATGTTTCCCTCTCCGATGTGAGGTTTTATTTTTCACTTTGACTTAGCCGGGTGGTCCCTCCCTCCTACAGTTTTCAGAAAAAAAGGTTCTGGGAAGGACTTTGACTCCCTTCTGTCAAAGTATGGGCCCCTTCCTGTTAAGGGAGCTCCGTTTTGGATCAAAAAGGTGATCCCAGAGGACCTACTGCTCCTCCAGCAGGTACGAGCACCTCCTAGACACTGCTTCCTGCTTTGCTTTCTCTAAAATACACTAGTAAACTCTACTCTTTTTAATTGTCCCCTTCACGCTCATTTTCCTTTTACTTGGCTCCCGTTCCTGATAAACACAAAGTTCCACGTTTGGCTTCCCTCCCTTGCTTTCTCTAGCCTACCGGTCACGGCTTGGTGGAGCTAGCAGTAGGCAGAGGTGCAGCTAGAGGTTGCTCAAAGAGGTGGAATCAGACTGTTTCCTCAGGTGGAATCCCACACACACACTTCCCTAATAAAAGGTCCTGTGCTCTGGCAAAACCCCCATGCTCTCCAGACTTTTGGTCTTTCTGCGTTTAGGAAATGCACAGAGGAAGCAAGATCCAGCTGTGATTGGGAGAAGGGCTCTCTTACTCACACACATGCAGGCATACACATATTTCCCATGCTTTTCCATGCTTTAAAATTAAAATTTAGAGGTACTCACCTTCTTTCCAAGCAGCCTTTGAGCTCAACAGTCAAAACCCCTTTAAAACCTAGTTCCAAATGGCCAAGGTCCAGGAAAACTTACCCACAGACTCAATGGGTCTGCTGCTAGCAAGGGAGGCTTACCTGGGCCAGGTCCATTGGTTAGGTGCCAATTGTTGGAAGAAATATCCATCTGGGTTCAGTTCCAAGTGGGGACAAAGACACTGGAAACATGGAGGCTGCTTGGAAAGATGGTTTAATGGTGGTCAGGATCACATGGCTTGAGTTCCTGAACAGAAAAGGGATGAGATCCTGCGTGCTCCCTGGCTTTATGCTTTTTCTGAGCTTTGAACTTTCTGGGGCACAGGAAGAGTATCCTGACTGGTTGTCAAACTCCCAGATGGTCTAGGGGTCTTAGCTAACATTGTAGGTTGTCTCTCAAGCTTGCTTGAGCCTTGCCATGTGGTGAGTTTCTGTTGCTAGATGGGTCCTATTATGTTGCAGATGATGATGGCCCATTGACAAAGGTGGGGAGAATGAGTTTCTACCTCTGACCCATTGACAAAGGTGGGGGGAAATGAGTGAGCTTGGCTGAGGCTTTAATGGCCCATTGACAAAGGTGGGGGGAGTCAGGAAGCTGCTTTGTCTTTAAAACATGTTTCTCCATTTCTCATCCAGGGAAATATATTCTGCCTTTTTAAATATTTTCTAAAATATTTCATTCTTCTAGGACGGGAGGCTAAATTCCTACAATCCCTACTTTTTCTTTTTTTTTTCAAAACATGAGTTTTGAAACATGCTCTTGGCAAAAAATTAAAATTGATCAAATCAGGGAGGCTTGATGGGTGCTTTTAATTTTTCTGATGCAAAGGAAACCATTGATAGAGACAACAGAAAAAAAGATTCCTTCAGTGGCTCCCAAAAGTTTTCAACCATGAAGGTCTAGCAGTCAGGGGAAAAATTCTGGAAAGAAATTTACAGTATCCAATTTTCTATGCCAATTAATTTCAGCTGTTAGATATCACTTTCTGTGAGCTTCCAGTCAGGTTTCAAGCAAGCACACATCCCAAAATTTTCACAGCCATGGTTTTCCTTTAAATTACAGGGTGCCCATTTCCAAGGGTTGGTTACTGAACCTGCCCTAGCTCTTACTTTAGTGCATCCAGATTTTTTTTAGTCCAAATTGAGGTTAATCAGTGTGCAATCCAGGCTTTTTCCTTTCTTTTCTTTTTTTTTAAATTACACACAATGAGCCCTGGGACATCTACTCATGAGACCACCAGTGCAACATATCTTGCTTTACTGGGCAGCATCATTTGTGAGTCATAGTCAGGGCTTGGGTTTTGGATATCACTTTTTCTGCTATCTCTTCAAGTGAGGAATTGCCTGAGGGGGATGCGCCTGCCCCATGGAATTAGCAGGGAGATCTGACTCCTTGGGCTTTTAGTGCCACAAAGCAAAATTAACCTAGGGGAAGTCTTGTGTGGAGGTAAGTGAAGGGAATAGTTTCAGTCTAATTATGAATGGTGTCTCTCTCTGTGTGTGCCTGTGTATGCAGCTACTTTTACCATACAGGCAATACAAACATTACAAACATGCTGGAAGAATTTCCCTACCATCAGACAGAAATCTAAGGTGTTCAGAACTTGTGATAGCCACTCTCAAATACAATCCTTACATGTGAGTACTTTAGACTGATTACAATGTAAATGAGACAAGAAAGAAAACATTACAATGAATTTCCACCCTACCCCATAGTCTTTCCAGCTGTCTTCTGGGAATTGAAAAGAGTCTTTTAGTCTTTACTTGTACAACTCAGGTTCTTTTCTTTCATGTCTTTTGAGTGGCATGTTTGGTGGTCAGTCAGGTTTGGAAAGGTCTGCTCCAATCTGGTTGCTGTGATGACTTTCAGTGGGGGCTGGATTCAAACTCAATTCCTGGTTCCAACAAATGGAAGGTCTCCTCTGGGGGCAGCATCTGGAACCATGTGCTCTGCTTCCACAGTTGCAGAGTCATCTTTTCAGGGCTGAAAGACATTAGAACAGGATCTCCTCCCCACTTTTGTGGGTAATCTTCTCAGGAAAGGCATTGTAACAGGATTAAAAGGGGGGGGGGTAGATATCTTGCAGGCAGTTTGAAAAGAAACAACACATCAATATTGCAGTTGCTAAAAGATAATGCAGTTTTCAATAAAATGGAGACACAACTGATGAGAAAGAAAAAACTGGATTCACATGCTTCAGGAAGAGGATGAACAGGTAAAATCATTTAAACATACAGTAAATGCAAGACTGAATTTTTTTTTTCTCTTGTAAGTGAACTTAAAACGTTTCCTCATAAACTTGAGTTGTTACTTTAAGATAAAGAGAGGGAAGGAGAAAAAAAGAAATGAAAAGTTCTCTCCACCCTATTCCAGTTGGCCATACAAAAACAGGGTAAAGGCTCTTTCTTTCTTTTCTTTCTCTCTCTTCCCATTTTCATTGCTTCAACCTTTTGTTTTTCTTTTTCCCTAACAATTTAAAATTCTTGTCTCTAGAGATCAGATACATTTTACAGTTACAATTTCCTCAAGGGCCCACAAAGACAGACATACACACATAAAAAACAAGGAGGACAAAGACAGGAAAACAAAACTCTGAGATTTACACACACACTATCATTCCCGCCATAAATCTCAGTTAAATTAGGGAAGGCACAAATCTTAACAGACATACCACGTGGTTCCATAGAAGACAGAGAAAGAGACAAACAAACAAACAAAACAAACAAAAACCCAAACATTCCTATTTATATATTTCCCTTTTCTTTTAAGTACCTTTATTTAGCCAAATTTGTTTCCCATTCTCATCTCTTAGCAAAGCCCATTTTTCACATAGTTTCCTCAACTCCTTTTTCCGCATGCCAGCCAACACTGGGACCTGCCTGGCGTCCCAGGCCCCAAGCAGTGTCTCCTAGGGGATTTCCTGCCACCCTCGAGCTACTGCTTCCCATGTTTCCCTCTCCGATGTGAGATTGTTATTTGTTTTTTCACTTTGACTTAGCCGGGTGGTCCCTCCTACAGTTTTCAGAAAAAAATGGTTTTGGGAAGGACTTCAACTCCCTTCTGTTGAAGTATGGGTCCCTTCCTGTTAAGGGAGCTCCGTTTTGGATCAAAAAGGTGATCCCAGGGACCTACTGCCCCTACAGCAGGTACGAGCACCTCCTAGATTCTGCTTTCTGCTTTGCTTTCTCTAAAATACACTAGTAAACTCTACTCTTTTAATTGTCCCTTCACGCTCATTTTCCTTTTACTTGGCTCCCGTTCCTGATAAACACAAAGTTCCACGTTTGGCTTCCTCCTTGCTTTCTCTAGCCTACCGGTCACGGCTTGGTGGAGCTAGCAGTAGGCAGAGGTGCAGCTAGAGGTTGCTCAAAGAGGTGGAATCAGACTGTTTCCTCAGGTGGAATCCCACACACACTTCCTCCTTCCTAATAAAAGGTCCTGTGCTCTGGCAAACCCCATGCTCTCCAGACTTTTGGTCTTTCTGCTTAGGAAATGCACAGAGGAAGCAAGATCCAGCTGTGATTGGGAGAAGGGCTCTCTTACTCACACACATGCAGGCATACACATATTTCCCATGCTTTTCCATGCTTTAAAATTAAAATTTAGAGGTACTCACCTTCTTTCCAAGCAGCCTTTGAGCTCAACAGTCAAAACCCCTTTAAAACCTAGTTCCAAATGGCCAAGGTCCAGGAAAACTTACCCACAGACTCAATGGGTCTGCTGCTAGCAAGGGAGGCTTACCTGGGCCAGGTCCATTGGTTAGGTTAGCTTGGAGTCCCATCTGGGGTGCCAATTGTTGGAAGAAATATCCATCTGGGTTCAGTTCCAAGTGGGGACAAAGACACTGGAAACATGGAGGCTGCTTGGAAAGATGGTTTAATGGTGGTCAGGATCACATGGCTTGAGTTCCTGAACAGAAAAGGGATGAGATCCTGCGTGCTCCCTGGCTTTATGCTTTTTCTGAGCTTTGAACTTTCTGGGGCACAGGAAGAGTATCCTGACTGGTTGTCAAACTCCCAGATGGTCTAGGGGTCTTAGCTAACATTGTAGGTTGTCTCTCAAGCTTGCTTGAGCCTTGCCATGTGGTGAGTTTCTGTTGCTAGATGGGTCCTATTATGTTGCAGATGATGATGGCCCATTGACAAAGGTGGGGAGAATGAGTTTCTACCTCTGACCCATTGACAAAGGTGGGGGGAAATGAGTGAGCTTGGCTGAGGCTTTAATGGCCCATTGACAAAGGTGGGGGGAGTCAGGAAGCTGCTTTGTCTTTAAAACATGTTTCTCCATTTCTCATCCAGGGAAATATATTCTGCCTTTTTAAATATTTTCTAAAATATTTCATTCTTCTAGGACGGGAGGCTAAATTCTACAATCCCTACTTTTTCTTTTTTTTTTCAAAACATGAGTTTTGAAACATGCTCTTGGCAAAAAATTAAAATTGATCAAATCAGGGAGGCTTGATGGGTGCTTTTAATTTTTCTGATGCAAAGGAAACCATTGATAGAGACAACAGAAAAAAAGATTCCTTCAGTGGCTCCCAAAAGTTTTCAACCATGAAGGTCTAGCAGTCAGGGGAAAAATTCTGGAAAGAAATTTACAGTATCCAATTTTCTATGCCAATTAATTTCAGCTGTTAGATATCACTTTCTGTGAGCTTCCAGTCAGGTTTCAAGCAAGCACACATCCCAAAATTTTCACAGCCATGGTTTTCCTTTAAATTACAGGGTGCCCATTTCCAAGGGTTGGTTACTGAACCTGCCCTAGCTCTTACTTTAGTGCATCCAGATTTTTTTTAGTCCAAATTGAGGTTAATCAGTGTGCAATCCAGGCTTTTTCCTTTCTTTTCTTTTTTTTTAAATTACACACAATGAACCCTGGGACATCTACTCATGAGACCACCAGTGCAACATATCTTGCTTTACTGGGCAGCATCATTTGTGAGTCATAGTCAGGGCTTGGGTTTTGGATATCACTTTTTCTGCTATCTCTTCAAGTGAGGAATTGCCTGAGGGGGATGCGCCTGCCCCATGGAATTAGCAGGGAGATCTGACTCCTTGGGCTTTTAGTGCCACAAAGCAAAATTAACCTAGGGGAAGTCTTGTGTGGAGGTAAGTGAAGGGAATAGTTTCAGTCTAATTATGAATGGTGTCTCTCTCTGTGTGTGCCTGTGTATGCAGCTACTTTTACCATACAGGCAATACAAACATTACAAACATGCTGGAAGAATTTCCCTACCATCAGACAGAAATCTAAGGTGTTCAGAACTTGTGATAGCCACTCTCAAATACAATCCTTACATGTGAGTACTTTAGACTGATTACAATGTAAATGAGACAAGAAAGAAAACATTACAATGAATTTCCACCCTACCCCATAGTCTTTCCAGCTGTCTTCTGGGAATTGAAAAGAGTCTTTTAGTCTTTACTTGTACAACTCAGGTTCTTTTCTTTCATGTCTTTTGAGTGGCATGTTTGGTGGTCAGTCAGGTTTGGAAAGGTCTGCTCCAATCTGGTTGCTGTGATGACTTTCAGTGGGGGCTGGATTCAAACTCAATTCCTGGTTCCAACAAATGGAAGGTCTCCTCTGGGGGCAGCATCTGGAACCATGTGCTCTGCTTCCACAGTTGCAGAGTCATCTTTTCAGGGCTGAAAGACATTAGAACAGGATCTCCTCCCCACTTTTGTGGGTAATCTTCTCAGGAAAGGCATTGTAACAGGATTAAAAGGGGGGGGGTAGATATCTTGCAGGCAGTTTGAAAAGAAACAACACATCAATATTGCAGTTGCTAAAAGATAATGCAGTTTTCAATAAAATGGAGACACAACTGATGAGAAAGAAAAAACTGGATTCACATGCTTCAGGAAGAGGATGAACAGGTAAAATCATTTAAACATACAGTAAATGCAAGACTGAATTTTTTTTTTCTCTTGTAAGTGAACTTAAAACGTTTCCTCATAAACTTGAGTTGTTACTTTAAGATAAAGAGAGGGAAGGAGAAAAAAAGAAATGAAAAGTTCTCTCCACCCTATTCCAGTTGGCCAGACAAACACAGGTCAAAGGCTCTTTCTTTTTTTCTCTCTCTCCTCCCCATTTTCATTGCTTCAACTTTTTTTTTCAAAACAATTTAAAATTCTTGTCTCTAGAGATCAGATACATTTTATAGTTACAATTACTGCGAGGGCGCACAAAGACTTAGACATACACACATAAAAAACAAGGAGGACAAAGAGAGGAAAACAAAACTCTTGAGATTTACACGCACACTTGATTATTCCCTCCATAATTCTCAGTTAAATTAGGGAAGGCACAAATCTTAACAGGTTGTTATATTATATTATATACCACGTGGTTTCATAGAAGACAGAGAAAGACAAACAAAAACAAACAAAACCGCAATGTTCCTATTTATATATTTCCCTTTTCTTTTAAGTACCTTTATTTAGCCAAATTTGTTTCCCATTCTCATCTCTTAGCAAAGCCCATTTTTCACATAGTTTCCTCAACTTCTTTTCCGTCCCAGGCCCCAAGCATGTCTCCTAGGGGATTTCCTGCCACCCTCGAGCTACCGCTTCCCATGTTTCCCTCTCCGATGTGAGGTTTTATTTTTCACTTTGACTTAGCCGGGTGGTCCCTCCCTCCTACAGTTTTCAGAAAAAAAGGTTCTGGGAAGGACTTTGACTCCCTTCTGTCAAAGTATGGGCCCCTTCCTGTTAAGGGAGCTCCGTTTTGGATCAAAAAGGTGATCCCAGAGGACCTACTGCTCCTCCAGCAGGTACGAGCACCTCCTAGACACTGCTTCCTGCTTTGCTTTCTCTAAAATACACTAGTAAACTCTACTCTTTTTAATTGTCCCCTTCACGCTCATTTTCCTTTTACTTGGCTCCCGTTCCTGATAAACACAAAGTTCCACGTTTGGCTTCCCTCCCTTGCTTTCTCTAGCCTACCGGTCACGGCTTGGTGGAGCTAGCAGTAGGCAGAGGTGCAGCTAGAGGTTGCTCAAAGAGGTGGAATCAGACTGTTTCCTCAGGTGGAATCCCACACACGCACTTCCTCCTTCCCTAATAAAAGGTCCTGTGCTCTGGCAAAACCCCCATGCTCTCCAGACTTTTGGTCTTTCTGCGTTTAGGAAATGCACAGAGGAAGCAAGATCCAGCTGTGATTGGGAGAAGGGCTCTCTTACTCACACACATGCAGGCATACACATATTTCCCATGCTTTTCCATGCTTTAAAATTAAAATTTAGAGGTACTCACCTTCTTTCCAAGCAGCCTTTGAGCTCAACAGTCAAAACCCCTTTAAAACCTAGTTCCAAATGGCCAAGGTCCAGGAAAACTTACCCACAGACTCAATGGGTCTGCTGCTAGCAAGGGAGGCTTACCTGGGCCAGGTCCATTGGTTAGGTTAGCTTGGAGTCCCATCTGGGGTGCCAATTGTTGGAAGAAATATCCATCTGGGTTCAGTTCCAAGTGGGGACAAAGACACTGGAAACATGGAGGCTGCTTGGAAAGATGGTTTAATGGTGGTCAGGATCACATGGCTTGAGTTCCTGAACAGAAAAGGGATGAGATCCTGTGTGCTCCCTAGTTTTATGCTTTTCTGAGCTTTGAACTTTCTGGGGCACAGGAAGAGTATCCTGATTGGTTGTCAAACTCCCAGATGGTCTAGGGGTCTTAGCTAACATTGTAGGTTGTCTCTCAAGCTTGCTTGAGCCTTGCCATGTGGTGAGTTTCTGTTGCTAGATGGGTCCTATTATGTTGCAGATGATGATGGCCCATTGACAAAGGTGGGGAGAATGAGTTTCTACCTCTGACCCATTGACAAAGGTGGGGGGAAATGAGTGAGCTTGGCTGAGGCTTTAATGGCCCATTGACAAAGGTGGGGGGAGTCAGGAAGCTGCTTTGTCTTTAAAACATGTTTCTCCATTTCTCATCCAGGGAAATATATTCTGCCTTTTTAAATATTTTCTAAAATATTTCATTCTTCTAGGACGGGAGGCTAAATTCCTACAATCCCTACTTTTTCTTTTTTTTTTCAAAACATGAGTTTTGAAACATGCTCTTGGCAAAAAATTAAAATTGATCAAATCAGTGGGTGCTTTTAATTTTCTGATGCAAAGGAAACCATTGATAGAGACAACAGAAAAAGATTCCTTCAGTGGCTCCCAAAAGCTTTCAACCATGAAGGTCTAGCAGTCAGGGAAAAATTCTGGAAAGAAATTTACAGTATCCAATTTTCTATGCCAATTAATTTCAGCTGTTAGATATCACTTTCTGTGAGCTTCCAGTCAGGTTTCAAGCAAGCACACATCCCAAAATTTTCATAGCCATGGTTTTCCTTTAAATTACAGGCTGCCTATTTCCAAGGGTTGGTTACTGATCCTGCCCTAGCTCTTACTTTAGTGCATCCAGATTTTTTAGTCCAAATTGAGGTTAATCAGTGTGCAATCCAGGCTTTTTCCTTTCTTTTTTTTTAAAATTACACACAATGAGCCCTGGGACTTCTACTCATGAGACCACCAGTACAACATATCTTGCTTTACTGGGCAACTGGGCAGCATCATTTGTGAGTCAGTCAGGGCTTGGGTTTTGGATATCACTTTTTCTGCTATCTCTTCAAGTGAGGGAATTGCCTGAGGGGGATGCCCCTCCCCCATGGAATTAGCAGGGAGATCTGACTCCTTGGGCTTTTAGTGCCACAGAGCAAAATCAACCTAGGGGAAGCCTTGTGTGGAGGTAAGTGAAGGGAATAGTTTCAGTCTAATTCTGAATGGTGTCTCTCTGTGTGTGCCTTTGTATGCAGCTACTTTTACAATACAGGCAATACAAACATTACGAACATGCTGGAAGAATTTCCCTACCATCAGACAGAAATCTAAGGTGTTCAGAACTTGCTCTGGTAGCCACTCAAATACAATCCTTACATGAGTACTTTAGACTGATTACAATGTAAATGAGACAAGAAAGAAAACCTTACAATGAATTTCCCACCCTCTGCCATAGTCTTTCCAGCTGTCTTCTGGGGATTGAAAACAGTCTTTTAGTCTTTACTTGTACAACTCAGGTTCCTTTCTTTCATGTCTTTTGAGTGGCATGCTTGGTGGTCAGTCAGGTTTAGAAAGGTCTGCTCCAATCTGGTTGCTGTGATGACTTTCAGTGGGGGCTGGATTCAAACTCAATTCCTGGCTCCAACAAATGGAAGGTCTCCTCTGGGGGCAGCATCTGGAACCATGTGCTCTGCATCCAGTTGCAGAGTCATCTTTTCAGGGCTGAAAGACATTAGAACAGGATCTCCTCCCCACTTTTGTGGGTAATCTTCTCAGGAAAGGCATTGTAACAGGATTAAAAGGGGGTAGATATCTTGCAGGCAGTGTTTGAAAAGAAACAACACATCAATATTGCAGTTGCTAAAAGATAATGCAGTTTTCAATAAAATGGAGACACAACTGATGAGAAAGAAAAAACTGGATTCACATGCTTCAGGAAGAGGATGAACAGGTAAAATCATTTAAACATACAGTAAATGCAAGACTGAATTTTTTTTTTCTCTTGTAAGTGAACTTAAAACGTTTCCTCATAAACTTGAGTTGTTACTTTAAGATAAAGAGAGGGAAGGAGAAAAAAAGAAATGAAAAGTTCTCTCCACCCTATTCCAGTTGGCCATACAAAAACAGGGTAAAGGCTCTTTCTTTCTTTTCTTTCTCTCTCTCTTTTCCCATTTTCATTGCTTCAACCTTTTGTTTTTCTTTTTCCCTAACAATTTAAAATTCTTGTCTCTAGAGATCAGATACATTTTACAGTTACAATTTCCTCAAGGGCCCACAAAGACAGACATACACACATAAAAAACAAGGAGGACAAAGACAGGAAAACAAAACTCTGAGATTTACACACACACTATCATTCCCGCCATAAATCTCAGTTAAATTAGGGAAGGCACAAATCTTAACAGACATACCACGTGGTTCCATAGAAGACAGAGAAAGAGACAAACAAACAAACAAAACAAACAAAAACCCAAACATTCCTATTTATATATTTCCTTTTCTTTTAAGTACCTTTATTTAGCCAAATTTGTTTCTATTCTCATCTCTTAGCAAAGCCCATTTTTACACAATTTCCTCAATTTCTTTTTCGCATACCAGGCAAAACTGGCAGCCTCCAGGCATCCCAAGCCCCAAGCATGTCCCCCAGGGGCTTTCCTGGCACCCTCGAGCTACCGCTTCCCATGTTTCCCTCTCCGATGTGAGGTTTTATTTTCACTTTGGCTTAGCCGGGTGGTCCCTCCTCCTACAGTTTTCAGAAAAAAGAGTTCTGGGAAGGACTTCGACTCCCTTTTGTCGAAGTATGGGCCCCTTCCTGTTAAGGGAGCTTCATTTTGGATCAAAAAGGTGATCCCAGAGGACCTACTGCCCCTCCAGCAGGTACGAGCAACTCCTCAACACTGCTTCCTGCTTTGCTTTCTCTAAAATACACTAGTAAACTCTACTCTTTTAATTGTCCCTTCACGCTCATTTTCCTTTTACTTGGCTCCGTTCCTGATAAACACAAAGTTCCACGTTTGGCTTCCCCCCCTTGCTTTCTCTAGCCTACCGGTCACGGCTTGGTGGAGCTAGCAGTAGGCAGAGGTGCAGCTAGAGGTTGCTCAAAGAGGTGGAATCAGACTGTTTCCTCATGTGGAATCCCACACACACACTTCTTCCTTCCCTAACAGAAGGTCCTGTGCTCTGGCAAAAACCCCATGCTCTCCAGACTTTTGGTCTTTCTGCGGTTAGGAAATGCACAGAGGAAGCAAGATCCAGCTGTGATTGGGAGAAGGGCTCTCTCATTCACACACATGCAGGCATACACATATTTCCCATGCTTTTCCATGCTTTAAAATTAAAATTTAGAGGTACTCACCTTCTTTCCAAGCAGCCTTTGAGCTCAACACTCAAAACCCCTTTAAAACCTAGTTCCAAATGGCCAAGGTCCAGGAAAACTTACCCACAGACTCAATGGGTCTGCTGCTAGCAAGGGAGGCTTACCTGGGCCAGGTCCATTGGTTAGGTTAGCTTGGAGTCCCATCTGGGGTGCCAATTGTTGGAAGAAATATCCATCTGGGTTCAGTTCCAAGTGGGGGACAAAGACACTGGAAACATGGAGGCTGCTTGGAAAGATGGTTTAATGGTGGCCAGGATCACATGGCTTGAGATCCTGAACAGAAAAGGGCTGAGATCCGGTGTGCTCCTGGCTTTATGCTTTTCTGAGCTTTGAACTTTCTGGGGCACAAGAAGAGTATCCTGATTGGTTGTCAGACTCCCAGGGGGTGGGGGTTTTAGCTAGTCTTGCTGGCTGATGTAATCTTCCCAGGTGCCATGTGGTGAGTTTCAGTTGCTAGATGGGTTCTATTATGATGCAGATGATGATGGCCCATTGACAAAGGTGGGGAGAATGAGTTTCTACCTCTGACCCATTGACAAAGGTGGGGGGAAATGAGTGAGCTTGGCTGAGGCTTTAATGGCCCATTGACAAAGGTGGGGAGTCAGGAAGCTGCTTTGTCTTTAAAACATGTTTCTCCATTTCTCATCCAGGGAAATATATTCTGCCTTTTAAATATTTTCTAAAATATTTCATTCTTCTAGGAGGGGTGGGTGCTAAATTCCTACAATTGGTCTGGGAAGTCTACTGATAAAAACTTCAAAACTGATGTTATATTATATTGACAGGCCAGCAATCAAACTGCCACTTTTCAGCTGCTTAGACAATATAGTCTAGTATTTATCATGACATAACTATCATCACTAGGATCCACTTTGATAGTATTAATCACTAAGTATAACACCAGAACAACTAGACACAAGGACAATTTTTTCCCGAACGCCATCACTCTGCTAAACAAATAATTCCCTCAACACTGTCAAACTATTTACTAAATCTGCTCATTTATCTTCTATTAATCTTCTCATCATTCCCATCACCAATTTCTTTCCACTTATGACTGTGACTGTAACTTTGTTGCTGGTAATCCTTATGATTTATATTGATATTGATTGTTCCTGATAGCTTATTTGTACCCTATGCCTATCATTGAAAAAAACAAAGTATCACACTTAGGTGATTAACATAAATGCTTGTTAAATTCTGCAATATATATTTTCTTTTATGTACACTGAGAGCATATGCACCAAGACAAATTCCGTGTGTGTCCAATCACACTTGGCCAATCAAAATTCTATTCTGTTCTGTTCTGTTCTGTTCTGTTCTGTTCTGTTCTGTTCTGTTCTATTCTAAGTAGTGTTGTATTTGATGCACCAACTGAAAGACCTCCTAGCCATAGCTTTTATCACCTGCTTAAGCAAGAACTTGAAGTCTTGAAGGATATCCCAAATAATTACTTATATAGTAATTTTCTGGTGTTAGTTATTTACTGATTTACCCAGTCACTCCCTCTCAAATAGCAATTGCAAAATAGAGTTGGAAGGACTGGCCTTGTTTCACCCTGTCAAGATTTTGATAACCACTAGTTCAGGACTTCTATTTCCTCTTCAAATGTGGCCAAAATAAAACTGGGTGTCATCCATATTAATATCACTTCACTTGATGCCTTCTCCAGTGGTATCACAGTCTCAAGTGCCTTCCTCCCACATGACCACTGACTGAAACTGCCCATTTATGTAGTGGAACCATTATAACATGATGTCCAACTCCTAATCCTTAGATGTAGTTTAGAAGGATACCATGATTAATGGTCTCTAATGTTCCTAAAAGGAATAATATGAACAAGAGGAGAAACACATCCCTTCCCCATTTAGGTCCTGACAAAAGTCATTTATCAGATAGATCGGTGCCATTTTTGTTCTATGGCTAGACCTGAATCCTATTTGAAAAAGATTAGAAAATTCATTTCTAGCTGTGCTTCTAGCTGCATTGAAATACAGAGAAGGTGTGGAAGAAATAATTCAACACCATTAGGTAAATGACTTAGGTTTAGCCTTGGAAGGGATGAATGAGTGAGAAAGAAACTCAAGATCGTTCTACCTTGATTGTCTTTGTTATAAGACAGAAGTGAGACAATTTTCAGCAGGTTTTCAAGATTATGTTATTATATGATTATGGTTAATTTTTGGAATTGATTTGTTTAGGATATAAATTATAGGATTTTCGTTATTTGCTATTTGTATGGTATAAATCTATGGGATGATATTATTTAATTGTGAAGGATGGAAAGTAAAATTTATGAATTTAGATAATGTGGATGTAATGATTTTAACTGTTTACTGTTATATTGTGGATGTAGTTTAAATGATTATTTGTTTTAATTGACACGTTTATAGATAGTAAAAGTTATGAAGTTAAGCTGGAAATATTGTATTTGAGAGATTTTACTCGAAATGATATTTGATTGATGGAGTAGTATTGGAAGATTGGACATTAAATGTTATGGCAATTGAAGAAATATATAAGTGATGAAAATTTGAGTTCGAGAAGATGGACTGTAATTTGAGAAATGGACTTATGAAATTTGAAGAAATATACAAGTGGAAAAAAAATTTGAATTTGAGAAGATGGATTAATTTTAAAAATGAACTGTAAGAAGAAGTAATATGTGAAGTTGGTATTGCTTCTTTTCTTCTTTTCTTTTTATTATTCTTTCCTATCTCTTTATTTTTATTGTGAGGGGATCTAAAGTTTTAAATTTTTAAAGGTGGGAGATTATGTATATTTTGTATACTTTAGCTTGTGATTGTTGGTCATAATACCCGGTATTTGCTCTGGGAAGTCTGGGTGGGGAAGGGGAGGAGGGGGAAAGGGGGAATGATACATGGATTGATTATTAATGTACAGTAATTTTTGAAGATATGAAATTAAAATTTAAAATGATTATTTGTTTTAATTGACACGTTTATAGATAGTAAAAGTTATGAAGTTAAGCTGGAAATATTGTATTTGAGAGATTTTACTCGAAATGATATTTGATTGATGGAGTAGTATTGGAAGATTGGACATTAAATGTTATGGCAATTGAAGAAATATATAAGTGATGAAAATTTGAGTTCGAGAAGATGGACTGTAATTTGAGAAATGGACTTATGAAATTTGAAGAAATATACAAGTGGAAAAAAATTTGAAGAAATATACAAGTGGAAAAAAATTTGAATTTGAGAAGATGGATTAATTTTAAAATGAACTGTAAGAAGAAGTAATATGTGAAGTTGGTATTGCTTCTTTTCTTTTATTATTCTTTCCTATCTCTTTATTTTTATTGTGAGGATCTAAAGTTTTAAATTTTTAAAGGTGGGAGATTATGTATATTTTGTATACTTTAGCTTGTGATTGTTGGTCATAATACCCGGTATTTGCTCTGGGAAGTCTGGGTGCAGAAGGGGAGGAGGGGGAAAGGGGGAATGATACATGGATTGATTATTAATGTACAGTAATTTTGAAGATATGAAATTAAAATTTAAAATGATTATTTGTTTTAATTGACACGTTTATAGATAGTAAAAGTTATGAAGTTAAGCTGGAAATATTGTATTTGAGAGATTTTACTCGAAATGATATTTGATTGATGGAGTAGTATTGGAAGATTGGACATTAAATGTTATGGCAATTGAAGAAATATATAAGTGATGAAAATTTGAGTTCGAGCAGATGGACTGTAATTTGAAAAATGGACTTATGAAATTTGAAGAAATATACAAGTGGGAAAAAAATTGAATTTGAGAAGATGAATTAATTTTAAAAATGAACTGTAAGAAGAAGTAATATGTGAAGTTGGTATTGCTTCTTTTTCTTCTTTTTCTTTTATTATTCTTTCCTATCTCTTTATTTTTATTGTGAGGATCTAAAGTTTTAAATTTTTAAAGGTGGGAGATTATGTATATTTTGTATACTTTAGCTTGTGATTGTTGGTTATAATACCCGGTATTTGCTCTGGGAAGTCTGGGGGGAGGGAAGGGGGAGGAGGGGAGAAAAGGGGGGGGATGATACATGGATTGATTATTAATGTACAGTAATTTTTGAAGATATGAAATTAAAATTTAAAATGATATTGGGGATGCTCAACTGCCATTTCAGAAAGAAAAGGAGAGAGGAGGGAGTGAAGAAAGTAGGTAGGAAACAGTAGAGAAGGAGGAGGGGAATAAGAAGGTTAGATAGGGTGGAAGAAGGGAGGAGTGGAAAAGGAGGAGAGGAAGTAGTAAAGTGAAGGAGATGAAGGATGTGAAAGTAGTAGAGGGTAGAGAGGGAGGTTGTGAAGAAAGGAAGTGGCAATCGGGCAGGCCTGAATCAGTAATAAATAAAAATTAATGATTAATGATGGATAATAGTTTGTACATAAATATGATGTTGGAAAATGGAAATAAAAATTATTTTTTTAAAAAAAGATTATGTTATTATACTCTGCATCCGTAAAACAGACTTATAGTAATTCTTATGGAATCTGTTTCTTGATAAGGCTTCTCTCAAGTCTCAGGGATGAGACTAGGCCATTTTACATCATTGTAAGTTATTAATGATGCTTTTGATTGTCATCTGTGAAGTTATGGGAAACCTGCCAGCACACAGAATTAATTAAAAGTATGGTTCTTAGAGTTCTGGCTACTTAATGTATCTGTGTAATGCTCAATGCTCATCTCCATAACAAGACCATGATTGATCTTAAAAATAGAAGCTGAGTCAAACCTGGTTAATTTTAATTAGTTTATAATAATAACCATAGTTACAAAGTATAATATGTAAAACCTGTAGGTGAAGC
This sequence comes from Ahaetulla prasina, assembly GCF_028640845.1. Lineage (NCBI taxonomy): Eukaryota > Metazoa > Chordata > Lepidosauria > Squamata > Colubridae > Ahaetulla > Ahaetulla prasina. The sequence goes on from NC_080543.1 coordinate 70,488,007, forward strand.
AATGAAGATTTTTAGGGGATGGGAACCTGACTGATGCAATGTAAATACAATAATACCAATATTTGGATTGCAGATTTTTTTTTATTCAAAAAGTTTTACAAAATTTTTTCCCCTTTCCCCCTCCTCCCCTCCCTTCACAACCCCCTCCCCGACTTCCCGGAACGAGCACAAGGTATAGTTAAAATAAAACAAACATATGCTAAAAATTTTCGTCCCAACTTAATTATACCCTACAATCATCAATTCCTAACTTCCCCAAAAGCAATCAAAATAATACATCATAATCATTCAAAACAGTCTGATAACTCTTAGTCTGATATCTACTTTGAATATAGTCAATCCATTTTCCATTCCTTTAAGTATCTTTCTTGCATATTGTCTTTCAAAAGGCTGATATCTTCGCCATCTCAGCCAAATTGGCAACTTTCAATATCCATTCTTCTATTGTAGGTACTTCTTTTTCTTCCAATATTGTCCTATTAGTAATCTTGCTGCAGTTATTAGATTTAAAATCAATTTAGTCTCAATTACTGTACAATCCGTAATAATTCCCAACAAAAAAATTACGGCAGGAACTTTATCTTCTTTTCAAAACATTTTGTAAAATCCACCAAATTTTTATCCAAAAGGCCTTTATGTCCTTACAAGTCCACCAAATGTGAAAATATGTAGCGTCATCACAATTACATCTCTATTAGTAATCTTGCTGCAGTTATTAGATTTAAAATCAATTTAGTCTCAATTACTGTACAATCCGTAATAATTCCCAACAAGAAAAATTGCAGGAACTTTATCTTCTTTTCAAAACATTTTGTAAAATCCACCAAATTTTTATCCAAAAGGCCTTTATGTCCTTACAAGTCCACCAAATGTGAAAATATGTAGCATCATCACAATTACATCTCCAACATTTTGCTTGCATTTCTGGATACATACGATAATTTTTTAGGATCTAGATGCCATCTATAAAACATTTTATAAAAATTTCCCTCAGATTCTGTGCCTGCATGAATTTAACATTTCTAACCCAAATTTTTTCCCAAGTTTCCAATAATATTGGCTCCTGAAAATTTTGTGCCCACTTTATCATACAGTCCTTTACCAAGTCCCTTTCAGAATCTATTTCAAGTAACACATTATACAATCTCTTTATATGCTCCTGAGACTGATTTCTAATTTGCTTTACCAAATTTCCCTCGTTCTGCTCTATACCAATTTTCTGATCTCCCTTCCATCTAGCACGTAGTTGCTCATATTGAAACCAAGTATAATTTTTCCCTTCCTCTCTTAATACTTGCAGAGATTTTAATTGCAAATTACCTCTTTCAGTATACAAAAGATCTTTATATGTAATCATTTCCTGATTCTGTTCTATGTTTATATTTTCTACTGTATGTCTAGGACTTGCCCATATAGGAACCTTATAATTTAATTTATAAGAGTATTTTTTCCAAACACACAGAAGGGCATTTCTTAGCACATGATTTTTAAAGGCCTTATCCACTTTTTTGTCATAAATTAAATATGCATGCCATCCATATAGCAAATCATAACCTTCTATATTCAAAATTCTGTCCTCTGTTAAATTAAACCAATCACTTATTGCAGAGAGCAGCTGCTTCATAATATAATTTAAAATTAGGCATTTTAAACCTCCCTTTCCGAGAATCTTGAATTATTTTCATTTTAACCCTAGCTTTTTTACCTTCCCATATAAATTTGTTAATTCCCTTCTGCCATTCCTCAAGATTCTTATCTTTCTTAATTATTGGTATCATCTGAAAGAGGAATAAAAATCTAGGTAAAACATTCATTTTAATAGCAGCAATTCTCCCCAGCAAAGATAATTGCAATTTTTTCCAAACAATCAACTCCTTCTGAACTTTTTGCCATAAAACCTCATAGTTATTCTTATACAATTTCACATTTGACGATGTAATATAAACCCCTAAGTACTTAACCTTCTTTACAATTTCAAATCCTGTTACTTCCTCTAGTTTTTCTTTCTGTTGTCTGGCCATATTTTTTATTATCACTTTTGTCTTTTTCTGATTTACCTTAAACCCTGAGACATTCCCATATTGATCAATTATTTCCAACAAAGATTTACTAGAATTTATAGGGTTTGTTAAAGTAATCACCAAATCATCTGCAAAAGCTCTTAACTTATATTCATACTGTCTAACTCTAATTCCCTCTATCTCCTTTACTTCTCGTATTTTATCCAATAATGGTTCTAGAGTTAAAATAAACAATAATGGTGATAAAGGACATCCCTGTCTTGTTCCTTTCGCAATCTTAAAAGGTTCTGTTAAGCTACCATTATAATCTGTGCTGTTTGCTCTCCATAAATTGCCTTAATTATTCTTAAAAAACCATCTCCAAATTGCATCTTTTCTATTAATTTAAATAAAAAATCCCAATGCAATCGATCAAAAGCTTTCTCTTTTCCCCTTTAAGTATAGGAGAGCTCAGTTCACTTCATTAAAATCCACACATAACATTTCTTATCTTCTTAGTTGCACAGACTGTTTGAAATTCCATTCGTCACTTTCACTCCCGTTCAGGCGCCATCTTTAAGAGTCAATTAAAACAAAGGAAAAAAAATTTCTCTTTTTTAGAAGGTAGAAGTCAGGAAATCAAAAATACTTGCAATCCAATAATTGTCCGCTGGCACTCATTCCGTCTGCTTAAAGAGATCCATAAAGATAAGACAATTAGCAGAGATGGACACTTTCTTCTTTTCCTGCTTTTGCAGACACGCACTGAAGTCGGAGGGCAGGAATATTTATGGGACCCGTCGACCCTTCGAGGCTCTGCTTAATTAAAACAAAGCCTCTGGGGAGGTCTACCAACATTTCCTGTTGCTCTTATCTTTCCCTTTCATCCAGGGAAAAAGATTAAAGCCGGCTTTTCCTGGCTTTTACGATGTTCAGTGCGGAGCCCCTTTAATTAGGGCTCAGCGAAGAGGTGGAGCCACCCGGAAGTCCTAATCTGATGAATTTAAAAGATATGTTTCAAATGAAGATACTGTTGCTGAAGGTTGTGCATGTGGTAGTGTTGACTGCATTTGTGTGATGACTACAGATGTTGAAGACAATGATGATAATGATAATGATACTGATTATGAAGGTTATGATGGCGATGTTTGTCTTAAAATACTCTAAATTACAAATAAAAGGTTTGTACTAAAGAATAAAGTATGATTATTGTACGGGGCAAACAGAGCAGAATGAAGCATGAAAAAATTCTAAAGGAACTTTCTTATATACCCGAATATATGGATAGTTATGAGGGTGTAAATGCCCTATTTACACCTTTGCTCAGTCTCATTCAACTTTTTGGATGTGTAAGCACATGGTTGTAGCTGGTCTTGCTCATTTTTCTGAAGCAGGACCACTCCTATTGCCACATCACTGGTATCTGCTTATATGATGAATGGTTTCTCCGTGTTCGGATGTTTTAGAATTGGTTCTGCTGAGAACAGCCATTTTAAGTTTTTCAAATGCCACTTGGCATTCCATTTTCCAGTTCAAAGGATGCTTCGGTTTAGGGTTGCCCTTCCCCTTCGGTTTTAAAAGCTTGGTAAAGGGGAGGGCAATCTGAGCAAAAGCAGGGATAAACTGGTGATAAAAGTTGGTGAAACCCAGGAAGCTTTGTAACTGTTTATGCGGGCACGGTGGTTCCCAATCAAGTACAGCCTGCACTTTTTGAGGGTCCATTTCTATGCCCTGGTGTGAAATGCAGTACCCCAAATAGTCAATCTTGTCTTGGTGGAATTCACATTTAGAAAGTTTAGCATAAAGTTTGGCAGAGTGGAGTTCATTTAAAACAGTCCTGACTAATTTTACATGTTCTGCTTTGGTCTCGGTATATATTAAAATGTTGACCAAGTAGACTAGGACCCCCTTATATAAATGCTGATTTAGCACTTATTTATTAATTGCATAAACACTGCGTGGGCTCCTTGTAACCCAAAGGGGAGCACCTTGAATTGGTAGCACCCAAGGGGGCTGTTAAATGCTGTTTTCCACTCGTCCCCCTCCTTAATTCTGACATGGTAGTAAGCCTCCCTTAAGTCTAGCTTTGAACATTTTTTCCCTTTAGCGAGGTGTGCTAGCATATCTTTCATAAGGGGGCGGGGCAGGGTGAAATGCTCCCAGTTCAGACCGGATCGTGTGATCCGGTAGAGATGGGAGTGGGTAGTTCGGAGAACCGATAGCAAAAATCCCTGTCCACGCCCCCCCCCCCGCCCATGCCCACCCAATCATCCAGTCCCCACTTGCCTACTTGCTGCTTCTTTCAGGCTCGCTCCTGCTTTGCTTTGCTTCAGCTGCTGCAATCAATTGCATCAGCTAGCAACTGAATCTGCCTGCCTGCAAACCATCTCATCGGTAAGCAACTCAAAATGCCTGCCTTGTCCCTTGAATTGGATAAGTAACTGGGGGGGCGGGAGCTTTAAATAAATAGTTAATTGGGATTTTTTTAAAAAAAATTTAGACATAGCAATTGACTTTAAACTGCTACATCTAAATTTAAAAGGAAGTTTTAAATTTAACTGCTTTTATCTAAAAATATAAATAAAATAAAATAAAATAATAAAATATTTGTGCAGCTTTCTGAGATTTGGTATGTTTCTGTAGTGTTTCACAAACACACAAAATCTCACAAAGCTGTATGTGGCATTTTGTGTGTGTGTGTGTGAGAGAGAGTCAGTTGTGTTGAGTTGTTTGTGCGTGTAAAGTGTGAAAGTTGGTTTTTTAGCTTTTTGTGGCTATGTGAGGTTCCTGTTTATTGCAGAGGCCATTTTGGATGAGGTGCAGCTGCTTTTACATTGTGTGTGAGTCTGTTGTGCCTGTGTAAAGTGTGAAAGTTGATTTTTGAGCTTTTTGTGGCTGTGTGAGGTTCCTGCTTGCTGCAGGGGCCATTTTGGCTGAAGTGCAGCTGCTTTTACATTGTGTGTGTCAGTTGTGTTGTGTTGTGTGTGTGTGTGTGTGTGTGTGTGTGTAAAGTGTGAAAGTTGATTTTTGAGCTTTTTGTGGGTGTGTGAGGTTCCTTGCAGAATATTGCTGATTTAGCACTTATTTATTAATTGCATAAACACTGCGTGGGCTCCTTGTAACCCAAAGGGGAGCACCTTGAATTGGTAGCACCCAAGGGGGCTGTTAAATGCTGTTTTCCACTCGTCCCCCTCCTTAATTCTGACATGGTAGTAAGCCTCCCTTAAGTCTAGCTTTGAACATTTTTTCCCTTTAGCGAGGTGTGCTAGCATATCTTTCATAAGGGGGCGGGGCAGGGTGAAATGCTCCCAGTTCAGACCGGATCGTGTGATCCGGTAGAGATGGGAGTGGGTAGTTCGGAGAACCGATAGCAAAAATCCCTGTCCACGCCCCCCCCCCCGCCCATGCCCACCCAATCATCCAGTCCCCACTTGCCTACTTGCTGCTTCTTTCAGGCTCGCTCCTGCTTTGCTTTGCTTCAGCTGCTGCAATCAATTGCATCAGCTAGCAACTGAATCTGCCTGCCTGCAAACCATCTCATCGGTAAGCAACTCAAAATGCCTGCCTTGTCCCTTGAATTGGATAAGTAACTGGGGGGGCGGGAGCTTTAAATAAATAGTTAATTGGGATTTTTTTAAAAAAAATTTAGACATAGCAATTGACTTTAAACTGCTACATCTAAATTTAAAAGGAAGTTTTAAATTTAACTGCTTTTATCTAAAAATATAAATAAAATAAAATAAAATAATAAAATATTTGTGCAGCTTTCTGAGATTTGGAGGTTCCTGTTTATTGCAGAGGCCATTTTGGATGAGGTGCAGCTGCTTTTACATTGTGTGTGAGTCTGTTGTGCCTGTGTAAAGTGTGAAAGTTGATTTTTGAGCTTTTTGTGGCTGTGTGAGGTTCCTGCTTGCTGCAGGGGCCATTTTGGCTGAAGTGCAGCTGCTTTTACATTGTGTGTGTCAGTTGTGTTGTGTTGTGTGTGTGTGTGTGTGTGTGTGTGTGTAAAGTGTGAAAGTTGATTTTTGAGCTTTTTGTGGCTGTGTGAGGTTCCTGCTTGGTGCAGGGGCCATTTTGGCTGAGGTGCAGCTGCTTTTACATTGTGTATGAGTCAGTTGTGTTGTGTTGTGTTGTATGTGTGTGTAAAGTGTGAAAGTTGGTTTTTGGTACCTCTTATTGTTTTGTATACTTTATTATTTTTATTATTTATTGTTATTGGCCACACCCACCCAGTCATCTGACCACCAAGCCACGCCCACCAATTAAGCCATGCCACAGAACTGGTAGGGAAAATTTTTAGATTTCACCCCTGGGGAGGGGATACATGTTCTCCACACTATTCGTATTTAAATTTCTAAAACTCAAAACAAAGATGTTTTGAGCCATCTTTTTTTCCCCTCTAAATAACACTGGAGCTGTGATTTTTGGTCGGGCTGGCTTGATGAAACCCCTTGCTACGTTTTTCTCAAAAAATGCTCTCAGTTCTCCCAACTCTCTTGGGGACTTGCTGTACATCTTGGGTTTAGGGAGTTTAGTGCTGAGTAAGATTTCTATCGCAGTCGGTGGTGCAGTGGTGAGGGAATTCGTCTGAGACTTTTTCACTAAAAACGTCAGCCAAATCCTTGTATTCTATAGGTATGCCCTTGGTTGGTGTGGTGTGACCAGGCATGGCTGTTTCTCAGTGCTCTGCCCCCTCAGTTTCTTTATGTGGATTTTTGGCAAAAGTCACGTGCATCTGAAATGTTATGATGCCTTGCTTCCAATTAATTTTGGGGTTCCATTTTTTCAGCCATGCAAGGCCCAAGACTAATGGCCATTCCATGCCGGGTGCCACTATAAATGTAAGTATTGCCTCGTGGCCTCTGATGTCTCTATGTAGAGGCTTGGTGGCAAAAGAAGCTGGCTCCCCTCCTGCTATTGACCCATCTAGTTGGCAGAAAGCGATGGGGTTTTTCAGCTTTCTTACGTTAATCCCCAACTTCCCTACTACTTGGGCTGATCAAATAGCGGGTGCACCCTGAGTCCACTAAAGCGGAGATACTTATCTCCCTGTCCTGGTTTGGGATAAGTAGTCTTAAGGGGAGGGTAAGTGGTTTAATCGATTTGCTTACCAGCTGTTCATCTTCTGGATCGCTTCTGAATGAGTGTGATTCCTCCTGCTGAGATGCCGGGGTTTCCTCTCCAAAAAGTGGAGGGGGGTGGAAATTCTATAATCTCGCTGCTCCTCAGGGCAGTCTCCTTCCCGCGCTGGCCAGGTTTCACAAGTTTCCACCCTAGTGGGTGGTTCCGGGCAGATGTTTGTGAACGACACTTTGCAAATTGGTGCCCCGCTTTTCCACACTTGAAACAGTCTGAAAATTTTGGGAAAAAATGCTGTTTGTGGATTGAGGGACTCTTGCTTCCATTGGGGTGGGGATTTCTTCCATACTCGCCCCGCTTGGTACTGGTTTCTGGTCATATTGATCTTGGCAACTTTGTTGGTGATGTACCACCAGTGTAGGTGATTCTGTGTGCTTCAGGCCGCGCAGGCATTTTATAGATCATCACTCAGCCCATCCTTGAAACAGCTCACCAAAATATCCTCTGCCCAGTTCACATGATACGCGTATACTTCAGTATACTCTGCTACTGGCTGTCGCCCCTGCTTCACCACTTTAATGCGATCACGTGCTTTGTGATCTGCAAGGGGGTCCTCAAACCGTCATTGCAGTCAAAATCCCATAGTTCTGGTGCATTGGCGCTATGCAGGGTCACCATCCATCTGGCAGCGGCACCTTCTAGGGCTAGGGTCACAACTTGCACTTGGGATCCTTGGATTTGGAGATCACAACCATATTTTTGCATGTAGGTGAGCACGTTTGCCACAAAGAATCCTCATTGTTGTGGATCCTCATCAAACTTCACCCCAAGGGAGGGAATTTCTCTTTTCAGTTGTGGGACTTGGGGCTGGTTGGGAATGGGCGTCAGTGTACGTGCTGCCTGGAGGGGAGGGTTTGCTGGGTCTTCTCCTGCTGCTGCTGTGCTATCTGCTTGACAGGCGGGCTCCAAAGGGGGGTGCCTCCTCTGGCATTATCCACGACTGCTGCCCTTTCAGCGCTCCTTGGCTGTCATCCTGGCTCCCCTCAGATGTTGAGATTTTTCAAAGTTTCCATCACCGATTGGGTTATATACCTCTTCAGACGATCCTCCCTCAGTGATGCTTCGGTTAGTTCCCCCTGGTCAGCAAGGGCTTCTAGTTCCTGTTTCCACCCCGGTTTTTGATTACCGTGGCGGAGGTTGACTCCTCTGGTTCTCTCATCCCAGCTATCTTTCTTCCTGATGCCAATTGACCAGCGGGGCTTTTCAGGATTCTCCAGGGTTACCTCATCCTCTCCGATGGGGTGTACAAAACAGGCATCCAGCTGGGTGGTGGTTGATGTCTCCCTCGCAGCATTCGGCTTCTCCCTGTTCCATGCTTCATTTGGACATGGTTTTCAAGGTCCCCTCAGTAGAGCGAAGATTGCTTCTCTGGGTTGACCGTTTTGCAGACATTGCTGTCTGTAAGGATTGCCTCTCCTCCTAACTTAAGAAAGTGAAAACTCTTCAAATGGAATGTTTCAAAAGGAACCTTTTATTAAGCAGAAGTGACAGCAATGGATTCAACACAACGTCTGAATACCCTTAGGCAAGGCAAATAGGATTAAAGCAGTAGAGACCCCCCCCCTTTAGTCAGAATGCAGATTTTAGCTAATACACAAGTGTGAAGGTGTTTTCTTTACTAGCTGCCCTGAGAACCAGATAAGCATGTATTCCCATCACTATCCTCCATTTTCCTTTAAATTAAGACAGCCCACATGGCTGTCATAAACATTCCCCAAAGTTAAGGAGATCTCAGGGCGCCTTGGTGCCAGGATATAGGTTGTAAAATATCTGTTGATGCAGGCAATGCTAATAAATTGAATCCAAGGTCACCCCTTCTTTCAATTGAATGGCAGTATCACTTTTAGGGATCTGACACTGTCAATGGCAAGCTGACCTCATGGATTTATCAGATGAGGTGAAAAACAAAGGAATGAAATTTATTTTAACAGTAATCAATGTACTATCAAAATATGCCTGGACTGTCTGTTATCTGATAAGTTGGGATGGGGGTTGCCGAGGTCTTCCAGAGCATCTTCCAATCAGGAAGGGCTCCCAGAAAGTTACAGTCAGATGCTGGCAAAGAATTCTTAAATAAACCTCTGAAGAAGCTTTTGGCACATTATGGCATACATCATTTTGTCACACATAGTGAAACTAAAGCAGCAGTTAGAGAGAGGTTTAATCGCACTCTGAAAAATAAGCTCTGGAGATATTTTACAGCTAAAAATATTCACCATTATGTAGATGTTTTACCTGCACTCATTCAGGGCTACAATACTGCTTACCATCACAATATTTGGACAGCACCCAATATGGTAAAACTGTTAGAATGGGCAATAGAAGAGACCCGAGACCAGGCTAGTGACAACAGCTCTTTTATTTTGTGTGGAAACTTCAGCAAAAGTACAGACAGGATGCTCTCCTTATATACACACCTGGATCAGTGTCAACCAATAAGATTTGAATATTTTCCCACTGGAATTCCCCACCAATGGAAACATACACAACGTTCTTCCCCCCCCCCCGAATGCACTTCACCTCGGTCTTGAATATTTTAGCATACGTAATCGCGTAGATAATTAGGGCGTTCCCTGTGCCTACTTGACCTGCGCAGTTCAGTTTTGGCGGGGGAAGCATGCTGGTTGGAGGTGCTTTTCGCGCCTCCCAGCTCTTCCATTGGGGCCCTGTTTTGTGGATTATTGGCAGCTATTTCTTCAAACCCTTGTGGATTATTTGCTGTTGGGCTGGTAATGGAATCTAATGGCAGACTGGAGCAGCGCTGGACACCAAAGACCTCTGGTAAGTCATCCGGTCCTTCCGGGTTTGAGTTAGCTGTTGGAATAATCAGATTGTAGTTAGGGCCAGAGTTTTGGACTGTTCATTCACGGAGTTGATTGATATGCCTCTGTTCAATTTTTCGGTCCCCCATGTTTATTTTATATGATTTGGGTCCAGTTTTTTCTACTATTTGGCTGGATACCCATGCCGGGCCTTCTGAGTAATTTTTTTGCAAAAACTGGGTCGCCTATTTCAAACTTCCTTGTTCCCTCTCCTCTCCCCTGGTATGTTCTGTCCCCCTCACCTCAGTCCGAGCGATGACTTAATTAGCCGGCAACTATCAGCTTCTGGCAGCAAACTAGCAAGCGTCTGCCAAGTGTCTTTGTTATCTCTCTTGCTGCCGATGAGTCAACCAGGAACAAACAGTACTTCAGCTCTAGTTAAGCAGTTGATTTGCTTGCCACAAAGGGGTATAGCAGCTCTTGCTGCTTTTATATCCTGTGGGGTGTGGCTCCATGACTCAGCACTTCCTAGGCCTGCCCCACCCCTGCTTTTGTTGTTCCCGCCTCTCCTGCCTATGAAACCTAGGGTCCAGCCAGGCCTGATTGCCATCAGCCGGGTCTGGAGGCATGGCCTGGGGTGGGGAGAGTCAGGGGATGGAGGCCTCGTTATCTCCTCCACCTGGCCTGCCTCTGGCTCCTGGAGCTGAGCCAGGGAAGCTGGTGCTCCAGAGGTAAGTCCTGATGGCCCTTCCCCCTCACTTTCCAAGTCACTTTCTGGCAGGGGGCCCGGCTTGGGGAACACAGACACAACATGGTAATTATCTGGGGAGTAGCAGTTCGCCCCTTCACTGCTGCCGGGATACGGACGATTGTCGGACGACCACCGGCCCCGCTGATTCATCTCTGGTGACCCAGTGGACTCGGGTGATCCGGATTTGAGAGGCTGCTGCTGCTGCCGCCCCCTCCGCTGCTGGTATACAGACGACCGCCGGGCAGCTGCTGGAGCTGCGGTTCGGACAGCCGCTGCTGCCGCAATTCTGACAGCACATCCGATCGACCTGAGTTTTGCAGTGGCCATCGCTGCCAGGGCAGCCTGCACCGCCTGAACTGCATCTGGGGATCGATTGACACAAGTGCCGGGCGAGTTGCTGAGGAGGTTTGGCACCACCCGCGCTGCTTCTGCTTCGCTAGAGCCGCGATTCAAACAGCTGCCGCTGCCGTCTACAGCTGATCCATGCCCCATCGGCAATTTTGACAACTGCCTCCGCCCACACCTGATCGACCTATTTTGTAGCAGCCGTCACTGCCAGGGCAGCCAGCACCAGCAGAACTACATCAAAGGTTCAATTAACCCAAGTGCCGGGTGAGTTGCTAAGGAGGTTTAGCACCACCCACACTGCTTCTGCCTCCACACCTAAAGGACCTTTTAAATCTCCCGCCAATCTCCACCATAAACATAGTGGATCACAGCATCCACAATTACCATCCCTGCTTACTCCATTCTCACATCACTTCCTTCTCTGCAACCTCCAGTATCCCTACTCCAAACTTAATACCTGTGAAAGTGAAAGTGAGAGAAATAGAAGTTGAGAAAGATTGTTTAAGAAAAGATACTTCCTCAATTATTGAATAATTATAAAAATTATTCAATAAATAAAATAGAAGTAATAAGAAAGATACTGCCTCAATTATTGAATAATTATAAAATTATTCAATAAATAAAATAGAAGTAATAAGAAAGATACTGCTTCATTACTAATCACATAATTTATTCAAAATAATAATAATATATATATATATATATATATATATATATATATATATATATATATATATATATATATATATATATATATATATATATCCCTACTCCAAACTTAATACCTGTGAAAGTGAAAGTGAGAGAAATAGAAGTTGAGAAAGATTGTTTAAGAAAAGATACTTCCTCAATTATTGAATAATTATAAAAATTATTCAATAAATAAAATAGAAGTAATAAGAAAGATACTGCTTCATTACTAATCACATAATTTATTCAAATAATAATAATAATATATATATATATATATATATATATATATATATATATATATGATAAAAATTTAGAAACAAGAATAATAGCTGCAATTGAACAAAACTTGGAAAAAATAATACTAGCTATTGAACAAAACCTAGAAAAAAGAATACTAGCCATTGAACAAAACTTAGAAAAAAAATCCTAACAGTTATAGAACAAAGTTTCACCAATCTGATAAAACAAATTACAACACAAAAAATTTTTTTTGTTTTTTTTTGTTTACATTTATACCCCGCCCTTCTCCGAAGACTCAGGGCGGCTTACAATGTATAAGGCAATAGTCTCATTCTATTTGTATATTTTTTTACAAAGTCAACTTATTGCCCCCCCAACAATCTGGGTCCTCATTTTACCTACCTTATAAAGGGTGGAAGGCTGAGTCAACCTTGGGCCGGGCTCGAACCTGCAGTAATTGCAGACTTTGTGTTCTAATAACAGGCTTCTCTATTGCCTGAGCTATCCCGGCCCTGAATGAATTCTCGACTGATCTAAATCTCTTCCCAACTCATCTACCATTACATAATACTCATCCTTCAACTCTACCTAAACAACAATTTACTACTGACCAACTAATTAGAGATGCCTTGGAGAGAGGTCAAAAAATAAATAATGCAATATTATTTGGTCTAGAAAACACAAACGAACCCGATATCACCAAAATTCACAACATAATTGGAAATTATAATTCATCATCCATCTCCCCAAATGAAATAATTGCAGTCTCCAGAGATGGTCCTGAATATAAAAACAGTGACGGATCAATAGCACCAAGATTCTGCAGAGTCATCTGCATAAACGAGAACAGTAAACGTAAGTTCATATATACCATCAACTCAATTGCTAAAACAAATCCTGCCTACAGTAAACTTAGATCACGCCCTGATCTATCTTTCCTGCAACGGATACGTTCTCGTGAACTCCGCACTGAACTTAAACGAAGACAAGACGATGGTGAATCAAACCTATATATTGATTACTGTGCCAATTGCATTAAAAATAAATCCTACAATCAAAAACTCACCACCAAACCCCCTATCACCCATAACATCCAACCAGCCATCCCAATGACCAATCAAGTACCCATCAGCCAACCATCCATCGAAACTGTCATCCAATCAGCCATCCAACAAACCATTCAGCCAGCCATCCGATCATCCATCCAACAAACCTTCCAACCAACCATCCAACCAGCCTTTCAACCATCCATCCAACCAACCATATCAACAAACAGTCAAGTACCCAACATCCAAGCACTCACCACCCAAAACATCCGTCCACTCATCCAACCTCCTATACAACCACCAGTTATACATATCCCTCAACCAACTAACATTCAAAACTAGGTATGCATGCCCCTTACCTCTTTAACACCTCTCTCTACAGATTTTAAATGTAAATTGATGAATGCAAGAAGTATTCTTAACAAATTACCTGAATTTATCCTCCCGCTAAACAGTGGTACATTTGATATTATATTTATTTGTGAAACATGGTTAATCTCATCCATCCCTGATTCCATCATTTTAAACAAAGAATATCAAGTTCACCGTTCAGATCGTGAAAACCGAAGAGGTGGTGGAGTGGCTATTTTCTATAAAAAGTCACTGAATCTAAAAAACATTCAAGTTGCACACAAACTTTCTCTTCCTGAAACTATTGTATGCGACCTATCATCTAATACCGCACTTCGATTCATTCTATGCTACAGAGCCCCTGACTACGATATTACTCATGCTAATATTTTAACCTCACTACTAACATGGGCTGCCTCTTGCCCATATCCACTCATCTTCCTGGGTGACCTAAATTTACCTCTCATCAACTGGATAACAAACGAAAGTACAACTGATCCAATCCATACTACAATATACAACGCTGTTACAAACCTAGGTCTTGAACAACTTGTAACTAACAGTACAAGACTAAACAACTGCCTTGACCTCATCTTCTGCAACAACAACAATACCATTTAGAATAGAATAGAATAGAATTTTATTGGCCAAGTGTGATTGGACACACAAGGAATTTGTCTTGGTGCATATGCTCTCAGTGTACATAAAAGAAAAGATACGTTCATCAAGGTACAACATTTACAACACAATTGATGATCAATATATCAATATAAATCATAAGGATTGCCAGCAACAAGTTATAGTCATACAGTCATAAGTGGAAAGAGATTGATGATGGGAACTATGAAACGATTAATAGTAGTGCAGATTCAGTAAATAGTCTGACAGTGTTGAGGGAATTATTTGTTTAGCAGAGTGATGGCCTTTGGGAAAAAACTGTTCTTGTGTCTAGTTGTTCTGGTGTGCAGTGCTCTATAGCGTCGTTTTGAGGGTAGGAGTTGAAACAGTTTATGTCCAGGATGCGAGGGATCTGCAAATATTTTCACGGCCCTCTTCTTGATTCGTGCAGTATACAGGTCCTCAATGGAAGGCAAGTTGGTAGCAATTATTTTTTCTGCAGTTCTAATTATCCTCTGAAGTCTGTAGTTTCCTTGTCGGGTTGCAGAACCGAACCAGACAGTTATAGAGGTGCAAATGACAGACTCAATAATTCCTCTGTAGAATTGGATCAGCAGCTCCTTGGGCAGTTTGAGCTTACTGAGTTGGCGCAGAAAGAACATTCTTTGTTGTCCTTTTTAATGATGTTTTGATGTTAGCTGTCCATTTGAGATCTTGCGATATGATAGAACCCAGAAATTTGAAGGTTTCTACTGTTGATACTGTGTTGTCAAGTATTGTGAGAGGTGGAAGTATGGAAGGGTTTTCCTAAAGTCTACCACCATTTCTACGGTTTTGAGTGTGTTCAGTTCCAGATTGTTTTGGTTGCACCACAAGGCTAGTCGTTCGACCTCTCGTCTATATGCGGATTCGTCATTGTCTCGAATGAGACCAATCACTGTTGTGTCATCTGCGAACTTCAGTAGCTTAACAAATGGATCATTGGAGATGCAGTCATTGGTATACAGAGAGAAGAGAAGTGGGGAGAGCACACAGCCTTGGGGGGCCCCTGTGCTAATTGTACAGGTATTTGATGTGATCTTGCTTAGCTTCACCTGCTGCTTCCTGTTTGTTAGGAAGCTTGTGATCCACTTACAAGTCTGTTCCGGTACCTGTAGCTGGTTTAGCTTAGTTAGAAGAATGTCTGGAATGATGGTATTGAATGCTGAACTAAAGTCTACAAAAAGGACCCTTGCATAGGTCTTTGGAGACTCAAGATGTTGTAGGATGTAGTGCAGAGCCATATTAACAGCATCATCTGTTGATCTATTTGCTCAGTATGCAAATTGCAAGGGGTCTAAGAGCGGATTCGTGATGGTTTTCAGGTAGGAAAGCACTAGCCTTTTTCATGACTACAGATGTTAGAGCAACTGGTCTGTAGTCATTCAGTTCCTTGATGGTGGGCTTCTTCGGCACTGGGATGATGGTAGAGCGTTTGAAGCAAGAAGGAACATAGCACATCTCTAGTGATTTATTGAAAATATGGGTGAAGATGGGGGCCAATTGGTCAGCACAGACTTTTAAGCAAGAAGGAGTTATCTTGTCTGGGCCTGGCGCTTTTCCTGGCTTTTGTCTGTGAAATAGGTCCTGCACTTCCTTTTCTGTGATCACTAGGGGTTGTGAACCCAATGAAATGGGGTCAGTTGTAGGAGGCTTGGCTGTTGTTGGTATGTCTGAGATGGGGGTTATGGAGATAGGTGGCTGTAGTTTCCTTTCAAACCTGCAGTAAAACTCATTCAGGTCATCTGCCAGTTGTTGATTACCTTCAGCCTGGGAAGGAGGTTTGCCATAGCCGGTGATATTTTTAAGAGTTTTCCACATGTTTGCTGGTTCATTTGCTGAAAATTGATTCTTTAGCTTTTCAGAGTAGCTTCTTTTTGCTGCTCTTATCTCCCTTGTTAGTGCATTTCTGGCTTTTTATGGACTACAAATAAGAGAACCCTTTTCCAACAGTGATCATTGCATGATTGACTTCCATCTTAATATATGTTGTCACTTAAATCATCATATCAATAGCATTCCCATCTACAACTTCAAAAAAGCCAATTATGACCTTATAAATAATGATCTTTCATTTCTGGACTGGCAAAATCTCTTCTCAACCTGTATAACTACTGAAGACCACTATAGAGTTTTCCTACTCGAAATCAACAGAGTCATCAAACTATACGTACCACAAACTACCACCAAGATCAGGAAAAGCAAACTACCCACATCAATAAAAAATCTTCAATCTAAAAAAAGATCCCTCTGGAAAAGAAACAAAAAGGGCTATGTAGCTAATTTTAAAAATCGCTACAGAACTATATGCAACCAAATAAAAACTGAATGCACAATTTACCACACCAAGCAAGAAGAGGATCTTCTACGCACTAATTCCAGTCGTGCCGTCTATAATTTTGTCAACAACTAGCTTAAAAACTCTACATCCATGCCACCACTAAAAGATTCTAATGGCAATGAATACAATAATGAAGTAACTAAAGCAAACCTCTTTAACAAATGCTTTGCAACAGTGATGCACATATCCCACATTCCCAAATTGTACAAGCAATGAGCATGACAACTTAACAAATATTGATTTTACAGAAGAAAATGTTGGTAAAGCTCTTTGTAACTTGAAACCATCTCTATCCATTGGACCTGATGGACTTTGTGCTTACTTTTTAAAAAAACTCTCTAGTAATCTAGCAGAACCCCTAAGTATGATCTTTAATATAACTTTTACTACCAGTTCCCTTCCCAATCTCTGGTCACTAGCCACAGTCATTCCAGTTTTCAAAAAAGGCGACCCCAGCTTAGTTGATAATTATAGACCAATCTCCCTATGTTGCGTCGCCTGCAAGGTTATGGAATCCATCATCAACCAATCCATTACCTTACACTTAGAAATACACAACCTTCTCTCAAATAAACGATTTGGCTTCAGGAAAAAATTATCATGCAATTTACAACTTCTCCACTGTAAAAACCTATGGACTACAAATCTTGATCTAGGTAAATCAATAGATGCAATATACATAGACTTCTGTAAAGCTTTTGACTCAGTAGTACATGATAAACTTCTCCTAAAATTAAAATCCTATGGCATTTCAGGACCCTTACACAACTGGATATCTGCTTTTCTGTCAAACAGACAACAAATAGTTAAAATTGGTAATGCTCTATCAAATCCTGTTCCTGTCAAGAGTGGTGTTCCTCAAGGTAGCGTTCTTGGACCTACTCTCTTTATAATATACATAAATGATCTTTGTAATCATATCTCAAGTAACTGTGTTCTCTTTGCTGATGATGTCAAACTTTTCAACACCACTGACAATACATCCACAATTCAAAAGGACCTTGATCATCTAACTGCTTGGTCTAAAATTTGGCAACTACAAATCTCAACCAGTAAATGCTCAGTCTTGCATATTGGAAGAAAGAACCCAATCACAAAGTACATGCTTGATGGACATTGCCTCGCAGATGACCCCCACCCTGTCAAAGACCTTGGAGTTTTTACATCTAACGATTTAAGTGCCAAAGCCCACTGCAACTATATAGCTAAGAAGGCTCTAAGAGTTGTTAACTTAATTTTACATAACTTCTTTTAAAAAAACACCACGCTACTGACCAGAGCATATAAAACATTTGTTAGCCAATTCTTGATTACTGCTCTCCTGTCTGGAACCCATACCATATATCTGACATCAACACAGTTGAGCGTGTCCAAAGGTATTTTACGAGAAGAATTCTCCACTCCTCCGAAACCAATAAAATACCTTATTCCACCAGACTTGATATCCTGGGTCTAGAAAACTTGGAACTTCGTCGCCTTCGACAGGATCTGGGTTTAGCATATAAAATCATCCGTTGTAATGTCCTTCCTGTCAATGACTTTTTTAGTTTCAATAACAATATCACAAGAGCTACCAACAGATTTAAACTCAATGTCAACCGCTCCAGTTTAGATTGCAGAAAACACGATTTCTGTAACAGAATTGTATATGCTTGGAATGCATTACCTGACTCTGTGGTTTCTTCTCATAACCCCAAAGGCTTTACTCAAAAACTGTCCACGGTTGACCTCACCACTTTCCTAAGAGGACTCTAAGTGGTGTGCATAAGAGCACAAACGTGCCTACCATTCCTGTCCTATTGTTTCTTCTCCTATGTATACATATGTTTATAGTACTTCGTTTCTCCTCATATATACGTTCATATATTATATAACCCTTTATGCAACGCTTGTATATATTGTTACGACAAATAAATAAAATAAATAAATAAATAAGTTTGGGTTTAGGCGGTCAAGGGTACAGTGAAGTTTGCGCCCCATGAGGAGTTCGGCCGGGCTCAGGCCCGTGGTCAGGCAAGGTGTGCCATGCTGGGCAGTTAAAAAGGTGTCAATTCGCTCTTGCCAGTCCCCTGGCCCCAAGCGTGCTAAGTCTTCCTTTGTAGCTCGTACAAATCTTTCAGCCAAACCGTTTGTTGAAGGTTTGTAAGGTGCCAAAACGCATGGCAGATTCCCAATCCGGCCAGGTAGTTCTCGAATTGCAATGCAGTAAATTGGGGATCATTGTCGGAAACTAGGGTATCCGGAAGCCCATGAGTTGAGAATAATTTCCGAAGAATTCGGACCATGGCTTTAGTTGTTGTGGATTTCATTAGGAACACCTTTAACCACTTCGAATATGCATCAACAATTATCAAGTTTTGGCCATGAAATGGGCCAGCAAAATCAATGTGGATGCGGGACCAGGGCTTTCGGGGTTGCTCCCATTCCCTTATTTGGGGGAGGGGCAGGTCTGGACTCTTGGCACAGGGAGCACTGTGCAATCCATTTTTCTTTATATATATATACTTTATTGAATTTTTTTACATTAAAAGCATAGAAAAAAAGGAAAAAGAAAAGATTATATCACTTAACAGCTATTAGTGGTGTTTTTCTTCTAACGATAATCTGTGCAATAATGACAAACATTAAATTGTACATATTTGTGTTCTTATTTTATCTATTAATTATACTTAGTAACTAAATTCAAAATTCAAAAAAGGAAAAAAAACAGATCCAGGAAACTACAGACCTATCAGTCTGACCTCAATACCGGGGAAGATTCTGGAAAAGATAATCAAGCAACGAATCACCGAACACCTAGAAGCAAACAAAGTAATAACCAAAAGCCAACATGGGTTTGTCAAAAACAGATCATGCCAGACTAATCTTATCTCATTCTTTGACAAAATGACAAAATTAGTAGACCAGAGGAATGCTGTCGATATAATTTACTTGGACTTCAGTAAAGCATTTGATAAAGTAGACCATAACCTACTACTAGATAAAGTAGAAAAATGTGGGTTAGACAGCACCACCACCAGATGGATTCGTAACTGGCTGACCAATCGCACTCAACGTGTAGTCCTCAACGGAACTACATCCACATGGAGGGAAGTATGCAGTGGAGTACCCCAAGGCTCTGTTTTAGGCCCAGTACTCTTCAACATCTTCATCAATGACTTGGACGAGGGATAGATGGGGAACTCATCAATTTTGCAGATGACACCAAGCTGGCAGGAATAGCCAACACTCCAGAAGATAGGCTCAAGTTACAGAAGGATCTTGACAGACTTGAACATTGGGCGCTATCTAACAAAGTGAAATTCAACAGTGAAAAAAGTAAGGTTCTACATTTAGGCCAAAAACAAAATGCACCAGTACCGTATATGTGGTACCTTGCTCAATAGTAGTACCTGTGAGAGGATCTTGGAGTCCTAGTGGATAACCATTTAGATATGAGCCAGCATTGTGCAGCAGCTGTTAAAAAGCCAACACAGTTCTGGGCTGCATAAACAGAGGATAGAATCAAGATCACGTGAAGTGTTAGTGCCACTTTATAATGCCTTGGTAAGGCCACACTTGGAATATTGCATCCAGTTTTGGTCGCCACGATGTAAAAAAGATGTTGAGACTCTAGAAAGAGTGCAGGGAAGAGCAACAAAGATGATTAGGGGACTGGAGGCTAAAACATATGAAGAACGGTTGCAGGAACTGGGTATGTCTAGTTTAACAAAAAGAAGGACTAGGGGAGACATGATAGCTGTGTTCCAATATCTCAGGGGCTGCCACAAAGAAGAAGGAGTCGGGCTGTTCTCCAAAGCACCTGAGGGTAGAACAAGAAGCAATGGGTGGAAACTGATCAAAGAAAGAAGCAACTTAGAACTAAGGAGAAATTTCCTGACAGTTAGAACAATTAATAAGTGGAACGACTTGCCTTCAGAAGTTGTGAATGCTCCAACACTGGAAATTTTTAAGAAAATGTTGGATAACCATCTGACTGAGATGGTGTAGGGTTTCCTGCCTGGGCAGGGGGTTGGACTAGAAGGCCTCCAAGGTCCCTTCCAACTCTGATGTTATGTTATGTTAAATATTCCTATCTCCTTTCCATCCATCCATACCACCATTCCCATATACCATAAAATACTGATGTCTGTTTATCCTTCAAAGTCAGAGTTAGTTTGTCCATTTCTGTGCAATTCATGATCTTTTGTATAATAAGTCTCTCTGTGGGCACACATGGCTGTTTCCAACATTGAGCGAAGGCCATCCTAGCAGCAGTTAATATATGTAGTATTAAATATTTTATATTCTTCACATATTTTTTTAAAAAATCCCCAATAAAAAAGTTCGGGTTCTATATCCAGTTGTTCATTCGTGATTTCTTATAGCCACTTTTTAATTTTTAACCAATATTTACAGGATTCGGGGCAGGACCACCACATATGGTAATATTTCCCTCTTGATTTTTACATTTCCAGCATATGGGAGACATTTTGGGATACATTTTCACTAGTCTCGAAGGGGGTAGGTGCCACCTGTAGAACATTTTATATGCATTTTCTTTGTATGCTGCTGATTTTGTTAGTTTATAATTTCTGTTCCATATTTTCTCCCAATCTGATAAATTTATATTATGTCCAATATTTTGACCCCATGCAATCATACATCCTTTCACTACTTCTTCCAATTCTACCTCTAGCAAATATTTATAAATTTGGGTAATATTTTTTTTGTCTGGCCCTAGTAAAATTTTATCTAATTGTTGTAGTTTAAGATATATTCCATATTCTTTTATATCTTGTTTGTATCGATTTTGTAACTGAAGATAGGCCCACCAGTCAACCCGTAGTCCTTGTAGTGTTTTTAATTTTCCATGAATATCTAATAGATCTTTATATTTTAGCATTTTATTCAAATCTAAATTATTTGGGTGAATCATCGCTTCCATTGTGGATAACCAAATTGGGATTTTTATATAGTGTTTCTTTTTAATTTTAATCCAATTGTTTATTAGGGAATCTCTAATCAAATGTCTGTGGAAATACTGTTGTTTCGTATGGCCTGTTTCCCACAGGAAGGCATGCCATCCTCTCTGTAGGTCATGGCCTTCTATTGCTAGTATTCTTTTATTCTTTAAATTGATCCAATCTTTTAACCAAACTAGTGTTGCTGCACTATAATATAGTTCCCAATTTGGTAATCCAAATCCTCCTCTGCTCTTCATATCTTGTAGATATTTCATTTTTATTCTAGATTTTTCCCCTGCCAAATAAATTTTCCAATTGTTTTATTAAGGTCATTAAAAAAGGTATTTTCTAATTTGACTGGAACAGTCTGAAACAAATATAGGAATTATGGTAGTATAGACATCTTTACAGCTGCTATTCTTCCTAATAGTGACAGTTGCATCTTCAGTCACAATTCTAAATCTTTTTTTGTTGTAATAATTTGTTGTAATTATTCTCCTTTATTGCTTTGCAATGCGCTGTCAATCATATCCTTAAGTATTTGATTTTTCTTGTTGTTTGAAGTCCAAGTGATCTTTCCAGTTCTGTTGTTTGTGGTTCTGTTAAATTTTTCAGTAGAAGTTTCGTTTTCTGTCTATTAATTTTCAGCCCTGCTACAGTTCCATATCTTTCTAATTCCTTAATTAGTGCTTGTCCTTTCTCTAGTGGTTCTTCAATGATAAAAGCCAAATCATCTGCAAATGCTTGCAGTTTATATTCTTCACTTCTGATTTTCAGTCCTTTTATTTCTGGATTTTGTCTAATTCGTTCTAGTAATATTTCTAATGAAAGTATAAAGAGCAGAGGGGATAGGGGGCAGCCTTGTCGAACTCCTTTTTCTATATTTAAAGTTTGGGTATTTTCTCCATTGATTATAATTTTTGCTTTTTGTATCAAATATATTGCTGTTATGATATTCTCAAATTTGGTGCCAAAGTTCATATCATACACTTGTTGAATCATAAATTGCCAATTGAGATTATCAAATGCTTTTTGGGCGTCCAATAAAACAAGGGCTACCTGTTTCTCTGGGTGAGCTTCATAGTATTCTAAACTATCCATTATTATTCTTAAATTGTTTCTAATTTGTCTGTCTGGGAGGAATCCATTTTGGTCTGAGTGTATATAATCATTCAAAATTTTCTTTAGTCTGTTGGCGATAATAGTAGCAAATATTTTATAATCTACATTTAACAGAGAGATTGGTCTATAATTTTGTATCAGCCTAGGATCCATATCCTCCTTCGGGATTAGCGAAATTAGTGTTTCCCTCCATGTATCCGGCATTTTAGCTGACGTTAATACCTCATTAAATAAATCAACCATTATTGGTCCTATTTGTTCTTCTATTGTCTTATAGAATTCTGCTGGAAAACCATCAGGGCCTGGTGTTTTATTACTTTTCTGGGATCTAATTGCTTGATTTAATTCCATCATAGTTATATCCTTAGTCAGCATTTCTTTCAATTCATCTTTTATTTCTCGAGTTCTTTTTTCCCTTAGATAGTTCCTAATCTGATCCTCATCTATTTTTTCTTTCTTATAGAGATTTTCAAAATATTTATGTGCAATCTCTTTTTTCTTTTCTATTGTATATTGGTTTTCTCCATTTTCATCTTGTAATTGGTAGATGGTTCTTTTCTCTCTCTCTTTTTTGAGTTTATAAGAGAGCCATCTTCCTGGTTTATTTGCTTGTTCAAAATATATTTGTTTGGTTGTTTTCAGATTTCTGACCAGTTCTTCCTGCTCAACTAAATTGAGTTTGTGTTTATAGAGAATCAGTTGTTCTTGTAGTTGAGAGTTTAATGGGTTATTCTGTAGATTAGTCTCTAATTTTTTTATTGTTTGAAGTAGATTATTTTGTTGGGCATATTTTTCTTTGTTCTTTTTTGCAGTAAAGGATATTATAACTCCCCGAATCACAGCTTTCGTAGTATTCCATAGGTTTTGGGTCAATGTATATTGATTATTATTTTCTTTAAAATAAAAATTTAGTTCTTCCTTAATTTTCTTAGTAAATTCCTCATCTTTCAATAATTGAGTATTTAGTGTCCACCTTCTCCTTGATTTTTTCCCCCCCTTCCAGCTAATTTTAAGTGGGTTGTGGTCTGCCCATGAATTCAATAAGATTTCTACTTCTGACACTTCTTCTACTAGGTCTCCACTCATCCATGCCATATCAATGCGTGACCAAGATTTATGGGGGTTTGAATAAAAGGTGAATTGTCTTTTTTCTGGGTTTAGTATTCTCCATATATCTGTTAAATTTAATTCTTTAGTCATTTCTACAATTATTTTTGGTAGTTCTCTTTTCCCCCCACTTTCTTATTCCCCCCATTGTAATTTTTTTGATAATCTGATATTGCATTGAAATCGCCTATGATGCAATTATTTTTCTTTTCTAATTCAATAATTTTGTCATATAGGACTTTGTAAAATTCACTTTGATTGTCATTGGGGGCATAAATTACCACTAATAGGAATTTTTTAAAATTTATCTGTATTTCTATTGCCAAAATTCTTCCTTTAGGGTCTTCAAATATTAAATTTGCCTCTATCTCTTAGTGTACACCGCTATTCCTTTCTTTTTCTCCTGATCTGCAGAAGCCATAAACAACATCCTTAATCTGGGGCAATTTAAATATTTTTCATCAGTTTTTAGAATATGTGTTTCCTGTAAGCATATAATATCTACATTTTGTTTTATTAAATTTGCAAAAATCCTTTTCCTTTTTGTCATTGAATTTAGTCCATTTATGTTGATGGATAGGAGTTTCACCTCCTTTTCCATAGCCCTAGTTATCTTTCGCTTTTTGTCTTCTGATTGCTCTTATATCCCTTTCTGTTTGTTGTTGTTTAGTATCTATTTCTTCTTGTTCTTTGTGTTTATTTTTTAGTTGGTCTTGTCTTCTTTGGGGATTTAGCTCTAAATCTTCTTTGCTACTTTGGTCTTCTGACCCCACCAGTTGTTCAAAAAAAATCCTGAGCTTTTTCAAGCGTATCTATTTTAATTGTCCTTTCCTCCCAAGTAACCAACATCCATTCTGGAATCTGCCATCGAAATAGAATGTTTCGTTTAGAGAAAGGATTATAAATTTCTGGCTAAGCAGTTGAATAAACGAAGCAATCCATTTTTCTATGACCTTGTCTATTTGTGGCCACCAAACGTAACACCTGGCAAGACCCTTCATTCGAACTATGCCAGGATGACTCTCGTGCAATATCTCCAAAACCCTTGATCTTAATGCTATTGGTACCACAACCCTGTCTCAGCAAACAACCTCCTTGTGTGGCTAGCTCGTTTTGCTTATTACTAAAGTCCTTGAAATCACCTGCCAATCTGCCAATGGGCCACCCTCTCTGTACCCAACCCATGACTATTCTTATTTGAATGTTGCACCGCGAAGCTTTTGCCAATGCAGTTGAAGTCAATGGACCCGTCGTCATAGAATCAATGAGCAGAACCAGAGTCCCCGGAGTTGGATCATCTACCAACCTTGGGAGTGGGCATCTGCTCAGAGCATCGGCATGGGTTAAGTCTTTGCTGGGATGGTGGACTAATTTGTAGTTGTAAGCTGCCAAAAACAATGCCCATCTCATCAGTCTAGGGGATAGTGCGATGGGAGTGGGACGGTCCCCTGCCAAAAGTCCTAGTAGGGGATGGTGATCAGTAATGAGTTTGAATTGTCTACCAAAAAGGTATTCATGAAACTTCTTTACCCCAGAGACTGCAGCCAAGGCTTCCTTGTCCAGCTGACTATAATTCCTTTCTGGGCTGGACAGGGTTCGGGAGAAATAGGCAATGGGTGCCTCAGAGCCATTCGGCAGGTGATGGCTAAGGACAGCCCCCACTCCAAAAGGGGATGCATCGCAGACTAGGACCAAAGGCAGAGTATGATTATATTGAATTGGGAGGCTGTCTTCCATCAGAAGTTCCTTAACTTTAGAAAATGCATCTGCTTCCTTCTTGCCCCAGACCCAAGGTTTTTTGTTAGCTAATAGTGTGTAAAGGGGTTCAGCCACCATGGCTTTTGGTTTTAAGAACACAGCATAGAAATTCAGGAGACCCAGGAAAGCTTGTAGTTCAGTCTTATCCCTGGGTGTGGGTGCCTCCTTTATTGCTTTGATTTTAGACTCAGTGGGGTGGATGCCCGCCTGGTCTATTCTGTAGCCCAGAAATTCAACTGAAGGCACCCCTATTTGGCATTTTTCTCGTTTTAGTTGAAGTCCTGCGTTTCTAAACGTAGTCAGGACTTCTCGAAGTCTAATCACTAACTGGAGATAGTTTTCAGCAGATACTAGGACATCATCAAAATAAGGCACTACCCTGGGGATTCCCTGTAACAGTCTCGCCATCAGATTTTGGAATAATCCTGGTGCCACACTGACCCCGAATTGTAAATGGGTGCATTTAAATGCCCCTCTATGGGTCACTATTGTTTGTGCTTCTGCTGTGGCATCGTCGACGGGTAATTGTTGGTATGCCTGGGCTAGGTCAAGTTTTGTGAAAACCTTTCCTGGTCCCAAGGGTACAACAAATGTTGCACCACTGGTACTGGATAGGCGCTTTTCTGCAGGGCTTTATTTAGCGTTGCCTTGTAGTCCACGCAGATGCGGACAGACCCATCGGATTTGATGGGAGTTACTATGGGGGTTTTCCATCGAGCATGGTTGATGGGAACGAGGATTCCCTGCTGGACTAACTTGTCCAGTTCCTTATCTATTTTGGGTTTAAGAGCAAAGGGGACCCTTCTTGCTTTGTCTAATGGGCGCTATCCCCGGGTCTAGGTTGAAAGAAATAGGGGTCCCCACATACTTGCCCAAGGTTCCGGTGAAAACATCTTGGAATTCGCGAAGTAGATCGTCCTTCATGTATTGGCAGTCTCCTTGAATCTCTAGCACTCCGTAGAGACCAATTCCTAGGGGACGGATCCAATCCCAGCCCATGAGGCTTGGGAGGTTGCCCTGAACGATGGTGACTGGTAGCCTCTTTTTCTGTTGCCCGTAAACAACGTTTACGGTGGTGATGCCATCCATGGGAACTCTGTTCCCTTGGAAATCACGTACTCGCAGATGCTGTGTTTGTAGGTGATTCCTCTTTATGTGCGGCAGCCATTCTTGAACTATAGACCAGGATACGATGGAAATAGGTGATCTGGTATCTATATTCATCTTGATCCGCTGACCGTCTACAGTGACCATGGTATACATTTTGTCTTCTGGCTTTGCCCAGGCTCTGCCGATTGTAACTTGATTTGAATTCGCGCTCTTTTTGTGGCGGCCATTTTGTTCACGCATGCGTGGTAATGGCTGCTGGCCGGCTGGCCACCATTCCCCACGGTCTCTTTGGCAGGAAGGTTGAATTGGCAGCACAGCCCTGCATACCTGGGCCAAGGGCCGTGGATAGCTCAGGCTGTAAGGAGCCTGTTATTAGAACACAGTAGCCTGCAATTACTGCAGGTTCAAGCCCGGCCCAAGGTTGACTCAGCCTTCCATCCTTTATAAGATAATCAATCCATTTTTCCCATTCAATTAAAGATCTTTCCTGCGTATTGTCTTTTAAAAAAGCTGAGATTTTAGCCATCTCAGCCAAATTAGTAACTTTCAGTTACTAATTCTTCTATTGTAGGTATCTCTTCCTTCTTCCAGTATTGTCCAATCAACAGTCTTGCTGCTGTTATTAAATTCAGAATCAATTTAGTCTCAATCCCTGTACAATCCGTTATAATTCCCAAAAGGAAAAATTGTGGCAGGAACTTTATCTTCTTCTTCAGTACATTTTGAATAATCCACCAAATTCTTATCCAAAAGACCTTAATTTTCTTGCAAGTCCACCAAATATGAAAATATGTAGCGTCATCACAATCACACCTCCAACATTTCGCTTGGATATTAGAATACATACGTGATAATTTTTTGGGATCTAAGTGCCATCTATAAAACATCTTATAAAAATTTTCCCTTAAATTCTGTGCTTGTGTAAACTTAACATTTCTAACCCAAATTTTCTCCCATGTTTCCAACATTATTGGTTCCTGAATATTCTGTGCCCATTTTATCATACAATCCTTTACCAAATCCTTTTCCGAATCTATTTCAAGCAACACATTATACAATCTCTTTATATGCTCCTGGGTCTGATTTCTAATTTGCTTTATTAAATTTTCCTCCCTTTGCATTATACCAATTTTTTGATCTTCTTTCCATCTAGCACTTATTTGCCCATATTGAAACCAAGTATAATTCCTCCCTTCTTCATTTAATACCTGTAATGATTTTAATTGCAATCTACCTCCTTCAGCATACAAAAGTTCTTTATAAGTAATCATTTCCTGTTTCTGTTCTATATTTATATTCTCTATTGCATGTCTAGGGCTCGCCCATATAGGAATCTTGTATTCTAATTTATAGGAATATTTTTTCCAGACCATAAAGAGCACTTCTCAACACATGATTCTTAAAAGCCCTATCCACTTTTTTTTCATAAAATAAGTACGCATGCCATCCATATAACAAGTCATAACCTTCTATATTCAAAATTCTTTCCTCTGTTAAGTTAAACCAGTCACTTATTACTGAAAGGGTTACTGCTTCATAATATAGTTTAAAGTTAGGCATTCTTAAACCACCTCTTTCCCGTGAGTCCTGTATTATTTTCATTTTAACCCTCGCCTTTTTACCCTGCCATATAAATTTGTTAATCCCAATCTGCCAATCTTCCAAATTTTTATCCTTTTTAATTATTGGTATCATCTGGAACAGAAACAAAAAATAGGTAACACATTCATTTTAATAGCCGCAATCCTTCCCAATAGCGATAACTGCAATTTTTTCCAAACACTCATATCATTCTGAACTTTTTGCCATAGCAAGTCATAATTATTCTTATAAAGTTTCTTGTTCGATGAGCTAATATAAACCCCTAAGTATTTAACCTTTTTTACTACCTCAAATCCTGTCATTTCCTCTAGTTTTTGTTTCTGTTGTATAGACATATTTTTAATTATCACTTTTGTTTTATTCTGATTTATTTTAAATCCTGATACCTTTCCATATTTATCAATTACTTCCAACAAAATCTACTTGAATTTATAGGATTTGTTAAAGTAACCACTACATCATCTGCAAAAGCTCTAACTTTGTACTCATATTGTCTAATCTTAATTCCCTCTATTTTCGTTAATTCTCGTATTTTATCTAATAATGGTTCCAGAGTCAAAACAAACAATAATGGTGATAAGGGACATCCCTGTCTCGTTCCTTTCGCAATCTTAATAACTTCTGTCAAACTACCATTTATTATAATCTGTGCTGTTTGCTCTCCATAAATCGCTTTGATTATTCTAACAAAACAATCTCCAAATTGCATTTTCTCTATTAATTTAAATAAAAAATCCCAATGCAATCGATCAAAGGCTTTCTCTGCGTCCAAAAAAATAAATGCTGCTGAGGTATTCTTCTTTTCCAAATATTCCAATATATTAATAATCTGTCTAACATTATTCCTCATCTGCCTCCCTTTTATAAAACCAGATTGATCAGTATGAATTCTTTGTTGTAAAACTAACATTAATCTATTTGCTATTATTTTTACAAAAATCTTATAATCATTATTTAAAAGTGAAATCGGCCTGTAGTTACCGGGTTTAGAGCAATCTTGCTCCTCTTTTGGTATCAGTGAAATAAAAGATGTTTTCCATGACGGGGGTATTCCCACTCCTAATTGTATCTGATTAAATAATTCTTTAAGTGGGCCTAATATTTCATCCTGTGTTTTTTTATAATAAGTTGCTGTAAGACCATCTGTACCAGGGTTTTCCCATTTTAGTTGTTTAATTGCCTCCACTATTTCTCCAGTAGCTATCGGCCGATTCAGCTCCTCCCTCTGTTCTAATGTTAGAATATTAACCTTATAATCTTTCAAATAATCATAAATGTCCCTATTCAATATTTTGTCTTTTGCATATAATGCAGTGTAAAATTCTGAGAATGCCTTTTAATTTTATCCTGTTGATATATCTCTTTACCTTTATATTCTATTTTTTGTATGACATGTGCTTTCTGTTTTTTCCTTAAATTATATGCCAACCATCTCCCAGGTTTATTTGCATTACAAAAGGTATTATGTTTAGCATATTGTATATTCGTTGCCACCTGGTCTGCCATTAACATATTAAATTGACTCTGTAATATTTTTATAGCCTCTTTAAGTTTGTGATCTTGTGGGTTTTGAATTAATAACTGTTGCTTCCTTTGAATTTCTTCTTCCAAGTACCTACGCTGCCTTTGTTTATTATTCCTTTGCCTATTGTCCAAGTAAATCAATATCCCTCTAATAAACGCTTTGCTCGCCTCCCACACAGTTCCTATAGGTGTCCCTTTGTACATATTAAAATCAAAAAATTCTTTCAACTGTTTCTTACAATAAGTTACATTATCCTCATATCTAAACAGATTTTCATTCAACCTCCATGTTCTACCACCTTTTTTCCCTTGTAATAATTCCATCCATACTGGGCTATGGTCAGTTAAACACCTCGGAAATATCTTCATTTTCTTCACCCTAGAAAGCAAGTCATTAGAAATTAAAATAAAATCAATACGTGAAAAAGATTGATGCCTATCAGGAAAAAAAGTAAAATCTCTCTCATCTGGATTCCGTAACCTCCATATATCTCTAAACTCAAAGTCTTCCATCATTTCAAAAAAGGATTTTGGTAGTTTTGCATGTATAGGTATCTTCTTGGAGGAGGTTCTCTTATCCCTTCTTGTATCAATTACTCCATTCCAGTCTCCTAATAAAATAAACAAACTATAATCCCAGAGGGTCAACCTCTCATGTAACATTTTGCAAAACTTTTCTTGTTGCTGATTAGGTGCATAAATACCTATCAGCAAAGTCTTTTTTGCATCTATCACCAGTTCAATAGCAATAAATCTTCCTTGAATATCTGCCTCAATTAACTTAGCTGGTATATCCTTCCTGATATATACAACAATTCCATGCTTCTTTTCCAAAGCTGATGCAACAAAATGGTTACCCAATTTTGAATTAATTAAATATTTTTGGTCTGATAATTTTATATGTGTCTCTTGCAAACAAATCACATCATTTTAAAATTGTTTCAAGTAGTGAAATATTTTCCTTCTTTTCTGAGCTGAATTCAAGCCATTAACATTCCATGACAAAATTCTATTTGCCATTACTGGCCTCCTGAAGCTTTGAAGCAGACAACGGAAGCTCCTCCTCCGGTATCTTCCGTCTAGCTCCTCCCACAGCTTCCATGCTGGGATCCTGGCTTTTACTTTGAGACTGTTGCTCTTCTTTACGCTTAAGAGCTCCTCTTGTCACCCTTTGCTCTTGTGGTTCCTCTAATACTGGCAGCAATGAAGGCTCTTGGATCACCACGCCTTCTTGAATCTCTTGAAATTTTTCTATCACTTCTATTTCGACTTTCAAAACTGTAGAAAGAAAATCCTTTGCCTTTAAAACAGTATCAATTCTATATCTCCTTCCTTGATAGAATACTGTCAGTCCAATTGGCACCTCCCATCTGAATTGAATCTGATGTTTTTTAAGTTCTTGTGTAAAAAAAGCAAATTCCTTCCTATCTCTTAACATCTTTGAAGGAATCTCTTTCAACACCTTCAGCTCCTGTTCTCCAATTTTTAAAGTTGTCTGATATGAAACTTGCAGAATCTGATTTCTCATAGTCCTTTTCACAAAATAAACCACAATGTCCCGAGGAAGCTTTCTCTGTCTTGCAATCCAGGAATTAACTCTATATATTTTATCAATTTGGTAAGCTACCTCTTGGGGTTCCACTTCAATAAATTCAGCCAATGCTTCTGATATAATTTTTCTTAAGTCTTCTCCTCGCTCTTCTTGCATACCACGAATTCTAAGAGCTCCTTCCATAAGTTTATATTGTAATATCACAACCTGATCTTCATTTTGATCCACTTTTTTCTGAACACCTTTCATTTTGTCTTCTAAATGCTTATTTGACTGAGAGATCTGTTGCATTTCCACTTCCAATCCCTCAATTTTTTTACTCAGTCCTTGAACTGCCATGAGAATATCTTCTCTTATTTTTGCATTAAAATTCTCCATCATCTCTTTTTGCCTATCTTCAGAAAGTTTTAATTGTTCTTTCAATATTTCCTCAAGACTTGGTTCAGATCCCCTTCTTCCAGAAGGCTTTAAAGGTTTAGCTGCCATTCTGTCTTCAAAAGAATCAGGAATTTAAACTTAACAACTTTCCTTCCCTCCTTTCAGTATAAAAAAAATTCCATTTGTAACAATCCACAAATAACGCTACTTTATTGTACTAAAAAATTTTTACTTTCACTTTCAGACGCCATTTTAAAAGTCAATTAATCAAAGACAAAGAAAGGTTTCAGGTTTCAGAAAGGGAGTCGGTACTTGCCGTGCTGATTCTACATCAAAGATCGAACGCTTGTGAAATTCCCGTCTGCTTAGAAGATCAATCAATTTAATAAGTCCTTTTGAGCAGAAATGACCACCTACTCCTTTTTCCTGATAAAAACCAGGAGCGTGTTTGAAGTTGGAGGGAGTGGAATTCGGCGGGACCATAAATCCAGGAAAATTCGCTCTTAAGAGCAAACCCCCTGTCAGATCTTCCACTTTTCCACAACTCTGCATAACCCCCTTTTTCCCATAGGGTATGCTAAGCTCAGTGAACAGTGATTTTTTTCTGTTTCACTGACTTTTACAATCTTCTAACACGGAGTGCTCTGTTAGAGCACCCAGCAGGAGCGGTGACATCACTGGAGCCCCAGTCATATGTTCTTCTAATGACAGCCGTACATCCAAGAGGACGCCCAGATTGCGAGCCATCTCCATGGGGGCCAACAACTCGCCCCCAACAGTCAGCGATGGAATTAGCTGACTGTACCGGGCTGCTGGCATCCACAGCCACTCCGTCTTGGAGGGACTGAGCCTGAGTCTGTTTCTCCCCATCCAGACCCGTACGGCTTCCAGACACTGGGACATCACTTCAGCAGCCTCGTTGGGGTGGTTAGGGGTAGAAATATACAGCTGAGTATCATCAGCGTATAGATGACAACTCACCCCAAAACCACGGATGATCTCACCCAGAGGCTTCATATAGATGTTGAACAGGAGAGGCGAGAGAACCTACTCTTACGGCACCCCACACAAGAGGCGCCTCGGGGCCGATCTCTGCCCTCCTGTCAACACTGTCTGCGACCGGTCGGAGAGATAGGAGGAGAACCACCGATAAACGGTGCCCCGCACTCCAAGTCCCCCGAGCCGGCACAGCAGGATACCATGGTCAATGGTATCAAAAGCCGCTGAGAGATATAATAGGACCAGGACAGAGGAGCAACCTCTGTCCTGAGCCCTCCAGAGATTATCAACCAACGCGACCAAGGCCGTTTCTGTGCTGTAATAAGGTCAGAAATCAGACTGGAACGGGTCTAGATAGACAGTTTCATCCAGGTACTGGGGTAACTGTCGTGCAACCACACTCTCAACAACCTTCGCCACAAAACGAAGGTTGGAGACAGGATGGTAATTTGCTAAAACAGCTGGATCCAGGAAGGGCTTCTTGAGGAGGGGTCTCACCACCGCCTCTTTCAAGGCGGTAGGGAAGACACCCTCCATCAAAGAAGTGTTAACAATTCCCTGGAGCCAACCTCGTGTAACCTCCCGGGTGGCCAGTACCAGCCGGGAGGGACACAGGTCCAATAAACATGTGGTCGCCTTCAGTCTCCCCAGTATCCTGTCCATGTCCTCAGGAGTCACAGTATCAAACTCATCCCAGATAGCAACCCCAAAACTAGCCTCTTCCACCCGACCCGGATCTACCCAATCTGTGTCCAAACCTTCCCGAATCTGAGCGATTTTATTGAACAGATACTGTCCAAACTCCTCAGCACACCCATGTAAGGGATCCTCCACCGTTCCCTGATGAAGGAGCGAGCGGGTCACCCTAAACAGGGCGGCTGGGCGGTTATCTGCCGATGCAATGAGAGTGGAAAAATATTCCCGTTTTGCCACCCTCATCGCCACTAAATAGGTCTGAATTTGAGACCTTACTAGTGTCTGGTCAGATTTGGAGCGGCTGGCCTTCCAATTACTCTCTAGGCATCTTCTTTGGCACTTCATCTCTCTCATCTCCTCGGAATACCAAGGGGCTAATCGAGATCGGCACCGGGTCAGAGGCCGCAAAGGCACGACGCGATCTAGAGCACCAGCAGCTGCCCGATCCCAGGTAGTGACAAGAGCTGCAGCCGAGCCATGAGCTAAATCCTCAGGGAATGGCCAAGCTGTCAAGGTTCCAGAAATACCTCTTCTGCGTAAAAGAAACTCAGAGGCATTTTTCTCAGAGTCCTTTACTAGCATGAGGAGACTGGCACACGATGAGTGCAATTCCCAAAACTGAAGTTCCAGATTCGTTTCCCCAGTTATACAAACCCCCATAGTCCCACCCCCCTGACCCCTCTGATGATCACACGGTCCCACGTTCTTCCAGTTCATTCGAGTAACTTCTTGCCACTCTTCCTGCAGACGTGAACACCATCCGACCTTGACCCTTTGAAGAATGTTACCATACCCCTCAACCCCCCCTCCCCTCAGGATAAAAATGTGGCAGCGTCTGGAAACCTAAAGTTTAATATGGTTTCCAGGCCTGACACAAGCTCCATTTGGAACCTCTCTGGGTCAATCAGGCGCCTGGGACGGAACCACCGAGTCGGTTCCGTCTCCCTGTGGTGGGGGTTGGCAGTTCGAAAGACGAGCTGAAGGAGCGAATGGTCTGACCATGACAGGGGTCTAATAACTAACTCCCCTAGCTCCAGATCTTTCAACCACTGTCCAGAGACGAAAATCTTTCTTCTGCACATGCGCGTTATGGCGGCAGCATCTTGAGCTTCGTGGAGACGGCGGCTGGAAGTCCTTGGGCTGCAATGCCGTTCTGCCGGCCGCCGAGCTGCTTGGCCTCCGGCTCCTGTTTTGTGATCTCTCCGGCTGCCGAGAGCAAGGTCTTTGGACCTCATTGGGCTCTCGGCTGCTGAGTACGGAGCCGGAGTTCCTAAATGAGCAGCGGATGGTGGCGGCCATGTTGGGGGGTGTGAGGAGACACCCTGCCTGACTCAGCTGTTTTTCGGCCGTTTTCGGCCGTGAAGAACATCAAAGGCTGCGTGTGCGTGCCGAACACCGACGGAGAACATCGACGGCTGTGTGCTGTGTGCTGGGTGTTGGGCCGCAGGTAACACTGGTCGTTGGGACGGTACCCTCATGGGCTTGAACATCGCCCCCCCCTTCATGGGCCTGAACATCGTTCTTCCCCCACAGCTGACTTTAGGCCATGGCCTAGTAAAATGCCACAATTATCATCAGCGGCTTGCCTCTTTTTGGGGTTGCTCTTTCCATCAGCGATTGATAGGCGGTTTGGCCTGGACATTTTTCAACAGCGGCACAGCGGCACGCCGGTGCCATATTGGGCCCAGCGGTAAAATCTGGTGGCTTAGTGGTGGCGGCATGGACAGCATTGACGGCACCGGCGGTATAAATGTCATTCCAATTACCGTACTGCGCGGGTCTTTGTCCCGTGATGTTGCGTTGCCGGGAATCCGAGAGAGACCTTTCATTCTGGTTGCCGACTTTTTCATCTTAGCAGCCGAGGGAACAACCGAGGGAATATTGCTATACCAATTTCCGAGAGGGAGGCCATTGGATTTGGGTCAGACCTCCGGATCCTTTGGTGGTTCTGGACCCTTTGGATTTTGGGTTGTTTCTTCTGGTCCCACGGATTTCTACGGACTATGACCCATACGGTTGACTATTTAATGTCGGGTCTTGGTGAACTATTGGCATGACTGGAACATCTCCGCCGGCTAGGGACGGACACTCTTCTGCTGTTTTATCGATTATTTCTCCATGAGATACTCGTCTGCTGAACTATTACGACTGCGAGGTTCCCCCGCCTCACAGGAATGGCCCTCCAAGTTATCGAGGGCTTACCTTAACGAAGGGTCTTGGGACCCAGAGAGGTGGCATGCGGCCAAGAAGAATTTGTGGGGATTTTTAAATAGATTTTTAAATAAGGGTTTTTTAAGGATGGGGAGGGATATGACGGGTGGGGGAAAGAACCCGTCGGGGAGGGACCCAGGCCCTGCGCTTGTTCGTGGCATTATGGCATCTGGTCTGAAGGCAGGGGGGGAGGATTCTGTTCCAGGATTAGAGAGTTGTTCAATCTGTACGGTAAGTGGGAGAGGCAGATATGGCGGAGGGGGGGGCATATCGAGTGTTGGGAGCACGTGCTCGATGTTTGAAAGCGATCACGTGCTCCGGCCCCTCAGTACCTACCCGTTCCTCGGGCGGCCATGATCCTCAGAGCTTGGATCTTCGGTTGATGTTATGTAATGCCCGGTCCGTGGCCAATAAAGCTCCCCTGATTTGCGATCTTATTCAGGGGGAGTCCGCGGACCTTATGGGCATTACGGAGACCTGGTTGGGTCCAGGGGGGGGGTTCCCCTTGTTGAGCTGTACCCTCCGGGTTTCCGAGCATTTCATCAACCGAAGGCCCAAGGTAGGGGTGGCGGGGGTGGCGGTTGTCATTAAGGAAGATCTAGAACTGAGGGAGGCCACTGTTCCTCAGATTGCCGGCTGTGAATCCCTCTATGTGAGGTGGGGCCATAGGAATCAGTTGGGCTTGTTGATTGCGTACCTGGCTCCTTGCTGCGTGACCACAGCCCTGCCCGAGCTGTTGGAGGTACTTGCTGGTTTGGCGGTTGAGACCCCCACACTTATAGTCATGGAGGATTTCAACCTGCCATCGGCTGGCTTGTTATCGACTGCAGCTCGGGAGTTCCAGGCTTCCATGACGGCCTTGGACCTGATTCGAGTAAATGATGGCCCTACACACATGGGAGGAGGCACGCTGGATCTAATTTATATCTCTGGACAGTGGTTAAATGATCTAGAAGTAGGTGATTTAGTAACAGAACCGATGTCATGGTCAGATCATTTCCTCCTTCGCCTAGACTTCCGAACCGCCACCCACCATCGCAGGGAGACGGAACCTATACGTTGGTTCCGTCCCAGGCACCTGATGGATCCCGAGAGGTTCCTGACGGAGCTTGGGCCATTCCCTGAGGATCTGGCCCACGGCTCGGCTGAGGAACTAGTTGTGGCCTGGGAACAGGCCGCTGGGGCTGAAACTTACCCGTGTCATGCCTTTGCGGCCTCTGACCCGCGAGATCTCGTCCGCCCTTGGTTTTCCGAGGCTGAGGGAGAAGACACGCCGGAGAAGACGCCTAGAGAGTACTTGGAGGTCCAGTCGTTCCGAAGCTGATCGGACACTAGTTAGGTCCTATTCTAGGACCTACCTAGTGGCAATGACAAGGCATACGCCCACATTGCCGGCAGATAACCGCCCGGCCACCCTGTTTCGGGTGACCCGCTCCCTCCTTCATCAGGAGGTGCGGGATGACCCTTTGCAGGGACGTGCCGAGGAGTTTAGTGGTTATCTATACGATAAAATCGCTCAGCTCCGGGATGGTCTGGACCGAAATTGGGATGATCCAAGTGAGGGGGAAGTCTTGTTGAGTCTGTTTGGGATGAGTTTGACCCTGTGGCTCCCAAGGATGTGGACAGGCTGTTGGGGAGGCTCCACGCCACCACATGTTTACTGGACCTGTGTCCTTCCTGGCTGGTACTGGCCACTCAGGAGGTGACATGAGGCTGGCTCCAGGGGATTATCAACGCTTCTTTGTTGGAAGGGGTTTTCCCTGCCGCCTTGAAAGAGGCGGTGGTGAGACCCCTCCTCAAGAAGCCCTCCCTGGACCCAGCTATTTTGGGTAATTATTGTCCGGTCTCCAACCTTCGCTTCATTGCGAAGGTTGTAGAGAGTGCTGTGGCGCGGCAGCTACCCCAATACCTGGATGAAGCTGTCTATCTAGACCCGTTCCAGTCCGGCTTCCGACCCGGATACAGTACGGAAACGGCTTTGGTTGTGTTGGTTGATGATCTCTGGAGGGCCAGGGACAGGGGTTGTTCCTCTGCCCTGGTCCTATTAGACCTCTCAGCGGCTTTTGATACCATTGACCATGGTATCTTGCTGCGCCGGTTGGGGGGATTGGGAGTGGGAGGCACCGTTTATCGGTGGTTCTCCTATCTCTCTGACCGGTCGCAGACAGTGTTGACAGGGGGGCAGAGGTCGGCCGCGAGGTGCCTCACTTGTGGGGTGCCACAGGGGTCGATCCTCTCGCCCCTTCTGTTCAACATCTATATGAAGCCGTTGGGTGAGATCATCAGTGGCTTTGGGGTGAGATACCAGCTGTACGCTGATGACACTCAGCTGTACTTTTCCACCGCAGGCCACCCCAACGAAGCTGTTGAAGTGCTGTCCCGGTGTTTGGAAGACGTACGGGTCTGGATGGGGAGAAACAGGCTCAAGCTTAATCCCTCCAAGACGGAGTGGCTGTGGAAGCCGGCACCCCGATTCAGTCAGCTACAGCCGCAGCTGACTGTTGGAGGTGAGTTATTGGCCCCAAAGGATAGGGTGCGCAACTTAGGTGTGCTCCTGGATGAACGGCTGTCGTTTGAAGATCATTTGGCGGCTGTCTCCAGGAGGGCCTTCCACCAGGTTTGCTTGGTTCGGCAGTTGCGCCCCTTCCTTGATCGGGATGCCTTGTGCACAGTCACTCGTGAGCTCGTTACCTCCCGCTTGGATTATTGTAATGCTCTCTACATGGGGCTCCCCTTGAGGTGCACCCGGAGGCTTCAGTTAGTCCAGAATGCAGCTGCGCGGGTGATAGAGGGAGCTTCGCATTGCTCCCGTGTAACACCGCTCCTGCGCAGACTGCACTGGCTACCTGTGGCCTTCGGACTTGAAATTTGGTTTACCTTTAAAGCGCTCCATGGCTTAGGGCCTGGGTACTTACGGGACCACCTGCTGTTACCTCATGCCTCCCACCGACCCGTACGCTCTCACAGAGAGGGACTTCTCTTGGTGCCGTCCGCCAAGCAATGTAGGCTGGCGGCCCCCAGGGGAAGAGCCTTCTCTGTGGGGGCTCCCACCTTCTGGAACGAACTTCCCCCGGGTTTACACCAAATACCTGACCTTCGGACCTTCCGCCGCGAATTGAAAACAATCTATTTATTCGCGCGGGGCTGGCTTAAATTTTATTGGTTTTAAATTTTCTATTATTAATTTTTAGGGGTTTTTTAGTTTTATATATTTTAAAGTTTTTAGGCCAACTATATAATAAGTTTTTTAATTGTATCTGTTATTTTAATTGTATATTGTATCGTTTGTTTTACCTTGGCTGTACACCGCCCTGAGTCCTTCGGGAGAAGGGCGGTATAAAAATCGAATAAATAATAATAATAATAATTAAAAAAAATCAAGTCCAGAGTGTTTTCCCCAATGTGGGTGGGACCATTCACCAACTGGATCAGGTCCAAGGCCGTCATGGAAGCCATGAACTCCTGAGCTGACGTGGATGCCATTCTCGCTGATGGCAGATTGAAATCCCCCATGACCATAAGCCTGGTGGTCTCAACCGCCGTCCCAGCAATCACATCCAGCAGCTCGGGCAGGGTTTCTGTCACGCAGCAAGGAGCCAGGTACGTGATCAGTAAACCCACCTGCATCCCCAGGCCCCACTTCACAAGGAGGGACTCACATCCGGCTATCTGTGGCACAGTGATCTCCCTCGGCTCTAGACTCTCGTTAATAATAACCGCCACCTCCCCACCCCTACCCTGGGCCCTCGACTGGTGGAATGCACATTTCTAGCAGGGGAACCCCCAATTCTGTGCCCAGCCAGGTCTCCAAAATGCCCATCAGGTCCGTGCCCCCCTCCTGTATGAGATCAGAAATGAGGAGGGCTTTATTTACATTGGACCTGGCATTGCGCAACATCAGATGAAGGCCCAGCCTCTGGGGATTTAAGCCACTCGGGGAACGGGAAAAGGCCGGGGGACCAGAGTGGGCGATCGCTCATAAACAGCGAGCGCACATTCCCCAAACCTGATATGGGCCCCCACTTCCACCATACCTGCCCCTCCCACTTACCGTGCAGATGGAACAGCCCACATGGCCTTGAGCTCTAGCCTCCTCTTCTACCTCCGAACCAATGATGTCTGTTCCGCGAGCCTTCACAGGGTCTAGCAATGGCCCTGATAGGTTTCCCCCAAGGCCTATCTTCGCCTTCCCACCCCTTCCCACACTTAAATTATTTAAAAATTTCTTATAAAACAAATTTAAAAAGCCCCTAAGCCTCTTCTTAACTGCATGCCACCTCTCGGGATTCCAAAATCTGTCATCAAGATAGAATGGAGGGCCATATCTGCGAGAGGGGGGAATCTCACAGATCAAGGAACTGCGATCGTGAGTACATCTCGGAGTTTGTAAAGGATGGCAGATGGTAAAAACCTTAATCTGGTCAGTCAAGGTGGTCATGGCAGAAATTCCAAACGGTAAACAGGGTTTAAACTGCCCAGGTAGAAGCGATGATATCAGATGACAATACTGACGCAGGATGGTAGGTCCTCGCCGCCATCGCCGTCATCACAAAAAACAAAGCCAACCGCCGTCGGGGACCCCGCCACCATCGTCGCCATCGTCATCACCCAGGTTCGGCCACTCGGACCCCAGGCTGAACTCATGGAGAGAAGGTGACCATCGCCACCGCCAAAGGGACGCCGTCCACCGCCGCCACAACAGGCGCCACCGCCATCGTCGCCATTGTCACCAACTCGGTGGCAGTGGCAGTCACACAAAAAGGTCTCCAGGAGAGCTCCCAGAGGTCCATAGGGTTCTGTGGGGAGGGAGGGTGGCATCATCATCACCGTCATCATTGCCGCCATCAACGATGACACCGACGCCACAAAGGCTTCACCGCCACCCTCACCAGCAACCTCCGAGGCGGCCGATAAGCTCCAACCTCCACCCCAATCGCCTGACCGATTCCAGGGGCTCCACGTGGGGGGGGGGAAAGACTCTGCCGCTGCTGCCGCCGCCGTCCCAAAAAAGGTACCACCGCCGCAGACGCCATCGAAAAGCGGCTGGAACGCCGCCTGCCACCCAGTCACCCAGTTCAATGAGGCCAACCCGGTGCCCGAAACTGGCCTCACCCCCCAACCAGCCAGATCTTTCCGGGGGCCAAGGAACCCCCTCTGCAGACTGAGAGAAGTTCCATGTGGGGAGGGGGCAACTCCGCTGTTGCCTTCGCCAACGCCATCGTCGTCCTGAGGGAACTGCCGCTGCCATCGCCGTCGAAAAAAAGTGGCTGGAACACCGCCCACCGCCCAAATCGAGCCGGCAAAGCCGGCGCCCAAGCCCAGCCTTACCCCAGCCAGCCAAGCTCTCCCCAGGGGCCGAAAAAACCCCTCTTCGGCTGGAAGATGGTCCTTATGGGGAAGGGGAACTCCATTGACGCCATCGGCATCCCAAAGGCAACGCCGCCGCCGTTGCCACTGAAAAACGGCCAGACCGCCGACCGCCAACAACCGCCGCCCAACTCGAGCTGACGGGACCGGTCCGACTTTGCCCCAGCCAGCCGCGCTCTTCTCGGGGACTGAAAACCCCCTCTTCCGGCTGGCAGAATGGTCCCACGACCGGAGCCGGGGGCAAAACCAACGAACACAGCCCCCTGACTGCCAGACTGGCCAGAAAGGAGTGCCAATCCTCTCCGGTGTCTCTATCGTGCCACCATCTTGCGCATGCTCAGAAGCTCGTCCCCCAAATTACCCAGCCTATCATCGAACTGTTGAAGAAGGTGAAGGGCCTGCAACAGCCATGGCTGAATGAACCCCTAAAATGGACCCTAGAATGCCAACACACCTTCAAGCAGCTGAAAAGATTGTTCGCAAAAGAGCCAACCCTCAAGCACCCTGGCTCAGACCAGCCTTTCATGATGCAAGCCAATGCCAGCAATGTGGCCATCACAGTGGTCCTCCTCCAGAAAAACGCAGAGGCCAGCTTACAGCCGTGCTCGTATACCTCCAAGAAACTGACAGAGCCTGAACGGAGGTGAGAAGTGTGGGAGAAGGAAGCTTATGCAATCCGATGGCCCCTACTGACCTAGAGACATTTATAATAATAATAATAATAATAATAATAATAATAATGATGATGATGATGATGATGATGATGATGATGATGATGATGATGATAATATCAGAGTTGGAAGGGACCTTGGAGGTCTTCTAGTCCAACCCCCTGCCCAGGCAGGAAACCCTACACCATTTCAGACAAATGGCTATCCAACATTTTCTTAAAAATTTCCAGTGTTGGAGCATTTACAACTTCTGCAGGCAAGTTGTTCCACTTACTAATTGTTCTAACTGTCAGGAAATTTCTCCTTAGTTCTAGGTTGTTTCTCTCCTTGATTAGTTTCCACCCATTGCTTCTTGTTCTACCCTCAGGTGCATTGGAGAATAGTTTGACTCCCTCTTCTTTGTCGCAACCCCTGAGATATTGGAACACTGCTATCATGTCTCCCCTAGTCCTTCTTTTCATTAAACTAGGCATACCGAGTTCCTGCAACCGTTCTTCATATGTTTTAGCATCCAGACCCCTAATCATCTTTGTTGCTCTTCTCTGCACGCTTTCTAGAGTCTCAACATCCTTTTTACATCGTGGCGACCAAAATTGAATGCACTATTCCAAGTGTGGCCTTACCAAGGCATTATAAAGTAGTATTAACACTTCACATGATCTTGATTCTATCCCTCTGTTTATGCAGCCCAGAACTGTGTTGGCTTTTTTGGCAGCTGCTGCACACTGCTGGCTCATATCTAAATGGTTGTCCACTAGGACTCCAAGATCCCTCTCACAGTTACTACTATTGAGCAAGGTACCACATATACGGTACCTGTGCATTTTGTTTTTTTTGGCCTAATTGTAGAAGCTTACTTTTTCACTGTTGAATTTCATTTTGTTAGATAGTGCCCAATGTTCAAGTCTGTTAAGTCTGTCTTTCTGTATCTTGAGCCTATCTTCTGGAGTGTTGGCTATTCCTGCCAGCTTGGTGTCATCTGTAAATTTGATGAGTTCCCCATCTATCCCCTCATCCAAGTCATTGATGAAGATGTTAAAGAGTACTGGGCCTAAAACAGAGCCTTGGGGTACTCCACTGCATACTTCGCTTCATGTGGCTGTAGTTCCATTGAGGACTACACGTTGAGTGCCGTTGGTCAGCCAGTTATGAATCCATATGGTGGTGGTGCTGTCTAACCCACATTTTTCTACTTTATCTGGTAGTAGGTTATGGTCTACTTTATTAAATGCTTTATTAAAGTCCAAGTAAATTATATCGACTGCATTCCTCTGGTCCACTAATTTTGTCACTTTGTCAAAGAATGCATAAGATTAGTCTGGCATGATCTGTTTTTGAGAAACCCATGTTGGCTTTTGGTTATTACTTTGTTTGCTTCTAGGTGTTCGGTGATTCATTGCTTGATTATCTTTTCCAGAATCTTCCCTGGTATTGAGGTTAAGCTGATCGGTCTGTAGTTTCCTGGATGTGTTTTTTTTCCTTTTTTGAAGATGGGAACTACATCAGCTCTTTTCCAGTCCTCTGGCAGTTCCCCTGTGCTCCAGGATCTTTGAAAGATATAGTTCAGTG
Source organism: Ahaetulla prasina (assembly GCF_028640845.1). NCBI lineage: Eukaryota > Metazoa > Chordata > Lepidosauria > Squamata > Colubridae > Ahaetulla > Ahaetulla prasina. Next base: position 70,530,947 of record NC_080543.1, read on the forward strand.
GTTCTGAGATTTCGTCTGCCAGTTCCTTCAGAACCCTGGGATGTAATCCATCTGGTCCTGGTGATTTGAACTCGTCTAGGGTAGACAGGTGTTCACTTACCATTTTTTTCCCTATTTTAACTTGTGTTCCTAATCTGTTTTTTGTGGTGCTGTTTTTGATAGGTTGGATTGTTTTTTCCTTTTGTGTAAAGACAGATGCAAAAAATGAGTTAAGTAGATCTGCTTTCTCCCTGTTGCTTATAACCTTCTTGCCACTTTCTCCCAGCAATGAGCCAATTGTTTCCTTGACATTTTTCTTGTTTTTAACATGTTGGAAGAAGCTTTTTTTGTTATTTTTTACTTTTGTCGCTAGCCTTTGTTCATTGTGAGCCTTAGCTTTCCTCACTTCATCTTTATAGGCTCGGGCTATTTGCTGCTATTCTGCCTTAGTTATTTGCCCCTCTTTCCACTTTTTATGCTTGTCCTTTTTGTCTTTCAATTTGTCAGATAGTTCTTTATGCATCCATGCTGGTTTCTTTTGAGATCTATTATTTTTCTTTTTCATTGGTATTGTGTTAGACTGTGCTTTTATAATCTCACTTTTCAAAATTTCCTGAACTTCTTGAGTTGTTTTCCCCTTGAGGATTCCCATCCATGGAATCCTTCTCAAGCTCTCTCTAAGTTTATTGAAATTAGCTCTCTTGAAGTCCAAGACTCTAGTTTGACTTTGTTCTACTACTTGTGTTTGCATAATGTTGAATTCCAATATTGCATGATCACTTGCCCCCAAGATTCCTATAGCTTCAACACCTTCTATCATTTCATCTCTGTTAGTGAGAATTAAGTCCAATATGGCTGATCCCCTTGTTTCCTTCTCTACTTTTTGGGAAACAAAGTTGTCTGTTAGGTTTGTTAGGAACCTGTTGGATTTTCCACTTGGTGCAGAGTTTGTTTCCCAGTTGATGTCAGGGTAGTTAAAGTCCCCCATTACTACTGTGATGTGCTTCCTACATACCTTAGTTAGCTGACTAGCAAAAAGTTCATCTACTTCCTCTGTTTGGTTGGGTGGCCTATAGTATAGACCTATGGCAATATAATTCCCCCCCACACCTTTAATATTGACCCAAATGCATTCAAGATAATTTTCATCATTTTTGTGCTCTATTTCTGTAGAGATGTAATTATTTCTTATATATAGTGCAACTCCACCTCCTCTTTTATTTGGTCAATTTCTTTTAAATAATTTATATCCCTCTAGCTGTATGTTCCATTTGTCAGTTTCATCCCACCAAATTTCCGTAATGGCAACAATATCATATCTGCCCTCATTTACTTGAATTTCTAATTCACCCTGTTTATTCCTCATACTCTGTTCATTGGTGTATAGACATTTGAGTCCATTTTGATTGACCTTGTATTTACTATCTACATAACCTGTGTTGTGCCTGACTGCCCCTACTTTCTTGCCACCTGTTTGATTAGTGCACATGGTATGGCACTCACTATTAAATGCTTGGTTTTGCTTGATAGCAGGGCTGATAATCTTACCCACACAGACATCTATGTTACATGCACTGATAACCCTATTAATTTTGGATTGCTGGGGACAGAAATGTTCTGTATCAATCAATTCTCTGTCCCTGCTGTTCAGTTTAAATGTTTATCCAGAAAATCTGTGAATTTAATGCCAAGTTACTCAGTCCCTTTCTTTGATGGATGCAATCCATCTCTTTTGTACAGTTTTTCATTGGACCAGTTGCAGACATCATGACTAATAAAACCAAAGCCTTCCCTTTTACACCACTCCTTTAGCCACACATTAAACTCCACTACACGCTGGCCTTTCCCTTTTTGTTCCTTATATACTGGTAAAACCTCTGAAAAGATAAGCCTACAACCTATACTACTAAGTTCATATCCCAAGCTCTGGAAATCATTCTGCACAGAAAGTACATCCTTTTGGGACAGATCATTTGTGCCAAGATGTATAATAGCATCAACATCACAATCCTTACTGGCATTCTTGACTATCTTAAGAATACGCCTCTTGTCTCTGCTGGCAGTAGCACCTGGAAGACACCTAACCTCTTTCAAAACCTCCATATCCTTTCCTAAATTTACATCCCTTACAATTGAATCACCAATCAGAAGGTGGCTTCTCTTTTTGGATACTGTTGTGACCCAGGTTCCTGGACCCGGACTCCTGGACTCGGATGATTCAGAAAGTGAGGGAGAAGACCCACAGCTTTCTTGAGCCCTTATCCCTGGCACCCACTGCAAGGAGGAGGAGGGGTCACAGCCTGATTCCATGGAGCCTATTCTGATTTCAAGAAGAACAGTTTTGGTGGTGCAAGATTACGTGAGATCGTGATCGCTCAGCGCAGCTAAAGAGTTGGACAGCCAAGTCATAATTGTCATGCAGTGACATCTGCAGAGACTATAAATAGAGGACTTCCTGGTTTTTGTCTTGGACAAAGTAATGAGTTGGTAGCTAATGAATTGGAGACTAACTGTTTCAATGGAGGAAGAATATTGGTTCTAGTAATTCTGGCCTTATCTATAATTTACTCGTTATCTCCAGAAACTTGGCAGGCCCGTGGGTAGACGTGGCCAGGACATGTATCTATGTAAATAAAAGGAAAAAAGGAAGGCCTCTGACGGACTCTTTGCTGGGAGTATTGGGGGAAGGGAAACAGAACAGATACCATGCTCTTCTTGTGTGACCGATGTGTAATACCTGATTCGCACTTTGCCCTTTCCAAAGTAAGCTCTTCATCTCGGATCATGATCCCCTGCTTGTTTGAGTTATCAGTATCACAACTACCTTGACCTGTCACCTTAGTGTCTCTATTAAGGTCAGCAAGGGCACTATATCTGTTATACTGGGACACTGCAAAAGTTTTGTGTTTATGGTTCACAGCTCTCACCATGCCAGATCCCACGGTTGTCCATACTGCCCTTCTCACTGAGAGGATCATAAATGTAGAGAGACTGATGGCAGCTCAATAGAGTGGAATGGCTGAATTGGGCACCTAATTTCTGCTTAGAGAGCATAGATTTGAGATTCTAGATAGGTAATCTGTCCACGTAGACTACTAAATTGTTTACAAAGAGGACAGTACCCAAATTTGAAAAGAGTACTGCGAAAGACAGCTGCAAAACAAGTATTACACTGACCTAAACCAGTCATTTTGAAATAGAATAAAATCATAATCTCAAATGGACTAACGCTGAATATATAGTTCAATTTTTGATTTATAGTTATATGATTCAGCATTAGGGACGGGCATTTTTCCTTTGTGCTCAGTTCTTCACTGGGTCACAGCAGTCCTCCCACGAGCCCCAGCAAAGTGAAAAAGCAATGGAGGCAGTTTCAGTCTGCTTTTCCTTTGTGCTCACCTTCTTCACTCCCCGGTCACAGTCAGCAGCTCCTCCCACGAGCCCCAGCAAAGTGAAAAAGCAATGGAGGCAGTTTCATTTCATCGAGTGTGGTCCTGTGCAGGGGTGAAATGCTCCCAGTTGGAAAGTTGATGGCAGCTGGTGGTTTAGAACCTAGCAAAATATGGCCCTGCTGCCTCTGCTGAGCTGCACCTTCATCAGAGGTTTTTTTTTTTACTTTTAAAAGCAGTTTTTCTTCAGCCAAAAACATGCCTTTAAAAGTTAAAAAAAAGCCTTTGAGGATCCCACGGCTCATCTGAGATCGTCAGAACCCTTTAAACTTTTTTTTTTAACAACCTCTTCAGCTGAAGAGGTTGAAAAAAAAGGTTTTAAAAGGCTCCTCTGGTGATCCCAGCTGAGTTCCTCATCACCAGAATGAAAAACATGCACTACAGCTCTTCAGCCAAGAGTAGAAAACTCTCCGCTAAGGTTCTGGCTGCGATGTAGCATTTACTTAATTAACTGCTCCTTTTGGGCTTGGAAAGCCATGCATCAGTTGCATCAGCTAGCAACTGAATCTGCCTGCCTGAAATCCATCTCCTCAGTCAGCAACTGAATCTTCCTGCTTTGCTGGCTGAGGAACTCTGGGCCTCTTGTGGCTCAACAGACTAATGTAGTCTGTTATTAACACAGCTGCCTGCAATTACTGCAGGTTCTAGTCCCACCAGGCCCAAGGTTGACTCAGCCTTCCAAATGAGGACCCAGATTGTTGGGGGCAATAAGTTGACTTTGTATATAAATATACAAATAGGGTGAAGACTTTTGCTAACATAGTGTAAGCCGCCCTGAGTCTTCGGAGAAGGGCAGGATATAAATGCGAATAAGAAAAAAATTGAAGTCCACAAACCTTGAAGTTACTAAGGTTGAAGACCCCTGATCTAAAAAATATAAATAAATAAATAAAAAAGACAAAGATGATAACTAAAAATATGAATATACAACAAAAAGAAGAGTTAGAAAGAACTACAGGTTTTGAAATCGTTAAAAAGGTTAAATATTTAGGAATATATATTACAGCTTCAAATGTCAAATTATACAAAAATAATTATGAGGTATTGTGGCAGAAGGTATGGAAAGAAATGGAGAGTTGGAAGAAGTTACAACTATCCCTGTTAAGAATAGCATTTATAAAATGAATGTTTTGCCCAGGTTTCTATTTTGTTTCAAATGATACCGGTGCTTAAGAATGACATCAAATTACAGGAATGGCAAAGGGGTTAATAACTTTGTATGGATGGACAAAAAGCCAAGAATAAAATTAAAAATAATGCAGGATATAAGGAAAAGGGGGGGTCTTAAAATGCCTAATTTAAAATTGTATTATGAAGCAGTTGTCTTATCATTAATTACTGATTGGATTAATTTGACTGAGGAAAGAGTTTTGAATATAGAAGGTTATGGTTTGTTATATGGGTGGCATGCCTATTTATTATATGATAAGAAAGTAGATAAAATATTTAAAAATAATATAATTAGAAATGCATTATTGAGGGTCTGGAGGAAATATCAATATAAATTAGATGGAAAGATTCCAATATGGGCAATCCCGAGACACATGATAGAAAATATAAATATATATCAAAAGATGGAGGTAGTTACCTATAAAGAACTTCTTTGTATGGAAAGAGGAATTACAATTAAAATCCAGAGAAAAGATGGGGGAAGAAGGGAAAAAATAAAGATGGTTCCAATAAGGACCATAACAAGGTAGATCGAAATTAGATCAAAAAATAGGTGCTAAGCAAACTGAGGATAATTTGTTAAAACAAATGAGAGATCAAGGCCAACAGCATATTAAGAGGTTGTATAATGTATTAGTAGAAATAGACTCAGAGACTGAACTGGTTAAGGATTGTATGATTAAGTAGGCACAAAATTTTCAGCAACCAATAATGTTGGAAACTTGGGAAAGAATTTGGGTGAGGAATGTTAAATTTACACAAGCAAAATATGAGAGAAAATTTTATAAGATGTTTTATAGATGGCATTTAGACCCCAAAAGTTGTCATGTATGTATCCTAATGTACAGGCTAAATGTTGGAAATCGATTGTGAAGATGCCACTTATTACCATATATGGTGGACTTGTAAAAAGTTAAAGCATTTTGGATTAAAGTATGGTGGATCATGCAGAATATTTTGAAAAGAAGATTAAGTTTACTCCAGTTCTTTCTACTAGGAATAATTATGGATTGTACAGCTATAGAGACTAAATTGATTTTGAACTTAATAACAGATAAGACTTTTGATTGCTCAATATTGGAAGAAAGAATTACCTACAATTGAAGAATGGACACTCAAAGTATCAAATCTGGCAGAAATGGCAAAATCTCTGCTTACTTGAAAGACTATACACAAGAAAAATATATTTTAGAATGGAAAATGTGGATTGATTATATTCAAAATAAGTATCAGATAAAAATAACGAATAGCATATGAGTAAATTTAGGAAATATTTTGTATTAGTTATATTTCTGAAGGAGAGGGGAATTGAGAGTGTGATTAAGTGTGGAGTGACTAGAGATTATAATTTAGGAATTATTTTAGATTATGATTGTTAGTTTTGATACCCTGCATTTTGTTCTGGGAAGTCGGGGTTGTAAGGGAATTTTGAGGGTAGAGAGTGATGGTTAATGTACAGGATTATTGAAGATGTATAAATATAATTAATGTAGTCGGGTCTGCCAGTTACCATTTTAGAATGGTGGGGAGGAGAAAGAGAGAGTAGGAGGTAGGAAAGAGGAGAAGAGGAAGGAAGAGGGTAGAAGAGGAGAAGGATTTAGGAGGAGAGGATGTAGATAAGAGAAGGAGAGAAGGTTTGGAAAGTAAAGAAGGTAGAAGAGGAAGAGTAAATGACTGGGCAAGCCCGACTAATTGTATATAACTGTACATTGGATGAATTATTTGATATGATTGTAAAAATAAAACTTTTTAAATAATAAAAAATATAAATTAAATAAAATAATAAAATAAAATATTTGTGCAGCTTTCTGAGATTTGGTGTGTTTTGCACATGAGAAAGGTATGTCATTTGTGTGTTTTTTTACAGTTATGTTGTTTTTGAAATGAAAAGATGGTGTTTGGTTCCTCTTATTGTTTTGTATACTTTGTTTATTATTTTTATTATTTATTGTTATTGGCCACGTCCACCCAGTCATCTGACCACCAAGCAACACCCACCAATTAAGCCACACCCAGGAACCAGTAGGGAAAATTTTTAGATTTCACCCCTGGTCCCATGCCTTTCAAAGTATGGACTGATCACAAAAACCTAGAGGCACTAAAGACACCGTGAAAACTCTCCCCAAAGCAGGTCAGGTGGGCACAATACTTCAAGTGATTCAATTTTGAATTAAAGCACATGGGGGGGGGGAGAACCTTCTAGCCAATGCTCTGTTGCATAAGCTACAATACCACAGTAAGTGGAATCTTCCAATGATATCAACCAGCATCTGAAGACCTGGGGCTAGATAGGAAATGTGGAGGGATGAAAAGCTGAAAGACAAACTGGAGAAAGCAGTTAAACTTTCTGCTGACAAGGAAAACCCAGGAATACTAACTATTAAGAATGGACTAGAAGGGAAGGGATCCAAATTGTATGTACACAACAGCTTGCAGCTCTAGGTCCTTCAACAGAGTCATGATTAAACAAACATTGGCTGCAGATGACATGGCCAGGTCATCTGTTCCAGAATGAAAAAATTGAGACTTTAATTGTGCCACTTGTGCAGCAATGAAGACAAGGTTGGAGAGATACACCACCCCACCCCCAATTACTCCAGCAAGTGGCAGATCCGTCTCAACCCTGGGAAGACATAGCTATGGATTTCATTGTCTAACTCCCTGAGAATGGGGGAAGTACGGTGTTCTGTTTCCCTTCCCCCAATACTCCCAGCAAAGAGTCCGTCAGAGGCCTTCCTTTTTTTTCCTTTTATTTACATAGATACATGTCCTGGCCACGTCTACCCACGGGCCTGCCAAGTTTCTGGAGATAACGAGGAAATTATAGATAAGGCCAGAATTACTCACGAATATATTCTTCCCTCCATGAATTAGCTTGCGCCAAATTCATTGCTTTGTCCGAGACAAAAAACCAGGAAGTCCCGCCTCCTATTTATAGTCTCTGCAGATGTCACTGCATGACAATTATGACTTGGCTTTGTCCCAACTCTTCCGCTGCTGCGCACGCCGATCAAGCCTTCGTAATCTTGCGTCCCTCCAAAACTGTTCTTGGGGCGTTGCCAAATCAGAAGAAGGCCCGGGAGAATCAGGCCTTGCCGGCCCTCCCTTTGAGTGGGTGCCAGGAGGAGAGGGCTCAAGAGAAGCAGGGCTTGCCAGGTCTTCTCCCTCATTTTCTGAATCATCCGAGTCCAGGAGTCTGGGTCCAGGAACCTGGGTCACAACACTATCCCTCACCGCAGGGCCCTTCCCCCGGGGCTGACGATCGGGATGCGGTCGGGCTGGGTTCTGCTCATGGAAGGCCTGCACCAGGTCAGGGCATGAACGCCGGAGGCATCTGCAGGAGAAATCAGTCCCGTATCCCTTCCACGCGATCAAATATTGGAAACGACCCTTTAGCCAGCGAGAGTCTCGTCGCTGTGGACTTCAGATTCCTCCGATCCGTCCTCGGCGACAGTGACGGGTGCTGTTGGGCACCGAAGGGACTCGGTGTGGCCTCAGGAACCAGAAGGGACCGTGAAAACGGGTGGATCCGCATGGATCGTGGCAGGGTCAGTCGGTAGGCTACCGGGTTGATGACTGCCTCGACGGGAACGGGCCGATGAATCGGTGGTCCAACTTCTTTACCGGGCGGTCGGACGGGAGGTGTTTGGTGGAGAGCCACACCCGGTCTCCAACTGCCAGCGGGGCGTTGCCCGTCGGGAGCGGTCGGCGGACCGTTGTAGTCCTCCTTTGCCCGATTCAGCTGCTGACGTACCAACTGTTGGACCGCATGCAATTCCGTCAGGAAGGTCTGCGTTGGGAACAGGAGAGTCCGGTGGTGCCAGAGGAAGAGCCGCGGATGGTACCCCACATTGGCAAAGAACGGGTCATCTGAGTAGAGGTGTGCTGAGAGTTGTTAAAAGCAAACTCCGCCAGGGACAGGTAGTCGGCCCAGTTGTCCTGTTGCTGGTTGATGAAGCAACGGAGATACTGTTCCAGTATACCGATGACCTTCTCTGTACCCCCGTCGGTCTCCGGATGGTGCGATGACGACAGACATACCTGGACCTCCAACGCGCCATCAGGCTCTTCCAGAAGCGGGCTGTGAACTGAACTCCACGGTCCGAAACCACCCTGTCCGGTAGACCATGGAGGCGGAAGATGTGCTGCAGAAAGAGACGGGCGGTTTTTGCGGCTGTGGGCAGTCCGCGGCATGGGATGAAGTGTGCCATCTTGGTGAGCATGTCCACCACCACCAGCACCGTGGTGAACCCAGAGGACGGCGGCAGGTCTGTCAGGAAATCCATAGAGATCGCCCCCCAGGGTCTGTCGGGTGTCGGCAAGGGCTGGAGGAGCCCGGGAGGGGCCCCCGTGGCGGTCTTGGCTTGCCGGCACGGTACGCAGGATGTCACGTAGGCATGTATATCATGCCGCACTCGGGGCCACCAAAAGGTCCGTGTCACCAGGTGGAGGGTCTTGAAGAACCCAAAATGTCCTGCTGCAGGGTTGTCGTGGCACTGGGTCATGACGAGGGCTCGGAGTGGTCCTGTGGGCACATATAATCGCCCCCGAAACTTGAGTAAGTCCTCCTCCAAGGTCCAAGGAGACGTGGGGCCCACCTCCGCTCTCCTTTGCTGCGACCAGGCGTCCTGGCGCTGCGCCTCTCGCACCTGGGCCCGCAAGTCCACTGGCTCCCGTGCTGCGGCCAAGGCTTGCCGGCACGCACGCAGGATGTCACGTAGGCATGTATATCATGCCGCACTGGGCCACCAAAAGGTCCGTGTCACCAGGTGGAGGGTCTTGAAGAACCCAAAATGTCCTGCTGCAGGGTTGTCGTGGCACTGGGTCATGACGAGGGCTCGGAGTGGTCCTGTGGGCACATATAATCGCCCGAAACTTGAGTAAGTCCTCCTCCAAGGTCCAAGGAGGCGTGGGGCCCACCTCCGCTCTCCTTTGCTGCGACCAGGCGTCCTGGCGCTGCGCCTCTCGCACCTGGGCCCGCAAGTCCACTGGCTCCCGTGCTGCGGCCAAGGCTTCTGCCGCAGCACTGTCCGTGGAGGAAGGGGTCCTTGGCGCAGAGGTACTCTGGCTTGGACAGGGCATCCGCCCTCCGGTTGTGACCGCTGGGAATGTAGGTCACGGAAGTTGAACCGGGCAAAACAACGACCACGGATCTGCCGCTGGTTCAACTTCCGAGCTGTGGTGAGGTGCTCGAGATTCCGATGGTCCGTTCGGACCTCCACCTGATGTCGGGCCCTCCAGATGGTGTCGCCAAGCCTCGAATGCAGCCTTGATAGCCAGCAACTCTTTTCCCAGATAGTGTAGTTGCGCTCGGAAGGTTGAGTTTCCGGGAGTAGTAAGCGCAGGGAAAAGTGTGCCGCCATTCGTGGAGCCTGTAGCAGCACCGCTCCCAGAGCCACATTGGACGCGTCCGTTTCCACCACAAAAGGCCGGAGCGGGTTGGGATGCCTCAGGACGGGTTCCGTGACGAAGGCTTTCTTGAGGGCTGTGAATGCTTCTTGCTGCGGGGACCCCACGGAATGCAACCTTCTTCCTGAGGAGCTGGGTAAGTGGAGCTGTCAGTGTGGCGAAGCCGGGATGAAGGTCCGGTAGTAGTTGGCGAAGCCCAGTAGGCGCTGAACATCCTTCACCCGACGAGGGCTTCCCAGCTACACAAAGCTTCTACTTTACATGGGTCCATGGCTATGCCCTCGGGCGAGATGATATGCCGAGGAATTCTATGGAAGTCCGGAAGAAGACGCATTTCTCCAGCTTCGCATTGAGTTGTTGCTCCATAGCGTTGCAGAACCAGACTGGCGTGTCGAAGGTGGCTTTCCCTGGACCGAGTAAATCAGGATGTCGTCAGGTAGATAACCACGAACCGATCCAACATGTCTCGGAACACGTCGTTCATGAAGTGCTGAAAACGGCGGGAGCATTGGTCAACCCAAATGGCATGACAGTGTATTCGTAGTGTCCGTATCGGGTGCGAATGCCGTCTTCCATTCGTCTCCTTCTCGTATCCGCACCAGGTTGTAGGCCCCGGAGATCGAGCTTGGTGAAGATCGTGGCCTCCGCAACCTTTCCAGTAGCTCCGGGATGGCGGCGGGGGTAGCGATTCCGCACCGTAATGGCGTTTAGCGGCGGTAATCACAGCATAGGCGCAAGTCCCTGTCTTCTTCTTCACAAAGAGGACCGGGGCCGAGAGAGGGACTTTGAAGGCGGATGAACCCTCGGGCCAGGTTTTTGTCCAGGAAGTCCCTGAGGCGGCCAACTCGGGCTCCGACATGGAATACAGGCGTCCCACAGGCAGTGGTGCGTTGGGCAGAAGGTCCACGGGCAATCGTAGGGCCGATGCGGGGTAGTCGGTCCGCCTCCTTCTCGCTGAACACGTCGGCGAAGTCCGTCAGCTCAGGAGGCAAGGTGATGGCAGCGGTGGGGCGTTCTGGCCGGCACAGGTGTGGCGGATGTGATCGGCACTGCAGACTCGGGAAAGAGATGGCGTTCGCGACCAGGCCACCTGAGGATCGTGGGTCCGAAGCCAGGCCAACCAAGGACCAAGGAAAATGAAGGTCCGCCGTGACATAAAACTGGATCGCCTCCTCATGGTCCCCAATAGCCAGGCGCAAAGGCTGGGTGGCAAATTTAATGGGCCGGACACCAGTTCTCGTCCATCAATTGTCTCTACCCGCATCGGCGGGTCCACCGGAACCACGGGACCGCAAACTGGGTCACAAAGGCCTGGTCCATAAAGTTTGTTGTGGCCCTGAGTCCACCAGCGCATGCGCCTGGAGCCCGTCCGACTGGTTCCCCAACCATATCCGTGTGTCCAGAATCAGATGCCGAGGGGGCCCAGAGTCTACTTCCGCAACGTCCAGTGGGGGCTTAGTACGTGCCCGACCTAGGGTTTCCCCGGGGTCGGGCCTGCTCCATTTCCCGATTGGTCACGCTGTGATTCGGGGACGGCGTCGTGCCCCACTTCTTTTCTGGGGCAAGAAGCGGCGAAGTGGCGGGCTCCCCACAGTACAGGCACAATCCCCTTGGCGCCTCGGTTCCGCTCCTGGGCTGTTAGGCGAGGTCTGGCGCTCCCAACTCCATGGGCTCTTCCGCAGCGGTTACAAAGCGTGGGGCGACCCTGGGTGCTGGTGGTGCAGGAAGGGGGGGTGCAGATGTCGCCGGAGGGCCCCGGGGGGCGCGACGGGACGGACGCCGTTGCAGACGGGCATCGAGGCGGAGACAAAGGGGCACCAAGTTGTCGAGGTCCATGGCGCCTCCACGGGCCAGCTCGTCTTGCAATTCCTCTGAGAGTCCCTCCTGAACGCGTCCACCAGCGCTGCATCATTCCAGTCAGAGTCCTGGCACAAAAGACGAAATTGCGATGTACTCCTGCAGGCGTTTCCCTTGACGGAGTTCCTTAAGGCGCCTGGTTGCCGTCAGCATTGACGGGTCCTCATACATGGTGCGAGGTGCTGCCAAAACGCTGTTGGTCCGCCAGCAGGGGCTGTCCTGGAGCAAGAGGGCGTGGCCCATCGAGCAGCCGAGCCGGAAGAAGGTTAATCACGAAGGCCACCTTAGCCCGGTCGTCTGGGAAATCCTCTGGCCTCATAGCCATGTAGAGCTGGCACTGTCCCAAGAAGGTCGGGAACATCTCAGGCTGCCCAGAAAACTTATCCGGCACGGTTATCGGGCACTGCGGCGAGGAGGAGGAGTGGGAGGATGGGGGCTGCAGGCACATTCCTGGCAACAAGTTGGCCTGCCAAGTGAGCCACTTGCTGCTGGAGCTGTTGATTAGCCGCTTGTAGCTGCTCTAACTGCTGCTGTACCTGCTGCTGGTCCATCTTTGGTGGAAGATGTTTTAGTCAGGTCTTGGACAAAATGTTCTGTTTCCCTCCCCCAATACTCCCAGCAAAGAGTCCGTCAGAGGCCTTCCTTTTTTCCTTTTATTTACATAGATACATGTCCTGGCCACGTCTACCCACGGGCCTGCCAAGTTTCTGGAGATAACGAGGAAATTATAGATAAGGCCAGAATTACTCACGAATATATTCTTCCCTCCATGAATTAGCTTGCGCCAAATTCATTGCTTTGTCCAAGACAAAAAACCAGGAAGTCCCGCCTCCTATTTATAGTCTCTGCAGATGTCACTGCATGACAATTATGACTTGGCTTTGTCCCAACTCTTCCGCTGCTGCGCACGCCGATCAAGCCTTCGTAACCTTGCGTCCCTCCAAAACTGTTCTTGGGGCGTTGCCAAATCAGAAGAAGGCCCGGGAGAATCAGGCCTTGCCGACCCCTCCCTTTGAGTGGGTGCCAGGGAGGGAGAGGGCTCAAGAGAAGCAGGGCTTGCCAGGTCTTCTCCCTCATTTTCTGAATCATCCGAGTCCAGGAGTCTGGGTCCAGGAACCTGGGTCACAACATACGGTCATTTGGACCATCATAGACTTTTTTTCCAAACAGGCCCATTTGTAGCTTGCCCAGGACTCCCGTCAGTACAGAAGTTCGCTAACCTAGTCATCAAGCATACTTATAGGTTGCTTGGAGTCCCCTGCAGAATCATTTCCAATCAGGGTGTGTGTGTCCAATTCTAGAGAGAGTTCATGAGGGCCATTGGGTCCTTGCAAGGGCTTAGTTCGGCATTTTATCTGAGCACTAAAGGGGCCACAGAATGGACCAATGCCATGGTGGAGCAATGCTTAAGATGTTATGTCAACTATCAGCAATCAAATTGGGCATAGTTGCTGCCATATGTTGAAGTAGCATACAACAATGCAGTGCACAGTAGCACTGGCCTGACCCTGTTCCAAGTGATTAGTGGAGTAGAATTTGTCCCCATGCCAGAGCTTCTTAGGGAACTACCTTCCTCCATGTCACTAACTGAGTGGATGGAGTCACTGAAGAAAGCATGGGAAAATATGAAACAGGACCTAAGCAAGGCAGCAAAGGCATATAAAAAACAGGCTGAGAAGCACGGGTCTCCCCAACCAGAGTTTAAAGTGGGGGATAGGGTTTACTTGTCCACAAAGTATCTGAGATTAAAACTAGCTTCTAAGAAGTTTGATCCCAAATTCTGTTCTGTCCTCCCTCGCCTCCATCCGAATGATGGCTTAATTAGCTGTCACTATCAGCTCTGGCAGCAGAATAGCCATCATCTGCCAAGAGCCTCCGTTATCTTCCATGACACTGGTGAGTCACCTAGAAACAAACTTCAGCTCTTAATCAGTGGATTTGCCTGTTACAAAGAGATGTTACACAGCATCTCTGGCTGTCTTTTATATCCTGTGGGGTGTGGCTCCATGACTCAGCACTTCCTAGGCCTGCCCCACCCTTTCTTCTGTTATTCCCTCCCCTCCTGCCTATGAAACCAAGCCTGATTGCCGTCAGCTGGGTCTGCAGGCAGGGCCTGGGGGCGGGGGAAGAGTCAGGGGATGGAGGCCTCGTTATCTCTTCCACCTGGCCTGTTTCTGGTTCCTGGAGCTCAGCCAGGCAAGCCGGTGCTCCCGAGGTAAGTCTTGATGGCCCTTCCCCCTCACTGTCCAAGTCATTTTCTGGCAGCAGGCCTGGCTCAGGGGGTGCAGACACAACAAATTCCTAGGACTGTTCCCTATTGTGAAAATGATAAACCAGGTCATGGTTCGACTTCAACTTCCCCGGTTGCTGGGAAAGGTACGTTCGGTATTCCACTGCAGTCTGTTGAAACCAGCAGTGAGTTCACAACTCCAACCAGTGGGTCAAACACCCACTAAGCCATGGTGATCAAGGGTCAAACTCACTGTGAAATAAAGAGTATCTTAGATTTGAGAATGGGGAAAATTGGAATACTTGGTGTATTGGAAGGGGTACCCACTTTCTGAGGCCACCTGGGTGAAGAGCTGGAAAGAAAACACAGATAGATTGGTAAAGCAGTTCCATGACAAGTACCCTCAAGGGGCCTCACGGGGGAGGGGACTAGTGGCACTGACTAACCCCACTGTGCTATATCTCTTGCAGGGGTGTTCCTTCTGTTGAAGGGGGGGCAGCCTGTCAAGCCAAAATTTGATTGGGATGTGGGGTTGTTTGTATCCTTGGGTATTCTGACATGAATTCAGTTTGACACAGTTTGGAGCTGAGGGAGGATGGAGCCTTCAGCCAAAACATCTGTCAACTTGCCTCAGATCAATGTTTAAGAAAATAAAGACCCAACTCCATCAGTTTGAAGAGATTGGTAATTTTTACTAAACATGTCAGATTGCAATGAAAACTAAGCCAGAACTGAAAGTAATTACAACTGTACAAAAGTATTTCCTCTCTTGAACCCTCCTCCCACCAGGGTTCAAACAGTCATAGTCCAATGTCCTCTTCCTCCTTGGCCACGTGTTGTTTCACTTCTGATGTTCTCCCTCTGTCAATCTTCTGGATGGAATGCGAAACATGCAACTCCCATTACATTCACGCGCCAAATCAGTTCAAGCATCTGGTTGAAAGACTATCTCCTTCTTCACCTGAAATGACAGCCGAACTCTGGCAACAGTACAAACCTCCCCCCTTCCCCATAAATCAAATAAGACATTCAGTAAGAAGAAAACCTTTAACGAAGTAATAAAACAGTAAAACACTCCAATAGGTAAATATACACTTCAAATAAAGTGGAGGCTGACAACATCATAGCTAGCTGATGAGTCATGCACATTCCAATGGCTGGCTGACGGGAGGAGGAGTAGAGAAGTCACCAAGCAACCAGCTCCCATTTTGGTTGGACAATGGGACAGTTTGTTATGGAAACTTGAGAAACTGAAATTTATATTGGGGTGAAAAGCCCGGGAACCTCAGTACTGGCTTTTCACCAGTTAGTGCCAAGATGGTGTACATAAATAAATTTGTTCTTTGAGAAAACAGAATGTCTTTGAGTTCAATTTGTGATGGATGCATTACTTTGAACCTGACAATATATTTATAGAGATATAATTATCCACAGATAATGGCCAACTTCTATGTACCTTTACTACAATGTTTACCCATGTGAGGTAATGACAACGAAATAATCACAACAACCTATGAATAACCACAACAAACATATTGACAAGATTACTGTAGAATTCAAAATGGATCAGAACAAAAACATCGCTTTTAACCATGGTAAGGTGGTTGTTAAGCTTCATTTCAGGGCTCAGAAAAATGAAGGATGGTCATGATAAAGACATGTGAGAGTCCTCAAGACTATATTGCCTACTACAGAGCTCAGGCAGGAAATGGTCCAGCAGGCTTCCGAGGAGCCCCTGTTATGTATGTACCGTACTATACATAAAAGGGGCTCCTCAGAAGCCTGCTAGACCATTTTCTGCCTGAGCCCTGTAGCAGGCAGGGTATAGGAGGCCTGTTCTGGGGACTTTTTCTAAAAGCGATGCCCTTACTTAGGAGAGGAGTAGAAATCATTAAACCTCACATGAAAGCAGTGGCTAATAACATTGCCAGAGATGTCTCAGGCCATCTTGTATCATGTGTTGTGGGGGGCAGTCAGGAGGGGTCTGGTATGGCTGTAATCAGGAAAAAACATTCTGTTTGGCCGCCTATGTCTCCTAAAAAGAGGAAGCTTGTGAAAAAAACACACCATACAAAGAGGAAACATTCACAAGGAAGGAAGCGCTATGACAAACAGAACATATTCTAACATAAAATGGCATTTATCCACAAGGCTTCAGAGGAATATGTCAAATCAGAGCTAGATTTTTTTCAACTGCTCCTATGCAAACCAGCACTGAAAACAACATGTACATCGAGATCCCCCCTTTATCAGCACTGATGCCCAATGCACCTTTGGAATTTTTTATAATGGGACATGGCAATCATTACATGGATCTAAACAATACTTTGCTGTATGTGAGCTCAAGGTTGTAAAGGCCAACGGCACAGATATCAATAGAATAGAATAGAATAGAATAGAATAGAATAGAATAGAATAGAATAGAATAGAATAGAATTTTTTATTGGCCAAGTGTGATTGGACACACAAGGAATTTGTCTTGGTGCATATGCTCTCAGTGTACATAAAAGAACAGATACGTTCATCAAGGTACAACATTTACAACACAAATGATGGTCAATATATCAATATAAATCACAAGGATTGCCAGCAACAAAGTTACAGTCATACAGTCATAAGTGGAAAGAGATTGGTGATGGGAACGATGAGAAGATTAATAGTACTGCAGATTTAGTAAATAGTTTGACAGTGTTGAGGGAATTATTTGTTTAGCAGAATGATGGCCTTCGGGGAAAAACTGTTCTTGTGTCTTATTGTTCTGGTGTGCAGTGCTCTATAGCGTCATTTTGAGGGTAGGAGTTGAAACAGTTTATGTCCAGGATGTGAGGGATTTGTAAATATTTTCACGGCCCTCTTCTTGATTCGTGCAGTATACAAGTCCCCAATGGAAGGCAGGTTGGTAGCAATTATTTTTTGGTGCAAGAGTGAGTGAGTGAGTGCAATGATGGTGCAAGAGTGAGTCTTATTAACTACCTCATAGTGTCACTTTTCAATCAGGTAGATGTTACATTAGGTGAATACATTCTGAGTTTTGGTGGGGATGCCTTGGGTACTCAGTTTTCAGCTGGTGGTTTTTACAAGGATGATGCATCACTCATGGAGAATATCCTGCTGACCGCCACTACTAACTCTGGTTTCAGAGTGAGAGCCAGACATACAGCAGACAGCCATAAATGGGATCTGCTAGGACTATTGCAGAACAATATCTTTTTTAAAGACAAACTACTGATTAACTACATGGATGTGAAAATTAAACTCTCAAGAAGTAAAAATGAGTTCTGCCTGATGACGGTAATGAGAATTACAAAGTACAGATCCGGGCAGCATCTCTCTTTGTAAAATATGTAGAAGTATCCCCTGGTGTGCATTTAGGGCGTGCTGAGGCTCTGCTTGCTTCCAACGCCAAGTACCCCATTGATAGTGTTGGTATGAAGGTTTATAGCATTCCTGCGGGCAGTCTTGTGTGTAACCAGGAAAACCTATTTCTAGGGCAGTTACCTAAGCAATTAGTGATTGGCTTCATGGACATCATCCTTTAGCAGTAATTATGAAATAAATCCTTTCAATTTTCCACACTATAATGTCAACTTTTGTGTCCTGTATTGTGATGGCGAACAGATTCCTGCTAAACCCCTTCAGCCTGATTATGAACATAATCTTTTTGTGAGAGACTATATGCAGTAGTTATAAATGTCTGGCAAAGCAATGAAAGATTGGTCTGTGCTAATCAACCGTGTGGAGTTTAACAATGGCTATACTTTATATTGTTTTGATTTGAGTCCCAATCAAGACTGCTCAGAGCACTATTCCCTGATCAAAAATGGGAACCTCAGAGCAGAAATTAAATTTGCTGTGCCCCTTCCCAATACCATCAACATGATACTCTATGCAATCTTTGAAACTCTTATTGAAATAAGTCATACAAGGAACATGTTGATTATATGTGAGAATGGGCACCATACAGATACTACATATGTTGTCTGGAAATGCATTCTTTCTAGGCATATACCCCAGTGATTTGTTACCCAAAAGAAAAATCTCAGAGGCATTTTGGGTTAATTGTAAATATCGACCCCCATACTCTACCCAGCGAACACTGGTTGGCGTTCTACTTTCCAACTCACAGCGATGGTGAATTTTTTTTACTCCTATGGAAGGGCTCCAAACAACTCTGACTTTCCCATTGACATTGTGAAGTTTTTAGAACTGCAAGCTAAGAAGTACACATATCAGTCTCTTCAACTGCAGTATCCCCTGGCAATAACCCTTGGGCAGCATTGCTTGTTTTATCTAGTTAAACACTTTAAAGGGTTACCTTACAAAGATGTTTTTAAAATATACTCTGAATACGATGTCAAAAATGAACAAATGGTGAAGCAGTTTGTAGTAAATATGAAACCTGGAAGGGGTTCTGGAACATGTAAGTTACCAATGTATGCAAACATGTATGGCCCATTATAAAATAAACACAAAACATTAAAAGCATTGCATGTTTTACAGTGTTTTATTAGTTCACCATTGGAGCCAGTCACCAAATTTTAGAACACTTTTAGGATTTGGCATAGGCATATCAACAGGTGCAGACATAGCAGAAGGTGTTTTAGTGGAATTTACAACCTTTAAACTACTGCACTTTTCTAATTGCTTTTCTAAAAACTACCACTTTTCTAATTGCTCTTTAACAGAGTTAGCCCCTAGCAATACTGTTGGAACGTTCATCTCTGCCATAGCAGACATAAACTCGTTCCATCCTTTAGGATAATATTTCGCAGTACGCGATTGTTGTTAAGAAACCCTTTTGCCTACAATGTTAGTTCCAGGAACCAAGGAACTCTTGAATAAAACTGTGCCATGATCGTCTCACCTCAAAATGTCTTGATGTTTCATTTTATTTAACAAAAGTTCAGCATTTTTCTTATATCGTGTGCTCACCCCCTCTAATACCTTGTTTGGCTTAAAAATAAACAAGGAAAAAACAAAAATATTGGTGAAAAACATGACAGAAAAACAGAAAAGAGAGATAACAGAGAAATTGGATATTCAAGTGGTTAAAAAATGAAATACTTAGGAATATATTGTTTAAAGATAAGAGAAGATAATTATTATAAACTAAAAGATCAAATAAGGGGCATGCATAAGAGCATAAATGTGCCTACCATTCCTGTCCTATTGTTCCCTTTCGTTATAACAAATTAACATGGTTGTTGCTTATATATATTTTTTCTTTTATAATCTGTTGATTTTCTTATGTTGATGTTTGTGTATACTGTTGTGACAGAATGAAATTAAAATAAATAAATAAAAAAATTGAGGAGGATTTGGAGAAATGGAAAAACTTGCAACTCTCACTCATGGGAAGAATAACAATTATAAAGTTGAGCATATTATCAAAACTATTATATCTATTTCAAACAGTACCGATAAAACTTGAAAAAAGTTATTTTCCATCTTAGAAGATAACAAGAAGATTTATATGGCAAAGGAAAAAAGCTAGAATTAGTCTAAAGATGTTACAGGATACGAGGTTAAGGGGAGGATCTGGACTGCCAAATTGGGAACTATATTACCAGGCAGTAGCACTGACTTGGATGAAGGAATGGGTGGAATTAAGGATTACAAGATTACTGACTTTGGAAGGACATGATTTGCAGCTAGGATGGCATGCCTTTTTATGGTATGGGAGAAGCAAGATACATACATACTTTCATAGACATTACATAAGAAATTCACTGCTATTGGCATGGAAGAAAGTCAGAGATAAATACTATATGAACATTCCAGCATGGTTATCAATAATGGAGGCTTTAATACATCCAAATACTTTTAATCTTAGAAATATTGTTAGGTATAAGGACATAACAGATGGGGAATTGAAGCAGAAACAAAATTTGGAAGAACAGGGGATTGAGTTAGATTGGTATATTGATATTCCGGTCAAGATGGCCACTAACAAAGCTGCACTGGTGGAAAGCTCTCTGTAAAAGACCGACCGGTCTTGAGGAGGGCACCCCACCACAGCTGTTATCGCAGAGGGGAGAAGCTCAAAAACTGCTGCCAGCATTAAAGTCGTTGAAGCAGCTTCCCCCTCCATTAAAAACCGCCACAGAGGAAGACCTTGCTGCCGAGGCCACCGAGTCAACCGCCGCAGCTTCCCCTCCCGCTGATGGGAACCCTCCAGCAAGGTGGCTGTTGCTGCTGAAGCCGCCAAAGCAGAGGCTTCCCCCACCGCTGAAACTGGCTACTGGGGATTCCCCACTGCCAAGGCTGATACCGCGTACACGGGCTTTCCCCACCACCGAGGCTGAAGGTTTTCCCCACTGCTGAGTCTGCCGCCTGAGTCTGCCGCCGAGGACACCGCTGCGCCTTCCCATGCCATTGGAGGATTCTCACCAAGTCCAGGACTGGAATCGCCAGGACCAAGCATAACCAACAAAGCTGCACCGGTGGAAAGCTCTCTGTAAAAGACTGACCGGTCTTGAGGAAGGCACCCCACCACAGCTGTTATCGCAGCTGTGCTGGAAGCTGCACCGCCAGGGCTCAGTGGATCACCAGAACTAGGTGGATTGCCAGGACTGGGTGAGTTGCTAAGGAGGTATAGCACCACCCCCACCACACCCCACCCACCTCCATTATCCCATACTTAAAGGACTTCGACTGCCCAGTTTCATCAACGACGGGGTATTGTTGTGAATTTTGAATTTCCCGCTGAATCTTCACCGTGTCAAGGTTCCAGAAAAACCTCCTCTGCATAAAAAAAACTCAGAAGCCATTGTCTTTCAGAGTTCTTTACCAGCATTAGGAAACTGGCACACAATGAGTGAAATTCCAAAACTGAACTTCCGGATTCTTTTCCCAGTTATACAAACCCCAAGAGTCCCACCCCCCTAACCCATTTGCTGGTCACATGGTCCCACGTTCTCCCAGTTTATTTGAAACCTCTTCTTGCCACTCCTTCTGCAGATGTGAACACAATCCGACCTTGACCACTTGAAGAATGTTGAATGAATGAATGAATGAATGAATGAATGAATATTTTAATTTGTATACCGCCCTTCTCCCGAAGGACTCAGGGCAGTGAACAGGCAGATAAAAAACAGATATACATAATAATTAAAACAACCCTTAAAAAACTGATTTAAATTAGCCCAAATATTAAAATAACTTAAACTCCCATAAAATTACAAAAATTTAAAAGCCCATCGAATTCAATTAAAATTTAAGGATAAAAATCAAGCTAGTCCAGCCATACGAAATAAATAGGTTTTAAGTTGTTTAAGTTGTTACCATACCCCTCAACCCCCCTTCTTCCCCTCAGGGGAAAAATGTGGCAGCATCTGGAAACCTAAGGCCTAGTATGGTTTCCAGGCCTGACAGGCGTCCCCCCTTGGAAAAGAAGCTATATCCTAGGAAAAAAACCAAAGAATTAAGAAAGAAGAGTGTCGGTGGGCCACACTTCCCTTCTACCCCCCTCTACCCCCCCAAGAGGTTTTTTAGGTTTGTCAGGGAAAGTGTCGTGAAATTGTTTAATCAAATTGTCCGCATTTACTTTCCAACTTTTGACCCAAGTAGATTCAGATAATGGATATCCCTTCCAGTGGACTAAATATTGTAATTGACCTCTGTATAATCTAGAGTCAAGGATTTTCTTGATCTCACAGTGGGTTTCACCTTGGATTATCAAGGGTGGTGGCAGGGCGGCAGGTAGAGGTCTCAGTCCAGATTGTCTAGCAGGTTTTAATAAACAGCTATGGAATACCGGGTGTACTTTCCCCAATATTCGAGGTAGTTTGAGTTGGATGGTAACGGGATTAATAATCTTTACAATGGGGAAAGGGCCCAAAAATTTTGGACCAAATTTTCTGCTTGGTATTCTCAACCTTAGATACTTAGTAGATAAAAAGATTTTATCCCCAATGCAAAAAGGGGGTTGAAGGGAACGGTGTTTGTTAGCTTGGGGTTTGTAATTTTGAGCTGTTAAAGCTAAGGCCTTTTTTGTATTTTCCCATCCTTTTTTCAACGAATTAATCCAGTCCGTTAGGGAAACGGAAGTGGGGGGTTGCATGGGGAGTTCAGGCATTGGAACGAAGTCCATGCCGGTGATTATTTAAAAAGAGGTTAACCCCGTGCTGCTGTGTACAACATTATTATATGCGACCTCTGCAAATGCTAACAAATCTGACCAGTTTTCTTGTTGGTAATTTACATAACACCGTATGTATTGTTCCACCACTGAGTTCAATTTTTCAGCCGCACCATTGGTCTCAGCATGGAACCCAGAACTAAGTCCTTGAGACGACCCAATGGACCGTAGGAACTCCCTCCAGAACTTGGCTGTGAATTGAACACCCCTGTTGGATATTATTCTTTTAGGAACTCCATGCAGTCTGCAGATGTGTTTCACGAAGAGCTTTGCTAATTTTCTCACTGATGGTAATCCGTTGCACGCAGTGAAGTGGGCCTGCTTAGAGAACAAATCCACTACGGTATTTCCCCCACTAGGTGGGAGTTCAACAATAAAATCCATGGCAATCTCCTCCCAGGGTCTGGTGGGTTCGGCTATGGGTTGTAGGAGTCCAGGGGGTTTCCCTGGTCTGGACTTCATGGTAGCGCAGGTAGCACAGCTCCGCACATAGTCTTTGACATCTGATTTCATTTTTGGCCACCAGAACTGTCTTCTAGCCAAGTGGAGAGTCTTTAAAAACCCAAAGTGACCTCCTAGGCGAGAGTCGTGGCTTCTCTGTAGTATAGCCAGCCGCATAGCGACGGGTACATAAATCTTGGTTTCCTTCCAGGGTAGTCCATCCCTTAAGGTGAGGTCCGGCAAGTTTTCTTTAAACCAAGCATCGTCAGTGAGTGCTGATTTTAATTCCTCTAGTAGTTTATTTGGTGGGATGTTAGCATCACGGCGTGATCGCGGTTGAGTAAGTGCTTGGCTGGCTGGTTCGCTATCGGGAATCATCACATGTATTACCTCTTTGCGTTGGCTTTCAAATTGCGGTTTCCTAGATAGGGCGTCAACTAGTAAATTTTGGTCGCTGGGGATGTATTTGAGGGTGAAATGGAACCGTTTGAAAAACTGAGCCCATCGAACCTGTTTGGGAGAAAGTTTTCGAGGGGTTTTTAAGTATTCGAGGTTTTTGTGATCTGTCCACACCTCGAATGGTTCCTTTCCCCCTTCAAGGAAATGTCTCCAGGAGAGGAGTGCCCACCATACTGCAAAGGCTTCCTTTTCCCAAACTGCCCATCTGCGTTCAGTGTCCATCAGTTTTTAGACACGCATCGCAGGGCATAAGATTGTTGTCGGTATTCCGTTGTAATAAGACAGCGGCTACTGCTACATCACTTGCGTCAGCTTGGACCACAAAAGGTTTATTTGGATCCGGGTGTTGAAGAATTGGTTCCATCAAGAATAGGCGTTTCAGGTGTTCAAAGGAACGTTGGCAGTCCATTGTCCAAGGTAGGGGTTGGTTAGGTTTGGGTTTGGCAGGTGATGGCCCAGTTTTTAGCAATTCTGTTAATGGTAGAGCTACTTCTGCGAAAGAAGGAATGAATTTGCGGTAAAAATTTGCGAATCCCAAGAAACTTTGAAGCTGTTTACGCGTGCATGGCAGTTGCCAATCCAACACTGCTTTTACTTTTCCTGGGTGCATTTCGATACTTTTGTT
Organism: Ahaetulla prasina; assembly: GCF_028640845.1. Lineage (NCBI taxonomy): Eukaryota > Metazoa > Chordata > Lepidosauria > Squamata > Colubridae > Ahaetulla > Ahaetulla prasina. The sequence goes on from NC_080543.1 coordinate 70,554,706, forward strand.
TGATATCCGGTAACCTAGGTAGTCTAGGGATTCCTTATGGAATTCGCATTTGGAAAGTTTGACATATAGCTTGGCCGCTAGGAGCTTTTTAAGGACTTGTCTGACCAATCTGATGTGTTGTTCGATATTGTTTGTGTAGATAAGAATGTAATCTAAGTAGACAAGAACCCCATTGTAGAGATGGGGGTGCAGGGTTTCATTAATTAGTTGCATGAAAACCGCTGGAGCCCCCTGGAGCCCAAAAGGCATGACACGGTATTGGAAACTCCCCAAGGGGCAGTTGAAAGCCGTTTTCCATTCATCACCTTCCTTGATGCGGACCCGGTAATAGGCTTCCCTTAAATCCAATCTGGTGAAAATTTTGCCTTTTGATAAGTGGTTCAACAAATCGTGCATAAGTAGTAAAGGGTATGTGTTTTGTATGCAAATTGCATTGATATTTTTGAAGTCAATACACAATCTAAGTGAACCATCTTTCTTTTGTTTAAATAGCACGGGCACAGCTACAGATGATTTTGCTGGTTCAATGAACCCTCTGGCTAGGTTAGTGTCAATGTATTTCCTTAGTTCAGACATTTCGGCTGGCGTCATTGAGTACATTTTGGGTTTTGGTAATTTTACTCCCGGGTGCAATTCAATTGCGCAATCAGTTTGTCAGTGGGGGGGTAGGAGGTTACATTCATCCTCGCTAAAAACGTCTGCTAAATCCATGTATGCTCTAGGGATGCGTGGTTCATTAGGAGATGGATTGGATATGGTGGTTATTGGTTCCCTCTGGTGATCATTTTGGATAAGGTTTTTTTCGGCAGGGGGAATTGGGTCTAGGGGTCTGAAAGCCCATATAATTTTCCTGAATCCATCCTCCCATTTGATTGTGGGTTCCCATTTGTCCAACCAAGCTAAACCCAGGATGATGGATTCTGACATCTTTGGAATTACTATGAATCTTGTAAGTTCATGATGGGCTCCAATTTCTAAGTGAACCAGTTGCGTGATTTGGGTCGCTGGAACACCGCCAATCAAGGTTCCATCTACTTGGTGAAATTTAATTGGGTGTTTCAAGGGAAATGTTTTTATACGGAGTTGGGTGACCGTAGAGGTTGAAATTAGGCATCTGGTGCATCCTGTGTCCACAATAGCCTCTAAATCTTTTTTGGCCCCTCCCCCTGGAATTATTAAGTTTACTTTGATAGCAAAAGGAGGAATGGGTGCACTCACCATTGGGTCATTTTCTGCTTGGTTTGAGTCGTCAGGAGGTGAATCAGCTGACGGAAGGTTAGTGGATACTTCAGTAGGGAGGTCCATGGCTTGTCTTGCAAAGCGACTGGTATTCAGATTTTTTTGAGGGGGTTTGTGTGGTCGGGTAGCAGTTGGTGGGCGATACTGTGGGAGGGGTGTTGGGGCTAGGCAAACTGACGCCCAATGTCCTAGTTTTCCACAACGGTAGCATTTAATTATTGTTGAAGGTTGAAAAGTGGAGGGTCTTGTAGGTAGCCGCTGTGGAGTTGTAGTTGTTGATTGGCTTTGGTGGGGGTTGAATTCTCTGTCCAGAGCTACGGACACGTTGTACTAGTCATTTAGTTGTTCTGGGATTCCTCTGGTGGAGCAGGCTTTTCTGATGTTTTGATCGATTGCCTCTTTGAAATAGTGGAGGAGGATGAGGTCTGGCCAATGTCTAAGAATACAAGCAACCCTTCGAAAATCCCATACAATTTTTTTTAGAGGCCTGTTACCCTGTTTCATCGTTTTTAAGGTAGTTTCACATTCTGCAATTAGGTCATCATCTTGAAACCGGTTGCGAAGCAATGCCATAAATCCATGAATATCGTTTAGTTCAGGTGCACGTTCATTGTGTAGTTGAGCTATCCACTCTGATGCTAATCCGACGTTCATACCATCCGAGATGGCGTTGATTAGGCTTCTTTCTGATGGGTATTGATGTCTATATTGTTCAACGTAAGCCTCAATTCTGCTGAGAAAGTAAGCCAGGTGGTGTGGATTCCCATCAAAGGTTGGTTTGAAAGGGGGAGGGGCTGGGTGAGGGGGTGCAGGTGGGTTTAGCTGGCCTGCTTGCGGTTGAAGAGGAATTTGTGGGAGGGTTGTTGCTACCGTGGCTGGTTGCTGAGTTGTAAAGGGGGGTGGAATTCCCCCTGGCTGCTGAGAAGAAAGTCCTTGAAATGCTTCAGCTGACGAGGCAAAAATCGGCCTGGGGCCCCCAGGAAAGAAAGGTGCTGAACTTGCTGGTTGCCATTGGTATTGGATCCATCCTTGTCCAGGATAAAATGCCCAACCGGGAGGAATAGAAGCAGCAGGAGGCAGCGTAGGCCTCGGCTGGTGGGAAAAGTCAATTGGGGGGGAGTTGTGGTTCCCCCCAAGTCCCTGGTGCTGCCTGAAATCCCCGCCGTCTGAAGGAGGGAAGGGAGGTCCTCCTGCGTTCATCGGAATGGCTTCGAGCTTCAGTAATTTCTCCCTCTCTGGTGGGAGGGAAGGTGAATTTAGGCTAAGCTAAACTCAAAGGCTCTCAAGGTGGGTGAGCTGAGCTTATACGAGGCCTCACTTCCAAACGCTCAAAAGTTTCCAGGAGGTCCAATAGGGATTGGGATTTCAGGGGGTTTCTCAGGTCCCAATCCAGTGACTCTCCCGATTCTCCGGTTTTTACTGTCCTCCATTGAGGTTGAGAAGAGGGAGGGGGCTCTCCATTCTGCCCCAGGGAAATGTTTTCTCCCAGGGATCTCACTTCTTGCAATTGATGGGGAAGGGTTTGGCTGGAATGACAGCTTACCCATGAATCGGAGTCTTTAGGCCGTGCACCAAGCTGACAAGCAGGCTCTACCACTTCGGGTTTTTGAGTCATATCTTCCGATGGGAAGTAGGTGATTTCGACCAAGTCCTCAGATTCCAGCCTTTGCGCCCCTTCCAGGCTTTCAGCTTGCTGGCCTTCCATCTTCACTGGGTCTTTGCACCGCTGTGGAGGTTGCGGAGGCTGGGGCCCAGCACCCCACTAATACCCTACCCCCCCGAGTGGAGGAGAGGGTACCGTTAAGCAAAAGAAAGTTAGGAGTTTTGGAATAATGTCAAGGTTCCAGAAAAACCTCCCCTGCATAAAAAAAACTCAGAAGCCATTGTCTTTCAGAGTTCTTTACTAGCATTAGGAAACTGGCACACGATGAGTGAAATTCCAAAACTGAACTTCCGGATTCTTTTCTCAGTTATACAAACCCCAAGAGTCCCACGCCCCTGACCCCTTTGCTTCTGCAAAGCTTTTGACTCAGTAGTACACGATAAACTTCTCCTAAAACTAATATCTATGGCATCTCAGGACCCCTTCACAAATGGATATACCTGCTTTTCTATCTAACAGGCAACAAGTGGTTAAAATTGGCAATGCTCTATCAAATCCTGTTCCTGTCAAGAGTGGCGTTCCTCAAGGTAGCGTTCTTGGACCAACACTCTTCATACTATACATAAATGATCTTTGTGACATATCTCAAGTAATTGTGTTCTCTTTGCTGATGATGTCAAACTATTTAACACCACCGACAATACATCTACCATTCAAAAAGACCTTGATCTTCTAACCGCTTGGTCTAAAACTTGGCAACTCCAAATCTCAACCAGCAAATGCTCAGTCTTACATATTGGAAAAAAGAACCCAAACACTAAGTACATGCTTAATGGACATTACCTTAAAGATGACCCCCACGCTGTTAAAGACCTTGGAGTTTTCATATCAAATGATCTAAGTGCCAAAGCCCACTGCAACTACATAGCAAAAAAGGCTCTAAGAGTTGTAAACCTAATCTTGCGTAGCTTCTTTTCCAAAAACACTACACTACTAACCAAAGCATATAAAACATTTGCTAGGCCAATCCTTGAACACAGCTCGCCTGTCTGGAACCCACACCACATTTCTGACATCAATACAATTGAACGTGTCCAGAAATATTTTACAAGAAGAGTTCTTCACTCCTCTGAAAACAACAAAATACCTTATCCCACCAGACTTGAAATCCTAGGTTTAGAAAACTTAGAACTCCGTTGCCTTTGACAAGACCTGAGTTTTACTCATAGAATCATCTATTGTAATGTCCTTCCTATTAAAGACTACTTCAGCTTCAATTACAATAATACAAGAGCAACCAATAGATTTAAACTTAATGTTAACTGCTTCAATCTAGGTTGAAGAAAATATAACTTCTGTAACAGAGTTATCAGTGCTTGGAACACATTACCTGACTCTGTGGTCTCTTCTCATAATCTCAAAAGCTTTAACCAACTTCCGCTTGGCGTCACCTTTCTTGCTGGGTGCTAATTTATGGCACTCCGCACTGGATATGGTAAAAGCCGGTGAAAACAGCAACGAACAGCTGTTCCCGGCTTCAATTTCCCTCTCTGGTTGAAAGAGAGAGAAAGAGCAGGGGGGAGAGTGGTAGATTCCCCTAGGGGCTTTGTTTTTGTTATGCAAAGTCCCGAAAGGTCAAATCCCATTGAATCCTCCTTTAATCTCCAGTATTCACTGCGCTCCTGCAAAAGCAGGAAAAGAGGAAGGTGTCCACTTCTGCTAACAATTGATTTCTTTTTGTGGATTTCTATAAGCAGACGGAAGAAGCATGAGTAAACAATTATTGGTTTGCAAGTATTTTTGATTTCCTGACTTCCACCTTCTTTAAAAAGAGAATTTTTCACCCCCTTCCTTTAATTGTTTAAAATGGCGTTTGAGAGCAACTGAAAGTAGAGCGATAAAGGAAAGGGAGCCTTGCTGCGAAATCGAAACTGAATGGAGATTTTATCTTATTGTGTTGGACTGTGGATTGTTGGATTATATTACGTTGTTTAAGTATTTCATAAGGGGATTCTCAGCAGGAACTTTGTCGTGAAGGTTCTTTCAGAAGAATGGATTCGTGACTTTATACAGGATTACACAGAAAGAATGTATTTAATTATTCAAAAATATGAATTGATAAAAAATGGGTATGTTTTGGATGAGAGCTTGGAGGAAATTAACCAGTGCAATCAGGACTTGGAAAATGGAATGGAGGAGATACAAACAAAGTGGATAAATATGAAGATATGATCGTGAATAAACAAGTTGATGTAAAGAAGTTTTCTTTCAATAGTTTGGATGAAATGCCTGAATTTGTGCTACAGGAGGCTGTCTCCCGAACCGAAAAAACTCACAGGGTTAATGCTTTCCAAGAGTTCTTTTTTTGGGCTGATGGAATATACGGCAGTAATTTGTGGATTCTTGGACATAAGGAACTACTAGGAAATATTGTGACTGACTTTTCAAAAGGAGTAATGAAGGAAAGACAGAGATTAATGCATCAAAAAAAATGGCAAGGGACAAAAGTATTATCCTTGAAACAAGGTTTTTTTTTGAAATATTAACAGACAAAAATATTAGTGTCCCGGAAAGACAATATGTGAGGAAGATCTGGAAGAAATGGGTTGATTATATGTTTTATATCTATCATAAAAGACTAGATATTTGGATCTATACTGGATTTTGACGAGGAAGGACTAAAGTTGAATAGATATTGTAATTTTCTGTATTGAAATTTTATAATGTGTTGCACTGAATTTTAAATAGAATATTCTCGAAAGATCTTATGTAAGAAAGATCTGGGGGAAAAATTATATGGTTATAGAAGCTATAAGGGAGATATTCTCTGAATTGGATTGGATTTTTATGCTTTAGCTGGTTTTAAATACTTTAGGATTAATTTATTCTATTGATTTATATATTTTATTACTGTTAATTGTTAATTTTTTTTTGAAGGATTTTGGTTATGTTAGGAGGAAGTCAGAGCTAGAGAGGGGAAATTGGTATAATAGTTTTGGGGGAAAATTTTCTTAGCATATGTTTGTTTTATTTTTAACTATACCTTGTGCTTATTCCGGGAAGTCAGGAGGGAGGGGGGAGGGTGTTAGTGAAGGGAGGGGGGTTGGGGGGAAAGGGGAAAAAAATTTTTTTGTAAAACTTTTTGAATAAAAAAAAAAAGTTTAACCAAAAACTTTCTACTATTGACCTCACCCCATTCCTAAGAGGACTATAAGGGGCGTGCATAAGAGCACAAACGTGCCTACCATTCCTGTCCTATTGTTTTTTTTATTCTTATACATATATGCTTATACTTCCTCATATTTCCTCATGTATATGTTTATATACTATATAATCATTTTGTGTGATGCGTATGTATATTGTTGTGACAAAATAAAAAAATAAATAAAATAAATAAATATATATATGCAAATACAAGCAAGATATCAGAAAGATGTTAAACTCTATGGTTTTGAGCTGGATAGGATTCTCACAGGAATGGAGGACAAACTAATCAAAAAAATGTTTAACTTTTTGTTGGGGATTGAGTTAGAAAAGGAACAAGTAAAGGAATCTATGATAGCTTGGACTAAAAAATGTGGATATTCAATAGACCTAGACAAATGGCAACAGCTATGATAGAGGAATTATAAATTAACAATGTCCACTGCATATAAAGAAAATCAATATAGGGGGACTTCCGGTGGCACCGTAGGTGTTGAATATGGTCTTTTAGACTGCCAGCCCCATGATCATGTTAAGCGCCATTCAGACAGCGTAAATCAGCTGTCTGATGGCTTGGAAACCTCTCCCTAGGGAGAAGAGGGAAAGGTGAGCAGTCAGGTGAAAGTGGAGCTCCCCAAAAGCCCCAGGAATAATTCTAGGGGCTTGAAGGGCGAGAGCTCCTTGGAAAACCCAATAGAGCTCCAGATCCGGGATGTTTCTGCTTTCAAGCAGAATAAAACACCACGACCACCTCTGCTACAACATTAAATCTTAATTGGACTTTAAAGCAGCCAGAGCAAAGACAGGAGCGCTGGCAATTGCAAGTAATAAACCTTAACACTATAGCTACATTGTTTCCTGCTGAGACAATTTAAGAAGATTAAAGGAAATGGCGCTTGTGATTTAAGAGGGCATGAAAACAAAAGTGAAGAGGTTCTTGTTAATGTTGTTAGCGCCCTTAGTGCTGTTCAAGGCTGCTGGATTTTAAACCTAAGTTAAGTATTTTAAAAGTGAAAAGGAAAAGGACTATAGAACTGTGTTTATGAAAAGGTTTAAGGAGAATTGGACTTATTGATTTTATTGTTGCAAACCACAAATTTAAAGTAAGATGGCATCTAAGCAAATAAAGCCTGGCGTTTCCAAGAGTGCTGGAGGTTTGCCAGCTCATTCGGCTAACCCAAAAGCTTTAAATTTGGATGCTTTACAAGAATCCTTGAAAGAATTTCTAAAGGAATCTCTAAAAGAAACCTTAGAGTTGCAAACTTCTGTTATTGAGGAAAAATTTAAGGAAATTGCAAAAGAGATATCGGAAGTTAAAGATGTTGTTGAGGCTCGGAATAAGGAAATAAAAGAAGACATCGTGGTAGCATTTCAAGGTTTGGCAAAAAATATGATCCAGCTGGACGAAAGAATGGAGGAAATTAATCAATCTAATTTGAAGTTGGAAAATAAGATGGAAGAGGTTCAGATTAAGGTGGAAAGGGCAGATGATGAAGTGGTTTTGTTACAATACAGATTGATGGAATTTGCACTGAGAGTGAGAGGATTGAAAGAAAACAACCGAGAGAACTTAAAAGAGATTTTTGCAGAGGCCTTTGCACAGAAGATTGGAAAGCAACCAGCAGATTTTGTACTCCAAACTGATAAAATTTATCATGTTAACTCCTGGGTTGCTAGACAGAGACAGTTGCCAAGACATGTTGTGATTTATTTTACAACCAGGAGGATTAGAAATGAAATTTTACAAGCATCTTACAAGAATAAAATCCAAATAACAGGTCAAGAGGTATTAGTGCTGAAAGAAATTCCTCCAAAAATTTTAAGAAATAGGAAGGAGTTTGCTTTTTTGGTGGACGAACTTAGAAATCGACAGATGCAGTTTAGATGGGATGTTCCAGCTGGACTAATAGTGAATTATGCAGGAGAAAGATATCATCTCAACACGGTTTGGAAAGCAAGAGATTTTTACACTAATGTATTAAAGGCTGGAAGTCCACCATCGTCAGAGGCCAGGAGGAGAAGAGAAGTGGAGATTGCAAGAGAGCAGGAAAAGGAAGGAAAGCAGGCACAAGTTCAAGCTGGGGCTGTAGGTTCATTGCAACTTCTGGATACTCCTCAAGCTCCAGAACCACAGGAAAAAACAAAAGGTGCAAAGGATCAAAGATTGACTCGAGCAGCCATGAACCATAAAGAACAAGAAGAAAAGATGCAACTATCTCAAGTGATAATTCAAGACATTACTCAAACAGAAGCTGTGGGGGGGGGCAGGCTGAAAAGGAAGATCCAGGAAGATACTCAGCTGAAGGTCCAAAAGCTTCAGGGTGCCAAGAATGGCAAATAGATTCTTAACTTGGAATGTTAATGCTTAAACTCACCACAAAAGAGAAAGAAGATATTTCATTATTTGAAACAATTCAAAAATGACGTAATTTGCTTGCAGGAAACACTTATTAGAATATTAGATCAAAAATATTTGATAAATTCAAGATTAAGTAAACACTTTGTTGCATCAGCTCCAGAGAAGAATAATGGTATAGTTATATATTTAAAGAAAGAATTAACAGCTAAGCTAATTGAGGCGGATGTTCAAGGAAGATACATTGCAATTGAGCTTCTAATGGAAGGGAAGAAAATACTTTTACTTGGAGTATATGCACCTAATCAACAGCAAGAAAAATTTTATAAACTGTTGCATAATAAAATAATACGGTGGGATTATAAATCATCTATATTAATGGGTGACTGGAATGGAGTATTGGATACTCGAAAAGATAAAAAAAGGCTTATCTCAAAAAATTTCAAGGCATGCAAAATTGCCTGAAGCTTTTTTTGATATGATGGAAGATTTGGAGCTGAGCGACATTTGGCAAGAATGGAATGCTGAAGAAAAAGATTTCACTTTTTTTTCTGATAGACATCAATCCTTTTCCAGGATTGATTTTATACTAATTACTAACGATTATTAACGATTTTTTTTCTAGGGTGAAGTTCAAGAATTTTGACTGATGGGTGGAATTTGATCAGGATAAGGGAGCTAGATCTTGGAGGTTAAATGAAAATTTGTTTAGAAATGAAGAAAATGTAAAAGAATGTAAAAGACAAATGAAAGAATTTTTTGTTATGAATATGCATAAGGGTACATCTATGAAAATGGTTTGGGATGCAAGTAAGGCATACATGAGGGGAATTTTAATACACATGAATAACAAACATAGAATTAGATAGCAGAAGAAGCGGATGGAACTAGAGGAGGAAATGAAAAAAGAAAGAGCAACTACTTATACTTAGCCCAGGAGATAAGGAAGTAAAAGAAACAATAAATATACTACGAGGGCAGTTTAATATGTTGATGGCAGACCAGGTGGCAACTAATCTACAATATGTTAAGCATAATACATTTTGTAATGCTAATAAACCAGGTAGGTGATTAGCATATGCAATAAGGAAAAAACAGAAATTATGTACTATTGGAAAAATAGAGTATAAAGGTAAAGAGGTATATCAACAGAATATGATTAAAAAAGCTTTTTTAGAATTTTATGCAAAGTTATATGCTAGTGATCCAATCCAAGGTATAGATATAGATAGATATTTACCGGAAGAAAATATTTGTGAATTTACACCAGAACAAAGGAAAGGATTGAATCAAACTATAACTTCTGAGGAAATTATTTTAGCAATTAAACAATTAAAAACAGGTAAAGCCCCAGGAACAGATGGACTAACAGCTGTCTATTATAAAAATTTACTGTTTGAAATGGTAGAACCGCTTAAAGATTTATTTAACAAAATTCAATCTGGAGGAGATGTACCTCCTTCATGGAGAATGGCTTTTATTTCATTGATACCAAAGGAGGATCACGATTGTAGTAAACCAGAAAACTATAGGTTGATATCACTTTTGAACACTGATTACAAGATTTTTGCTAAAATATTAGCAAATAGATGAATGTTAGTTATGAGTCAAATGATTTCACAGTGACAAATCAGGATTTATAAGAGGGAGACAAATGAGATATAACATAAGACAAATTGTAAATCTATTGCAATATTTGGAAAGAAACAACCAAGTCCCGGCAGCGCTCTTTTTCCTGGATGCTGAGAAGGAATTTGAGTCCCGGCAGCGCTCTTTTTCCTGGATGCTGAGAAGGCATTTGATAGATTGAACTGGCAATTTTTACTTAAAATAATAGAAAGGATGCAATTTGGGGAATATTTTACACAAGCAATTAGAGCAATATATCAGAAACAAACAGCACAAATAATAGTTAATGGTAGTTTAATAGAAGCTTTTAGAATTGAAAAAGGGACAATGCAGGGATGTCCTTTGTCCCCATTACTGTTTATTTTAACTCTAGAACTTTTACTGAATAAAATATGTGGCTCAAAAAAAATAAAGGGAATTAAAATTAGACACCAAGATTATAGATTAAGAGCATTTGCAGATGACTTGGTTGTTACTTTATCTCAACCAACACAATCGGTTATATACCTGATGGATATAATTAGTCAATATGGGAAGGTATCTGAATTTAAAGTAAATCAACAAAAGACAAAGATAATAACTAAAAATATGACTATACATCAAAAAGAAGAATTATAAAGAGTAAAGGGATTTGAAATAGTAAAAAAGGTTAAATATTTAGGAATATATATTTCAGCTTCAAATGTGAAATTATATAAAAATAATTATGAAGTGTTATGGCAAAAAGTGCAGAAGGAAACGGAGAACTGGAAAAAACTACAATTATCTTTATTGGGAAGAATAGCAGTAATAAAAATGAATGTTTTGCCTAGGTTTTTATTTCTGTTCCAAATGATACCAATACTTAAAAAAGATGCAAATTTGCAGGAATGGCAGAAAGGTATTAACAACTTTATCTGGATGGGTAAAAGACCGAGAATAAAGTTAAAAATAATACAGGATACACGTGAAAGAGGGGGTCTTAAAATGCCTAATCTAAGATTATATTATGAAGCAGCTGCCCTGTCACTAATCAGTGATTGGTTTAACCTAACAGAAGAAAGAACACTAAACATAGAAGGTTATGATTTGTTATATGGATGGCATGCTTATTTATTATATGGTAAGAAAGTGGATAAGGTTTTGTTTTTTGTTTGCAAAATTTTTTTTTATTTTTCCATAATAATTCCCACAATTTGACCAGTGTACAATACAATCACTTATCCAACAATCAGTCCTATACTCAAATTATACTCAATCAGGGCTGCTCGACTGCCACTCCCCCCTTTAATCCTTTCTTCCCTTCTCATCCTTCTTAAACTTCCCCCACCACCTTCTCCTCGCTTTCCTACTTCCCCTCCTCTTTCCCACTTCTCACTACCATCCTTTCTAACCCTCTATCTTCTCCTTCTTCTCCTCCTCCTATCCTTTCTTCTCCCTCCCTTCTTTCCTCCCTACCCACCTACCTACCTACTTTCTTCCTTCTTTACTCCTCTTTCCTTACCCTTTCCCTTCGGGAGTGTTTGCCGAGCAGTCCCGACATTACACCATTCCAACTTGTTTAATTCTACCATTATTCCTGTACAATGGCAACCAATCAATTTATAGTCTTCCCCTTCCCCGCCTCCTTCCCCCCCCCCCCGAGACTTCCCAGAACAGAATACAGGGTATTGTAACTAACAAACATAATCTAAAATATAACATAAAACATATTCCATTTCACACCATCACACTATCAATTCCCTTCTTTCTTAAACTAATGCATAATAATTCCTAACTTCACTCAAAAACTAATTGATATTTTTTAATCTGATACTTATTTTGAATATAATCAATCCACTTCCTCCATTCCAAAATATATTTTTCTTGTGTACAGTCTTTCAAGTAGGCAGAAATTTTGCCATTTCTGCTAAATTTGATACTTTACTAATCCATTCTCCAATTGTAGGTAAGTCTTCTTTCTTCCAATATTGTGCAATCAATAATCTTGCAGCAGTTATTAAATTCAGAATCAGTTTTGTCTCTATAACAGTGCAATCTGAGATTATTCCTAATAAAAGAACTGTGGAACAAACTTGATCTTCTTTTTCAAAATGTTCTGCATAATCCACCATATTTTTAATCCAAAAGGCTTTAACTTTTTGCAAGTCCACCATATATGATAATAGGTAGCATCCTCACAATCACATCTCCAACATTTTGCTTTCACATTTGGATACATACATGACAGTTTTTAGGATCTAAATGCCATCTATAAAACATTTTATAAAATTTTCTCTTAAATTTTGTGCTTGCGTGAATTTAACATTCCTCACCCAAATTTTTTCCCATGTTTCTAACATTATAGGTTGTTGAAAATTTTGTGCCCATTTTACCATACAATCTTTAACCAACTCCATTTCTGAATCAATTTCAACCAATACATTATATAATCTCTTTATATGCTGTTGACCTTGATCTTTTATTTGTTTTACCAGATTATCATCACTTTGCCTTATACCAATTTTCTGATCTATTTTCCATCTAGATTGCAATTGTCCATACTGGAACCATGTATAATTTCTTCCTTCATCCTCAATTTCTCCCTAGATTTTAACTGTAATTCCTTTTTCCATAGTCAAAAGCTCTTTGTAAGTGATAACTTCCATTTTTTGTAATATATTTATATTCTCTATCATATGTCTGGGGATGGTCCATATTGGTATCTTTCCATCTAACTTATATTGATATTTTTTCCAAATCCTCAACAACGCACTTCTGACCATATTATTCTTAAATGTCTTATCAATTTTCTTGTCATATATTACATATGCGTGCCATCCATATAACAAACCATAACCTTCTATATTCAAAATCCTTTCCTCTGTTAAATTAATCCAATCAGAAATTAAAGTTAAAACAACTGCATCATAGTACAATTTCAAGTTAGGCATTTTTAAACCCTCTTTCCTAACGTCTTGCATTATTTTTAACTTTATCCTCGGTTTTTTACCCTTCCATACAAATTTATTAATCCCTTTTTGCCATTCTTGTAAATTTGCATCTTTCTTCAAAATTGGAATCATTTGAAACAAAAATAAAAATCTAGGCAAAACATTCATTTTTATAGCTGCCACTCTTCCCAACAATGATAATTGTAACTTCTTCCATTTCTCCATTTCTTTAATTACTTTTCCCCACAATACCTCATAATTGTTTTTATATAATTTTACATTCGATGCTGTAATGTATACTCCTAAGTATTTAACCTTTTTAACTACTTCATATCCAGTTATTTTTTCTAATTCTTCCCTCTGATGTGTATTCATATTTTTAATTATCATTTTTGTCTTCTGTTGATTCACTTTAAACCCAGATACCTTACTATACTGATCAATTGTCTCCATCAAATATACAGCTGAGTGTATTGGTTGAGATAAAGAAACAACAAAATCATCTGCACACGCCCTTAATTTATAATCTTGATTTTTAATTCTAATTCCTTTTATTCGATCTAAACCACGTATCTTACTCAATAATATTTCCAAAGTTAGAATGAATAATAATGGTGACAAGGGACATCCTTGTCTAGTCCCTTTCTCAATCTTGAAAGATTCTGTTAATCCACCATTTACTATTATTTGAGCTGTTTGCTTTTGATATATAGCCTTAATTGCTTGAATAAAATAATCCCCAAATTGCATTTTTTCTATTACTTTAAACAAAAACTGCCAATCCAATCTATCAAAAGCTTTTTCGGCATCCAAAAAGAGGAATGCTGCTGAAACCTGGCTGTTTCCTTCCAAATATTCAAGTAAATTTACAATTTGTCTCATATTATATCTCATCTGTCTCCCCTTAATAAATCCTGATTGGTCATTATGAATTAATTGATTCATCAGTGGCATCAATCTATTCGCTAGTATCTTAGCAAATATCTTATAATCAGTATTTAAAAGCGATATTGGCCTATAATTCTCTGGTTTAACACCATCTCGATCTTCTTTAGGTATTAATGAGATAAAAGCTGTCCTCCATGAAGGAGGCACTTTGAAGTCAAATCCAAAACTTAAAAAAAAAATAATAACAGGGAATTGATTGATTACTTGCTTTTATAATTAGAGCTCTCCTGTTTCTGTTCAGTCCGGTATTATCTTCTTTAAGTTAAAATTGGTCCCGGAAGTTGGTCGCGGCAATTAGGTCTGTCGGAGCAGGAAAAAAGCCTCAGATCTGGAGCACTTTGAAGTTCTGAGGGGGCTTAACCCTTCGAGCCCCCTGGTATCTTCCAGGAGCTCTAGGGAAGCTCTACCTCTGCTTCTTTTTGCTCACCACCGCTTCTTCTCCCGAAGAGGGGGATTTCCGAACTGCTGGACAGCTGATTGTCACTGTCTTAGCAGTCCAACATGATCCAGAGGTTGGTGACCAGAAAGATCACCTCCATTGCCAACGGAGCCAACCAGGAAGTCAGTGGATAAGGTTTTTAAAAGCCATATACTTAGAAGTGCTTTATTGTGGGTTTGGAAAAAGTATCAATATAAGTTAAATTATAAAATACCTATATGGGCAATCCCCAGACATGAGATAGAGAACATAAATATAGAACAAAAACAAGAGGTGGTTACCTAGAAGAGCTTCTTTTTATGGAAAAGGGTAAATTACAACTGAAGCCTTTAAATATAATGAAAGAAGAAAGGATAATTCATACTTGGTTTCAGTATGGACAGCTGCAAGCTAGATGGAGAGAAGACCAGAAAATTGGTATCATGCAAAATGAGGAAAATTTGGTAAAACAAATTAGAGATCAAAGTCAATCACATATTAAAAGGTTATATAATGCGTTGATAGAAATAGACTCAGAAACAGAATTAGTTAAGGATTGTATGGTAAAATGGGCACAAAATATTCAGCAACCTATAATGATGGAAACATGGGAAAAAATTTGGGTTAGGAATGTTAAATTTACACAAGCGCAAAATTTAAGAGAAATTTTTTACAAAATGTTTTATAGATGGCCTTTAGATCCTAAAAAACTGGCCTGTATGTATCCGAATTTGCAAGCTAAATGTTGGAGATGTGATTGTGATGATGCTACTTATTATCATATATGGTGGACTTGTAAAAAAATCAAAGCATTTTGGATAAAAATTTGGTGGGTTATGCAAAATATTTTGAAAAAGAAGATAAAGTTTACTCCGCAGTTGTTTTTATTGGGTATAATTACGGACTGCACGGCAATAGAGACTAAATTGATCTTAAATTTTATATCAGCAGCTACACTATTGGTAGCGCAATATTGGAAGAAGGAATATTTGCCTACCATGGAAGAGTGGATATTAAAAGTAGCGAATTTAGCGGAGATGGCAAAAATCTTAGCATATCTGAAAGACTATTCACAAGAAAGATATATACTGGAATGGAGAAGATGGATTGATTATATTCAAAACAAATATCAGACCAAGAAGTACCAAATAGCTTATGAATCAATAGAAAGTAAAAATTGTATTTGTATATTTTTCTTTATGTAAAAGGGGAGTTAAGGCTCTAGGGGAGGGATGGGAGTTTATGGATAGTCAGCGTATTCTAGCTTATGATTGTTAGATGTTATACCCTGTATTTTGCTCTGGGAAGTCTGGGGTGGGGGTGGGGAGATTGGGGGGAGGGGGGTGGAGGGAGGGAGGGAGAGGGGAGGCATTTGTGGAAATTTTCTGTAAAACTTTTTAATAAAAAAAAAAGAAAATCAATATAAAATGTTTTATAGATGGCATATGCCACCTGAGAAACTGGCAAAAATATTTAAAGATAAATCAGCTAAATGTTAGAAATGAATCAGTTACTGGGAACTTATTATCATATGTGGTGGACATGTTCAGAAGCCAAAAACTATTGGGAGAAAACAAAGGGTTGGTTAGAAGAAATGATCCAGCAACATATTGATTCAAAACCGGAGTTGTTTTTATTGAGGATCCTACCAGAGAAAATTAGTAAAGAAAATATTTATTTGATTATACATGTAATTACAGCAGCAAGAATTGTGTTTGTGCAAAATTGGAAAGCAGAGAAAATACCTCTGGAAGGAGAAATTATTAAAAAAATCTTAGACTGTGCAGAAATGAACAATTAACAGATTAACAGATTAAAGAAAGAGAGGATTAAGAATATTTTAAGATATGGGATAAATTTTATCATTGGTTAGAAGAAAGGTATAGATGAGCAATGGATAATTATGTAAGAAAATGATAATAATGTATCTGTGGACAAATGGTAATAGTTTAAATTGGAGTGAAGAAAGAAGAAACAACAAAAGATGGAGCCAGGAAGAAAACACCGAGACATCACACAGAAGGAATTACTGATGTTTTAAATGTATGTTTGTCAATAAAAAAAAATAAAAAAATAAAAAAAT
Organism: Ahaetulla prasina; assembly: GCF_028640845.1. NCBI lineage: Eukaryota > Metazoa > Chordata > Lepidosauria > Squamata > Colubridae > Ahaetulla > Ahaetulla prasina. The sequence goes on from NC_080543.1 coordinate 70,571,098, forward strand.
ATCTTCAGCATTGTTGGATCCATCTGCGAGGGCTGTGGTGCAGGATCTGGTGCAGCAGAGGATCGTTTAAAGTCTTCTGGAGGTTGAATAAGATTCAGAATGTCCTCAGAGTTTTTCAGGTCAACCTTAGAAATCTGCAACACTAAGTTGTACAATTACAATTTATCTCGTCGTTCTCACTTAGATCCACTCTCTGAAGAATGATCCTCATGTCATCATTCAATGGGGTAACAGCAGTAGTGATCATTGTAGGGACCCGGCCTTGTATCATGACCTCACCTAATGTCATGATACCAAATATATTTTCTCGGCATGCTCCGTGTTTACCTGACTAATAGATTAGTCAGCAATGGTATAGCTGCACCTAGTAATGGACCGATAAAGCCTCCTGACTGAAGAATAACCTATTTCTTCTTTTTCAGGGAGAGCTTTCTATTGCTCAGCTTTTTAATACAGTCATTCTTTTTTTAAAAAATTTCCATATTGTGAAAGCTTCAGAGGTAGGTTACCTTTTAAAGTGTTCAGAGCTATTTCAGCTATTGCCCCCACCAAGTCATTAATAGCATTGCATAAGATGGCCTTTCTCTGTTTTGGTCCAGCCTTTACTAAGATTTTTTAAAAACCCCAATTTCTGCACACCCCCTCAGACATCCTGGATGAACTGAGCCCCTACTCAATAAAGCATTTATTTTTTACCCTTCTTTTTTATAGTGTAAGAGGCCTCTTCTCAGCCTAAAGGTTTCTGGAGTAGTGGCTACTAGCTCTAGCTATGGGGTTTGCTAGTAGCATCTTGGAATCCTTCTAAAAAGTACCAAGTGTTAGTCAGATATATTTGTCGTGCCAGTGTAACTACTTGCATCTGGTCATGGGGACATCAGAATAACACCAAATATTTTGCATTTAGAGTTATTGTTCTCATTTTCTTACCTTGAAAAAAGAGGTTTTGAAGTATGAAAATAATGCTAAAGTTTTTGTGATGAACATACTGTGTAAAAGCTTTCTCTATTTGCTCTCTGTCACCGGCAGAGGCCATGAGATCATCTACCACTGCTAAATTGGTTTGATTCGGAGAAAACAAAATGTTAGACCCTTCACCTTTAACACAGTTGTGCCATTTGACAAAGCATACCCATAGGTTTTGAGACCCACTGCCATAAACTCAGTGACTGAAGTATTTGGAGGAATCTCACTTGTCAGCTATCCTAAATAATCACCTAATGCCAGGGACCACACTCCCTCTCTGCTAATAAAAATGACAGAATTAGTACTCTGTCACGATACTAATAATCCAACAACTTGTTTAATTCTAACCGTCCATAAGTGGTTGTAAAACTGTACATGTTGACTTTGTAGGCTGATTTTTAGCTGCTTTCCATGTTACAACAGCTGCTTCATCATCCACAAATTCGCAGAACACTTTGTAATAGGGCACAAAAAAGATACTTAAATAATTCCTCAGGCTCTGTCACCATAGATGTAGTCAGCGGATTGGTGCCCTGGGCAAATTTACCCCACAAAGAGTTTAAAAACAGCTTATCAATCTGCCTTTTAGTAGGATTGACTTCAATTTGTTCCCAGCGTAAGCAGACCCCTTCCTTCTTTTCATAAACACAAACATACTGCTCTTTATCTTCTTCCGGTTTTGCACCAATAGGGATAACCACTGGCCTCCTTTTCTTGTCAGAGATGCATGTTAATATAACTGGAAAACAAGGTGTTTGTCTTCCTTTTAAAATGCCAAACTTCATAGATCTCTGCAATTGTGTAGCTTTTCTCCACAGCAAAATTCGGTTCTACAGTGCACCATGTGCTAGTTAGGACTCTTTCTTCATCATTGTGGAGACACTCCATGACTTGCTTTTCTTTTCTTTTTTTTTTCTTTTCTTTTTGTAAATTTTTTTTATTTTTAACAAACATACATAAAATCATCATCAATCCAAATACATTGTGTCGGTGGGTTGATCCCCAATCTTGTGTGCCCATATACATTCCAATTAATTTATCTAAACTTGCATTTTATCAATCTGATATGTATCTCAACTATAATCAAATAATTTCTAATTAATTATAACATTTCAATTTCTCCCTTGAAGTCGACTTTCCAAATTAATATTATACATCTTCAAATCCATTCCCTAAAAACAATTATATAATTTGAACATTTCCCTATATTCTAACTTTTCTTAATTACCTTTAACATAATTCCCCTTCTAACCATTGATAAAAGAGATCCCATATCTTATAGAATTGTTTATACTCTGGTTCTCTAATTTCTAAAGTCAATTTACTCATTTCTGTGCACTCCATCATTTTCCTAATAATTTCATCTTGCAATGTTAATTTTTCATTTGTCATCTATAGAACATCTTATACAAATTCTCTTTGTATGTGGTAGACATTGTCATCTTATAATTTTGAGTCCAAAGTTTTTGCCATACCTCTAAATCAATCCCATGTCCAAAATTTTCCCCCCAAGCAATCATCGTCTCTTTAACTTGTTCTTCTTCTAATTTAAATTCTAGTAGGTATCGGTATAATTTCCTAATTAGGTTGTCATCAGTACCTGTCAAAATTTTATCTAAATTAGTCATATTATTGTAGAATCCCTCTGTTTTTGAATCTTTGTCATATATTTGCAACTAGGAAAACCAATTCATTTTTATACCTTGTGTTTCTAATTCTTGTATTGTTTTTAATTCACCCTTTTCATTCAACAGTTCACAATATCTCACAACTTGTTCTTTCCTAAATATTATTGAATATGAAAAAGCCTCAATAGTTGATACCCAAACTGGAATTTTTAAATATTGGCTTTTTTTAATCTTTTCCCAGTTTGACAATAATGCCTCTCTTATAAAGTGTCTTCTAAAATAGCCCTGTGTTTTAGCTTCCCCATACCATAAAAAAGCATGCCATCCCAACAACAAATCATGTCCTTCCAAAATCAATATTCTATTATTTATTAAAGTTATCCATTCCTTGATCCACATTAAACTAGCGCTTGGTAATATAATTCCCAATTAGGCAATCCAAAACCTCCTCTTATTCCTGCATCTTGGAGCAGTTTAAGTTTTATCCTTGCTTTTTTACCTTGCCATATATATTTCAACATTATTTTATTCAAGTCTTCAAAGTATCCTTTCCCCAATTTAATTGGAATTGTTTGAAATAAATATAAAATTCTAGGCAATGTATTCATCTTAATAGTTGATATTCTTCCAATCAATGATAATTGTAAATTATCCCATTTTGCCAAGTCTAACACAATCTGCTGTTTACGTTTAAAATAATTATTTTCTTTCAGCGTACTACATCTTGCTGTCAGGCAGATACCCAAATACAGTACTTGACCTTATTAGTAATCTGCATCTCTGATCTTTCCATCAATTCAACTTTGTGTTTTATTAACATGTTTTTTTGTTAGAATCTTTGTTTTATCTTTATTTATTTTCAAATCTGCTACTTTCCCATATTCTACTATCTTGTCAATCAATATATTTATGGATTTTAATGGGTCTTCAATAATGAAGACCAAATCATCTGCAAATGCTTGTAACTTATATTCTTCCTTTTGAATTTTCATACTCTTTATTCCTTCTTCCTCTCTAATATTTCTATTTAGTAGTTCCAGTGTTAATACAAACAGCAGAGGTGATAGCGGGCAACCTTGCCTTGTACCCTTTTTTATTTGTATCCACAAATAAAATCACAAATGTTGATGCATTGGAGTTGATCCAATGCATCAACTCTCCATTCATCATTATTTTGGCTGTTTGTTTATGAAAGATAGCTTCTATAGTCTTAATAAACTTTTTACCAAAACCCATCTGTTCCAACTGTAGTGTCATAAAACGCCAATTCACGTTGTCAAAAGCTTTCTGTGCATCAAGAAAAATCAAAACCATCTGTTTTTCAGGATGAGCTTCATAATATTCTAAAGTGTCCAAGATTATTCTCATATTATCTTTAATATGTCTTTTTGACAAAAAGCCATTCTGGTCAGAATGTATAAAATCATTTAAATATCTTTTAAGTCTTTCTGCCAATATTGAAGCAAAAATTTTGTAATCCAAGTTTAATAAAGATATAGGTCTGTAATTCTTAATTTGTTGTAAATCAGTGTCCTCTTTTGGGATAAGTGTAATATATGCCTCTGTCCATGTCTCTGGTATTTGCCTGTTTAACATTACTTCATTCATAACTTCTAGTAATGGGAGACTCAATGATTCCTGAAATGTTTTATAATATTCTGCTGGTAACCCATCCAGGCCCGGTGCTTTCCCATTTTTTTGGTTTTTAAGTGCTTCAATCAATTCCATCATTGTTATATTTCCTTCCAACATCATTTCCATGTCTCTGGAAATATGGGGTAAATTTGCTTTCTGTAAATATTGTTTCACATTTTCCTTGTGTATATTCTCCTGGTCATATAGTTTCGTATAATAATCTTATATGATTCTTCTCTTCTCTGTATTTATGTATTGAACCTGGCCTTGATCATCCGTTAATCCTATTATTTGTCGGGACTCTTTCTCTTTCTTCAGCTTATATGCTAGCCATCTACCTAGTTTATTAGCATTTTCAAAATAATTTTGTTTCACCCCTCTAATTTTTTGTGCTAGATCTTCTTTTTCAATTAAGGCCATTTTATGTTTAATTAATTCCATTTTCATTTTGACATCTCTTTCCTCTGGAAATTTCTGGAAATTTTTCTCTAACTTCTTATGGCTATTTTCTAGCTATTTATAAACTTGTCTTTTCTTAGCATTTTTCTTCCTTGCATAGTCTATAAACAGGCCTCTGGTGTATGCTTTCATTGTATCCTACCGGGTTTGTAATGATGTATCTTCCTTTTTGTTTGCCTTAAAAAAAAAGGTCAGGTCCTCCTCTATTTTCTGTACAAGTCTTTATCTTTTAATAATGTAGCATTTAAAGTCCATCTACTTCTTCTCCTTTGTCCTTTCCATTTCATTGTTATAGGATTATGGTCCGCCCAAGTATTAGGTTCTATTTCAATTTCTTCTGCATTAAGTATCAACTGCGTTGTCATCCATATCATGTCTATTCTGGACCATGGTAAATGCCTATTTGAATAGAAAGTATATTGATTTGGATGTCTTTCTCTCCATACATCCTTTAAATTCATTTCCTCTACCATTTTAAAAATGATCTTGGAAGGATCTTTCTATTTTGTTTTATCATTTTTTGAGTTTTGTAATCTAATTTTCCGTCAATTATGCCATTTAGATCTCCCATCAAACAGATATGTTCATAGTCCAAATCAGTAATTTTCAGGTGCAGTTTCCTATAGAAATCATCTTGATTGTTATTTGGAGCATATATTACTATTATGAGTATTTTCATATTATTATTTGAATAATAAAAACCAGGTCATCAGCAAAGGCTTGGAGTTTATATTCTTCCTTATGAATTCTCAAACCTTTTAACTCCCTTTCCATTCTAATATTTCTATTTAATACTTCCAGGGTCAACACGAACAGCAGTGGTGACAAAGGGCAACCTTGTCTTGTACCTTTTTCAATTTGAATAGCTTCAGACAATTCTCCATTTATCATAATCTTGGCTGGTTGTTTATGGTATATAGTTTATTATTGCTTTAATAAACGTTTCACCAAACCCCATTTGCTTCAATTGTAGGAAAATAAAATGCCAATTAACATTGTCAAAAGCTTTTTGTGCATCCAAGAAAATCAAAGCCATCTGTTTTTCGGGATGGGCCTCATAATCCAAAATTATTCTCATATTGTTTTTAATGTGTCTTTTGGGCAGAAATCCATTTTGATCAAAATGTATAAACTCATTCAAGTATCGTTTCAATCATTCTGCTAATACTAAAGCAAAAATTTTATAGTCCAAACTTAACAGGGATATACTGTAGTTGTATAATTTTTTACTTGTTTTAAATTAGAGTCCTCTTTAGGGATAAGAGTAATATAGGCCTCTGTCCAGGTCTCAGGTATTTTCCCCTTTTGCATCACTTCATTCATAACCTCTAATAATGGAAGGCCCAGTTATTCTTGAAAGGTCGGATAGTATTCAACTGGAAGTCCATTTGGACCAGGTGCTTTACCACTTTTTTGTTTTTTGAAGGCTTGTGTTAATTCCATCATTGTTATGTTTCCCTCCAACATCATTTTCATATCTTCAGGAATCTGGGGTAGGTTTGCTTTATACAAATAGTGTTTCACATTTTCCTCATCAATTTCCTCTTTTCCATATAAATGCATGTAAAAGTTCTGAACCACTTTTTTGTTCTCATCATTCATAAATTGAATCTGGCCTTTTTTTGTATTCTAATTGTACTATTCTATGATTTTCTTTCTCCTTTTTGAGTTTATAGGCTAGCCATCTACCTAGTTTATTAGCATTTTCAAAGTAGTTCTGTTTTGCCCCTTTGATTTTTTGTGCTAACTCTTCCTTTTCAATCAGAGCCATTATATGTTTAATTAAATCCATTTTCATTTTAATATCTTTTCTCTCTGGGAATCTTTGTAATTCTTGTTCCCATTTCCTGTAATCATTTTCTAATATTCTAAAAGTTTGTTTTTTCTTACAGTTCCTTTTCCCTACGTAGTCTATCATCAAACCTCTTACATAAGCTTTCATTGTATCCCAACGGTTTTGAATTGAGGTATCTTCCTTTTTATTTTCTTTAAAGAAAAAGGTCAATTCCTTCTCTATTTTTTGTACAAGTTCTTTATCTTTTGAAATCATAGTATTTAAAGTCCATCTAGATCTTTTCCTTTGGCCTTTCCATATCAACCCGTACGCTCTCACAGAGAGGGACTTCTCAGGGTGCCATCCGCCAAGCAATGCCGGCTGGCGGCCCCCAGGGGAAGGTCCTTCTCTGTGGGGGCTCCCACACTCTGGAACGAACTTCCCCCAGGTTTACGCCAAATACCTGACCTTCGGACCTTCCACCGCGAACTGAAGACACATCTTCTTATGCGCGCGGGGCTGGCTTAAATTTTATCGATTTTTAAATTTCTATTATTAATTTTAAGGGTTTTTAGTTTTATATATTTTAAAGTTTTTTAGGCCAATTATAAAATAAGTTTTTTAATTTGTATTTTAAATTGTATATTGTATTCTCTGTTTTTACTTTGGCTGTACACCGCCCTGAGTCCTTCGGGAGAAGGGCGGTATAAAAATCGAATAAATAATAAATAATAATAATAATACTCCAATTCAACAATCTTCATGTACAGTTTTTTATAGAACTCTTCTTGGTTTTTATTAGGAGCATATATTGCTATTAAAAGTATTTCTGCATTATCATCTATTATTTCCAACATCAAAATTCTTCCATTCTCATCTGTGTATACTAAATTTGCCCTAAATGTCTCTTTTATATATATGGCTATACCTCTTTTCTTGCATTGTGGTAATGAGGTGAATACTTTCCCTAATTTAGGTTGTATTAATAATTGTTCGTGCTGTTTTTTAATATGTACTTCCTGCAAACATATTATATCCAATTTCAATTTTTCTAATTTGTAAAATGTTTTCCTCTTCTTAATAGACAAATTTAATCCATTTATATTTACTGATATCCATTTTCTCTCTTCCATTTCTATACTTTATAGTTAGGGTTTATCGCTCTCGTAAATCTAGGTTCTCGACATGGCTTAACTTCAACTTCACCACCCACAGCACCTCCTTCTTTCGTGAGCAAAGCTAATAATTTTGACTCCTGTAATTCAGTCAATGAAACTTCAGCACTTGTATCTCCTCTCTCTTTAAAAAATTCTGTGTAAAAATTCTTGGCTTTATCTATTGTGTTTATTCTGTATCTTTGCTGTTGCCATGTGAATAGTAGGCCCTCTGGCGCCAACCATCTGTAATTGACGCCTTTCTGCAGTAATATCTTAGACAGAAATTGATATTCTCTTCTTAATTCTCTTACCCTTCTTGGGACTTGTTTCAATACAATAATTTCTTTGCCTTTATATTTCAGTGTTTTGGGACTGAAAACTTCTAAACCCTGTTAAACTGTTTGCTTCATTAAAACCCACCCCCATCCCTTTGGTTTAATTTCTGTTTTCTTGTATTTAACGTTGCTTCCTAAAGGAAAAGGAAAAATTACAATAACATACCTGGCCACAAGAAATTTAGTTTTTACAAGCCATCCATACAAAACATGCCATCACAAATTATGTAGTGATACACCACTACAACTATTAGCTGACTGAATTTGAATATTTAAATATAATCTTTAAAATAACCCATTTTCTACGTCCATTTATTTATTTATTTATTTTGTCACACAGTATATATAAGCACAAGCATGAAATAACTATACAATATAGAAGCATATATATAAGTATGAGTATATAATAACTATATTAATTGCATATAACGAAAGGAAACAATAGGACAGGAATGGTAGGCATGCTTGTGCTCTTATGCATGCCCCTTACAGACCTCTTAGGAATGGGGTAAGGTCAATAGTAGACAGTTTTTGGTTGAAGCTTTGGGGATTTTGGGAAGAGACCACAGAGTCAGGTAGTGTATTCCAAGCATTAACAGCTCTGTTACTGAAGTCATATTTTCTGCAATCAAGATTGGAGCAGTTAACATTAAGCTTAAATCTATTGTGTGCTCGTGTATTGTTGCAATTGAAGCTGAAGTAGTCTTCAAAAGGAAGGACATTGTAATAGATGATTCTATGAGTTAAACTCAGGTCATGTCGAAGGCGGCATAGTTCTAAATTTTCTAAACCCAGGATTTCAAGTCTGGTGGCATAAAGTATTTTGTTGTATTCAGAGGAGTGGAGAACTCTTCTTGTAAAATATTTCTCGACATGTTCAATTGTATTGATGTCAGAAATGTGGTATGGGTTCCAGACAGTCGAGCTGTATTCAAGAATTGGTCTAGCAAATGTTTCATATGCTCTGGTTAGTAGTGTAGTGTTTTTGGAGAAGAAGCTATGCAAGATTAGGTTTACAACTCTTAAAGCCTTTTTTGCGATGTAGTTGCAGTGGGCTTTGGCACTTATATCATTTGATATGAAAACTCCAAGATCTTTAATGGGGTGCGGTCATCTACAAGGTAATGTCCATCAAGCTTGTACTTAGTGTTTGGATTCTTTTTTCCAATATGTAAGACTGAGCACTTGCTGGAAAATGTCTACTGTGTCTACTATTATGTCTACTATGGCTTTGATGTTATAAATAGTGTTTTCCAGAAGGAACATAGTATAACACAGAAGAAATTCTCTCTTTCTGCTGTAATCAACATTCACTCCAAAAACATTTTTCTTTATTACAGAGCAGAGATTTTAGACAAAGCACTGTCCCACTGGGTGCAAATGCACACCCATCACATGAGAGAAGATCTACCCAGTCCAGTGTTCTAACTTCTCATCATTCACAGGATAATTTCTATAGTTCATTTAGATAAATGATATGTTAAAAACATGCTGTTGTCATCTTTTCAAGTTTCATTTTTTTGTATGCATGATTACATAAACATAATTTAATCAGTACTAGCCAGAGGGATAGGCACAGGTATCCAGAGAATGTAAACACTTCAAGCACAATGCTGAGATCATCTCTGAAGAGTAATGAGCTGAGGTATGCTTTTGTGCCCTGCTCTGTAGATTGCTTATCTAGTAGAAATAGGAAGAGTGGAGGATATATTTTAGGTATCCATTTGTTGCTGATACTTTACATTTCAAGCCTTTGGTGGCATATTTTGGTGACAATTTTCTTTTGTCCCTTCCTGCTTTCTTGCCCTCCTTCCTTTTCTCTCTCATTCCTTTACCTCCTTTTTTATGCTTTTATGCCTAAAAAAAAGAAAGAAAAGAAAAAAGGAATATTTTTCTCTTTTTAAAAAAAAATATTTCTTATTCCAAACATCCACAAAGGAGCAGACATTCCCTTTTGTGAATGTTATTGTAAATTTTCAAAATAAATTCAAATGCTTTAAAAGCATTTTGAAATAAGGTATCAGGCTTCTTTTGGATAGTGACTTGTAAATGTTGTATGATACTATGTCATTCTCCATGCATCTATATTAATTTTAATTAATGATTAGGGGAATGGAGCAGTGATGGGTTCCTACCGGTTCACACTGGTTTGGGCGATCTGGTAGCGATAATTTGCTGTCGCTCACTGAACTGTTAAACGAACTTCCCCCTGGATTACGTCAATTGCCTGATCTTCGGACCTTTCGCCGTGAGCTGAAAACGCATTTATTTATTCAAGTGGGACTGGCTTAATATTTTTAAATTTTTTAACCGGGGTTTTATTAATTTAGGGTTTGTAATTTTAAATTTTAAATCTTTTAATTGGCCATTTTTCTAATATGCTCGGTTTTAAACTGTTGTTTTAATTATATATTTTTTATGTTTTTTATCTTTTGGCTGTACACCGCCCTGAGTCCCTTGGGAGAAGGGCGGTATAAAAATTTAATAAATAAATAAATAAAAATAAATAAATAAATAAAAGATGACCGGCTGGCCAAGCTCCCAAACCGGTCGCCCAGTCGCCGCTTGCTCGCCCGGCTAGCCCTGCCCAGTCACTCCTTACCTCCTGGGTGGCAGAGCACACTGTGTAGCACTTTTGCATGCACACAGACTGCTTGTGGCTTCCCTGCCTAACCCATGCGGTGCCTGCCCTGCGCCCTAAATGAGCTGCTTCCTCCTACCTACAGGTAAGCAAGCAAGTCGCACTAGCCCCCCCATCCTCGTTGCTTGCCGCGCCTCCCCCCACTGGGCTTGTGTAGCTGGCTATGCTGCCACGGCCGAGCCTGGCTCCATTCCAGGCTGCGCTGCCTGTGGCCTAGTTTGCCGCGCCTTCCCCCCACACGTTCCCCCCGCGGACCTACGGGACCGTCTACTGCCAACGTCTATCTCCCAACGACCGGTGCGCTCTCACAGAGAGGGGCCCCTTAGGGTGCCATCAGCCAAGCAATGTCGGCTGGTGGCCCCCAGGGGGAGGGCCTTCTCTGTGGGGGCTCCTACCCTATGGAACAAGCTTCCCCCTGGACTCCGACAAATACCTGACCTTAGGACCTTCCGCCGCGAACTTAAAACCTACTTATTTCGTCTTGCTGGACTCGCTTAAATTTTAAATTATCAATTTGATTTTATGGGTTTTAAATTTTTTGTAAATTTTAGAGGGTAATATTTTATCTATAAGTAGCCATATCAAATAGGTTTTTTAAGGGTTGTTTTTAGTTTTGTATTGTTGTTTTCTTTCTGTATTTTATTCTTGGCTGTACACCGCCCTGAGTCCTTTGGGAGAAGGGCGGTCTATAAATAAAAATATTCTATTCTATTCTATTCTATTCTGCAGGGCTCGCGACATACCTTCTTCCTCCCATGGCTGGTGGTAGAAGGGAAGGCAAGTCAGCACCCACGAGGCTCCTCAGTCTCAGCTATGTGTTTTCATGCAATAGCTTTTCATTCCAAGCAGCCCGAGCTTGAAAACGCATGGCTGGGGCCAAGGAGCGATTCCTCGTGGGCGCTGAAAGTACCAGCCTTCAACCTGGCTGTTTCTCTGTGCCAAGCTTTCCAGATGGGTCCCAAAGCACAGTGCTGCAAAAAACTCTCTCTTTCTCCCAGCAAAAGAGCAGGGGAGAGAAAACAAGTTGCCGGAGAACACGTGGAGGGCTCCATCATGTGCTCTCCAGGTCAGCAGCTGCTGCCTTTGTCCCCTGCTGCTTCTTTTTTTTTTTATTGAAAGAGTTTTAAAAAACAAAAACATTTTCCCCCCTTTTTTCCCCCCTCCCTCCCAAAAAACCCCCCTCCCCCCTCCCTCCCCCCACCCCGGCTTCCCGGGTCAATCACAAGGTATTGTTGTACATAAACCAAACATAGAATAAAATTTTCCCTTCCAATCCAAGTAACCACATCCAAAGCTTTTCATCTCCCGACCCCCTCCCCATTACATAAAATAACTTTCTAATTATTCAAAGGCAATCTGATATTTCTTAATCTGATATCTATTTTGTAGATAATCAATCCATTTTTTCCATTCAATTAAATATCTTTCCTGCGTATTGTCTTTTAAAAAAGCTGAGATTTTAGCCATCTCAGCCAAATTAATAACTTTCAGTATCCATTCTTCTATTGTAGGTATTTCTTCTTTCTTCCAGTATTGTCCAATCAACAGTCTTGCTGCTGTTGTCCCCTGCTGCTTCTTGTCTGGGAGAGAAAGTCTTTCAGAGCACTGCACTTTAGTCAGACTCCTTTAAGTCCCATCCAGAAAGCCTGAGCTTTCCCAGGGCCCTGAGGGCCACCCCCCCGCCTGCCGCCGCCTGAAACTGTTGCACACACACACACACACACACACACACACACACGGACGTCTCCCTTGAGAGGCTTCAGAGACTGAGTCGGGGTTTTTCCCCCTATTTTCCCCCTCCTGCCGCTGCCTCGAGGGCTTTGCAATGCAGAAGCCTTTTCCTCCACAGGACTGGGGAGTGGAAAGAGAAAGCATCCCTGAGCGAACATGGCATTTCGGCGAGGTTTTGCTGGACCTCTGCAGGGTAAGGGCAGCAGCAGCAGCAGCCAAGGCAACAAGCACTGTTTGTTGTTCCTTGCCACATTGTAAAAAGCAACCCAGGCCCCAAAGAGGTAGCAGTCTGACAAAAATAAGAGTCATACCCAGCATCCAGCACCAGAGATGGTCACTTCAGCATCTGTCAGAGACTGGAGGCTTTTTATTTTCCTTTGCTCCATGTTCCTCCTTCATGCAAAAAAAAAAAGCCCAATCTGATCTGGAGCCGAATGTCATTAGAAGCAATGCTGTTTGCCTGGAGCATTTCATTTAAGTCTTTAACTAGGCGATGAATTGAACCTCCTCCCGTAAAACAAATGCAACGTGGGTTGTTTGTTTGTTTTAGCAATGTGGATTGTTCCCCTAGTGCCCTAAAATTTTAAGATTTGTGAACTTCAACTCCCAGATTTACTCAGCCAGCTTTGCTTTGCTGGGAGTTGAAGTCCACAAGTCTAAAAGTTGCCAAGGTTGGAGACCTCTGCCCAAGACCACTTTAGGAGCAAAGTGGTGAGTTTTGCTGGTGTTTCAGGAGGAAGGGAAGGGAGGGAGAGAGAGAGAGAGAAAAGAGAGAGAGAGAGAGAGAAAGAAAGAAAGAAAGAAAGAAAGGAAGGAAGAAGGAAGGAAGGAAGGAAGGAAGGAAGGAAGGAAGGAAGGAAGGAAGGAAGGAAGGAAGGAAGGAAGTGGGGGGGGGGGGAGAGAGAGAGAGATAAAGAAGAGGAAGGAAGGACCACAAACCCTGGCACTAGACATGGCTTCAGAAGATGCTTCTGAAACAGGGCAGCAATCTAGGGCTGGAAGGGACCTTGGAAGCCATCTAGTCCAACCCCCTGCTCCAGCAGGAAACCTTATATTGTCTGGATTGTTTTGGTGCTTCTAACAGGGAGGAAAATTGCCAGAAAGGAAAAGGAGTTTACTAGGACAAAGCTGCCATGCAGAGGAAGGCAGAGATAGTCCTTGACTTATGACCACAACTGAGCCCAAAATTTTGGTTGCTAAGCAAGAGCGTTGTTAAGTGAGTTTCACAACATTTTACTCAATCCATGATCTCTCCTGGCTATAACAGTCATGTGCAAGCTAGGGAAGAATATCTGAAGGTGTGTGTAATGTTCTAAATGTACAAAAGTTATAGTTAAATGTGTGGCAGAAAGTGGACTCTGGGTGTGTTTTTCCAAATGTAGTAAGTGAGGTTGAATGTGTATAGTTTTAAAAGAGCTCTGTGTGTGTGTGTACATACACATACAGTATATATAGTAGATAATGTATCTTTTTGTGTGCCTATATAACCTCTATACTATGTAATATGTATGTACATATATGGAATATATACATAGGATTAAATAGTATATTTTGGATGTTCAGTAGTAGTAAATTAATAGACAGGGAAATTGTATCTCGTTGAGGTCTTTGAGGCGAGGAGAGGCCAGGCACCCTAACCCTAACCCTTGATGTGAGTGACGTTAAGTTGGCCACACCCACACAGTCACATGACAACCAAGCCACATCCACACATTCACATGACCACCAAGCTATACCCACCCAATCACATGACCATCAAGCCACGCCCACCAAACCACGCCCACCAAATAAGCCCAACAACAAGTAAAAAATTTGGAACTCACCCCTGGACTGGAGACTAAAACATATGATGAACTGTACTTGGCAGGGCTAGTCTAGTGAAGAGAAGGACCAGGGGAGACATGATAGTGTTCCAATATTTGAGGGGCTGCCACAGAGAGGAAAGGGTCAAACTATTTTCCAAAGCACCTATAACCCAGACAAGGAATAATGGATGGAAACTGATCAAGGAGAGATTAAACCTAGAAATAAGGAGACATTTTCTGACAGTGAGATCAACCAATGGAAGAGCTTGCCTTTAGAAGTTGTGGGAGTTTCATCACTGGAAGTTTCAAGAAGACTGGACTGCCATTTGTCAGAAATGGTGTAGGGTCTCCTGCTTGGGCGGGGGGCGGGGGTTGAACTAGAAGACCACCATGGTCCATTCCAACTCTGTTAATCTGTTAAATTTTGTTATTATATTTGTTTAATGTTCTTAACAATGGGTTATCCTTACTAAATAATGATCAATATAATTTCCTTACAAAATCTGGTATGGTGTCTTTAGCCTGATTGTTAACCATGGAAGAGAAAACAATCTAAGAGAGGTGATTACAATCTTAAACCATTGAAGGAGATTATCATCATTTATTGTTTTACTGGGACTACTTGAGGTGAATTACTGAAAGAACAAATAATTCCACAATCCTGTTATCTGATGTGTTTAAGGGTCAAGCCTGTGAAAACTGGTGTGACTAATGCTTGTTGAGTTAATTTCGCAACTAACATGGGTTTTCAGCTCCTAAAGCTAATGGAAACCATGAGGTCTTATTAATTAGCAGTTTGTAAACACACTTAGAATTTGCAATCTAAAAGAGCAATAAGTAAATAGGTTGAAGAGAAAAGGCATTTCAGTCTTCCTGTGTTTTATGTGAAAGCAATTTGTTATTCTTTTTAATTTGTTGCAAAAAGTAATTAGAAATAATTTTATAATTTTATAATATGGAATTAAAAAGTGGTCTCTTTGGAATGCTATCAGCATTTCAGGATATAAAACTCATGACTAACTTTATTAATGGCCTTATATATATGCTATAAAGTTCCTAAAATTCTGGACCTAGCAAAACATCATACAGTGGCTGAATATCCCATGCATCCCATATGTCAGCTTTTTATACTCACTTACTTTGATATATTACTTCAATACTGTATAATTATACTGCTTACAATATTTAATTTACAGTAGGCGAAATAATTAACATATGAAAATATTCACCTACAAATGAATGTTTTATGTTTACAATCCTTAAAGAGTTATATAAATTATAGGAATATTCATTGCTCTTTCATTAATTTACTTAATTTGTAATATTCAAAATAAGCTCATATTTGTATATTACATGACAATGGAATAACTGTTTTTATATGATCAGGTCAGGATTCATTAATTCACTATTTTAATGGAAAACGGATGTAAGCAGAAAATAAGAGAAATAGGTTCAAACTTTTCCCTCTTTTGTCAACTGCCCAATTAGTGAACCCAAAACAAGGAAACACTCTCAGGAGAATTGAATTCCCCAAAAGTAAAACTTTATTGGATATACCATGTTGCTACTGAAGAAATGAAACAAACTGTGGTTTCCTGAGCAAACCTTGCCCAGTTATACTATATTTTCTTCTTTTCCCCACCCCTGCTTGATCACATTGTCCAATTATGATAAAGACCATCATAATTGGACAATGTGATCAAAGGTTATGAGAACGGTTCACCTCTTTCTCAGGTACCTGTAGTGGTACTTGCTGGCTCCATGCTCTCACAATCTCTGCATACATTTTCCACATTCCATTTCCCTCCACCATGGTCACATGATCAAAATTCAGATGCTTGGTAACTGGTTCACATTTATGATGGTTGCAGTATCCTGGGGTCACAAGATCAATGTGCCCAACAAGAGGGACCTTTCAGTTGGGTCTCCTGCCTCTCTAGCATCTCCCAGAGCATCTTTCCTTCTAAAGTTAAAGAGCAGCCTCAATCTATCCCAACTTGAAAGACAGGCGGTGAGCACAGAAGCTGGAGCCCCTTAGCCTTAAGGATGCACCTGACTCAGGAGCCAAGCAGGCTGGCAGCGAAGGCGCCCCGCTCGAAAACCCAGACTGGATCTCCCATTTGATCTGATCAGGAAAAATGGGACCAATTGGAGGGGAAGCTGCATTTGTGTGTGCACACTCATCTTTTTCTTATAAGATGGGTGTACAAGAGAGGTTTTTGTTACGTTACTGTATGTTGTGTAAACTTCTCTTCCTTGGAGCAGTTACAGCAAAAACCCAGGAGCAGGGGGGAAAAGCCTGGTCTCATGAACAGGGAAGGATTTTCACTGCCAGACTGTTTAACTTTTTTTAAAGTTTACTTGATGCAGAATGTGGATCCTTCCCATCAAGTAAACTTTAAAGAAAACCAGATTGCAGCAAACAAGGGATTGGAGGCAGGGGAATGCATACTAGTCTGGCCATTTCGGAGCTGGTTTGCCAAACTCAACAAAAGAATTAGATATTGGTTCTGCCAAACTGGTGCGAACCAGCTGAATCTCACCACTGCTCTTGGGTGCTTTTGTATTGGGGCATCTGACATCGGCAATGGAATTCTATCCCCCTGGCAAATATTTAAGGGTTAAATTGAATCAATTAAAGTACTGCACCCATTTCACTTGCTTAGGGGACAGCTTTGTCAGGGTTCTTAAGGCTTCCAGGTTTTTGTGGTCAGTTCACACTTTGAACAGAATCTTACTACTTTCTAGAAATTACCTCCAAGTCAGCAGCGCCCATCAAACAGCATACGGTCAGCTTCCAGGAAGTGTAGGCACAGGGTTGCAATGTCCCCTTTGCATTTTGGGGGAGCAAATGGCCCCTACTGCCGCACTACTGGCATCAGCTGGTATTACAAATGGCTCCTCTGGAATTGGGTGCTTAAGGGTTGGCTCTGCTGCAAAAAACCTTTTAAGCTTTTCGAAAGCTGCTTGTTCTGTTTCCCCCTCCCAATACTCCCAACAAAAAGTCAGTCAAAGGCCTTCTTCAAGTTTATTTACATTTGGCTGGATTCCTTCTGGCACAGAGATGTTCTGGCCACGTCAACCCACGCGCCTGCCAAGTCTCTGGAGATAACTAGGAAATTATAGATAAGGCAAGAGTCACTCACGAACATATTCTTCCCTCCATTGAAACAGTTTGCCCACACAAATTCACTGCTTTGTCCAAGACAAAAAGCCAGGAAGCTCTGCCTCCTGCTTTATAGCCCCTGTGGGGCTCATAATTCTTTGACCCTGTCCCAACGCCTCCTCTGCTGTGTGTGCCAGTCACATCTGCGCAGTCTCGCATCAAGCCAAGATTGTTCTTGGGGCCTTGCCAAATCAGAAGAAGGCCCAGGGGAATCAGGCCTTGCCAGGCCCTCCTCCTCCTCCTGGGTTGGTGCCAGGGAGGGAGAGGGCCCAGGGGAAGCAGGCCTTGCCAGCTCCTCCTCCTCACTCTTTGAATCCTTCTCCTCCAGGAGTCCGAGTCTGGGAACCTGGGTCACAACACTATCTCTCACTGCAGGGCCCTTCCCCCGGGACTGATGGTCAGGATGCGGTCGGGCTGGGTTCTGCTCATGGAAGGCTTGCACCAGGTCAGGGGCATGAACGTTGAAGGCATCTACCCACGAGAAATCAGTCCCGTATCCCTTCCACGTGATCAAATATTGGAAACGACCCTTCAGCCAGCGGGAGTCTTGTACGCTGTGGACTTCGTATTCCTCCGACCCGTCCTCGGCGACGGAGATGGGCGCCGTTGGGCACTGAAGGGAGATAGAAGGGACCTGAGACCGGTGTGGCCTCAGGGACCAGAAGGGACCAGTGAAAGACGGGGTGGATTTGCATGGATCGTGGCAGGGTCAGTCGGTGGCTACCGGTGTCGTGTCCCACTCCTCCGCTGACGACTGGGTCAGGGAAATTTTTATTTATTTTATTTATTATTCAAATTTGTATACCGCCCTATCTCCCAAAGGACTCAGGGCGGTTCACAGGCATATAAAACATCTATATACAAATTAAAATAATCATTAAAAAACTTATTATAATGCCCAATTATTAAAAATGGAAATATAAATATTAAAACCAATTTAAAACCCCTATAAATTTAAAATCTAAGCCAGTCCTGCACAGGTAAATAAATGTGTCTTGAGCTCGCGACGGAAGGTTCGGAGGTCCGGAAGTTGACGGAGTCCTGGGGGGAGTTCGTTCCAGAGGGCGTGAGCCCCCACAGAGAAGGCTCTTTCCCTGGGCGTCGCCAGACGACACTGCCTAGCTGACGGCACCCTGAGGAGTCCCTCTCTGTGAGAGCGGACGGGTCGGTGAGAGGTATCTGGTAGCAGTAGGCGGTCCCGTAAATAACCCGGCCCTATGCCATGGAGCGCTTTGAAGGTGGTCACCAAAACCTTGAAGCGCACCCGGAAGGCCACAGGTAGCCAGTGCAGTCTGTGCAGGATGGGTGTTATGCGGGAGCCACGAGGGGCTCCATCTATCACCCGCGCAGCTGCATTCTGGACTAACTGTAGCCTCCGGATGCCCTTCAAGGGAAGCCCCATGTAGAGAGCATTGCAGTAATCCAGGCGAGACGTCACAAGTGCGTGAAATCCGAATCAGGCGTGCCTCTGCAGCTCTGCCAAAGTCCTAGCAAAGTTCTCAAGGCAGGCAGGAGACCAGAAAGTGATTTCAGCAAGATAAGGTAGACTTTGCCTGACTCAGAGAATGCCAGAAAGCAGATCCTTTATATAGGCCATGGGGTGTGGCTCCATGACTCAGCACTTATCCCAGCCTGCCCCTCCCTTCCTTCTGTTGACGCCACTTATCAATTCTCCTGAAGCGAGGGACACTCCAGTCTGCAGCTGTTGGTAATTGACCTTCCTCAGGCTCACATGCTGTGCGGGAGGGGGAGGGGTCTAGTTGCTCCGTTTGCCTGGGCATGGAGCCAGGGCTGGGGGCTGGAGGCCCTTCTTCTTCCTCAGCCTGTCTGGGCATGGAGCCAGGGCTGGGGCCGGGAGGCATGCTAGGACATTCCTCAGCATTCGGAAGCAGATAAGAAGGCCCCGGCTGCGGGGAAAGCGGACGAGGCACAACAACCGGGTTGATGACCGCCTCGATGGGGAACAGGCCGATGAATCGGTGGTCCAACTTCTTTACCGGGCGGTCGGACGGGAGGTGTTTGGTGGAGAGCCACACCCGGTCTCTGACCACCAGCGGGGGCGTCGCCCGTCGGGAGCGGTCGGTGGACCATTTGTAGTCCTCCTTCGCCCGATCCAGCTGCCGACGTACCAAGTGTTGGACTGCATGCAATTCCGTCAGGAAGGTCTGCGTTTTGGGAACAGGAGAATCCGGTGGTGCCAGAGGAAAGAGCCGCAGATGGTACCCCACGTTGGTAAAGAACGGGGTCATCTGGGTAGAGATGTGCTGGGAGTTGTTAAAGGCAAACTCCACCAGGGATAGGTAATCAGCCCAGTTGTCCTGCTGCTGGTTGACAAAGCAATGGAGATACTGTTCCAGGATACCGATGACCTCTGTACCCCCGTCGGTCTCCGGATGGTGCGATGACGACAGACACAACTGCACCTCCAACGCGGCCATCAGGCTCTTCCAGAAGCAAGCTGTGAACTGAATTCCGTGGTCTGAAACCACCCTGTCCGGCAGACCGTGGAGGCGGAAGATGTGCTGCCAAAACGGCTGTGGGCAGCCCGCAGCACCGGATGAAGTGTGCCATCTTGGTGAGCATGTCCACCACCACCAGCACCGTGGTGAACCCAGAAGATGGTGGCAGGTCCGTCAGGAAGTCCATGGAGATCGCCCCCCCAGGGTCTGTTGGGTGTTGGCAAGGGCTGGAGAAGCCTGGGAGGGGCTCCCATGGTGGCCTTGGCTTGCTGGCACAGCACGCAGGAAGTCACGTACGCATGTACATCATGCCGCACTCGGGGCCACCAAAAAGTCCATGTCACCAGGTGGAGGGTCTTGAAGAACCCAAAATGTCCTGCTGCAGGGTTGTTGTGGCACTGGGTCATGACGAGGGCTCAGAGTGGTCCTGTGGGCACGTATAATTGCCCCAAAAACTTGTGTAAGACCTCCTCCAAGGTCCAAGGAGACGCGGGACCCACCTCCGCTTTCCTTTGCTGCGACCAGGCATCCTGGCGCTGCGCCTCTTGCACCCGGGCCCGCAAGTCCACCGGTTCCCGTGCTGCGGCCAAGGCTTCTGCCAGCAGCACCGTCCGTGGAGGAAGGGGGTCCTTGGCGCAGAGGTACTCTGGCTTGCGGGACAGGGCGTCCGCCCTCCGGTTGTGACCGCTGGGAATGTAGGTCACGCTGAAGTTGAACCGGGCAAAAAACAATGACTACCGGATCTGCCGCTGGTTCAACTTCCAAGCTGTGGTGAGGTGCTCGAGATTCTGATGGTCCGTTCGGACCTCCACCTGATGTCCTGCCCCCTCCAGATGGTGTTGCCAAGCCTCGAATGCAGCCTTGATAGCCAGCAACTCTTTTTCCCAGATGGTGTAGTTGCGCTCAGAAGGATTGAGTTTCTGGGAGTAGCAAGTGCAGGGAAAAAGAGTGCCACCATTCGCCGGAGCCTGTAGCAGCACCGCTCCAAGAGCCACATTGGACACGTCCGTCTCCACCACGAAAGGCCGGAGCGGGTCGGGATGCCTCAGGACAGGTTCCGTGACAAAGGCTTCCTTGAGGGCTGTGAATGTTTCTTGCTGCGGGGCACCCCTCCGGAACGCGACCTTTTCCTGAGGAGCTGGGTAAGTGGAGCCGTCAGTGTGGCGAAGCCCGGGATGAAGGTCCGGTAGTAGTTGGTGAAACCCAGCAGGCGCTGAACATCCTTCACCCGATGAGGGGCTTCCCAGCTACACAAAGCCTCTACTTTGTGTGGGTCCATGGCTATGCCCTTGGGCGAGATGATATGCCCAAGGAACTCTATGGAAGTCTGGAAGAAGACGCATTTCTCCAGCTTCGCATTGAGTTGTTGCTCCCGCAAGCGTTGCAGAACCAGAAGGACGTGTCGAACGTGGCTTTCCCTGGACCGGGAGTAAATCAGGATGTTGTTCAGGTAGATCATAACAAACCGATCCAACATGTCTCGGAACACATCGTTCATGAAGTGCTGGAAGACGGCGTGTGCGTTGGTCAACCCGAACGGCATGACGGTATATTTGCAGTGTCCATATAGGGTGCTGAATGCTGTTGTTGTGCCTCGCCCGCCCCCCTCTCTGCAGCCGGGCCCCTCTCATCTCCTGTTACCTCAGCCAGGGACTGATAGTGTAGACGAACGGCCTGCCATGCCTCCAGCCCCCAGTCCTGGCACCATGCCTGGACAGACCGAGCAAATAAACCCCTCCCCCACAGCATGTGAACATGAGGAGCAGGAAGCCAGTCACGAGCTGGAATTGCCAGCAGCTAAAGGGTAGAGGGATCCACACTTCCGGAGAATGGAGAGGCGACGTCAGCAAAAGGAAGGGAGGGGCAGGCCTGGATAAGTGCTGAGTCATGGAGCCACACCCCATGGCCTATATAAAGGATCTGCTTTCTGGCATTCTTTGAGTCAGGCAAAGTCTAATTTGGATTGCTGAAGTCACATCTTGGACTCCTGCCTGCCCTGAGAACTCTGACAGAACTTTGGCAAAGCTGCAGAGGCTTTGTGGCCATGCTTGATACAGAGGAGTGGGACACGACAGCCGTCTTCCATTCGTCTCCCTCTCGCATCCGCACCAGGTTGTAGGCCCCCCGGAGATCGAGCTTGGTGAAGTTCGTGGCCTCCCACAACCTCTCCAGCAACTCCGGGATGAGTGGCGGGGGGTAGCGATTCCGCACCGTAATGGCGTTTAGCCGGCGGTAATCGCAGCACAGGCGCAAGTCCCCCGTCTTCTTCTTCACGAAGAGGACCGGGGCCGAGAGAGGGGACTTTGAAGGCCGGATGAATCCTTGGGCCAGATTTTTGTCCAGGAAGCCCCTGAGGGTGGCCAACTCGGGCTCCAACATGGAATATAGGTATCCCACGGCAGCGGTGCGTTGGGCAGAAGGTCCACGGGGCAATCGTAGGGCCGATGCAGGGGTAATCGGTCCACCTCCTTCTCACTGAAAACGTCGGCGAAGTCCGTCAGCTCAGAAGGAGAGGAGATGGCAGGGGTGGGGACATTCTGGCCAGCACAGGTGTGGCGGATGTGGTCAACGCACTGCAGACTTGGGAAAGAGATGGAGTTCCGCGACCAGGCCACCTGAGGATCGTGGGTCTGAAGCCAGGCCAACCCAAAGACTAAGGGAAAATGAAGGTCCGCCGTGACATAAAACTGGATTGCCTCCTCATGGTCCCCAATATCCAGGCGCAAAGGCTGGGTGGTGAATTTAATGAGGCTGGACACCAGTTCTCATCCATCAATTGTCTCTACCCGCATCGGAGGGTCCACCGGAACCACGGGGACCGCAAACTGGGTCACAAAGGCCTGGTCCATAAAGTTTGTTTTGGCCCCTGAGTCCACCAGCGCATGTGCCTGGAGCCCGTCCAACCGGTTCCCCAACCATACCTGTGTGTCCAGAATCAGATGCCTAGGGGGACCAGAGTCTACTTCCGCAACGTCCAGTGGGGGCTTAGTACGTGCCCAACCTAGGGTTTCCCCTAGGTCAGGCCTGCTCCGTTTCCCGATTGGTCACGCTGTGATTCGGGGATCGGCGTGCGTACCTCACTTCACTTTCTGGGGCAAGAAGCGGCGAAGTGGCCGGGCTCCCCGCAGTACAGGCACAATCCCCCTTGGTGCCTCCGGTTCCGCTCCTGGGCCGTCAGGCGAGGTCTGGCCACTCCCAATTCCATGGGCTTCTCCGCAGTGATTACCAAATGTGGGGCTACCTGGGGTGCTGGTGGCGCAGGAAGCGGGGGTGCAGACATTGACGGCGGGTCCCGGGGGGCGCGACACGACAGTCGCCGTTGCAGACGGGTGTCAAGGCAGAGACAAAGGGGCACCAAGTCATTGAGGGTCCGCGGCACCTCCACCCGGGCCAGCTCGTCTTGCAGCTCCTCTGAGAGTCTCCCCTGGAACGCGTCCACCAGCACTCCGTCATTCCAGTCAGGGTCCTGGCACAAAAGATGAAATTCGGCGAGGTACTCCTGCAGGGGGCGCTTCCCTTGACGGAGTTCCTTAAGGCGCTTGGTTGCCGTCAGAGTCTGAACGGGGTCCTCGTACATGATGCGCAGGTGCTGCAAAAAACGCTGGTGGTCCGCCAGCAGGGGGCTGTCCTGGAGCAAGAGAGGTGTGGCCCATCGGGCAGCTGAGCCAGAAAGAAGGTTAATCACGAAGGCCACCTTAGCCCGGTCGTCTGGGAAATCCTCCGGCCGCATAGCCATGTAGAACTGGCACTGTCCCAAGAAGGTCGGGAACATCTCAGGCTGCCCAGAAAACTTATCCAGCACGGTTATCGGGCACTTGCGACGAGGAGGAAGAGTGGGAGGATGGGGGTGGGGGCTACAGGCACATTCCCGGCAGCAAGTTGGCCTGTCAAGTGAGCCACTTGTTGCTGTAGCGGTTGATTAGCTGCTTGTAGCTACTGTAACTGCTCCTGTACCTGCTGCTGGTCCATCTTTGGTGGAAGATGGTTTAGTCGGGGTCTTGGACAAAATGTTCTGTTTCCCTCTCCCAATACTCCCAACAAAAAGTCAGTCAAAGGCCTTCTTCAAGTTTATTTACATTTGGCTGGATTCCTTCTGGCACAGAGATGTTCTGGCCACGTCTACTAGGAAATTATAGATAAGGCAAGAGTCACTCACGAACATATTCTTCCCTCCATTGAAACAGTTTGCCCGCACAAATTCACTGCTTTGTCCAAGACAAAAAGCCAGGAAGCTCTGCCTCCTGCTTTATAGCCCCTGTGGGCTATAAAGCCGGTCACGTCTGTGCAGTCTCGCATCAAGCCAAGATTGTTCTTGGGGCATTGCCAAATCAGAAGAAGGCCCAGGGGAAGCAGGCCTTGCCAGGCCCTCCTCCTCCTCCTGGGTTGGTGCCAGGGAGGGAGAGGGCCCAGGGGAAGCAGGCCTTGCCAGCTCCTCCTCCTCACTCTCTGAATCATCCTCCTCCAATAGTCCGAGTCCAGGAACCTGGGTCACAACACTGCTTGGCATTGCATAATCCAAGAGAGCAGCTGGCTTGGTTTAGGCTTCACTCCCTCTTCACCCATTTTTAATAGTTTGGTGATGGGCAGGGCTATCTGTACAAATGAGGGAATGAATTGGTGGTAGAAGTTGGCAAAGCCCAGGAAGCTCTGCAGTTGCTTTTTGATTCAAGGGGCTTCCCACTCCAGAATGGTCTTCACCTTTCCAGAATCCATCTCCACCCCCTCACTGGACACACAATATCCCAAATAGTCTAAATTGGTTTTGCGGAAGTTGTTAACATTGAGCTTAGTTTTCAATAGTTTCCTTAGCATCTCCCGCACTAGTTTCATATGGTCTTCCATTGTCCAGGAATATGTGAGGATGTACACCAACAACCCCTTATTTAGGTGCTCGTGAAACACTTTATTGATTAGCTGCATGAACACTGCTGGTGGTCCCCGCAGCCCAAAAGGCATCACTTGGAATTGGAAATACCTAAGGGACAATTGAAAATGATTTTCCACTCATTGCCTTCTTTAATTCTTACTCGGTAATACGCTTCAAGTACAGCTTGGTGAACATCTTCCCCTTGCCCAGGTATCCCAGCATGTTCTTCATGAGGGGAAAGGGATACATGTTTTCCACACAGACACCATTGATCCCCCCAAAATCAACATATAAATCTCAAAGAGACATCTTTCTTCTCTTTGAAGAGCACCGGGGCTGCCATCCTAGATTTTGCTGGTTGGATGAAGTCCCCAGCTAGGTTGTTATCCACTAAATTCCTAAACTCCTTGTCTATCTTGGAGTCATTGAGTACACTTTTGGCTTAGGTAATTTTGCCCCCAGCAGTATGTCAATGTCACAGTGAGTGGGGAGATGAGTAGGGAGTATGTCTGATTCCTGCTCACTAAAAACTCTGCTAAGTCTTGGTATTCCTTAGGGATGGTCAGCCCTCCTCAGTTAATGAGTTGAGGGTGTCTAATTTTCCCTTCCCCACCAGCAGGTTTTCACTACCTCTGTGCTTCATATTCTACATGGTGCAGTCCTCCTGGCAGTTAAGAAGCAAAAAGAAACTCCTGCTCTACTCCTCCAGTGCCACTTGTATTTTTCAGTCAACTGCTGGGTTCCACTTTTTCAGCCATGTCAACCCCAATATCATTGTCTCTATCATTTTTGGGGTTACTAGGAAACAGTTTCCTTGTGGCTTCCTCATCTCAGGGTTACTGATTCGGTTAGGCATGTAGCTGGTAGGCCCCCAGTAAGGGAGCCATTGACTTGCTCAAACTTCATAGATTGCCTCAATCCCATCTTTTCCACAGTTCTCAAGCTGACCAAGCAGTGGGTGCAACCTGAGTCCACCAGGGCCGTAAAGACCTCTTTCGCCCTGAATGGGGCATTAGCATCTCCACTCGGGCAGTAAAGGGTGATGTTTCTACTTACCATCGGATTGTTCTCCTCCCTTGCTCTCACTTTCATAGAAGATCAGGTTGGGGTTGCTGAGAGTCGAAGTTTCCTCCCCCTCATTAGAAGGGGAAGAGACCACCACGACCTGCTGTGCTACACATGTCTTCTTTTTCCCCTTCCTCTGCGCCTTCTTGGCTTTGGGTTGGGCTGGGCCCCTTGCTGCTGACATGGGTTGTGGGGCCGTGCAGTTGGCTGCTCGATGGCCCTCTTTTCCACATCGGAAGCAAGCTTCAGGAAGGCACTGTGGGCTCTCCCTTGTGTGTTGGCAGTTCTCTCTCCTGGCCTCATTGGGGGGCGATCCTCGTGTGTTGCATGCTGCTGGTACTCCAATAGGTCTAGCTCCATTGTCATTGCCAGCTGGTACCAACCCCCAAGGATGTCTGAAATTCCTTAGGGCAGTCAGTTTTGGTATGGCTCCTTATTTAGTCCATCTTGGAAGTGATAGACCAGTAAGTATTCCAGCCACACTCTGTTTCCCAATCAGGTGACGGAACTACCAAATGTATTCAGCTACTGGCCAGCTCCCCTGCCTTATGGCATGGATTCTGGATTCTGCTTGACAGACCCAAGCAGGGTCTCCAAACCTGGCTTGAAGTTTATCCAGGATGGTATCTGCATTCTCTAGCCACAGGGGAAATGGCAGTTCCTGCTGGGGGAGCCCCAGCTCCTTGGACAATACTCTCGTCTCGCTCTTTGGGGTGGAGGAGAGGGGGCTGCTGATGGTTGGCCTGTCCCAAGTCCCGCTCCCGGGACTGACAAATTCATTGATGCTGCTCCCCACATCTCCATTCCAACAAATCTTTCACACAGTTGCTCTACAGATGGGCTACGGCATGCTGTCAAGAATTTCCATTCCCCTGACTCTTCCCAGTCGCAGTCCTCTGGGCTTTCCATTTGTTCCCTCGAATCACAGCAACCCCAGGCAGAATCAAGGGGAACTCCAACTTGCCTGCCTTTCCCACTCCACTTGGCCATCGCCCCTTCGGATCAGGCAGATGGGGCCTGCCATGATCCCCTCCTCATGCACCGGTGGCTGCCTGGTCTTCCCCACTCTCATTTTGGATTGGATTACTTTAACAAACAATGTTAAATTGGTTGAAGAAAACACCATTTTCTTATCCTTGGTCCTTAATGAATTTACCAAAATTTGTAATAAAATGTTTATTTATTGATTTATCTAGTTTTGAGGCCACTCTACTCAAAAGTGTGAGTAGTTTCAGATTTAAAAAAATCACATATAAAAAGAAAATCATGACTGACTGGAAGAATAATACAACCTGATATAAACCAAACCTAACTAAAGGATGCTTCATGAGAACCCTGGGAGATCAGCTTTTAGTAATTTCCTGAACATCATAATAGTTAAAGCTGCATATGCTTAAACTAACAGGAACAGGAATTTCATTAATCAAGATTTTTGCTAATCCTAGATTTGGGGAGAGTATTTTCAACTTCCACAGTTGCAGAACATTTATTGGTTTCATATGTGCAAAATATTTCTGAATAAGGTAATTGGCACAATTGGAGATTTTGATTTAAGAAAAGAATTTTGTATTAAAACACAATGTGCAGAATTTATTAACTTTGAACAGTGGGTTTTATGAGTGGTTCATAAATTTTCTATATTTTATGAAACTGATTGTTCTGGGGGAAAAAGAGTAACAGAAAATGCAATTACCTCTTATTTAAATCAGTATCCATATTTTAAAGAACCATCTCTTTTCATTTTCTCTAAAAATATTTCATAGGTGATGCAGTACATCATAGAACATATATGATTAAAAGTACCCTTAGATTGGCAATTTGAAATATAGGTGCATAGCTGTTGTGATAAAGTGACATCATTTGGAGGAAATACAGGAATTTAATCTCATTATATGACAGTTATAAATTACAGACATCAGCCTAATTAAATCTTTGCAGCAAAATTAACTTATCAAGTATGATACAGGAATTGAACTGTGAAAGTAATAGAAAAATGAATATGTAGGATACAAATTAATAAAGATTTAATCAGTAAATAGATTAATACAAGTCAGTAAAGAAAATATATTCCTTAAATTAACAGATTTTTCATATATTTTGCATAAGGATATTTAAAATATTTTAGATAATTACTTTATTCATTTATTAGGTTTCTGATTATTGACAAGATTAACCAAAGAAGATATTGATACTCTTGCTTGTCAAATTTTGCACATTTTATCTAAAAATAAAAGATGAATTTGCTAATACAAAAAGCTATAATATAAAAGGATCTTCCAGTAAGCAACATTTTCTTCAATTGGATAAATGCATATTTAATTCTATGTAGAAAAAATGTTAAAAATAAATCCAACAAACCCAGATCAATTAAATTTCATTAGACCCAAATGGCTCATAAATGTCTTGGTACAAGAGTTTGTCTTATACCAGACATGTCTTCAAAAGAAAGCATTATTACAGATATAATTCGGAACACTAAGTAGAAGAAACCCTCTTATCAAATGCAATACAAAACATCATAAACTGCATAAGCCAAAATATTAATTTACAACCAATTTAATAATAATCCAGACTGCAATATTCCAGGTGGCTATTATATTTTTGCCCTGATGTGGTAGCCTTTCAAATAATATATCAACTTCTCCCCTTTCCTGACTGTTCTTGTTCGATCAATACCGTAGACCAGTGTCTGGATATCCCACACCTTGACAGAAGCGCTTTTCAAGCTTGGCAACTTTAAAACGTGTGGACTTCAAGTTCCAGAATTCCCGAGAATTGAAATCCACACATCTTAAAGTTGCTAGGCTGAAGGATCTCTTATATATTCGATACTGCGACTACGATTCCCCCAGATGCTACGTTTCTTTTTCTTCCATACTGAAAGTTTCGGAAAAAGATAAAGACTAAAAATAGGATTAGGAACACCGCCATCCACCCTCGATTACACTAGTCACTGAACTATTTTGAACTGTAGTCACTCCCGCCTATAATTTCATTCTCGCGATACTTTTTCAGTGCGCTTGTGCCGTATTGAAAGTGAGAAATACAAGAGTCTACCTTGGCATTGACTTTCGAGCTTCTTCTTAGATTTGTTTTAAGAATGCCTGTTACAGCGCTTCTCACGAACTCCGAGTACACAAAGAAACATAAATATTAGAGCAAAGCAGTTTAAACTACATCAACATTAAAAAGGAAAGCTTGCTTTGCTTTCTTCCCCCGCAGAGTTCGTACTTTGGGAGATGGAGTGACTTCCTACAGCTGTGTGAAAAAGAAGATTGTGCTGATTGGATTGCTGTTTGCCGTGAAGTTTTTAAATGCACAAGAACCTATACAAAGATACATTTCTGCTTCGCAGTGAGGATCTTATACTTTTAAAAGTATGAGCAATACTCTTAAATAATTTTTTTTCTTGTCACTTAGAATGCTGGATAGTCAAGAGAAATGTCTAGAAATTCTAAAGAATTATGTTGTATTCTTTTAACCTGCAAAACATGTTTCTATTTGGTACTGCAGACTAACTCGCCTATCTATCCAAATTGCATTTACAATTATTTAAAACACATACACAAGGGACTTTTGCGAGAAAGAAAGCAGAATTTCGGCAGAAGACTGGCTTCTTTTCTCGATCAACATTCGCTCCAAGCAGGGACAAAGCCTGAACGTAACCCTTCGTCTAACACCGCTGAGTTCCATTCCTTCCCCACACATCGGCAACCGCTGGCCACGGTATTAG
Source organism: Ahaetulla prasina (assembly GCF_028640845.1). Classification (NCBI taxonomy): domain Eukaryota; kingdom Metazoa; phylum Chordata; class Lepidosauria; order Squamata; family Colubridae; genus Ahaetulla; species Ahaetulla prasina. The sequence continues at coordinate 70,600,516 of NC_080543.1, forward strand.
AAATGACGGCTGTTGGGAGTTCTTGGGGATTTTATTTTAAGTCCCTGAAAAGGAGGCGGAAACAATCGTCTAGGTTCCTCCTCCTGGGCCTTAGCCAGGCGGCTGAGGCTGAATTCCTTTGCCTCGCGCGGACCGGACCGGGCGGGGCCAGGCTGGATCCCAGAATCGCTTGCCGACCGTGCCCGGCACTCTGGCCCACCCCTTCCCTCCGCCCCCGCCGTTACCACCCGGAGACGCCCCCTCGCCGCACGCAGACGAGAAAGGGGGGCCTGTCCCGCCCCCACGAAGCCGGGGGGCCTGGCCGCCTCAGCTGCCCCCGCGGAAGGGGGCCGACTGGGTGGGAATCGTGAGATGTTTGTGCTGGAAGCGTCCCCCCCGCGAACGGTGAGAGAGCGAAAGGCCCGGGGAGAACTCGGCGTGGGTCTGTCTGCCTGTGAGGCGCGCGCGCGCAAATAACGAGCGGATTGTTAGTAAAGCCTGACAGGCGAAGGAAGAAGCGGGTGGTGGTGGTGTTGGCTTGCTGGCTTGGCGCCTGTTAAGTGGGAAGTGTCCAGGAGAGGTCAAAGCTGTGAGCTTGGTGTGGGGTTGTTGTTGTAAGACTGAGGGCGGGGTTATATTATGAAGAAGGAAGTTGCACACCCCTATGCACAAAAGCGTACATGCAAGAAAAGGCAGCTGTAGCACAAAAGTAACTACCTTGCATTAAATTCTTGCATGGAGAGGATATTAAAGGTAGCAGGAGGCTTGGAAGCAAACAGAATAAACGAAATGAAATGATCAACTTCATATATTAGTATTATAATGATTCCAATGCTGGTATTTCTAGAGAGGCACTGGGTGTATAAGAAGGATCAGCTTTAACCAAGCCAGATGATTGGTAGAGAATTACTTCTTGAGGCCTATAATTAAGAGTCATATGATTTAACCTGCTTGCCACCACCCCCTCACTTTAGATGATTTTCTTGGATTGGATCTGCCAAATCAAAGCAGCAGCATCATACTGCAGTGACTTTGCTGAGAGCACATTCCAAAGGAAGCAGCAACAATTAAGCTTGCAAATACTTACAACAGTTATACAACAGTTTCAAGGCTTTAGTGGTGGCATTATCACATCTCTATTATACAAATGCATGAATAGGTGTGACCTATTCTAAGCAACCCAATCACAAACCCCAAAACAGACCCGAAGTTTAGAAATGAGTACAGATATGGAAAGAAGTTTTGCCTATCTACCCAACTGAAATACTGTAATGGGTTGAGAACTAGATTCCAAAAGATCCAATCCAAGAAAATCATCTAAAGTGAGGGGGTGGTGGCAAGCAGGTTAAATCATATGACTCTTAATTATAGGCCTCAAGAAGTAATTCTCTACCAATCATCTGGCTTGGTTAAAGCTGATCCTTCTTATACACCCAGTGCCTCTCTAGAAATACCAGCATTGGAATCATTATAAAACTAATATATGAAGTTGATCATTTCATTTCGTTTATTCTGTTTGCTTCCAAGTCTCCTGCTACCTTTAATATCCTCTCCATGCAAGAATTTAATGCAAGGTAGTTACTTTTGTGCTACAGCTGCCTTTTCTTGCATGTACGCTTTTGTTCATAGGGGTGTGCAGCATAGGGATCTAGAATAGAATAGAATAGAATAGAATTTATTGGCCAAGTGTGATTGGACACACAAGGAATTTGTTTTGGTGCATATGCTCTCAGTGTACATAAAAGAAAAAGAAAAAAAAACCCATCAAAGGTACAACATTTACAACACAAATGATGGTCATAGGTTGCAATTTAACCGTTAATGATAGCAATAAAAAGTTACAGTCATATAGTCATAAGTAGAAAGAGATTGGTGATGAAAAACGATGAGAAGATTAATAGTAGTGTAGATTTAGTAAATAGTTTAACAGTGTTCCGGGAATTATTTGTTTAGCAGAGTGATGGCCTTTGGGAAAAAACTGTTCTTGTGTCTAGTTGTTCTGGTGTGCAATGCTCTATAGTGTCGTTTTGATGGTAGGAGTTGAAACAGTTTATGTCCAGGATGTGAGGGATCTGTAAATATTTTCACGGCCCTCTTCTTGATTCGTGCAGTACACAGGTCCTCAATGGAAGGCAGGTTGGTAGCAATTATTTTTTCTGCAGTTCTAATTATCCTCTGAAGTCTGTGTCTTTCTTGTTGGGTTGCAGAACCAAACCAGACAGTTATAGAGGTGCAAATGACAGACTCAATAATTCCTCTGTAGAACTGGATCAGTAGCTCCTTGGGCAGTTTGAGCTTTCTGAGTTGGCGCAGAAAGAACAGTCTTTGTTGTCCTTTTTTGATGATGTTTTTGATGTTAATTGTCCATTTTAGATCTTGCGATATGATAGAACCTAGAAATTTGAAGGTCTCTACTGTTGATACTGTGTTGTCAAGTATTGTGAGAGGTGGAAATATGGAAGGGTTTCTCCTAAAGTCTACCACCATTTCTATAGTTTTGAGTGTGTTCCATTCCAGAGTGTTACGGTCACACCACAAGGCTAGTCGTTCAACCCCACATCTATATGCGGATTCGTCATTGTCTCGAATGAGACCAATCACTGTTGTGTCATCTGTGAACTTCAGTAGTTTAACAGATGGGTCGTTGGAGATGCAGTCATTGGTATACAGAGAGAAGAGAAGTGGGGAGAGCACACAGCCTTGGGGGGCCCCTGTGCTAATTGTACAGGTATCTGAAGTGATCCCGCTTAGCTTTGCCTGCTGCTTCCTGTTGTTAGGAAGCTTGTGATCCACTTACAAGTCTGTTCAGGTACTTGTAGCTGGTTTAGCTTAGTTAGAAGAGTGTCTGGAATGATGGTATTGAATGCTGAACTAAAATCTACAAAGAGGACCCTTACATAGGTCTTTGGAGATTCAAGATGTTGTAAGATGTAGTGCAGAGCCATATTAACAGCATCATCTGTTGATCTATTTGCTTGGTATGCAAATTGCAAAGGGTCTAACAGCGGATCTGTGATGATTTTCAAGTAGGAAAGCACCAGCCTTTCAAAGGCTTTCATGACTACAGATGTTAAAGCAACTGGTCTTTAGTCATTCAATTCCTTGATAGTGGGCTTCTTCGGCACTGGGATGATGGTAGAGCATTTGAAGCAAGAAGGACCATAGCACATCTCTAGTGATTTATTGAAGATATGGGTGAAGATGGGAGCCAATTGGTCAGCACAGACTTTTAAGCAAGAAGGAGTTATCTTGTCTGGGCCTGGAGCTTTTCCTGGCTTTTGTCTGTGAAATAGGTCCTGCACTTCCTTTTCTGTGATCACTAGAGGTTGTGAACCCAATGGGATGGGGTCAGTTGTAGGAGGCTTGGCTGTTGTTGGTGTGTCTGAGATGGGGGTTATGGAGATAGGTGGCTGTAGTTTCCTTTCAAACCTGCAGTAAAACACGTTAGGTCATCTGCCAGTTGCTGATTTCCTTCAGCCTGGGAGGGAGGTTTGCCATAGCCGGTGATATTTTTAAGAGTTTTCCACATGTTTGCTGGTTCATTTGCTGAAAACTGATTCTTTAGCTTTTCAGAGTAGCTTCTTTTTGCTGCTCTGATCTCCCTTGTTAGTACATTTCTGGTCTGATTGTACAGTATTTTATCACCTTTCCTGTAGGCTTCCTCTTTGGAATGACATAGCTGCTTAAGTTTAGGTGTGAACCAAGGTTTGTTGTTACTGTATATTCACAAGTTCTTTGTCAGTACACATAGGTCTTCACAGAAGCTGACATGATGTTAAAGTATCTGTGCGTTCATCCAGGTCTGCAGAGGTATCTTCAAAAATGTTCCAATCAGTGCAGTCAAAGCAGGCCTGCAGTTTTAATTTTGCCGCCTCAGTCCAGATCTTCACTGATTTAATTGTTGGTTTTGTGGTTTTAAGTCTTTGCCTGTAAGCAGGTACAAGCTGAATCATGCAATGATCAGAGTGTCCTACAGTTTACAGGTTATAGTATGACTATAACCTTGTTGCTGGTATCCTTAAGATTTATATTGGCTGTTTCCCTATGAGTATCATTAAGTGTTGTACCATATGATTCTTGACAAATGTATGTTTTCTTTTATGTACTCGGAGAGCGTGTGCACCAAGACAAATTCCTTGTGTGTCCAATCACACTTTGGCCAATAAAGAATTCTATTCTAAACTTGTGATGGCATGTCACATGTTGTATCACAACTGTTTTCTCCTATGCTAAAATGGGAGTGGGCATGGCCAGCATGTGACGCATCCGGCCCATGGTTTAATCTGCTGTAGATTAAACAAATTTATTCTTTTATGTGTTTTACACAAAGACACACACATACAACCACACCAACGCACTTGCAAAGCAAGTTAGGTATAGGACATAACTTTATTTTAGCTTTATAAACATATTCTAATGGTTCATTCTGTAGTGGTGATTGTACTGGAAATATCACATAAATGGCAGTATCTGTATTTTTTTTAATACAAGTTTTTATTGATTTTTAATTTTCCCCCCTCCACACAAACACAATTCATAAACAAAGTAGTGACCTTATTTTATACCGTTCAAACTATTCAAATATATTTTTCTTAATTACAAATTCCCCCCCCAACTTTTTATTCCTTTCCTAATACTTCTTTGCTTGTTTTATTAAATTACATCTTTTTTTGCCCTTTGTTTTCTAATATTTCCATTTTTATTCATATTCATTCCCTTTCATTCTTTTTCTTTTTTTTATTATTTCAATTTTTATTCTTTGTATATTTTCGGGGTTGTCGTTTCTCCATTTCTTTTTCACAGCGACCTTTTCTTACACACCTTTCATTCCCTCCTTTCTTCATTCCTCCTTTCTTCTCCCCTCCTCTCCTATTCCTTCCCTACTTCCCTTTCTCTTCTCGTCCTCCATCCTACTTCCTCCCTATCTAACTCTCCTACACTTATCTCCCTCACCTTACCTCCCCTCCTCTTCCCTTTCTTCTTTCTCTCTCACTCTTTCTCCCTTCCACCTCTCTCCTTATCTCTATCTCTTGCTGTATCTATTTTCAATTTCTTTAATGTCCAGACATCCCCAATTCTCTTATTTATTACACATATTTTCCAACCTCCTCTCCTATATTTTAAACTTTAACATTATCTTCATCTTATTCCATTTATATCATATAATCAATTAATATAACTTTCTACCTGTTATTATCTTAACATTTCTATTCAAAATTCAATTTATATTTTCTTCATATATCTTATATATTCAACAATATACATTATTTACTAACATTTCAATTTTATCCCATTTCACATCTTAAAATTCAATTATCTTCATTTATAAACCGTGCCATTCCAAATTTCCTCTACTGGATTTTCCATTCTTTTTTAAAAATTTAACATTTCTTTTTTAATCATCAACTTTAGTTTTCCCTCATTCCGTACATTAACCCCCACACATACACAAAAAGAAAAGAAAGATAAGGAAGCAAATCTATCACTACTTTAATTTCTTTTCTTTTATCCATTTTTCTCCTACCTCTAACCATTTTCTTTCAGTCTCTCCATATCCCTTCTCTTAATATTTTCTTCCCTTTCTTCCCTTCTTTCATTTTCTTTCTCCCCTTCTTTTTCCTTCTTTCCCACTTTTCTCTAACTGTCACTCTTTTGATGTCCCCTCTATTTCTCTATTTCTTCCTCTTCTCTTTCGTCTTTCACTGTTAAACCCAGTGTAATCATCTATTTTTCTCACTATCTTTTTCAGTTTTTTAATTGTCCTTCTCAATCTTTTCTTTTTCATTTTTCCCACTCTCTTATTTTAAATTTCTTTCCTTCTCTCCATTTTTACTTTTCCACTATCAATCCCAGTATAATCATCTGTATTCTCCTCACTGATTTCTTTTCCAGCCATATGTCTCACAGACTCTTGGATCATCAAAAGCATCTCCCACAATTCCTCCCAATTTTCCATATTTCCAATACAAGGAGAAACACTTTTTAAATCTGTTTATAACCAAAATTCAAGTCCATATATTTCTTTTCTTCTTTATTTCTGGAAGAGTCCACCCAGGAGGTCTTTAAAATATTCCAATAAGTATTATCAGTTCTGCTTCCCCTCCTTCCTGTGCAAGTTCACAGCAGATGTCCAAACAATGCTTTTTTCGCAGGCTGGTCTAAATGCTCTGATACTTTCTCCTCCAGCAGATGATTCTTTCCTGTTCACAAATGCTTCAGCTACAAAGTATCCATTATTAGTCCACCAAATTTATCATTTCCTGACTTAGTTTTTTGTTAGCAAACGAAGTTATCTTTAAGTTTTTTGTTTCTTTTAATATTTAATCTCTTCCACAGTCAAATTGAAATTCAGATGAAAAAATACAGCAGTATCTGTATATGTATGGATTTACGAGGCAGTACCCAATGTAAAAATTGTAGTGGAAGTATAGTATCCTCTAGAAATATATAGATTGATAGTGCTAATTAAAGAATAATGTTGACTTTTTTTTGAGGAAAAAAGTGTGGAAACTTTCATGTAAATGAAGGCGCTATATAAAAATTTTACATATAAATATTTCCAGTTTAGGAACATTTTCAGATTGATAACATTCTATTCTTTTCTTTTACATACTTACTAAAGATAATTACTTAACAACATTAAGCCAGTCATTTGCAATTTGCAGCTATTCATTATTGATAATTAATTTACAGAACAGAAAATTATTTGTAGAAATAATTAAACATTATAAAATGATCTGCCTGATACTTCATTAAAATATAGCCTTCCTTAAACTAAGTAATCTTTTAATTCACTTTTTTGTATGTATCTTTTGTTGATTTTTTCTTTTTTAGCAAAGAATTACTGGCAAACAAGGAAAGTTAACTGGTCAGTGATAAGCCCTTTATAAGCCTTCTGATTTGTAATGTAATTCATAGGAAAGCAATACATTCTTCTCTTTTTAAGGGCTTACAATGAAGACCAATTAACATATTTCATTTTGTATTCAGAGAATGTTGGTTTTAGAGAGCTATATGTGTACACATATACCGATTTTTCAGTGTATAAGACACACTCCCCCCCAAAAGTGGGTGGAAATGTCTGTGGGTCTTATACAGCAAATGTTGTTGAAGCCCTGCCCACCCACCGCCCCCTACCCTTCAGCTTCTGCCTCCCAGCAATTTACCTCCTTACGACAAACAGCCTGGTCAGCTTCAGCACAGCCTGATTTAGCACGAGTAGCTGATTGGCGGTTGGATCTGCCTCCCGGAATACCGCCTATCAGCTGTTCCAAGCTGCGGGGATCGCCACCGCCCATTGCCGCTGCCGCTGCCTATCTCCGCCTCCATGCGGCCCAATTTTGGTCTCTGCATGTCCTGTTTTTGGACTCCGTGCACCCATTTTCTTTTTTTTCCCAATTTTTTTTATTTTTCCATAATATTTCCAACAATTTAACCAGTGTACAATACATTCAATTATCCAACATTTATTCCTCCCCATAAATTATGCTCAGTCGGGCCTGCCCAGTCTCCACTCCCTTCCTTAAACCTTTTTACCCTTCTCTACCTTCTTTTACTTTCTCCACCTTCCTCCACCTCGCTTTCCTACTTCCTCTCCTCCTTCCCACTTCTCACTTCCATCCTTTCTAACCCTCTCACTTCCCCTCCTTCTTCTCCCCCTACTACCTACCTACCTATTTTCTTCCTTCTCTCTTCTCCTCTCTCCCTACCCTTTCCCTTCTGGAGTGGTTGCTGAGCAGGCCCTACTTTGCACTATCCCAACTTAATTAATTCTTCAATTATTTGTGTACATTGGCAATCAATCAATTTATAATCTTCCCCTTCCCCTCCCTCCCAAGACTTCCCAGAACAAAATACAGGGTATTATATCTAACAACCATAATCTAAAATATAACATAAGACATAATCCTCAGTCCTTTCACACCTTCCCACTATCAATTCCCTTCTTTCTTAAACTTACTAATACAAAACAAATCCTAACTTCACTCAAAAGCGAAATGGTATTTTTTAATCTGATACTTATTTTGAATGTAATCAATCCACTTTCTCCATTCCAAAATGTATTTTTCTTGTGTATAGTCTTTAAAGTAGGCAGAAATTTTTGCCATTTCTGCTAAATTAGATACTTTACTAGTCCATTCTCCAATTGTAGGTAAGTCTTCTTTCTTCCAATATTGTGCAATCAATAATCTCACAGCAATTATTAGGTTCAAAATCAATTTAGTCTCTATAACTGTACAGTCTGAAATTATTCCTAATAAAAAAACTGTGGAGTAAACTTAATCTTCTTTTTCAAGATGTTCTGCATGATCCACCATAATTTAATCCAAAAATCTTTAACTTTTTTACAGGTCCACCGTATATGATAATAAGTAGCATCCTCACAATCACATCTCCAACATTTTGCTTTCACATTTGGATACATACATGACAATTTTTTCGGATCTAAATGCCACCTATAAAACATTTTATAAAAATTTTCTCTTAGATTTTGTGCTTGTGTAAATTTAACATTCCTCACCCAAATTTTTTCCCATTATTGGTTGTTGGAAATTTTGTGCCCATCTTACCATACAATCTTTAACCAACTCTGTTTCTGAATCAGTTTCTACCAATACATTATATATTCTCCATAGTGTGGCGATGGGAGGCGCCATTTGGGTTATTCCAGTCTCTAGCTCTATGGTCTTCTGAGTTGAAAGAAAACTTGCTGAGGCTCCGCCTCCCTGGTGACGTTCCCCAGCTTTAATCAACTCAGCCTCAGCTATGGTCGATAGATTTTTATCTCCAGAGCTTTAGAGTTGAATTATATTATTCCCTGGTTATCCTTTTTCCTTTTTTTTTTTTTGGATTTTGGTTCTCTTTCCGTTCCTTTCAGGTAAAGATTGTTTCTTTTATCTTAATTTTCTTGGATCTATGATTGTTGCTTGCAGCTAGGGAGGGCTCTCCATTGATATGGATTGGAGCTGGGGGGTTGTCCTTTCCGATGCCTCCCACCCTCCCTTTTCCCCTCAAGTACTGGGCTGGTAACTCTGGGGAGTGCTGCAGGGGTTTGCCTTCACCCCAAAGGTTGCAGCTGGCTCCCATTACCTTGGAGCATCCTGTTAAAAGCTGCTGGAGCCGCGCTAGCCTCTAAGAGCCTGGTGCGGCTGCATTTTACTCAGGAGTTTTTCGGCGCCAATCAACTGTGGAGCAGGTTTGTTGCTCGCAGCTGGGGGCTGTTTCAAGTTTCTCGGCCACGCCAGCCTCTTGCAGCCTAGGCAGAGCCATGACGGTCTCCTGGATTTTTGTTCAGAAAGGAACAAAGCTGTTGGGCTGTCCTAGCCTTTCTTAGCCTAGGCAGCCCTGGGAAGGAAGGAGTTAATTGAGCACCTCATTTTCTCCCGCGCTTTACAAATGCAGCATTCTGTCCGGGCGGCTTTGTTTCCCCGGCATTGTTTTGTGGCCACAGGGCTGGCAGGGCTATCTGCATTGGGGGATGGGAGACCTGCTAATCTCCCAGTCCTTTGTTTTTTGTGCCTGCGGGCTATCTTTGCAGAAAGAGCCTCATATCTACAAGTGATCTGCAAGATTCCAGTTTAATCCCAGCATCGTGGAAATCAGGCTTGTATTTTTTTCCTTTCTATCCTGTCTGTTTGCAAATAGAAAGAGAAACTGGACTTGGGAGCTGGTCATTTGGCAAATAGTTTATCCTGCCTTTGTAGATTACAGAGACTTCTGGCCTAATAACTAACTTACCATGGGAGACCCTGATAGGCAGGCTGCATTTTCTGCAGAGGGTTCTTGGTCACCCCAGCCAGATAGAGGGGGCAGAGCACCAGCCAAGCCTAGAACAGCCAGCCTTGCTGCAACTGCTAAGATTTGTACCAGGACCAATGTCCGTGCTGGCACATCCAAGGCTGAAGAAAAGACTGACTGGGCACGACAGAAAGCCATAGATAGAGAGTTTGCCAAGGCTTCAGCAGAGCTTTTACCTCAGGCCCCCTCAGACTCTGCCATTTCTGATCATCAGATGGTTTCTTCAACCCCAGATTTGCCTCCTCAGCAGGATCTGAACATACCATTTCAACCTGCAGCTACCAGGCCCTGGTCACCTAACCCTCACTGACCCTCTCCCTCGGCCTGGGCCTTCTGGGGCACCACTTAGGGCCCCTGAGGCAACGTGGACTCCCACCACTGCGGGACTCCACCAAGGGGAAGTGGGAGAACAAGACATGCCACAGTTTATGAAGAGGTGGCTTGAGCAGGCCATTAAGCGAGGCATTGCAGAGGAAAGGCGCCAGCAGTCTCAACCAACTGCCCACTTGTATTCTTTGGGGCAGAGAGAGGCCTCTCGGAGACTTTTGTCTCCAGTGATGGAGTACCAGGAACCTGTGTCTCCTGCTCCCTCTGAAATTAGTTATTACGATGGGGAGTGGCAAGGTGAAGAGGATTTTTCTGTACCAGAGCAAGACGCCCGACCCAAACCTCCCTTCAAGGGTCTATTCAATCCTGCCTTGCTAAAACCTTTGTTAGCAAAGGCTAGGGTACAGCACGTATGGATCAGGCACCTGCTGCTGCTGGGTCCACTTTAGATAGCGGGGAACAGGATGATTTCCTGTTCACTGAGCAGACGGTGGAAGCAGATACCATTCCTATCCCTAAGATGTTTTTGGACTTAATACAAAGGCAGTGGACTTCACCGGCTACAGCTTCCAGGCCCACTGGGTTGGAGAATCAACTTTTTGGAGTGGAGGCAGCCTTACTGAAGTTACTGGACATTCCCAAGGTGGATGCTCCAGTGGCTGCTCTGACCTCTTCTTCTGTTTTGCCACCTGATGCCGAGGACGCCTTGAGGGCAGAGGAAAAGAGAGAGGAGACGGCCCTGCGCAGGGCTCACCTGGCAGATTCCTGGGCTATTAGAGCCTCTACAGCGGCTTCCTTCCTTACTAGAGTGTCAGTTCGATGGTTGCGACAACTTCAGTCTCACTTAGCGCCGGATGATATACGTGCTCATCAGGATCTCTCCAAGATTTTAGCTGCTGCAGAGTACACCGCGGACGCGACTTTGGCCTCTGCCAAATTTTCGGCCAGGGCCATGGCGGCATCTGTCACGGCTAGACGTCTGCTTTGGCTACGACACTGGCGCATGGATGCTAAGCATAAATGGAAACTGGCTTCTGCCCCATTTGAAGGGGAACATTTATTTGGCCAGTCTCTGGATCCTTTATTAATTGAAACCAGAGACAAAAGGAAGGTGCTTCCATCTCAGAGTAGACGGGGCGATTTCCGTCAGTCACCCTACTATAGGCGGCCCTCCTTCCGTCAGGGGGGGGCTGGGCCTAGCTTTCCCCGACAACAACGGCCCTTTCAGTCACAGTCAGGTTACCAGACCGAGAGATCTTCCTTTGCCAGAGGTAGACAACTGCCATCAAGCCAGCCCTTCAGGGGCAACAGGGGGAGAGGAGCTCGTCGTTCCAAGTGACGACTGGCTCCAGGCTCCTATTGGGGGCAGGCTGGGTCTGTTTGCGGACCGTTGGGACGACCTAACAACAGATACCTGGGTCAGGGAGACAGTGCGAGCAGGGCTCTCCCTCGAATTTCTCTTCCCTCCTCCGAGGCTTTTCCTCCGTTGCCCAATTTCTCGAGACCCAGTCAAACGGGGACTCATGGAGTCGGCTATTCAGCATTTGCTGGATATTCGGGCCATTCAGCCGGTTCCGTTGGAGCAACAGGGGCGGGGGTTTTATTCAATATTGTTCATCGTTCCAAAGGCCTCGAGGGGGTGGAGACCAATTCTCAATTTGAAGGGACTGAACTATTACATCAGGTACAGGAGGTTCAAAATGCACTCCCGGCATTCTATCTTAGCGGGGATCAGGGAGGGAGACTTCCTAGCTTCCATAGATCTCACAGAAGCGTACCTCCATGTACCTATCAGTCCAGACCATCGGCAGTACCTGAGGTTTTGTTATGCCGGCCGGCATTTCCAATACAGGGCCCTTCCGTTCGGATTGGCCTCGGCCCCCCGGATGTTTACCAAGATTTTATCTGTCCTGGCGGCATACCTCAGGTCCATCCCTATCAGGATCCAGTGTTACCTGGACGACCTTCTCATCCAGGCATCGTCCCTGCAGCTAGCAGAACAAGACTTAGCGACAACCTTAGGTGCTCTGAGGGATCATGGATTCTCCGTGAATTTGAAAAAATGTCAGGTCATACCTTCTACGAGGTTAGTGCACCTGGGGGCCCTGATAGACACTCGGGTGGGTCAGGTGTTCCTATCCCAGGAGCGGCAGGAGAGCATACAGACTTTAATTCAGCTGATTCGGCAGAACCAGACGGTACCAGTGGCCCGATTGTCACAACTGTTAGGGAAAATGATCTCCTGCTTGAACATAGTTCCTTGGGCAAGGTTCCATGCTCGACCATTCCAATGGTTCTTGCTTCCCTTTCAGAGGGCGGGCACCAGTTCCTCGAAAGCTCGGGTCAGGGTGCCCCCACGAGTGCCGCTCTCTCTCTCCTGGTGGGAGTCGGAAGCCATCAGGAGGGGATGTTTTTTCAGGGAGCCTTGCAGAGTAACGGTGACATCGGACGCCAGCCTCTTCGGCTGGGGAGGACAATGCGGGTCCCAGGTGGCCCAGGGACGTTGGACTCGGCTGGAGCTCGATCAACAGATCAACTGGCTGGAGCTGCGGGCTGCGCGTCTGTCTCTTCAGGCTTTTCTGCCACTGGTGAGGGGGAGACATGTTCTTCTTCTCACAGACTGGCTGAGTCGGGCCTCAGTGGATCCATCAGAGTGGAGACTCCATCCCAGCCTTTTCGCAGCTCTCGTCGACCAGTTCAGCCAACCGGTAATCGATCTTTTCGCATCCCCAACGAACACTCACCTTCCCCGGTTCCTGTCACGATTCCCAGTCCTGGGAGCAGAGGGAGTGGACGCTCTGAGGACCCCATGGCCCAGGGGCCTCTTGTATGCTTTCCCTCCTCTTCCATTGATCCCGGCTGTCATCAGGAAGGTGCTGTTGGAGAAGGCGGAGATACTATTGGTAGCTCCCCATTGGCCCAGGAGGCCGTGGTTCGCCGACCTGGTTGGCCTGTCAGTGGCCAAGCCCTGGAGGATTCCCCCGGACATTGTCTCCCTCAGTCAAGGACCGGTGCTTCATCCCGAGCCCCAGCGGCTCCAGTTGACCGTTTGGCGATTGAGCGGAGGCTCTTGAAGCGAGAGGGGTTTTCTTCTAGGGCCATCCCTACGATGCAGGCGGCCAGGCGGCCTTCGACCACGCGCATTTACAACGCCACATGGTCCACCTTTGCAGAATGGTGTAGTCCGAGAAATTGGGATCCTATGTCCGCCTCGGTGGCGGAGGTGATAGAGTTTTTACAGGATGGCCTTGAGCGGGGGCTTTCTCCTAATACCTTGAGGAGGCAGGTGGCTGCACTGGGTTCCGTTTTGCCATTGGGGAACTGGGGGTCCCTCGCTCATCATCCAAGGGTGCGTACCTTTCTGCGTGGGGCTTCTAATCTTCGCCCTCCTACGCTGCACCGTTATCCAACTTGGGACCTTGCCAAGGTTTTGCAGGCATTGACCAAGGCCCCGTTTGAACCATTGAAGGAAGCCAGTTTCCGACTTCTATCATGTAAGGTTGTTTTCCTTGTGGCCATCACGTCTGCCCGACGGATATCAGAGTTGGCGGCTTTATCGGTGAGGAAGGATCTGTGTATCTTTCACTCCAACAGGGTGGTCCTACGGCTGGACCCTGCCTTTCTACCAAAAGTCAACTCCCCGTTTCACCGAGCACAGGAGTTGGTCCTGCCAGACTTCTGTCCAAGGCCTCGCCATGCCTTGGAACAGACCTGGCATATGTTGGATGTTAGGCGGGCCCTCCGTATTTACATCTCACGGACCTCTTCTTTTCGGAAGACTGAATCCCTGTTTATTTCCTATCAACCGTCAACTCTTGGCCACAGGGTGACATCGTCCACAGTGGGGCGTTGGCTTAGGGCATGTATAGCACGTGCTTACGAACTTCAAGCTCTTCCGGTGCCTCAGGGGATAACGGCCCATTCTACTCGCAGTGCAGCTACGACGGCAGCGTGGGCTACCCAGGCTTCGGTTGAGGAGATTTGTAGGGCAGCTACATGGATTTCTCCATCTCCCTTCATACGTCACTATAGACTGGATGCGTATGCCTCGGCTGAGGCTGCCTTTGGGCGGAGGGTCTTGCAGAAGGTCCACGAAGAGTCAGGGTCGTCGGCCCAGACCAGTTCCCGCCCGTAATGCTCATCAGTCTTTGGTATATCCCCAAATGGCGCCTCCCATCGCCACACTATGGAGAAGGGACGTTGGTCTTACCGTGATACGTCCTTTCTCATAGGGGCGATGGGAGGCGCCAGTCCCACCCTGTTTCGGTCAGGTCCGACTCCCGTGGGGATATGGGGATGTGGGGGTGTTTCCTGTTTTTCTAATTTCAGCTGGATCGCTTCGGCTTCGTTGTCAAATGCTGGGGAACGTCACCAGGGAGGCAGAGCCTCAGCAAGTTTTCTTTCAACTCAGAAGACCATAGAGCTAGAGACTGGAATAACCCAAATGGCACCTCCCATCGCCCCTATGAGAAAGGACGTATCACGATAAGACCAACGTCCCATCTCTTTATATGCTGTTGACCTTGGTCTTTTATTTGTTTTACCAAATTATCATCACTTTGCCTAATACCAATTTTCTGATCTATTTTCCATCTAGTTTGCAATTGTCCATACTGAAACCATGTATAATTCCTCCCTTCTTCCTTCAATTTTCCCCTAGATTTTAATTGTAATTCCCCCTTCTCCATTATCAAAAGCTCTTTATAAGTAATAAGCTCTACTTTTTGAAATACATTTATATTCTCTATCATATGTCTGGGGATTGCCCATATTGGTATCTTACCATCTAACTTATATTGGTATTTCTTCCAAACCCTCAACAAAACACTTCCAACCATATTATTCTTAAATGTCTTATCAATTTTCTTATCATATAATACATATGCATGCCAACCATATAACAAACCATAACCTTCTATATTCAAAACCCTTTCCTCTGTTAAATTAATCCAATCAGAAATTAAAGATAAGGCGACTGCTTCATAATACAATTTCAAATTTCAAATGTATATTCCTAGATATTTAATCTTTTTTACTACTTCATATCCAGTTATTCTTTCTAATTCTTCCTTTTGATGTATATTCACATTTTTAATTATCATTTTTTTTTTTATAAAAAAGTTTTATTTTTACAATCTTATCAAATAATTCATCCAATGTACAGTTATATACAATTAGTCGGGCCTGCCCAGTCACCACTCCCCTTTTTAACCTTCTTCCCTCTTCTACCTTCTTTTACTTTCCAAACCTTCCTCTCCTTCTCTTATCTACCTCCTCTCCTCCCTCCACCCTACACTCTTCTCCCTCTTCTACCCCTCTTCCTTCCTCTTCTCCTCTTTCCTACCTCCTACTCTCTCTTTTTCCCCCCCCCACCGTTCTAAAATGGCAACTGGTCAGACCCGACCCTACATTAATTATATTTATACATCTTCAATAATCCTGTACATTAACCATCACTCCATCACTAACCTCAACCCCCAATTCCCTTCCCTTTACCCCCACCCCCACCCCGACTTCCCAGAACAAAATGCAGGGTATCAAAACTAACAATCATAATCTAAAATAATTCCTAAATTATAATCTCTAGTCTCTCCACGCTTATTCACACTCTCAATTCCCCTCTCCTTCAAAAATATATCTAATACAAATTATTTCCTAAATTAACTCATATGCTATTTGATATTTTTTATCTGATACTTATTTTGAATATAATCAATCCACATTTTCCATTCTAAAATATATTTTTCTTGTGTATAGTCTTTCAAGTAAGCAGAAATTTTGCCATTTCTGCCAGATTTGATACTTTAAGAGTCCATTCTTCAATTGTAGGTAATTCTTCTTTCTTCCAATATTGAGCAATCAAAAGTCTTGCTGTTATTAAGTTCAGAATCAATTTAGTCTCTATAGCTGTACAATCCATAATTATTCCTAGTAAAAGAACTGCGGGTAAACTTAATCTTCTTTTCAAAATATTCTGCATGATCCACCATACTTTAATCCAAAATGCTTTAACTTTTTGCAAGTCCACCATATATGATAATAAGTAGCATCTTCACAATCACATCTCCAGCATTTAGCCTGTACATTAGGATACATACATGACAATTTTTGGGGTCTAAATGCCATCTATAAAACATCTTATAAAATTTTCTCTCATATTTTGCGCTTGTGTAAATTTAACATTCCTCACCCAAATTCTTTCCCAAGTTTCCAACATTATTGGTTGCTGAAAATTTTGTGCCCACTTAATCATACAATCCTTAACCAAATCAGTCTCTGAATCTATTTCTACTAATACATTATACAACCTCTTAATATGCTGTTGACCTTGATCTCTCATTTGTTTTAACAAATTATCCTCAATTTGCTTAACACCTATTTTTGATCTAATTTCCATCTAGCTTGTAGTTGTCCATATTGGAACCATGTATAATTTTTCCTTCTTCCCCATCTTTTCTCTAGATTTTAATTGTAACTCCCCTTTTCCATACAAAGAAGTTCTTTATAAGTAACTACCTCCATCTTTTGATATATATTTATATTTTCTATCATGTGTCTCGGTTTGCCCATATTGGAATCTTTCCATCTAATTTGTATTGATATTTCCTCCAAACCCTCAATAATGCATTTCTAATTATATTATTTTTAAATATTTTATCAACTTTCTTATCATATAATAAATAGGCATGCCAGCCATATAACAAACCATAACCTTCTATATTCAGAACTCTTTCCTCAGTTAAATTAATCCAATCCAATCAGAAATTAATGATAATTCAACAGCTTCATAATACAATTTTAAATTAGGCATTTTAAGACCCCCTTTCCTTATATCCTGCATTACTTTTAATTTTATTCTTGGTTTTTGCCCATCCATACAAATTTACTAATCCCTTTGCCATTCCTGTAATTTAATATCATTCTTAAACACCGGTATCATTTGAAACAAAACAAAAACCTGGGCAAAACATTCATTTTATAGCCGCTATTCTTCCCAGCAAAGATAGTTGTAACTTCTTCCAACTCTCCATTTCTTTCCATACCTTCTGCCACAATACCTCATAATTATTTTTGTATAATTTAACATTTGAAGCTGTAATATATATTCCTAAATATTTAACCTTTTAACGATTTCAAAACCTGAAGTTCTTTCTAACTCTTCTTTTGTTGTATATTCATATTTTTAGTTATCATCTTTGTCTTTTGCTGATTCACCTTAAATCCAGATACTTTACCATACTGACCAATTATATCTTTTAAACCAGTTACTGAGTATATTGGTTGAGATACAGTAACAACCAGGTCATCTGCAAAAGCTCTTAATCTATAATCTTGATGTTTAACTCTAATTCCCTTTATTCGATCGGAACCACGATGTTATTCAGAAGAATTTCTAAAGTTAAAATAAAAGTAATGGGGACAAGGGACATCCCTGTCTCGTCCCTTTCTCAATTTTAAAAGTTTCTGTTAACCCACCATTTACTATTATTTGTGCTGTTTGCTTCTGATATATTGCTTTAATTGCACGAATAAAATAATCCCCAAATTGCATTTTTCTATTACTTTAAACAAAACTGCCAATCCAATCTATCAAAAGCTTTTCAGCATCCAAAAAGGAATGCCGCTGATACTTGGTTGTTTCGTTCCAAATATTCAAGTAAATTTACGATTTGCCTCACATTATATCTCATCTGCCTACCCTTAATAAATCCTGACTGATCATTATGAATTATTTGATTCATCACTGGCATTAATCTATTAGCCAATATCTTGGTAAATATCTTGTAATCAGTATTTAAAAGTGATATAGGCCTATAATTCTCTGCTTTAATACCATCTCGATCTTCCTTCGGTATTAACGAAATAAAGGCTGTCCTCCATGAAGGGGGAACATCTCCTCCCATTTGAATTTTATTAAATAACTCTTTAAGTGGTTCAACCATCTCATTTTGTAAATTTTTATAATAAACAGCTGTTAAACCATCTGTTCCTGGTGCTTTACCGATTTTAAGTTGTTTGATTGCTAAGAAAATTTCCTCTGAAGTAATTAATTGATTCAATTCTTCTCTTTGATTTTCTGTAAGCTCACAAATATTTTGTTGTTGTAAATATCTTTCTATCTCTGTATCATCAACCATATCCCTAGAATATAACTTACTATAATACTCTAAAATGCTTTTTAATCAAGTTCTTTTGATAAACTTCCTTACCCCTATATTCTATTTTATCAATCGCTCGTGATTTCTGTTTTTTCCTTATTAAATAGGCAAGCCATCTTCCTGGCTTATTGGCATTATTAAACGTATTATGTTTTACATATTGTAAATTAATTGCTACTTGATCTGCCATCAACATATTAAACTGACCTCTCAATATATTTATTGATTCTTTTATTTTACTATTTCCTGGGCTATTTATCAATAATTGTTCTTTCTTTTAATTTCCTCTTCCAGTTCCTTTTCTTTTCTGCAATTTATTTTTGTATTTAATATTCATTTGTATAAGATTTCCTCTCATATAAGCCTTACTGAGTCCCAAATCATCTCTATAGATGTCTCTTTTTCATATTCATAATAAAAATTCTTTCATTTGTTTTTACATTCATTTACATTTTGTTCATATTTAAACAAATTCTCATTCAACCTCCATGATCTCCTAGCCTCCTTTTCCGATCAAATTCAATCCAAACTGGACTATGATCAGATAAAGTTCTTGAACAAATCTTCGTCTTCTTCACTCTAGAATACAAGTCATTAGTAATCAAAATAAAATCAATCCTCGAAAATGATTGGTGCCTATCAGAAAAGAAGGTAAAATCCTCTCTTCTGTATTATGTTCTCTCCAAATATCTCTTAATTCCAAGTCCTCCATCATATCAAAAAGCCTTTGGTAATTTCGCCCGCTTGATGTCTTCCTTAAGCTTTTTGTCTTTTGAGTATCCAACACACCATTCCAATCACCCATTAATATATATGATTTATAATCCCAAAATACTATTCTTTTATGTAAAACTTGAAAAATTTTCTTGTTGTTGATTTGGAGCATAAACTCCTATTAATAATGTCTTCTTTCCTCCAACAAGAGTTCAATAGCAATGTATCTTCCTTGCTTATCCACCTCAATTAATTTTGCTGATATATCCTTCTTTATATATATAACTAAACCATTTTTCTCCAAAGAGGAGGCAACAAAATGTACTCCCAGTTTTGAATTTATCAAATATTTCTGGTCTAAAGATCTAATATGTGTTTCTTGTAAACAAGTAATGTCATTTTAAATTGTTTCAAATAGTGAAATACTTTCCTTCTCTTCATGTGAATTCAAACCATTAACATTCCAAGATAATAGTTTAATTGCCATTATCGGCCAAAGGAAACTTTTGGAACACTAGCCGCAAATCACATTTTGCTTTAGGCCTTGCTCCTCCCACTGTTTCCGTTGTAGTAGTTGCCAGTTGTTGTTGTGCCTTCATCTCTTGTTCCTTGCGTTTAGCAGCAGCTCTTGTCAGCCTTTGTTCTTTTGAATCTGGACCCGTCATAGGTATTTCCAACACTTGTAATAAATCTTCTTCCATCGCAATCTGTTCTTGAACCTGCTTCACTTCTCTTTCCTTCACTTCAGTCTCCTTTCTTCTAGCATCCAGTGGAGAAAGACTTCCAACTTTAATGCCACTACATAAATTTCTCTTGCTTTTCCAACTGTATTGAGACGATGTACTTTCCCTGCATAATATACTATTATACCAGTTGGAATATCCCATCTATATTCAATCTGACGTTTTTTAAGTTCATTCACCAGGAAGGCAAATTCCTTTCTAGCTCTTAACATTTTGGTGGAATTTCCTTTAATATTAAAATATCCTGACCAGCAATCTGAATCTTCTCCCCCTTATATGAGGCTTGCAAAATCTGATTTCTCACTGTTCTATTTGTAAAATAAATAACAACATCCCTTGGCAACTTTTTTTGCCTTGCTATCCAAGAATTCACACGATATATTTTATCAATTTGATAAGCCACATCTGCTGGACGAGCTGCTAATATCTCAGCAAATACTTCAGAAAAATTCCCTTAAATCCTCTTCTTTATTCTCTTTCAGACCACGAATTCTTAGAGCAAATTCCATATTTCTGTATTGTATCAAAACTATTTCATCCTCTGTCTTTTCCATTTTACTTTGAAATTCAGCCATTTTATTTTCTAATTTTAAATTACATTGCTTAATTACTTCAACCTCCTCTTCTAATAAAATCACATTCGTTGCCAAACTTTGTACTGCCATTACAAATCCTTCTTATCTTCTTTATTTCCCACTTGAATTTCTGATATCTGCTCTTTCATTTCAGACATCTCATCAGTTATAACTTTAAATTTTTCTTCTATAAAGCCTTTTAAGTTCTCTTGTAACGCCTCTAAATTCAATGTTCTAGTCTCTGCTGTATGAGCTGGAGAGGCACCAGCTGATAAAGTTCCAGAGCTCTTTGTTACAGTAGACTTTAATTGTTTGGCTGCCATCTTCTATAAAATTATTTATTTATTTATTTCCAACTTAATATTCACTTTAAATCTTCTTAACTTCTGAAAACACAGTCTTTTAAAGCAGTATTTAAAAATCTCCTAGATTCTATCAGCAGGCAGCAAAGAGTTAAAGCAGCAAGTAACATGCAAATTACCAACTGCAGAGGCACACGCTGAAAGTATCACTTTCGCTTTCCACTCGTTAACTTGTTAACAATTCGCCTCCATTTTCTTGCTGTTTTCAAGCTTGTTACAAAGTATCGGGGAATCGGCTTGGCTACTTGCTTAAAGTTCTCCCACTTTCGTTCTGTCCGGTATAATCCTTTATTGTCCAAAATAAATCTCGGCGTTTGGTCGTGGTGATTGGTTCCGCCAAAGCAGAAGAATCCTCGGATCTGGAGCACTTCGGGTTACTGGAGGGAACTTAACCCTTCAAACCCCTTTTTTCTCAGGGGCTTTAGGGAAATTCAACCTCTGCCCTCAGCTCACCCCTTCTCCTTCTCCCGAAGAGGGGGTTTTCCGAACCGCTGGACAGCAGATTTAAGCTGTCCTAGCGATTCCACATAATCCAGAGGTTGGTGATCGTAAAGATCACCGCCATCACCTACGGTGCCAAACCGGAAGTCTCCTAATTATCATTTTTGTCTTCTGTTGGTTCACTTTAAACCCAGATACCTTACTATACTGATCAATTGTCTCCTTTAAATATATAGCTGAATGTATTGGTTTAGATAAAGTAACAACCAGGTCATCTGCAAAAGCTCTTAACTTATAATCTTGATATTTAATTCTAATTCCTGTTATTCGATCTGAACCATGTATATTACCAATAATATTTCCAAAGTTAAAATAAATAATAACGGTGACAAAGGACATCCTTGTCTAGTCCCTTTCTCAATCTTAAAAGACTCTGTTAATCCACCATTTACTATTATTTGTGCTGTTTGCTTTCAATATATAGCCTTAATTGTTTGAATGAAATAGTCCCCAAATTGCATTTTTTCCATTACTTTAAATAAAAACTGCCAATCCAATCTATCTGTCAGAAAAAAAGGTAAAATCTCGCTCTTCCTCATTACGTTCTTGCCATACATCTCTCAATTCTAAAACTTCCATCATATCAAAGAAGGCCTTTGGCAATTTAACACAACTTGAAATATCTCTAAGACTTCTTTTGTCTTTCTGAATATCCATCACTCCATTCCAATCACCCATTAATATATGAGTTTTATAATCCCAAAATGCGATTATTTTATGTAAAAACTTATAAAACTTCTCTTGTTGTTGATTTGGCGCATAAACTCCTATTAAAAGTATCTTTTTTCTCCCTTCCAATAAAAGTTCAATGGCAATATATCTTCCTTTATTATCCGCCTCTATTAATGTTGCAGATAAATTACTCTTTATATAAACAACTAGTCCAATCTTCTTTTCTGTAGCAGATGCAACAAAATGTGTTCCCAATTTTGAATTTATCAAATATTTCTGGTCTAATGTTCTAATATGTGTTTCTTGTAAACATACAGTGTCATTTTTAAATTGCTTCAAATAATTAAATATCTTTCTTCTCTTTTGGGGTGAGTTTAATCCATTAACATTCCATGATAAAAGTCTAATTGCCATTATCAGCAATCGGAAACTTTTGAAGCACCAGCCACAAATCATATCTTTCTTTGGGCCTTGCTCCTCCCACTGTTTCCATCTTGGTAGTAGCAGATTGAGCCTGTTGAGCCTTTTCTTCTTGTTCCTTGCGTTTGACAGCCGCTCTTGTCATCCTTGGCTCTTTTGGAATCTCTGATCCCGTCTTAGACACATCCAACACTTGTAAAAAGTCTTCTTCCATTACTATCACTTCTTTTTCTTTAATTTCACCTTCCTTTCTCCTACCATCTGGAGATGGTGGACTTCCAGCTTTAAGAACATAAGCATAAAACTCTCGTGCTTTGCCAACTGTATTAAGACGAGATGATGTGCTTTCCCTTCATAGTAAACTATTATACCAGTTGGGATGTCCCATCTATACTCAATCTGACGTTGAGTAGGCAAATTCCTTCCTACCTTTCAACATTTTTGGAGGAATTTCCTTTAGTATTAAAATATCTTGACCACCCGCTTGAATCTTGTCTCCTTTACAAGAAGCTTGTAAAATCTCATTTCTCACTGTTCTAGTAGTAAAATAAATGACAATGTCTCTCGGAAGATTTCTTTGTCTTGCTATCCAGGAATTCACACAATAAATTTTATCAATATAAAAAGCCACATCTACTGGACGAACTGCCAAAATCTCTGCAAAGGCCTCAGAAAAAATTTGCTTCAAATTTTCTTGTTTATTCTCTTTTAGACCGCATATTCTTAAAGCAAATTCCATGGCTCTTTATTGTACCAAAACAATTTCATCATCTGCTTTATCCATTTTACTTTGAGCTTCCTCAATCTTATTTTCCAATTTTAAATTAACTTTCTTTATTTCTTCTACTTCCTCCTCCAATAAAATCACATTTGATGCCAAACCCTGTACAGCTGTCACCAAACCTTCCTTGACTTCTTTGTTTCCAATTTGAATTTCTAACATCTGTTTTTTCATGTCTGACATTTCTTCTGTAATTAATTTAAACTTATCTTCTATCTGATTCATAGCATCATTAAGGGATTCTCTCATAAAGTCTTTCAAGTTATCCTGTAATGCTTCCAAATTTAGTGATTTTGTATCTGCTGTATGTGCTGGAGAAACTCCCGGTGTAGATATTCCTGGGGGTTTTGTTACAGTTGTCTTTAATTGTTTTGCTTCCTTCTCTTATAAAGTTTCTCTTTAACTTAATGTTACTTCTAAATCTTCTAAGTCTTTTAAAGAAACAGTCTCAATGTGTCTTCCCCCTTCTCATTACAATGTTTTAAACAGTCTCCAGCAATTCCTCAGCAATACATAGCAGGCAGTGAGAATTCTAACACTTTCGTTTTCAGCTCGTTAACTCGTTAAAGAACAGCTGCCATTTTTTTCTCTTTGAAGTCAGCTCCAAAACTTAGAGAAAAATAACAGGGAATCGATTTAATTACTTGCTTTTGTAGTTAGAGTTCTCCCGTTTCTGTTCAGTCCGGTATTTTCATCTATAAATTAAAGTCGGTCCCAACGTTGGTCGCGGCAATTAGGTCTGCCAAAGCAGTAAAAAAACCTCAGAACTGGAGCGCTTCGGAGTTCTGAGGGGGCTTAACCCTTCGAGTCCCCTGGTGTCTTCCAGGGGTTCTAGGGAAGCTCTACCTCTGCCCCTTTTGCTCACCTCCTCTTCTTTGCCCGAAGAGGGGGAATTTCGAACCTCTGGGCAGCTGATTGTCGCTGTCCTAGTGGTTCAACACGATCCAGAGGTTGATGATCAAAAAGATCACCTCCATTTCCAGCGGAGCCAACCGGAAGTCCCATGCACCCCATTTTCAGCCCATTCCAGGAGGCAGGAATTGCCATTGCCGCCTATCCCCACTGCCTGGAATGGGTCAAAAACAGGATCTATGGAGGCAGAAAATGGGACGCACAGAGGCAGAAAATGGGGCATGCTGAGGTGGCAATAGGTGGCAGCAGCGATGGGCGGCAACAGTGCCGATGGGTGGCAGTAATCCTCACAGCCTGGAACTGCTGATAAACAGTATTCCGGGAGGCAGATCCAATCGCCAATCAGCTGCTCGTGCTAAATTAGACTGTGCTGAAGCTGACCAGGCTGTTTGCTGTTTGCTGCAAGGAGGCAAATTGCTGGGAGGCAGAGGCAGATTTCTTTTTCTTGTTTTCCTCCCCAAAAGCTAGGTGCGTCTTACAGTCTGGAGCATCTTATAGTACGAAAAATATGGTACATACAGGAATAACTTCTTTCTGAATCCATGCTTTACTTTTCTTTAGTTCGTAATCCATTATAGATGAGCAAGAAAACAAGTTTTTCAGAAGTTGTGTGGTCATATTTGACATTTTTAAACATGCTGAGGGATATGAAAATTGTATGTCATAAGAATGGATACTTCAAATAATTGGAAGCATCTACGTATCTTATTTTTATTTATTGAAATTTATTAACTGCCTGTATATGCTGTTTTTCGCACAGAATAAACTTTTCCTGTAATTTAATAATTTACTGAAATGGTTTAATTTGGGTCAAAAGTTAATAATTGTACAATCATACAGTTAATCATACAATACATAAATATGTACAATACAATAAATTATATGTTTAATTGGATTATCATACATCTGAAAAACAGTTGGTATGTGCTACTTTATGTAGGACCTTTTAAAGTCTTTGGTGGTATGAATTACCATCTTTATAGATCTAGTTTTTCTCAGAGGAGATATTTCTACCTATTCAATTAAGTCATTTATTCCATGGCTTTGAATAGGGCATAAAAAGTAGGTGATGCAAATTATGAATTACCAAGATTTTCTAATATAGTGGATCACTTCTTTCTCTCAGAAGGGTAGAAAAAGGTGGTTGTGTTCCATAACAGCAAAAATGGCCTAAAACCAGTGGTCTAACCATTTGGGGGCATAGGATTCTTTTTTTTCTTTCCTGTCTCCCTCTACCATCCAAATATATGATGATGGAAAATTTCCTCATTCATTTATATAATGCAAAATAGTGCCTACAGATACTGTGTAAGTGATTCAATCATAGATATTTTTGGTATGCTTAGATCTCTTTGTATTTAGATTGTTATCTTAATAAATTGAACATATTTTTATAATACTAGGCTTGAAAACCAGATATATATTCGCAATAGTTTTCCTATAAGATAATAATATTGTATAATATAATATAATATTGAAATATTGTCGTAAAATTCTACATTTGAACATTGATGAAGTTTAATTCAAGAATTACCTATTGATGTTTATCTTTCTGATAGTCATAAAATTGCACATTGATATGAGAGATGGATAATTGTCTGGAAAGAATCGACACTAAACTATTACATAGTTGTGGACAGACTTGGACTTCAGGTTTTAGTGGCTACGACCTAGAGAACAGATCTAGAGAACAGATAATGTTACATCAAGAACTATGGCTGGCGAGACTTCCGGTTTGGCACCGTAGGTGATGGCGGTGATCTTTACGATCACCAACCTCTGGATTATGTGGAATCGCTAGGACAGCTTAAATCTGCTGTCCAGCGGTTCGGAAAACCCCCTCTTCGGGAGAAGGAGAAGGTGGTGAGCTGAGGGCAGAGGTTGAATTTCCCTAAAGCCCCTGAGAAAAAAGGGGTTTGAAGGGTTAAGTTCCCTCCAGTAACCCGAAGTGCTCCAGATCCGAGGATTCTTCTGCTTTGGTGGAACCAATCACCACGACCAAACGCCGAGATTTATTTTGGACAATAAAGGATTATACCGGACAGAACGAAAGTGGGAGAACTTTATGCAAGTAGCTAAGCCGATTCCCCGTTACTTTGTAACAAGCTTGAAAACAGCAAGAAAATGGAGGCGAATTGTTAAAAAGTTAACGAGTGGAAAGCGAAAGTGATACTTTCAGCGTTTGCCGTCTGCAGTTGGTAATTTGCATGTTACTTGCTGCTTTAACTCTTTAACTCTTTGCTGCCTGCTGATAGAATCTAGGGAGATTTTTAAATATTGCTTTAAAAGACTGTGTTTCTCAGAAGTTAAGAAGATTTAAAGTGAATATTAAGTTGGAAATAAATAAATAAATAATTTTATAGAAGATGGCAGCCAAACAATTAAAGTCTACTGTAACAAAGAGCTCTGGAACTTTATCAGCTGGTGCCTCTCCAGCTCATACAGCAGAGACTAGAACATTGAATTTAGAGGCGTTACAAGAGAACTTAAAAGGCTTTATAGAAGAAAAATTTAAAGTAATAACTGATGAGATGTCTGAAATGAAAGAGAAGATATCAGAAATTAAAGTGGGAAATAAAGAAGTTAAAGAAGGATTTGTAATGGCAGTACAAAGTTTGGCAACGAATGTGATTTTATTAGAAGAGGAGGTTGAAGAAATTAAGCAACATAATTTAAAATTAGAAAATAAAATGGATGAATTTCAAAGTAAAATGGAAAAAACAGAGGATGAAATAGTTTTGATACAATATAGAAATATGGAATTTGCTCTTAGAATCCGAAGTTTGAAAGAAAATAAGGAAGAGAATTTAAGGGAAATTTTTTCTGAAGTATTTGCTGAGATATTAGCAGCTCGTCCAGCAGATGTGGCTTATCAAATTGATAAAATATATCGTGTGAATTCTTGGATAGCAAGGCAAAAAAAAGTTGCCAAGGGATGTTGTTATTTATTTTACAAACAGAACAGTGAGAAATCAGATTTTGCAAGCTTCATATAAGGGGGAGAAGATTCAGATTGCTGGTCAAGATATTTTGATATTAAAGGAAATTCCACCAAAAATGTTAAGGGCTAGGAAGGAATTTGCCTTCCTGGTGAATGAACTTAAAAAACGTCAGATTGAATATAGATGGGATATTCCAACTGGTATAATAGTATACTATGCAGGGAAAGTACATCGTCTCAATACAGTTGGAAAAGCAAGAGAATTTTATGTTGAGGTATTAAAAATTGGAAGTCTTCCCCCATTGGAAGCTAGAAGAAGGGGGGCTGAAGTGAAGGAAAGAGAAGTGAAGCAGGTACAAGAACAGATTGTGATGGAAGAAGATTTATTACAAGTGTTGGAAATACCTACGACGGGTTTAGATTCAAAAGAACAAAGGCTGACAAGAGCTGCTGCTAAACGCAAGGAACAAGAGATGAAGGCACAACAACAACTGGCAATTACTACAACGGAAACAGTGGGAGGAGCAAGGCCTAAAGTAAAATGTGATCTGCGGCTGGTGTTCCAAAAGTTTCCTTTGGCCGATAATGGCAATTAAACTATTATCTTGGAATGTTAATGGTTTGAATTCACCACAGAAGAGAAGGAAAGTATTTCATTATTTGAAACAATTTAAAAATGACATTACCTGTTTACAAGAAACACATATTAGATCTTTAGACCAGAAATATTTGATAAATTCAAAACTGGGAGTACATTTTGTTGCCTCCGCTTTGGAAAAAAAATGGTTTAGTTATATATATAAAGAAGGATATATCAGCAAAATTAATTGAGGTGGATAAGCAAGGAAGATACATTGCTATTGAACTTTTGTAGGAGGAAAGAAGGTATTATTAATAGGAGTTTATGCTCGAATCAACAACAAGAAAATTTTTCAAGTTTTTACATAAAAGAATAGTATTTTGGGATTATAAATCATATATATTAATGGGTGATTGGAATGGTGTGTTGGATACTCAAAAGATAAAAAGTTTAAGGAAGATGTCAAGTAGGCGAAATTACCAAAGGCTTTTTGAAATGATGGAGGACTTGGAATTAAGAGATATTTGGAGAGAACATAATACAGAAGAGAGGGATTTTACCTTCTTTTCTGACAGGCATCAATCATTTTCGAGGATTGATTTTATTTTGATTACTAATGATTTGTATTCTAGAGTGAAGAAGACTAAGATTTGTTCAAGAACTCTATCTGATCATAGTCCGTTTGGATTGAAATTGATCGGAAAAGGAGGCTAGGAGATCATGGAGGTTGAATGAGAATTTGTTTAAATATGAACAAAATGTAAATGAATGTAAAAAGCAAATGAAGGAATTTTTATTATGAATATGAAAAAGAAACATCTATAGAGATGATTTGGGACGCTAGCAAGGCCTATATGAGAGGAAATCTTATACAAATGAATATTAAATACAAAAATAAATTGCAGAAAAGAAAAAGGAATTGGAAGAGGAAATTAAAAGAAAGAACAATTATTGATAAAATAGCCCAGGAAATAGTAAAATAAAAGAATCAATAAATATATTAAGAGGTCAGTTTAATATGTTGATGGCAGATCAAGTAGCAATTAATTTACAATATGTAAAACATGATACGTTTAATAATGCCAATAAGCCAGGAAGATGGCTTGCCTATTTAATAAGGAAAAACAGAAAATCACGAATGATTGATAAAATAGAATATAGGGGTAAGGAAGTTTATCAAAAGAATTTGATTAAAAAGCATTTTAGAGTATTATAGTAAGTTGTATACTAGGGATATGATTGATGATATAGAGATAGAAAGATATTTACAACAACAAAATATTTGTGAGCTTACAGAAAATCAAAGAGAAGAACTGAATCAATTAATTACTTCAGAGGAAATTTTGTTAGCAATTAAGCAACTTAAAATTGGTAAAGCACCAGGTACAGATGGCTTAACAGCTGTTTATTATAAAAATTTACAAAATGAGATGGTTGAACCACTTAAAGAGTTATTTAATAAAATTCAAATGGGAGGAGATGTTCCCCCTTCATGGAGGACAGCCTTTATTTCGTTAATACCGAAGGAAGATCGAGATGGTATTAAAATAGAGAATTATAGGCCTATATCACTTTTAAATACTGATTATAAGATATTTGCCAAGATACTTGCTAATAGATTAATGCCAGTGATGAATCAAATAATTCATAATGATCAGTCAGGATTTATTAAGGGTAGGCAGATGAGATATAATGTGAGGCAAATTGTAAATTTACTTGAATATTTGGAACGAAACAACCAAATCTCAGCGGCTTTTGAAAAAGCTTTTGATAGATTGGACTGGCAGTTTCTGTTTAAAGTAATAGAAAAAATGCAATTTGGGGATTATTTTATCCACGCAATTAAGGCAATATATCAGAAGCAAATAGCACAAATAATAGTAAATGGTGGGCTAACAGAAACTTTTAAAATTGGGAAAGGGACGAGACAGGGATGTCCCCTGTCTCCATTACTTTTTATTTTAACTTTAGAAATTCTTTTGAATAAAATACGTAGCTCCGATCAAATAAAGGGAATTAGAGTTAAACATCAAGATTACAGATTAAGAGCTTTCGCAGATGACTTGGTTGTTACTGTATCTCAACCAACATACTCAGCTACTGGTTTAAAAGATATAATTGGTCAGTATGGTAAAGTATCTGGATTTAAGGTGAATCAGCAAAAGACAAAGATGATAACTAAAAATATGAATATACAACAAAAAAAAGAGTTAGAAAGAACTACAGGTTTTGAAATCGTTAAAAAGGTTAAATATTTAGGAATATATATTACAGCTTCAAACGTCAAATTATATAAAAATAATTATGAGGTATTGTGGCAGAAGGTATGGAAAGAAATGGAGAGTTGGAAGAAGTTACAATTATCCTTGTTGGGAAGAATAGCGGCTATAAAAATGAATGTTTTGCCCAGGTTTCTATTTTTATTTCAAATGATACCGGTGCTTAAGAATGATATCAAACTACAGGAATGGCAAAAGGGGGTTAATAACTTTGTATGGATGGGCAAAAAACCAAGAATAAAATTAAAAATAATGCAGGATACAAGGGAAAGGGGGGGTCTTAAAATGCCTAACTTGAAATTGTATTATGAAGCAGTTGTTTTATCATTAATTACTGATTGGATTAATTTAACTGAGGAAAGAGTTTTGAATATAGAAGGTATGGTTTGTTATATGGGTGGCATGCCTATTTATTATATGATAAGAAAGTAGATAAAATATTTAAAAATAATATAATTAGAAATGCATTATTGAGGGTTTGGAGGAAATATCAATATAAATTAGATGGAAAGATTCCAATATGGGCAATCCGAGACACATGATAGAAAATATAAATATATATCAAAAGATGGAGGTAGTTACCTATAAAGAACTTCTTTGTATGGAAAAGGGGGAATTACAATTAAAATCCAGAGAAAAGATGGGGGAAGAAGGGAAAAATTATACATGGTTCCAATATGGACAATTACAAGCTAGATGGAAATTAGATCAAAAAATAGGTGTTAAGCAAACTGAGGATAATTTGTTAAAACAAATGAGAGATCAAGGCCAACAGCATATTAAGAGGTTGTATAATGTATTAGTAGAAATAGACTCAGAGTCCGAACTAGTTAAGGATTGTATGATTAAGTGGGCACAAAATTTTCAGCAACCAATAATGTTGGAAACTTGGGAAAGAATTTGGGTGAGGAATGTTAAATTTACACAAGCGCAAAATATGAGAGAAAATTTTTATAAGATGTTTTATAGATGGCATTTAGACCCCAAAAGTTGTCATGTATGTATCCTAATGTACAGGCTAAATGTTGGAGATGCGATTGTGAAGATGCCACTTATTACCATATATGGTGGACTTGTAAAAAAGTTAAAGCATTTTGGATTAAAGTATGGTGGATCATGCAGAATATTTTGAAAAGAAGATTAAGTTTACTCCAGTTCTTTCTACTAGGAATTATTATGGACTGTACAGCTATAGAGACTAAATTGATTTTGAACTTAATAACAGCTGCAAGACTTTTGATTGCTCAGTATTGGAAGAAAGAAGAATTACCTACAATTGAAGAATGGACACTCAAAGTATCAAATCTGGCAGAGATGGCAAAAATCTCCGCTTACTTGAAAGACTATACACTAGAAAATATATTTTAGAATGGAAAATGTGGATTGATTATATTCAAAATAAGTATCAGATAAAAAATACGAATAGCATATGAGTAAATTTAGGAAATATTTTGTATTAGATATATTTTGAAGGAGAGGGAATTGAGAGTGTGACTAAGTGTGGTGTGACTAGAGATTATAATTTAGGAATTATTTTAGATTATGATTGTTAGTTTTGATGCCTGCATTTTGTTCTGGGAAGTCAGGGTGGGGGTAAGGGGAGGGAATTGGGGGTTTGGTAGAGATGGAGTGATGGTTAATGTACAGGGATTATTGAAGATGTATAAATATAATTAATGCAGGGTCGGGTCTGCCCAGTTACCATTTTAGAACGGTGGGGAGGGAGAAAAGAGAGTAGGAGGTAGGAAGAGGAGAAGAGGAAGGAAGAGGGGTAGAAGAGGAGAAGGAAGGTGTAGGGTGGAGGAGAGGATGTAGATAAGAGAAGGAGAGGAAGGTCTGGAAAGTAGAAGAAGGTAGAAGAGGGAAGAGTGTTAAAAAGGGGGGTGGTGACTGGGCAAGCCCGACTAATTGTATATAACTGTACATTGGATGAATTATTTGATATGATTGTAAAAATAAAACTTTTTATAAAAAAAAAAAAGAACTATGGCTGGCATCTTCAAAAAAATAATAATTAAAACCTTTTATCCTTGTTAGTTTTGGATCATGGACTTCGTAAAGAGAAGTCTGGTTCAAATGTTCATACTAAAAGAAGTATAATATGAGAATTTAGTGTCCATCTAGATGGCACAACTCTATCCTGAATTAAGAGTCATAGAAAGGGAGACTCAGCCCGTTTTTGAGGCTAAAAGAAAAATATATATATATAGATGTAATTTTATTGTGAAATTGTAAATATTCATTTTAGATATGTGTATTTGTGAGGATTCATTGTGGCATTAAAGGTGGATAAGATTTTGTAAACTAGGTTGAAATGCTCATATTGAAATGTTAGTATGCTATTCGGTATCATTTTTATTTATTATGTTAATTTTCTCAGTTTATCATCTTTCTTTTTCTAGAAGATGTGTGAAGCATCCAAAGATCATAATTGCTGGAAAGTTTGTTGACTGCTATTCCCTGAAAGTCCTGAAACTTAAACATCAATCTGGCATGGCACAGGGAAGCCAGCAGTTAGATATGCAGGTACTCCATGACCTCCGGCAACGTTTTCCTGAGATTCCTGAAAGTGTGGTGTCTCAATGCATGCTCCAGGTAGGTGTTGGTTGCCCCAATAGTAGTTTCTCTTTGAAGTAGTAGATAAGGGTAACCAAACAAGATGCAAGGATAGCTTTTCAGAAACAAAAAGAGTATAGAAAAAACTGGGACAGTGGATTATAGGAGATGAAAATAAGAACAAATATAGTAAAAATTGGTTATTTTAGCCGATGTTCATTTATCTTGTTATGCTTTTAGGAAACAGTTTGCTTCCTTTCCCTTACTTTTCTTTTTTCTTTTACAAACGAAATATTTCTATTAGGCTCCATTTAATTAAAAATAAAAGTATAACTAAATAGCATGGACATAGCTAGAAATTTATATCCTAATAAAATAAGTGGGGATAAATTCATTCTTAAGTTCTAAATCTTCAAGATTGATAGAAGCACCGTGATATGTTCAGCTTTTGTTCTTGAAAGTACTTCCCATCCTATATTTTCTTCCTATACAATTTATTTTCCACTATTAATTTCATTTACATTTATGAAATGCAATATTGTATGCAGAATACAAAATACCTTGTGGGGAAAAAAGAATTATTCTGTAGAAAACTCAAGCCTTAAAGAGATAGGTATGTTAGTTTCTACATGCATCTCCCATATCTCTTTTACTACTTATCCTAAGCTGCAGTAGAAGGAGTAGTTAAACATTCGGGTTCATTCATTGAATAACACAAATTAAATATTCTGGTTTTGGGGAAGCTTTTTAGCTAACAAGATTTGGAGTGGTAACACCTGTTTTACAAATCTTTAGGAAGAATTAATGAGATATTTTGTGACTGCACATTTTTCAAAGCTGTAAGAAAATTTGTCTAGATCAGACATGTGAAACTCAAGGCCTACAGTCCAGATTCAGCCCACAATGTGATTAGATCTGGCCTGTGGGGCTGCCGTGGAGACAGCGAGGGGCTGGCCTTCACCGTCTCAGCCCTGGTCCATCCCAGCCCAGTGGGAACCTCCATCTGGGTGCACACACAGGAAGCAGCGAGCACACAGGGGCTGGTGTCCCGATGAAAGGGAAGCGCTTGTGACTGTGAGGCCCTGGAGGCAGTGGAAAGCTGGTAGTGGGCACGTCGCTGCTGCTGGGGCTCTAGGTGCTGATCTACAACAACTTCATGGCAGCCATCCAGGCCAGAACATGGTCAGCCTGCATTGATCGTGTTCCGGTCCGGGTGGCTACCATGAAATTGTTGTAGATCAGCTCCTAGAGCCCAACAGCAGCGATGCACATGCCACCAGATCCAGATCCTCTATGGCTCCACAGTCCACAAGCACTTCCCATTCACCAGGACAGTCCCCACTCACGCCCCACCTCTGGCTCCTGCATGGCAAAACCACTGGCACCCTCACCCTCCCTTTATGCCTTCCTGGATATGAAGGAAGGAAGGAGATGGGAATGAGAAGAAGGAAGGAGGCGGAGGGAGGGTCTGAGGGAAGTCCTGCCTTAGCACTTGACCACCCGTAGCCTTGCTGTCCTCTTGCCATCCCCTACCCCCTCCTCCTGGCCTTTCCTGGTGATCTCCCATCCTATTGCTGAGATTGCTTTGCTTACAAAGCCAGGTTTCCTCCCATGGAGAGGAAGTGGGCCTCCCTCTGGCCTATGCTTTGCCCTCCTGCACCCACCATGAGCATCCTGGCCAAGGAGAGCAAGCACAGCAGCAGCCTCGAGGAGGAAGTAAGCATGGCTGGACGCCCTCTTGGGGAAGGGGGGCTGGCCTGGCCTGGCCTGAGGAGTCCTGGTGCCCCAGGAGCTCAAAGGCCAGGCGGGATGCTTGCCCTCCATTGTCCAGGGCTCCAGGCAGCTCGCACCGCCATCCAGGGGTCCTTCACATGGCCTGAGATGGACGGCAAGGCTTCTCTGGTGGGCAAAGCTTTGGGGCTTGCCCTGCTCTCACCTTTCTCTCCTGAAGACCTCTGGATCCCCCCTCCCACCCTTGCCTGACCCCCCACAGGAGGTGGAGGACAATCCTGTTGCGTGTGGAAGTGCAGAGGAGAAAGTTTTCAGGAATCAGTTTCCTCCAAGTCCAGCTTCTGACTTGACAAATCTGTGGAGAAGAGGAAAGGATGGTGGGGGAGCTGCATGAGGGAAGTCTGTCTCAACAAGCATCCTTACCACACATGATTGAAAATGGGGATTCCCTTTTGAGAAGGGCCAGCCTCCCTTGTGCAGAACCAGGGACCGCTGCTCTCTTGCCTTCTCCTCTTGCTCTCCAGAGATCTGTCAAGGCAGAAGTTGGCAGAAGAGGGAACTGTTTCCTGCAAAGTTTCTCCTCTGTGCTTCCACATACAGCAGTGTTGTCCTCTGCCTCCTGCTTTGCTGGGAGGGGGCACTGGACAGAGAAATGCTAATGATGTCTGGGATTGGGAGAAGAATGTGTCCTTTGGCATGCTGTACACACGCATACACACACACACACACACACACACACACACACACACAGAGAGAGAGAGAGCATTCCAAGCTAGGAGACATTTATCCACATCTGAGCTTGTAAACTGCCAATCATACCTGGGCTTCCAACTTAGAATATGGTGTGTGTTTGTGTGTCTGTGTCTGTGTGTGCACACGCTTGGCTGCCAGTAGTTTGAGGAGGCGAGGAGCTCCTCATGTCGAGTTAGCTGGTGCAACTTGTTCCGTCCCGACTTAGCCATGAGTGGCGTTGAGCCAGCCATGCCTACCCAGCCATGCCCACCCAGTTATGGCGACATAGCTGTGACCACCCAGCCATGCCCACCAGGCTGCTGTGAGTGGTAATAGTTTTACAACTGGCCCTTTGAGGTCAACCGTAATGCTGATGCGGTCCACAATGAAATTGAGTTTGACACTCTTGATCTAGATGGTGATTGACAGATAATGCTTGTAATCTTTGTGGAAGGTTTCTTACATCTTGAAAGATCTGTTTATATATGACTCTTCATAAGCAAATTTAAGTTAGTCAAAATTATAAGTTTAAATTATAACCTAAAGTAACAACCTTAGCAAATATAATACAGAAGAGTAAAATAGATTGTTGTACTATAGTTCTAAAACTTGCTCCATAGAATGTTGTTTCTTCTAGAATAACAACAATCTTGATGCTTGTTGTCGAATTCTTGCACAAGAGAGCAACAAATACCTATATATGGAGTATCACAACCCAGATGACACCCGAGTGAACAGGAATCGTCTTCTGCATATTAACCTTGGCATCCATCCTCATACTAACTATGGAGGGGATGGACCTCAACTTAATGGTGGTCGTACACTGGTACATAGTTCAAGTGATGGACATATTGATCCACAATGCACCCCGGGCAAACAGCTGATCTG
This sequence comes from Ahaetulla prasina, assembly GCF_028640845.1. NCBI lineage: Eukaryota > Metazoa > Chordata > Lepidosauria > Squamata > Colubridae > Ahaetulla > Ahaetulla prasina. Next base: position 70,636,166 of record NC_080543.1, read on the forward strand.
TTTAGTCCAAGAACCACATTCTGCTCCTGCTGTTGTAGCAGCTTCTCCAAACTACAATCCTTTTTTTATGAATGATCAGAATAGAAATGCAGCTACTCCTCCTCCACAGACACCTCAGCAATCTTCTCCCATACAGCCTGGAATGAATACATCTACTATGCAAGGTCCTCCTCCTCCTCCATATATGCATATACCTCGGTACAGCACAAATCCTATAACTGTTACAGTTTCACAAAACCTCCCTTCTGGGCAACCTTTACCGAGAGCTTTACAAATTCTTCCTCAGATTCAAAGTACTCCTTATGGAAGTCCTGGTTCACTCTATATTAGGCAGGCAACTCAATGTTCTTCGGGACGACAGACTCCTACTCAAAGTACACAGTGGCATTCATCACCACCAGGTCCAGTTCCACATTATAGTCCACATCCGTTACCTGTCTATCCACATCAACAGAGCTATCAGCCTTCTCAGTATTCTCCCAAGCAGCCTCAGATTCCTCAGTCTCCTTTTAGATCACCACCTGCTTCCCAGTGTCCTTCTCCTTTTGGATCACCTCAACATCAAGTTCAACCCAGCCAATTAGGACATCAAAGTTCCCATGTATTTATGCCTCCTAGTCCTTCAACCGTGTTACCCCATCCATATCAACAAACACCTCAGACATATCAAAAACCAAGTGGACACTCAGTATCTTATCTCCCATATGGTGGATCTACTTTATCTAAAGGCTCCATGAACAAGATAGAAATTACTGTTGAACCACCACAAAGATCTGGGACTACACTTAATAGGAGCCCTTCACCTATAAGTAATCAGCCATCCCAGCGGAATCAGCACCCACTATATACACCTGCAACTCCTTCAAGTTCCCCTTCCAGAAGTATAGCAGGTCAGCCTAAACCTTATAGTGGTAATCCTGTATATATAACATATACACAACCAGTTGGACCTTCAGGTGTCCTTACACAGTCCCCCCGTGTAATGGTATCTCAGCCAAATCCAGCAGTTTTTAAAATCACAGTAGGTCGAGCTCTTGCTGAGAATCTTCTAAATTTAGTGGACCAAGAAGAACATTCTGCAGCACCAGAACCTATTCAACCCATTTCAGTTGTACCAGGACCTGGAGGTGAAAGAGGAAGGCATAAGTACCAGAGAAGTTCCAGCTCTGGATCAGATGACTATGCTTATACACAAGGTAAGATTGATGAATTTTTTGCTTAATAATTCTCAAAATGTTTCCTAAGAATCAGATCATTTGGACTGTGGTTCATCTTAAATAGCTGCCTTCCCAAATACAAATATACCTCCAAATGTATAAGTTAATAAGGATAGGTTAACAAAATAATGCCTGTGATTTTCTCTCAAGGTGAAACAAACAGATTTATTTCATTTATCAGACTTATTTGAATTCTGCAGCAGTAAAAATGGTGTTGGGGTGGGCCTACTGGATCAGTGTGATATGGTGATAAAAGTATGATAACCTAATCTAACTAGCATAGCATAGCATAGCAATAGCATAATATATGATATTGCAAAAATAGTTGTTAATATATCGTGAACCACATAATAGCACAGAAATGAACTGGAAATGGGACTGCCTTGGAATATGACTTAATTGAATTAATTCTGACTATATAAAAATAATATACCATTACATATTTCAGATAAAGGAAGCTTAAAAGTGTAGAGTGTAGAGTACTTTTTAAAAAAAATCAGTATAAATTATTTGTTTTAATCTTTTTTTTTATTGAAAAAGTTTTAGAACAACAATTAAATTTTTCCCCCTCCCCCATCTTCCCCCTTCCCTCCAAAACCCCCTCCCCCCCGACTTCCCAGAGCAAACACAAGGTATAGTTCATTAAACAAACAGTCATACATTAAATTTTTAAAATCTAACACATTATAATCCTTCTCTCCCACATAACCTGACTTCTTCCATTAAAATCAAAAACAACATCCTTCATTCAAAGGCAATCCGAAATTTCTTAATCTGATATCTATTTTGAATATAATCAATCCAGTTCTTCCGTTCATTTAAATATTTTTCTTGAGTACTGTCTTTCAAGAAGGCTGAAATTTTAGCCATCTCAGCCAAATTGGAAACTTTCAATATCCATTCTTCTATTGTGGGTAATTCTTTTTTCTTCCAATATTGTCCAATCAACAGTCTTGCTGCTGTTATTAAGTTCAAAATCAACTTAGTCTCAATCACTGTATAGTCCGTTGTTATTCCCAAAAGAAAAAATTGCGGTAGGAACTTTATCTTCTTCTTCAGAACATTCTGCATAATCCACCAGATTCTTATCCAAAAAGACTTAATTTTCTTACATTTACATAATAAATCATAACCTTCTATATTCAAAATCCTTTCCTCCGTCAAATTAAACCAATCACTTATTACCGAAAGAACAACTGCTTCATAATACAGTTTTAAATTAGGCATTTTTAATCCTCCTCTTTCCCGTGTATCTTGCATTATTTTCATTTTGACTCTCGCTTTTTTCCCTTCCCATATAAATTTATTAATTCCAATCTGCCATTCTTCCAAATTTTTGTCTTTCTTAATTATTGGTATCATCTGAAACAAGAACAAGAATTTAGGCAAAACATTCATTTTTATAGCTGCTATTCTCCCCAACAAAGATAATTGTAATTTTTTCCAAGTATTCATTTCCTTCTGAATTTTTTTCCATAACACATCATAATTATTCTTATACAATTTTACATTTGATGAAGTAAGAAAGACTCCTAAATATTTAACTTTTTTTACAATTTCAAATCCTGTTATTTCCTCTAGTTTTTCTTTCTGGTTCTTAATCATATTTTTGGTTAACACTTTTGTTTTATTTTGATTCACTTTAAACCCTGAGACCCTTCCATATTGATTAATTACTTCCAACAAATATACACTTGAATTTATAGGCTGAGTCAACATAACAACCAAATCATCTGCAAATGCTCTAACTTTGTATTCATGTCTTCTAATTCTAATACCCTCTATCTCCCTTAACTCTCTTATCTTATCCAATAAAGGTTCCAAAGACAAAATAAACAATAAAGGTGATAAAGGACACCCCTGCCTTGTTCCTTTCGCAATTTTAAAACTATCTGTCAAACTACCATTAATTATTATCTGAGCTGTTTGCTCTCCATAAATTGCCCTAAGTATTCATATAAAACCATTTCCAAATTGCATTTTGTCTGTTAATTTAAATAAAAATTCCCAATGCAAACGATCAAAAGCTTTCTCTGCATCCAAGAATATAAACGCTGCCGGAATCTGATTTTTCTTTTCCAACTATTCCAATAAATTCACTATCTGCCTAACGTTATTCCTCATTTGTCTCCCTTTTATAAAACCAGACTGGTCAGTATGAATCCTTTGTTGTACAATTTCCATTAACCTATTTGCCATTATTTTCGCAAAAATCTTATAATCATTATTCAAGAGTGAAATCGGTCTATAATTCCCAGGCTTAGTACAATCCTGATCCTCTTTTGGTATCAATGAAATAAAAGTAGTCCTCCATGATGGTGATTTGTTTTAATCTTGAATACAGCTTGAGTTTTATCAGTATAAATTGCAATAAATTGTAATGTTTATTGAAGTTGTTTTTTCATATTTGAGAGACTAGTCCAGGCCATTACCAGGAGTCAACACTGACCTGAAGGTACAAAAAGAAGTAGGACTATGGTAAAGCAGACATTAATTCACTGAAATGGAAGGTGGAAGAATAGGACAGCTTCTGCTATATAGTGGGCTATATAGACATAAGCCAAATTGAAAAAAAATCCAATAAGAATATCTCACAAATATGTTCCACTTTGTAGTGAGCTTTCTTGCAACAAGTATCTTATATTTTAGGTACCTCCTTTTTTCCTCAAAGGGAAAAATAGAAGATTCACGAATGAAAAAAATGGTTAAGATTCAAGGTTTATTTATTTATTCTAAAACAAAATATAAAGCAGTCAAATAGACTGTACAATCAATTGTTGTTATTAATTTATGTTGCTCCAGTTTCTGGTTATTGGAATTCCTTGAATTTATCCTGAGCACTGATTTTGTGATCTGGAAAGAAAACTGTTTTTCTAAAGGACAAACTGTAACACTCCCTTAATAGGTGGTTATTTATCAGTCAGACTACATTGCAGTTCATCAGACTACTTCAGACTACATTGCAGTTCATCAACTAAGGTTTCTTCATGTACAGCTAGTTCTTTATTAGTGAAGGGCTAATGAACAAAAATGAGCCAGGTCCCTGAACTGATAATACAGGTGGCCCTTGGTTAACAACCATTCTTTGAGCAATCAAACTTACGATGGTTCTGAACAGTTAGTACTTATGACAAGTCCTCCAAGTTCCAGCTGTTGCCATGCTCCTGCATTCATGTGGTTGTGATGCGAGTGCTTGGCAACCAGACACATTTCTGACCATTGCAGCATCCTTCAATCATGTGATTGTAATTTGCAATTTTCCTTTATGGTTTTCCACAAGCAAAGTCAATGAGAAAGCCATCAGAAAATCTGAATTCAGTCAGGGAAAAGTCCTCACTTAATGATCCACAGTGATTTGTTTAACTGGTGACTTTTGGAACTGCTATAAGTAAGCAGCACAGTCATGTGATGTCACACTTTACAACTGCATTACTTAGTGATCAAAATTCAGGTCCCAATTAGCATTAAGTGAAGATACCTTATCTTCATGACTATGTAACATAATGAACTTCTTTATGGAGGAATATTAGTCTATAGCTCTTGTTCCTTTCTCATGTATTTGTACCTCAGTATTTGATTGCATGTTTATGTTTGCTTCTGTTTTGAAAAGGTCATTTGTTTGTACTTCTGTAGTTAGAAGTTGTATTTCTTAATTTTATGCATATTATTCTCTGTAATGCACTAGCTTTGCTGTTACATCAACGTGCAAGGATGGAGAGGTTAGCAAAGGAGCTGAACTTTGAGAATGAGGAACTTGAGAAACTTAAAGGTGACGTAAATAATATGGAACATGATCTTATGCAACGGCGTCTGAGAAGAGTGAGCTGTACAACCTCAATCCCAACTGTAAGCAATTTTTCTATAATTATATTAAAATAAAATTATTTCCTCTATTGACAGTATGAATAATTTACTGTATTTTAAATTCATCATTTTTCATCCAATATGTAAGTCTCAGTTAAGTTGTTTCAGCAGCTAGTTACAACATGTTCTCTTAGTTGCCTCAAATGCTTTATCACCTCTTCCAAATTCTGTAATACTATCTCAAGTGATTGTTGTTGGTTTGGAGTTGTTCTGAAAAGGCATGTCAGCAGTATGTTGTTGCTTCAGATAAAAGTAGGAAACCCTAATTACAAACAATATTCTAAAACTTAAGGCATTGTATCTGTTGTGATCTTTGACAAGGCATTGATTGAGAATTGGCAGAGGTGGAGTGTTTTCTGGGTCTTGTCTTTCAATAATTATATGCTTGCATGTGCTAGTATCTTAATTCTTTAATTCTTTTTATATTTCTTAAATTCCTTCTCCTAAAATAATATGTTGAATTGAAGTTCTGATAGAAGATGATTATTTGCCCCAAAGGGGGATGTAGTGGCATAGAGGGTTAATGATACTGGATGTGCTGAACAATTGCCAGCACTCTGGCAGTTCATGTCCAGCTCTGCAGGACATGGTGAGCTCCTTTCTTTTATCTCCAGTTCCTGCCCACCTAGCAGTTCAAAAGCCTTGTTTGTGAATAGAGAGGTAGGTTCTGCCATTTTGGTGGTGGGAAACTGCTGGCTGCGTTCTGTGACCAAATTTATTTTATTTATTTTATTTATTTACACAAATTGTTGTGATAATAACTATATATCATAAGGAACTATATACATAGAAGTTTTATTAGCATTAAAATATATTATCTTTACATCATTATTGATACTGAGATTTTGCCATGGTGTCAAACTGGATTTCTTTGAGGGCCAGTTCTCCCCAGGCTGGCCCAGGGGAGGAGAGGGAGAGAGAGGATGGGATGGACGCCTCCTGCAGCACCCTGCCGGCCAAAATGGGGCATGGGTGGCCCGCATGCAGCCTCCTTGTGCCCATTTTCAGCCTGGACGGCCTCCTAAATCACTTTAAGTTAAAACCTTTATTGTCAGAGTACAACATGTGTACTATGAGATTGGCTGAGCCTCCCTTCATGCACCCCTGTAACACAATACAACTCACAATGAAAGACAAAAAAACCCAAAATCCCTATCCCAGTGAATCCTGGTAACAATCTCCCAATCCTATTGCACCATGTGAACTTATTGCACGTCGCGCCGGCCCCATACTATGTTGTTGTAGTTATTTTTCATTCAGGAGTCTGACACCCCACGGATAAACTGTTCTTCAATCTGTTTGTGCAGCTGCATATGCTTCTATATATCCTTCCGGATGGAAGGATAATAAAGAAGTGCTGACCAGGGTGTGAGTCGTCCCTGAGGATTTTCCTCACTTTTCTAAGGCAGTGAGCCCATGCGATGTAGTCTAGTGGTATCAGGGGACAGCCCATGATGTTTTGTGCTGTGCTCACCACCCTCTGTAATGTTTTTCTTATCCGTGGCTGTCAAGCCAACATGCCACACCATAATGCATTGAGTGAGGATGCTTTCTATTGTGAACCGGTAAAAGGTGGTCATCAGTTGTTGTTCCCGTTCGTTTTTTCGCAAGACTCTAAGGAAGTGGTGTCTCTGTTGGGCCTTTCTAGCCACCTGGGTCATGTTGATCTTCAGGTGAGATCTTCACTGAGATAGAATCCCAGGAATTTAAAGGAGGAAACTTATCTCTACCCAGCCCCCCTTGATGTAAAGTGGGGCAGGTTCCTCCCTCTTCTTCTGGAAGTCTAACATCATCTCCTTTGTCATGCTGATGTTCAGGTGCAGGTTCTTTTCTAAGCACAATGTTTTTGAACCTCCCCCCGTACGCTGTTTCATCTCCACCTGTAATAAGACCCAGTACGGTGGTATCATCTGTGACCTTAATAATCACAGTGGATGAGTCAGAGGATACACAATTATGTGTGTACAGTGAGTACAGTTAGAGACTAAGCACACAGCCTTGTGGGAAGCCAGTGCTAAGCTTCAGGGAGGTGGATATGACAGACCCAGCCCTCACTGTTTGTGGCCAGTCCCTCAGAAAGTCTTTGATCCAGTCGCAGATGAAAGAGGAAAAATCCAAGTCAGTCAGCTTTCCGATAAGGATGCTCAGCAGAATGGTATTAAAGGCCGAGCTATAATCTATGAAAAGCATCCTGACATAGTTTCCGGCTGTCTCCAGATGGCTCCCTACAGAATGTAGGCAGTAGCTATGGCATCGTCTGTCAATTCCCCTGTAGGCAAACTGATATTTGTCAAGTCCGGTGGGAGGCATGTCCTAAGGTGTTGGAGAACCAATCTCTCGAAGCATTTCATCACTACAGACGTTAGTGTGATAGCTCTGTAGTCATTTAGGCGGTTAATTACTGTTTTCTTCGGGACTGGGACAATAGTGGCTGCTTTTTTATTATCCTTCCATCCGGAAGGAGATATAGAAGGAGATGGAACATTGGCCGTTTGCAGGGAGATGTCAAAGATCCTTGTCAGGATCCCTGCTAATTGGCCGGCACAAGTATTTACCACTATCCCCAGCACCCCATCTGAACCTGCAGCTTTGCTGGGATTCACAGCCTTCAATACAGCACTCACTTGGTGTTCATATAGGGTGAGTGGCTGAGAATCAGAAGGCCAGCAGGCTGAGGCTACAGGATCTGGTCTTTTCACCTTGTAGCGGGCGAAGAAAGTGTTCACCTCTACCAACAAGGCATCAACGTTGACCATGTTCCTCGTGTTGCTGTTATGATTATCTCTGCCACACTTTCTTCAGGTTGTTGTCTGCTAGATGGTTTTCCACCTTATGTTTGTATTGTTGTTTTGCCATCTTAATGCCTCTTCTAAGGTTTGCCCTGGCCTCTCTATATCTATCACTGTCCCCTGCCTTAAAGGCAGAATCCCGGGCTCTCAGAAGCATCCATACCTCAGCAGTCATCCAGGGTTTACAATTCCTGTAGACTCTGATGCACTTGTCCACTGTTACGCTGTCAGTGCACACTTTGATGTAAGAGAGTACGGCATCAGTGTATTCATGCAGGTCTTGATGTTCAACTCCATTCCACTCAGTGGTTTCAAAACAGTGCTGCAGCTAACTGAGAGCACCCCTGGCCAGGTTTTAACCACTCATAACTGGCTGAGTTCTTTTCCAGAAAAAACTCAGGGACATACTTCGGGCATAGCAGCAGTGAAAGATGGTCAGATGTGCCCAGGTGGGGGAGGGGGAATTGCTCTGTATGCCTGTTTCAGGTTAGAGCAGTGGTTCCCAACCTTTTTTTGACCATGCCTCATCTAATCATCTCTAAAATCCTGATGCCTCCCCCTTGTGACATGTAATTCTTACTATTAAAAAAGTGAACTCCTACTCATGTGGAGGAAGCCTAAAAGGCCATTAACTTGGTTTAAACAAGGTTCCAAATTGCCCCCATTAAAAATCAAATTCCCCCCCCCTCTGGGATGTGGGCCCCACATTGGGAACCACTGGGTTAGAGTACACACAGTCTAAAGTGTTCTTCTGTCTGATGGAAAACTGCACGTACTGCACAAACTGAGGGGGAACTGTCTTTAGACACACTTGATTGAAGTCCCCAGCCACGACAAGAGCACCCTCTGGATGAGTTTGCTGCTACCTGGAGATGACATCGTATAGCTTAGTAAGCGCCATGCTGACATTGGCATCAGGTGGAATATAAACAGCTATAATGATTATCACGATGATTTCTGTAGGCAGATAAAATGGCCTACATGTGACAGTCATCAATTCCACATCTGGGCAGCAATATGTATAGACTACTCTGCTGTTAACATATCAGTCACTGTGTCCTCCTCCCTTGCTCTTACTGGAGTCGCCATTTCTGTCAGAGTGATAAGTGACAGGCCCAAATGGGGTGCAGGGGTCTGCACGCATCCTCCCCATACCCCATTTTGGTCAGCAGGAGGGCTGGAAGCTGTCCAGGCTGAAAACAGGGCATGCAGAGGCACCCCCATGCATCCTCCCCATGCCACGTTTTGGCCAGCAGACTGCTTCAGGAGGCCGTCCAGACTGGAAATGGGGCATGCAGGAACCATGCAAGCTCCCCCCCCCCGCTCCCCATTTTCACTAGCAGAGGCACCATGGGCCGGTCTTTTGCTATTTCCAGGCCAGCCCCATGGGCCAGATTTGAGCACCCTGTGGGCCAGATCCGGCCCGTGGGCCTTGAGTTTGACACCCCTGCTCTAATGACACTAAGACTCTCATCAGTGATAACATTGGCATGGATTGTTATAAAATCTGGATAATTTAATCTAGCAGTTTAAACCTTAGTTTAAAGTACTGAAGGAATGCAAGTACCATGTTTCCCTGAAAATGCAACCTACCCCAAAAATAAGCCCTAGTGAAGGGGATGGGTGTGGCCAGCACAGGATGCAGCCCTTCTCTTTCCCGGTCACCTCATGAAGGCTCGGCCCCTTAATCGCGGCCCTGTGAATCAGCTGAACCAGCGAGGCTGGGAACTGCCTCTCATTCTTTCTCTCTGGATGCCTGGAGGTGTTTCCGGTGTACTTTTTCCAGCCCAAGCCCTGCCCGCAACACTGAGCAACCTTGCAGCCAAGGGCCCCTCTCTTCCGCAGCTCATCTTGTGGCTCAGGAGCTGGTGGTGACCATGGTTGTGCTCCGCCAGGCCTGCTCAGGCTGCTGCTCTGATGTGGCAGAAAGGCTTCCCCCCACCTCTGCTCATCTACTGGACCTGTTTTACTTGCTGTTGCTGGCCTCACCCTCCTGGCTGTGCTGCTCTCCCTAGGCCTGCTGGGCAACTCAGCCCAGATCTCCAGAGCACCTTCCCTGACGCCGGCCTGCCAGGGCCCCCTTTGGCAGCTCTTGCGCTGCCCTGTGCGAACTGCATGTCGACCCTTTAGTGATACGGAGGAGGAAGGGGGCGATCGCCCCTTCCTCCTTTGCACCCCAAAACACTATCTTCCCTGGCCGCCGAGCCCCTGGCCTGCACCCCTCTCACTGGAGCAAGATATGCAACTCAATGTTACCTGTGGAGGCCTCTCAGTGCAATTCTCAGCTGCAGCTTCAGAGCAAACCTCTGCCTTCCCTGCACAGGATTGCAAGGCTGGAGGCTTCAAAGGGAGCATTTTTGGGATGTGCATCTGTGCAGGGTTCCCCAAAAAAAGGACGATCGGCAGGAAAATGGGGGGGGGATTTTCCTGCCGATCGTCCTCCTTTCCTGCCGATCTGTGCATGTGCACAGATGCACGTTCCAAAAATGCTCCCTCCATACATCTTCAGCACAAGGAAAGGATGATCGGCAGGAAATGCGGCTGTGGGGAATTTTGGGAGTTGAAATCCACAACTCTTAAAATGGCCAAATTGCTGCCCATTCTGCTGTTGGTGTCAGCTCGCAAAGCATCCCTGGCCTGCTCTTGAGTTGCCATAGGCAAGGGGGATGGATTCACACTTGTCATTTGCACCATTCCCTGTCAGCCTCTCATAAGCAAAGTGAACAGGACCTCTGGTGGCTCAGACTGCTAAGACAGTTTGTTATTAACAGCAGCTGCTTGCAATTACTGCAGGTTCAAGTCCCACCAGACCCAAGGTTGACTCAGCCTTCCATCCTTTATAAGGTAGGTAAAACGAGGACCCAGATTGTTGGGGGCAATAAGTTGACTTTGTATATAATATACAAATGGATGAAGACTATTGCTTGACATAGTGTAAGCTGCCCTGAGTCTTCAGAGAAGGGCGGGATATAAATGCAAATAAAACAACAACAACAACAACAACAAAAAACGGGCAAGCTGGAAGGGAAAGTCACAAGTTTCTCCAGTAAATTACTCCCATTGCTTTTTCTCCCAAGGAGCCTCCTAGAGATTACAATAGCACCTTCCCCCAAATCATCCTGCTTGTGCTTTGTAGCAATCATCCACAGCCCTGCTGACCTGCCTGCAGTCCCCCATTATCCATAGCACCTGCCCATGACCCCCAATGGACTGTACATGACCTCTACCAATCTGCTTATGCTCTAAAGAGCCTGCCACCAACAACCTGTTTGCACCACCCACAGCTCAGTCTGGCTTCCCTGTCCATGTGGACTTGGGGTTGTTACACATTGCTTAGAAATTCAAGACCCAATTGCTATTGTAACCTGAGGACTGCCTATAGGTATTTTCAATATATAAATTGATAGATAAAATATTGAAAATAGTCATTTTCAATTTGATAAGGAGACTATTTTTTTTTAATTTTTTTTTTTTACATTTATATCCCGCCCTTCTCCGAAGACTCAGGGCGGCTTACAGTGTATAAGGCAATAGTCTCATTCTATTTGTATATTTTTACAAAGTCAACTTATTGCCCCCCCAACAATCTGGGTCCTCATTTTACCTACCTTATAAAAGATGGAAGGCTGAGTCAACCTTGGGCCGGGCTTGAACCTGCAGTAATTGCAGGCTACTGTGTTCTAATAACAGGCTCTAACAGCCTGAGCTATTCCGGCCCCTATTAATTAATCTATCATTTCCAGTCTGTGGTTCTTGGAATTCTTTGCTTCTACATTGAACGTTGATTTATTTATTTATTTATTTATTGATGTGGAGACAAAAGCTGTCTTTCTAAAAGACATACATTCTCTTATTAGGTGATACTATCAGTAAGGAGGAACTGTAGACTATACTTTTAACTCATCTTTTTTGTAATTTATGTATGCACCTCTGATAAAGGTAAGGGATGGAAAGGTGGGGAGAATTTTTTAAAATTGTGAATGGACTTCTGGTTGGCTTGATGTACACTGAGAGCATATGCACCAAGACAAATTTCTTGTGTATCCAATCACACTTGGCCAATAAAATTCAATTCAATTCTATTCTATTCTATTCTACATTTATGTGTTTAGTTAAATGAATGTGCCAGCTTATTTACTTTCTATTCTTGATTCTCTCCGCTAGCCCGAGGAGATGACAAGATTGAGAAGCATGAATAGGCAGCTCCAGATAAATGTAGACTGTACTCAGAAAGAAATTGACCTCCTTCAGTCTAGAGGTAGATGTTTTCAATGATTTTCTGTATCTGAAATGCATTGATTTGGAGCTTTATATAAGCATTTAAGAGATTTTATGAATACAGTATTATTGTATTTTCCTATCAGTCATAGAAAGAAAGATAATCCAATCTATTTTATTTTTACTAGATGTATTGTTTTGATACTTTAGTGAAAATGTTTGCAAATATTGATTCTTATCATTTAAGTGATAAAATTTGCAAGCATTCTTTATTATATATAGGCAGTTTCCAGAATAGCAAGGCTATATGATTTTAAGACACTGTTGTTTGCTGCATTTCAGTATCATTTCATGTCAAAAGCACACTTAACCAGTAACTTCTTTTACCTTTTAAACATATATCCTGTTCAAAATACATTATTTTCTGCTTTTTATTAATAGGAAACTTTGACCTGAAAGCCATGAATAATTTTTATGATAATATAGAGCCTGGTCCTATTGTGCCGCCAAAGCCATGTAAAAAAGGTGAGTCACTATACAAATGTTCAAGATGTAGCTTGTTTCTGGTATTTTTTTGCAGAGGGATTCTTATAGTAAAGGTGAAGGTAAAGATTCCCCTCACACATACATGCTAGTCATTGCCGACTCTAGGAGGCGGTGCTCATCTCCATTTCAAAGCCGAAGAGCCAGCGCTATCCGAAGACGTCTCCAGGGTCATGTGGCCGGCATGACTCAATGCCAAAGGTGCACGGAACGCTGTTACCTTCCCACCAAAGGTGGTCCCTATTTTTTCTACTTGCATTTTTCTACTTGCTTTCGAAACTGCTAGGTTGGCAGAAGCTGAGACAAGTAACGAGAGCTCACCCTGTTTCATGGCAGCACTAGGGATTCGAACCGCCGAGCTGCAAACCTTTCGATCGACAAGCTCACCCTCCTAGCCCCTGAGCCCCTGAGCCCTGAGCGTCCCTATTCTTATAGTAGAAGGAAGGAAATTAGATGTATATGTTTCTTATGCACAACTATTTTTTATAAAGAAAGGCATTATGTCAAGAAATATATTGTGCTTTCCATTATTTATATCTCGTAGAAGCTGTGCACAAAATAACATTCACCAATTACATTATGAATTTGAAAAGTAATGTTTGCAGTTAGAATGTTCTCTTACTTGGATTCTCTTTATCTAGTTTTAGGACTTTTGGTGGAGAACAGAATAGTAGAACAGGACAGTTGGCAATGTGACAACCTAGGTGATTGGTTCTATTTATTTAATCAAATTTATTGGTCACCTAAATCCAGTGGACTCTGGGCAGTGTACAAAAATAGAAAAAAACATAAAAACAACTGATAACATTAACTCAGCAGACAGCCTTGTATAAATAATCCGATAAACAACAAAATAAAATAGGGACCTTAAACAAATAATAAACATCAAACCCAGACCTGGCACCAAAGCTAGGTTTTCAAATCTTTCTTGAACCCTAGGAGAGAGAATGTCATCCTTATTCCTTGAGGGAAGCTGTGAAGAGGATGGTGGCCACAACAGAGAAGGCACAATTCCTAGGTCCCACAAGGTGACAGCAGTTAATGGTAGGAACCTAGAGTGCACCCATTCTGCTGAAATGTACTGGGCAGGCAGAAATGATTACAGACAAGCAGTCTCTTAGTAATCCTGATGCTACAATTCTGGCATCAAGCCCTATGCCATATATGGCTTTATAGGCTCTCTACCTCACATATTACAGTCATCTCATTATATTTGAGTAGAAGTTATAGAAATAGTAGTTTAGGGAAGTATAAATGTTGTTGCCAGGTGGCCATATTGTACAAACTATGGAGAGAAAGATAATTCAGTTTAAAATATATTAAATATAATTGTTATAAATCAGTTTGCTGATATGTTCAAATGAATGAAGACTGTACCTTATATATAATCTAAAGTAATTGTGTATATATATAAATGTTGAATAGTTCACCCTTCTGTAGAAAATACAGGCATTTATAGTTTTCCATGCATTATTTTGTGTAGTATTTTCAAAATCTTTAATTAATTAGGATAAAATATAGGAAATACTTTGTTAGATTATAAAATAAATGTTTAATCAAAATCAACCTAAAGACATAGTAATTAATATAATTCAGTAACATTTTAGAGTAATGTTCTGGACCATTCTTGATAAATAACTAGGCTCCCAATAGATATTAGTAGCTAAAGTAAGAATGTATCATACCCACATTAATAAATTGTTCCAACTCAACACATTATTTCTTAGAAACAATTCTAGTATGGGATATTAAAATACATCTTAGTAATTTTCTCTTGTTAGAATGATTTTGAAATTTAGTCTGGTAGATCTCATACTATCTACCTCAAATGACAAAATTTGGCAGAAAAGAATATACCGTATTTTTCAGAGTATAAGACGCACCTTAGTTTTGGGGAGGAAAATAAGAAAAAAAAAATCTGCCTCTGCCTACCAGCATCCATCGGTATTCATCTGGCTAGCATCCTGTCAGTGTGTGAAAGAGTTGAGGGCTGTTTGGAAACTGAAACAGTATTTGCTGTGTGAGAACAAGGAAGGAGACAGCAAGGAACCCGGGTGTGGCTTAGCTCAACTGTTCTAAAGCTGCATGCTGTGCTGATCTCTGAAAATAAAACTGAAACTGAAACTCCTCTGCTTGTGTTTTGCTTGTATTTACTACTATGTTGGAACACCTGCGTTTGGTATTGTGTTATATAAAGAGAAATTGTTGAATCCTGCTGAATCAGTTACTTGTGTGTGCTTTCTGGATGTGATTGCTGCTGCAAACTCTGACAGTCCTTGTAGCAAATAGCGAACAGCCAGGTCAGCTTCAGCACATTATTGCAGCCTGATTTAGCACCAGCAGCTGATTGGTGGGTGGATCAGCCTCCTGGAATACTCCCAATCAGCTGTTCCAGGCTCCAAGGATTGCCACAGACCATCGCTTCCTCCGTGCCTTGCAGCGTTTTGGGCTACCTTTGGTATATAAGATGCATCCAAATTTTCACCCTCCTTTAAGGGGGAAAAAAGTGTTTCTTATAGTCCGAAAAATACGGTACATAATTCACATAACTTACTATATTTTTACTGGAGACCAAAATCACGTGGACAACAGAATTTATTTACTTGGTATGTAGTTAAAGTGTAGTACTGGAGAACCAGATTCTAGTTCACCTTCTGGCATAGAAAACTCACTCAATCAACGATTATTGTAGAGAAAACAAACAGGCCTTACAGTGTGCTTATACATGAATGCCAAATAAAATATTAATACTAATGTTGTTATTGACCTTTGATGTTTATATATTTAAAAGTATTATGTTTTATAAGAAAAATGATTCTTTGTAGACCATCAAAATAGTTCCAAGCAAGTTCTGCGATCACAGCCAAGAGATGAGGACTTTGAAGGAGCTCCATGGAATTGTGACAGCTGTACTTTCTTGAATCATCCAGCACTGAATCGTTGTGAACAATGTGAAATGCCGCGGTATGCCTGAATTTATCAAAGTCTACTTTGTATTAAGATGGGCTTTGAGATCTCAGCCATAGATGAAAATTCGGGGGATCTTTTAGTTCTCTACCAGATCATTTTCAATTTTTGAGAGAAAAAAATCTTTTTCATTCATGCTGCACTAAAGATTAGCTTATGGAAACATATTCTTATCCCATGGTGGTAAGAAAGTTTGAAAGGATATTCTGAATCCAAGATGAAGAATGTATGCAGGAAAACAAGTGATTACTGTTGTTCTAGCCCCCATAATTACATTTGCTTGTTAGTAGTCCTTATATATATATTTTTATAAGCATTGAACAATTACTTTGTGAAGTGTTACAGGTATGCAGACAAACTGTGAAGAACCAGAGCTGATCTGGCCAGAGCAAGCTGGAAAACAAGAGCTCCCTATGTTTCCAGATTATAAACTACTGAAAAAAGGGGGAATCAAAGAACAGAAAAGGATAGTCTGACATGCTGCTTTTTTCAGGGTAAATTAAGTCTACACAATTGCTGTTTTGATATTGTGAATCATGGTAGGGAGGGAAAAGTACTGTACTATCTTATTTCTAGAGTACAATCAGAAGTTATTTTACAGTCCCTTTTGCTTGTACAGCACTCACCAAGTCATGCTAACACTGGTAGTTAAATAATTATATCATATTACACAAGAAAAATAGTGCTGCATGCTTTCATTAGGCCTTTGTGTTTTAAAGCTAAAAAGTAAAAGTATGCTTTTATAAATTACCAGTATGTTCCCTTGAAACTGCTTGACAGTGGAGTGGACATATACCAAATGCAGAACTGTTCCAAATTCTTTTTGGAAAACTTGAGTTCAGCCATTGATAGTATAAGAAATGTTTGCACCCTCTTTCTTAGGCCTTTCAGCTTCCATTTATGTGAAGAATTCATAATGTTTACAGCACAGAAGGTACTTTGTATCCCCATTCTGATTTCACTGAAAACCACTAATCAATATGAGCTCTCCAATAAAGTTTATTTGGACATTGTCAGTAAACTAACTTGTATTAATTAGTATGAGTGGTGGTTTTTGAAATGTTGCACATTGTATTTTGGTGTGATCCTTAGACATTTAAAGGGTATAGGGAATCCAGAAATGATATAGAGAATCCAAAAGTTGAATTGTACTAGTACCTGTATGAATATGCTAATCATGTATAGGAAATTTTATTTGTGAGTGCTTCAGGATATTGAAATAAAGCAATCTTCTGAGTTTGAAGTTGAGTCAAAAATAAAATTGTTTATGAATAATCAGAATTCCTTTTTCACACTGAAGAATCACTAGGACAGTGAATTTTACTTCTTACACATTCATTACTCTAGATTTTGCAGGGATTGCAAAATGGAGAATCATATTTTATTTGCGCATATCTTGCTTTTATCTGTTAGTATTATATATGATATAGTTTCTGTTCAAATTGAAATGTATTGAATGCAATAGATGTTAGTCCATAAAATTCTTACAGAAGCTATATGGAATAAAGCTTGATTTAATCAGTCAATCAAATAGAACAATTACATTATTATTATTATTGTTATTGTTATTATTGTTATTATTATTATTTATATTTGTATACCGCCATTCTTCCGAAGGACTCAGGGCGGTTCACAGCCAATAAAAACAACAGAAAACATATAATACATATAAAACAGCTAAAAACAGTATAGAAAACTTATTCAATTGATGGCTTAAAACTTTTAAATACAAATTTAAAACCCCATTTAAAACCCCTGATTTAAAACCCCAATTTAAAACTACGTTCACGCTAGTCCTGCTCGTCGAAACAACGTCTTCAGCTCGCAGTGGAAGGTCCAGAGGTCGGGGAGTTGATGAAGGCCCAGAGGAAGCTCGTTCCAGAGGGTAGGAGCCCTCACAGAGAAGGGCCTCCCCCTGGAGGTCGCCAGCCGACATAGTTTAGCTGACGGTATCTGGAGGAGGCCCTCTCTGTGAGAGCGCACTGGTCGGTGAGAGGCTACTGGTGGTAGTTAGTGCCCATATTAAGATTTTTTTAGTTGACTTTTACACTGTAACAAATATGACTGAGAATTAAAAGGGAACTTGTAAGAATTCTGTATCCCTACTTAAGAGTAAAATTATGAAATTTTCTTTTACCTAGAGAAAAAATTAAGATGTGAAGATGCAAAGACTCTCATGTAAAGTGTTCTTTTTTAAGTTATCTATTAAATCTCATTAGTATTGCTCCTTAGTATTGGTCATAACTTCATGATCTTTTTAAAACAACCTGCTTGGCACTTAGTCAACTACTATAGGGAAGGTAATTGTACTCATGAAGTTCAAAACATAAATAGCATGTTTGGAGGTATTCACGATTTTAATTGGCAATGAGATACTGTACTTACAGGTTTATACGAAAGTTAGGCTGAGTTTATTTTAAGGGATTTTTTTTCCTGGATTTGGAAAGCACCATCAAAATTTTGATGAACGAATACATAGGAACTTAAGGTTTCCTTATCTTATGTCATGAGCAGGGAATTCTTTGGACATGCCATGCTGGGTGAGTTCAGTACATTTGCATAATGCCCAGGCTAGATTGTGGAACTAATATAATGTTCAATGATCTACTCATATTTTCACTACTGAAATAGAAGTCAAAACACAGTTTGTAGCAGGGAAGGTAATAGTGTAATTTCAGTGTGCAAAAGAATCCTTTTACTGATTTACTTGTAAATGTCCTTTCACATGTAATATAGATGATAGCAATGAAAATAATTTTAATATGTAAGTTCATGTGACTCTATTCATGTCTATGTGGAAAGTACCCAGAAATAAGTGAATTCAATCAAAATGGATTTAGGTTATGCCAAAATAATTGCTGATTGTCTAAAAGGTTTCATTAATGTCTGGACTCCTTATGTTTAATACACGAAATGCACTGCAATGACTATAAATTCAGAATGTGCGTGTCTGAATGGTGGGATTCTGAGGCCATCAGGAATTTTAAAAATGCACTACTTTTTAATAATAACTGATTTGCCCTTGCCCATAGGTCTTGGATGAATCTGTTTACTAGAAAATTCAAGAATACCTTCTAATTCTCCAAAACCTTTTCTTTATATATGCCTCTTTTGTATTTAATGTTATTAAAATGTATCCTTTCACATATAAAAAGATGTCCCAATTTTGATTGATAGAATAGTTTATAGCAAGCCAAAATTAAATCCTGTACTTGATTATTTGATGAAACTATCAAGCTAGCATGTTTGTGTAGGAAAGAGGGCTAAGAAGAAAAGAGACACTGTTTTGTAAAATCTGATGGAGATGTGTATTTCTCTGTGATATGTATGTATTTTTCCTTATGGCAGATGTGTGAAGCAAATATAATTTTTAAAGAGCTGGTCTCAGTCATATTATTAAGTCATGTTTTCCCTCAGTTATTGTATGTTTCATTTCTGTACAGTTCTTATTTCCCATCCTTTTTTATTATAAATTTCTTTAAAATTTCTCGGATTTTACAGACTTGGAAATTAGGACAAAATATTTTAATTTTTTTAAAGAGTACATGAAAAAATTAAACATTTGGTTATGACTTTGTATTCTTGAATTTACAAGCTTCTAACTTGAGAAAGCGTGCAATGTGGTCTAAATGTGAAATAAATTCACACTATAGCATGGAATAGAATGATAGGCTGTCCGTCAACCGAAGTTTGAAAACATGCTGAGAAATAAATGCTCATTATAGTTAACATTGTGTCCATGTGTTATATTTGTTTTTACAAATAACCTTTACAAATAACCTGTGCGAGAAAGGGAATCCTTAATAGGTAGGTTAGTTGAATTAATATAATAGCTTAATCTTTTTTTTAAGTTTTTTAAAAATATGTTCTTTAAAACCTGTGTATCTTCTGCTCTATTGAAATCCTGTTAACTTTGTTCACTATAAAACAAAACCATGCTCTTTCTAATTGTAAATAGGGTGTTTTCCTATCATATGGATTTGTGTATGCTGTGAATGAAAACTATTATTGCAAGATAAAATGTATACGATGTTAAGAGGCTGTGCATGCATGATTTTCCAAATAACATATATTGAACGCTGCAGTTGCCTAAACCCAATAAACTAAGAAAATGTAACATCGTGCTTTTGGTTTTATATGTAGCAAGAACTTGCAGTTTCTTTTAAATCTTTCATCTTAAAATAGAGCATCCTTATAGGTGTACTGCATTTTTTCCCCCCAAATATAGATAGTTTTCTTTGATGTCTTTATTGAACTTATTGTCAGCCTTTCTTGCATGTTAGATGCATGCAAATGGTGCATACAAATTGTGGTCCTGTGCAATGGAAAATTAGAATTTTTTACTTTATTGTCTTCATCTTTTATACATCTCATCACACCTGCTTTGGTTTTTAGTTGTCCAAAAGATATCTATAATATTTTTTAATTTTCTTCAGCAAGAATTTATATGGTTAGACAAAGGACAGTTTGCTTTTATGTAGCCACTTAAACAGGTATGGAACTTCATTCAGCCAAGATACTATCCATTCAATAGTGCTTCAAAAGTTTAGGTGATTTTAAGGGGAATTAATGGCATCACTTTAGTTTAACAATTCCTGATTAAGGCTTGTTGCTTTTTTCCCCTGTCTGCAGATAGGAAGCCACTATTTACACAAAGAAAAATTATTTTATAGAAGACAGGAACAAAACAATTGGAAAGAACCACCTTACACATTCCTAATGGTAGTCCTAGCCATACAATTACTTTTTCTTCATAGAAATAAGCAGGATCACTGGTAGTGGTTTAACTTAGGTACAGTTCAGACTCAGTGGAAACACTGGATATCCCTTAAAGATATATAGAATGGATTTTAGTGATCTGCTTACTCATTGAAAATGTTTGGGCAGTACTCTGCTTTTTAGCCACGAAATACAATTTATTCCAGTAGCAGCTGGATCCCTACTGGTGGTTGCCTCTTAAGGAAATCTATAATTAATTAGGTAATTAAGAATAAATTAAATGGTCCTTGCTGTCCTTTCTAATCAGGGGTAGGTTCCACTTACCTTCACTACAGGTTTGCAACGGGAGCGTGCTTGCGTGCGGCGCTTCTGTGCATGTGCAGAGCATTCGTGATGACGTCTGGGTGAGTGGGTGGAGCCTTCCGCCGCCGTTATTATCGGTTCACAAGATCTGGACTGAACCGGTAGCAACCCACCACTGTTTCTAATGATTTGTGTCCAACTTATATGAATTCCCTTAAAAAATGGTTCCCTCTTTAAAAACAATTAAAGGCTAAGTAACTAACATGTATATTGTAAGATAAACTACCACATCCAGTGATTACTTTAAATAGGTATTTTTTAATATTGAAGTTAAAATTAAAAAGTTTAAAGATAAAGTTGTCTGTCTCTTGTGATGTCATGTCATTAAAGTGTTTATAAACTAAGAGATATTTTGGTGATTATACAACTTACCTTACAATATATACTTCCCATCCTGTTTATATCAGTTTCAGAAAAGCAAGTTTACTCTAATTGTATACAGTGCTAAATTTTCTTGATTCCTTACATATTTTTATTCAGGTATTCAACTTGCATGCTATTTTGTTTTACATGTGAATTTTATTTGTATATTCCCTTAGCTTCTTTTAAATGTACAATATATCCAGTGCCTCTTCATACACAATTTGCTACCATAGACTCTTTGGACATGTTTTTATGCCTGGGGTATAGTCCAAATTCAAATTTCCTGCCTATTAAGGTAGAACATTTTCTGCAGTTGTTCTGCATCTTTTCACTTATGGTAGTGTCTCCAAACCACAACAGCTACCGTGTTTCCCTGAAAATAAGACCCTATTTTATATTTTTTTAAACCCTGAAATAAGCACTTGGTCTTATTGTTATGTGCTCAAAAGCCTGATTGGGCTTATTATCAGGGGAGGTCTTATTTTGGGGGAAACAGGGTACAACTGGATCATTAACATAAATGCAAATAAACATTTGGAATGATATGTAATAGCTTTATTTTATATAGCTGAAGATTCTACAAATTATGAAATATACCTTTAAAAACAATATAAATAATCTTGGCTGATTTTTGAACAGAATTTACAGACTCCTGGTCTTCTCCCCCCACTCCCCCCATTGATTTATTGTTGAGTTTCATTTTTCATTTAGGATTCCCTGGGATCTCTGGTTGGGTGCTCAAAGGTACCTTGCCGCCTTTCCCCATCATAATGATTAAAGTGTGCCCATATAGAGTTCCACCTCAGGCAAAAGCCCATGCTGGTAAGATATCTGCATCTTTGAACAACTGTTTAGTTACTTATATACTTTCAGAATGTATATGGACACCTTACTTTATGCATTTCGCAAAAATCCATAAAAAAAATATATAGAATCACCTTCCCTTCAGACACCAGACCAAAGCAGCCTCGCAGGTCAATCCTTTTAGCCTTCCATGAAGACCTGACTCTTCTCCCAAGTGGTGGACTAGGTTGAGGGCTGAGTTGGGAGGCTGTCTGGTTTGCAGCTAACCAATGTATAGAGAGAAAGGAAAACCCATTAATTAGAAGTATTTATATAAGGGAAATTCTGATAGCTCAGTATAAATATTTTTGTTGTAAAGGATTGCAAGATTTGCAGCAATACTACTTACTAAAGGGTGGAATGGAGGGGTTGGCATATTTGAAGTGAACTATTATTACTGTCAGCTTGCCTCTGATCAGTACCCAAGAAAATACATGCCCAACTTCATATGGTTATAGAGAATGGTAATTTTTACTGAGTACGTCTGATTGCAAGAAAAGAAAAGTAAGATCTGAGAGTAGGTGTGGTTTACAGATACATTTCCCCTCATTCATCCCTCCTCCCTCCAAAGGTCAAACAGATCTAGTCCAATCTTTGCCTTCATGGGCCACGTGGTTTTCTTCTTCCGATGTTATTCTTCTGTCTGGTGTGCAAAGATCGTTGATGCCAGTGTGCGTCTGACTGTTTGAATTCCTTCTCACTCCTTTCAATGGCAGCCAAAGCTTAAAGAGCCACAACCCCCATTAGTCTAGCATCTATTGCTAACAAATTAGCAATAAAACACTTAACAAAGTAATAAAACAGTTAAACATCCTATTACCTAACTAAACACTTACAGTAATAAGCGGAGGCTGACATTCGGCCCTCCTGCAAAAAGGACATTAGTCCTAGAAAAGAAGAAAAGAAAAGTTAAGGTTTATCAGGATACTTTTCATAGAATCATGCTAGCTTTTTGGAGGCACGAACATTCTCTGTGTTAACCTATTCTGCCTGGGGTAAAGGAAAGTGTTTCCAAGCTACTAAATATTGGACTTTATTTCTATGTTTTCTAGAATCTAGGATCTCTTTGATTTCAAAATGTTGTTCTCCTTCTATGAGAATCGGTATGGGGTGGGGGGTAGTAGGCATGAATAGGGGATGTGTGTTCAGGTTTCACTAAGCTAATGTGGAAAACGGGGTGAATTCTCAATGTTTTGGGTAGTTCCAGTTGGACAGTAACTGGATTGATAATTCTCACAATGGGGAAAGGTCCAACATATTTAGGTCCAAGTTTCTTTGATTTTTGAGTTGTTTGTAAATATTTGGTGGACAGATAAACTTTATCTCCCACTTGGTACTTCTTTTCCGGAGCCCTTTTTTTATCTGCCTGCTTCTTGTGTGAGCGATGCGCGTCATCAATTGCCTTGCGAGTTATCTTCCAGGTACTTTGTAGTTCTATCCATTCAGCCAGTGATGGAATCGAAGGTTTCTCTTCGGGAAGTTCTGGGATGGGGACAAACTCTTGACCAGAAGCTATTTTGAATGGAGTGAAACCCGTGCTGCTATGTACAGAGTTATTGTAGGCCACTTCAGCAAAAGGTAGTAGGTCTGCCCAATTATCTTGTTGATAATTAACGTAACACCTTAGATATTGTTCCAGTACCGAGTTTGATCTCTCACAAGATCCATTAGTCTGAGGATGGTGGGAGGAGCTTAACTCCTGGGCAGAGCCAAGGAGTCATAGAAACTCTTTCCAGAATTGGGAAGTGAATTGCACCCCCCCGGTCCGAGATAATCCGTTCTGGGACCCCATGTAACCTGTAGATGTGTTGGACAAACAACTTCGCTAAGGTTTTTGCTGATGGTATTTTAGCACACGAGATGAAGTGCACCTGTTTGGAGAACAAGTTTGTTACTACCCAGATTACTGTATTGCCCCCACTCTCAGACAATTCCACTATGAAGTCCATGGATATTTCTTTCCATTGGGCTCCTGAGCAAGCAACTGTTTGCAGCAATCCTGGTGGTTTTCCTGGCAGTCTTTTCACCGCTGCACACACAGTACAACTCGCTATGTAAGATTCCATGTCCTTTTTAAGTCCTGGCCACCAGAATTGCCTTTTCAGAAGGTGCAAGGTTTTCACAAACCCAAAATGTCCAGCCATTTTAGCATCAAGGCAGCACTGAAGTATGGTCTCCCTTGCAGACACAGGGACATACAACTTCACCCCCACCCAGGCCAGTTCATCACGGAGAGTACATTTGTGCGAATGTGCTAAGAACCAGTCATCAGTGTCCAAGGCTTCCTTTAATAACTTGGTGAGATCATCTGGTAGTGCTGCATCGGTTTTTGCTTGGGTTCGGGTAATGGCTGGGGCTGCTACTTGCTGAACCAGGAGTATAGGGCGTGCCACTTCCGTGCAAGCGCTATTGTATTGAGGCAAACGAGAAAGAGCATCTGCCAGGAAGTTCTTACCCCCTGGAATGTAATGCAAAGAGAAGTTAAAACGGTTAAAGTATTGGGCCCATCAAGCTTGCTTTGGAGACAGTTTTCTGGGTGTTTTCAGAGCCTCTAAGTCAGCGGTTCTCAACCTGTGGGTCGCGACCCCGTTGGGAGTCGAATGATGATTTGTCAGGGGTTGCCTAAGACCATTGGAAATATGGGAAGTATATGTGCGAGTTGAAGAATCACGCTCCAATGGTTGACTCCACAAGCCAGCTGCAGGCTCTTCAAATCGCTAGCCGAATTCGACTTCAGGCGCGATGAATTAAAAAAGAGAGAAATCTTTGCTCTGATGTCTCCCTCTCAAGCCAGCTGCAATCACTTCCAATCACTAGCCTAATCTGGCTTCAGGCGCGATAAACTTAATAGGGGAGGAGTCTCCGCTTTAATGCCTCCGTCCTGTATTAAAGGGGTCGCAGCATGTATTAAAGGGGTTGCAGCACTATAAAGGTTGAAAACCACTGCTCTAAGTTTTTATGATCAGTCCAAACCTCAAAAGGGTGTTTAGCTCCTTCT
The DNA here is from genome assembly GCF_028640845.1 of Ahaetulla prasina. NCBI lineage: Eukaryota > Metazoa > Chordata > Lepidosauria > Squamata > Colubridae > Ahaetulla > Ahaetulla prasina. The sequence continues at coordinate 70,661,050 of NC_080543.1, forward strand.
AGGAATTGTCTCCACATCTGGAGAGCCCAGTGAACCACAAACGCTTCTTTCTCCCAGATGGCCCATCTCCTCTCTGTTTCAGTCAGTTTCCGAGATGTGTACGCACAAGGTTGTAGTTTCCCTTCAGTATTGTTTTGGAGTAGAATGGCCCCCACTGCTACATAACTAGTATCCGCTTGAACCACAAATGGGGACTCCGTGTCAGGGTGCTTGAGGATAGGTTCAGCCGCAAATAGTCGTTTCAACTTTTCAAAAGCTGCTTGGCACTCCATTGACCATTCTAGTGGTAAGGATGGTTTGGGTTTTGCATTTCCTTTTGTTTTCAGGAGATTGGTGATTGGCAGGGCAATGTTTGCAAACGAGGAAATGAACTGGCGATAGAAATTGGCAAAACCCAAGAAACTCTGCAACTGTTTGCGGGTGCGAGGGAGTGTCCACACTAATACTGCTTGGACCTTCGCAGGATCCATTTCCAAGCCCTCAGAGGATATACGGTATCCCAAATAGTCGATCTTCGTTTGATGAAATTCACATTTAGATGTCAGGCCTGGAAACCACACTAGACTTTAGGGTTCCAGACGCTGCCACATTTTTCCCCTGAGGGGAAGAAGGGGGGTTGAGGGGTATGGTAACATTCTTCAAGCGGTCAAGGTCGGATAGTGTTCACATCTGCAGGAGGAGTGGCGAGAAGATATTCGAATGAACTGGGAGAACATGGGACCATGTGACCAGCAAAGGGGTTAGGGGGGTGGGACTCTTGGGGTTTGTATAACTGGGAAAAGAATCCGGAAGTTCAGTTTTGGAATTTCACTCATCGTGTGCCAGTTTCCTCATGCTAGTAAAGAACTCTGAAAGACAATGGCTTCTGAGTTTTTTTTTATGCAGAAGAGGTTTTTCTGGAACCTTGACATTATTCCAAAACTCTTAACTTTCTTTTGCTTAACGGTACCCTCTCCTCCGCTCGGAGGGGGCCCATTAGGGGGGTGCTGGGCCCCAGCCTCCGCAACCTCCACAGCAGTGCAAAGACCCAGCGAAGATGGAAGAGCAGCAAGCTGAAAGCGTGGAAGTAGCACAGAAGTTGGAATCTGAGGACTTAATCGAAATCATCTACTTCCCATCGGAAGATATGACTCAAAAACCCAAAGTGGTAGAGCCTGCTTGTCAGCTTGGTGCACGGCCCAAAGACTTCGATTCATGGGTAAGCTGTCGTTCGAGAGAAAACATTTCCCTGGGGCGGAATGGAGAACCCCCTCCCTCTTTTCAACCTCAATGGAGGACAGTAAAACCCGGAGAATCGGGAGAGTCACTGGATTGGGATCTGAGAAACCCCCTGAAATCCCAGTCCCTATTAGACCTCCTGGAAACTTTTGAGCGTTTGGAAGTGAGGCCTCGTATAAGCTCAGCTCACCCACCTCGAGAGCCTTTAGCTCAGCCTAAATTCACCTTCCCTCCCACCAGAGAGGGAGAAATTACTGAAGCTCGAAGCCGTTCCGATGAACGCAGAAGGACATCCCTTCCCTCCTTCAGACGGCAGGGAGTTCAGGCAGCACCAGGAACTTGGGGGGAATCGCAACTCCCCCCTCCAATTGACTTTTCCCGCCAACAGAGGCCTACGCTGCCTCCAGCTGCTTCTATTCCTCCTGGTTGGGCATTTTATCCTGGACAAGGATGGATCCAATACCAATGGCAACCAGCAAGTTCAGCACCTTTCTTTCCTGGGGGCCCCAGGCCGATTTTTGCCTCGTCAGCTGAAGCATTTCAAGGACTTCCTTCTCAGCAGCCAGGGGGAATTCCATCCCCCTTTACAACTCAGCAACCAGCCACAATAGCAATGGCCCTCCCACAAATCCCAGTTCAACCGCAAGCAGGCCAGCTAAACCCACCTGCACCCCCTCACCCAGCCCCTCCCCCTTTCAAACCAACCTTTGATGGGAATCCACACCACCTGGCTTACTTTCTCAGCAGAATTGAGGCTTACGTTGAATAATATAGACATCAATACCCATCAGAAAGAAGCCTAATCAATGCCATCTCAGATGGTATGAATGTGGGGCTAGCCTCAGAGTGGATAGCTCAACTACACAATGAACGTGCACCAGAACTAAACGATGTTCACAGATTTATGGCACTGCTTCGCAACCGGTTTCAAGATGATGACCTAATTGCAGAATGTGAAACCACCTTAAAAACGATGAAGCAAGGTAACAGGCCTCTAAAACAATTTGTATGGGATTTCCGAAGGGTTGCTGGCAATCTTAGACATTGGCCAGATCGCATCCTCCTCCACTACTTCAAAGAGGCAATCGATCAAAACATCAGAAAAGCGTGCTCCACCAGAGGAATCCCAGAACAACTAAATGATTGGTACAACGTGTCCATAGCTCTGGACAGAGAATTCAACCCCCTCCAAAGCCAATCACCAACTACAACTCCACAACGACCACCTACAAGACCCTCCCTCTTAAGACCAACCACACCGTCCACCTTTCAGCCTTCAACAATAATCAAATGCTACCGTTGTGGAAAACTAGGACATCGGGCATCAGTTTGCCTAGCCCCAACACCCCTCCCACAGTATCGCCCACCAACTGCTACCCAACCACGCAACCCCCCTCGAAAAAATCCGAATACCAGTCACTTTGCGAGACAAGCCATAGACCTCCCTACTGGCCTTCCGTCATCTGATTCACCTCCTGACGACTCAAACCAAGCAGAAAACGACCCAATGGTGAGTGCACCCATTCCTCCTTTTGCTATCAAAGTAAACTTAATAATTCCAGGGGGAGGGGCCAAAAAAGATTTAGAGGCTATTGTGGACACAGGATGCACCAGACGCCTAATTTCAACCTCTACGGTCACCCAACTCCGTATAAAAACATTTCCCTTGATACACCCAATTAAATTCCACCAAGTAGATGGAACCTTGATTGGCGGCATTCCAGCGACCCAAATCACACAACTGGTTCGCTTAGAAATTGGAGCCCATCATGAACTTATAAGATTCATAATAATTCCAAAGATGTCAGAATCCATCATCCTGGGTTTAGCTTGGTTGGACAAATGGGAACCCACAATCAAATGGGAGGATGGATTCAGGAAAATTATATGGACTTTCAGACCCTTAGACCCAATTCCCCCTGCCGAAAAAAACCTTATCCAAAATGACCACCAAGGAAACCAACAACCACCATATCCAATCCATCTCCTAATGAACCATACATGGATTTATCAGACATTTTTAGCGAGGATGAATGTAACCTCTTACCCCCCCCCCCCACCGACAAACTGATTGCACAATTGAATTGCACCCGGGGGCAAAATTACCAAAACCCAAAATGTACTCAATGACGCCAGCCGAAATGTCTGAACTAAGAAAATACATTGACACTAACCTAGCCAGAGGGTTCATTGAACCAGCAAAATCACCTGTAGCTGCGCCCGTGCTATTTAAACAAAAGAAAGATGGTTCGCTTAGATTGTGTATTGACTTCAAAAATATCAATGCAATTTGCATACAAAACACATACCCTTTACCACTTATGCACGATTTGTTGAACCACTTATCAAAAGGCAAAATTTTCACCAGATTAGATTTAAGGGAAGCCTATTACCGGGTCCGCATCAAGGAAGGTGATGAATGGAAAACGGCTTTCAACTGCCCCTTGGGGAGTTTCCAATACCGTGTCATGCCTTTTGGCCTCCAAGGGGCTCCAGCTTTTTTTATGCAACTAATTAATGAAACCCTGCACCCCCATCTCTACAATGGGGTTCTTGTCTACTTAGATTACATTCTTATCTGCACAAACAATATCGAACAACACATCAAATTGGTCAGACAAGTCCTTAAAAAGCTCCTAGCGGCCAAGCTATATGTCAAACTTTCCAAATGCGAATTCCATAAGGAATCCCTAGACTACCTAGGTTACTGGATATCAAACAAAGGTATCGAAATGGACCCAGGAAAAGTAAAAGCGGTGTTGGATTGGCAACCGCCACGCACATGTAAGCAACTTCAAAGTTTCTTGGGATTCGCAAATTTTTACCGCAAATTCATTCCTTCTTTCGCAGAAGTAGCTCTACCATTAACAGAATTGCTAAAAACTGGCCCATTACCCACCAAACCCAAACCTAACCAACCCCTACCTTGGACAATGGACTGCCAACGTTCCTTTGAACACCTGAAATGCCTATTCTCGATGGAACCAATTCTTCAACACCCGGATCCAAATAAACCTTTTGTGGTCCAAGCTGATGCAAGTGATGTAGCAGTAGCCGCTGTCTTATTACAACGGAATACCGACAACAATCCTATGCCCTGCGCGTACCTGTCTAAAAAACTGACGGACACTGAACGCAGATGGGCAGTTTGGGAAAAGGAAGCCTTTGCAGTGCTCTGGGCACTCCTCTCCTGGAGACACTTTCTTGAAGGGGGAAAGGAACCATTCGAGGTGTGGACGGACCACAAAAACCTTGAATACTTAAAAACCCCTCGAAAGCTTTCTCCCAAACAAGTTTGATGGGCTCAGTTTTTCAAACGGTTCCATTTCACCCTCAAATACATCCCCGGCGACCAAAATCTACAAAATCCCAATAGCGAACCGGCCAGCCAAGCACTTACTCGACCGCGATCACGCCGTGGTACTAACATCCCACCAAATAAACTACTAGCGGAATTAAAATCAGCACTCACTGACGATGCTTGGTTTAAAGAAAACTTGCCGGACCTCACCTTAAGGGATGGAATACCCTGGAAGGGAACCAAGATTTATGTACCCGTCGCTATGCGGCTGCCTATACTACAGAGAAGCTACGACTCTCGCCTAGGAGGTCACTTTGGATTTTTAAAGACTCTCCACTTGGCTAGAAGACAGTTCTGGTGGCCAAAAATGAAATCAGATGTCGAAGACTATGTGCGGAGCTGTGCTACCTGCACCACCATGAAGTCCAGACCAGGGAAACCCCCTGGACTCCTACAACCCATAGCCGAACCCACCAGACCCTGGGAAGAGATTGCCATGGATTTTATTGTTGAACTCCCACCCAGTGGGGGAAATACGGTGATATGGACCGTAGTGGATTTGTTCTCTAAACAGGCCCACTTCACTGCATGTAGCGGATTGCCATCGGCGAGAAAATTAGCAAAACTCTTCGTCAAACACATCTACAGACTGCATGGAGTTCCTAAAAGGATAATATCCGACAGGGGTGTTCAATTCACAGCCAAGTTCTGGAGGGAGTTCCTACGGTCCATTGGGTCATCTCAAGGACTTAGTTCTGGGTTCCATACTGAGAACAATGGTGCGGCTGAAAAATTGAACTCAATGGTGGAACAATACATACAGTGTTATGTAAATTACCAACAAGAAAACTGGTCAGATTTGTTAGCATTTGCAGAAATCGCATATAATAATGCTGTACACAGCAGCACGGGATTAACCCCTTTTCAAGTAACCACCGGCATGGACTTCGTTCCAATGCCTGAACTCCCCATGCAACCCCCCACTTCTGTTTCCCTAACGGACTGGATGAATTTGTTGAAAAAAGATTGGGAAAATACAAAAAAGGCCTTAGCTGTGACAGCTCGGAATTACAAAGCCCAAGCTGACAAACACCGTTCCCTTCAACCCCCTTTTCGCATTGGAGATAAAGTCTTTTTATCTACTAAGTATCTGAGGGTTGAGAATACCCAGCAGAAAATTCGGTCCAAAATTTTTGGGTCCTTTCCCCATTGTAAAAATTATTAATCCCATTACCGTCCAACTCAAGCTCCCTCGAATGTTGGGGAAAATACACCCGGTATTCCATACCAGCTTATTAAAATCTGCTAGACAATCTGGTCTGAGACCTCAACCTGCCGCTCCCCCACCACTCTTGATAATCCAAGGTGAAACCCACTATGAAATCAAGAAAATCCTTGACTATAGACTATACAGAGGTCAATTACAATATTTAATCCACTGGAAGGGATATCCATTATCTGAATCTACTTGGGTCAAAAGTTGGAAAGTAAATGCAGACAATTTGATTAAACAATTTCACGACACTTTCCCTGACAAACCTAAAAAACCTTTTGGAGGGGGGAGTGGGGGGTAGAAGGGAAGTGTGGACCACCGACACTCTTCTTTATTAATTCTTTGTTTTCTTTCCCAGGATATAGCTTCTTTTCCAAGGGGGGACGCCTGTCAGGCCTGGAAACCATACTAAACTTTAGGGTTCCAGACGCTGCCACATTTTTCCCCTGAGGGGAAGAAGGGGGGTTGAGGGGTATGGTAACATTCTTCAAGCGGTCAAGGTCGGATAGTGTTCACATCTGCAGGAGGAGTGGCGAGAAGATATTCGAATGAACTGGGAGAACGTGGGACCATGTGACCAGCAAAGAGTCCGGCTTCCGACCCGGTTACAGCACGGAGACGGCTTTGGTCGCGTTGGTGGATGACCTCTGGAGGGCCAGGGACAGGGGTTGTTCCTCTGCCTTGGTCCTATTAGATCTCTCAGCGGCTTTTGATACCATCGACCATGGTATCTTGCTGCGCCGGTTGGAGGGGTTGGGAGTGGGAGGCACCGTTTATCGGTGGTTCTCCTAGCTCTCCGACCGGTCGCAGACGGTGTTGACGGGGGGGCAGAGGTCGTCCTCGAGGCACCTCACTTGTGGGGTACCTCAGGGGTCGATTCTCTCGCCTACCCTGTTCAACATCTACATGAAGCCGCTGGGTGAGGTCATCAGTGGTTTCGAGGTGAGTTATCATCTTTACGCTGATGATACTCAGCTGTACTTTTCCACCCCGGACCACCCCAACGAAGCGGTCGAAGTGCTGTCCCGGTGCCTGGAAGCCGTACGGGTCTGGATGGGGAGAAACAGACTCAAGCTCAATCCCTCCAAGACGGAGTGGCTGTGGATGCCGGCACCCCGGTACAGTCAGCTGCATCCGCAGCTGACTGTTGGGGGCGAGTTAGTGGCCCCAAAGGAGGTGGTTCGCAACTTGGGTGTCCTCCTGGATGGTCAGCTGTCCTTTGATGAACATCTGGCGGCCGTCACCAGGAGGGCCTTTTACCAAGTGCGCTTGGTTCGCCAGTTGTGTCCCTTCCTTGACCAGGATGCCTTATGCACAGTCACTCACGCTCTGGTTACGTCTCGGCTGGATTATTGCAATGCTCTCTACATGGGGCTGCCCTTGAGGTGCACCCGGAGGCTGCAGTTAGTCCAGAATGCAGCTGCGCGAGTGGTAACGGGAGCCGCTTGTGGCTCCCATGTAACACCACTGCTCCGCAGTCTGCACTGGCTTCCTGTAGTCTTCGGTGCGCTTCAAGATCCTGGTTACCACCTTTAAAGCGCTCCATGGCTTAGGACCCGGTACTTACGAGACCGCCTGCTGTTACCTTATGCCTCCCATCGACCAGACGCTCACAGAGAGGCCTTCTCAGGGTGCCGTCCGCCAAACAATGTCGGCTGGCGGCCCCCAGGAGTAGGGCCTTCTCTGTGGGAGCACCAACACTCTGGAATGAACTCCCCCCTGGCTTACGTCAACTGCCTGATCTTTGGACCTTTCATCGTGAGCTTAAAACATATTTATTCATTCAAGCAGGACTGGCATAAATAGTTGATTTTAAATTGGGGTTTTAATAATATTTTAAATTTTTAAATGTTTTAATTATCGGCCGTATAGTAATAGTTCATTTTAAATTCTTTTAATTGTATATATTCTGTGTTTTTATTCTGGCTGTACACCGCCCTGAGTCCTTCGGGAGAAGGGCGGTATAGAAATTTAATAAAATAAATAAATAAAGAAATAAAGAGGTTAGGGGGGTGGGACTCTTGGGGTTTGTATAACTGGGAAAAGAATCCGGAAGTTCAGTTTTGGAATTTCACTCATCGTGTGCCAGTTTCCTCATGCTAGTAAAGAACTCTGAAAGACAATGGCTTCTGAGTTTTTTTTATGCAGAAGAGGTTTTTCTGGAACCTTGACATTAGACAGTTTTGCATAAAGCTCTGCGGCTAGTTGTTTTTTTTTTAATTAAAAAAGTTTTACAAAATTTTTCCCCATAGATCCCCCCCTCCCCTCCCCCCAACCCTAACCCTTTTCCCTCCTGTCTCCCTCCTTCCCCCAAACCCTCCCCCCTAGACTTCCCAGAGCAAATACAGGGTATCGTATATAACAAACATAAGCTAAAATACGCTAATTATCCATAAACTCCCATCCCTCCTCTAAAACTTTAATTCCCCTTTCCCAAAAAAAAAAGAAAAAGAAAAAATATACTAATACTAATACAATTACATTCCATTCCCTCATGAACTCTTTAGTGTTCCAATATTTCAATCCAATATCTTTTTAAAAGTCAGTCCATCTTCTTCATTCCAGTGTATATTTTTCATAAATAGTTTTTCACGCACTTTGATGTTCCTGTCTCCTCTGGGTCAAGTTATTTTAGTCCAGTATTTTTTAAAAGTCAATCCATCTTCTCCATTTCCATATTTTTCTTTCGTAAGTAGTCTTTCAGGTATGCTAATGTTCCTGCCTTCTCAGCTGGATCCACTAATATCAAAAGTTATTCTTCAGTATGTTTTATAGTCCATGAACTTTATATATACATCATACATAATAATAAACATCATCTTTCAATATATTTTATAGTCCCTCAAATTTATAATCCCTCATGTTTATATATCCACCATACATCACAATAAACACCCAACATCGTAATTTTCTCAACATTTACCCATTTTTCCCATACAACCCTTGACTAATTTTATTTATTTATTTATTTATTTATTTATTTATTTATTTTGTCACAACAATATATGTAGGTATCATACAAAAAGATTATATAGTATATAAACACATATATGAGTAAATATAAGGAGGTATAAGCATATATATATATAGGAAGAAGAAAAGAAAAACAATAGGACAGGAACGGTAGGCATGTTTGTGCGCTTATGCATGCCCCTTATGGGTCCTCTTAGGAATGGGGTGAGGTCAATAGTAGAAAGTTTTTGGTTAAAGCTTTTAGGATTATGAGAAGAGACCACAGAGTCAGGTAAAGTATTCCAAGCACTGATGATTCTGTTACAGAAGTCATATGTATGACTATAACTTGTTGCTGGCAATCCTTATGATTTATATTGATATATTGATCATCAATTGTGTTGTAAATGTTGTACCTTGATGAACGTATCTTTTCTTTTATGTACACTGAGAGCATATGCACCAAGACAAATTCCTTGTGTGTCCAATCACACTTGGCCAATAAAAAATTCTATAAAAAATTCTATTCTATATTTTCTGCAATCTAGATTAAAGCGGTTGACATTAAGTTTAAATCTATTAGTTGCTCTAGTATTATTGCAATTAAAGCTGAAGTAGTCTTTGACAGGAAGGACATTACAATAGATGATTCTGTGAGTTAAACTTAGGTCTTGTCGAAGGCGACGGAGTTCCAAGTTTTCTAAGCCTAGGATTTCAAGTCTGGTGGGATAAGGTATTTTATTGTTTTCAGAGGAATGGAGAACTCTTCTTGTAAAATTGTCAGCCTCCACTCCAATCCTCACATATTTTTTGTCCAATTTATATTCAGTAGCTAGAATGTAAAATGCTTCTTTCTGTAATGTAAAATAGTTAAGGATATAAGATGTATTATTGCCCATACAGGGTAAGGGAAGAGGGCCCTTTAAGAGCGTCGTCTGACATAACAGTGGGGGAGGGGTGATTAACGGCTGAATGCTAGGAGCTTTTCCAACAGACACTGCATTCCTGAGATGATTGACAGCTAGAGACCGGCGGAGTAAGATTACGACGGGGCCCGAGAAGGGGTTGGCATTGGACCAGACCAGCCTGACCTCCTGAGGGAGGAGGGACAAATGGGATATGAAATGTTTGCCATATTTTGTCTCAGATTCAACTTAGAACTGCTGCTATCCAGATGTAACTAGTAAAAGTACTTGTTCTGTTTCCCTTCCCCCAATACTCCCAGCAAAGAGTCAGTCAGAGGCCTCCTTTTCTGATTTATTTACATATATATAAATGTCCTGGCTACGTCTACCCACGGGCCTGCCAAGTTTCTGGAGATAACAAGGAAATTACAGATAAGGCCAGAATTACTCACGAATATATTCTTCCCTCCGTTGATACAGTTTGCCCGCGCAAATTCATTACTTTGTCCAAGACAAAAAACCAGGAAGTCCGCCTCCTATTTATAGTCTCTGCAGATGTCACTGCATGACAATTATGACTTGGCTTTGTCCCAACTCTTCCGCTGCTGCGCCGGTCACTGCGTGCAGTCTTGCATCACTCAAAACTGTTCTTGGGCGTTGCCAAATCAGAAGAAGGCTCCAGGAATCAGGCTTTGCGGCCCCTCCTCCTCCTTTGAGTGGGTGCCAGGGAGGGAAAGGGCTCAAGAGAAGCAGGGCTGGCCAGGTCTTCTCCCTCACTTTCTGAATCATCCGAGTCCAGGAGTCTGGGTCCAGGAACCTGGGTCACAACACTATCCCTCACCGCAGGGCCCTTCCCCCGGGGCTGACGATCGGGATGCGGTCGGGCTGGGTTCTGCTCATGGAAGGCCTGCACCAGGTCAGGGGCATGAACATCGGAGGCATCTACCCAGGAGAAATCAGTCCCGTATCCCTTCCACGCGATCAAATATTGGAAACGACCCTTCAGCCAGCGGGAGTCTCCTACGCTGTGGACTTCGTATTCCTCCGATCCGTCCTCGGCGACAGTGACGGGTGCTGTTGGGCATAGAAGGGGACTCAGTGTGGCCTCAGGAACCAGAAGGGACCGGTGAAAAACGGGGTGGATCCGCATGGATCCTGGCAGGGTCAGTCGGTAGGCTACCGGGTTGATGACTGCCTCGACAGGGAACGGGCCGATGATCCAACTTCTTTACCGGGCGGTCGGACGGGAGGTGTTTGGTGGAGAGTCTCCAACTGCCAGCGGGGGCGTTGCCCGTCGGGAGCGGTCGGCGGACCGTTTGTAGTCCTCCTTTGCCCGATTCAGCTGCTGGCGTACCAACTGTTGGACTGCATGCAATTCCGTCAGGAAGGTCTGCGTTTCGGGAACAGGAGAGTCCGGTGGTGCCAGAGGGAAGAGCCGCGGATGGTACCCCACATTGGCAAAGAATGGGGTCATCTGAGTAGAGGTGTGCTGAGTGTTGTTAAAAGCAAACTCCGCCAGGGACAGGTAGTCGGCCCAGTTGTCCTGTTGCTGGTTGATGAAGCAACGGAGATACTGTTCCAGGATACCGATGAACTTCTCTGTACCCCTGTCGGTCTCCGGATGGTGCGATGATGACAGACACACCTGCACCTCCAACGCGGCCATCAGGCTCTTCCAGAAGCGGGCTGTGAAATGAACTCCGCGGTCCGAAACCACCCTGTCCGATAGACCATGGAGGCGGAAGATGTGCTGCAGAAAGAGACGGGCCGTTTTTGCGGCTGTGGGCAGTCCGCGGCATGGGATGAAGTGTGCCATCTTGGTGAGCATGTCCACCACCAGCAGCACCGTGGTGAACCCAGAGGACGGTGGCAGGTCCGTCAGGAAGTCCATAGAGATCGCCCCCCAGGGTCGCCCCCCACTTGTCGGGTGTCGGCAAGGGCTGGAGGAGCCCGGGAGGGGCCCCCGTGGCGGCCTTGGCTTGCCGGCACGGTACGCAGGATGTCACGTAGGCATGTATATCATGCCGCACTCGGGGCCACCAAAAGGTCTGTGTCACCAGGTGGAGGGTCTTGAAGAACCCAAAATGTCCTGCTGCAGGGTTGTCGTGGCACTGGGTCATGACGAGGGCTCGGAGTGGTCCTGTGGGCACATATAATCACCCCCGAAACTTGAGTAAGTCCTCCTCCAAGGTCCAAGAAGACGCGGGGCCCACCTCCGCCTCCTTTGCTGCGACCAGGCATCCTGGCGCTGCGCCTCGCACCTGGGCCCGCAAGTCCACTGGCTCCCGTGCTGCGGCCAAGGCTTCTGCCGGCAGCACTGTCCGTGGAGGAAGGGGTCCTTGGCGCAGAGGTACTCTGGCTTGGGACAGGGCATCCGCCCTCCGGTTGTGACCGCTGGGAATGTAGGTCACGGAAGTTGAACCGGGCAAAACAACGACCACGGATCTGCCGCTGGTTCAACTTCCGAGCTGTGGTGAGGTGCTCGAGATTCCGATGGTCGTTCGGACCTCCACCTGATGTCGGGCCCTCCAGATGGTGTCGCCAAGCCTCGAATGCAGCCTTGATAGCCAGCAACTCTTTTTCCCAGATAGTGTAGTTGCGCTCGGAAGGATTGAGTTTCCGGGAGTAGTAAGCGCAGGGAAAAAGTGTGCCACCATTCGTCGGAGCCTGTAGCAGCACCGCTCCCAGAGCCACATTGGACGCGTCCGTTTCCACCACAAAAGGCCGGAGCGGGTCGGGATGCCTCAGGACGGGTTCCGTGACGAAGGCTTTCTTGAGGGCTGTGAATGCTTCTTGCTGCGGGGGACCCCACCGGAACGCAACCTTCTTCCTGAGGAGCTGGGTAAGTGGAGCCGTCAGTGTGGCGAAGCCCGGGATGAAGGTCCGGTAGTAGTTGGCGAAGCCCAGCAGGCGCTGAACATCCTTCACCCAACGAGGGGCTTCCCAGCTACACAAAACTTCTACTTTACATGGGTCCATGGCTATACCCTCGGGCGAGATGATATGCCTGAGGAATTCTATGGAAGTCCGGAAGAAGACGCATTTCTCCAGCTTCGCATTGAGTTGTTGCTCCCGCAAGCGTTGCAGAACCAGACCGACGGGTCGAAGGTGGCTTTCCCTGGACCGGGAGTAAATCAGGATGTCGTCCTGATAGATAACCTGTAGATTACCACGAACCGATCCAACATGTCTCGGAACACGTCGTTCATGAAGTGCTGGAAAACGGCGGGAGCGTTGGTCAACCCAAACGGCATGACAGTGTATTCGTAGTGTCCGTATCGGGTGCCGAATGCCATCTTCCATTCGTCTCCTTCTCGCATCCGCACCAGGTTGTAGGCCCCCCGGAGATCGAGCTTGGTGAAGATCGTGGCCTCCCGCAACCTCTCCAGTAGCTCCGGGATGAGCGGCAGGGGGTAGCGATTCCGCACCGTAATGGCGTTTAGCCGGCGGTAATCACAGCACAGGTGCAAGTCCCCTGTCTTCTTCTTCACGAAGAGGACCAGGGCCGAGAGAGGGGACTTTGAAGGCCGGATGAACCCTCGGGCCAGGTTTTTGTCCAGGAAGTCCCTGAGGGCGGCCAACTCGGGCTCCGACATGGAATACAGGCGTCCCACAGGCAGTGGTGCGTTGGGCAGAAGGTCCACGGGGCAATCATAGGGCCGATGCGGGGGTAGTCGGTCCGCCTCCTTCTCGCTGAACACGTCGGCGAAGTCCGTCAGCTCAGGAGGCAAGGTGATGGCAGCGGTGGGGACGTTCTGGCCGGCACAGGTGTGGCGGATGTGGTCGACGCACTGCAGACTCGGGAAAGAGATGGCGTTCCGCGACCAGGCCACCTGAGGATCGTGGGTCCGAAGCCAGGCCATCCCAAGGACCAAGGGAAAATGAAGGTCTGCCGTGACATAAAACTGGATCGCCTCCTCATGGTCCCCAATAGCCAGGCGCAAAGGCTGGGTGGCGAATTTAATGGGGCCGGACACCAGTTCTCGTCCATCAATTGTCTCTACCCGCATCGGAGGGTCCACCGGAACCACGGGGACCGCAAACTGGGTCACAAAGGCCTGGTCCATAAAGTTTGTTGTGGCCCCTGAGTCCACCAGCGCATGCGCCTGGAGCCCGTCCGACTGGTTCCCCAACCATATCCGTGTGTCCAGAATCAGATGCCGAGGGGGCCCAGAGTCTACTTCCGCAACGTCCAGTGGGGGCTTAGTACGTGCCCGACCTAGGGTTTCCCCGAGGTCGGGCCTGCTCCGTTTCCCGATTGATCACGCTGTGATTCGGGGACCGGCATGCGTGCCCCACTTCGCTTTCTGGGGCAAGAAGTGGCGAAGTGGCCGGGCTCTCCACAGTACAGGCACAATCCCCCTTGGCGCCTCCGGATCCGCTCCTGGGCTGTCAGGCGAGGTCTGACTGCTCCCAACTCCATGGGCTCTTCCGCAGCGGTTACAAAATGTGGGGCGACCCGGGGTGCTGGTGGTGCAGGAAGTGGGGGTGCAGATGTCGACGGCGGGTCCCGGGGGGTGCGACGGGACGGTCGCCATTGCAGACGGGCATCGAGGCGGAGACAAAGGGGCACCAAGTTGTCGAGGGTCCGCGGCACCTCCACCCGGGCCAGCTCATCTTGCAATTCCTCTGAGAGTCCCTCCTGGAACGCGTCCACCAGCGCTGCATCATTCCAGTCAGAGTCCTGGCACAAAAGACGAAATTCAGCAATGTACTCCTGCAGGGGGCGTTTCCCTTGACAGAGTTCCTTAAGGCGCCTGGTTGCCGTCAGCATTCGAACTGGGTCCTCGTACATGGTGCGCAGGTGCTGCCAAAAACGCTGTTGGTCTGCCAGCAGGGGGCTGTCCTGGAGCAAGAGGGGCGTGGCCCATCGAGCAGCTGAGCCGGAAAGAAGGTTAATCACGAAGGCCACCTTAGCCCGGTCGTCTGGGAAATCCTCTGGCCGCATAGCCATGTAGAGCTGGCACTGTCCCAAGAAGGTCGGGAACATCTCAGGCTGCCCAGAAAACTTATCCGGCACTGTTATCGGGCACTTGCGACGAGGAGGAGGGAGGATGGGGGCTGCAGGCACATTCCCGGCAGCAAGTTGGCCTGCCAAGTGAGCCACTTGCTGCTGGAGCTGTTGATTAGCCGCATGTAGCTGCTGTAACTGCTGCTGTACCTGCTGCTGGTCCATCTTTGGTGGAAGATGTTTTAGTCAAGGTCTTGGACAAAATGTTCTGTTTCCTTCCCCAATACTCCCAGCAAAGAGTCAGTCAGAGGCCTCCTTTTCTTTTATTTACATATATATAAATGTCCTGGCTACGTCTACCCACGGGCCTGCCAAGTTTCTGGAGATAACAAGGAAATTATAGATAAGGCCAGAATTACTCACGAATATATTCTTCCTCCATTGATACAGTTTGCCACAAATTCATTACTTTGTCCAAGACAAAAACCAGGAAGTCCCGCCTCCTATTTATAGTCTCTGCAGATGTCACTGCATGACAATTATGACTTGGCTTTGTCCCAACTCTTCCGCTGCACGAAGCGCAGTCTTGCATCACTCCAAAACTGTTCTTGGGGCGTTGCCAAATCAGAAGAAGGCTCCAGGGAATCAGGCTTTGCCGGCCCCTCCTCCTCCCTTTGAGTGGGTGCCAGGGAGGGAAAGGGCTCAAGAGAAGCAGGGCTGGCCAGGTCTTCTCCCTCACTTTCTGAATCATCCGAGTCCAGGAGTCCGGGTCCAGGAACCTGGGTCACAACAGTACTTTTCTTTATTTTGCAAATGAAGTCAAGGTGTATTCTTTCCTAGATATAATCAGAGGCAGCCTGACATTAAGTTGAATCTCACAGCATGTCGACCAACCAGGATTTTAACCAAAATACCAAGGGGGTTGACAGGAAAAATTTGATGGGAAGCAAGCCAGCTGCTGAACTGGGGGAGGCGACCGGAGGTACTTCTTCTGTCAGTTTTGACCCTGAGCCTGAGAAATTGCAGTTGGAAGAAGAGAGGAGGCTACCAGACTTCAAGGAACCTCCCTCTGGAATAACTACAAGGAGAAAGGGGAAACAACACAGTTTTTCTGAGTGGATAGAAGAGCAGAAAATCAGAGACAGCCTCCAGTTCGAAGAGGCATTGCGTCTATTTCATGAAGTGAAAATAAGGCAAGCTGCTCGCCAAAGGTATGAACCCCCTATTCAGTCCTCCAGGTGGGAGGGAGAAGAGGAGGAAGAAATTTCCAAGGGGCCCGATGGAGGAGTTTCCCAGGGCGTAGAGATACCCCTTCCCAGAGGCAGCTGAATTGGATGGAGGGCGCATGCCACCTGCTGACCAAGTGAGGCTGCGCAGGGGAAGGAAAAAGCCAAAAATCCCCCCCATATCAGAGAAATTCGACGGGAATGCCAAGGAGCTAGGACTGTTCCTGGCGATAGTGAATGACCACATGATAGACTGGGGGGAAGATTATTGGTCACAGGCGGAACAAGTTAGAGCTGTGACCCACAACCTAACAGGAAGAGCAGCTGCATGGTTTGTGTCATTATATACCAACCACTCCCCCTTACTGCAAAACTACGAGCATTTTATGACTGCACTGAGGAGGAGGTTCGAGGACCCCCTGGCAGAGCAGAAGGCCAAAGGCTGGATGAAAACCATCAGGCAAGGGAGGAGACCGGTGGCTGATTACAGCCAGGAATTCAGTGATTTAGTTCCCTTGATGAGAGGATAGTCGGAGGTGACCCTTGTGGACATTTACAAAGATGGTCTGAATGGAGATCTTTATGAACTGTGCCGGGCACGGGCCTCTCCAACCATGTTGTACGGCTGGTACACCCTGGCAGCGGAGATGGAAATCGAACTAGTGAAAGATCGTGGCAGAAGACAGCGCACTGGAAGGCCGTACCCTACCCATTCTCCTGGAGGCCCTTTGAGGGACGCTCATACATCGGCGGGTAGGAGACAACGTTCGACTGCGTGCTATAGATGTGGAAAAGAAGGCCCCCGAGCAGCCGACTGTCGGGTGAAGCTGGTGCCAAGGACGACCTCTGGTGGTAAAAAGGAACCAGTAAAACCAGCTGCTAAGGCACGAAAGCTGGCAAAAGTGGGAGAGGGCAACGCCAAGAAGGCCATGCCCATCAGGGAGGAGCGCGAAGCGTTGACCGAAACTGATGGCAGGAAAACCACGTCAGAGTCCGATGAAGATCTTCTGGTGAGTTGGACACGGGGTCTCTTGGACATTCCAGTCAAATTGCATGTACCCTCTTCGGGTAATAAGGGGGAAATGCTAGCGCTATTAGACTCTGGATGTACTAGCTGCATGATCAGTCCCGAACTAGTAGAGAAAATGGAACTAAAACTGAGAACCTTAAGTAGGCCCATAGCCTTTGCCTAGTTGGATGGCTCGGTGGCAGGGGGAGGACCCGCCTATTTCGTAACAGAACCCATAGAAATGATAATGGGAGACCATCGAGAGGTCCTAAACTTCATAGTAGCCCCAGGGATGGACCACCCCTGTTGCTAGGGTTGTCATGGCTACGGAAGTGGAACCCCCATATTAACTGGAGGACGGGAGTCTTACGTTTCCGCTCTAGGACACTAAAGGGGGAGAAAAAAGAAACCAAGGAGGGATCTACTGTGGCCATGTTCCAAGACACGATGGGGGCAATGATCGAGCGGATAGAAGGGGAGGAGAGAATACCTAAGGAATACTGGGACTTGCGAGAAATCTTTAGTGAGAAAGCATCAGATGTTCTACCTCCCCATAGGCCTACCGACTGTGCAATAGACATCCTTCCAGGGGTAAAGCTTCCAAAACCAAAAGCTTACCCCATGACCCAAAAGGAATTGGGGGAGTTATGTAAATTCATAGACAAAAACTTAGAGCGGGAGTTTATCCAACCGGCTAGGCCTCGTGTGGCCGCACCAGTGATGTTCCGAGAAAAGAAAGATGGCTCTTTTCGTCTTATAGTTGACTATAGAAACCTTAACGCAGTGTGCGCCGAAAACTTATACCCCATGCCGCTCATGAAAGATATGTTAGCGCATCTAGCGAAAGGGAAGTTTTTCACTAAATTAGACCTACGAGAGGCTTACTACAGAGTTCGTATAAAGAATGGGGATGAATGGAAAACTGCTTTCAATTGCCTCCTAGGATGTTTCCAGTTTCGAGTTTTGCCTTTCGGACTGCAGGGGGCGCCTGCAGTTTTCATGCAACTAATAAATAAAATACTCCATCAACATTTGTTTAAAGAAGTTCTTGTCTACCTTGACGATATACTTATCTATACAGAAACAATGGAATAACATATTAAACTAGTAAAAGCAGTTCTTAAAAAGTTATTATCTGCAGAACTTTACTGCAAACTATCCAAATGTGATTTCCATCAAACTAAAATAGACTACTTAGGGTACCGCATATTGGCGGATGGACTAGAAATGGACCCAGAGAAAGTGAAAGCTGTCTTGGAATGGGCCCCCCCACGCACACGCAAACAGTTACAAAGTTTCTTGGGATTTGCGAACTTTTATCGTCAATTCATCCCCTCCTTTGCTCAAATTGCTTTGCCAATCACCAACCTCTTAAAAACTAAAGGAGATACAAAACCCAAACCATCATTACCTCTTCAATGGACAATGGAATGTCAAGCAGCGTTTGAGAAATTAAAACAACTGTTTGCCGCTGAACCTATCTTAAAACACCCCGACATGGATGTTCCTTTTGTAATACAAGCCGATGCTAGTGATGTAGCAGTCGGAGCCGTTTTACTCCAAAACAATTCCGATGGTAAACTACAGCCCTGTGCTTTCACTTCTCGAAAACTAACTGAAAGACGATGGGCTATTTGGGAAAAAGAAGCATTTGCAGTCCACTGGGCTCTTCGCACATGGAGACAATTCTTAGAAGGTTCTAATCATCCTTTTGAAGTTTGGACTGATCACAAAAATTTAGAAGCGCTAAAAACTCCTAGAAAACTTTCACCTAAACAAGCCCGTTGGGCTCAATATTTTAATCACTTTAATTTCTCCTTACATTACATTCCTGGAGGGAAAAACTTTTTGGCAGATGCTCTTTCACGTTTGCCCCAATACAATGGTACACGCTCCGAGGTGGTTCGCCCAATACTTCCCATTCAACAGTTAGCAGGTCCAGCTATAACTCGAAGCCATACCAAAACCGAGTCATCACTACCAGATGAACTAACTAAGTTGTTTAAGGAAGCTTTGAACTCTGATGACTGGTTCTTAGCGCATTCGCATGAATGCACGCTCCGTGATGGACTGGCTTGGATTGGAGCGAAACTATATGTTCCTTTATCACTCAGAGAAACCATCCTACAACGATGCCATGATGCCAAAATGGCAGGACATTTTGGATTTGTGAAAACCTTGCATCTTCTTAAAAGACAATTTTGGTGGCCAAGTCTTAAAAAGGACATTCAATCATATATAGCAAGTTGCCCTGTTTGCGCATCATCTAAAAGGCCTCCAGGAAAACCTCCTGGCCTACTTCAAACAGTGGCCCGACCAGGAACTCCATGGAAAGAAATATCCATGGATTTCATAGTGGAGCTACCCGAAAGTGCAGGCAATACTGTAATCTGGGTAGTTACAGACCTTTTCTCCAAACAAGTCCATTTTATTCCATATTCAAAAATACCCTCCTCAAAGACTCTGGCAAAGTTGTTTGTGCAACACATTTATAGACTACACGGAGTTCCTGAACGCATCATCTCAGATCATGGAGTTCAATTCACTTCTAAATTTTGGAAAGAATTTTTGCGACTGATTGGCTCCACCCAAGGATTAAGCTCCTCCCATCATCCCCAAACTAATGGAAGTTGTGAACTCTCGAACTCGGTACTGGAACAATATTTATGTTGTTACATTAACTATCAACAAGACAATTGGGCAGACCTACTACCTTTTGCTGAAGTCGCCTACAATAACTCAATTCATAGTAGCACAGGATTTACTCCTTTTAAAATAGCTTTGGGCCAAGATTTTGTTCCCATTTCAGAACTTCCAAAGGAGAAAACCACGGTTTCCTCCTTATCAGAATGGATAGATCAAATACAAAGCACATGGAAAATGACTCGCAAGGTGATCGATGACGCTCACCATGCACATAAAAAACAAGCAGATAAAAAAAGATCCCCTGAGAACAAATACCAAGTGGGAGATAAAGTTTATCTCTCCACCAAATATTTACAAACTACTCAAAAGTCTAAAAAACTGGGACCTAAATATGTGGGACCTTTCCCCATAGTGAAAATCATCAACCCCGTCACTGTACAACTAGAATTACCAAAAACACTTAGGAGAATTCATCCCGTTTTCCACGTCAGTTTGCTGAAACCAGAACACACATCTACTTTCCGTGCTGACCATAGACCCCCTCCGATACCAATTCTCATAGAGGGCGAACAACATTTTGAAATAAAAGAAATCTTGGATTCAAGAAAACATAGAAATAAAATTCAATATCTCATTGCTTGGAAGCACTTCCCTTTCTCCCAAGCCGAATGGGTGAACAAGGAAGATGTTCGTGCTTCGGAAAAAATAGTTCAATTCTATAAAAAATATCCTGACAAACCCTAACTTTTCTTTTTTCCTTTCTAGGACTGAAGTCCTTGTTGCAGGAGGGCCGAATGTCAGCCTCCACTCCAATCCTCACATATTTTTTGTCCAATTTATATTCAGTAGCTAGAATGTAAAATGCTTCTTTCTGTAATGTAAAATAGTTAAGGATATAAGATGTATTATTGCACATACTGGGTAAGGGAAGAGGGCCCTTTAAGAGCGTCGTCTGACATAACAGTGGGGGAGGGGTGATTAACGGCTGAATGCTAGGAGCACGGGCTTTTCCAACAGACACTGCATTCCTGAGATGATTGACAGCTAGAGACCGGCGGAGGAAGATTACCACGGGGCCCGAGAAGGAGTTGGCATTGGACCAGACCAGCCTGACCTCCTGAGGGAGGAGGGACAAATGGGGGGATATGAAATGTTTGCCATATTTTGTCTCAGATTCAACTTAGAACTGCTGCTATCCAGATGTAACTAGTAAAAGTACTTTTCTTTATTTTGCAAATGAAGTCAAGGTGTATTCTTTCCTAGATATAATCAGAGGCAGCCTGACAAAAATATTTCTGGACACGTTCAATTGTACTGATGTCAGAGATGTGGTGAGGGTTCCAAACAGGCGAGCTGTATTCTAGAATTGGTCTAGCAAATGTTTTATATGCTCTGGTTAGTAGTGTGGTGTTTTTGGAAAAGAAGCTACGCAAGATTAGGTTTACAACTCTTAGAGCTTTTTTTGCTATGTAGTTGCAGTGGGCTTTGGCACTTAGATCATTTGACATGAAAACTCCAAGGTCTTTAACGGGATGGGGGTCGTCTGTAAGGTAATGTCCATCTAGTATGTACTTAGTGTTTGG
Organism: Ahaetulla prasina; assembly: GCF_028640845.1. Taxonomy (NCBI): domain Eukaryota; kingdom Metazoa; phylum Chordata; class Lepidosauria; order Squamata; family Colubridae; genus Ahaetulla; species Ahaetulla prasina. The sequence goes on from NC_080543.1 coordinate 70,682,114, forward strand.
GTTCTTTTTTCCTATATGTAAGACTGAGCATTTGCTGGTTGAAATTTGGAGCTGCCAATTTTTAGACCAAGCGGTTAGATGATCAAGGTCGTTTTGAATGATAGAAGTATTGTCTGTAGTGTTAAATAGTTTGACATCGTCAGCAAAGAGAACACAATTACTTGAGATATGGTCACAAAGATCATTAATGTATAGTATAAAGAGTATTGGTCCAAGAACGCTGCCTTGAGGAACGCCACTCTTGACAGGAACAGGATTTGATAAAGCATTGCCAATTTTGACCACTTGTTGTCTGTTAGACAGAAAAGCAGATATCCATTTGTGAAGGGGTCCTGAGATGCCATAGGATATTAGTTTTAGGAGAAGATTATCGTGTACTACTGAGTCAAAATCTTTGCAGAAGTCTATGTAGATTGCATCTATTGTTTTGCCTTGATCAAGATATGTAGTCCATATGTTTTTACAGTGGAGAAGTTGTAAGTTACATGATAATTTTTTCCTGAAACCAAATTGTTTATTGGAGAGTAGGTTGTTAGTTTCTAAGTGTGAGGTAATGGATTGGTTGATGATTGATTCTATGACTTTACAGGTGACACAGCAAAGAGAGATCGGTCTGTAATTTTCGACTTCTCCTTTTGAAGATAGGGATGACTGTGGCTAGTGACCAAAGTTTGGGAAGGGAACTGGTAGTGAAAGCTTTATCAAAGATAATACTTAGGGGTTCTGCTATATTAATGGAAAGTTTTTTTAAGAAGTATGCACATAGGGTCCAATAGATAGCGATGGTTTTAGGTTATGAAGAGCTTTTCCAACGTTATCTTCTGTGAAATCTATATGAGTTAAGTCATCTTAATCATTGCTGGTACGTTTGTGGAATGTCGGATATGTGTTATCGGAGTTAACAAAAACTGAGCCAAAGAAAATGTTGAAGAGGTTTGCTTTAACTGTTTCGTCATTGCATTCTTTGTTGTTAGAATCTTTTAGTGGTGGGATGGATCTCGAGTCTTTAAGTTTATTGTTAACAAAATTATAAAAGGCACAATTGAAATTTGTGTGCAGAAGGTTCTCTTCTTGCTTGGTGTGGTAATTTGTGCATTCAGTTTTTATTTGGTTGCATATATTTCTGTAGCGGTTTTTGAAATTTGCAACATAGCCTTTTTTGTTTCTTTTCCAGAGGGATTTTTTTTTTTGATTGAAGCTTTTTTATTGATATGGGTAGTTTGCTTTTCCTGATCATGGTAGTCATTTGTGGTACATACAGTTTAATGACTCTATTGATTTCAAGTAGGAAGACTCTATAGTGGTCTTCAGCGGTTATGCAGGTTGCAAACAGATTTTGCCAGTCCAGAAATGAAAGATCGTTGTTTATAAGGTCGTAATTGGCTTTTTTGAAGTTGTAGTTGGGAATACTGTTGTTATAACAATTTAAGTATGGACTGAGATGAAAATCAATCATGCAGTGGTCACTGTTGGAAAAAGGTTCTTTAATTTGTAGTCCAGAAATTGAGTTTGAATTGTTGCAGAAGATGAGATCAAGGCAGTTGTTGAGTCTTGTATTGTTAGTTACAAGTTGTTCAAGACCTAGGTTTGTAACAGCGTTGTATAGTGTAGTATGGATTGGGTCAGTTGAACATTCATTAGTTATCCAGTTAATGAGAGGTAGATTTAGGTCACCCAGGAAGATGAGAGGATATGGGCAAGAGGTAGCCCATGTTAGCATTGAGGTTAGCATATTTGCATGGGTAATGTCATAGTCAGGGCTCTATAGCATAGTAAGAATTGAAGAGTAGTGTCAAGGGATAGGTCATACAATAGTTTCAGGAAGAGAGTTTATGTGCTACTTGGATATTTTTAGATTCAGTGACTTTTGTAAAGATAGCCACTCCACCACCTCTTGGTTTTCACGATCTGATCGATAGACTTGATATTCTTTGTTTGAGATAATGGAGTCAGGAAGGATGAGTTCAGCCATGTTTCACAAACAAAATGATATCAAATGTCGTTGTTTAACAAGAGGATGGTAATTTGTGCATTCAGTTTTTATTTGGTTGCATATATTTCTGTAGCGGTTTTTGAAATTTGCAACATAGCCTTTTTTGTTTCTTTTCCAGAGGGATTTTTTTTTTGATTGAAGCTTTTTTATTGATATGGGTAGTTTGCTTTTCCTGATCATGGTAGTCATTTGTGGTACATACAGTTTAATGACTCTATTGATTTCAAGTAGGAAGACTCTATAGTGGTCTTCAGCGGTTATGCAGGTTGCAAACAGATTTTGCCAGTCCAGAAATGAAAGATCGTTGTTTATAAGGTCGTAATTGGCTTTTTTGAAGTTGTAGTTGGGAATACTGTTGTTATAACAATTTAAGTATGGACTGAGATGAAAATCAATCATGCAGTGGTCACTGTTGGAAAAAGGTTCTTTAATTTGTAGTCCGTAAATTGAGTTTGAATTGTTGCAGAAGATGAGATCAAGGCAGTTGTTGAGTCTTGTATTGTTAGTTACAAGTTGTTCAAGACCTAGGTTTGTAACAGCGTTGTATAGTGTAGTATGGATTGGGTCAGTTGAACATTCATTAGTTATCCAGTTAATGAGAGGTAGATTTAGGTCACCCAGGAAGATGAGAGGATATGGGCAAGAGGTAGCCCATGTTAGCATTGAGGTTAGCATATTTGCATGGGTAATGTCATAGTCAGGGGCTCTATAGCATAGTAAGAATTGAAGAGTAGTGTCAAGGGATAGGTCACATACAATAGTTTCAGGAAGAGAAAATTTATGTGCTACTTGGATATTTTTTAGATTCAGTGACTTTTTGTAAAAGATAGCCACTCCACCACCTCTTCGGTTTTCACGATCTGATCGATAGACTTGATATTCTTTGTTTGAGATAATGGAGTCAGGAAGGGATGAGTTCAGCCATGTTTCACAAACAAAAATGATATCAAATGTCGTTGTTTAACAAGAGGATAAATTCAGGTAATTTGTTGACAATGCTTCTTGCATTTATCAATTTGCATTTGAGATAATGGAGTCAGGAAGGGATGAGTTCAGCCATGTTTCACAAACAAAAATGATATCAAATGTCGTTGTTTAACAAGAGGATAAATTCAGGTAATTTGTTGACAATGCTTCTTGCATTTATCAATTTGCATTTGAGATCTGAAGTGATTGGTGTTGAAGGGCCGTGGTAGCTCAGGCTGTTAGAAGCCTGTTATTAAACAATGCATATGCATAATCAATTCCATTTTATAAGAGGTAAAATGAGGACAGATTGTTGAAAGTTGACTTTGTAAATATACAAATAGAATGACACTATTGCCTTATACACTGTAAGCATGAGTCTTCAGAGAAATATAAATGTAAATAAAAATAAATAAATTTGTTAAAAAGAATTAATGCATTTGGTTGGATGTTAGTAGGTTGGGGGTTGTGTACAACAGATGATTGTATAGATGGCTGGATGGTAGTTTGGTTGTTTGGATGGATGGTGGTTTGGATGGCTGGTTGGGTGGATTGTTGGGTGGCTGTTTGGATGGCTGGTTGGGTGGCTGTTTGGATGGCTGGTTGGATGGCTGTTTGGATGGTTGGTTGGATTGTTGGTTGAATGGCTGTTTGGATGGCTGGTAAGATGGTTGGTTGAATGGGTGGTAGGGTGATGGGTACTTGATTGAATATTGGGATGGCTGGTTGAATTTTATGGGTGATGGGGGGTTTGGAGGTGATTTTTTGATTGTAGGTTTTATTTTTTATGCAATCAGCATGGTAGTCGATGTATAGGTTGGATTCACCATTGTCTTGTCTTCTTTTAAGTTCTGTGCGAAGTTCACGGGAATGTATCCATTGTAGAAAGGATAGGTCAGGACGTGATCTAAGTTTACTGTAGGCAGGGTTGGCTTTAGCAATTGAGTTTATGGTATAAATGAATTTATGTTTACTGTCCTCGTTTATGCATGTGACTCTGCAAAATCTTGGTGCTGTTGACCCAGCGCTGTTTTTATATTCTGGTCCATCTCTGGAGACAGCAATTATTTCATTTGGGAAGATGGTTGATGAGTTATAATTTCCAACGATGTTGTGAATCTTATTGATATCTGGTTCGTTAGTGTTTTCAAGTCCAAATAATATTGCATTATTTATTTATTTATTTATTGTCCTCTCTCCATTGCATCTCTGATTAGTTGGTTAGTAGTTATTTGTTGTTTAGGTTGTGTTGTATTAATTTGTTGTCTAGGTTGAGTTGTAGGTTGTGTATTAGGTTGTGTATTATGTGATGATAGATGAGTTGGGAAGAGATTAAGATCATTTGACTTTTCATTTTTTAGTGTTGAAATTTGTTTTATCAAATTTGTGAAACTTTGTTCAATAACTGTTAAAAAATTTTTTTCTAAGTTTTGCTCAATATTTTGTATTCTTTTTTCTAGGTTTTGTTCAATAGCTTGCAATCTTTTATCTAAGTTTTGTTCAATAGTTATTAATCTTTTTTTTTTTTTATTCAAAAAGTTTTACAAAAATTTTTTCCCCCTTTCCCCCCCTCCTGTCCCCTCCCTTCACAACCCCCCCCCGACTTCCGGAACGGGCACAAGGTATAGTTAAAATAAAACAAACATATGCTAAAAATTTCATCCCAACTTAATTATACCCCTACAATCATCAATTCCTAACTTCCCCAAAACAATCAAAATAATACATCATAATCATTCAAAACAGTCTGATAACTCTTAGTCTGATATCTACGTTGAATATAGTCAATCCATTTTTCCATTCCTTTAAGTATCTTTCTTGCGTATTGTCTTTCAAAAGGCTGATATCTTCGCCATCTCAGCCAAATTGGCAACTTCAATATCCATTCTTCTATTGTAGGTACTTCTTTTTCTTCCAGTATTGTCCTATTAGTAATCTTGCTGCTGTTATTAGGTTTAAAATCAATTTAGTCTCAATTACTGTACAATCCGTAATAATTCCCAACAAAAAAATTGCAGGAACTTTATCTTCTTTTTCAAAACATTTTGTAAAATCCACCAAATTTTTATCCAAAAGGCCTTTATGTCCTTACAAGTCCACCAAATGTGAAAATATGTAGCGTCATCACAATTACATCTCCAACATTTTGCTTGCATATCTGGATACATACACGATAATTTTTTAGGATCTAGATGCCATCTATAAAACATTTTATAAAATTTTCCTCAGATTCTGTGCTCATGAATTTAACATTTCTAACCCAAATTTTTCCCCAAGTTTCCAATAATATTGGCTCCTGAAAATTTTGTGCCCACTTTATCATACAGTCCTTTACCAAGTCCCTTTCAGAATCTATTTCAAGTAACACATTATACAATCTCTTTATATGCTCCTGAGACTGATTTCTAATTTGCTTTACCAAATTTCCCTCGTTCTGCTCTATACCAATTTTCTGATCTTCCTTCCATCTAGCACGTAGTTGCTCATATTGAAACCAAGTATAATTTTTCCCTTCCTCTTTTAATACGTGCAGAGATTTTAATTGCAAATTACCTCCTTCAGTATACAAAAGATCTTTATATGTAATCATTTCCTGATTCTGTTCTATATTTATATTATCTATTGTATGTCTAGGACTTGCCCATATAATTTAGTTTATAAGAGTATTTTTTCCAAACACGCAGAAGAGCAGTTCTTAGCACATGATTTTTAAAGGCTTTATCCACTTTTTTGTCATAAATTAGATATGCATGCCATCCATATAACAAATCATAACCTTCTATATTCAAAATTCTTTCCTCTGTTAAATTAAACCAATCACTTATTGCAGAGAGAGCAGCTGCTTCATAGTATAATTTAAAATTGGGCATTTTAAACCTCCCTTTCCGAGAATCTTGAATTATTTTCATTTTAACCCTAGCTTTTTACCTTCCCATATAAATTTATTAATTCCTTCTGCCATTCCTCAAGATTCTTATCTTTCTTAATTATTGGTATCATCTGAAAGAGGAATAAAATCTAGGTAAAACATTCATTTTAATAGCAGCAATTCTCCCAGCAAAGATAATTGCAATTTTTCCAAACAATCAACTCCTTCTGAACTTTTGCCATAAAACCTCATAGTTATTCTTATACAATTTCACATTTGACGATGTAATATAAACCCTAAGTACTTAACCTTCTTTACAATTTCAAATCCTGTTATTTCCTCTAGTTTTTCTTTCTGTTGTCTGGCCATATTTTTATTATCACTTTTGTCTTTTCTGATATATCTTAAACCCTGAAACATTCCCATATAGATCAATAAATTCCAACAAAGATATACAAGAAACTTTAGGGTAAGTTAAAGTAATCACCAGATCATCTGCAAAAGCTCTTAACTTATATTCATGTTGTCTAACTCTAATTCCTCTATCTCCTTTACTTCTCGTATTTTATCCAATAATGGTTCTAGAGTTAAAATAAACAATAATGGTGATAAAGGACATCCCTGTCTTGTTCCTTTCGCAATCTTAAAAGGTTCTGTTAAGCTACCATTGATTATAATCTGTGCTGTTTGCTCTCCATAAATTGCCCTAATTATTCTTAAAAAACCATCTCCAAATTGCATCTTTTCTATTAATTTAAATAAAAAATCCCAATGCAATCGATCCAAAGATCTCTCTGCATCGAGAAAATAAATGCTGCTGGAATAAAATTTTCTTTTCTAAGTACTCCAGTAAATTAACAATCTGCCTAACATTATTCCTCATCTGTCTCCCTTTTATAAATCCAGATTGATCATTATGAATTCTTCGCTGCAGAATCAACATTAATCTATTAGCTATTATTTTAACAAAATCTTATAATCATTATTTAAAAGTGAGATTGGCCTATAATTCCCAGGTTTAGAACAATCCTGTTCCTCTTTGGTATCAATGAAATAAAAGAGGTTCTCCATGAGGGGAATTCTCCTAGTTGTATCTGATTAAATAATTCCTTAAGTGGACCTAACATCTCATCCTGTAAATTCCTATAATAACTAACTGTGAGCCCATCCGTACCAGGAGTTTTCCCATTTTAATTGTTTAATTACCAAAATAATTTCTTCAGAGGTTATAGGCCGATTCAGTTCATCCGTTTGTTCTAAAGTTAAATTTTAACCTTATATTCCTTCAAATAATTATCAATATCCCTATTCAATATATTATCTTTAAGATATAAATTTGTATAATATTCTAAAAAAGCTTTTTTAATTTTATCCTGTTGATATCTCTCTTTGCCTTTATATTCTATTTTTTCTATAGTACGTTGTTTTTGTCTTTTCCTTAAAGTGTATGCTAACCACCTACCAGGTCTATTTGCATTACAAAAAGTATTATGTTTGGCATATTGTATATTTGTTGCCACCTGATCAGCCATTATCATATTAAATTGATTCTGTAATAACTTTATTGCATCTTTAAGTTTTTGATCATGTGGATTATGTATTAATAATTGTTGTTTCTTATAAATTTCCTCTTCTAAATACCTACGCTGTCTTTGTTGCTTATTTCTCTGTCTATTATTAATATATATTAATACACCTCTCATAAAAGCCTTACTGGAGTCCCAAACCATTTCTATCGATGTTTCATTATTCAAATTATAATCAAAAAATTCTTTCATCTGCTTTTTACATTGATTTACATTATCCTGATATCTAAACAAATTTTCATTTAATCTCCAAGTTCTTCTACCTCTTTTCCATATTGCAATTCCATCCAAACAGGACTATGATCAGACAAACATCTTGGAAATATCTTAGTTTTCTTCACCCTAAAAAGCAAATCATTAGAAATTAAAATAAAATCAATACGTGAGAAGGATTGATGCCTATCAGAGAAAAAGTATAGTCTCTTTCCTCCAAATTCGCAGCCTCCATACATCTCTTAACTCAAAATCTTCTATCATATCAAAAAAGGATTTAGGCAGCTTTGCATGTGCAGGTATCTTCTTGGAAGAAATTCTCTTGTCCTTTCGTGTATCTATTACTCCATTCCAATCTCCCAATATAATGCACGATTTATAATCCCATAGAATCAACTTATCATATAACATTCTATAAAATTTTTCTTGTTGCTGATTGGGTGCATATATACCAAACAAGAGAGTCCTTTTTGTTTCTATTGTAAGTTCAATAGCAATATATCTTCCGTGAATATCTGTCTCTATTAACTTGGCTGGTATATCTTTTCTCAAATAAACCACTATGCCATGTTTTTTCTCCAAAGCTGAAGCAACAAAATGTTTACCTAACTTTGAGTTTATTAGGTACTTTTGATCTGATAATTTAATATGCGTTTCTTGTAAGCAAATAACATCATTTTTAAATTGTTTCAAATAATGAAATATTTTCTTCTCTTCTGAGCTGAATTCAAACCATTGACATTCCAAGTCAAGATTTTATTTGCCATTACTGGGCTGCTGAAGCTTTTGAGCAATCAACTGAAGATCGTCCTCCCGTATCTTGGCCGTGCCCCTCCCACCACTTCTGTAGCAGAATCCTGAACTTTACTTTGAGTTTGTTGCTCCTTTTCTTTACGCTTAAGGGCTCCCCTCGTCAGTCTTTGTTCTTGTGGTTGTTCCTCAGATGGTAACATCACTGGAATCACCTCAGCTTCCACACCCATTTGAGTCTCTTGAATTCTTTTTTCTATTATTTCTATTTCAAGTTTCAGCACTGTAGAAAGAAAATCTTTGGCCTTAAGCACTGTGTCAATACGATATCTTCTTCCTTGATAATACACTGTCAAACCAACTGGAACCTCCCATCTAAATTGAATCTGGTATTTCTTAAGTTCTTGTGTAAAAAATGTAAAGTCCTTTCTATCCCTTAACATCTTGGGAGGAATCTCTTTCAAAACCTTCAACTCCTGTTCTCCTATTTTCAAGTTTTTCTGAAAAGCAACTTGCAAAATTTGATTCCTCACTGTTCTTTTCAAAAAATAAACCACAATGTCTCTAGGAAGTTTCTTTTGCCTAGCAATCCAAGAATTAACTCTATAAATTTTGTCAATTTGATAAGCAACCTCTTGTGGATCAAGTTCAATAAATTCAGCCAGAGCTTCTGATAAAAAATTTTTTAAATCTTCCCCTTTCTCCTCATTCAAACCCCTAATTCTCAGAGCTCCTTCCATCATTCTATACTGCATCACCACCACTTGATCTTCATTTTTGTCCAATTTGATTTGCATTCCCCCCATTCTATTTTCTATTTGTTGATTTGACTGAACAATTTCTTGCACCTCCTCCTCCACCACCTCCAGTCTTTTTGCCAAACCTTGAAAAGCCATCAAGATATCTTCTCTTATTTTTTTATTATTCTCTTTTATTTCTTCTCTTATTTTCTCATTATTATCCATAATCTCCTTAAACCTTTCTTCAGACACTTTCCCTTGCTCTTTAATCAGATCTTCTAAAGCTGGTTCAGAACCCCTTCTACCCCAGTCTTAGGTGGTTTAGTAGCCATTTCAGTTTTAAAATTCACAAAATATAAGTCTAGAAACTTCTCTTTTCCCCTTTAAGTATAGGAAAGCTCACTTCACTTCATTAGAGTCCACACATAACATTTCTTATCTTCTTAGTTACACAGGCTGTTTAGAATTCCATTTGTCACTTTCACTCCCTTTCAGGCGCCATCTTAAAGAGTCAGTTGAAACAAAGAAAAAAAAAGTTTCTCTTTTTAAAAGGGAGAAGTCAGGAGATCAAAAATACTTGCAGTCCAGTAATTGTTCGCTCGCACTCATTCCGTCTGCTTAAAGAGATCCATAAAGATAAGACAAATAGCAGAGATGGACACTTTCTTCTTTTCCTGCTTTTGCAGGTGCGCACTGAAGTCGGAGCTTATGGCAGGAATATTTATGGGACCGTCGACCCTCAGGGCTCTGCTTAATTAAAAACAAAGCCCCTGGGGAGGCTACACACCCCCGCAGCTCTTATCTTTTCCCTTTCATCCAGGGAAAGAGATTAAAGCCGGCTTTTCCTGGCTTTTACGATGTTCAGTGCAGAGCCCCTTTAATTAGGAGCTCAGAGAAGAGGTGGCGCCACCGGAAGTCAATAGTTATTAATCTTGTTTCTAAGATTTTATCAGCGTTGGATTTTCTGGCTGGCATAATGATAATCTTTCTTATTCCTTTGTTTTATTTCACACTCTTTCCAATTTTAGTAATGATTAAGTATCTGTCACTTAATCAATTTTCTTTAATTTTATATCTCTCTCTTTAACTTTCAATGGTAATCAATTTGGCAATTGCTATGGTAATGGGGAATCACTATGGTAACAATGAGATTTGGCGGGATATTTAAAATGATGAGATTGGGTGGTTGAAGAAGCTTCTTTAAGGGTGGCAGGAGTTTCAAAAAAGTCAGTGGAAGCTGGGAGACTGGAGTGTCCTTGGAACTCACCAGTGGTCCTGTAGCGGTCCTGTTGATTGAGGGATAGGTGGTTTTAAATCCTGGTTGTTTCGTGAAACGGTGGTGGTGGAGGAGATTCCCAGCTGCGGCATGGGTTAGCAGAGAAGGAAGTGGTGGGTTTAAAGTAAGGCAGTGGCACTGGAAATGGCAGCGGCGGGGCTGTGGTCGGCTGGAGGCAGCGGTCGCCTCAATTCTGGTGGCCTACATCTACGTTTCTTATCCCCCAAATCAGTTTTCAGCCGAAGTAATTTAGTCTTTAATAATTCCACCATATATAATCAAGTAACTTTACTACAATCCTATCTCCGACTCTTAAATTCAAATACAAACCATGACATTTATCAGTATAAATTGCTAAATATTTTAAACCCCTTTCATACAATTAACTAAATACATTTCTTATCCCCCAAATAATTTTCACCCAAAATAATATAATTTTTAACAATTCCACCATATATAATCAAGTAACATTACTACAGTCATATATCCAACTTTTAAATTCAAATAGATGCAAGCTATAACATTTATCACTATAAATTGCTAAATATTTTAAACCCCTTTCATACTTAACTAATTCCACTTATTCTTCTATTTTTATCATTCTATTCAGAAATTTTTCAATTGTAATTTAACTTTTCACATAAAAAAAGAATCTTTTGGGTTGAAATTGTTCTTTGGGTTTAATAACTGCTCGACTCAATCTTTGCACTTTTACATACTCTGCTTTTTCCAATATTTCCTCAACATTTACTATCCCATTTTTAAATTGTAGTTGTTTTATCTCCTCCTCCCCCCCTTTTTTTTATCATATCTACTTCTCTTATCGTCTTAACTTCTGACAGTGGAGAACTTCCAACCTTTAATATATTATTATAAAAATCTCTTGCTTTAAAAACTGTATTGAGACTATACTTCCTTTCTCTGTAATTTATTGTTAACCCAACTGAACACCCCATCTAAACTGTATCTGTTGTTTCTTAAGTTCATCCTCCAAAAAAACAAACTCCTTTCTATTTCTTAACATTTTAGGAGGAATTTCTTTCAACACTTATATCTCTTGTCCTAAAATTTGAATTTTATTTTTATACGATGCTTGTAAAATTCCATTCCTAATCCTTCTGGTTGTAAAATAGATCACAACATCTCTTGGTAGATGCTTCTGTCTAGCCAGCCAGGAATTAACACGATAAATTTTTTCAATTTGAACTCCAAAATCCACTGGCTATTCTCCAAATATCTGTGCAAAAGCCTCTGCAAAAATCTCCTTTAGATTCTCTTGATTATTTTCTTTCAATCTTCGCACTCTTTTTTTTTTATTGAAAAAGTTTTACAAATTTTTTTTAGCAATTATCCCCCCCCTCCTCCCTCCGCCCTCTCCCCTCCCCTCGACCCTTCCTCCCACCCCACCCCCGAGACTTCCCAGAGCAAAATACAGGGTATTACATCTAACAATCATAAGCTAAAATACAACAATAAACCATCATCCATAACTTCTCCTTTCCCCTTTGCAACCTTAACTCCCCTTTCCCATTTAAACAAATACACTAATACAGTACAATTCCTACAATCACTCATAAGCTTTTTGATACCTTTTAGTCTGATATTTGTTTTGAATATAATCAATCCAACTTCTCCATTCCAATATATATCTTTCTTGTGAATAGTCTTTCAAATACACTGAAATTTTTGCCATTTCTACTAAGTTCGATACTTTAAGTGTCCATTCTTCAGTTGTAGGCAAATTTTTCTTCCAATATTGTGCAACCAATAATCTCACTGCTGATATTAAATTTAAAATCAGTTTAGTCTCTATTACTGTACAGTTCGTAATTATACCCAATAAAAATAACTGTGGTGTAAACTTTATCTTCTTTTTCAAGATATTCTGCATAATCCACCAAATTTTTATCCAAAATGCTTTGATATTTTTACAAGTCCACCATATATGATAATAAGTCGCATCATCACAATCACATCTCCAACATTTAGCTTGCATATTCGGATACATACATGCCAGTTTTTTAGGATCTAAATGCCATCTATAAAACATTTTATAAAAGTTTTCTCTTAAACTTTGTGCTTCGGTAAATTTGACATTTCTAACCCAATTTTTTCCCCACGTTTCCATCATTATAGGTTGCTGGATATTTTGTGCCCATTTTATCATACAATCCTTAACTAGCTCCATTTCTGAATCTATTTCTATCAGTACATTATATAACCTCTTACGCAATTGGCCTTGATCTCTAATTTGTTTTACCAAGTTTTCCTCATTTTGCATGATACCAATTTTCTGGTCTACTCTCCATCTGGCTTGCAGCTGTCCGTACTGAAACCAAGTATAGTTTATCCCTTCTTCTCTCATTATAGTTAAGGATTTCAATTGTAATTTACCCTTTTTTACAAAAAGAAGCTCTTTATAAGTAATCACCTCCTGTTTTTGTTCTATATTTATATTCTCTATCGCATGTCTAGGGATTGCCCATATAGGTATAGGTATTTTATAGTCTAATTTATATTGGTACTTCTTCCAAACCCTTAATAAAGCATTTCTGAGTATATGACTTTTAAAAATCTTATCCACTTTCTTATATAATAAATAAGCATGCCATCCATATAGCAAATCATAACCTTCTATATTCAATATTCTTTCCTCTGTTAAATTAATCCAGTCACTAATTAGTGGCAGAACAACTGCTTCATAATATAATTTCAAATTAGGCATTTTTAAACCCCCTCTTTCCCATATATCTTGCATTATTTTTAACTTTATTCTCGGTTTTTTACCTATCCAAATAAACCTATTAATCCCTTTCTGCCACTCCTGCAAATTTGCATCCTTTATAAGTACTGGTGTCATTTGAAACAAAAATAAAAACCTAGGCAAAACATTCATTTTTATTGCTGCTATTCTTCCCAACAAGGATAATTGTAACTTCTTCCAATTCTCCATTTCCTTCTGTACTTTCTGCCACAAGGCTTCATAATTATTTTTATATAATTTCGCATTTGAAGCTGTAATATATACTCCTAAGTATTTAACCTTTTTTACTACTTCATATCCAGTTACTCTTTATAATTCTTCTTTTTGGTGTGTATTCATATTCCTAGTTATCATCTTCATCTTCTGTTGGTTCACTTTAAATCCAGATACCTTACCATATTGATCAATTATATCCTTCAAATATGTAGCTGAATGAATAGGTTGAGATAAAGTAACAACCAAGTCATCTGCAAACGCTCTTAGTCTATAATCTTGATGTCTAATTTTTATTCCTTTTATTTGATTTGAACCACGTATTTAATTCAATAAAATTTCTAAAGTCAATATAAACAGTAATGGAGACAAGGGACATCCTTGTCTTGTCCCTTTTTCAATTCTAAAAGATTCTGTTAAACGACCATTAACTATTATTTGTGCTGTTTGTCTCTGATATGTTGCTTTAATTGCTTGTATAAAATAGTCTCCAAACTGCATCCTTTCTATTATTTTAAATAAAAATTGCCAATTCAATCTATCAAAGGCCTTCTCAGCATCCAGAAAGAAGAGCGCTGCTGGGACTTGGTTGTTTCTTTCCAAATATTCCAATAAGTTTACAATTTGTCTCATATTGTACCTCATTTGTTTCCCTCTAATAAATCCTGATTGATCACTATGAATCATTTGGCTCATTACTGGCATTAGTCTATTTGCTAATATCTTAGCAAAAATCTTATAATCAGTATTTAAAAGTGATATTGGCCTATAATTTTCTGGTTTACTACAATCTTGTTCTTCCTTCAGTATCAGCAAAATAAAAGCTGTTCTCCACAAAGGGGGCACTTCTCCTCCAGACTGAATTCTATTGAAAAGTTCCTTAGGCGGATCTACCATTTCAGCTTGTAAATTTTTATAGTAAACAGCCGTAAAGCTGTCTGTTCCTGGTGTTTCACCCATTTTCAACTGTTTTATTGCTAAAATTATTTTCTCTGAGGTTATAAGTTGATTCAACTCTTCCCTTTGTTCTACTGTAATTTTTTGAGTACTGCTCTCACTACTTTCACATGCTTGTCCATTGTCTCTGTGTAGATAAGGATGTCATCAAGATAAACCAAAACCCCGTTAAACAAATGTTCATGGAGCACTTCATTTATCAACTGCATGAATACCGCAGGGGCCCCTTGCAGTCCAAAAGGGAGTACTCAGAATTGGAAGTAGCCAAGGGGACAATTGAAAGCAATTTTCCGCTCACCTCCTTCCTTTATACGCACTCTGTAGTAAGCTTCTCGTAAGTCCAATTTGGTGAAAAATTTCCCCTTTTCCAAATGGGCCAGCATGTCCTTCATAAGTGGCATGGGATACACGTTTTCTACGCACACACCGTTTAAATTCCTATAGTCAACTATGAGATGATAGGTGCCATCCTTCTTTTCCCGGAACATCACCGGGGCCGCTACCTGAGGCCTGGCCGGTTGAACGTATCCTTGCTCCAAATTTTTGTCTATAAAGTTCCGCAACTCTCCCAATTCCTTTTGTGTCATGGGGTAGGATTTTGGTTTCGGGAGTTTTATCCCCGGAAGAATCTCAATAGCACAGTTGGTAGGCCTATGGGGGGGGTAGCATGTCAGAGGCCCTCTCGCTAAAGAGCTCCTGTAGGTCCCAGTACTCCTTGGGAATCTTTTCCTCCCCATCCAGCTGCTCCGTCACTGACCCCAGTAGCTCAGTCGGTACAGGCTCCTCCCCTTTGGAGACCCTTTTCTCTACCCTCTGCGACATAGAGCGGAAGCATAGTACCCCCATTTTCCAATTTATTCGCGGGTTCCACTTCCGGAGCCAGGACAGTCCCAGCAGGATAGGCTGGTCCATTCCCGGTGTCACGATAAAATTCAAAGTCTCTTGGTGATCTCCTATGATCATCTCTATTGGTTCCATTATAAAATGGATGGGGCCTCCTCCTGCCACTGACCCATCTAGCTGGCAAAAGGCTATGGGCCTACTCAAAGTTTTTAATTTCAGTTCCATTTTACATATACAAATAAAATAAATAAATAAATAAATAAATAAATAAATAAATAAATAAATTTTCTTCAACACCTCAGGGCTGATGACACATCTGGTACACCCTGAGTCTAAGAGGGCTAGCATTTCCCCTTGCGTTCCCGATGATGGGACATGCAACTTAACTGGGATAGTCAGGGGGCCCCCTTTCCAACTGACCAGGAGATCTTCATCGGATTTGGAAGTAGGCTGTCATCGGAACTGGTCGGAGTCCCCAACTCCTCCTCTGTGGGGGGAGCATTCTTGACGACATCCGCTCCCCTTTTTGCGGCCTCTCGGTTTCCAGCTTTACCGCTCCTTTCCTGCCAGTAGGGGTTGTCTGTGGTGCCATCTTGACCCAACAGTCGGCTGCTCTGTGGCTTTCTTACCACATCTGAAACTCGCCGTGGATCTCTGCCTCCCGCCTTCAGCTGCGGCAGGGCCCTTCGGGGGCCCTTTCTGGAACTGGGTTGGGGGCGGCTTCCAGATGCGGTCACTCCGGTGGCGATCTTTGGCCAACTCAATCTCCATCTCCACTGCCAGGGTAAACCAGCCATACAGGGTCCTTATATATGTCCAAAAGGGCTACCTCCGACCACCCTCTCATGAGGGGCACCAGATCACTAAACTCTTGGTTGTAATCGGCCACTGGTCTCCTCCGCTGCCTGATGGATCTCATCCAGATCTTGGCCTTCTGCTTCATCAGAGGGTCCTCAAATCTCATTCTCAGGGCGGCCATGAAGTGGTCATAATTTCTCAGAAGTGGGGAGTCCTCATTGTGCAGGGACACAAACCAGGTGGCTGCCCTTCCTCCCAGCACTTGAGTTACACTCCTCACTCGAGCCACTTCAGACCAATAATCCTCACCCCAATCCTCCATATGGTTGCTCACCAACGCCAGAAATAGACTAAGTTCCTTAGAGATGCCATCAAATTTCCCGGGGATTTGGGGAATTTTTGGGTTTTTTTCTTCTGTGTGGCAACATCTGGCCAGCAGAGGGCCTCCGGCCTCTATCGAAATCTGAAGACCCAGGAGAATGTATTTCTTGCTCCCGTTTCTCTTGCACCTCTCCACTATCAGCCGCCCCTCCAGTGGCTCCTAAAAGTGCTGCTTCTTCCCCTTCCCCCGAGGCAATCTGGATAGGGAATTCATACCTCTCATGGGCCTCTTGCCTCTCGATTGCAATTTTTTTTTTTTTTGTAAAATTCCTTCTTGTAACTCCTGAAGGCAGCTCCCCCCGGCTCTGGTAAGCTGCCAACACCTATAGACCATTTGGCCTTATCTTGTTTCTTCTCTATCTGTAATTTTTCCAGCCACGCCGAAGAATCCTCCTCAAGCTGGGAGGTGAGCAATGCCTCCGGCTGTTCTTTCTCCTCAACTCCATGAGCAGATTCAGACATCGTTTTATTTTCAGCCCTCTAGGCAGGTTTTCTGGATGGCTGAGGAGTGTGAGATCTTGCTTAATGTCAGCTTGCCTCCGATCAGTACCCAAGAAAATACACGCCCAACTCCATATGGTTATAGAGAATGGTAATTTTTACTGAGTACGTCTGATTGCAAGAAAAGAAAAGCAAGATCTGAGGGTAGGTGTGATTTACAGATACATTTCCCCTCATTCATCCCTCCTCCCTCCAAAGGTCAAACAGATCTAGTCCAATGTCTTTGCACTCATGGGCCATGTGGTGTTCTTCTTCCAATGTCTGGTATGCAAAGATCGTTGATGCCAGCGCGTGTGCCTGACTGTTTGAATTCCTTCTCAGTCCTCCTTTCAATGGCAGCCGAAGCTTAAAGAGCCACAACCCCCATTAATCTAGCATCACAACAAACTAGCAATAAAACACTTAACAAATAAATAATAATAAATTATTAAACTAATAAAACAGTTAAACATCCTACTACGTAACTAAACAAAGTAATAAGCGGAGGCTGACCATTACAGAGTACATGATCTAAATGGTGAGCAGCAGATGTGAAGTGAAAAATCAAAGGACTTGCAAAGGAGAGAAAGGGAAAGGGTACGAAATCTTATGGATTGTTAGTGTGAATTTTTCAATCTCTAAAGATGAGACTGACTGACAGCACATGGAAAAGCTAAGCCAAACATCAGAGAAAGATAGGAAAAGAAACAGAAGCAACAAAAAAACCCTGCAGTATATTTATCTATTTTAAAAAATTATATGACCACTCAACTCATTCTCAGTGACTCCAGTTGGTTGCAAAGATAAAACCCAATATAAAAAACAATAACCCCCTCCCCCTTTTCAACAACAACCAATCAATCAAATAAGCCACTTGATGGGCTCCATCCCACTCTGGATTCCCCTGATCCTTGGCAAAACCAGGGCCTTGCAAAAGAGTGTCAAAGTGGGGGCCAACCTTATTTTTTGGGAGATGCTGTTCCATGGAGAATGC
The DNA here is from genome assembly GCF_028640845.1 of Ahaetulla prasina. NCBI lineage: Eukaryota > Metazoa > Chordata > Lepidosauria > Squamata > Colubridae > Ahaetulla > Ahaetulla prasina. The sequence continues at coordinate 70,699,937 of NC_080543.1, forward strand.
CTTCTATTTGGTCCCACTAGATCATGGGTGTCAAACTCATGGTGTCACAGTGTCATCATGTGATGTATTGGGACTTTTTTCCCTTTCGCTAAACCAGGCATGGGTGTGGCCAGCGTGTGACATATCCGGCCCATGGGTCAGGAGTTTGACAGCCCTGCACTAGATATATTTCCATAGGAGAGGGGACCGGCAGCATTCCTGTTCTAGTGGATTGGGTAGATGTGACTTTGGAAAAGACAGTCCTTCAAATAATCTGGTCCCAAGCCATATAGGACTTTATATTTGTAGTGTTAGATATTAAGCTGAATATAGATGGTGAACTTCAGACTGACAGGATCCCAGTTTCTACATTTGCAGGCTTGTTTTAAATCAATGCTTCTTTTAAAAATCCAATAGCTAAATGTGGGGGTTGAAAAGGAGGAAAGAAAATTACCAGATTAGAGTTGTGACCCAAACAATAAAACCTCCCCTGGCATGCAATGGCAAAAAAGTTAGCCATCACTGGCATAGGACCAGGGATAAAAGTTCCTGTTTGATAAACTGAGCAACATGATACACATTTATATAAGGAAATGAAAATAAGAAAACTCATTCAATAGTTTTTATTTATTTATTTTATTTGTCACAACAGTATATGTAAGCATAAGCATGCTTATATATAATAACTATACAAAATTGGATACAATCAAAGGGAACATTAGGACAGGAACGGTAGGCACGTTGATGCTCTTATGCACACCCCTTACAGACCTCTTAGGAATGGGGTGAGGTCAATAGTAGATAGTTTTTGGTTAAAGCTTTGGGGATTTTGGGAAGAGACCACAGAGTCTGGTAGTGCATTCCAGGCATTAACAACTCTGTTACTGAAGTCATATTTTCTGCAATCAAGATTGGAGCGGTTCACATTAAGCTTAAATCTTAAATCCGAGGATACGGGGCGTGGCCATGACCGTGGTGGGGTAAGGACCTTTCCTTCACTTCACAGGGCTTATTAATGAAGATTTATGAGGATTTATGCTGTTCGGAATGCACCGTTATGGATGAAAGTTAATAAATCATGAAGTGAAAGTGTTAATAGCCCAGCAGACTGAATTTAAAACTGGTAGGTCATCTGAAACTGTTTGAATTAAGGAGTTTTTACAGCGTGGGAGTGACCGAGCCAACTGGCAGACACGATAAGTGTGGAATAAATTGTTGTCTTTTGCTTTCCCTATTATAATTATCGTGTTCTGTGTTAAAAAACTTTTTTTATTGCTGAGGCTAAGGAGTGAATATTAAAGACTGAATTTGTTAATGAGAAGAATTTAACTGAAGAGAAACCGATCTTTTGTGTTGGACTGATTGCCAGCAATAGGATTTCACTGGGTGGATAATTTTTTCTTTATTTTTTTTTCTTTTGAGAGGAAATTAATAGCTTGTTTATATCACAGAAAACAAAAAAAGGACTTGTTCTGAAGTTCAAGCTGGTTTTTTTTTTCTTTCTCCTTTGCTGACGTGGAGAAAAAATGGCGCTGATTAATGTTTAAAAACTGTGAGGTTCTGTGTTTCTTTGTGGAGTGACTATGAGTCATAAGCTACTGAGAGATAACGAGTGCAAATAAGCCGCTTCGCTTCAATTAAAAGATTGCCGTCCCTTGATCTTCATCAAGACCCTCTGTAAAATTGGTTTGGAATCCTAGTTTGGAAAAATTTTTAGGTTTTTTTCAAAATGACTCAACAACTTTCAGAAACGCAGCAACTTGCTGCAGCTTTAAATAAAATTGGGGAAAAAATAGCAGGACTATCAGAGCGTATGGATAATATGACATTGGAACTGACATCCGAAATGAAGAAGATGAAACAAGAGATGAATGAGAATTTTGCAAAGCAAAGAGAGGAAATGACAATTATTAAAGATGAAATGGAGCAGATACATGTACATGAGGCAAAATTGGATCAGCAAATTGGTGAAATATTTTATAAAAATGAGCAGCAAGATAAGAGAATTTGTCTCTTGGAAGAAGAGATGAGGAAATATAATTTGGTTATCCGAGGAATTTCAGAAGAGAAGGATGATAAATTGAAACAGCGGGTTTTGAAATGGATTAATGATCTGGATACGCAACTTACGTTTACAATAGCAGACCTGGCAAGTATTTTTAGAATTGGATATAGAAGGCAAAATGGCTCTAACAGGAATGTGCTTGTCAGGTTTGCAAATCTTGGTGACAAGCTGGAAGTTATGGCCAAGGTGAGAGAGATGGGAGATGCTTTGAAGTTTGAAGGGAAGACTATTCAAATCTTCCCGGATATATCAAGAGAAGAAAGGGCATGGAGATTTTTTTTAAAACCAATTACAAAAGTTTTGAGAGATAATGGAATTAAATATAATTGGAGGCCACCACAACAATTGAAATTTTTTTTTAAAGGAAGGATGCGTACAATTACCCCAGACATAGATGCACTATTATATTTACGGGAGCTTGGACTGATTGAGATGGAGGATTTAATGGAGATAAAGGATCAAATGCTTAAGATGGGTGGAACATATGCGGAAACATCAACCCCAGAAGAAGAAAAAGGGGCTATTGGAGGGCAAGACCCTAAAGGGTTAAAGAGGAAAGAAATATCACCTGTGTTGGTTGAACAGAAGAAAAGTCGTGAGGATACAGCAGGAGAAGAAGTAGATAAGAGAATTTGTCTCTTGGAAGAAGAGATGAGGAAATATAATTTGGTTATCCGAGGAATTTCAGAAGAAAAGGATGATAAATTGAAACAGCGGGTTTTGAAATGGATTAATGATCTGGATACGCAACTTACGTTTACAATAGCAGACCTGGCAAGTGTTTTTAGAATTGGATATAGAAGGCAAAATGGCTCTAACAGGAATGTGCTTGTCAGGTTTGCAAATCTTGGTGACAAGCTGGAAGTTATGGCCAAGGTGAGAGAGATGGGAGATGCTTTGAAGTTTGAAGGGAAGACTATTCAAGTCTTCCCGGATATATCAAGAGAAGAAAGGGCATGGAGATTTTTTTTAAAACCAATTACAAAAGTTTTGAGAGATAATGGAATTAAATATAATTGGAGGCCACCACAACAATTGAAATTTTTTTATAAAGGAAGGATGCGTACAATTACCCCAGACATAGATGCACTATTATATTTACGGGAGCTTGGACTGATTGAGATGGAGGATTTAATGGAGATAAAGGATCAAATGCTTAAGATGGGTGGAACATATGCGGAAACATCAACCCCAGAAGAAGAAAAAGGGGCTATTGGAGGGCAAGACCCTAAAGGGTTAAAGAGGAAAGAAATATCACCTGTGTTGGTTGAACAGAAGAAAAGTCGTGAGGATACAGCAGGAGAAGAAGCAGACAAGAGTCTTGGAAAATACGAAGCCGAATGCGGGAGAGAACCATCACTATCTTTTTTCTTGAGTGATGAATTTAAATAGACAGCCCGAAAGAAGTGGCCCGGACATTGGCACGTCCCCTCTCCCCCATTCTCTTTATAGAGGCGAAACCGATGAGGATGTGGGGGAAGAAGATTGTTTGTATTTTATTGTTTGTCTTGTTTTTTTTTTGTTTTTTTTGGTTTTCTTATCGTTCTTTATATGTTAAATGTTGGTTATATGGGAATTTAATGTTGGGTTGTGGGCACAGAAAGGAAGATGCGGGGATAGGATTGAAAAATTTATATTTTAAATGGGAGTCATAAAAATAATGTCATGGAATGTGAAGGGTACAGGGAATCAGATTAAAAGAAGAAGATTGGAATTTAAGATTAAAAGAGATTTACCAGATATTTTATTTTTACAAGAAACCCATCAGAAATCTGAAGATTCAAATAGAATGTATATAAAAGGTATGCAAATATATGAAAAAGCATTTGGAACTTCAAAAGCTAGAGGAGTTGCAACACTGATATCAGATAGGGTGTATTTTGAAAAACATCAGGTAATTTTGGATGAAGATGGAAGATATGTAATAATTGTTGGAAATCTTAATGAGGAAAAAGTGACACTTGTTAATTTATATTTACCGAATGAAAACAAAGAGAATTTCTTGAAAAATAACAAAATTTTGGAGAATGAAAGTGTAGGAAAGTAATTGTGGCTGGGGATTTTAATTTAATCAGAGATAAAATAGACAGTCCTACCCCCACCCGCTGTGGAGGAGCAAATAAAATGGGGATTTTAAATAAGTGGATGCTTCGAAACGGCGTGGTGGATGTGTGGAGAGAGGTCAAAGGAATTGAAAGAGTATATACTTTTTTCTCTAAGATATATAATACATATTCTAGAATTGATTATATTTTTCTTTCTAAAGATTTGTTGAATAATGTGGATAAGGTAGATGTGGGAATATTTAAAGATTCTGATCATGCAGAAGTTATGGTGGATTTAGATTTTAATTTTGAGAAAAAAAGAAGCTATTGGAGATATGAGGAGAAACTGTATAAAATGAAAAGGAAAAAAAATGGATACTTAAAAAATTGGAGGAAAGTTGGAGATTAAATGATAACGGGGAGGTTAAATTTGAAATTGTTTGGGATGCGATGAAAGTGGTGTTTAGAGGGGAGAGTATTAAATTATCAAGTAGGAAATATAAAAATTATAAAATTAAAATGGAAAGAGATAAAATCAGATTAAAGAATTGGAAAATCAATTTTTGCTTACTAAAGAAAAAAAATTCTTCAGGAGCTTAATATGTTAAGAAATAAAATGATAGAAGAGGATACAGAGTTAGTAAAAAGAAATTTGAGATATTTAAATAGGAATTTTTTTGAATTTAGTAATAGAAATTCTAAATTATTGGCAAAGATGGCGAAAAATAAAAGAGAGAAGAGAGAAATTGGAGCTTTGATAGATGACAGAGGCATAAGATGTTATAAAAAATTAGAGAAATGTGAAGTGGTTAGAAATTTTTTCCAGAATCTATATTCAAAGAAACCAGTTAATCGGGGAAAATTGCAAAGCTATTTAGAAAAATATGTGGTGAAAATTGATCAAACATATAAGGAATTGATGGAAGAAGATATAACACAAGATGAGATTAATGGAATTATACAAAAAATAAAATTAGGGAAAGCTCCAGGTGAGGATGGATTACCTGCTGAGTTCTATAAAGAATTTAAAGAATTAATAATACCAAGATTGCAAAAATTATTCAATGGAATATTACATGGTGGAGAAGTACCTTCGTCATGGAATAGAACGGTGATATCCCTAATTCCTAAGCCAGATAAAGATTTAGAAAGGATTGAGTCCTATCGGCCCATTTCTTTAATTAATCAGGATGCAAAGATATTTACTGCTATTATAAGTAATAGATTAAATAGATTTATAGATAGATATATAAGTTATAACCAAGTAGGTTTCGTGAAGGGTAGATACATGAGTGATATTGTTAGAAGAGTATTAAATATTATAGATGTAGCTGAATATAACGGTGATAAAATTGGTATAGTATCATTGGATATTTTTAAAGCTTTTGATTCTGTACAATGGGAAACTATTAAAGTAATTGTGGAGGCTTTAGGCTTTGGTAATAAGTTTATACATGTTATTTCAAAATTGTATCAAAAAAGCAGTGCAAGAGTGAAGGTGAATGGAATATTAACTGAAGAGATAAAATTAGAAGCAGGTACGAGACAAGGATGTCCCTTGTCCCCAACATTATTTTTATTGGCTATGGAAATATTGACAAAAATGATAGAAAAAGATGAAGAATTAGAAGGATATAAGGGGTATAAGATAAATTTGTATGCGGATGATACTTTAATTATTTTGAAAAATGTAGAGAAAGACCTGAAAAAGATATATAAGCATTTGATAGAATTTGAGGAAATGACAGGACTGAAAGTAAATTGGTCAAAGTCAGAATTATTGATGGATAGTAATGGTAATGAGTGTGAGAATATGCAAGAGCAATTTGGGATAAGGATTAAAAACACATTGAAATATTTGGGTATAGTGCTTTCACTCAAGGTTAAAGAATTGAAAAAACTTAATTATGATGTGGTGATTAATGAAATTGAGAAGAAGATAGACAAATATAAAATGTTAAAGTTGTCTTGGTTTGGTAGAATTGCAATGTGTAAGATGATGTTGCTGCCCAAGTTCAACTTTTTATTCGAGATGCTACCGCTAAATTTGACAGAGAAAGATATTGAAGGATATCAGAAAAAATTGGATAAATTTTGTAATGGTGGCAAAAGACCTAGATTAGTGAAGAAAATGTGGTATCAAAATCAAAAGGAAGGTGGATTAGGAATCCCCAAATTATTTAATTATTACTGTGCGTATGGTATCCGGATAGTGGTAAAAATATTTAAAGGTGAAGATAACTATTGGAGAGACTTAGAGTTAAGGGATATAGAGAAATTTGGATCAAGGTGGTTTTTAGATAAAGCAAACTCAAAATGTGTAATTAGAAGTTATTGGTTAAAGGGATTAAGTAAAATGTGGAATAAATTTGTTAAAATATAATATAATCTTTTTGGGGGAGACAATTGGAATTTGGCCGATTAAAAATAATATAAAACGTAATGATGTGATTAAAGAGGAAAATACAGAAATTATTAGAGATTGGATAAAAGTTATGGAAAATGAAAGGAGGAATAAAGAAATTATTGAAAAATTGGGGTTAAGTTGGTTTGAAAAAATACAGATAGAAAAATGGACAAAAAAATTAAGGGAAAATTATTCGATAAATAGATGTGAAACTGAATTTGAATATTTAGTATCTCGGATTATGAAAGATGAAATTGGGCTAAAGGGACTCGTTAGTAGGGTTTATAAGATTATAAATTCTGATGAAAAATTACAAAGAGTGATGAGGACAAATTGGGAAAAAGATCTTAATATTGAAATACCAGAGTCAGATTGGAATGTGAATTGGAATAGTAGAATTATGAGAACTTTATCTATAAGGATTAAAGAGCATAATTATAAAGTTGTTTGAAATGGTATTTGACTCCAGTAAGATTGTCACAAATGGATAAAAAATTAGTAAAAATGTTGGAGATGTGAGATGGAATTGGGGACTTATGAACATATGTGGTATAAATGTGATAAGGTTAAAAGTTTTAGCAACAATTGGAGAAAATGATATTTGAAATGATGTGGAAAGTAATAATATTGAGAGTGGAAACTATATTATTGTTGGTAATTAAGGAAATAGAATTAACAAAATATGAAAAAGAATTGATTAGAATTATGATTATAATAGGTAGAATTATAATAGCTAGATATTGGAAACTAGATGTGATTTTTAGAATAGAAGAGTGGAATTCTGAAATGTGGAAATTGGCTTTAAATGATAAAATGACATGTGATATTAAAATTAGAAGTGGTGTGTATAAAGAAGATATTTTCTGGAAGACTTGGAAACCATTTGTGGACTATGCGCTTGGAACATTGGACGCTTCGGTACCTGTACCTCGAGAACGTGGATTTTGGCAATCATGAGGATATATCCGAAGACCCAAATCTTCCTTTTTATGTATAGCACAAGGGTGTAATAATGTATTTTCTTTTTTTGTTTGTTGGAAAAAAGTAATAAAAAAATAAAAAAAAATAAAAAATCCGAGGATACGTCAACTGCCTGATCTCCGGACCTTTCACCGCGAGCTAAAGACCTTTCTATTTTATCGTGCAGGGCTGGCTTAATGAAGTTTTGGTTGGGGTTTTATTATAGTCTTATACTCCTTCAGTTTTTAATTTAAGTAGTTTTTATATGTTTTTTAATCTTTTCTGAGTTATGTTTTTACCCTGGTTGTAAACAGCCCTGAGTCCTTTGGGAGAAGGGCGGTATATAAATTAAATTAAATAAATAAATAAAATAAATTGTTGCGATTGAAGCTGAAGTAGTCTTCAACAGGAAGGACATTGTAACAGATGATTCTATGAGTTAAACTCAGGTCATGTTGAAGGCGGCGGAGTTCTAAATTTTCTAAACCCAGGATTTCAAGTCTGGTGGCATAAGGTATTTTGTTGTAATCAGAGGAATGGAGAACTCTTCTTGTAAAATATTTCTGGAAACGCTCAATTGTTTTAATGTCCGAAATGAGGTATGGATTCCAGACAGGAGCTGTATTCAAGAATTGGTCTAGCAAATGTTTTATATGCTCTGGTTAGTAGTGTAGTGTTTCTGGAGAAGAAGCTACGCAAGATTAAGTTTACAACTCTTAAAGCTTTTTTGTGATGTAGTTGCAGTGGGCTTTGGCACTTAGATCATTTGATATGAAAACTCCAAGATCTTTAACGGGGTGGGTGTCATCTACAAAGTAATGTCCATCGAGCTTGTATTTAGTGTTCAGATTCTTTTTTCCAGTGTGTAAGACAGAGCATTTGCTGGTTGAGATTTGGAGTTGCTAAGTTTTTGACCATTCTGACACAAAGTCAAGGTCTTTTTGAAGGGTAGCTGTATTGTTGGTAGTGTTAAATAGTTTAACATCGTCAGCGAAGAGAACACAATTACTTATAATATGGTCACAGAGATCATTAATGTATAATATGAAGAGTGTTGGTCCTAGAACGCTGCCTTGGGGAACACTGCTATTGACAATAACAAGATTTGATAGGGCATTGCCTATTTTGACCACTTGTCTGTTTGACAGGAACGCTGTTATCCAATTGTAGAGGGGTCCAGAGATGCCGTAGGATTTTAGTTTTAGGAGAAGTTTGTCGTGTACCACTGAGTCAAAAGCTTTACTGAAGTCTATGTAAATTGCATCTATTGCTTTGCCTTGATCAAGATTTGTAGTCCATATGTTTTTGCAGTGAAGAAGTTGTAAATTACAGGATAAATTTTTTCTGAAACCAAATTGTTTATTAGAGAGTAGGTTGTTTGTTTCTAGGTGGAGGGTAATGGATAGGTTGATGATTGATTCTATTACTTTGCAGGTTACGCAGCATAAAGAGATTGGTCTGTAATTTTCAACTAGGCTGGGGTCTCCTTTTTTGAAGACAGGGATGACTGTGGCTAGTGACCAAAGTTTGGGAAGGGAGCTGGCCGTGAAAGCTTTTTCAAAGATTATACTTAGGGGTTCTGCTATATTAGTGGAAAGCTTTTTTAAGAAGTATGCACATAGACCATCAGGTCCAATAGATAGAGATAGTTTCAGTTTGGGAAGGGCCTTTTCAACATTATCTTCTGTGAAATCTATTTGTGTTAGGTCATTGTACTCATTGTTGGTATGACTGGGGAATGTTGGGTATGAGCCGATACTGTTAACAAAGACTGAGCCGAAGAATGAGTTAAAAGAGGTTTGTTTTAACTGTTTCATCATTATATTCTTTGCTGTTAGATCTTTTTAGTGGTGGGATGGATCTTGAGTCTTTAAGTTTGTTGTTCACAAAATTATAAAAAGCACGATTGGATTTTGTGCGCAGAAGGTCTTCTTGTTTGGTGTGGTAATTGGTGCATTCGATTTTTATTTGGTTGCATATATTTTTGTAGCGGTTTCTTTTTTTTTCCAGGCAAATTTTTTTTTATTTTCCATAATAATTCCCACAATTTGACCAGTGTACAGTACAATCACTTATCCAACAATTGATCCTATACTCAGATTATGCTCAATCAGGTCTGCTCGGCCGCCACTCCCTTCCTTAATCCTTCCTACCCTTCTCATCCTTCTTCTACTTTCCCCACCATCCTTCTCCTCGCTTTCCTACTTCCCCTCCTCTTTCCCACTTCTCACTTCCATCCTTTCTAACCCTCTATCTTCCCCTCCTCCTCCTCCTCCTATCCTTTCTTCTCTCTCCCTTCTTTCCTACCTACCTACCTGCCTACCTACTTTCTTCCTTCTTTACTCCTCTTTCCTTACCCTTTCCCTTCCGAAGTGGTTACTGAGCAGCCCCGACTTTACACCATTCCAACTTGTTTAATTCTACCATTATTCCTGTACAATGGCAATCAATCAATTTATAATCTTCCCTTCCCCCATTTTCCCTCCCCTGAGACTTCCCAGAACAGAATACAGGGTATAGTAACTAACAAACATAATCTAAAATATAACATAAAACATATTCCATTTCACACCATCACACTATCAATTCCCTTCTTTCTTAAACTCTAATACATAGCAATTCCTAACTTCACTCAAAAACTAATTGGTATTTTTTAATCTGATACTTATTTTGAATATAATTGATCCACTTTCTCCATTCCAAAATATATTTTTCTTGTGTATAGTCTTTCAAGTAGGCGGAAATTTTTGCCATTTCTGCTAAATTTGATACTTTACTAGTCCATTCTCCAATTGTAGGTAAGTCTTCTTTCTTCCAATATTGTGCAATCAATAGTCTTGCAGCAGTTATTAAATTCAAAATCAGTTTTGTCTCTATAACAGTGCAATCTGGAATTATTCCTAATAAAAAGAACTGTGCAACAAACTTGATCTTTTTCAAAATGTTCTGCATAATCCACCATATTTTAATCCAAAAAGCTTTAACTTTTTTGCAAGTCCACCATATATGATAATAAGTAGCATCCTCACAATCACATCTCCAACATTTTGCTTTCACATTTGGATACATACGTGACAATTTTTTCGGATCTAAATGCCATCTATAAAACATTTTATAAAAATTTTCTCTTAGCTTTTGTGCTTGTGTAAATTTAACATTCCTCACCCAAATTTTTTCCCATGTTTCTAACATTATAGGTTGTTGAAAATTTTGTGCCCATTTTACCATACAATCTTTAACCAACTCCATTTCTGAATCAATTTCTACCAATATATTATATAATCTCTTTATATGCTGTTGACCTTGATCTTTTATTTGTTTTACCAAGTTATCATCACTTTGCCTAATACCAATTTTCTGATCTATTTCCCATCTAGATTGCAATTGTCCATACTGGAACCACGTATAATTTCTCCCTTCATCCCTCAATTTCTCCTTAGATTTTAACTGTAATTCCCCCTTTTCCATAATCAAAAGCTCTTTGTAAGTGATAACCTCCATTTTTTGTAATATATTTATATTCTCTATCATATGTCTGGGGATAATCCATATTGGTATCTTTCCATCTAATTTATATTGATATTTTTTCCAAACCCTCAACAAAGCACTTCTGACCATATTATTCTTAAATATCTTATCAATTTTCTTGTCATATAATACATATGCATGCCAACCATATAACAAACCATAACCTTCTATATTCAAAACCCTTTCCTCTGTTAAATTAATCCAATCAGAAATTAAAGCTAAAGCAACTGCATCATAGTACAATTTCAAGTTAGGCATTTTTAAACCCCCTCTTTCCCTAACGTCTTGCATTATTTTTAACTTTATTCTCGGTTTTTTACCTTTCCATACAAAATTACTAATCCCTTTTTGCCATTCCTGTAAATTTGCATCTTTCTTCAATATTGGAATCATTTGAAACAAAAATAAAAATCTAGGCAAAACATTCATCTTTATAGCTGCCACTCTTCCCAACAATGATAATTGTAACTTCTTCCAGTTCTCCATTTCTTTAATTACTTTTCCCCACAATACCTCATAATTATTTTTATATAACTTTACATTCGATGCTGTAATATATACTCCTAGGTATTTGACCTTTTTAACTACTTCATATCCAGTTATTCTTTCTAGTTCTTCTCTCCGATGTGTATTCATATTTTTAATTATCATTTTTGTCTTCTGTTGATTCACTTTAAACCCAGATACCTTACTATACTGATCAATTGTCTCCTTTAGATATATGGCTGAATGGTATTGGTTGAGATAAAGTAACAACCAGATCATCTGCAAACGCTCTTAACTTATAATCTTGATTTTTAATTCTAATTCCTTTTATTTGATCTAAACCACGTATATTACTCAATAATATTTCCAAAGTTAGAATGAATAATAACGGTGACAAGGGACATCCTTGTCTAGTCCCTTTCTCAATCTTGAAGGATTCTGTTAATCCACCATTTACTATTATTTGAGCTGTTTGCTTTTGATATATAGCCTTAATTGCTTGAATAAAATAATCCCCAAATTGCATTTTTTCTATTACTTTAAACAAAAACTGCCAATCCAATCTATCAAAAGCTTTTTCCACATCCAAAAAGAAGAGTGCTGCTGAGACCTGGCTGTTTCTTTCCAAATATTCAAGTAAATTTACAATTTGTCTCATATTATATCTCATTTGTCTCCCCTTAATAAATCCTGTTTGATCATTATGTATTAATTGAGTCATCAGTGGCATCAATCTATTTGCTAATATCTTAGCAAATATCTTATAATCAGTATTTAAAAGCGATATTGGCCTATAATTCTCTGGTTTAACACCATCTCGATCTTCTTTAGGTATTAATGAAATAAAAGCTGTCCTCCATGAGGGAGGAGCTTCTCCTCCCCTTTGTATTCTGTTAAATAACTCCTTAAGTGGTACAATCATCTCATTTTGTAAATTTTTATAATAAGTAGTTGTCAAACCATCTGTACCTGGTGCTTTATTCGCTTTAAGCTGCTTAATTGCAAACACTATTTCCTCTGAAGAAATTAATTGATTCAACTCTTCCCTTTGATCTACTGTAATTTCTAAGATACTGTGGTCCTGTAAATATCTATCTATATCTGTATCATTAATCACATCTCTAGCATATAACTTAGTATAATATTCTAAAAAGGCTTTTTTAATCAAGTTTTGCTGATATACTTCCTTACCTCTATATTCTATTTTATCAATTTTACGTCGTTTCTGTTTCTTTCTTAATAAATATGCTAACCACCTTCCAAGTTTATTAGTATTATTAAACAAATTATGCTTTGCATATTGTAAATTAGTTGCCACCTGATCTGCCATTAACATATTAAATTGACCTCTTAATATATTTATTGACTCTTTTATTTTACTATCTCCTGGGTTACATACCAATAACTGCTCCTTCCTTTTAATTTCCTCTTCTAATTCTTTTCGCTTTTTCTGCAATCTATTTCTATATTTATTATTCATATCTAATAAAATTCCCCTCATATAAGCCTTGCTGGTGTCCCAAACTATCTCTATAGATGTCCCCTTATCCATATTCAAAGAAAAAAAATTCCTTCATTTGAGTTTTACATTCATTTACATTTTGTTCATATTTAAACAAATTCTCATTCATCCTCTACGACCTCCTGGCCTCTTTTTCCCAATCTAGTTCAATTCAAACCGGGCTATGATCAGACAAAGTTCTAGAACAAATTTTGTCTTCTTCAGTCTGAAAAACAAATCATTAGTAATTAAAATAAAATCGATCCTAGAAAATGATTGATGTCTATCAGGAAAAAATGTAAAATTTATCTCTTTTTCATTGCGTTCTCACCATACATCTCTCAGTTCTAAATCTTCCATAAAATCAAAGAAGGCCTTTGGCAGTTTTACACGACTGGAAATATTTCTAAGACTTCTTTTATCTTTCTGGATATCCATCACTCCATTCCAATCACCCATTAATATATGAGTTTTATAATCCCAAAATGCAATTCTTTTATGTAAAAACTTATAAAACTTCTCTTGTTGTTGATTTGGTGCATAAACTCCTATTAAAAGTATCTTTCTCCCCTCCAATAAAAATTCAATGGCAATATATCTTCCTTGATTATCCACCTCAATTAATGTTGCAGATAAATTACTCTTTATATAAACAACTAGTCCATTCTTCTTTTCTGTAGCAGATGCAACAAAATGTATTCCCAATTTTGAATTTATCAAATATTTCTGGTCTAATGTTCTAATATGTGTTTCTTGTAAACATACAATGTCATTTTTAAATTGCTTAAAATAATGAAATATCTTTCTTCTCTTTTGTGGTGAGTTTAATCCATTAACATTCCAAGATAAAAGTCTAATTGCCATTATCAGCGATCGGAAACTTTTGAAGCACCAGCCGCAAATCATATCTTTCTTTGGGCCTTGCTCCTCCCACTGTTTCCATCTTGGTAGTAGCAGATTGAGCCTGTTGAGCCTTTTCTTCTTGTTCCTTGCGTTTGACAGCTGCTCTTGTCATCCTTGGCCCTTTTGGAATCTCTGATCCCATCTTAGACACATCCAACACTTGTAAAAGGTCTTTTTCCATTACTATCACTTCTTTTTCTTTAATTTCGCCTTCCTTTCTCCTACCATCTGGAGATGGTGGACTTCCAGCTTTGAGCACATAAGCATAAAACTCTTGTGCTTTACTGACTGTATTAAGACGATGTGCTTTCCCTTCATAGTAAACTATTATACCAGTTGGGATGTCCCATCTGTACTCAATCTGACGTTTTTTAAGTTCGTTCACCAAAAAAGCAAATTCCTTTCCACCTCTCAACATTTTGGGGGGAATTTCCTTTAGTATTCCCTCCCAGGGGGAGGGCCTTGTCTGTGGCGGCACCAGCCCTATGGAACGAGTTACCTCCGGGGTTACGCCAATTCCCCGACCTCCGGGCCTTCAAGCGTGAACTAAAGACTTTATTATTTCACCGAGCGGGACTAGCCTAAGAATGTATTTTAGCGAAATTTTAATGGGTTTTTAATCGGTCTTCGACCGTTTTAGTGATTCAGCCACTAAATATTTGTTTTTAAATTGTTTTTAAATAGTGTTTATTTATTATATTTATATCATAGTGTTATGTGTATTTTAATATTGGCTGTACACTGCCCTGAGTCCTTCGGGAGATGGTGCAGTATAAAAATGTAATTATAAATAAATAAATAAATAAAAAGTATTAAAATATCTTGGCCAGCTGCTTGAATCTTGTCTCCTTTAAAAGAAGCTTGTAAAATCTCATTTCTCACTGTTCTAGTAGTAAAATAAATGACAATGTCTCTCGGAAGATTTCTTTGTCTTGCTATCCAGGAATTCACACGATAAATTTTGTCAATATAAAAAGCCACCTCTATGGACAAACTACATTTTTGTAGCGGTTTCTGAAGTTGGCTACATAGCCAGTTTTGTTTCTTCGCTAGAGGGATTTTTTTTTTTTGGATTGGAGCTTTTTTATTGATATTTATTGATACCGGGAGGTGCTCCTTCTTCTGCAGTTTGTCTGGGCATGGAGCCAGGACTGGGGCCAGGAGGCATACATTCCTCCGTGTTCGGGAGCAGATAAGAAGGCCCCGGCTGCTCTGAGGGCGGGCAAGACACAACACTATCCCTCACCGCAGGGCCCTTCCCCCGGGGCTGATGATTGGGATGCGGTCGGGCCGGGTTCTGCTCGTGGAAGGCCCGCACCAGGTCCGGGGCGTGGACGTCGGAGGCGTTGACCCAGGTGAACTCGGTCCCGTACCCTTACCACGCAACCAGGTATTGGAAGCGCCCCTTCAGCCAGCGGGAGTCACGTATGCTGTGCACCTCGTACTCCTCCACCCTGTCCTCGTCAACAGCGACGGGTGGCGCCGGGCGCCGGAGGGGAGACAGCGGGGCCTCAGGGACCAGCAAGGACCGGTGGAAGACAGGATGGATCCGCATGGAACGTGGCAGGGTCAGTCGGTAGGCCACCAGATTGATGACCGCCTCGACGGGGAATGGACCGATGAACCGGTGGTCCAGTTTCTTCGCCGGCCGGTCGGACGGGAGATGCTTTGTGGAGAGCCACACGCGGTCTCCAACCACCAGTGGGGGTGTTGCCCGTCGGGAACGATCGGCGACCCGCTTGTAGTCCTCCTTCGCCCGATTCAGCTGCCGACGCACCATCTGCTGGACCGTGTACAACTCGGAGAGAAAGGACTGTGTCTCGGGAACCGGGGAGTCCGGGGGCGCCAGAGGGAAGAGCCGCGGATGGTACCCTAAGTTGGCCTGGAACGGGGTGGTCTGGGTGGAGGTGTGTTGGGAGTTGTTGAATGCAAACTCCGCCAGGGACAGGTAATCGGCCCAGTTGTCCTGCTGTTGGTTCATGAAGCACCGGAGGTACTGTTCCAGGATGCCGATGACCTTCTCCGTCCCGCCGTCGGTCTCCGGATGGTGCGCCGACGACAGGCACACCTGCACCTCCAATGCGGCCATCAGGCTCTTCCAAAAGCGAGCCATGAACTGCACCCCACGGTCCGACACCACCCTGTCCGGCAGACCGTGGAGGTGGAAGACGTGCTGCAAGAAGAGACGGGCCGTCTTGGTGGCGGTGGGCAGCCCGCGGCACGGGATGAAGTGTGCCATCTTGGTGAGCATGTCCACCACCACCAGCACCGTGGTGAACCCCGAGGACGGCGGCAGGTCCGTCAGGAAGTCCATGGAAATCGCCCCCCAGGGTCTGTCAGGAGTCGGCAAGGGCTGGAGGAGACCGGGAGGGGCCCCCGTGGCGGCCTTGGCTTGCCGGCACGGCACGCAGGACGTCACATAGGCATGGACATCATGCCGCACCCGGGGCCACCAGAAGGTCCGTGTTACCAGGTTGAGAGTCTTGAAAAACCCGAAATGGCCCGCGGCAGGGTTGTCGTGGCACTGGGTCAGGACGAGGGACCGGAGCGGCCCCGTGGGCACATACAACCGCCCCCGGAACTTGAGTACGTCGTCTTCCAATGTCCACAGAGACGTGGGGCCCGCCTCTGCTCGCCGCTGCTGAGACCAGGCATCTTGACGCTGCGCCTCTCGCACCCGGGCCCGTAAGTCTACCGGTTCCCGGGCGGCGGCCAAGGCTTCCGCCGGCAGTACGGTTCGTGGAGGAAGACCAGGATGTCGTTCCGGTAGATCACCACGAACCAATCCAACATGTCCCGGAACACATCGTTCATAAAATGTTGGAAGATGGCGGGGGTGTTGGTCAGCCCGAACGGCATGACCGTGTACTCATAGTGTCCGTACCGGGTGCCGAACGCCGTCTTCCACTCGTCCCCTTCACGCATCCGCACCAGGTTGTAGGCCCCCCAGAGGTCGAGCTTGGTAAAGATGGAGGCCTCCCGCAGCCGGTCCATCAGCTCCGGGATGAGTGGCAGGGGGTAGCGATTCCGCACCGTGATGGCGTTCAGCCGGCGGTAGTCGCAACACAGGCGCAAATCCCCCGTCTTCTTTTTTACGAAGAGGACCGGGGCCGACAGAGGGGACTTGGAAGGCCGGATGAACCCTCGGGCCAGATTTTTGTCCAGAAAGTCCCTGAGGGCAGCCAACTCGGGCTCGGACATGGAATACAGGCGTCCCGTTGGCAGCGGGGCGCCGGGTTGCAGGTCCACGGGTCAGTCGTAGGACCGGTGCGGGGGTAAGCGGTCCGCCTCCTTTTTGCTGAAGACGTCAGCGAAGTCCTGCAGCTCAGGGGGCACGGTGACGGCCGGGGTGAAGACGTCCTGGCCGGCGCAGGTGTGATGGAAGTGGTCGACACACTGCAGGCTGGGGAACGAGATGGTGTTCTGCGACCAGGCCACCTGAGGGTCGTGCGTCCGCAGCCAGGCCAGTCCGAGGATCACTGGGAATGGAGGTCCGCCGTCACGTAGAAGCGAATCGCCTCCTCGTGGTCCCCGATGGCGAGGCGCAAGGGCTGCGTGGCGAAGTTAATGGGTCCGGCCACCAGCTCCCTCCCGTCGATGGTCTCGACGCTCATCGGAGGGTCTACCGGAACCAAGGGGACACCAAAATTGTCCACGAAGGCCCGGTCCATAAAGTTCGTGGTGGCCCCCGAATCCACCAGCGCGTGCGCCGGGATCTCTTCCGGCTGGTCACCTACCCACACCCGGGTGTCCAAAATCAGGTGCCGAGGGGGCCCGGGGTCCACGTCGGCCATGTCTGGCGGGGGCTTGGTCCGTGCCCGGCCTAGGGTTTCCCCTGGGCCGGGCCTGCCCCGTTTCCCGACTGGCCAGGCCGGGATTCTGGGACGGGCATACGTGCTCCGCCGCGCTTCCTGGGGCATGCGGCGGCGAAATGGCCGGGCTCCCCACAGTACAAGCACAGCCCCCCTTGGCGCCTCCGGCTCTGCTCCTGGGCCGTCAGGCGAGGCCTGGCCGCTCCTAACTCCATGGGCTCCTCGGCGGCGGCCACGAAGCGCGGGGTGGCCCGGGACGGGGTCGGCACGGGTCGAGGGAGGGCGACGGTCTTTGACGGTTGCTGGCGGCGACAGGACGGGCGTTGCTGGAGACGGGTGTCGAGGCGCAGGCAGAGGGGCACCAGGTCAACGAGGGTCCGCGGCGCCTCCACCCGAGCCAGCTCGTCCTGGAGCTCTTCCGAAAGGCCCCTCTTGAACGCGTCCGCTAGTGCCGTGTCGTTCCAGTCCGAATCATGGCACAGGAACCGGAATTCCGCGATGTACTCCCGGAGGGGGCGGGGCCCTTGTTGGATCTCTCCGAGGCGCCAGGCAGCCGTCTGGGCCCGCACAAGGTCTTCATACATCAGGCGCAGTTGCCCCCAGAACCCCTGGTAGTCCGCCAGCAAGGGGCTGTCCCTGAGCACCAAGGGCGTGGCCCACTGCGCAGCCTGGCCAGACAACAGGTTCATCACGAAGGCCACCCTGGCCCGGTCATCTGGAAAGTCCCCCGGCTGCATTGCCATGTAGGTCTGGCACTGGGCCATGAAGGCCGGGAACATCTCCATCCGTCCTGAGAACTTCTCCGGCACCGGTACCGGGCTGTGGCGCTGAGGAGGAGGAGGAGGAGGAGGTTGGACTGCTGGGCCAGTTGAGCAGTCAGCTGGGCGACTTGCTGTTGCAGTTGCTGGTTATCTGCTTGTAGCTGCTGCACAATCAGTGCCAGCTGTTGCTGATCCATCTTGTAGATGTGTGAGGAGTCAGGCAAGATGTTGTGTCCCACTCCTCCACTGACCGCCGGGTCAGGGAAATGCGAATCAGGCTTGCCTCTGCAGCTCTGCCCAAAGTCCTAGCAAAGTCCTCAGAGCAGGCAGGAGACCAGTAAGTGACTTCAGCAAGATAAGTTCGACTTTTGCCTGACTCAGAGACTGCCAGAAAGCAGATCCTTTATATAGGCCATGGGGTGTGGCTCCATGACTCAGCACTCATTAAGGCCTGCCCCTCCCTTCCTTCTGTTGCCTCCGCCTATCCAATCTTCTGATGCGAGGGTCACTCCAATCAGCTGTTGGTAATAAACCCTCCTCAGGCTCACATGCTGTGGAGGAGGGGGAGGGGTCTAGCTGCTCCGTTTGTCTGGGCATGGAGTCAGGGCTGGGGCCGGGAGGTGCTCCTTCTTCTGCAGTTTGTCTGGGCATGGAGCCAGGACTGGGGCCGGGAGGCATACATTCCTCCGTGTTCGGGAGCAGATAAGAAGGCCCCGGCTGCTCTGAGGGCGGGCAAGACACAACAGATATGGGTAATTTGTTTTTTCTGATTTTGGTGGTGGTTTGTGGTACGTATAGTTTAATCACTCTATTGATTTCAAGTAAGAAAACTCTATAGTGGTCTTCAGCAGTGATATAGGTTGAGAATAGGTTTGGCAAGTCAAGAGATGGGAGGTCAGTGTTTATAAGGTCATAGTTGGCTTTTTTGAAATTGTAGTTAGAAATACATTATGAAGATTTTTGTAAGGGCGTATATTGAGACAAAAGTCTATCATGCTGTGGTCACTGTTGGAAAAGGGTTCTTTTATTTGTAGTCCATAAATTGAGTTTGTGTTGTTGCAGAAGATGAGGTCAAGGCAGTTGTTTAGTCTTGTATTGTTAGTTACTAGTTGATCAAGACCTAGATTTGTAACAGCATTGTACGGGGTAGTATGGATGGGTTCAGTTGTACATTCGTTTGTTATCCAGTTAATAAGAGGTAGACTGAGGTCGCCCAGGAAGATGGAAGGATTTGGGCAAGAGGTAGCTTAGAAAGCAAGTGTTAGTAAGATTATTACAGCTATTGTACCAATTCCAACTTTACTTATTACAAACTGGCTGTTGAAAAAAGGAGTGGGAAATTGCTGCTCACAGTTCTTTTTACTTTCAACAATCACACTGTATTTCAAATGGCAACTCATGCTTTCCAGAAATACAAAACTCTTGAACCTTTGACAAATGGCTATTCAACACAGCTGCTAACATTTTATTGCAATAAAATGCCTCAATTGCAGCTGGTGTTGATGAGCCATCTGGAAGTACCATTGACAGCACAAATAAATAAAATGTAGTTGTTCAGAAGTTTTATTTTATGTTTCCCCAAAGAGATTTAAGTAAACTCTACTTTTAATTTAAAAGCATCTGGAGCTATTTCTCACAAACAATTTAACAAAGCTGCTAGCTGCTGTGGGAAAATACAAATTAAAATAAACCACAAATTGGTTGTAGAACCCAGTCTGTAGAAAGTTGAGCCAAGGTATATGGCTGTATCTTTGTAAAGCTTTTCTTCTTTTCTGATCTGTGGAGGTCAAGAAGTGTAAGTAGAACAGTCTGATCACCAAATAGAACAACAATAAATGAAGCTTAAGGGGTCACTGGATATCAGCAAAGGATCAAATTTTTCTATCTCTACTGCTATTTCTTGGTGACTAACAAATATAAGTAAGGCTGTCTGGCATTCCCATTGATCATGCAAACTAGAATGCTTAAATTCCTCTAGGAATCTACACATAGGTCTTGGAGCAGAGTTTGGGGTTTCTGAATATTCCTCCCTCCCGCCAAGGCTGCAGCTTTGTTTCCAGGGCAGATGCCATTTCTGTATTTATGACCCTATTAGAACTGCTTGCCATCTATATCATATTAAGAAATATTTCATTTTTATAAGAGATTCCATAGTTTTTGTCACATTATTTGCCACAATATTCTCAAAGCCTTTACAAAACTGTTTATCAAAAATTCCCTTTTAACTCAGTTTTTACTGTTTATTTATTTTTTTAATAAAGCAAAAGGATGCCTAGCCAAAGCAGTAACACCAGGAAATTAGAAACCTTCTGTTTGTGCAAGTCATCACCAGAACATATGAAAGTGTTCTGACCCAGCTCACCAAATATGACCAACCCTCTGTAGTTGAAGCAATGATTCCTTTATTAGCGCCAGCAGCCCCCCGGCAAAAAATTTCTCTCTCACAGCAGACTAACAAGTCTGTCCTGCAGGGAGATGAATAGTTGTCTACCATATCTATTCATCTCCGCCCCCTTCCTTTTATCCCCAGAGGGGCTTCGCTAGCAGCCGTGGCTCTTCCATCCCAAGGATTGGCCCACAGATTTCCACTGCTCTCCTCTGCCTTCTGCGCATCCACGCATCAGGCATTGGACCCAGCTGTTCCTTTTCTTCCTCATCAGCCACCTCCAGACCCGGGGGCTGTTGACTCTCCATCTGAGGACTGACGGATGGTCCAGGCTCCACCTCTGTCACTCTCTCTGACAGCTCCATTCCTTCTTCCCCCTTGGAGCTCTCAGGTTGCCTTGATGCTGACCCTGAATTCCATGCCACCTTCTTATCTGATTCAGCTGCTGGAGGGGCCGGTGGCCAATGGGCCACAACAGAAAGAGAAAATGCATAATTGTATACTCTGCAAAATTATGAAACTACTGTATTTTTCACCATTTCAAATCAAGTTGGATGAGGGGTGTCAAACCTGATTTCATTGAGGGTCATATCAGGGTTGTGGTTGACCTTGGGGGGGACTAGGGGGGGTGGCAGGCATGACCGGGTGGTTGCAGCGGATTGGGTGGGCATGGCTAGAGTGGGCATGGCCAGCTCAAAGTCACTCACATCAGGGGCACCTGTGGTGGTGGGGCTGTGGGGGAGGGAAATCCAGCTGAGGAAGGCGAGATCAGGGCAAGTGCCAAACCCTTGTCCCCCAGAGGAGCCTTGCTGTCCATGTCAAGTCACGTGAAGCTCTCCCAGAACGTGATGCAGGGTGCCTGGAGTCCTGGACAGCGGAGGGCAAGTGCCCAGCTTGATCCTCGAGCTCCCAGGGCACCAGCAACCCACAGTTCCATCCACAGCCCAGCCCCGCTTCCCTGAGGGGGTGCCCAGCTGCACTTACCTCCTTGACACTGCTGCTACTGGCCAGGTTGCTCATGGTGTGTGCAGGAGTGCAAGGTGTGTGGGTCAGAGGGAGGCCCACACCTTCTCCTTGTGAAGAGACCTGGCTCTGTAACCAAAGCATCCTCAGCTATAGAATGGGAGACCACCAGGAGAGAAGGGGAGAAGGGGATGGTGAAAGGGCAGCAGGGCTGCTAGTGGCCAAGTGCTAAGGGAGGACTTCCCTCAGACCCTCCCTTACTCTCATAATCTTCCTTTCCTTTTTCCCTTTTCTTCTTTTTCCTTCCTTCATTCTCATGTCTTCTTCCTTCCCCTTTCCTTCTTTTTCCTTCTTTGCTCCCTTCCCCTTTTTCCTTCTTTGCCTCACTCACTGATTTGGCTTCGCAGCCTGCAAGGCTTCCCTTTCACCGGGACCTTCCCTGCCCCAATGTGGGAAAGCCATGGCCACTGGTGGCATGGCCATCGGTGCTGCACTGTCTCCACTTGGCCTGCAGGACTGTCCTGGAAACAGCAATAGACTGGCTTTGGTGCCTTGGCCCGGAACAGGGTGGCCAGGCACTATCTGATGGTGGCTATCCGGGATCAAACACATCAGTCTTAGACCTGCAGGGCTGCCCTGGAGCCAGCAAGGGGCCACTCCAGCCCTGTCCCCTGGGTGCGTGCACAGAAGGTGGCGAGCACTGGCTCCTGCATGAAAGGGAAGTGCTCAAATCATAGTCACCCTGGTGGGCAAGACGATCCCCAAGACGGTCCTACAGGAGGAAGCGAGTGCATGTGTGCATGCACCCTGGGAGGGGGTGGGGGTGGCCTCTTGCTGGCTCCTGGCAGCCCCGCAGATCTAAGGTGATCGTGTTCCAGCCCAGATGGCCACCAAATTGTAGAACAGCACCCAACCAGTCTGGACCAGGCTGAGGTGCTGCAGGCTGGTCTTTTGCTGTTTCCAGGGTGATCCTGCAGGCCACATCTAACCACATCGCAGGCTGGATCTGGCCCATGGGACTTTTAATCCGAGTTAGACTATAGCAATGACTTTTAAACTACTTCAAACTATCTTGTGAATTACATTTGAAAAACTAAATATATTGTACAATATATTTGAAAAAGAACACAGAAGTAGCAGTGTACGAGGTATAGGTAGGACACAGAATGGCTCATGATGGTCCAACTGTATGGTATAGATGACCTCTACTCTTACAGCTTTTAGAAAACTGGCTTAATTGCAGCTGTTCCAGCAATGTTTGGCCTTTTGGAGTTACAGAATTTCCTTCCCCTCAACATTTTTTTAAAGCACCTCCAGCTTGTAAATCATTTGTTCCTAAGAATCATGATGTGCTCTTCTAGTAGTTCAAGGTGAATTACTGGGGAAAGATTTATTAATATGATTAAAGCAATATATTAAAAATGAACTGCAAAGGTGATGGTAATGGAGATATGACTGAGAAGGTTAGCATTAAGAAAGGTACAAGACAAGGATGCCCCTTGTCTCCTCTATTATTTGTATTCACATTGGAAGTATTAAATAGAAATATCAGACAAGACACAGAGATAAAAGGCATGGAAATAAAAAAGGAAAAGTATAAACTACAGGCATTTGCACACAATTTAGTTTTTATCTTGGAAGATCCACAAGAAACAGGGCCTAAACTAATAAAAAAATAGAAGAATATGGTGAAGTGGCAGGTCTGAAAATATATAAAGAGAAAACTAAGATTTTAATGAAAAATCTTATAGATAAACAGAAAAAAAGAGTTAATGAAGAGAATAGATATTTAGATTACTAAGAAAGTAAAATACTTAGGGATACAGCTGACAGCAAGATGTATAACGATTAAGGCAGATAATTATTATAAACTGTTGCAACAAATTAAAACAGATATGGAAAACTCTGCAACTATCGTTGATAGGAAGAATAGCTACAATCAAAATGAATATATTGTCGAGATTATTGTACTTATTTCAAACAATTCTGATAAAATTGAAAAAAAATACTTTGAGGAACTTAACAAAACAATATTAAAATATATCTGGCAAGGGAAAAAAAGCAAGAATTAGCTTGAAAATGTTGCAGGATTCAAGAAGTAGAGGAGGTTTTGGATTACTAAATCAGGAATTGTATTACCAGGCCACAGTATGAATGGTAGAATGGATTGTATTGAGGCATACAGGATTATTGACTTTGGAAGGACATGACTTGCAATTGGGTTGGCATGCTTTATTGTGGTATGGGAAAAATAAGATACATGGTTACTTTCAAAGACATTATATAAGAAATGCATTAATGTTAGTATGGGAGAAAATTAAAGAGCAACATTATTTGAGGATATCAGTTTGGCTCTCAACAATCGAAGTATTGATTCACCCAAATGTTATTAACATGGGAAATATCATTAGATATAAAGATATTTTGAATGAAAAGGGGAAACTCAAAGCTAAACATGAACTGAGTGATCAAGGGATCAATATGGCATGGTATTCACAAGTGCAGATACATTCTAGGTATGAGAAAGATGCTAAATTATATGGTTTCTATAAAGAATTAACAGAATTAGATAAGATATTAACAGGAACAAAATATATATTGATAAAGAAAGTGTACAGTTACATATTTGGCATAAAACTGGAAGATAAACAAGTGAAGGAGACAATGATAGCATGGGCAAAAATTTTTGATCATACAATAGAATTAGATAAATGGCAGAATCTGTGGGACAGGAATTACAAATTAACAATGTCAACTGCATATAAAGAAAATCTGTATAAGATGTTTTATAGATGGCTCTTTACACTGGCAAGGTTGGCAAAAATGTTTAAAGATAAGTCAGCCAAATGTTGGAAGTGCCACCAGATACCTGGGTCTTATTATCATATGCGGTGGACATGTGTAGAAGCAAAAAAATACTGGACAAAAATACATACATGGCTGGAAAAGATGATAAAACAGCACATTGATTTAAAACCAGAAATATTTTTGTTGGGGATTTTACCTGAAACTTATAGTAAAGAGAACACATATTTAATTATCCATGTATTAACTGCAACTAGAATCGTATTTGCACAAAATTGGAAAAGTGAAGAGATCCTGTCAGGTATGCCTCCTTTCAAAACTCAAGAAAGAAAAAACCCCAACTCCATTGTTTGCAGAGAAAGGTATTGTTTACTGAGAATGAACTGATTGCAACGAAAGTAAACCAAGCTCTGAACAATAGGTGTGGTTTACACATACAAGTTCCCACATTAATCCCTCCTCCCCCCAAAGGTCAGGCAGTCTTGTCCAATCCACTGTTTCCTCAGGTGCCACGTGAGGATCATCTCCAAATGGTTTCATCTCTCTGGTATGCACGGACCATTAGCTGTGAGTGTTATCAGCTTGCTTTCTAGACTTTGAATACATTATATTAATCTCTAGCAAATTAAGTTTCGTTTCTGCCTAAACTCCCCCACTCTCCCTCCATTTCATGACAGCTGAAGCAGCTAGCCCTTAATCAAGGATACATTACCCCTTCCCAATGCCTAGCACTAAAAGACAGCAATAAAACAATTAACTAACAGTAGTAAAACAATAAAGGTAGCATGTGGAGGCTGACATTCAGCCCTCCTGTAGAAAGGACATTAGTCCTAGAAAAGAAAACATAGATTAATCAAGGTTTATCAGGATATTTGTCATAGAACAGTGCCAGTTGTTTAGGGGCCCTCACATCCTCCTTATTCACCCATTCAGCTTGGGACAATGGAAAATGTTTCCAAGCTACCAGGTATTGCACTTTACCCCTGTGCTTTCTAGAATCTAGAATCTCTTTAACTTCGAAATGTTGTTCCCTTTCAATGAGAATTGGCACGGGAGGACTAGTAACTATCGATCGGAGAAGGGATGTATGTTCAGGTTTCAATAAGCTAACATGGAATACAGGGTGAATCCTTTGCAAGGCTTTTGGTAATTCTAATTGTATGGTGACTGGATTTATCACCCGCACAATGGGGAAAGGGCCAACATATTTAGGACCAAGTTTCTTCGATTTTTGAGTCGTTTGCAAGTATTTGGTAGACAGAAAGACTTTATCTCCCACTTGGAAATTCTTTGCCGGAACTCTTTTCTTATCTGCCTGCTTCCTATATGCTTCATCTAAAGCCTTGTGAGTTACCACCCAGGTGCTTTGTACCTGTTGAATCCAATCAACCAGTAATGGAATAGATGGTTTCTCTCCAGGCAGCTCCGGGATTGGTACAAAGTCTTGCCCGGAAGCCACTTTGAAAGGAGTGACTCTAGTTCTGTTATGAATAGAATTATTATAGGCTACCTCTGCAAAAAGTAGCAGGTCCACCCAGTTATCTTGCTGATAATTTATGTAACACCTCAGATATTATTCCAGAACCAAATTGGATCTCTCACAAACCCCATTAGTTTGAGGATGATGGACTGATCTTAATCCCTGGGCAGAGCCTAATAATTGCAGAAACTCCTTCCAGAATTGGGAAGTGAACTGGATCCCTTGGTCCGAGAGTATATGTTCAGGGACCCCATGTAGTCTATAGATGTGTTGGACAAACAGTTTAGCTAATGTTTTAGCCAAAGGAATTTTAGAACATGGAATGAAATGCACTTGTTTGGAGAATAAATCAGTAAACACCCAAGTAACTACTCTCGGGTAATTCCACTATGAAGTCCATAGGTATTTCTCTCCATGGGGCTCCAGGGTGGGTGATAGTTTGCAACAGTTCCGGGGGTTTTCCTGGTGGACTCTGAGCTGCTGCACATACGGGACAACTCGCTATGTAAGACTCAATGTCCTTCTTCAGGCCTGGCCACCGGAACTGTCATTTCAATAGATGTAGGGTTTTCACAAATCCAAAATGTCCAGCCACTTTGGCATCATGGCAACGCTGCAATATGGTTCCCCTTAAACTAGCAGGGACATATAGTTTAGCCCCCACCCAGGCCAGACCATTGCGAACAGTACATTCATTTGAATGGGCTAGAAACTAGGCATCCCTTTTTAGTGCCTCCTTCAACAGCTCAGTCAGGTCATCCCGCAAGGATGCATCAGTCTTTACCTGGCCTCAGATAACCGCTGGGGCTGCAAGCTGTTGCGCCGGGACAATAGGACGAATCACATCCATGCAGGCACTATTATATTGGGGTAAGCGTGAAAGAGCATCCGCCAAGAAATTCTTTCCTCCCAGAATATAATGCACGGAGAAGTTAAATCGGTTAAAGTTTTGGGCCCACTGGGCTTGTTTTGGTGACAGCTTCCTGGGCGTTTTCAAGGCTTCTAGATTCTTGTGATCAGTCCATACCTCAAACAGGTGTTTAACTCCTTCCAGAAACTGTCTCCATGTTAGAAGAGCCCAGCAAACAGCAAACGCCTCCTTCTCCCATATAGCCCACTGTTCTGTTTCCCTCTCCCAATACTCCCAACAAAGAGTCAGTCAAAGGCCTCCTTTTCAAATTTATTTACATAACTGGCTGGATTAGGCTGGATTCCTCTGGCACAGAGGTGTTCTGGCCACGTCTACCCACGCGCCTGCCAAGTCTCTGGAGATAACTAGGAAATTATAGATAAGGCCAGAGTTACTTACGAAAATATTCTTTCCTCCATAGAAACAGTTTGTCTGTGCAAATTCACTGCTTTGTCCAAGACAAAAAGCCAGGAAGTTCCGCCTCCTGCTTTATAGCCCCTATGACTCATCATTTTTTGACTTTGTCCCAACGCCTCCTCTGCTGTGTGCACCGGTCACGTCTGCACAGTCTTGCATCAAGCCAAGATTGTTCTTGGGGCATTGCCAAATCAGAAGAAGGCCCGGGGGAATCAGGCCTTACCGGCCCTTCCTCCTCCTCCTGGGTGGGTGCCAGGGAGGGAGAGGGCCAAGGGGAAGCAGGCCTTACCAGTTCCTCCTCACTTTCTGAATCATCGTCCTCCAGGAGTCCAAGTCCGAAAACCTGGGTCACAACACTATCTCTCAACGCAGGGCTCTTCCCCTGGGGCTGACGGTCAGGATGCAGTCAGGCTGGGTTCTGCTCATGGAAGGCCTGCACCAGGTCAGGGCATGAACGTCGGAGGCATCTACCCAGGAGAAATCAGTCCCGTATCCCTTCCACGCAATCAAATATTGGAAGCAACCCTTCAGCCAGTGGGAGTCTCATACGCTGTGGACCTCGTATTCCTCCGATCCATCCTCGGCGACAGTGATGGGCGCCGTTGGGCACCGAAGGTGACTCAGTGTGGCCTCAGGGACCAGAAGGGACTGGTGAAAGACGGGGTGGATCCGCATGGATCATGGCAGGGTCAGTCGGTAGGCTACCGGGTTGATGACTGCCTCGACGTGGAACGGGCCGATGAATTGGTAGTCCAACTTCTTTACCGGGCGGTCAGATGGGAGGTGTTTGGTGGAGAGCCACACCCGGTCTCCGACTGCCAGCGGGGGCATCACCTGTCGGGAGCAGTCGGTGGACTGTTTGTAGTCCTCCTTCACCCAATCCAGCTGCCGACGTACCAACTGTTGGACTGCATGCAATTCCGTCAGGAAGGTCTGCGTTTCAGGAACAGGAGAGTCCGGTGGTGCCAGAGGGAAGAGCCATGGATGGTACCCCACATTGGCAAAGAACGGGGTCATCTGAGTAGAGGTGTGCTGAGAGTTGTTAAAAGCAAACTCCGCCAGGGACAGGTAATCGGCCCAGTTGTCCTGCTGCTGGTTGACGACGCAATGGAGATACTGTTCCAGGATACCAATGAACTTCTCTGTACCCCCGTCGGTCTCCGGATGGTGCGATGATGACAGACACACCTGCACCTCCAATGCGGCCATCAGGCTCTTCCAGAAGCGAGCTGTGAACTGAACTCCGCGGTCCAAAACCACCCTGTCCGGTAGACCGTGGAGGCGGAAGATGTGCTGCAGGAAGAGACGGGCCGTTTTGGCGGCTGTGGGTTGTGGGCTTGGATGAAGTGTGCCATCTTGGTGAGCATGTCCACCACCACCAGCACCGTGGTGAACCCAGAGGACGGCGGCAAGTCTGTCAGGAAGTCCATGGAGATCGCCCCCCAGGGTCTGTCGGGTGTCGGCAAGGGCTGGAGGAGCCCGGGAGGGGCCCCTGTGGTGGCCTTGGCTTGCCAGCACGGTACGCAGGATGTCACGTACACATGTACATCATGCCGCACTCGGGGCCACCAAAAAGTCCGTGTCACCAGGTGGAGGTCTTGAAGAACCCAAAATGTCCTGCTGCAGGGTTGTCGTGGCACTGGATCATGACGAGGGCTCGGGGTGGTCCTGTGGGCATGTATAATCGCCCCCAAAACTTGAGTAAGTCCTTCTCCAAGGTCCAAGGAGACGCGGGGCCCACCTCCACTCTCCTTTGCTGCGACCAGGCGTCCTGGCGCTGCGCCTCTCGCACCTGGGCCCGCAAGTCCACTGGTTCCCGTACTGCGGCCAAGGCTTCTGCCGGCAGCACCGTCTGTGGAAGAAGGGGGTCCTTGGTGCAGAGGTACTCTGGCTTGCGGGACAGGGCGTCCGCCCTCCTGTTGTGACCGCTGGGAATGTAGGTCACGCGGAAGTTGAACCGGGCAAAAAACAATGACCACCGGATCTGCCACTGGTTCAACTTCCGAGCTGTGGTGAGGTGCTCGAGATTCCGATGGTCCGTTCGGACCTCCACCTGATGTCGGGCCCCCTCCAGATGGTGTCGCCAAGCCTCGAATGCAGCCTTGATAGCCAGTAACTCTTTTTCCCAGATGGTGTAGTTGCGCTCGGAAGGATTGAGTTTCCGGGAGTAATAAGCGCAGGGAAAAAGTGTGCCGCCATTCGTGGGAGCCTGTAGCAGCACTGCTCCCAGAGCCACATTGGACGTGTCCGTCTCCACCACAAAAGGCTGGAGCGGGTTGGGATGCCTCAGGATGGGTTCCGTGACGAAGGCTTTCTTGAGGGCTGTGAATGCTTCTTGCTGCGGGGGACCCCACCGGAACGCGACCTTCTTCCTGAGGAGCTGGGTAAGTGGAGCCATCAGTGTGGCGAAGCCCGGGATGAAGGTCCAGTAGTAGTTGGTGAAGCCCAGCAGGCGCTGAACATCCTTCACCCGACGAGGGGCTTCCCAGCTACACAAAGCCTCTACTTTGCATGGGTCCATGGCTATGCCCTCGGGCGAGATGATATGCCCGAGGAATTCTATGGAAGTCCGGAAGAAGACGCATTTCTCCAGCTTTGCATTGAGTTGTTGCTCCCGCAAGCATTGCAGAACCAGACCGACCAGTTCCTCCTCACTTTCTGAATCATCGTCCTCCAGGAGTCCGAGTCTGGGAACCTGGGTCACAACACCCACCTTCTTTCAGTATCCGTTAGTTTCCGAGAGGTATACGCACAAGGTTGTAGCTTCCCTTCGGCATTTGCTTGGAGCAGGACTGCCCCCACCGCAACATCACTGGCATCTGCCTGAACCACAAACGGGGCATCCATGTCTGGATGCTTAAGGACCGGTTCAGCAGCAAACAGTTGTTTCAGATTCTCAAACGCAGCTTGACATTCCATCAACCATTTTAGCGGCTGGGACGGTCTAAGCTTCATATCCCCTTTTATTTTCAAGAGCTTTGTGATTGGTAGGGCAATCTTTGCAAATGAAGGAATGAACTGGCTATAAAAATTGGCAAACCCAAAAAACTCTGAGGCTGTCTGTGAGTGCGCGGAGGTGCTCATTCCAATACCACCCGGACCTTCCAGGGACCCAGCTCCAGTCCCTCTGGAGAGATACGGTATCCCAAATAGCCAATTTTGGTTTGATGAAATTCGCATTTAAACAATTTTGCATATAGCTCCGCAGCCAATAGTTTTTTGAGAACTGCTCTTACTAGTTTTATGTGTTCATCCATGGTCTCTGTGTAAATGAGAATATCATCGAGATAAACCAGAAGCCCTTTGAACAGGTACTCATGGAGAACTTCATTTATCATCTGCATGAACACTGCAGGCACTTCTTGTAGTCCGAACGGGAGCACTTGGAATTGGAAACACCCTAGGGGCCAGATGAAAGCAGTCTTCCACTCGTCTCTTTCCTTAATGCACACTCTATAGTAAGCCTCTTGCACGTCTAGTTTGGTGAAAAACTTTCCTTTTGACAAACATGTCCTTCATAAGTGGCATAGGGTAAACGTTCTCTAGCGTTGTTCTGTTTCCCTCCCCCAATACTCCCAACAAAGAGTCAGTCAAAGACCTTCTTTTCTAATTTATTTACATAGATAAATGATCTGGCCATGTCTACCCATGGGCCTGCCAAGTCTCTGGAGATAACTAGGAAATTATAGATAAGGCCAGAGTTACTCACGAATATATTCTTCCCTCCATTGATACAGTTTGCCCACGCAAATTCATTGCTTTGTCCAAGACAAAAAGCCAGGAAGTTCTACCTACTGCTTTTATAGCTTCTGCAGATGTCACTGCATGACTCATCATTCATTAGCTTTGTCCCAACGCCTCCTCTGCTGCATGCGCCGGTCACGTCTGCGCAGTTGCATCAACTGCTTGCATCAAGCCAAAAGCCAAGTTTGCATCAAGCCAAAACTGTTCTTGGGGCGTTGCCAAATCAGAAGAAGGCCCGGGAGAATCAGGCCTTGCTGGCCCCTCCTCCCCCCTTTGGGTGGGTGCCAGGGAGGGAGAGAGCCCAGGAGAAGCAGGCCTTGCAGGTCTTCTCCCTCACTTTCTGAATCATCCGAGTCCAGGAGTCTGAGGCCAGGAACCTGGGTTACAACAAGCGTTGAGGTTTCTATAGTCAACCACCAGGTGGAAAGACCCATCTTTCTTCTCTCTGAACATCACCGGAGCAGCTACTTGTTGCCTAGCTGGTTGAATAAACCCTCAATTCAAGTTTTTATCAATAAAGCTCCATAGCTCCTCCAATTATCTAGGCGTCATGGGGTAGGATTTTAGTTTAGGAAGCTTTATTCCCGGAATAATTTCAATGCTACAGTCTGTAGGCCTATGAAGGGGCAACACGTCAGAGGCCTTTTCACTAAATACCTCCCGAAGGTCCCAGTATTCCTTGGGAATTCTTTACTCACCATCCAAGTGTTCTATCACTGTTGCCATTACTTTGTTTGGCGCGATTCCTTCTCTTTTGGAAGCTCCCTTCTCTGCCCTGTGTGGGTTGGAGCAAAACCACAATACACCCATTCTCCAGTTTATTCACAGGTTCCAATTCCAGAGCCAGGGCAATCCCAACAAGACAGGTTGGTCCTGCTTCCAGTGACGTCACTGCTCCTGTTGGGTGCTCTAACAGGGCGCTCCGCGTTAGAAGATCGTAAAAGCCGGCGAAACAGCAGAAATCAGCTGTTCCCCGGCCTCAGCATACCTCCTGGGCGAAAAGGGGTTTGCAAAGCAGCGGGGGAGTGGTAGATCTTCCCAGGGGCTTTGCTCTGAAAAGCGAAATTCCTGGGTTTGAGGTCCCGCCGAGCCCCGCTGTCCTCCGACTTCAAACGCGCTCCTGCTTTCTCAGGAAAAGGGAGTAAGGGATCACTTCTGCTCAAAAGGACTTTTCAAATGGACTGACTTCTTAAGTAGACAGGGAGAATCACAAGCGTTCGATCTTTGAAGTAGAGACAGCACGCAAGTATCTTTACTTTCCCCCCTTTGAAATTGGAAACCCTTCTTTGTCTCTGCTTGACTCTTTAAAATGGCGTCTGAAAGTGAAAGTGTGAAGTTCTTAGGCTAACAAAGTAGCACTATTTGTGGATTGTTACAAACGGAGCTCTCCTATACTGAAGGGGGCAAAGAAAAGCTTTTAAGTTTAAATTCTTGACTTTATTGAAGATTGAAATGGCTGCTAAGCCATCAAAACCCTCTGGAAGGAGGGGATCTGAAGCAAATCTTGAGGATATACTTAAAGAACAATTAAAACTCTTTGCAGAGAGGAAAAAGGAGATGATGGAAAAACTTAATGGAGAAATAAGGGAGAATAATGAAAAAATAAGAGAAGATATTATGCTGGCTTTTCAATGCTTATCTAAAAGAGTTGAGGGAATGGAAGAAGAGATGCAACAGATTTCTCAATCAAATAAGCACTTAGAAGATAAAATGGAAGGTATTCAGACAAAAGTGGATGAAAACAAAGATCAGGTTGTGATATTGCAATATAAGCTTATGGAAGGAGCTCTTAGAATTTGTGGTTTGCAGGAACAGAGAGGAGAGGACCTAAGAAAAATCATATCAGAAGCACTGGCTGAATTTATTGAAGTGGAACCCCAAGAGGTAGTTTATCAAATTGATAACATATATAGAGTTAATTCTTGCATCGCAAGACAGAGAAAGCTACCTCAGGACATTGTGGTTTATTTTGTGAAAAGAACTATGAGAAATCAGATCTTGCAAGTTGCATATCAGAAAACTTTGAAAATTGGAGAACAGGAGTTGAAGGTCCTGAAAGAGATTCCTTCCAAGAAGTTAACAGACAGGAAGGATTTTGGTTTTTTTTACACAAGAACTTAAAAAACACCAGATTCAATTTAGATGGGAGGTGCCAGTTGGTCTGACAGTATTTTATCAAGGAAGGAGATACCGAATTGACACTGTGTTAAAGGCAAAGGATTTTCTCTCTACAGTCTTGAAAGTTGAAATAGAAGTGATAGAAAAACTTCAAGAGATTCAAGAGGGCGTGGTGACCCAAGAGGCCTCATTGCTGCCAGCACCAGAGGAGCCACAAGAGCAAAGGGTGACAAGAGGAGCTCTTAAGTGTAAAGAAGAGCAACAGCTTCAAAGTAAAAGTCAGGACCCCAGAATGGAAGCTGTGGGAGGAGCTAGATGGAAGATACTGGAGGAGGATCTTCTGTTGTCTGCTTCAAAGCTTCAGGAGGCCAGTAATGGCAAATAGAATTTTGTCATGGAATGTTAATGGCTTGAATTCAGCTCTGAAAAGAAGGAAAATATTTCACTATCTGAAACAATTTAAAAATGATGTGATTTGCCTGCAAGAGACACATATCAAATTATCAGATTAAAAATACTTAATAAACTCAAAATTAGGTAAACATTTTGTTGCATCAGCTTTGGATAAAAAGAAAAATGGTATAGTTGTATATATCAGGAAGGATATACCAGCTAAGTTAATTGAGGCAGATACTCAAGGAAGATTTATTGCTATTAAACTGGTGATAGATGCAAAAACAGACATTACTGATAGGAATTTATGCACCTAAACAGCAACAAGAAAATTTTTATAAAATGTTACATGAGAGGTTGACCCTCTGGGATTATAGTTCGTTTATTTTATTAGGAGACTGGAATGGAGTAATTGATACAAGAAATGATAAGAGAACCTCTTCTAAGAAGATACCTATACATGCAAAACTACCAAAATCTTTTTTTGAAATGATGGAAGACTTTGAGTTTAGAGATATATGGAGGTTGCGGAATCCAGATGAGAGAGTTTTACTTTTTTTCCCGATAGGCATCAAACCTTTTCACGTATTGATTTTATCTTAATTTCTAATGACTTGCCTTCTAGGGTGAAGAAAATGAAGATATTTCCGAGGTGTTTAACTGACCATAGCCCAGTTTGGATGGAATTACTACAAGGAAAAAAAGGTGGTAGAACATGGAGGCTAAATGAAAATTTGTTTAGATATGAGGATAATGTAAATCAATGTAAGAAACAGATGAAGGAATTTTTTGATTTTAATATGAACAAGGGGACACCGATAGGAACTGTGTGGGAGGCGAGTAAAGCTTTTATTAGAGGGATATTGATATATTTGGACAATAGGCAGAGGAATAATAAACAAAGGCAGCTTAGGTACTTGGAAGAAGAAATTCAAAAGAAACAACAATTATTAATACAAAACCCACAAGACCAGAAATTCAAAAAGGCTATAAGGATATTACAGAGTCAATTTAATATGTTAATGGCAGACCAGGTGGCAACAAATATACATTATGCTAAACATAATACCTTTTGTAATGCAAATAAACCTGGGAGGTGGCTGGCATATAACTTAAGGAAAAAAATAGAAAGCACGTATCATAGAAAAAATAGAATATAAAGGTAAAGAGATATATCAACAGGACAAAATTAAAAAGGCCTTCTCAGAATTTTATACTACTTTATATGCGAAAGATAAAATACTGAATAGGGACATTTATGATTATTTGAAAGATTACAGGCTTAATACTCTAACATTAGAACAAAGGGAAGAGTTGAATCGGCCAATAGCTACTGGAGAAATAGTGGAGGCAATTAAATAATTAAAAATGGGAAAAAAACCCGGTACAGATGGACTTACAGCAAGTTATTATAAAAAGTTACAGGATGAAATACTAGGCCCACTTAAAGAATTATTTATTCAGATACAATTAGGAGGGGGAATACCCCCATTGTGGAAAACATCCTTTATTTCATTGATACCAAAAGAGGAACAAGATTTCTCTAAACCCGGGAATTGTAGGCCGATCTCACTTTTAAATAATGATTATAAGATTTTTGTTAAAATAATAGCAAACAGATTAATGTTAGTTTTGCAACAAAGAATTCATACTGATCAATCTGGATTTATAAAAGGGAGGCAGATGAGGAATAATGTTAGACAGATTATTAATATATTGGAATATTTGGAAAAGAAGAATACTTCAGCAGCACTTATTTTTTTGGGATGCGGAGAAGGCCTTTGATTGATTGCATTGGGATTTTTTATTTAAATTAATAGAGAAAATGCAATTTGGGGACTGCTTTGTTAGAATAATTAAGACGATTTATGGAGAGCAAACAGCTCAGATTATAATAAATGGTAGTTTGACAGACGTTATTAAGATTGCAAAAGGAACAAGACAGGGATGTCCTTTATCACCACTATTGTTTGTTTTAACTCTGGAACCATTATTGGATAAAATACAAGAGTTAAAGAAGATAGAGGGAATTAAAATTAGACAATATGAGTATAAAGTTAGAGCTTTTGCAGATGACTTAGTGGTTACTTTAACAAATCCTATAAATTCAAGTATATCTTTGTTGGAAACAATTGATAAATACGGAAAGGTATCAGGATTTAAAATAAATCAGAATAAAACAAAAGTGATAATCAAAAATATGTCTAAACAACAGAAACAAAAATTAGAGGAAATAACAGTATTTGAGGTGGTAAAAAAGGTTAAATACTTAGGGGTTTATATTAGCTCATTGAACAGGAAACTGTATAAGAATAATTATGAGTTGCTATGGCAAAAAGTTCAGAAAGACATGAATGCTTGGGAAAAACTGCAACTATTTTATTGGGGAGGATAGCGGCTATTAAAATGAATGTGTTACCTAGATTTTTGTTTCTGTTCCAGATGATACCAATAATCAAGAAAGATAAATTTGGAGGAATGGCAGATTGGGATTAATAAATTTATATGGCAAGGTAAAAAGGCGAGGGTTAAAATGAAAATAATTCAGGACTCACGGGAAAGAGGAGGCCTAAAAATGCCTAATTTTAAACTATATTATGAAGCAGTAGCCCTTTCAGTAATAAGTGACTGGTTTAATTTAATGGAGGAAAGAATTTTGAATATAGAAGGTTATGACATTATATGGATGGCATGCATATTTATTTTATAAAAGTTACAGGATGAAATACTAGGCCCACTTAAAGAATTATTTAATCAGATACAATTAGAGGGGAATACCCCCATTGTGGAAAACATCCTTTATTTCATTGATACCAAAAGAGGAACAAGATTTCTCTAAACCCGGGAATTGTAGGCCGATCTCACTTTTAAATAATGATTATAAGATTTTTGTTAAAATAATAGCAAACAGATTAATGTTAGTTTTGCAACAAAGAATTCATACTGATCAATCTGGATTTATAAAAGGGAGGCAGATGAGGAATAATGTTAGACAGATTATTAATATATTGGAATATTTGGAAAAGAAGAATACTTCAGCAGCACTTATTTTTTTGGGATGCGGAGAAGGCCTTTGATTGATTGCATTGGGATTTTTTATTTAAATTAATAGAGAAAATGCAATTTGGGGACTGCTTTGTTAGAATAATTAAGACGATTTATGGAGAGCAAACAGCTCAGATTATAATAAATGGTAGTTTGACAGACGTTATTAAGATTGCAAAAGGAACAAGACAGGGATGTCCTTTATCACCACTATTGTTTGTTTTAACTCTGGAACCATTATTGGATAAAATACAAGAGTTAAAGAAGATAGAGGGAATTAAAATTAGACAATATGAGTATAAAGTTAGAGCTTTTGCAGACGACTTAGTGGTTACTTTAACAAATCCTATAAATTGAAGTATATCTTTGTTGGAAACAATTGATAAATACGGAAAGGTATCAGGATTTAAAATAAATCAGAATAAAACAAAAGTGATAATCAAAAATATGTCTAAACAACAGAAACAAAAATTAGAGGAAATAACAGTATTTGAGGTGGTAAAAAAGGTTAAATACTTAGGGGTTTATATTAGCTCATTGAACAGGAAACTGTATAAGAATAATTATGAGTTGCTATGGCAAAAAGTTCAGAAAGACATGAATGCTTGGGAAAAACTGCAACTATTTTATTGGGGAGGATAGCGGCTATTAAAATGAATGTGTTACCTAGATTTTTGTTTCTGTTCCAGATGATACCAATAATCAAGAAAGATAAATTTGGAGGAATGGCAGATTGGGATTAATAAATTTATATGGCAAGGTAAAAAGGCGAGGGTTAAAATGAAAATAATTCAGGACTCACGGGAAAGAGGAGGCCTAAAAATGCCTAATTTTAAACTATATTATGAAGCAGTAGCCCTTTCAGTAATAAGTGACTGGTTTAATTTAATGGAGGAAAGAATTTTGAATATAGAAGGTTATGACATTATATGGATGGCATGCATATTTATTTTATAAAAAGTTACAGGATGAAATACTAGGCCCACTTAAAGAATTATTTAATCAGATACAATTAGGAGGGGGAATACCCCGTCGTGGAAAACATCCTTTATTTCATTGATACCAAAAGAGGAACAAGATTTCTCTAAACCCGGGAATTGTAGGCCGATCTCACTTTTAAATAATGATTATAAGATTTTTGTTAAAATAATAGCAAACAGATTAATGTTAGTTTTGCAACAAAGAATTCATACTGATCAATCTGGATTTATAAAAGGGAGGCAGATGAGGAATAATGTTAGACAGATTATTAATATATTGGAATATTTGGAAAGAAGAATACTTCAGCAGCACTTATTTTTTTGGGATGCGGAGAAGGCCTTTGATTGATTGCATTGGGATTTTTTATTTAAATTAATAGAGAAAATGCAATTTGGGGACTGCTTTGTTAGAATAATTAAGACGATTTATGGAGAGCAAACAGCTCAGATTATAATAAATGGTAGTTTGACAGACGTTATTAAGATTGCAAAAGGAACAAGACAGGGATGTCCTTTATCACCACTATTGTTTGTTTTAACTCTGGAACCATTATTGGATAAAATACAATAGTTAAAGAAGATAGAGGGAATTAAAATTAGACAATATGAGTATAAAGTTAGAGCTTTTGCAGACGACTTAGTGGTTACTTTAACAAATCCTATAAATTGAAGTATATCTTTGTTGGAAACAATTGATAAATACGGAAAGGTATCAGGATTTAAAATAAATCAGAATAAAACAAAAGTGATAATCAAAAATATGTCTAAACAACAGAAACAAAAATTAGAGGAAATAACAGTATTTGAGGTGGTAAAAAAGGTTAAATACTTAGGGGTTTATATTAGCTCATTGAACAGGAAACTGTATAAGAATAATTATGAGTTGCTATGGCAAAAAGTTCAGAAAGACATGAATGCTTGGGAAAAACTGCAACTATTTTATTGGGGAGGATAGCGGCTATTAAAATGAATGTGTTACCTAGATTTTTGTTTCTGTTCCAGATGATACCAATAATCAAGAAAGATAAATTTGGAGGAATGGCAGATTGGGATTAATAAATTTATATGGCAAGGTAAAAAGGCGAGGGTTAAAATGAAAATAATTCAGGACTCACGGGAAAGAGGAGGCCTAAAAATGCCTAATTTTAAACTATATTATGAAGCAGTAGCCCTTTCAGTAATAAGTGACTGGTTTAATTTAATGGAGGAAAGAATTTTGAATATAGAAGGTTATGACATTATATGGATGGCATGCATATTTATTTTATAAAAAAAAGTGGATAGGGCTTTTAAGAATCATGTGTTCAGAAGTGCTCTTTGCGTGTCTGGAAAGAATATTCCTACAAACTAACTATAAGATTCCTATATGGGCAAGCCCCAGACATGCAATAGAGAATATAAATATAGAACAGAAATAGGAAATGATTACTTATAAAGAACTTTTGTATGCTGAAAGAGGTAGCTTGAAATTAAAATCTTTACAGGTATTAAATGAAGAAGGGAGGAAATATACTTGGTTTCAATATGGGCAACTAAGTGCCAGATGGAAAGAAGATCAAAATATTGGTATAATGCAAAGGGAGGAAAATTTAATAAAGCAAATTAGAAATCAGACCCAGGAGCATACCTTGATGAACGTATCTTTTCTTTTATGTACACTGAGAGCATATGCACCAAGACAAATTCCTTGTGTGTCCAATCACACTTGGCCAATAAAAAATTCTATTCTATTCTATTCTATTCTATAAATACAAATATAAAAAGTGGAAAGAGGGGCAAATAACTAAGGCAGAATATCAGCAAATAGCCCGAGCCTGTAAAGATGAAGTGAGGAAAGCTAAGGCTCACAATGAACAAAGGCTAGCGACAAAAGTAAAAAATAACAAAAAAAGCTTCTTCCAACATGTTAAAAACAAGAAAAAAGTCAAGGAAACAATTGGCCCATTGCTGGGAGAAAGTGGCAAGAAGATGACAAACAACAGGGAGAAAGCAGATCTACTTAACTCATATTTTGCATCTGTCTTTACACAAAAGGAAAAAACAATCCAACCTATCAAAAACAGCACTACAAAAAACAGATTAGAAACGCAAGTTAAAATAGGGAAGAAAATGGTAAGTGAACACCTGTCTACCCTAGACGAGTTCAAATCACCAGGACCGGAGGGATTACACCCCAAGGTTCTGAAGGAACTGGCAGACGTGATCTCAGAACCACTGAACTATATCTTTCAAAGATCCTGGAGCACAGGGGAGCTGCCAGAGGACTGGAAAAGAGCTGATGTAGTTCCCATCTTCAAAAAAGGAAAAAAAACAGATCCAGGAAACTACAGACCTATCAGTCTGACCTCAATACCGGGGAAGATTCTGGAAAAGATAATCAAGCAACGAATCACCGAACACCTAGAAGCAAACAAAGTAATAACCAAAAGCCAACACGGGTTTGTCAAAACAGATCATGCCAGACTAATCTTATCGCATTCTTTGACAAAATGACAAAATTAGTAGACCAGAGGAATGCTGTTGATATAATTTACTTGGACTTCAGTAAAGCATTTGATAAAGTAGACCATAACCTACTACTAGATAAAGTAGAAAATGTGGGTTAGACAGCACCACCACCAGATGGATTCGTAACTGGCTGACCAACCGACTCAACGTGTAGTCCTCAATGGAACTACATCCACATGGAGGAAGTATGCAGTGGAGTACCCCAAGGCTCTGTTTTAGGCCCAGTACTCTTCAACATCTTCATCAATGACTTGGACGAGGGATAGATGGGGAACTCATCAAATTTGCAGATGACACCAAGCTGGCAGGAATAGCTAACACTCCAGAAGATAGGCTCAAGTTACAGAAAGATCTTGACAGACTTGAACATTGGGCGCTATCTAACAAAATGAAATTCAACAGTGAAAAAAGTAAGGTTCTACATTTAGGCCAAAAACAAAATGCACCAGTACCGTATATGTGGTACCTTGCTCAATAGTAGTACCTGTGAGAGGGATCTTGGAGTCCTAGTGGATAACCATCTAGATATGAGCCAGCAGTGCAGCAGCTGTTAAAAAGCCAACACAGTTCTGGGCTGCATAAACAGAGGATAGAATCAAGATCACGTGAAGTGCTAGTACCACTTTATAATGCCTTGGTAAGGCCACACTTGGAATATTGCATCCAGTTTTGGTCGCCACGATGTAAAAAAGATGTTGAGACTCTAGAAAGAGTGCAGAGAAGAGCAACAAAGATGATTAGGGGACTGGAGGATAAAACATATGAAGAACGGTTGCAGGAACTGGGCATGTCTAGTTTAACAAAAGAAGGACTAGGGAGACATGATAGCTGTGTTCCAATATCTCAGGGGCTGCCACAAAGAAGAGGGAGTCGGGCTGTTCTCCAAAGCACCTGAGGGTAGAACAAGAAGCAATGGGTGGAAACTGATCAAAGAAAGAAGCAACTTAGAACTAAGGAGAAATTTCCTGACAGTTAGAACAATTAATAAGTGGAACGACTTGCCTTCAGAAGTTGTGAATGCTCCAACACTGGAAATTTTTAAGAAAATGTTGGATAACCATCTGACTGAGATGGTGTAGGGTTTCCTGCCTGGGCAGGGGGTTGGACTAGAAGGCCTCCAAGGTCCCTTCCAACTCTGATGTTATATGTTATATGTTATATGTTATATATGTTATATATAAAGAGATTGTACAATGTGTTGCTTGAAATAGATTCGGAAAAGGATTTGGTAAAGGACTGTATGATAAAATGGGCACAGAATATTCAGGAACCAATAATGTTGGCAACATGGGAGAAAATCTGGGTTAGAAATGTTAAGTTTACACAAGCACAGAATCTAAGGGAAAAGTTTTATAAGATGTTTTATAGATGGCATTTAGATCCCAAAAAATTATCATGTATATATCCTGATATCCAAGCGAAATGTTAGAGATGTGAGTGTGATGATGCTACATATTGTCATATTTGGTGGACTTGCAAGAAAATTAAGGCCTTTTGGATAAGAATTTGGTGGATTATTCAAAATGTCTTGAAGAAGAAGATAAAGTTCCTGCCGCAATTTTTCCTTTTGGGAATTATAATGGATTGTACAGTGACTGAGACTAGATTGATCTGGAACTTAATAACAGCAGCAAGGCTGCTGATTGGACAATATTGGAAGAAAAAAGAATTACCTACAATAGAAGAATGGATATTGAAAGTTACTAACTTGGCATCTAACTGAGATGGCAAAAATCTCAGCCTTTTTGAAAGATAATACGCTGGAAAGATATTTAATTGAATGGAAAAAATGGATTATTTACAAAACAGATATCAGATTAAGAGATATCAGATTGACTTTGAATAATTAGGATGTATTATTTTAGAATGTAATGGGGGAGGTTAGGAAATGAAAAGACTCGGATGAGGCTAATTGGATTAGAAGGGAAAATCTTACTCTGTATTTGGTCTATGTATACCTTGTGATTGACCCGGGAAGCCGGGGTAGTGGTGGTGGTGAAGGGAGGGGGGAAGGGGGTTGTGGGGGGGGGGGGAAGGGGGAAAATGTTTTTGTTTTTTAAAAACTTTTTCAATAAAAAGAAAAAAGAAAAACAGGTTGGTCCATCCCCGGTGTCATGATGAAATTCAAGGTCTCTCGGTGATCTCCCATAATCATCTCTATTGATTCAGTTACAAAACGGGCTGGGCCTCCCCCTGCTACCGACCCTTCTAACTGGGAAAAGGCTATGGGCCTACTTAGAATTTTTAGTCTGAGTCCCATTTTCTCCAAGACCTCGGGGCTGATGACACACCTGGTACACCCTGAGTCCAAAAAAGCTAGCATCTCCCCATGGGCCCCGGTAGAAGGGACATGTAATTTCACTGGGATGGTCAGGGGTCCCCCTTTCCAACTCACCAAGAGGTCTTCATCAGAATCGGTCCTGGATTTGCTATCATCGGAGCCAGTCGGAACTCCCAACTCCCCCTGGGCAGGAGCGACTTCGACAATGTCAGCTCCCTTCTTAGCGACCTCATGAGCCTTTGCGGGCGGCTTCACAACTCCTTTTCCACCACCAGGACTCACCTTTGATGCCAGCTTGGACACACAATTGGTTGCCTGATGGCCTTCTTTTCCACATCTGAAACATGCCGTGGACCTTTGCTTCAAGCTGGTGGTAACCCCAGTACCTATCGGAGCTCCCTTGTGGGGCAGGAGAGGGGTCTGCCTCCAAGTGCGACTGCCCGGGATGCGATCTCTGGCCAGGTTGATCTCCACCTCCACCGCCAGGACATACCAGCCTTGCAGGGTGTGGGAGGACTCACGCGCCTGGCAATTTGTATAAATCTCTTCATTCAAGTCATCTTGTAATTCTCCAACAAAGCAACTTCCGACCACCCTCTCATGTGAGGCACCAACAAAATCCTATTCTGCTACTGGCCTCCTCCCCTGCTGGATGGATTTCATCTGGATTCTCGCCAAAGGATCCTCAAATCTTGCTCTTAGGGCTGCCATAAACTGGTCATAATTTCTTAGCAATGGGGAGTCCTCATTGTGAAGGGTCACAAACTAATCTGATGCCACCCCTCTCAAAGCTCTGGTTACGCACCTCACATGAGCCACATCAGATAGAAAGTCCTCTCCCCAATCTTGCATGTGATTCCACACTTGAGCTAGGAAACATCCAAGTCCCTTTGAATCCCTACTATATTTTCCAGGAAGAGGGGGAATCTTGCCCTTTTTCTGTCTGTGTGGCAACGTCTGCCCAGAAGGGGGAGCATGGCCTCTACTGGATGCTAAGATCCCCGCGGTCTGGACTGCTTCTTCTCGGCCTCTAGCAGCTTCTTCAGTGTAAACAGCCTCTTCAGCAACCCCCAGGTCTCGCTCTTCTCCTCCCTTCCCAGAGAAACCCTGAGCAGATAATTCATACCTCTCACAAGCTCTTCGACTCTCAATGGCATCTTTTTTTTTAATTTGAATTTATATCCCGCCCTTCTCCGAAGACTCAGGGCGGCTTACATTGTGTTAAGCAATAGTCTTCATCCATTTGTATATTATATACAAAGTCAACTTTTATTGCCCCCAACAATCTGGGTACTCATTTTACCTACCTTATAAAGGATGGAAGGCT
Source organism: Ahaetulla prasina (assembly GCF_028640845.1). NCBI lineage: Eukaryota > Metazoa > Chordata > Lepidosauria > Squamata > Colubridae > Ahaetulla > Ahaetulla prasina. Next base: position 70,743,741 of record NC_080543.1, read on the forward strand.
GAGTCAACCTTGGGCCTGGTGGGACTTGAACTTGCAGTAATTGCAAGCAGCTGTGTTAATAACAGACTGCTTAGTCTGTTGAGCCACCAGAGGCCCTTTATACAACCACACTATCTGTGCAATTTGAAGGTCTTCTTTCCTTTGTTCTTCCTGCCAGGCAAGGTGCCCTCCTTTACACCTGGTCATTGTAACTCCTAGAAGGGCCTCTCCTGGCTCTGGCAACCTTCCAACCCCCACGGACCACTTGGGTTTCTCCCTTTTTTCTTCAAGCTGCAATTTAATCAACCAATCTGAGGTCTCCCAGCTGGTCTGTTGGTCGTGAGATGAGGCTGCAGCCCCCATTTCTTCCAGGTCGCTTCCTGGGTCCGACATTCCTTTTTCTCAGCCCCCACAGTGTGTTTCCTGGATGGCTGATTGATGAACGAGAGCTTGCTTAATGTCAGGCGTGCCTCCTTTCAAAACTCAAGAAAGAAAAAACCCCCAACTCCATTGTTTGTAGAGAAAGGTATTGTTTACTGAGAATGAACTGATTGCAACGAAAGTAAAGCAAGCTCTGGACAATAGGTGTGGTTTACGCATACAAGTTCCCACATTAATCCCTCCTCCCCCCAAAGGACAGGCAGTCTTGTCCAATCCACTTTTTCTTCAGTTGCCACATGAGGATCATCTCCAGATGGTTTCATCTCTCTGGTATGCACGGACCATTAGCTGTGAGTGTTATCAGCCCTCTTTCTAGACTTTGAATACATTCTATTGATCTCTAGCAAATTAAGTTTCGTTTCTGCCTAAACTCCCTCCCTCCCTCCATTTCATGACAACCAAAGCAGCTAGCCCTTAATCAAGGATACAATACCCCTTCCCAATGCCTAGCACTAAAAGACAGCAATAAAACTATTAACTAACAGTAGTAAAACAATAAAGGTAGCATGTGGAGGTTGACAGATCCCTATTGATGAGAATGTGATTAGGAAAATATTAGAATGTGCAGAAATGAACAGATTAATGCTTGCAATTAAGGAGAAAGAACAAACTTTATGATATGGGAATCATTTTATCAATGGTTAGAGAATAAAAATGGAAGTTCAAAATAAAAGGAGATTAAAGAAAATAATAATAATAATATTATTTTAATTTGTATACCGCCCTTCTCCCGAAGGACTCAGAGATAGATAGATATGTTAAGATAGAGATGTAAACAATATAATAATTGTTATGATTATAAGGATTTTTATGCGTAGTATTATTATATTATTAGGAGATACATTAAGAGAGGGGAAATGAATAAGTTTACTATGTTGAATTGTTCAATATACTACAATTGTAAGATCAGAGAATTAATATCAATGTAATCAATGATATTGTAAATTTTGATGGTTATTGCACAGATATTTGTACCCAGACAACACACTGTTTAAGGGAAGATGGAATGTTTATATTTAAAAAAAATAAAAACTTTATTTAAAATAAGGTGGATTATTGTAATTGATAAAGACTCCAAATCTTTGGTATATGCAAATAATATTACAAAGATACAACATTCTGAGATATTTCTGGACTTGATTACATCCATAAATCATTTCATACTCCTGAAAACTACCAGACTATTTTCAGAATGTCTGAGCAGCATGGAGTAGATGAAGAATGGAACATTACAGAATCTTGAAATATATTCTGCCTCCAAAGAATGGGTTGCACATACCTACTAAAAGTTATTTAAGGCTGCAAGCTGAGTATCTTTTCCTTTTTGGATATTACAATTGAAATATTAATACTTCTTAGCATTATAAACAGGAACTGAGTTGAAGTAAGTGGAATACTAAAAGCAACATTATCCAAAACTTTGTGAATTATGCTTTTTCCAACTTTCCAAGATGATGTGAATTAATATTGACAGACTCCTTTAACTGCTCTGGCATTTGAGAAACTGTCGAAAGAAGAGTTCCCAATACCAGGAACCACAAATGCAAAAAATATATAATTTTTAAAAAATGACAGTATAAAAAAAGCCAATATGGTTCCACAATAAAGCATTGTGAATTTTGGAAACCACACACACATATATGAATTGAAAAGAGGGCATATCATCAAGAAAGGAATGAATAAGCAGCCTGGAATTGTAGAGAGGGTATTAGAAAATCAGTCTTCCCTGCAGAACATCCTCCAAGGAAATATGATTGGCCCCAAATATGTTTTCCAAGGCTCAGAAGACATCCTTGTGTTGATTGCCTTATGAGTTGTATTGTCTGTTGGAGCTTGTGAATTAGTTCCATTGAAATATATTGAATTGTATTTGTACTGATGATTTTTTGTTTTATTGTGGCTGCTAACTGTCTATTTTGTATTTTTGTTGAGTTATTGGTTAACTGCCCAGGGCCACTAGTTGGAGTTGGCCAGCCATATAAATTGAATGAATGAAACAAGTAAATAATAAATAAATTGGCCTTTTTGTTATAATCACATCATAATTTAATTACACTTTTAAAATATTTTAAACTAAAAAAGCATATTTTATACCATTATATTCTTTTAATTTTCTTAACTGAGCTAGTTTTTAATTAAAATGTTAGAAGTTTCACCTCAATCGCCTTAAGATTTATTTGATAATCTGATGAAGTTATGCACCATGACACGCTTTTAAGTGCTGGGATTCATAAATTATTGACATATACTTTGGGCAGATGCTCTCATACTCTCTGAAAATATTGTAAAAAAGCAAAGGTAGAATATCCTGCATAGGACTGAAATTGACAAGAGTAGCGAATGAATGCTTAACTAGATTGTTACCTAGTGTATAAATACAGATATTACTTTGATCTATGGTACTTGCTTGATTCCCAAGTAATATATTAACGATGCATTCAAAAAGTACAGTAGGTACAGTGTAGGTCCTGGATGAAACAGCAAATAGGAATAGAATTTATTCATGTATGTAAATACTACAATTTGGTATAAACATGTGGCGTAATAAGCCTGGATTCTGATATTGGGTATCCATGGTCTAACCTTACAGTTTGGTTTACTTAAAAATGACTTTAGTCTTTCCATTCTTCAACTAGAAAAAATGTGCATTGGAGTGTACTTCTGTAGATGTACACACAAACTTGTTTCAAAAATGTTATCCATTAAATAATCTAATGCATGCCTATTGTTAATTCCAGTGGAGTTCAGTTTCAGTGATCTACCAAAGAAAATATTAAGTTTGACTTTCAAATGTAAACTTTTTATTTTAAGGCCCAAAAAATATATTCAAGATTGTAATTCTTAAAGTTGATATTACATTATTTATCACAAGCTTCAGTAAAAAATTTCCAGAAGTGATGATTTTATTAGTATTTTATTTATGGGTTCCATCACAAGCATAATTGAGAACAAGACTAAAGACATTTTAAATCACATATATTTCTACAAGTGCAATATTGACAATTTTTCTATTTCACATTTTTAGTGTATCCATTTAATAATTCAAATTATATAGAAAAAAATCCATTCACAAAAAGTGAGCAGTTCCAACAATTAATTTAATTTTGTTTAATAGAAAAAGTGGTAGTATATTGTGCAAAATTCCAACTATAATTATAATCTTATCAACTGAATTTAATATCCTATATACTTTCATGAATCATATCTGAAGCTGCCAATCCCAATACACTATACAAAGCAAGAAACCTAAGCAGGGAGCATAATAAAACAAGCCAATTTTAAGTTTAACTTCAAGGTCTATAAAATAGAACTTTAAAAAATTATGTTTTCAGCCACAGTATAATGGTATAATTCTTATATAAGATATTGTGAACTAGTATGGCTATAAACCCAGCTTGCCAAAGTAATATCCGGAAAAGTATTCTTTCCTCTGAACTCTAAACTTATGGGGGTGGGGGGAGAGGAAACTCATTTACATTGTCAGAAGCAGGGAAAATGTTGGCTTGCCAAATATGGCCTTAAAATACATAAAGCCTTTCTAGAAGTACAGTTAGAGAACTGACATTTGGAAGCTTACATTCATTTATGGTGACATATACCAATAAATTGTGATACAAAAGAAAGAACAAGTAGTCTTAGATTCAGCTTATAAAAAAGCTGAAATACTGATTATCAAGACTAGTTTTAAGTTAAAATGTTCAACAATTGCATTTCAAATCAAGGCAAAAATCATTTTTACAATTATGAAAATCATTAATTTAACATTATTTGAATTTTCAATTCTTATTTCTTACTGATGACATATACATTCTATAAAAATGTAGGAAATGCGAGACCCAGAAACCATTTCACCATGCACATATTCTTTAGCTGCCAGTGTGTTTACATTACAATATTGCTACTTTCAATATGGTTACACACTGTATTTTGAATCAGGTGAGTTTGTTTTTAAAAAGATCAGATCAATTTTCTATTAACTTTTAATTATATATATTTTTATGAAGAAGCTATGTTAATCTCCACAGGCACTTTATCATTATACTAGAATAGTCTTGAACCATCTCCAAATAGTAGCAGCCTAGATTCACGGTATTTTCAACTCCATCTCATTCCAGTAGTGGGCAAAGCAAATCCTGAGCCCTATCATAGAGAAGTCTTAACTATGAAAAGAAGGATAGGTGGATGAAGATAAATTTCAAGGAACATGGAACTTTCTATGGGCTGTTTGACAAAATTTTACCAAATATTTCCTCAGTTTGAAAGAAAAGAGGGGATCAATCTGGGAGCCACAAATGTTTGATTTTGTTTTAATTCTTAATGAAAGTATGAATATTATAAAGTATTGTTTTGACATACATTAATATTAAATTTTGGGACTTATATAAGTTATTTTATTTTTTTAGATATCTAAAATATTATACCCAGAAATCATGATTGCCACTGCTTATAATGTATCCCACTGAGAAGCAAATTTTGGTCCAGACTTTTAAGTAAAATGAAAGATTGCAAATGTTCGTGGTTTTCAACTACAGCCCATAAATATTATAATTATTTACTAAAATAAGTGTTATCTGAACTTTTTAAGCTCATATTTAATCTTTATATCCATATACTTGGCAATTTGATTTATAGTACAGTATTTCAAATACGTAGCTTTCTTGCTATACATATGCAGTATTAGTTTAAATACTAATTTAAATTTTAAATAAGTTTTCTGAAGTCTAACAGTTTTACTTAGTAGCTTAGAATCCCTAATATAACCAATGATAAGTAATGCATATGAAAAGGAAGAATAAATAACTGTTCTTTCCTTGTTACAAAATGTATTATTGAATCTTCAATTCTCAGTGAGGTTATCTAATCAGTGGATAAGAAAGATGATTTTGGGAAGTATTGCTATAAGCAATTTCTAAAAAGAAATCACCACAACTTTATGTAAGTGTATAAAATGAAGTTCTTGAAGTGCACCTTTTGGTTTTTTTTAAAAAAAACGTTAACTTTTTTAATTTCATGTTTCATTTAAAAGTGGACAAAACAAGTGATGGCAGTTACAGAAGTTAACCAAGAGTTTTTTCCACTTTACTTTTAAAACAGATAAGTAGTAGCAACTATAATTTGCTCATTCCTGATTAAATCTTTTTCCTAAATAGTTATTTTGACAATGAAATGTGTCAAAATAATGTCATTAAAATTGTTAAGAAAGCACCACATTCTTTTGAGATGTTAAAGTCTCCTGAAATCCATTAAAATGCCTCATTTGAATTTACCTGAAAGGGAAAAAAAGAATCAGTAATCAAATAATTTTTGTTAAGAGGATGAATATAACACAATGCTTATAATATCTTCTGGGAAAATCATTAACTGAAACTAAATCACCTATCAAATTCTAACAGTACCAACCTGAGGCATAGATTATATTATCTAACCTATAAAAGCATGAAATTATATTGTAGAAAGCATATGCAATGGCAATTGCTTTATTGAGTGAGAACAGCATTAGAGGATTTTAAAGTGCTTCTCTAATTGCCTTTTTCCCCATTTCAGTTTAACAAGTTCTCTGTCTACTGGAATATGAACAGAAGAGGAAAAACTTTATAGATATATAAAGTTAAGTGCTGAAATGATTTTTTTTACTAAACAGAACAGCTTGCATCTCAACTCTATAAAGCAGCATTCATTCAAAAATGGTTTACAGCTTCACAAAACACCATTGCATGTGACTTAAAAGCAAAAAATTAAAAAAAAACTAGTTTTCTATCCAGAGACTATATCTATCCAGAAAATATATGTCTAAATATATCTGTCCAGAGAACGTATGTTCATTAAAGAACATTATGCCTGCTCTAAATATACAGTGCTTAAATGTTTGTGAATTCTTTTGAATTTTCAACATTTCTGCAGAAATACGACTTAAAATATGAACTTTATTCACAGAATTCTAAAAGTTGATAAAAAGAACCCAATGAAAACAAATGAATCAAATACACTGTACTTGATCGTTGTTTTATTGGGGAAAATTATCCAGAACTTAGGTCATATTTATATAAAAATACTGAAATTCAAAAGGTTTCACAAACTTTTGAGCACCACTGTATTTTCATATATGAACTGCGAAGGAGCATATGTAGTAGCAGTACTCAAGAAAGCTGCATACAAAACTGCTTTCAAAATTTAAGCAAGAGACATCAAGTCAGAAATTGCTTTTTTACAATAGTTTTTTAAAAAGAATATTAAAATTGAGTTATTTCAACGTCAAAATGTTATTTATGCATTCAGTCCAAAATAACATGGAATTATATTGCTTGCCTTGTGTAAGGAAGCTGGCCTTTGATAAGAATAAAATACTCTGAATTTCCTACTTTATAGTAGAAAGACTTCTATATTCAGCAGACCATCTCTGTGGCTCATAAAACATTTCTTTTTCTACATTCAAATGTTCTATTCAAAATGTAACTCAGTTGCACTCAGTCTTACTTTACTAAATCATGGTATGGTCTCATCAGAATTTTCCTGAAACCAAGAAGTCTAGTTCTGAATAAGAGTTTTCAGAAAACTCTGTCTTGAATATTATGCCACCTTGAATATTATGATGAAAAAGTGTAAAATAATAATGTAATTATATGCAAAAAGTGACTCCTGCTGTAAGTTACTGTAGAATCATATAGAGGCTTCCAGAGAAGCAGCTTGTAAAAGATTCTTATTGTGAGATTTTGGGGATGCAACATTTGAGGAGGAAGAGCATGACAGCAAGCTCAAACTAAGGAAGTATCTTACTGGTAAATTTTTATATAGAGACCTGCTTTGGAGCATATATAGTGTTTCACCCATTCCTTCCTTTTGTATACAGGTAATCCTGACTTTCAACAGTTCATTTAGTGACCATTCAAAGTTACATCATCACTGAAAAATGTGACTTATGACCGTTTTTCAGTTATGACCTATGCAGCATTCCCATGATCATGTGATCAAAACTCAGATCCTTGGCAACTGGTTCATACTTATGACCATTGCTTTGTCCCAAGGTCATGTAATCTCCTTTTGTGACCTTCTGACAAACAAAGTCAATGGGGAAGCCAGATTCACTTAACAACCATGTTGTCACTTATTAACTGCAGTGATTCACTTAACAACTGTAGCAAGAAAGGTTGTAAAATGAGACACAAGTTAATAACAATGTCTCAATAGAAATTTTGGGCTCAATTGTGGTCGTAAGTTGAGGACTACCTATATTCATTAAATAAGTACTATACTTTAGAAAATGAAAGGCGAAAAAAGATGTAATTTGATAAAATAAGCAAAGAAATATTAGGAAAGGAATAAAAAGTTAGGGGAAAAATATATTTTGGCAAAAACTGTAATTAAGAAAAATATATTTGAATAGTTTGAACTGTATAAGATAAGGTCACTACATTGTTATGAATTGTGTTTGTGTGGAGGGGGGGAAAACAAAAAATCAATAAAAACTTATACAAAAAATAATAATAAGCACTATACCCAGTGGTGGAATTCAAGTAATTTAACAAACGGTTCTCTGTCCTAATGATTTCTTTCAACAACCAGTTTGCCAAATTCCTCAGAAAGTTAACAACCGGTTCTTCCGAAGTGATGTGAACTGGCTGAATCCCACCACTGACTATACCTTACATGATAAGTATCTAGTATTTTTGGAGTTTAAACAAGTTTTTAAAATTCAGATTTAAATCTGAATTGTGCTAATTAATAAATATAGCATTTTATAATCCAGTTAAATTCTATTATATGCAAACATCTCATTATTTAAGTCTTTTACATAACTCTTTCTCCATCTTTGATTTGTCCTTCATATATGTGCATTTTACATGAATGATTTCTGCTTAAAAAGAAGAATCTGTAGATGACTGATCACATGAGCGAATCAATGTAATCAGACAAGTAACTATTTGTAAATTGTAAATAATTAAAAAGAACAAATTACCTATTGTTTAAGTTTATTAAAGAATGAAAATAAAATTCTCTTTTATATCTAACAATCCATTTGTATAGAGCTGGAGGAAAAAGTTCATTACTTCTGGTAAATATCACCTGAATAAATGCTTCTTGAAATTCCTCTGCCAATAGTATCTGTATTATCTGTCCATGTACAAGATTAATTTATATTTTCTGTATATGTTTTAAGCTATGAAGAGTTCTTTCATTTTGCTAAGCATAGTTTTCAATTGTGACCAAGTCAATTTAACTATTCACATTTCTCAACAGTTGAATAGGAAAAGGAACTCTGATGAAATATTAACATTTTTTAAAATAGAAAAATTATGAAACTTATTATTTTAAAATCCAAAATAAGCAATGTTTTAGAGAGGCTAATTTTGCTTTGCATTATGAGTTTTGTGATATTAAAGGAAACTAATTTGAAGGGATAACAATCAATTCAGATGTAAGATCTTACAATATATTTTTCTAATTTAGAAAATTTTAAAATTTATAGCTAAAATTTATAGATAAATTTTAAAATTTAGCTATAAAATCATAAATTCTGATTATTTTTTGCAAATATGTGGTTTTTTTCAGTAGTTTAAAATCTCAAAAAAGAAATAACTAGGATATATAGTTCAAGATTTATTCAGGCACTCTTCCCCACTTTTTAAAATTGTTTTGAAATAGTAGAAAAAAATAATGGCAGATTTTAAAATATTTTCTTGATTTCCTATATGAACTTTCAAATTAAAATGGTTAAGACCCAGTATCATTAAATATTCTTCATTTACAACAATACTAAACACTTTTTTCAAACAGAAAGTATTTAAATCATCTAGCAGTGATTATCTTGTAAAAACAAGACATTTCAAAATACAAACTAACCTGCGGTATACTTTGCTCCGATTAATATTAACAGGCTACTCATTATAAAAAAGCCCAAAGGCAGACTACAGAAGATACTAGTTTCACCTGATGTCATCCAGAAGAGAGGTTCCAGTCAAACAAATCAAGAGAGAGATACGTGTAAATTGCACTATTTAAGAATTACATGAAGAAAATTAGAAGAGAGAGAAATTCTGCAAAATGCTACAGATAGTTCAGCATGTAATAATTAGCAATAGGACAAACACTGATGCTTAGATATATTTCAGTCTTGCGTCCTATGTCAATACTTAAGATTATTTAGACAGAAACAATTCGCCACTAATAAAGTGGATAGTACAGAATTTCAAATAAAGCTGGTATTAAGCATTACAAATATTGCAAGGAGAAAGAATGCACCATCGAAGGTAGAAGAGTGAATTCATGTGTGTCCAATTATACACATACAAACTATCTCAAACTAGCTTTGTTTTTCAAAAACATTGGCTGTGTATGAAGTATCATGTAATATGGGCATTGCATATCTCTTAAGTCCAATCATGCATTGTGCCTGCTCCATCATACACTTTATACTATCAGCAAGTGAAATATACATGTACCAACTGTCTCCAGACTTGAATTGAAAGCATAAAATTGCTATTGTTAATTATTAATGAGCAAGTAGAGTACTAAAGCCATTTATGACAGTCATATCTAGAAAGCTCTATAGATTGCAAAGCTGCAATGTTATATCTTTTACCAAGGACCAAGGTTCACTGAATTTATTACCAGTCATTTCTGAGCAACTGTGTTTAGTGTTCTGCAGCAAGCAGCACAATACTTTTAAGTAGCAACAAGCATTTAAACTCCCCTCAGGAAAAAGTACTGCATCTAATTAAAAGGTTATCAAGTTTTTATATTTTAATTCTCTTTATAGTAATTTTGCAGAAATAGTAAATAAGGCTTCTGTCCTTTACATCTTTCTCATCCGACTTATAGTCATACTTGCTGAATTAAAAAAACTTATTTTTTCATAAACAGAACATTTTTAAGTTAAACATAAATTTTGTTTGAAATATAAAAATATAATTGCATTTCTTGTGCTCTTCATACAGAATATGTGATATTATTCACAAATTTGTTCCTGTCTGGATTGCATTTCTAGTTTTTGACCAAGTACAATGTTATTAAAGCTCTGATAAACCATTGCTAAGATAAGTATTAATTGTATTGTACTTTACTGATTATCATGTAATGTCTATGTAAAACTGATAAGACAATTATTATTGGCTGCTTTTTTATAATGGTGATACTCCATTATAAAAAATGGTGTTTTTACTTGACATTATATCATTACATGCAAAGGAGGAATTCCATTAGTTTCTTGAAACCAGTGAAGCTGTAATTTTGGTTCAGTCAACAACTCAACAAAATAATAATCAGGACTTATAAAACTAAACATTGTATATCATTGTCCTTTACTAACCTGCCCATATCTTTCCAACAACACAGAAACTACTGCTTTGTATAAGGAAAAATATTATTATGGACTTTTTGTTCTATTATTGGACTTTCTAACTTATATTGCTCAACCTACTGTTAAAAAACAAGAAATCCCCCCCCCTTTTTTTCCTTTCTGCAGTTATTAGAATTTTGTTTAAAAGCCATAACTGTCTAATAAGGTCTTGATTTGTTCTTCTATCCGAAACCAGAATCTATTGCCACATCCAAGAACCTTTGGTCTAATTGATGCATCCTCATCCGCCTGGCTGGAAGTGTTAATATTTTACAGTTATTTTCATTTTGTTTAATTACAGTGAATTTACATTTTAAATTTTCTGACTGTACTTAATTATACTGAAAAATAATCTTAATAAAATCAAATCTACAGAGCTACAGTTTAAGCATGCTTAGAAGGACAATAGTCTAACTGAATTTATTAGAATATATTTCTAAATAGAAATACTTAGGTTCTCACTGAAAGTCATAAAATAGCATTAATGAATTAAAATAAATATACTTGATATGAGTTCAGATATAGTCTTAATTGCACTTTAATAAAATGTAGCTACTGTGTTTCCCTGAAAATAAGACAGGGTCTTATTTTCTTTTGACCCCCCCAAATAAGGGCGTGGCCTTATTATCTGGGGGGTGGGGGTGTTTGTCTTATTATTTTGGGGTTGCAGGATGCAGTGAGCATGGGACTGGATGTCCTGTCGCTGACGTTGCCTCCCCTCCCTATTCTTCCTGCCGAGCGGCCCAACACATCTCACCCCACCCCAATGGCAACAGTTGCTTCCCTTCCCTGCCATCTCTTTATTGAGAGGGGTGGCAGGTGGGGTGGGGGAGAAGAGAGATGTGTGGAGCGAGATGTGGCTCCCTTTGCCATCTCTTCTCCCCCCTTTGCTGGGCATGACAGGGCTCCTGCCCCTCGCTTAGCCACCCACCCCCTTTAGGGATGCAATTTGGGGGTGGCAGGTAGGGCGGGTGAGAAGCGAAACGCGCATCTTACCTTTCCAGCGCCTTTGTGTTCACCGTTGTGTCCAGGGAAACACATTGTAAAAGAAAACCTCACGAGTTTGAGATGTTTGATTGAACTCGCGAGAAAGTTTTCTTTTACAGTGTGTTTCCCTGGACACAATGGTGTGGAAAGCGACGAAGCTTTAAAGGTAAGACCTACGTTCCACTTCTCGCCCACCCCACCTGCCAAATTGCATCCCTAAAGGAGCTGGGTGGCTAAGCAAAAGGCAGGAGCCCTGCCAAGCCCAGTGAGGTGGGGGGCAGAAGAGACGGCAAGGGAAACACCATCTCGCTCCACACGTCATGCTTCTCCCCGGCCCTATCTGCCATCCTTCTCAATAAAGAGACAGCAGGGAAGGGAAGCAGCCAGGCTGCTGTTGCCATTGGGGTGGGGTGGATGCGTTGGGCCACTTGGCCGGCACGAAGAACAGGGAGGGCAGGGCATGTTCCTCCCATCCCCACCTCTGGCCTCACCTCAACTCATTTTGGTTGCACGGCAAGCAACCAGAGGAAATGGTGGGACCGGCTGTGCATGCGTGTAAGTAGTTGGTGGGCAGGCTTATTTTGCAGGGGTGGCTTATATTATCACATGTGCTGAAAAGCCCGATTGGGCTTATTATCCGAACATGTCTTATTTTCGGGAAAACATGGTATCAAGGCAAATAAATTTTGTTACCTCGTTTTTTTCTATTTTTAGTATGTCAGCTGTTAATAATGAGGGATTGAATATTTATTTAGCTAGTTCATGTAGTACATAAAAAAATTTACATTCAGAATTAATTTTGATGGATAATAGCTTCCATGGATTAATGTAAAAATAAATAAATAAATGCTTCATTTTCATGTGAAAATGAAGCTTTATACAAACTGTATTTCAGTCGTTTGAAACAAAATGGAAATAGCTTTTTACTACAACTTTTGTCTGGAGGCACTTTCAAAATTTCAAAAATTCCTTAAGAATGCAAATTTTAAATGGACAGGATGCTGGGAAAGCTGAATGCGACCACATGTTTATTGAACCCGTGTCCCTCCTGGTTGGTGCTGGCCACACAGGAGGTTACACGAGGCTGACTCCAGGGAATTATCAACGCCTCTTTGATGGAGGGTGTCGTTCCTACCGCCCTGAAAGAGGCGGTGGTGAGACCCCTCCTCAAGAAGCCCTCCCTGGACCCAGCTGTTTTGGAGAACTACTGACCTGTCTCCAACCTTCGCTTTGTGGCGAAGGTTGTTGAGAGTGTGGTGGCACGACAGTTACCCCAGTACCTGGATAAAACTGTCTATCTAGACCCGTTCCAGTCCGGCTTCCAGCCTGGGTACAGCATGGAGACGGCTTTGGTCGCCTTGGTTGATGATCTCTGGAGGGCTCGGGACAGGGGTTATTCCTCTGTCCTGGTCCTTTTGGATCTCTCAGCGGCTTTTGATACCATCGACCATGGTATCCTGCTGCGATGGTTGGGGAGTTTAGGAGTGGGGGGCACCGTTTTTCGGTGGTTCTCCTCCTATCTCTCTGGCCGATCGCAGACGGTGTTGGCAGGGGGGCAGAGATCGACCGCAAGGCGCCTCATGTGTGGGGTGCCACAGGGTTCAGTTCTCTTGCCTCTCCTGTTCAACATCTATATGAAGCCGCTGGGTGAGATCATCCGTGGTTTTGGGGTGAGGTCCCAGCTGTACGCTGATGATACTCAGCTGTATATTTCCACCCCTAACCACCCCAACGAAGCTGTCGAAGTGTTGTCTCAGTGACTGGAGGCCGTGCGGTCTGGATGGGGAAGAACAGGCTTAAACTCAACCCCTCTAAGACTGAGTGGCTGTGGATGCCGGTATCCCGGTACAGTCAGCTGCAGCCGCTGCTGACTGTTGGGGGCGAGTCATTGGCCCCAGTGGAGAGGGTCCACAACTTAGGCATTCTCCTGGATGGACAGTTGTCCTTTGAAGAACATCTGACGACCATCTCCAGGAGAGCTTTTTATCAGGTACGCCTGATCTGCCAGTTGCGCTCCTTTCTAGACCGGGATTCCTTATGCACGGTCACTCATGCCCTCGTCACTTCTTGCCTGGACTACTGCAATGCTCTCTACATGGGGCTCCCCTTGAAGAGCACCCAGAATGCGGCTGCGCGGGTGATAGAGGGAGCTACTCGTGGCTCCCATATAACACCCCTCCTGCGCAAGCTGCACTGGCTGCCTGTGGTCTTCCAGGTGCAATTCAAGCTGTTGGTTACCACCTTTAAAGCACTCCATGGCTCAGGACCGAGTTATTTACGGGACCGCCTGCTGCCACCGTTTGCCTCCCATCGACCTGTGCGCTCCCATAGGGAGGGCCTCCTCAGGGTGCCGTCAGCCAAACAATGTCGGCTGGCGACCCCCTGGGGGAGAGCCTTCTCTGTGGGGGCACCTACCCTCTGGAATGAGCTTCCCCCAGGACTTCGACAGCTCCCTGACCTCCGGACCTTTCGCCGCGAGCTGAAGACATACTTATTCTTCCGTGCAGGACTGGCATAAAACTATTAGTAATTTTAATTGGGTTTTTATGGTTTTAATGTGTATTTTAATTAATGGGCCAAATTGAATAGGTTTTTTAAACGGGTTTTTTAACTGTATATTGTATGTTTTATTGTGTTTTACCTGGCTGGAAACCGCCCCGAGTCCTTCGGGAGAAGGGCAGTATAGAAATTAAATTATTCTATTCTATTCTATTCTATTCTATTCTATTCTATTCTATTCTATTCTATTCTATTCAGCATTCTTAAGCAAGACTGACATGTAATTGTTTTAAGCGCTTGATGTAATTTATAAAGCCTTTCAACTGTTTCTGTTTACTGGTTAGATCTATATTTTGTTTTCAGGCCAATCATTGTGATTGGCTTTGAAAAGGAGACTAAGGCCAGGATAAATCAAATCCATGTGACTATATGAATTTATATGTTTAGTATGATTAATTTATGTATTTACAAACTGTTTTGTAACTTTAAAATTAAATTAAATCTTAATTTAAAATTAAATTAAATCCTAGTTGCAGGATTTGAGTATATTACTAGCTGTACTCAAGACTTTAGAAATTTTCATACAACTCAGTAACAAGTTGTAAATGCCAGCAGAAATGCATTCCTCAAATAATTTGAGAGTATATTTCTATCTGGCTACTTATCTGCTTGTGCATCTCAACATAAATTATTCAAAAGTAAGTCTACACATTGTTCCATATTTTCAATTTCTAGGCACTTACTAAAACATGGTTGGATTATAACTAGTACCGCTATCAATACAAAATTCATTTTTTTCTATTTGCTACAATCTGTTTTGTATGGAAAAGCAATTTGACTTTTACAAGTAATGCATGAATGATAACTCACTGTTTCCTTGAGGTTCTGACATTTCCCACCCCATTGATTTCTTAACAGCTTTCTTCCATCTGGTATAACGATATTCACTTTCTGAAATCATAAGCAACATTTTTATCCAAAATTCAAACAATTATCTTTATTTAATGTACAAGCACTTTGTAATATATAGAAAAGTCTTCTAAAATGCATAGGAATTTCATTAACTGTCTGAAAACTTCAAAATTTAAATAAAAATAAGGAAAGTTTTAATCTCCCCCCCCCAATATAATTTTCCTAAGATAATTCACCATTCACAGAGGTAGCACAACTATCCTGACAGAACAAACTATGCTAATCTTATAACAATATGAATTAACTAGATTTTCATAGGCTGAGCAAGCTTAGATAGCAGAGATCAGATCTTAAAACCCTTCTTACCCTCTGGATTGATCTGTGGCTCAAAACGTTCACATGTTACTGCTGTGAAGTCATCAGGATGTAGGCTCCACACTCCCACCCCTTCTGCAGCTCCAGCTGCCATTGCTGCTCCAAGTGCTGTTGTTTCAGGCATGGATGGCTTTACTAAAAAAGACAGAAAAAAAGGTAGCATTTTTACTCAGTCCTCGATAGAACAAAATGTATATAGAGAAAATGTGAACATTTTAAGTATTAAAACAAGTATTGATTTTTTTCCACTTTCATACCCTTCTTTATTTTACTTTTCATTCAACTGACTGAAAAGTATTAATAGCTAATGAATTAAGGACAAATATGCTTTTACGAAGGATTATGTAATGAAAAACAGTTCGCTAACCAGCTTGAATATAGGGAACTACTGTAATAACCAATGCAAACTTATCTTAATTGCTATCACAAAGAAACATCACCCTATATATTCAAAATGAGCTGTAGATTATTCCTTTAAAGAAGTAATTTAAAAAAGACAGTATTCTTTGACAAAAAAAACCAAAATTAAAAACCTGACTATTTACATAGTCTGAGGCAATATTTTTCAAATTTTAATTGCCAAATGTTACATCCACCATTTATTTTATCCATTAAATACTGCTTTTGTTTTGTGAATCCATATATAGAAGACACCAAACCAAAACTGCATTACAGTGAAACTGCATCTGACATATTGACAGGTGTTCTTGCAGGTATATCTGTGTTTATATAGGAATCATTAAAAGTTTCGTATAATAATAATAATAATAATAATAATAATAATAATAATAATAATAATAATAATAATAATAATAATAATAATAATAATAATAATAATAATATTTTAATTGTATACCGCCCTTCTCCCGAAGGACTCAGGGCGGTTTACAGCCACAATAAAATACAAAAACAACACATACAATGCTAAAAACAACCATTAAAAAACTTATTCAATTGGCCCTATTTAAAATACAATATCAACCCTGTAAAATTTATAAAAATTTAAAACCCATAAAATCAATTAAAAATATTAAAAATTCAAGCCAGTCCAGCAAGACGAAATAAATAAGTTTTAAGTTCGCGGCGAAAGGTCCGGAGGTCAGGTAATTGTCGAAGTCCAGGGGGAAGTTCATTCCACAGGGTAGGAGCCCCCACAGAGAAGGCCCTCCCCCTGGGGGGCCGCCAGTCGACATTGCTTGGCTGATGGCACCCTAAGGAGTCCCTCTCTGTGAGAACGCACCAGTCGCTGGGATATAGAGGATGGCAGTAGACGGTCCCGTAAATATCCCGGTCCTAAGCCATGGAGCGCTTTGAATGTAGTCACCAATACCTTGAAGCGCACCCGGAAGACAACAGGCAGCCAGTACAGTCTGCGCAGGATGGGTGTTACATGGGAGCTCCAAACCGCTCCCTCAATCACCCGCGGAGCCGCATTCTGGACTAACTGGAGTCTCCGGGTGCTCTTCAAGGGGAGCCCCATGTAGAGAGCATTGCAATAGTCCAAGCGAGAGGTAACGACAGCATGAGTGACCGTGCATAGAGCATCCCGATCCAGGAAGGGACGCAACTTGCGGATCAGGCGAACCTGATAAAAAGCTCTCCTGGAGACAGTCATCAAATGGTCTTCAAAGGACAACCGCCCATCCAGGAGAACGCCCAAGTTGCGCACCCTTTCCATCGGGGCCAATGATTCGCCCCCAACAGACAGCCGCAACTGCAGCTGACTGTACCGGGGTGCCGGCATCCACAGCCACTCCGTCTTGGAGGGATTAAGCTTGAGCCTGTTTCTCCCCATCCAGACCCGTACGGCTTCCGGACACCGGGACAGTACTTCAATAGCTTCGTTGGGGTGGCCTGAGGTGGAAATGTACAGCTGCGTATCATCAGCGTACAGTTGTTACCTCACCCCAAAACCACTGATGATCTCGCCCAGCGGCTTCATATAGATGTTGAACATGAGAGGCGAGAGAATCGATCCCTGCGGCACCCCACACATGAGGCGCCTCGGGGTCGATCTCTGCCCCCCTGTCAACACCGTCTGTGTCCGGTCAGAGAGGTAGGAGGAGAACCACCGATAAACAGTGCCTCCCACTCCCAAACCCTCCAACCGGCACAGCAGGATACCATGGTCGATGGTATTGAAAGCCGCTGAGAGGTCTAATAGGACCAGGGCAGAGGAGTAACCCTTATCCCTGGCCCTCCAGAGATCATCCACCAACGCGACCAAAGCCGTCTCCATACTGTATCCGGGCCGAAAGCTGGACTGGAACGGGTCTAGATAGACAGTTTCATCCAGGTACTGGGGTAGTTGACGTGCCACTGCACTTTCTACAACCTTCACCGTAAAGCGAAGATTGGAGACTGGACAGTAATTTCCTAAAACAGCTGGGTCCAGGGAAGGCTTCTTGAGGAGAGGTCTCACCACTGCCTCTTTCAAGGCAGCAGGAAAGACCCCCTCCCGCAAAGAAGCATTTGTAATCCCCCGGAGCCAGCCTCGTGTCACCTCCTGCGTGGCCAGCACCAACCAGGAGGGGCACGGGTCCAGTAAACATGTGGTGGCATTCAACCTTCCCAGCAACCAGTCCATGTCCTCGGGAGTCACAGGGTCAAAACTATCCCAAACAGTCTCAACAAGACGAGTCTCGAAACTCTCGCCTGGATCTACCCAATTTTGATCCAATCCGTCCCGAAACTGAACGATTTTATCGTATAGATAACTGTTAAACTACTCGGCACGCCCTTGTAATGGGTCCTCCCGCCACTCCTGTTGAAGGAGAGAGCGGGTCACCCGAAACAGGGCGGCCGGGCGGTTATCTGCCGACGCAATGAGGGAGGAAACGTAAGAACGCTTCGCATCCCTCAATGCCACTAGGTAGGTCCTACTATAGGACCTAACTAGTGTCTGGTCAGCCTCAGAATGGCTGGATCTCCAGGCACTCTCTAGGTGTCTTCTCCGGCGTTTCATCTCCCACAGCTCCTCGGAGAACCAAGGAGCTGGTTGAGACCTGCGCCAGGTCAGAGGCTGCAAAGGCACGACACGGTCCAAAGCTCCAGCTGCGGCCTGTTCCCAGGCCGCGACTAGTTCTTCAGTCGTGCCACAGGCCAGATTTTCGGGAAACGGCCCAAGCTCCGTCAGAAACCTCTCTGGGTCCATCAGGTGCCTGGGACGGAACCAACGCATTGGTTCCGTCTCCCTGCGGTGGTGGGTAGCGGTCCGAAAGTATTTAGTTAACATTAAGTGCATATCTGGTCTTTCCTCGAAAGAATAAAGTGACGCAAAAGAGGTTTCCCTACTATTTTATTTTCATAACCCAAACTATCTTAATGGAATGGTAAGGATACGTGCTGCCCATTTACTTGTGCAATTCAGCAGATACTAGAACTTGGGTTTCTTAAATCATATTTCAAACTAATATAAACCCTACTCCATAAATAAGCCCTAGTGAATAAACCCTTCATATCGTCATCAGCCCAGGGGGGAGGCATGGCCAGCATTGGAGACAATAAGGGCGTGGGGTCCAACAGTGTCTGGCAGCAGCCACAGCCTGCATAGCGCAGTTGAGTTGATTACCTGTCCAAGCAGCAGGTGGAGGCAGAAGTGGGGAGGAAGGATGCACCATGTGGGCTGCAGGAAAGCTGAGAGTCGGTGGGCCGGAGCAAGCAGCTAGCCGTGGGAAACTTGTCTTCATATGGTGGCATCAGTAGCAGATGGAGACAAAGGGGCAGGGGGGAAGGCAGCCGATCCTGCTGCTCTCTGTGGGCCGCAGGCAAGCCAAGAGATGCAAAGACGAGCCATCCATGGTTGGCCCACTATCTCTCAGTTTGTCTTGGCCCATGCGGCATGTCCGGATTGCGTGCCTCCATATCTGTGCCTCTGCCTGTGTCTAATGCCAGTGTTGCCGTGGGAAGATGAGACTCCCATGGCCGGCCGTCTGCTGCTTGGACAGGTAATCAACTCACCTCTGCTGCACAGGCTGCGCAGCCCCAGAGTGTGCTGACCAAGAGCCCAGCGGGCTGCAGCTGCTGCCAGATGTCGGCTCCTGCACGTTCACCAACTTTTGTGCATGTGCTGGGGGAGGTGGGGCACCCAGTAGGGCTGATCATCCTGAAATCATGTTTCCCAAAAATAAATCCTAGTGCTTATTTTGAACCCAAAAGAATATAAGACTGGGTCTTATTTTCAGGGAAACATGGTATATGACATCCCTATATCTTTCCTTTCCTCCTATGACAGTATTGCTCAAATGCTGTTTCTTAAATTTTTAGGTTTTCTAGAACTCAGTCAGCAGTAAACTTCCTTACCCTTTAATCCCATTGCAGCATTTTTTAAAATATAAATTTTATTAAATTTTAACAATTAAACAATTTTCATTCAACTCTTGTGCATGACTGCAACCATTTACATATCATCCCATTGGTGTTCTCCTATACTCTATATAATTTTATTAAATTATATTACTAATTCTAATTTGAATTTCTAGTTCTTACTAATTCTACTATCTGTTATTTCTCAATTTTTGCTATTTTCGACCCAATTATACCACTTCTCCCATATTACATAAAAATCTGAATCCATCCGTCCTTTCAGTTCGTCGTTTTGTCCATCTCAGCGCAATCCAATATTTTTCTAATTATTAAATCTTCAGAGGGTGTATTTGAGCTTCTACAACATTGCGCAAATGCCAATCTTGCCGCTGTTGTCATACGTCAATTAATATATGGGTTTTTTTTTCATATTTTGTTTTCATCATTCCTAGAAGAAACAGCTCTGGTGTGTATTCTATCTGGAAGTCTGTTACTTCCTGTATCCAACTATGTATTTTCATCCAGTATTTTTTTGTTTCGGAGCATGACCACCATGTATGAAAGAAGGTACCTTGCTTTTGTCCACATTTCCAACAATTGGGGTTTAAATTTGGATATATTTTTGCCAATCTAGAAGGTGCCAAATACCAACGGTAAAACATTTTATATTGATTTTCTTTGTATTTTCCCGATCTGGTTAGTTTGTAATTTTTCTTCCAAATTGTTTCCCAATCCTCTAATTCAATATTGTGCCCAATATTTCTAGCCCAGGCTATCATAGCTCCTTTTACTATATCTTCTGCTCTGTCAAATTCTAATACATAATTATAAATTTTGGTTATTAATTTTTCATTCGGACCAGTCAATATTTTGTCTAATTGTTTGGTAGAATTTCAATACCGTATTCATCTTTATCTTTTATATATCTTGATTTTAATTGTAAGTAAGGCCACCAATCTATATTTATTCCCTGTTCTTCAAATTTTTGCCTATTTTTTAGATTCCCTTGGTTATCTAGAATTTCACTGTATTTTGCCATTTTACTTAGGTTCAGAGTATTGGGATGGATCATTGCTTCCATTGTCAAAACCCAATTAGGGATTTTCATATAATGTTTTTTCTTAATTTCTTGCCATGTTTGCTTTAGGGCTTCTCGTATTTTATGTTGTAAGAAATATGAATGAGATTTGTTCTCTCTGTCCATAGGAAGGCATGCCATCCTTTTTTTAAATCATGTCCTTCCAATATGAGTAATCTTTTATTTCTCAAATTGATCCATTCTTTAATCCAAACTAAGGTTGCTGTCTGATAATAAAGTCGCCAATCTGGGAGCCCTAAGCCCCCTCTGCTTCTACTGTCCTGAAGGTCTGCTACTTTTATTCTTGCTTTTTTCTTTGCCCATATAAATTTAGTTGTAATTTGGTTCAGTTCTGTGAAAAATGTCTTATCTAACTTTATGGGAATGGTTTGAAAAAAATGTAACAGTTACGGAAGAATATTCATTTTAATCATTGCAATCTGAACCAGTATGGATAGATTTAATGCTCCCCATCTTTCCAAATCAATTTTAATTTGTTGCATAAGCTTTATGTAATTGTCTTCTTTAATTGAAGAAGATCTCGTTGTTAGCCAAATTCCTAGATATTTAATTTTTCTCACATTCTATAATCCCAATTTTTCTTCTAACTCCCTTTCCTGTTGTGTTGTTACATTTTTAACTATCATTTTTGTTTTTGTCTTATTAATTTTAAGACCTGCTACCTCCCCACATTTTTCTATTTCCTGTATTTATATGGGTCCTGTTTCCTTTGGGTCTTCCAAAAAGGATACCACATCATCTGCAAACGCCATTAATTTATATTCTTCCATTCTAATTTTAGTTCCCCTAATCTCTGAATTTGCTTTAATCTTCATCAATTGCGACTCTAGCGTCAAAATGAAAAGCAGAGGTGACAGTGGGCATCCCTGGCAGCCTTCTTTCTTTATTTTGAATGTTTTTGTGATTTCTCCATTTATTATTATGCTTGCTTTTTGAGACGAACAAATTGCTTCAATCATTTGTTCAAATTTGCCGCCGAATTTCATTTCTCTAATTTGTCTAATCATATATTTCCAATTTAAATTGTCAAATGCTTTCTTCTCCCTTAGAAGGAGAAAGCCATTTTGGTCAGAGTGAATAATCTCATTCAGTATTCCTTTCATCCTCCCTGCTATGATAGCCATAAAGATCTTGTAATCTGCGTTTAAGAGTGAAATTGGCCTGTAATTTTGGATTTGATTTGGATCGGTACCTTCTTTCATAATCACTGTGATATATGCTTCTCTCCATGAAACAGGCATTTTTGCTTTCAGTAGAACCTCATTGTTGTTGTTAGTTGCAAAGTCGTGTCCGACCCATTGCGACCCCATGGATAATGTTGTACAGTTGTACCTCATTGTACAGTTCTAAAAAAATAGGTTCTAATAGTTCCCCATGTTTTTGTAAAATTTTCCTGGTAAACCATCTGATCCCGGGGTCTTATTATTATTTTGTCTTTGAATTGCTTCTTTTAACTCTGCCAATGGCGGCGGTGGCGGAGGCGGCGGAGGCGCCACCGCCACGGAGCGAGCCCGACTCCTCCTGCCCGAATCGCGCCGTGCGAGTGCTGATGGGGAGCTGCCGAGTCCGGCCTGAGCTTGGCAGCTGCTAGAGCACGAGCCCCGGGAGGCTGAGGAAGGAGCGGCGGCGGCGGGGTTGCAGCCCAGCCGGGCTCGCACAGCATGGGTAAGGCGGGAGAGGAAGGAGCCTTCGCTCCATTACTCCGATGGAATGACCTTTTCTTCTGGCCTTTGGGGTGGCTCTCGCGGCGGCGAGCTCGCGCGGTCGGGGAAACCCTCCCTCCCTCAGCCGAGAAGGACTGCACCGCCAGGGCTTCCCCGCGCCAATGCATAGCCTGGTGGGAGTTACTGCGGCTCACCCGGCTCCCGTCCCAACTGGTGGTGTCGGGGCAGCCGCTGCCGCTTTCTAGCAAAAAGGTCGCTCGCCCAAAACTCCTCGCCTTCTCCTGGGAAGGGCTGGATGGCTAGCCGGGAAGGGTTGAATAAGCCAACCTACCTCCCTCCCTCCCTCCTCTCCCCCGCAAGCGAAAGAGCGTTTTCCCGTTGGAAGAGAGAGAGAGAGAAAGGAGGGGCCGTTCCTCCTTCTTTCATTCTTTCTTCTCCTCCGTGCTTCAGAAGCTGGGCGTGTGTGCGCACCTGTGTGCCCTAGTCCCTTCTCTTGGCGGCGCTGGAAGAGAGAGAGAGAGAGAAAGGAGGGCCGTTCCTCCCTTCTTTCATTCTTTCTTCTCCTCCGTGCTTCAGAAGCTGGGCGTGTGTGTGCGCCTGTGTGCCCTAGTCCCTTCTCTTGGCGGCGCTGCCCCAAATGGTCGCCAAACGGCCACTCAACCGGCCGGGAAGGGGCCCGACGGAGGAGAAGGCTTTCCTGAAGGTCGATCCCGAGCTAGTAGTCACCGTGCTGGGCGACCTGGAGCAGCTGCTCTTCAGCCAGATGCTCGTGAGTCAGCCTGCCCTTCCTTCCCGTGGGGGTCTGCCTTGCTGGTGAAGGTTATTGGGGCTTTTGAGCAAGGGAGGAGGAACGCGAGCACCGCCTTTCGCTGGCATTCCGGGATTTCCTTTGTTTAGAGCTGGGAATCCTCCTTCCCCTTTGCACTCCCTCCTCCTCAGCCGAGAAGGACTGCACCGCCAGGGCTTCCCGCGCCAATGCATAGCCTGGTGGGAGTTACTGCGGCTCACCCGGCCCCGTCCCAACTGGTGGTGTCGGGCAGCCGCTGCCGCTTAGCAAAAAGGTCGCCGCCCAAAACTCCTCGCCTTCTCCTGGGAAGGGCTGGATGGCTAGCCGGGAAGGGTTGAATAAGCCAACCTACCTCCTCCCTCCTCCTCTCCCCGTTGGAAGAGAGAGAGAGAGAAAGGAGGGGCCGTTCCTTCCCTTCTTTCATTCTTTCTTCTCCCTCCGTGCTTCAGAAGCTGGGCGTGTGTGTGCGCACCTGTGTGCCCTAGTCCCCTTCTCTTCGGCGGCGCTGGGAGAGAGAGAGAGGGAGAAAGGAGGGGCCGTTCCCCCCCTTCTCTCATTCTTTCTTCTCCCTCCGTGCTTCAGGAGCCGGGCGTGTGTGTGCGCGCCTGTGTGCCCTAGTCCCCTCCCCTGCGCGGCCGCTGCCCCAAATGGCCGCCCCAAACCGCCCCTCAACCGGCCGGGAAGGGGGCCCCGACGGAGGAGAAGGCTTTCCTGAAGGTCGATCCCGAGCTAGTAGTCACCGTGCTGGGCGACCTGGAGCAGCTGCTCTTCAGCCAGATGCTCGTGAGTCAGCCTGCCCTTCCTTCCCGTGGGGGTCTGCCTTGCTGGTGAAGGTTATTGGGGCTTTTGAGCAAGGGAGGAGGAACGCGAGCACCGCCTTTCGCTGGCATTCCGGGATTTCCTTTGTTTAGAGCTGGGAATCCTCCTTCCCCTTTGCACTCCCTCCCTCCCTCTCTCTCTCTCTCTCTCACACACACACACACACAGACTTCTAAAGTCGATTGGCACAATGCTTAGCAAACACAGCAGTGGGTCAAGGGTGAAGGGCTAGGAACCTGGCAGGTGAAAGGTTGAGCGACAAGAAAGGCAAAGACCACAATTGTTTTAAGAAAGAAGCTTTAGCAGGAGGGGGATGGAGGGTGTTTTAAGTTTTGGCAAACAGCCAGGCCAACTGTATTGGAGAAGCTCCCACAACTGGCCTTAACATTTTAGCTGCTGTCTTTTTCCTCACACTTGGGTTTAATGATATTAGAGACCCTTATTGCCCTGCCAAAAAAAAACAAAAAAGAGCCACCCCAACGCCTATGAAAATTAACCTTCTCTGCCAAGAGACACTGTGCAGGGTATTTTCACTATTGGTGTGCATACAGGCTTAGATTTGTGCTGGGTTCTTAGTGCTTAGAGCACTGACCTTCAGAGGCACCCTGGTCCCTTGGAAGCTAAAGGAGGACTCATTTTCATGCTTGCAGTTGTATTGTCAATTTCTGTGAGACAATGTTGTTGAAGTAACTCACTCACTCATTCATTCATTCATTCATTCCTTGTGTGTCCAATCACACTTAGCCAATAAAAATTCTATTCTATTCTATTCTATTCATTCATTCATTCATTTTATTTTGTCAAATACATATTAAATAATTATATAAATATAAGCATGAATTGAATACATAAAAGGAATACAACTAAAGGGAACATTAGGACAGGGACGGTAGGCACGCTGGTGCTCTTATGCACGCCATACAGACCTCTTACGAATGGGGTGAGGTCTATACTAGATAGTTTTTGGTTAAGGCTTTGGGGATTTTAGGAAGAGACCAGAGTCAGGTAGCATATTCCAGGCATTAACTACTCTGTTACTGAAGTCACATTTTCTGCAATCTAGATTGGAGAGGTTCACTTTAAGTTTGAATCTATTGTGTTCTCGTGTATTGTTGTGGTTGAAGCTGAAGTAGTCATTGATAGGAAGTACATTGTAGCAGATAATTTTATGAGCTATGCTCAGGTCATACCAAAGGCGGCGTAGTTCTAAATTTTCTAAAGCTGGGAATCCTCCTTCCCCCTTTTGCACTTTTATTGTTTTTCGTTCAAATAAATATTCATGTTATTTTACTTGGCTCTATCTTTATTTTTTACATTGACCAGTAGCTGCCTCATTTCCCACCCTCGGCTTATACTCGAGTCAATAGTTTTTCCCAGTTTTTTGTGGTAAAATTAGGTGCCTCGGCTTATATTCGGATCGGCTTATACTCGAGTATATACGGTATGTTGTTTATTATTTATCTCAAGAAATAGGGTCAATTCCTGGTTAATCTTTTTTTTTCAATATACTTTATTGAACTTTTATTACCTTAAAAACATAAAAAACATAAACAATTATATCACTTAAAAGCTATTTGTAGTGTTTTTCTTATAACCATACTCCGTGCATTATTTACAAAAATTAAATTGTGTGTATTTACATTCTTGTTTTATCTTTTGCTTATACTTAATAATTAACTATTTTTAATCTGTCTCCGTTCTATCCATTTATACCACTTTTCCCATATATTATAGAATATCGATGCCTCTTTATCTTTTAAACTCAGTGTTAATTTACCCATTTCTGCACAGTTCATGACCTTTTGTATAACTAGTTTCTCTGTAGGTATACATGGCTGTTTCCAACACTGAGCGAAGGCCAACCTGGCGGCAGTTAATATGTGTAGTACTAGGTATTTTGTGCTCTTCACATTTTTTTTTTTGAAAATCCCCAATAGAAAGAGTTCTGGTTTTAATTCTATTTGTTCACTAGTAATTTCCTGTAGCCAATCTTTAATTTTAAGCCAATATTTATGAGACTCGGGACAAGACCACCACATATGGTAATATGTTCCCTCTTTATTTTTACATTTCCAGCATATGGGGCTCATTTTGGGATACATTTTCGCTAATCTTGAAGAGGGTAGGTGCCATCTGTAGAACATTTTATATGCATTTTCTTTGTATGCTGCTGATTTTGTAAGTTTGTGGTTTCTGTTCCATATGCTCTCCCTGTCTGATAGATTTATATTATGTCTAATATTTTGACCCCATGCAATCATGCATCCTTTCACTACTTCTTCCAGTTCTACTTCCAGCAGATATTTATAAATTTGGGTAATATTTTTTTTGTCTGGCCCTAGTAGAATTTTATCCAATTGTTGTGGTTTGGGATATATTCCATAATCTTTTATATCTTGTTTGTATCGGGTTTGTAACTGAAGATAAGCCCACCAGTCAACTCGTAGTCCTTGTTCTTGAAGGTCCTTTATTGTTTTTAATTTTTCATGCGTATCTAATAGGTCTTTGTATTTTAACATTTTGTTCAGATCTAAATTATTTGGGTGACTCATCGCTTCCATTGTGGATAGCCAAATTGGGATTTTTATATAATGTTTATTTTTAATTTTAATCCAATTATTTATTAGCGAATCTCTAATCAGGGGTCTATGGAAGTATTGTTGTTTCATGGGTCCTGTTTGCCACAGAAAAGCATGCCATCCTCTCTGTAGGTCATGACCTTCTATGGCTAATATTCTTCTATTCTTTAGATCAGGGGTGTCCAAACTACGGCCCGCGGGCCAACTGCGGCCCGCGGGTCAGTTTTTATTGGCCCGCAGCAAATTCTCGGTGGACAGTGGGGTGCGGCCCCCGTCCTGGCCCCCAAGGAAGCCGCCGCTCGCCCGGTTGCAGATGCGGGGAGGCTCCGCTGAGGCTACCCCTGCCCACCCGGGGCTGCGGGCCGGCCATTCAGCCACTGGGCTGTAGGGGGCGCCCGGGACGCCCACGGCTCCAGCCCGGCCCGCCAGACAGAGGAGGAGGCGGGCGGGCGGCAGAGCTTCCGGCGCTGCTCCAGGCGCCCTCGGCTCGCGGCGCCGCACAGGTAGGCTCTCCGGGCGGGTCGGCAGAGCAGGGCTGGACAGGCAGGGGAGCGGAGCGGAGGAGGATGGGAGGTTGAGCTGCTGAGTGGGCCCGCTGCCGGGGTTGCCGAGGTCCCGCGGAACGGGACGCTTCTGCTCCCGGAGAACCTCTGGGTGGGGCATACCAGGCATTCCCACCAACTGAGCTGCATCGCTGGGGAGGGGAGGCGGTGGCTGGAGAGGACAACCCGCCCGCCGCCCCACCCAGAGGTTCTCCGGGAGCAGAAGCGTCCCGTTCCGCGGGACCCTCGGCAGCCCGGCAGCGGGCCCACTCAGCAGCTCAACCTCCCATCCTCCTCCGCTCCGCTCCCCGCCCGTCCAGCCCTGCTCTGCCGACCCGCTCGAGAGCCTACCTGCGCGCCGTGAGCCGAGGCACCCGAGCAGCGCCGAAGCTCTGCCGCCCGCCCGCCTCCTCTGTCTGGTGGGCGGCGAAGTTGTCCCTCTCCAGCCACCGCCTCCCCTCCCCAGCGATGCAGCTCAGTTGGTGGGAATGCCTGGTAAGGCGCAGCTCAGTTGGGGCCTTGTCCGGGAAGCTGAGTGACCAAGGAGGCTCTGGGAGAGAGCCGAAGAGACCTACCCACCCACCCGCCCCAGCTGGGAAGATGGCAACGCCGCCGCCGCCCGGTTGCAGATGCGGGAGGCTCCGCTGAGGCTACCCCTGCCCACCCGGGCTGCGGGCGGCCATTCCGCCACTGGGCTGTAGGGGCGCCGGGGCGCCCGGCTCCAGCCCGGCCCACCAGACAGAGGAGGAGGCGGGCGGGCGGCAGAGCTCGGCGCTGCTCCAGGCGCCTCGGCTCGCGGCGCCGCACAGGTAGGCTCTCCGGGCGGGTCGGCAGAGCAGGGCTGGACAGGCAGGGAGGCGGGCGGAGGAGGATGGGAGGTTGAGCTGCTGAGTGGGCCCGCTGCGGGGCTGCCGAGGTCAGCGGGAGCAGCGCTTCTGCTCCCGGAGAACCTCTGGGTGGGGCATACCAGGCATTCCCACCAACTGAGCTGCATCGCTGGGGAGGGGAGGCGGTGGCTGGAGAGGACAACCCGCCCGCCGCCCCACCCAGAGGTTCTCCGGGAGCAGAAGCGTCCCGTTCCGCGGGACCCTCGGCAGCCCGGCAGCGGGCCCACTCAGCAGCTCAACCTCCCATCCTCCTCCGCTCCGCTCCCCGCCCGTCCAGCCCTGCTCTGCCGACCCGCCGGAGAGCCTACCTGCGGGCGCCAGCGCCTGAGCAGTGCCGAAGCTCTGCCGCCCGCCCGCCTCCTCCTCTGTCTGGTGTTGTCCCTCTCCAGCCACCGCCTCCCCTCCCCAGCGATGCAGCTCAGTTGGTGGGAATGCCTGGTAAGGCGCAGCTCAGTTGGGGCCTTGTCCGGGAAGCTGAGTGACCAAGGAGGCTCTGGGAGAGAGCCGAAGAGACCTACCCACCCACCCGCCCCAGCTGGGAAGATGGCAACGCCGCCGCCGCCCGGTTGCAGATGCGGGAGGCTCCGCTGGCGACCCCGCCCACCGGGGCTGCGGGCGGCCATTCCGCCACTGGGCTGTAGGGGCGCCGGGGCACGGCTCCAGCCCGGCCCACCAGACAGAGGAGGCGGGCGGGCGGCAGAGCTTCGGCGCTGCTCCGGGCGCCTCGGCTCGCGGCGCCGCGCAGGTAGGCTCTCCGGGCGGGTCGGCAGAGCAGGGCTGGACGGGCGGGGAGGCGGAGGCGGAGGAGGATGGGAGGGTGAGCTGCTGAGTGGGCCCGCTGCGGGGCTGCCGAGGTCCCGCGGAACGGGACGCTTCTGCTCCCCGGAGAACCTCTGGGTGGGGGGCGGCGAAGGCGGGTTGTCCCTCTCCAGCCACCGCCTCCCCCCCTCCCCCGGCGATGCAGCTCAGTTGGTGGGAATCCCTCGGCGCCTGGTGAGGGGGGGCGCAGCTCAGTTGGGGCCTTGTCCGGGAAGCTGAGTGACCAAGGAGGCTCTGGGAGAGAGCCGAAGAGACCTACCCACCCACCCCACCCCAGCGGTGTTGCCACATCTGGGAAGATGGCAACATCCTGGGATGCCGGGATGCCCAAGGGGATGAAGCCCTTCCTCATAAAGTCTTTTGGGCCCAAGGCAGCTTGGCGGCTGGTGGCCCTGTGCCCCATGGGGCATTGCCAGGGTCGTTCCTCCAATGGGCCAAAGCCTCCTGGCTGACCCACAAGGCCCTCGGAGGGGAGAACAGCCGGCCTTCCTAGCATAGCGCTGCCTCTTCCCAAAGGAAGTTTGTTTGTTTGTTTGCCTTTGAAGGTGTCTCTCACCCGCTTGGCTTGTTTCTGTTTCATTTTGTCTGCCTCTGAGAAGGACTGGCTGGCTGCAAAACTCTTGTGGCTTGAGGCTATTGTGCGCACTCTGTACATGGGCCCCAGCTGCCCTCGGAGCAGCTTCAAAGCCCTTTGGGGCTCTGCTCCCAAACCTGTGCCCAAACCGAGGGACCCTTGGGGCTTCTTTGCATGCTGCAGGATCTCCCAGTGTGACAGTTTTGCACCCTGCAGACTGATAGAAAGCAGCTGGGACTCCTGGCGGAAAAGAAGAAGACCGGCATCGAGAAACAGGTGAGGCGGCGAGGGCGAACAGCGTTGGTGGGGAAGTGTGCAGAATGTCTCAGACAAAACTATATCGCACTTTTGACCAGTCCTCACACTTATGACCGGTCATCATTTATGCCTGTTGCAGCATTTTGTGCATAGGGACTACTCAGAGGGCTGAAAAAGTTATTTTTGACCTGTCCTCACACTTTTGACTGGTCCTCACACCTACAACTATCTTTACATTTTGCACCCTATCTTGTAACCGTGGTGAAGAGAAGCAGTTGTGAAATGAGTGATATGGTTGTTAAAAATGCTGCAATGGGCATAAATGTGAGGATGGTCATAAGTGTGAGGACTGGTCAAAAATTACTTTTTTTAGCCCTCTGAGTAGTTTCTATGCCCATAGCCACATCCACTCAGTCACATGAGCAGTTAGCCACACCCACCAGTCACATGACCACCAAGCCACACCCCAAAATAAGCCACGCCCATCTCTCCCCCCCCCCGTGGCCCGGGCCTTTGCTTATTTTTCTGTATTTGGCCCTCACTCAAAAAAGTTTGGACACCCCTTCTTTAGATTGATCCAATCTTTTAACCAGATTAGTATTGCTGCACTATAATATAATTCCCAATTTGGCAATCCAAATCCTCCTCTGCTCTTCATATCTTGTAGAGATTTTATTTTTATTCTGGGTTTTTTCCCCTGCCAGATAAATTTGGTTATTATTTTATTAAGGTCATTAAAGAAGATCTTATCTAATTTAACTGGAATAGTCTGGAATAGATATAGGAATTTTGGTAGTATAGACATTTTTATGGCTGCTATTCTTCCTAATAGTGACAGCTGCATCTTCATCCATAGTTCTAAATCCTTTTTTGTTTGTTGTAATAATTTATTGTAGTTATTCTCCTTTATTGCTTTGGAATGCACTGTCAACCATATCCCTAAATATTTTATTTTTCTTGTTGTTTGGAGTCCAAGTGTTCTTTCCAATTCTATCATTTGTAATTCTGTTAAATTTTTCGGTGACAGTTTCGTTTTCTGTCTATTGATTTTCAGTCCTGCAACAGTTCCATATCTTTCTAATTCCTTAATTAGTGCTTGATCTCTCTCTAATGGTTCTTCAATAATAAATGCCAAATCGTCTGCAAATGCTTGCAGTTTATATTCTTCGTTTCTGGTTTTCAATCCTTTTATTTTTGGATTTTGTCTAATTCGTTCTAATAATACTTCTAGTGACAGTATAAAGAGCAGAGGAGATAAAGGACAACCTTGTCGAACTCCTTTCTCTATATTTAAAGTTTGGGTATTTTCTCCATTAATTATAATTTTTGCTTTTTGTATTGAATATATTGTCGTTATAATATTCTCAAATTTAGTTCCCAAATTCATACCATAAACTTGTTGAATCATAAATTACCAATTGAGATTGTCAAATTATTATTCTTAAATTATTTCTAATTTGTCTATTTGGGAGGAATCCATTTTGATCTGAGTGTATATAATTGTTCAACATTTTCTTTAGTCTATTGGCAATGATCGTGGCAAACATTTTATAATCTACGTTTAACAAAAAAATTGGTCTATAACAGGGGTGTCCAAACTTTTTTGAGTGAGGGCCAAATACAGAAAAATAAGGGGGGGGGGGGAAATGGGCGTGGCTTATTTTGGGGTGTGGCTTGGTGGTCATGTGACTGGTGGGTGTGGCTAACTGCTCATGTGACTGAGTGGATGTGGCTATGGGCATAGAAACTACTCAGAGGGCTAAAAAAAGTAATTTTGACCAGTCCTCACACTTATGACCATCCTCACATTTATGCCCATTGCAGCATTTTTAACAACCATATCACTCATTTCACAACTGCTTCTCTTCACCACGGTTACAAGATAGGGTGCAAAATGTAAAGATAGTTGTAGGTGTGAGGACCAGTCAAAAGTGTGAGGACAGGTCAAAAATAACTTTTTCAGCCCTCTGAGTAGTCCCTATGCACAAAATGCTGCAACAGGCATAAATGATGACCGGTCATAAGTGTGAGGACTGGTCAAAAGTGCGATATAGTTTTGTCTGAGACATTCTGCACACTTCCCCCACCAACGCTTGTTCGCCCCTCGCCTCACCTGTTTCTCGATGCGGTCTTCTTTTCCGCCAGAGAGTCCCAGCTGCTTTCTATCAGTCTGCAGGGTGCAAAACTGTCACACTGGGAGATCCTGCAGCATGCAAAGAAGCCCCAAGGGTCCCTCGGTTTGGGCACAGGTTTGGGAGCAGAGCCCCCAAAGGGCTTTGAAGCTGCTCGAGGCAGCTGGGGCCCATGTACAGAGTCGCAATAGCCTCAAGCCACAAGAGTTTTGCAGCCAGCCAGTCCTTCTCAGAGGCAGACAAAATGAAACAGAAACAAGCCAAGAGGGTGAGAGACACCTTCAAAGGCAACCAAACAAACAAACTTCCCTTTTGGGAAGAGGCAGCGCTGTGCTAGGAAGGCCGGCTGTTCTCCCCCTCCGAGGGGCTGGTGGGTCAGCCAGGAGGTTTTGCGCCATTGGAGGAACGACCTGGCAATGCCCCATGGGGCACAGGGGCCACCATTGAAAATGCCAGCCTTTTGATTGTTGGGCTCAACAGGTTCTCCATCGCGTTGGCAATCGCTTATCGCCAAACTGCTCCTCAAGTACCCCACACCAACACGCTTCCCTTCAGGCTTCGTGTATCCTTTTAGGATTGCTCCAGCACCAGAAAAGAGAGACAAAGAGCAGAGCTAGCTCCTCGAGCCTTTCTTTGCTCAAACCTCACCAGCCGGAAATCTGGTTAATCTTTTGTATGTATTCCTTCTCTTGTAATATCTGTGGGTTTAAAGTCAACCTTCTAATTTTCTTTTTTTGACCTTTCCATATTATTCTTAAGGGGTTATGAACTGCCCAAATGTTTGGGAGAATCTCTACATTTTCTACTTCTTTACTTAATTCTCTGTTTGTCCATATCATGTCTATTCTTGAGAAGGACTTATGCGGGTTGGAATAAAAAGTAATTTTTTTCTCTTTGGGATTTAACGTTCGCCACGCATCAATCAAGTTTAGTTCTTCCACCATATCAAAAAAGGTTTTCAGTAATACATTCCTTTTTCCCTTTTTCTTCTCACTAATATAATCCTTTTTGTATCTATTATCCTGTTATAATCCCCACTATGCATATATTTTTATAACCTGTTTCAATAATTTTTCCATGTGGTTTTTTGTAGAATTCCCTCTGGTTTATATTGGGAACATATATATTAACTAATAACATTTTAAATTCTCCTATTATTAATCCCAATAATAATACTCTTCCTTGGATCTTCATATATTCCACTTGTTTTTATTTCTTTTCTAACATATACCACAGCCCCTCTTTTTTTCTCTCTGCCAGTGTTGCATATAAATTCCCCAATTTATTATATTCCAAATATTTCTGGTCCTGTTTTTTAATATGCGCCTCTTGGAGGCATATGATATCTACATTCTGTTTCATTAATCTCTTAAGTATTTTTTCTTTTCACCTGGTCATTCAATCTGTTACGTTTATTGACAGTAATTTAGTTTCTTTCTCTATTGTCTGAATTGTCTGCTGGTCTCTGGTTTTGGTTTGCTCTTATAATTTTTTGTGATTTGGTAATGGCACCCTTTTTTCATTTTGATTTCCTTTCTTTATCTTAGCTCCTTTCTCCACATCTTCCCCCAGTTCTTGTCTCTGTTCTTCTAAGCTAGGCGTTTTCAATCTCTCTTTGCTGCTTGAATCTTCCTCCATCCCCATTAGTTGGTCGTATAGTTCTTGGGCTTTATCTAGATCATCGATTTTAATTTGTTTGTCCATCCATGTTACCGACATTCCCTCCAGAATGATCCATCAAAATAATATTTTCCTTCTGTTCAGTAAAGATGCTTAGAAGCAGTAATCCTTCCTTTGTTCTCGAATCCGCCTGGGGACTTGCTTCAATGTTATAATTTCTCTTTCATGGTACATCAAGTACAACAAGTTAATTTTCCAATAGTTATGTTCTTTTTTTTTCTTATATCTAAAGTTAGTTTGACCACTTTTATATTATTTTTAACTTTCTCAATATCTTTTCTCTTTACCTATCAATATTGTAGTGTTTGCTTCTTTCACATTTTGCTGATTCTAGGTTCTAAGTTTCAGTTCTTATTATTGTTATTATTGTTAGCTACCTACCCAAAAGCTTATAAACGTTTATAACTATAAGTCAATTATAAGAGAGTATAATACAATACAGTATAATTATTAATTACTTTAAACACATCTTCTATGGTCACCTGTCGAATTAATTTAGTTGGTTAAATTAACTTAAATATCCTATTTTCTAATAAATATTAATTATAAATAACTCTATGTTAAATATAATACCTTCAAAACAATCTAACTATCCTTAAATTACTATCTATATCAATATAGTATGCTTATAAATACGACTTTACCACAAAAATTACAATTACAATATTAGAACATCACTATCAGAAAATATCCTATTACTAGACTCTTGATCACAGACTATAGTGTAAAAATATAACAGTTTATTTGCTATTTCACTCAAAAGTCGCCCTCTATTTTAACTTTTAAAGTTTCCCAATGCTCTGTTATATCTGGATTTCTCAGTGTTAACAGTTTTTTTGCCATTCTTCTCTTTATTCTTTCACCGTCTTCTCATTAACCCTTTCAAACATCTCTAACTTTGTATCAGCTATTTGAGTCCGGGTCATTTCTGCTGTTCCACTTCTACTTTTTCGTTATATATTCCAGTTTCCCTCCACCAGACACTGTTCTCAGTTTGTTTATTCACAACTCCGTCAAATCTTCTACTCCTCCAGATTCTTTTCTCTCGTATTTTCCCTGGTCATTCGATCTCCTTCCGCCTTTGATCGTCTTTCACCAACCCTTTTTTTCCTTGTCAATTTTCAAAGTTGTGGTGCAACCAAAACAATCTGGAACTGAACACACTCAAAACCGTAGAAATGGTGGTATACTTTAGGAGAAACCCTTCCATACTTCCACCTCTCACAATATTAGACAACACAGTATCAACAGTAGAAACCTTTAAATTTCTAGGTTCTATCATATCACAAGATCTAAAATGGACAGCCAACATCAAAAACATCATTAAAAAAGGACAACAAAGAATGTTCTTTCTGCGCCAACTCAGTAAGCTCAAACTGCCCAAGGAGCTGCTGATTCAGTTCTAGAGGAATTATTGAGTCTGTCACTTGCACCTCTATAACTGTCTGGTTCGGTTCTGCAACCCAACAAGAAAAACACAGACTTCAGAGGATAATTAGAACTGCAGAAAAAATAATCGCTACCAACCTGCCTTCCATTGAGGACCTGTATAATGCACGAATCAAGAAGAGGGCCGTGAAAATATTTACAGACCCCTCGCATCCTGGATATAAACTGTTTCAACTCCTACCCTCAAAACGACGCTATAGAGCACTGCACACCAGAACAACTAGACACAAGAACAGTTTTTTCCCCGAAGGCCATCACTCTGCTAAACAAATAATTCCATCAACACTGTCAAACTATTTACTGAATCTGCACTACTATTAATCTTCTCATAGTTCCCATCACCAAGCTCTTTCCACTTATGACTGTATGACTGTAACTTGTTGCTGGCAATCCTTATGATTTATATTGATATACTGACCATCAATTGTGTTGTAAATGTTGTACCTTGATGAACGTATCTTTTCTTTTACGTACACTGAGAGCATATGCACCAAGACAAATTCCTTGTGTGTCCAATCACACTTGGCCAATAAAATTCTATTCTATTCTATTCTATTCTATTCTATTCTACCTCCGTTATCTTACATTAGCTCACTCTCACTCCCCCCGTTATGGTCAGCTTTCGGTCTTCCTTTCTATTTCACCTGATTCCTCTCTTAGCAATTACTTTCACTTAGTCATGGCTCGTCTCTTTAAGTCACCACTCGTTTCCTGCTGGAGCTCTCTTGTATTTTGCCAAATACTCTGTTTTTAGTCACTTTGACTAAACTGCTATGCATCTGGGAGTCTCTTGCCAGTAAAAATGGACACAATCTGCTGATTAAGTTTTCTCTTCCAATTCTATTGTGTGCTGTCACGGCCTCAGGTCAGCCATGTCAGAATGAGATGACAGACATATTTGTGTTGGGTTAAAGAGGGTTTCCCTCATTCCAGTGGGCGGTTGCACACCACCACTGACCCCGGGTTTCGTGTAGCTCCCCAAGCCTTCCACATGCCTTTGAGGGGTCCTCAAGCATGAAATAAACAGAGTCAAAGAACAGAGCTCATTCTTTTCCCTCTGTGTCACCCTGACAGCATCACCAGAAGTCCATTGCAGCATTTTTAAAGGAAGGTGCTAGCAGAGAATTGTCTTTCCATGACTACACTCTTAGTGACAGGAAGAGCAATATAAATCTTCCTTAAATAAACAAAACAAGGTGATGTTTTAATTTTTTTTATCCAAATAGAAATTATGAAATAATTATTCCTAAAAGAGGGTTCCTTTTATATGTAGTTACTGAATAAATATTTAACTAAATAACAATTACTCAAAATAAAGCAAGAAGACTAAATTGGCAAAAAGAAAACAAAAAATATGAACTGCAGTTTTCTTAGATCCTTTACAAAGAAGAATCTAAAAAGTCTACACTGGCAAGGTTGAAAATCTTGGTATATATGTAATTCCAGAAATATATTTTAATGTAAATAAATTGAAATAATTTTCTGAAAAGTCATAGTGGGCCTTATACATAGCAATCCAAAATAAAATGCAAGGAGACTTTTATCTTACCTACTGGAATACAAAGAATATCAGCTTGGAGTTGCATAAGGATCTTGTTGTTGGTCATTCCTCCATCAACTTGTAACTGACTAAGCGGTATCCCACAGTCTTTATTCATTGCATCCAATATCTAAAACAAACAATTTCTATTAATTTTTCCAATAAAAATGGAAATATTTTGTAAATTACATAGCAAAAAATAATTAGTTGAAATATTTGGCTTTGTGGCATTAAAAAAAATAAGTAAGAGCAAACAAAACATAAAGTAGGAGAAAAATTTAGTTGAAAGTTTTATTTTAGATTTTGAACAAATTTATCATAAGGTGAAATTAGCTACAATTTAAACACATTTAGACATGGCTGCCTATAGAAATAAAAACTACAGTAACTTAAAAAAACTAACTCAAAAATCCTAATAATACAGTATAATCTATACCTCCCGTGTTTGAAAGCATGACTTCTAGTGCAGCAAAGGCAATATGGTTTTTATTTGTAAACTGAGTAAGGCCACAGATAATTCTACAAAAGAAGACAAACAATACTATAATTAGGAATAAAAGTAGTGTTAAAATAAAATATACTGTCTCACTGTGATCATGCAAGTACCTGCCTAGTATATTGTATATTGGCAATATCTATAGCAGAGGTGTGTCGAAGATGACATATGTGTAGCCATTTTTTATTTTCTATTCTTTTCTTAGTTTTTAGTTTGCTAGTAAAGGCATTCAGACTCGCCACTCTAACTGTTGAAAGGGGGTAACAGAGATAAATGTTATGTCTAGATGGCATTCTTTCCTGTAGGCACAGAGAAGATGCCTGCAGCTGGAGGAAGGTGGAGTTTGGAGACAATGGCCTGATGGCCTGAGAATTGATTGGAGACTGTGACTCGGGGGAAAGCTTGACAGGGTGTCAAACTCGTGTCGTCACAGCAGCATCAAATGACGTATTGGGACTTTTTCCCCCTTCACTAAAGCGGGCGTGGCCAGCGCATGACGCATCTGGCCCAGGGGGCCGTGAGTTTGACAGCCCTGATCTATAGAATCCAAATAAGGATCAATAGTATGGCATTACATATGCCTAAGGATGGAGCTAAACCAAGCACACCAATGGAATGAGATGTTAAAATTGGATATAACCCGTCCCCCAGGTTTGGGCATTTAATTCTTGTTCATAACTGCTGCTGCTTCTGAGATAATTTGTACTGTGGCCTTGCCAAGGAAAGACAATTCTTTTGGGGAAAGAATCAGGGGTGAAATCTAAAAATTTTCCCTACCGGTTCTGTGGGCATGGCTTAATTGGTGGGCGTGGCTTGGTGGTCAGATGACTGGGTGGGCGTGGCCAATAACAATAAATAATAAAAATAATAAATAAGGTATACAAAACAATAAGAGGTACCAAAAACCATCTTTCACACTTTACACACACACACACACAATACAACACAACTGACTCACACACAATGTAAAAGCAGCTGCACTTCACCCAAAATGGCCCCTGCAACAAGCAGGAACCTCACACTTTCACACTTTACACACACACAACTCTCACACACACATACACACACACACACACAATGCCACATACAGCTTTGTGAGATTTTGTCTGTTTGTGTAGTTAAAGTGAAACACTACAGAAACACACCAAATCTCAGAAAGCTGCACAAATATTTTATTTTATTATTTATTATTATTTTTATTTATTTTTTTAGAACAGGGGTCTCCAACCTTAGTAACTTAGTTTGTGGACTTCAACTCCCAGAGTTCCTCATTCAGCAAAGCAGGAAGTCAAAGCAAGCTTTTTTTTTTCTTCAGTAGCTGAAGAAAGCATGGCGTTGCCAGCCCGAAAGAGCAGTAATTATAGGTAAGTGAGGAGGGGGAATTGGCTGGGCATGGGTGGGGGCTCTTGTAAGTGAGTTTAAAAGCCTGTGAGGATCAGGAAACTCCTCTGGGATCGTTTTAAACCTCGGGTTTTTTTCTTTTTTCTTTTTCCCTTCGGCTGAAGAGGGTTTTTTTAAAAAAAACTTTTAAAGGGTTTTGATGATCTCTGCTCAGTCCTGCGATCATCAGAGGGTTTTTTTTTTACTTTTAAAGGCATGTTTCGGCTGAAGAAAAACTTTTAAAAGTAAAAAAAAACAACCCTCTGCTGATGGTGCAGCTCAGCAGAGGCAGGGGGGGGGCGGGGCCAGAGATTTTCATAGTCAGGTTAGCACCCTTAATTCAAAAAAAAATAAAAATTCACTTTTTAACATTATTTTTGCCCTACTGTTTGTATTGTTTTGATAGATTTGCATTTGAACAATATATTGTAATCTGTAGTTTGGAACAAAGGTCAGCAGATGCATTCAAGAAAATAACTGCCATAAGGAGTTTTGCCATTCCTCAAATAAATGTGGACAAGAAGGTATTTTCGGAAATAAAAATGCCTTTGAAGCATCTTTATTTATGTCAGTTATGTCAGTTAAATAAATATTTTTTAAAGGAAAACTGGGCACAGGGCTGGGGAATATCAAATGAAGTGAATATAGATGTCAGCAATGATACTTTCCTTTGGCATAAAGCAGAATATACACTCAATCTTTCATAAGGATCTTCTTGTTGGTCATTCATAAGCACTGTTTTATTAGCAGAATACCAGAAAAATACTATTTAACATCAATCAGATAATATTTACCCTCTTGCACTGGGTTCCCAATATGGTGCGTATAATCCTGAAAATGCAGGAACAAAGTAGCAGCCATAAGATGTGCCTACTTCAGCAGCAAGTTTCTCTAAGATCAATACAAAATAGAAAACTTATCTTGGCAAAGAAATAGTCATTTGAAAGCTAAGAATTGCAAAACAAAATATAAGTAATTTCTAGAATAAATAAGACAGTTGAGTGCATTAATCTATATAACAAACACAGAGCCAGGAAGCAGAAGTATAAATTTTATATATGCTATAATCTTCAAATTGGTACTTTTTGGATATGCTGAACTACAATATATCTCCCAGAGATCATTTATATCCATAAATAAAAGCTTATAGTATGATTTGAATAGAAATAAATCCTACTGAGCTTTCTTTCTTTTTTTTTTGGAAAATGGGGTAGAATTGCAGTTTTAATTAATTATAATATTTGAAACTCTGTATGATTATTATTCCTACTCCTACTAGCAATATTCACCATTTAAATATTTCACTATTACATTTTCAGAAAAAATACAGAGTCCCTAAGCCTAAAAATTAGGTATCTAGGGTTAAAAGTGGCATAGACCTTGAGTACCCAAATAAAATTCTTATCTAAGTGAACATGTTTAAATGAAACACAGAACCCCTCTGAGTCCTTGTATTCTTACAGATTTAGAATAAATTAGAAAGTTATACTCACCTACTTCTTCTGAAGATTTTGCAATACCAAGATTGTCCCTCAACCAACGAACAACAGCTCCTGCAATAGCAACAGAGCCCTAAAACAAAAAGGCAGAGTAAAAATGTTTCATTTATTACTTCATGATTGTTCTTACTATATAGCATCCAAATATGTATAAAAATTGATGCATGCCTATTTATTTATTTTATTAAATGTATATGCTGCCCATGTCCTAGTCCAGGGGTCGGCAATCTTAAAACATTCAAAGAGCCACTTGGACCCATTTCCTACAGGAAAAAACCACACACACACACTGGGAGCCACAAAACCTGGGTGGGCGTGGCCAGCTCAATGTCACTCACTCCCACCCAGTCACATGACCACCTAGCCACGCCTACCCAGCCACAAAGCTATGTCTCTCTCCCCCCTCTCCCTATCTACCCTCTCTCTCCTCTGTGTCTCCCCTCTCTTTCCCTCCCTCACCCCCTCTCTGTGTATCACTCTGTGTTTCTCTATGTCTCTCTCTCTCTGTATGTGTGTGTGTGTGTGTGTGTGTCTCCCCCCTCCCTTCGGGCGACCGTCCTCTTCCTCCCTCCTGGCTGAGCTGAGAGGTGCACGCGAGGGAGATTCCAGCCTGAAGTAGCACGAAGCGAAGGCTGCCTTAGTGCACATGTGGCATGAAGGCAGGTACAGGGCAGCTTCGCTCCTGCACTCTCCGGCGACCTCCTTCCCCCTCCTCCTCTCAGGACGCCTGGGCCAGCTGTGGCTGAGCCAGGAGCATGCGTACGCATGGGGAGACCCTCCTTAAGCGAGGACCAAAGCTCAGAAAAGGTACCCATGGGTGGGCAGTGGCTCACTTAAGGAGGGTCTCTCTGTGTATGCGCACACCCCAGCTCACCCACAGCCAGCCAAGGGTTTACGAGGGGAGGAGGGGGGGGAGAGAAGTTGCCCTGTATCTACACATTTGTGCATAAGGCAGCCTTCGCTTCCTGCCGCTTTGAGCTGGAGTCCAAAAAAGAAATAAGAGGGGCGGGGTGAACCAGTGATGGGACAGGGAACCACAGAAGGGGGCCCAAAGAGCCACTTGTGGCTCCAGAGCTGCAGATTGCCAACCCCTGTCCTAGTCATATATTTTTTTGCAGTTCTTACAACTATTTTTAAAGCAGTCTTAAATACCTTTTAATTCACAATTAAAATTTCATGGAAACAATGGAAAGTCAGTCTAGTTCATATCCCTGTTTGACTTGCACACATGAAATGATCCTGAAATTACATGAAAGATTTGTACCCCTTCAAATACTGTATCTTCTCACTTAGTCCATATTTACTTTAGAGTCACATAAAATGATGCTGACATCAAAGATACTATAGCAACGTGAGTTATAGTGTTTACCTATAAATAAGTAGTGGCTGCTTGGCACCCAATGAAACTGAAATACCAAAATGCCTGCAATGAACAATTTGACTTACTTCTAAAGCATAACATACAGCCTTGTCTCTGCCCAACTTGTAAGCCACAGTGGTTAAGAGGCCATGCTCCGAGAGTGCAGGCTGAGAAAAACAGAAAAAGAAAATATTACTTATTACTTATTCTTGCTTTATAGGAAGAGTCACTGTATAATAGTCATATACAATTTTAAAACTGAAGTGGAAAGTTTAAAGTATTAATTACTTACCAATAAATATTTCATGGGGGAATTATGATAGCTAAATACATTTTTGACATCTTAATAAACAATAATTTTTCTGGTTATATTAATTACTTATCTCGAAATATAATTGGCTATTTCATCTGTTAAAGATAGCTATTGCCAAAATACTAAAATAATTATTTTTCAGTTGTCTTAAACACTGGCTAATGTATTAGATTTCTAATATGGGTATCACTTTAATGGTTTCATACTAATCCATTTCTCAAAAATATTATGAAGCTAAGCCTGAACCAGGAGTCCTATTGCAATATGATTCCAACTTACCTTTTGTGAGATGAATGGCTACATAAATTTGAAATAATTTAAAAATTATATAGAAGACATTAAAGACAAAGGAAACATACCTGAACTATGTTTTTTTTTTAAAATATACAATTAAGTCTATTGTGCACTAAGGTCTATTTATTTGAAAAACAGCAAATTGCTTCACTCATAGCACCAACCTTATGGCCTGTATTGCAGAGTAAGAAGCAGCCTGTTCCATACCTACAGTGGGGAAAAAAACAACAACAAGTTACTAAAGTACATCTGAAAAACAGAATGTAATTCTTCAGCTAAATTGCTGAAGAAGAACCTGCAGCAGATACATATAAAAAAAACTTGGAATAAAAAAATCACTCTAAAGCTATTCATGAATAGCAACAATCTAAATGTCCACATTTCCTATTCCTATACTCCCTATACAGGAGGGATTGTGCACAATTATTAGGCAAGTGAGTATTTTGACCATATCATTTTTATGCATTTTTATGTGGCCTAAGGAGATCAAAACCCTATATCAAGGTGTGCATAATTATCAGGCAGGTTTTTTTCCTCAAGCAAAATG
Source organism: Ahaetulla prasina (assembly GCF_028640845.1). Taxonomy (NCBI): domain Eukaryota; kingdom Metazoa; phylum Chordata; class Lepidosauria; order Squamata; family Colubridae; genus Ahaetulla; species Ahaetulla prasina. Next base: position 70,786,290 of record NC_080543.1, read on the forward strand.
GAGATTTAACAGATAAAAAAGAGATTTAACTGAACTCTGAAAAGTCAAAAAGTATAAAAAGTCTTTTAAAGGGATGTAGCACTCTTAAAATTGCTAAGATATTGGGGCATGATCACAGAACCATCAAACATTTTGTTGCAAATAGTCAACAGGGTCGCAAAAAATGTGTTGAGCAAAAAAAGATGCATATTAACTGGCAAAGTTTTGAGAAGAATCAAATATGAGACTACCAAGAACTCATTATCCTCCAGTGCTATCACATTCTAAAACTGCAACCTACCCGGAGTGCCCAGAAGTACAAGGTGTTCAGTGCTCAGAGACATGGCCAAAGTAAGGAAGATCACCACTGAACAAGACACATAACTTGAAATGGCAAGACTGGACCAACAGTGTAGTTTTAGTTGTTAAAAGACAGATGTCCAAATTTTACATGCCCAATAAATGGATCAGCATTTTTATTCCTATGGATATTTTATTAAAAATCCAAAATTTTGTTCCCCTGAAATTAACCCAACAGACAGGAAAAAAAAATAGCTTTATCACATATCTAAGAAGTACTGGATTGTTTTAAGTCAGCTAAAATTGTATTGAATTTCCTTTCTGTAATAAGTCTATAATATAATATTTTATATTAATCTTACGTATTCTTTGCTTGGCCATCCTTGAAGCACTTTTGTCCTACTAATGCAGCAGACTGATCTTTATTTTTATTTTATTATTTTATTAATTGAAATAAAAATAAGTCAAAAAAAGATTTTATTGGCAGCTATCTATGCACCGAATATCAAACAAGGGGAATTTTATGATAATGTACATAAAAAATTAATAAAATTGGAGAGCGAAAATCTGTGTCTATTGGGAGATTTTAATGCGGTCATAGATTCAAAACAAGATTCTCTTTTGGGGGGGAAAAATAAGAAAAAGAGGAAGATACTACCAGCTACTTTTTTTGACATCATGCAAGAGTTGAATATAAATAACATCTGGATAGAACGAAATCCACATAACAAACAGTATGCTTTTTATTCTAACCACATGTCCAGGATAAATATGATTTGGATGGATTCGGAATTAAGCAAAAATATAGAGGAGATAGAAATAGCATCTAATTCATGGGAAGATTGATTGATATCAAAGTGGAAACCAAAAACAAGGAGAAGATGGACAATGAATCAAAGGGTGATAAAAGAGAAAAAGTATACACAATAGATGGAAAAAGAACTTCTTTTTGAAGGAAAACTCAAATGAAGATACGACTTTGCAGAATCTTTGGGACACAACTAAGGCCTATATTAGAGGTCTAACAATAGCGTATGGGGTGAGTAGAAACAAAGAAAAAAGGAAACAGAAATTAGAATTACAAGAGAAATTGGAAGAATTAGAGTGTAAGATGCAAGATTCCCTAGATATGAAAATTAGAGAGGAAAAAGATTTGGTCAAACATAAAATAAATTTGCTTGCCCAGGAAGAAATGGCCCAAAAGCTGAAAGCAGCGAAACAGGTACATTTTGAACATGCCAATAAGCCAGAAAGATGGCTGGTGTATAAATTAAAAAAGGACAAAGAAAAAAGATTAATAACACATCTGCAGGACGAAGAGGGGAATATCCACCATTGAATGGACGAAAAAAAGAGAATAGCCCAAAATTATTTTGGAAAACTATATAGTCAGGAGAAAATAGAAGGGGAAGAAATAAAGAACTATTTAAGGGATAGAAATCTCTTGATAATAACAGAAGACATGAATGAGATGTTAAATAACAAAATTACGATGATGGAGATGAAGGTGGCTATTCAGAAGCAAAAAAATAACAAAACTCCAGGACCTGATGGTATCCTCTGAGTTCTACAAGAGATACAGGGACCTGTAGAAATGTTACTTTTGAACATATACAATGAAGCTTTAGGGCAATCCAAACTACAAAGACATGGATGGAGATGCTAATATCACTCATTTCACAACTGCTTCTCTTCACCACGGTTACAAGATAGGGTGCAAAATGTAAAGATAGTTGTAGGTGTGAGGACCAGTCAAAAGTGTGAGGACAGGTCAAAAATAACTTTTTCAGCCCTCTGAGTAGTCCCTATGCACAAAATGCTGCAACAGGCATAAATGATGACCGGTCATAAGTGTGAGGACTGGTCAAAAGTGCGATATAGTTTTTGTCTGGAGACATTCTGCACACTTCCCCCCACCAACGCTGTTCGGCCCCTCGCCGCCCTCACCTGTTTCTCGATGCCGGTCTTCTTTTCCGCCAGGGGAGTCCCAGCTGCTTTCTATCAGTCTGCAGGGTGCAAAACTGTCACACTGGGAGATCCTGCAGCATGCAAAGAAGCCCCCAAGGGTCCCTCGGTTTGGGCACAGGTTTGGGAGCAGAGCCCCCAAAGGGCTTTGAAGCTGCTCCGGGGCAGCTGGGGCCCATGTACAGAGTCGCAATAGCCTCAAGCCACAAGAGTTTTGCAGCCAGCCAGTCCTTCTCAGAGGCAGACAAAATGAAACAGAAACAAGCCAAGCGGGTGAGAGACACCTTCAAAGGCAAACAAACAAACAAACTTCCCTTTTGGGAAGAGGCAGCGCTGTGCTAGGAAGGCCGGCTGTTCTCCCCCTCCGAGGGCCTTGTGGGTCAGCCAGGAGGCTTTGGCCCATTGGAGGAACGACCCTGGCAATGCCCCATGGGGCACAGGGGCCACCAGCCGGCCAAGCTGCCTTGGGCCCAAAAGACTCTTTTGCAGGAAGGCTTCATCCCCTTGGGCATCCCGGCATCCCAGGATGTTGCCATCTTCCCCAGCTGTGGCAACACCGCGGGGTGGGTGGGGTGGTCTCTTCGGCTCTCTCCCAGAGCCTCCTTGGTCACTCAGCTTCCCGGCCAAGCCCCCAACTGAGCTGCCCCCCCCCTCACCAGGCGCCGAGGGATTCCCACCAACTGACCTGCATCGCCGGGGGAGGGGGGGAGGCGGTGGCTGGAGAGGGACAACCCACCTTCGCCGCCCCCCACCCAGAGGTTCTCCGGGGAGCAGAAGCGTCCGTTCCGCGGGATCTCGGCAGCCCCGGCAGCGGGCCCACTCAGCAGCTCACCCTCCCATCCTCCTCCGCTCCGCTCCCCGCCCGTCCAGCCCTGCTCTGCCGACCCGCCGGAGAGCCTACCTGCGCGTGCCGCGAGCCGAGGGCGCCGAGCAGCGCCGAAGCTCTGCCGCCCGCCCGCCTCCTCCTCTGTCTGGTGGGCGGGCTGGAGCCGTGGGCGTCCCTGGCGTCCCTACAGCCCAGTGGCGGAATGGCGGCCCGCAGCCCCGGGTGGGCGGGGTCGCCTCAGCGAGCCTCCCGCATCTGCAACCGGGCGGCGGCAGCGTTGCCATCTTCCCCAGCTGGGGCGGGTGGGTGGGTAGGTCTCTTCGGCTCTCTCCCAGAGCCTCCTTGGTCACTCAGCTTCCCGGACAAGGCCCCAACTGAGCTGCGCCTCACCAGGCATTCCCACCAACTGAGCTGCATCGCTGGGAGGCGGTGGCTGGAGAGGACAACCCACCGCCGCCCACCAGACAGAGGAGGAGGCGGGCGGGCGGCAGAGCTTCGCGCTGCTCGGGTGCCCTCGGCTCATGGCGCCGCAGCAGGTAGCTCTCCGAGCGGGTCGGCAGAGCAGGGCTGGACGGGCGGGGAGCGGAGCGGAGGAGGATGGGAGGTTGAGCTGCTGAGTGGGGCTGCGGGCTGCCGAGGTCCCGGCGGAACGGGACGCCTGCTCCCCGGAGAACCTCTGGGTGGGGCGGCGGCGTTGTCCTCTCCAGCCACCGCCCTCCCCAGCGATGCAGCTCAGTTGGTGGGAATGCCTGGTATGCCCCACCCAGAGGTTCTCCGGGAGCAGAAGCGTCCCTGCCGCGGGACCTCGGCAGCCCCGGCAGCGGGGCCCACTCAGCAGCTCAACCTCCCATCCTCCTCTGCTCGCTCCCTGCCCGTCCAGCCCTGCTCTGCCGACCCGCCCGGAGAGCCTACCTGTGCGGCGCCGCGAGCCGAGGGCGCCTGGAGCAGTGCCGGAAGCTCTGCCGCCCGCCCGCCTCCTCCTCTGTCTGGTGGGCCGGGCTGGAGCCGTGGGCGTCCCGGGCGCCCCCTACAGCCCAGTGGCTGAATGGCCGGCCCGCAGCCCCAGGTGGGCAGGGGTAGCCTCAGCGGAGCCTCCCCGCATCTGCAACTGGGCGAGCGGCGGCTTCCTTGGGGGCCAGGACGGGGGCCGCACCCCACTGTCCACCGAGAATTTGCTGCGGGCCAATAAAAACTGACCCGCGGGCCGCAGTTGGCCCGCGGGCCGTAGTTTGGACACCCCTGGTCTATAATTTTGTATCAGTCTGGCATCCGTATCCCACTTCAGGATTAGCGAAATTAATGCTTCTCTCCACGTATCCAGCGTTTTAGCTGATGTTAATACCTTGTTAAATAGATCAACCATTATTGGTCCTACTTGTTCTTCTATTGCCTTATAGAATTCTGATGGAAAGCCATCAGAGCCCGGTGTTTTATTATTTTTCTGGGATCTTGCTTGGTTTAATTCCATCATAGTTATGTCCTTAGCATTTCTTTCAGTTCGTCTTTTATTTCTCAGGTTCTTTTTTCTCTTAGATAGTCCCTAATCTGATCCTCATTTATTCTTTCTTTTTTATAGAGATCTTCAAAATATTTATGTGCAATCTCTTTTTTCTTTTCTATTGTATGTTGGTTTTCTCCATTTTCATCTTGTAATTGGTAAATGGTTCTTTCCTCTCTCTCTTTTTTGAGTTTATAAGATAGCCATCTTCCTGGTTTATTTGCTTGTTCAAAGTATACTTGTTTGGTTGCTTTCAAGTTTCTGACCAGTTCTTCCTGCTCAATTAAATTGAGTTTGTGTTTATGGAGAATTAATTGTTCTTGTAGTTCGGAGTTTTGTGGATTATTCCGTAAATTAGTCTCTAATTTTTTGTTCGTTTGGAATAGATCATTTTGTTGGGCATATTTTTCTTTATTCTTTTTTGCAACAAAAAATATTATAACTCCCCGTATCACAGCTTTCATAGTGTCCCATAGATTTTGAGTTGTTGTATATTATTATTTTCTTTAAAATAAAAATTTAATTCTTCCTTAATTTTCTTAATCAATTCCTCATCTTTCAATAATTGGGTATTTAGTATCCATCTTCTCCTTGTTTTTCCCCCTTCCAATTAATTCTGAGTGGGTTATGGTCTGCCCACAAATTTGATATTATTTCTGCTTCTATCACTTCTTCTGCTAGTTCTCCACTCATCCAGGCCATGTCAATGCGTGACCATGACTTATAGGGGTTCGTGAAAAACATGAATTGTCTCTTTTCTGGGTTTGGTGTTCTCCATATATTTATTAAATTTAATTCCTTAGTCATTTCTACAAATCTTTTGGGTAGTTCTCTTCCCCCCCCCACTTTCTTATTTCTTCCATTGTAGTCTTTTTGATAGTCTGGTATCACATTATAATCTCCTATGATGCAAATATTTTTCTTTTCTATTTCAATAATTTTTTCATATAGGGCTTTATAAAATTCATTTTGATTATCGTTGGGGGCATAAATTATCACTAATAGGATTTTTTAAAAATTTATCTGTATTTCTATTGCCAGAATTCTTCCTTTGGGGTCTTCAAATAATAACTTTGCCTCTATCTCTTCCTTAATGTAAACCACTATTCCTTTCTTTTTCTCCTGATCTGCAGAAGCTGTAAACAGCATCCCTAATTTGGGGCAATTTAAATATTTTTCATCAGTTTTTAGAATATGTGTTTCCTGTAGATGTATGATATCTACATTTTGTTTTATTAAGTTTGCCAAAATCCTTTTTCCTTTTATTGTTGAATTTAGTCCATCTATGTTGATAGATAAGAGTTTCACCTCTTTTTCCATAGCCCTAGTTATCTTTCGCTTTTTGTCTTCTAACTGCTCTTATTTCCCTTTCTGTTTGTTGTTGGTTGGTATTTATTACTTCTTGTTCTTTGTCTTTATTTTTTAGTTAGTCTTGTCTTTTTTGGCTGTTTAGATCTAGATCTTCTCTAATACTTTGGTCTTCTGACCCTGCCAGTTGTTCATAAAGTTCCTGTGCTTTTTCCAACGTATCTATTTTAATTGTCCTTTCCTCCCAAGTAACCAATATCCCTTCTGGGATCAGCCATCGGAACAAGATATCTCGTTTGTTCAACTGTTTGCCAAAAATTTATAATCTCTTCTCTGCTCTCTTACCCTTTTCATGATTTGTTTAAGAATCTGGATCTCTTTAACTTTGTATGTTATTACTTCTTTGGATATTCTGTATATTATATCTCAAACTTTCCTTCTTGTAAATCAAACGTGGAGTTCGATTGGGAGTTTGTGTCTTCTTGCTTAGTTCGTACTGACCCTGTAGACATTGTCCATTTCCTTTAACATTTCTTCCTTGTCTCTATCTAGCGCTTCGGCTAGGATTTCTACCATCACTATCTCCAAATCTTCTTCTTTTTCTTGTACTATATTTTGAAATCTTAGGGATGATGCAGCTTTCTCCATCTCAGTAAAGGTCAGGGAGTCTCCCATTTCTTTGCTCACTGTTTTTATTTGTTGGTCCATCTTTTCTAGTTCCTTCTCTGTTTGTTCGGTTCTTTTCTCTACTTCCTTTATTGTGTGCTCATTCTTCTCTAGTGCTTGTTGGATTGATCCTATTTTTTCATCAAGTTTTGATACATCTGATCTCATTTCCAATTTTAATTTCCCCATTTCCTCTTTCAATTCATTAATATCAGCTCTTGTTTCTAAATGGTTCTGTACCATTATTTCCTGGAGTTTTACCATAGATTCTTGTAATGTAAGTAGGGAAGTTTGGATACTGGAAGCAGTATTTTGTTCCTCAGCTTTCATCATTTTCTCTATTGTTTTTTGTGTTGTTGCAAAAGGTGTTGTTGCTGAGGGTGTTAGAGGTAGTGTGGTTTTCTTTCCTGCCTTAGTTAATGTGATGTTTGTAATAGTCATTTCTTCTAGTATCTCTTTCTGCTTTTTAAGAATATTGTGCACCTTGTCCCAAATTGGCATTAAACAACTTCAACTTCTTTACCTTAAAAATTAGCTATTAGTATAATCTGGCACTTGCTATAAATTTTTATGCTGTTATATTATTTATATAGATCTCAATGTTGACCACAATATTCAGAAATTCCAAGCTAGATATAGCAGTAGTTTACGGTTTAAGTTATGACTGTAAATCTTAATGAGTATTATATATAAATAATAATGTAATAATCAGAAAATCTGAGTTATATATAGATATATATACAGAGTATCTATAAAGTAAAAAAAGTAAAGAAAAAAAATAGATTTTTGGGTATCAATAAATAAGAATAAATTACCTAAAACTTTCAATCAATAAATATATAGCAATAGATATAATCATTTCCTTAATTAGGTTAATTAGCCTTATGGTGCATAAATTAATGAGTTAAGTAAATTAAATACTGATAGTTCAAAATTGCTTACACCAAACTCTATTGAAATTAATTGTACTTTAAATCTATAGTATATATAATGAAGTAATGATTTCCAACAAGCGTTCAAGTTGTTACATCCAGTAGAAAAAGAGAGAAAAAAATCAATTAGCAGATTCAGCAAACAAGAGTAAACAAAAATAAGTCACCAATTTCATCAATTTCTTATTAATGTATCAGTCTCTCAAAGGTTCCCATCAACTCAGTCTTCTTTATTATGCAGATAAGTTGCTGAGTAATGCTCTTAGCTGTGGACGCTCTTCACTTCCGTTACTCCAGCTGCTTATTAATAACTATCAATCTCTAGTAAAAAACAAAGTTCGCAGCCTCATAACTAGTGTTTAATTCTCAGCTTTTCAAAGTTCAGAGTTTAAAGTCTGGAATCTCATAGCCAGAAGATATCCCGGATCGCTATCTTCTCTTATTTTGTTCGTTAAAGTATCAAGCTATCAATCGTTCCCCAGTCACTTTCCGCTCGTTTTCACCTCTGCTTCTCGGGTTACAATCAATCAATCTTCCTAATGTGGTGCGAACTTTCTTTCTTTTAATCTTCTGTTACACAAATTCTTTTGCACTGATCTCTCCTTACTCCCCACCATGAGCTGTCATTCAATCTTGCTTCCCACTTTGCTGGCTATCAGGACTTCAGGGCCACCATTGAAAAATGCCAGCCTTTTGATTGTTGGGCTCAACAGGTTCTCTCCATCGCGTTGGCAATCGCTTATCGCCAAACTGCTCCTCAAGTACCCCACACCAACACGCTTCCCTTCAGGCTTCGTGTATCCTTTTAGGATTGCTCCAGCACCAGAAAAGAGAGACAAAGAGCAGAGCTAGCTCCTCGAGCCTTTCTTTGCTCAAACCTCACCAGCCGGAAATCTGGTTAATCTTTTGTATGTATTCCTTCTCTTGTAATATCTGTGGGTTTAAAGTCAACCTTCTAATTTTCTTTTTTTGACCTTTCCATATTATTCTTAAGGGGTTATGAACTGCCCAAATGTTTGGGAGAATCTCTACATTTTCTACTTCTTTACTTAATTCTCTGTTTGTCCATATCATGTCTATTCTTGAGAAGGACTTATGCGGGTTGGAATAAAAAGTAATTTTTTTCTCTTTGGGATTTAACGTTCGCCACGCATCAATCAAGTTTAGTTCTTCCACCATATCAAAAAAGGTTTTCAGTAATACATTCCTTTTTTCCCCTTTTTTCTTCTCATAATATAATCCTTTTTTGTATCTATTATCCTGTTATAATCCCCCACTATGCATATATTTTTATAACCTGTTTCAATAATTTTTCCCATGTGGTTTTTTTGTAGAATTCCCTCTGGTTTATATTGGGAACATATATATTAACTAATAACATTTTAAATTCTCCTATTATTAATCCCAATAATAATACTCTTCCCTTCGGATCTTCATATATTCCACTTGTTTTTATTTCTTTTCTAACATATACCACAGCCCCTCTTTTTTTCTCTCTGCCAGTGTTGCATATAAATTCCCCAATTTATTATATTCCAAATATTTCTGGTCCTGTTTTTTAATATGCGCCTCTTGGAGGCATATGATATCTACATTCTGTTTCATTAATCTCTTAAGTATTTTTTTTCTTTTCACCTGGTCATTCAATCTGTTTACGTTTATTGACAGTAATTTAGTTTCTTTCTCTATTGTCTGAATTGTCTGCTGGTCTCTGGTTTTGGTTTGCTCTTATAATTTTTTGTGATTTGGTAATGGCACCCTTTTTTCATTTTGATTTCCTTTCTTTATCTTAGCTCCTTTCTCCACATCTTCGTCCCCGGATTCTTGTCTCTGTTCTTCTAAGCTAGGCGTTTTCAATCTCTCTTTGCTGCTTGAATCTTCCTCCATCCCCATTAGTTGGTCGTATAGTTCTTGGGCTTTATCTAGATCATCGATTTTAATTTGTTTGTCCATCCATGTTACCGACATTCCCTCCAGAATGATCCATCAAAATAATATTTTCCTTCTGTTCAGTAAAGATGCTTAGAAGCGGTAATCCTTCCTTTGTTCTCGAATCCGCCTGGGGACTTGCTTCAATGTTATAATTTCTCTTTCATGGTACATCAAGTACAACAAGTTAATTTTCCAATAGTTATGTTCTTTTTTTTTCTTATATCTAAAGTTAGTTTGACCACTTTTATATTATTTTTAACTTTCTCAATATCTTTTCTCTTTACCTATCAATATTGTAGTGTTTGCTTCTTTCACATTTTGCTGATTCTAGGTTCTAAGTTTCAGTTCTTATTATTGTTATTATTGTTAGCTACCTACCCAAAAGCTTATAAACGTTTATAACTATAAGTCAATTATAAGAGAGTATAATACAATACAGTATAATTATTAATTACTTTAAACACATCTTCTATGGTCACCTGTCGAATTAATTTAGTTGGTTAAATTAACTTAAATATCCTATTTTCTAATAAATATTAATTATAAATAACTCTATGTTAAATATAATACCTTCAAAACAATCTAACTATCCTTAAATTACTATCTATATCAATATAGTATGCTTATAAATACGACTTTACCACAAAAATTACAATTACAATATTAGAACATCACTATCAGAAAATATCCTATTACTAGACTCTTGATCACAGACTATAGTGTAAAAATATAACAGTTTATTTGCTATTTCACTCAAAAGTCGCCCTCTATTTTAACTTTTAAAGTTTCCCAATGCTCTGTTATATCTGGATTTCTCAGTTTTTACAGTTTTTTTCCCATTCTTCTCTTTATTCTTTCACCGTCTTCTCATTAACCCTTTCAAACATCTCTAACTTTGTATCAGCTATTTGAGTCCAGGTCATTTCTGCTGTTCCACTTCTACTTTTTCGTTATATATTCCAGTTTCCCTCCACCAGACACTGTTCTCAGTTTGTTTATTCACAACTCCGTCAAATCTTCTACTCCTCCAGATTCTTTTCTCTCGTATTTTCCCTGGTCATTCGATCTCCTTCCGCCTTTGATCGTCTTTCACCAACCCTTTTTTTCCTTGTCAATTTTCAAAGTTGTGGTGCAACCAAAACAATCTGGAACTGAACACACTCAAAACCGTAGAAATGGTGGTATACTTTAGGAGAAACCCTTCCATACTTCCACCTCTCACAATATTAGACAACACAGTATCAACAGTAGAAACCTTTAAATTTCTAGGTTCTATCATATCACAAGATCTAAAATGGACAGCCAACATCAAAAACATCATTAAAAAAGGACAACAAAGAATGTTCTTTCTGCGCCAACTCAGTAAGCTCAAACTGCCCAAGGAGCTGCTGATTCAGTTCTAGAGGAATTATTGAGTCTGTCATTTGCACCTCTATAACTGTCTGGTTCGGTTCTGCAACCGAACAAGAAAAACACAGACTTCAGAGGATAATTAGAACTGCAGAAAAAATAATTGCTACCAACCTGCCTTCCATTGAGGACCTGTATACTGCACGAATCAAGAAGAGGGCCGTGAAAATATTTACAGACCCCTCGCATCCTGGATATAAACTGTTTCAACTCCTACCCTCAAAGCGCTATAGAGCACTGCACACCAGAACAACTAGACACAAGAACAGTTTTTCCCGAAGGCCATCACTCTGCTAAACAAATAATTCCATCAACACTGTCAAACTATTTACTGAATCTGCACTACTATTAATCTTCTCATAGTTCCCATCACCAAGCTCTTTCCACTTATGACTGTATGACTATAACTTGTTGCTGGCAATCCTTATGATTTATATTGATATATTGACCATCAATTGTGTTGTAAATGTTGTACCTTGATGAACGTATCTTTTCTTTTACGTACACTGAGAGCATATGCACCAAGACAAATTCCTTGTGTGTCCAATCACACTTGGCCAATAAAATTCTATTCTATTCTATTCTATTCTATTCTATTCTACCTCCGTTATCTTACATTAGCTCACTCTCACTCCCCCCGTTATGGTCAGCTTTCGGTCTTCCTTTCTATTTCACCTGATTCCTCTCTTAGCAATTACTTTCACTTAGTCATGGCTCGTCTCTTTAAGTCACCACTCGTTTCCTGCTGGAGCTCTCTTGTATTTTGCCAAATACTCTGTTTTTAGTCACTTTGACTAAACTGCTATGCATCTGGGAGTCTCTTGCCAGTAAAAATGGACACAATCTGCTGATTAAGTTTTCTCTTCCAATTCTATTGTGTGCTGTCACGGCCTCAGGTCAGCCATGTCAGAATGAGATGACAGACATATTTGTGTTGGGTTAAAGAGGGTTTCCCTCATTCCAGTGGGCGGTTGCACACCACTCACTGACCCCCGGGTTTCGTGTAGCTCTCCAAGCCTTCCACATGCCTTTGAGGGGTCCTCAAGCATGAAATAAACAGAGTCAAAGAACAGAGCTCATTCTTTTCCCTCTGTGTCACCCTGACAGCATCACCAGAAGTCCATTGCAGCATTTTTAAAGGAAGGTGCTAGCAGAGAATTGTCTTTCCATGCCCACACTCTTAGTGACAGGAAGAGCAATATAAATCTTCCTTAAATAAACAAAACAAGGTGATGTTTTAATTTTTTTTATCCAAATAGAAATTATGAAATAATTATTCCTAAAAGAGGGTTCCTTTTATATGTAGTTACTGAATAAATATTTAACTAAATAACAATTACTCAAAATAAAGCAAGAAGACTAAATTGGCAAAAAGAAAACAAAAAATATGAACTGCAGTTTTCTTAGATTCTTTACAAAGAAGAATCTAAAAAGTCTACACTGGCAAGGTTGAAAATCTTGGTATATATGTAATTCCAGAAATATATTTTAATGTAAATAAATTGAAATAATTTTCTGAAAAGTCATAGTGGGCCTTATACATAGCAATCCAAAATAAAATGCAAGGAGACTTTTATCTTACCTACTGGAATACAAAGAATATCAGCTTGGAGTTGCATAAGGATCTTGTTGTTGGTCATTCCTCCATCAACTTGTAACTGACTAAGCGGTATCCCACAGTCTTTATTCATTGCATCCAATATCTAAAACAAACAATTTCTATTAATTTTTCCAATAAAAATGGAAATATTTTGTAAATTACATAGCAAAAAATAATTAGTTGAAATATTTGGCTTTGTGGCATTAAAAAAAATAAGTAAGAGCAAACAAAACATAAAGTAGGAGAAAAATTTAGTTGAAAGTTTTATTTTAGATTTTGAACAAATTTATCATAAGGTGAAATTAGCTACAATTTAAACACATTTAGACATGGCTGCCTATAGAAATAAAAACTACAGTAACTTAAAAAAACTAACTCAAAAATCCTAATAATACAGTATAATCTATACCTCCCGTGTTTGAAAGCAGACGGCTTCTAGTGCAGCAAAGGCAATATGGTTTTTATTTGTAAACTGAGTAAGGCCACAGATAATTCTACAAAAGAAGACAAACAATACTATAATTAGGAATAAAAGTAGTGTTAAAATAAAATATACTGTCTCACTGTGATCATGCAAGTACCTGCCTAGTATATTGTATATTGGCAATATCTATAGCAGAGGTGTGTCGAAGATGACATATGTGTAGCCATTTTTTATTTTCTATTCTTTTCTTAGTTTTTAGTTTGCTAGTAAAGGCATTCAGACTCGCCACTCTAACTGTTGAAAGGGGGTAACAGAGATAAATGTTATGTCTAGATGGCATTCTTTCCTGTAGGCACAGAGAAGATGCCTGCAGCTGGAGGAAGGTGGAGTTTGGAGACAATGGCCTGATGGCCTGAGAATTGATTGGAGACTGTGACTCGGGGGAAAGCTTGACAGGGTGTCAAACTCGTGTCGTCACAGCAGCATCAAATGACGTATTGGGACTTTTTCCCCCTTCACTAAAGCGGGCGTGGCCAGCGCATGACGCATCTGGCCCAGGGGGCCGTGAGTTTGACAGCCCTGATCTATAGAATCCAAATAAGGATCAATAGTATGGCATTACATATGCCTAAGGATGGAGCTAAACCAAGCACACCAATGGAATGAGATGTTAAAATTGGATATAACCCGTCCCCCAGGTTTGGGCATTTAATTCTTGTTCATAACTGCTGCTGCTTCTGAGATAATTTGTACTGTGGCCTTGCCAAGGAAAGACAATTCTTTTGGGGAAAGAATCAGGGGTGAAATCTAAAAATTTTCCCTACCGGTTCTGTGGGCATGGCTTAATTGGTGGGCGTGGCTTGGTGGTCAGATGACTGGGTGGGCGTGGCCAATAACAATAAATAATAAAAATAATAAATAAGGTATACAAAACAATAAGAGGTACCAAAAACCAACTTTCACACTTTACACACACACACACAATACAACACAACTGACTCACACACAATGTAAAAATAGCTGCACTTCACCCAAAATGGCCCCTGCAACAAGCAGGAACCTCACTCTTTCACACTTTACACACACAACTCTCACACACACATACACACACACACACAATGCCACATACAGCTTTGTGAGATTTTGTCTGTTTGTGTAGTTAAAGTGAAACACTACAGAAACACACCAAATCTCAGAAAGCTGCACAAATATTTTATTTTATTATTTATTATTATTTTTATTTATTTTTTTAGAACAGGGGTCTCCAACCTTAGTAACTTAGTTTGTGGACTTCAACTCCCAGAGTTCCTCATTCAGCAAAGCAGGAAGTCAAAGCAAGCTTTTTTTTTTCTTCAGTAGCTGAAGAAAGCATGGCGTTTGCCAGCCCGAAAGGAGCAGTAATTATAGGTAAGTGACGAGGTGGAATTGGCTGGGCATGGGTGGGGGCTCTTGTAAGTGAGTTTAAAAGCCTGTGAGGATCAGGAAACTCCTCTGGGATCGTTTTAAACCTCGGGTTTTTTTCTTTTTTCTTTTTCCCTTCGGCTGAAGAGGGTTTTTTTAAAAAAAACTTTTAAAGGGTTTTGATGATCTCTGCTCAGTCCTGCGATCATCAGAGGGTTTTTTTTTTACTTTTAAAGGCATGTTTCGGCTGAAGAAAAACTTTTAAAAGTAAAAAAAACCAACCCTCTGCTGATGGTGCAGCTCAGCAGAGGCAGGGGGGGGGGCGGGGCCAGAGATTTTCATAGTCAGGTTAGCACCCTTAATTCAAAAAAAAATAAAAATTCACTTTTTAACATTATTTTTGCCCTACTGTTTGTATTGTTTTGATAGATTTGCATTTGAACAATATATTGTAATCTGTAGTTTGGAACAAAGGTCAGCAGATGCATTCAAGAAAATAACTGCCATAAGGAGTTTTGCCATTCCTCAAATAAATGTGGACAAGAAGGTATTTTCGGAAATAAAAATGCCTTTGAAGCATCTTTATTTATGTCAGTTATGTCAGTTAAATAAATATTTTTTAAAGGAAAACTGGGCACAGGGCTGGGGAATATCAAATGAAGTGAATATAGATGTCAGCAATGATACTTTCCTTTGGCATAAAGCAGAATATACACTCAATCTTTCATAAGGATCTTCTTGTTGGTCATTCATAAGCACTGTTTTATTAGCAGAATACCAGAAAAATACTATTTAACATCAATCAGATAATATTTACCCTCTTGCACTGGGTTCCCAATATGGTGCGTATAATCCTGAAAATGCAGGAACAAAGTAGCAGCCATAAGATGTGCCTACTTCAGCAGCAAGTTTCTCTAAGATCAATACAAAATAGAAAACTTATCTTGGCAAAGAAATAGTCATTTGAAAGCTAAGAATTGCAAAACAAAATATAAGTAATTTCTAGAATAAATAAGACAGTTGAGTGCATTAATCTATATAACAAACACAGAGCCAGGAAGCAGAAGTATAAATTTTATATATGCTATAATCTTCAAATTGGTACTTTTTGGATATGCTGAACTACAATATATCTCCCAGAGATCATTTATATCCATAAATAAAAGCTTATAGTATGATTTGAATAGAAATAAATCCTACTGAGCTTTCTTTCTTTTTTTTTTGGAAAATGGGGTAGAATTGCAGTTTTAATTAATTATAATATTTGAAACTCTGTATGATTATTATTCCTACTCCTACTAGCAATATTCACCATTTAAATATTTCACTATTACATTTTCAGAAAAAATACAGAGTCCCTAAGCCTAAAAATTAGGTATCTAGGGTTAAAAGTGGCATAGACCTTGAGTACCCAAATAAAATTCTTATCTAAGTGAACATGTTTAAATGAAACACAGAACCCCTCTGAGTCCTTGTATTCTTACAGATTTAGAATAAATTAGAAAGTTATACTCACCTACTTCTTCTGAAGATTTTGCAATACCAAGATTGTCCCTCAACCAACGAACAACAGCTCCTGCAATAGCAACAGAGCCCTAAAACAAAAAGGCAGAGTAAAAATGTTTCATTTATTACTTCATGATTGTTCTTACTATATAGCATCCAAATATGTATAAAAATTGATGCATGCCTATTTATTTATTTTATTAAATGTATATGCTGCCCATGTCCTAGTCCAGGGGTCGGCAATCTTAAAACATTCAAAGAGCCACTTGGACCCATTTCCTACAGGAAAAAACCACACACACACACTGGGAGCCACAAAACCTGGGTGGGCGTGGCCAGCTCAATGTCACTCACTCCCACCCAGTCACATGACCACCTAGCCACGCCTACCCAGCCACAAAGCTATGTCTCTCTCCCCCCTCTCCCTATCTACCCTCTCCTCTCCCTCTGTGTCTGTCCCCCTCTCTTTCCCTCTCTCACCCCCTCTCTGTGTATCACTCTGTATGTGTCTCTCTATGTCTCTCTCTCCCTGTGTGTGTGTGTGTGTGTGTGTGTGTCTCCCCCCTCCCTTCGGGCGACCGTCCTCTTCCTCCCCTCCCTGGCTGAGCTGAGAGAATTCGCACGCGCAGGGAGATTCCAGCCTGAAGTAGCACGAAGCGAAGGCTGCCTTAGTGCACATGTGGCATGAAGGCAGGTACAGGGCAGCTTCGCTCCTGCACTCTCCGGCGACCTCCTTCCCCCTCCTCCTCTCAGGACGCCTGGGCCAGCTGTGGCTGAGCCAGGAGCATGCGTACGCATGGGGAGACCCTCCTTAAGCGAGGACCAAAGCTCAGAAAAGGTACCCATGGAGTGGGCAGTGGCTCACTTAAGGAGGGTCTCTCTGTGTATGCGCACACTCCCAGCTCACCCACAGCCAGCCAAGGGATTACGAGAGGAGGAGGGGGGGGAGAGAAGTTGCCCTGTATCTACACATTTGTGCATAAGGCAGCCTTCGCTTCCTGCCGCTTTGAGCTGGAGTCCAAAAAAGAAATAAGAGGGGCGGGGTGAACCAGTGATGGGACAGGGAACCACAGAAGGGGGCCCAAAGAGCCACTTGTGGCTCCAGAGCTGCAGATTGCCAACCCCTGTCCTAGTCATATATTTTTTTGCAGTTCTTACAACTATTTTTAAAGCAGTCTTAAATACCTTTTAATTCACAATTAAAATTTCATGGAAACAATGGAAAGTCAGTCTAGTTCATATCCCTGTTTGACTTGCACACATGAAATGATCCTGAAATTACATGAAAGATTTGTACCCCTTCAAATACTGTATCTTCTCACTTAGTCCATATTTACTTTAGAGTCACATAAAATGATGCTGACATCAAAGATACTATAGCAACGTGAGTTATAGTGTTTACCTATAAATAAGTAGTGGCTGCTTGGCACCCAATGAAACTGAAATACCAAAATGCCTGCAATGAACAATTTGACTTACTTCTAAAGCATAACATACAGCCTTGTCTCTGCCCAACTTGTAAGCCACAGTGGTTAAGAGGCCATGCTCCGAGAGTGCAGGCTGAGAAAAACAGAAAAAGAAAATATTACTTATTACTTATTCTTGCTTTATAGGAAGAGTCACTGTATAATAGTCATATACAATTTTAAAACTGAAGTGGAAAGTTTAAAGTATTAATTACTTACCAATAAATATTTCATGGGGGAATTATGATAGCTAAATACATTTTTGACATCTTAATAAACAATAATTTTTCTGGTTATATTAATTACTTATCTCGAAATATAATTGGCTATTTCATCTGTTAAAGATAGCTATTGCCAAAATACTAAAATAATTATTTTTCAGTTGTCTTAAACACTGGCTAATGTATTAGATTTCTAATATGGGTATCACTTTAATGGTTTCATACTAATCCATTTCTCAAAAATATTATGAAGCTAAGCCTGAACCAGGAGTCCTATTGCAATATGATTCCAACTTACCTTTTGTGAGATGAATGGCTACATAAATTTGAAATAATTTAAAAATTATATAGAAGACATTAAAGACAAAGGAAACATACCTGAACTATGTTTTTTTTTTAAAATATACAATTAAGTCTATTGTGCACTAAGGTCTATTTATTTGAAAAACAGCAAATTGCTTCACTCATAGCACCAACCTTATGGCCTGTATTGCAGAGTAAGAAGCAGCCTGTTCCATACCTACAGTGGGGAAAAAAACAACAACAAGTTACTAAAGTACATCTGAAAAACAGAATGTAATTCTTCAGCTAAATTGCTGAAGAAGAACCTGCAGCAGATACATATAAAAAAAACTTGGAATAAAAAAATCACTCTAAAGCTATTCATGAATAGCAACAATCTAAATGTCCACATTTCCTATTCCTATACTCCCTATACAGGAGGGATTGTGCACAATTATTAGGCAAGTGAGTATTTTGACCATATCATTTTTATGCATTTTTATGTGGCCTAAGGAGATCAAAACCCTATATCAAGGTGTGCATAATTATCAGGCAGGTTTTTTTCCTCAAGCAAAATGGAGATTTAACAGATAAAAAAGAGATTTAACTGAACTCTGAAAAGTCAAAAAGTATAAAAAGTCTTTTAAAGGGATGTAGCACTCTTAAAATTGCTAAGATATTGGGGCATGATCACAGAACCATCAAACATTTTGTTGCAAATAGTCAACAGGGTCGCAAAAAATGTGTTGAGCAAAAAAAGATGCATATTAACTGGCAAAGTTTTGAGAAGAATCAAATATGAGACTACCAAGAACTCATTATCCTCCAGTGCTATCACATTCTAAAACTGCAACCTACCCGGAGTGCCCAGAAGTACAAGGTGTTCAGTGCTCAGAGACATGGCCAAAGTAAGGAAGATCACCACTGAACAAGACACATAACTTGAAATGGCAAGACTGGACCAACAGTGTAGTTTTAGTTGTTAAAAGACAGATGTCCAAATTTTACATGCCCAATAAATGGATCAGCATTTTTATTCCTATGGATATTTTATTAAAAATCCAAAATTTTGTTCCCCTGAAATTAACCCAACAGACAGGAAAAAAAAATAGCTTTATCACATATCTAAGAAGTACTGGATTGTTTTAAGTCAGCTAAAATTGTATTGAATTTCCTTTCTGTAATAAGTCTATAATATAATATTTTATATTAATCTTACGTATTCTTTGCTTGGCCATCCTTGAAGCACTTTTGTCCTACTAATGCAGCAGACTGATCTTTATTTTTATTTTATTATTTTATTAATTGAAATAAAAATAAGTCAAAAAAAGATTTTATTGGCAGCTATCTATGCACCGAATATCAAACAAGGGGAATTTTATGATAATGTACATAAAAAATTAATAAAATTGGAGAGCGAAAATCTGTGTCTATTGGGAGATTTTAATGCGGTCATAGATTCAAAACAAGATTCTCTTTTGGGGGGGAAAAATAAGAAAAAGAGGAAGATACTACCAGCTACTTTTTTTGACATCATGCAAGAGTTGAATATAAATAACATCTGGATAGAACGAAATCCACATAACAAACAGTATGCTTTTTATTCTAACCACATGTCCAGGATAAATATGATTTGGATGGATTCGGAATTAAGCAAAAATATAGAGGAGATAGAAATAGCATCTAATTCATGGGAAGATTGATTGATATCAAAGTGGAAACCAAAAACAAGGAGAAGATGGACAATGAATCAAAGGGTGATAAAAGAGAAAAGTATACACAATAGATGGAAAAAGAACTTCTTTTGAAGGAAAACTCAAATGAAGATACGACTTTGCAGAATCTTTGGGACACAACTAAGGCCTATATTAGAGGTCTAACAATAGCGTATGGGGTGAGTAGAAACAAAGAAAAAAGGAAACAGAAATTAGAATTACAAGAGAAATTGGAAGAATTAGAGTGTAAGATGCAAGATTCCCTAGATATGAAAATTAGAGAGGAAAAAGATTTGGTCAAACATAAAATAAATTTGCTTGCCCAGGAAGAAATGGCCCAAAAGCTGAAAGCAGCGAAACAGGTACATTTTGAACATGCCAATAAGCCAGAAAGATGGCTGGTGTATAAATTAAAAAAGGACAAAGAAAAAAGATTAATAACACATCTGCAGGACGAAGAGGGGAATATCCACCATTGAATGGACGAAAAAAAGAGAATAGCCCAAAATTATTTTGGAAAACTATATAGTCAGGAGAAAATAGAAGGGGAAGAAATAAAGAACTATTTAAGGGATAGAAATCTCTTGATAATAACAGAAGACATGAATGAGATGTTAAATAACAAAATTACGATGATGGAGATGAAGGTGGCTATTCAGAAGCAAAAAATATAGAGGAGATAGAAATAGCATCTAATTCATGGGAAGATTGATTGATATCAAAGTGGAAACCAAAAACAAGGAGAAGATGGACAATGAATCAAAGGGTGATAAAAGTGAAAAAGTATACACAATAGATGGAAAAAGAACTTCTTTTTGAAGGAAAACTCAAATGAAGATACGACTTTGCAGAATCTTTGGGACACAACTAAGGCCTATATTAGAGGTCTAACAATAGCGTATGGGGTGAGTAGAAACAAAGAAAAAAGGAAACAGAAATTAGAATTACAAGAGAAATTGGAAGAATTAGAGTGTAAGATGCAAGATTCCCTAGATATGAAAATTAGAGAGGAAAAAGATTTGGTCAAACATAAAATAAATTTGCTTGCCCAGGAAGAAATGGCCCAAAAGCTGAAAGCAGCGAAACAGGTACATTTTGAACATGCCAATAAGCCAGAAAGATGGCTGGTGTATAAATTAAAAAAGGACAAAGAAAAAAGATTAATAACACATCTGCAGGACGAAGAGGGGAATATCCACCATTGAATGGACGAAAAAAAGAGAATAGCCCAAAATTATTTTGGAAAACTATATAGTCAGGAGAAAATAGAAGGGGAAGAAATAAAGAACTATTTAAGGGATAGAAATCTCTTGATAATAACAGAAGACATGAATGAGATGTTAAATAACAAAATTACGATGATGGAGATGAAGGTGGCTATTCAGAAGCAAAAAAATAACAAAACTCCAGGACCTGATGATATCCCCTCTGAGTTCTACAAGGAGATACAGGGACCTGTAGAAATGTTACTTTTGAACATATACAATGAAGCTTTAGGGCAATCCAAACTACAAAGACATGGATGGAGATGCTAATATCACTCATCCCAAAAGATCCCACAAATACACAGCAAATCAAGAACTATAGGCCAATCTCGCTACTTAATGTGAACTATAAAATACTCATAACTATAATTGCTGAAAGAACAAAAAAATATTAAATGAAATTATTGATTCGGACCAGAATGGATTTTTGCCAAACAGACATATAAGAAACAATACAAGAACGATTATGAATTCATTAGAATACAATGAGGCTCACCCAGATAAGCAGCTGGCATTAATGTTTGTGGGTGCTCAAAAAGCATTTGATAATCTAAACTGGAATTTTCTTATTAATCAATTGGAAATTATGAATTTTGGAGAGAGATTTAAAAACATGATTAGAGCAATTTATTCAAAACAATTGGCTACAATAATAAAAAATGGGGAAACAATGGAGAGGATAAGTATAATTAAGGGAGTAACACAGGGATGTCCTTTGTCACCCCCTTATATATACTATCATTGGAAATATTATTAATATAAATTAGACAAAACCAAATGATAAAAGGGTTGAAAATTAAACAGGAAGAATATAAAGTTCAAGCTTTCGCAGACAATCTGGTTTTTTTTATAGAAGATCCTTTGGAGATGGGAACCATCTTGATTCATGAACTGGAAGAATTTTGTAAAGTGGCTGGATTTAAAATAAACAAGGAAAAAACTAAGATACTGACAGAAAATTGTACCAAAAGGCAAGATAAGGAATTGGAAGAGAAATTGGAGATTCAAATTGTTAAAAAGGTAAAATATCTGGGAATTTGGCTAACAGCGAAATGTTCTACACCAGGGGTGTCCAAACTACGGCCTGCGGGCCAACTGCGGCCCGCGGGTCAGTTTTTATTGGCCCGCAGCAAATTCTCGGTGGACAGTGGGGTGCGGCCCCCGTCCTGGCCCCCAAGGAAGCCGCCGCTCGCCCGGTTGCAGATGCGGGGAGGCTCCGCTGAGGCTACCCCTGCCCACCCGGGGCTGCGGGCCGGCCATTCAGCCACTGGGCTGTAGGCGCCAGGGCGCCACGGCTCCAGCCCGCCCACCAGACAGAGGAGGAGGCGGGCGGGCGGCAGAGCTTCCGGCGCTGCTCCAGGCGCCCCCGGCTCGCGGCGCCGCACAGGTAGGCTCTCCGGGTGGGTGGGCAGAGCAGGGCTGGACGGGCAGGGGAGCGGAGCGGAGGAGGATGGGAGGGTTGAGCTGCTGAGTGGGCCCCGCTGCCGGGCTGCCGAGGTCAGCGGGAGCAGGGCGCTTCTGCTCCCGGAGAACCTCTGGGTGGGGCATACCAGGCATTCCCACCAACTGAGCTGCATCGCTGGGGAGGGAGGCGGTGGCTGGAGAGGACAACCCGCCGCCGCCCGGTTGCAGATGCGGGAGGCTCCGCTGAGGCTACCCCTGCCCACCCGGGGCTGCGGGCCGCCATTCAGCCACTGGGCTGTAGGCGCCAGGGCGCCACGGCTCCAGCCCGCCCACCAGACAGAGGAGGAGGCGGGCGGGCGGCAGAGCTTCGGCGCTGCTCCAGGCGCCTCGGCTCGCGGCGCCGCACAGGTAGGCTCTCCGGGCGGGTCGGCAGAGCAGGGCTGGACGGGCGGGGAGCGGAGCGGAGGAGGATGGGAGGTTGAGCTGCTGAGTGGGCCCGCTGCCGGGCTGCCGAGGTCAGCGGGAGCAGGGCGCTTCTGCTCCCGGAGAACCTCTGGGTGGGGCATACCAGGCATTCCCACCAACTGAGCTGCATCGCTGGGGAGGAGGCGGTGGCTGGAGAGGACAACCCGCCGCGCCCCCACCCAGAGGTTCTCCGGGGCAAGCGTCCCGTTCCGCGGGATCTCGGCAGCCCGGCAGCGGGCCCACTCAGCAGCTCAACCTCCCATCCTCCTCCGCTCCGCTCCCCGCCCGTCCAGCCCTGCTCTGCCGACCCGCTGGAGAGTTTACCTGCGGGCGCCCGAGCCGAGGCGCCGAGCAGCGCCGAAGCTCTGCCGCCGCCCGCCTCCTCCTCTGTCTGGTGGGCGGCGGCGGGTTGTCCTCTCCAGCCACCGCCTCCCCTCCCCAGCGATGCAGCTCAGTTGGTGGGAATGCCTGGTAAGGCGCAGCTCAGTTGGGGCCTTGTCCGGGAAGCTGAGTGACCAAGGAGGCTCTGGGAGAGAGCCGAAGAGACCTACCCACCCACCCCGCCCCAGCTGGGAAGATGGCAACGCCGCCGCTCGCCCGGTTGCAGATGCGGGAGGCTCCGCTGGCGACCCCGCCCACCCGGGGCTGCGGGCGGCCATTCCGCCACTGGGCTGTAGGCGCCAGGGCGCCACGGCTCCAGCCCGCCCACCAGACAGAGGAGGAGGCGGGCGGCAGAGCTTCGGCGCTGCTCCGGGCGCCCTCGGCTCACGGCGCGCGCAGGTAGGCTCTCCGGGCGGGTCGGCAGAGCAGGGCTGGACGGGCGGGGAGCGGAGCGGAGGAGGATGGGAGGTGAGCTGCTGAGTGGGCCCGCTGCCGGGCTGCCGAGGTCAGCGGGAGCAGGGCGCTTCTGCTCCCGGAGAACCTCTGGGTGGGGGCGGCGGCGGGTTGTCCCTCTCCAGCCACCGCCTCCCCTCCCCAGCGATGCAGCTCAGTTGGTGGGAATCCTCGGCGCCTGGTGAGGCGCAGCTCAGTTGGGGCCTTGTCCGGGAAGCTGAGTGACCAAGGAGGCTCTGGGAGAGAGCCGAAGAGACCCACCCACCCACCCCAGCGGTGTTGCCACAGCTGGGAAGATGGCAACATCCTGGGATGCCGGGATGCCCAAGGGGATGAAGCCCTTCCTCAAAGAGTCTTTTGGGCCCAAGGCAGCTTGGCGGCTGGTGGCCCCTGTGCCCCATGGGGCATTGCCAGGTCGTTCCTCCAATGGGCCAAAGCCTCCTGGCTGACCCACAAGGCCCTCGGAGGGAGAACAGCCGGCCTTCCTAGCACAGCGCTGCCTCTTCCCAAAAGGGAAGTTTGTTTGTTTGTTTGCCTTTGAAGGTGTCTCTCACCCGCTTGGCTTGTTTCTGTTTCATTTTGTCTGCCTCTGAGAAGGACTGGCTGGCTGCAAAACTCTTGTGGCTTGAGGCTATTGTGCGCACTCTGTACATGGGCCCCAGCTGCCCCTCCGAGCAGCTTCAAAGCCCTTTGGGGGCTCTGCTCCCAAACCTGTGCCCAAACCGAGGGACCCTTGGGGGCTTCTTTGCATGCTGCAGGATCTCCCAGTGTGACAGTTTTGCACCCTGCAGACTGATAGAAAGCAGCTGGGACTCCCCTGGCGGAAAAGAAGAAGACCGGCATCGAGAAACAGGTGAGGGCGGCGAGGGGCCGAACAGCGTTGGTGGGGGGAAGTGTGCAGAATGTCTCCAGACAAAACTATATCGCACTTTTGACCAGTCCTCACACTTATGACCGGTCATCATTTATGCCTGTTGCAGCATTTTGTGCATAGGGACTACTCAGAGGGCTGAAAAAGTTATTTTTGACCTGTCCTCACACTTTTGACTGGTCCTCACACCTACAACTATCTTTACATTTTGCACCCTATCTTGTAACCGTGGTGAAGAGAAGCAGTTGTGAAATGAGTGATATGGTTGTTAAAAATGCTGCAATGGGCATAAATGTGAGGATGGTCATAAGTGTGAGGACTGGTCAAAAATTACTTTTTTTAGCCCTCTGAGTAGTTTCTATGCCCATAGCCACATCCACTCAGTCACATGAGCAGTTAGCCACACCCACCAGTCACATGACCACCAAGCCACACCCCAAAATAAGCCACGCCCATTCCCCCCCCCTCCGTGGCCCGGGCCTTTGCTTATTTTTCTGTATTTGGCCCTCACTCAAAAAAGTTTGGACACCCCTGTTCTACACTAAAAGAGAATAATTATGATAAGTTGGTACAACAAATACAAAAGATTTAGACCAGGGGTCTTCAACCTTGGTCCCTTTAAGACTTGTGGACTTCGATGACTTCCGGCTGGCTCTGCTGCATCGAAGACAGTCCCATGGATTGTCTGCCTCGGGATCTTGTTTAGAACCATTTGGACAGCGCAAATCAGCTGTCCGATGGTTTGAATTCCTTCCCCTCGGGAGGAGAGCAGCCAGGCGTGGGTAGAGATCCCTTAGAACCCCAGGAATAAAGCCTGAGGCTCGAAAGGTGACAGCTCCCCAGAAGCTTGACAAGCTCCGGACCCGAAGCGCTTCTGCTTAAGCAGAACAAGATGCCGCATCCACCTCTGTGCTTAATATTTGTTTCAAGATGATTCCAATGCAGACGGAGCGAAAACAGGAGTTCTGGCAACTGTAACTGCAAGTATCAAATTGTAATTTTGTTTCTACAAAGTTTTCTTCAGTATCAACGTAAGAAGAATAAAGATGGCGCTTTCACTGTAACAGGGCATGAAAGTGAAAGTTAACTGCTCGTTAAAGCTGTCATCGCTCTCAGGGTTTCTGCGCTGCTGGTGTTGTGTCCTCCCTTGCCTCCGTCCGAATTATGGCTTAATTAGCCAGCACTATCAGCTCTGGCAGCAGAATAGCCAGCATCTGCCAAGAGCCTCCATTATCTTCCACGACGCTGGTGAGTCACTCAGAAACAAACTTCAGCTCTTAATCAGTGGATTTGCCTGTTACAAAGAGACACAGCAGCTCTCGCTGTCTTTTATATCCTGTGGGGTGTGGCTCCATGACTCAGCACTTCCTGGGCCTGCCCCACCCTTATTTCTGTGGTTCCCTCCTCCACCTGGCCTGCTTCTGGCTTCTGGAGCTGAGCCAGGGAAGTCGGTGCTCCTGAGGTAAGTCCTGACGGCCCTTCCCCCTCACTGTCCAAGTCACTTTCTGGCAGCAGGCCCAGCTCAGGGGGCGCAGACACAACAGCTGGATTTATACTGACCTGGAACTTTAAAATTGCAAAGACATGCTAAATCCACCTACCGTGTGGTTAACTTTGGAATATATAAGTATCTTTAAAGAGATGGCTTCTAAGCAGTTAAAGCCTGGAGTTACTAAAAGTGGAGGAGGCTCTCCAGCTCATACACCTACCCCACAAGTAATAAATGTGGAAGCTCTACAGGAATCTCGCAAAGAATTTTTAAAAGATTCTGTAAGTCAAGCTTTTAAATTGCAAACTGCTGTTATAGAAGAAAAATTTAAAGAAATATCAGAGGAGATGATAATTCGTAATAAAGAAATAAGAGAAGACACAGTATCAGCATTCCAAGGTATGATAAATAAAATAACCCAGTTGGATGAAAGGGTGGAAGAAATTAATCAATCCAATTTACATTTGGAAAATAAAATGGAAGAGGTTCAAAATAAGGCGAAGAGGGCAGATGAAGAAGTGACTGTGTTACAATACAAGTTAATGGAATTTGCCCTGGGATCGAAAGAAGATAAACAACAGAATTTGGAAGAAATTTTTTCAGTGTTTTGCCACAATTGATTGGGGTGCAACCAGCAGAGATTTTATATCAAATTGACAAAATTTACCGTGTTAATTCGAGAGTTGCTAGACATAGGCAATTACCAAGAGACATTGTGATTTACTTTACAAACAGGAGGGTTAGGAACGAGATCCTACAAGCAGTTTACAAAGAAAAAATTCAAATAGCAGGACAAGAGTTACTAGTTCTATAAGAAATTCCTCCTAAAATGTTAAGAAACAGAAAAGAGTTTGCTTTCCTGGTGAATGAGCTTAGAAACCGACAGCTGCAATATAGATGGGAGGTTCCAACCGGAATATCATTGATTTATGCAGGAGTAAGATATTGCCTTAATACAGTCTGGAAGGCAAGAGATTTTTACACTAATGTTTTAAAGGCAGGAAGTCCACTGTCCCCAGATGCCAGGAGGAGAAGAGAAACAGAGATGGGAAAAAAGCCTAAGACTGAAGGACAGCAGTTACAATCACAAGTTGAAGTTGTAATTACCGAAGATTTACTGCAATCACTGGTTGTCTCTCAAATTACAGAATTAGAAAAAAAACAGGAGATGCAAAAGAGCAAAGATTGACCAGAGCAGCTACTAAATGTAAGGAACAAGAAAAAAAATGCAACAATCTCAAATAAAATCTCAAGAAACTACTAAAACAGAAGCTGTGGGAGGGGCTAGACTGAAGAGGAAGGATGATGAAGATTTTCAGTTGATGCTCCAAAAGCTTCAAGGTTGAACAGGAGGGCGAGAGGATCGACCCCTGCGGCACCCCACAAGTGAGGCGCCTCGGGGCCGACCTCTGCCCCGTCAACACCGACTGCGACGGTCGGAGAGATAGGAGGAGAACCACCGATAAACGGTGCCTCCCACTCCCAATCCCTCCAACCGGCGCAGCAGGATACCATGGTCGATGGTATCGAAAGCCGCTGAGAGGTCTACTAGGACCAGGGCATAGGAGCACCCCCTATCCCTGGCCTCCAGAGATCATCCACCAACGCGACCAAAGCCGTCTCCGTGCTGTAACCGGGCGAAAACCGGACTGGAACGGGTCTAGATAGACAGTTTCATCCAGGTGCAAGGAAATTGATATGCCACCATACTCTCTACAACCTTCGCCGGAAGGTTGAGACCGACGATAATTACCTAAAACTGCCGGGTCCAGGGAGGGCTTCTTAAGGAGGGCCTCACCACCGCCTCTTTCAAGGCAGGCGGGAAGACACCCTCCACCAAAGAAGCGGTCGTAATCGCCTGGAGCCAGCCTCGTGTCACCTCTCGAGTGGCCAGCACCAGCCAAGAGGGGCACGGGTCCAGTAAACACGTGGTGGCATTCAACCTACCCAACAACCTGTCCATGTCCTCGGGAGCCACAGGGTCAAACTCATCCCAAACAATGTCACCAAGACCGCCCTCGAGCATCTCACCCGCATCACCGCAATCTTGGTCCAGACCATCCCGAAGCTGAACGATTTTATCGTATAGATAACCGTTAAACTCCTCAGCACGTCCCTGCAACGGGTCGTCCCGCTCCCCCTGGTGTAGGAGGGAGCGAGTCACCCGAAACAGGGCGGCTGGGCGGTTATCTGCCGATGCAATGAGGAGGCGTAGCTCGCCTCGCTTCCCTCAATGCCACTAGGTAAGTCCTAGTATAGGACTTCACTAGTGTCCGATCAGCTTCCGAACGGCTAGACCTCCAGGAACTCTCTAGGCGTCTTCTCCGGCGTTTCATCCCTCTCAGCTCCTCGGAGAACCAAGGAGCCGGTTGGGACCTGCGCCGGGTCAGAGGCCGCAAAGGCACGACACGGTCTAAGGCCCCCGCCGCGGCCCGTTCCCAGGCCGCAACAAGTTCCTCAGCCGAGCCGTGAGCCAGACCCTCAGGAAATGGCCCAAGCTCCGTCCGGAACCCATCCGGGTCCATTAGGCGCCTGGGGCGGAACCAACGTATCGGCTCCGCCTCCCTGCGGTGGTGAATGGCGGTCAGAAAGTCCAGGCGAAGAGAGTGATCTGACCATGACAAAGGTTCAATGACTATTTCCTTTAAGTCCAGATCTCTCAACCACTGACTAGAGAAAAATCAAATCCAGAGTGCCACCCCAATGTGAGTAGGGCCATCAACTACTTGAGTCAGGTCCAAGGCCGTCATGGAAGCCATGAACTCCCGAGCTGCCGTCGATGACGAGCCGGAAGATGGCAGTTAAAGTCCCCATGACTAAAAGTCTGGGGTCTCAACTGCCACCCAGCCAGCATCTCCAGAAGCTCGGGCAGGGCGGCTGTCACGCAGCAAGGAGCCAGGTACGTGATCAGCAAACCCATCTGACACCTCGACCCCATCTCACAAGAGGATTCGCACCCGGCAATCTGAGGTACAGTGGTCTCCTCGGCTCTAGACTCTCTCTAATCACAACCGCCACCCCCCCACCCCTACCCTGGGCCCTCGGCTGATGGAACACACGGAAACCCGGTGGGCACATCTCAATAAGGGGCACGCCCCCTTCAGTGCCCAACCAGGTCTCCGTGATGCCCATAAGGTCCGCGGAACCCCCCTGTATAAGATCACAGACAAGGGGGGCTTTGTTCACCACGGACCGGGCATTGCACAACATCAACCGAAGGCCCGAGCTCTGAGGATCCTGACCATCCGGGGAACGGGAAAGTCCAAGGGGTCGGAGCGTGATCGCTTTCAGACATCGAGCACGCTCCCGGAACTTGATATGACCCCTCGCTTCCGCCATACCTGCCTCTCCCACTTACCGTGTCAATAGAACCACCCTCACAGATAGGAACACACCTCCCCTAACCTCCGAACCTGGTAGAGAAAACCGCGAGCATGTGCAGGAACTGGCCCCTACCCGACGGGTTACCCCATTACCCGCCCTTACCCTCCCACCCCTTAAAATTCCTCTCTAAAAACCCCACAGGCTCTTCTTTTCGCATGCCACCTCTGTGGGTCCCAAGACCCGTCATGAGGCCGGCCCTTGATAACGAGGAGGGCCATTCCTGCGAGGCGGGGGCACCTCGCAGGCGCAAGAGTTCACAAGCTGAGTAGCGCATAACAACTGAAGATAGACAGATAAAATATAAAATCGGCAATACAAAGGGTCCATCTCCGAGTGGCAAAAGTGTCATGATATGATGGTAATCCAAAATGAGGATGGGCTTCAGATGGAAAAACAAAGCAAAGAGGACAGTCTAGATGGCAGTCTGCCCAAGCCTCATCCAAACATCCTGGAACGGGGGTGGGGGTACATCGGTCGTGGCACATGTCCTCCTCTGTCCCCAAGCAAGTCTCACGCCTCCCCCCAATAGCCCAAATAGGGCCAGTCCCAGCCATAAAGATCTCAAATGGCAAGGGGGGAGGCATAGCTGGAATTACAGCAGTCACAAGATGGTTTCGCAGGGACAAATCAAAGATCAAAGATACCTCCGTCGCCTCCCCCAAAGTCCTCCAACATCTGCTTCCAAAAATGGCCAGAAAACTACCGTCCAGGGGGTTACCTCCATCTCCATCTCTAACACCCCCCTAGTAGATCCAACCATCCCGGAAGCCAGATCTCTCCGAAACTTCTCCTTCCAGGAGGCCAAGCCTGTCCAAATGGCTGAGCCTCCCCAGGAGGCCGGAGGATGTGAAGGGGCCAAGTTCGCAAACTGGCAACAGGGGAAAGGCCGGGAAAACTGGAAAAGCCGGAAAAACTCCAACATCGTGGAGGATGGAAAATCCAGGTCGTCCCAGATCGTGACCAAACCTCCCTGCTTGAGAGGAAGCCAACGGCCCGGCTAAAAATCCGGCAGAACTGGAACTCCAGGCTGAAACTCCAGGCCGAAAAGCCGACAGACTGACAAGCTGACTCATCGCCCCACCTCCTTAAGCCTGGAAAACATGGCCGCCGCAGTCCACCGCTCCGCCGTCCCAGCCTCGTTCTCGGCAACCGCGGGTATAAAAAGATCCGAAGACCTCTCCCGCGGCTGCCAGAGAGATGATGCACCGGGCTGGGAAAGGCAGGCAGCTAAGCAGGCGGTCCAGGCGTCGCCATCCTCGGAGAACCGCCCGATCGCCGAAGGTAAATCTTCAGCGCCGCGCCATCTTGCGCATGCGCAGAGCCCTTTATCACCATTATTGTTTATTTTAACATTAGAACCATTATTAAACAAAATACGAGGCTCAGATTATTTATTTATTTATTTAATCAAATTTTTATACCACCCTATTTCCCGAAGGACTCAGGGCGGTTTACAGCCCGATAAAATACAAATATCATACAAGGTAAAAACATTGATTAAAAAACTTATTTAAATAGGCCAAAATTTAAAATTACAATTAAAATATTAAAACCCCATTACCTAAAAATTAATAACTAACCCCAGTTAAAATTAAATAAAACTTTTAATCCAGTCCCGCTTGGATAAATAAATGCGTTTTCAGCTCACGGCGAAGATCAGGCACTTGGCGTAAACCAGGGGGAAGTTCATTCCAAAGCGTAGGAGCTCCAACAGAGAAGGCCCTACCCCTGGGGGCTGCCAGCCGACATTGTTTGGTGGACGGCACTCTGAGAAGACCTTCTCTGTGTGAGCGTACGGGTCGGTGGGAGGCATGAGGTAACAGCAGGCGGTCCCGTAAGTACCCGGGCCCTAAGCCATGGAGTGCTTTAAAGGTGATAACCAGAATCTTAAAGCGCACCCGAAAGACCACAGGAAGCCAGTGCAGACTGCGTAGTAGTGGTGTTATATAGGAGCAACGAGTGGCTCCCGTTACTACTCGCGCAGCTGCATTCTGGACTAGCTGCAGCCTCCGGGTGCACCTCAAGGGCAGCCCCATGTAGAGAGCATTGCAATAATCCAAACGATATGTGACCAGAGCGTGAGTGACCGTGCATAAGGCATCCCGGTCAAGGAAGGGGCGCAACTGGCGGACCAAGCGTACTTGGTAAAAGGCCCTCCTGGAGACGGCCGCCAGATGATCATCGAACGACAGCCGCCCATCCAGGAGGACACCCAAGTTGCGCACCCTTTCCATTGGGGCCAATAACTCGCCCCCAACAGTCAGCTGCGGTTGCAGCTGACTGTACCGGGGTGCCGGCATCCACAGCCACTCCGTCTTGGAGGGATTGAGCTTGAGTCTGTTTCTCCCCATCCAGACCCGTACGGCTTCCAAGCACCGGGACAGCACTTCGACAGCTTTGTTGGGGTGGTCCGGGGTGGAAAAGTACAGCTGAGTGTCATCAGCGTACAGATGGTAACTTACCCCGAAACCACTGATGACCTCACCCAGCGGCTTCATATAGATGTTGAACAGGAGAGGTGAGAGAATCGACACCTGAGGCACCCCACAAGTAAGGCGCCTCGCGGACGATCTCTGCCCCCCTGTCAACACCGTCTGCGACCGGTCGGAGAGATAGGAGGAGAACCACCGATAAACGGTGCCTCCCACTCCCAAACTCTCCAACCGGTGCAGCAAGATACCATGGTCGATGGTATCAAAAGCTGCTGAGAGATCTAATAGGACCAGGGCAGAGGAACAACCCCTATCCCTGGTCCTCCAGAGGTCATCCACCAACGCGACCAAAGCTGTCTCCGTACTATGACCGGGCCGGAAGCCGAACTGGAACGGGTCTAGATAGGTAGCTTTATCCAGGTACTGGGGAAGCTGCCATGCAATTACACTCTCTACAACCTTCGCAATAAAGCGAAGGTTGGAGACTGGACGGTAATTCCCCAAAATAGCTGGATCCAGGGAAGGCTTCTTGAGGAGGGGTCTCACCACCTCCTCTTTCAAGGCAGTGGGAAAAACCCCTTCCAGCAATGAAGCATTTATAATTCCCCGGAGCCAGCCTCGTGTCACTTCCTGAGTAGCCAGTACTAACCAGGAGGGACACGGGTCCAGTAAACATGTAGTTGCATGTAACCTCCCCAGCAACCTGTCCACATCCTCGAGAGCCACAGAGTCAAACTCATCCAAACCACCTCAACAAGACGCGACTCCGTCATCTCGCTTGGAACATCGCAATTTTGGTCTTGACTATCCCAAAGCTGAACGATTTTATCGTATAGATAACCGTTAAACTCCTCAGCACGTCCCTGTAAGGGGTCATCCCGCACCTCCTGATGAAGGAGAGAGCGGGTCACCCGAAACAAGGCAGCCGGGCGGTTATCTGCCGATGCAATGAGGGCGGAAACGTAAGAATGTTTCGCCTCCCTCATTGCCACTAGATAGGTCTTAGTAAAAGACCTCACTAGTGTCCGATCAGCCTCGGAACGGCTAGACCTCCAGGTGCTCTCTAGGCGTCTTCTCCGGCGTTTCATCTCCCTCAGCTCCTCGGAAAACCAAGGAGCCAGTTGAGATCTACGCCGGGTCAGAGGCCGCAAAGGCACGACACGGTCCAAAGCCCCAGCCGCGGCCCGTTCCCAGGCCGCAACTAGTTCTAGATTAAATAAAAGGAATCAAAATTAGACATCAGGATTATAGATTAAGGGCATTTGCAGACAACCTGGTTGTTACTCTGTCTCAGCCAGCACAATCGGTTACATATTTGATAGATATAATTAATCAATATGGTAAGGTATCTGGATTTAAAGTAAATCAACAAAAGACAAAGATAATAACTAAAAATATGACTAATCATCAAAAAGAAGAATTAGAGAGAATAACGGGATTTGAAATACTCAAAAAGGTTAAATATTTAGGAGTGTATATTGCAGCTTCAAATGTGAAATTATATAAAAATAATTATGAAGTATTATGGCAAAAAGTTTATAAGGAAATTGAGAATTGGAAAAAGTTACAGCTATCCTTACTGGGAAAAATAGCAGTGATAAAAATGAATGTTTTGCCTAGGTTTTTATTTCTGTTTCAAACGATACCAATACTTAAAAAAGATGCAAATTTGAAGGATGGCAGAATGGAATTAATAAATTTATATGGATGGGTAAAAGATCTAGAGTAAAACTGAAAATAATACAAGATACACATGAAAGAGGGGGTCTAAAAATGCCTAACTTAAGGTTATATTATGAAGCAGCTGCCTTATCATTAATTAGCGATTGGTTTAATTTAACAGAAGAAAGAATACTGAACATAGAGGGTTATGATTTGTTATATGGATGGCATGCTTATTTATTTTATGACAAAAAAGTGGATAGAGCTTTTAAAGCACATATACTCAGAAATTCTTTGCTGTGGGTGTGGAAAAAATATCAACATAAATTAAATTACAAAATACCTATATGGGCTAGTCCCAGGCATACAATAGAAAATATAACTATAGAACAAAAGCAGGAGGTGATTACTTATAAAGAGCTTTTATTTATGGAAAAGGGTAAATTGCAATTGAAATCTTTAAATACAATGAAAGAGGAAAGGATAATTCATACTTGGACAGCTCCAAGCTAGATGGAAAGAAGACCAGAAAATTGGTATTATGCAAAGTGAAGAAAATTTGGTAAAACAGATTAGAGATCAAGGCCAATCGCATATTAAAAGGTTGTATAATGCATTGTTAGAAATAGATTCAGAAACAGAATTAGTCAAGGATTATATGATAAAATGGGCACAAAATATACAGGAACCAATAATGATGGAAACTTGGGGAAAAAATTGGGTTAGAAATGTTAAATTTACGCAAGCTCAAAATTTAAGAGAAAATTTTTATAAAACGTTTTACAGATGGCATTTAGACCCTAAGAAATCAGCATGTATGTACCTGAACTTGTAAGCTAAATGTTGGAGATGTGACTGTGAAGATGTTACTTATTACCATATATGGTGGACTTGTAAAAAATCAAATCATTTTGGATAAGGAAATGGTGGGTTATGCAAAATGTTTTGAAAAAGAAGATAAAGTTTACTCTGCAATTGTTTTTATTGGGTATAACTATGGATTGTAGAGCAATAGAGACTAAACTGATTTTAAATTTAATATCAGCAGCCAGACTATTGGTAGCGCAGTACTGGAAGAAGGAACATTTGCCTACGATTGATGAATGGATAATAAAAGTTGCTAACCTGACGGAAATGGCAAAAATCTCAGCATATTTATTTATTTATTTATTTATTTATTTAATTAAACTTTTATACCGCCCTTCTCCTGAAGGACTCATGTACAGCCTGCATTAAAACAATTTATATACACACTAAAATAACAATTAAAAAACTTATTCCATAAAGGCCGAAATTAAAACCGTCCAAATTGACGATATAAAATACCCAATAAAATACAATTAAAATTTAAAATTTAAGAATTTAAAAATTTAGCAATTAAAAAATCAGGCCAGTCCCGCTTGAATGAATAAATAAGTTTTCAGTTCCCGGCGAAAGGTCCGAAGGTCAGGTAATTGGCATAAACTGGGGGGAAGTTCGTTCCAGAAAGTAGGTGCTCCCACAGAGAAGGCCCTTCCCCTGGGGGCCGCCAGCCGACACTGCCTGGCAGACGGCACCCTGAGAAGACCCTCTCTGTGAGAGCGCACGGGTCGGTGGGAGGCATGTGGTAACAGCAGGCGGTCCCGTAAGTACCCGGGCCCTAAGCCATGGAGCGCTTTGAAGGTGGTAACCAAAACCTTGAAGCGCACCCGGAAGACCACAGGTAGCCAGTGCAGACTGCGCAGGAGTGGTGTTACCCGGGAGCAACGTGGTGTTCACGTTTGAAAGACTGTTCACAAGAGAAATAAACAGTGGAATGGAGAAGATGGATTGACTATATTCAAAATCAATATCAGACTAAGAAATATCAAATAGTTTTTGAATGAACAAAGTGTAATGGAAATTAAGGCTCTATGGAGGGATGAGAGTTTATGGACAGTTAGCATAAGTTTAGTTTATGATTGTTAGAAGTTTATTACACCCTGTATTTTGCTCTGCGAAGTCTTGGGGGTGGGGGAGGGTTGAGGGGAGAGGGGTGGGGGAGGTAGGGGAGGGGGAAGGAGGGGATATTTGTTAAAACCTTGTAAAACTTTTTCAATTAAAAAAAAAAAAGACTTGTGGACTTCAACTCCCAGAGTTCCTCAGCCTGCTTTGCTGGCTGAGGGACTCTGGGAGTCGAAGTCCACAAGTCTTAAAGGGACCAAGGTTGGAGACCCCTGATTTAGACATTTGGGCAAAATTACAGATATCTTTAGTTGGTAGAAATGCCGTAATAAAAATGAATATATTACCAAAATTGCTATATTTATTTCAAACAATCCCAATAAGATTAGGGAAAGCATTTTTCAATCAACTGAATAGAATAATAGGTAAATTTATTTGGTTGGGAAAAACAGCCCAAATAAAACGTAAACTTCTTCAGGACTCCAGAACCAAATAAGGCTTCAGCCTACCCGATTGGGAAATATATTATCAAGCAGCGGCAATAACGTGGCTAAAAGATTGGGTTCAATTAAGAAATAAGAGAGTATTAGCACTGGAAGGCCACGATCTTCATACATACATACATATCTCCATACATACTTCCAGAGACATCCAGTACAAAATGCTTTGTTAAATATTTGGGACAATATAACGAAAAATCACTACATGAAAGTTCCAGTTTGGATTTCAACAATGGAAGCCATAATCTATCCCAATGTGTTGGACATAACCAAAGTAATAAGATACTCAGAACTTTTAGAGGAATTTGGAAACTTAAAATCAGAGCAGGACTTAAGAAATCAGGGGATAAAAACTGATCGGTGGCCATACCTGCAAATTAAAACAAAATACAAAAAGACCGGGAACAATATGGTATATATACAGAACAAATGGAAATTGACAAGATATTATTAGGAAAGAGGCGGGGGGGGGGAAATAATTACAAAAATGTATAATTTTTTGTTAAAATTCAAAATGGAAGAAGAAATGGTGAAAGAGACAATGATTAGTTGGGTAAGAAATTTTGGTCATAATATACAATTAGAGCAATGGGATAGATTGTGGGAGAGAAACTACAAACTAACGATGTCAGCTGCTTACAAGGAGAACCTCTATAAAATGTTTTATCGGTGGCATCTGCCACCAGCGAGATTGGCCAAGATGTTCTTGAACAGGTCCCTGGAATGCTGGCGGTGTGGTCATAAACAAGGAACATGTGGTGGACCTGCCCTAAAAATCCGAAAATACTGGTGTAAGATAAGAAAGTGGCAGGAACAGAAAATAGAGTTGAAGCCGGAACTTTTTCTCTTGGGCATTCTTAAAGGGAAAATGTAGAAAAAAATTACAGTATATAATAATACACATATTAATTGCAAGTAGAATTTTCCTAGCACAGAATTGGAAACAATCAGATATTCCTTCAGACCAAATTATAATTAAAAAAACCTATGACTATGCAGAAATGGACAGATTGTCCATGGAAATGAAGGAGAGGGAGGAAACAGAATACTATCAAATTTGGAAAAAATGGTATTTCTGGCCTGAGAGGAGATGGAAAAAATAACAGATAACTTGTTAAATATAATGAAATATAAGATATGAAATTGAACTACAAATATAAGTAACTGTAAATATAAATAAGGATGTAATTTAAGGTAGATATATAGAATTAGAAATTTTGTAAATATGTATGTTATGATAGAGAGACTGATATAGAAAAGCTGTTATTAGTGGAAAATTTTTGTTATGTTGTTTTTCTATGTTTTTTTTCTTTTTTTCTTTTTGTATTGTGTTTTTAAATGTTGGAATTTCAATAAATATTATTTTTTTTAAAAAATAAAATAAAATTGTATTGATTTTCCTTTCTGTAATGTCTATAATATAATATTTCATATTAATCTTACGTATTTTTCGCTTGGCCATCCTTGAAGCACATTTGTCCTACTAATGCAGCAGACTGATCACCTAAACACTGGAAAAACAAAAATTCCATAAAAATTAACCAAAAATGTTTATGCATTTATTTATTTAAGTAATCAAATTAGATTCTTTTTAGAGGAATAATTTTGACTGATTTTCTTTACATATACAGTCAAGAAACACTTAGAACTTTTTCAAAAGGCAACTGGACTTTGTTTTTTCTTTGAAGACATTTTGCTTCTCATCCAAGAAGCTTCTTCAGCTCTGACTAGAAGGTGGGGAATGGAAGGATTTATATTCCTTGCAGACAGATGGTCATTTGCATTCTTTTAACAACTCGTTAAGGCCACCTGGAGGTTTATCTGTGTCATCAGCGTCACCTGAGTGGTGCAAATGGGTGTGGAGCCTTCTTGGAACTTTGTTGTAGAGTGGACATAGATTATATCATATCCCTCCCCCTCTGTTGAGAGAGGCCTGTTCAATTTTGACCCCTCTTTTCAGACCAGTGGGCCAGGGGGAGGTGAAACGTCTTCAAAGAAAAACCAGAAAGTCCAGTTGCCTCTTGAAAAAGCACCTTTGGGACAACCATTACCTGGATAACTAGAATCTCAATAAACAAACGTTTAGAACAGGGTTCCCCAACCGTTTGGACCTCAGGGATCACTAAATTCATAATTTTATATCCCTCGGACCACTAATATGATCTGCCTAATGACTGACTGAGTGGGCATGGCTAGGTGGTCATGTGACTGGGTGGGTGTGGCCAACTCAATGTCACTCACGTTGAGGGGTGTCTCGTCAGCCTCTACTCACCTCTCCCCTCCCAGCTATTCTTCACCTGCCCACTCAGGCTCCTTAGGGCCCCAACAGGAAGCAGTTGGAGTTACGCACCACCATAAGAAAGAGTTGGCAAAACAGCTGTTGGTTCTGTTCAAGAAGGAGGCTCAGCAGAAGCACCTCACTGGGGACTACGGGCATAGGCTTTCCAAGCAGAGGGAAGACCTGAGGGAGTGCAAGGCCAGGTACTGGTGCCTGAAGGCTCAGCAGGCTGAGGTGCTCAGCCAGTTCCAGGGCATGATGCAGTCCCACTGAAACAAGGTCCTCTGGCTTTCTGCACCAGCAGCGCTTCCCTCCAGCCGTCGCCCAAAGCCCTGCACCAGGAGGCTGAAGCAGACCCCAAGTCAGAATTTATGCTCCACTCCGACGCTCACAAAAAGACCCCAAAGTGGGAGACTCTCTGCAGCAACACAAACGTTCATTGCACGTATCTGCCCCAGGGCCTGTAGTTTGAGTTTATATTACATTGAATCAAAGGTTTCCATCCCCTGATTCAGTGCAATATAAAAAATGCAAATAATTTTT
This sequence comes from Ahaetulla prasina, assembly GCF_028640845.1. Taxonomy (NCBI): domain Eukaryota; kingdom Metazoa; phylum Chordata; class Lepidosauria; order Squamata; family Colubridae; genus Ahaetulla; species Ahaetulla prasina. The sequence goes on from NC_080543.1 coordinate 70,824,771, forward strand.
CTGCAGACCACCAAAATTTTCACATGGACCACCAGTGATCCAGAGACCACCAGTTGGTGACTGCTGGTTTAGAACATTATATTTTATCACCTTGCAAACATAATTGTTTGTGGACATCCAATTTATATGACAAGATTTTGCATCATGTTCATAAGAAGTTTAATTCCTTCAATTAGCTTTATAAATTTGTGATTATTTCTTATAATAATTAGTATGCATTTTAATATATATATATAAAATGTTCATTTTTTAATGAATTCATCTGTTCACACCTATACCAGGAAATGTAACAAAAATAATTAATATACCCGTATATACTCGAGTATAAGGCGACCCGAATATAAGCCGAGGTACCTAATTTTACCACAAAAAAAACTGGGAAAAACTATTGACTCGAGTATAAGCCTAGGGTGGGAAATGAGGCAGCTACTGGTCAATGTAAAAAATAAAGATAGAGCCAAGTAAAATAACATGAATATTTATTTGAACGAAAAACAATAAAAGTGCAAAAGTGCAAAATGTTCGGCGCTCATTTTTATTATGCAGCGCCCCCTGCTGGACATCTATCAAAAATACAGTATCTTTTAAAAGTACATCGAGACGTAGACTCGAGTATAAGCCGAGGGGGCCGCTTTTCAGCACAAAAAACGTGCTGAAAAACTCGGCTTATACTCGAGTATATACGGTACTTTTTTGTGATACTCTAAGGATGCACATGCTACTTTTTTATTTTCTTATTAAATTAACTTTTAATAAGGCAAGTTATATCAAACACCCCGTTTCCCCCAAAATAAGACATCCGCTGATAATAAGTCCAATCAGGCTTTTGAGCGCATAACAATAAGGCCAAGCGCTTATTTCAGGGTTCAAAAAAAATAAGACAGGATCTTATTTTTGGGGAAACACGGTAGATATGGTTGAAGATTCTAATATTTGGCAAAAATTATATTAAAATATCATAGCTTTATTTAGGAAACTCACCCCAGAAATTGGCACACCAGTCAAAGCTCCAGAACTCTGCCAAAAAAGCCATTTAAAAAAATATATATTATGCAACTAGTTTACAAATAAGGAAAATAATGTATAATTAGAATATGATTGCTTATAACTCATAAGCAAATTAAAATAAAAAATGTAAAATTGTTAGCAGAAATGCAAATAAAAATAATAGGGGGAACAGAGAAAACTGTCATCTGGCAAGCTAACAAAATAAAAGTCATATTAGGTTCTCCACTGCATTGGAGATGTCCTGCAAATCCCACATATGTGGCACAATGATGAGGAACACATCTCTCTTCTTTCAAATGTTGCTGAAGTATAGTTCCCTGTAGCTTCATTAAGCATGATAAACTTATGCTTAAAGAATAGTGGGAAAAAACTGAATCCTGGACTTAGCCCTTGCTTAATGATTGGTCACTTAATGATCATTCAAATTGACAGCTTGGGAAAGAATGCTTTTGCACACCCATGGGTGTTTGGCAAATTGTTAGCACTTGCAACCAGTTGCCAAGCACCCCACGATCATGTGATCACCAACTATAATATTCTCTGCTACCTGTCCTAGAAAGTCAATGGAGAAACCAACAGGGAATGTTGCAAGTTAAGGTATCTTCAGATTTCAGCTCTCTTCCTCAGCCTGCCAAAAGATTACCCCTGTATGCAGGGAGGAAAGAGAAAACCCTTTGGGGATGCAGAAATGGAGCTAAAATCCTGAACATCACCAGTAAAAACAAAGGCAAAGTTTGGGTTTTGGGGGGCAAACTTGCAGCTATTCTCATGAATGAAGACAACTTCAAATTACATCATGATAAAAGATTTTTGCCATTAAATCTTAGTGGCATTTCTCAAGATACTGGAAATCCACAAATGGCATCTAGGAAGCAGCCTGGAGCCTATCCAACTCAAAAGCAGACATCATTTGAGTTCAAGTAATCTTTGAGGCTACAGTAAAAAAAGGTAAATACCAAGCTTCACAAATAGGGATCAGTGCCTATTATTATATAGAAGTGGAAGAATAGGAGGTCTTATATTCAACGGTCATGCTCTGAAACTATTATCCAAGAGCTTGGAGAGTAATACTATTGTGTTCTTGAACATAGGCAAAAGTATGGACATTTAGCAAATAGCTACATCACTGAGACAAAAATAGCTTTTCTTTTCAAATATTATATGTGCACATACACTCTCAACAGCAGTAATCAGCTTAGTGAGCCATGCATAAAATGTAGCCAGTGCATTTCCATTCAGGGATATCTTTATTTTTTAAGCTACCACTGATTTTTTTTTAAAAAAACTTTCTCTGCTCTAAATACATTTTTAGTCAGAAACTATATAATTGTTACTCTAATTTTTCTAATCTTTTAAATTGGCGCAAAGTGATCAACTGAAGTTCAATTGTAATTAAACTTTGAGAAGGAGATTTCATTATGACAAAGAGGAACTTTCCCTGAAGAAATGCACCGTATCTAAGCAAGATGAATGAAGATGTAAACTGGCTGTATCCTAACAAAATCCTACTCACCAGGGTAGGAGAGATTTTCTATTGCCAGCAAAATAGTTAATGAGAAAGAGGAAGAGACATAATTTCAATAATTTCATAATTTTAAAGCCTGCTAGTTTAATTACCATTAACTGTACAATGGTGCTGAACAAAATATAGTATAGCCTTGTCATTGTACATCACATATACAACGAAACTGGTTTTAGTCTCACTGGTGCAATCCATGACAAAAAAATATAAATGTTTCCATGTGTGCATGGAATGATTGTGGTTGTGTTTAAGAGTCTGACAGGATAGAAACTATTTTTAAATCTATTTGTTCGGCTGGGTATGCTTCGATGTCTTTTACCCAACAGTAGAAGTGCGAAGAGACACTGACCAGGGTGTGAATCATCTCTGAGTATCTTCCTTAGTCTACTATAGCAGTGAGACCTGGTGATGTAATCCAGTGGTGTTAGAGGCAACCAATGGTTTCTTGTGCCAAATTGATCACTTTCTGTAGTGCCTTCCTGTCTGCAGTGTACCATAATGTAATGCAGTATGAGACGACACTTTCTATCGTGGACCGATAGAAAGAGGTCATCAGTCGTTGTTCCTCCTGATTTTTTCGCAGGACTCTAAGGAAATGAAGTCTGTTGGGCCTTGCCAATCACCAGGGATGTGTTGTTTTTCCAGGTACAATCTTTGAGTTTGGCTTTTTGCACTCTGCCACTGCTGTTTACCCCTACTGTACCCAGCTGAACTTCACTGTTTGTTCCTCTGACTGCTGATAAGGCATACCTGCAGTGGTGGCAGCAGGGGTAGGTAGCAGCAGTAGATATGTGATAGACAGATGGGGGAGATGAGTGGGACACTTATTTGCTGAAAGACAGCTGACAGTTTTTGCCAACCAGAAGAGTGAGGTTCCAAAGATGCTTTTTCAAAAGGAAACTGGGCTTTGTTTTTCCTTGAAGACATTTTGCTTCTCATCTCGCTTCCTCATCAAGGAAAAAACAAAGTTCAGTTGCCTTTTGAAAAAGCACCTTTGGGACAACCATGACCTAGATGACTGAGAATCTCCATAGACAGAAGAGTGAGGTTTTCACTTAATGTCCACAACTGGGACTACTATAATTGCTGTCACTAAGTGGTACAGTCACATGTTATTTCGCCTAACAACTGTTTTGTTTAGTTATGGAAATTCCTTTTGTCACGTAGGATTGTTAAGCAAAGACTCCTGTACTATTTAAAAAATACATTTAAATAAGATATCATCAGATATTTTTCAATGTTAGGGATCCTATTTGATTATAGTGGATATATATGTGTTGTGTGTGTATGCGTAACATTTTAAATATTAAGAACGCCATTTGATATTTTTAAAGGCACTAAAGACAGAATAGATGGACCTATGTGTGGCTGGGGTAAGGTTTTAGAGGGAGTTATTTTACTTTTTGAAAAAACTATTACAAATATATTTTATTGTTTACACTATAATATTCACGTATCTCTCTATAAAATACTGAAAACTTGACTTTCTGTTTTCAGCAGTTATGATCAAAAGAGGATGGTCATAGCAGAGACTGTGTTTTTCGAATTCCTATAACTCTATGAATAAGACATGCATTCAATAATTCCTCCTGTAGCCAAATATTAAGTTTTGGAAGTTTTAGTATGAAAGTTTTAGCTACTTTGTACAACAATCTGTATTAAAGGGATTTTTAAAAATATATCTTCTGTTCCTTTAAAAGCTGAAAACATTATCAAGCAATCACTTCTTTTGCTCAGCATTTCAGTTTTGCAAAATTATTTTTGCCATCTTCCCCCAAACACCTTGCAATGAAATATATGAGATAAACATTACTTAAGTCACTGATATATACACAAACTCTTTACACATAGCAATTTGAATGCTTTAAATAGTTAAAAATAACTGTCAAAGAAATAGGCAAATGTCCAACATTTGCATATTAATAGAGCCAAGAAGCTGTACTCAACAAAAATAAAAGTTAAAATTCATCTTTCAGTAAAGCAAACATTGCTTAATCAAGTAAATGTTATTAGTTTATTGTTATTGGGTTACTCCATGTCAAGTGGTCTGATTTCAGGAAAGTGCCCAGATCGACCATCACGGATTTTGATGAAATTTGGTGTGAACAGGCACACACATCCCCGATGAACATTGGTAAAGTGTTATGTTTGCTGATGCAATACTTGCGGAGATAAAGTCATTTGTATGACTCCATACCGCAGCCTTCGACAGTATGACTCTGAGATTTCAGCAACTTTGAGACATAGTTTCTCTGGCAGTATTTTGTTGAGAGAAACAAAACTTGCCCATCTTGTACAACTTGTTGTGCTCTATTAAACAAAATAATAAAAACATTCTCATGAGTGATCTCCATCTAGTAAATTGGGTGCAAAGTTGGCCAAAAATGACTGTGGCGCAAAAAAAGGGTAAAGTTCGGCTTCTTATATCTCTGGAAGGAAAGTTATGAGAAACGTGAAACTTTGGATATAATAACCTAGCAACAAAAGGTTGTTGAATGTAAAATTTCATTCTCCTACTGCTTTACACTCAATTTTCACAAATTGAGTATAAAGTTGACAGTTTTTGTAAAAAGGCCAAAAATAGGGTATTTTCAGCCCGCTTTTACAAAAAAAGACCTGGAAACTCTGTTAAATCATTCTTATTAGAAAGAGCATGTTTCAAACCTCCTAAAAAAGTAGAGTTGGTGTTTCATCGCTGATGTATAAAGCCCTAAAAATAGTGGAGGACGTTGCTATGGCAGCGTCACATGCATTCTATTATTGTTTTGTCTTGTTTTATATAGACACCATTACTACTATTATATTGCGTTGGTCCATGGTGACACTGTCACTACCAGTTCAGGCACTTGACTTAGCAACCCCATTGCCATAGGGGGCACATCTGCTAGCCATGTAATACCAGCCATGGGTGGATTTCTTGGTTCAGGATCCTAAGCCTGTAGTTTGGTTTCCTCCTTGACTAAATTTTGTTATGAGCTTCCCAAACTCATTTGACAAAAGAGATTTTCATTGTGTCATATACTTTTCTGGATTTAACTAGTGACACACTATTAATTCATATAATATGAGATCTCACATTTACACTGAGATATTAGAGGTGATATAGCAAACATTGGAACTGAAAACTATACCTAGGCAACTCACACAATCCTTACAGTGTTTACAGTATATATATAGGTCTTTTGGAATTGATTTAAGTAAACAACAATAGCAAACCTAAATCTTTATGATCTTTTTTTTTTAAAAAAAGAATACATATATACAATTCACAGAAAGCAGTAACTTCATAAGACAAAAAAAAAACCTTTCATAAGACTTTCATAAGTAGAAACCATAAATGCAATATCAATTAAGTAAAACTATTTGCTTAACATTTACATACATACCAGTAATCCATAGATTTCTGAGGAACTTCGCACTTTGGGAAGCATTTTCATGGGAATTTCAAAAAAACTAGAAGTATTTTTAAAACATTAGTGTGAATTCTTCCTTGCTGGTAAAAATTAAAAGTTTTCACTTCTTTTCATTTTTTGTAACATTTCTGATACATTTGGAAACATTTCAGATTAAATCAAATCATTTATTATTTGAAATTCTATACTTACAAACAGCAATATAAAATTTACCTTGGTATACATATATATATATGTATATATGTATATGTATGTATGTATGTATGTATGTGTGTGTGTGTGTGTGTGTGTGTGTGTATATATATATATATATATATATATATATATATATATATATATATATATATATATATATATATATATATATGTAGATCTTTGGTTATTCGGGTTTCCTCCCGCATAAAATTGGAAGTGTCTTGGCGACGTTTCGATGAAGTCTCATTCGTCATCTTCAGGCTTCAGCTTCGTGCTTCTGGGAGCAATGTGTGACTGCAGCTGTTTCTTCCTTTTTAACTGCTAGTGGGGGTTTGAACTGATTGGGTGGGAGCTTGGCTGTGCTCTGATTGGATGGGGGTTTCTTGGTGCTCTGATTGGATGGGGGTGTGTCCTCTTTGGGTGGGGGCTTGGTTGTGCTCAGATTAGTCTGAGTTCCAGGGGTATTTGAGCTGGTGAGCTGCACAGCTGTTGTCCGGCTTCGTGTTCGCGGTCGTGCCACATCTTCACAGTGGGTGTCAGTCTGCTGCATGTATGGATTGGAGGGGTTTGAAATGGCCAATGTTGCAGCTGCGGTCTGGCTTCTGGTCCTTAATCGTGCTTCATGATCAGTGTGGGTTTGGGTCTGCTTTCTGGGTGGATGTGTGGTGGTGACATCCTGTGTGGACCTCGTGAGTGTGGGTCTGGTGTCATTCCTCGTGTTAGGGACACGTTTGTCAATAAGGGCAGGTTTCCAAATGGCTGGTAGGCGGGAGGTATCATCTCGTTTGTTCATGCTGTGTGGGCGTTTTTCTATCTCGATGGCTTCTCTGATTATTCTGTTGTTAAAGTGTTCAGTTTTGGCGATAGTTCTGGTCTTTTTAAAGTCAATATCATGTCCTGTGGCTTTAAGGTGTTGGACCAGGGAAGAAGTTGGTTCCTCTTTTTTGACTGAGTTCTTGTGTTCTTCAATGCGTGCACTTATTCTTCTGTTGGTTTGTCCAATGTATGTGGTGGGGCAGGCGGTGCATGGGATTTCATATACTCCTTGATTTTCTAACTCAATTTTGTCTTTGGGGTTTCTTAAGATGGTGGATATTTTTTGGTTTGTGCAGAATGTTGTCTTGATGTTGTGTTTGTGGAGGATCTTGCTGATTCTGTCTGTGGTGCCTTTTATATATGGGAGGAGGGCTGTGCCGTTTTCTTGTTCTCTGTCTTGGATTTTAGTGGGGGGTTCTTTTTGGATTAGTTTGGTAATCTTATTTCTCTGGAATCCATTGGATGTTAGTACGTTAGTGAGAGTGTGTAGTTCGGTTTTTAGGTGTTGTTCGTCAGCTAAGCGTTTTGTTCTGGAGATGACAGAGAACAAGAAAACGGCACAGCCCTCCTCCCATATATAAAAGGCACCACAGACAGAAAAGGAAGAAACAGCTGCAGTCACACATTGCTCCCAGAAGCACGAAGCTGAAGCCTGAAGATGACGAATGAGACTTCGTCGAAACGTCGCCAAGACACTTCCAATTTTACGCGGGAGAAAACCCGAATAACCAAAGATCTACATACAAACACCCGCGAAAACCTCAGAAAACATATATATATATATATATATATATATATATATATATATATATATATATATATCCGTATAAAATATAAAAATGTACAAGAAATCTTTATTTGGTCATAGACCAGCAATAAAACAGAAGAGTCAATTAAGATAAAAGGAAAAATATAGTTATAAAATATAAAAAAATGGCTAGAGTTAATACTATGATGAATTATGCAGACCATAACACAGTACTTGGCTGTGGTCAAGGAAATAAAATCAGATTTATCTTGAAAAAAAAAAAAGTATTGGAATGGGCATATGTTTTGTAAAGAGTGGAAATAATAATTCCTGGCGAGCATCTGCATAGAGAGGCAATACAAGATTTCACTGATTCAATTATTCCTCCACCATATGGACATAGCCTCTGCTTCAAGGGGATATTTTGCCATCTTCCTTCAGTAATGGCTGTTGAGAGGACATTGAATTTGGCTAAGGAAAAGGTCCTCTTGAATTTTGGCATTGTAATGCCACTGAGAGATCCGTCTGGCTATATATGCAAAAAAGCTAAACAAGTCTTTCTGGATAAAGCTGGAAAGTCTGCATGCAGCTACAAATCAATCGTCTGCTGTTTGAGATCAGCTCATTCATAGCCCATCAAGGTGTTGGGTAGCTATGAAAAGATATAAAGTTGCAATTTAGCATGTATTGCCTGGCTCCAGGAACATTGGAAACTTTAATAATAATCGAAGGGGCCAGAATCAAGACCTTTAGCTAGAAGGCAAATAGAACAAAGAAAGGGATAGAACTAGGCAAACTGAAAGAATATAACGGATAGCAGTGTAGAAATTGTGCTCTACCTTTTTTCCGGGTGATGCTAATAAACATAATCTGACTGTCTTTCTAAAGCATGGGTGTCAAACTCGTGGCGTCACGCTGCCATTACATGACGTTTTCACAATGTTCTTCCCCTTTGCAGAGCTGGAGTAGGCGTGACCTATGCATGACACACCCGGCCCGAAGGCCTCCAGTTTTACACCCCTATTCTAAAGGCAACAATAAAAGAGTAGATGGCTCTAGTGAGCCATCTTTGCAAGGGTGTCCTTATGGTTCTCTCCACAGAAAGTTCTGAGGGCAATAAGATGTTAATTTTAACAGCTGTTAGAATTAATTATTCTGCTCTAAAAATTCTTATTTCCAAGAAAACCAGATTAAGTTTTTAATCTGATATGTTAAACATTTGTCAAATTTATATGGCCGCCCATTTCATACGAAGTGACTCTGGGAGGCATACAATAAAACCTGTTATTTCAAATATGTAGAAGTAAGTTACTTACTTGCAGAGCTCATCATCCCACTCTAATGAATGAATGTTAAACAACATTGTCCTACTGGCATTGGTTACATCAGTGCAATGAATACCTCCATTTTTTCCACCAGTCAAACACTTAAATGAATGAATAAACAATTTTGATCATTACTGCATAACTGGAAAATTAATAGAAGAAATATGCAAACTCTACATTTGCTATTATTTACAAAAATTAACTATAAGAAAATAATCTATCAGGTACAATTTTAACCTAGTATGTTCAGTGTATGTGTGTGAGAGAGGGGGTGGGGGCAACAAGACAGATGCCATATAGGTTATGATTACTTTTATTGTAATAGATATAGTAATAGAACCTTGCAAGTCTGAATGTACTTCCCATTTTATTTTATCTTTATGTGACACTAAGGAGGGGCTTGTCTTAGATGTTTTCTCAAAAAAATTTTTTGGCACAAGTTCCACTTTTCCGACTCTAACTGTATGTGAAAATGACCTTGGGAGTTGGGAGAGAAAAATATGCTGGAGAGGAAATAGGAAATGATCAGGTAAGAGAGGGCATAGCCTTCAGAATGCATAATGGGCAGAGAAAGAAACTCAGAAAGGAACCGCCATCTCCTCAGGCTGTATCTTGAAAGTCTGTATTATCAGACTTTCAAGATCCTGTTAACGTATCCTTATGATTAAATAGAATTAGCTCATCTGGTTGTGTTTCCTATCTGATCTACCTGGAGTGCTGATAGACTGGTGCCTTAGTAACAGCTATTCCCTTGTCCTTTAAGGCGATTACCTATGCTTGCTATAGTGTGTGTATGAGAGAGAAAAAAAGAAAGAGATAGAGACACAGAGACAAAATTACTCTGTCAATCTGTAATTATGTAGCTGACTTCAGTTCTTAAAACATCAATTCTTAAAGACCTTAACATTTTAAAGTTCCACTGGATTTGCTATGAAATTCTATTATTAAACACAGATTATATTAGTGATATAAATGCCTAAAAGAAGACAAACATGCCAGAGCATAAGAGAGCATTTTGCAAGCATAACCTGCCAGAATCTTTAGCTGTATAAGAGAAACTATTTTTCTCATTCTTTCACCATATATTTACTCAATATATAGGATAAATGGATATCTATATCTAAATCAGAATTCCCCAAATCTAGGTAAATTACCTAAAATTTGTAAAAATTGTTTTTTGGGGAGATGAAACATGAACATATTACACAATAACAACAGGGACATTTAAATTAACTGAAAGTGTTTTACCTATATTGAGTAAAAAGGACTTTTAATAAGCAGTTTTGGGTAAAGAAGGAAAAAGAACTAATTTAGAATATTACTAAACCCAACTTTAGTGCTTTATGATCAATACCGAATGAATGTGAGAACATATTTCTCCATCAAGGATAATTTGCATTCATTACCAATTTATTCTGCTAATAATGTTCTAAACAGTCAATAAATGAATACTAATGTTCCTGAGAATATGACAAAGGAAATTTAAATTTAATATGACAAAGGAAATCTAAGGGGTCAAAAGGAGATGGAAACCTGTCACTCATAAAAAACAACAACACAAACCTAGTATAAAACCCCTATCCAACCCAACCCATTTTGATGCAGTCCCCTGATGCTAAGCAATCGATTTCATGGACTCTCCCTGGAAGAAAACATGCAGACATATAGAAAAGAAGTATCATTAAAGATCTCTAAAAAGGTAGCACCATCAAATGCTTCTGTGATAAAAAAAAATACCCCAAACCTCCCTAAGAAAAAAAAGGTGAGTGTTGGTGATAGGAAATTCAATTCTCAAGGGAACAGAACCAGCCGTCTGTACACCAAACAGTCAATCCAGAGAGGTATGTTGTCTCCCTGGAGCTAAAATCAAAGATGTGGCTTAGAACCTAACCAAATAATAAAACTCACATATTACTACCCTTTTCTACTACTATGTGTAGGAACGAATGACACAAAAAAGGACTTGAAAACAACATTGAGTGATTATGAGCAGCTAGGCAAGAAAGTCAAGGACTTAGGTGAACAACTGGTTTTTTTCATCTGTACTGCCAACAAAAGGACAACATTCAGTAAGAGAACAAAGAATTCTAGAAGTGAACCACTGGCTAAAGGGTTGGTGTCGCAAAAAAAATTGGATTCCTGGGCCATGGTCTGTACTATTGCCATGATGGGCTGCACCTCACAAAGACTGGGGAGAAGTTTTTGGAAAATGACTGGCTCAATTTATCAGGAGCGCTTTAAACTAAAATTGAGGGGGCAGAGTGACCAATCTTTAGGATCTCTAGGACCTAATTCCAGGCAAAAAACCCTTAGAAAGCAAGTCAAATAATGAAGTAAGGAGGGATGGGAAGGAAGACAAACAATACCAAATAGGCAACATAAGAGGCGTACCCAGAGTAAGACATAAAGATCTCAAATGCCTATATACAAATGCACAAAGTCTGGAGAACAAACAGGGTGAACTTGAACTATTAACGCATGAAGGTAGCTAAGATATAGTTGGAATAACAGAAGCCTCGTGGGATGAAACCCATGACTGGAACATACTGATAGAAGGATACAAACTGTTCAAAAGAACCAGACCCCATAAAAGAAGAGATGGAGTTGCACTGTATGTAAAGGATCACTATATTGCTACAGAAATGCATGAAACCAAAGATGTAAACCTCCTAGAATGCATATGGGTCAATATAAAAGAAAAAAAGAATGACATGGCCACAGGTGCATATTATAGGCCACCCAATCAAGAAAAAAAAAGATGTCCTTTTTGCTAACCAACTAACAAATATATGTAGGAAACACACTAACATAGCAATGGGGGATTTCAATTACCCTGGCATCAGTTGGAAAACTAATTTTGCACCAAGTAAGAAATCAAATAGGTTCCTAACCAACCCACCTGACAACTTTGTTGTCCAAAAGGTAGAGGACGGAACTAGAGGGACAGCCATACTGGACTTAATTCTTACACACAGAGAAGTGATAGAGGGAGTTAAAACTAAAGGATCCTTGGGTGAGAGTGATCATGTCATACTAGAATTCAACATAACACAAACACAAGCAATAGAACATAATGATACCAGAGTCTTAGATTTTAAAAGAGCTGATTTTAATAAATTCAGAGAGAACTTGGGAAAGATTCCTTGGATGAAAATCCTAAAGGGGAAAACAACTGAAGAAGCTTGGGAAAATATGATCATAAAAGCCCATACCAGCACAACCCCACTGAACAAGAGAAACAAGAAATCCAAAAAGAAACCAGCATGGCTGCACAAAGATCACTCTGACAAATTGAAAGACAAAAAGGACAAGTGCAAAAAATGGAAAAAGGGAGACACAACTAAGGCAGAGTATCAGCAGATAGCCAGAATCTGCAGAGACAAAGTCAGGAAAGCAAAGGCTCAGAATGAACAAGAACTTGCAACAAAAGTCAAAGATAATAAAAAATGTTTCTTCCAACATATAAATAACAAGAAAAAAAATCAAGGAAACAGTTGGTCCACTAAAGAGAGAAGACGGCAAGGAAGTAACAGGCAGCAGAGAGAAAGCAGAGCTGCTTAACTCATTCTTTGCATCTGTCTTCACACAAAAAGAAACTATAGCCCAACCTACCAAAAACATAACTGTAAAAGACAGACTAGAAATAAAAGTTAAAATAAGAAAAAAAATAGTAAGAGAACACCTGTCTGATCTTGACAAATACAAATCACCGGGATCTGACGGACTACATCCCAGATTTCTACAGGAGCTGGCAGATATCATCTCAGAACCACTGTACCTCATCGTTCAAAAATCCTGGAGTACCAGGGAACTATCAGAGGACTGGAAAAGAGCTGATGAGGTTCCCATCTTCAAAAAGGGAAAAACAGACCCAGGAAACTACAGACCAATCAGCCTAACATCAATACCTGGGAAGATATTGAAAATGATAATTAAAAAACAGATCTAGCAACATCTAGAAATGGGTAAAGCAATCAGCTCAGGTTTGTTAAAAACAGATCATGCCAAACCAATCTTATTTCATTCTTCAACATAGTGACTAAATTAGTAGACCAGCAAAATACTGTGGATATAATATAGACTTCATCAAGGCATTCAACAAAGTAGACCACAACCTACTTCTTGGTAAACTAGAAAAAAGTGGGATAGATAACATCATCACCAGATTTGGTAACTGTACAAACTGTACTCACGAGTAGTCCTTAATGGGTCTACTTCTACATGGAGGGAAGTAAGCAGTGGGGTACAACAAGGTTCCGTCTTAGGCCCAATGCTCTTCAATATGTTCATAAACGACTTAGATGAGGAAATGGAAAAGGAACTTACCAAATTTGCAGATGATACTAAACTGGCAGGAATAGCTAACACCCTAGAAGATAGGCTCAAGATTCAGATGGATTTTGACAGACTTGAACACTGGGCGCTATCTAACAAAATAAAATTCAATATAGAGAAAAGTAAAGTCTTATACTTGGGCAAGAAAAACCAAAAGTACACAAATAGTCTGGGTGAAACTAGGCTTAATAGCAGTAACTGTGAGACAGATCTTGGTGCCTTAGTGGAAAACCAGCTAAATATGAGCCAGCAGTATGCAGCAGCAGCCAAAAAAGCCAACACAATCCTAAATTGCATTAACAGAGGGATACAATCAAGATCAAGTGAGGCATTAACACCACTCTATAAAGCCTTAGTAAGACCACACCTAGAATACTGCATCCAGTTTTGGTCACCACGCTAATAAAAAAGATGTTGAGACTCCAGAAAAAGTGCAGAGAAGAGCAACCAGGATGATTAGGGGACTGGAGACTAAAACATATGAAGAACGATTACAGGAACTGGATATGGCTAGTCTAGTGAAGAGAAGGACCAGGGGAGACATGATAGCAGCGATGCAGTGTTTGCAGGGCTGCCAGAGAGGAATTGGTCAAGCTGTTTTCCAAGGCACCTGAAGGCCAGACAAGGAATAATGGATGGAAGCTGATCAAGAAGAGATTCAACCTAGAAATAAGGAGAAATTTTCTGACATTGAGAACAATCAACCAATGGAACAGCTTGCTTTTGGAAGATGTGGTAACTTCATCACTGGATGCTTTCAAGAAGAGATTGGACTGCCATTTGTCAGAAATGGTGTAGTGTCTCCTGCTTGGGCAGGGGGTTGGACTAGATGACCTACAAGGTCCCTTCTAACTCTGTTAATTTGTAATCTGTAAAACTGACTTTTTCTTAAATAGTTTTTAAGGATGTTAAAAACAAGCTGAAGTATAGAAACCAAAAAAATTGTTTTAATTATTGTATATTGATACATACCCATATTAACCATGAATCAACAGTACCAAAAAGAGCTCTCCCTTCAAGAACTGCTTGCCTGATCTCTTTCACATTGTCCAAAAGCCAGCGTAGCTTCACAGCACTGAAATATGTGCTAAGAGGGAGACCAGTCCTACTCTGCAAGGTTGAAAGTTAATCAATCATAATGTATAAACATCTACAGTATAGCAAATCTACTAATCTACTTCATTTTTTTCTTTTATTATTATTTTGGTAGCTTTGATTCAGCTTGTATTCTTGTCCAAGTCAGTCTTGGGAATGTTTTTGGAAGTGGTTTGACATTCCTTCTTTCTGCAGCTGAAAGAAGATGACTGACTCAAAGAAACCCAGTCAGCTTCACACAGATTTTACAATCTCCTAGTTTCTTTGGTACCTTTATTTGTTTGTTTGTTTGTTTATTTATTAATCATATTTTTATACCGCCCTTCTCCCGAAGGACTTAGGGCGGTTTACAGCCATATTAAAACCATTTCTACAAACGTTAAAATAAGATAAAATAAAATATTTAAATTTGGCTGACACTATAAAACCCATCTAAAACTCCCAATTAAAACTCCCAATTAAAACTATCAGGCCAGTCCTGCTCGATGAAACAGCCATGTTTTCAGCTCGCGTCGAAAAGTCCGGAGATCAGGGAGTTGGCGCATGCCTGATGGTAGTTCGTTCCAGAGGGTTGGAGCTCCCACAGAGAAGGCCCACCCTCTGGGGGTCACCAGCCGGCACTGTCTAGCCGACGGCACCCGGAGGAGGCCCACTCTATGGGAGCGCACTGGCTGGGAGGCCGTCAGTTGCAGTAGGCGGTCCCGTAAGTAACAGGTCCCATGCCATGAAGCACTTTAAAGATGGTGACCAGTACCTTGATTTGCACCCGGAAGACCACTAGAAGCCAGCGCAGCCTACGCAGGAGTGGTGTTATATGGGAGCCTCGATCTGCTTCCTCTATCACCCGCATGGCCGCATTCTGGACCAGTTGAAGCCTCCGGGTGCTCTTCAAGGGAAGCCCCATGTAGAGAGTGTTACAGTAGTCCAGACGGGAGGTGACAAGGGCATGGGTGACCGTGCATAGGGCATCTCGGTCTAAGAAGGGACGCAACTGGCGTATCAGGTGAACCTGATAGAAAGCTCCTCTGGCGACGGCCGTCGTTTCTTCTTCACAGCCGTGTATCCAGAAGAACGCCCAGATTGAGGACCTTCGCCGTTGGGGCCAGTGACTCGCCTCCCACAGTCAGCGATGGAATCAGCTGATTATACCGGGATGCCGGCATCCAGAGCCACTCGGTCTTGGACGGGTTGAGCCGGAGCCTGTTTCTCCCCATCCAGACCCGCACGGCCTCCAGACACCGGGACATCACTTCGACGGCTTTGTTGGGGTGATTTGGGGTGGAAATGTACAACTGCGTATCATCAGCGTACAGATGACACTGCATCCCAAAACCACGGATGATCTCGCCCAGAGGCTTCATATAGATGTTGAACAAGAGGGGCGAGAGGACCGACCCCTGCGGCACCCCACATAGGAGGTGCCTCGCGGTCGACCTCTGCCCCCCCGCCAACACCGTCTGTGACTGGCCCGAGAGGAAGGAGAACCATTGAAAAATGGTGCCTCCCATCCCTAACCCCTCTAGCTGCCGCAGCAGGATACCATGGTCGATGGTATCGAAAGCCGCCGAGAGGTCTAATAGGACCAGGGCAGAGGAGCAACCCCTGTCCCATGCCCTCCAGAGATCATCAACCAACGCGACCAAAGCCGTCTCTGTGCTGTACCCAGGTCGGAAACCGCACTGGAACGGGTCCAGATAGATGGTTTCATCCAGGTACAGAGGGAGCTGGTAAGCAACCACACTCTCAACAACCTTCACCACAAAGCGAAGGTTGGAGACCGGACGGTAGTTCGCTAAAACAGCCGGATCCAGGGAAGGCTTCTTGAGGAGGGGTCTCACCACTGCCTCTTTCAAGGCAGCTAGAAACACACCCTCTCTCAAAGAAGCGTTAATAATTCCCTGAAGCCAGCCTCGTGTAATCTCCTGTGTGGCCATTACCATCCAGGAGGGACACGGGTCCAGTAAACATGTGGTTGCCCTCAACCTCCTCAGTATCCTGTCCATGTCCTCAGGAGCCACAGGATCAAACTCCTCCCAGCTGGCAACCTCAAGACCTGCCCCCGTCGACCCATCTGAATCTACCCAGTCTGTGTCCAGCCCCTCTCGAATCTGAGCGATTTTATCATGCAGATACTGTCCAAAGTCCTCAGCACGACCTTGCAAGGGGTCCTCCCTAGCCCTCTGGGCGAGAAGGGAGTGGGTCACCCTAAACAAGGCGGCTGGGCGATTATCTGCCGATGCAATGAGAGCGGTGAAATACTCCTGTTTCGCTGCCCTTATCACCACTAGATAGGTCTGAATATGAGCCCTTACTAGTGTTTGATCCGAGTCAGAAAGGCTGGCTCTCCAGGCACTCTCTAGGCGTCTCTTCCGGCACTTCATCTCTCTCAGCTCCTCGGAGAACCAAGGAGCCGGTCGAGAACAGCGCCGGGTCAGAGGCCGCAAAGCACGACACGGTCTAAGCCCCCGCCGCCGCCTTTTCCCAGGCAGCGACGAGTTCCTCAGCCGAGTCGTGGGCCAGGGCCTCAGGAATAGGCCCAAACTCCATCAGGAACCTCTCCGGGTCCATCAGGCGCCTGGGATGGAACCAACGTATTAATTCCGACTCCCTGCGATGGGGGTAGGCGGTTCGAAGGTCCAATCGAAGAAGAGAGTGATCCGACCATGACAAGGATTGGACGACTAAATCACTTTCAACTAAATCACTCAGCCACTGTCCAGAGACAAAAATTAAGTCCAGTGTGTTTCCTCCGATGTGAGTGGGGCCCTCAACTAATTGGATCAGGTCCAAGGCCGTCATGGAGGCCCTGAACTCCTGAGCCGCTGCTGATGCCTCGCCGAGCGAAGGCAGGTTGAAATCCCCCATAACAATAAGTTTTGGGGTATCAACCGCCAGCCCGGCTATCACCTCCAGCAGCTCAGGAAGGCCACTGTCACGCCGCAAGGAGCCAGGTACATGATCAGCAGGCCCACCTGTATCCCCCGACCCCACTTCACAAAGAGGGATTCACAGCCGGCTATCTGTGGTACAGTGGCCTCCCTCGGCTGCAGACCTTCGTTTATAACAACCGCCACCCCCCACCCCCCACCCCTACCCTGGGTCCTCGGCTGATGGAACACACAGAAATCTGGTGGGCACATTTCTATAATTATTTAATTGTGCAGGACTGAGCTAGATTTTAAATTTATGGTTTTAATTGGGTTTTAGTTTTATTTTTATATTTTAATTAACGGGCTTTTAGAATAAGTTTTTTAACTGCTTTTATATTGTATTTATGTGTTTTTTAAGTGCCTGTGAACCGCCCTGAGTCCTTCGGGAGATAGGGCGGTATATAAATATGATTAAATAAATAAATAAATAAATAAATATAAGGGGTATCCCCCCTTCCGGGCACAACCAGGTTTCTGAAATGCCAATCAGGTCCGTACCCCCCTCCTGTATGAGATCGTAAATAAGGGGGGCTTTATTTACAACGGACCTGGCATTGCATAGCATCAGCCGGAGATCCAGGCTCTGAGGTTCATGGCCACCCGGGATGTGGGAAAAGTCAGAGGGACCGGAGTGCGAGATCATTTGCAAATAACGATCCCACACTCCCCAAACTTGATACGGTCCCCTGCTTCCGCCATATCTGCCTTTAACCATTACACTAAATTAGTTTTCCTTTTTCCATTAGCATGAGCATAAAAAAAATAATTTGCACTGTGTAATCACCAAACATACTCTAATTATTCTAAGGTCAGCTTTTACCTTAAAAAAGGATTTATTCTTTCCTGGAATCCTTTTAAGAAGTCTTTCAACAGTAGATTGAGTCCGTAGGTCAAGCCATACTAGAATCCAAAGACAAGCATTAACATTAGTAAAAGTAAATATTTAAGGAATGCATTGATTGAATAGAATCACGTTCTGAATCTCTGAATAGGTCTCTATTGACAAACTCAAAACCATCTAATATAGTTTATATAATTTGTATGTCTTCCTGAACGATAGGAACCTTATTCAAGAATGGAGAATTAAGATTAGATTTTTAAATTGTGGATTTTTAAATATTATTGTAAACCATGCTTCTTCTGATTAAGCTAATGTAATTTCAGTTCCAAATAACAAATTATTTACCTAACAAAATGTTTAAAGCATAATGAGTAACCCTACATCACTTAGTAATTTATCTAACCAAATGCTTTTTAAATAAAAACTAAGATTCACAAACTAAATAAAAAATTGAGAGTAGACATTGCAAAAACAGAAAAGAATAAAACCACAAGTTAAGTTTAGATATGAACAATTCAGACTTCTAAATTTAAATTACAAGGTCATACCAGAATAGATTTCTTCATTTCATAGGTCTATTCTTAGCCCATATTCTTTTAGAGGGGCTTTATTCATCCGGAGAGCATCTCCTGGAATCTAACCCATAAAAATTGGATGTGCCCACAGCAATTCTATTATAGCAAATGCTTAATGAATGTATTTTCCATGCATATTAGCATTTAGAAAAGTTCTGTCAATGTTTGCAGCTTGTTCAAAATGTGCAATTTAGTGGTTTACTCATATATAATGTAAAATTTATTTTGTATTATTATGAACATTTTGTACAGGCAACTGAATGAAAGAACATCAAATTGAAGAATTATGCTGGAATGAAACAATAAAATGGTTTTTTTTTTCTGTCCTTATGATTGCTTCTTATGTCTTGATTCAACAATTCATTAAGAAATCTTGACATGATGAATTAATAATTTATGATTCAACTAAGTCCGTTCAATGTAGAACTTGATTAGTTTGTTAATAGAACAAAAACAGTAGGAACAAACTCTTTTAAAGAAGAGAGCAAAAGTGAGAATTTTTAGAGCTGCTTTGAAATGCAAAGAATTCTTTGGGCATCTTTAAACATAAAGATTAAAAAACAAGGACTAATATCTAGTGCAACATATTGTTATTGATGTTCATAGAACATATAAAATATATGTGGATACGAGAAGAATTATATTAATTAAAGTATTTGCAATTGTTCAGTAGACTTACCAATAGCATTATATAGAGGTTCTCCAGTTTCTTTGTCCCAAACTACAGTTGTCTCTCTCTGATTGCTAACTCCAACAGCTTTTAAGAACAAAACAAACATTCTATCATTTTCTAGATTATTACAGATTTTGGATCACCAAAACCTGAGCAAAACTCTGCTTTTGAATAAAATCCTTTCTGATTGCTCTTCTACTATAAGCTCTCTGTACTTATCACAAGCCACTTCTGAGAGTAAAGAGATCATCAAGTACAATGTGGCAGAGAGGACAACATTGAGAAATAGGTATTTATAATATATTTATATTATATTTATAATAATAATATTTTATTATAAAATTTATATATTTATAAAATATATTAAATTATATAATATTTATAAAAATAAAAGTATTTATAATATATCAGCACACGTATTTGCCAAGCAAGTGCCTTCTGGCTCACTTAAAAGAGTTTTCGATTGGTTATAATTCTAAAATATTTTCTTTTCCTTTAAATTTCCTTTAAAGGTATTTCAGTAACATCACATTTATTCTCGACGCATCTCTAAGTTATTTATGTATATCACTTTATCCTCTTGATTTGGAAGGATATTCATGATTATTATAGAATTAAAAATACCTTTTATGTTGGAAATGTCTATATTCAGCTGGTTCAATTTCTCACATGTTCTTTCAACACATTCATAGACAGACTGCAGTATTTCCTTTGGGTCTTGTTCTACCCACCTTGAAAACATCAAGGCCCACATTAGAAGTCTGGCAATTGATATGATAGAGTCAACAAACTTCAATGGCTCGTTTGCTTAATTGCCTTAAAACAGGGGTGTCAAACTTGATTTCATTGAGGGTTGTGTTTCACCTCGGAGGGTGGGTGTGACCAGGAATGGCCGTGGGCATGACATGGGATGTGTTGGGGGGGACGGGGATGGGACGACACTTGTGGTGGCCAAGTGCTAAGGCAGGACTTCTCTCAGACTCTCCCTCCCTCTCTTCCTTCCTTCCTTCCTTCCTTCCTTCCTTCCTTCCTTCAGACTCTCCCTCCCTCTCATTCTTCCTTCCTTCCTTCCTTCCCTCCCTCCCTCCCTCCCTCCTTCTTCATTCTAATTTCTTCTTCCTTTCCCTCTTTCTTTATTTTACCTTCCTTGCTCTTTTCCCATCTTTTCTTCTTTTTCTTTGCTATTCTTCTTTCCCTTTCTCCTTTCCTGCCCCCCTTCTTGCATGCTCAAATGCAAAAGGAGAAACATTTCTTTTTTTGTTTTGTTTTTAGTTTGCCCTCTGCCAACCAAAACGGGGTGTGTGGGGGGTCAATGCTAGTCAATTTGAAATAAGAATGAAACCATCAAGAAAAGTCAGCTTGCTCACCGTTTGGCTTTTTCCTCAAGAAAAGAGTTAGTAGAAGTCAACTTCTTCTAGCAGGGAAACAGAAAGCAAGTATGGCAATTTGACTTTAATTTAATTATGTGCGTAAAAGCTGGGGATACAAAGCAATGAGCTCAGTAATACGATAAACAGCTTCAAGGATGAGGGTGCAAGTTCGGAAAGTAGTCAAAAAGACCTCAAGGGGAAAAAATTCAAGGCCTGCTTGGGTTGACATTAGTTGAAAAAGCAGATTTGGACCACCAAATGCAGAGAGAAAGAGAAAGAGAGAGAGAGAGAGAGAGAGAGAGAGAGAGAGGCAGAATCCAAGTCAACATAGGACTCCAGAAACCTCAGCCAAGCCAACAGTCCCTTTTCTGTGACAAGTAGAATCTGTTAAAAAGAAGGATATGCTTAATTACCTCTCTGCAGAATATAAACCAGAAAGGGGGTGGTGGTGGGGATATGATTTTCTGAATAGTCTCAGAAAGAAGAGAAAAAGTGAGTCGAGAAGCAAGTCAAGAAAAGCTGATTGTGGAACAACAAAGCAAATTGCAAATTGCAAGGGCTTCTTGAACAAAAGTCACAGCAGGAGGATGCAGAGGAAACCCCAGAGGAAGAAAGAAAAGGAGACTCAGCCCACAAAAGGCAGTCAAGGGAACTGCCCAAGCAAGGAAAGAAACCCTTCTGGCTATAGGAAAAAATGACAGGTGCAAACTAGAAAGTACAATGAAAAGTTGGAGTTAGAAAAAGGCTGAATGAGAGAAAAGAAAGAAATGCTGCTAAGGAGATCATCTTGCCTTGACTAGTTGTAGGCAAAATTCTGATAGACTAAAGCTGCCTAAAGTTGAGTCTGTGTAGCCTCAAGGATCTCTTCTGTTGTCCTCTCAGACACCAAATCAGAAGTCTTGCAGTCCTCTCAACGAATGTCAGTGAAGCAAAATTAGGGATCAAAATTTCCCAATTCAGAAACCTCTTGAACCTGTCAGTGCAAAGAATTATATCATATGCCCAATTTCACTGCCTTAAGAAATTGACCCTGGATTCGACTGGAAGTGTCGCAGCGAGACAGTCAGGGAAGAGCGAGCTCCGCCGAGCTTCGCGAATTCCCAGGCTGACAAACCGCCATCAAGGGGTCTTAGGACCAGATCTGTCCTGTAGGGATGGTGAAGAAGGAGAGGCACCTCGGATGACCAAGAGGAACCGGCAAGTTCCTCGGAGGTCAGAGGGAAAGCTCTTCAACTCGGTGGTGGGGTCAGTGGCTATAGCAGCCATCATTAAGCTGGGGCAACCGGACCAAGATTTTGAGCAGGAGTGGTGATTTGGGCAGAAAGCTGAAGCTGGGTGAGTGAACACCAACTCACAAGAAAATACTTTAATTTGAAATTGGCAAAGAAAAGTTTTTTGGTGGTGGAATAGCGGCTAAATTGAGAGAGGAATGGAAATGCAGTAAGAAATAGGAGAAATGGAATTATTTACCCTAAGACACGAAAGGAATTTGGCTTTTTAAACTGAATTGGAGATCCCCCAAGCAGAAGGGGAAAAAAAGGAAAAAAAACCCTCAAATAAAGCTGGAGAGGTTTGGAGATTTTTAAACTTATTTCTGGAATAGAAAGCTGGGGGCTACAACGCAGTGAAAGTTCTCTGACTTCCTTTTTTCCCCGGTGAGTTGTATTTAATATAACTGGGACATAGACTTTAAATTGAACTGTTGAGAGAAGTTAAAAAGTAAAAGCAAAACAAAGCGCGGCTTTAAGAAAAAGAAACAAAATGGATACCTTTGCTAATTGTTGATTGGAACTGTGGATTGAAAAGAGACACCCTCAGGCGGAAGGGAAAACTACACGGACTAACATCTGTTGTGGAAAATTTTCTTGTTGAAGCGATAAGGCTGGTGGGAAATTTAAGGAAAAAATATTGATTGTAAAATATTAAATGATTGTGAAACATCAAATGATTGTATGGGGAGAGATGAAGGGACAACTAAGGAGGGGGGAAATAGAAAGGGAAAAAGCACAAAGAATTTAGAAGATTACACTGGGATTGACAGCGGCAAAAGAGAAATCTTTAAAAGGGGAATAAGGAGAGTAAATGGAAAAGTAAACAAGAAGGGCAAACAAAAATAAGGAGAGAATGAAGAGACAAGGAGAGAAAGAAGGCAAGAAATAAAATACAAAGTTAAAGGATCATTTTGGGATTAATAGAGAAAAGATAAAAATGGGGGAAGAGGGGAGAAGGAGAGTTAATGGAAATACAGGACAAGCAAAGAGAGTAGAGAATTTTAAGAGAAAAAAAGAAAAAAGAAGAGGAAGAAAAAAAGGAGGAAAATAAAAAAGGATTGAAATGTATACTGGTTGAAGTATTAATGGAATTTGAAGCACAAAAAAGAGTTGGCAATATACTAAATGATTTAAATATTGAGAATGGAATTTAGAATGATAAAAAATGTTTGGAGGTTATTATGGATTTATAAATATTTTAGAAATGATATTATGAAGAAAAACTGAGTTTTTTCTTGTTTTTTCTTTTCTTTTTTTGATTATGAATGTATGAATTGTCATTGAAATGTAAATATATGATTGATGTTGATGTTGGATAAGGAGAAGATATAAAATACAACTACTAAATGGGAATATAAAGGTTTAATATAAATGGGAGTAAAAAAGGGGGGAAAGGAAGGAAAAATTGATAAAAGATTAAAATTGGGGGTGAAGGGTAGATTAAATTTACAAAGAGAAATGTAAGAAGGAAATTAAAAATGAGAGAAAATGTATTGATGAAAGGATGTAAGATGTGTTGGAGAAGAACTAAATTTGGTATGAACATGTACCTGACAGTTATTCTGTTCAGAAAAGATGTATTGTATGTTGTTGTTTGTGTGTAAAAAAATAAAAAAACTTAAAAAAAAAGAAATTGACCCTGGAAGAGGGATTCCCTTGCAACTGGAGTTTGTTATACAGTCCACAGTTTGTTTGTTTTTAAACTGCTTTTCTCATTCCTATGACTTTCATATTTCTTCTGTGACAGTGTATCTCCCTGCACCTTATATATGGACTCTGCTCTCTTTGGCCACATCCTTATTTGAATAAACGCTTTCCTGACCAATTCTTTTTCTTCTGATTGCTGCCTGTGTTCCCAACTATTTTCTTTCCCAACTATTTTCCTGCACCACCCTGGCAGCCAAAACAGGGCACATGGACATCACCCATGCCCATGCCCCATTTTTGGCTTGAACGGCCTCCTGCACCACTCTGGCAGCCAAAGCGGGGCATGGGGACCCACTTTGGTTAGCAGAGGCACCATGGACTGGTCCTTTGCTATTTTCAGGTTGGCCCCATGGGCCAGACCTAAGCACCCCGCGGGCTCCGCGGGCCTTGAGTTTGACACCCCTGCCTTAGAAGGAGATGACCATTTACCAACAATAGTTTCATTGACTATTAACCTCTGTTTCCTAAAAGCAGAATGACTATATTTTTCCAATAAATTCTTCCTACAAAAACCTGCAAGAATGTTTTATTCATTCTTAAATAAAAATCAAACAGTATCTTTCATTGTTGGTTTTAGAACAAGAAAGACATATCAGAAAATAAAATCCAGTTAAAGACATCCAAAATATAAAAAGTGTGTTGTAAAGTCAAAAGGTGTGTCTCTTATATATCGTGTTTCCCTAAAAATAAATCTTGGTCTTATTTTCTTTTGGGCCCCAAAATAAGCACTAGGGCTTATTTTCGGGGGTGTCTCATTTTTTTTTAACACAGGCAGCTGTGCAGCATGTCCAGCAGGCTTGAGCCGCCACCACTAGCCAAAGCATAAGGTGGGGCTGGGCTACCTGCCTCATGTGTGAAAAAGTAAGACAAACTGAAAGAAAAAGTGGGCAGGTTGTAGGAAAAGGTCCGTCTAGGAAAAAGAAAACGGAATGGCAGAAAGAGCCAGGCGAAAAGTCACACATTTCTGCCCGCTGGGTCATTTCAACGGAGTTTGATCCCACTTCTGGGGTGGAGCGCAGAGCGAGAGACACAGGCAACCTGCTCTGCGGAGCACCCGCCGGCTTTTCCTGGCCTTCCCCACCAGGAAGGAGGTCGCTGTCTCCTGCGGAGCCCTTTCTATTCTTCCTGCAGCTGCAGCCCCCTCTGGCCCTGCAATGCCATCCATCTCTGCACAGGCCCTGTCCGGATGGGTGGTGAAGAATACTGTTGGGGCAGCGGGGCCTGCAGAGCCCTGATGCTAATGGGGTGAGGAGGCGGCAGCACAGGTCCCGGCCAGGGCAACTGGTGGTGGAATGGGAGTGGCGGCAGGAGGCGCCCCACTGGCTGCTGCAGTGTGAGACAGGGAAGGTGCTACAGGCTGGCTGATGAATGGACCAGGCAAGGCAGAAGGTGGGGCAGGGGTTGCACCATGCCATGGCCCCTGCGCACTCCACCCCAGTTGCCCTATGTTGTCCTCCAGCTCTATCCCTGCCTCATGCCTTGCCTAGTCATTTGGTGGCAGTGCTGAACAACCTCATCAGCAGCCAGGTGAAATGGAGAAAGGACTGCTCTGGCTGCTGCCGCCTCCTCACCCTGCCAGCATCAGGGCTCTGCAGGTCAGATGATGAACAGACCAGGCGAGGCAGGAGGTGGGGTGGGCACCATGCTGCAGACCTGCGCGCTCCGTCGCTGCCATTCTGTCCTTCTCCAGATCCTCCCTACCCCATCAACAGCCGAGATGGGGAAGATCCATCTGTTCAAGATCCAGGCGCTTGCCCGCCTCTTCCCTTTCACTCCTCTCTTGAACTGGACTGCCATGCTATGGAGGATGAGTGGGTGAGGTTCAGCCCCTTTATCCTGTCCCTCTTCGCTGTTTCATAGACGGGGGAGGGGGAGTGAAGGCTGCGGTGTGGCTCAGGCTGTAAGAAGCCTGTTATTAAACACAGCTGCCTGCAATTACTGCAGGTTCAAGTCCCACCAGGCCCAACGTTGACTCAGCCTTCCATCCTTTATAAGGTAGGTAAAATGAGGACCCAGATTGTTGTGGGGGCAATAAGTTGACTTTGTATATAAATTCATTTCATTTCATTTATTCATTTATTGAATTTTTATACCGCCCTTCTCCCGAAGGACTCAGGGCGGTGTACAGCCAAAGTAAAATACAAAATATATACAATTAAAACATATTTAAAATGGACCAAATTAGTAGACGGCTGACAAATTAAAATAAATTTAAAATTTCAAATTTCAAATTTCAAATATAGATTAAAACCCCCAATAAAATCAACCAATTCATGCCAGTCCCGCTTGAGTAAATAGATATGTTTTTAGTTCACGACGGAAGGTCCGAAGATCAGGCACCTGACGTATGCCAGGGGGAAGTTCATTCCAGAGCGTCGGAGCTCCCACAGAGAAGGCCCTACTCCTGGGGGTCGCCAGCCGACATTGTTTGGCGGACGGCACCCTGAGGAGACCCTCTCTGTGAGAGCGTACGGGTCGGTGGGAGGCATAAGGTAACAGCAGGCGGTCTCGTAAGTACCCGGGTCCTAAGCCATGAAGCGCTTTAAAGGTGGTAACCAAAATCTTGAAGCGCACCCGAAAGACCACAGGAAGCCAGTGCAGACTGCGGAGCAGAGGTGTTACGCGGGAGCCTCGGGTGGCTCCCATTACTACTCACGCAGCTGCATTCTGGACCAACTGCAGCCTCCGGGTGCACCTCAAGGGCAGCCCCATGTAGAGAGCATTGCAATAATCCAGCCGAGACGTAACCAGAGCATGAGTGACTGTGCATAGGGCATCCCGGTCAAGGAAGGGACGCAACTGGTGCACCAAGCGAACCTGGTGGAAGGCCCTCCTGGAGACGGCCGCTAGATGTTCATCAAAAGACAGCCGTCCATCCAGGAGGACACCCAAGTTGCGAACCACCTCCTTTGGGGCCACTAACTCGCCCCCAACAGTCAGCTGCGGTTGCAGCTGGCTGTACCGGGATGCCGGCATCCACAGCCACTCCGTCTTGGAGGGATTGAGCTTGAGTCTGTTTCTCCCCATCCAGACCCGTACAGCTTCCAAACACCGGGACAGCACTTCGACCGCTTCGTTGGGGTGGCCCGGGGTGGAAAAGTACAGCTGAGTATCATCAGCGTACAGATGGTAACTCACCCCGAAACCACTGATGACCTCACCCAGCGGCTTCATATAGATGTTGAACAGGGTAGGCGAGAGAATCGACCCCTGAGGCACCCCACAAGTGAGGCACCTCGAGGACGACCTCTGCCCCCCCGTCAACACCGACTGCGACCGATCGGAGAGATAGGAGGAGAACCATCGATAAACGGTGCCTCCCACTCCCAATCCCTCCAACCGGTGCAGCAGGATACCATGGTCGATGGTATCGAAAGCCGCTGAGAGATCTAGTAGGACCAAGGCAGAGGAACAACCCCTGTCCCTGGCCCTCCAGAGGTCATCCACCAACGCGACCAAAGCCGTCTCCGTGCTGTAACCGGGTCGGAAGCCGGACTGGAACGGGTCTAGATAGACAGTTTCATCCAGGTGCCGGGGGAGCTGCCATGCAACCACACTCTCTACAACCTTCGCCAGGAAGCGAAGGTTGGAGACTGGATGGTAGTTTCCCAAAATAGCCGGGTCCAGGGAAGGCTTCTTCAGGAGGGGTCTCACCACCGCCTCTTTCAAGGCGGCGGGGAAAACCCCTTCAACCAAAGAAGCATTTATAATCCCCTGGAGCCAGCCTCGTGTCACATCTTGGGCAGCCAGCACTAACCAAGAAGGACACGGGTCCAATAAACACGTAGTTGCATGCACCCTCCCCAACAACCTGTCCACGTCCTCGAGAGCCACAGACTCAAATTCATCCCAAATAACCTCAACAAGACGAGTCTCTGTCATCTCGGCCGAATCGTCGCAATCATGGTCCAAGCCGTCACGAAGCTGAACGATTTTATCGTATAGATAACCGTTAAACTCCTCAGCTCGTCCCTGCAGGGGGTCATCCTGCCCCTCCTGTTGAAGGAGGGAACGGGTCACCCGAAACAGGGCGGCCGGGCGGTTATCTGCCGATGCAACGAGGGTGGAAACGTAGGAACGCTTCGCATCCCTCATTGCCACTAGGTAGGTCTTCGTAAAAGACCTCACTAGTGTCCGATCAGCCTCGGCACGGCTGGACCTCCAAATACTCTCTAGGCGTCTTCGCCGGCGCTTCATCTCTCTCAGCTCCTCAGAAAACCAGGGAGCTAATTGAGATCGGCGCCGGGTCAGAGGCCGCAAAGGCACGACATGGTCCAGAGCCCCAGCCGCGGCCCGTTTTATTTATTTATTTATTTATTTATTATTTAAATTTTTATACTGCCCTTCTCCCGAAGGACTCAGGGCGGTTCACAGCCAGATAAAAAATACACAATAATACAAAATAATACAATAATACAAGCCGCGACCAGTTCTTCAGTCGTGCCGTGGGTAAGATCCTCAGGAAGCGGCCCAAGCTCCGTCAGGAACCTCTCCGGGTCCATCAGGCGCCTGGGACGGAACCAACGCACTGGCTCCGTCTCCCTGCAGCGGGGAGCGGCGGTCCGAAAGTCAATATACAAATAGAATGAGACTATTGCCTTACACAATGTAAGCTGCCCTGAGTCTTCGGAGAAGGGCGGGATATAAATGTAAATAAAAAAAAAAGGCGAAAGGCCTCCACTCCTGCTGCACATCATCCATGTCTGCTGCTGGAGGGGCTGTCTTCTATCCGTCCCACCCCGCCCCACCGATCACCTTCCCAGCAGCGGCTACTGCCTCCTCCTCCACCTTCCGCTTTGGTCCTATGGCACTGCCTCACTGCCTGGTCCCTGTTTGCGGTTTTGATGGCAGCAGCTCTGCCACCGCATTTCAGTACATGCTTTGCCTTGAGATGGGCGTGTTTCAGCACCTGGAGCTTTTGCGGGGTTTGCCTTGCCACCTCATAGCTGGAGAGCTTGGAGCACCACCGCCCAGCTCCCCTCACTTCCCCAAAGTATTCCTTCGTTAACCTGCTTTCTACCTCCATTGTGTTTCTTGACCTCCACGTGCAGGGCAAGAAAAGAAGTTTGTGGGTCTAAAAGAAAGTTCAGCCAGACCTTCCAACTTCTCAAGATCTTTTTGCAATTGAACTTTTTATCTTTAAGGATCCTCTTGTTTAATGTCCACCTCCTTTTCTTTCTTTGTCCCTTCCATTTCACTTTTAAGGGATTATGGTCTGCCCAAGTATTTGTCATTATCTCTCTCTCTTCTCTCTCTTTTCAGTTAAGAATTCACCCAGACCATATCAATTCTTGACCAGAAATTATGGGGATTCGAGGAAAAGGTATATTGACTCTTCTTCAAATTTAAATCCCTCCATATGTCTTGTAAGTTTAGCTCTTGTACCATTTCAAAGAATGTATTTGGAAGTGTTCTTTTCTTCCTCTTGATTTTTTTATTGCTTGTAGGGTGTTTCTTAGGGTCTACCACTGCATTGAAGTTTTCTATTAGGCAAATATTTTCCTGTTCTGACTCTATTATTTTCCTATGTACTTTATGGTAAAATTCTTTCTGATTAGTATTTGGTGCGTAAATTACTGCAAGCAACATTTATTTTTGACTTCTTGTTATTTCTATTAAGATTCTTCCTTCTTCATCAGCATAGATCTGTTTCGATTTTAGCCATTCTTCTATATATACTGCTATACCCTTCTTCTTTTTCTGTGCCAGGGCCAGGTGGATTTTCCCTATTTTAGGAAATTCTAAAGACTACCATGTTGTTTCTTTTTTTTTTTAATTCAAAAAGTTTTACAAAAATTTTTTTCCCCTTTCCCCCCAGCCCCCCTCCCCCCTCCCTTCACAAATTCCCCTCACTCCTCACCCCCCTGACTTCCTGGAACAAACACAAGGTATAATTAAAAATAAAACAAACATATGCTAAAAAAAATTTCCCCCAAAGCTATTATACCAATTTTCCCTCTCTAGTTCTGACTTCCTCCTTACATAACAAAAACCCTTCAAAAAAATTAACAATTAACAGTAATAAAATATATAACTCAATAGAACAGATTAATCCTAAAGTATTTAAAACCAGCTAATGCATAAAAATCCAATCCAATTCAGAGAATATCTCCCTTATAGCTTCTATAAACCATATAATCACCCCATTTTCCCCCAAGTCTTTCTTACGTAAGATCTTTCGAGAATATTCTATTTACAATTCAGTACAACACATTATATAATTTCAATACAGGAAATTACAATATCTATTCAACTTTAGTCCTTCCTCATCAAAATCCAATATAAATCCAAATATCTAGTCTTTTATGATAGATGTGAAACATAATCTCTTTATATCATTTTGTTTATTCATGATCATATCTTCATTTTTATCCACTTTTGCTTGCATCTCCTCCATTCCATTTTCCAAGTACTGATTACACTGGTTAATTTCCTCCAATCTCTCATCCAAAACGTCCCCATTTTTTATCAGTTCATATTTTTGAATAATTAAATACATTCTTTCTGTATAATCCTGTATAGTCATGAAGCCATTCTTCTGAAACAACCTTCATGGCAAAATTCTTGCTGAGAGTCCCCTTATGAAATACTTAAACAAACTAAAATAATCCAACAGTCCACCTAAATCCAGGTGAGAAAAAAAATTAAAAATTAAAAATAAGTAAAAATCCAACCTAAAAAAGCCTCTGTTCTATTTACAGCCCAGCACAATAAGATTAAAGTCTCCATTCACTTTCACTTTCTCATCAAGTAAATGCCATTTTGTTTCATTATGTTGATTGTAGATGAAAGAAAAAAAAGTTTTAAAAAAATAGAAGTCAGATTTAATACTTGCAATTTAAATGACTGATCTCCTGTGTTTGTTCCGTCTGCTTATAAAAATCCATAACAATCACTTGAAGCAGAGGTGGTCGCTCTCTTCTCTTTCTGCCAAAGCAGAGACACGCTGGGTCTGGAGCTGCTGCAGAGGGATTTCCAGGGAACTTTCCCCTTCGAGTTCCCCACTTTCAAATCGAGAAAGTGGGGCCTCTAGAGAGTTCTACCTATCCCTCCTCTGCTCTTTCCTTTCCCCTTTCAGTACTTTCAGCCAGCGAACAGCTGATATTCGCTGTTTTCGCCGGCTTTTTACAAAATCCCAGCGCGGGCGCCCTTAGGGCGTCCGTCGGAGAGAGCGGAGCCTCCGGAAGTCCACTACCATGTTGTTTCTTGATGTGGACCTCTTGTAGGCAGATAATGTCCATGTTTTGTTTTTGAAGTTTTGTCAGTGTTTGTTTTCTTTCAGCTGAAGAGTTCATTCCATTGATGTTGATTGATAACATCTTAATTTCTTCTTCCATGTTATTATGTTTAAGTCTCACTCCTCTCTTTGCTTGTCTCTTTGTGCTCGTCCTCGCACCTTCTTTTTCATGGCGTTCCATTCTCTTATGTCTTGATCTGATTATTTTTCTTCTGATTGCTGTTCTTTTTCACTTTTGCTTTTTATATCTTCTCTACTATCTTGTTCTTCCTCTACCGCTAAGTAATATTAATAAAATTCTTGCGCATTATCCAATGTATCAATTCTAAATTTCTTTTCTTGCCATGAGATCAGCATACCTTCAGGAATGAGCCATCTGAACGTTACCTTATATTTAACCAGTTGCAAGGATAAGAAATGGTAGTTTCTTCTTTGTTCTCTAACCCTTCTTGGGAGACTTGTTTCAGAGTTAAGATTTTTTTCCCTTTGAAGATCAGTGGCTCATCTCTTGTCCTTCTATAAATTTCATTTCTTAGTTGTTTTCCTTGCAAACCTCACATGAACTTCTCTTGGCAGTTTATGTCAACGCACATAGTTAGTATGAATGCTATAGATCTCATTTATGTCATTTTGAGTCTCTTGTTTACTTTTCTGCAGAATGTCGGCTAACAGTTTTACCATGAGGTTTAGTAAATCTTCCTCGTTTTCTACTATTTTGGAATATCAGAAAAAAAGCTGATTTCTCCATTTCCAAATGGACTATTGACTCCTCCAAGTCTCTATTTGCTGCCCTCCATTTTTGTTCCATTGTTTCTAATTTCTTTTCTGTTTGTTTTGTTCTGGCTTCCACTGTCTTTATTTCCTGTTCATTTCTGGCTATCACTTCCTGTATTGTTCCTATTCTATTGTCCAGTTTACGGATGTCTCCTTTCACCTCTCCCATCTCACTCTTTATTTCTTTATGATTGTTCGTTATTGATTTCTGTGTTTTCATCATTTCTTGGATCATGATGAGGGTCAACTGCACGTTCTGCAGACTCAATGTAGAGCCTGATATTTTCTATTGAGTGTTGTCCCGATGGGGAAGCCATCGTAGGTATTATTTTTCCCCAATTTTCATAGTCGTCGTCGTACTTGTCATTTTCAGAATCCTAAAGTTCTTCCACAATGCCATAAATCAACTATTTGCCTATCAGATTTCCCCTTCTCTTATGTGTAATTTACCTAGCCTAGATACTCGGCCTATACCCGTTGTTTGAAATTTAGATAATATATAATATCATACATTGTTATACCCACAACGACCACAGTATCAAAGATATAACAAAGTCTATAATATATTATAGTTTAGAATTAATAATATAGTCTAAAGATTTTGCGCACTGATATAAATAGCAATTTAAATCTAATTACACCTTACAGATATAAAGTTATAGAGATTATAAAGGTTATAAAAGTTGTATCTTAAATATGTATAAAATGATCAAGTTAAGTATAGATTGTTAATCTTTTATAAGTTCAGTCAGTGTCTCTTCACCACCTTGCAGTCACAATCAAAACAAGCTTCTTTTAGAGTTTCTCTTTCCAAACCACAAAGCTTCATCACAATCCCAGTCCAAATCCAAATACTTGGTCTATCTTTAAGATTTTCAAAAAACACCCACTCAAACCTTTTGTCACCCCTTCCTCTCGATCTGACAGTAACAGTATCTGTCTTCCAAGGCCTCTGCTCCCACCAATAAGTCACTGCTTTTCCCGCCTTAGAGACACACTTGTCAGAAAATGAAGTACGTAGGTCTCAAATCACAAAGAATCCATCTAATATCCAACTCAGTTTCTTCAATCTCCACCGATACTTCTCACTGCTTCCCTCTCTTCTCTTCCTATTCTATTCAATCAGGCCGTCAGGCCTCCAGATCTGCCATAAAGGCCGATCTCTATTGCACCAAATTCAAGGGGTTCCTTTTGCTGTAACAGGAGATCACGCTTCTCCCCTGTTCTGTCCCCCCACTTCAGTCCGGGAGGCACATGAAATGACTCAATTAGCCAGCAATTTAGTCCATGGCAGCTATCAGTTCTGGCAGCAAACCAGCGATCGTCTGCCAAGATTTTCTTTTATCTTTCTTGATGCCGGCGTGTCAACCAGGAAGTCAGGAACAAACAGCACTCCAAGCCAAATGCTCAGTCAAATAGTTCAGCTCAAGTTTTCTCCAGTCAGTTGATTTGTTCGTCACGAAATAGTATAGCAGCCCCTCCTGCTTTTATACCCTGTGGGGTGTGGCTCCGTGACTCAGCACTTTCTAGGCCTGCCCCACCCCTGCTTCTGTTGTTCCCGCCTCTTTTGTCTACGAAACCTGGGATCTAACCAGGACTGATTGTCCACAGCTGGGTCTGGGAGCATTGCCTGAGCGGGGGAAGATACAGGAGACAGAGGCCTCGTTACTTCTGCCACCAGGCCTGCCTCTGGCCCCTGGAGCTGAGCCAGAGAGGCCGGCCCTGTGGAGGGGAGCCCTGACAGCCCTTCCCCCTCACTCTCGGAGTCACTCTCTGGCAGGGGGCCAGGCCTGGGGGGGGCTGGAGCCACAACATCCCCATTACCCCCGGAGCTTCCCTTCTGAATCGCTGGTCCCTCCAGGATCCAACTTCGTCTCTACGGGCCTCCAAACGCGAAAAATTGGGCAAATGAAATGGAACCCCATTTCTCTGCACTGCACTACAGTGACATCACCACCAGAAGTCCTGATTGAATTTTTTAAAAAGCGAATGGGGACCAGGCAGTGCAAGAAAGTGCTGCAGGACCGAAGCAGCAGTTGAAGAGGTGGGCAGGCAGCCAGGTCATTGAAAAGGTGGGAGGAGGTCACCGTTAAGGGAGTGGCCTGGCTGTGGGAACCCTGAGGTGCGCAGGTATGAGGTGTGTGGCAGCTCCTACCACCTGTCTCGCCTCACTTCATGGCAGTGTCGTGCACCTTCCTGCTCTGTTGCAGCCGCAAGCAACCAGATGGCGGGACTGAGTGGGAGGGGCTTAACTAGGATTTATTTTGGGATAGGGCTTATTATTAGATGCAGGCATGAAAATCTGGCTGGGGCTTATTTTCGGGGTAGGTCATATTTCAGGGAAAAATGGTATTTCTGTGGAATGTAAGAACAAAAAGGATGGGATTTAATCACAATGCATGTTTTGTCATTTGTTACCATTCTATGATACCTATAAAATCATATTTAAAATATGTAACCTTTCTGTCACAATGCTCTTATTAAGAATCCAGTTTAAAATGCAAAGTTCAAATTTCTGGAATTTAAAGATAAACGCAAGCATCAAAACTTACGTAATTTTACTTCTTATGCATTGAGGAATGTATCAGAATTATTACTCAGTTTTTAAAAAAATAGTTTTTACCTTTAAAAACATTTTTACCTTTAAAAATGGGGGGAAAGGACAAAAAACACAGTAAAAAACAAGACAAACATAACAGTATGTACTATTTTTACAGCCTTCTGCATCAGCATGTATCAGCATGCTTTTATATTCAATTCTTCTACTTTATCTTTCTATCCTTTATAATAACTTTGATAACTCTTATAACCACACTTGGTACATATATTTACATTATACTTATTTACATAGTCAATGATTTAACATTAACAATAATTAATAGCTTTTGGTTTTTATTCAATCGATATTAGATTAAATTACTTATTTTGGTTTCTGTTTTCTAGCCACTCATACATTTTATTCCACACTTTATAGTAATTCATCCCAGTGCCGAAGAAGCCCACCATCAAGGAACTGAATGACTACAGACCAGTTGCTTTAACATCTGTAGTCATGAAAACCTTTGAAAGGCTAGTGCTTTCCTACTTGAAAACCATCATGGATCTGCTCTTAGACCCCTTGCAATTTGCATACCGAGCAAATAGATCAACAGATGATGCTGTTAATATGGCTCTGCACTACATACTACAACATCTTGAGTCTCCAAAGACCTATGCAAGGGTCCTTTTTGTAGACTTTAGTTCAGCATTCAATACCTTCAATCCAGACATTCTTCTAACTAAGCTAAACCAGCTACAGGTACCGGAACAGACTTGTAAGTGGATCACAAGCTTCCTAACAAACAGGAAGCAGCAGGTGAAGCTAAGCAAGATCACATCAAATACCTGTACAATTAGCACAGGGCTCCCCCCCAAGGCTGTGTGCTCTCCCCACTTCTCTTCTCTCTGTATACCAATGACTGCATCTCCAACGATCCATCTGTTAAGCTACTGAAGTTCGCAGATGACACAACAGTGATTGGTCTCATTCGAGACAATGATGAATCCGCTTATAGACAAGAGGTCGAACGACTAGCCTTGTGGTGCAACCAAAACAATCTGGAACTGAACACACTCAAAACCGTAGAAATGGTGGTAGACTTTAGGAGAAACCCTTCCATACTTCCACCTCTCACAATACTAGACAACACAGAATCAACAGTAGAAACGTTTAAATTTCTAGGTTCTATCATATTGCAAGATCTAAAATGGACAGCTAACATCAAAAACATCATCAAAAAAGGACAACAAAGACTGTTTTTTCTGCGCCAACTCAGTAAGCTCAAACTGCCCAAGGAGCTGCTGATTCAGTTCTACAGCGGAATTACTGAGTCTGTCATTTGCACCTCTATAACTGTCTGGTTCGGTTCTGCAACCCAGCAAGAAAAACACAGACTTCAGAGGATAATTAGAACTGCAGAAAAAATAATTGCTACCAATCTGCCTTCCATTGAGGACCTGTATACTGCACGAATCAAGAAGAGGGCCGTGAAAATATTTACAGACCCCTCACATCCTGGACATAAACTGTTTCAACTCCTACCCTCAAAACAACGCTATAGAGCACACCAGAACAATTAGACACAAGTACCGTTTTTTCCCAAAGGCCATCACTCTGCTAAACAAATAATTCCTTCAACACTGTCAAACTATTTACTAAATCTGCACTACTATTAATCGTCTCATCGTTCCCATCACCAATCTTATGACTGTATGACTGTATGACTTATGACTGTAACTTTGTTTACTGTATGACTGTATGACTGTAACTTTGTTACACCACTTATGACTGTATGACTGTAATTTTGTTGCTGGCAATCCTTATGATTTATATTGATATATTGACCATCAATTGTGTTGTAAATGTTGTACCTTGATGAATGTATCTTTTCTTTTATGTACACTGAGAGCATATGCACCAAGACAAATTCCTTGTTTGTCCAATCACACTTGGCCAATAAAGAATTCTATTCTATTCTATTCTATTCTATTCTATTCTATTCTATTCTATTCTATTCTATTCTATAATCCGAATCTTCTCTTTCCTTTATTTCCATAGTCATTTTATCCATTTCTGCACATTCAAGTATTTTTCTAATCACTATTTCCTCTGATGGTATGTTAATCTGTTTCCACTTTTGTGCAAGGGTAATCCTAGCCGCCATTAATATGTGTAGTATTATATATTGCAAATTTTTCTCTATTTTTGGGTCTATTATTCCCAATAAGAACAGCTCCAGTTTAAGTTCTATCTTTGTAGTGTAATTTCTTCCAGCCATCTCTTAATTTTACACCAGAATTTTTTTACATTGGGGCACATCCACCACATGTGGTAGTATGGTCCTAATTTATGGCCACATCTCCAACATTTGGGTGATAAATTTGGAAACATTTTGGCCAATCTCGCTGGAGCCAAATGCCATCAATAAAACATTTTGTAAAGATTTTCTTTGTATGCTACTGCCATTGTAAATTTGTAATTCCTTTTCCATAATTTATCCCATTTTTCTAATTCTATATTGTGTCCGAAATTTCTAGCCCAACTAATCATCGTTTCTTTTCCTGTTTCCTCTTCCATTCTATATCTTAAAAGAAAATTGTAATCATCCCCCCCCCCCACCGATAATTGTTCCTTAGATATACCATAACATTCCTGGTCTTTTTTAAATCTAGTTTTAATTTGTAGATAAGACCACCACTCCAAATTTAGTCCTTGCATTTTCAAATCTTGAACTGATTTTAATTCTCCTTTTTCATCAGGTGATTCTGCATAATTCACCATTTTGCTCAAATCTGTGGTGTTTGGGTGAATCATTGCTTCCATCGTTGATAACCAAATTGAGACTTTCCTGTAATGATTCTTTTTGATTTTTCCCCAGACTTTTAGCAGAGCATCTCTTAATATGTGTCTCTGGAAATGTGAGTGGAATTTATTCTTTCCCTCCCAAAGGAAGCTGTGCCAGCCAATTTGGAGATCATGGCCTTCTATCATTAATAATCATTTTTTTAATAGAATCCAATCTTTGAGCCATGTCAAAGCTGCCACCTGATAATAGAGCTCTATTTTTCTATTATTCTCATCCCTATCTTCAAAAAAGGAGACCCCAGCTTAGTCAAAAATTACAGACCAATCTCTCTATGCTGCGTCACCTGCAAAGTCATGGAATCAATCATCAACCAATCCATTACCTCACACTTAGAAGCAAACAATTTGGTTTCAGGAAAAAATTATCATGCAACTTACAACTTCTCCACTGTAAAAACATATGGACTACAAATCTTGATCAAGGCAAAACAATAGATGCAATCTACATAGACTTCTGCAAAGCTTTTGACTCAGTAGTACACGATAAACTTCTCCTAAAACTAAAATCCTATGGCATCTCAGGACCCCTTCACAAATGGATATCTGCTTTTCTGTCTAACAGACAACAAGTGGTCAAAATTGGCAATGCTCTATCAAATCCTGTTCCTGTCAAGAGTGGCGTTCCTCAAGGTAACGTCCTTGGACCAACACTCTTCATACTATACATTAATGATCTTTGTGACCATATCTCAAGTAATTGTGTTCTCTTTGCTGACAATGTCAAACTATTTAACACCACTGATAATACATCTATCATTCAAAAAGACCTTGATCATCTAACTGCTCGGTCTAAAACTTGGCAACTCCAAATCTCAACCAGCAAATGCTCAGTCTTACATATAGGAAAAAAGAACCCAATCACTAAGTACATACTTGATGGACATTACCTTACAGATGACCCCCATCCCGTTAAAGACCTTGGAGTTTTGGAGTTTGGACCTTGGAGTTGTCAAATGATCTAAGTGCCAAAGCCCACTGCAAATACATAGCAAAAAAGGCTCTAAGAGTTGTAAACCTAATCTTGCGTAGCTTCTTTTCCAAAAACATCATACTACTAACCAGAGCATATAAAACATTTGCTAGACCAATTCTAGAATACAGCTCACCTGTTTGGAACCCTCACCATATCTCTGACATCAATACAATTGAACATATCCAGAAATATTTTACAAGAAGAGTTCTCCATTCCTCTGAAAACAACAAAATACCTTATCCCACTAGCCTTGAAATCCTAGGCTTAGAAAACTTGGAACTCCGTCGCCTTCGACAAGACCTAAGTTTAACTCATGGAATTATCTATTGTAATGTCCTTCCTGTTAAAGACTACTTCAGCTTTAATTGCAATAATACAAGAGCAACCAATAGATTTAAACTTAATGTCAACCGCTTTAATCTAGATTGCAGAAAATATGACTTCTTTAACAGAATCATCAGTGCTTGGAATACTTTACCTGACTCTGTGGTCTCTTCCCATAATCCTAAAAGCTTTAACCAAAAACTCTCTACTATTGATCTCACCCCATTCCTAAGAGGACCATAAGGGGTGTGCATAAGCGCACAAATGTGCCTACCGTTCCTGTCCTATTGTTTTTCTTTTCTTCTTCCTATATATATATATGCTTATACCTCCTTATATTTACTCATATATGTGTTTATATACTATATAACCTTTCTGTATGATACTTACATATATTGTTGTGACAAAAAAAATAAAAATAAATATACTGAGAGACCAAAACCATCCTTATTTCTGCTATCTTGTAATAGTTTAAATTTAATATGTAGTTTCTTCCCTGACCAAATGAATTTTGATGTCACTTTATTTAATTGTTCAAAAAAGTTTTTTTCTAGTTTTATTGGTACTGTTTGAAAACGATAGAATAATTTGGGTAATAATGTTCATTTTAATTGTTGAAATTCTGCCAATTAACGATATTTGTAGTTTAGTCCAATTTTCCAAATCTTTTTGTATTTGTAGAAGTGTATTATAATTGTCTTTTTTTATCATGATGCACTTTGCCGATAGCCATATTCCTAAGTATTTTAATTTTTTAACTCTTGAGATTCCCAATTTTTTCTCTACTTCTTCATTCTATTCGTTAGATTTTTAGCCAATATTTTAGTTTTTTTTTTTATTTATTTTGAGCCCTGCCACTTTGTCAAATTGGTTTATATCTTGTAGTAATAATTGTCCATATTCTGAAGATTCCTCTATAATAAATGCCAAATCGTCCGCGAATTGCCTGGACTTTATAGTCCTGTGATTTAATTTTTAATCCCTTTATTTCTGAATTATCTCTAATTTGTGACATTGTTTCCATTGAGAGAATGAATAACAGAGGAGATAAAGGGCATCCCTGTCTTACTCCTTTAGCTATGTTAAAACTTTCTGTTTGTTCACCATTTAATATTATTTTTGCTCTTTTATATACCTGATATAGGTTCATCATAGTAGCATTTCTATGATGGGTGAAATATACATATTATTGAATAGCATGTTCAAGGTTAACTGCTTACTGTTTTCCTAGTAAACCAAACAAGAGTTAACTTGGTGATATAAACTAAATACCACCAAACTACTAAAATTACTGTGCAAGTCTAGGGGATATTAGGAAGTATCCTACTGCAAGAATATCCAATTTATGATGTTAATCTTAAAAACCATTTATTACAATGTAAACTTTTAGATCTGAATTGAAATAATTAAAAAAAAACCTAACTCTATACAATGAAACTATATAAAAAGTACATTATATATAACATGGCTATAACACAAAGCCCGAAAAAGAGGCAAATTTGAACACATTGAACTGCCTTTCTATTCATGTTGGACATATTTAAATTCTAAGAGCCGAGAAAAACAATTCTCTGTGTTGAATTTTCTCAGTTGTCCACAATGCAACTTCTACTCTAAAAATATGAATTTGGGTGTTTGCTAACAGAGCATATTTCAATAACATAATAAAGGAAGGAAATAAGAAAGCCATACCATTTGTCATATGGTATGAAAACAATTCCATCAGTTAAAAAAACTTAATTAGTTTTTTTACACAGAATTTAATAACATAATATCAAATATCAAATATTCAAATATAAAGGAGAAGCAATACCCTTCTTTGGGGAATTTCTGCTGGATTTCCACTTGGTGATGACTCAATAATTCAGCTGTGTTTGCATTGAAAACCTGTAAGCAGTAAATATATAGTTACCAAATCAGTTTGTATATCCATAGTCAAAAGGGTAGAGTACACAAGGAAGCTCATCACCAACATTTTATCAGGAAATAATATATTAATTTCTTCATATATAACAGGAAATGGTCAAATAACAGAATTGTAGCATAATGCTTGTTTAACCCTAGAAACAAATAACATGCTATTTTAAAATAATTTATTTAAAAGAAAGTACAAGCCCTTCTGGATCCCAAGCTTTTCAACTATA
The DNA here is from genome assembly GCF_028640845.1 of Ahaetulla prasina. Lineage (NCBI taxonomy): Eukaryota > Metazoa > Chordata > Lepidosauria > Squamata > Colubridae > Ahaetulla > Ahaetulla prasina. The sequence goes on from NC_080543.1 coordinate 70,865,451, forward strand.
ATTTTGCAGTGATATGAAAACTCAATATATGAAATTAGATGATATATGAAGAATATGTTTTGGAAAACTTAGGTTTAGGAGGCTTATATAGAAAAATAAAGGCAAAGAATATTTGTTACACAATATGGGCCACTATCAAAAGGGAAAATAGAGAACAAATGGATCATTGAAATGAAAAGCAATTTCCTATAGTTTTACATCCAAAGGTCAATATGCATAATAAATTATTTTCAAACTTCATAACTAAATAAATCAAGTCTTATTTCTTAATCCGCTTTTACAATAATTAAAAAAAATTAATTAAAAAGACTAAAATTTAACTTAATGTTCCTGAATATTTTTTTATAAACACTAAGAAATATTCTAATATTCATAGAAATATAATCAGAGTTCTAAATTCTGAACATCTAAACTTTGAATAGATAACAGCAACTATGAACTTATCTTGTCTGGCTATGAAAATGAGGCTAAATATGAACGTTCCTTGCTTATCAGAATGATAACCTAGGTTATATCTACCTTTTTCTAGAAATTAGTACTCGGAATCAGCAATCATTCTATCAAATTGATGTATAAAAGTAACATTTTATTTAAAAAACTCTCACTCATTATAGTATTCTTCTGATTGCAGTAGTGAGTAAATCCAGATTTCAATATTTACATTGTCCAGACTAATTTATATAATGCACATAAACTCTCTTATTGTGTTGCATATTAGAAACATGATAATTAAGTAGAACAGGAACATGGTGTCCTTCAGATATTGTGAAGCAACTCCTATTAGCTTTAGCAATGGTTATACAGAATAATACTGCAAAACTGAGAGCTCCTGATTGAACACCTGTTTATTAGTAATGGATAGCAACAAGAAATAAGAAATAATATATCCTTGCCCTTTTAAAATGAAGCAATGTGTAACAAAAACTGCATGCAGTGATGCTTTTGTCCATGCAACTTATTTATTTTATTGGAAGGGGAATTAGTTTTAGAACGTGACCAGAAAATATATTCCGTACAAATTAAGATAGCCAGTTTGGTCTAGTAATTAAGGTAAAAGGCTAGAAAGTAGAAGATCATGAGTTCTAGTCCCATCTTAGTCAGGAAAGCTAGACTGGTGGACCAGTTACTCTCTCTCAACCCAACTCACCTCATAGAGTTACTGTTGTAGGGGAAATGGGAGGAGGAAGTTGTGCTGGATAAATTCACTGCCTTGAGTGACTTGTAAAAATAATAAAGGCAGGATACAAATAAATAAATAAAACTTTATGAAAGTAAAAATGTACTATTGAAACAAATTACATTTGTGTGAGAATAATCAATAGAACTAATTTTCAATTATATGACATAAATAACCAAGCAATTCTCACATAAATCTAAGAAAGAATTAATTTTGTAAAATAATTGGACAAGGCATGTTATTTAAGATATATTCAGTGTATCTATATAAATCTGCACAACTCTTAAAACATGTTTGCATAATTATGTCATATGAAATATTTGGGAAACATTTCCTGTGTTTTATGTGCCTGCATCAAGCAGATTGCTTTTTTATTTCTAAATTGTATTTACTGTTTTTCAGTTAATATGTCTTAAGTGTATTTAATTCCAAAGTTCAAATATAACAGATAGAACAAAATAATACTGATGAAAGGTAGATGATTGTAAGAAAGAGTAACAATTGTTAATCATTACCTACAGTTATTCAACTTATCTAACTTGTTTATCTTTAACTCAGATGAGCAAGTATCTACTGAACTGAATACACTCAAAACTGTAGAAATGGTGGTAGACTTTAGGAGAAACCCTTCCATACTTCGACCTTTTACAATACTAGACAACACAGTATCAACAGTAGAAACCTTCAAATTTCTAGGTTCTACCATATCGCAAGATCTAAAATGGACAGCTAAAAACATCATCAAAAAAGCACAACAAAGAATGTTCTTTCTGCACCAACTCAGAAAGCTCAAACTGCCCAAGGAGCTGCTGATCCAGTTCTACAGAGGAATTATTGAGTCTGTCATCTGCACCTCTATAAGTGTCTGGTTTGGTTCTGCAACCCAACAAGCCAGACACAGACTTCAGAGGATAATTAGAACTGCAGAAAAAACAATTGCTACCAACCTGCTTTCCATTGATGACCTGTATCCTGCTCAAAAAGAGGGCTGTGAAAATATTTACAGACCCCTCACATCCTGGACATAAACTGTTTCAACTTCTATCCTCAAAACAACGCTATCGAGCACTGCACACCAGAACAACTAGACACAAGAACAGTTTTTCCCCGAATGCCATCACTTAGCTAAACAAATAATTCCCTCAACACTGTCAAACTATTTACTAAATCTGCACTACTATTAATCTTCTCATTGTACCCGTCACCCATCTCCTTCCACTTACGAATGTATGACTGTAACCTTTGTTGCTTGTATCAATTTATATTAATATTGTTTCCTGATTATTTGTACCCTATGACTATCATTAAGTGTTGTACCTTAGAATTCTTGATGAACGTATCTTTTCTTTTATGTGCACTGAGAGCATATGCACCAAGACAAATTCTTTGTGTGTCCAATCATACTTGGCCAATAAAAAATTCTATTCGATTCGATTCTATTCGATTCGATTCGATTCGATTCTAAAGTCAAGACCATCAATTAGTTTTATTTATTTGATCCCAGCTCCTGAGTAGTCATTGTTTACTTTGATCAATAGTACAAGACTCTTTCCCCCCCCCCCAAATTTTCTGGAAGAAAATTATTCAAATGAGACATTTCTTTATTAAGCTGATATTTTGTACTGTATATTTGAACATAGACTTTATTTTTCCTCTTTCTGGAGACAACTTGCTGACAATGTTTGCACCACAGAGCAAATATAAAGGAAAGACAATCTGAAGAAAAATGTGGTACCTAAATAGAAAACCAATAAAAATGTTAAGCATAAACCCACTATTTTTCTTTATTCCATTTGACAAATATAAATAATCTATTATTATCTATGTCACCAAGATCAAGCACTAAAGCTAGCCACTGTATACTTCAGAAATTTTTAAAAATTTTAGTGGTCAACTTACAGCTTCATTTCAGTAAGATGAAAGACCTTAAATATCAGTACAATAAAAATCTATGGGTTTCCAGGCTATTAGCAATTTGCAAACAGATCACACTGTTTTCTATGAGACGAGGACTATTTGACAGACTGCCTGCCTTCCGTAGTATCTCCTAGCCAATCTGATTTTGCAAGGTTGATGCTGTCTAGGTTCCTTTGATTAAACGACGTTATCTAAAGAAACCAGGAAGCATGTCTTCTCTCTAGCACTGCATGCATGGAATAAGATTACCCACAGATCAGGCTGGCCCCGAGTCACCCGGAAGTATCGCGGGGAGACTGTCGGGGAAGAGCGAGCTCTGCGAATTCCCAGGCTGACAAACTGCTGTCAAGGGGTCTTCAGACCAGATCTGTTCTGTAGGGACAGAGAAGAAGGAGAGGCGCCTCAGATGACCAAGAGGAACCAGCAAGTTCCCAGAGGTCAGAGGAAAGCTCTTCAACTCAGTGGCAGGGGTGGGGGCATAGCGGCCATCATTAAGCTGGGGCAACCAGACCAAGATTTTGAGCAGGAGCGGTGATTTCGATGGAATGTTGAAGCTGGTGAGTGAACACCAACTCACAAGAAAAGACTTTAATTTGAAATTGGCAAAAAAAAATTTGGAGGTGGAATAGTGGCTAAATTGAGAGAGGAATGTAAATACATTAAGAAATAAGAGAAATGGAACTATCTACCCTAAGACCCGAAAGGAATTTGGTTTTTAAATTGAACTGGAGATTCCCCAAGCAGAAGAGGAAAAAAGACCCTCAAATAAAGCTGGAGAGGTTTGGAGACTTTTAGAACATTTTTCCAGAATATAAAACTACAGCTTAGTGAAATTTCTCTGACTTTCTTTTCCCCCGGTTAACTGGATTTAATACAATTAGGACACAGACTTTAAATTGAATTGTTGGGAGAAGTAAAAAGTAAAAGCAAAACAAAGTGCAGCTTTAAGAAAAAGAAACAAAATGGATACCTTCGCTAATTGTTGATTGGAACTGTGGATTGGAAACAGACACCCTCAGGCGGAAGGGAAAACTACACTGACTAACATGTGCTGTGGAAAATTTTCTTGTTGAAGCGATAAGGCTGGTGGAAAATTTAAGGGAGGATTTTGTGCCTGCAAGCTGACTTTGGTAACAAAAAACTAAATACAACCCTAAAAATAGAGAATGGAACAGGAAATAATCAAAATGATGAAAAAGATGCATATGACTTTAAAGTGAGAAATAAAAGAAATAATTACAGAAAATAAAGAAACCATAAAGCAAGAGAGGGCTTTGGAAGACAAAGGAAAAAAACATTGATTGTGAAACATTAAATGATTGTATGGGGAGAGATGAAGGGACAAATAAGGAGGGGGGAAATAGAAAGGGAAAAAGCACAAAACATTTAGAAGAGGGCTGTGAAAATATTTACAGATCCCTCACATCCTGGACATAAACTGTTTCAACTCCTACCCTCAAAAAGACGCTATAGAGCACTGCACACCAGAACAACTAGACACAAGAACAGTTTTTTCCCCGAAGGCCATCACTCTGCTAAACAAATAATTCCTTCAACACTGTCAAACTATTTACTAAATCTGCACTACTATTAATCTTCTCATTGTTCCCATCACCAGTCTCCTTCCACTTATGACTGTAATTTTGTTGCTGGCAATCCTTATGATTTATATTGATATATTGACCATCAATTGTGTTGTAAATTTTGTACCTTGATGAACGTATCTTTTCTTTTATGCACACTGAGAGCATATGCACCACGACAAATTCCTTGTGTGTCCAATCACACTTGGCCAATAAAAAATTCTATTCTATTCTATTCTATTGGGATTGACAGTGACAAAAGAGAAATCTTTAAAAGGGGAATAAGGAGAGTAAATGGAAAAATATTGCAAACAAGGAGGGCAAATAAGAATAAGAAGGGAAGGAAGAGACAAGGAGAGAAAGAAGGGAAGAAAAAAAATACAAAGTTAAAGAATCATTATGGGATTAACAGAGAAAAGATAAAAATGGGGGAAGAGGGGAGAAGGAGAGTTGATGGAAATATAGAACAAGCAAAGAGAGTAGAGAATTTTAAGAGAAAAAAAGGAAAAAAAGGAGGAAGAGAAAAAGGAAGAAAATAAAAAAGGATTGAAATATATATTGGTTGAAGTACTAATGAAATTGAAAGCATGAAAAAGAGTTGGCAATATATTAAATGATCTAAATATTGATAATAAAATATAAAATTATAAAAAATGTTTGAAGGTTATGGATTTTACTAAAAATTTTAGAAATGGTATTATGAAGAAAAACTTCATAATTGTTTTCTTTTTTTTGATTATGGTTTTTTGATTATATGAATTATCACTGAATTGCAAATATGTGATTGATTTTGAAGTTTGATAAGTAGAAAATATAAATAAGTATAAATATTAAATGGGAATAAAAGGGTTTAATATAAATGGGAGTAGAAAGGGCGGGAAAGAGGGAAAATTTGATAAAAGACTATGAAGGGTAAGATTAGATTTGTAAAGAGAAATAAAAAAAGGAAAATAAAAATGAGAGATAATATATTAATGAAAGCATGTAAAATGTGATGGAGGAGAATTAAATTTTGTATGAACATGTAACCTGACCGATATTCTGTTCCGAAAAAAATGCATTGTATGTTGTTGTTTGTATGTTAAAAAATAAAAAACTTTACTAAAAAAAAATCAAGCTGGCCCCCACTCTGGTTGTTTAGAAGAGCCATGACAGTCTTTGGTGAAGGAAAGCCAGGCCTCTTCCTTCATTCCCATCCAGTTTGCTGTTCCTGTCATAGGGGTTTTTTTTCTTCCTTTTGTTTTATTGCAATTCTGTTTTGATTGTTGTGAGCTGGCCATTGTTGTTAGGTTTGAGGGGAATCTGTTTAATAAATAAATTAATATGTTCAATTACAGCTTGGACACTGTTTATTTGGAAATTCAAGTAATTGTAATAATAATCAATATTATCATAATTCAAATATTGGAATACTTGAATCATTTTCATCAAGGTGGCTAAAGGAAGGAATAACAGATAATAGAATATTTTTTTAAAAATATTAAAATAATAATTGCTATTATTCTGGAACTTCTTTAGGGTGGTCAGGGTCAAGATCTACAGCTGGAATATGACAGCCAATTTTCTTGTCTACTAATGCAAGTCAGCTAAAATCATGTGAAAAGAAAGTACGCTCTCTTTCAGTTCTATGGTTTTACGTATCAGGACATAGTAAAAATTATCTGGTCCTTAGCAGTTCTTAAAACTGTCAACAACAGATAACATATTACATCATGTTATCATTTATTTTATAAAAAGAAAGCCAAAATGCAGAAGCCGTGTATAAAAATACACCTTACTTCTTCCATCGGGATGAAGAGGCTAAGTAGCAGCCAGATGCTGCTAATCAAGTGATCAATTGATTATCAGTGTGACTACCTCTATAAAAGCCAAAGTTTTAAGAATTTTCTGGTTTCCAGGATTAAGCTATGTGTTAACACAATGCCAAAGAATAAAGATATCAGCAATGATTTTAGAGAAACAATTCCCATCAATTTGGGAAGGGTTATAAGGTCATTTCCAAACAATTTATAAAGTCCATCATTCTACAATAAGGAAGATTATTCACAAGTGGAAAACTTCAACACTTCCCAGGAGTGGACATCCCATCAAATTCACCCCAAGGTCAAACCATGCAATGCTCAGAAAAATTGAAAAATTGAAAAAAAAATCCAAGAGTTACATCTCTTGGATTACAGAGAGGCTTCAGTATCTTAAATGTTTAATTTCATGACAGTACAATTAGAAAAAAGACTGAAAAAGTATGGTTTGTTTAGAAGAGAGAAGCAAGCCTTTTTTTCTCTAAAAAGAATATGGCAGAACGGCTTACGTTTGCAAAGTTGCATCTGAAAAAATCACAAGACTTCTGGAAGTCTTGTCCTTTGTCCTTTGAACAGACAAGACTAAAGTGAAGATGTCTGGCAATAACGCACAGTGCCATGTTTGGCAAAAACCAAATAAAGCATATCAGACAAACACCTCATACCAACTATCAAGCATGGTAATAGAGGGTGATGATTTGGGCTTGTTTTGCACAACTGGACTCCAGCTTGATGCTTAACAGGTAGTTCGGCTGTCCTCCCATTGAGTGGCACACCATTTGACCCTCCTCAAACACAACAGTAGCAGCCGTGCTCACCGTTGATTCCCTGATACCACCCCAGCCGCCCTCAGAAGCTGCATGCAGGCAGCGTTTGCCTGATATACCACAAGGAGCTGGACACAAGCAGTGTTTGCCTGATAACGGCCCCCCAGCCCCACCAGGAGCTGCATGCAGATCTTGCTCTTCTATAAACTGTCACCAATCACATCCCCCTCCCAGCCCCCTCAGTCACCCTTCCCAGCACAATCATTGCTGCCTGTCACCTGATTCACCTGCGACTTCTTGTCCCATGGAGTGAAACACCCAAGATAAACTGTGTCTAGGTGAATGGGCCAGGGTGAGGGGTGAGGAGCAAAAGGCCAGAGGCTCATCAGCCAGGGAGAATGGCCGGGAGAGGGCCAGCAGAGGAGAAAAGCTGGCTGTGGATGGGCTGAGGTGAGTGGCTGGAGGCAAAGGTGGCGTGGCCAAGGGCCTAAAGGTCCCATTCCAACTTTCTTTTTCACAACTTTATGTACTTAATGTATTAATGAAGTCTCTTGAACTTTTTAAATGAGCTCATTTGTCAAATCATCATCTCCTCTGCAAACAGATACTTAGAAAAGACCACACTAAATGCCCTCTATGCCATTAACAGGCCATTTTTTGAGATAAAAAGTATCAAATGGAGTTGGATGGTATCCAAATTGAATGAAATAAACATTTCTTTTGTCCTAAAAGAAATTTATCCTCTGTTTTATCTAAGCTCCTAGCAACTCTTTCAGTTAGGAAGTTCCATCTGTTTAGGCCAGGAGTCGGCAATCTGCGGCTCCAGAGCCATAAGCAGCTCTTTGGGCCCTCTGCCGCAGCTCCCTGTCCCAACACTGTTGGCCTCACCCCTCATTTCTTTTTTGGACTCCAAAAAATGTGGCATGAAGACAGGTACAGGGCAGCTTTGCTCCTGAATTTTCCTCCTCCCACCTCCTCTTGTAACCCCCTGGCCGGCTGTGGCTGAACCAGGAGCATGCGCACGTGCAGGAAGACCCTCCTCAAGCGAGTGCCAAAGCTTAGGAAAGGCGCACGTGGGTCAGGCAGTGGATCGCTTAAGGAGGGTCTCCCCACACATGCGCACGCTCCTGGCTCAGCCACAGCCAGCCCTGAGAGGAGGATGGAGAAGAGGGTCACCGGAGAGTACAGGAGCGAAGCTGCCCTGTACCTGCCTTTGTGCCACATTTGCACGTAAGGCAGCCTTCACTTCCTGCAGCTTTGGGCTGGAGTCCAAAAAAGAAATAAGGGGGCGCGGCCAACCAGTGATGGGACAGGAATGGAAACTTTGAAGTGGCAATAGAAAGGTAATTATTATTTATGTTGTATATAACATACTGCTTTGGCAATTCATATGACTTCCTAATATGCAACTATTACACATCCACATGAACTTTTCAATTGCCTCAAAAGAGCTAAAGTTACTCTCTCAGGAAAGACACATGCATGTTCTCTCTCTCCCCTTCTGCGCTCGGCCGAAGAGCTGCTGGGGGTGGGCGATAACACGGCAAGGCGATGGCTGGAACATTAGTGCATGAGAGAAGCTACGTCCTGTTAAGACCCTCCTTAAGTGAGCAGCCGCCCACCTTGCATGCGCCTTTGCTGCACTTTGCTCCAGGGAGTTACGAGAGGGAGTTACGAGAGCAGGGGGGAGAAGGAAGACGGTCGCCTGAATGGAGGGGGAGACACACACACACACACACAGAGAGACATAGAGACACACACAGAGTGATACACAGAGAGGGAGTGAGAGAGAGAGACATAGAGACACACATACAGTGATACACAGAGACATAGAGAGACACATACAGAGTCATACATAGAGGAGGGGGAAGAGAGGGAGAGAAAGAGATACGGAGGGAGAGAAAGACATGGGGGGAGAGAGGGGGGGAGAGAGACATAGTTTTGTGGCTGGGTAGGCGTGGCGGGGGGGTCATATGACTGGATGGGAGTGACATCGAGTTGGCAACGCCCACCCAGGTTTTGTGGCTCCCGGAGTGTTTTTTTTCTGTAGGAAGAGTCCAAAGTGGCTCTTTGAGTGTTTAAGATTGCCGACCCCTGGTTTAGGCTGTACCTGTCTACCTGTAGACATTCTGTCTGCATCAACACTTGAAGAGTTCAACAAAACATCCCTTTCATTCTAAGCTACACAGGATCAAAATTCATTAACAAGAAAACAGTTTTGATAATATAGTTACTAATTTCCTACTCCATTCTTCAAAGATTTTGTGTAATGTTTTGGTTGTTTTAATGTTTTTTGTCATTTTATAAATTCTAGTATTAACTGAACAAAAAAAATATTTTTTTCCTTCTGCTTAGAAATTTTTAACCCTTCTAGTTCTAGTTTATAAAATCATCACTTATCTTCTGTTATGATTTGCAAGAGCCAGGATAGCCAAAATAAGTTTGATTCTCACAAGGAGCTGATTATTTTTTAAACTTAATTCCAAAGTCATATAGTAAAAATATTCCAAATTTATCTGGATCATTAATACATTTATAACTTTCTTAGTTCAAAATTTTATTTAGCTATTTGCTGTTTATTTCAAATTCTTTAAGTTCTTAAGCTCATATACTTGTCATACTTGTTATTTAAAGGTTTCTAATAATTTAAGATGGTTAATAGTCAATTTTCAAAAGTAATTTGAAAATGAGGTTTGTGAACTTAGTAACTTTGAAGGAGATGGGCAGTTTAAAAACATGAAATATAAATAAATCAAATCTTTTTAAAAGGCTTGCAAGTAAGATGGCTGATTCCATTGTCTCCTGGAGCTCAAACATGGAGAAGTGCTGCCCTACAGTCTCCTCATGGGGGGGATACACATGGACTCCTTATGGGGGGGATGCACATGGACCACATATGAGTGATCTCCCTCTCCTTATCCAGCGAGGTTTACCAGTCCACTTGAATGAATGAATGAATGAATATTTTAATTTGTATACCGCCCTTCTCCCGAAGGACTCAGGGCGGTGAACAGGCAGATAAAATACAGATACACACAATAGTTAAAAACATCCCTTAAAAAACTAATTTAAATTTGCCCAAATGTTAAAATAACATACTCCCGCATAAAATTATAAAACTTTAAAAACCCATAAATTCAATTAAAATTTAGAGATAAAAATCAGGCTAGTCCAGCCATACGAAATAAATAAGTTTTAAGTTCACGGCGAAAGGTCCTAAGGTCAGGTAATTGTCGAAGTCCGAGGGGAAGTTCGTTCCACAGGGTCGGAGCCCCCACAGAGAAGGCCCTCCCCCTGGGGGCCGCCAGTCGACACTGTTTGGCTGACGGCACCCTGAGGAGTCCCTCTCTGTGGGAACGTACCGGACGATGGGAGATAGAGGCCGGCAGTAGACGGTCCCGTAGATAGCCCGGTCCTAAGCCATGGAGCGCTTTAAAGGTGGTAACCAATACCTTGAAGCGCACCCGGAAAACAACAGGTAGCCAGTGCACTTACTGGTTCCTTAGTCTTTGTGGCAGTCTTTGGCACCACTTTTATAATCATTGTCAGTTCACAATTCCTTCTGAGCGACTCTAATTCCATTTGTAACTTTTAATACATATAGTACACAAAACTGGATTTAGTATCTTTATTAATAAAAATGTTTCTTGCTTAGGTTCTTCTGAAAATTGAAGTTGAAAGCAGGCTGCAAGAGCCTACCAAAACATTTAAACTTTCTGTACAGTTAATATATTTTTTCTTGGTACATTCCCAGACTAAAATTGTTTTAATCTAAATATTCCTATTTCTGTGATGGCATTTTACTTCAATAAAGGCAGGTACTTTAGCCTGTCAACAGACAGAACTACTAGACACAAGAACAATTTTTTCCCAAATGCCATCACTCTGCTAAACAAATAATTCCCTCAACACTGTCAAACTACTAAGTCTGCACTATTAATCTTCTCATTGTTCCCACCACCCATCTCCTTCCACTTATGACTGTAACTTTCTTGCTTGTATCCTTACAATTTATACTGATATTGTTCCCTAACTGCTTATTTGTAGCCTATGATTATCATTAAGTGTTGTATCATTAAATGTTAAATTTGTACCCTATGACTATCATTAAGTGTTGTAAGTGTTGTACCTTGATGAAAGTATCTTTTCTTTTATGTACACTGAGAGCATATGCACCAAGACAAATTCCTTGTGTGTCCAATCACGCTTGGCCAATAAAAAATTCTATTCTATTCTATTCTATTCTATTCTATTCTATTCTATTCTATTCTATTCTATGAATTTCATCTACCACACTTATAACTCGAGAACAAGTTCATGAATTCTAGTCAGTTCTCCAAGTAACTTTTGTCTTTTAAAAAGAAGTGACTCATATTTAGAGTGAAAAAAATATTAAGAAATGTCATTAGTGAAATTCACAGGATTTTTTTTACCAAACTCTTTTAACACCACTTAGATTACAGAAACTCTTTCTTTTCTGATACTAGTCACTAAAACTTCCACCTGTAATGAGCAGAAGTCAATCTGACAAAAATGAAAACAAAACTTCACTTTATATATTTTATAGATGATTCAAATAAACATGCCCAAGATAATTACATAACTTGCACTAAAAATACCTAAATGCCATTAAAAAAAATTCACTGCCCTCATCCAATACCTCTGGATTTAAAGATTATGTAATGAACTGAATAAGTCCAGCCTTAGAGGGTGATACCAGAACCATTCAATACACAGGATGCATGAGGATTTCAAATGGAAGAGGCCGAAAAGGATGAAAGTCCTCATCTGAAAGCATCCTCAATTTAAGACAATTGGGCCCCAAATTTCCATTGCTCAGTAAGGCAGTTGTTAAGTGAGTTTTATCCCATTTTATGACCTTTTTGCCACAATTGTTAAGCAAATCACTGCAACTGTTAATTAAATCATGAATGACTACAGACCAGTTGCTCTAACATCTGTAGTCATGAAAACCTTTGAAAGACTAGTGCTTTCCTACCTGAAAACCATCACGAATCCGCTCTTAGACCCCTTGCAATTTGCATACCGAGCAAATAGATCAACAGATGATGCTGTTAATATGGCTCTGCACTACATCCTACAACATCTTGAGTCTCCAAAGACCTATGCAAGGGTCCTTTTTGTAGACTTTAGTTCAGCATTCAATACCATCATTCCAGACATTCTTCTAACTAAGCTAAACCAGCTACAGGTACCGGAACAGACTTGTAAGTGGATCACAAGCTTCCTAACAAACAGGAAGCAGCAGGTGAAGCTAAGCAAGATCACATCAAATACCTGTACAATTAGCACAGGGGCCCCACAAGGCTGTGTGCTCTCCCCACTTCTCTTCTCTCTGTATACCAATGACTGCATCTCCAATGATCCATTTGTTAAGCTACTGAAGTTCGCAGATGACACAACAGTGATTGGTCTCATTCGAGACAATGACGAATCCGCATATAGACGAGAGGTCGAACGACTAGCCTTGTGGTGCAACCAAAACAATCTGGAACTGAACACACTCAAAACCGTAGAAATGGTGGTAGACTTTAGGAAAAACCCTTCCATACTTCCACCTCTCACAATACTTGACAACACAGTATCAACAGTAGAAACCTTCAAATTTCTGGGTTCTATCATATCGCAAGATCTCAAATGGACAGCTAACATCAAAAACATAATTAAAAAAGGACAACAAAGAATGTTCTTTCTGCGCCAACTCAGTAAGCTCAAACTGCCCAAGGAGCTGCTGATCCAATTCTACAGAGGAATTATTGAGTCTGTCATTTGCACCTCTATAACTGTCTGGTTCGGTTCTGCAACCCAACAAGAAAAACACAGACTTCAGAGGATAATTAGAACTGCAGAAAAAATAATTGCTACCAACTTGCCTTCCATTGAGGACCTGTATACTGCACGAATCAAGAAGAGGGCCGTGAAAATATTTGCAGATCCCTCGCATCCTGGACATAAACTGTTTCAACTCCTACCCTCAAAACGACGCTATAGAGCACTGCACACCAGAACAACTAGACACAAGAACAGTTTTTTCCCAAAGGCCATCACTCTGCTAAACAAATAATTCCCTCAACACTGTCAGACTATTTACTGAATCTGCACTACTATTAATCGTTTCATAGTTCCCATCACCAATCTCTTTCCACTTATGACTGTATGACTATAACTTGTTGCTGGCAATCCTTATGATTTATATTGATATATTGATCATCAATTGTGTTGTAAATGTTGTACCTTGATGAACGTATCTTTTCTTTTATGTACACTGAGAGCATATGCACCAAGACAAATTCCTTGTGTGTCCAATCACACTTGGCCAATAAAATTCTATTCTATTCTATTCTATTCATTTATTAAGTGAATATGGCTTCCCCCATTGACTTCGCTTGTTGGAAGCTGGCTAGGAAGAATGACAAGAAGATACTTATGGATACTAATGGATGCCAAACCAATTGAAACTACCTTTCCCTCCAGCAGAGGAAAGGATAAAATTGCAGTTACATTTAGGAGCAATTAAAAATATCCCATTTAGAAACAGTATAAATCTGTTCTATTTTCCTGTCAAAAAGGAAGACAAAGGAGCAGGATAATTATGTTAATGACGGCAGCAAAAATAATATCACTATTTATTTTGGCAGTGCTTAACTTGCTAAATGAACCAAATGTAGTGAAGGCTTGTATCACATCCAAAAGATATCCTCTACTCCAGAATCCTTTCATTTTATCTCGCAGTGGGCCAAAATAACTTCACACTATCGCTATTCAACTGTCCATTCATCTATCCTTCCTCTTGCTTCTATAGATGAATCTGAACACCTGTTAAGGGATGTCCGGCCGCCTATCTCGCCCAGTCTACCGGGTAAGTGGCTCCCCTTGCAGTCACATGCCCGCCGCCTCTCCCAGCTGGCGTCCTCCACATTCCCAAGGGCAATCGCCTTTCCTTTGTGACTCTCTCGCCTTGCTCTCGAAAGGAGACCGCTCCTCCTGTTTATTTGCGCTTACCAAGAACCTTGTGGAGCTGGTCCCTTGGTCGATGGCTCCCACTAGGGGACCTATCGCTTCCCCCTGGGCCACAACAGCGGCCATAGGGAGGCTCGGTCGGTGCGCCCCTGGCCCGTTTCCTAGGCGACCCTGCCGGAGCAAGAAGCAGCAGCGAATCCAGAGGCTCTCACGCCGGCGCCCTCCAAGCCAAACGCGCGTGGCTTCTCAAAGGAGAGACTGAAGGCGGAGAAGAGGGCGCTGGCCAACATGCTGCCGCTCGACCGCCAATCAGCAGGAGAACTGGAGCAGAAGGGGGCGGGGTTTTCCACCAAGCGCAGGAAATAGGCTAAAGGTTCTGGAGTGGGCAATTGCCTCTGAGACGACTGATCACATGCCTCTGACGTATCTAATGGGCTTTAGATTTCAGGTTAATTCGACTTTTGGTGGCTGTCGCTGTCTCGGATTGCAAAACGTTGGGGAGAGAATCGTTGCCTCCTTGTCAGGAATTTAGAACGATTTCCGCGTTCCTCTGTCTATTATGAAATAATGCGTCATTCCAGTCCGTCAAGAGGCAACGCGATCTCCCTTTCTCTCATGCTGAAAGTTTCAAATCTTTGCACGTTTACCTGGCAGTAACCGTTGCCATTAAAAATCTTTACGACTTTTTCTGGTGAGCAGGAGGGGAGCTCTACTTTAATTCCTGAAATGTCATCAAAAGTTGGGTAAAAGGTTTGAGTTTATCCCATATCTATATTCTTGGATATAAGCATTTCTACAGCATGCGATCAAGAATCGTTAAAGGGATCAGAATTTGGTGTTTAAAAACGAAACATTTGACAGCATGCAGCGTTACTGAGGATAGTATTCTTAAACAGAACGCAATTCCGTAACACCTGTCCCCATTCAGCCACCTCTAAACCCTGAAGAAGATTTTGGCAAAGCTTTAGTATAAACCATTTCCCAACTAAAAGACATATTTTAGCAATGAAAGATGAGTTTAATTGGCTTTATTCCTAAAAAGGTGAGTTTAGGAGCTGTAAATTCAGGATGTGATCTTATAATTGCCCTAAAAATTACACACATTTATAGGTTTGTACTGTTTTATATATTAAGAAAACAGACTGGTAGAATTGTTAAGGAATAATTTGAGTCACTATGTGAAAAAGCATAGGCTATTCAACCAACTGATGTGATTAATGCTAAAAAAGGAACAAGGTAACTAAACATGCAGATACTTCAAAACTATTACAATATTCTATTGCACCAGTAGAAGCTAAATCAATTTCATTGTATACATGATGTATAATGACAATAAAGGCTGTTGTTGTTGTTGTTGTTATATGTTGAGACTACCAGGTACCCTAGGGTTAATTTTGACTGATGTATACTGAAAATCACAAAACCATAGCTTTGTACCTTTGTTTAAACAAATGAGGACACATGCTTATTTAACCCAAACAATAAGGCTTTTTATTTCATTTTGAGATCAAGTGCAGTCAAAACTAGGCATGTTCAAACAAAATGCTGTTCAAAATTGCTTGTTTCTTGCTCCTATTTAGAAATGTTTCAGTGCCTAAGAAGAAGGCATTTGATAAATCAAGAGCAATATGATGGCACTATAGGTAACTATTTCTGTTATGTATCTTTAAATATTTAGGCGGGAAACAAGCACGTTGCTGATTGGTTGAAGCCGCCGGTTAAACAGTATATAAAGGGTTGATTTTCCCCAGCCAGGTTGCTGGGTTCACCATATATTAAAGAGCTGTTGTCACTACCCTGGTCTCCAGCCTCGTTACTTCCCGAACCTAACACTGGCGACGAAGGTGGGATCTCGAGGCTAAAGAGCACCAGAACCGAGCTGAAGCACGAAAGAACCAAACCCAGCAAACACAGGGCAGAAAAGCGGAGATGGCCAGTTACACTCCGCCCGCACCGTTTGACCCGGCTAAAGAGAAATGGGGAACGTATATGACCCGTTTCGAAAGCTTTCTAGAAGCCAACGAACTGCAAGGAGTTCCAGACAACCGCAAAAGGGCATACTTCTTGAGCCACTGCGGTCCCGAGGTCATCGACATCGCGGAAGCCCTGGCAGAGCCAACGCCGATACAATCGGTATCGTGGCAAACTCTGCAAACCCTTCTAAAAAACCATTTCGCACCAACGCCGTCCAAATACGTGCGGCGTTTTGAATTTGGAGAGCGCCGACAGTTAGAGGGCGAATCCATCGGCGACTACATGGCCGCCCTACAGAAAGCCTCCAAAGACTGTGGCTACCGAGACCTGGACGAGGTGCTGCTGGAGCAACTCATCAGGGGGGTCCGAGACATGCGTTTGCGGAGGCGGCTGCTATCGAAAAGCAATCTGACGCTGGCAAACGCCCTGGACGAAGCCCGAGCGCATGAAATGTCCACCCAAGCGGCGGAGACACTACAAAAGCCTCTCACACCAAAGGCGAGCACAAAGTCAACCCCGGTGCACCAAGAAGAGATCCAGACCGAATCCGACGGTGAGGATGAGGAAGGGGTCTGCAGAACCGAGAAACGCGGCAAAGAGGACCGGGACGAATGCGGAAGTTGCGGAGGTCAACACCAGCGCCAACGCTGCAAGTTTAAGGACGCAACATGTCGGCGGTGCGAGAAGAAAGGGCACCTAGCTCAAGTCTGTCGAGCTCCCCAACCTTCCCGCCGAAAATTCAAATCGGCCAATCAGAGCGCGGGATCGGCAAGGCGACCCGCGATTGGCTCAAACAAAAAAGGCGCGGATTCGAACCAAACGACTGTGGTCATAGGCCGCGCCTCAACCCGAGTGGAGAAGAAGATCTTCACCAAACCCAAAATAGAAGGAGTACGGTGCCGACTCGAAGTGGACACCGGGTCAGCGATCACCATCATGTCATGGGACACTTTGGCGAAGTCACTGCCATCAGTCGCGAAGCGCCACCTGCAAACACAACGGCTACGAGTCCACGACTACCAGGGGAATCGAATCCCTGTTCGAGGGACCACCTCCGTCCGAGTCGAATACGGACCACACAAGAAGACCCTGCCCATCACGATCGTCGAAGGGACCCTGCCTAGTTTGTTGGGACTAGACTGGTTTCGTGCACTGGGCATGGGGGTGACTGGCATCTACAGAAGTGACTGTAACCTGAAAGACATACTCATGAACGAGTTCGAAGATGTCTTCAAGGACTGCCTGGGCAAGTACAAAGGGACCCCTATTTCCTTCAACTTAGACCCCCAGGTAGCTCCCATTAGGTTAAAGGCAAGGAGAGTCCCTTTTGCCCTTAAGCCTAAAATTGACAAGGAGCTAGATAAGCTCATAAATCAGGGGATTTTGGTGCCAGTCAATCACGCAAAGTGGGAGACGCCAATTGTCACCCCAGTAAAACCAGATGGGTCAATTAGAATCTGCGCTGACTACAAGGCGACGCTAAACAAAGCCTTACAGAAAAGCGCTTACCCAGTTCCCGTGGTGCAACACTTGCTGCACTCTTTGGGGCAAGGGCAAGTCTTTGCAAAGTTAGACTTGGCTCAAGCCTACCAACAACTGCCCGTAGACGCCAACACAGCCGAAGCCCAAACGATTGTAACTCACAGGGGGGCCTTCAAGTGTACCCGATTACAATTTGGGGTGAGTGTGGCACCGGGGCTGTTCCAAAATTTGATGGAACGACTTCTGCAAGGGCTCCCAGGGGTAGTTCCCTACTTCGATGATGTATTGATATCAGCCGAAAACGTAGAGGAATTGGGGGAGCGTTTGAGAAAAGTTCTGGGCATTTTCCGGTCAGCCGGACTAAAGGTTAAAGTGAACAAATGCCAGATAGGGGTAGAATCCGTCGAATTCTTGGGCTACCGAATAGACAAGAAAGGAATTCACCCCACTGAGAGCAAGGTCAAGGCAATCAGAAAGGCTCCAGCGCCCAAAAACAAAACAGAGCTACAGGCATTCCTAGGGCTAGTGAATTTTTACGCGGTCTTTTTAAAAAACAAAGCGACCGTTGCTGAACCGCTGCATAAGCTTCTAGGGAAAAATAATGCTTGGTCTTGGGGGAAGTCGGAAAGTAGGGCTTTCGAAGCAGTAAAAAACCTGCTCTCGAGCGACAGCCTGCTCATCCAGTACCATAGCTCATTGCCACTAGTGCTGGTTTGCGATGCCTCCCCTTACGGGGTGGGAGCTGTACTCAGCCACAGACTGCCAAACGGCACAGAAGCCCCTATAGCCTTCTACTCCAGAACGATGTCCTCCCCAGAGAGGAACTATAGCCAGTTAGATAAGGAAGCGCTAGCAATTGTGTCAGGGGTGAAAAAATTTCACGAATATGTTTTCGGGCGGGATTTTGAAATTGTGACTGACCACAGACCGCTGTTAGGAATACTGGCTGGCGACCGCCCAACGCCTGTGGCACTTTCGCCACGATTGACTCGATGGACTATTTTCTTAGCCGCTTATTCTTACAAGCTGCAACATCGACCAGGAAAAGAAGTGGGGCATGCGGACGCGTTAAGCAGATGCCCACTACCAGGGGCGATCGAAGATCCCACTCCGGGGACGCCCATCCTACTGATTGACTCTTTGGACTCTGGCCCAGTCACATCTAAGGAAGTGGCTCGGGCATCATACCGGGACATTGTGTTAAGGACTGTACTCGGTTGGGTACAAAGAGGGTGGCCCGCTGCGCCGGGCGAACGGTTTAAGGAATTTGTCAAAAAACGTGATGAGCTCTCGGCTCAAGGGGGGTGCCTGTTATGGGGTGATCGTGTGGTAATCCCGGATAAATTAAGGGGAAAGGTATTGGACCTCCTCCACGAGGGTCACCCAGGGATCGTAAGGATGAAGGGGTTAGCAAGAAGCTATGTGTGGTGGCCACTCATGGACTCAGAGATTGCTGAGAGGGTAGGGAAATGCCAGGCTTGCCAAGAGTCCAGACCTCTACCCCCAACGGCCCCAGTCAGGGAATGGGAAAAACCCCAAGGGCCCTGGTCAAGAATCCACATTGATTTTGCTGGCCCTTTCCACGGCCAAACCTTCCTCGTGGTTGTCGATGCATTCTCTAAATGGTTGGAGATCATACTCATGAAATCCACCACGGCCGAGGCAGTAATCGCAGCCCTGCGCCACCTATTCGCAACCCACGGGTTGCCTGACACTCTGGTGTCCGACAACGGCCCGCAATTCACGGCAGCCCAGTTTGAGGAATACTTGGCAGAGGAGGGCATCCGACATGCCCTCTCTGCGCCTTTCCACCCTGCGTCGAATGGCCTTGCAGAGCGTTCCGTCCGGAGCGCTAAGGAGGCATTGTCCAGGCTCAAGCCAGGTGACTGGCAAACAAAGATAGATTTCTTTCTGGCCGTTCAGCACAGAACCCCAAGCACTGCTACCGGCAGAAGCCCAGCTGAATTATTAATGGGACGGAAACTCCGGTGCCCACTTGACCGTTTGAATCCCCATTACACACCAGAGGGTTACAAGGGGGAACTAGAAAAAACGAGAGGAATGGGCATAGGCGACCGAGTGTGGGCCCGCAACTATGGGGACGGCCCAAGTTGGCTCGCAGGGCAAATCATAAAGGCAACCGGTCCAAAGTCATATTTAGTCGAGTTACAAGACAACCGAGTATGGAGGCGCCACATAGACCAGATAAGGAAACGAATAGCTGAGACAGACAATGACCCCTCCTTATTTGACTCCACAGCTGACCATAACCCGGGGGAGGCGCAAGACTTAGCTGAGGTCCCGGAGGTCCAGCGACGCCATCAGGTTCCCGATGGAAACAGCAGGGAAAACTCAAAAAGTAATCCAAGGCCGGAGGGCCAAGAAAAAGAGACTGCCAGTAATCCAGGGCCCGATGGCCTAGAGAAAGAGCTGGGAGGAGAAAAAAGCCCCTCCGACCAGCTCAAAACACCACCCAGGACTGAACCGCGCAGGTCCGAAAGAATTAGGAGACGCCCAGGTTATTTGCGTGACTACGTCGAAAAATAACATGTAAATAATATGTAAATAGAGGTAAAGTGTTTTCTGGGAGGGGAGGAGTGTTATGTATCTTTAAATATTTAGGCGGGAAACAAGCACGTTGCTGATTGGTTGAAGCCGCCGGTTAAACAGTATATAAAGGGTTGATTTTCCCCAGCCAGGTTGCTGGGTTCACCATATATTAAAGAGCTGTTGTCACTACCCTGGTCTCCAGCCTCGTTACTTCCCGAACCTAACAATTTCCCTAAACTTGAATGACTTCTCAGGGTGCCGTCCGCCAAGCAATGTCGGCTGGCGGCACCCAGGAAAAGATCATTCTCTGTGGGGGCTCCCACACTCTGGAACGAGCTTCCCCCGGGTTTACGCCAAATACCTGACCTTCGGACCTTCCGTCGCGAACTGAAGACACATCTTTTCATTCGCGCGGGGCTGGCTTAAATTTTATCGATTTTAAATTTTTTATTAATAATTTTAAATGGGGTTTTAGTTTATTATATATTTTAAACTTTTTAGGCTAATTATAAAATAAGTTTTTTAATTTGCATTTTAAATTGTACATCGTATTGCCTGTTTTATTTTTTGCCTGTACACCGCCCTGAATAAATTAGTCCCACATTTTACTGTTTTAGCAATAGCATTTATTGCCCTCACAGAACATAGAATTTTAGCATTTGTTTAAATTCCATCACTATGATTACATCTTTAAATCCCACGATAGCCAAATTACTATATGGCATTTTGCCAGTATTCAAAGCTTTCTATTTTATGTTTCGAAGAAAATAGTGCAATTGTATTTAGATTTAGTATTTAGTATTTATTGGATTTTTATACCGCCCTTCTCCCGAAGGACTCAGGGCGGTTCACAGCCACAATAAAAACAATGACAATATACAGATAAAAACAAAGATTAAAAAACTTATTATATGTTTGGCAAACATTTAAAACATTATACCGTTAAAACCCCCATAAAATTTGTATCAGATATAAATATTAAAATTAAAACTCTTTAAAATTTTAAAATTTAAAATTTCTAAGCACGTCCCGCGCAAATAAACAAATACGTCTTCAGCTCGTGGCGAAAGGTCCGAAGGTCAGGCAGTTGACGCAGTCCAGGGGGAAGTTTGTTCCAGAGGGTGGGAGCCCCCACAGAGAAGGACCTTCCCCTGGGGGCCGCCAGCCGACATTGCTTGGCGGACGGCACCCTGAGAAGTCCCTCTCTGTGTGAGCGTATGGGTTGGTGGGAGGCGTTCGGTAGCAGTAGGCGGTCCTGTAAGTACCCTGGCCCTAAGCCATGGAGCGCTTTAAAGGTAGTAACCAAAACCTTAAAGTGCACCCGAGAGACCACAGGCAGCCAGTGCAGCCTGCGCAGGAGTGGTGTTACATGGGAGCCACGTGCGGCTCCCTCTATCACCCGCGCAGCTGCATTCTGAACTAACTGGAGCCTCTGGGTGCTCTTCAAGGGGAGCCCCATGTAGAGAGCATTGCAATAATCCAAGCGAAAGGTAACAAGAACGTGAGTGGCCGTGCATAGGGCATCCCAGTCAAGGAAGGGGCGCAACTGGCGGATCAGGCGGACCTGATAAAAAGCTCTCCTGGAGACGGCCTTCAAGTGATCTTCAAACGACAACCGTCCATCCAGGAGAACGCCCAAGTTGCGCACCCTTTCCATTGGGGCCAATGATTTGCCCCCAACAGTCAGCTGCAGCTGCAGCTGACTTTACCGGGGTCCCGGCATCCACAGCCACTCCATCTTGGAGGGATTGAGCTTGAGCCTGTTTCTCCCCATCCAGACTCGTACGATTTCCAGGCACCAGGACAGTACTTTGATAGCTTTGTTGGGGTTGCCTGGGGTGGAAAAGTACAGCTGCGTATCGTCAGCGTACAGTTGGTACCTCACCCCAAAGCCACTGATGATCTCACCCAGCGGCTTCATATAGATGTTGAACAGGAGAGGCGAGAGAATCGACCCCTGCGGCATCCCACAAGTGAGGCGCCCCGCAGTCGATCTCTGCCCCGCTGTCAACACCGTCTGTGACCGGTCAGAGAGATAGGAGGAGAACCACCGGTAAACGGTGCCTCCCACTCCCAAACTCCCCAACCGGTGCAGCAGGATACCGTGATCAACTGTATCAAAAGCCGCTGAGAGGTCTAATAGGACCAGGGCAGAGGAACAACCCCTGTCCCTGGCCCTCCAGAGATCATCCACCAACGTGACCAAAGCCGTCTCCGTACTATATCCGGGCCGGAAGCTGGACTGGAACGGGTCTAGACAGATAGCTTCATCCAGGTATTGGGGTAGCTGACATGCCACCACACTCTCTACAACCTTCGCCACAAAGCGAAAGTTGGAGACCGGATGATAATTTCCCAAAACAGCTGGGTCCAGGGAAGGCTTCTTGAGGAGGGGTCTCACCACCGCCTCTTTCAAGGCGGCAGGGAAAACCCCTTCTAACAAGGAAGCATTAATAATCTCCCGGAGCCAGCCTCGTGTCACCTCCTGTGTGGCCAGCACCAGCCAGGAGGGGTACGGGTCCAGTAAACATGTGGTAGCATGCAACCTCCCCAACAACCTGTCCACGTCCTCGACAGCCACAGGGTCAAACTCATCCCAAACAATCTCAACAAGACGAGTCTCCGCCTCTCACCTGGATCATCCCAATTTTGATCCAGACCATCCCAGAGCTGAACGATTTTATCGTATAGATAACCACTAAACTCCTCGGCACGTCCCTGTAAGGGGTCATCCCGCACCTCCTGATGAAGGAGAGAGTGGGTCACCCGAAACAGGGCTGCCAGGCGGTTATCTGCCGACGCAATGAGGGAGGAAACGTAGGAACGCTTCGCTTCCCTCAATGCCACTAGGTAGGTCTTAGTATAAGACCTAACTAGTGTCCGGTCAGCTTCGGAACAGCTGGATCTCCAGGTACTCTCTAGGCGTCTTCTCCGGCGTTTCAGCTCCCTCAGCTCCTCGGAGAACCAAGGGGCTCGTTGAGATCTATGCCGGGTCAGAGGCCGCAAAGGCACGACATGGTCTAGAGCCCCAGCTGCGGCCTGTTCCCAGGCCTCAACTAGTTCTTCAGCCGTTCCGTGGGCCAGATCCTCAGGGTACAGCCCAAGCTCCGTCAGGAACCTCTCCCGGTCCATCAGGCGCCTGGGACGGAACCACCATATTGGTCCCGTCTCCCTGCGGTGGTGGGTAGTGGTCCGAAAGTCCAAGCGGAGAAAATGATCTGACCATGACAAAGGCTCTGTTGCTGAATCTCCTAAATCCAGATCATTTAACCACTGTCCAGAGATATAAATCAGGTCCAGTGTGCTTCCCCCAATGTGAGTAGGGCCATCAACTACTTGTATCAGGTCCAAGGCCGTCATGGAGGCCTTGAACTCCCGAGCCGCCGTCGATGACAAGCCGGTCGATGGCAAGTTGAAATCCCCCATGACCATAAGTCTGGGGGTCTCAACCGCCACCCCGGCAAGCACCTCCAACAGCTGGGGCAGGGCTGTAGTCACGCAGCAAGGAGCCAGGTACGTGATCAACAAGCCCATCTGACCCCTATGACCCCACCTCACAAAGAGGGATTCACAACCAGCTATCTGAGGCACAGTGGACTCCCTCGGCTGTAGATTTTCCCTAATAACAACCGCCACCCCGCCACCCCTACCTTGGGCCCTCGGTTGATGGAATGCTCAGAAACCCGGAGGGCACAGCTCGACAAGGGGAACACTCCCTTCTGTGCCCAACCAGGTCTCCGTAATGCCCAAAAGGTCCGCGGACCCCCCCCCTGAATAAGATCACTAATCAGGGAGGCTTTGTTAACCACGGACCATGCATTGCACAGCATCAACCGAAGGCCCAAGCTCTGAGGATCCTGGCCACCCGGGGAACGGGTGAAGTCTGAGGAGCTTCAATAAATAAAATAAATAAATAAAACTTTATATCAGGGTTTTTCACATAATTCATTACTCACTGTTATGTTATGTTGTTACACATATTTATTACAGAAGTAGAGGATACGTGTTACATGTTCTAATCTAGACTATAAACAATTAAATGGAGTAGCCAGAGCTTTAAAATGCTTTATTTTTCTTGTATCAGTATTTATATGTCGCCAATAAAAATATAAAGTGGAATTGTCCTCTGGACAAACAACATCAATCATTCTTTATGACAGTTTGAGGAATAATTTTCACATGGTCATGACTCATGAGGATTATTTCAATTTGTACATGATATTCTGCATACTCTACATAAGACATGCTGCTTAACATTGCAAAATTATTTAGAGGAAACACAGATACAATCGTTGCCAAAATCCAGTACAGAAAAATTTCAAAACAGGTTATTTCATACATATGCAAATAGTTTGTGCAGAGTGTGTTGTAACAAAGCTGCATTAGAAAGATTTGACTGTATAGATTACTAGCATTTCTGTGTGATCAGTAAGTCTGATATTCTGTTTCTCTTACCTTTCTATCTTTCTCAAGAAAACAAATTAAGCCTACAGTATATGAAAAAGTCAAAATAACACAATGGAAATAAGCTGATTCCCCCAATTTTCTCAAAACATTTTAAATTACATTACTGTTACTGTGTTTTTTACTTCCATTTTTAATCTTGGCAGAAAACAAAACATGTTTGCAAGTGCATGATAGGAACCAATCAGATGTTATCCTGCCAGATGTTATCCTGTTACATGACTTTAAAATCTTAAGCGTGTGTCAATTCATTTTATGTACCTCCAGATTCCTGGAATCGAGCAACAGTCTTGCAAGCAGATTTGGGAATAAAAGCAGATTTTGTTGTATTTGAAGCTATCTAGACAATGTCTACAGAGATTCTCAGTCATCCATGTCATGGTTGTCCCAAAAGTGCTTTTTTCCCAAGAGGCAACTAGACTTTCTAGTTTTTCTTTGAAGATGTTTCGCTTCTCATCCAAGAAGCTTTTTCAACTCTGACTGACTTTCTCACCATCCAGTCAGAGTTGAAGTGTCTGTGCCCTATTCAGCATTAGTAGAGAATGCTGAATGGGGCACAGATATAAGTGAGACTGACAACTTAGACTACACCATCTTTCTATTATTAAAAGATATTCCATAATATGAAACCTGAATTGACCAAATTTGTGAAGGCACACAGATATTTGAAGAAACTATCTGGTGACACTCATGGCATATGGGAAGATTGGGACTTGAAGTATAAAGAGAAGTAATAATAAAGAGCATGAATTAACAAATTTTTATTTTTTATTTTTTATTTATTTAATTTTGTCATAACAATATATGTAGGTATTGTACAAAAGGATTATATAATATAAAAACACATATATGAGTAAATATAAGGAGGTATAAGCATATATATATATATAGGAAGAAGAAAAGAAAAACAATAGGACAGGAACGGTAGGCACATTTGTGCACTTATGCACGCCCCTTATGGTCCTCTTAGGAATGGGGTGAGATCAATAGTAGAGAGTTTTTGGTTAAAGCTTTTAGGATTATGGGAAGAGACCACAGAGTCAGGTAAAGTATTCCAAGCACTGATGATTCTGTTACAGAAGTCATATTTTCTGCAATCTAGATTAAAGCGGTTGACATTCAGTTTAAATCTATTGGTTGCTCTAGTATTATTGCAATTGAAGCTGAAGTAGTCTTTAACAGGAAGGACATTACAATAGATGATTCTGTGAGTTAAACTTAGGTGTTGTCGAAGGCGACGGAATTCCAAGTTTTCTAAGCCTAGGATTTCAAGTCTGGTGGGGTAAGGTATTTTGTTGTTTTCAGAGGAATGGAGAACTCTTCTTGTAAAATATTTCTGGACATGTTCAATTGTATTGATGTCAGAAATGTGGTGAGGGTTCCAAACAGGCGAGCTGTATTCTAGAATTGGTCTAGCAAATGTTTTGTATGCTCTGGTTAGTAGTGTGGTGTTTTTGGAAAAGAAGCTACGCAAGATTAGGTTTACAACTCTTAGAGCTTTTTTTGCTATGTAGTTGCAGTGGGCTTTGGCACTTAGATCATTTGACATGAAAACTCCAAGGTCTTTAACGGGAATGGGGTCATCTGTAAGGTAATGTCCATCTAGTACGTACTTAGTGTTTGGGTTCTTTTTTCCTATATGTAAGACTGAGCATTTGCTGGTTGAGATTTGGAGTTGCCAAGTTTTAGACCAAGCGGTTAGATGATCAAGGTTGTTTTGAATGATAGATGTATTGTCTGTGGTGTTAAATAGTTTGACATTGTCAGCAAAGAGAACACAATTACTTGAGATATGGTCACAAAGATCATTAATGTATAGTATGAAGAGTGTTGGTCCAAGGACGCTGCCTTGAGGGACGCCACTCTTGACAGGAACAGGATTTGATAGAGCATTGCCAATTTTGACCACTTGTTGTCTGTTAGACAGAAAAGCAGATATCCATTTGTGAAGGGGTCCTGAGATGCCATAGGATTTTAGTTTTAGGAGAAGTTTATCGTGTACTACTGAGTCAAAAGCTTTGCAGAAGTCTATGTAGATTGCATCTATTGTTTTGCCTTGATCAAGATTTGTAGTCCATATGTTTTTACAGTGGAGAAGTTGTAAGTTACATGATAATTTTTTCCGGAAACCAATTGTTTATTGGAGAGTAGGTTGTTAGTTTCTAAGTGTGAGGTAATGGATTGGTTGATGATTGATTCCATGACTTTGCAGGTGACGCCGCACAAAGAGATCGGTCTGTAATTTCCAACTAAGCTAGGGTCTCCTTTTTTGAAGATAGGGATGACTGTGGCTAGTGACCAAAGTTTGGGAAGGGAACCGGTAGTGAAGGCTTTATCAAAGATAACGCTTAGGGGTTCTGCTATATTAATGGAAAGTTTTTTTAAGAAGTATGCATATAGTCCATCGAGTCCAATAGATAGTGATGGTTTTAAGTTATGAAGAGCTTTTCCAACGTTATCTTCTGTGAAATCTATATGAGTTAAGTCATCATAATCATTGCTGGTACGTTTGTGGAATGTCGGATGTGTATTATCGGAGTTAACAAAAACTGAGCCAAAGAAAATGTTGAAGAGGTTTGCTTTAACTGTTTCATCATTGCATTCTTTGTTGTTAGAAACTTTTAGTGGTGGGATGGATCTTGATTCTTTAAGTTTATTGTTAACAAAATTATAAAAGACACGATTGGAATTTGTGCGCAGAAGGTTCTCTTCTTGCTTGGTGTGGTAATTTGTGCATTCAGTTTTTATTTGGTTGCATATATTTCTGTAGCGGATTTTGAAATTTGCAACATAGCCTTTTTTGTTTCTTTTCCAGAGGGATGTTTTTTTGATTGAAGCTTTTTTATTGATACGGGTAGTTTGCTTTTCCTGATCATGGTAGTCATTTGTGGTACATACAGTTTAATGACTCTATTGATTTCAAGTAGAAAGACTCTATAGTGGTCATCAGCGGTTATCAGGTTGCAAACAGATTTTGCCAGTCCAGAAATGAAAGATAGTTGTTTATAAGGTCGTTGTTAAGACGATTTAAGTATGGACGTATATTGAGACGAAAATCAATCATGCAGTGGTCACTGTTGGAAAAAGGTTCTTTAATTTGTAGTCCGTAGATTGAATTTGGGTTGTTGCAGAAGATGAGATCAAGGCAGTTGTTGAGTCTTGTATTGTTGGTTACAAGTTGTTCGAGACCTAGGTTTGTAACAGCGTTGTATAGTGTAGTTTGGATTGGGTCAGTTGAACATTCATTAGTTATCCAGTTAATGAGAGGTAGATTTAGGTCACCCAGGAAGATGAGAGGATATGGGCAAGAGGTAGCCCATGTTAGCATTGAGGTTAGCATATTTACATGGGTAATGTCATAGTCAGGGGCTCTGTAGCAATCGAAGAGTAGTGTTAAGGGATAGGTCGCATACAATGGTTTCAGGAAGAGAAAGTTTATGTGCTACTTGGATATTTTTTAGATTCAGTGACTTTTTGTAAAAGATAGCCACTCCACCACCTCTTCGGTTTTCACGATCTAATCGATAGACTTGATATTCTTTGTTTGAGATAATGGAGTCAAAAAGGGATGAGTTCAGCCATGTTTCACAAACAAAAATGATATCGAATGTGCCACTGTTTAACAAGAGGATAAATTTAGATAATTTGTTAACAATGCTTCTTGCATTTATCAATTTGCAATTGAGATCTGTAGTGATAGAATAGAATAGAATAGAATAGAATAGAATAGAATAGAATAGAATAGAATAGAATAGAATAGAATAGAATAGAATAGAATTTTTATTGGCCAAGTGTGATTGGACACACAAGGAATTTGTCTTGGTGCATATGCTCTCAGTGTACATAAAAGAAAAGATACGTTCATCAAGGTACAACATTTACAACACAATTGATGGTCAATATATCAATATAAATCATGAGGATTGCCAGCAACAAGTTATAGTCATACAGTCATAAATGGAAAGAGATTGGTGATGGGAACTATGAGAGGATTAATAGTAGTGCAGATTCAGTAAATAGTTTGACAGTGTTGATGGAATTATTTGTTTAGCAGAGTGATGGCCTTCGGGAAAAAACTGTTCTTGTGTCTAGTTGTTCTGGTGTGCAATGCCCTATTATTATTATTATTATTATTATTTATTTGATTTTTATACCGCCCTTCTCCCGAAGGACTCAGGGCGGTGTACAGCCAAAAGTAAAAAACAGGCAATACAATGTACAATTTAAAATGCAGATTAAAAAAACTTAATTTTATAATTGGCCTAAAAAGTTTAAAATATATAATAAACTAAAATCCCATTTAAAATTATTAATAGAAAATTTAAAATCAATAAAATTTAAGCCAGCCCCGCACGAATGAAAATATGTGTCTTCAGTTTGCGACGGAAGGTCCGAAGGTCAGGTATTTGGCGTAAACCCGGGGGAAGCTCGTTCCAGAGTGTGGGAGCCCCCACAGAGAAAGACCTTCCCCTGGGGGCCGCCAGCCGACATTGCTTGGCGGACGGCACCCTGAGAAGTCCCTCTCTGTGAGAGCGTACGGGTCGGTGGGAGGCATGCGGTAACAGCAGGCGGTCCCGTAAGTACCCAGGCCCTAAGCCATGGAGCGCTTTAAAGGTCGTAACCAAAACCTTAAAGTGCACTCGAAAGGCCACAGGTAGCCAGTGCAGTCTGCGCAGGAGCGGTGTTACGTGGGAGCTACGCATAGCTCCCTCTATCACCCGCGCAGCTGCATTCTGGATTAACTGAAGCCTCCGAGTGCACCTCAAGGGGAGCCCCATGTAGAGAGCATTACAAGAATCCAAGCGAGAGGTAACGAGCGCATGAGTGACTGTGCACAAGGCATCCCAATCAAGGAAGGGGCGCAACTGCCGAACTAGGCGAACCTGGTGGAAGGCCCTCCTGGAGACGGCCGTCAAATGATCTTCAAACGACAGCCGTTCATCCAGGAGGATACCTAAGTTGCGCACCCTATCCTTTGGGGCCAGTAACTCGCCTCCAACAGTCAGCTGCGGCTGCAGCTGACTGAATCGGGATGCCAGCATCCACAGCCACTCCATCTTGGAGGGATTATGCTTGAGCCTGTTTCTCCCCATCCAGACCCGTACGGCTTCCAAACACCGGGACAGCACTTCAACAACTTCATTGGGGTGGCCCGGGGTGGAAAAGTACAGCTGGGTGTCATCAGCGTACAGCTGGTATCTCACCCCGAAGCCACTGATGATCTCACCCAACGGCTTCATATAGATGTTGAACAGAAGGGGCGAGAGAATCGACCCCTGCGGCACCCCACAAATGAGGCACCTCGCGGTCGACCTCTGACCCCCTGTCAACACCGTCTGCGACCGGTCGGAGAGATAGGAGGAGAACCACCGATACACGGTGCCTCCCACTCCCAATCCCTCCAACCGGCGCAGCAAGATACCATGGTCGATGGTATCAAAAGCCGCTGAGAGGTCTAATAGGACCAGGGCAGAGGAGTAACCCCTGTCCCTGTCCCTCCAGAGATCATCCACCAATGCGACCAAAGCTGTCTCCGTGCTGTATCCGGGTCGGAAGCCGGACTGGAACGGGTCTAGATAGACGGCTTCATCCAGGTATTGGGGTAGCTGTCGCGCCACCGCACTCTCTACAACCTTCGCAACGAAGTGAAGGTTGGAGACTGGACGATAATTACCCAAAATAGCTGGGTCCAGGGAGAGCTTCTTGAGGAGGTGTCTCACCACCGCCTCTTTCAAGGCGGCAGGGAAAACCCCTTCCAACAGAGAAGCGTTGATAATCCTCTGGAGCCAGCCTTGTGTCACCTCCTGAGTGGCCAGTAACAGCCAGGAAGGACACGGGTCCAGTAAACATGTTGTGGCATGAAGCCTCCCCAACAACCTGTCCACGTCCTTGGGAGCCACAGGGTCAAACTCATCCCAAACAGACTCGACAAGACGTGCCTCCTCTCCCTCGCTTGGATCATCCCAATTTCGGTCCAGACCGTCCCGGAGCTGAACGATTTTATCGTATAGATAACCACTAAACTCCTCGGCTCATCCCTGCAAAGGGTCACCCCGCACCTCCTGATGA
Source organism: Ahaetulla prasina (assembly GCF_028640845.1). Classification (NCBI taxonomy): domain Eukaryota; kingdom Metazoa; phylum Chordata; class Lepidosauria; order Squamata; family Colubridae; genus Ahaetulla; species Ahaetulla prasina. The sequence continues at coordinate 70,896,214 of NC_080543.1, forward strand.
AGGAGGGAGCGGGTCACCCGAAACAGGGCGGGTGGGCGGTTATCTGCCGACGCAATGAGGGTGGAGGCGTAAAAATGCCTCGTCTCCCTCATTGCCACTAGGTAGGTCCTAGAATAGGACCTAACTAGTGTCCGATCAGCTTCGGAACGACTGGACCTCCAGGTGCTCTCTAGGCGTCTTCTCCGGCGTTTCATCTCCCTCAGCCCCTCGGAGAACCAAGGGGCCGGACGAGATCTGCGCCGGGTCAGAGGCCGCAAAGGCGCGACCCGGTCCAAGGCCCCAGCCGTGGCCTGTTCCCAGGCCACGATTAGTTCCTCAGTCGTGCCGTGGGCCAGATCCTCAGGGAATGGCCCAAGCTCCGTCAGGAACCTCTCCCGGTCCATCAGGCGCCTGGGATGGAACCAACGTATAGGTTCCGTCTCCCTGCGATGGTGAGTGGCGGTTCGGAAGTCTACGGGAAGGAGAAAATGATCGGGCCATGACATTGGTTCTGTTACTAAATCATCTAATTCCAGATCATTTAACCACTGTCCAGAGATATAAATCAGATCCAGCGTGCCTCCCCCCATGTGCATAGGGCCATCATTTACTCGAATCAAGTCCAAGGCCGTCATGGAAGCCTGGAACTCCCGAGCTGCAGTCGATAACAAGCCAGCTGATGGTAGGTTGAAATCCCCCATGACTATAAGTCTGGGGGTCTCAACCGCCACAGCGGCAAGTACCTCCAACAGCTCAGGCAGGGCTGTGGTCACGCAGCAAGGAGCCAGGTACGCGATCAACAAGCCCAACTGATTCCTATGGCCCCACCGCCCATAGAGGGATTCACAGCCAGCAATCTGAGGAACAGTGGCTCTATAGCGTCGTTTTGAGGGTAGGAGTTGAAACAGTTTATGTCCAGGATGCGAGGGGTCTGTAAATATTTTCACAGCCCTCTTCTTGATTCGTGCAGTATACAGGTCCTCAATGGAAGGCAGGTTGGTAGCAATTATTTTTTCTGCAGTTCTAATTATCCTCTGAAGTCTGTGTTTTTCTTGTTGGGTTGCAGAACCGAACCAGACAGTTATAGAGGTGCAAATGACAGAGTCAATAATTCCGCTGTAGAACTGAATCAGCAGCTCCTTGGGCAGTTTGAGCTTACTGAGTTGGCGCAGAAAGAACATTCTTTGTTGTCCTTTTTTAATGATCTTTTTGATGTTAGCTGTCCATTTTAGATCTTGCGATATGATAGAACCTAAAAATTTGAAGGTTTCTACTGTTGATACTGTGTTGTCTAGTATTGTGAGAGGTGGAAGTATGGAAGGGTTTCTCCTAAAGTCTACCACCATTTCTACAGTTTTGAGTGTGTTCAGTTCCAGATTGTTTTGGTTGCACCACAAGGGTAGTTGTTCGACCTCTCGTCTATATGCGGATTCGTCATTGTCTCGAATGAGACCAATCACTGTTGTGTCATCTGCGAACTTCAGTAGCTTAACAGATGGATCGTTGGAGATGCAGTCATTTGTGTACAGAGAGAAGTGGGGAGAGCACACAGCCTTGGGGGGCCCCTGTGCTAATTGTACAGGTATTTGATGTGATCTTGCTTAGCTTCACCTGCTGCTTCCTGTTTGTTAGGAAGCTTGTGATCCACTTACAAGTCTGTTCCGGTACCTGTAGCTGGTTTAGCTTAGTTAGAAGAATGTCTGGAATGATGGTATTGAATGCTGAGCTAAAGTCTACAAAAAGGACCCTTGCATAGGTCTTTGGAGACTCAAGAAGCTGTAGGATGTAGTACAGATCCATATTAACAGCATCATCTGTTGATCAGTTTGCTCGGTATGCAAATTGCAAGGGGTCTAACAGCGGATCCGTGATGGTTTTCAAGTAGGAAAGCACTAGCCTTTCAAAGGTTTTCATGACTACAGATGTTAGAGCAACTGGTCTGTAGTCATTCAGTTCCTTGATGGTGGGCTTCTTCGGCACTGGGATGATGATGGTAGAGCGTTTGCAGCAAGAAGGAACATAACACATCTCTAGTGATTTATTGAAAATATGGGTGAAGACGGGGGCCAATTGGTCAGCACAGACTTTTAAGCAAGAAGGAGTTATCTTGTCTGGGCCTGGAGCTTTTCCTGGCTTTTGTCTGTGAAATAGGTCCTGCACTTCTTTTTCTGTGATCACTAGGGGTTGTGAACCCAATGAAATGGGGTCAGTTGTAGGAGGCTTGGCTGTTGTTGGTGTGTCTGAGATGGGGGTTGTGGAGATAGGTGGCTGTAGTTTCCTTTCAAACCTGCAGTAAAACTCATTCAGGTCATCTGCCAGTTGTTGATTACCTTCAGCCTGGGAAGGAGGTTTGCCATAGCCGGTGATATTTTTAAGAGTTTTCCACATGTTTGCTGGTTCATTTGCTGAAAACTGATTCTTTAGCTTTTCAGAGTAGCTTCTTTTGCTGCTCTGATCTCCTTATTAGTGCATTTCTGGCCTGATTGTACAGCATTTTATCACCTTTTCTGTAGGCTTCCTCTTTGGAATGTCGTAGCTGCTTAAGTTTAGGTGTGAACCAAGGTTTGTTGTTACTGTATATTCGCAAGTTCCTTGTAGGTACACATAGGTCTTCACAGAAGCTGACATATGATGTTACAGTATCTGTGAGTTCATCCAGGTCTGCAGAGGTATCTTTAAAAATATTCCAATCAGTGCAGTCAAAACATGCCTGTAGCTTTAATTTTGATTCCTCCGTCCAGGTCTTCACTGATTTAATTATTGGTTTTGTGGCTTTAAGTCTTTGCCTGTAAGCAGGTACAAGGTGAATCATGCAATGATCAGAGTGTCCTACAGCTGCATGTGGTAAAGACCGATAAGCATCTTTTAGTGTTGTGTAGCAATGGTCTAGAGTATTCTTGCCTCTGGTGGGACAATTGACATGTTGAAAGTATTTTGGTAGCTCTTTCCTTAAGTTTGCCTTGTTTAGATCTCCCAAAACAATGGCCAGTGAATCAGGGTGTTTGGCTTCAGCCTCCATGATTGGTGTTGAAGAGGTAAGGGGCGTGCATACCTAGTTTTGGATGTTAGTAGGTTGGGGGTTGTGTACAACAGATGGTTGAATAGATGGTTGGATGGTAGTTTGGCTGGTTGGATGGATGGTTGTTTGGATGGCTGGTTGGGTGGCTGTTTGGATGGCTGGTTGGATGGTTGTTTGGATGGCTGTTTGGATGGCTGGTAAGATGGTTGGTTGAATGGATGGTAGGGTGATGGGTACTTGATTGAGTGTTGGGATGGCTGGTTGATTGTTATGGATGATGGGGGGTTTGGAGGTGATTTTTTGATTGTAGGCTTTATTTTTTATGCAATCAGCACGGTAGTCGATATATAGGTTGGATTCACCATTGTCTTGTCTTCTTTTAAGTTCTGTGCGAAGTTCACGAGAACGTATCCGTTGTAGAAAAGATAGATCAGGACGTGATCTAAGTTTACTGTAGGCAGGGTTGGTTTTAGCAATTGAGTTTATGGTATAAATGAATTTATGTTTACTGTCCTCGTTTATGCATGTGACTCTGCAAAATCTTGGTGCTGTTGACCCAGCGCTGTTTTTATATTCTGGTCTATCTCTGGAGACAGCAATTATTTCATTTGGGAAGATGGTTGATGTGTTATATTTTCCAATTATGTTGTGAATCTTATTGATATCTGGTTCGTTAGTGTTTTCTAGTCCAAATAATATTGCATTATTTATTTTTTGTCCTCTCTCCATTGCATCTCTGATTAGTTGGTTGGTAGTTATTTGTTGTTTAGGTTGTGTTATATTAATTAGTTGTCTAGGTTGAGTTGTAGGTTGTGTATTAGGTTGTGTATTATGTGATGATACATGAGTTGGGAAGAGATTTAGATCATTTGAGTTTTCATTTTTTAGTGTTGAAATTTGTTTTATCAAGTTTGTGAAACTTTGTTCAATAACTGTTAAAAATTTTTTTTTAAGTTTTGTTCAATATTTTGTATTCTTTTTTCTAGGTTTTGTTCAATAGCTAGTAATCTTTTATCTAAGTTTTGTTCAATAGTTATTAATCTTGTTTCTAAGATTTTTTCAGGGTTGGATTTTCTGGCTGGCATAATGATATTTTGAGTTTTTATGTAATTGGTATTGAAGTAGTATCTTTCTTATTTCTTTGTTTTATTTCACACTCTTTCCAATTTTAGTATTTCTTTGTTTTATTTTACACTCTTTCCAATTTTAGTAATGATTAGGTATCTGTTACTTAATCAATTTTCCTTAATTTTATATCTCTCTCTTTAACTTTCAATGGCAGTCAATTTGGCAATTGCTATGCTAATGAGGAATCACAATGGTAATGGTGAAATTTGGCGGGAAATTTAAAATGATGAGATTGGGTGATTGAAGAAGCTTCTTTAAGGGTGGCCGTAATGGCGGGAGTTTCAAAAAAAGTTAATAGAAGCTGGGAGACTGGAGTCTCCTTGGAACTCACCAGCGGTCCTGTAGGGTCCTGTTGATTGGGGGCTTGGTGGTTTTAAGTCCTTTTAAATCCTGGTTGTTTCGTGGCTTTAAGTCCTTTTAAATCCTGCTGCTGCGTGGCTTTAAATCTTTTTAAAATCGTGATTTTTTAAATCCTGGTTGTTGTGTAGTGGGGAGTTGATTGCCGGCTGTGGCGTTGAATCGGTGGTGGTGGGGAGCGGCGTGGGTCAGCGTCCGGATCTCAGCGGCTGTAGTGGGTGGTGGACGCGGTGGATCGTAGCAGTGGCAGCCTCCTGGGTCTCCTGGGCAGCGGCGGTAGTGGGTGGTAAATTGGGCGGCGGCAGCCTCCTGGGTCTCCTGGGTCTCCTGGGCAGGGGCGGTAGTGGGTGGTGAATGGGGCGGCTGTCCGGATCGCAGCAGCGGCAGCCTCCTGGGTCTCCTGGGCAGCGGCGGCAGTGGGTGATGAATGGGGCGGCTGTCCGGATCGCAGCGGCGGCAGCCTCCAACCGGACAGCAGCGGCGGTAGCCTCCTGGGTCTCCTGGGTCTCCTGGGCAGCGGCGGCAGTGGGTGATGAATGGGGCAGCTGTCCGGATCGCAGCGGCGGCAGCCTCCTGGGTCTCCTGGGTCCTCGCCGTGGCAAACCCAATTGCAGCGGCGGCAGCCTCCGGCCGGACAGCAGCAACGGTAGCCTCCTGGGTCTCCTGGGTCCTCGCCGCGGTAGACCTGCTCGCAGCGGCGGCGGTCTCTTGGATCCCGGCGGCGGTGGCGGCAACAGCTCCAGTGGTGGGTATTAAATTTGAATTTTGGGCCAATTTGTAGCTTCGGGGATTGCCCTCCTAAAGAGCTTTCGCTCTTCTACAGAGAGCGTTCCTCCGAGGCAACCTTGCTGGTTGCCATCTCTCTTCTATTTGTACAGTTCTCCCTTATTTGCCCAAACTTTTCCTTGCCGCTTTGTAACACGAAGGGGGCTTTTCTATCCTCCTTCTGCATGGAGCTCCCTCTCTTTTATTTCACCACCCAGACTCTTCTTAGTGAGGATCTTCTCCCACAGACACTTACTTAAGAATACGGAGGAAATGAAATGAAAGAACAAGAAACACTTATACTGCATATTTGAGAAAGTAAGAAAGGATTAAGATGTCATAAATCTAGATGAAGATCTTCCTGAGTAAATGAAGACATGAATGGAACAGAAGGCATAGGCTTAATTATGAATGAAAGTAACTACAATGCCAAGCTAGTTCCTCACTTATTGTCCTTTAGAAGTTAATCAAATCAGCTTTTTAAAAAAATAGAATTTGGAGGATGATAAAATGGGAACAAACTTTCTTTCCACTTTATTGTACCGCTGTTTTGGGGTTTTATACTTTTCGTTTGCTTTTATAAGCATCAGTTTTTATACAAGTGAAAGTTAGACATTAAAGAACAGGTTAGGAAGCATATTGATGCCTTTGAATTTTGGTCCATGTTGGAGAAGATTCCTCAAAATACCATGGATAGACAGAAAACAAAACCAAACAAATAGATTATTGAACAAAGTGTTCATTTGAGGCAGAAGTGATCAGGTTCAAATTATCCTATTTTTCATTAGGAAGAAGATCCATTTTTCAGAAAAAATGTTGGGAAAGGTGGAAGGAAATAGAAGAGTATGACCAGCAGTAAGATGCACGAACTCAGGTATAAAGAGGATGAGTGTACTGTTGGGAGATACGAAAGAACAGATTAGTAACAGATCATCTTGGAGAAAATCTTTTACTAAGAGTAAAAAATAACGATGGCACATAATTACAATGGAATAAAATCCCATCAGTTTATATGTAACTTATGGCAGGGGTGAAATTTAAAATTTGTTACTACCGGTTCTGTGGGCGAGGCTTGGTTTGGGGGTAATGTGACTGGGTGGGCATGGCCACATTTTTTTTTATACTTTTAAAAGCATTTTTTAAAGGGTTCTGACGGTCCCAGCTGAGTTGCCTGATCACCAGAACCTTTTAAAAGCATTCTTTTACAAATAGAAAAAAATGCTTTTAAAAGGTTCTGACAATCTCAGATGAGCCAAGCGATCATCAGAGGCTTTTTTTTACTTTTAAAAGCATCTTTTCGGCTGAAGAAAAAATGCTTTTAAAAGTAAAAAAAATCAAAATCCTCTGATGATATGTGGCTCAGCTGGGCATGGGGGGGGGGTTGCAGGGATTTTTGCTTCCGAAAAATCTTCGAACCATCCGCTGCCATCACTACTGGATCGGGCGATCCGGTCCAAACCGGGAGCATTTCACCCCTGGCTTATGGCTGTAACTAACTAACACTAACATTTTACAAAGTGTGATTTTTTTTTTAAATTTCCATTCAATTATTAGTTTTAGATTAAGATATCAACTGATAACTTTCAATGCTTAGTTTCTTATTTAATCAAAAGAAGTAAAAGAATTTAACTTGTTTTAATTTTTAGAATGTATGCCTATGATTTACCAAAATGAATAAACAGAGAATAAGGCTATGTTTTGCATATTTGCAGCATGATTATGTTTGAGAGAATGAAACCAAAAATGCTTAACAAAGACCAAAATTTTGATAAATAGAAAAAAATGCAGAATATCCAGATAGAGATACTCTTGGAATTGAGGACTGGTAAATTCAGCTGTTAAATATGGATAGCTGAATGCTGATTTCAGTGTATAACTACTGTCAAGTTAAAGGAATTATGTTAGAAGACATTACAAGAATTGACCCTGCTAATGGGTTAAGATGGTAAAATGTGGAAAGATGTTCTCAGAATGAATGATTAACTGACAGTGTAGAATACCAAATTATGATTGATGATTGCACAGTGTGTGTGTGTGAGAGAGTGTGAGTAAGAAAGTGTGATTGTGCAGAAACCCACACCCAACCACAAGCTGAGCATTACAGTGTATGTGGAGGATTAATTCATCTGCTTCACCTAGCATGTAGAAAAGATGTAGCCAATTCAGAATCTAATGAAATTCTTGTACTATAGAACAGGGGTGTCAAACTCGATTTCATTGAGGGCCACATCAGGATTGTATTTGACCTTGGGGGGCCAGAGTGGGCATGGCCAGGGTGGTGCCATCTCCACATCACTCATGTTGGGGGGTGCCTATGGTGACCAGGGCACTCTGGCAGAGAAAACAGTCTCCTAAGCTCCGTTTTTGGCTGCAACAGCCTCCTGCAACCCTCTGCTAGTGAAAACGGAGTTTAGGAGGGCTGCCTGGACCTCTGAAGCTCCATTTTCTCTGGCAGAGGCACCATGGGCCAGTCATTTGCTGTTTTTAGAGAACCCCGTGGGCCAGATCTAAGCACCCTGCAGGCTGGATCTAGGCCCCGGGCCTTGAGTTTGTCACCCCTGCTATTGAGGATGAACCCAGTTCCTGCCTTTCTTTGCACCACCATATGGGGATCCTGCTGACCCTGTGGCTACTTTCACACAATCCAAGGGGGATAACTGTTGCATTCAGCTTTCCTGGCTATTGTATTCAACAGTTATCTTGTGCAAACTAGGTTTGAACAAATTGTGGAGGGTTACGTAGGGGTGCTGTTCTTGGATTCTTTCATTTCCCTGAACCATAACTTGGACTAAAAACTTTGGTTGACATAACCTGCTCAGGCTAACCAAAGTTAGCCCTAACCAGGTTTAGTGTCCCATAGAAATTAAGCCAATCAAGTATATCTTTTTCTGTCTGGATTCATCCCAAAGTCACTCATGATTATCTCCATGCCATTTGGGGCTCAACCTAGAATGACTTCTTTAACAAACCATGGTTAAGCCAGGGCTGCTCCTCAGTAAATTCTCCTCACCTACAATCTCAATCCTATCCCCAATAGGATAGCCCTGGGTGATGGGCTTTTTCATCCCCAAAGGTAATTTCAATGGCTGACTTAGAATAAGAACAAATAATGGGTGTTTGGACATCTCCTTGAGCAGATATTTCCCACATTATAGGTCTTGTCTTTAGAGTTAGTCTTTTAAAGTCATTTTTACAAACCTACTAACCAGGTATAGAGTTTCATTCTATATTTCAAGAATTCTTTTGTTAGTATCATAAAATGAAATGTTCATATAAAGTAGAAAGCAATTACAGTTATGCTCTCATTTTTCTATTGTCATTAAAAATAATCCCTCAATGTTACTTATATGACATTTCAGAAAATGAACTCTCTTCCTTTATCTGTGATAAAAAATTGTGATAAAATATTCCATTGTGAAGAAGATTCAAGTTACAGCTCATTTTTTTACTTTCTTCCCCTGAAAATAGTAAAAACACTGTATTATCTTATATCTTATGTGCCAGGGTTCGGACGGATGCCCTAATTAAATCATGAATCTTGAACCAAGCTTCAAAAGAAATCCAGTTATTTATTAGGAGCTTCATGTTGGCACGTTCCCAAGTGAAGCCAGCTCTGACCCTATGTAATTTATGACCTTGTTTCCCCCCTCTCCCAGGGTGTGCCATCAATCACATTCACCAACAGAGCAATTTTGTGGGTTGTAGAGGCCACTCCCCTCAGCTACTGGAAGTAACCTTGGGATACAGCCTTGAGAGAGATAAGCATGGAATGTGCATCTGTCTTTGGCTGCCGTGCCATTTCACTGGTTTCTCATCCCCCCATTGCCTATGGCAACTCAAGAGTAGGCCAGGGATACTTTGCGAGTTGATATTTGGCTCCCTTCACTTCCTGAAGGCAACCTGTGCAAAGCAAGAACAATTTAAGTACAGATATAGTTTTTAGGGTTGCGACCCCTCCCCCAGGCTTGTTTGGGTTGTCTGTGTGGAATTTCACTATGAGGCGGTCAACCTGGATATTCCTACTCTTTACCCAGGATGCCTCTGATAGAATAGAATAGAATAGAATAGAATTTTTTATTGGCCAAGTGTGATTGGACACACAAGGAATTTGTCTTGGTGCATATGCTCTCAGTATACATAAAAGAAAAGATACGTTCATCAAGGTACAACATTTACAACACAATTGATGGTCAATATATCAATATAAATCATAAGGATTGCTAGCAACAAAGTTACAGTCATACAGTCATAAGTGAAAAGAGATTGGTGATGGGAACTATGAGAAGATTAATAGTAGTGCAGATTCAGTAAATAGTTTGACAGTGTTGATGGAATTATTTGTTTAGCAGAGTGATGGCCTTCGGGAAAAAACTGTTCTTGTGTCTAGTTGTTCTGGTGTGCAGTGCTCTATAGCATATAGTGACCAGACGTCCCGCTTTTGGCGGGACAGTTCCGCTTTTTAGAAATTTATCCCGCGTCCCGCAGCGTTCTAAAAAAGTCCTGATTGAGTGAGGGTGCATTTAAGGGTGCTTTGTCTTTAGGCTGGGAAGGGAAAGTCTTGACTGTGATCAAATGGAACTTCTCTCTTCGAGAGAGCAAATCTCGTTAAAGCAAAGAGAAGAGAGGCAAAGCAAAACAGGGGAGGGCAAAAAGTTTCTTCAAGGACATTCTAGGAAACGCCTGTTGTTTTATCTCTGCCCACCCAGTCATCTTTGAGCACCCGCCCCTCCCGCCCCATCGGCAGCCTGTATTCTCCGCTCGGTGTTAACTTCATCTCTGGGAGCAGCGAGCCGAGTGATGGGGCATGGAAAGGAGCACTCCGTTGCTGGGGCAATAGCCAGTCTCGGCTGAGCGCGCGCTCTCCACCCTTTGCCCATCAGCTTCACCTCGGTTGCGCGGGAATTCCCTAGCGCTTGAACCTCTGCAGGTTGGTGCTGCAGCAAAATCCAGCAAGGTAGGTTTTGGAAGAAGAGCCGCTGGGGTTTGTGCCAGCAAAAAAAAAAAAAAAGGTCTGGTTTGGATTTCCTCCCCTCGTGGCAGGCGATGTTTGTCATAAGTGCCCCGTTACACCGAATAGAAGAAAGCAGAGAAAAGAATGCCCGTTTTGCTTGCAAAATTCAGTTCCTGTCGTGTCCCACTCCTCCGCTGACGGCCGGGTCAGGGAAATCTGAATCAGGCTTGCCTCTGCAGCTCTGCCCAAAGTCCTAGCAAAGTCCTCAGAGCAGGCAGGAGACCAGAAAGTGACTTCAGCAAGATAAGTTCGACTTTGCCTGACTCAGAGATTGCCAGAAAGCAGATCCTTTATATAGGCCATGGGGTGTGGCTCCATGACTCAGCACTCATTAAGGCCTGCCCCTCCCTTCCTTCTGTTGCCTCCGCCTATCCAGTCTTCTGATGCGAGGGTCACTCCAATCAGCAGCTGTTGGAAATAAACTTTCCTCAGGCTCACATGCTGTGGAGGAGGGGAGGGTCTAGCTGTCTGCTTGCCTGGGTATGGAGCCAGGGCTGGGGCCGGGCGGTGCTCCCTCCTCTGCAGCCTGCTTGGGCATGGAGCCAGGGCTGGGGCCGGGAGATGCCCCCTCCTCAGCCTGTCTGGGCATGGAGCCAGGGCTGGGGCCGGGAGGACATTCTTCAGCGTTCGGAAGCAGATAAGCAGACCCCGGCTGCGGTGAGAGCGGGCAAGACACAACACTTCCCTTTCTTTTCCTGGCTGCTGGGGGAGTGGGGATGGGTGGGGGAGAAGGGGGCCCATTAAATGCAAAATGTATTTCTGTACACGAAAAACCCTACCTTCACTACGGCAACTTGTAATGCCCCTTTTCGGGAATTCAGCCCAAGTTTGAACTTAAAAGTAGAACTTGGCTTGGGAATTACTTGGTCAGTTTTGGAATGATTAAACAGCAGCCGCAGCCGCAGCACAGCAGCACTACACTCGTTCCAGTTGCTGAGATGAAGTAAAGATGGAGTAATTAGGTTTGGATTTTTGTGGAAGGACTGGCGCAGGAAACTCCTGGTTTCATTCATTTAAGCATTGGCTTTTTGCATCAATTCCAGTTTAGTAAATCTCGGAGTTTTTCTAAATTTAGCAGATACAATAATCCCACAGACCTCCATTTTATACACTTTTGCCAAATACTCCATATGACAGTATTTCCACCTTGCCCCACACCTTTATGCTATCTGTATAAATTCATCCTAATGTTTCTACCCCCCCCTTTAATATAGTGTATTGTAATTACTCCTGATAGTAACTGCAATACACCATATGAGATAGGTAGGATCACTGTATTGTAATTAATTGAAAATGCAGTGTAAGAGATTTGATATGATCTCTGAAGATATTTTGATGGAAGGTATTCAAGAAGGAGGATATGCAGCTCCTGAACATGCACAGATCACCTTTGCTTCACATCAAGGAAGGTCACTGTTTTTTTTTAATAGTCCTCCAGTTTAAAGTTGTGTGCCCATACACACTCTGCACCCTAACCTTTGACGTGAGAGACATCAAGTTGGCCACACCCACCCAGTCACATGACCACCAAGCCACACCCATAGAACTGGTATTAAAAATTAGAACCCCCCTGCCCCCCCCCCAGACAATGGTGTCCCACTTTACCAATGTTAAAATCTGGTCACTATACTATAGCGTCGTTTTGAGGGTAGGAGTTGAAACAGTTTATGTCCAGGATGCGAGGGGTCTGTAAATATTTTCACAGCCCTCTTCTTGATTCGTGCAGTATACAGGTCCTCAGTGGAAGGCAGGTTGGTAGCAATTATTTTTTCTGCAGTTCTAATTATCCTCTGAAGTCTGTGTTTTTCTTGTTGGGTTGCAGAACCGAACCAGACAGTTATAGAGGTGCAAATGACAGAGTCAATAATTCCTCTGTAGAACTGAATCAGCAGCTCCTTGGGCAGTTTGAGCTTACTGAGTTGGCGCAGAAAGAACATTCTTTGTTGTCCTTTTTTAATGATGTTTTTGATGTTAGCTGTCCATTTTAGATCTTGCGATATGATAGAACCTAGAAATTTGAAGGTTTCTACTGTTGATACTGTGTTGTCTAGTATTGTGAGAGGTGGAAGTATGGAAGGGTTTCTCCTAAAGTCTACCACCATTTCTACGGTTTTGAGTGTGTTCAGTTCCAGATTGTTTTGGTTGCACCACAAGGGTAGTCGTTCGACCTCTCGTCTATATGCGGATTCGTCATTGTCTCGAATGAGACCAATCACTGTTATGTCATCTGCGAACTTCAGTAGCTCAACAGATGGATCGTTGGAGATGCAGTCATTTGTGTACAGAGAGAAGAGAAGTGGGGAGAGCACACAGCCTTGGAAGGCCCCTGTGCTAATTGTACAGGTATTTGATGTGATCTTGCTTAGCTTCACCTGCTGCTTCCTGTTTGTTAGGAAGCTTGTGATCCACTTACAAGTCTGTTCCGGTACCTGTAGCTGGTTTAGCTTAGTTAGAAGAATGTCTGGAATGATGGTATTGAATGCTGAACTAAAGTCTACAAAAAGGACCCTTGCATAGGTCTTTGGAGACTCAAGATGTTGTAGTATGTAGTGCAGAGCCATATTAACAGCATCATCTGTTGATCTATTTGCTCGGTATGCAAATTGCAAGGGGTCTAACAGCGGATCCATGATGGTTTTCAAGTAGGAAAGCACTAGCCTTTCAAAGGTTTTCATGACTACAGATGTTAGAGCAACTGGTCTGTAGTCATTCAGTTCCTTGATGGTAGGCTTCTTTGGCACTGGGATGATGGTACAGCGTTTGAAGCAAGAAGGAACATAGCACATCTCTACTGATTTATTGAAAATATGGGTGAAGATGGGGTCCAATTGGTCAGCACAGACTTTTAAGCAAGAAGGAGTTATCTTGTCTGGGCCTGGAGCTTTTCCTGGCTTTTGTCTGAGAAATAGGTCCTGCACTTCCTTTTCTGTGATCACTAGGGGTTGTGAACCCAATGAAATGGGGTCAGTTGTAGGAGGCTTGGCTGTTGTTGGTGTGTCTGATAAAGGGTAGCCCTTCCACTTGATTAAGTATTCGAGTTGTCTCCTGTGCCACCTCAAGTCAAGGATTTGCTGTACCTCATAATGGGTTTGGCCCAGGGGTGAAATGTAAAATTTGTTACTACCAGTTCTGTGGGCATGGCTTGGTGGGGGGGGGGGGTAATGTGACTGGGTGGGCGTGGTGAACTTTTTTTTTTTTTTACTTTTAAAAGCTTTTTTCTACAACCTCTTCGGCCAAAGAGGTTGTTAAAAAATGCTTTTAAAAGCTTCTGATGATCAGGCAACTCAGCTGGGCTTGCCAGAGGAGCCTTTTAAAAGCTTTTAAAGGGTTCTGACGATCCCAGCTGAGTTGCCTGATCACCTTTTAAAAGCAATTTTTTACAACCTCTTTGGCTGAAGAGGTTGCAGAAAAAATGCTTTTAAAAGGTTCTGACGATCCCAGCTGAACCGCGCAATCATCAGAGGCCTTTTTTTTACTTTTAAAAGCATTTTTCGGCCGAAGAAAAAATGCTTTTAAGAGTAAAAAAAAAGCCTCTAATGATCATGTGGCTCAGCTGGGGGGGGAGGGATTTTTGCTACTGGTTCTCTGAACCACCCACCACCATCACTACCGGATTGGGTGATCTGGTCCAAACTGGGAGCATTTCACCCCTGGTTTGGCCCCTTATGACCAGAGGGTCTGGAGGCTTATGGGGTAGTGGCCTCAGAGTTGATCTGACCATGGATTTTAGGAGGCTACTATGGAATACCAGGTTTATCTTCCCTAGCAATCGGAGTAATTTTAATTGCACAATGACTGGGTTGATGATCTTTACTATGGGGAATGGTCCCATAAACTTGGGTCACAGTTTCTTGCCTCAGGTATTTTGTGCAGAGGTAGACCTTCTCCCCCACCTGGAATGGCCATTGCGGGGCTTGGTGTTTGTCTGCCTGTTTCTTGTAAGTTTGTGCCGCTTTAGCTAGTGCTTTCTTGACATTCTCCCAGGTTACTGTCAGCATTGACATCCAGTTGGTCAAGCTGACTGAGGAGTGGGGGTCCCTTGGATATGCAGGCATTGGGATGAAATCCATGCCACTCACTACTTTGAACAGGGTTAGTCCCGTGCTACTGTGAACAGCATAATTGTATGCAACCTCAGCAAAAGACAGGAGGTCTGTCCTATTGGACTCCTGATAGTTCATGTAACATCTCAGGTACAAGTTTTATTTTCTTTTACACTTGAGTTTTATTTTCTTTTACACTTGAAAATAAGCACTTGGGCTTATTTTTGAGGTGGTTTACTTTGAGGTGCAGCAGACCAGATTTGGGGAGCTGGACGGCCGTGGACGCACCGTTGCCTCCATTCTGAACTTTCAGTGTTTGGAATGGAGGCTTTTTGGCGAATGGGAGGAAAATGGGGAGGGGTGTTTTCCTGCCTGTCGTCCTTCCCTCAGTCTGTGCTTGAGGAATGGATGACAGGAAGGAAAATTCCCCTCCCCATTTTCCTCCCGTTTGCCAAAAAGCCTCTATTCTGAACCTTCTTCTTCCCTTCAATAGTGTTCGATTCTTAGAGACTTTTTGGATAAGTTCCTGCAGTTTTTTCTTGGCCAAGTTTTTCAGAAGTGGCTTGCCATTGCCTCCTTCTTAGGGCTGGGAGAAAGTAACTTGCTCAATGTCACCTAGCTGACTTTTGCATAAGATGAGATTTGAACTCACAGTCTTCCAGTTTCTAGCCTGATGCTTTAACCACTACACCAAAGTGTAGTGTATGTTGATAGTATTTATTCTTATTTGCTATATTTCATAATTCTGATTTTTAAACAAATATTGTAATGTAGTGCACATATTGTGAACAAGTGTGGTGTAGTGGTTATGATGCTTGGTTAAAAAGGTGAGACCCTGGTCCTAGTCCTCCCATAGGCCCAGGAACTGATGGTTGATTTTGGCAAGATAAACCAGTGTGATATACCAGTGGTCACCAACCAGTGGTCTGTGGACCACTGGTCGTCCACGAGAAAATGTTGGTGGTCCATGGCGCACCCAGGTGAAGGAGCTACTCAGGGATGAGTAATGGTCAGTCCTGTGACTAGAGCTCTGGAATATGGGACTGGTCAGGCAGTTCATGGTGGGGCTGTAAATCTCCACCATTGAGGGAGGTTCTTGAACCTCCCTCAACTTGCAACTTTGCAGTGTAGCCCTCACCGGCCAGAATGAGGTAATGGTGCAAGGGGTGGTGGTGGTGCAGGTGGGCTGAAGCAACAGGTGGTGGCAATGCTGGGCTGTTTCTTCCCCCTGCTGTAGTTTCCTGTCAGTTGAACCCACCAGTGGCTCTCCCTGCCACTCACCCTCCCTTCGCATTCACTCCTTGCCTGGATGGAGATTCTCTCCATATTCCAGAGCAGGAACGAAGCTTTGTCTCTTGCTAAATCTCACGGCCGTTTCTTCTGGCCCTTGTTGGTGCTCCGCGCACTTAGGTCTCTCGGGGAGACGCTTGACTTCCTGTCACCCCAAGACACTGGCTGGCACATGAGATGACAGAGAGAAAGAGAATGAGAGAGAGAGAAAGAAAGAGACAGAGAGAGAATGAAAGAGAGAGAGAGAATGAGAAAGAGTGGGGGAGAGAGAAAGAGAGAGAGAATGAGAGAGAGAGAAAGAGAGGTGGGAGAGAGAATGAAAGAGAGAGAAAGAGACAGAATCAAAAAGAATGAGAGAGAGAGAGAGAGAGAAAGAAACAGACAAAGAGAACGAGAGAGAATCAGAATGAGAGAATGAGAGAGAAAGAGTGGGAGAGAGAGGGGAGAGAGAGAGAGAGACAGAACGAGAGAGGGGGAGAGATTAAAAGAATGAGAGAAAAAGAGTGGGAGGGGGGGGGAGAGAGAGAGAGAGAGAGAAAGAGAGAGGAGGGAGAGTGTTCTCTTTCCCTCCCCCAATACTCCCAACAAAGAGTCAGTCAAAGGCCTTCTTTTCTAATTTATTTACATAGATAAATGTTCTGGCCACGTCTACCCACGGGCCTGCCAAGTCTCTGGAGATAACGAGGAAATTATAGATAAGGCCAGAATTACTCACGAATATATTCTTCCCTCCATTGATACAGTTTGCCCGCGCAAATTCACTGCTTTGTCCAAGACAAAAAACCAGGAAGTTCTGCCTCCTTTTTATAGTCTCTGCAGATGTCACTGCATGACCATCATTCTTTGGCTTTGTCCTAACGCTTCCTCTGCTGCGCGCACCGGTCACGTCTGCACAGTCTTGCATCACTCCAAAACTGTTTGTCAAGGTTCCAGAAATACCTGACTGAGTTTCCAGGCCTGACACTGTTCTTGGGGCGTTGCCAAATCAGAAGAAGGCCTGGGAGAATCAGGCCTTGCCGGCCCCTCCTTCTCCCTTTGGGTGGGTGCCAGGGAGGGAGAGGGCCCAAGAGAAGCAGGCCTTGCCAGATCTTCTCCCTCACTTTCTGAATCATCCGAGTCAAGGAGTCCAGGTCCAGGAACCTGGGTCACAACACTATCCCTCACCGCAGGGCCCTTCCCCCGGGGCTGACGATCAGGATGCGGTTGGGCTGGGTTCTGCTCATGGAAGGCCTGCACCAGGTCAGGGGCATGAACGTCGGAGGCATCTACCCAGGAGAAATCAGTCCCGTATCCCTTCCACGCGATCAAATATTGGAAATGACCCTTCAGCCAGCGGGAGTCTCATACGCTGTGGACTTCGTATTCCTCCGACCCGTCCTCGGCGACAGTGACGGGTGCTGTTGGGCACCGAAGGGGACTCAGTGTGGCCTCAGGAACCAGAAGGGACCGGTGAAAGACGGGGTGGATCCGCATGGGTCGTGCCAGGGTCAGTCGGTAGGCTACCGGGTTGATGACTGCCTCGACAGGGAACGGGCCGATGAATCGGTGGTCCAACTTCTTTACCGAGCGGTCAAACGGGAGGAGTTTGGTGGAGAGCCACACCCGGTCTCCGACCGCCAGCGGGGGCGTTGCCCGTCGGGAGCTGTCGGCGGACCGTTTGTAGTCCTCCTTTGCCCGATCCAGCTGCTGACGTACCAACTGTTGGACCGCATGCAATTCCATCAGGAAGGTCTGCGTTTCGGGAACAGAAGAGTTCGGTGGTGCCAGAGGGAAGAGCTGCGGATGGTACCCCACATTGGCAAAGAACGGGGTCATCTGAGTAGAGGTGTGCTGAGAGTTGTTAAAAGCAAACTCCGCCAGGGACAGGTAATCGGCCCAGTTGTCCTGCTGCTGGTTGACGACGCAATGGAGATACTGTTCCAGGATACCGATGACTTTCTCTGTACCCCCGTCGGTCTCCGGATGGTGCGATGACGATAGACACACCTGCACCTCCAATGCGGCCATCAGGCTCTTCCAGAAGCGAGCTGTGAACTGAACTCCGCAGTCCGAAACCACCCTGTCCGGTAGACCGTGGAGGCGGATGATGTGCTGCAGGGAGAGATGGGCCATTTTTGCAGCTGTGGGCAGTCCGCGGCATGGGATGAAGTGTGCCATCTTGGTGAGCATGTCCACCACCACCAGCACTGTGGTGAACCCAGAGGACAGCGGCAGGTCCGTCAGGAAGTCAATGGAGATCATCCCCCAGGGTCTGTCGGGTGTCGGCAAGGGCTGGAGAACCCGGGAGAGGCCCCCGTGGCGGCCTTGGCTTGCCGGCACGGTACACAGGATGTCACGTAGGCATGTACATCATGCCGCACTCGGGGCCACCAAAAGGTCCGTGTCACCAGGTGGAGGGTCTTGAAGAACCCAAAATGTCCTGCTGCAGGGTTGTTGTGGCACTGGGTCATGACGAGGGCTCGGAGTGGTCCTGTGGGCACGTATAATCGCCCTCGAAACTTGAGTAAGTCCTCCTCCAAGGTCCAAGGAGACGCGGGGCCCACCTACGCTCTCCTTTGCTGTGACCAGGCATCCTGGCGCTGCACCTCTCACACCTGGGCCTGCAAGTCCACTGGTTCCCGTGCTGCGGCCAAGGCTTCTGCCGGCAGCACCATCCGTGGAAGAAGGGGGTCCTTGGCGCAGAGCTACTCTGGCTTGCGGGACAGGGCATCCGCCCTCCAGTTTTGACCGCTGGGAATGTAGGTCACGCGGAAGTTGAACCGGGCAAAAAACAACGACCACCGGATCTGCTGCTGGTTCAACTTCCGAGCTGTGGTGAGGTGCTCGAGATTCCGATGGTCTGTTCGGACCTCCACCTGATGTCGGGCCCCCTCCAGATGGTGTTGCCAAGCCTCGAATGCAGCCTTGATAGCCAGCAACTCTTTTTCCCAGATGGTGTAGTTGCGCTCAGAAGGATTGAGTTTCCGGGAGTAGTAAGCACAGGGAAAAAGTTTGCCACCATTCGTTGGAGCCTGTAGCAGCACCGCTCCAAGAGCCACATTGGACGCGTCCGTCTCCACCACAAAAGGCTGGAGCGGGTTGGGATGCCTCAGGACGGGTTCTGTGATGAAGGCTTTCTTGAGGGCTGTGAATGCTTCTTGCTGCGGGGGACCCCACCAGAACGCGACCTTCTTCCTGAGGAGCTGGGTCAGTGGAGCCTTCAGTGTGGCGAAGCCCAGGATGAAGGTCCGGTAGTAGTTGGCGAAGCCCAGCAGGCGCTGAACATCCTTCACCTGACGAGGGGCTTCCCAGCTACACAAAGCTTCTACTTTGCATGGGTCCATGGCTATGCCCTCGGGCGAGATGATATGCCTGAGGAATTCTATGGAAGTCTGGAAGAAGACGCATTTCTCCAACTTCGCATTGAGTTGTTGCAAGCATTGCAGAACCAGACCGACGTGTCGAAGGTGGCTTTCCCTGGACCGGGAGTAAATCAGGATGTCGTTCAGGTAGATCACAACGAACAGATCCAACATGTCTCGGAACACGTCGTTCATGAAGTGCTGGAAAACGGCGGGAGCGTTGGTCAACCCAAATGGCATGACAGTGTATTCGTAGTGTCCGTATCGGATGCTGAATGCCGTCTTCCATTTGTCTCCTTCTCGCATCCACACCAGGTTGTAGGCCCCCCGGAGATCGAGCTTGGTGAGGATCGTGGCCTCCTGCAACCTCTCCAGCAGCTCCGGGATGAGCGGCAGGGGGTAGCAATTCCACACCGTAATGGCGTTTAGCCGGCGGTAATCACAGCACAGGCGGAAGTCCCCTGTCTTCTTCTTCACGAAGAGGACCGGGGCCGAGAGAGAGGACTTTGAAGGCCAGATGAACCCTCAGGCCAGATTTTTGTCCAGGAAGTCCCTGAGGGCGGCCAACTCATGCTCCGACATGGAATACAGGCGTCCCACAGGCAGTGGTGCATTGGGCAGAAGGTCCACGGGGCAATCGTAGGGCCGATGCGAGGGTAGTCGGTCCGCCTCCTTCTCGCTGAACACGTCGGCGAAGTCCGTCAGCTCAGGAAGCAAGGAGATGGCAGCGGTGGGGACGTTCAGGTGTGGCAGATGTGGTCGACGCACTGCAGACTCGGGAAAGAGATGGCGTTCTGCGACCAGGCCACCTGAGGATCGTGGGTCCGAAGCCAGGCCAACCCAAGGACCAAGGGAAAATGAAGGTCCGCCGTGACATAAAACTGGATCGCCTCCTCATGGTCCCCAATAGCCAGGCGCAAAGGCTGGGTAGCGAATTTAATGGGGCCAGACACCAGTTCTCATCCATCAATTGTCTCTACCTGCATCGGAGGGTCCACCGGAACCACGGGGATCGCAAACTGGGTCACAAAGGCCTGGTCCATAAAATTTGTTGTGGCCCCTGAGTCCACCAGCGCATGCACCTGGAGCCCGTCCGACTGGTTCCCCAACCATACCCATGTGTCCAGAATCAGATGCCGAGGGGGCCCAGAGTCTACTTCCGCAACGTCCAGTGGGGGCTTAGTACGTGCCTGACCTAGGGTTTCCCTGAGGTCGGGCCTGCTCCATTTCCCGATTGGTCACGCTGTGATTCGGGGACCGGCGTGCATGCCCCACTTCGCTTTCTGGGGCAAGAAGTGGCGAAGTGGCCGGGCTCCCCACAGTACAGGCACAATCCCCCTTGGCGCCTCCGGTTCCACTCCTGGGCTGTCAGGCGAGGTCTGGCCGCTCCCAACTCCATGGACTCTTCTGCAGCGGTTACAAAAGGCGGGGCGACCCGGGGTGCTGGTGGCGCAGGAAGCAGGGGTGCAGATGTCAACAGCGGGTCCTGGGGGCGCGACGGGACGGTCGCCATTGCAGACGGGCATCGAGGCAGAGACAAAGGGGCACCAAGTTGTCGAGGGTCCGCGGCGCCTCCACCCGGGCCAGCTCGTCTTGCAGTTCCTCTGAGAGTCCCTCCTGGAACGCGTCCACCAGCGCTGCATCATTCCAGTCAGAGTCCTGGCACAAAAGACAAAATTCGGCGATGTACTCCTGCAGGGGGCATTTCCCTTGACAGAGTTCCTTAAGGTGCCTGGTTGCCGTCATCATCCGAACGGGGTCCTCATACATGATGCGCAGGTGCTGCCAAAAACGCTGTTGGTCCACCAGCAGGAGGCTGTCCTGGAGCAAGAGGGGCATGGTCCATCGTGCAGCCAAGCTGGGAAGAAGGTTAATCACGAAGGCCATCTTAGCCCGGTCGTCTGCGAAATCCTCTGGCCGCATAGCCATGTAGAGCTGGCACTGTCCCAAGAAGGTCGGGAATATCTCAGGCTGCCCAGAAAACTTATCCAGCATGGTTATCGGGCACTTGCGACGAGGAGGAGGAGTGGGAGGACGGGGGGTGGTGCTGCAGGCACATTCCCAGCAGCAAGTCGGTCTGCCAAGTGAGCGACTTGCTGCTGGAGCTGTTGATTAGATGCTTGTAGCTGCTGTAACTGCTAGTGTACCTGCTGCTGGTCCATCTTTGGTGGAAGATGGTTTAGTTGGGGTCTTGGACAAAATGTTCTGTTTCCCTCCCCCAATACTCCCAACAAAGAGTCAGTCAAAGGCCTTCTTTTCTAATTTATTTACATAGATAAATGTTCTGGCCACGTCTATCCACGGGCCTGCCAAGTCTCTGGAGATAATGAGGAAATTATAGATAAGGCCAGAATTACTCACAAATATATTCTTCCCTCCATTGATACAGTTTGCCCGCGCAAATTCACTGCTTTGTCCAAGACAAAAAACCAGGAAGTTCCGCCTCCTTTTTATAGTCTCTGCAGATGTCACTGCATGACCATCATTCTTTGGCTTTGTCCCAATGCTTCCTCTGCTGCGCGCACCGGTCACGTCTGCGCAGTCTTGCATCACTCCAAAACTGTTCTTGGGGTGTTGCCAAATCAGAAGAAGGTCCGGGAGAATCAGGCCTTGCCGGCCCCTCCTCCTCCCTTTGGGTGGGTGCCAGGGAGGGAGAGGGCCCAAGAGAAGCAGGCCTTGCCAGGTCTTCTCCCTCACTTTCTGAATCATCCGAGTCCAGGAGTCTGGGTCCAGGAACCTGGGTCACAACAGAGAGAGAGAGAGAGAGAGAGAGAGAGAGAGAGAGAGAGAGAGAAAGAGAATGAGAGAGGAGGGACAGTGCCTGAAGGACTCCATCCCATCACTGGGTGTCCAGGCGCTTCAGAAAGTGGCACGCTGGATTCGTATTAGTGGTCCGCGGGATTTAAAATTATGAACTTGGTGGTCCTTAAGGTCCAAAAGGTTGGGGACCCCTGTGATATACTACACTTTAAACATTTACTGAAGAGGCTTTTATCCTGCAGTAGATTGGTACAGGATAATAAGAATAAGAATAAAAATTTTAATATATCCATTTTAGACTTGCACAAGAGAATTAGTTGCAGAAAACAAACAAACAATACCTATATAAAATCTTAAGAAAAAAATAAACAAAGAAAACAAACAAAAGGAGATGGCTTTTTTTGCTGGCAATTTGTTGTCTGATTAGGGATGGGAGAACATGAGGATTTTAAGGAAATAAATTTAAAATAAACCAGACTTAAATTTTTTGGGGGGAAAATAGCTGCCAATCCATGACTGACAGATCCCTGACTTGTTTCTTCTCAAAATTCTCTTTGGTTTAATTTGCTCTCATTCATTCATTCATTCATTCATTCATTCATTCATTCATTCATTCATTTATTTAATTTATATACCGCCCTTCTCCCAAAGGACTCAGGGCAGTTTACAGCCAGATAAAAACAGATTACATAAACAATTAAGAACATTTTAAAAATCTAATTCAATTCGGCCGAAACAAAATTTAAAACTATATAGAACCATGATAAAACCCATGTTAAAATTAAGTTAAGCCAGCCCTGTGCGATAAAACAAAAAGGTTTTTAGCTCGCGTCTGAAGGTCCGGAGGTCAGGGAGTTGACGAATCCCTGGAGGTTGCTCATTCCAGAGGGCAGGCGCCCTCACAGAGAAGACCCTTCCCCTGGGGGTTGCCAGTCGACATTGTTTGACTGACAGCACCCTGAGGAGACCCTCCCTATGGGAGCGCACAGGTCGATGGGAGGCTGTTGGTGGCAGCAGGTGGTCTCATAAATAACCCAGTCCTATGCCATGGAGCGCTTTAAAGGTGGTAATCAGCACCTTGAATTGCACCCAGAAGACCACCGGAAGCCAGTGCAGCCTGCGCAGGAGAGGTGTTACATGGGAGCCTTGAGTTGCTCCCTCTATTACCCGTGCAGCCGCATTCTGGACCAATTGGAGCCTCCGGGTGCCCTTCAAGGGGAGCCCCATGTAGAGAGCGTTACAGTAGTCCAGGCGGGAAGTGACGAGGGCGTGAGTGACCGTGCATAGGGAATCCCGGTCAAGGAAGGGCATATCAGGCGAACCTGATAAAAAGCTCCCCTGGTGACAGCCGTCATATGCTCTTCTAAAGACAGCCATACATCCAGGAGAACACCTAAGTTGCGGACCCTCTCCATAGGGGCCAATGACTCACCCCCAACAGTCAGCGATGGAGTCAGCTGGCTGTACCGGGATGCCGGCATCCACAGCCACTCAGTCTTGGAAGGGTTTAGTCGAAGCCTGTTCTTCCCCATCCATTGACAATTTGCTATCTAGTTTTCATTGTGAATGATGGATTTCAAATATTTAATTCACAAAAAATTATCCTTGTTCATCTTAGATGTTTTTTCCTTTTTGCAGAAATCAAGAACAATTACATTATAGACATTATTTAATATTAGTAACAAAACTCTTATTTAATATATTTGAACTTTATCAGTTATTACTCATTTCATTCTCACAAGCTATTCATATAGAAACTATTCCTATGCCTTTATCTTACAGAATCTCAACAAAGTAAATCATTGCTAAAATACTTGATAATCTTTGAACTTTGCTTAGGTTAAGATATAAATGGGTTACTTTAATGTTAAGAAACATATCCCTTATGGGTCAAATGTTAGAACTTGCTATTTATTGTCTTGCTCTAATGAAGTCTCTTTGATTAAACTTGCAAAACATACATCATTATATCACATAAATTATATAAAATATAAATTTACTTGACTCTATGGTACTTTTATTGACCCAGAATAGCATATTGTTAAGAACAGAATTCAAAAAGGGGAGTTGAATGGATGATAGGATACTGCATGTACCATCATTTTAGTGTTATTTACTTCAGCTTTCAAGGTCATCTATAGATTAGGGCTCCTAGCTTGCATAAGATAGCACAACAAATCATAAAACAAAATTAGATTTTGGCTAAACTGTGTCATATTGGTAAAAATGTTCCAAAACTGATCAATGCAATCTGTAATATAAGCAAGGAATGTTGCATGTAGCTTTGATATTTCTATGGCTTTTGCACACGTTCTTTATTTTACTAAACAATTTGATGTGAAATCTTGATTTACCAAGCTCAAGTAGAAGTCAAGAGAAGTCATATTCAAACCAAAATTTTAAATTTTAGTGATGTACCATGCTGAATTTTTTTTTACCAATGCAAATTAAAGTCAACATAGCAGATGAGTATGGCAGTGAAAGTGTTAAGGATGTGATAGCTAAGGGTTAAACTCTGGAGTGCCCCTCTTCCCTTGGCCCCCTAAAGCATGTGATTATTTTGCTGTATTTATCAAATTTATAAATTTACTTTTATTTCATACCTTTAATTTACTCAGCTTCTTATTCTTATTCTTACTTTTATTCCTAGTATTATTCTTATTCTCTTTTTTTTAACCTGAAAAAGAATAGTTGATGGATATGTATGTATGTATTATGTATGAAAATAAATCAATACAATAGTAAATGTAAATGAGACGCTAAGAGCACACATTTTGTTTATCACTAGGTGGCTCCAGTCATCTAGTTATCTTCTTATAATACATTCTTGTAATCTGTTATCATGCTAGACCAATACATTTATTTATAACAAATTTAATACATACTATTAAAAAACTAATCTTGTTTATATACTGAATATATTTCTGTATGTTTCTTATGCTTAACAATATATTCTGAAGAAAAACATATTCTTCATTTAAATCTGTCTTCCCTAGTTACAAAGTCAGAAGTAGCTAAGGAATTCATGGTCACTATGGAAACCATTGACCTGCCCAGATTACTGAGGGTGCAACACATTGCAGAAGATACATTTGATCCGGTGTGATCTTGAGACAGTGACAATGTGATTTAGAGGTGGAAGTGTTACCATTACTTTCCATAATCATATGCAACAGGATTAGTATATGAAGCTACAGGACAAAGTCATATACTAGGATGGAATTAATATCAATATTCTGTTGATATTCATTTCTATGTTTCTATCCTTGGCCTATTAAGTAATACTACCAATTTTTTTTTCCAGTGCTGGTGGCTGCCTGGATTTGTATGGAGAATATCAAGCTTTGGTTTAATCCAAGCAACAACAATTCTACTCAAGGTGTGAATTTTAAAAGCCACCAGAAGTGAGAATTTTCATCATTATATACTGATGGGATAGTACTTTATGAGACAAAACTGGTGTATAGCTTGGAGGTTCTTCTGGACTCTTGGCTCTTACTCAAAGAGCCAGGAGAACCTTTGCACAAATCTGTCTAGTGCACCAATTGTGCATATACTCTCACTACTTTTGCCTTGATTTTATCCCATCTGTTTTATTGTATTGTATTCATGGGGTTACCTTAGAAGACCACTTAGAAGTTATAATTGGTCCACAATTCAACAGTGCAGGTAGTTACAGGCATGCCATAGTATGTGCATTAGAACCAGTACTTCACAAGCTGCACTGTCCTCTCAATTGGCTCCTGTGTGCAATTAAAATGCTATCATCTGAAAAGCAGTTCACAATGTAGTGCTGGGTTATTTGTTGGACCATTGAAATCTGATAATTTCTACTTTCCCATAAGATTCAACCACAGGATGGGCATAGTCATGTCTCCTAAGTAACAGTATCATCTGATGGGACTCAAGAAAATTTCACTCTCTGTCACAGAACCTGGCCTGTAAGACAACCTACCCCTAAGATGGGGATGGCCCTAATTTTGGTGGCCTTTTGTAACATGTTGAAAACCTGTCTCTGTCCTCAGCCTTGAGCTAGGCAGTAAATGAACCTGTAGTATAAAAGCCTTGATGGCACAGTGGTTAAAATGCAGTATTGCAGGCTATCTCTGCTGACTGCCAGCAGTTTGATCCTGACCAGCTCAGAATTGATCAGCCTTCCATCCTTCCAAGGTCGGTAAAATGAGGACTCAGATTGTTGGGGGACAATATGATGACTCTGTATAAGCAATTTACAGACTCTGTAAATTGCTTAGAGAGGGCTGTAAAGCAATGTGAAGTGGTATAAATGGACTCCAGAGGATGGTAGAGGCTATTTGTTGTTGTTGTTAGTTGCGAAGTCGTGTCCGACACATCACAACCCCATGGACAATGTTCCTCCAAGTCTTCCTGTCCTCTACCATCCTCTGGAGTCCATTTAAGCTCACACCTACTTCAGTGATTCCATCCAGACACCTAGTTCTCTGTCATTGCCTTCTTCTTTTGCTCTCAATCTTTCCCAGCATTAGGCTCTTCTCCAGTGAGTCCTTCCTTCTCATTAGGTGGCAAAGTATTTGAGTTTCATCTTCAGGACCTGGCCTTCTAAAGAGCAGTCAGGGTTGATTTCCCCAAAATGACAGAATGATCTCAGTTCAAATCGAAGTGAATATCACAGTAATATCAATATCACAGTAATCCAAGTCTATGCCCCAACCACTGGTGCTGAAGAGGTTGAAATTGACCAGTTCTATGAAGCCCTACGGCACCTTATAGAATTAACACCAAAAATGAAGTCCTTATCATCATGAAGGATGGGAATGCTAAAGTAGGAAGCCAAAAGATAACCAGAATAACAGGCAACTTTGGCCTTGGAGTACAAAATGAAGCAAAGCACAGGCTGATAGAATTTTGTCAAGAGAATACGATGGTCATAGAAAACCCTCTTTTCCAATAACCCAAGAGACAACTCTACACATGGACATCACCATACGATCAATAGAAAAATCAGATTGACTATATGCGCTGTAGCCAAAGATGGAGAAGCTCTATACAGTCAGTAAAAATAAGACTAGGAGCTGATCATGAGCTTCTCATTGCAAAATTTAGGCTTAAATTGAAGAAAGTAGGGAAAAGCACTAGGCCACTCAGATATGAACTAAATTATATCCCTGATGAATATACAGTAGAGGTGACAAATAGATTTAAGGAATTAGATCTGATAGACAGAGTGCCTGAAGAACTATGGACAGAGGTTCACAATATTGTACAAGAGATGTATAAGAACACTGTACAAGAAAAAACATCCCAAAGAAAAAGAAATGTAAGAAAGCAAAATGGCTGTCTGAGGAAGCTTTGCAAATAGCTGAGGAAAAAAGGGAAGTGAAAGGCAAGGGAGAAAGAGAAAGATACACCCAATTGAATGCAGAATTCCAGAGAATAGCTAGAAGAGATAAGAATGCCTTATTAAATGAACAGTGCAAAGAAATAGAAGAAAACAATAGAATAGGAAGGATCAGAGATCTCTTCAAGAAAACTGGAGATATAAAGAGAACGTTTCATGCAAAGATGGGCAAGATAAAGGACCAAAATGGCAGGACCTAACAGAAGCAGAAGAGATTAAAAAGAGGTAGCAAAATGACACAGAAGAACTATACAAGAATGAGCTTAACATCCCTGATAACCATGATGCTTAACATCCCTGATAACCACGATGTGGTCACTGACCTCGAGCCAGACATCCTAGAATGTGAAATCAAATGGGCCTTAGGAAATCTGAGCAACAACAAAGCCAGTGGAGGTGACAATATTCCAGCTGAGCTGTTCAAAATCTTAAAAAACAATGTAGTAAAAGTGCTATACTCAATTTGCCAGCAAATTTGGAAAACTCAACAGTGGCCACAGGATTGGAAAAGGTCAGTTTACATTCCGATTCCAAAGAAAGGCAATGCCAAAGAATGTTCAAACTATAACACCATTGCACTCATTTCACATACTAGGTTCCAGCAGTATGTGGATCAAGAACTACCAGAAGTACAGACAGGATTTTGAAGAGGCAGAGGAACAAGAGGTCAAATTGCCAACATACACTGGATCATGGAGAAAGCTAGGGAATTCCAGAAAAACATCTACTTCTGCTTCATTGACTATGCTAAAGTCTTTGATTGTGTGAATCACAACAAATTGTAGGGGGGAGGGGGGTTGTGAAGGGAGGGGGGAGGGGAGGTGGGGGGAAAGGGGGAAAAAATTTTCTGTAAAACTTTTTGAATAAAAAAAAAACAAAAAAAAACATATTGTGGCAAATTCTTAAAGTGATGGGAGTACCAGACCATCTTATTTGTCTCTTGAGAAACCTATATGTGGGTCAAGAAACAACAGTGAGAACTGGACACGGAACCACTGATTGGTTCAAAATTGGGAAAGGAGTCTGGCAAGGCTGTATATTGTCGTCCTGCCTATTTAACTTATAGGTAGAGCGTATCATGAAAAAGGCGGGGCTAGATGAATCAAAAGTTGGAATTAAGATTGCCGGGAGAAATTGTCGTGTCCCACTCTTCCGCTGATGGCCGGCTCAGGGAAATCCGAATCAGGCGTGCCTCTGCAGCTCTGCCAAAGTCCTAGCAAAGTCCTCAAGGCAGGCAGGAGACCAGAAAGTGACTTCAGCAAGATATGTTCGACTTTGCCTGACTCAGAGACTGCCAGAAAGCAGATCCTTTATATAGGCCATGGGTTGTGGCTCCATGACTCAGTACTTATCCAGGCCTGCCCCTCCCTTCCTTCTGACGCCGCCGCCTATCAATTCTTCTGAAGCGAGGGTCACTCCAGTCGGCAGCTGTTGGTAATAAACCTCCCTCAGGCTCACATGCTGTGGGGGAGGGGGAGGGGTCCAGTTGCTCCGTTTGCCTGGGCATGGAGCCAGGGCTGGGGCCGGGAGGTGCTCCCTCCTCCGCAGCCTGTCTGGGCATGGAGCCAGGGCTGGGGCCGGGAGGTGCCCCCTCCTCCTCAGCCTGTCTGGGCATGGAGCCAGGGCTGGGGCCGGGAGGCATACTAGGACATTCTTCATCGTTCGGAAGCAGATAAGAAGACCCCGGCTGCGATGAGAGCGGGCAAGTCACAACAGAAATATCAACAACCTCAGATATGCAGATGATACCATTTTAATGGCAGAAAGTGAAAAGGAACTAAAGAGCATCTTGATGCGGGTGAAGAAGGAGAGTGCAAAAGTTGGCTTGAAACTCAACATTAAGAAAACTAAGATCATGGCATCTGGCCCTCTCAATTCCTGCCAAATAAATGGGGAAGAAATGGAGATAGTGACAGATTTTATTTTCCTGGGCTCCAAGATCACCGCAGATGGGGACTGCAGCCAAGAAATTAAAAGATGCTTGCTCCTGGGGAGGAAAGCTATGGCAAATCTAGACAGCATACTAAAAAGCAGTGACATCACCCTGCCAACAAAAGTGTGCATAGTCAAGGCTTTGGTTTTCCCAGTTGCAATGTATCGCTGTGAAAGTTGGACCATAAGGGGCCGGATAGCTCAGGCTGGTACAGCCTGTTATTAAGAACACAAAGCCTGCAATTACTGCAGGTTCAAGCCCGGCCCAAGGTTGACTCAGCCTTCCATCCTTTATAAGGTAGGTAAAATGAGGACCCAGATTGTTGGGGGGGGAATAAGTTGACTTTGTAAAAATATACAAATAGAATGAGACTATTGCCTTATACACTGTAAGCCGCCCTGAGTCTTCGGAGAAGGGCGGGGTATAAATGTAAACAAAAAAAAAAATAAGAAAGGCTGAATGCTGAAGAATTGAGGCCTTTGAATTATGGTACTGGAGAAGACTCCTGCAAGTCCCTTGGACTGCAAGGCGATCAAACCGGTCAGTCCTAGTGGAGATCAACCCTGACGTCTCTTTAGAAGGCCAGGTCCTGAAGATGAAACTCAAATACTTTGGCCACCTAATGAGAAGGAAGGACTCACTGGAGAAGAGCCTAATGCTGGGAAAGATTGAGGGCAAAAGAAGAATGGGACAGCAGAGAACAAGGTGGCTGGATGGAGTCACTGAAGCAGTAGGTGTGAGCTTAAATGGACTCCAGAGGATGGTAGAGGACAGGAAGGCCTGGAGGAACGTTGTCCATGTGGTTGCGATGGGTCAGAAAAAAATGGGAACAATGTCCATGCAGTTTAATTCAGTCCAGTTTCACTGGAGCTAAAGAATCAATTTCACTGGAAGAAAGTGTGCAAACATCTGGGGAAGGGACATCATCAAGTGTACCAGTTATAGGAACAAAAGTAGACCAGACTTCCCCAAGGAAAAAAAAAGCCTGTGTGGTTGATAGGAGACTCACTACTCACAGCAATGGAATCAGTAATTTGAAGCCAGACAATGTATCAAGGAAGGTATGTTGTCTCCCAAATATGTGACTGAGAGACTTACTAAAATAATTAAGACTATTATCTTTTTCTCTTCTTTCATTGGGGCATGAATAATACAATGAAGACCCTGAAAACAATATAAAGAGACTATGAATAGGAAGGTATGAAAGCCAAAGAGGTGGCAGCACAGGTGGTGTTTCATTTGTACTTCCAATGGAACGACAAAATTTAATGAGGGAGCAGAGATTTTTAGAAGTAAATAACTTATTTAAAGAATGGTACCATTGAGAGAACTTTAGATTCCCAGACCACAGTCTAAATTACCTACATGAAGGGCTTCTGGTAGAGGAGGGACTACACCTCATAAGAACTGGGAAGAATGTTTTTGGAAAATAACTGGTTCGGCTTAACCAAAGGGCTTTAAACTAAATCTGGAAGGGGAAGGAGACCAATCTTTAGGACCTTACCCCAAGCATAAACTCAAGACAACTAATTAAGTAGTGTGAAAGAAGAGGAACTCAGATATTAAACAGGAGATGTAGGAAACGAATGCAGGGTTGGTCAAAAATGACCCAGATGTTTACACGCTAATGTTCAAAGTATGAGAAAAAACAGCACACTTGAAATCCTAGTACATGAGGGGCAGGTATGACATTGTTGCCATTACCAAAACTGGGTGGGATGGAACTCATGACTGGAATGTACTGTTGGAGGATTAAAATTTTTCAAAGGAAACAGACCTAACAAAAGATGTGGAGTTGCCTAATAACCACATCTCTATAGAAATACAAAAAACAAACAAACAAACAAAAAACACAAAAAACAACCCCCCCCAAAAAAACCAACACTAAGGAAGAAAACTTTCTTGAATGCATTTGGAAAAAGGAATGACATTGCTATAGGCATATACTACAGACCACCCAATCAAGAGGAAAAAAAGATATTGCTAATCAGTTAGCTAATATGTGTAGTAGTAATGTGGGACTTTACGCTGACATTAACTGGAAGACAAACCAAGTGAGAGATCGAACCAATTTCTGATGAACCAGACAACTTTTTCATCCAAAAGGGAGAGGGGGAAACCAGAGTGTCAGCTATATTGGATTTATTTTTTACTAACAGGGATTAAATATTAGAAGTTGAAATTATGGGAACTTTGGGGAAAAGTGACCATGTCACTTTTAATGCATGTACAAGTAATGGAATAAAGTGAAACTACTCTCTTAGACTGTAAGAGAGCTGACTCCAACAAACTAAGAATTTAGGAAGTATTCCATTGATGAAAATCTTAAAGGGAAAAAAAAACTTCAAGATACTTGAGAAACTCTGAAAATGAGATTATAAAAGCCCAGTCTAACATAATACTACTGAGAAAAAAATCAAAAACTTCAGATGAAGCCAGCATCGTTGCAGAAAAAGCTCTCTAATAAACTGAAAAACAAAAGGACAAGTATAAAAATAGAAAGAGGGACACATAACTAAAACAGAATATCACAAATAGCTTGAATTTGCAAGGATGAATTCAGGAAAGCTAAGGCTCAGAATGAACTAAGACTTGCAACAAATATCAAAAATAGTTTTAAAAGTTTATTCCAATATGTAAAAAACAAGAAAAAATCAAGGAAACAACTGGTCCACTGGTGGGAGAAGATGGTAGAAGGAGGAGAAGTCAAAAAGCAGAACTGCTTAACTCAGTCTTTATATCACCAGGACCAGATGGATTCATCCTAAAGTTCTGAAGAAGCTATGATCTTGGAACCACTGAATCAAATATTTCAAAGCTCCTGGAGCACTGAGGAACTACCAGAGAGCAGGAAAAGAACTGATGTTTTATCAGTCTTCAAAAAGACATACAAAATAAACCTTAATTAACCTTAATTAATAACATAGTACAATTCTTGATCCAATTAAATTATTTAATTTTATTCAGGGAGAGTCCTCTACAAGTTTTTCATTTTAAGGGTCATGGGATTGGAATGTTTATAAATTCCTCACAAATAACCTGGCTGACAGCTAAGTTTAAAAATACCCTCATGAGGACAACTTAAGTTAATAAACCTGTTCTGTCAGCAGAAGCTTATATCTAAATAAACAGAACCTCAAATGTCCTCTTCTTCACTGGCAACAAAATGTTTGAAAGAATTATAATTATACATAGAATAGAATAGAATAGAATAGAATAGAATAGAATAGAATAGAATAGAATAGAATAGAATAGAATAGAATTTTTTATTGGCCAAGTGTGATTGGACACACAAGGAATTTGTCTTGGTGCATATGCTCTCAGTGTACATAAAAGAAAAGATTGCAGTTCATTAGTGATAATGAAAAAACATACTTTGATCAACTGATGTGTGTAGCTCTTACATAAGAGTTCAGTTCGGAACATTTCTCCCTGAGGGAAAATGGAATGAATTGTCATTGGCCAGTGTCTTAGTCTGGAAGAAAATGGATAGTTACAGATTCTAACAGAATTTAAGGCAAAAATCTACATTCAGTTGAACATACATGCTAGTTGCCATTCAAGAATGGAACCAATTCCCTTCACTATATTTTAAATAACAAAGAAAGTCATGCCAATATGATAGCGTATCACAAATATTTTAAGTTGGAAAAACAAGGTAAGTAGCTTTATTTATTTATTCAGTCAGTCATCTTACAAGGTACCATAATAATCTAAGCAACTGGGTTAATGTGCAACATGCTAAATGATCAAATAGCAGCAAACAACAAAACTCTGTGTTACTCTATTGGAGAAAGAAAGATTGAGACTGAAGCAATAATATCCCAATATTATTGCATATGTTGAAACATCTATGTTGAGCAACAGTAGAGTTGGGGCTATACAGACTTCAGCTGGGATGATACTATCCCACAGTAACTATTTTGTTTTTTTTACTTACATGCAGATGCATTGACCAATTCAAATAACTGAGATTCAATATAATGATTATATGACCTAGATCCAATTCTGGAAAAACTGAAAAGAAGCAGATGTGCAGTTATTTTTTCTAAGCTTATCTGAATATGCTATAAAATTGGGATCTTTTGTATGGGCACCAGACAACCAGAAAGCTGTTGCTGGTAAATTATTTTTTGCCTATGTATTTATCAAGCACATTGGTTCTGCATAAATTTAATCATGAATTGGATATTTGACATGACATTTATAAATAATGTTATTCAAAGTCTGAAATAGAAAAAAAATATAATAGCCATTTCATCTAGTCATACCTGACATTTTTTTTAAAAAAGCCAACATCCTTTCAATGCTGCTTTCTATTGTGCTGTCCTACAGAGTTTCTTGTTCTTAACCACCAGGGGTTAAAAATTTTGATCCTTACCTATAAATTATTTTAATACATACAGTTCTACAAAAAGGTTTCACACGGAAATAAAAAGAGGAAGAAAGAATTATATAGACTGTGACACAAGAGGGGGACTTGTTCATTTCCTTCTTTAATACATTCGGGGGATTTCCATTTCACAAGCAATGCAGTCAGGAATTGGATAGAGGAGGGGGACAGGCATGGCAAAGAAATCTTTGCTCACATTAACGGAAACAAAAGTATTGTATGTCATCCAAAGTGTTATGCCACATTTCTCTTCATCATTACACAACTGGGCACTGATCTTACCTTAAAGGAAAAGTTCAATTCTTGAAGGTAAGTGAAGATTGATTGATTGATTGATTTATATTTATTCCCATTTTTATTTTTTTTATAAATAAGGCAGTGAACATATCAAACACACACCTTCCTTTTCCTATTTTCCCCACTACAACAAACCTGTGAGGTGAGTTGGGCTGACGGGGACTGACCCAAGATCACCCAACTGGCTTTCATGGCTAAAGCAGGACTTGCACTCAGGGTCTCTCTCTTTCTAGCCTGGTGCCTTAACAACTCCACAGCAAGTATTGATTCCTGACATTGTCTGCATAATTTAAATAAACAAATCCTAAATTTGTAAGGATTTTAAATACAGTCTAAAATAAAATAGTTCAAGGAATTTAGTGGCACATTCATGCATTGTAGTGAGAAATGGGTGCCAAAATGAAAAAAATCACATAGTGATGGCATGACTATGCCAAAAATATGTTAACTGAACAAGTATGTAGAAAGACAAAACCAGTACAATGTGCCACATTTATATATAGTATAATAGGTCAAACATTTATTATCTACTATTAAAATATGCAGCAGATTATAGGAAAATAATGTACGTTCACTGTCTTTAGCTGAGTAATTCTAAAGTGAAACAGTTGGAGTCATTTTTATTGGACAGCTCAGACCTTCGTAGTAGCCTAGATAGATGACCTAAATTAGAAATTAGATGCGGGCAATGCAGCCCCACTAATTTTCCAGAGACACTTGATAACTTTCAGTGCCATTGTTTCAGCATCTTTTTGGCACTGTATTCTTGTCAGACCATGTTCTAAAAATGTGCAGTTATATTTGTTTTGTAGGCTGTTGATCTATGGCCTACTATAATTCATCTTGTCACCATATTGTTCAATATGTATGTGAAACTTTTTTGGAAATATCAAGTGAGATATTGGCATTACATGTCATCAGTATGTTTATTACACCTAATATTTTCCGAAAGACTCTCAAGACTTGGTTATACTGCCAGGTCTCCCAGGAAGCCAGAGATTTGTTTCAGTGGCTCCTTTACTGAGGAAGCCATTTTTACCTTCCCTTTGTCTACTGTTAGTATTTTTATTTTTATTATATTTATTATTGTGGCTCTTTAGATTTTAATCTGTTTTTATATTGTCTGTTTTATCTATTATTGCTTGCTGCCCAGGGTTGCCTTTAGGCTATATAAATTTGATAATGCATAAATAAAAGCCTTATTATCCAAATCAACATCTTGAACATTACTTAAACTCACTAATCAGTAGATATGAACAAGCTATAATTAAATTCAGACAAGATTGAGGTGGCATTGACGAGTAAAAAACCAGGCTGGAATACTGAAGTTTAGCCTGTTTTGAATGGGTTTGCATCTGAATGAAAGAGTGGATCCATATTAGATGGTTTTCTTTAAGGCTCAGTTGTTAAGGAACTTACAGATCACATTTGTATGAACTGTGATAATTCCACAGCAAGTTGTCCATGCCTTGGTCACATTCTGTCTCTAGATTATTGCAATATGCTTGAGTAATAAGATAACTTGGTTTTTTAAAGTTAATTTCAGACAAACTTTATTGGAAATGGGCTGTTTCTTTATGTATCATCTTTTCCCTATTCAGTCATCTTTGATTATTGAACAAAGTACAGTTGAAGTATATCATGGCTGGTAGCTATGTATTCATTATAACCATTCATTTAATGGTTATTTAATAAAAGCCAGAAATGTTTTTCAGTTTTATTTACTACAATAAATAGTAAATAAAATGTAAAATAAAGTGAATGATCTTTGTCATTTTTTCTGAAACCAATTGTGTTTTCTTCTCCAGTATAATATATTATAATTATTTAAGCTGTCTTTTAGAACAGGCACATACCGGTATATAGTGATAAATAGTTGAAGGATAAAATTCAGTTGCCAACAGGAGGTCTGCTGAGATTTGTCTTCAGGGTCATCAGAAATCTGTAAGCTAAAAGAGGTACATTCTTGGACAAAGGACACACTATATTAAAAGTCTTTGCTGCTGAACTCGATGGCCCTTCTGATTTGTTGCCCTTTGCTTATAAACAGGCAGTATGATATGATTGTGAAAGATATAACAGGATTCAGTTTTGCCATCTCTCTTGTAACTTACTTGCATGTTCTTTTTTATTGCTCTCTTCTCTTTCTCTTTACATTTAAACTCTTTACCACCTTCTATTGAAGCATTTCAAATTTCCAAATTGGGCTTAAAAGATTATTTCTAGAATTTTGGAGAGCTGCTTTCAGAAAGGATACAAGCCTGCTTAAAATAACTCACTTTTCTGTTACTCACCTGCTTTTAATGCTTCTTGTTCCCCTGCTTCAGATAATAATTATTCTTACTCCAGCTACTTCAGTTTAGCCCTGATAGCCATTTTGCAAAGGCTTGTAAAGAATAATGCTTGTTTTCTTGTTGTTGTTTTTTTAAAGCATCATCCTCTGGATTACTAGGCAGTAGGTCACATATATTATCTGTCAAGTGGATGTGCCATTTCTTTTTGTTTACATTACATTTTGTTTACATTACATTTTTTGGTACTACATCCTTAATGGCAGGGGTGAAATCTAAAAATTTTCCCTACCGGTTCTGTGGGTGTGGCTTAATTGGTGGACGTAGCTTGGTGGTCAGATGACTGGGTGGGCAAGGCCAATAACAATAAATAATAAAAATAATAAACAAAGTAAACAAAACAATAAGAGGTACCAAAAACCAACTTTCACACTTTACACACACACACCACAACACAACTGACTCACACACAATGTAAAAGCAGCTGCACTTAACCCAAAATGGCCCATGCAACATGCAGGAACCTCACACAGCCACAAAAAGCTCAAAAACCAACTTTCACACTTTACACACACACAACACAACACAACTGACTCTCTCTCTCTCTCTCACACACACACAAAATGCCACATACAGCTTTGTGAGATTTTGTATGTTTTTGTAGTTAGAATGAAACACTACAGAAACACACCAAATCTCAGAAAGCTGCACAAATATTTTATTTTATTATTTTATTTTATTTATATTTTTTAGATCAGGGGTCTCCAACCTTAGTAACTTTAAGGTTTGTGGACGTCAATTCCAGAGTTCCTCAGCCAGCAAAGTAGGCAGATTCAGTTGCTGACAAGGAGATGGATTTCAGGTAGGCAGAATCAGTTGAAAGGAGCAGTTAATTAGGTAAGTGACTTATGGCAGCCCAGAACCTCTTAAAAGGAGGTTTTCTACAAGCTCTTCGACTGAAGAGCTTGTAGAAAACGTTTTTTAAGGTTCTGGTGATGAGGAACTCAGCTGGGATCGCCAGAGGAGCCTTTTAAAACTTTTTTTTACAACCTCTTCGGCTGAAGAGGTTGTTAAAAAAAAAAGTTTAAAGGGTTCTGACAATCTCAGCTGAGCCGCGGGATCATCAAAGGCTTTTTTTTTTACTTTTAAAGGCATGTTTTCGGCTGAAGAAAAACTGCTTTTAAAAGTAAAAAAACCAAAAACCTCTGATGAAGGTGCGGCTCAGCAGAGGTAGGGGGCGGGGCCAGGGATTTTTGCTACCGGTTCTCTGAACCACCCACCGCCATTGCTACTGGATCGGGTGAGCCGGTCCGAACAGGGAGCATTTCACCCCTGCTTAATGGTACTACATCCACATGGAGAGAAGTAAGAAGTGGGATACCACAAGGTCTTTGGCCCAGTACTCTTCAATATCTTTAAAATGACTTAGATGTGGTAGTAGAAGGGGAACTCATCAAATGGCACTGCCACTAAGCTGGCAGGAATAGCCAAAACTTCTGAAGACAAGCTCAGGATCCAAAAAGATCTTGACAAACTTGAACAATGAGCCTTATCCAATAAAACAAATTTTAACATGGAGAAAATCAAAGATTTACATTTAGGCAGTAAAAATTAAAGTTTATAGATTAGGTGAGACATGGCTCAAAAACAGTAACAGAAATGGACCTTGGAGTCCTAGTAGATGATCACTTGAATATTAGCCAGCAGTGTGCAGCAGCAGCCCAAAAAGCTAATAGAATCCTGGGTTGTATAAACAGAGGCATAGAATTAAGATCACATGAAGTGCTAGTACTGCTTTATAAAACCCTAGTAAGACCACACCTGGAATAATGTAACAAATTTTGATCACCATACTACAGATTTTTTTTTTGAGACTTTGGAAAAAGTTCAGAGAAGAGCAGCTAAGATGATCAAAGGCCTGGAGACTAAAACATGACATGATAGTAGTATTCCAGGAGCTGCCACAAAGAAGAGGGGGTCAAATTATTCTACAAAGCACAAGAGGGCAGGACAAGAAACAATAGTTAGAAACTAACTAAAGAGAGAAGCAACCTGGAATTAAGGAGAAACTTCTTAACAGTGAGGACAATTAACCAGTGGAACAGCTTGCCTTCAGAAATCGTGGGTGCTCCATCACTGGAGGTTTTTAAGAGATTAGATACTTATCTGAAATAATATAGATTCTCCTGCTTGAGCAGGGAGCTGGACTAGAAGTCCCTTCCAGCTCTATTTATTCTTTTTTTTAAACCAGATGAATAAAAAAATAGTTTCATTCCCTTTCCTCATCACCTAATGAGTGGTAAAATAAGTGACAATGTTTTACTTAAAAGCGGTACCATACCAGCTGTGAATACAGAATTATTTTTTAAAAATTTATTTATTTATTTATTTATTTATTTGATTTTTATACCGCCCTTCTCCCGAAGGACTCAGGGCGGTGTACAGGCAAAATAAAACAATACAATATACAGATTAAAATACCATTTAAAAAACTTATTTAAATTAGCCTGAGATTAAAAATTTCCATACTAAAAAACCCCGTTTAAAAATTAATAAAATTTCCCATTAAAACTAATTTAAGCCAGCCCCGCGCGGATAAAAAGATGTGTTTTTAGTTCGCGACGAAATGTCCGAAGGTCAGGTATTTGACGTAGACCCGGGGGAAGCTCGTTCCAGAGTGTGGGCGCTCCCACAGAGAAGGCCCTTCCCCTGGGGGCCGCCAGCCGGCATTGTTTGGCGGACAGCACCCTGAGAAAATTAAATATGTATTACTACCTTAAGGTATCAATACGTAGTGTGTAAAAGTTATTTAGACACCTTCAATAATACATATCGATGCAATAAGGATCAACAGTTCTTCTGTTGTCTCTGCTTTTGTCTTCTATTAATTGATACAGCCATTCAAGTAGCAATAATATCCCATCAGACATTAATGTGTCTAAGTCCTTTTTAAACTGTCATCTGTATGGCCATCTTCTGATAGCACATTTTGTAGTTTAATTAAGCTTTCCCTTGGGCTTTACATATTACCAGATCAGCTCCTGACCACAATGTTGGTTTCTTTCAAGGCTGATTTTTTTCTGGCTTTGTGCCAGTTTACATGAACCTAGAGCAAAGCTGAAATTTTCCTTTCATTCATGCTATGGCTCCAGGACAAGTGTGTTTTAGTGTTTGCTTTTTTCTGTTGCTTCACTGTGTCTTTCAACTTTGAGCACAACCAAGACCTGCACAACTTCCACTGAGTGTGAGAGTTAATTCTCATGCAATTATGATAGCAAATCAGATGACTGCAAAAACAAATGAAATAAGAAAACTGGATTACTCCTGTAAAAGAAGAGGCCCATTAGCTATTGCATAAGCATCAATGAGAAAAGGGTGCTAAAGAGTTTGATCCTACATATAACATTTGCTCTTGAAACATAACAGTCACTAGAATAATTTTGTTATGTTTTCTGAACTCTTCATTAAATAAAGATAGCTGGAAATCTTATGAGCTAGGGTATTATTTTATGAGCTTGCCTATTTGTTTCCAATCCTGCCTATTAGATGAAACCTGACACTGTGCCAGGAAAGTACCCAACTTCCTCAGTAAATTCAATGCCAATCCTTCTATCCTTTTGTAGCCAGGTTTGTAAAACCATCAAGGAGAAAACTAGACCTCTGCCCAAATTTTCAGGGCAAACTATTACTTATAAACTGGCAGTAAACTGTATACTATTAACTCTAATAATGTTACCTAGTTGGGTATGAAACAAATGCAAGCAAACAAACAAGCTTAGACAACATTTAAAGAAATGTTTATATATATATATATATATATATATTATATATATATATATATATATATATATATATGTAGGTCTTTGGTTATTCGGGTTTTCTCCCGTGTAAAATTGGAAGTGTCTTGGCGACGTTTCGACGAAGTCTCATTCGTCATCTTCAGGCTTCAGCTTCGTGCTTCTGGGAGCAATGTGGGATTGCAGCTGTTTCTTCCTTTTTAACTGCTAGTGGGGGTTTGAACTGATTGGGTGGGAGCTTGGCTGTGCTCTGATTGGATGGGGGTTTTTTTGTGCTCTGATTGGCTGGGGGTGTGTCCTGTGTTGGTGGGGGCTTGGTTGTGCTCAGATTAGTCTGATTTGCAGGGGGATTTGAGCTGGTGAGCTGCATTGCTGTTGTTTGGTTTCGTGTTTGTGGTCGTGCTACATCTTCATAGTGGGTGTCTGTCTGCTGTATGTATGGATTGGAGGGGTTTGAAATGGCTAATGTTGCAGCTGCGGTCTGGCTTCTGGTCCTTGGTCGTGCTTCATGATCAGTGTGGGTTTGGGTCTGCTTTCTGGGTGGATGTGCGGTGGTGACATCCTGTGTGGACCTCGTGAGTGTGGGTCTGGTGTCATTCCTCATGTTAGGGACTCGTTTGTCAATAAGGGCGGGTTTCCAAATGGCTGGTAGGCGAGAGGTATCATCTCGTTTGTTCATGCTGTGTGGGCGTTTTTCTATCTCAATGGCTTCTCTGATTATTCTGTTTTTAAAGTGTTCGGTTTTGGCGATAGTTCTGGTCTTTTTAAAGTCAATATCATGTCCTGTGGCTTTAAGGTGTTGGACCAGGGAAGAAGTTGGTTCCTCTTTTTTGACTGAGTTCTTGTGTTCTTCAATGCGTGCACTTATTCTTCTGTTGGTTTGTCCGATGTATGTGGTGGGGCAGGCGGTGCATGGGATTTCATATACTCCTTGATTTTCTAACTCAATTTTGTCTTTGGGGTTTCTTAGGATGGTGGATATTTTTGGTTTGTGCAGAATGCTGTCTTGATGTCCCTATGTGCATAGGGACTACCCAGATGGCTGAAAAAAGTGATTTCTGACAGGTTCTCACACTTTTGACCAGTCCTCACACTTATGACAGGTCATCATTTATGCCTGTTGCAGCATTTTGTGCATAGAGACTACTCAGAGGGCTGAAAAAGTTACTTTTGATCTGTCCTCACACTTTTGACCGGTCCTCACACCTACAACTGTCCTCACATTTTACATTTTGCACCCTATCTTGTAACCGTGATGAAGAAAAGCAGTTGTGAAATGAGTGACATGGTTGTTAAAAATGCTGCAATGGGCATAAATGTGAGGATGGTCATAAGTGCGAGGACCGGTCAGAAATGACTTTTTTTAGCCCTCTGAGTAGTTTCTATGCCCATAGCCAGGGCCACCCGGTCACATGAGCAGTTAGGCTCACCCATCCAGTCACATGAGCAGCTAGCCACGCCCATCCAGTCACATGACCACCAAGCCACACCCCAAAATAAGCCACGCCCACAGAACCAGTGGTTTAAAAATTTGAATCCCACCACTGCTGATATGTCACCTAGTTGGGTAATGAAATCTATACAAGCAAACAACCAAAATCAGAGAGTACAAAGATCTCCAGAGTTCAAATTTCAGCTACAGATATTCTTTTCTTTTAGAACTTATTTTAAGTGCATAAATACCATTAAAGAAACACTTGATGATTAATTTGTTTTCTATATTTGGGTCAAATTATTGTAAAGTATTTATTATTTTTCAAATAATTTTGAGAACCTTTACAAATATTTTAAGCTTAACCAATATTACCAAACTGTTCAGATATATTAAAAATTATATATTCCTTAAAAAACACAACTTTCCTCCAGAAACTATTGTCTTCCACAGCAGCCTATATTTGAATATAAGCAATTCAAAATAGAAGGAAAGCCCTTTTTTTGCAGGTTCACAATTAAAAAAACAGGATGTGGAATGGGAAAAAAGGAAAATGAAAACATTTTCTTGGTAAAAAAAATGTGATTTGTAGCATATCATTCTTAGGTATTTTATCTTCTTTTGCTGGGAGTTTTCTAAAGTGCTGTTTTTGGCATTTGTCTCTTTTGATTGGAATTCCCAAGGCCAAAGACTGTTATTAAAATTACTGTAGCTGACAAATGTAGCACAGTAATGCTGCCCTTGTATTTTCCAAATTAGCAAAAGCAGAATTCTTTTATCTCGTAGTGAGTGGCTCAGCAAATTCCCAACAGCTGTTTGTTTTCTCATTAATGGAAAGGACCAGATTGGTCTTCCATTGTTATGGTCTTCATATTGAGAAACAAAGAGTGTGGCTACCCTAGTAGAATTTGGGTCCAATTTATCAACAAACCCTTACATGTATACAATATGGCTGGTTTGTCTTGTTTTAACTTTCATGAGCTTTGAAATAATGATTATGATTAATTAAGAATGACTTTAGATATACTCATTATATTTGATCAAATATCATGCCAGGTATTTCAGCCAGT
Organism: Ahaetulla prasina; assembly: GCF_028640845.1. Taxonomy (NCBI): domain Eukaryota; kingdom Metazoa; phylum Chordata; class Lepidosauria; order Squamata; family Colubridae; genus Ahaetulla; species Ahaetulla prasina. The sequence goes on from NC_080543.1 coordinate 70,938,497, forward strand.
AAACTCACAGTCAGCTCTGTTTTATTAGTAATATTTAGCATGTTCTGATAATCTTTCTTTCTTCTCCTCCCTCCGCAAAGAATGTTGTCTGAAGGATATCTCTGTAAAATCCCTTATCGTGAGCTCTTGAATTACACGTTCTATGGAGCAGAAACAGAAGAGGCAATACATGAATTGAAGTCATTAAATGGCACCACTTATGAATCAACAGACAACATACAAAGTAGAAGCTTATTTTGGAATTATAGGTCCATGGACACATTTATGATTTCTGTTTCTTCCAAAAAACCCAAAAATAATAAACAAAAGAAAGACACATTGACACAAATTATTCAATATCCAGTATTTGAAAGGCAAGCATCTGAACCTGTGGAAATCTATGTGGGATCATCCATAAACAAGGACACTTACCTTGTTCCTTCTTCTTGTAAAAGCATTTGTATGAATTACAGTGACCTGCATATTGCTGGTGATCAGGTGCTACCAATGAATTCAATTAAAAGAGATGCTATTTTTGACAGTGGGATATGCCCATTCTTGGAATCATCAGAGATTCCATTGCCAATAGATTCAATCCCAATGCTACCTGTTGAGGTCCCACGGAAACCATCCCAAAGGAATTCATCATGCTGGCGAGTGACAAGCATCATGCAACAGCAGCCTCTCTCAAACTCAATTCTGAATAATTACTTGGAGGAGAAAGTGGTAGAGCTTTATAAACAATATATCATGGATGTGACAGGCAGCAGCATATCTCCCACTCAAATCTTGACTTCAGAGTTCATAATGACAAATGTAGATCAAATCAGCATGAAGTTATCACAAGAGATGAACATGAAGACCACAAAAGCCAAAGATATGGTTATTAACTGCCTACTGCAATTAGCTAGTGGAAAGGTGTCAAGTGAAATAAGCACTCCCAGCCTTCACATTTCCCAGTTCAGCACTAAATAAAGATCACTATATCTTGAAATGTAGAAATCAGTTTAATTTCTGAGTTACAAAACTATCAGGATACAGTTGAAGTGCCAAATCTTAATTATTTTACAGGTAAATTCTTCTAGGATTGTTCATTTCCCCTTCTTCTTTTGTGTTTGTATTTTTCTTTCTCCTCCTTCCCTTTGTGTATCTGCAAAAAGTTCAGCTAATGGACTTTTGAAAGTTCTCCTGAAGTAGTTGTTGTTATTATTATTATTATTTTGTGTATCTGCAAAAAGTTCAGCTAATGAACTTTTTAAAGTTCTCTTGAAGTAGTTGTAATTATTATCATCATCATCATCATCATTATTATTATTCTTTTGTAATTTATTAAAATATTGGTTGCTCCCAAACCTTGTGAAAGTTTCATTTTGTGTATAGGGGCATCATTTGGATGTATAGATTTATATAATGTAAAATTCGTTATGTATAGTAACAATAACTTATTATAAAAAATAAATACATTGTTTTTTTCCTCTTTGGGTCAGAATACTATATTTTAGTTTTCAGCATACTTGAAAATATATTTTCATACTTCTTACCTCTGACTTGCCATATTAATTTATCCTAGAAGCTATTTATAGGTTGAAAAAATGATCCACAATTCTAACATGTCAGCTTATAGAACAGTTTAAGAATGTATAGGTAGATAGATAGACCTTGATAATTCACCCAGTGACCATTGAAAGTTATGACAGTGCTAAATGAAGAAATTTAGGATTCATGCCCAAAGTTACAATTGTTACAGTGGCCTTATGGTCACGCGATCAAAATTTGGGAGCCTAGAAGACTACCTGCACTTACGACTGCAGGAATACTACCTACCTATGTTTTCCCCATGCCCTTTTGGTTCCTGACCTTTGCCATCTTCTTGCTCTTCTTGCTTCTGCTGACAAGAAATGGCTGGCCTTATTGTTGGCCTAGTCCTGGGGTTCATGCTGTGAAAAAAAAAAAGCCAAAAATATCCCCAGAGCCATGGCATACCAAAAGCCCCTTTGCAAAGAGCTTCTGGATGAGGCAGGCTTTGGATTCCTGAAATTGAAAAAATAAATAAAAAGCCCAAAGCAGCAAAGGCAAAAAGACTTTTTGGCATGCTATGATTCTGGGGCTGTTTTTGTTTTTTTCCTTTTTCTTTTTTCTTTGCTAGCCTGGCTCAGGAACATTTTCTGCAAAGGGGCATTTTTGCATGCTGTGTCCAGGAGCTTTTTATAAAAGGGTATTTGGATTGCTATGACTGTGGGGCTTCTTTTAACTTTTCTTTTTTCCACAGCTGAAGTCTGGTCTAGCAGCTGGCTGATCATTCATCAGCAATTGGACAGGAAAACAGCAAAGTTTAACTGTGGCTACAAAGCGCAGGGTGGCAGGGGTTTTGGAGTGTATAGGATGGTGAGGGGGAATTGCAGCTGGCACTGGACTGGAGTATTTGTGGCTTCCCAGAGGGTGATAAGCAGTTATGGGACAGCTTGTTGCCATGCAATGCAGAGCAGCAAAATGCCAGAGCTAGGGTAGATAGTCCCTAACCTTATGAGGTTTGGGTGGTGAGATGCCAGAATGGCTTTGATTCTGGTGGGTACTTGCTTAATGACTCACAGTTCTCAGTTGATTTCTTTGGCATGTATCCAGATGGGAAAAGGGTGCTGAATAAAAGAGGAACCAAAGCTTTGGGAGACTAATGCTTTTTTTCACACTATGTTATTACTTCTTCAATACACTTCTCCATATATAGACTATTCTGATGTTCATGCTTTCTACTCTTTTTCTATTTTTTCCATGTAAAGTAAAAGGGGGGAAGTTTAAAGAGCAAACAGGTAGGTATGCTACGTATGGATATAGGATAAAGAAGAATGGGTTGCAATTATAGTACTGGAGATGTGTAAGGAATGAATCTATATTTTATTTTATTTTTCTTATCTCATACTTTTATTTGGATTACTATATCTTTTATGTATATAGTGAAGGAGCATAGTGATTAAATCAATATTTGCTGTTTGCTTCTGATATGATATACTGCTAGAAATCATTTGTTATGAATTGAGCTTCGTTATTGGCTCCTGTTTATATTATTGTATACTGTCAGAAATTAATTGTTAGGAACTAATTCTGGCTTAGTAAATTGTAACCGTGATACTTTATTTATTTTATTTAGTTATTTATTTATTTTGTCATAACAGTATATATAAGCATTAACATGAAATAACTATATAATATATAAGCATATATATGAGCATAGAATATAATAACTATATTAATTGGATATAATAAAGAGGAACAATAGGACAGGGAACGGTAGGCACGTTTGTGCTCTTATCCACGCCCCTTATAGACCTCTTAGGAATGGGGTGAGGTCAATAGTAGATAGTTTTTGTTTAAAGATTTTGGGATTTTGAGAAGAGACCACAGAGTCTGGTAACGTGTTCCAAGCATTAATAACTCTGTTACAGAAGTCATATTTGGTTTTGTACTTATGTAACATATACTGGTTGGCATTAGTTACAGTATATATATGTGTATGTGTATATATATGTGTATATATGTGTGTATATATATGTGTATATATATGTTACATATATACAGTATATGTAACGTATACTGGTTGGCATTAGTGCAAATCTTGTTATCTCACTTCTGTTCTTTGCTTTAAAGCTAGGCACATCATTGAAAATATAAAATAAATCATTACCCAGGAATATCTGGCCCCATAGATAAAGGAACCAGAGTAGGGAATTTCCCGCCTCATAAATAGTACCACAGCAGGGAGTTACCAGAAAGCATTCTGCTGAATAAACGACTAAATCTATCTTTTATTAACTGGATAACAAATGAATGTACAACTGAACCAATCCATACTACACTATACAACATTGTTACAGACCTAGGTCTTGAACAACTAGTAACTAACAATACAAGACTCAACAACTGCCTTGACCTCATCTTTTGCAATAACACAAATTCAATTTATGGACTACAAATAAAAGAACCCTTTTCCAACAGTGACCACTGCATGATAGACTTTTGTCTCAATATACGCCCTCACATAAATCGTCATAATAATAGTACTCCTAACTACAATTTCAAAAAAGCCAACTATGACCTTATAAACAATGACTTCTCATATCTTGACTGGCAAAATCTATTCTCAACCTGTATCACTGCTGAAGACCACTACAGAGTTTTCCTACTTGAAATCAATAGAATCATCAAACAATACATACCACAAATCACCACCAAAAAAACAACAACAATTACCCATATCAATAAAGAAGCTTCAATCCAAAAAAAAAATCCCTCTGGAGAAGAAACAAAAAGGGCCATGTAGCAAACTTCAAAAACCGCTACAGAAATATTTGCAACCAAATAAAAACTGAATGCACCATTTACCACACAAAGCAAGAAGAAGATCTTCAGCGCACAAATTCCAATCGTGCTTTTTATAATTTTGTTAACAATAAACTTAAAGAATCAAGATCCATCCCACCACTAAGAGAATCTAACGGCAATGAATATAACGATGAAACAGTTAAAGCAAACCTCTTTAACACATTCTTTGGCTCAGTCTTTGTTAACAGTGATGGCTCATATCCGACATTCCCCAATCGTACTAACAATGATTACAACGACTTAACTCATATAGATTTCACAGAAGATTATGTTGAAAAAGCTCTTCGCAAACTGAAACCATCTTTATCTATTGGGCCTGATGGACTATGTGCATACTTCTTAAAAAAACTTTCCACTAATATAGCAGAACCCCTAAGCATAATCTTTGATAAAGCTTTCACGACTGGTTCCCTTCTCAAACTTTGGTCTCTAGCCACAATCATCCCCATCTTCAAAAAAGGAGATCCCAGCCTAGTTGAAAATTACAGACCAATCTCTCTATGCTGCGTCACCTGCAAAGTAATGGAATCATCAACCAATCCATTACCTAGAAACAAACAACCTACTCTCTAATAAACAATTTGGTTTCAGAAAAAAAATTATCATGTAACTTACAACTTCTCCATTGCAAAAACATATGGACTACTAATCTTAATCAAGGCAAAGCAATAGATGCAATCTACATAGACTTCTGCAAAGCTTTTGACTTAGTAGTACACGATAAACTTCTCCTAAAACTAAAATCCTACGGCATTTCAGGACCTCTTCACAATTGGATAACTGCTTTCCTGTCAAACAGACAACAAGTGGTCAAAATTGGCAATGCTCTATCAAATCCTGTCCCTGTCAAAAGTGGCGTTCCTCAAGGTAGCGTTCTTAGACCAACGCTCTTCATACTATACATAAATGATCTCTGTGACCATATCTCAAGTTATTGTGTTCTCTTTGCTGACAATGTCAAACTATTTAACACCACCAACAATACATCTACCATTCAAAAAGACCTTGATTTTGTATCCGATTGGTCTAAAACTTGGCAACTCCAAATCTCAACCAGCAAATGCTCAGTCTTACATATTGGAAAAAAGAACCCAAACACTAAGTACATGCTTAATGGACATTACTTTACAGATGACCCCCACCCTGTTAAGGACCTTGGAGTTATCATATCAAATGATCTAAGTGCCAAAGCCCACTGCAACTATATAGCAAAAAAGGTTCTAAGAGTTGTAAACCTAATTCTGCATAGCTTCTTTTCCAAAAACTCTACACTACTAACCAGAGCATTCAAAACATTTGCCAGACCCATTCTTGAATAAAGCTCATCTGTCTGGAACCCATACCATATCTCTGACATTAATACAATTGAACGAGTCCAGAAATATTTTACAAGAAGAGTTCTCTGCTCCTCTGTAAACAACAAAATACCTTATTCCACCAGACTTGAAATCCTGGGATTAGAAAACTTAGAACTCTGCCGACTCCGACAAGACCTGTGTTTAACACACAGAATCATCTATTGCAATGTCCTTCCTGTTAAAGACTACTTCAGCTTCAATAGCAATAATATAAGAGCAAACAATAGATTCAAACTTAATGTTAACCGCTTCAATCTTGATTGCAGAAAATATGACTTCAGTAACAGAGTTGCAAATGCTTGGAATACACTACCTGACTCTGTGGTCTCCCCTCCAACTCCCAAAAGCTTTAACCAAAAACTGTCTACCATTGACTTCACCCCATTCCTAAGAGGACATAAGGGGCGTGCCTAAGTGCACAAAAATGCCTACCGTTCCTGTCCTATTGTTTCCTTTCAATATATGTTCCTGTATATAATGTTGTGACAAAATATAATAATAAAAAAAAACTTGGGCAGGGAGGGAAATCTCCCCACACACACACAGGGCTATAAGGATGCACCATAAATAAAGTAGGCAGAGACAGGGTCCTGAACAAAGAAACCTTTGAAGATAAAGACCCACATTGGTAATGAACCTTTATTGGGTAAACTTTGTCTCTAATGGAATAAAATGTATATAATACTCTGAGCCACTCTGACAGAGGTGTGGCTATTTCTTACATGCATTTTGTCTGTATGTTTTGGAAATAGTGTTCACCCAGTTCTTTCAGCTTTGGCCAAAAATAAAAAGCTGTTATATTTTCCAAGCCTCATCTTGAGTCTCACTCTCTTTTGCATCTCAGTGGCTCAGGGAAATTTCTGGGACCTTACATTTTCTGGCACCCAATGCTCAAAGGTGATGTTTCCTTTGAGGTGGCTGCATTCAGCTCCTCATGAGCTGAACTCCTTTGAAGTTCAGTGGCTTTCACTATGGCAAATGGAAGAAACCCAGCTGGGACCAGCAGCGAAGTCAAGGGTGCTCCTTGAAAATTTTATCCAGTGATTTTGACCTGGTCAAAGTCTTGGAGAACTAGAGTTTTTGGCAGAACGTGAATGCCCTAATCAAAGAGGCTTTCACCAAGTGTTGGGAATTGTGCCCCCTAGGTGAGTAGAAATCCCTTATTTTGGGGGATTGAGGGGAGTGTTGTCTTGTGCATGACTGAGATGTGGAAAATTCCTACTAGAGGTTTGCCTGCAACATGAGTGCGGAGATTGGCTCTGCGTTTCCATTTCTCTGAGAAGAGACTGTCCAGAAAAAAAACTGCTTTGAAAGGAGTGTGAATGTTGGAATTATTTGCCAAACCCCGTACCAAAGAAAGGTCCAAGAAATCCCTTAGGAAGAGGGAGGGTTTTGGGATCCCAGATACAAGGGAGAGCTTCTGATCACACCCCGTACAGAGGAAAGGTCTGCGAAATCCCTAGGCAAGGGAGGGTTTGATCAGGCTCCATACCAAAGCCAAGTATGAGAAATCCCTTAGGAATCATGGGCAATGATGATTCAATCTGTTCCAGTCTGTCTGGAACAGATGACTAGCAAAAAGATTAGGTCCGTGTTCTCCATTGGGACATGCTAAAAGCAGTATGTATGAATGAAGGTCTCTATAGATCTTGAGCTTTAAAATAGGCCAGTGTCTCCTGGGAGATTTAAAGTAGATAGAGAAGGGTTTGGATCTTTAAAAACTAAGCCAGCGCTTGCTTGAAGATTTAAGCTAGAAGCAGAAGAGACAGGTGGTAATAATCCAGTACTTAAAGAGAGAACAATGTGGAAAATATTTAAAGGTTGAGAAGCTCCTCCTGTTGTGACCAATGCCCAAGTAGTGATTACTAAACACAATTCGGTCCTCAACAAACTTATTTTATTAAAACAGCTGAGAATTAATTCATTCTCAGCTTAGTCCAAAACAAAATTCTTAATAACCAGTCTGTTGCCCTTATCACCAACCATTGATGTCTTTGGCAACCTGCCAAAGGCTTTTCTTGGCAAAACCCCCACAAAGTTCAAGAGACACTGACAAGAAGCATGGAAATCAATGTTGCTTTTCTACAAAGAACCCAATGGCTCGTTGCTGCTCTTTTAAGCCTTATGGGAGTGACCAATCATCTTCTGGCCTTACCTTTGAGTTGTCCTTTTTTCTTCAGCTGCTCTTGCCTTCTGGCAATTCTTCGCATGCATGCACTAGGAATAGGCTCCTCCTGTTCCTCTGCCTCTCTGCTGTCTGCCTCTGGAGGTTCCGGAGTCCATGCATCACTCCCAGATGGCCTTGGCCCCATCTCTGCCTCCGATGCAGAGCCCTTGTCCGGGCCTCCCCTGACTCCAGGACTGGCCCATTGTCATACCCAGCCTCTTCACTGTCTAACTCCGTTGCCAGGTCCGCGGGCTGCTGGAGGACCACAACATCTCCAAACAATAAAATGATTCAGAAGTTGGGGCTGACTAAAGAAGATATGGTTAATTTATACTGTCATGTATGGGAGGAAGACCTAGCAGTAGAAGAAAAGAAATACTGCAGATTGAATTCTATTAAATAATTCCTGAAGCGAGTCTACCATTTCAGATTGTAGGTTTTTATAATAAACAGCCGTTAATCCATTTGTTCCTGGAGATTTACCCATTTTCAACTGTTTAATTGCTAAAATAATTTCCTCTGAAGTAATGAGTTGATTCAACTCTTCCCTTTGCTCTAATGTAAGTTCAGAAATACCTTCCTCCTTTAAATATCTAGATATTTAGATATAGATATCTAGATATCTATATCTATGTTTGTAATTAGGTCTCTAGCATATAACTTTGTATAAAATTCTAAAAAGGCTTTTTTAATCAAATTCTGTTGATATACTTCTTTTCCTCTATATTCTATCTTGCCAATGGTACGTGATTTCTGTTTTTTCCTTATTACATAGGCTAACCACCTACCAGGTTTATTAGCATTACTAAATGTATTATGCTTAATATATTGCAAATTGGTTGCCACCTGATCTGCCATCAACATATTAAACTGCCCTCGTAATATATTTATTGATTCTTTTGCTTTCTTATCTCCTGGATTAGTTATAAGTAATTGGTCTTTCTTTTTTATTTCCTCCTCTAGTTCCATTCGCTTTTTCTGCATTCTATTTCTATGTTTATTATGCATATGTATTAAAACTCCCCTCATGTAAGCTTTGCTTGCATCGCAAACCATCTCTATTGATGTGCCCTATGCATATTCATAACAAAAAATTCTTTCATTTGTTTTTTACATTCTTTTACATTTTCTTCATATCTAAACAAATTTTCACTCAACCTCCACGATCTCCGATCTCCCTTTTCCTTATCGAATTCTATCCAGACCGGGCTATGGTCAGTCAAGGTTCTTGGGCATATCTTAGTCTTTTTCACCCTAGAAAGAAAATCATTGGTAATTAATATAAAATCAATCCTAGAAAAAGATTGATGTCTATCAGAAAATAAAATAAAATCTTTTTCTTCAGTATTCTGCTCTCGCCAAATGTCTCTTAATTCTAGGTCTTCCATCATATCAAAAAAAGCTTTAGGCAATTTCGCACGACTTGAAATAGTTTGAGATAAGCCTTTTTTATCTTTTCGAGTATCCAATACTCCATTCCAGTCACCCATTAATATAGACGATTTATAATCCCAATGTATTATTTTATTATGCAAAAACTTAAAAAAAAATTCTTGTTGTTGGTTGGGCGCATATACTCCAATTAAAAGTATCTTCTTCCTCTCCATTAACAGTTCAATCGCAATATATCTTCCTTGAGTATCAGTCTCAATTAATTTAGCTATTAGTTCCTTCTTTAAATATATAACTATACAATTCTTCTTCTCTGGAGCCGATGCATCAAAATGTGTCCCAAGTCTTGAGTTTATCAAATATTTTTGATCTGAAGTTCTAATATGCATTTCCTATAAGCAAATTACATCATTTTTAAATTGTTTCAAATAATGAAATTTCTTCCTTCTCTTCTGTGGTGAATTTAAGCCATTAACATTCCAGATTAAAAATCTAGTTGCCATTTTTGGCCTTTGGAAGCTTTTGGAGCATCAGCTGCATCTCCTCCTGCATCTTCATTTTTGGCCTAGTCCCTCCCACTGCTTCCATTTTAGTAGTAATATCTTGAGTTGTCACTTGAAATTGTTGGATCTTTGCTTCTTGTTCCATGCATTTGGTTACTGCTCTAGTCTGTCTTTGCTCTTTTGCACCTTCTATTTTATCCTCTGACCCTGAGACTTTAGCAGTAGCCAAAAGTTGCGACAACCCTTCCTCAGTGGATATGGCTCCAGCTTGACCTTGTACCGGCACCTCCTTCTCCTTCCTTCTTATCTCCTCCACTTCCCTTCTCCTCCTGTCTTCTGGTGATGGTGGACTTCCAGCCTTTAATACATTAACATAAAAATCTCTTGCCTTACAGACTGTGTTGAGACGGTATCTTTGTCCCTCTTGGATCACTATTATTCCAGCTGGAATATCCCATTTATATTCTATCTGTCATTTTTTAAGTTCATCTACCAAGAAAGCAAACTCCTTTCTATTTCTTAACATTTTAGGAGGAATTTCTTTCAGTGTTAATATCTCTTGACCTGCTACTTGAACTTTATTCTTGTAAGATGTTTGTAAAATTTCATTTCTAACTCTCCTAGTCATAAAATAAATCACCACATCTCTTGGCAACTGTCTTTGTCTGGCAATCCCGGAAGTGCCTCCTTTGTGGAGAATGGCTTTTATCTCATTCATACCAAAGGAGGAGCAAGATTGTGGTAAACCAGAAAATTATAGACCAATATTACTCTTAAATACTGATTATAAGATTTTTGCCAAGATATTAGCAAACAGATTAATGCCAGTTATGAGGCAAATGATCCATAGTGATCAATCAGGATTTATAAGAGGGAGACATATGAGAAATAACATGAGACAAATTGTAAATTTATTGGAATATTTGGAAAGAAATAATCAAATCCCGGCAGCAGTCTTCTTTCTAGATGCTGAGAAAGCATTTGACAGATTGAATTGGCAATTTCTATTTAAAATAATAGAACAGATGCAGTTTGGGGATTATTTTATACAAGCAATTAAAGCAATATATCAGATACAAACAGCACAAATAATAGTTAAAGGTAGTCTAACAGAAGCTTTTAGAATTGAAAAAGGGACAAGGCAAGGATGCCTTTTGTCTCCATTATTGTTTATTTTAACTTTAGAAATTTTATTGAATAAAATACATGGTTCAAATCAAATAAAGGGAATAAAAATTAGGTATCAAGATTATAGGTTAAGAGCATTTGCAGATGATTTGGTTGTTATCTTATCTCAACCAATACAATCAGTTATACATTTAAAGAATATAATTGATCAATATGGAAAGGTATCTGGATTTAAAGTGAATCAACAAAAGACAAAGATAATAACTAAAAATATGACTATACATCAAAAAGAAGAATTAGAAAGAGTAACTGGATATGAAATAGTAAAAAAGGTTAAATATTTAGGAGTAAATATTACAGCCTCAAATGTGAAACTATATAAAAATAATTATGAAGTGTTGTGGCACAAAGTACAGAAGGAAATGGAGAATTAGAAGAAGTTACAATTATCTTTGCTGGGAAGAATAGCAGCAATAAAAATGAATGTTTTACCTAGGTTTTTATTTTTGTTTCAAATGATACCAGTACTTAAAAAAGATGCAAATTTGCAGGAGTGGCAGAAAGGGATTAGTAATTTTATTTGGATGGGTAAAAGACCGAGAATAAAGTTAAAAATATTACAGGATACACGTGAAAGAGGGGGTCTAAAAATGTCTAATTTGAAATTATATTACAAAGCAGCTGCTTTGTCATTAATCAGTAATTGGTTTAATTTAACAGAGGAAAGAATATTGAATATAGAAGGTTATGATTTGTTATACAGATGGCATGTCTATTTATTATATGATAAGAAAGTGGATAAGATTTTTAAAAGCCATATACTTAGAAATGCTTTGTTGAGGGTTTGGAAGAAGTACCAAAATAAATTAGATTATAAAATACCTATATGGGCAATTCCTAGACATGCGATAGAGAATATAAATATAGAACAAAAACAGGGGTGGTTACTTATAAAGAGCTTCTTTTTGTAAAAAAGGGTAAATTACAATTGAAATCTTTAAATATAATGAGAGAAGAAGGGATAAATTATACTTGGTTTCAGTATTGGCAGCTGCAAGCCAGATGGAGAGAGGACCAGAAAATTGGTATTATGCAAAATGAGGAAAACTTGGTAAAACAAATTAAAGATCAAGGTCAATTCCATATCAAGAGGTTATATAATGCACTGATAGAAATAGATTCAGAAATGGAATTAGTTAAGGATTGTATGATAAAATGGGCACAAAATATCCAGCAACCTATAATGATGGAAACGTGGGAAAAAATTTGGGTTAGAAATGTTACATTTATACAAGCACAGAGTTTAAGAGAAAATTTTTATAAGATGTTTTATAGATGGCATTAGATCCTAAAAAATTGGCATGTATGTATCTGAATATGCAAGCTAAATGTTGGAGATGTGATTGTGATGATGCTACTTATTATCATATATGGTGGACTTGTAAAAAAATCAAAGCATTTTGGATAAAAATTTGATGGATTATGCAAACTATTTTGAAAAAGAAGATAAAGTTTACCCCACAGTTGTTTCTATTGGGTATAATTACGGAGTGTACAGTAATAGAGACTAAATTGATTTTAAACTTAATATCAGTAGCAAGACTACTGTCGCACAATATTGGAAGAAGGAGTATTTGCCTACAATTGAAGAATGGACATTAAAAGTATCAAAGTTAGCAGAAATGGCAAAAATCTCAGCATATTTGAAAGACTATTCACAAGAAAGATATATATTGGAATGGAGAAGGTGGATTGACTATATTCAAAACAAATATCGGATCGAGAAGTATCAAATAGTTTATGAATGATGGAGGGAATGTATTGTATTAGTTAATTTTGTTTTGTTTTGTTTTTTATGGAAAAGGGGAGTTAAGGTTCCAAAGGGGGATGGGAGTTTATGATTAATTAGTGTATTCTAGCTTATGATTGTTAGATGTAATACCCTGTATTTTGCTCTGGGAAGTTCTGGGGTGGGGGTGGGGGGAAGGGGGAATGGGAGGGGGAAGGGGGAGGATGGAGGGTGGAGGGTGGAGGGAGGAGAGGGTGGGAAAGTTTGTCAAAATTTTTGTAAAACTTTTCTAATAAAAAAAAAGAGAAAAGAAATACTGCAGTGTTAGAAAGATCTCTAGAATTTAGTATTCTCAAAAGAGCCAGAAAACTCTGAAAGAACTAAGAGTAAAGAAGAAAAGGTTTATTGTGCTTTCCACCTGGGGTTTAGCAGGTAATAAAAAAATAAAGCCTGTCTACATGGGAAGACTAAGATAATTTGATTTGACCAATTTGATGTGATTTCTGTTAAAAATTCTTGGATATGCGTCAGTGATGAAATCCTCCACGGGTTGCCACCAGTTCACTGCCTGTGCATGCATGCTGTGCACCAAATGTGTGCTTTGCATGCATGCACATTGTGCATCAAACACACGCTTCTTGCGCGTGCATGCGCAGTGCACACCAAATGTGCACTTTGTGTGGAAAAAGGAGCTGTTTGAATGTAAGTAGAACAGCGAGGGAGGGGAACAGCTGTGCTGTGGGATTTAAATTTGCTAGAAAGCAGAATTTGTCAGAAATACTGGTTCGGACGAACTAGTGGCTTTTTTTTTAAACTACCGGTTCACCCAAACCAGTGTGAACCGGTAGCATTTCACCCCTGACATCCCTCTATAATAATAGCAGGTAGAATTCAATGGGATTTAATTGATTGTGATATGTTTAGACAGCCAGAAAATTAAGTAAACATCTCAGCTTGGGCTTGAAGGTATGGGAAATGGGAAGTGGTTAGGGCCCACAATCACATTTATGATTGAAACTACTCTCTCGGTTTTCCCACTGCTTGAAGAATGAGCTACAGGTTGCCCAAAGAAAGAAAAAGTGGAGATTTAAAGGGACAGAGCCTCCCCAGGTCTGGAAATGGTGTCTAATTGTGTGTGTGTATCTGTATATGTGTAATCGTTTCCAAACCTGGAGGAGGATGAGATCCTCTAATAATAGAAAATTGAGTTCATTGGCTTGTGAAAAAGCTCCCAGAAAAGAATTGTAATGATTGCTTTGCATGGAGAAAGCATGGAATGGGATTTTTACATGTGAAATTGGTTTACAGAAGCAGTCTGATTGCAGTGCAAATGTGAGAATGTTGATGGTAAAAGTTGGTGTGAATGTACTTTTGTATAAAGAAACAGTAAGTTGCAAGGTGTTTGTTGTTGTTGTGAAGTAAAGGGAAAGGCAATAGCAAGTGTTTGCAAGGAAAGGAAATAGAGAAACTTATTTTGTTGAAAGTATGCTGAGTGGAGGAAACGAGTGAGATTTCTGTGTAGTCTTTTAAACATTTTTTTTCCTGTCCTTGCTGGTTGCTAACTTTTCTTTCTCTTACTCAACAACTTTTTGCCTTGGAAGAGTGAGAAAAGTAGGAAAAGAGGGTTTTCTGCTCATTTTAACCATTCCCACCCCCATCTCTGCCAAACCTGTCTGAGAAAGGAGGGGCAAATAGGTGACCTGCTCCTGCAGCCTTGCCTTTTGGGTCTCTTTCATCTGGAGATAAAAGCTATGCAGATATACTTTCTTTTCTGCTCTGAATACAATTTTGATTTTTTTCATCTAGAAATTTTTGAGGTTTAAAATGCTTAATTAAACCTATATAAAAGAAATGATTTTGAAATAGTTTGCTTACATTTGTAAATGTTTTTAACCAACTTAATGAGAATTTGTTTCCATTTGAATGGAATCTGAATCTGACTCACATTTTACTAAAAGCAGAGAATTGACACTAAAGTTTGACCCAAATATATTTCAAAACATTGACTCAAAACATTTATGTTTTATTGTTTTATTTTTGAAGCTATTTTTCTTACCTTTCTCTTTTATGTCTTTATGCCTGTGTGCATTTTGAATGCTTAGGAGTCAAGGTGCTCCATCCCATGCATTGTTTGTTTGTTCGTTAGCAGCACAAGTTGTTGCCATTTTAGGAATTGTTACAGAGATGAGTTAGAATTTACAATATGTAAAAAGAGAGATAAAATACTTAGGATATTTGATTAACGAAAGTACTAAAAATAACACCTGAAGGAGTTGAGGAAATTTCTAGGAATGACTGGATATTGTAGGCTGTGAATAGATAATTATGCTATTTTGAATAAAGTCTTGTGTGTAAAACTATTGGAAAAAGAGCCTAGTGTTACACGGATAAGAGAATGGCTTTGAGGGTTTTAACCCAGAAGTGGGAAGGAAAAAGACAGCCAGTGGCACCAAAATATCTGCTGGGGGGTTGGGGCAGGGAGCTGAGGCTCTGAGTTTATGTCTTTTGAAACATGTTTTTCCTTTACGGAAAATATAATATTCTGCCTTTTTAATATTTCCTAGAATATTTCATTCTTCTAGAAGAGGGTTGGGTGCTAACTCCTTCAATGGGAAGAGAAATTAGTAGAAGGAAGAGAAGGACTTTTGGTAGAAGCTAGAAAGTTACCTTTAAGTTGGTCTGCACAGACTTGTAAATTGTATGCCTTAAATCAAGCTTTGAATTCTTTTGAAGCCTGAGGCAACAATTTAACTGACATGGAAGCCAGGATAGCAGTGATAAAAGGAATTAAATGTTTAATAAAAGTGAGCAGAAGAAGTTAGAGAAAGTGGAAGCAAGCGGAAATGGGTATTGCCTGATGGAAGGCAAATGTTGATTTTGGAAGTACTACATCAGGGTACTCATTGGGGGGCTAAGATATGATGTGATTTGTTTTTGGAAGCTTATGGATGCTGTGGATTGTATACAGTAACTAAACAAATATGTGACCATTGTATACTATGAAAAAGAGTTAATAAACAAGTCCTACACATAAAGAAAAAGGAGGGCAACATTTAGCGTGAGACCATTTCAATACATTCAAATTGATTTTATTAAACTACCTCAAGTGGGGAGACTTAAATATTTATTGGTGATAGTGGATCATTTGACTGGATGGGTTGAGGCTTATCCAGCCATGAGAGCCACTGCTGCAGTTATCATCAAAATTATTTTGGAACAGATAATACCAAGATATGGGATAGTAGAAGCTATAGACTCGTTTTACTGCAGAAGTGCTGCTATGTTCCGTGGAATGCAAATTCATTTATGCCATGGACTGAATGTTTACTCTTGGCCTTGCTCAGAAGTCAACCTGCCCAAAAGGGATATTTTACCTTATGGAATGATATTTGGATTACTACATTTGGAAATTCCACAATATGAAACTAAAGATACATTTGTAAAGAACTGTGTACTTGGGCTCTCCTCTTCTTTATCTTACCTCAGAAACAAATGACTACTACTATCTCAAACCCTACCTCTCAAATGTGCTGTCCATAAGTTCCAGCCTGGTGATTGGGTCCTGATAAAAGCTGATGTGAGGATAAACTTAGCCAAGCCTGGGACAGGTCCTAGAAACTCCTGTTGACCACTGAAACAGCAATCTGGACAAACAACAAAGGGTGGACCCACTACACCTGTGTAAAATGACCAGTTGATGAGCTTAAAGATTGAAAAGTGGTTCCTGGAGAAGACCTGCTGAGAATAAACATTACCAAAAACTGATGTGGTCATTGTGGTATGAATGGGCTTTGTTTGTGATTTTTCTCATTGCAGGAGTACCAACTTTTTGATTTTTTTCTGCCTGAGTGGTGGCCTCTGTTATTCCATCTGAAGATCCCAAAAGAAACTGTGGAACTTTGCATCCTACAGGATGTGTTGGTTCTGTGATTGTCATTGTTTCACTGAATGTTATTGTTACCATTGTTGTGATTGTGGACCAGTATGCACTTGTGAAGAACCTTGTGATATAATAATAGTGGAAGACTGGGTAGATTAGATGTGTAAGAATTGAGACCTTTAGTCTGTTCAACCTGCCTTGAACACAGTAGTCCTAGGTAATATCATAATCCCTGAAGATATAGGATGGATCAATTTAATGCAATGGTTATAATTTTCTTATGGGTAGAATTATAGGAGGAGAATATAATGCAATGATTAATCTGACAAACCATATATTCGAAGCAAGGCTCTTTTCTTTGTTTAATGTAACCTAGATTTAACCTGACACAACCTAGTAACCCATCTGAGTGGGTTATGGACGGATGTGGGTAATGGAATTCTTAACTGCCATGCTACAGATGGCTTTCTATTCAGTGGTGATATTCAATTTTTTCCCCTACCAGTTCTGTGGGCATGGCTTGGTGGAGGTCATGTGACTGCATGGATGTGACCAAATTGACGTCACTCGCTGCAACCCACCAAGCCATGCCCACCAAGCCATGCCCACAGAATGGACAGAAAAGTTTGGCCAGTCAAGTCTTGTAGTGTTCAACCTGGCTTCTTCTTGCCTCCTTCTCATGTTTGCTCTGTGTGTTTAAGCCTGAGAAGGAGGAGAGAAGCAGCCATGTTGAATGCTGCAACAGAGAGAAGCCAAACTTTTCTCCCTCCCTTCACAGCAGAGCTGCTCAGAAGGCAGCCACTGGCCGCAGTCTGTCCCTTTATAGTCCCCCTCTTTCCCAGCATCATACCTTAAAGACCGCGGCCAGCAGCTGCTTTCTGAGCAGCTCCGCTGTGATGCCATCCCTCCGGCTGCTGCTGTTCTCCTGGCTGGGTCCAGCCATGACTGGCACCAGCAGGCAATGGGGTGGTGCACGTGTGCAGCTGGAACAGGGTGACGGCCACATCCCTGGGTCCCTGCCTCCAATCCAAGGCAAAGGACAAGTGGGTGGCATGCATTGCTTACCTTTGATGAGCTGAGCAGAGCTGGTGAGGCGATTAGGTGGGCCACATGGCAAAGGCAACATATATGGGAGGGGGGTGAGCTGTGAGCGGCCAGAAGGGGCAAGCAGCAAGCAGCCGAAAGGGGCGAGCAGCGAGCGGCCGGAAGGGGCGAGCAGCGAGCAGCCAGAAGGGGCGAGCAGCGAGCAGCCGGAAGAGGCAATCAGTGAGCGGCCAGAAGGGGCGAGCAGTGACTGGGTGACTGGGCAGGTGTGGGCAGGGCCAGTCAGAAATAGTGTTTAATGGTTCAGCAAACCAATTCAAATCACTGCTACTGGTTCATCTGAACCAGTCCAAACCTGTCAAATACCCCCCCTGCTTATATTGCATATGTGGAAAGTTTGCCTATGTACAATTGCCTAGCCATTGGTATGGAGCATATTTTTTTTCTCCTCTGCCCATGCAACAAGGTGACACACTGGATATACCTGGGAAGCAGGCCAGAGATCTATAATGAGTGGCCTCCAAAATTCAGATATATGGACCAGGCACCTGGGCAGAAGATGGAATGTGTGGTTATAGAACTTCCATTTATATGTTGAATATACTTATAAGTTTACAGCCTGTGCTTGAAATAATAACTAATAAAGCTGCTATTGCTTTAACTTTAATGGCTAAATAGCCCTTTACCAGAATAGACTTGCCTGACACTTTTGTTAGCAACAAACTCTGTAGCCCTTTATCAGAATAGACTTGCTTGACACTTTTGTTAGCAACAGAAGGAGGTGTGTGTGGAAAATTTAATCTCACAAATTGTTTGCAGATAGATGGTCCAGGAAAAGTTATAGATGAGATTGCTGCCAGGCTGGGAAAAACTGCCCACGTCCCAGTGCAGACTTGGACTGGGGCAGTTGACTTCAACTGGTTTGGAATTATCTTCTCTGAATGGAAAATAATTGGGTTTCTAGTGTTCTTAGCCTTTGGAGGTCTCCTTCTCCTCCTGTTTCATCCCTCTAATCCAGTTTATGGTTACATCTCCCATCACTGGGATGACTGTCATCGCCTCCTCAGTGATCTCTACCACCCCTGGTAGGCCAGCTAATATCATGGTTCTTAATAGCATCCCCAAAGAATATGCTCCCCTATTTCATCGTTGGCAGGAAGTATCTTGTCCAAAAGTAAAAGGGGGGAATGAAGGAGCATAGTGATCAAACCAATATTTGCTGTTTGCTTCTGATACGATATACTGCTAGAAATCATTTGTTATGAACTGAGCTTTGTTATTGGCTCCTGCTTGTATTATTGTATACTGTCAGAAATTAATTGTTAGGAACTAATTCTAGCTTAGTAAATTGTAACCTTGATACTGGTTGGCATTAGTGCGAAGCTTGTTATCTCGCTTCTGTGTCTTGCTTCTGTTCTTTGCTTCAAAGCTAGGCACATCCTTGAAAATATAAAAGAAATTGGAATTTTATAAGGATGATGATGATGATGATGATGATGATGATGATGATGATGATTTCGATTTCTATACCGCCCTTCTCCCAAAGGACTCAGGGCGGTTTACAGTCAAAGTAAAATCAATTAATACAAAATTTAGAGTTGGTTGAAGAACTTAAAACCAATAAAACCCCTTATTAAAACCCCACTAGGCCAGTCCTGAACGGTGAGACAGAAATGTTTTCAGCTCGCGTCGAAAGGTCTGAAGATCAGGGAGTTGACGGATACCTGGTGGTAGTGTGTTCCAGAGGGTTGGTGCCCCCACAGAGAAGGCCCTCCCCCTGGGTGTCACCAGCCGACATTGACTGGCTGACGGCACCCCAAGGAAAACCTCCCTATGGGAGCGCACTGGTCGATGGGAGATCGCCGGTAGCAGCAGGCGGTCCCGTAAGTAACCCGGTCCTATGCCATGGAGCGCTTAAAGGTGGTAACTAACACCTTGAATTGCACCCGAAAGACCACCGGAAGCCAGTGCAGCCTGCGCAGGAGAGGTGTTATATGGGAGCAACGGTCGCTCCCTCTATCACCCGCGCGGCCGCATTCTGAACTAATTGAAGTCTTTGGGTGCTCTTCAAGGGAAGCCCCATGTAGAGAGCATTGTAGTAGTCCAGACGGGAAGTGACGAGGGCGTGAGTGACTGTGCACAAGGAATCCCGGTGTAAGAAGGGACGCAACTGGCGTATCAGGCGGACCTGATAAAAAGCTCCCCTGGCGACGGCCGTCAAATGCTCTTCTAATGACAGTCGTGCATCCAGAAGGATGCCCAGATTGCGGACCTTCTCTGTGGGGGCCAATGACTCGTCCCCCACAGACAGCAATGGCCTCAGCTGATTATTCCGGGATGCCGGCATCCACAGCCACTCAGTCTTGGCGGGGTTGAGTCGGAGCCTGTTTTTCCCCATCCAGGCCCATATTTTCCCATATCAGGCCCTATAGATAAAGGGGCCAAAGTAGGGAGTTTCCTGCCTCACAGATAATACCACAGCTGCGAGTTACCTGAAAGCATTCTGCTGAATAAACAACTTGGCCAGGGCTATAGAGATGCACCATAAATATAGTAGGGGACTAGAGGAGACAGGGGCCTAGCTTTGGCCAAAAATAAAAAACTGTTACTTTTTGCAAGCCTCGTCTCAAGCCTCATTCTCTTTGATATCTCAGTGGTTCAGGGAAATTCCTGGGACCTTACAATAGGATTGTTTACACCATAAAGAAATAGTATGATAGGAATACTTTTTTTCTTTAATACTTAGCAAGTGGCAAGTGATATAAGAACTTTCTTTTTCTCTTTGCAGAGATTGGGACCATATGTAAAATTCAGACCATAATATAGTGCTTATGGAAGCTACTGCACAATTTTTTTACAATGAGTATCCCATACTTTTGATGTTTCGAATGGAAAGTTCACTTCAAGAGTTATTTAGAATGTATTTAAATTTCTTCATAGCTGGAGTCTGCTTCAAGGCTTATGCTCAATCTAAAACAGATACATATTTTTCAGAACATATAAATTTTAAGGCCTTAAATAGTTTTACAAGTATCTACATTATTGAGTTAAGGATGTAAAGAATAGTAACATATCAAAAATAATTATTTTGATAGAAAGATAAGGCTAAAGATCTAATCATGCCTAATTCCAATACAAATGTGACATTAAAGTCCTCTGATGAGCTTTACTCAAGCAAAAGCCAGGTGAAATGTCAGTTATATTGATTTTATACTGAAAAGCTTAATATAGAAATATAATAAAATAACAGACTTGGAAAGGATCTTGGAGGTCTTATAGTCCTCTACACTATTTCAGATAAATGACTGTCCAATTTTTTCTTTAAAATGAGTGAGGAATCACCCACAACTTCTGGAGGCAAGCCATTCCACTGGTTAATTGTTGTCACTATATTTCAAATAATTGAATAAGATTTAAATGTGGAATTATTCATTAAACTGAGTTGATGCTATTAATTATATGCAGAAACCTGTTCTACTTGAAGAGTATATTATGTTAAAAGTAGGAAAAAAATTACCATATGACTTTATTCCGCCCCTCCCCCCAGCCAGTGTTATTTCTGTAAATCACAGTGAATTTCAGCCCAACCTCTATAAATAGATTACAAGAGTCATTACACATTCATTCCTTTAAAGAAACTGTGTTTAAAGACTAATAGCAATTGCAGGAATGTAGGCCATATTTAGATTATTTCCATTTAAATTCTGATTATCCTAAGACATAAATGTAAATGTTTTCTGTGTCCTTGAGACTTTAGTTTGATTACAAGAAAATGATTTATCTATTTCTTCTATAAAGATTCAAATGACCTCTGACCTCAGCTGTTTAGTTCTGATTGTGATGAACCACTAGGGTAGGAGTCTGCAACCTTAAACACTCAAAGAGCCATTTGGACCCCTTTCCCACAGGAAAAAAAAACACTGGGAGCCACATAACCTGGGTGGGTGTGGCCAATTCCACATCACTCACTCCCAACCCAGTCACATGACCCCCCTAGCCATGCCTACCCAGCAGGTCATTAGGTCACAGAATGAGTTGTTAAAAAGAAAAAAACAAAACAAAACCACACCACACTGGGTTAGAGGGTGGAGCTGATGTCACGATGATACGACAGGCAACCTGGAAGCTACGGGATCACCGTTGATAATCCCCTCATCTGGACGGTCCATTTTGGACCTCACTGTCCCGTTGAGACAGTGATCGTTAAGAGCACCTCCTGTCAATCCCAGGGATACTGCAAAGCCCCTGGTCGATCCAGGAAAAGCCCTTTTTTCCAATGAGGAAGATTCGGCCAAGAAGCTGCTGAAGTTGGGACAGCTCCCGAATGGAAGGATTTGAAAGAAACTGTGACAGTGTGGTGAGACTCTTTTGTTAAAACCTTTCTTAGAAATCACCCTGAGACTTAAAGAAGGATAAAACAGAGAATAAAAGAAGTTGAGTGGTGAAATTAAGACTATTTTAGAAGAAATTTTTCCTGTCTTTTTTCTCTTTGTTGGGGAGGACACCCATAATTGATTTGGACATTGAAACTAGATCGGATTGAATTGAAAATTACAGTTTATCTTTTTTTGGAATTAAATTCTTTTAATGCTCTCTTTGGAAAATTTGTATTCTTTTTTTTCTAATATTTTTTGGCTTTTTATTGAACTAAAATCTTTTTTAAGGGAGGGGAATAGGGAAAGATTAACCAACACTGCTACCTACTGGATTGGAAATATTATTTTTCTATTTCTTATTTTACTTTCTCCTGACCTAAGAAAACTGTTATCTTGTACCCTTCAAGAACTCAAACCCCAAAGCTTTAACCAAAGACTATCTACTATTGACCTCATCCCATTCCTAAGAGGTCTGTAAGGGGCATGTATAAGAGCACCAGCGTGCCTACTGTTCCTGTCCTAATGTTCCCTTTGATTGTATCCAATTCGTATGGTTATTTCATGCTTATACTTATATATACTGTTGTGTTTGACAAATAAATAAATAAATAAAAATAAAACTCTATATTTTGTTGCAGTTAGATAGTGGGTGAGAGCATCAAAGAGACATTGCAACATTGTTTACACAGGTGCTCTGCTGGGTACTATCAGCTAAAAGAGTCTGAAAAAGGAGACATTCTTTGAGAAGATTGTAGTGACTCTGGAAAGAAAGCTGTAAACAAATGTTGTTAAATTGATAAAAGAGACCTTTTTCTTCCCCCCTCCCTTTTCTTTTTTCTTTTTGATTGGGGAAAAGAAGAAGAAGAAAAAAGAGTAATCTGGTTAATACTTTCCTTCCTTTTTCCTTTTTCCCCCTTTTTTTTGTCCCTCAACCCCTTCTTTTGGGACTGATTGGATTATTGGATTAAGGCATACAAGAGTCTGAATAACTTATACTAGATTTCCCCCCCTTTTTTTCTTGCTTTTTCTTTTTTTTCTTGCTTTTTCTTTTTCTTTTTTCTTTTTTCTTTTTTTCTAATATTTTTTGGCTTTTTATTGAACTAAAATCTTTTTTAAGGGAGGGGAATAGGGAAAGATTAACCAACACTGCTACCTACTGGATTGGAAATATTATTTTTCTATTTCTTATTTTACTTTCTCCTGACCTAAGAAAACTGTTATCTTGTACCCTTCAAGAACTCAAACCCCAAAGCTTTAACCAAAGACTATCTACTATTGACCTCATCCCATTCCTAAGAGGTCTGTAAGGGGCATGTATAAGAGCACCAGCGTGCCTACTGTTCCTGTCCTAATGTTCCCTTTGATTGTATCCAATTCGTATGGTTATTTCATGCTTATACTTATATATACTGTTGTGTTTGACAAATAAATAAATAAATAAAAATAAAACTCTATATTTTGTTGCAGTTAGATAGTGGGTGAGAGCATCAAAGAGACATTGCAACATTGTTTACACAGGTGCTCTGCTGGGTACTATCAGCTAAAAGAGTCTGAAAAAGGAGACATTCTTTGAGAAGATTGTAGTGACTCTGGAAAGAAAGCTGTAAACAAATGTTGTTAAATTGATAAAAGAGACCTTTTTCTTCCCCCCTCCCTTTTCTTTTTTCTTTTTGATTGGGGAAAAGAAGAAGAAGAAAAAAGAGTAATCTGGTTAATACTTTCCTTCCTTTTTCCTTTTTCCCCCTTTTTTTTGTCCCTCAACCCCTTCTTTTGGGACTGATTGGATTATTGGATTAAGGCATACAAGAGTCTGAATAACTTATACTAGATTTCCCCCCCTTTTTTTCTTGCTTTTTCTTTTTTTTCTCTTGCTGAGACTGCTTCTGTTTTTTGGATTCGTTTTGATCCTTTCTATATTACACTGAGTAGAAAAGGAACAGCATTTGGATCAGCCACCTCAACTCTGCCTCTTCACCATCAGGAGGTAATAGATCGATACAAGCGATGCTTCAACAGGAAAAGGACAAGGATAAGGAAATTACTCTACAGCTGATTTGGCAAGGAATTCAAAAATTGCAAACAGATGTGGAAAGCATTGAATTGCAATCAGAAAAAATTGAACCAAGAACACAAACAATTGAGCAAAGAATGGAAAATACAGATGAAAAGATTGAGAATATACATCAAATGATGAAAAAATATGAAGATAGACTCCAAAAGAGAAGAGCAAAGAAATAAAAAAATCAGAAATATCGATAGCAGATTGGAAGAGGTTGAAAGAGATAAAAGTGGAATACTGGGATGGGAGATAGATAGAGTGGAATTTTATCTCAGATTCCAAAATATAGAAGAGGAGAAGGGTGAAAACCTGGCAGAGAAAATGATAGAAATTTTGGCTGAAGCTCTGGAAATTAATAAAGAAACGATGATGGATGGTATTGAGAAGATCTTTAGAGTACACACAAGATATGCAACAAGAAATAACCTTCCATGGGAAGTTCATATCAGATTCACCAAAAGTCTATTAAAGTGCAAATATTGCAGGACAAAACATTGAAATATAAAGATAAGGAAATTGTGGTTTTAAAACAAGTTCCGAGGAGAGTGAGAGAGAAGAGAAGAGAAGAGAAGACAATACCATTTTCTGACCAAAATTTTATTGCAGAAAGGTGTGAATTATAGATGGTTGGCACCAGAAGGACTGGTGTTCACCTGCAACAACAAAAATGCAGGATTGACTCAATAGATAAAGCTAGAGCATTCCAAGCAGAATATTTTAGAGAAAGAAATGGATACAAGTGGAGAAGTCACACTGATTGAATTACAGGAGACAAAACTGTTAGCGATGATTGAAAAAGAACAAGACACGGTCGGTGGTAAGGTGGAAATTAGACTACAACGTGAACCAAAATCAACTAGAGCCATAAATCCTAACTATAAAGTGTGAATATGGAAGAGAGGAAATGGATAACGATAAATATAAATGGACTCAATTCAGCTATCAAAAGACAAAAAATGTTTCACAAATTAGAGAAATTAAAATTAGACATAATTTGCTTACAAGAAGTACATATAAAAAAACATGAACATTTATTAGCGCACTTAAAATTGGGTAAAATATTTACTTCACTACCACAATGCAAGAAAAGGGGAATAGCTTTATATATAAGAGATACAACTGAGGCAAAGTTAATATATACAGATGAAAATGGTAGAATTTTTATGGTGGAAATAATAGACAATAATATGAAAATACTCATAATAGCAGTATATGCTCCAAGTGATAATCAAGAAGACTTCTATAGAAAATTACATATGAAAATCATTGATTTGGACTCTGAAAATTTCTGCATGATGGGAGATTTTAATGGTGTAGTCAATGAGAAAGTTGATTATAGAACACAAAAGATAATGAAACAAAGTAGAAAAATCCTTCCGAAATCCTTTTTTAAGACGATAGAGGAAATAAATCTAAAAGATGCATGGAGAGAAAGAAATCCAACAAATAGACAATATACTTTTTATTCAAATAGATATCTATCATAGTCTAGAATAGGTATGATATGGATGACAATGGAATTGACTCTTAATATAGAAGAAATTGACATAGAAACCAATACCTGGGTGGATCATAATCCCATAACGATGAAATGGAAAGAACAAAGGAAAAGAACTAGATGGACTTTAAATACTACAGTACTAAAAGATAAGGAATTTGTACAGAAAATGGAGAAGGAACTGGCCTTTTTTTAAAAAGGAAAATAAAAAAGAAGATACAACAATACAAAACTGTTGGGATACAATGAAGGCCTTTTTTTTTACTGGTAGTAAAATTTTTTACATTTCATCCCTGGCAGATGGACATGTCTTTGCTAGTCATTTGACACTGCACCACAGGGATATCTATTCCCTTTAGCAGTTTTCAGTTCCTTTCAATTAATTTTTTTTAGACATGAGAAGGTGCATGAGAAGAACAACAACCTATTTCCTCATATCTATTTAACACCTGCAAAAGCTTCAAGTTCTCTTCCTGTTTTTGTATAAGGAACTGTATGACTACAGCATATTACAGAAGTATAAGAAACACGTTGAATTGTACATTCATTATCCTAAAGAAAATTTTGAATCAGCCCCTCACTGTTCAGAATTTTGCTCTTCTGCATAAATTCTGCTTCTTTTTGACTAGAGATTTAGATATTGTACAGGGATGAAGTCCAATGTTATTCTTAAACATAAACATAATACATTTAGCAACAATTTCCCCTCATTTATCCTTTTCCAGATTTTAGCCCCTAATGAAAGGTAATATTTTTTCCTGTTGGTTTTGTCCCTGTGAAACATACATGACAGTTCTACATAAAAATTTAGAGAAATTTTAACAAAAGCTGTTGCTGAGAAAGAAGTTAAAAAAAAACCACAATTGACCACTGCATTTGAGCAACAACAACTGAAGAATATTTCTTTGCCACAGATCCCCGCTACAGTTTTTAGCTATTCTGTGTTTCATTTTCCTGTATTGCCGGTTGCTAGATATTTATTGTTTTATGCAAGCATATGGCTTTCATTAATATATTCATTGGTGATTAATATCACTGAAAATATAAAATCCACATGGAAAATGTAACTTATAATTTCTTCCTTATCTTTGTTGCCTGATGATGACAGAATATAGGTGGCAAGTAATTTGTTTCTCAAATTACCACATTGCTTCAAATGCTGCTATCATATAGCTCTGCCTCCATATTCTTCAAAGATAGGTAAAATATTATAGTCCCAGTTAGCAGCATGATACTATACTGTTGTGTATACTGGATGCTATGTTCTCTGTTAGTCAACAATTGCTGAGGCCTTTTTTGTAGTTTCTAACAGTGATGGCCTGTTAAGGCAGTGAATTATTCTTAACCCTAGAAGCTCATTTTCCATTACCTTTCCATCTCTCTCCCTCTTTCTCCCTCTCTCCCCCCTCTCATTTTATTTTGTCAAGCGTGTAATAGGTAACAAATATAAGTATAAATGTATTTATGAATACATGAAATGGGTACATATAAAAGGGAACATTAGGACAGGGATGGTAGGCACGCTGGTGAGCTTATGCACTCCCCTTAGAGACCTCTTAGGAATAGGGTGAGGTTGACAGTACACAGACTAAGGTTAAAGTTTTGGGGATTTGGGGAAGAAACGAGTCAGGTAGTGCATTCCAGGCATTGACAACTCTGTTGCTGAAGTTGTATTTTCTGCAATCAAGTTTGGAGCGGTTTACCACTAGTTTATATCTATTGTGTGCACGTGTATTGTTATGGTTGAAGCTGAAGTAGTCATTGACAGGTAGGACATTGTAGTAGACAATTTTATGTACTATGCTAAGGTCAGACAGAAGACAGAAAGTTGTCTAAACCCAAAATTTGAAGTCTGGTGGCATAAGGTATTCTGTTGCAAGCAGAGGAGTGGAGGACTCTTCTCGTGAAATATTTCTGGACTCATTCAATTGTATTAATGTCTGATATGCAGTGAGGGTTCCAGACAGATGAGCTGTATTCAAGAATTGGTCTAGCAAAAGTTTTGTATGCCCTGGTTTGAAGTTAAATATTACTAGAAAAGAAGCTACGCAAGATTAAGTTAACAACTTTTAATGCTTTTTTAGCAATGTTATTACAGTGAGCTTTGGCACTTAGATCAGAGGTGGGTTTCAGCAGGTTCTGACCAGTTCTGGAGAACCGGTAGTGGAAATTTTGAATAGTTTAGAGAACCGGTAGTAAAAATTCTGACTGGCCCCATCTATTTTCTACCTCCTGAGTCCCAGTTTATCGGGAGGAAATGGGGATTTTGCAGTAACCTTCCCCTGGAGTGGGGAGGAAATGGAGATTTTACAGTATCCTTCCCCTGCCATGCCCACCAAGCCACACCCATCAAGCCACACCCACAGAACCAGTAGTAAAATATTTTGAAACCTACCACTGACTTAGATCCAAGATCCTTAACAGAGTGAGGGTCGTCTACAAGGTCGTATCCACCCAGCTTGTATTTAGTGTTTTGCTTTTTTTTGCCAATATGTAGTACAGAACATTTGTTGGTTGAGATTTGGAGTTGCCAATTGTTTGACTATTCTGATAGATAGTTAAGGTCTTTTTGCAGGGTAGCAGCTTTGTCGGTGGCGTTGAATAGTTTTACATCATTAGCGAAGAGAACGCTATATTTGCTTATAATATGAGTGCAAAGGTCGTTTATGTAAAGTATAAAGAGTATGGGTCCTAGAACACTTCCTTAACCGCTGTTAACTGGTGCAGGGTTTGATAGGGCGTTCCCTATTTTGACTACATGTTGTTTTGTTGTCCCAGGAAACAGCCTTTACATTTTATCCTGTGGTGGGTATTTAAGTTGCTCTCCTTGTTTTCTCACTCCTTGCCCATAATCTTGCAAAGTTTCCCTTCTCTTTGATTCCCCTTACTTCCCATTCCTTCCCTAACATCTTTTTAAATTGCAGGGTAGAAATCTTATTTTGTTTCTCTGAAGATGAATAATAAGTTCTTCCTTGCATTCTTATTTGTCAGTGCATATGCAAGAATTCTAAAACAGTGTAAATACTTTAAAGAAGTGTCTCAGAGTTATCAGGTCTATATACTAATCAAATTTCCTGCCTAAATATTAAAGCAGTCAATTCTATTGTCAAGTTTTTGTTGAAAGTAGGAGATTTTTTGGATGCTTTTCTTGGCAATTTCTCATACACAAAATGATTTTGCTTTTTTCCAGAAAATAAAATGAAATGCAGTGGTGATCCTAGCTGAATTGCCTGATTGCCAGAGCCTTTAAAAAGCATTTTTTCTACAATCTCTTTGGCTGAAGAGATTGTAAAAAAAATGCTTTTAAAAGGCTCTGGCGATCCCAGCTGAGTTGCCTGATTGCCAGAGCCTTTTAAAAGCATTTCTTTTCTTTTAAAGGCAAAAAAATGTTTTTAAAAGAAAAGAAAAGCCTCTGATGATCAGGCAACTCAGCTGGGATTGTCAGAGGAGTCTTTTAAAAGCATTTTTTCTACAACCTCTTAGGCCATGCCCACCCATCACATTACCCCCCCAAGCCACGCCCACAGAACTGGTAGTAACAAATTTTACATTTCACCACTGGATTACATCCCATCCATTTGCTGCCAACTAATAGAAAAGCTCCTTTTGGAACAACTACAGTTTCAAGAGTCCTTCTTTCTTGGGAAGATTGGAGAGGCAAGACCTGACATTAGGCAAGAACTGCAAAAAATAGAATAGAATTGAATTTTTTATTGGCCAAGTGTGATTGGACACATAAGGAATTTGTCTTGGTGCATATGCTCTCATTGTACATAAAAGAAAAGATACATTCATCAAGAATTCTAAGGTATAACACTTAATGATAGTAATAGGGTATA
Organism: Ahaetulla prasina; assembly: GCF_028640845.1. Taxonomy (NCBI): domain Eukaryota; kingdom Metazoa; phylum Chordata; class Lepidosauria; order Squamata; family Colubridae; genus Ahaetulla; species Ahaetulla prasina. Next base: position 70,967,886 of record NC_080543.1, read on the forward strand.
AATAAGCAATCAGGAAACAATATCAATATCAATCGTAAGGCTACAAGCAACAAAGTTACAGTCATAGAGTCATAAGTGGAAGGAGATGGGTGGTGGGAACGATGAGAAGATTAATAGTAGTGCAGACTTAGTAAATAGTTTGACAGTGTTGGGGGAATTATTTGTTTAGCAGACTGATGGCATTCGGGAAAAAACTGTTTTTGTGTCTAGTTGTTCTGGTGTGCAGTGCTCTATAGCATCGTTTTGAGGGTAAGAGTTGGAACAGTTTATGTCCAGGATGTGAGGGGTCTGTAAATATTTTCACAGCCCTCTTTTTGATTCGACCAGTATATAGGTCCTCAATGGAAGGCAGGTTGGTAGCAATTGTTTTTTCTGCAGTTCTAATTATCCTCTGAAGTCTGCGTCTGTCTTGTTGGGTTGCAGAACCAAACCAGACACTTATAGAGGTGCAGATGACAGACTCAATAATTCCTCTGTAGAACTGGATCAGTAGCTCCTTGGGCAGTTTGAGCTTTCTGAGTTGGTGCAGAAAGAACATTCTTTGTTGTGCTTTTCTGATGATGTTTTTGATGTTACCTGTCTATTTTATATCTTGCGATATGGTAGAACCTAGAAATTTGAAGGTCTCTACTGTTGATACTGTGTTGTCAAGTATTGTGAGAGGTGGAAGTATGGAAGGGTTTCTCTGAAAGTCTACCACCATTTCTATGATTTTGAGTGTGTTCAGTTCCAGATTGTTCCAGTCGCACCACGAGGCTAGTTGTTCAATCTCCTGTCTGTATGCGGATTCAACATTGTCTCAAATGAGACAAATCACTGTTGTGTCATCTGCTAACTTCAGTAGTTTAACAGATGGATTGTTAGAGATGCAGTCATTGATATACAGGGAGAAGAGAAGTGGAGAGAGCACACAGCCTTGGGGAGGCCCTGTGCTAATTGTACAGGTATCTGATGTGGTTCTGCTTAGCTTCACCTGCTGCTTCCTGTTTGTTAGGAAGCTTATCATTCACTTACAATAGAGATAGAATAGAATAGAGATGTAAGTACCTTGGCAGATCTTTTGTTTTTAAAATTTGGGGTAGGTTCCATCCCCCTTCCTACATGTCTCACTTTTTTCCCCCTTCTCTTGTGTGTGGCTTGCAAATCTCTCTTGGCATTGATGGTTTTCCACTTCTGATGTTTAGGTCATTTCTTGCATATTCAAGCTTTGTCACCGTCAAAACTATCTGGCAGTGGGAGATTTTCAAAGAGAGGATAAAAAGGATGCAAAGTACACTTTTACAATGTATTTAAAGTGCATAATTTTAATTAAATTTCAATAAAGTTTCAATTTCAGGGGACGGTAGATCACTTACCTTCTTGAATGCAGCCACTAAAGAAGGAGAGTTGGGTTATTCTAAAATCAGGAATCTGGTTCAAGCTTTCCTGCTAACAAGTGTAAAAAGGCACCAAGGTTTGTGAGCTCCCACTCATTTCATCTATGCATCTGATGAAATGAAGTGTGTCTCTCCTCCAAAGTGGATGACTTTTAATAAAATTTGTTGCAAAACCAGCTACACTGATGTTTGGCCATTAGATGGCAGCATAGCCCAGCTTGGTTTAGTGTTCACCTGGTTAAGTTATTAACAGAATAAGACAACAACAGAGTTGGAAGTAACCTTTAGAGGTCTTCTAGTCTAACCCCCTGCTCAAGCAGGGGAGACCCTGCTTGATTTGTCTTCCTGTCTGATGACAACTCAAACATTTTAAACTAACACAGGAAGTTTAGACTACAGCTTGAACAATTCTAGTGTCGAGCCCAGCTCCGGCTCGACACATGACGCTACAGGGATACGGATCATGGGAGCAGGCCCTAATCAAAGATCCAAAGGGACAACATATCAAGGACTTGTTTGAGGGCTGCAGGGATCTGCATTTGGCAAGCATGGGGAAAGGAATCAGCACATTGGTGGCCGGGATAGAGGGAGATGAGGGATGGGCGTTAGGAAGAGCTGCTTTAGTTCTGGGATTTAGAAGATGACGTGGCAGCTGAGGCTGTCAGATGAAGAGGGAGAGAGTGGTTGGGCATCCAATCAACGGAGCAGTTCAGCCATGGGGTGGGGCATGAGCAATGCGGGATGTTTAAAAGGGGCTGAGAGGCAGAAGCTCTCAGCGCTGACTTTATACAGGGAGACCTCAACTTTTACTGAGACCCGGTTTGTAGCAGACCCAATAAACAAAGTCACTATCAGAAAGAAAAGCATTTAGACAGCCATTTGTCCAGAATGCTATAGGGTCTCCTGCCTGAGCAGGGGATTGGACTAGAAGACCTCAAAGGTCCCTCTGTTAATCTATTCCGTTGATGTTGGCCTTGGAAAAAGCTAAGCAGGGTCAGATCTACTTGGAAGTGACAGTTGGAGATCCCAGGCTGTAGGTTGAATTGGGAAGTAAAAAGTTAACATGCCCAAAGAAAAGGCAAGAGTAGATCTACCCTACCCTAAGTAAAGTGTACAAGCCTCTCTATTTATTTATTAAATTTAATCGGCACAAGTTGAACGCCGGTCAAAGAATCTTTACAGTAAGACACCTTTGGTTGACAGATGAGAAATATTACAGGAAGGGCTTGAAGAAGAAAAGCAAATTACAGACTAAAATCCCACTACTACTCAGAGTAAACTAGTGGCAAATGTTAATATGTAAGCCATCAATTCCTGCATGCCTGATCTTTACCTTTGATTTTCCAACTGTTGAAAAAACATCTTAGAACAAGGGAGTTGAACACAACTTCAATTTTATTTTGCCCGTGCTATGTAAAGATGTCCATGAAGCTGCTTGCAGCCAAGGTCAGACTGAAGGCTTAAAGACCTATTCAGGGCCACAGGGAGCTGAATACGTTTGGTTCTGTTAGTACATGAATTTGAGACCACCAGACCAAACTAGGACTGCAGAATAGGTGGGCTAGGGTTAGAAAAAAAAATCTCAGAAAACCTCAGTCACAATCCATTTCAGTATCATCAAGTAAAATGGACAGTTATGTCAATGTAAACTCTCAGCTTAGGAATATTGTGGTCTTTGATTAGTTTTTAGTCATCCACCAGGGTGAATATTTCTAGTAATCCTAAAAATCTGTAATCCTGTAATCCTAAAGACAACAATGCTGAAATGATAAAACTGAAGGAAATTTTAATAGCCTTCAATAGAAATAAGGGAAAAATCCAGAAGGTAACACCAAGCTACTTCTATATTGTTGTCACACAAACATGACCATCATCAAACTGCTGTCAGGTGCCTGGACAATGGAAACACTTTCTGAGCAGTAGTCCACTCAAATCTGATCAGAGAATTTCCTCTTTTCTATCTAGCATTTGCAAATCTAGCAAATAAATAATTGTGTCCTCTTTTCTAAAAGAGAGAGAGAGAGTATTAACACATCCTGGAATATGAAAAAAAAATAGCGTTAATTTTCAGCTACAAACAAAGTCAAGTAATCTGACGTGCAGGCCGTGAGTTTCAAATTCAGTTTAACAGGCTGATAATATCTGACTTTATTTTGAATAAAGTCGAACCCAACATCATGTTTTACTTGCCATGGGATAAGAACAGAAGTTCAAGTTTACAAAAATAAGAACAATAAGTTGACAGGCACGAAACAAATAGTTGAAAAATGCAATATTCTACTTAAGGAATATCAAATAGCAGAGGCTGAATTGCATCACAAATTGATCTGATCTCCCTTTCATGTCTCTCTGTTATTAAGTTATTAATATATGTTTGAGAGATCTAGCTGGTAGTTTTTGCATTGATTTGTCTTAGCATGCGCTGCTTACAAAAAATTATATTTAACTAACAAGACCTCTTTGATAAACTCTCATTAAATGGGGCTCAACGCAAAGAAAGAGTATGGTATCAACTTCTGTTTTTTGTTTTAATGACAGACTGTGCTGCCTGACTCATTCACACACACACACCCTCCAGCAGTTTCCTTCACCTGGCCTCAGAACTGTCCCCAAATAAAGCTAGCCACAAGCAGGCCAAGATTAGTTCACAAGGCAATGGCCACTAATCCACAAAACAAATGGAAAGTTGCTCCAACAAATAAGTCCATCAAACAAACTTAAATCCACCAGGCTAAACTGAAATACACCCACATGAGTTCACTTGGCAAGAGAAGTTCAGAATCTCCACAGTAGGAAGTACCAGGAACAAACACACACACACACACACAGCCATAAACCAAACATGTTCCCACCAATGCCTCCCTTTGCCTGCTGTGATAAATAGCTTTCCATTGCAGCCCATCAGCGGGGCCTTCTGAATAATCTGGCAGATCTCTGTTGCCACTGTCTTTTCTCTGCCCTGTGTGCTCTCAGATCTACCATGGAAGGCAGCTCCTCCTCCTCTTCTTCACTGATCTGCAAACTGACCCCAGCTGAAGCCCCCTGTAAATGTCTTCTGGCCAGCTTTTCAGAGTCATTAATTAACCCAGTTCCTGACGTGCCATGAATTAGCTTATCATCCCTCAAGCTGGCCTCTGAGGAAAAGTCAGAGGAGTCGTCCAAGGGAGACATCACACAGATTTGGAGATTGCTTCCTCTTCCTGGTCTTGATTCCTAAGCATCCCAAAGCATCTAAAATCAGTTAGCACTGTGTAAAGAGGAGGTTAGACAGTTCCACCCAAAGAGATCTGTGACAAAGACCTCACCCTCAAGAGAAATACCACAGTGGGAAGGAGAAACATAAGGATGGTCAAGATTAGTACTGCAGCAAGGATCATCAAGTCCAAATTTCTAGGATGGTTTCCATCATGGTTTCCTTTCTCTTTGGGTTCCAGAATCTGTAAGAATGGGGAAAGCTTCACAAAAAGTCCAATGATGTCATCACTCATATTTGACTGGGGAATTGTCAGAAGGTTTTCTTCTTGGTTGAATCACCAAGGGTGCCTTCTCTACAGAGATGATTTTCAAACATGCTGGACTGCAAATCCCATAACCTTCATGGCTAGGAAATTAGACTAGAATCTGAGTCCTATGAAGAAAAATTGGTGGGACTGAGATTAGCCTCAACAAACTAACTGGGGATATGATCACACATTCCAGAGCCAGTGTTGTGGCTCCGACCCCCGAGCCGGCCCCCGAGCCTGCCCTCATGAAGGAGAGTGACTCAGAGAGGGAGGGAGAGGAGCCAGCAGGGCGTCCCTCACCAGGACCCTTCTCTCTGGCACCGCCCAAATTCCAGCTGCAGGCCAGGAGGAGGAGGAGGAGGAGCTGACAAGGCCTCTTTCCCCTGACCCCTCCTCCTCCCTGACAACGCCCCAAGTGCCAGCTGCTGAGGATCAATCTTGGCTCGATCTGACACAGCAACACTGAGATAAGCGCGCGCAGCAGTGGAAGAGGTGTGGCAGGCCCAGGGAGTGCTGAGTCACGGAGCCACACCCCACAGGGGATAAAAGCAGGTGGAATTGCTCCGTAGGCCCTTGTGTCGGACAAAGCTACAAGCTATGAGCTCTTGGACTGCTTCGTGTGAGCTACTGACAGCTCTTGGACTGAAGGTTGGGCTTTCTTCATGAGAATTGTTTGATTATCCTGCAGACTCCTGGTTGCCCTGGCAATGGTCTGTCAGCATGCTGCTACTTGATAGAAACTTGGCAGGCACGTGAAGAAACATTGCCAGAACTTTTCGCTGCCAAAGAAAACCCGGCCAAGTGTAAATAAATTGCTGGCAGACAGCCCTCAGCTGGCATGCTTTCTTAGGGGAGGTGGGGGGGACAGAATAGTCAGGTAATCCTTGATTTACCACCCCAACTGAATCCAACATTTCTGTTCCTAATTGAGACAGTTGTTAAGCGAGTTTTATCCCATTTTACAACCTTTCTTGCCACAACACCGCAGTTGTTAAATAAGTAACACAACTGTTAAGTGAACCTGGCTTATCAGAAGGTTACAAAAAATGATCACATGCCTCAACTTCAGGATGTTGCCACCATCATCAATACAAGCCAGTGGCCAAATGTTCAAAGTTTGATCATGTGACCATGAGGACACAGCAACGGTCATAAGACATTTCCTCCCCGTGCCATTGTAATTTCAAGCAGCCACTGAATAAATAGCTGTAAATTGAAGATTTTCTGTAACTGAAAAGAAGTTATTTAGACCTGTCCTCCATAATTCCAAGAATGCAAGATGACAGATGCCTGGGGTGGCTACAGAAAGGCAGATTCTAATATTGTTGGGATGGTGGGTGTGAAGCTTCCTAAGCAGTGACCCAGAGATCTGCTGATCTCACCTTGAAGGATTCTAATCCAGTTCTAATCCAAGCTCATTTATTGTTTAAAGTTTTCCAGCTGAAGATGTCAACTGAGACTGACTGGAGTGCATGTTTTTCCACTGAAAGCTGCTTCTCCAACATTGTCCATAGAGCAATCTATCTTGGGTGCTTCCATAGAACCACATTGTTGCTCTCATCAACTCCATTGTAGATATTTTATATCTTTATGGGCAGGTCCTCCATAGCTGCCTTCCACTTTTCCACTGAGCTGGCTGCTAATCCTTCTAGTTGGCCAAGAAAAGAGCACAGATATGGTGAGAACCTTTGGAGAAGGTGGAGAAGTAGAAGTAGTAGTAGTAGTAGTAGTAGTAGTAATAATAGTATACTTTTGTTAAGTAGTCTGTCAGCCTTGTTTGTATGTATTTCACATTTCCTGTGACCTGGGACACATAAAGCCCTTGGGATCTTCCCCTTCCTTCCTGTTTGATTTGACATTTTGAGTTATTGTTAAGAACCAGCTGAGCAAGATAGTTCCTGAGAAGATTATCCTTACCTCCTGAAGCATCCATGCAAATACTATGGCAACATGTAGTTTCCAGCATGAGTAGCCTTGGAATGTTGCCAACCAAGCAGAGTTGCCTTTTCATACCACATCTTCAACTATGTCACATCTTTATTTGGGGTCTTCATGTTGTGACAAACTTTTCCAGAAGCTGAATTTTGTGACCCTCATATTCTGCACTCTTCCGTAGTTCTATTGTGAGATTGAAACTGCCAGGTTACATTCTTCAACATGTCTACAATGTCATTGTAGCTATTAATTTATATTTTGGAGGAGGGCAATTGGGTTTTTTTCCCCCAGAAGTCAATTCAGTCAGAAAACATGAGTTTTCACCCAGAGCTCAGATTTGAAAACCAAGCACATATTCATGTTCCCCTGGCTTGGAAAGCAGAAAAACTGCTTCATTTTCAGACCCGAGTTTTCCCTGAGGAGTTAGCCCAAAGCATATCTCAGAATTGGCGGTAGAACTGAATTCAGCCAGAAAATGTGAGTTTTGATGAAGTGCTCAGATTCGAAAAAGAAACACATTTTCTTCTTCTGGCTCTGGAAACGTTATAAACAACTTCATTTTCAAATTCAAGCTTTCCCAGAGGAGTTAGCCCAAAAAATATCTCAGAATTGGTGGTAGGACTGAATTCAGCCAGAAAATGTGAGTTTTACCCCAGAGCTCAGCTTTGAAATATAAACATATATATTCCTGTTCCACTGACTTGAAAAAGTATATATATATACTTTATATATATATATATATAAATATATATATATTCCTGTTCCACTGTTTCTTGAAAAAAGAAAAAACTACTTCATTTTCAGAACCAAGGTTTCACTGAGGAGTTAGCCCAAAGCTTATATCAGAATTGCTGGTAGAACTGAATTCAGCCAGAAAACTTTAATTTTGACCAAGAGGACTCTTCAAGTACATCATGTCTGCAATTTCATTGTGGCATTAATTTATATTTTGGAGGAGGACAATTCCAGAACCTCTTTGGCCCCCCAGAAGCCAAAGAGGTTCTGGAAATGTTTTTTTCTCTCTTTCTCAGGTAAGGAATAGGATGAAAACTTCAAGACAGAATATGAGGAGAATTAGTAGGACATGCATCCAAAGTCCGCAGGGCAAAAATGATCCTGCTGGGGAAATTGGCCATGCCATCCATATCTTCTGCCAGTCCATAACATTTCTCCTTCCTCATTTTTTAAAAATACTTGTTTTTCCTTCCCAACAATGGGAACATTATCTAGGTCAGAGACTCATGCAGTCTTCAGTTGCATTCTTTGACAAAATGACAAAATTAGTAGACCAGAGGAATGCTGTCGATATAATTTACTTGGACTTCAGTAAAGCATTTGATAAAGTAGACCATAACCTACTACTAGATAAAGTAGAAAAATGTGGGTTAGACAGCACCACCACCAGATGGATTCATAACTGGTTGACCAACCACACTCAACGTGTAGTCCTCAACGGAACTACATCCACATGGAGGGAAGTATGCAGTGGAGTACCCCAAGGCTCTGTTTTAGGCCCAGTACTCTTCAACATCTTCATCAATGACTTGGACAAGGGGACAGATGGGGAACTCATCAAATTTGCAGATGACACCAAGGTGGCAGGAATAGCCAACACTCCAGAAGATAGGCTCAAGTTACAGAAAGATCTTGACAGACTTGAACATTGGGCGCTATCTAACAAAATGAAATTCAACAGTGAAAAAAGTAAGGTTCTACATTTAGGCAAAAAACCCAAAATGGACAGGTACCGTATATGTGGTACCTTGCTCAATAGTAGTACCTGTGAGAGGGATCTTGGAGTCCCAGTGGATAACCATTTAGATATGAGCCAGCAGTGTGCAGCAGCTGCTAAAAAAGCCAACACAGTTGTTATTATTATTATTATTATTTATTAGATTTTTATACCGCCCTTCTCCCGAAGGACTCAGGGCGGTTCACAGCCACGATAAAACAGAAACAATGTACAGATAAAAACAGAAAATAAAAAACTTATTATATATTTGGCAAATTTTAAAACAATTATAACAATTAAAACCCCTTAAAATTTGTATCAAAAATTAAAACTCAAACCCTTAAAATATTAAAATATAAAATTCCTACGCCAGTCCTGCGCGAATAAACAAATAAGTCTTCAGCTTGCGGCGAAAGGTCCGAAGGTCAGGCAGTTGATGCAAGCTAGGGGGAAGTTCGTTCCAGAGGGTAGGAGCCCCCACAGAGAAGGACCTTCCCGTGGGGGCCGCCAGCTGACATTGCTTGGCGGATGGCACCCTGAGAAGTCCCTCTCTGTGTGAGCGTACTGGTCGGTGGGAGGCGTGTGGTGGCAGAAGGCGGTCCCGTAAGTACCCTGGCCCTAAGCCATGGAGCGCTTTAAAGGTAATAACCAAAACCTTAAAGTTCTGGGCTGCATAAACAGAGGGATAGAATCAAGATCACGTGAAGTGTTAATGCCACTTTATAATGCCTTGGTAAGGCCACACTTGGAATATTGCATCCAGTTTTGGTCGCCACAATGTAAAAAAGATGTTGAGATTCTAGAAAGAGTGCAGAGAAGAGCAACAAAGATGATTAGGGGACTGGAGGCTAAAACATATGAAGAACGGTTGCAGGAACTCGATATGCCTAGTTTAATGAAAAGAAGGACTAGGGGAGACATGATAGCAGTGTTCCAATATCTCAGGGGTTGCGACAAAGAAGAGGGAGTCAAACTATTCTCCAAAGCACCTGAGGGTAGAACAAGAAGCAATGGGTGGAAACTAATCAAGGAAAGAAGCAACTTAGAATTAAGGAGAAATTTCCTGACAGTTAGAACAATTAATAAGTGGAACGACTTGCCTGCAGAAGTTGTGAATGCTCCAACACTGGAAATTTTTAAGAAAATGTTGGATAACCTTCTGACTGAGATGGTGTAGGGTTTCCTGCCTGGGCAGGGGGTTGGACTAGAAGGCCTCCAAGGTCCCTTCCAACTCTGTTGTTATATTATATTATATATTCATTAGATTTAATTTTTTTCCCTGCCCTGAAAATTTTGCCCCAAACCATTCTGACAATTTTTCTCCATCTGGATGTGGAACTGGGCATGGCTAGTCTAGTGAAGAGAAGGACCAGGGGAGACATGATAACAGTCTTCCAATATTTGAGGGGCTGCACAGAGAGGAGGGGGTCAAGCTATTTTCCAAAGCACCTGAAGGCCAAACAAGGAATAATGGATGGAAGCTGATCAAGGAGAGATTCAACCTAGAAATAAGAAGGAATTTTCTGACAGTGACAGCAATCAACCAATGGAACAGCTTGCCTTCAAAAAGTGTGGGCGCTTAATCACTGGAAGCTTTCAAGAAGAAACTGGACTGCCACCTGTCAGAAATGGGGTAATGTTTCCTGGACTAGACTAGATGACCTCCACAGTCCCTTCCAACTCTGTTAATCTGTTAATCTATGTCTATGGAGATTCTCAGTCAATCCAGGTCATGGTTGTCTCAAAAGTTCTTTTTCAAAAAAGGCAACTGGACTATGTTTTTTCCTTGAAGAAGCTTCTTCAGTTTTGACTGGATGGCGGGCAAGTTTTTGGCTTACCTAAATACCTAGAATCTCTTTGAAAAAGCACCTTTGAGACACATTTTCTTCTAAATATTGGGTGAAAAGAGCAAATACCTCATGTTGCTTAAAATATGTGGGAATACAGGTAGTCCTCGAATTATGACCACAATTGAGCCTAAAATTTCTGTTGCTAAGTGAAGCATTTAAGTGAATTTTGCCCCATTTTGTGACCTTTATTGCTACAGCTGCTAAGCAAATCACTGCAGTTGTTAAGGGTAATCTGGGCTCACAACCAAGGTTGTGGACTATTGAGCAGAGTATCCTCTGAGATTATGCATGAAAGCGACTGAGACTGGTTGTGGACAGTAATAGTTACTACACAGACAAACTGGGGTTTGATATTACTTTGCTTTTAGGGAAAAAGCAAAATCATAGTCCAAAACAATCCAGGTCATACACATATAAAGCCAGTCCAGGGATATTACAAATACCAAGTCTTCTTACCAAACGTAGACTTGCACAACAAACCAGATCTTCTTTAGGAACACAGTTCAATACATAGCAGTCAGTAAATATTGAGGAATCAGTAAATAGCCATGATCAAGCAATGATCATGCATAGAGCTCTAATATACGGTTGCAGCATATCAGCAGGTAACAATGCTGTAGAGTCCCTACAAGCCATCATGTAGCTTTCCTTATGTACATTGGCTACAGAACTCAGCCAATCAGGATGCATGATGATGCAGCACAGCCTTAAAGCAATATAATACCTTTCTTACTGCAAACATACATAGTTTGTTTATATATTGCCTGGCCAACTAGTTAGACAAATAACAATTTCCTAACAGCAGTGATTAGTTAGTAACATGGTTATTAAGTGAATCTGGCTTCCCCATTGATTTTACTTGTTAGAAGGTTCACAAAAGGTGATCTCATGTGATCTGGAACACCCTGGAACACAGCAATTGTCATAAATATGAGTCTGTTGCCAATTTTGATCACGTGACCATGGGGATGCACCCACCAACTTACATTCTGTATTATTTCAATATTTCAACAAAATTGACCTGAGGAACACAAAACACATTTGCAAAACATTCTCTGTGCTATTCAAAAAGGGCACAGTCTGTGTAACTTCTCATGGTTTACCTGCTATGGGGAAAGAGAGGTTTCTCCTCATTACAAGTGTCAAAAGAAAAAAAAAGAAAAAGACATGAAAAATCTAGATTAACTGGTTCTTTAAAAAAAAAAGCCAAGAATGCCCAATCAACCTGTCATTTCAATCATTTTTTAAGCTTTAAAGAATTTGAGCTCTTTCTGGAATTTCTGTCACAATCAGGTGACTCATTTTCCTAGTGGAAGAAGAAGAAAAAAGGAGGGGTGAGAACATTTTTGATGAATGGATGTTTTGGGTGTGAGGATAGATAGTTAGACGATAGATAGATAGATAGATAGATAGATAGATAGATAGATAGATAGATAGATAGATAGATAGATAGATAGATAGATAATAGATAGGTAGGTAGGTAGGTAAGTAGTGGATGATAGGTAGTTAGCTAGAGATAGATGGTAGGTAGGTAGGTAGGTTGCCTCCCTTAGTTTTACAAACCAACATCTCCCACACTAAAAGTATCATTAACAAAGAGTGTTCCACAAGCAGCATTTCAGATGCTCACCAAATTATCAAATGACCTTTTTTGGTCAGTTTGTTTGTTTGTTTGTTTTGTCAAATACATATTAAATAATATATATAAGTATAAGCATGAATTGAATACATAAAATGAATACAACTAAAGGGAACATTAGGATAGGGATGGTAGCTAAAATCTTTTTCTTCGGCATTCCACTCTCTCCAAATGTCTCTCAACTCCAGATCCTCCATCATATCCATGTTAAAAATCTAATTGCTATTCTTGGCACCTTGAAACTTTTGAAGCATCAGCTGGAGTTCTTCCTAAATCTTCCTCTTCAACCTAACCCTCCCCACAACTTCTGTTTTGTTAATTTCTTAAATTGTCGCTTGAGATTGTTGCATCTTTGCTTCTTGTTCTCTATGTTTAGTGGCTACTCGGGTCAATCTTTGCTCTTTTACATCTCCTGTTTTTTCCATTGATTCTAAAACTTGGGGAGTAGCCAAAAATTGGAGTACATTTTCTTCAATTGTTACAGTCCCAGCTTGTGCTTTCTGCTTTCCTTCCTTCTCCCATTTTTTTGCCATCTCCACTTCTTTTCTCCTCCCGGCATCTGGCGATAGTGGGCTTCCAGCCTTTAATATATTGGTATAAAAATCTCTTGCCTTCCAAACTATATTAAGATGATATCGTTCTTCTGTATAGGTTACTATTAGTCCAGTTGGAACATCCCATCTAAACTGTATCTGTCGATTTCTAAATTCATCCACCAAAAAAGCAAACTCCTTTCTGTTTCTTAGCATTTTAGGAGGAATTTCTTTCAAAACTAATACCTCTTGTCCTTCTATTTGAATTTTGTTCTTATAAGATACTTGTAAAATTTCATTTCTGATCCTTCTGGTTGTAAAATAAATCACAATGTCTCTTGGCAGTTTTCTCTGTCTAGCAACCCAAGAGTTAACACGATAGATTTTGTCAATTTGAATTACAAGGTCTGCTGGTTGCTCTCCAGTCATCTGTGTGAAAGCCTCTACAAAAATCTCTTTTAAATTCTCTCGATTATCTTCTTTTAATCCTCTCACTCTCAGGGCAAACTCCATCAATCTATATTGTAACAAAACTACTTCTTCATCTGCTCTCTCCATCTTGGTTTGGACCTCCACCGTTTTATTTTCCAAATTCAAATTAAATTGATTAATTTCTTCCACTCTTTCATCCAGCTGGATCATATTTTTTGCCAAACCTTGAAATACTAACACTTCTCTTCACATATCTTCTCTTATGTCCTTATTCCACACCTCAACAACGTCTCTAATTTCCAACATCTCCTCTGCAATTTCCTTAAATTTTTCCCCCATAACAGCAATTTGGAGCTTTAAAGCTTCCTCTAAAAATTCCTTTAAAGATTCCTCCAAAGATTCTTGTAAAGCTTCCAAATTCAATACTTGTGGATTAGTCATATGAGCTGGCAAACCTCCAGTGCTCTTAGAAACACCAAGCTTTAGTTGCTTAGAGGCCATTTCTTATTTTAAGTTTAATAAATTCAATAAGTCAATTGTTCTTAACTCTTTTCAAAAACACTGTAATTAGATTAATTAAGTCAATTCTATAATCTATAGTCCTTTCACTTTCCACTCTTCCTTAAGCAGCGCTAAGGGTGCTAACGATGTTAACAGAAATTTTCTTAACTTTCGCTTTCACGCCCTCTTAAAACACAGGTGCCATTTTTTTTGTTCTTCTTAAGTTGTTTAAGAAGGAAACAGTATAGATACAGAGTTAAAGTTTAGTACTTGCAGTTACAATTGCCAGCACTCCTGTCTTTGCTCCGTCTGCTTTAGAATCAGGTTAAAATTAACATTGATTGCAGAGGTGGTCACAACGTTTTGTTCTGCTTAAAAGCAGAAGTGTCCTGGATCCGGAGCTCCGTCAGGCTTTCCAGGGAGCTCTCACCCTTCAAGCCCCAAGAGTTACTCCTGGGGCTTTCGGGGAGCTCTACCTAAACCCGACTACTCACCTTTCCCTCTTCTCCCGAGGGAAAGGTTTCCAAGCTGCCAGAAAAGCTGATTTACGCTGTCTGGGCGGCTTTTAATGCGATTGCGAGGCTAACGATCCAAAGGACTGTCTTCAATGCCTACGGCGCCACCGGAAGTCCTGTAGCGGCTTTTAAAATTAGCTACATAGCCAGTTTTGTTTTTTCGCCAGAGGGATTTTTTTTTGATTGGAGCTTTCTTATTGATAGGGGTAATTTGTTTTTCCTGGTTTTGGTGGCGATTTGTGATACATATAGTTTGATAACTCTATTGACTTCAAGCAAGAAAATATTATAGTAGTCTTCGGCAGTGATACAGTTAGAGAGTAGAATTTGCTAGTCAAAAGATGAGAGGTCAGTGTCTATGAGATCATAGTTGGCTTTTTTTTCCCCATTTTTTTTTAATTTTTCCATAATATTTCCAACAATTTAACCAGTGTACAATACATTCAATTATCCATTTATTTAAATTAAATATCCATTTAATTATTCATTTATTCCTCCCCATAAATTATGCTCAGTCGGGCCTGCCCAGTCTCCACTCCCTTCCTTAAATCTTACTACCCTTCTCTACCTTCTTTTACTTTCTCCACCTTCCTCCACCTCACTTTCCTACTTCCTCTCCTCCTTCCCACTTCTCACTTCCATCCTTTTTAACCCTCTCACTTCTCCTCCTTCTTCTCCCCCTACTACCTACCTACCTACCTACCTACTTTCTTCCTTCTCTCTTCTCCTCTCTCCCTACCCTTTCCCTTCTGGAGTGGTTGCTGAGCAGGCCCGACTTTGCACCATTCCAACTTAATTAATTCTTCAATTATTCATGTACATTGGCAATCAATCAATTTATAATCTTCCCCCTTCCCCCCCTTTCTCCGCCCCAAGACTTCCCAGAACAAAATATATCTAACAACCATAATCTAAAATATAACATAAGACATAATCCTCAGTCCTTTCAGATCTTCCCACTATCAATTCCCTTCTTTCTTAAACTTATTAATACAAAACAAATCCTAACTTCACTCAAAAGCTAATTGGTATGTTTTAATCTGATACTTATTTTGAATGTAATCAATACACTTTCTCAATTCAAAAATGTATTTTTCTTGTGTATAGTCTTTCAAGTAGACAGAAATTTTTGCTATTTCTGCTAAATTAGATACTTTACTAGTCCATTCTCCAATTGTAGGTAAGTCTTCTTTCTTCCAATATTGTGCAATCAATAATCTCGCAGCAATTATTAGGTTCAAAATCAATTTAGTCTCTATAGCTGTACAATCCATAATTATTCCTAGTAGAAAGAACTGTGGGGTAAACTTAATCTTCTTTTTCAAGATGTTCTGCATGATCCACCATATTTTAATCCAAAAAGCTTTAACTTTTTTACAGGTCCACCATATATGATAATAAGTAGCATCCTCACAATCACATCTCCAACATTTTGCTTTCACATTTGGATACATACATGACAATTTTTTCGGATCTAAATGCCACCTATAAAACATTTTATAAAAAATTTCTCTTAGATTTTGTGCTTGTGTAAATTTAACATTCCTCACCCAAATTTTTTCCCATGTGTCTAGCATTATTGGTTGTTGGAAATTTTGTGCCCATGTTACCATACAATCTTTAACCAACTCTGTTTCTGAATCAATTTCTACCAATACATTATATAATCTCTTTATATGCTGTTGACCTTGGTCTTTTATCTGTTTTACCAAGTTATCATCACTTTGCCTAATACCAATTTTCTGATCTATTTTCCATCTAGTTTGCAATTGTCCATACTGAAACCATGTATAATTCCTCCCTTCTTCCCTCATTTTTTCCCTAGATTTTAATTGTAATTCCCCCTTCTCCATTATCAAAAGCTCTTTATAAGTAATAAACTCCACTTTTTGAAATATATTTATATTCTTTATCATATGTCTGGGGGTTGCCCATATTGATATCTTACCATCTAACTTATATTGGTATTTTTTCCAAACCCTCAACAAAACACTTCTAACCATATTATTCTTAAATGTCTTATCAATTTTCTTATCATATAATACATATGCATGCCAACCATATAACAAACCATAACCTTCTATATTCAAAACCCTTTCCTCTGTTAAATTAATCCAATCAGAAATTAAAGATAAGGCGACTGCTTCATAATACAATTTCAAATTAGGCATTTTTAAACCCCCTCTTTCCCTAACGTCTTGCATTATTTTTAACTTTATTCTCGGGTTTTTACCCTTCCACACAAATTTACTAATCCCTTTTTGCCATTCCTGTAAGTTTGCTTCTTTCTTCAGTATTGCTATTATTTGAAACAAAAATAAAAATCTAGGCAGAACATTCATTTTTATAGCTGCCACTCTTCCCAACAATGATAATTGTAATTTCTTCCAATTCTCCATTTCTTTAATTACTTTCCACCACAGTACCTCGTAGTTATTTTTATATAATTTCACATTCGATGCTGTAATATATACTCCTAGGTATTTGACCTTTTTTACTACTTCATATCCAGTTATTCTTTCTAATTCTTCTTTTTGATGTATATTCACATTTTTAATTATCATTTTTGTATTCTGTTGGTTCATTTTAAACCCAGATACCTTACTATACTGATCAATTGTCTCCTTTAAATATATAGCTGAATGTATTGGTTGAGATAAAGTAACAACCAGGTCATCTGCAAACGCACTTAACTTATAATCTTGATATTTAATTCTAATTCCTGTTATTCGATCTGAACCACGTATATTACGCAATAATATTTCCAAAGTTAAAATAAATAATAACGGTGACAAAGGACATCCTTGTCTAGTCCCTTTCTCAATCTTAAAAGACTCTGTTAATCTACCATTTACTATTATTTGTGCTGTTTGCTTTCAATGTATAGCCTTAATTGTTTGAATGAAATAGTCCCCAAATTGCATTTTTTCCATTACTTTAAATAAAAACTGCCAATCCAATCTATCGAAAACTTTCTCCTCATCCAAAAAGAAGAATGCTGCTGAGACCTGACTGTTTCTTTCCAAATATTCAAGTAAATTTACAATTTGTCTCATATTATATCTCATCTGCCTTCCCTTGATAAATCCTGTTTGATCATTGTGTATTATTTGAGTCATCAATGGCATCAATCTATTTGCTAATATCTTAGCAAATATCTTATAATCAGTATTTAAGAGCGATATTGGCCTATAATTCTCTGGTTTAGTACCATCTTGATCTTCTTTAGGTATTAATGAAATAAAAGCTGTCCTCCATGAAGGAGGGACTTCTCCTCCCCTTTGTATTCTATTAAATAGCTCCTTAAGTGGTTCAATCATCTTATTTTGTAAATTTTTATAATAAGTAGTTGTTAAACCATCTGTACCTGATGCTTTGTTTGCTTTGAGCTGCTTAATTGCAAACTCTATTTCCTCTGAAGTAATTGGTTGATTCAACTCTTCCCTCTGGTCTACCGTAATTTCAAAAATGCCTTGGTCTTGCAAATATCTATCTATATCTTTATCATTAATCACATCTTTGGCATACAACTTAGAATAAAATTCCAAAAAAGTTTTTTTAATCAAAGTTTGCTGCTATACTTCCTTACCTCTATATTCTATTTTATTAACTATACGTTGTCTCTGTTTCTTCCTTAACAAATATGCTAACCACCTTCCAGGCTTATTAGCATTATTAAAGGAATTATGCTTTGCATATTGTAAATTAGTTGCCACCTGATCTGCCATCATCATATTAAATTGACCTCTTAGTAAATTTATTGACTCTTTTATTTTCCTGTCTCCTGGATTACGTATCAATAACTGCTCCTTCCTTTTAATGTCCTCTTCCAAGTCCTTTCGCTTTTTCTGCAATCTATCTCTGTATTTATTATTCATATCCAATAAAATTCCCCTCATATAGGCCTTACTTGCATCCTAAACCATCTCTATAGATGTCCCCTTAACCATATTCAGAGAATAAAATTCCTTCATTTGTTTTTTACATTCATTTACATTTTGTTCATATTTAAACAAATTCTCATTCATCCTCCATGACCTCCTAGCCTCCTTTTCTCGATCAAGTTCAATCCATACTGGGCTATGATCAGACAAAGTTCTGGAACAAATTTTGTCTTCTTCACTCTGGAAAACAAATCATTAGTAATTAAAATAAAAACAATCCTAGAAAATGATTGGTATCTGTCGGAAAAAAAGGTAAAATCTCGCTCTTCCTCATTACGTTCTTGCCATACATCTCTCAATTCTAAATCTTCCATCATATGAAAGAAGGCCTTTGGCAATTTAACACGACTTGAAATATCTTTAAGACTTCTTTTGTCTTTCTGAATATCCATCACTCCATTCCAATCTCCAATCTCCATCCATCAATTCATTCCAATTTCTTTGGGCCTTGCTCCTCCCACTGTTTCCAACTTGGTAGTAGCAGATTGAGCCTGTTGAGCTTTTTCTTCTTGTTCCTTGCGTTTGACAGCCACTCTTGTCATCCTTGGCTCTTTCGGAATCTCTGATCCTGTCTTAGACACATCCAACACTTGTAAAAAGTCTTCTTCCATTACTATCACTTCTTTTTCTTTAAATTCACCTTCCTTTCTCCTACCATCCAGAGATGGTGGACTTCCAGCTTTAAGCACATAAGCATGAAACTCTCGTGCTTTGCCAACTGTATTAAGACGATCTGCTTTCCCTTCATAATAAACTATTATACCAGTTAGGATTTCTCAATCTGATGTTTTTGTTTTTGTTTTATTTTTATAAAAAAGTTTTATTTTTACAATCATATCCAACAGCTCATCCAATGTACAGTCATATACAATTAGTCGGGCTTGCCCAGTCACCACCCCCTCCTTTTAACTCTCTTCCCTCTTCTACCTTCTTCTACTTTCCAGACCTTCCTCCCCTTCTCTTTTCTACATCCTCTCCTCCCTCCACCCTCCACCTTCCTTCTCCCTCTTCTACCCCTCTTCCTTCCTCATCTCCCTCTTCTACCCCTCTTCTCCTCATTCCTACCTCCTACTCTCTCCTCTTTTCTCCCTCCCCACCGTTCTAAAATGGTAACTGGGCAGACCCGACCCTACATTAATTATATTTATATACATCTTCAATAATCCCTGTACATTAACCATCCTCTACCCTCAACCCCCAATTCCCTCCTCTTACCCCCACCCGACTTCCCAGAACAAAATGCAGGGTATCAAAACTAACAATCATAATCAAAATAAATCCTAAATTATAATCTCTAGTCACTCCACACATAATCACACTCTCAAATCCCCTCTCCTTCAGAAATATATCTAATACAAAATATTTCCTAAATTTACTCATATGCTATTCAATATTTTTTTATCTGATACTTATTTTGAATATAATCAATCCACATTTTCCATTCTAAAATATATTTTTCTTGTGTATAGTCTTTCAAGTAAGCAGAAATTTTTGCCATTTCTGCCAAATTTGATACTTTGAGTGCCCATTCTTCAATTGTAGGTAATTCTTCTTTCTTCCAATATTGAGCAATCAAAAGTCTCGCAGCTGTTATTAAGTTCAAAATCACTTTAGTCTCTATAGCTGTACAATCCATAATTATTCCTAATAGAAAGAACTGTGGGGTAAACTTAATCTTCTTTTTCAAAATGTTCTGCATGATCCACCATACTTTAATCCAGAATGCTTTAACTTTTTTACAAGTCCAAATCTGACGTTTTTTAAGTTCATTCACCAAAAAGGCAAATTCCTTCCTACCTTTCAACATTTTTGGAGGAATTTCCTTTAGTATTAAAATATCTTGACCAGCTGCTTGAATCTTGTCTCCTTTACAAGAAGCTTGTAAAATCTCATTTCTCACTGTTCTAGTAGTAAAATAAATGACAATGTCTCTTGGAAGATTTCTTTGTCTTGCTATCCAGGAATTCACACGATAAATTTTGTCAATATAAAAAGCCACATCTACTGGACAAACTGCCAAAATCTCTGCAAAGGCCTCAGAAAAAAATTGCTTCAAATTTTCTTGTTTATTCTCTTTTAGACCGCATATTCTTAAAGCAAATTCCATGGCTCTTTATTGTACCAAAACAATTTCATCATCTGCTTTATCCATTTTACTTTGAGCTTCCTCAATCTTATTTTCCAATTTTAAATTAACTTTCTTTATTTCTTCTACTTCCTCCTCCAATAAAATCACATTTGATGCCAAACCCTGTACAGCTGTCACCAAACCTTCCTTGACTTCTTTGTTTCCAATTTGAATTTCTAACATCTGTTTTTTCATGTCTGACATTTCTTCTGTAATTAATTTAAACTTATCTTCTATCTGATTCATAGCATCATTAAGGGATTCTCTCATAAAGTCTTTCAAGTTATCCTGTAATGCTTCCAAATTTAGTGATTTTGTATCTGCTGTATGTGCTGGAGAAACTCCCGGTGTAGATATTCCTGGGGTTTTTGTTACAGTTGTCTTTAATTGTTTTGCTTCCATCTCTTATAAAGTTTCTCTTTAACTTAATGTTACTTATAAATCTTCTAAGTCTTTTAAAGAAACAGTTTCAATGTCTCTTCCCCCTTCTCATTACAATGTTTTAAAAAGTCTCCAGCACTTCCTCAGCAATACACAGCAGGCAGTGAGAATTCTAATACTTTTGTTTTCAGCTCATTAACTCGTTAAAGAACAGTCGCCATTTTCTCTTTGAAGTCAACTCCAAAACTTAGAGAAAAATAACAGGGAATTGATTTAATTACTTGCTTTTGTAGTATTTTCTATTCAGTCCGGTATTTTCATCTATAAACTAAAGTTGGTCCCGGCGTTGGTTGCGGCAATTAGGTCTGCCAAAGTAGTAAAAAAGCCTTGGAACTGGAGCGCTTCGGAGTTCTGAGGGGGCTTAACCCTTCGAGCCCCCTGGTGTCTTCCAGGGGTTCTAGGGAAGCTCTAACTCTGCCCCTTTCACTCACCTCCTCTTCTCTGCCCGAAGAGGGGGAATTTCGAACTGCTGGGCAGCTGATTGTCGCTGTCCTAGCGGTTCAACACGATCCAGAGGTTGGTGATCAAAAAGATCACCTCCATTGCCAGCAGAGCCAACCGGAAGTCCCCCCCATAGTTGGCTTTTTTGAAGTTGTAGTTTGGTATACCATTATAATGGAGATTTTTATAAGGGTGTATATTTAGGCAAAAGTCTATCATGCTGTGGTCACTGTTGGAAAAGGGTTCTTTTATTTGTAGTCCATAAATTGAGTTTAAGTTGTTGCAGAAGATGAGGTTGAGGCAGTTGTTGAGTCTAGTCTTGTTAGTTACTAGTTGATCTAGACTTAGATTTGTAACAGCATTGTATAGGGTTGTATGGATGGGTTCAGTTGTACATTCGTTTATTTTCCAATTAATAAGAGGTAGGTTGAGGTCACCCAGAAAGATGAGAAGATAAGGGCAAGAGGCTACCCGTGTTAGTAGTGTGGTTAACTTGCGATATCGTAGTCGGGGGCTCTGTAACATACTAAGAAGCGAAGTATGATGTTAAAGGACAGTTCGCAGACGATAGTTTCTGGAAGAGCGAGTTTATGTGCAACTTAAATATTTTTTAGGTTTAGTGAAATAGCTACTCCACCTCCTCTGCAGGTTTCTCAATCCGACCGGAAAACATGATATTCTCTTACTGAGATGATGGAGTCAGGGAGGGATGAGTTTAACCATGTTTCACATTCATATAATGTCAAATGTACCAGTATTTAATAAGAGAAGAAATTCAGGCATTTTGTTTACAATGCTTCTTGCATTTATTAGTTTGCATTTAAGTTCAGTACTGGTTGCTATTGAGGAAATAAGGGGTGTGAGTACCTAGTTTTGGATGACAGCTGATTGAAAGTTCTGTACGAGGGATGGTTCGATGTTTTGGGTGATGGAGGGTTGGATGTTGGGCAATTGATTGTAGGTTTTACTTTTTATGCAGTCAGTACAGTAGTCGATGTATAGGTTAGATTTGCCTTCGTCTTGGCGTCTTTTTTAATAAAAAGTTTTTTTATTTTGAACACATTAAAACACAAGACAAACATACAACATTTATATACATATCACTGTTTCTTATCAGCTATTCAAAGCGGTCCTTTCTTACTATTTATACATATTTTAATTCTATCTTATTCTAATTTTATATTATCTATCTTCCTTTATTTCATCTACATTTCATCTACATTTTCTTTATTTCATCTTCATACAGATTTTACCCTGTTGTTGAATTTTCATTATCTTTCCTATTTTCCAACCATTCATACCATCTACACCAGACCTTATAATATTCTGTATCCTCTTTTTCTTTGATTTCTTTTGTGAGTTTATCCATTTCTGCACATTCTATGATTTTCTTAATTAAATCTTCTTCTGTTGGTGGGTTCTCCTTCTTCTAATTTTGTGTGTAAGCTATACATGCTGCTGTTAATATGTGTAGTATTACGTATTGTATATCACTTGTATAGTTTTCTGTTGGAATCCCTAATAAGAATTGTTCTGGCTCGCATTCCGGTGGCTTCCGTCTTCCCCGGAGGACATCTGGAATGGCGTCCCAAACCGAGATCCTGTAAAAGCTGTTAGCCAGCTTCAAAGCTTTTCTCTGGGTGAAAGACAATAGCGAAGAGTGGCTGGAGAGCAGAAGATTGCCCCAGGGGCTCTGCTTTGTTATGCAGAGTCTCGGAGGGGTGCCTGCCTAACCCAGCCCTACTCCAGACTCAGCTTGATCCTGCTAATTAGGCAGGACAAGAGGAAGATGCCCACCTCTGCTCAATTGATTCCGTTTTGAATATTAGAAGCAGACGGGGACAAATACTAGTGATCGATTACTGGGGAAGCAAGAAGAGAGCTGACTTCTACTTCTTTTAAAACAGGGAAAAACTTTTTCTCACTTTAAATTAGTGAAGGAAAAAATGGCGTCTGAGAGGAAGTGGATTGGAGGCTGCTTGTGAGAGAAAGTGAAGTTTGTCTTTGTGGATTTTAGCTGAATAGAAGCTCTCCATAGGAAGCAAGGTGAAAGTTTTTATTTTACAACTTTAATTTGAGACTTTTTGAGACTTGAGATTTTACAATTCTAATTAGAGACTTTACTTAAATTAAAATGGCTTTTAAGCCACCAAAAGCTCCCATGACGAGAAGGGGGTCTGAAACTAACTTAGATGATATGTTAAAGAAACAGAACAGAGTTTCTGAAGAGAGATTTAAAGAAATTATGAATAATATTCATGGTGTGAAGGATCAACTTAGGGAAGAAATTAAAGAGACTAATAAAAAAATTAGAAAAGATTTATTGATGGTTTTTCAAAGTTTGGCAAAAAATTTGGAAGTAATGGAGGATAAAGTGGAAGTAATTAGTTAAGCAAATCAGCATTTGGATAATAAAGTTGGAGAGCTCCAAAATAAAGTGGATAAAAATGAGGACCATGTGGTGGTATTGCAATATAGAGCGTTGGAGAAGGCTTTGAGAATTAGGGGTCTTCAAGACCGGAAGGAAGAAGATCTTTAAAAAGTTATATCAGAAGCCTTAGCTGAACTGTTAGGAATGGACCCTCGAGAAGTTGATTTTCAAATTGATAAGGCATATAGGGTTAATTCTTGGGTAGCGAGGCAGAAAAAGCTCCCAAGAGACATTGTAATTTATTTTTTGACTTCTACAATAAGAAATCAGATTTTGTAAGCTACATACCAAAAGAAATTGCAAATAGGAGAACAGGAGGTGTTGGATTTGAAAGAGATCCCTGCTAAAATGTTAAAGGATAGAAGGGACTTTAGGTTTTTTACACAAGAGCTTAAGAAGCATCAGATTCAATATAGATGGGAGGTTCCAATTGGTTTAACAGTATTTTTTCAAGGCAGGAGATATCGAATTGATACTGAGTTGAAAGCAAAAGATTTTCTTTTTAATGTATTGAAAATGGATGTAGAAACAGTGGAAAAAAGTCTTCAAGAGAAACAGAGTGGGGAAGTTGAAACTGCATCTGTGATGTCAGTACCTCAAGAACAACCTCAAGAACAAAGAGTGACAAGGGGAGCTATTAGGCATAAGGAGATAGAGGAATGACTTCAAAGACAGGAACGGGATTCTACTACTGAAGCTGTGGGAGGAGCCAAGCTGAAGAGTGAGAGTCTTCAGCTAATTGCTCAGAAGCTTCAAGAGGCCAGTGATGGCAAATAAATTTTTGACATGGAATGTTAATGGTTTGAATTCAGCACAGAAAAGAAGAAAAATATTCCATTATTTGAAACAATTTAAAAACGATGTGATATGTTTGCAAGAGACACATATAAAATTATCAGTTCAGAAATATTTGATTAATTCGAAATTAGGTAAACATTTTTTTTCTTCTGCTCCGAATAAGAAAAATGGTGTAGTTATATATTTGAAGAAAAATATATCAGCTAAATTAATTGAAACGGACATTCAAGGAAGATATATTGCTATTGAATTGATTTTAGAAGGAAAAAAGACACTTGTGATTGGCATATATGCCAATATATCAACAACAAGAAAATTTTTATAAACTGTTACATGAAAAATTGACTCTTTGGGACTATAACACATTTATTATATTAGGGGATTGGAATGGTGTAATGGATATTAGAAAAGATAAAAGAACTCTTTCTAAGAAAATTCCTATGCATGCAAAACTGCCTAAATCTTTTTTTGATTTGATGGAAGATTTTGAGTTGAAAGATATATGGAGAAGGCAGAATTTTGATGATAGAGACTATACTTATTTTTCGGACAGGCATAAATCTTTTTCACGTATTGATTTTATATTAATTACCAATGACTTGCTTTCTAGGGTTAAGAAAACAAAGATATTTCCAAGGTGTTTAACTGATCACAGTCCGGTATGGATGGAGTTGCAATATGAAGGTGGAAGAAGATCATGGAGAATAAATGAAAATTTGTTTAGATATGAGGATAATGTAAATCAATGTAAAAAACAAATGAAAGAATTTTTTGATTATAATTTGAATAAGGGAACTTCGATAGAAATGGTGTGGGATGCTAGCAAGGCCTTTATGAGAGGAAATTTGATATATATTAATAGTAGACAGAGGAGAAAACTACAAAAACAGCGTAGGGATTTAGAAGAGGAAATTCAGAGGAAACAACAATTACTGGTATATAATCCACATGATTTAAAAATTAATGAGGCGATAAAGATATTACAGAGTCAATTTAATATGTTAATGGCAGATCAGGTGGCAACCAATATACAATATGCTAAACATAATACTTTTTGTAATGCCAATAAATCAGGGAGGTGGTTGGCTTATATGTTAAGGAAAAGACAGAAAGCACGTACTATTGAAAGAATTGAATACAAGGGTAAAGTGAGATTTCAACAGGATAAAATTAAAAAAGCTTTCTTGGAATATTATACAAATTTATATGCCAGAGATACAATATTGAATATGGATATTGATAAATATTTGAAAGAATATAAGGTTAAAGGTTTAACTAATGAACAAAGGGAAGAGTTGAATCGGCCTATAACTTCTGAGGAAATTACTTTGGTAATAAAGCAATTAAAAATAGGGAAATCCCCGGGCACAGATGGACTTACAGCAATATATTATAAAAAGTTACAGGATGAGATAGTTGGTCCACTTATGGAGTTATTTAATCAGATATTGATGGGAGGAGGAGTGCCACCATCATGGAGGACTACTTTTATTTCATTGATACCAAAAGAGGATCAGGATTGTACTAAGCCTGGGAATTATAGACCGATTTCACTCTTGAATAATGATTATAAGATTTTTGCGAAAATAATGGCAAATAGGTTAATGGAAATTGTACAACAAAGGATTCATACTGACCAGTCTGGTTTTATAAAAGGGAGACAAATGAGGAATAATGTTAGGCAGATAGTGAATTTATTGGAATATTTGGAAAAGAAAAATCAGATTCCGGCATTACTTATAAAGATCTTTTATAATGTGTTGATAGAAATAGATTCTGAAAGAGATTTAATAAAGGATTGTATGATAAAATGGGCACAGAACATTCAGGGACCAATAATGTTGGAAACATGGGGGAAAAATTGGGTTAGAAATGTTAAATTTACACAAGCGCAGAATTTAAGGGAAAATTTTTATAAGATGTTTTATAGATGGCATTTAGAGCCTAAGAAATTATCATGTATGTATCCAGATATGCAAGCGAAATGTTGGAGTTGTAATTGTGATGATGCTACATATTTTCATATATGGTGGACTTGTAAGAAAATTAAGTCGTTCTGGATAAGAATTTGGTGGATTATGTAGAATGTTCTGAAGAAGAAGATAAAGTTCCTACCACAATTTTTCCTTTTGGGAATAACAACAGATTGTACAGTGATTGAGACTAAATTGATTTTGAATTTAATAACAGCAGCAAGACTGTTGATTGGACAATATTGGAAGAAAAAAGAATTACCCACAATAGAAGAATGGATATTGAAAGTTTCCAATTTGGCTGAGATGGCTAAAATCTCAGCCTTCTTGAAAGACAGTACTCAAGAAAAATATCTAAACGAATGGAAGAATTGGATTGATTATATTCAAAATAGATATCAGATTAAGATATTTCAGATTGCCTTTGAATGAAGGACGTTGTTTTTGATTTTAATGGAAGAAGTCAGGTTATGTGAGAGAGAAGGATTATAATTGTGTTAGATTTTAAAAATTTAATGTATGACTGTTTGTTTATTGAACTATACCTTGTGTTTGCTCCGGGAAGTCGGGGGGAGGGGGGTTTTGGAGGGAGGGGGGAAGGAGGGGGAGAGGGGAGGGGAGGGGAAAAATTTAATTCTTCTTGTAAAACTTTTTCAATAAAAAAAAAAGAATTGTTTTGTGAAGGGTTTGTGAAAGGCTAACATTTTGTTATTCATCATGTATGCATTTTGGAATGCGGGTAGCGCTCTTATCTTGGATGGCAAACCTCATTTAAGCAGTGTTCCCAGCATATACAAGAATACAGGATGAAACAAAGTTGTAGCCCTGAAACACTGTTGCATTTGCTTTCTAGCTAAAACACGTATTCTCACGAAAAACCAATGATGTAATTACTAACTGATTATTGTGCTTTGGAGACCAATTAACCAATAATGAAGTAACACGTATGTTAGGTGAGACATGAGAAACTGAGAAACTTTATAAACTTTGTCTGATGCTCAATAAAGTGCTGTTGATTCTAATGCTGTTGATTCTAGACTTTCTATGCTGTTGATTCTGGACATTGTTTGCTGTAAAGTCTTTTCAATCATCTTCAGCCTCCTAGCCCATGCAATAGTTCTGGCTCTCCCTTTATTGATTCCTGTATTATGTCTTCTAACCATGTTTTGATTTTGGCCCAGAATTGATTTTGGCCCACCAAACAGGTCCACCAGAGATGATAATATGTCCTATAGTTACTCTTACATTTCCAACACTTTGGTGAGTTACTAGGGAACATCTTCGCTATTCTAGCTGGTGGAAGATGCCATCTGTGAAACATCTTCATCTGGTCTTCCTTATATGCTGTCGATATTGTTAATTTCATGTTTGTTTTCCACATCTTCTCCTACTTCTCTAGTTCTGTTGTATGATTAAAGTTTCTTGCCCATTTAATCATAATATTTTTCACTATTTCCTCTTCCATTTTATACCGTAACAGGAAATTGTATGTTTTACTAATTAATTTTTGGTCCTTCCCATATATTATTTTATCCAATTCATTTTGCTCCAATTGTATCTGATTAGTCTTTGTATCTGCTATATATTTTGATCTAATTTGGAAGTATGTCCACCATTCGACTTTCCTATTCAAATCCTGTTCCAATTCTTGTTTTGTTTTTAATTTTCCCAATTTATTTGATATATCCCTGTACCTAATTATTTTGGTCCAATCTATTAAATTTGGATATGTTAATGTTTCATTGGGGGAAATCCAAGATGGTATATTCATATAGTGTTGTTTTTTAATTTTATTCCAAATTATTAATAATGAATTCCTAATTATGTGTCTCCTAAAATACCCATGGGTTTTGTACTTTTCACCCCACAAGAATGCATGCCATCCTATCTGTAGGTCATGGCCTTCTACTGTTAAAATTCTTTTGTTTTCCAACTCCATCCATTCCTTTATCCATGTCAGGCATGCTGCTTGGTAATAAATTTCCCAATCTGGTAGGGCTACTCCTCCCCTATCTTTGGTATCCTGTAGGATTTTTAATCTGATTCTAGGCTTTCTTCCTTGCCATATAAATTTTGAGGTCAATCTATTTAATAAATCAAAGTAATTTTTCCTATTCTTATCGGTGTAACCTGGAAAAGGAACAAGATTTTGGGCAAGATATACATTTTTATTGCTGCCACTCTTCCCATTCATGAAATTTGTAAATTTTTCCAATTTTCCAAATCTTTCCCAATTTGCTGTATTAATTTATCATAATTATCTTTTTTAATTGAGGAACCTCTTGCTGTTAGCCAAATCCCTAGATATTTTTGTTGTTGTTGTCTGAATGTTCATACTATTTTCTAATTCTGTCTCTTGTTTTTTTGTAAGGTTTTTTGTTAGTAATTTGGATTTTTCCTTATTAATTTTCAAACCTGCCACTATGCCAAATTCTTCTATTTTTTTAATCAGTTTGGGGCCTGATTTTAAGGGTTCCTCAATTATAAAAACCATATCATCTGTGAAGGCTTGCAGTTTATACTCCTCATTTTTTATTTTCAATCCTTTTATCTCCCGATCCTCCCTAATTTTATTTAAGAGTGGCTCCAATGATAGTATAAAGAGAAGTAGGGAAAGTGGGCATCCTTGTCTTACACCTTTTGTTATTTCAAATCTATCTGTCTTGGTTAATAATCACCCTTGCAGTTTGCTTTGAATATATTTTTTCAATCATCTTTTCAAATTTGGATCCAAATTCCATTTTTTTTAATTTGTTGTATTATGAATCTCCAATTCAAATTATCAGAAGCTTTTTGGGCATCAAGGAAAACCAGTGAAGCTTGTTTCTCTGGGTGTACTTCATAATACTCTAATATGTCAATTAAGGTCTGGGTATTATTTTTGATTTGTCGACCAGGCAGAAAACCATTTTGATCTGGATGTATATATTTATCTAAAATATTTTTAACCTTTCCGCAATAATTGACACATATATTTTATAGTCATAATTAATAAAGAGATAGGCCTGTAGTTTTGTACTAATCGCTGGTCTGTGTCTTCCTTAGGTATAAGTGTAATTAATGCTTCTGTCCATGTTTGGGGTATGTTTGTATGTTCTAATGCTTCATTGAATATTTCCAGCATTAATCCTCCTGTTTGTTGGTGTCTTTTGAATTCTGTGTGGGAGTGGATCCGTTGTAAGGATAGGTCAGGTCGTGATCGAAGTTTGCTGTGGTTGGGGTTGGTTCTGGCAATTGAATTTATAGTATAAACGAACTTTCGTTTGATGGTCTCATTTTTGCAAATGACTCTACAAAATCTTGGGGCCACTGAGCCATCACTGTTCTTGTATTCTGGTCCATTTCTGGAGACTTTGATGATTTCTTCAGGGGAGATGGTGGGTGTATTATAGCTTCCAATGATGTTACGAACCTTAGTGATATCTGGTTCACTGGTGTCATCTAATCAAATAAAATAGCATTTTGATGTTTTTGTTTTCTCTCAATGGTATCTTTGATGAATATGGCTAAGTTGTTTGGTTGGTTGACAGATATTTGTGGTTTTAGTTGTGGTTGAGGTAATGTTTGTTGAATTGGGATAAGATTTTGATCTGAGTTTTCATTATTTTGTGCTGTCATTTTTTCCCCCAAGATATGTAAAATGTGGTTCTAAACATGCTAGTATTCGTGTTTCTAAGCTTATTTCCATGGAGTCGATATTGTTTGTTGTGTCTTTATAGTTGTTTCCATTGTGTGGATACTATCAGACATGGCAATTAAGTAGTCGAATTTTGGAAAACAAGATGGATAGATATGGATAAATGTAGGATATGCTTGCAGGAAATTGGCTACCGGTTTGTTTATTTTCAGGCAGGTGTGGTGGGCATAATCGGTACATAATCAACATTTCTTGAATTCATCATATTTGTTAATAGATTCATTACATTTATAGCATATTCTGGAGTCATTTGGTCACTGTTTGTAGTGATAACTTTCATTTGAGGGTGTCTGGTAGATTTGGTGGAGTTTCTGCCTGGCATGGTCAATGTTCCATCAATACTTGACAAAAGTAATTAAATATCAATAATAAATCAATATCTAGCAAGTAATTAATTAGTAAACAAATTAATGTCAATAATAAATCAATTAACATAGATCAGTAAATAATGTCAATCTAATCAACTAATGAATTGTTAATAATTAATTAACTAGACAATTGAATATTCAGCTAAACAGTGCTAATTAATTAATGATCAATAATATTAGAATTTTTATTATATAATAATTATAAAACTTCTATTATTTATCCTTACTTAATGGAATATGGTTATATGACAAAAATAACTAGACAATTAATGATAAAGTAGGAAATAACTATCAATTAATTATACTAAAAGCTAGATCAGTAAGTGAATCAATTTAGATAATCAATATTATTGAAAGATAGTAATGAAAGTGTGGTGTGGTGTTCTTTTTAAAGGTTGTAGAGAGTGTGGTTGCATGGCAGCTTCCCCGGCACCTGGAGGAAGCTGTCTATCTAGACCCGTTCCAGTCCGGCTTCCGGCCCGGTTATAGCACGGAGACGGCTTTGGTCGCGTTGGTGGATGACCTCTGGAGGGCCAGGGACAGGGGCTGTTCCTCTGCCTTGGTCCTATTAGATCTTTCAGCGGCTTTTGATACCATCGACCATGGTATCCTGCTGCGCCGGTTGGAGGGATTGGGAGTGGGAGGCACCGTTTATCGGTGGTTCTCCTCCTATCTCTCTGACCGGCCGCAGTCGGTGTTGACAGGGGGGCAGAGGTCGTCCTCGAGGCCCTCACTTGTGGGGTACCCCAGGGTCGATTCTCGCCTACCCTGTTCAACATCTACATGAAGCCGCTGGCGAGGTCATCAGTGGGTTCGGGGTGAGTTATCATCTGTGCGCTGATGATACTCAGCTGTACTTTTCCACCCGGACCACCCCAACGAAGCGGTCAAGTGCTGTCCCGGTGCCTGGAAGCCGTGCGGGTCTGGATGGGAGAAACAGACTCAGCTCAATCCCTCAAGACGGAGTGGCTGTGGATTCCGGCACCCGGTACAGTCAGCTGCATCCGCAGCTGACTGTTGGGCAGTTAGTGGCCCCAAAGGAGGTGGTTAACGGCGCCCTCCTGGATGGCCGGCTGTCCTTTGAGGAACATCTGGCAGCCGTCACCAGGAGGGCTTTTACCAAGTTCGCTTGGTTCGCCAGTTGCGCCCTTCCTTGACCGGGATGCCTTATGCACGGTCACTCACGCTCTGGTTACGTCTCGGCTGGATTATTGCAATGCTCTCTACATGGGGCTGCCCTTGAGGTGCACCCGGAGGCTGCAGTTAGTCCAGAATGCAGCTGCGCGAGTGGTAATGGGGAGCAGAGGCCCCGTAACATCTCTGCTCCGTAGTTTGCACTGGCTTCCTGTGGTCTTCGGTGCGCTTCAAGATCCTAGTTACCACCTTTAAAGCGCCCATGGCTTAGGACCCGGGTACTTATGAGACCGCCTGCTGTTACATTATGCCTCCCATCGACCCGACGCCTCACAGAGGGCCTTCTCAGGGTGCCGTCGCCAAACAATGTCGGCTGGCGGCTCCCAGGGTAGGGCCTTCTCTGTGGGAGCACCGACGCCTGGAACGAACTCCCCTGGCTTACGTCAAGTTCCTGATCTTGGACCTTCCGTCGTGAGCTAAAACATACTTATTTATTCAAGCAGGACTGGCATAAATAGTGATTTTAAATTGGGTTTTAGAGATTTTAAACATTTGTAAATTTTAAATTTTAAATTATCGGCCATTTATTAATAGTTTCTTTTAATTTCTTTTAATTGTATATACTCTGTATTTTATTTCGGCTGTACACCGCCCTGAGTCCTTCGGGAGAAGGGCGGTATAAAAATCTAATAAAACTAAACTAATAAACTAAACTAATCACAGCATTGGATTAAAAAGTAGCAGCAGCATCAGTTTTAAAAGGCAGCAGCAGTGTTGGTTATAAGGGCAGTAGCATGTCGCTTTAAAAGGTAGCAATTTCCCAATGCTTTTTGCTTATTTATTTATTTATTTATTTATTACATTTGTATACCGCCCTTCTCCCAAAGGACTCAGGGCGGTTCACAGCCAATAAAAACCAAAATACATATAATACAGATTAAAGAACAGTATAAAAACTAATTCGATATATGGCCTAAAAATTTTAAATACGATTAAAAACCCCATTTAAAAACCCCAATTTAAAAACCCCGATTTAAAACTACCTTTAAGCTAGTCCTGCACGTCAAAACAACAACGTCTTCAGCTCGCGACGGAAGGTTCAGAGGTCGGGGAGTTGACGAAGTCCCAGCGGCAGCTTGTTCCAGAGGGCAGGAGCCCCCACAGAGAAGGCCCTCCCCCTGGAGGTCGCCAGCTGACATTGTTTGGCTGACGGTATCCGAAGGAGGCCCTCTCTGTGAGAGCGCACTGGTCGGTGTGAGGCTACTGGTGGCAGCAGGTGGTCCCGTAGACACCCCGGTCCTAAGCCATGGAGCGCTTTAAAGGTGATAACAAGCACCTTGAATTGGACCCGGAAGACCACCGGGAGCCAGTTCAGACTGCACAGGAGAGGTGTCACATGGGAGCCACGAGATGCTCCCTCTATCACCCGCGCAGCCGCATTCTGGACCAGTTGAAGCCTCCGGGTACCCTTCAAAGGGAGCCCCATGTAGACAGTTTTACAGTAGTCCAGGTGGGATGTAACAAGGGCGTGAGTGACTGTGCATAAGGAAGCCCGGTCCAGAAAGGGGCGCAACTGGCATATCAGGCGAACCTGATAAAAAGCTTCCCTGGCGACGGCCGTCATATGTTCTTCTAAAGACAGCTGTACATCCAAGAGGATGCCCAGATTGCAAGCCCTCTCCGTGGGGGCCAACGACTCGCCCCCAACGGTCAGCGATGGAGTTTATCTGACTACCGGGCTGCTGGCATCCACAGCCACTCGGTCTTGGTGGGATTGAGCCTGAGTCTGTTTCTCCCCATCCAGACCCGTACGGCTTCCAGACACTGGGACATCACTTCAACAGCCTCGTTGGGGTGGTTAGGGGTGGAAATTTACAGCTGTGTATCAGCGTATAGATGACAACTCACCCCAAAATCACAGATGATCTCACCCAGCGGCTTCATATAGATGTTGAACAGAAGAGGCAAGAGAACCGACCCTTGCGGCACCCCACATAAGAGGTGCCTCAGGGCCGATTTCTGCCCTCCTGTCAACACCATCTGCGACCGGTTGGAGAGGTAGGAGGAGAACCACCAATGAACGGTGCCCCCCACTCCAAGTCCCCCGAGCCGGCGCAGCAGGATACCATGGTCGATGGTATCAAAAGCCGCTGAGAGATCTAGTAGGACCAGGACAGAGGAACAACCTCTGTCCCGAGCCCTCCAGAGATCATCAACCAACGTGACCAAGGCCGTTTCTGTGCTGTAACCAGGCCGGAAACTGGACTGGAACGGATCTAGATAAACAGTTTCATCCAAGTACTGGGGTAACTGTCGTGCAACCACACTCTCAACAACCTTCGCCACAAAACGAAGGTTGGAGACAGGATGGTAATTTGCTAAAATAGCTGGATCCAGGGAAGGCTTCTTGAGGAGGGGCCTCACCACCACCTCTTTCAAGGCGGTAGGGAAGACACCCTCCATCAAAGAAGCATTAACAATTCCCTGGAGCCAGCCTTGTGTCACCTCCCGGGTGGCCAGTACCAGCCAGGAGGGACACGGGTCCAGTAAACATGTGGTCGCATTCAGTCCCCCCCAGTATCCTGTCCATGTCCTCAGGAGCCACAGAATCAAACTCATCCCAGATAGTAACCCCAAGTCCTGCCTCTCCCACCCCGCCCAGATCTATCCAATCTGTGTCCAAACCTTCCCAAATCTGAGTGATTTTATCAAAAAGATATTGTCCAAACTCCTCAGCACGGCCCTGTAAGGGATTCTCCACCGCTCCCTGATGAAGGAGCGAGCGGGTCACCCTAAACAGGACGGCTGGGCGGTTATCTGCTGATGCAATGAGAGTGGAAAAATATTCCCGTTTTGCCACCCTCTTTGCCACTAGATAGGTCTGAATTTGAGACCTAACTAGTGTCCGGTTAGATTCGGAGCAGTTGGCCCTCCAGATACTCTCTAGGCGTCTTCTTCGGCGCTTCATCTCTCTCAGCCCCTCGGAATACCAAGGGGCTAATCGAGATCGGCACTGGGTCAGAGGCCGCAAAGGCACAATGCGATCTAGAGCACCAGCAGTCGCCCGATCCCAGGCGGCGACTAGAGCTCCAGCCGAGCCGTGGGCTAAATCCTCAGGGAATGGCCCAAGCTCCATTTGGAACCTCTCTGGGTCCATCAGGCGCCTGGGACGGAACCAATGAGTGGGTTCCATCTCCCTGCGGTGGGGGTCGGCGGTTCAAAAGTCCAGCTGAAGGAGCGAATGGTCTGACTATGACAGGGGTCTAATAACTAACTCCCCTAACTCCAGATCATTCAACCACTGTCCAGAGACAAAAATCAAGTCCAGAGTGTTTCCCCCAATGTGAGTGGGACCATTCACTAACTGGGTCAGGTCCAAGGCCGTCATGGAAGCCATGAACTCCCGAGCCGACATGGATGCCACCCCCGCCGATGGCAGATTGAAATCCCCCATGACCATAAGCCTGGGGGTCTCCACCGCCGTCCCGGCAATCACATCCAGCAGCTCGGGCAGGGTTTCTGTCACGCAGCAAGGAGCCAGGTACATGATAAGTAAACCCACCTGCATCCCCAGGCCCCATTTCACAAGGAGGGACTCACATCCGGCTATCTGTGGCACAGTGATCTCCTCGGCTCTAGACTCTCACAATAACTGCCACCCCCACCCCTACCCTGGGCCTCGCCTGATGGAATGCACGGAAACCCGTGGGCACATTTCTACCAGGGAACCCCTTCCATGCCCAACCAGGTCTCCAAATGTCTATCAGGTCCGCGCCCTCCTGTATAAGATCAGAGATGAGGGGCTTTATTTACAATGGACCTGGCATTGCATAACATCAGACGGAGGCCCAGCCTCTGGTGATTTAAGCCACTCGGGAACGGAAACGACCGGGGACCGGAGTGCGCCATCACTCGTGATAGAAAAGTGCACTCCCAAACCTGATATGGGCCTCCGCATCCGCCATACCTGCCCCTCCCACTTACCGTGCAGATGAAACTGCCCTCATGGCATTGAGTTCTAGCCTCCTCTTCCACCTCTGAACCAACAATGTCTATTCCACGAGCCTTCACAGGATCTAGCAGTGGCCCTGATAGGTGTCCCCCTAAACCTATCTTCGCCATCCCACCCCTCCCCATGGTTAAATTATTTAAAAATTTACTATAGCACAAATTTAAAAAAAACCTAAGCCTCTTCTTAGCTGCATGCCACCTCTCAGGATTCCAAAATCCGTCATCGAGGTAGGCCCTCGATAGAGTGGAGGGCCATGTCCGCGAGAGGGGGGAAACTCGCAGATCAAGATGCTGCGATCGTGAGTACATTTCGGAGTTTGTAAAGGATGGCAGATGGTAAAAGCCTTAATCTGGCCAGTCCAGATGGTCATGGCAGAAGTTCCGGACGGTAAACGGGGTTTGAAACTCCCCAGGTAGAAGCGATGATATTAGGTGACAATACTGACGCAGGATGGTAGGACCCTGCCGCCGCTGCCGTCGTCGCAAAAACAACACCAACTGCTGTCGGGGCCCCCATCAACAACGTCACCATCGTCTTCGCCCAGGTTCGGTCACTCGGACCCCAGGCTAACCCCATGGAGAAGAGGTGACCAACGCCACCGCCAAAGGGACGACATCCACCGTCGCTGCCGCCACAACAGGCACCGTCGCCGTCACCACCATCGCCGCCGACTCCTCAGTAGCAGCAGTCACACAGAAATCTCCAGTAGAGCTCCCAGAGGTCCTAGGAATCCATGGGGAAGAGGGTGGCATCATCATCACCGCCATCATTGTCGTAGACGCTGTCAATGCCGCCATAAAGGCCTCGCTGCCACTGTCAACGGCAACCTCCGAGGCGGCAGATAAACGCCCACCCCCATCCCCATCGCCTCATCAACTCCAGGTGTTCTGCGTGGGGGGGGGGGAGGCCAACTCTGCCGCTGCCGTCGCTGTCATCACCATCGTCCCAGAAGAGGTGCCGTAGACACCGCCGAAAAGCGGGCGGAATGCCGACCACCACCCCATTCGAGGAAGCAAGCCAACGCCCGAAAACTGGCCTCCCCCACAGCCAGCCAGCTCTTTTCGGGGGGCCAAAAAAAACCCCCCTTTACAGGCTGGGAGATATTCCAAGTAGGAGGAGATAACTCCGCCATTGCCGCCGCCAGTGCCCTTGTTGTCCCGAGAAAACTGCCGCCGCCGCCGTCACTGCCAAAAGAAGCAGCTGGAACGTCGCCCACCGCTCAATTCAGGCAGGCAAAGCCGGCGCCAGAGCTCAGGCTTACCCCAGCCAGCCAGTTCTCCTCGGGGGCCAGAAGACCCCCTCTTCGGCTGAAGGTGGTCTCTATGGGGAAGGGAGGCTCCACCGATGACGTCAGCATCAGTGGGAATGCCGCCAGCGCTGCCACCGAAAAAACGGCCGGAGCACCGACCGCCGACTGCCCCCCCCCATTCAAGCCAACGGGACCGATCAGACCTTGCCCCAGCCCGACGCGATCTTCTCGGGAGCCGAAACCCCTCTCATCCGGCTGGCAGAATGGTCGGCGAGAGGCGAACAACAAACATAGCCCCCCGACTATCTAAAACTGGCCAGAAAGGAGTGCCAGTCCTCTCCGGCATCTCTATCGCACCGCCATCTTGCACATGCTCAGAAGCTGAACCTTAATGCCTCCTTTGTTTTGAAAACAACAGCAGCCCGCTTCCTGCTGCTTTTAGGTAGCGTACTTTGGTTGAATAGTTCACTCATCTGCTTTGGTTTGAATAGGAGGTGGATGTTGTGTCTCCTTGGATCTCTCGTCACCTTCACCAATCTCCTAGCCTTGCCAAAGTATCTGGGCTGCAGAGATCTCCTGGTTTTCTTGGTTCACCTGGGCTAAGCTGTTGGATCTAAGTTGTGGAGGGCAGCTGTTTAACTCAATTAAATCCACTCAATTCAAGGGCGAAGTAGTTGGAGTTTCACACAGTAATTTGACCATTCGGATCTAGGTCTGTGTTACCGAGAGCAGCTATTACAAGATGGCGGTAGGAATGACAGTGGAGTGGCAGTTGCAGGGGTTATGGAGGAGCGATAAACTGTAATTATCACTCTTGGAATATATCACTCGGATCCCCTGGACATGATCAAAGTAGGGATATCTGTGAGTCCTGGTAGTGGTGGGCGTTTAGGCTACGATGGACATTTGACCACAGGACAGCAAGGTGCTTTTCCCTTCTCCTCAGATAGAATGTCTATCTTCACATGCTGTCTTGATAGGGAATGACTGAGGGGAATCAAATCCTTCTAAAAGAAGCTATAAATATTGTGTAGCATCTGTGCATATAGATTATATAGAGATGAATATGTAGATTGAATGCAGGAGAAACCACATCTCCTCCCCCCCAAAAGAATAATCTGAGCTCTTGGTCAAAACTCATTTTCTTGCTGAATTGAGTTCTACCACTAAGTCTGAGATATGGCAGGCTAACTCCTTAGGGAAAGCTCAGATCTCAAAATGAAGTTGTTTATAAGCTTTCCAGAGCCAGGGGAACATGAATATTTGTTTTTATTTTTCAAATTTGAGCTTTGGGCCAAAACTCATGTTTTTTGGCTGAATTGAGTTCTACCACCAATTCTGAGATATGGTTTTGGCTAACTCCTTAGGGAAGCTCGAATCTGAAAATGAAGTTGTTTATAAGCCTTCCAGAGCCAGGGAAACATTAATATGTGCTAATTCTTCAAATCGGGTGAAAAGGTCAAAACTTATGTTTTCTGACTGAATTGAGTTCTACAACCAATTCTGAGATAAGTCTTGGTCTAACTCCTCAGAGAAAGCTCGAATCTGAAAATAAAGTTGTTTATAAGCCTTCCAGAGCCAGGGGAACATTAATATGTGCTAGTTCTTCAAATCGAGTCAAAAGGTCAAAACTTACGTTTTCTGATGAATTGAGTTCTACAACCAATTCTGAGATATGCCTTGGGCTAACTCCTCAAGGAACCCTTTATCAACATATTCATAGTGCTGTGCAATCTGTTGAATTTTAAGCAACACCTGTTAAAATTGTTTAGCCACTTCCTCTTCTTCCTTCATTTATGGCATCAGGAAAAATAGTTTAAAGAAGAAGCTTTCTGAAACTAGGAAAGGAAGCATAAACAAAACTCATAATACTATTATCATTATTTCCAGCCAGATTTTTATTCCCATGGGATCGGACTACAAAAGTGGGATGGTGCAGATTTTCTTTCTTTTTCTCTTTATAAAAATGCAAACTTAAGTAGGTCAGCTAAGCTAATGGCAGTCTGAAAACATTTATTTTTCTTTAAATCCTCCCACTTTAGGCCCACATGTTAGCCAGATTGCTGCTTTGTGATGTTTCAATACTACTATAGGAACTATAGTACTGAGGAACTAGTCGCGGCCTGGGAACAGGCCGCGGCTGGGGCCCTGGACCGTGTCGCGCCTTTGCGGCCTCTGACCCGGTGCAGATCTCGTCCGGCCCCTTGGTTCTCTGAGGGGCTGAGGGAGATGAAACGCCGGAGAAGACGCCTAGAGAGCACCTGGAGGTCCAGTCGTTCCGAAGCTGATCGGACACTAGTTAGGTCCTATTCTAGGACCTACCTAGTGGCAATGAGGAGGCGAGGCGTTCCTCGCCTCCACCCTCATTGCGCCGGCAGATAACCGCCCGGCCGCCCTGTTTGGGTGACCCGCTCCTCCTTCATCAGGAGGTGCGGATGACCCTTGCAGGGACGTGCCAAGGAGTTTAGTGGTTATCTATACGATAAAATCGCTCAGCTCGGACGGTCTGGACCAAATTGGGATGATCCAAGCGAGAGAGAGACACGCCTTGTTGAACCGGTTTGGGATGAGTTTGACCCTGTGGCTCCGAGGACGTGGACAGGTTGTTGGGGAGGCTTCACGCCACGACATGTTTACTGGACCCGTGTCCTTCCTGGCTGGTACTGGCCACTCAGGAGGTGATACGAGGCTGGCTCCAGAGGATTATCAATGCTTCTTTGTTGGAAGGGGTTTTCCCTGCCGCCTTGAAAGAGGCGGTGGTGAGACCCCTCCTCAAGAAGCCTTCCCTGGACCCAGCTATTTTGGGCAATTATCGTCCAGTCTCCCCACCTCCCTTCGTTGCGAAGGTTGTAGAGATCTTGATGGCGCGACAGCTACCCCAATACCTGGATGAAGCCGTCTATCTAGACCCGTTCCAGTCCGGCTTCGACCCGGATACAGCACGGAAACAGCTTTGGTCGCATTGGTGGATGATCTCTGGCGGGCCAGGGACAGGGGTACCTCTGCCCTGGTCCTATTAGATCTCTCAGCGGCTTTTGATACCATCGACCATGGTATCTTGCTGCGCCGGTTGGGGGGATTGGGAGTCGGAGGCACCGTGTATCGGTGGTTCTCCTCCTATCTCTCCGACCGGTCGCAGACGGTGTTGACAGGGGGGCAGAGGTCGGCCGCGAGGTGCCTCACTTGTGGGGTCCCGCAGGGGTCGATTCTCTCGCCCCTGCTGTTCAACATCTATATGAAGCCGCTGGGTGAGATCATCAGTGGCTTCGGGGTGAGATACCAACAGTACGCTGATGACACCCAGCTGTACTTTTCCACCCCGGGCCACCCCAATGAAGTTGTTGAAGTGCTGTCCCGATGTTTGGAAGCCATACGGGTCTGGATGGGGAGAAACAGGCTCAAGCTTAATCCCTCCAAGACGGAGTGGCTGTGGATGCCGGCATCCCGATTCAGTCAACTGCAGCCGCGGTTGACTGTTGGAGGCGAGTTATTGGCCCCAAAGGATAGGGTGCGCAACTTAGGTGTCCTCCTGGATGACCGCTGTCGCTTGAAGATCATTTGACGGCCGTCTCCAGGAGGGCCTTCCACCAGGTTCGCCTGGTTCGCAGTTGCGCCTTCCTTGATCGGGATGCCTTGTGCACAGTCACTCACGCGCTCGTTACCTCTCGCTTGGATTATTGTAATGCTCTCTACATGGGGCTCCCCTTGAAGTGCACTCGGAGGCTTCAGTTAGTCCAGAATGCAGCTGCGCGGGTGATAGAGTGAGCTGGCGTAGCTCCCACGTAACACCGCTCCTGCGCAGACTGCACTGGCTACCTGTGGCCTTCCGAGTGCACTTTAAGGTGTTGGTTACGACCTTTAAAGCGCTCCATGGCTTAGGGCCTGGGTACTTACGGGACCGCCTGCTGTTACCATATGCCTCCCACCGACCCGTACGCTCTCACAGAGAGGGACTTCTCAGGGTGCCGTCCGCCAAACAATGTCGGCTGGCGGCCCCCAGAGGAAGGGCCTTCTCTGTGGGGGCTCCCACACTTTGGAACGAGCTTCCCCCAGGCTTACGTCAAATACCTGACCTTCGGACTTTCCGCCGCGAACTGAAGACATACCTTTTTATTCGCACGGGGCTGGCCTAAATTTTAAATTTTACATTTTAAATTTTAAATTTTAAAATACATAAATTTTATCGATTTTAAATTTTCTACTAATTTTAAATGGGGTTTGGTTTTATAAATTTTAAGGTTCTAGGCTAATTATAATAAGTTTTTTAACTCGTATTTTAAATTGTATATTGTGGTGTTTGTATTTTATTGTTGCCTGTACACCGCCCTGAGTCCTTCGGGAGAAGGGCGGTATAAAAATCAAATAAAATAAATAAATAAATAAAAATATATTGATTTGATCATGACCAAGTTGCCCATCCCTACTCAGTAGGACTGGAAAATAGGACATAAACAAGATCACTGGAAAGCCAATAAAAGTTAATTTTAACCGCTTATTCATCCAGAACTTTTCTCTTCCAATTTAGAGTATAGATGAGACTATTTGAGAAGCATGTCCTTTGTGAAAATCAAAATAGAACCTGGCAGTAGAACCATGAAGCTAATTTTTCCTTGCATCCAGAAGAGCATGCAAACTAGGGCAGGAATAAGATAATAAAAACCTTAATTTTGAGTTCTCTTTTGACTAGCATCCTGTTTCCTATCTGGCTAATCAGATACTCAATGGGAAACAGGATTGATGAGCAATATACAGATGCCTCACTTATTTATTTATTTATTTATTTATTTATTTATTTATTTATTTATTTATTTATTTATTTATTTATTTATTATATTTGTATACCGCCCATCTCCCGAAGGACTCAGGGCGGTTCACAGTCAAAAAACAACAGAAAACATATAATAGATAAAAAACAGCTAAAAGAATAGATAGTTAAATTCAATTGATGCTCTAACTTTTAAATACAAATTTAAAACCTCATTTAAACCCCTTTTTTAAAAATCCCAATTTAAAACTACATTCAAGCTAGTCCTGCTCTTCGAAACAGCAACGTCTTCAGCTCGCGGCGGAAGGACTTGAGATCGGGGAGTTGACAAAGCCCCAGAGGGAGCTCGTTCCAGAGGGTAGGGGCCCCCACAGAGAAGGCCCTCTCCCTAGAGGTCGCCAGCCGACATTGTTTAGCTGACGGTATCCGGAGGAGGCCCTCTCTGTGAGAGCACACTGGTCGGTGAGAGGCTAATGGTGGCAGTAGGCGGTCCAGAAATATCCCGGTCCTAAGCCATGGAGCGCTTTAAAGGTGATAACAAGCACCTTGAATTGGACCCGGAAGACCACCGGGAGCCAGTTCAGACTGCACAGGAGAGATGTCACATGGGAGCCACGAGGTGCTCCCTCTATCACCCACGCAGCCGCATTCTGGACCAGTTGAAGCCTCCAGGTACCCTTCAAGGGGAGCCCCATGTAGAGAGCATTGCAGTAGTCCAGGCGGGATGTAACAAGGGCATGAGTGACCGTGCACAAGGAAGCCCGGTCCAGAAAGGGGCGCAACTGGCATATCAGGCGAACCTGATAAAAAGCTCCCCTGGCGACGGCCATCATATGTTCTTCTAAAGACAGCAGTAC
Organism: Ahaetulla prasina; assembly: GCF_028640845.1. Classification (NCBI taxonomy): domain Eukaryota; kingdom Metazoa; phylum Chordata; class Lepidosauria; order Squamata; family Colubridae; genus Ahaetulla; species Ahaetulla prasina. The sequence goes on from NC_080543.1 coordinate 71,010,140, forward strand.
ATCCAGGAGGACGCCCAGATTGCGAGCCCTCTCCGTGGGAGCCAACGACTCGCCCCCAACAGTCAGCGATGGAGTTAGCTGACTGTACCGGGCTGCTGGCATCCACAGCCACTCGGTCTTGGTGGGATTGAGCCTGAGTCTGTTTCTCCCCATCCAGACCCATACGGCCTCCAGACACTGGGACATCACTTCATCAGCCTCGTTGGGGTGGTTAGGGGTGGAAATATACAGCTATGTATCATCAGTGTATAGATGACAACTCACCCCAAAACCATGGATGATCTCACCCAGCGGCTTCATATAGATGTTGAACAGAAGAGGCGAGAGAACCGACCCTTGCGGCACCCCATGTAAGAGGCGCCCCGGGGCCGATCTCTGCCCTCCTGTCAATACCGTCTGCGACTGGTCGGAGAGGTAGGATGAGAACCACCGATGAACGGTGCCCCCCACTCCAAGTCCCCCGAGCCGGCGCAGCAGGATACCATGGTCGATGGTATCAAAAGCCGCTGAGAGATCTAGTAGGACCAAGACAGAGGAACAACCTCTGTCCCGAGCCCTCCAGAGATCATCAATCAACGCGACCAAGGCCGTTTCTGTGCTGTAACCAGGCCAGAAACTGGACTGGAACGGATCTAGATAGACAGTTTCATCCAGGCACTGGGATAACTGTTGTGCAACCACACTCTCAACAACCTTCGCCACAAAACGAAGGTTGGAGACAGGACGGTAATTTGCTAAAACAGCTGGATCCAGGGAAGGCTTCTTGAGGAGGGGCCTCACCACCGCCTCTTTCAAGGCGGTAGGGAAGACACCCTCCATCAAAGAAGCATTAACAATTCCCTGGAGCCAGCCTCGTGTAACCTCCTGGGTGGCCAGTACCAGCCAGGAGGGACATGGGTCCAGTAAACATGTGGTCACCTTCAGGCCCCCCAGTATCCTGTCCATGTCTTCAGGAGCCCCAGAATCAAACTCATCCCAGATAGTAACCCCAAGACCAGCCTCTCCCACCCCGCCCAGATCTACCCAATCTGTGTCCAAACCTTCCTGAATCTGAGCGATTTTATCAAACAGATATTGTCCAAACTCCTCAACACGTCCCTGTAAGGAATCCTCCACCGCTCCCTGGTGAAGGAGCGAGAGGGTCACCCTAAACAGGGTGGCTGGGCAGTTATCTGCTGATGCAATGAGAGTGGAAAAATATTCCCGTTTTGCCACCCTCATCGCCACTAGATAGGTCCGAATTTGAGACCTAACTAGTGTCCGGTCAGATTCGGAGCGGCTGGCCCTCTAGATACTCTCTAGGCGTCTTCTTCAGTGCTTCATCTCTCTCAGCTCCTCGGAATACCAAGGAGCTAATCGAGATCGGCACCGAGTCAGAGGCCGCAAAGGCACGACCCGATCTAGAGCACCAGCAGTCGCCCGATCCCAGGAGGCGACTAGAGCTCCAGCCGAGCCGTGGGCTAAATCCTCAGGGAATGGCCCAAGCTCCATTTGGAACCTCTCTGGGTCCATCAGGCGCCTGGGACGGAACCAATGAGTGGGTTCCATCTCCCTGCGGTGGGGGTCGGCGGTTCAAAAGTCCAGCTGAAGGAGCGAATGGTCTGACTATGACAGGGGTCTAATAACTAACTCCCCTAACTCCAGATCATTCAACCACTGTCCAGAGACAAAAATCAAGTCCAGAGTGTTTCCCCCAATGTGAGTGGGACCATTCACTAACTGGGTCAGGTCCAAGGCCGTCATGGAAGCCATGAACTCCCGAGCCGACATGGATGCCACCCCCGCCGATGGCAGATTGAAATCCCCCATGACCATAAGCCTGGGGGTCTCCACCGCCGTCCCGGCAATCACATCCAGCAGCTCGGGCAGGGTTTCTGTCACGCAGCAAGGAGCCAGGTACATGATAAGTAAACCCACCTGCATCCCCAGGCCCCATTTCACAAGGAGGGACTCACATCTGGCTATCTGTGGAACAGTGATCTCCCTCGGCTCTAGACTCTCGTTAATAATAACTGCCACCCCCCCACCCCTACCCTGGGCTCTCGACCGATGGAATGCACGGAAACCCGGTGGGCACATTTCTACCAGGGCAACCCCCCCTTCCATGCCCAACCAGGTCTCCAAAATGTCTATCAGGTCCGCGTCCCCCTCCTGTATAAGATCAGAGGTGAGGGGGGCTTTATTTACAATGGACCTGGCATTGCATAACATCAGACGGAGGCCCAGCCTCTGGTGATTTAAGCCACTCGGGGAACGGGAAACGACCGGGGGACCGGAGTGCGCCATCACTCGTAGATAGCGAGTGCGCACTCCCAAACCTGATATGGGCCTCCGCATCCGCCATACCTGCCCCTCCCACTTACCGTGCAGATGAAACTGCCCTCATGGCATTGAGTTCTAGCCTCCTCTTCCACCTCTGAACCAACAATGTCTATTCCACGAGCCTTCACAGGATCTAGCAGTGGCCCTGATAGGTGTCCCCCTAAACCTATCTTCGCCATCCCACCCCTCCCCATGGTTAAATTATTTAAAAATTTACTATAGCACAAATTTAAAAAAAACCTAAGCCTCTTCTTAGCTGCATGCCACCTCTCAGGATTCCAAAATCCGTCATCGAGGTAGGCCCTCGATAGAGTGGAGGGCCATGTCCGCGAGAGGGGGGAAACTCGCAGATCAAGATGCTGCGATCGTGAGTACATTTCGGAGTTTGTAAAGGATGGCAGATGGTAAAAGCCTTAATCTGGCCAGTCCAGATGGTCATGGCAGAAGTTCCGGACGGTAAACGGGGTTTGAAACTCCCCAGGTAGAACCGATGATATTAGGTGACAATACTGACGCAGGATGGTAGGACCCTGCCGCCGCTGCCGTCGTCGCAAAAACAACACCAACTGCTGTCGGGGCCCCCATCAACAACGTCACCATCGTCTTCGCCCAGGTTCGGTCACTCGGACCCCAGGCTAACCCCATGGAGAAGAGGTGACCAACGCCACCGCCAAAGGGACGACATCCACCGTCGCTGCCGCCACAACAGGCACCGTCGCCGTCACCACCATCGCCGCCGACTCCTCAGTAGCAGCAGTCACACAGAAATCTCCAGTAGAGCTCCCAGAGGTCCTAGGAATCCATGGGGAAGAGGGTGGCATCATCATCACCGCCATCATTGTCGTAGACGCTGTCAATGCCGCCATAAAGGCCTCGCTGCCACTGTCAACGGCAACCTCCGAGGCGGCAGATAAACGCCCACCCCCATCCCCATCGCCTCATCAACTCCAGGTGTTCTGCGTGGGGGGGGGGGGGGCCAACTCTGCCGCTGCCGTCGCTGTCATCACCCTCGTCCCAGAAGGGGGGCCGTAGACACCGCCGAAAAGCGGGCGGGATGCCGACCCCCACCCCATTCGAGGAAGCAAGCCAACGCCAAAACTGGCCTCCCCACAGCCAGCCAGCTCTTTCGGGGCCAAAACCCCTTTACAGGCTGGGAGATATTCCAAGTAGGAGGAGATAACTCCGCCATTGCCGCCGCCAGTGCCCTTGTTGTCCCGAAAACTGCCCTCCCCCACAGCCACCCACCTCTTTTGGGGGGGCCAAAAAAAAACCCCCTTTACAGGCTGGGAGATATCCCAAGTAGGAGGAGATACCTCCGCCATTGCCGCCGCCAGTGCCCTTGTTGTCCCGAGAAAACTGCCGCCGCCGCCGTCACTGCCAAAAGAAGCAGCTGGAACGTCGCCCACCGCTCAATTCAGGCAGGCAAAGCCGGCGCCAGAGCTCAGGCTTACCCCAGCCAGCCAGTTCTCCTCGGGGGCCAGAAGACCCCCTCTTCGGCTGAAGGTGGTCTCTATGGGGAAGGGAGGCTCCACCGATGACGTCAGCATCAGTGGGAATGCCGCCAGCGCTGCCACCGAAAAAACGGCCGGAGCACCGACCGCCGACTGCCCCCCCCCATTCAAGCCAACGGGACCGATCAGACCTTGCCCCAGCCCGACGCGATCTTCTCGGGAGCCGAAACCCCCCTCATCCGGCTGGCAGAATGGTCCCGGCCGGAACGGGGGGGCGAACAACAAACATAGCCCCCCGACTATCTAAAACTGGCCAGAAAGGAGTGCCAGTCCTCTCCGGCATCTCTATCGCACCGCCATCTTGCACATGCTCAGAAGCTGAACCTTAATGCCTCCTTTGTTTTGAAAACAACAGCAGCCCGCTTCCTGCTGCTTTTAGCTAGCGTACTTTGTTTGAATAGTTCACTCATCTGCTTTGTTTTGAATAGGGAGGGTGGATGTTGTGTCTCCTTGGATCTCTCTCGTCACCTTCACCAATCTCCTAGCCTTGCCAAAGTATCTGGGCTGCAGAGATCTCCTGGTTTTCTTGGTTCACCTGGGCTAAGCTGTTGGATCTAAGTTGTGGAGGGCAGCTGTTTAACTCAATTAAATCCACTCAATTCAAGGGCGAAGTAGTTGGAGTTTCACACAGTAATTTGACCATTCGGATCTAGGTCTGTGTTACCGAGAGCAGCTATTACAAGATGGCGGTAGGAATGACAGTGGAGTGGCAGTTGCAGGGGTTATGGAGGAGCGATAAACTGTAATTATCACTCTTGGAATATATCACTCGGATCCCCTGGACATGATCAAAGTAGGGATATCTGTGAGTCCTGGTAGTGGTGGGCGTTTAGGCTACGATGGACATTTGACCACAGGACAGCAAGGTGCTTTTCCCTTCTCCTCAGATAGAATGTCTATCTTCACATGCTGTCTTGATAGGGAATGACTGAGGGGAATCAAATCCTTCTAAAAGAAGCTATAAATATTGTGTAGCATCTGTGCATATAGATTATATAGAGATGAATATGTAGATTGAATGCAGGAGAAACCACATCTCCTCCCCCCCAAAAGAATAATCTGAGCTCTTGGTCAAAACTCATTTTCTTGCTGAATTGAGTTCTACCACTAAGTCTGAGATATGGCTTGGGCTAACTCCTTAGGGAAAGCTCAGATCTCAAAATGAAGTTGTTTATAAGCTTTCCAGAGCCAGGGGAACATGAATATTTGTTTTTATTTTTCAAATTTGAGCTTTGGGCCAAAACTCATGTTTTTTGGCTGAATTGAGTTCTACCACCAATTCTGAGATATGGTTTTGGCTAACTCCTTAGGGAAGCTCGAATCTGAAAATGAAGTTGTTTATAAGCCTTCCAGAGCCAGGGAAACATTAATATGTGCTAATTCTTCAAATCGGGTGAAAAGGTCAAAACTTATGTTTTCTGACTGAATTGAGTTCTACAACCAATTCTGAGATAAGTCTTGGTCTAACTCCTCAGAGAAAGCTCGAATCTGAAAATAAAGTTGTTTATAAGCCTTCCAGAGCCAGGGGAACATTAATATGTGCTAGTTCTTCAAATCGAGTCAAAAGGTCAAAACTTACGTTTTCTGATGAATTGAGTTCTACAACCAATTCTGAGATATGCCTTGGGCTAACTCCTCAAGGAACCCTTTATCAACATATTCATAGTGCTGTGCAATCTGTTGAATTTTAAGCAACACCTGTTAAAATTGTTTAGCCACTTCCTCTTCTTCCTTCATTTATGGCATCAGGAAAAATAGTTTAAAGAAGAAGCTTTCTGAAACTAGGAAAGGAAGCATAAACAAAACTCATAATACTATTATCATTATTTCCAGCCAGATTTTTATTCCCATGGGATCGGACTACAAAAGTGGGATGGTGCAGATTTTCTTTCTTTTTCTCTTTATAAAAATGCAAACTTAAGTAGGTCAGCTAAGCTAATGGCAGTCTGAAAACATTTATTTTTCTTTAAATCCTCCCACTTTAGGCCCACATGTTAGCCAGATTGCTGCTTTGTGATGTTTCAATACTACTATAGGAACTATAGTACTGAGGAACTAGTCGCGGCCTGGGAACAGGCCGCGGCTGGGGCCCTGGACCGTGTCGCGCCTTTGCGGCCTCTGACCCGGTGCAGATCTCGTCCGGCCCCTTGGTTCTCTGAGGGGCTGAGGGAGATGAAACGCCGGAGAAGACGCCTAGAGAGCACCTGGAGGTCCAGTCGTTCCGAAGCTGATCGGACACTAGTTAGGTCCTATTCTAGGACCTACCTAGTGGCAATGAGGGAGGAGAGGCGTTCCTACGCCTCCACCCTCATTGCGTCGGCAGATAACCGCCCGGCCGCCCTGTTTCGGGTGACCCGCTCCCTCCTTCATCAGGAGGTGCGGGATGACCCTTTGCAGGGACGTGCCAAGGAGTTTAGTGGTTATCTATACGATAAAATCGCTCAGCTCCGGGACGGTCTGGACCGAAATTGGGATGATCCAAGCGAGAGAGAGGAGACACGTCTTGTTGAACCGGTTTGGGATGAGTTTGACCCTGTGGCTCCCGAGGACGTGGACAGGTTGTTGGGGAGGCTTCACGCCACGACATGTTTACTGGACCTGTGTCCTTCCTGGCTGGTACTGGCCACTCAGGAGGTGACACGAGGCTGGCTCCAGAGGATTATCAATGCTTCTTTGTTGGAAGGGGTTTTCCCTGCCGCCTTGAAAGAGGCGGTGGTGAGACCCCTCCTCAAGAAGCCCTCCCTGGACCCAGCTATTTTGGGTAACTATCGTCCAGTCTCCAACCTTCGCTTTGTTGCGAAGGTTGTAGAAATCTTGATGGCGCGACAGCTACCCCAATACCTGGATGAAGCCGTCTATCTAGACCCGTTCCAGTCCGGCTTTCGACCCGGATACAGCACGGAAACAGCTTTGGTCGCATTGGTGGATGATCTCTGGCGGGCCAGGGACAGGGGGTACTCCTCTGCCCTGGTTCTATTAGATCTCTCAGCGGCTTTTGATACCATCGACCATGGTATCTTGCTGCACCGGTTGGGGGGATTGGGAGTGGGAGGCACCGTGTATCGGTGGTTCTCCTCCTATCTCTCCGACCGGTCGCAGACGGTGTTGACAGGGGGGCAGAGGTCGGCCGTGAGGTGCCTCACTTGTGGGGTCCCGCAGGGGTCGATTCTCTCGCCCCTGCTGTTCAACATCTATATGAAGCCGTTGGGTGAGATCATCAGTGGCTTCGGGGTGAGATACCAACAGTACGCTGATGACACCCAGCTGTACTTTTCCACCCCGGGCCACCCCAATGAAGTTGTTGAAGTGCTGTCCCGGTGTTTGGAAGCCATACGGGTCTGGATGGGGAGAAACAGGCTCAAGCTTAATCCCTCCAAGATGGAGTGGCTGTGGATGCCGGCATCCCAATTCAGTCAACTGCAGCCGCGGTTGACTGTTGGAGGCGAGTTATTGGCCCCAAAGGATAGGGTGCGCAACTTAGGTGTCCTCCTGGATGACCGGCTGTCGTTTGAAGATCATTTGACGGCCGTCTCCAGGAGGGCCTTCCACCAGGTCCACCTGGTTCGGCAGTTGCGCCCCTTCCTTGATCGGGATGCCTTGTGCACAGTCACTCACGCGCTCGTTACCTCTCGCTTGGATTATTGTAATGCTCTCTATATGGGGCTCCCCTTGAAGTGCACTCGGAGGCTTCAGTTAGTCCAGAATGCAGCTGCGCGGGTGATAGAGGGAGCTTCGCATAGCTCCCACGTAACACCGCTCCTGCGCAGACTGCACTGGCTACCTGTGGCCTTCCGAGTGCACTTTAAGGTGTTGGTTATGACCTTTAAAGCGCTCCATGGCTTAGGGCCTGGGTACTTACGGGACCGCCTGCTGTTACCATATGCCTCCCACCGACCCGTACGCTCTCACAGAGAGGGACTTCTCAGGGTGCCGTCCGCCAAACAATGTCGGCTGGCGGCCCCCAGAGGAAGGGCCTTCTCTGTGGGGGCTCCCACACTTTGGAACGAGCTTCCCCCAGGCTTACGTCAAATACCTGACCTTCGGACTTTCCGCCGCGAACTGAAGACATACCTTTTTATTCGCACGGGGCTGGCCTAAATTTTAAATTTTACATTTTAAATTTTAAATTTTAAAATACATAAATTTTATCGATTTTAAATTTTCTACTAATTTTAAATGGGGTTTGGTTTTATAAATTTTAAGGTTCTAGGCTAATTATAATAAGTTTTTTAACTCGTATTTTAAATTGTATATTGTGGTGTTTGTATTTTATTGTTGCCTGTACACCGCCCTGAGTCCTTCGGGAGAAGGGCGTTATAAAAATCAAATAAAATAAATAAATAAATAAAAATATATTGATTTGATCATGACCAAGTTGCCCATCCCTACTCAGTAGGACTGGAAAATAGGACATAAACAAGATCACTGGAAAGCCAATAAAAGTTAATTTTAACCGCTTATTCATCCAGAACTTTTCTCTTCCAATTTAGAGTATAGATGAGACTATTTGAGAAGCATGTCCTTTGTGAAAATCAAAATAGAACCTGGCAGTAGAACCATGAAGCTAATTTTTCCTTGCATCCAGAAGAGCATGCAAACTAGGGCAGGAATAAGATAATAAAAACCTTAATTTTGAGTTCTCTTTTGACTAGCATCCTGTTTCCTATCTGGCTAATCAGATACTCAATGGGAAACAGGATTGATGAGCAATATACAGATGCCTCACTTATTTATTTATTTATTTATTTATTTATTTATTTATTTATTTATTTATTTATTATATTTGTATACCGCCCATCTCCCGAAGGACTCAGGGCGGTTCACAGTCAAAAAACAACAGAAAACATATAATAGATAAAAAACAGCTAAAAGAATAGATAGTTAAATTCAATTGATGCTCTAACTTTTAAATACAAATTTAAAACCTCATTTAAACCCCTTTTTTAAAAATCCCAATTTAAAACTACATTCAAGCTAGTCCTGCTCTTCGAAACAGCAACGTCTTCAGCTCGCGGCGGAAGGACTTGAGATCGGGGAGTTGACAAAGCCCCAGAGGGAGCTCGTTCCAGAGGGTAGGGGCCCCCACAGAGAAGGCCCTCCCCCTAGAGGTCGCCAGCCGACATTGTTTAGCTGACGGTATCCGGAGGAGGCCCTCTCTGTGAGAGCGCACTGGTCGGTGAGAGGCTAATGGTGGCAGTAGGCGGTCCCATAAATATCCCGGTCCTAGGCCATGGAGCGTTTTAAAGGTGATGACAAGTACCTTGAAGTGAACCCGGAAGACCACTGGGAGCCAGTGCAGATTACGCAGGAGGGGTGTTACATGGGAGCCAAAAGGTGCTCCCTCTATCACCCGCGCAGCCGCATTCTGGACCAGTTGGAGTCTCCGGGTACACTTCAAGGGGAGCCCCATGTAGAGAGCATTACAGTAGTCCAGGCGGGATGTAACAAGGGCATGAGCGACTGTGCATAAGGAAGCCTGATCCAGAAAGGGGCGTAACTGGCGTATCAGGCGAACCTGATGAAAGGCTCCCCTGGTGACGGCTATCATATGATCTTCTAAAGACAGCCGTGCATCTTTACTTTTAAAGGTAAAATATAGCTATTAAGACTCACAGGCACTGACAGCATTATATTATTATTTATTTTATTTTATTTTTTATTTTATTTTATATATTTGTTTGTTTGTTTGTTTTATATGACTGCCCATCTCAAACAAGTGACTGGGTAGTGAAAAATCATAAAATCAATTAAAAACCAAAATATATCACAATATTAAAATAAAATATATATGGCAGCTGAAAAGAAAATATGACAATCATAAATTTTTTAAAAATATTCTTTTATTTCTTTTTTAAAAATGGCAGAAAAATAGAAAAAATCCAACAAAGATAAAAATCCATGCATTGTTAAAAAAGAAAAGAAAAAAAGGCACACACATTGAAAGTGTTTTTTACGTAAAAAATTATATATATATATTTGTTTTCTGAGGTTTTCACGGGTGTTTGTATATAGGTCTTTGGTTGTTTGGGTTTTCTCCCGTGTAAAATTGGAAGTGTCTTGGCGACGTTTCGACGAAGTTTCATTCGTCATCTTCAGGCTTCAGCTTCGTGCTTCTGGGAGCAATGTGTGATCGCAGCTGTTTCTTCCTTTTTTTTTTTTTTTAATTAAAAAAGTTTTACAACAATTAAATTTTTCCCCCTCCCCCCCTCCCTCCTAAACCCCCCTCCCGCCCCGGACTTCCCGGAGCAAACACAAGGTATAGTTCCTTAAACAAAACAGTCATACATTAAATTTTTTAAAATCTAACACAATTATAATCTTTCTCTCTCACATAACCTGACTTCTTCCATTAAAATCAAAAATAACATCCTTCATTCAAAAGCAATCCGAAATTTCTTAATCTGATATCTATTTTGAATATAATCAATCCAGTTCTTCCATTCATTTAAATATTTTTCTTGAGTACTGTCTTTCAAGAAGGCTGAGATTTTAGCCATCTCAGCCAAATTGGAAACTTTCAATATCCATTCTTCTATTGTGGGTAATTCTTTTTTCTTCCAATATTGTCCAATCAACAGTCGTGCTGCTGTTATTAAGTTCAAAATCAACTTAGTCTCAATCACTGTACAGTCCGTTGTTATTCCCAAAAGGAAAAATTGCGGTAGGAACTTTATCTTCTTCTTCAGAACATTCTGCATAATCCACCAGATTCTTATCCAGAAAGACTTAATTTTCTTACAAGTCCACCATACATGAAAATATGTAGCATCATCACAATTACATCTCCAACATTTCGCTTGCATATCTGGATACATACATGATAATTTCTTAGGATCTAAATGCCATCTATAAAACATCTTATAAAAATTTTTCCTTAAATTCTGCGCTATGTAAATTTAACATTTCTAACCCAAATTTTTCCCATGTTTCCAACATTATTGGTTCTTGAATATTCTGTGCCCATTTTATCATACAATCCTTTATTAAATCTCTTTCAGAATCTATTTCTATCAACACAGTATACAATCTCTTTATATGCCCCTGAGTTTGATTTCTAATTTGTTTAACCAGATTTTCTTCATTTTGAATGATACCAATTTTCTGATCTTCTTTCCATCTAGCCTTTAACTGTCCATATTGAAACCAAGAATAATTCCTCCCCTCTTCTTTTTATATATCCAAAGATTTTAGTTGTAAATTTCCTCTCATTGTATAAAAATCTTTATAAGTAATCATTTCTTGTTCCTGTTCTATATTTATATTCTCTACTGCGTGCGAGGACATACCCATATAGGAATTATGTAATCTAACTTATAATAATATTTTTTCCAGACACGCAGAAGAGAAATTCTCAACACATGATTCTTAAAAGCTTTATCTACTTTCTTATCATACAATAAATATGCATGCCAACCATATAATAAATCATAACCTTCTATATTCAAAATCCTTTCCTCTGTCAAATTAAACCAATCACTTATTACCGAAAGAACAACTGCTTCATAATACAGTTTTAAATTAGGCATTTTAATCCTCCTCTTTCCCGTGTATCTTGCATTATTTTCATTTTGACTCTCGCTTTTTCCTTCCCATATAAATTTATTAATTCCAATCTGCCATTCATCCAAATTTTTATCTTTCTTAATTATTGGTATCATCTGAAACAAGAACAAGAATTTAGGCAAAACATTCATTTTATAGCTGCTATTCTCCTAACAAAGATAATTGTAATTTTTCCAAGTATTCATTTCCTTCTGAATTTTTTTCCATAACACATCATAATTATTCTTATACAATTTTCCATTTGATGAAGTAAGAAAGACTCCTAAATATTTAACCTTTTTTACAATTTCAAATCCTGTTATTTCCTCTAGTTTTTCTTTCTGGTTCTTAATCATATTTTTGGTTAACACTTTTGTTTTATTTTGATTCACTTTAAACCCTGAGACCCTTCCATATTGATTAATTACTTCCAACAAATATACACTGAATTTATAGGCTGAGTCAACATAACAACCAAATCATCTGCAAATGCTCTAACTTTATATTCATATCTTCTAATTCTAATACCTCTATCTCCTTAACTCTCTTATCTTATCCAATAAAGGTTCCAAAGATAAAATAAACAATAAAGGTGATAAAGGACACCCTGCCTTGTTCCTTTCGCAATTTTAAAACTATCTGTCAAACTACCATTAATTATTATCTGAGCTGTTTGCTCTCCATAAATTGCCCTAAGTATTCGTAAAACCATTTCCAAATTGCATTTTGTCTGTTAATTTAAATAAAATTCCCAATGCAAACGATCAAAAGCTTTCTCTGCATCCAAGAATATAAACGCTGCGGAATCTGATTTTTCTTTTCCAAATATTCCAATAAATTCACTATCTGCCTAACATTATTCCTCATTTGTCTCCCTTTTATGAAACCAGACTGGTCAGTGTGAATCCTTTGTTGTACAATTTCCATTAACCTATTTGCCATTATTTTTGCAAAAATCTTATAATCATTATTCAAGAGTGAAATCGGTCTATAATTCCCAGGCTTAGTACAATCCTGATCCTCTTTTGGTATCAATGAAATAAAAGTAGTCCTCCATGATGGTGGTACTCCTCCTCCCATCAATATCTGATTAAATAACTCCATAAGTGGACCAACTATCTCATCCTGTAACTTTTTATAATATATTGCTGTAAGTCCATCTGTGCCTGGGGATTTCCCTATTTTTAATTGCTTTATTATCAAAATAATTTCATCAGAAGTTATAGGCCGATTCAACTCTTCCCTTTGTTCATTAGTTAAACCTTTAACCTTATATTCTTTCAAATATTTATCAATATCCATATTCAATATTGTATCTCTGGCATATAAATTTGTATAATATTCCAAGAAAGCTTTTTTAATTTTATCCTGTTGAAATCGCACTTTACCCTTGTATTCAATTCCTTCAATAGTACGTGCTTTCTGTCTTTTCCTTAACATATAAGCCAACCACCTCCTGATTTATTGGCATTACAAAAGTATTATGTTTAGCATATTGTATATTGGTTGCCACCTGATCTGCCATTAACATATTAAATTGACTCTGTAATATCTTTATCGCTTCAGTAGTTTTTAAATCATGTGGATTATATACCAATAATTGTTGTTTCCTCTGAATTTCCTCTTCTAAATCCCTACGCTGTTTTTGTAGTTTTCTCCTCTGTCTACTATTAATATATATCAAATTTCCTCTCATAAAGGCCTTGCTCGCGTCCCACACCATTTCTATCGAAGTTCCTTTCCCAAATTATAATCAAAATTCTTTCATTTGTTTTTTACATTGATTTACATTATCCTCATATCTAAACAAATTTTCATTTATTCTCCATGATCTTCTTCCACCTTCATATTGCAACTCCATCCATACCGGACTATGATCAGTTAAACACCTTGGAAATATCTTTGTTTTCCTAACCCTAGAAAGCAAGTCATTGGTAATTAATATAAAATCAATACGTGAAAAAGATTGATGCCTGTCCGAAAAATAAGTATAATCTCTATCATCAAAATTCTGCCTTCTCCATATATCTTTCAACTCAAAATCTTCCATCAAATCAAAAAAAGATTTAGGCAATTTTGCATGCATAGGAATTTTCTTAGAAAGAGTTCTTTTATCTCTTCTAGTGTCCATTACACCATTCCAATCCCCTAATATAATAAATGTTTTATAGTCCCAAAAAGTCAATTTTTCATGTAACAGTTTATAAAATTTTTCTTGTTGTTGATTAGGTGCATATATGCCAATCACAAGTGTCTTTTTTCCTTCTAAAATCAATTCAATAGCAATATATCTTCCTTGAATGTCCGTTTCAATTAATTTACTTGATATATTTTTCTTCAAATATATAACTATACCATTTTTCTTATTCGGAGCAGAAGAAACAAAATGTTTACCTAATTTCGAATTAATCAAATATTTCTGATCTGATAATTTTATATGTGTCTCTTGCAAACATATCACATCATTTTTAAATTGTTTCAAATAATGGAATATTTTTCTTCTTTTCTGTGCTGAATTTAAACCATTAACATTCCATGTCAAAAATTTATTTGCCATCTCTGGCCTCTTGAAGCTTCTGAGCAATTAGCTGAAGACCCTCACTCTTCGGCTTGGCTCCTCCCACAGCTTCAGTAGTAGAATCCCGTTCCTGTCTTTGAAGTCGTTCCTCCATCTCCTTACGCCTAATAGCTCCCCTTGTCACTCTTTGTTCTTGAGATTGTTCTTGAGGTACTGATATCACAGGTGCAGTTTCAGCTTCCCCACTCTGTTTCTCTTGAAGACTTTTATCCACTGTTTCTACATCCACTTTCAATACATTAAAAAGAAAATCTTTTGCTTTCAATTCAGTATCAATTCGATATCTCCTGCCTTGAAAAAATACTGTTAAACCAATTGGGACCTCCCATCTATATTGAATCTGATGCTTCTTAAGCTCTTGTGTAAAAACCTAAAATCCTTCTATCCTTTAACATTTTAGCAGGGATCTCTTTCAAAACCAACACCTCCTGTTCTGCTATTTGCAATTTCTTTTGGTATGTAGCTTGCAAAATCTGATTTCTTATTGTAGAAGTTAAAAAATAAATTACAATATCTCTTGGGAGCTTTTTCTGCCTCGCTACCCAAGAATTAACCCTATATGCCTCATCAAATTGAAAATCAACTTCGAGGGTCCATGCCTAACATTTCAGCTAAGGCTTCTGATATAACTTTTTAAGATCTTCTTCCTTCGGTCTTGAAGACCCCTAATTCTCAAAGCCTTCTCCAACGCTCTATATTGCAATACCACCACATGATCCTCATTTTTATCCACTTTATTTTGAAGCTCTCCAACTTTATTATCCAAATACTGATTTGCTTGACTAATTACTTCCACTTTATCCTCCATTACTTCCAAATTTTTTGCCAAACCTTGAAAACCATCAATAAATCTTCTAATTTTTTATTAGTCTCTTTAATTTCTTCCCTAAGTTGATCCTTCACACCATGAATATTATTCATAATTTCTTTAAATCGCTCTTCAGAAACTCTATTCTGTTCCTTTAATATATCTTCTAAATTAGTTTCAGACCCCCTTCTCGTCATGGGAACTTTTGGTGGCTTAGAAGCCATTTTAATTTAAGTAAAGTCTCTAATTAGAATTATAAAATCTCAAAGTCTCAAAAAGTCTCCAATTAAAGTTGTAAAATAAAAACTTTCACCTTGCCTCCTCTGGAAAGCTTCTATTCAGCTAAAATCCACAAAGACGAACTTCACTTTCTCTCTCACAAGCAGCCTCCAATCCACTTCCTCTCAGACGCCATTTCTTCCTTCACTAAGTTCAAGTGAGAAAAAGTTTTCCCCTTTTAAAAAGGAGTAGAAGTCAGCTCTCTTCTTGCTTCCCCAGTAATCGATCACTTGTATTTGTCCCGTCTGCTTTAAGTTATTCAACACGGAATCAATTGAGCAGAGGTGGGCGTTTTCCTCATTTCCTGCTTAATTAACAGGATCGAGCCGAGTCTGGAGTGAGGCTGGGTTATGCAGGCAGCCCTCCGAGACTCTGCATAAGAAAGCAGAGCCCCTGGGGCAATCTTCTGCTCTCCAGCCGCTCTGGCTAATCTCTTTCACCCAGAGAAAAGCTTTGAAGCTGGCTAACAGCCGTTCTCCCGCTGTTTCACCAGCTTTTACAGAATCTCAGTTCGGGACGCCATTCCAGGCGTCCTCTCGGGGAAAACGAAACCACCGGAAGCCCTTCCTTTTAACTGCTAGTGGGGGTTTGAACTGATTGGGTGGGAGCTTGGCTGTGCTCTGATTGGATGGGGGTTTTTTTGTGCTCTGATTGGCTGGGGGTGTGTCCTGTGTTGGTGGGGGCTTGGTTGTGCTCAGTTTAGTCTGTGTTGCAGGGGGATTTGAGCTGGTGAGCTGCATAGCTGTTGTTTGGCTTTGTGGTCGTGCTACATCTTCATAGTGGGGGTCAGTCTGCTGCATGTATGGATTGGAGGGGTTTGAAATGGCTAATGTTGCAGCTGCGGTCTGGCTTCTGGTCCTTGGTCGTGCTTCATGATCAGTGTGGGTTTGGGTCTGCTTTCTGGGTGGATGTGCGGTGGTGACATCCTGTGTGGACCTCGTGAGTGTGGGTCTGGTGTCATTCCTCGTGTTAGGGACTCGTTTGTCAATAAGGGTGGGTTTCCAAATGGCTGGTAGGCGGGAGGTGTCATCTCGTTTGTTCATGCTGTGTGGGCGTTTTTCTATCTCGATGGCTTCTCTGATTATTCTGTTGTTAAAGTGTTCAGTTTTGGCGACAGTTCTGGTCTTTTTAAAGTCAATATCATGTCCTGTGACTTTAAAGTGTTGGACCAGGGAAGAAGTTGGTTCCTCTTTTTTGAATGAGTTCTTGTTTTCTTCAATGCGTGCACTTATTCTTCTGTTGGTTTGTCCAATGTATGTGGTGGGGCAGGCGGTGCATGGGATTTCATATATTCCTTGATTTTCTAACTCAATTTTGTCTTTGGGGTTTCTTAGGATGGTGGATATTTTTCTGTTTGTGCAGAATGCTGTCTTGATGTTGTGTTTGTGGAGGATCTTGCTGATTCTGTCTGTGGTGCCTTTTATATATGGGAGGAGGGCTGTGCCGTTTTCTTGTTCTCTGTCTTGGATTTTAGTGGGGGGTTCTTTTTTGATTAGCTTGGTAATCTTATTTGTTTGGAATCCATTGGATGTTAGTACGTTAGTGAGAGTGTCTAGTTCGGGTTTCCACCCAGAAAGCAGACCCAAACCCACACTGATCATGAAGCACGACCAAGGACCAGAAGCCAGACCGTAGCTGCAACATTAGCCATTTCAAACCCCTCCAATCCATACATGCAGCAGACTGACACCCACTATGAAGATGTAGCACGACCACGAAGCCAAACAACAGCTATGCAGCTCACTAGCTCAAATCCCCCTGCAACTCAGAGTAATCTGAGCACAAACAAGCCCCCACCCAAACAGGACAAACTCCCAGCCAATCAGAGCACAAAAAACCCCCATCCAATCAGAGCACAGCCAAGCTCCCACCCAATCAGTTCAAACCCCCACTAGCAGTTAAAAAGGAAGAAACAGCTGCAATCCCACATTGCTCCCAGAAGCACGAAGCTGAAGCCTGAAGATGACGAATGAGACTTCGTCAAACGTCGCCAAGACACTTCCAATTTTACACGGAGAAAACCCGAGCAACCAAAGACCTATATATATATATATATATATATATATATATATATATATATATATATATATATAGAGAGAGAGAGAGAGAGAGAGAGAGAGAGAGAGAGAGGGGGGGGGAGGGAGGGAGGGAGGGAGGGAAAGGGAGTGGGAGAGGGAGAGGGAGAGGGAGAGGGAGAGAATAGAATGAATAGAATTTCTATGCTCTCAGTGTACATAACAGAAAAGATACGTTCATTAAGAATCATAAGGTACAACACTTAATGATAGTCGTAGGGTACAAATAAGCAATCAAATCATATTAGGAAACAATCAATATAAATCATAGGGATACCAGCAACAAGGTTACAGTCATACAGTCATAAGTGGGAGAGATGGGTGATAGGAATGATGAGAAGATTAATAGTAGCGCAGACTTAGTAAATATTTTGACAGTGTTGTTGTCACTAGTTGTTCTGATGTGCAGTGCTCTATAGCATCGTTTTGAGGGTAGGAGTTGAAGCAGTTTATGTCCAGGATGTGAGGGGTCTGTAAATATTTTCACAGCCCTCTTTAATTATTATTCAAGTACATACAATATATATTTCAAATACATTTATATCATGTATACTATAATAGTTTTTAATTTACTGTACTTTATATAAATGAATCCCATATTTATTACATTTGACAATACAAAGTTTATATCTATAAGAATCTGCTCATAGATGGCATGTGCCATCAGGTCTTCAGTCCATTGAATAAAAGTAGCCATACATTTATTCTTTCAATTTCTGGAAAATCAGTCTTACAATTATGGTAAGGATCCTTCAAAAAATTCCATTTAAGCTGTCTTGTTGTTAAATTCCAAGTACTAAGTATATAATTCAAAAAAATGCTATCATCTTCAAAATTAGCTTTTTTGCATAATTATATTTATAATCCATTACTTTTACCCATAACTTGGTAATTGTAAACCATTGTAAAAACATGTGTTTTAAA
Organism: Ahaetulla prasina; assembly: GCF_028640845.1. Taxonomy (NCBI): domain Eukaryota; kingdom Metazoa; phylum Chordata; class Lepidosauria; order Squamata; family Colubridae; genus Ahaetulla; species Ahaetulla prasina. Next base: position 71,028,179 of record NC_080543.1, read on the forward strand.
GAAACATTGTTCTTGTTACTTCTACAATAAAAAGTTGTTTTTGATCATCTTTTTCTATATAAACGTAATGAAGTCCAATAAATTCTAAATATTATTTGTACTTGTTTAAATCATAATTTGAGGTCTAGTATCTAGTATCTGAAGTGTTTCAGAAAATGAAAATGTTGCTGGTCCAAACAATGTTATCAACATATGTAACTGTAAATATTGCCAGTGGGTTATACATGTAGGTCAGGAATGTCAAACTCAATTTTATTGCGGGCCGCATCAGTATTGTGGTTGTCCTCGGGGGGCCAGGGTGGGGGTGGGGGACATGGTCGGGGTGATCACAGCTGAGTGGGCATGGCCCAGGGGTGTGGCCAGCTTGATGTTGCTCATGTGGGCCGGGTGGTGTTGGGGAGGGAATCCAGGGGTCTCCGATAGGTGGGACAGTGGGCGGGAGGCTTGTTTCACAGGATGAGGTGAGGTGAGACAACACAGGGGGTGGGGTGGGGGTGCTGCCACCGCAAGGCAATGCAGGGGCTGGGGTGTGTTATGTACAGACGTACGTGAGCAATTTGCATAACTGCTGCTGATTGGTTGATTCAGCGGTGGGAAATTTAAAGTGCTGTCAGTGGCTGGCTTGCATGCCAAAGCTCTATAAAGAGTGAGGCTCGGCGGCTGCCAAGCTGTTTGTATTTGGATATTGCAGCGAATAAAGAGTTGAAAGTTCCTGTCATCTCTTCCTTGCTTCGATCTAACACTGGTGACAAAGGTGGGGTCTCAGGAAGGACAGAGGAACTGACTATCACCTCGTGACAGCCGCAGCCATCTTAGCATTGGAGAACCTCCGTCGGCCAACTTAATGATGGCTGCCCAGACGTCGCCAGCCCTGGCAACCTACAATCCACAGATGGAAGAATGGCACACTTACATGAGCCATTTCAGGACATTCCTGCAAGCAAACAACTACCAAGATCTACCGGACGACTGCAAATGAGCATCTTCTTTAACCTACTGCAGCCCAAAGCTCTATAAGATGGTGCAGACACTAGTCTTCCCCGCCGACATCGAATCCATCTCGTGGACAGCGCTACAGAGCACATTGTGGGACCACTACGCTCCAGCTGCGACCCCCATGGTCAGTAGGCAGGAATTTTACCAGCGACACCAATGAGAGGGTGCAAATTCATAAACCCAGGAGAAAAGATGAAAGACCGCATCCTCCTGGGCATGAGAGACCTAACCCTTCAAAAGAAACTGCTTGTCAGATGTGCTTTCAATACTCAAGAAAGAAAATCCCCAACTCCATTGTCTGTAGAGAAAGGTACTTTTACTGAGTATGAACTGAATGCAACAAAATTAAAGTAAGGTCTGAACAATAGGCATGATTAACAAATAGAAGAATTAAACATCAACCCCTCCCCCCTGTATGCCCAGGCAGTCATGTCCAATCCACGTGCCTCTCAGATGACACATGGGGTGCAAGGTCAGATGGTTCCGTCCCTCCAGTAAAACTTTAAGTTTCGTTTAGGTCCCAGGCACCATAAGTTTCAATTCTTCTTCTAAGCAGACTCTCCTCCCCCATCATCACTATGACAGCCGCAGCACGCTAGACCTAAATCAGGGAGACATAACACAGCACTAAAACAATTAACCCTTAGCAGTAACTCCTAGCAATAAAACAATAAACTGGTGCAAGCGAAGGCTGACACTGCTGGTGAGACGAGGGATATCTGTTGTGACTCCAGCCCCCGAACCTGGCCCCATGCCCGAAAGTGACTCCGAGAGTGAGGGGGAAGGGCCAGTAAGGCTTACCTCGGGAGTAGCGATTCCTTTGGCCTGGCTCCAGGAGCCAGAACCAGACCAGTCGGAGGACGTAATGAGGCCGTCACCCCCTGATTCCTCCCTTCCCCAGGCTACGCCTTCAGACCCAGCTGATAATAATAATAATCAAGCTTGGATTGACCCGCGCTTCAGAAGATTAGAGAGGCGGCGTCATCAAAGGGAAGGGTGGGGCAGGAGCCCCACCCCACAGGATATATAAGGAGCTTTGGGACTGCTCTCACTCTACGGGAAGCAAAAATTAGCTGAACTGTTTCAAAAAGAGGTGAGAGTCTTGCTCTGTGAGTCATTTGTTTGAACTTTGGCAGGCAGCTGCGATTTCTCTGCCAGGACTGATAAGAGCCGTGAATCCACTGGCTGAAGGCCAGCTCGTTGATCTGAAATGGGGAAGGAGACAGAACAGTATCTTTCAAGGACGCTATTGAGGAAGCGAGAGCAGCCGAAACCTCAGACACCTCAGCCGCAGACATCAAGAGAGCCAGTGGAGTTCACCAGAGCTACTAAGAGCCTGAAGTCCTGTTAGAAGTCTTGGAGGAAGAGGACAAGGGGGTGGACGATGACACCATACATTGCGTGCACCCAGACAGATGGGGAAGCCACAGAGATGGGGATGCCCAACAACCCCGTTGCTCGGGATGCATGGGACTCCACACAAGATTGGCTTGACATTTTAAAGAAGCAATTTGCCGCCGCTGCCAGCGAAAAGACCACATCACCAAGGCTTGCCGGGCCACCCAACCAATCCCACCCTCCAGCAGACCACCAACAGTCCCCAGAAGGCAGGGACCAGCCAAGCAGGGGCTCCCGCGAAACCGACGCTGAGATTGCACCAGGTCTGGGAGACCGAACTGGACCAACTTTGGCAATGTGCTCAGCAGAAGCCTAGGTAAATATACGGGGAAACCCATATCATTTAACCTGGACCCCCAAATTACCCCAATAAGACTCAAGCCTCGCAGGGTTCCATTTGCTCTGCGGCCCAAGGTCGATGAACAATTACATAAGCTAATTGCTCAGGGGATCTTACAGCCAATTGACCACACCATGTGGGAGACCCCAATAGTCACCCCAATGAAGCCGGATGGGTCAATCAGAGTGTGCATGGACTATAAGTGCACAATTAATAAGGCCCTTCAGCAACATGCATATCCAGTGCCAGTAGTACAGCATCTGCTGCATTCTTTAGGAAAGGGCAAGGTATTCACCAAACTGGACCTTGCACAAACCTACCAGCAATTGCAGGTGGATGAGGCCACCGCAGAGGCCCAGACAATCGTAACCCACCGGGGGGCATTCAAATGCAAATGGCTGCAATTCGGAGTGAGCGTGGGCCTGGAGTTATTCCAAAGCATGATGGAGAGACTGCTGCAGGGCATTCCAGGAGTCATCCCATACTTCGATGATGTCGTTATATCAGGAGAGTCAATGGAACAATTAATGGCAAGATTAAGAGAAATGCTGGGGAGGTTCCAAAAGAGAGGGCTCAAGGTTAAAAAGGAAAAATGTAAAATCGGGGTCACACAAGTGGAATTCCTGGGGTACTTCATCGATGGGTGAGAATCCATCCTACCAATTCTAAAATAAAAGCCATCAAAGAATTCCCAACCCCCAGGAATAAATCCGAATTGCAAGCCTTTTTGGGATTGCTGAACTTTTATGGCATCTTTTTGAAAAAAAGGGCTATCGTTACTGAACCATTCCATCAACTCCTGGGGAAGACGGCGGTGTGGACATGGGGACAGAAGGAGACCGACGCCTTCACCGCAGTGAAAGACCTTCTATCATCCGACAGTCCTCATACATTCCGCACAAAGGGAGGATACTATGTCCCTGCTGCTATTAAGCTTTTTGTGGCCAAGTTGCTAGCTCAGCTCCTTTATGGGATCTTGCTCGGACTGTCAGCTTTATGTTTTACATCATTAGTAATAGTTCAATCCAAATTCATTAGATCAATTCCCCAGATGCCACATTGTGACTCAAATGCACTTCTGCGCCTGGAGACAGGATTGATAAAAGTCGAAGCAAGAATCTGTATAGAGTCAAATCTCTGGCTAAAGCTTAACTTCTTTCCGCAAGGTCTTGCTCCATTAATCCTCCAAGACAAATTCTCTTCATCATGGATCAAGGCTGTCGAGTCCAACCTTGCCAAATTAGGTTTCTCCCCAGCTTTAATACTCAAGATAGACTATGATCTAGCAAGACAAACCCTTGCAACAAAGGGTGGAGGACATCGAGAGACAGGCAGACTTAGGGAAAGCTCCGCTGTTTCTGACTCCAGATACCATTAGATATGTTGTTGCTCTGCCAGCTATCTTAGTCAGTTGGAATCAGCAATTGCACTTGCACGGTGCCATGTGCTTCCATTGGTCGTTCTATATGGCAGGTATAAAAGAATACCATTCACGGAAAGACTCTGTCCCTGCGAATCAGGAGAGGTGAAGACTGTGGGTTATATGCTCCTTAGATGTTCCTTTTATACAGAGATTAGGAAAAAACATATTCTGCCAATAACTGCAAGGTATCCTGGCCGCTCTGACACTACATATCTTCAGTGGCTGCTTAAGGATGAACAGTCCATAACTATAGCACAGGTGGCCAGATTCTTCACAGCAGCACTGGGGATTTGTCGCAAATATATGTCTTCTTCGCCATAGCGATGTATATAACAATTGTAGCTAACCTTTGCATTGCTTAGTCATTTCCCTTTTAGCATTGAACTCACAATGGGCCACACAGTTTAGGGACTTCAACTATTGTATAGTCAGACCATGTATAATGGACATTGGATTTTATTATAGATTTAGTTGTCATTTATTATTTTATACTAGAATTCTTAAATGTATATATACTGAGTGCTTTTATTTGTTTCTGGTCTAAGACTGTAATAATAAATTGATTGATTGAACTCAAGGCAGTGAACGTATTCAACATATCCTCCTCCTATTTTCTGCACATCAACCCTGGGAGGTGGTTTAGGCTGAGAGAGAATTACTAGCCCAAAGTCACATGTTATTAACTTAGTTATACCTTTCGATATACATATACTTAGATATTTAATGGAATTGGCACAATTAAGGAATTGATATTTCTTAACTGAAAGGGTAACCTGAATTTCCTGAACTCTGCATACCTTCAAAAGATAAGTGTGCAACTGTGATGGGGTGGGATATGAAGGAGGCCCAAAGGGCTTTGGGAATCAAGGGGCAGGAGCCAGAACATGGGATATCTCAGAGATGGGGGAGGTTTTCTGGGTACACCTGTACCTGCACTAGGCCTCCTACGGTTTCCTCTAATCTGGAGTCACCCTATTCTCTAATAATGACATGTACATTCGTTTAATGAATGCACTAGGGAAAGCAGGGACAGGAAGGTCATTAAATACGCATTTCATTTAAGGTAGTCCTCAAATTCCTGAATGGGAAGGCTCCATTACTAAATTGAGGACTACCTGTAATTTGTTCCAATTGACCAGTGGTGGGATTCAATTTACTACCGGTTCTGTGGGTGTGGCTTGGTGGTCATGTGACTGGGTGGGGGTGGCCAACTTGACATCACTCTTGTCAAGGGGTGCCTTGCCTGGCCTCTCCTTGCCTCAAAGAGATACAATTTCACTGTCTATTTATTTATTACTACTGAACATCCAAAATACACTATTTAATCCTATGTATATATGGCATAAATATATGGGAACACGGTGGCTCAGAGGCTGGGACGTTGAGCTTGTTGATCGAAAGGTCGGCAGCTCAGCGGTTCGAATCCCTAGTGCTGCCGTGTAACGGGGTGAGCTCCCGTTACTTGTCCCAGCTTCTGTCAACCAAGCAGTTTCGAAAGCACGTAAAAATACAAGTAGAAAAAATAGGGACCACCTTTGGTGGGAAGGTAACAGCGTTCCGTGCGCCTTTGGCATTGAGTCATGCTGGCCACATGACCATGGAGATGTCTTCGGACAGCGCTGGCTCTTCGGTTTTGAAACGGAGATGAGCACTGCCCCCTAGAGTCAGCAACAACTAGCACATGTGTGAGGGAACCTTTACCTTTACCTTTATATATGGCATATGTGTACATACATATTACATAGTATAGATTGTGTATAGGCACACAAAAAGATACATTATCTACTATATATACTATATGTGTACGTAAACACACACACACACATACAAACTTCTTCTAAAACTATACACATTCAACCTCACTTACTGTGTTTTGGAGAAAGTCCACTTTCTGCCACAGATTTAACTATAATTTCTGTACATTAGAACATTACACATGCCTTCAGATTTACTTTCCTAGCCTGCACATGACCGTTAGACCCAGGAGAGGTCATGGATTGAGTAAAATGTGGCAAAACTCACTTAACAATGCTCTTGCTTAGCAACCAAATTTTTTGGCTCAACTGTGGTCACAAATGAATGGCTATCTGCCTTCTTCTTTATGGCAGCCTTGTCCTAGGGAACTCTTTCCCTTTTCTGGCAATTTTCCTCTCTGTTAGAGGCACCAAAATAATGCAGATGATATAAGGTCTCCTGCTGGAGCAGGGGGTTGAATTAGATGGCCTCCAAGGTCCCTTCTAACCAGGGGTGAAATCTAAAATTTTTCCCTACCGGTTCTGTGGGCGTGGCTTAATTGGTCAGATGACTGGGTGGGTGTGGCCAATAACAATAAATAATAAAAATAATAAATAAGGTATACAAAACAAAAAGTGGTACCAAAAACCAACTTTCACACTTTACACACACACAATACAACACAACTGACTCACACATAATGTAAAAGCAGCTGCACTTCACCCAGAATAGCCCCTGCAACAAGCAGGAACCTCACACTTTACACACACACAACACAACTGACTCACACACACACACACACACACACACACACACACAATGCCACATACAGCTTTGTGAGATTTTGTGTGTTTGTGTAGTTAGAGTGAAACACTACAGAAACACACCAAATCTCAGAAAACTGCATATTTTATTTTATTATTTTTATTTATTTTTTTAGATCAGGGGTCTCCAACCTTAGTAACTTAGTTTGTGGACTTCAACTCCCAGAGTTCCTCATTCAGAAAGCAGGAAGTCAAAGCAAGCTGTAATCAATAGCTGAAGAAAAGCATGCCACTGCCAGCCCAAAAGGAGCAGTAATTATAGGTAAGTGAGGAAAGGGAATTGGCTGGGCATGGGTGGGGGCTCTTGTAAGTGGAGGCTGTTAAAAAGTGAGTTTAAAAGCCTGTGAGGATCAGGAAACTCTTCTGGGATCACCAGAGGAGGCTTTTAAAACCTTTTTTTTCTCCCCCCCCCCCTTCGGCTGAAGAGGGTTTTTTTAAAAAAAACTTTTAAAGGGTTTTGATGATCTCTGCTCAGCCCCGCAATCATCAGAGGGTTTTTTTTTTTACTTTAAAGGCATGTTTCAGCTGAAGAAAAACTGCTTTTAAAAGTTAAAAAAAAACACCCTCTGCTGATGGTGCGGCTCAACAGGGGCAGGGGGCGAGGGCAGGGATTTTTGCTACCAGTCCTCCGAACCAGCAGCCATCCTCGCTACCGGTTCGGTCGAGCTGGTCTGAACCAGCTTACTTACGAGACCGCCTGCTGTTACCCTATGCCTCCCACCGACCCGTACGCTCTCATAGAGAGGGTCTCCTCAGGGTGCCGTCCGCCAAACAGTGTCGGCTGGCGGCCCCCAGGCATAGGGCCTTCTCTGTGGGAGCATCAACGCTCTGGAATGAACTTCCCCCTGGCCTACGTCAAGTGCCTGATCTTCGGACCTTCCGTCGTGAGCTAAAAACATACTTATTTATTCAAGTGGGACTGGCATAATAGTTGATTTTAAATTGGGGTTTTATTAATATTTTTTTTTAAAAAAATTTAAATTTAAAATTTGATTATCAGCCTTTTTTTGTAATTTGCTATTTTTTAATTTGGTTTTAATTGTACATATTCTGTGTTTTATCTTTGGCTGAGTCCTTCGGGAGAAGGGCGGTATAAAAATTTGATAAATAAATAAATAAATAAATAAATAAACCGGGAGCATTTCACCCCTGCTTCTAACCCTGCTAGTCTATGATTTTGTAAGGATCTCCTGCTGGAGCAGGGGGTTGGACTAGAAGATGACCTCCAATATCCCTTCCAACCCTAGATTGCTGTGCTGTTTCAAACAGTCTTTTGAATTTTCTGCACAGACTCAGAAGTTGCAAACTAAGGCACACACTGGTTCCAGTCTGTCTCAGCTCCCAATTGGCTGACCTTGTTACCGTGTCTTTCCAGTCATGAATATTCTGACACTCCTCCCTTCATGACTGGAATAGACATAATCAAATTACCTTAATATTCTTCGGATACCTGTATTTGAAGACCCACTTTCACAGTTCCCTTCAAATACCTGAGAACCCTTTTATTGTGATACATCCTTTGCAATGAAACAAAGATCATTCACAAATGCTAATAGTTGACAATTCCCACCTTGTAACTTTCCAGTGTATATGCAACCATCAGCCTTGCAACTCTTGAACCCAAGACCCTTCAATGCCTTATCTAAACAGATATTCCAATTCCTGGCTGACTGCTTCAGCCCATAAATGGCCTTGTTCAATTTATACACTGTGTTAGGTTTTTTGCTTTCATACCCTGGTGCTTGAACCATGTTGGCTAGGCTGAATCCCACCACATGTTTATTGGACCCGTGTCCCTCCTGGTTGGTACTGGCCACACGGGAGGTGACACGAGGCTGGCTCCTGGGAATTACCAACGCCTCCTTGTTGGAGGGCATTTTTCCCACCGCCCTGAAAGAGGCGGTGGTGAGGCCCCTCCTCAAGAAGCCTTCCTTGGATCCAGCTGTATTGGCCAACTATCGTCCAGTCTCCAACCTTCGCTTTTTGGCGAAGGTTGTTGAGAGTGTGGTGGCATATCAGCTTCCCCAATACCTGGAGGAAACTGTTTTTCTAGACCCGTTCCAGTCTGGCTTCAGACCTGGTTACAGCACCGAGATGGCTTTGGTCGCGTTGGTGGATTACCTCTGGAGGGCTCAGGGGATGTTCCTTTGTCCTGGTCCTGTTAGATCTCTTGGTGGCTTTTGATACCATCGACCATGGTATCCTGCTGCAGTGGTTGGAGGGATTGGGAGTGGGAGGCACCATTTATCGGTAGTTCACATCCTATCTCTCTGACCATTCGCAGACGGTGTTGGCAGGAGGGCAGAGATCGACCTCTAGGTCCCTCACTTGTGGGGTGCCTCAGGGGTCGGTTCTCTCACCTCTCCTGTTCAACATCTATATGAAGCCGCTGGGTGAGGTTATCCGTGGTTTCGGGGTGGATTATCATCTGTACGCTGATGATACTCAGCTGTACATTTCCACCCCGAACCATCCCATCGAAGCTGTCGAGGTGATGGACCGGTGTCTTGAGGCTGTGCGGGTCTCGATGGGGAGGAACAGGCTCCAACTCAACCCCACCAAGACAGAGTGGCTGTGGGTTCCGGCGTCCCGGTACAGTCAGCTTACGCCTTCACTGACTGTGGGGGGTGAAGTTCTGACCCCCAGGGGAAGGGGGCACAACTTGGGCGTTCTCCTGGATGATCGGCTGTCTTTAGAAGAACATTTGACGGCCATCGCCAGGGGAGCATTTTATCAGGTTCGCCTGATGCGCCAGTTGCGCCCCTTTCTTAACCGGGACTCCTTACGCATGGTCACTCACGCCCTCGTTACCTCTCGCCTGGACTATTTATTTATTTATTTATTAAATTTGCAATGCTCTCTACATGGGGCTCCCCTTGAAGAGCACCAGGAGGCTCCAGCTAGTCCAGAATGCGGCTGCGCGGGTAATCGTGGGAGCATCATGTTGCTCCCATATAACACCTATCCTGCGTGGCCTGCACTGGCTGCCGGTAGCCTTCCAGGTGCAATTCAAGGTGCTAGTGCTCACCTTTAAAGCGCTCCATGGCTTAGGACCGGGCTATTTACAAGACCGCCTTCTGCCATCGATAGCCTCCCAATGACCTGTGCGCTCCCACAGAGTGGGCCTGCTTCGGGTACCATCAGCCAAACAGTGTCGGCTGGTGACCCCCAGGGGGAGAGCCTTCTCTGTGGCAGCACCAACCCTATGGAATGAGTTACCTCCAGGGCTACGCCAACTTCCCGACCTCCGTACCTTCAAGCGGGAACTGAAGACTCTACTATTCAATCGGGCGGGACTAGCCTAAATATTTATTTTAATTTAATATTTATTTTATTTTAATTTTGACTTAATTTTAAATGTATTAATCAATTTATAATTTTTAAATTTTAAGGGTTTTATATCGGTCTATGACCGTTTTAGTTTAAATTGGCCTGTTAAATATTTCATTTTAAATGTATTTCAAATCTGGGATTTATATTGTGTATTTATGTGTTTTAAGTAAGGCTGTACACCGCCCTGAGTCCTTCGGGAGAAGGGCGGTCTAGAAATTTAATAAATTAATAAATAAATAAATATAAATTTCTTCCTCTAATTCTGCATTGAGGAATACAGTGGTTATGTCAAAATGCCAAATTTTATGGCCATGTGCTGCTGCTAACACTAGTGCCAGCCTTATGCTTTCACGCTTTACAGTTGACTCAAATACCTCATCATAGTGCACATTTTTCATCTGTGAAAAACCTTGTGCCACTAACCTGGCTTTATATTGGATCTCATTATGAATCCACATACAGACGGGAGGTTGAATGTGGTGTGACCGGAAGAATCTGGACCTAAACACACTCAAAACCGTAGAATTGGTGGTAGACTTTAGGAGAAACCTGTTCTGTCCCCCTCGCCTCAGTCTGGGAGACACGAGCGATGACTTAATTAGCCGGCAACTATCAACTCTGGCAGCAAACTAGTGAGTGTCTGCCAAGTGTCTCTGTTATCTCTCTTGATGCCGGTGAGTCAGCCAGGAAACCAGGAACAAACAATACTTCAGCTCAAGTTCTCTCCCTCTAAGAAGTTGATTTGCTCGCCATGAAGTGGTATAGCAGCTCTTGCTACTTTTATACTCTGTGGGGTGTGGCTCTGTGACTCACCACTTCCTAGGCCTGCCCCACCCCTGCTTCTGTTGTTCCTGCCTCTCCTGCCTATGAAACCTAGGGTCCAGCCAGGCCTGATTGCCATCAGCCAGGTCAGGAGGCGTGGCCTGGGGGGGAGAGATTCAGGGGATGGAGGCCTCATTATCTCCTCCACCTGGCCTGCCTCTGGCTCCTGGAGCTGAGCCAGGGAAGTCGGTGCTCCAGAGGTAAGTCCTGATGGCCCTTCCCTCTCACTTTCCGAGTCACTTTCTGGCAGGGGGCCCAGCTCGGGGGGCACAGACACAACAAAACCCTTCCATATTTCCACCTCTCACAATACTAGACAACACAGTATCAACAGTAGAAATCTTCAAATTTCTAGGTTCTACCATATCTCAAGACCTAAAATGGACAGTTAACATCAAAAAAGTCATCAAAAAAGCACAACAAAGAATCTTCTTTCTGCGCCAACTCAGAAAGTTCAAACTGCCCAAGAAGCTGCTGATACAGTTCTACAGAGGAATTATTGAGTCTGTCATCTGCACCTCTATAACTGTCTGGTTTGATTCTGCAACCCAACAAACAGACACAGACTTCAGAGGATAATTAGAACTGCAGAAAAAGCAATTGCTATCAACTTGCCTTCCATTAAGGACCTGTATACTGCACGAGTCAAAAAGAGGGCTGTGAAAATATTTACAGACCCCTCACATCCTAGACATAAACTGTTTCAACTCCTACCCTCAAAACTATAGAGCACTGCACACCAGAACAACTAGACACAAGAACAGTTTTTTCTTGAACGCCATCACTCTGCTAAACAAATAATTCATTCAACACTGTCAAACTATTTACTAAATCTGCACTACTATTAATCTTCTGATCGTTCCCATCACCCACCTCCTTCCACTTATGACTGTATGACTGTAACTTTGTTGCTTGTATCCTTACGATTTATATTGATCTTGTTTCCTGATTCCTTATTTATATCCTATGACTATCATTAAGTGTTGTACCTTATGATTCTTGATGAAGGTATCTTTTCTTTTATGTACAATGAGAGCATATGCACCAAGACAAGTTCCTTGTGTATCCAATCACACTTGGCCAATAAAAAAATCCTATTCTATTCTATTCTATTCTATTCTATTCTATTCTATTCTATTCTATTCTATTCTATTCTATTCTATTCTATTCTATTCTATTCTTGGGTAGCACTTTCTTCTTGTATACCACTTACACCCTATATCTTTGCTACCCTGTGGCAAAGTCATAGATGTGAACACCTTATGTTCACCCATGGATTTAATTTCTTTATCCATGGCTTCTTTCCACTTTATTTGTTCAATTTTAGGTAATGCCAATACTTTTTTATAGTTCCTTGGCTCATACCATAGATTACACACTTTAACTTTACTAACAGAATACCTGTCAGGTGGAATCTCCTTGTTCCATTGCTCTAACCTGTGTTGCATTGACTGCTCCTGTGCTTCAACCCTCTCTTACTTTATATCTTTTTCAACTTCTTCAGTTTCTCCTCCCTGAACGCTGACACCATCACTAAATGAGTTACCATCGCTAAGTGAGTTACTGTCTTTTTTGGAGCTTTTTTACAGTGCATGTTGGAATTTCCCACGGTGGAGAGAAAGGTGATGAGGATCCTTCCTGGCGGCCATGGCTGGTGCATTGGCTAAGATGCGGAGATTGCCACTTGCTCACTCGCCCCTGATTGTTCTGGAGCAAGACACCTGGGTTCCCACCCTGCCCTCAGGGCAAGTTGTTTGGAGATTGCCTTCCTGTCCATCCAGGGCCAGCCTCACTGGTGACCTACCCCTTAGGCACCATGAAAGCTCATCTTTGGACTCAGCAGGGTGACTTCTCCCCACTGGCACTTTCCCGCCCCAGAGTGCCAAGAGGCCGAATTTTGCGACACACTCCGGACCTCTTGGCACTCTGTGGTGGGAAATGCAGTGTAGAAGCCAGCATGAAGAGGACCAGAGAAAGAGGAAAAGCGGCTTCCTTCCTTCACACTAGCTGTTCTGTTCCCCTGCCCCCTCCCCCCCCACTATCAAAGTGGATCCCTCTTGTCACCGCGTTCAATAGGGCAATGGAATGGGAAAGGGAGCTGCTGCATGGGGGAAATACAAGGAGCAGGGAAAAAGGAAAAGCCTCCTTCCAGGGCTGCTCCATTCCCCCCCTCCCCCACTATCAAAGTGGCTCTCCCTGAGCGCTGTGCTCAATAGGGGAATGGAGTAGGAAAGGGAGTTGCTGGCATGGGGGAACTATGAGGAGCAGGGAAAAAAGAAAAGCAAAGCTTCCTTCCAGGGCTGCTCCATTCCCCCCCACCGCTATCAAAGTGGATCCCCCTGAGTGCTGCATTCAATAGGGGAATGGAATGGGAAAGGGAGCTGCTGGCATGGAGGAAATACAAGGAACAGCTGAAAAAGAAAAGTAATTTTCACCAATTTCACCATTGCAGCCCTGAGCCACAGAGCTTTCCCCACCCACTACTGCTTTCCCCACTCACCACCACTGCCCAGATGCCCTTGCTTCTCCCAAGCATATCTTTGCCTACCTTATTTCCAGCTCCATCACCTTTCTCACCATCGTGTGCAGGGAAAGAAAAGTTTGTGTGGGGTTAAAAAAAAAATCACTCAATCAATTCAAACTTTATGAGATCTTTTTCTTTCACAAGAAGTTGGAATTGATTGATTGAACTTTTTTTTTATCCCCACACAAACTTTCATTTCCCTACACATGATGATGCAAAGGAAAAAAGTGATGGACCTGGAAATCAGGTAGGCAAAGAAATGCTTGGGGAATTTTGGGAAAGTGAAAGCATCTGGGCAGCAGTGGGTGGGAAAAACTCTTCTACCCACAAACAGAAGAAGAAAAGGGGGAAGAGAAGAGATGGCAGGAGGCGCTCCGTCTTGCTCCACGCACCCCAATGAAAGGCAGTGGCAGCCCAGCCGCTTCCCTTCCCCACAAAGAGGCAGGCAAGCATGGCTGGGCTGCAGGCCACGCAAAAGGAAGCAGGGAAGACAGACAAGCATAATGGGGCCCTGGAAGAGGTAGCTGGGTGAGAAGTGAAGGAAGACTCACCAAGTAAAGATCAGCTGGGCCGCGTGATTAAGGCAAGTGAGGGAGGGAAGCAGGGAGTAGCTCTATGCCTTGGGCATGACTCTAGGCATCATCTAAGGCAGGCAAAGCACGAAAAGGAGTAATGGAGAGGGGAGGGGGGAAGGGGGGAAGGGGGGCAGTCAGAATTTTTACTACTGGTTCACCTGAACCAGGCAGAACCAGCTGAATCCCACCACTGCAAAGAGAGAAAGAGGGGGAAAAAGAGATGGAGAGAAAGAGGGTGGAGAAAGAGAGATGGCGAGAAAGAGGGGGAGAAAAAGATGGAGAAAAAGAGATGGAGAGAAAGAGAGGGGGAGAAAGGGGGAGAAAGAGATAAAGGAGAAAAAGTGAGATGAAGGAGAGACCCTTATGCCTAGGGGTCAATTACCTATTAAACTCTAGCCATTTACTGACACCTTTTGGCTCCCAGTGAGGTGCTTGGATCAGGTGGCTAGTGAGGTGCTTGGATGGGGTAGCCAGCAGCTTGTGGCTGCTGCCCACCCGATCCAAGTGCCTCGCTGGCCACGTGGTTGCAGTTCATGGCCAGTGAGGCACTTGGATCGGGTGGCCAGCGAGGTGCTTGGATGGGGGTAGGCTGCGGTTGGCGGCCACATGGCTGGCGAGGTGCTTGGATCGGGTGGCTAGCAAGGCGCTTGGATTGGGTGGGCAGCGGCCGCGAGCTGCTGGCTATCCCATCGAAGCATCTCGCTAGCCACCTGATCAAGTGCCTTGCTGGCCACGAGGCCGCCGATTGTGGCCTAACCCCATCCAAGTGCCTCGCTAGCCATGTGGCTGCCAGCCACTGGCGAGGCGCTTGGATGGGGGGGATAGGCTGTGGTCAGTGGCTGTATGGCCAGTGAGGCGCTTGGATCGGGTGGCTAGCAAGGCGCTTGGATCGGGTGGGCAGCGGCTGCGAGCTGCTGGTTACCCCATCCAAGTGCCTCGCTAGTCACCCGATCCAAGCGCCTCACTGACCACACAGCCGTCAACTGCAGCCTACCCCCATCCAAGTGCCTTGCTAGCCATGCAGTTGCTAGCCACTAATGTGGTGCTTGGATCGGGTGGGCAGTGAGGTGTATGTCAATTGCCTTGGCCTGACACTGACCCAGCAGGACTGTCCTGCATCCACCTCCCACTCACGCAGCATCAGCCTACCCTACCCCATCTGGAGAAAGACTGATGGAGAGAAAGAGGGGGGGAGAAAGTGATGAAGGAGAGAAAGGGGAGAAAGAGAGTTGAAGGAGAGAAAGACGGAGAAAGAGAGATGGAGAGAAAGGGGAGAAGAGATGGAGAGAAAGAGAGATGAAAGGCAGAATGGGTGGGGGGAAAAAGAGAGATGAAGGAGAGAAAGGGGGAGAAAGTGATGAAGGAGAGAAAGAGAGATGAAGGACAGAAAGGGTGGGAGGAGAAAGAGAGATGAGAGAAAGGGGAGAAAGATGAAAGAGAGAAAGAGGGGAGAAAAGATGGAGAGAAAGAGAGGGGAGAAAGGGGAGAAGAGATGAAAGAGAGAAAGAGATGAAGGAGAGAAAGGGGAGAAAGATGAAAGAGAAAGAGGGGAGAAGAGATGGAGAGAAAGAGGGGAGAAAGAGAGATGGAGAAAGAGATGGAGAGAAAGAGATGGAGAAGAGATGGAGAAAGAGATGGAGAGAAAGGGGAGAAGAGATAAAGGAGAAAAAGTGAGATGAAGGAGAGAGAGAGGGGGAGAAAGGGGGAGAAAGAGATAAAGGAGAAAAAGTGAGATGAAGGAGAGAAAGAGGGTGGAAAAATGAAAGAGAGAAAGAGGGGAGAAAGGGGAGAAGGGGGAGAAAGAGATAAAGGAGAAAAAGTGAGATGAAGGAGAGAAAGAGGGTGGAAAAATGAAAGAGAGAAAGAGGGGGAGAAAGAGGGGGAGAGAAAGAGAGATGGAGAGAAAGAAGGGGAGGGAGAATGGATTTATTCTGGTACTTGATTTAACAAGCATGGCACTGAAAAAGTGATTTATGACCATTTTTCACACTTATGAATGTTGCAGCAAACTGTCATTAAGGCAAAGACGCTATGTCACATGACCACCTGGCCACGCCCACCCGGTCACATGAAGCACTGCAGTTGTGAAATGAGTGACATGGTTATTAAGAATGCTACAACAGGCATAAATGATGACCTGTCATAAGTGTGAGGACTGGTCAAAAGTGTGAGAACCTATTAGAAATCACTTTTTTCTGCCCTCTGAATAGTTTCTATGTGCATAGGGACTACTCAGAGGGCTGAAAAAGTTATTTTTGACCTGTCCTCGCATTTTTGACTGGTCCTCGCACTTATGACTGTCCTCACATTTTACATTTTGCCCCCTATCTTGTAACCATGGTGAAGAGAAGCAGTTGTGGACTTCCTGGTTGGCTCCGTTGGCAATGGAGGTGATCTTTTTGGTCACCAACCTCTGGATCGTGTTGGACTGCTAAGACAGCGACAATCAGCTGTCCAGCGGTTCAGAAATCCCCCTCTTCGGGAGAAGAAGCGGAGGAGAGCAAAAGAAGCAGAGGTAGAGCTTCCCTAGAGCTCCTGGAAGATACCAGGGGGCTCGAAGGGTTAAGCCCCCTCAGAACTTCAAAGTGCTCCAGATCTGAGGCTTTTCTTCCTGCTTCGGCAGACCTAATTGCCGCGACCAACTGCCGGGACCAATTTTAACTTAAAGAAGATAATACCGGACTGAACAGAAACAGGAGAGCTCTAATTATAAAAGCAAGTAATCAATCAATTCCCTGTTATTATTTTTTTTTAAGTTTTGGCTTTGACTTCAAAGCGAAAATGGCGGTTGTTTTTTTAATGAGCTACGCAGTTGAAAACGAAAGTGTTACAGTTCTCACTGTCTGCTGCTTATTGCTGAAGGCCAGCTAGAAATTTTTTTAAAACATTGTAATGAGAAGGGAGAAGAGATACTGAGACTGTTTGTTTTTTTAAAAAAAAAAGATTTAAAAGGTTTATACGTAACATTAAGTTAAAGAGAAATTTTAAGAGATGGCAGCAAAACAATTAAAGTCAACTGTTACAAAAACCCCAGGAACATTAACACCGGGAGTTTCTCCAGCACATACGGCAGATACAAAATCACTAAATTTGGAAGCACTTCAGGATAATCTGAAAGAATTTATGAAAGAATCTCTTAACGATGCTATGAATTGGCAAACTTCCCAGATAGAAGATAAGTTTAAATTAATTACAGAAGAAATGTCAGAGATGAAAAAACAGATGTTAGAAATTCAAACTGGAAATAAAGAAGTCAAAGAAGGTTTGGTGTCAGCAGTACAGGGTCTGGCATCAAATGTGATTTTACTGGAACAGGAAGTAGAAGAAATAAAGAAAGTTAATTTAAAATTGGAAAATAAGATTGAGGCAGTTCAAAGTAAAATGGATAAAGTTGATGATGAAATTGTTTTGGTACAATATAGAGCTATGGAACATGCTTTACGAATCCGTGGACAGAAAGAATGTAAATATGAGAATTTGAAGCAAACTTTTTCGGAGGCCTTTGCAGAGATTTTGGCAGTTCGGCCAGTAGATGTGGCTTTTCATATTGATAAAATTTATCGTGTGAATTCCTGGATAGCAAGACAAAGAAATCTTCCGAGAGACATTGTTATTTATTTTACTACTAGAACAGTGAGAAATGAGATTTTACAAGCTTCTTTTAAAGGAGACAAGATTCAAGTGGCTGGCCAAGATATTTTAATACTAAAGGAAATTCCCCCCAAAATGTTGAGAGGTAGGAAGGAGTTTGCTTTTTTGGTGAATGAACTTAAAAAATGTCAGATTGAGTATAGATGGGATATCCCAACTGGTATAATAGTTTACTATGAAGGGAAAGCACATCGTCTTAATACAGTCAGTAAAGCACGAGAGTTTTATGCTTATGTGCTTAAAGCTGGAAGTCCACCATCTCCGGATGGTAGGAGAAAGGAAGGTGAAATTAAAGAAAAAGAAGTGATAGTAATGGAAGAAGACCTTTTACAAGCGTTGGATGTGTCTAAGATGGGATCAGAGATTCCAAAAGAGCCAAGGATGACAAGAGCAGCTGTCAAACGCAAGGAACAAGAAGAAAAGGCTCAACAGGCTCAATCTGCTATTACCAAGATGGAAACAGTGGGAGGAGCAAGGCCCAAAGAAAGATATGATTTGCGGCTGGTGCTTCAAAAGTTTCCGATTGCTGATAATGGCAATTAGACTTTTATCTTGGAATGTCAATGGATTAAACTCACCACAAAAGAGAAGAAAGATATTTCATTATTTGAAGCAATTTAAAAATGACATTGTATGTTTACAAGAAACACATATTAGAACATTAGACCAGAAATATTTGATAAATTCAAAATTGGGAATACATTTTGTTGCATCTGCTACAGAAAAGAAGAATGGACTAGTTGTTTATATAAAGAGTAATTTATCTGCAACATTAATTGAGGCGGATAATCAAGGAAGATATATTGCTATTGAACTTTTATTGGAGGGGAGAAAAATACTTTTAATAGGAGTTTATGCACCAAATCAACAACAAGAAAAATTTTATAAGTTTTTACATAAAAGAATAACATCTTGGGATTATAAAACTTATATATTAATGGGTGATTGGAATGGAGTGATGGATACCCAGAAAGATAAAAGAAGTCTTAGAAATATTTCCAATCGTGTAAAACTGCCAAAGGCATTCTTTGATTTGATGGAAGATTTAGAATTGAGAGATGTATGGCGAGAACGCAATGAAAAAGAGATTTTACATTTTTCTGACAGACGTCAATCCTTTTCTAGGATTGATTTTATTTTAATTACTAATGATTTGTTTTTCAGAGTGAAGAAGACCAAAATTTGTTCTAGAACTTTGTCTGATCATAGCCCGGTTTGGATTGAGCTAGATCGGGAAAAAGAGGCCAGGAGGTCGTGGAGGATGAATGAGAACTTGTTTAAATACGAACAAAATGTAAATGAATGTAAAATTCTAATGAAGGAATTTTTTTCTTTGAATATGAATAAAGGGACACCTATAGAGATAGTTTGGGACACAAGCAAGGCTTATATGAGGGGAATTTTATTAGAGATGAATAATAAATATAGAAATAGACTGCACAAAAGGCGAAAAGAATTAGAAGAGGAAATTAAAAGGAAGGAGCAGTTATTGGTATGTAATCCAGGAGATAGTAAAATAAAAGAGTCAATAAATATATTAAGAGGTCAATTTAATATGCTAATGGCAGATCAGGTGGCAACTAATTTACAATACGCAAAACATAATTTGTTTAATAATTCTAATAAACCTGGAAGGTGGTTAGCATATTTATTAAGAAAGAAACAGAGACAACGTATAGTTAATAAAATAGAATATAAAGGTAAGGAAGTATATCAGCAAAATTTGATTAAAAAAGCTTTTTTAGAATATTATACTAAGTTATATTCTAGAGATGTGATTAATGATAAAGATATAAATAGATATTTACAGGACCACGGTATCTTAGAAATTACAGTAGATCAAAGGGAAGAGTTGAATCAATTAATTTCTTCAGAGGAAATAGTGTTTGCAATTAAGCAGCTTAAAGCGAATAAAGCACCAGGTACAGATGGCCTGACAACTACTTATTATAAAAATTTACAAAATGAGATGATTGTACCACTTAAGGAGTTATTTAACAGAATACAAAGGGGAGGAGAAGCTCCTCCTTCATGGAGGACAGCTTTTATTTCATTAATACCTAAAGAAGATCGAGATGGTGTTAAACCAGAGAATTATAGGCCAATATCGCTTTTAAATACTGATTATAAGATATTTGCTAAGATATTAGCGAATAGATTGATGCCACTGATGAATCAATTAATTCATAATGATCAATCAGGATTTATTAAGGGGAGACAGATGAGATATAATATGAGACAAATTGTAAATTTACTTGAATATTTGGAAAGAAACAGCCAGGTCTCAGCAGCATTCTTCTTTTTGGATGCGGAAAAAGCTTTTGATAGATTGGATTGGCAGTTTTTGTTTAAAGTAATAGAAAAAATGCAATTTGGGGATTATTTTATTCAAGCAATTAAGGCTATATATCAAAAGCAAACAGCTCAAATAATAGTAAATGGTGGATTAACAGAATCTTTCAAGATTGAGAAAGGGACTAGACAAGGATGTCCCTTGTCACCATTATTATTCATTCTAACTTTGGAAATATTATTGAGTAAGATACGTGGTTTAGATCGAATAAAAGGAATTAGAATTAAAAATCAAGATTATAAATTAAGAGCGTTTGCAGATGATCTGGTTGTTTCTTTATCTCAACCAATACATTCAGCTGTATATTTGATGGAGACAATTGATCAGTATAGTAAGGTATCTGGGTTTAAAGTGAATCAACAGAAGACAAAAATGATAATTAAAAATATGAATACACATCAGAGGAAGAATTAGAAAGAATAACTGGATATGAAGTAGTTAAAAAGGTTAAATACTTAGGAGTATACATTACAGCATCGAATGTAAAATTATATAAAAATAATTATGAGGTATTGTGGGGAAAAGTAATTAAAGAAATGGAGAAATGGAAGAAGTTACAATTATCATTGTTGGGAAGAGTGGCAGCTATAAAAATGAATGTTTTGCCTAGATTTTTATTTTTGTTTCAAATGATTCCAATATTGAAGAAAGATACAAATTTACAAGAATGGCAAAAAGGGATTAATAATTTTGTATGGAAGGGTAAAAAACCGAGGATAAAGTTAAAAATAATGCAAAATGTTAGGGAAAGAGGGGGTTTAAAAATGCCTAACTTGAAATTGTACTATGATGCAGTTGTTTTAACTTTAATTTCTGATTGGATTAATTTAACAGAGGAAAGGATTTTGAATATAGAAGGTTATGGTTTGTTATATGGATGGCATGCATATGTAATATATGACAAGAAAATTGATAAGACATTTAAGAATAATATGGTCAGAAGTGCTTTGTTGAGGATTTGGAAAAAATATCAATATAAGTTAGATGGAAAGATACCAATATGGACCATCCCCAGACATATGATAGAGAATATAAATATATTACAAAAAATGGAGGTTATCACTTACAAAGAGCTTTTGACTATGGAAAAAGGGGAATTACAGTTAAAATCTAGAGAGAAATTGAGGGATGAAGGGAGAAATTATACATGGTTCCAGTATGGACAATTGCAATCTAGATGGAAAATAGATCAGAAAATTGGTATAAGGCAAAGTGATGATAATTTGGTAAAACAAATAAAAGATCAAGGTCAACAGCATATAAAGAGATTATATAATGTATTGGTTGAAATTGATTCAGAAATGGAGTTGGTTAAAGATTGTATGGTAAAATGGGCACAAAATTTTCAACAACCTATAATGTTAGAAACATGGGGAAAAATTTGGGTGAGGAATGTTAAATTCATGCAAGCACAAAATTTAAGAGAAAATTTTTATAAAATGTTTTATAGATGGCATTTAGATCCTAAAAAACTTTCATGTATGTATCCAAATGTGAAAGCAAAATGTTGGAGATGTGATTGTGAGGATGCTACCTATTATCATATATGGTGGACTTGCAAAAAAGTTAAAGCCTTTTGGATTAAAATATGGTGGATTATGCAGAACATTTTGAAAAAGAAGATCAAGTTTGTTCCACAGTTCTTTTTATTAGGAATAATTCCAGATTGCACTGTTATAGAGACAAAACTGATTTTGAATTTAATAACTGCTGCAAGACTATTGATTGCACAATATTGGAAGAAAGAAGACTTACCTACAATTGGAGAATGGATTAGTAAAGTATCAAATTTAGCAGAAATGGCAAACATTTCTGCCTACTTGAAAGACTGTACACAAGAAAAATATATTTTGGAATGGAGGAAGTGGATTGATTATATTCAAAATAAGTATCAGATTAAAAAATATCAATTAGTTTTTGAGTGAAGTTAGGAATTGCTATGTATTAGTTTAAGAAAGAAGGGAATTGATAGTGTGATGGTGTGAAATGGAATATGTTTTATGTTATATTTTAGATTATGTTTGTTAGTTACAATACCCTGTATTCTGTTCTGGGAAGTCTCGGGGGGGAGGGGAAGGGGGGGGGGAGGGGGAAGACTATAAATTGATTGGTTGCCATTGTACAGGAATAATGGTAGAATTAAACAAGTTGGAATGGTGTAAAGTCGGGACTGCTCGGTAACCACTCCCGAAGGGAAAGGGTAAGGAAAGAGGAGTAAAGAAGGAAGAAAGTAGGTAGGTAGGTGGGTAGGTAGGAAAGAAGGGAGGGAGAAGAAAGGATAGGAGGAGGAGAAGAAGGAGAAGATAGAGGGTTAGAAAGGATGGTAGTGAGAAGTGGGAAAGAGGAGGGGAAGTAGGAAAGCGAGGAGAAGGATGGTGGGGAAAGTTGAAGAAGGATGAGAAGGGAAGAAAGGATTAAGGGAGGGAGTGGCGGTCGAGCAGCCCTGATTGAGTATAATTTGAGTATAGGATTGATTGTTGGATAAGTGATTGTATTGTACACTGGTGAAATTGTGGGAATTATTATGGAAAATAAAAATTTTGATTTAAAAAAAAAAAAAAGAGAAGCAGTTGTGAAATGAGTGACTTGGTTGTTGAGAATGCTGCAACGGGCATAAATGTGAGGATGGTCATAAGGGTGAGGACTGGTCAAAAGTGTGAGGACCGGTCAGAAATGACTTTTTAGCCCTCTGAGTAGTTTCTATGCACATAGCCATGGCCACCCGGTCACATGACCGGCTAGCCACCCCCACCCAGTCACATGACCACCAAGCCACGACCCAAAATAAGTCACGCCCACAGAACCAGTTGTTAAAAAATTTAAATCCCACCACTGGATATATCAGTAAGATACAAATAAGAAGCTTGATCTTTTGTCAGAAAAAGATGTAGCTTCTTCAAGAAAAACCCACAGAGAAAGTTTACAAGAAGAGTTTGGATTCATGAACCCAAATGCTAATAGCTCTGAGTTCTGAAAGAACTCCGATGTGGAATTCAGAAATAGTATTTTTATAACATTTTTAAAAAATTTACAATTCCAATGATTATATTTCAGTTTTTATACATAGCATTCTGTGCCTTTGTTTTGTAGTGATCAAAGGCTATTGCTTATTTTGAAGATAATATAACCATCTGACTCACCCAATGCTAGCCTACTATGGATCTAACACCATTTCATTGAGGTTCCTAATACTCGTTCTTGTCACTTAGCTGCACCCACAGGAACTCCAAATGACTATTTAAGAATTGAGACAGGTATGCCCCAACTTCAGGTAAGAGCCTGGAAGATGATGATCATCTATTGGCTAAAGATTCATTTCTTTCCAGAGGGACTTGTCCCCGCTAGTGCTGATAGACAACTTCCCCTCCCCCTGGAAACAGGCGATAGATCACAAGTTGGGTTCTTACGGGCTCTCACCGATATTCTTAATGTCCCTAGGCTTTGACAAAGCAAAGCAAGTGGTAATTGATAGAATGAGGGACATGGAGTTCCAAGAAGAATTAAACAGGTTGTCTCTCCATTGTAGGAACAAAATCAAACAGGGTGTGTGGGAATCAGCAGGATATCTGAATGATCTGATCTCTCCAAAACAAAGAATAGCTTTCTTCAGAGCCAGATTTAACAGCACTTCTCCAGGGTAGGTATAAGAAAACACCAATAGCAAAACGGGTATGTATATGTGGTAAAGGAGAAGTTGAAGATATCTCACATGTCTTATTGTACTGTGAGTCATACAGAGTATGTAGGTCAATATATATTCTCCCCTTACTAGCGACATTGCCAGGGAGGACAGATGACTTTTATGTAGACTTTCTCCTCCAAGACTCAAATCCGGCTACTACAAGTGCAGTGGCAAAATTTTGTGTCGCTGCAATGTCCACAAGAAAAAAATTGATTACCGAATTATAGATGTCAACTGATGCCAACTTTTTGTAAATATATATAACAGTTATGGAAAAAATACATTTACTCACATACCTGATGGTTTTCCATGCATGTAAATTAGGAAGGGACCCAATTGGTTGAGATCATGTATTTTAATCAACTGTACTAGACATGACTGATGTCAGTAGTATTTTAATTTTAAGTTACATAACATAACTGGTTTTTATCATAGATTTTATTTGATATGTATTATTTTATTCTTGAATTTTTAATTGTATATTTACTGAGTGTTTTTCATTTGTTATGGCCTATGGCTGTAATAAACTTACTTACTTACTTACTTGTCAGGTGGATTTCCCCATTATCCCTTTTTAAGGCCTGTTCAATTTTTAGGAGCAATTCTACCACCGCATCATTTGTTAATCAAGGATTTAATTCTTTTCAGAAGAATCCTAAACTCATGTTTTAAGAGTGTCCTGTCATAACAGCTAATAGGAGCTGCAAATGTAGTACAAAGGAGATCTCAGTTTCATGGTGTAACCTGATCAATTGATACGTAGCTATTTTAAAATATGCATTTGATGCTCTTTTGAATAAGGGCATAAGAGTAAAAAAGTTTTTAAAAGTAGTCTGATGCCTTAGGTCAGGGGTGTCAAACTGGCGACCTGCAGGCTGGATGCATCATCTGCAGGCTATGCCCACTCCAGCTCTGCAAAGGGAAAAACCATTGCAATATGTCACATGATGGCAACATGATGCTGCAAGTTTGACACCCATGCCTTAGGCTATGGCATGCAGTATGGGAGTAACTTCCACCATGTTAAGCATCGAAGGAATTTGAACTACAAAGAGAGTCTCCTCTTGCAGCTTACATCCAGTAGTGGGCTTGGGGGAAGCTGAGGCCTGGGTGGTGGTGGGTGGGCCAAGCTACGTGGTGCTACAATGGCGAAACAACCGGAGCAGCCTTCTCTTCACCATGTCCTACTTGGGGAAAGAGAGGGCATCTGGGCAGCTGGGGCAAGCTCCATGGCACTGTAATGGTGAAAAGGACAACAGAACAGCCTTCTCTTCCCCCTGCTCATCCTCCTGCTTGGGGGAAACAAAAGCCTGGGTGGTGGTGGGTGGGGGAACTCTATGGCTCAGAGCTGAAATGGAGAAAATGACAACAGAGCAGACAGTGTGAGGGAAGGAAGCTCCTTTTTCTCTTTGCCTGCCTTTCCCTCATGCCAGCAGCTCCCTTTCTTATTTCCCTATTGAGTGCAGTGCCCAGGATCCTCTTTGGTAGCGTGTGCACCTAAGGTTTTCCCCCTTGCAGCCCGGCGCTGTGACAAAGGAGAGGAAAACATCAGGAGAGGATCAGCTGAGGATCAGCTGAGAAAAACAAGCATTGCAAAAAAAGAGAGTTTTCGTTAGTTTGCACTTTGCAGCTTACCGTCACAGAAGTTTGTTTGTGTGTGCACGTGTGCGCATGTGTCTTGGGTTTAATAAGCTGGATGCAGTGGTGGGATTCAGCCAGTTCACACCACTTCGGGAGAACCGGTTGTTAACTTTCTGAACAGTTTGGTGAACTGGTTGTTGGAAGAAATCATTAGGGCAGAGAACCGGTTGTTAAATTATTTGAATCCCACCACTGGCTGGATGGCAATGGCAGGTTTCATCCAAAGGAGTTTTTGTTTTGGGTGGCTCTCCT
Organism: Ahaetulla prasina; assembly: GCF_028640845.1. NCBI lineage: Eukaryota > Metazoa > Chordata > Lepidosauria > Squamata > Colubridae > Ahaetulla > Ahaetulla prasina. The sequence continues at coordinate 71,053,727 of NC_080543.1, forward strand.
AGCCTTAGGAGAGAGGGAAGTAGGAAGGGAAGGGAGAGAAAGAGAGAGAGATGGGAAAGACAGGAAAGAAAGAAAGAAAGAAAGAAAGAAAAAGGGAGGGAGGGAGGGAGGAAGGGAGGGAAAGAGGGAAAGAGGGAGGGGGAGGAGAAAGTGAATAATGTATAGTTGCTTGGATGGATGGATGGATAGATAGATAGATAGATAGATAGATAGATAGATAGATAGATAGATAGATAGATAGATACATGGAGGGAGGGAGGAAGGAAGTGAGAGAGAGGGAAAAAAAGGAGAGGAAGGAAGGACGACAAATCCTGTCACTAGATGAGGCTTCAGAAGATGCTTTGAAACAGCACAACAATCTAGGGCTGGAAGGGATCTTGGAGGTCATCTAATCCAACCCCCTGCTCCAGCAGGAGATCCTTACAGAATGATAGAATAGCAGGGTTAGAAGGGACCTTGGAGGCCATCAGAATGATAGAATAGCAGGGTTAGAAGGGACCTTGGAGGCCATCTGGTCCAACCCCCTGCTCTAGCAGGAAACCTTATATTGTCTGGATTATTTTGGTGCCTCTAACAGAGAAGAAAATTTCCAGAAAGGAGAAGGAATTTACTAGGACAAGGCTGCCATGCAGAGGAAGGCAGAGATAGTCTTTGACTAATTGAGCCAAAATTTTGGTTGCTAAGCAAGAGCATTGTTAAGTGAGTTTCACCACATTTTACTCAATCCCCTGGCTCGAACAGTCATGTGCAGGCTAGGGAAGAAAATCTGAAGGCGTGTGTAATGTTCTAATGTACAGAAGTTATAGTTAAATGTGTGGCAGAAAGTGGATTATGGGTCTTTTTCCAAATGCAGAAAGTGAGATGATGATGATGATGATGATGATGATGATGATGATGATGATTATTATTATTATTATTATTATTATTCGAATTTATATACCTCCCTATCTCCCAAAGGACTCAGGGCGGTTCACAGGCATATAAAACATCAATATACAAATTAAAATAATCATTAAAAAACTTATTCTAATGCCCTATTATTAAAATGGAAATATAAATATTAAAACCAATTTAAAACCCCTATAAATTTAAAATCTAAGCCAGTCCTGCACAGATGAATAAATGTGTCTTGAGCTCGCGACGGAAGGTTCGGAGGTCCGGAAGTTGACGGAGTCCTGGGGGGAGTTCGTTCCAGAGGGCGGGAGCCCCCACAGAGAAGGCCCTTCCCCTGGGCGTCGCCAGACGACACTGCCTAGCTGACGGCACCCTGAGGAGTCCCTCTCTGTGAGAGCGCACGGGTCGGTGAGAGGTATCTGGTCGCAGTAGGCGGTCCCGTAGATAACCCGGCCCTATGCCATGGAGCGCTTTGAAGGTGGTCACCAAAACCTTGAAGCGCACCTGGAAGGCCACAGGTAGCCAGTGCAGCCTGCGTAGGATGGGTGTTATCACGGGAGCCACGAGGGCTCCATCTATAACCCGCAGCCGCATTCTGGACTAACTGCAGCCTCCGGATGCCCTTCAAGGGGAGCCCCATGTAGAGAGCGTTGCAGTAATCCAGGCGAGACGTCACGAGAGCGTGAGTGACCGTGCACAGGGCATCCCGGTCCAGAAAGGGGCGCAACTGGCGCACCAGGCGAACCTGGTAGAACGCTCTCCTGGAGACGGCCGTCAAATGATCTTCTAGAGACAGCCGTTCATCCAGGAGGACGCCTAAGTTGCGCACCCTCTCCATCGGGGCCAATGACTCGCCACCGATGGTCAGCCGCGGATTTAGCTGACTGTACCGGGATGCCAGCATCCACAGCCACTCTGTCTTGGAGGGATTGAGCTTGAGCCTGTTTCTCCTCATCCAGACCCGTACGGCCTCCAGACACCGGGACAGCACTTTGATAGCTTCATTGGGGTGGTCCGGTGTGGAAAAGTACAGCTGGGTGTCATCCGCGTACAGCTGGTACCTCACACCGAACCCACTGATGATCTCACCCAGCGGCTTCATGTAGATGTTGAACAGAAGGGGCGAGAGGATCGATCCCTGCGGCACCCCACAAGTGAGGCGCCTCGGGGCCGACCTCTGCCCCCCTGTCAACACCGACTGTGACCGGTCGGAGAGATAGGAGGAGAACCACCGATAAACGGTGCCTCCCACTCCCAATCCCTCCAACCGGCGCAGCAGGATACCATGGTCGATGGTATCGAAAGCCGCTGAGAGGTCTAATAGGACCAGGGCAGAGGAACAACCCCTATCCCTGGCCCTCCAGAGATCATCCACCAACGCGACCAAAGCCGTCTCCGTGCTGTAACCGGGCCGGAAACCGGACTGGAACGGGATGATTGAATGTGTATAGTTTTAGAAGAGCTTTAGAAGAGCTGTGTGTGTGTGTGTGTGTGTGTGTGTGTGTGTACATACACATATAGTATGTATAGTAGATAATGTATCTTTTTCTGTGCCATACACCCAGGGGTGAAATCTAAAAATTTTCCCTACCAGTTCTGTGGGCGTGGCTTAATTGGTGGGCGTGGCTTGGTGGTCAGATGACTGAGTGGGCACGGCCAATAACAATAAATAATAAAAATAATAAACAAAGTATAAAAAACAATAAGAGGTATCAAAAACCAACTTTCACACTTTACACACACACACCACAACACAACACAACTGACTCACACACAATGTAAAAGCAGCTGCACTTCACACTTCACACTTCACACAGCCACAAAAAGCTCAAAAACCAACTTTTACACTTTACACACACACAACTCACACACACACTCACAAAATGCCATATACAGGTTTCTGAGATTTTGTGTGTTTGTGTAGTTAGAGTGAAACACTACAGAAACACCCCAAATCTCAGAAAGCTGCACAAATATTTTATTTTATTATTTTATTTTATTTTATTGTGCACTTCAAATCCCAGAGTTCCTCAGCCAGCAAAGCAGGAAGTCAAAGCAAGCTTTTTTTTTTCTTCAGTAGCTGAAGAAAACATGCCGTTGCCAGCCTGAAAGAGCAGTAATTATAGGTAAGTGAGGAGGGAGAATTGGCTGGGCTTGGGTGGGGGCTCTTGTAAGTGGGGGCTGTTAAAAAGTGAGTTTAAAAACCTATGAGGATCAGGAAACTCCGGTTTTTTTCTTTTTTTCCCCCCCTTCGGCTGAAGGGTTTTTTTAAAAAAAAACTTTTAAAGTGTTCTGATGATCTCTGCTCAGCCCCACAATCATCAGAGGGTTGTTTTTTTTTTTACTTTTCAAGGCATGTTTCAGCTGAAGAAAAACTTTTAAAAGTAAAAAAATCAAACCTCTGCTGATGGCGGGGCCAGGGATTTTTGCTACTGGTCCTCCGAACCAGCAGCTGCCATCGCTACCTAATCGGGGGAGCCACAGTATCGAACTCTTCCCAGATAATATCCTCAAGATCTACCTCCGTCATCCCGTCTGAATCTACCCAATCTGAGTCTAAACCATCCTGGATCTGAGCGATTTTATCATGCAGATATTGTCCGAAATCCTCAGCACGCCCTTGCAAGGGGTCCTCCCAAGCTCCCTGATGAAGGAGGGAGCGAGTCACCCTAAACAGGGCAGCTGAGCGGTTATCTGCCAATGCAATAAGAGCAGAAAAATACTCATGTTTTGCCGTTCTTATCGCCACTAGATAGGTCTGAATATAAGACCTTACTAGTGTTTGGTTGGATTCAGAACGGCTGGCCCTCCATCCACTCTCTAGGCGTCTTTTTCGGTGCTTCATCTCTCTCAGCTCCTCAGAATACCAAGGAGCCAGTCAAGATCGGTGCCGGGTCAGAGGCCGCAAAGGCACAACGTGGTCCAAAGCCCCAGCCGCCGCCCTTTCCCAGGCAGCGACTAGTTCTTCAGTCGAGCTGTGAGCTAGATCCTCAGGAAATGGCCCAAGCTCCATCAGACACCTCTCTGGGTCTATCAGGCACCTGGGATGGAACCAACGAATCGGCCCCATCTCCCTGCAGTGTGGGATGGCGGTTCAGAAGTCGAGTCAAAGGAGCGAATGATCAGACCATGACAGGGGTTTAATAACTAAATCCCCTAATTCTAGATCATTCAACCACTGTCCAGAGACAAAAATCAGATCCAGAGTGTTTCCCCCGATGTGAGTGGGACCATTAACTAACTGGGTCAGGTCCAAGGCCGTCATGGAAGCCATGAACTCCCGAGCCGCCGCTGATGCTTCACTGACCGACGGGAGGTTGAAATCCCCCATAACCATAAGTCTGGGGGTATCAACCGCCATCTAGGCTATCACATCCAACAGCTTGGGCAGGGCTGCTGTCACACCGCAAGGAGCCAGGTACATAATCAGCAAGCCCATCTGCATCCCCTGACCCCACCTCACAAAGAGAGACTCACAACCAGCTATCTGTGGTACAGTGACCTCCCTCGGATCCAGACCTTCGTTAATAATAACTGCCACCCCCCCACCCCTACCTTGGGCCCTCGGCTGATGAAATGCATGGAAGCCCGATGGGCACATTTCAACCAGGGGCACCCCCACTTCCGTGCCCAACCAGGTCTCCGAAATGCCCATCAGGTCCGCACCCCCCTCTTGCATAAGATCAAAAATAAGGGGGGCTTTATTCACCACGGACCTGGCATTACATAACATCAGCTGAAGGTCCAGGCTCTGGGGATTCCAGCCACTCGGGGAATGGAAAAAGTCAGAGGGACCGGAGTGCGTGATCGCTCGCAAACAGCGAGCACGCACTCCCCGAACATGATGTGGGCCCCCGCTTCTGCCATATCTGCCCCTCCCATTTACCATGTCGATGGAATAGCCCTCATAGAATCGAGCTCCAGCCTCCTCCTTCGCCTCCGAACCTACGGCAACTATACCACGAACCTTTGCAGGGTCCAGCCATGTCCCTGACAGGTTTCCCCCAAAACCCATCCTAGCCCACCCTCCCCTTAAAAACCCTTTAAAAAATGATTTAAAAAACCCCCTTCTTTGCCACATGCCACCTCTCAGGATTCCAATTTCCGTCATCGAGATAGGCTCTCGATAGAGTGGAGGGCCACATCTGCGAGAGAGGGGAGTCTTGCAGACCAAGAAGTTCCACTGGTGAATACATCCGTGATTTGAAGAATGGCTGGTGATCTTATCCCGGCCAGTCCAGATGGTAACATAACAAGTCTCCGACTGGGAACAGAATTAGATAACAATAAATCCAAGGCATCGGACATTGAGCCACAACTGCTCAGCATCTGAGAGGGCCCCAAGGGAGGAGAAACGTCACCGCCGCCGCCACCACCGCCTCTGCAAAAAACACTGCCGTCGCCAAGAGACGCTGCCGTCACCATCACCGCAGCCGCAGCCACCATCCAGTCCAGCTCTTCAAGCCTCTGGGGGGCCCCAAGGAGGGCAAAGCTGCCACCACCAAAAGACGCTGCCGCTGAGGCCACAGCGCTGCGGCCACCATCGCAACGGCCACAACCACCCAAACCACCAAGAGGACTCTGTGGGGGGCTTCATGGGGTTCCGTGGGGGGAAACACCACCGTCGCCACCGCTGCCACCGCCACCACAGAAAACACCGCCGCCGCCTCTGGGAATGCCAACACCGCTGAAAGACGCTGCCGCTGCCACGGTGGCCACACCATGGCGGCCACCATCCAACCCCCAAGAGGGCTCCATGGGGGGCTCCGTGGGGCTCCGTGGGGCTCGACATTGCTGTCGCCGCCGCCGCCACCGCAGAAAACACTGCCGCCGCCACCTGGAAACGCTGGAAATGCCGGAAACACGACTGTCGCCGCCGCCGCCACCCGGCCACGCCGACGGAGCTGCTGCTCACCCCCGACCTCGTTCACATCTAGCCACGGTCTTCAAGGCTGGCAAAAGGTTCCCCTAGCCAGGCCAGGGACCAGAAAGGTAGAAAACTGTCTCCCCGTTCAGGACCTACAGGGAAAATGCCGCCATTCCACTCTCACTATCTCGACCACAGAGCCATCTTGAGCATGTGTAGAAGGGAAATTTGCGTCAGAAATTTGATGACAGAAGAAATTAAGCGGCGGAATTAAGCTTGAGCTCAAGGTAGTTTCCCCTACTTTTTAACCTATTTTTATATGTGGATGTCTATGGGTGTTTTTACTCTTTAACTTGGACTGGACTGGATTGAAGATTTCTGTTTTATTTATTTAATCTTTAAACTTTTAGTGCCTTTTTAGAACAATTTTTCTCTGGTTTTGCTTTTTGTCCATTTTTTTTCTTTTTTTAATTTTTATTCTACTGCGTATTGTGTATTGGATATGAAAAGGAGGGAAAGTGGAGAAAATAGATAACATTGTCACCTAGTGGATTGGAAATATTGTTGCCCTTATTTTCTTTTTGGTTTAAAGTAACAACTGTACACATTTCAAGGACTCTGAGCCTATTCTTAGATAAGATAGTGGGGAGACCATCAAAGATTGTTTGTAGGATTGTTTATTCAGGTGCTCTTCTGGGAAACTATCGGTGGCAGGAGTCTAAGATTGAAAAATAGAAGATTGCAGTGACTCTGGAAGGAGAGCTGTAAATATTATTTGAGACTTGACTTAAAAGAATTTTTTTCCTTTTCCTTTTCGGCTTTTTGCTCTCTCCTTGATTGGAGACTGTGAATGTGGTCAATATCCCTCTGGTTAATTGGATTAAGACATACAAGAGTCTGAAGATTTTTTCTTTCCCCCTTAATAGTAGTGCAGATTTAGTAAATAGTTTGACAGTGTTGAGGGAATTATTTGTTTAACAGAGTGATGGCCTTCGGGGGAAAACTGTTCTTGTGTCTAGTTGTTCTGGTATGCAGTGCTCTATAGCATCGTTTTGAGGGTAGGAGTTGAAACAGTTTATGTCCTGGATGTGAGGGATCTGTAAATATTTTCACGGCCCTCATCTTGATTCGTGCAGTATACAGGTCTTCAATGGAAGGCAGATTGGTAGCAATTATTTTTTCTGCAGTTCTAATTATCTTCTGAAGTCTGTGTCTTTCTTGTTGGGTTGCAGATGGATCGTTGGAGATGCAGTCATTGGTATACAGAGAGAAGAGAAGTGGGGAGAGCACACAGCCTTGGGGGGCCCCTGTGCTAATTGTACAGGTATTTGATGTGATCTTGCTTAGCTTCACCTGCTGCTTCCTCTTTGTTAGGAAGTTTGTGATCCACTTACAAGTCTGTTCTGGTACCTGTAGCTGGTTTAGCTAAGTTAAAAGAGTGTCTGGAATGATGGTATTGAATGCTGAACTAAAGTCTACAAAGAGGATCCTTCCATAGGTCTTTGGAGACTCAAGATGTTGTAGGATGTAGTGCAGAGCCATATTAACAGCATCATCTGTTGAGCTATTTGCTCGGTATGCAAACTGCAAGGGGTCTAACAGCGGAGCCGTGATGGTTTTCAAGTAGGAAAGCACTAGCCTTTCAAAGGTTTTCATGACTACAGATGTTAAAGCAACTGGTCTGTAGTCATTCAGTTCCTTGATGGTGGGCTTCATCGGCACTGGGATGATTCGGCACTGGCACTTAAAGCAAGAAGGAACATAGCACATTTCTAGTGATTTATTGAAAATATGGGTGAAGATGGGGGCCAATTGGTCAGCACAGACTTTTAAGCAAGAAGGAGTTATCTTGCCTGGGCCTGGAGCTTTTCCTGGCTTTTGTCTGGGAAATAGGTCCTGCACTTCCTTTTCTGTGATCACTAGGGGTTGTGAACCCAATGGGATGGGGTCAGTTGTAGGAGGCTTGGCTGTTGTTGGTGTGTCTGAGATGGGGGTTGTGGAGATAGGTGGCTGTAGTTTCCTTTCAAACCTGCAGTAAAACTCATTCAGGTCATCTGCCAGTTGTTGATTTCCTTCAGCCTGGAAAGGAGGTTCGCCATATTTTTACGAGTTTCCACATCTTTGCTGGTTCATTTTTTGAGAACTGATTCTTTAGCTTTTCCGAGTAGCTTCTTTTTGCTGCTCTGATCTCTCTTGTTAGTACATTTCTAGCCTGATTGTACAGCATTTTATCACCTTTCCTGTAGGCTTGGTCTTTGGAATGACGTAGCTGCTTAGGTTTAGGTGTGAAGCAAGGTTTGTTGTTACTGTATATTCGCAAGTTCCTTGTAGGTACACAAAGGTCTTCCCAGAAGCTGACATATGATGTTACAGTATCTGTGAGTTCATCCAGGTCTGCAGAGGTATCTTCAAAAATATTCCAATCAGTGCAGTCAAAGCATGCCTGCAGCTTTAATTTTGACTCCTCTGTCCAGGTCTTCACTGATTTAACTGTTGATTTTGTGGTTTTAAGTCTTTGCCTGTAAGCAGGTACAAGGTGAATCATGCAATGATCAGAGTGTCCTACAGCTGCACGTGATAAAGACCGATAAGCATCTTTTAGTGTTGTGTAGCAATGGTCTAGAGTATTTTTCCCTCTGGTGGGACAATTGACATGCTGAAAGTATTTTGGTAGCTCTTTCCTTAAGTTTGCCTTGTTTAGATCTCCCAAAACAATGGCCAGTGAATCAGGGTGTTTGGCTTCAGCCTCCATGATTTGGTCAGCTAGAGTTTGTAATGCCTTGTTTACACAGGCTTGTGGTGAGACATAAACAGCAATTAGAAGAAATGAGGAAAATTCACGAGGCGAATAATATGGTTTGCAGTTGATAATTAAAGTCTCTAAATTGTTGTCACAGAATTTGTAAATTATTTTAAAATCTTGACACCAGTTGTTGTTAATGTATAGACATAAGCCTCCTCCTTTCTTTTTACCAGATGTTTCTGGAATCCTGTCTGATCGTTCAATCTGAAACCCTGGAATGTTCAGGCTGCTATTTTCAATTGATTCATTTAACCAGGTTTCAGAGAAGCATAGGACTGCTGAATTGCGAAAATCAGAATAGTATTTGTTTAAGAGGAGTATTTCATCCATCTTATTTGCAAGAGAGCGTATATTTGTTAGGAAAATTGAAGGCAGAGGAGTTTTAATGCAATTTCTTAATCTGTTTAAGATCCCAGCTTGTTTACCTCTCTTCCTTCATTTCCGTCATTTGGTTTTTTTAGTAATCCATGGCTCCGTGGGAATTGCCTCCTCCTGTGTTAGAATCTCTTCCGTGTTTGTAAAGACAGGTGGGGGTGAGATCAAAGAAAGCTGCTCCTTAAAGAAATGTTGCTTAATTTTTAGCAGATGGTCTTGTGAGTAGGAAATCCGTAGTGAGTCACAGAGAACAATTAGAAATAAAGAAACCATTAAAGAGCATTTCACCGAGGCAGCCTTCGTCTGTGCCATCTTGAATCCATCTTGAATAAGGTATAGAAGAACCTGAAGATTTTTTTTCTTTTTTGTTATTTCATTTGAATTTTTGTTCATGTCACAGAAATGAGTAGAAAGGCAACAGCTATTGGTTCTTCTACATCAACTCCTTCCTCTTTTCCATCTGGAGGACAATGATCAATACAGACAATGTTACAACAGGATAAGGAAAAGGAATGAGAGAAGGAAAAAGAAGTGACATTGCAGATGATTTGGCAAGGAATCCAAAAAATACAAACAAGAGTGGAGAATATTGAACAGAGAACAAAAAACATTGAACAAAGAACAGAACAAACAGATGAAAAGGTGGAGAACCTACATCAAATGATGAAGAAATATGAGGATAGACTCCAAAAAAATTGAGGAAAAGGAAGAACAAAGAGATAAGAAAATCAGAGATATTGACAGTAGATTAGATGAGGTTGAATGAGATAAGAGTGGAATATTGGGATGGGAGATGGACAGATCAGATGGACAGATCAGAATTTTACCTTAGATTCCAAAATATAGAAGAAGGGAGAAAACTTGGCAGAAAAAAATGATAGCAATTTTAGCAGAAGCATTAGAAATTACTAAAGAAAAGATGATGGATGGCATAGACGAGATATTTCGAGTCTATACAAGATGAGAGAAGCCCATTTAAGATTTACTAAAAAGTCAATTAAAACACAAATACTCCAGATTACAAGAGAGAAAACATTGAAATATAAGGATAAGGAAATTGTGGTTCTGAAGCAAATACCGAGAAGAGTGAGGGAGATGAGAAGAGAATATCACTTCTTGACTAAAACATTACTTCGGAAGGGTGTGAACTACAGATGGCTGATACCAGAAGGTCTGGTGTTTACATGGCAACAAAAAATAAATAAATAGAATAGACTCAATTGATAAAGCCAAAGCATTCTGTGCATAATACCTTAGAGAGAAAGAAGTGGAGACAAGAAGAGAAGACTTACTGATTGAACTACAAGAAGAATGTTTAGTAATGACTGAAAAAGAAGGTGCAGTTAGTGGTAATATGGAATATAGAAAACAATGTGAACCGAGATCGATGAGAGCAATAAACCCTTCTCATAAAATATGAACATTACAATAAATATAAATGGACTTAATTTAGCTACCAAAAGAAGGAAAATATTCCATAAATTAGAGAAATTAACATTTGATATAATCTGTTTACAAGAAGTACATATCAAAAAGCAACATGAACAATTATTGGTACAGTCAAAGTTAGGAAAAATATTTACTTCATTGCCACAATGCAAGAAAAGAGGAGTAGTTCTATATATTAGAGATACAATTTCAGCGGAGCAAATACAGATGAAGATGGTAGAATTTTGATGGTGGAAATAACAGACAATAACAGAAAAATACTTTTAATAGCAATATACACCCCACATGACAATCAAGAAGATTTTTATAGAAAGTTACATATGAAAATAATTGACTTGGACTATGATAATATTTGCATGATGGGAGACTTCAATGGTATAGTAGATGAGAAATTAGATTACAATACACAGAAGACAACAAAGCAAAGTAGAAAGACTTCCAAAATCTTTTTTTTAAATGATAGAGGAAATAAATTTAAAAGATGCATGGTGAGAAAGAAACATAAAAAAATAGACAATATACTTTTTATTCAAATAGACATTTATCATGGTCTAGAATAGACATGATATGGATGACAATGGAATTGACTTCTAATATAGGAGAAATTGATATAGAAGCTAATATCTGGGCAGATCATAACCCAATGACGATGACATGGAAAGGACAAAGAAGAAGATCTAGATGGACCCTAAATAATACAGTATTAAAAGAAAAGGAATTTGTACAGAAAATGGAGAAAGAATTGGCTTTCTTTTTTAAAGAAAATAGAAAAGTGGACACATCAATACAAAATCTTTGGGACACAATGAAGGCCTAGGCTAGAGGTCTGATACTATACAAGGAAAAGAAATATTAAGAAAACACAAGCTTATAAAACATTAGAGGATGATTACAAGAAACTCGAGAAAGAATTACAGAAATTTCCACACAAAAAAAGATATTGAAATAAAAATGGACACAATTAAACATAAAATGGGATTAATAGAAAAAGAGGATTTAGTGCAAAAAATTAGAAGCGCTAAACAGAACTATTTTGAAGATGCTAATAAACCAGGTAGATGGTTAGCATATAAATTGAAAAAAGAGAGAGAATCATAACATAACATGACTGGTCGACAACCAAGGACAAATTAGATATGGGAATGAAGAGAAGAAAAAAATTATACAAGATTATTATAGAAAATTTTATGAGCAAGAGAATACAGAGGAGGAAAGTGTTAAACGATACTTGCAAAAAGTGAATTTACCCCAGATTTCTAAAGATACTGAAATGAGGTTAGAAGGAAATATAACAATGATGGAATTAATTGAAGCACTTAAAAAACAAAAGAATGGAAAGGCACCAGGCCCAGATGGACTACCAGCAGAATATTACAAGACACTACAGGAGTCATTGAGTCTCCCATTGTTAGATGTCATGAATGAAGTTATGTTAAAGATGAAATTACCTAAGTCATGGTCAGAAGCTTATATTACACTTGTTCCAAAGGAGGATACCGACCCACAACAAACCAAGAATTATAGGCCTATATCCTTGCTAAATTCAAACTATAAAATTTTTGCTTCAATATTGGCAGAAAGACTTAAAAGATATTTAAATAATTTTATACACTCTGATCAAAATGGGTTTCTGCCAAAAAGACAGATTAAAGATAATATGAGGATAATTCTTACACTTTGGAATATTATGAGGCACATCCTGAAAAACAAATGGATTTGATATTTCTAGATGCACAGAAAGCCTTTGATAATGTGAATTGGCAATTTATGTTACTACAGCTGGAACAGATGGGCTTTGGTAGAAAGTTTATTCAAGCAATAGAAGCCATATACCACAAACAAACAGCAAAAGTAATGATAAATGGAGAATTAACAGAGTCTATTGAAATAAAAAAAGGAACAAGACAAGGTTGTCCAATGTCACCCCTATTGTTTGTGTTAACATTAGAAGTGTTAAACAGAAATATTAAAGAAGAAAAAGATATAAAAAGTATAAAAATTCAAAAGGAAGAATACAAATTGCAAGCGTTTGCAGATAACCTGGTTTTTATTCTTGAAGATCCATTAGAATCAATAACTAAATTGGTAGACATGGTAGAAGAATATGGAAAAGTAGCAGGTTTGAAAATAAATAAAGACAAAATGAAGATTTTGACAAAAAATATGTTAATAAAAAAAAAAAGAACTGGCGGAAGTATCAAAGATGCAGGTCACAAATAAGGTTAAGTATTTGGGAATATATTTGACAGCAAGATGTACTACACTTAAAGAGAATAACTATAGTAAACTCAAACAACAGATAGTGACAGATTTGGTAAAACGGGAAAATTTAAAATTATCATTGATAGAGAGAATATCAACGATTAAGATGAATATATTGCCTAGAATCCTATATTTGTTCCAGACAATTCCAGTTAGGTTGGGGAAAGAATATTCTGAAGAATTGAATAAAATAGTGTTGAAATATATTTGGCAGGGCAAAAAAACGAGGATAAAATTAAAATTGTTGCAAGATGCTAGAATACGAGGAGGTTTTGGATTGCCTAATTGGGAATTATACTATCAAGTGGCAAATTTGATGTGGATCAAGGAATGGATAATGCTAAGAAATACTAGAATATTGACTTTAGAAGGACATGATTTGTTGTTGGGATGGCACACCTTCTTATGGTACAAGGAAGTAAAAACACTGTGGTACTTCAGAAGACACTTTATATGAGAGGCTTTGCTATTAAATTGGGAGAAGATTAAAAGACAATACTATTTAAAAATTCCAGTCTGCTTATTAACTATTGAAGCATTCTCATATTCAATAATATTTAGAAAGGAACATATTGTTAGATATAATGAATTATTGAATGAAAAGGGTGAACTTAAATCTATACAAGAATTAGAAGTACAAGGTATAAAGATGAATTGGTTTTCTTATTTGCAAATACATTCTAGATATGATAAACATTTTAAGACAGAAGGTTTTTATAATAGTTTGACTAATTTAGATAAAATTTTAACAGGTACTGATGAAAACATAATTAAAAAATTATACAGATATTTATTAGAGGTTAAATTGGAAGAAGAACAAGTTAAAGAAACAATGATTGCTTGGGGGAAAAATTTTGGACATGGGATTGACTTAGAGAAATGGCAAAAATTGTGGGTGCAAAATTATAAAATGACAATGTCAACTACATATAAAGAAAATTTGTATAAGATGTTTTACTGGTGGCATCTACCCCTGACGAGAATAGCCAGAATGTTCAAGAATAAATCCGAAAAATGTTGAAAATGCCATCAGATACTGGACTCATATTACCATATGTGGTGGATGTGTGTAGAAACTAAAAGATACTGGACTAAAATCCACATGTGGTTGGAAAAAATGATAAAAAAGCACATAGACTTTAAACCAGAGGTTTTTTTATTGGGGATTATACCTGAAACATACAATAGAGAATTGAGATATTTGATTGTGAACATAGCAACAGCGGCTAGAATTGTGTTTGTTAAAAATTGGAAAAATGAGAAAATACCAACGGAAGACGAAGTTATTAAGAAAATAATGGAATGTGCTGAAATGAGCAAATTGACATTTGAAATTAGAGAACAGGAAGATAAACAATATTATAAGATATGGGACTTATTTTATCAATGGTTAGATAAGAGAATATGGTAACAAAGTTTGGTAGAGATCCTTATAATACAAGAATTGTAAAAATATATAAAATATAATATAAAGATCTATCATTATTGGATTGATTCAAGATAATGAAATGAATAGTACAATATAAATCAACCTAAATTTTAGAATATTTTAAATGAAGCAAGGGAAGAAATAGTTGTAATTAAATAAATGATTAATGAAGACAAAAATATTGGATATAGATCAGATTGATAAAATGTGAAATTAGGTAATCTACAAGCTATGATTATGGTGAAAATGCACAAAAGATTTGTAACCAATTGACACACTGTATTTGTAATTGAAGATGGTGTTATGCTTTTATGTATGTTTGTTTAAAAATAAAAAAAATCTTTTTTTTAAAACAAATGCATCCCACCACTGCTTATACCCCTTCACTTTAGTATATGTAGGCTATGACAAAAAATGTTTTCTTTTGATTTCATAGTCTGTTTTATAAAATTAGATGTTAACTAGTTTAAATTAATTTTCCTGGAGGCTATTTATTTATTTATTTAGTGTATGGTGATGCTATAATTAGCCAGGATCCTACAATATTAGTTGTAGTCAATGTTCCCTCTAATTTTTCACGAGTCTGAGCAAGCACACTAACTCCCTGAGCGGTCCCTTGGACCACTGTGAGCAACATCAGACGTGCGGGTCATGCCAGCATCGCATCCATTCAAGTCACATGATTTATTAAATCCATTCATTTATTTTATTTATTTATTATTATTATTATTTTATTTTATTTTATTTATTTATTATTATTATTATTTTATTTTATTTTATTTATTTATTATTATTATTATTATTTATTATTATTCATTTATTAAATCCATCCATTCAAGTCACATGATTTATTAAAAGAATCAAACAGATTCGGCTAGCTAAAACTTTTAGCTAGAATCGGCTAGCTAAAAGTTTTAGCTAGCCGAATCTGTGCTGGGCAGCTAATCAACGTAATTTGACAGGCGTTGATTAGCTGCGCAGCACAGATTCGCTAGCTAAAACTTTTAGCTAGAATCGGCTAGCTAAAACTTTTAGCTAGCTGAATCTGTGCTGGGCAGCTAATCAACGTAATTTGACAGGCGTTGATTAGCTGCGCAGCACAGATTCGGCTAGCTAAAACTTTTAGCTAGAATCGGCTAGCTAAAAGTTTTTTTTTTTTATTTTTTTATTCAAAAAGTTTTACAAAATTTTTTTTCCCCTTTTCCCCCCTCCTCTCCCCTCCCTTCACAACCCCCCCCCCGACTTCCTGGAACGGGCACAAGGTATAGTTAAAAATAAAACAAACATATGCTAAAAAATTTTCATCCCAACTTAATTATACCCCTACAATCATCAATTCCTAACTTCCCCCCAAAACAATCAAGAATAATACATCATAATCATTCAAAAACAGTCTGATAACTCTTAATCTGATATCTACGTTGAATATAGTCAATCCATTTTTTCCATTCCTTTCTTGCGTATTGTCTTTCAAAAAGGCTGATATCTTCGCCATCTCAGCCAAATTGGCAACCTTCAATATCCATTCTTCTATTGTAGGTACTTCTTTTTTCTTCCAGTATTGTCCTATTAGTAATCTTGCTGCTGTTATTAGGTTTAAAATCAATTTAGTCTCAATTACTGTACAATCCGTAATAATTCCCAACAAGAAAAATTGCGGCAGGAACTTTATCTTCTTTTTCAAAACATTTTGTAAAATCCACCAAATTTTTATCCAAAAGGCCTTTATGTCCTTACAAGTCCACCAAATGTGAAAATATGTAGCGTCATCACAATTACATCTCCAACATTTTGCTTGCATATCTGGATACATACACGATAATTTTTTAGGATCTAGATGCCATCTATAAAACATTTTATAAAAATTTTCCCTCAGATTCTGTGCCTGGGTGAATTTAACATTTCTAACCCAAATTTTTTCCCAAGTTTCCAATAATATTGGCTCCTGAAAATTTTGTGCCCACTTTATCATACAGTCCTTTACCAAGTCCCTTTCAGAATCTATTTCAAGTAACACATTATACAATCTCTTTATATGCTCCTGAGACTGATTTCTAATTTGCTTTACCAAATTTCCCTCGTTCTGCTCTATACCAATTTTCTGATCTTCCTTCCATCAAGCACGTAGTTGCTCATATTGAAACCAAGTATAATTTTTCCCTTCCTCTCTTAATACTTGCAGAGATTTTAACTGCAAATTACCTCTTTCAGTATACAAAAGATCTTTATATGTAATCATTTCCTGATTCTGTTCTATATTTATATTTTCTATTGTATGTCTAGGACTTGCCCATATAGGAACCTTATAATTTAGTTTATAAGAGTATTTTTCCAAACACATGAAGGGCATTTCTTAGCACATGATTTTTAAAGGCCTTATCCACTTTTTTGTCATAAATTAAATATGCATGCCATCCATATAGCAAATCATAACCTTCTATATTCAAAATTCTGTCCTCTGTTAAATTAAACCAATCACTTATTGCAGAGAGAGCAGCTGCTTCATAATATAATTTAAAATTAGGCATTTTTAAACCTCCCTTTCCGAGAATCTTGAATTATTTTCATTTTAACCCTAGCTTTTTACCTTCCCATATAAATTTGTTAATTCCTTCTGCCATTCCTCAAGATTCTTATCTTTCTTAATTATTGGTATCATCTGAAAGAGGAATAAAAATCTAGGTAAAACATTCATTTTAATAGCAGCAATTCTCCCCAGCAAAGATAATTGCAATTTTTTCCAAACAATCAACTCCTTCTGAACTTTTTGCCATAAAACCTCATAGTTATTCTTATACAATTTCACATTTGACGATGTAATATAAACCCCTAAGTACTTAACCTTCTTTACAATTTCAAATCCTGTTATTTCCTCTAGTCTTTCTTTCTGTTGTCTGGCCATATTTTTTATTATCACTTTTTGTCTTGTTCTGATTTACCTTAAACCCTGAAACATTCCCATATTGATCAATTATTTCCAACAAAGATTTACTAGAATTTATAGGGTTTGTTAAAGTAATCACCAAATCATCTGCAAAAGCTCTTAGCTTATATTCATATTGTCTAACTCTAATTCCCTCTATCTCCTTTACTTCGTATTTTATCCAATAATGGTTCTAGAGTTAAAATAAACAATAATGGTGATAAAGGACATCCCTGTCTTGTTCCTTTCGCAATCTTAAAAGGTTCTGTTAAGCTACCATTGATTATAATCTGTGCTGTTTGCTCTCCATAAATTGCCCTAATTATTCTTAAAAAACCATCTCCAAATTGCATCTTTTCTATTAATTTAAATAAAAAATCCCAATGCAATCGATCAAAAGCTTTCTCTGCATCGAGAAAAATAAATGCTGCTGGAATAAAATTTTTCTTTTCTAAGTACTCCAGTAAATTAACAATCTGCCTAACATTATTCCTCATCTGTCTCCCTTTTATAAATCCAGATTGATCATTATGAATTCTTCGCTGCAGAATCAACAGTAATCTATTAGCTATTATTTTAACAAAAATCTTATAATCATTATTTAAAAGTGAGATTGGCCTATAGTTCCCAGGTTTAGAACAATCCTGTTCCTCTTTTGGTATCAATGAAATAAAAGAGGTTCTCCATGAGGGGGGAATTCCCCCTCCTAGTTGTATCTGATTAAATAATTCCTTAAGTGGACCTAACATCTCATCCTGTAAATTCCTATAATAACTAACTGTGAGCCCATCCGTACCAGGAGATTTCCCCATTTTTAATTGTTTAATTACCAAAATAATTTCTTCAGAGGTTATAGGCCGATTCAGTTCATCCGTTTGTTCTAAAGTTAAATTTTTAACCTTATATTCCTTCAAATAATTATCAATATCCCTATTCAATATATTATCTTTAAGATATAAATTTGTATAATATTCTAAAAAAGCTTTTTTAATTTTATCCTGTTGATATCTCTCTTTGCCTTTGTATTCTATTTTTTCTATAGTACGTTGTTTTTGTCTTTTCCTTAAGGTATATGCTAACCACCTACCAGGTCTATTTGCGTTACAACTATAGCTAAAATAGCTAAAAGTTATAGCTAGCCGAATCTGTGCTGGGCAGCTAATCAACGTAATTTGACAGGCGTTGATTAGCTGCGCAGCACAGATTCGGCTAGCTAAAACTTTTAGCTAGAATCGGCTAGCTAAAAGTTTTAGCTAGCCGAATCTGTGCTGGGCAGCTAATCAACGTAATTTGACAGGCGTTGATTAGCTGCGCAGCACAGATTCGCTAGCTAAAACTTTAGCTAGAATCGCTAGCTAAAAGTTTTAGCTAGCGAACCTGTGGGGGGCACCTAACCAACTTAATTTGACAGCCTTTGTTTAGCTGCGCAGCCCAGATTCTGCTAGCTAAAACTTTTAGCTAGAATCGGCTAGCTAAAAGTTTTAGCTAGCTGAATCTGTGCTGGGCAGCTAATCAACGCCTGTCAAATTACGTTGATTAGCTGCGCTGGATTCGCTAGCTAAAAGTTTTAGCTAGCTGAATCTGTGCTGGGCAGCTAATCAACATCATTTGACAGGGGTTGATTAGCTGCGCAGCACAGATTTTCTGTGCGCGGAGACCGTGTCAGGAGTGCGCATTTGCGCACGTGCGCAGCTTAGAGGGAACAGTGGTTGTAGTTATTTGGCTGTTGAAGAGTGCTAGTCCATTTAGTTTGCACTCACACACTTATCCATGGAGTACCATGGAGCAGTATCCTGTGGAGCCTTCTCTTACCACCTCACCACTGGGCATCTCACCCAGGCAGCTCCAGCACCTGCAGAGGTCTGACATTCCTCATCAAATTCTAAATTTCCTACTGAAGTGGTATCTATTTATCTACTTACAGGTAGCATGCTTTTGAACTGTTAGGTTGGCAGAAGCTGAGGCAAGTGATGGGAGCTCACTCTGCCACATGATGCTAGGACTCAAACTGCTGGGGCAGAGACCATCTCCATTGCCTTTAAGGCACTGATCCACTGTGCCTCTCCTCTTGGAGGCCCATGAACTTGATAGAATTCTAAAAAGAGGTTATTCATAGACTTTATGTGCCTGCATTTATACTGCTTAATACTCTTGCACTTCAAACGTCATGACTTATTCATTGTATTTATATTGCTACTCAAGCACATCGTAACTGCAAAGGTTTAATCTATTCTTAGACTGGTTTAAAAGCTGTTATATTATTATAAGGAAATTAGGATTGCAACACATTAAGCCATATTATTGTTTAGTTGGATAAATTTGTTGTGGAAAAAATAGACATTGTG
The DNA here is from genome assembly GCF_028640845.1 of Ahaetulla prasina. Lineage (NCBI taxonomy): Eukaryota > Metazoa > Chordata > Lepidosauria > Squamata > Colubridae > Ahaetulla > Ahaetulla prasina. Next base: position 71,073,074 of record NC_080543.1, read on the forward strand.
GTTTATTCAATTCTTTTTTTAATGTATATTTTATTTTTCATAAAAATTGAATAAAAATGAAAAATATATATCAAGCAATTTGCTAAAAACTGATTTTTAGCTAATAGTAATTTGCTATAAACTCTAGAATAATCATTTGGGTGGGGCACAAACAATACTACAATAAAACCTTGTTTAAACAGTTTAATTGTTGGCGAGGATTCCATTTATCAAACTCTGTTAAATATCAAAATATAATTGTATTTTATGTCATTACTGAATTACATTAATCAGTATAGAAATGTGGTCTGTTACATAAGAGGTCAACTGGAAGTAAGTTATACCAAAGTCTGATGATTCAAAATTTCATTGTATTTGGGAAGGAAGTCTTTTATTATACAATTAGTATTTAATATAATTAATAAAAATGATGTTTAATTATATTAGTAATGAGGAGAAATGCACTATTGGAAAAAGATGAAAAGCTATATACAACTTTCTTTTGCTCAAGGTACATTAACAACTGATGCCTCCTTTTATGAAGGGCCCATTTTCTTCAGTGTTTTTATATCGACTTTTGTTTCTTCCATAATAAACATCTGCCTTTCTAACTTAGGCCAAAATTCCAAGCTAGCTTTTTCTTCATAGTGAACTGGGATAGCAGGAAAGATCAATACCAAACCAGCCAGAAATCTGGAGATGACACAACCCAAACTCTACTTTCTTAATCTGTGAATTTTATTTGCCAGATTCTGCTACATGGTCTTAGGCGAATAATGCTTCTCTAAAAGCAGCAGCCTTCTAAAATAATTAATTCAACAAAGATGGATAGGACTGTTCTGTTTGACACTCAATTGAAGATTGAAAATCTTTCAGAATCAGAATAGAGCTGAAACGGACGTTGGAGGTCTTCTAGTCCAGGCCCCTGCTCAAGCAGGAGATCCTATACAGGAGATCCTATCCTATATGTAATGTATCTTTAAGGGTTTTGGAGGGAAAATAGAGCGGGAAATAGCACGTTGCTAATTGGCTGAAGCCTCCAGCTGAACTGTATATAAGGAGGGGTTTTTTACCGTTGCTTTTGCTGGGTTCACTATAAACTAAAGAGCTGTTGTTACTCATCTGGTCTCCTGCCTCGTTATTGCCCGAATCTAACACTGGCGACGAAGGTGGGATCTCGGGGCAAAAGAGCACCAGGAACGAACCCAGCAAAATAAGGGCGGTTAGCAACGATGTCCAGCTATACACCGCCAGCGCCATTCGACCCAGCCAAAGAAAAATGGGGGTCATACATGGCTCGCTTCGAGTGTTTCCTCGAAGCCAACGAGCTCCAAGGAGTCTCGGACAACAGGAAACGGGCGTATTTCCTGAGTCACTGCGGTCCAGAGGTTTTCGACACCGCGGAATCGCTTTCGGAGCCAACGCCGGTACAAGCGGTACCGTGGCAAACTCTGCAGACTGTTTTGAAAGCCCACTATGCACCAACGCCTTCCAAGTTCATTCAACGGTTCGAATTAAGGCAGCGCATGCAGCAAGAGGGCGAGTCCATCAGTGTGTACATGGCAGCACTGAGGAAAGCCGCGAACCATTGTGAGTACCGAGACTTGGAAGACGCCTTGCTCGACCAGCTAATTTGCGGGGTCAGGGACATCCGTTTGCAACGGCGGCTGCTGTCCAGAAGCAACCTAACGCTCGCAATCGCCTTGGACGAGGCAAGGGCTCACGAGATGTCTACCCAAGCGGCAGAAACACTACAAAAGCCGGTCGCGCCAGGGGCGGCAGCGAAAACAACCCCGGTCCACAACGAGGAAGTCCAGGCTGAGTCGGAAGAGGAGGAAGAGGAAGAAGTCTTCCACACCGGGAGGCCGGAGAGGGAAGACCGGGGCGAATGCGCGAGTTGCGGGGGGCCAACACCAACGGCAGCATTGCAAATTTAAGGATGCCACGTGTCGGCAATGTGAAAAAAAAGGGCACATCGCGAAAGCCTGCCGGCGCTAACCTTCCGCCAAAATTCAAACCGACCAACCAAAGCGCGGGAACCGCGAAACGGCCCGGGATTGGTCAATGTAAAAAAGGCGCGAAGTTGAATCAGACCGCCGTGAGAGTGGGCCAGGCATCAACGCGCCTAGAAAAAAAAATCTTTATTAAAACACTCATCGAAGGAGTGCCGTGCCGAATGGAAGTGGACACTGGATCTTCAATTACGATCATGTCCTGGAGCAACTTAGAAAAAAACTTGCCGGCTATCGCGAAACGCAAACTGCGGCCACAGAAACTACGAGTGCAGGACTATCAAGGGAACAGGATCCCTGTTCGAGGGGCGACGACCGTCCACGTCAAGTATGGACAGTTCGAAAAAACTCTGCCCATCACCATCGTCGATGGGACTCTGCCGAGTTTGTTGGGACTAGACTGGTTCCGGGCATTGGGCATGGGAGTGACCGGAGTCTTCCGAAATGAAGTCAACCTCAAGGACGAACTCATGAAAGAGTTCGAGGACGTTTTCAAAGACTGCCTGGGCAAGTACAAGGGGACCCCTATCTCCTTCAACCTAGACCCTCAGGTTGCCCCTATCCGTTTAAAGGCTAGGAGGGTTCCCTTCGCCCTGAAGCCCAAGATTGACCGGGAACTGGATAAACTAGTAAGCCAGGGGATACTAGTGCCAGTCGACCATGCGAAGTGGGAGACGCCGATAGTCACCCCAGTGAAACCAGACGGGTCGGTCAGGATTTGCGCCGATTACAAGGCGACGCTAAACAAAGCTTTGCAAAAGAGCGCTTACCCCGTCCCAGTGGTGCAACATTTGCTACACTCGTTAGGGCAGGGGCAAGTTTTTGCCAAACTAGATTTGGCCCAAGCCTATCAGCAGTTACCCGTAGATAGCAGCACGGCCGAAGCACAAACAATCGTAACGCACAGGGGTGCTTTCAAATGCACCAGGTTACAATTTGGGGTCAGTGTGGCACCAGGGTTATTTCAAAATTTAATGGAGCGGCTTCTGCAGGGGCTCCCCGGGGTGGTACCGTACTTTGATGACATACTGGTATCCGCCGACAATATGGAAGAACTTGGGGTGCGACTGAGAAAAGTTTTAAGTATTTTCCGGTCCGCCGGTCTAAAAGTCAAATTAAACAAATGCCAGATCGGGGTAGGATCCGTAGAATTCCTGGGCTATCGGATAGACAGGGAGGGGATCCACCCCACTGAGAGCAAGGTTAGGGCAATCAGAAAGGCCCCAGCACCCCAAAACAAAACAGAGTTGCAGGCGTTTTTGGGTCTAGTAAACTTTTATGCGGTTTTTTTAAAAAACAAAGCAACTATAGCCGAGCCGCTACACAAATTACTAGGGAAAAATGCTGCATGGTCTTGGGGAAAGGCAGAAGCTAGAGCACTCGAAGCAATAAAAAACCTCCTGTCTAGTGATAGCCTATTGATCCAATACAATAGCACACTACCATTGGTGCTAGTTTGTGATGCATCCCCCTACGGGGTGGGGGCTGTGCTCAGCCACAGGCTGCCAAATGGCACAGAAGCCCCTATAGCGTTTTACTCCCGAACAATGTCCTCAGCTGAAAGGAACTATAGTCAGTTGGATAGGGAAGCCTTGGACATAGTCTCCGGGGTAAAGAAGTTCCATGAATATGTGTTTGGTCGCGACTTCGAAATCGTCACAGACCATAGACCCTTACTAGGGTTGCTGGCTGGCGACTGCCCAACGCCCGTGGCACTTTCGCCCAGATTGACCCGATGGACTATCTTTCTGGCCACATATTCTTACAAACTGCTACATCGGCCAGGAAAGGAGTTAGGGCATGCAGACGCCTTGAGCAGATGCCCTTTACCAGCGACTGTCGAAGACCCCACTCCGGGCACACCCGTCTTGTTAATTGACTCTTTGGACTCTGGTCCAGTCACTTCCAAGGAGGTGGCTCGGGCTTCTTACAAGGACATTACATTAAGGACTGTAATGGGTTGGGTGCAAAGAGGATGGCCCGCTGCGCCGGGTGAGCGTTTTAGGGAATATGTAAAAAAGCGCGGGGAATTGTCGGTGCAAGGGGGGTGTTTGCTCTGGGGGGATAGAGTGGTGGTCCCAGAGAAATTGCAGAAAAAAGTTCTGGAACTTCTGCACGAAGGCCATCCTGGAATCGTGAGAATGAAGGGTTTAGCCAGGAGCTATGTGTGGTGGCCCTTGATGGACATGGAGATTAGCGATAGGGTTGGGAAATGCCAAGCATGCCAGGAATCCAGACCACTACCACCAACGGCCCCAATCCGAGAGTGGGAGAAACCCCAGGGCCCATGGTCCCGAATCCATATCGATTTTGCCGGCCCTTTCCACGGCCAAACATTCTTAGTGGTGGTAGACGCATTTTCCAAATGGCTGGAAATCATTCTAATGAAATCCATGACCGCAGAGGCTGTAATTTCAGTCCTGCGGCATCTTTTTGTAACACACGGGTTACCAGACACACTCGTTTCAGACAACAGGCCACAGTTCACGGCGACCCTTTTTGAGGGGTACTTGGCGGAAGAGGGCATCCGGCATGTCCTCTCGGCGCCTTTCCACCCTGCGACGAACGGCCTTGCAGAGCGTTTCGTCCGGAGTGCGAAAGAAGCATTGTCCAGACTCAGACCCGGGGATTGGCAATTAAAAATTGACACCTTCTTAGCGGTACAACACAGAACCCCTTGTGTAGCGACTGGCCGCAGCCCAGCCGAGCTACTGATGGGGAGAAAGCTTAGATGCCCGTTAGACCGGTTAAACCCGAACTATACACCAGACGGGTACAAAACAACACCGGGCAAAACAAGAGAATTGACAGTAGGGAGTTCCGTATGGGCACACAATTATGGTGAAGGCCCAAACTGGCAAAAGGGAACAATAATAGAAACAACCGGGCCGAAATCATATCTCGTAGAAATAGAGGATGGCCGGGTTTGGAAACGCCACATAGACCAGTTAAGAAAAAGAATAGCCACAAGTCTAGAAACAGACGAAACAGGCCCTGACTATCCAATGATTGAATCCACAGCTAACTCAAACCCGACAAAACCGCAGGACTTATCTGAGTTCCAGCGACACCAACCGGTCCCTCCGAAGGAAAGCAGGAACGACGCTGCAAGTAATCCAAGGCCGGATGGCCTGGAGGAGGAGCTGAGAGGAACGAACAGTCCCTCCGGCCAGCTCGACTCACTCCCAGAAAATGAACTGCGCAGGTCCGAGAGAGCTAGGAGACGCCCTGCGTACTTACGTGACTACGTAGAAAAATAATTATTCATTTTATGTAAATAGGGGTAAAAAGTTTTCTGGGAGGGGAGGAGTGTAATGTATCTTTAAGGGTTTTGGAGGGAAAATAGAGCGGGAAATAGCACGTTGCTAATTGGCTGAAGCCTCCAGCTGAACTGTATATAAGGAGGGGTTTTTTACCGTTGCTTTTGCTGGGTTCACTATAAACTAAAGAGCTGTTGTTACTCATCTGGTCTCCTGCCTCGTTATTGCCCGAATCTAACACTATATGGCGAACCTTTTAGAGAAAAAGTGCCCAAACTGCAACCCAAAACCCTCTTATTTATTGCAAAATGCCAACATGGCAATTTAACCTGAATAATGAGGTTTTACTTCTTAAAATAATGATAAACAATGCAGAGTTCTGCTAATTGTTCTAAGAAAAATGTGATAAATGCACTTTTATGCCCCTTCATTTTTTTCCTTGCTTTTGAAATATTACGTTTAGCAACAATAAAAAATAAAAAACTTTTGTAATGTAGGAAGTACACTCCACTAAGATAGAGACATTCCACAAAAACAGTGCCAAGAACATCTAAAATAGTACAGTTAAAACCCAAGTACAGCCTTTTCCCTGTTAGAAAGCCTAAAGCAAAAGTTCTGGCCTGAACTGATTGAAACTCTGGGCATGTTGCCAAGAGCTATTAAGGCTCTTTAACAGAAATACCATACTATATTGAAAATCTTGCAGCCAGGAGCTATTAAATCTTGTTAAGAGAAAGGAAAAGTAAACAGAAGGTCTAGACCTGTGATGGCGAACCTATGGCACATGTGCCACAGGTGGCATGTGGAGCCCTCTCTGTGGGCATGCGAGCTGTCGCCCACTCAGCTCCACCCCGCATGCATGCATGCCTCCCACCAGCCAGGTGATTTTTGGGTCTCTGCCACACATGCATGGTGGTGGGAGCACGGAGGAGACGCAATGCCCCCTGCGATCCATTTTGGGCCTAGCAGGCCACCCTGCAGCCTCCTTGGACCAAAAATGTGGGACCCCTGTGGCTCATTTTCGGTCCCAGGAGGCTGCAGGGAGGCCTGCTAGGTGAGGCACTTCTTCTCCAACCTTATCTGTTGCCAGTAGATATGGCCTTGGTTCTCATGAGAAAGCTCTTTGTTGTATCTAGTAATGCATTCCAACCTCCTTCCCCCCCTTCCCCCTATGTGTGAGGAAAAGAAAGATGAGGCCAGAAAGTTTTTCCCTCCTGGGATGTATTTCAGTGTGAAGTCAAATCGGTTAAAATACTGTGCCCATCAAACTTGTTTGGGAGAGTCTCCAAGGGGTCCTATGGGCCTCCAGATTTTTGTGATCAGTCCATACTTCAAACAGCACTTGGCTCCCTTCTAGGAAGTGCTGCCAGGTTAATAGTGTCCAATGGACTGTGAAAGCCTCTTTCTGTCACACTGCCCACCTTTGTTCAGTGTGGGTGAGTTTTCTGGAGGTGTATGTGCAAGGAGGTGGTTCTCCTCCTTGTTTTCCTGCATGAGGACTGCAACTACAGCTATATCACTGGTTTCTGCCTGAATGACAAATGGCTCCTAGGGGTTTAGGCGTTCCTCCATGAATAGCTGTTTGAGTTTCTCAAATGCTCCCTGGCATTCCATGGTCCACTCTAGTGGCTGGCTGAGTCACAGTTTGGCTCCCCCTTTCCCTGTTTTTAACAGTTTGGTGATAGACAGGTTTTGCAAAACAGGGGATGAACTGCTAGTAGAAGTTTGTGAACACCAAAAAGCTCTGCAGTTGCTTGTGGTTTCAAGGGGGTTTCCACTCCAGGATCATTTTTACTTTTCCTGGGTCCATTTCTACCCCCTTGCTTGACACTCGATAGCCTCTGCCTGAATGACAAATGGCTCCTAGGGGTTTAGGCGTTCCTCCATGAATAGCTGTTTGAGTTTCTCAAATGCTCCCTGGCATTCCATGGTCCACTCTAGTGGCTGGCTGGGTCACAGTTTGGCTCCCCCTTTCCCTGTTTTTAACAGTTTCCTTTGGGGTCATGGAATACACTTTTGGTTTAGGGAGGTTCTGGTAGATCCTGGTAGGATTTCAATCGCACAGTCAGTGGGGCAAAGGGGTGTGTGTGTAACTTGTCACATTCTTTCTTGCTGAATACCCCTGCTAGGACTCTTTATTATTTGGCGGTTAGCTGGATTCCTGGTGGTTGCTCTGAAGCTGCTTTAAGGAGCTCATTTCCTTCAGTTTCCGCCCAGTGCTGAACAGCTCCTCCTAACAGCTGCCTTGAGGAGGGAGAGGGTCTCTTCTTAGCCTCATTTTTCTCTCTTCCCTTCCCACCAGATCGGTGGGCCCCACTTGTCTAGCCAGGATAGTCCCAGAATCACTGCTCTGTCATCTTCAGGACTATTACAAATTGGATTGTCTCCCAGTGTTGGCCCATCTCTAGCTGCACCAGCTCAGTGAGATGCATTGCAGGGGGAGCTCTTATCAGTGATCCATTGACTTGCTTGAACCTCATGGCTTGGGACAGTCTCCTCACTCTGATACCTACCTTCAGCACTATCAGTAGGCTAATAGGCACCTGGTGCAGCCTGAGTCTATTAGGACATCCACTGCTCAGTCAGGATGTCAGGATTCCTGACTTTGGCACTATGATTTTTGTGGGGATGGCAAAGGGGCAGATGGCTTCACTTACCATTGGGGCCTTTTCACTGTCATCATTACTGTCATAGGAGAAAGACTGTTGGTCTCTCTGGGCCAGAGGTCCCTCTCCCTCACTTGAAGGGGGAAGACCTCGATGGCCTGGATCGCCAAGCTCAACTTCTCCCGACCCTTCCATGGTGGCTCTTTTGGTTTAGACAATGCAGCCAGGGTCACTTTCAGCTGGGATGTTGGTGCCAGGCTGGTGATTCTGCTGGTGGCTGGTGATTCTGCTGGCCACAACTGAAGCACTTGATGGGGGCTTAGGCTGGAGCAGGAGGATGGTTAGTGGATGGAATGGCGACAGGTTGGTGACTGAACTGGCGACCCTTTTGCATCTGCTTGGGCTTCAGTTTGGATGCAGTGTGCTTCTTGCACTGCTTAAGCTCAAGGACCATCGCTATGGCCATTTGGTACCAGTCATGAATTCACTCGGTGACCCCCTTGGTAAACACAGGCATGTAGTAATTCTCAGTCAAGGCCATCCTTAAAGTAGTAGACCAACAATGGTCTGCCTAATTTCACAGTTTGCTGGCCATTCTGCAGAATTCCTGCACATATTCTTTTGTCGGTTGGCCCCTCTGCTTTAGGTCTCAGATATCAGCTTCTGCTTGCAAGGCTTGGGACTCATTCTTGAATCTGGCTCAGCTCCTCCATGAAGGCTTCGACATTCCCCAACCCTGGTGCACCTTTGTTGTGGAGTTTCATCACCCACTCTGTGGCTTCTCCATCTAGGTTATTGGTCATGGTATTCACCATCGGCATGTCCGATGGGTAGATTGGGGTATAGTGGTCCAGGTGGGTCCACACCGGTTGAGGAAGAATGCCAATTTCTTTGGGTTTCCATCAAATATGGCCTTCATGGGTGGCAGGTCTATGGCAGTGGAGAAGGAGGGGGTGCCCATGGGCTGGGAAACCAACTGGGCTCTGGATAGTAAGGCCATGGCAGATACCTGTGCCATCCAGGAGAAGGCTGAGGTTGCCTTGCTAGACCTGCTGCCAGTTGCTGTCTTGGGGGGATGGGTGTCTCTGCCTTCAGCTTGGACTCGCTGACATGGCTGATTGGGAAAGTGTGCTGGCTGCTCCTGCCACCGGGGTTGGACTCTAGCCCTGGCAGGTCAGCAGGAGCCAAGCTGGCCAAGCCTCTGTCACCACGGGCAACCTGATTCAGTGCATCAGTTCCACTTCTTGGATCTCCATGTAGTTGAACCTCTCCTTCAGCCGCTCTACCATTGGGCTGTGAAGCATGATCAGGTACTTCTATTCCATGTGCTTGTCCCACTTGGCAGTCCTCTTTGCTTTCCATCTTAGGATGGGAGCAGTTGGAGACCGAGGGGACCTCACAGGAAATTCCACTTCAATGGCCTTTGGCATCCACTTGTGCCTAGCACCCACTTCTGCTTGGCAATGGTCCTCAGTAGCTAGAACTTCTTCCCATGTTGCTGGCTTCTCAGTCCTTTCAAACACAGACCTTCGGACTGGCCATCAGTGGGAGAGCCACCTCCCCAGAGCAACTTGCCTGCAGCATGGCCCCAGCAAGGGCAGTGCTAGGTTTAGCAGTTGCTTCCCCCATCTTCTCCATCTCCAATCTTCCCTGAGTCTTTTGCACCTCTCCAGTTTTGTCAGAAGAGCGGTCATAGCTCAGAATCCCAGGGTAGGTTTATGAGATTTTTTAAAAACATTTTTTTAAATGTCAAGGCTCTGACTATCAAAATTGAGAAAATCAGAACTTTGAGATTTGGTTCCTTCTCAAAGGTCTTCTTTAATGAGTACATCATATCGGCACAGCTTCAAAGGAAAACCAAATCTAAATCTTTCCCATTGTTTCAGTATAATTAAGCTAGGAAATAACCCTATCCCCAAGTATCAAAGATCACACTGGCCAATTGGGTTAATTGGCGGGCTCTTCAGGCACTTCTTTCGCAACCTTATCTGTTGCCAGTAGATATGACCTTGGTTCTCACAAGAAAGCTCTTTGTTGTATCTAGTAATGCATTCCAACCTCCTTCCCCCCTTCCCCTTCTGTGTGGCAACTGAGGAACAGAAAGATGGCTGAGGTTTAGTTCAAAGCTGACACACACCATGTCATGTTGGTAGGGAGTTTTGGAGGAATATTGTTAATAGGTGCTCCAGATAGGTTGTAAGCTTGGTAATACCCAGCCAATGGGGAAACAGGACAGTGTTGAGTGTTTGGTAAAATGGTATAAAAAGCTATTGCATGCTTTGATTTAGATCCACCTCATGTGCACCCATATTTGCAAATGTGTTAATAAATTTTTGCTACTTTTTAGTATCAGATTGCCTTCAATGCTTTATTGCTTCTATTTCTAACAATTTGGAGGTTCCACCGAGGTTTAACCTAGGCAATGACTGAATGAGAGGGTTTGGCAGAAAGGAGGAAGAGATGTCCCATTGAGTTCAAAGATCCTCACCTGATCATGAGGTCTCCAGTTCACTCGTCACTCATCATATTTGGTTATGGTAAGTGGTGCCAAAAACTAGCAAAGATCCTTTTCCTGAGGTGGGCATTAGATGTCCAGAGATCCAAAGGAAATTAACTGGGCAATTCTGTGCATGGACCAAGGTAGGAAACAAGAGAGCTATGTAAAGTACAGTTGGGTAAGCCTGGATTTGTGGAGACCAAGATTGACGGGATGTGAAATTTACAATTACATATGAAATGAGTGTGGAGTTGCAATCTGTAGTTCTATCCTCCCATGAGTGAAATGTCCATATCAATGTTTCCATTGAAAGAAATAATGCAGGAGGTAATTTAGGAATAAAATATGTAAATAGTCCCCCAAGTAAACTTAAAACCACAAAACCAACAATTAAATCAATGAAGACCTGGACTGAGGAGGCAAAATTAAAGCTACAGGCCTGCTTTGACTGCACTGATTGGAATATTTTTGAAGATACCTCTGCAGACCTGGATGAACTCACAGATACTGTAACATCATATGTCAGCTTCTGTGAAGACCTATGTGTACTGACAGGGAACCTGCGAATATACAGTAACAACAAACCTTGGTTCACACCTAAACTTAAGCAGCTACGTCATTCCAAAGAGCAAGCCTATAGGAAAGGTGATAAAATGCTGTACAGTCAGGCCAGAAATGTACTAACAAGGGAGATCAGAGCAGCAAAAAGAAGCTACTCTGAAAAGCTAAAGAATCAGTTCTCAAAAAATGAACCAGCAAACATGTGGAAAACTCTTAAAAATATTACCGGCTACAGCAAACCTCCTTCCCAGGCTGAAGGAAATCAACAACTGGCAGATGACCTGAATGAGTTTTACTGTAGGTTTGAAAGGAAACTACAGCCACCTATCTCCACAACCCCCATCTCAGACACACCAACAACAGCCAAGCCTCCTACAACTGACCCCATCCCATTGGGTTCACAACCCCTAGTGATCACAGAAAAGGAAGTGCAGGACCTATTTCCCAGACAAAAGCCAGGAAAAGCTCCAGGCCCAGACAAGATAACTCCTTCTTGCTTAAAAATCTGTGCTGACCAATTGGCCCCCATCTTCACCCATATCTTCAATAAATCACTAGAAATGTGCTATGTTCCTTCTTGCTTCAAACGCTCTACCATCATCCCAGTGCCGAAGAAGCCCACCATCAAGGAACTGAATGACTACAGACCAGTTGCTTTAACATCTGTAGTCATGAAAACCTTTGAAAGGCTAGTGCTGTCCCACTTGAAAACCATCACGGATCCGCTGTTAAGACCCCTTGCAATTTGCATACCGAGCAAATAGCTCAACAGATGATGCTGTTAATATGGCTCTGCACTACATCCTACAACATCTTGAGTCTCCAAAGACCTATGCAAGGGTCCTCTTTGTAACTTTAGCTCAGCAGTCAATACCATCATCCCAGACACTCTTCTAACTAAGCTAAACCAGCTACAGGTACCTGAACAGACTTGTAAGTGGATCACAAGCTTTCTAACAAACAGGAAGCAGCAGGTGAAGCTAAGTAGGATCATATCAGATACCTGTACAATTAGCACAGGGCCCTCCAAGGCTGTGTGCTCTCCCTGTGTGCTCTCTGTATACCAATGACTGCATCTCCAATGATCCATTTATTAAACTACTGAAGTTCGCAGATGACAAAACAGTGATTCGAGAAATGATGAATCCGCATACAGACGGGAGGTCGAACGACTAACCTCGTGGTGCAACCGAAACAATCTGGAACTGAACACACTCAAAACCGTAGAAATGGTGGTAGACTTTAGGAAAAACCCTTCCATACTTCCACCTCTCACAATACAGTATCAACAGTATCAACACAGTATCAACAGTAGAAACTTTCAAATTTCTAGGTTCTATCATATCGCAAGATCTAAAATGGACAACTAACATTTATTTATTTATTTGTTTGTTTATTTTGTCACAACAGTATATATAAGCATAAGCATGAAAATAACTATATAATATATAAGCATATATATAAGCATAAGTATGTAATAACTATATTAATTGGATATAATGAAAGGAAACAATAGGACAGGAATGGTAGGCACGTTTGTGCTCTTATGCACGCCCCTTACAGACCTCTTAAGAATGGGGTGAGGTCAATAGTAGACAGTTTTTGGTTAAAGCTTTGGGATTTATCATCAAAAACATCATCAAAAAAGAACAGCAAAGAATGTTCTTTCTGCGCCAACTCAGAAAGCTCAAACTGCCCAAGGAGCTGCTGATCCAGTTCTACAGAGGCATTATTGAGTCTGTCATTTGCACCTCTATAACTGTCTGGTTTGGTTCTGCAGCCCAACAAGACAGACACAGAATTCAGAGGATAATTAGAACTGCAGAAAAAATAATTGCTACCAACCTGCCTTCCATTGAGGACCCGTATACTGCACGAATCAAGAAGAGAGCCATGAAAATATCTACAGATCTCTCACATCATGGACATAAACTGTTTCAATTCCTACCCTTAAAACGATGCTATAGAGCACTGCATACCAGAACAACTAGACACAAGAACAGTTTTTTTCCGAATGCCATCACTCTGCTAAACAAATAATTCCCTCAACAATGTCAAACTATTTACTAAATCTGCACTATTAATCTTCTCATCATTCCCATCACCCATCTCCTTCCACTTATGACTGTATGACTGTAACTTTGTTGCTGGTAATCCTTATGATTTATATTGATACTGATTGTTTCCTGATTGCTTATTTGTAGCCTATGATTATCATTAAGTGTTGTATCATTAAGTATTAAATTTGTACCCTATGACCATCATTAAGTGTTGTAAGTGTTGTACCTTGATGAAGGTATCTTTTCTTTTATATACACTGAGAGCATATGCACCAAAACAAATTCCTTGTGTGTCCAATCACACTTGGCCAGTAAAATTCTATTCTATCCTATCCTATCCTATCCTATCCTATCCTATCCTATCCTATCCTATCCTATCCTATCCTATCCTATCCTATTCTAAGTACAGGAGAAGTTTTAAGAAGGAATTTAAGAATCTAACAGAGGATCCTATGGGTGTAGCTGACCAATCTGATCAATTTCTAGGACCTAATCTTTACACTTGGAGTGAACTAATGTCTATTATGACCATCATATTTAGTACAGAGGAAAGGGACTTAATAAGAAGGGCAGCTACGGCAGAACGGGAAAGATTACATCCCATAGGCCAAAGAAATGTAAATGTAACAGTAGATCAGAAATATCCCCTTCAGGACCCAAATTGGGACTCTAACAATGTGGGAGAAAGAGTTAATATGGCAGATTTGAGAAACATGATTATAGCTGGAATAAAAGTAGGAGTGCCCAAGTCACAAAACTTTCAGAAAGCTTTTGAACAGGAACAAGAAAAAGATGAAACCTTTTCTGCCTTTTTACAAAGATTAAGAGATCAAATGCAAAAATATTCTGGAATGAATTCGGATGATCCAGTTGCACAAGGATTATTAAAAGTAAATTTTGTAATCAAACCTTGGCCTGATATACAGAGGAAATTGCAAAAATTAGATAATTGGAGTACCAAGCTAATGAATGAATTATCGAGAGAGGCACGGAAAGTTTATGTAAAAAGAGAAAAAAGAAACCAAAGGCAAAAATTATGATTAGTACTATAAAAGTACTATATAAGCGAATAGAGGGACAACAATAACAACAGCAGCAGAACCAGAGGAGGAGCCAGCTGGAGTTGCGAACGGGTGTGTGAGCTGATTTCTTCATGGAACACAGCTGATTTCTGTCCACGTGAGGGCTCTTCAAGAGCCGAAGTTGCCCTATAGGAATGATGGGAGAGGAAGGGCTCTCTGTTGATCACAAACGAGCAGCAGCGGTCAGTTTTGCTGGTCAGGAGAAATTCTTCCTGAAAGAAGGTGGAGAAGAAGATGGCCATTAATGGCCGAACCAAAGAAGTGACATTTGGTCAGAACAAATGGTGAGAGAGCAGAAGAAGCAGTGGGTTGGACCTGGATGAAGTTTCTTCCCAACTTCCACCAAAGTGAGTGAATTTCCGTATTTAAGAAGATTTAAGAAGAAAGAGGAATTCCACTGAGAAGGAGGGAGGGATTCTTTTCCCCTTCCCCCCACCTTTGAAGTTGCGAGGGAAAAATGCGGAGCAGTTACAAATCCATAACAATAAGGAAGGCGTAAAAGGAAAGTTGTGTTAAAAAAAACAGTGGAGAGACTGAACTGGGCTGGGGTTTATAAAAGAAGATTTGGACAGTGTTAACTTTGGATAGAGATAATCTGAGTTGCTTTTCTGGATTGTGGGTTTAAATAGAAAAATAAAAAGACTTTTTGTTCTTGCATTGTCACATAAATCACCTTGAGAAGAAAAGAGAAGTAAGGAGCGAGGAGGACATCTACTGGGCAAAGAGGATATATAACTGGAGGTCTGTAGAAGTGACGAATACCCCCTCTTTTTTTTTTTCTCTCTGTTCCTTGATATCCTATAACTTATAACTTAAACATGAAAATCAGTCAACTGAACATTCAAAAATGCATCACAAATACCACTGACTGGTGCTAATGGTAGATACGGGTTGCTGCCAGCATCCTAGGTATCAACCAAGTACTTTCTTAAGATGTACAATGTTCCAAGTAGATGTTCTGTCCTCCCTCGCCTCCGTCCGAATGATGGCTTAATTAGCCGGCACTATCAGCTCTGGCAGCAGAATAGCCAGCGTCTGCCAAGAGCCTCCGTTATGTTCCACGACGCTGGTGAGTCACCTAGAAACAAACTTCAGCTCTTAATCAGTGGATTTGCCTGTTACAAAGAGACATAGCAGCTCTCACTGCCTTTTATATCCTGTAGGGTGTGGCTCCATGACTCAGCACTTCCTGGGCCTGCCCCACCATTGCTTCTGTTGTTCCCTCCTCTCCTGCCTATGAAACCTAGGGTTCAACCAAGCCTGATTGCCGTCAGCTGGGTCTGCAGGCATGGCTTGGGGGGGAAAGAGTCAAGGGACAGAGGCCTCGTTATCTCCTCCACCTGGTCTGCTTCTGGCTCCTGGAGCTGAGCCAGGGAAGCCGGTGCTCCCTAGGTAAGTCCTGACAGCCCTTCCCCCTCACTGTCCAAGTCACTTTCTCGCAGCAGGCCCAGCTCCAAGTCACTTTCTGGCAGCAGGCCTGGCTCGGGGGGCGCAGACACAACAGTAGCACAGTTTTTTGCAATTCCACTGGTGTTATTGCAGGAAGCTGAAATTTGTTGATGTATCTTATAAAATTCTTGGACATGGTACCAAGTGCTCCGATGACAATGGGTATTACTGCTACATGTTTCATCCATAATTGCATAGTTTCAATGGCCAGGTTGCAATTTTTGTGATTTTTTCCAGTTTTTTTTATTCAACTCTGGCATCTCCTGGTACCGCAATGTCAATAAATTGTATTATTTGGTGGTGGTATTATTATTATTATTATTATTATTATTATTATTATTATTATTATTATTATTATTATTATTATTATTATTATTTCTTCTTCTTCTAATTGAATATAAGACATCATGGATTGCAAAAAGTATGGTCTAAAGGAAGGACTGAAGTGGGATTGGATCTGAAAGATGTTTACATCCTTGTCTACATCTATAGCTCAAACAAGATTGGGTGCTAGAGGGTTATATACATGTTAAAAGGTAGTGGAGGTGGTGGATACAAAAAAAATCTGAGGTAAAATTGTTGACCATGACAAGCACTACAAACCAAACAAAGATAGGGATAGGGACGAAACCTCTCTCCACAACATTGATGGCCACCCCAAGCCCATCCAATCAGAGGTCAATAGAAGATACATTGCAAAGGGAGAGATCAAATTTATTTAAGGAATTGCAGGCTATGCTCCAGTTGATGCTGTCGTGTCCCACTCCTCCGCTGACGGCCGGGTCAGGGAAATCCAAATCAGGCGTGCCTCTGCAGCTCTGCCAAAGTCCTAGCAAAGTTCTCAAGGCAGGCAGGAGACCAGGAAGTGACTTCAGCAAGATAAGGTAGACTTTGCCTGACTCAGAGAATGCCAGAAAGCAGATCCTTTATATAGGCCATGGGGTGTGGCTCCATGACTCAGCACTTATCCAGGCCTGCCCCTCCCTTCCTTCTGTTGACGCCGCCTATCAATTCTCCTGAAGCAAGGGTCACTCCAGTCTCCAGCTGTTGGTAATTGATCTTCCTCAGGCTCACATGCTGTGGGGGAGGGGGAGGGTCTAGTTGCTCCGTTTGCCTGGGCATGTAGCCAGTGCTGGGGGCTGGAGGCACTTCTTCTTCCACGGCCTGTCTGGGCATGGAGCCAGGGCTGGGGCCGGGAGGCATGCTAGGACCTTCCTCAGCATTTGGAAGCAAATAAGATGGGCCCGGCTGCGGGGGAAGCGAACGAGACACAACAGATGCAGGAATCCATGACAAAAAAACATGACAAAATGAAGAGAGAAATAGGACAAGTGAGAAACAATACAGGAGAATTAAAAGAAAGGAAACAAAAGATGGATGAAAAGTTTGAAAACTTCCAGCAATGGATTACAAAAAATGAACAGAAAATACAGGAAATAGAAGAGAGGATGGAGAAAGAAGAAAAAAAGAGTAGATGAAATAAACAATAGATTAATCCAAGCAAATAAAGAGTTAGAATTCACAGTAATATTACTCGAGTCAGAAAAAGCAGCACGTTATCTGAGATTTCCGGAATATGGAAGAGGAGAAAGGGAAAGGCCTACCAGACACCATGGCAGAGTTACTAGCAAAGGCACTAGGACAGAGAAAAAAGAGATGCTAATAGAAATTGATGAAAGATACAGAATACATACAAACTACACAAGGAGACACAACCTACCAAAGAAGGAGCATGTAAAATTCATGAAGAAATTGATGAGGGATGAAGTGCTTAACAAGGCAAGAAACGAGCCAATACAGTATAAAGGGAAACAATTGATAGTGCTAAAACAGGTCCCAAGAAGAGTTAGATAGTTGCAGAAGCTGTACTAATTTCTAATTACATTGTTGATTAAGTATAATATTAATTTCAGATAGTTGACTCCGGAAGAAATACTGGTCACATGGCATGAAAAAAGACATAGAGTGGACTCACTGGATAAAGCAATGGAGTTTTACAATCAGCATCTTGTTACTGAAGATGAACTGAAGGCGAGATAAGCAATAGAAGATAGAGAGCAACGGATGCCTGCCACAGAAGTAAAGAAACTGTAGCAAAAGGAAAGTGAAAAAGAGAAAAGGGATTGAACAGAGAGCAACAGTGGAAGACCCAAAGAAACGAGAGAAATAAGAACAACAAGGAGTATAAGACCTAGATATAGATAGAAGAATGCAAGAAGATCTTAAGATACTATCATTAAACATTAATAGATTGAACCTTCAGTAAATTACAAAGATTGAATTTAAACATAATATCACTACAAGAAATCTATATAAAAGAAAAACATAAACAACTACTGGAGTATTCTAAATTGGAGAAATTATTTGTGTCATTATCACAAGAAAAGAAGAAGGGGTGGTGTTATATGTCAAAGAACAAATTCAAGCTAACCAAATATATAATGATGAAGAGGGAAGGATCCTGATTGTGGAAGTAACACTAAATCAAAAGAACGTTCTAGTTGCAATCTACACACCAAATAGTGGACAAGAACAATTTTATTAAAAACTACATAGTACTATATGTGAAATGGAGTATGATAATCTATGTCTCCTAGGAGACTTCAATGGAATAATAGACAAAAAATTGGACTATAAAAGTAATAGTACAAGGAAAGGAACAAGAAGGATTTTACCTAGAACCTTCTTTAAAATGTCAGAAGAGTTAAACATACAAGATGTATGGAGAGAGAGGAACCAGGGGAAAAACCAATACATATTCTATTCTAACAGACACCAGTCCTGGTCCAGAATAGATATGGCATGGATGTTGGATGGAATTAAATACTAATGTATATTAGGTAGAAATAGATATAAATTTATGGGCAATTCACAATCCAATGAGAATTAGCTGGAAAGAATGAAAGAAAAAGTACAAGATGGACTCTGAACCAATCAATATTAAATGATATAGAATTTAGACAGGTGTTGGAAAAACAAATGGGATTCTTCTTTAAAGAAAATAGGAAAGAAGATACGTCATTACAAAACCTATGAGACATAGCGAAAGCATATATGAGAGGAGTGGCTATAACATATATAGCAACAAAATAAAATGAAGAAACAACAACAAAAAACAATAGAAGAAGAGTATAAAAGACTTAAAGCAGTCACAAAAGGAACCACAAAAAATAAAAATAAAATGGCACATGGAGCTAACTAAACATAAATTGAATATCCTTGAAAAAGAAGACCTGTGCAACATAAAAAAAGAATGAAACAAAACTTTTTTGAGAATACAAACAAGCCAGGGAGATGGCTAACTTACAAATTGAAAAAGGAGAAAGAGAAAAAATGGATAAGTAAATTGCAAGACAAAGATGGAACTTTACGTTATCAAATTTAAAAAAAAGAATATTATCCAGGACTTCTATAGGAAACTATATGATGATGATGAGCAACATCCAGAAGAAAAAAAATATTACAATACCTGGAAAAAGCCAACTTGCCTAAGGTTCCAGAAGCAATGAAATCTGATGAACAAGAGGAGAACAATGATAGAACTAGCACAGGTGATTAAAAAACAAAAAATCTACAAAACACCTGGCCCAGATGGGTTACTGGCAGAAATATATAAAGAGCTACAAGATACTCTGAGCCAATCACTATTAGAGGTATACAATGCAGTCCTATTTGAAGCAAAGATACCACCATCATGTGTGGAAGCTAACGTCACTTTGGTACCAAAAGAGGACTCAGATTTAACACAAATTAAAAACTACAGACCTATATCCTTACTAAATGTCAACTATAAAATATTCACCTCAATGGTAGCAGAAAGACTGAAGGGTTTTCTGAAGGAGTTCATACACCCGGACCAAAATGGCCTTCTACCCAAAAGGCAGATAAGAAATATGCATAAATGAGAATAGCAAACCTAAGTTCATGTATACCATCAACTCAATTGCTAAAACAAACCCTGCCTACAGTAAACTTAGATCATGTCCTGATCTATCTTTCTTGCAACGGATACGTTCTCGTGAACTCCGCACTGAACTTAAACGAAGACAAGACAATGGTGAATCAAACCTATATATTGACTACCATGCTGATTGCATTAAAAATAAATCCTACAATCAAAAACTCACCACCAACCCCCCCACCATCACCCAAAACATCCAACCAGACATCCCAATGTTCAATCAAGTACCCATCACCCAACCATCCATCCAAATTGCCATCCAAACAGCTATCCAACAAACCATCCAGCCATCCATCCAAACATCCATCCAACCAAGCTTCCAAACAACCATCCAACCAGCCTTCCAACAACCATCCAACCAACCATCTCAACAAACAGTCAAGTACCCAACATCAACACTCACCACCCAAAACATCCATCCAACCATCCAACCTCCTATACAACCACCAGTTGTACATAACCCTCAACCAACTAACATCCAAAACTAGGTATGCATGCCCCTTACCTCTTCAACTCCAATCTCTACAGATTTTAAATGCAAATTGATAAATGCAAGAAGTATTTTAAACAAATTACCTGAATTTATCCTCTTGTTAAACAGTGGTGCATTTGATATTATATTTGTTTGTAAACATGGCTGAACTCATCCCTCCCTGACTCCATCGTTTCAAACAAAGAATATCAAGTTCATTGATCAGATCGTGAAAACCGAAGAGGTGGTGGAGTGGCTATTTTTTACAAAAAGTCACTGAATCTAAAAAACATTCAAGTTGCACATAAACTTTCTCTTCCGGAAACTATTGTATGCGACCTATCACTTAACACCACACTTTGATTCATACTATGCTACAGAACCCCTGACTACGACATTACTCATGCAAATATTTTAACCTCACTGTTAACATGGGCTACCTCTTGCCCATACCCTCTCATCTTCCTGGGTGACCTAAATCTACCTCTCATTAACTGGATAACAAATGAATGTACAACTGATCCAATCCATACTACACTATACAACGCTGTTACAAACCTAGGTCTTGAACAACTTGTAACTAACAATACAAGACTCAACAACTGCCTTGACCTCATCTTCTGCAACAACTCAAACTCAATTTATGGACTACAAATAAAAGAACCCTTTTCCAACAGCGACCACTTCACGATTGACTTTCGTCTCAATATACGCCCTTACATAAATCATCATATCAATAGTATTCCTAACTACAACTTCAAAAAAGCCAACTATGACCTTATAAACAACGATCTTTCATCTCTGGACTGGCAAAATCTGTTCTCAACCTGTATAACTGCTGAAGACCACTATACAGTTTTCCTACTTGAAATCAATAGAGTCATTGAACTATACATACCACAAACTCAGATCAGGAAAAGCAAACTACCCATATCAATAAAAAAGCTTCAATCCAAAAAAAAAAAATCCCTCTGGAGAAGAAGCAAAAAGGGCTATGTAGCAAATTTCAAAAATCGCTACAGAATTATATGCAACCAAATAAAAACTGAATGCACAAATTGCCACTCCAAGCAAGAAGAGGACCTTCTGCGCACAAATTGCAATCGTGCCTTTTATAATTTTGTGAGCAACAAGCTTAAAGACTCTAGATCCATCCCACCACTAAAAGATTCTAACGGCAAAGAATGTAATGATGAAACAATTAAAGCAAACCTCTTTAACACATTCTTTGGCTCAGTTTTTGTTAACAGTGATGGCACATATCCGACATTCCCAAATCGTACAAGCAATGAGTACAATGACTTAACACATATAGATTTCACAGAAGATAATGTTGGAAAAGCTCTTCACAACTTGAAACCATCTCTATCTATTGGGCCTGATGGACTATGTGCATACTTTTAAAAAAAACTTTCCACTAATATAGCAGAACCCCTAAGTATAATCTCTGATAAAGCTTTCATGACCAGTTTCCTTCCCAATCTTTGGTCACTAGCCACAATCATCCCAATCTTCAAAAAAGGAGACCCCAGCTTAGTTGAAAATTACAGCCCAATCTCTCTATGCTGTGTCACCTGCAAAGTAATGGAATCAATCATCAACCAATCCATTACCTTCCACTTAGAAATACACAACCTACTCTCTAATAAACAATTTGGTTTCAGAAAAAAATTATCATGCAACTTACAACTTCTCCACTGTAAAAACATATGGACTACAAATCTTGATCTAGGCAAAGCAATAGATGCAATCTACATAGACTTCTGCAAAGCTTTTGACTCAGTAGTACATGATAAACTTCTCCTAAAACTAAAATCCTATGGCATTTCAGGACCCCTTCACAATTGGATATCTGCTTTTCTCTCTAACAGACAACAAGTGGTTAAAATTGGCAATGCTCTATCAAATCCTGTTTCTGTCAAGAGTGGCGTTCCTCAAGGTAGCTTTCTTGGACCAACACTCTTCATACTATACATAAATGATCTTTGTGACCATATCTCAAGTAACTGTGTTCTCTTTCTGATGATGTCAAACTATTTAACACCACTGACAATACATCCAAAAAGACCTTGATCATCTAACCACTTGGTCTAAAACTTGGCAACTCCAAATTTCAATCAGCAAATGCTCAGTCTTACATATTGGAAAAAAGAACCTAAATACTAAGTACTTGCTTGATGGACATTACCTTACAGACGGCCCCCACCCTGTTAAAGACCTCGGAGTTTTCATATCTAATGATCTAAGTGCCAAAGCCCACTGCAGCTACATAGCAAAAAAGGCTCTAAGTGTTGTAAACCTAATCTTGCGTAGCTTCTTTTCCAAAAACACCACTGTTGTGACCCAGGTTCCTGGACCCGGACTCCTGGACTCGGATGATTCAGAAAGTGAGGGAGAAGACCTGGCCAGCCCTGCTTCTCTTGAGCCCTTTCCCTCCCTGGCACCCACTCAAAGGGAGGAGGAGGGGCCGGCAAAGCCTGATTCCATGGAGCCTCCTTCTGATTTGGCAACGCCCCAAGAACAGTTTTGGAGTGACGCAAGGTTACGTAGACGTGATCGGCATGCGCAGCAGCGGAAGAGTTGGGACAAAGCCAAGTCATAATTGTCATGCAGTGACATCTGCAGAGACTATAAATAGGAGGCGGGACTTCCTGGTTTTTTTGTCTTGGACAAAGTAATGAATTTGGGCGGGCAATCTGTATCAACGGAGGGAAGAATATATTCGTGAGTAATTTTGGCCTTATCTGTAATTTCCTTGTTATCTCCAGAAACTTGGCAGGCCCGTGGGTAGACGTAGCCAGGATATTTATATATATGTAAATAAATCAGAAAAGGAGGCCTCTGACTGACTCTTTGCTGAGAGTATTGGGGGAAGGGAAACAGAACATTTTGTCCAAGACCTGACTAAAACATCTTCTACCAAAGATGGACCAGCAGCAGGTACAACAGCAGTTACAGCAGCTACAAGCGGCTAATCAACAGCTCCAGCAGCAAGTGGCTCACTTGGCAGGCCAACTTGCTGCCGGGAATGTGCCTGCAGCCCCCCCGGCCTCCCACTCCTCCTCCTCGTCGCAAGTGCCCGATAACCGTGCCGGATAAGTTTTCTGGGCAGCCTGAGATGTTCCCGACCTTCTTGGGACAGTGCCAGCTCTACATGGCTATGCGGCCAGAGGATTTCCCAGACGACCGGGCTAAGGTGGCCTTCATGATTAACCTTCTTTCCGGCTCGGCTGCTCGATGGGCCACGCCCCTCTTGCTCCAGGATAGCCCCCTGCTGGCGGACCAACAGCGTTTTTGGCAGCACCTGCGCACCATGTACGAGGACCCAGTTCGAATGCTGACGGCAACCAGGCGCCTTAAGGAACTCTGTCAAGGGAAACACCCCCTGCAGGAGTACATCGCCGAATTTCGTCTTTTGTGCCAGGACTCTGACTGGAATGATGCAGCGCTGGTGGATGCATTCCAGGAGGGACTCTCAGAGGAATTGCAAGATGAGTTGGCCCGGGTGGAGGCACCGCGGACCCTCGACAACTTGGTCCCCCTTTGTCTCCGACTCGATGCCCGTCTGCAACGGCGACCGTCCCGTCGCACCCCCGGGACCCGCCGGCGACATCTGCGCCCCCACTTCCTGCACCACCAGCACCCCGGGTCGCCCCACGTTTTGTAACCGCTGCGGAAGAGCCCATGGAGTTGGGAGCGGTCAGACCTCGCCTGACAGCCCAGGAGCGGATCCGGAGGCGCCAAGGAGGATTGTGCCTGTACTGTGGAGAGCCCGGCCACTTCGCCGCTTCTTGCCCCAGAAAGCGAAGTGGGGCACGCACGCCGGTCCCCGAATCACAACGTGACCAATCGGGAAACGGAGCAGGCCCGACCTCGGGGAAACCCTAGGTCGGGCACGTACTAAGCCCCCACTGGACGTTGCGGAAGTAGACTCTGGGCCCCCTCGGCATCTGATTCTGGACACACGGATATGGTTGGGGAACCAGTCGGACGGGCTCCAG
The DNA here is from genome assembly GCF_028640845.1 of Ahaetulla prasina. NCBI lineage: Eukaryota > Metazoa > Chordata > Lepidosauria > Squamata > Colubridae > Ahaetulla > Ahaetulla prasina. Next base: position 71,097,014 of record NC_080543.1, read on the forward strand.
GCGCATGCGCTGGTGGACTCAGGGGCCACAACAAACTTTATGGACCAGGCCTTTGTGACCCAGTTTGCGGTCCCCGTGGTTCCGGTGGACCCTCCGATGCGGGTAGAGACAATTGATGGACGAGAACTGGTGTCCGGCCCCATTAAATTCGCCACCCAGCCTTTGCGCCTGGCTATTGGGGACCATGAGGAGGCGATCCAGTTTTATGTCACGGCGGACCTTCATTTTCCCTTGGTCCTTGGGATGGCCTGGCTTCGGACCCACGATCCTCAGGTGGCCTGGTCGCAGAACGCCATCTCTTTCCCGAGTCTGCAGTGCATCGACCACATCCGCCACACCTGTGCCGGCCAAAACGTCCGCACCACTGCCATCACCTTGCCTCCTGAGCTGACGGACTTCACCGACGTGTTCAGCGAGAAGGAGGCGGACCGACTACCCCCGCATCGGCCCTACGATTGCCCCGTGGACCTTCTGCCCAACGCACCACTGCCTGTGGGACGCCTGTATTCCATGTCGGAGCCCGAGTTGGCCGCCCTCAGGGACTTCCTGGACAAAAACCTGGCCCGAGGGTTCATCCGGCCTTCAAAGTCCCCTCTCTCGGCCCCGGTCCTCTTCGTGAAGAAGAAGACAGGGGACTTGCGCCTGTGCTGTGATTACCGCCGGCTAAATGCCATTACGGTACGAAATCGCTACCCCCTGCCGCTCATCCCGGAGCTACTGGAGAGGTTGCGGGAGGCCACGATCTTCACCAAGCTCGATCTCCGGGGGGCCTACAACCTGGTGCGGATGCGAGAAGGAGACGAATGGAAGACGGCATTCGGCACCCGATACGGACACTACGAATACACTGTCATGCCATTTGGGTTGACCAACGCTCCCGCCGTTTTCCAGCACTTCATGAACGACGTGTTCCGAGACATGTTGGATCGGTTCGTGGTTATCTACCTGAACGACATCCTGATTTACTCCCGGTCCAGGGAAAGCCACCTTCGACACGTCGGTCTGGTTCTGCAACGCTTGCGGGAGCAACAACTCAATGCGAAGCTGGAGAAATGCGTCTTCTTCCGGACTTCCATAGAATTCCTCGGGCATATCATCTCGCCCGAGGGCATAGCCATGGACCCATGTAAAGTAGAAGCTTTGTGTAGCTGGGAAGCCCCTCGTCGGGTAAAGGATGTTCAGCGCCTGCTGGGCTTCGCCAACTACTACCGGACCTTCATCCCGGGCTTCGCCACACTGACGGCTCCACTTACCCAGCTCCTCAGGAAGAAGGTTGCGTTCCGGTGGGGTCCCCCGCAGCAAGAAGCATTCACAGCCCTCAAGAAAGCCTTCGTCACGGAACCCGTCCTGAGGCATCCCGACCCGCTCCGGCCTTTTGTGGTGGAAACGGACGCGTCCAATGTGGCTCTGGGAGCGGTGCTGCTACAGGCTCCGACGAATGGCGGCACACTGTTTCCCTGCGCTTACTACTCCCGGAAACTCAATCCTTCCGAGCGCAACTACACTATCTGGGAAAAAGAGTTGCTGGCTATCAAGGCTGCATTCGAGGCTTGGCGACACCATCTGGAGGGGCCCAACATCAGGTGGAGGTCCGAACGGACCATCAGAATCTCGAGCACCTCACCACAGCTCGGAAGTTGAACCAGCGGCAGATCCGGTCGTTGTTGTTTTTTGCCCGGTTCAACTTCCGCGTGACCTACATTCCCAGTGGTCACAACCGGAGGCTGGATGCCCTGTCCCGCAAGCCAGAGTACCTCTGCGCCAAGGACCCCCTTCCTTCACGGGAACCAGTGGAGTTGCGGGCCCAGGTGTGAGAGGCACAGCGCCAGGACGCCTGGTCGCAGCAAAGGAGAGCGGAGGTGGGCCCCGCATCTCCTTGGACCTTGGAGGAGGACTTACTCAAGTTTCGGGGGTGATTATATGTGCCCACAGGACCACTCCGAGCCCTTGTCATGACCCAGTGCCACGACAACCCTGCAGCAGGACATTTTGGGTTCTTCAAGACCCTCCATCTGGTGACAAAAACCTTTTGGTGGCCCCGAGTGCGGCATGATGTACATGCCTACGTGACATCCTGCATACCGTGCGGCAAGCCAAGACCGCCACGGGGCACCTCCGAGCTCCTCCAGCCCTTGCCGACACCCGACAGACCCTGGGGGTCGATCTCTATGGACTTCCTGACAGACCTGCCGCCGTCCTCTGGGTTCACCACGGTGCTGGTGGTGGTGGACATGCTCACCAAGATGGCACACTTCATCCCATGCCGCGGACTGCCCACAGCCGCAAAACGCCCGTCTCTTTCTGCAGCACATCTTCCACCTCCATGGTCTACGGACAGGGTGGTTTCGGACCGCTGGAGTTCAGTTCACAGCCCGCTTCTGGAAGAGCCTGATGGCGCGTTGGAGGTGCAGGTGTGTCTGTCGTCATCGCACCATCCGGAGACCGACGGGGGTACAGAGAAGGTCATCGGTATACTGGAACAGTATCTCCGTTGCTTCATCAACCAGCAACAGGACAACTGGGCCGACTACCTGTCCCTGGCGGAGTTTGCTTTTAACAACTCTCAGCACACCTCTACTCAGATGACCCCGTTCTTTGCCAATGTGGGGTACCATCCGCGGCTCTTCCCTCTGGCACCACCGGACTCTCCTGTTCCCGAAACGCAGACCTTCCTGACGGAATTGCATGCGGTCCAACAGTTGGTATGTCAGCAGCTGAATCGGGCAAAGGAGGACTACAAACGGTCCACCGACCGCTCCCGACGGGCAACGCCCCCGCTGGCAGTTGGAGACCGGGTGTTGCTCTCCACCAAACACCTCCCGTCCGACCGCCCGGTAAAGAAGTTGGACCACCGATTCATCGGCCCGTTCCCTGTCGAGGCAGTCATCAACCCGGTAGCCTACCGACTGACCCTGCCACGATCCATGCGGATCCACCCGTTTTCACGGTCCCTTCTGGTTCCTGAGGCCACACGAGTCCCTTCGGTGCCCAACAGCACCCGTCACTGTCGCCGAGGGCGGATCGGAGGAATCTGAAGTCCACAGCGTACGAGACTCCCGCTGGCTGAAGGGTCGTTTCCAATATTTGATCGCGTGGAAGGGATACGGGACTGATTTCTCCTGGGTAGATGCCTCCGACGTTCATGCCCCTGACCTGGTGCAGGCCTTCCATGAGCAGAACCCAGCCCGACCGCATCCCGATCATCAGCCCCGGGGGAAGGGCCCTGCGGTGAGGGATAGTGTTGTGACCCAGGTTCCTGGACCCGGACTCCTGGACTCGGATGATTCAGAAAGTGAGGGAGAAGACCTGGCCAGCCCTGCTTCTCTTGAGCCCTTTCCCTCCCTGGCACCCACTCAAAGGGAGGAGGAGGGGCCGGCAAAGCTTGATTCCATGGAGCCTCCTTCTGATTTGGCAACGCCCCAAGAACAGTTTTGGAGTGACGCAAGGTTACGTAGACGTGATCGGCGTGCGCAGCAGTGGAAGAGTTGGGACAAAGCCAAGTCATAATTGTCATGCAGTGACATCTGCAGAGACTATAAATAGGAGGCGGGACTTCCTGGTTTTTTGTCTTGGACAAAGTAATGAATTTGGGCGGGCAATCTGTATCAACGGAGGGAAGAATATATTCGTGAGTAATTTTGGCCTTATCTGTAATTTCCTTGTTATCTCCAGAAACTTGGCAGGCCCGTGGGTAGACGTAGCCAGGACATTTATATATATGTAAATAAATCAGAAAAGGAGGCCTCTGACTGACTTTTTGCTGAGAGTATTGGGGGAAGGGAAACAGAACAACCACACTATTGACCAGAGCATATAAAACATTTGCTAGGCCAATTCCTGATTACAGCTCGCCTGTATGGAACCCATACCACATTTCTGACATCAATACAATTGAACGTGTCCAGAAATATTTTACAAGAAGAGTTCTCCACTCCTCCGTAACCAACAAAATACCTTATCCTATCAGATTTGAAATCCTAGGTTTAGAAAACTTGGAACTCCATCGCCTTCGACAGGACCTGGGTTTAACTCATAGAATCATCTATTGTAATGTCCTTCCTGTTAAAGACTACTTCAGCTTCAACTGCAATAATACAAGAGCAACCAATAGATTTAAACTTAATGTCAACCGCTCCAATTTGGATTGCAGAAAATATGACTTCTGTAACAGAATTATCTGTGCCTGGAACGCATTACCTGACTCTGTGGTCTCTTCTCATAATCCCAAGTTTTAACCAAAAACTATCTAGTGTTGACCTCACCCCATTCCTAAGAGGACTTTAAGGGGTGTGTATAAGAGCACAAACGTGCCTACCGTTCCTGTCCTATTGTTTCTTTTTCTTATATTTATATGCTTATACTTCCTTGTTTCTCCCCATATATATGTTTATATACTATATAATCTTTTTGTGTGATGCTTGTGTATATTTTTATGACAAAATTAAATAATAAATAAATAAATATAAATAAATAAATAAATAATATGAGAACAATATTAGATACATTGGAATACTACGAAATGCATAGTGAAAAACAATTGGCACTGTTGTTTTTAGATGCCTAAAAGGTGTTCGATAATGTGAACTGACAATTCATATTACAACAATTAAGACATATGGATTTTGGAGATAAATTTATAAATATATATAAAAAAATTTATAAATATAAATATGTTCAAGGCAATATATACAAAGCAGAAAGCCAAAGTGATTGTGAATGGTGAGGTAACTGAAAGTTTTTTTGTAAAAAAGTTTTTTGTTTTTCATTTTCTTATACACATATAATAAATGTACATTTTCTTATTCTTAAATAATCATACATATTCTCTCTAAAGAAAGCACAATAACAATACATTTTAATTGCATTTGGCGTTGCTCTTCTACCCTTTCTTTCCCTCCATTTTACAACAAACCTTCTTCTTCCTTTTCCCTCCCTCCTTCTTCTCCTTTCCTACCTTCTTCCTCTTTCTTGCCTTCCTCATACCTACTTCCCTTTCCTCTCCCCCATTCCTCTACTCTTTCCTTCCTTTCTCACCTTCTCTCCTACTCTTATCCCCTAATTTATCTTCCTCTCCTTCTCCTTCCCTCCATCCCTCTCTCTTCTTCACCTCCTCTATCTTACCTTACCTATCTTTCTTCTTTGTTGTATGATATTTCCCTTGTATCCAAGCAACTCCAAGCTTCTGATAATATATACTTTCTTTTCAATTTCTTTTCTATTTTACCAACCGATCATTTCATAATTGTACATTTATATCTATAATCTTCTCTTCTTCGTCCCCCCCATCCCCCTTTTCCATTTACTCTGGCGATATCTGGGCTTTTATTTCTTCATAACCGTTTTTCTCATTTATTAACATTGTTTATCTGTCTTATCGTCTTTTATTTCTATCTCTTTGCTAACCATACATATAATCTTTCCCATGTCTTGAAATACACCGATTCCTCTTTATCTTTTATTCTTAAAGTTAATCTATTCATTTCCGCACAGTCTAATATCTTTTTTATTACTTCACCTTCTGATGGGATTCTCTCTAGCTTCCAATTTTGCACAAATACAATTCTTGTTGCTGTTATTATGTGAATAATTAAATACATTTCTTCTTTGCTATATCTTTCTGGCAAAATACCCAATAAGAAAATCTCTGGCTTTAATTCTATGGATTTTTGTAGCATTTCCTTGACCATGTCTGTATTCTAAACCAATATTTTTTTGCTTCTATACATGTCCACCACATATGAATGAACATTTCCAACATTTAGCTGATTTATCTTTAAACATTTTTGCTAGCCTTTCTGGTGGAATGTGCCATCTATAAAACATTTTATATGTTTTCTTTATATGCTGTTGCCATTGTCAATTTATAATTCCTTTCCCATAGTTGTTGCCATTTCTCTAATTCTATTGCATAACCAAATTTTTTCGCCCAAGTTATCATTGTCTCTTTTACTTCTTCATCTTCTAATTTAACTTGCAATAAGTAATTATACACTTTTTAAATCATTTTTTCATCCTTTCCAGTCAATATCTGATCCAACTCTGATTTCCCCAAATTAAAACCATATTGTTTCAAGTCTTTATAATCTCTTGATTGTATTTGCAATCTTGTATACCAATCAGTCTCAATCCCTTGTTTTTCTAAGTCTTGCTTCTGTTTTAATTCTCCCTTCTCAGTTAAAATGTCTTTATAACGACAATATTGTTCATGTGTCAACGCTTCTATTATTGAAAGCCACATTGGTATTTCCATATAATGTTTTTCTTTCACTCTCTTCCATTTCTTACACAATGTCTCTAAATGTTTCTTACACAATGTCTCTGAAAATATCCATATATCCTATTTTTGCCATACCATAAGAAAGCATGCCAACCTAGTTGCAAATCATGTCTTCCAAAGTCAATAGTCTTGTATTTCTCAATAAAATCCATTCTTTAACCCAAGTTAACATCACTGCTTGATGATAGCTGCTAGTCTTAGAGTTTTGAAGCAATTTAATATTGATTCTTGCTTTTTTCCCTTGCCGTCATTTTATTTAAAGTCTCAAAATATTTATTCTCCAATTTTATCAGAATTGTTTGAAAGAAAAACAAAATTCTTGGCAGTACATTCATTTTAATTAACGCTATTCTTCCCATTAATGATAGTTGCAGATTTTTCCATTTTTCGAAATCTGTTTCAATTTGGTTCCTCAATTTATAGTAATTATCTTCCTTCAGTGTAATATATCTTGTAGTTAATTGAATGCCCAGATATCTCACTTTCTTCACTATTTGCATACCTAAATTCTGCATTAGTTGCTTCTTTTGTTTCTCTCTCATATTTTTGACTATAATTTTAGTTTCATCTTTGTTTATTTTCAGTCCAGCTACTTCTCCATATTTCTCTATTTGTTGCATTAACTTTAGGCCCATTTCCAACAGTTTTTCCATAATGAATACTAAATCATCCGCAAATTCTTGTAGCTTATATTCTTCTCTTTTAATTTTCATTGCTTTTATTTCTTTTTCTTGTCTTATTTTTCTATTTAAAACTTCTAACGTCAAAATAAATAACAATGGAGATAATGGACATCCTTGCCTAGTTCCTTTTCTGGTATCTACTTTTTCTGTCATTTCACCATTTATTATTACCTTTGCCGATTGATCTTTATATATAGTCTTAACCATGTTTACAAATCTATCCCCAAAACCCATCTTTTGTAATTGTGTGGTCATAAATTGCCAATTCACATTATCAAATGCCTTCTGTGCATCTAAAAATAACAACACCATTTGTTTTTCTGAATGAGTTTCATAATATTCCAATGTGTCCAATATAATTTGTATATTATCTCTAATTTGTCTTTTAGGCAAAAACCCATTTTGGTCTGAATGTATAAATTCATTCAGCAACCTCTTCAATCTTTCCATCATAATTGATGCAAATATTTTATAATCTGCATTTAATAATAAAATTGGTCTATAATTCTTTATTTGTTGCCTGATTCTGATTCTTCTTTTGATATAAGAGTTATATATGCCTCCATCCATGACTTCAGTGCCTTGCCTTCTATTAGTAGATCATTAAATACTTGTAACATTTTATCTCTTAATACATCTTGCAATTCTTTATATAATTCTGCTGGTAATCCATCTGGCCCTGGGGTTTTTCCATTCTTCTGTCTTTTAATCCCCTCTATCAATTCCATCATTGATATTCTTTCTTCTAGTGCTTTTTTGAATTCTTCTGGTATTTTAGGAATCTTTGCTTTTTCCAAATATTGTTCTATTTTCCCTTCTGATATCTGTTCTTGTTGGTATAGTTTCTTGTAATATTCCACAATCATTTTTCCTTTTCCACATTTTGGTAACATATCTTTCCATCTTGGTCTAATAGTTGAGTTATCAATTTCTTTTCTTTTTCCTTTTTCATTTTATATGCCAACCATCTTCCTGGTTTATTTGCATTTTCAAAAAAAACTTCCTTTATTGATTTTATTTTTCTTGCCAAATCTTCATTTTCAATTAAATTCAATTTATGTTTTTTCAAGTCCATTAGGTGTTTAATTTTTTTTAATCTTGTGGGGTTTTTTGTAAATCTTTCTCTAATTTCTTATATTCTTCCTCTATTTCCCTTTGTGTTTGTTTATTTTGTTTATTTCTTTTCCCTGCATAGGTCATTGCCAAGCCTCTTATATATGCTTAGTGGTGTCCCTTATGTTTTGCAATGATGTATCTTCTTTTCTATTCTCTTTGAAGAAAAATGTCAATTCTTTTTCCATGTATTGTATAAAGTCTTTTTCATTTAGTAAGCTTTGATTTAATGTCCATCTCATTCTTTTTCTTTGGCCTTTCCATACCATCGTTATTTGGTTGTGGTCTGCCCACATATTTGTCTTTATATCAATCTTGTCTATCTTAGGTATTAAATCTGTAGACATCCACATCATATCTATTCTTGACCATGATATGTGCCTATTTGAATAAAATGTTTACTGCCTTTCTTTTAAATTTCTCTTTCTCCAAGCATCTTGTAAACTTAATTCATCTACCATTGTGTAAAATGTTTTTGGAAGTGTTTTCCTTGGTTTTTTACCCATTTTTGTAGATTTATAATACAATTCATTATCTACTATTGCATTATAATCTCCTATTATACAAATATTTTCATATTCATATTCTAATTTTTGTGTGTGTAATTTTGCATAAAATTCTTCTTGATTATTATTCGGAGCATATATTCCTACAAGTAATATTTTTTTATAGTTCATTACAATTTCTACCATTAACACTCTTCCCTCCTCTTCAAATATTTGTTTAGATTGGATTATCTGTTTGATATAAAATACCACACCTCTTTTACTTTGAGAGACCAATGTTGCATACAACTTCCCCAATTTTGTTCTTTCCAGAAATTTTTTATGTTGTTCTCTAATATGAACTTCTTGTAAACATATAATTTCTAATTTTAACTTCTCTAATTTATTAAACATCTTCCTTCTTTTTATTTAAACCGTTTATATTCAAAGATATTACTTTAATTTCTTCCTCCTTTTCTTATTTATTTGCTTGTGCTGTTGATCTAATCACTCTTACCTCTCTTTGTTCTCCTATTTCTTTTGGTTGAGCTCCTTCTCTTATTGCTTTCTCTTCTTGTTCTTTAGTCGTCTCCCTTGCCTGCTCTTTCTTTTCCTCCTGTTGTCCATCTCTTCTTTCTTCTCTCAATCTTTCTTGTTCTTGAAGACCTATGTGTTGTTCATAAAATTGCTCTGCTTTTTCTGTTGAATCTAATCTGAATCTTTGCTCTTGCCAGTTAACCAATATTTCTTCTGGAATCAGCCATCTGAAATTTATCCCTCTTTTTATCAGACATTTTTTAAGAATTTGGTATTCTCTTCTCAGGTCTCTCACTCTCCTTGGGATTTGTTTCAGTGCCACCACTGTGCTTTATTGTTGTATTTCTCATCATTTGCAATATCTGTTCTCAATCTGTTCTCAAAGTTTTCTTCGTAAATCTGACATGAATTTCTCTGGGTAGATTATTTCTCATTGCATATCTTGTATGCAATCTATATATCTCATCAATTCCATTTAGAATTATTTCTTTACTTTCTTCCATCACCACTGCTAATATCTCTGCTATCTTCTCTGGTAGGTTTTCCCCTTTTCCTCCTCAATATTTTGGAATCTTAAATAAAGTCAGCCTTGTTCATTTTGAGGGTTAAAATTGTTTTTTCCTGATTTTTATTAATGATTGTAAGTCTACAGTCTATCTCTTCCACCTTTTTCTCCGTTGCCTCTGCTTTTTCTTCCATTAGTTGCAATTGTTGTTCATTTTCCCCTATTATCTCTTTAACTTTTTTCAATTCTCCCTCCATTCTTTCTAATCCTTTCTTAAGATCTTCATCTAGGGGAGGGGGCGGAGATGGTGTTGCGGCGAAACGGCATGCAAGTTTGAACTCCGGACTTGCAGCCAAAGTTTTTCTGCCACAACGATCCATTTTTTGGATCTAACTGTCCCGGAGAGACAGTGATCATGTAGGGTGCTTCCTGTGGATCACGGGGATACCGCAAAATCCCTGATTGACCCAGGAGAAGCCCTTTTTTGTGGCAGTTTATTCCAGCCTTGGCTGTCAAAGCTGGGACAGCTCCAAAACGGAAGAGCAGAAGGAAACATGCTGAAAGGGGTGAGAGACTACTAATTAACTAGACTTTACAAAACCATCCTAAGACTTGAAAAGAAGAAAAAATAGTTAAAAATGAGGAAATTGAATGGTTTTGAGCAACTACTCCTTTTTAAATGCTGGGCTTTTTGGAACTCTTTTTTTCTTTGAGACTGTCTCCATTTTGGATTAGGTGAAGAGAATTTTTGTTGTTGTTGTTGGATTTAAAAACTTTATTTGAGTCTCTTTAGGGAAAGTTTTACTCTGCCCTTTGGTTGTCATATTTTTATACTAATTGGTGTGATGATAAATTAATTTTTCCTTTTTTTCAATCAATTTTTACTGCGGGATCTTTTTTTTCTTTCTTCTTTTCCCCTTCCTTTTAGTTTGTCTTTTTTATGAGGGTGAAAGAGGAGGTGGATAGGAGGAGGGAGAGGGAAAGGACTGCCATCTACTGGTTCTTCCTATATACAAATTGAACTCTCATTGTTGCCAGAGAACTGTCACACTGTTATATTATTTTCCCAGGGCTTTAACCTTGAGATACAGTGTTGTTTTTTGAAATACTGAGAAAGAACACTGAGGATTGTTTATTCAGGTGTTCTATTATACATTGCTAATTGAAAAAGCTTGTAAGGGAAGGGAAGAAGGAGAGAGAAAGCCTCTTCTATTTTTTCTTTTTTTTTCTTTTGAATGAAATTGTGGAAAGAGCTTAAAGAGAACTTTATAAAAAAAATTTCTCTTCTATTATCTTTTTATTTTTTGTTTTCCCCTCACATCCTCACTATTTGATTTTTTCAAATTTTTGTCTATTTATTTTTCTTATTGCTGTTTTCATCTTTTTTTTCAATCTTTTTTCCTTTTGGGACTAATTCAGATTGGATTAAAACATGGAAGAGTCTGAATTTTTTAATATATAATTTTGGTGATTTTGATTACAATTCGGATTTTCATTGTTTGCATTTTTACCCAAAAACAAAATGAGTAAAAAAGGAACAACACATGCTGCAGTGATCCCTGTCCCCTCCTCCTCACCATCAGGATCTCAAAGAACAATACAATTGATGCTTACACAGGAAAAAGAAAAGGAGAGAGACAAAGAGGGTTCTCTTCAGCTCATTTTACAGTGGATTCAAAAACTGCAAGTGGAAGTAGAACAGATTAAGCAAAGAACAGAAAAAACAGATGAAAAAGCCGAAGATATTCAACAGATGTTGAAAAAATATAAGGACAGACTTCAAAAAGTAGAGGAGAGAGAGGAACAAAGAAACAAAAAAATTCAAAATATTGACAGCAGATTGGAAGAGATGGAAAAAGACTAAAGTGCTGCTTTAGTCTGGGAGATTGATAGAGCAGAATTTTTTCTTAGATTTCAAAATATAGAGGAAGAGAAAGGTGAGAACTTGGCAAACAAAATGGCAGAAATTTTGGCCAAACTGTTAGAAATAGCAAGGAAAAGGCACTTGATGGCATTGATGAGATTTTTAGAGTACATACAAGATACGCAACAAGAAACAACCTTCCTAGAGAAGTTCATATAAGATTTACTAAAAAATCAACTAAAGCACAAGTCTTACAAGCAACAAGAGACAAAACAGTGAAATATAAAGGCAAAGAAATCATTGTACTGAAACAAGTTCCAAGAAGGGTAAGAAAATTAAGAAGAGAATACCAATTTTTGTCCAAGATTCTACTGCAGAAAGGCGTGAATTACAGATGGTTAACACCAGAGGGCCTACTGTTTACATGGCAAGAGAAAAAATACAGAATAGACACAATAGACAAAGCCAAGGATTTTTATACAGAATTTTTTAAAGAGAAAGGAGATGCAAGTGCTGAAGTTTCATTGATTGAATTACAGGAGTCAGAGCTTTTAGCCTTGCTCGTGAAAGGAGGTGCTGTGGGTGGTGAGGTTGAAGTTAAACCACGTCATGAAACTAGATCCACAAGAGCGATAAATCCTAACTATAAAGTATAGAAATAGAAGAGAGAAAATGGATATCAATAAATATAAATGGATTAAATTCAGCCATTAAGAGGAGAAAAATATTTCACAAGTTAGAAAAATTGAAATTGGATATAATATGTTTGCAGGAAGTACACATTAAAAAACAGCATGAATTATTAATACAACCTAAACTAGGGAAAGTATTCACCTCACTACCACAATGCAAGAAAAGAGGTATAGCCATATATATAAAAGAGACACTTAGGGCAAATTTAATATACTCAGATGAGAATGGAAGAATTTTGATGTTGGAAATAATAGATGATAATATAAAAATACTTTTAATAGCAATATATGCGCCTAATGAAAATCAAGAAAAGTTCTATATAAAAAATTATAGATGAAGATTGTTGAAATGGATTAGGAAAACACTTGTATCCTTGGTGATTTTACTGGCATAGTTGATGTTAAATTGGACTATAAAACATAAAAAACAACCAGGCAAAATAGAAAGACCCTCCCGAAATCTTTCTTTAAATCGGTAGAGGAAATGAATCTAAAAGACGTGTGGAGAGAAAGGAATCAAGAGAATAAACGATACACTTTTTATTCAAATAGACATTTGTCATGGTCTAGAATAGATATGATATGGATGACAACAGAAATGAGTTTTAATATAAGGCAAATTGATATAGAACCTAATACCTGGGCAGACCACAACCCTATGATGTTGATATGGAAAGGCCAAAGGAAAAGATCTAGATGGACTTTAAATACTATGATTCTAAAAGATAAAGAACTTTTACAAAAAATAGAGAAGGAACTGACTTTTTTCTTTAAAGAAAATAAAAAGGAGGATACCTCAATTCAAAATCATTGGGACACGATGAAAGCATATGTAAGAGGTTTGCTGATAGACTATGTAGGGAAAAGGAACTGTAAGAAAAACAAATTTTTAAAACACTAGAAAATGATTATAGGAAATGGGAACAAGAACTACAAAGATTTCCAGAGAGAAAAGATATTAAAATGAGAATGGATTTAATTAAACATAAAATGGCTCTGATTGAAAAGGAAGAGTTAGCACAAAAAATCAAAGGGGCAAACAGAACTATTTTGAAAATGCTAATAAAGCAGGTAGATGGCTAGCTTACAAACTCAAAAAAGAGAAAGGAAATCGTAGAATCGTACAATTAGAAGATGATAAAGGCCAGATTCAATTTATGAATGATGAGAAGAAAAAAGTGGTTCAGAAGTTTTACATGCAATTATATGGAAAAGAGGAAATTGATGAGAAAAATGTGAAACACTATCTGTATAAAGCAAATTTACCCCAGATTCCTGAAAGTGATGTTGGAGGGAAATATAACAATGATGGAATTAATGCAAGCGCTTAAAAAACAAAAAAATGGGAAAGCACCAGGTCCAGATGGACTTCCAGTTGAATCTTATCTGACCTTTCAAGAACAACTGGGCCTTCCATTATTAGAGGTTATGAATGAAGTAATGCAAAAAGGGAAAATACCTGAGACCTGGACAGAGGCCTATATCACTCTTATCCCTAAAGATGACTCTGATTTAAAACAAGTCAAAAACTATAGACCTATATCCCTGTTAAATTCGGACTATAAAATTTTTGCTTTAATTTTAGCGGAATGACTGAAATGATATCTGAATGAGTTTATACATTCTGATCAAAATGGATTTCTGCCTAAAAGATATATCAAAAATAATATGAGAATAGCTTTGGATACCCTAGAATACTATGAGGCCCATCCTGAAAAACAGATGGCTTTGATCTTTTTGGATGCACAAAGAGCTTTTGATAATGTTAATTGGTGTTTTATTTTCCTACAATTGAAACAAATGGGTTTTGGTGAAATGTTTACCAAAGCAATAGAAACCATATACCATAAACAATCAGCTAAGATTATGATAAATGGTGATTTGACTGAAGCAATTCAAATTGAAAAAGCACAAGACTGCCCACTGTCACCACTGATGTTTGTGTTGACTCTGGAAGTATTAAATAGAAACATTAGAGAGGAAAGGGAGATAAAAGGTATGAAAATTCAGAAGGAAGAATATAAACTCCAAGCTTTTGCTGACAATTTAGTTTTTATTATTGAAGACCCATTAGAATCAATAAACTGTTTGATAGAAAGAATAGGTGAATTTGGGAAAGTGGCAGGGTTGAAAATTAATAAGAACAAAACAAAAATTTTGACAAAAAATATGTTAATAAAGCAAAAAATTGAGCTGGCAGAATGCTCAGAGATGTAGCTTACAAAGTTAAATACTTGGGGATATATTTGACTGCAAGGTGTAGCACGTTGAAAGAGAACAATTATGGTAGTGTTGTGTCTCCTCTCCGCAGCCGGGCTCCTCTCATCTCCTGTTATCTCAGCCAGAGACTGTTAATGCAGACAAAGGGCCTGGCATGCCTCCAGCCCCCAGTCCTGGCACCATGCCCGGACAGACCGAGCAAGACGAATGGCCTGGCATGCCTCTGGCCCCCAGTCCTGGCACCATGCCCGAACAAACCGAGCAAATAACCGCCCCCCCACAGCATGTGAACATGAAGAACCTGAAGCCAGTCACAAGCTGGAATTGCCAGCAGCTGGAGGGTGGATGGATCCACGCTTCCGGAGAATGGAGAGGCAACGTCAGCAAAAGGAAGGGAGGGGCAGGCCTGGATAAGTGCTGAGTCATGGAGCCACACCCCATGGCCTATATAAAGGATCTGCTTTCTGGCATTCTTTGAGTCAGGCAAAGTCTAATTTGGATTGCTGAAGTCACATCTTGGACTCCTGCCTGCCCTGAGAACTCTGACAGAACTTTGGCAAAGCTGCAGAGGCTCTGTGGCCACGCTTTATACAGACTTCCCCGACCCGGCCGTCAGAGGAGGAGTGGGACACGACAGGTAGACTCAAACAGCAGATTGTGACAGATTTGGTTAAATGGGAACATTTACAATTGTCATTGCTTGGAAGAATATCAACAATTAAGATGAACATACTACCTAGAATTTTGTATTGGTTCCAGACTATTCCAATTAAATTGAAGAGAGGATATTTTGTGGAGCTGAATAAAATAACGTTGAAATATATTTGGCAAGAGAAGAAAAGCAAGGATAAAATTAAAATTACTACAATACAAGAGAGTGAGAGGCAGTTTTGGGCTACCTAATTGGGAATTGTATTATCAGGCAGCAAATCTGATGTGGATTAAAGAATGAATAACTTAAGAAATAACAGAATATTGATCTTGGAAGGCCATGATTTGTTGTTGGGATGGCATGCTTTTCTATGGTATGGACAAGCTAAAACACAGGGATACTTTAGAAGACATTTAATTAGAGAAGCATTGTTGTCAAATTGGGAGAAAATAAAGAAAAGCCATTTTTAAAAAATTCCAATTTGGGTGTCATCTATTGAGGCATTCTCATATTCGATAACATTTAGAAAGGAACATATTGTTAGGTAAAATGAATTGTTGAATGAAAAGGGTGAGTTAAAATCTAAATTAGAACTAGAGGCAGATGGTATAACAATGAACTGGTTTTCTTACTTGCAAATGCAATCCAAATATGATAAAGATGCTAACACAGAAGGCTTTTACAATAACATAACTAGTTTTGATAAGATTTTAACAGGTCCTGATGACAATTTGATTAGGAAATTATATGGATATTTACTAGAGGAAAAACTGGGAGAAGAACAAGTAAAAGAGACAATGATTGCTTGGAGGAAGAATTTTGATCATGGGATAGATCTAGAGCAGGGGTGTCCAAAGTTTTTTGAGTGAGAGCCAAATACAGAAAAATAAGCAAAGGCCCGGGCCACGGGGGGGGGGGGAGGGGCTGAAAATTTTTTGTACCAGTTCTTTGGGCGTGGCTTATTTTGGGGTGTGGCTTGGTGGTCATGTGACTGGTGGGCGTGGCTAACTGCTCATGTGACTGAGTGGATGTGGCTATGGGCATAGAAACTACTCAGAGGGCTAAAAAAAGTAATTTTTGACCAGTCCTCACACTTATGACCATCCTCACATTTATGCCCATTGCATAGGATGGCTGGGATGTCAGGAGAAAGTTTGGTGGTTGAGACACGAAGGACTTCACAGAGATGGCTATCAGTCATTCTGGATCTCAGTCTGCTTTTGTTCTGATTTAACAGAGAAAATGTTTGTTCACATATGTATGTTGAGCCGAACAGGCTCATCATTCTTTTTGCGTGGCGTCTCATCAGAGGAAACTTGGCATGATCCAAACTCTGATAGAAGTCAGGGAGGGAGAGAAGCTGATGTTGACTCTTCAGAGAATCATCACATTGCATTTCAATCAGTTCTAACTGCAGACTCTCCTCCACTTCTTCTGCATCCACCAGGAAGGGGGTGGAGAACAGCTTGATTTGTTTTTCAATGACAGAAAAATCTTGAAAACGCTGGTTGAATTCTGTCACGAGAGATGTAATTACAGAAACATATTTCTCCTTTTTAGCAGAAAGGTCTGCCTTTGGAAAAGCAGACTTGATTTCAGACAGCGCAGGGAAGTGTGCAGTTTACAATATGTGGATATCATCTTCATTTAAGGGGGGAAAATGTTTCATATTCATTCATCTTGGCCAGGGTTGTCCAAACTTGGTCCCTTAAGACTTGTGGACTTCAACTCCCAGAGTCCCTCAGCCAGCAAAGCTGAATTGAAGTCCACAAGTCTTAAAGAGACCAAGTTTGGACACCCCTGATCTTGACTTTTGTTTTGTATTTGGTATGAACTTGAAACTCCCTTCGTTATTCCATGCCCAAAGGGTGGAGGCACGAGGATCCTCACCAGGCGGCCCGAGGAAGGCGAGGCTAGAACTGCTGGGGTCGGGCACGGCCAGCAGCCACGTTCCCGCTTGCCGCCGCCTCCTCCTCCCCCTCCCTTCGTTATTCCATGCCCAAGGGGTGGAGGCACGAGGAACCTCACCAGGCGGCCCGAGGAAGGCGAGGATAGAACTGCTGGGGTCGGGCACGGCCAGCAGCCTCTTTCCCGCTTGCCGCCGCCTCCTCCACCCCCTCCCTTCGTTATTCCATGCCCAGGGGGTGGAGGCGCGAGGAGCCTCACCAGGCGGCCCGAGGAAGGCGAGGCTAGAACTGCTGGGGTCGGGCACGGCCAGCAGCCACTTTCCCGCTTGCCGCCTCCTCACCTGTTTCTCGATGGCTGTCACTGCCGCCACGCGTGTCCGACATGGGGAGGCGCGAGGAGCCTCGCCAGGCGGCCCGAGGAAGGCGAGGGTAGAACTGCTGGGGTCAGGCACGGCCAGCAGCCTCTTTCCCGCTCACCGCCTCCTCCACCCCCTCCCTTCATTATTCCCCGCCCATGGGGAGGAGCCGCGAGCCTCGCAGCATGAAAAGGGCCATATTAAATTATACTTTCAGAATTTGCTGCGGGTCAATAAAAACTGACCCGCGGGCCGCAGTTGGCCCGCAGGCCGTAGTTTGGACACCCCTGATCTAGAGGCTTGGCAGAAATTATGGATGTATAATTATAAAATGACAATGTCTACAGCATATAAAGAGAATTTGTATAAGATGTTTTACAGGTGGCATTTACCCCCGACAAGAATTGCCAGAATGTTCAAGGATAAATCTGAAAAATTCTGGAAGTGTCATCAGACACCTAGATCATATTACCATATGTGGTGGACATGCATTGAAGCGAAAAGATATTGGACTAAAATACACACGTGGTTGGAGAAAATGATTAAAAACACATAAATTTCAAGCCAGAAGTCTTTCTGTTGGGAATTATACCTGAGATATATACTAGAGATGTAAAATATCTGATTGTGAATATTATTATAGCAGCTAGGATTGTGTTTGCTAAAAATTGGAAAAATGAGGAATTACCTTTGCAAGATGAAATAATTAGGAAGATTTTGGAATGTGCAGAGATGAGTAAATTGATATTTGAAATTAGAGATCAAGAAGATAAGCAATATTATAAAATATGGGATTTATTTTATCATTGGCTAGAAGGAAAGATATGTTAGAAAAGATAATATAAGATATATGTATGAAAGAGATGTTTATTTTAAGATTGCACAATAATAATAATAATAATAATAATAATAATAATAATAATAATAATAATAATAATAATAATAATAATAATAATAATAATAATAATAATAATAATATTTTAATTTCTATACCGCCCTTCTCCCGGAGGACTCAGGGCAGTTAACAGCCAAATAAAAATGACAGTCAACAAATACAATACAAATAAAACAATAACTAAAAAACTTATTCAAAATTTGGCCCAAATTTAAAATACATTTAAAACCCTAAAAAACCAATTAAAAATTAAAAACCCATAATAACATCTAAAAATTCTAAGCCAGTCCTGTGCGGAAAAATAAATATGTCTTCAGCTCGCGGTGAAAGGTCCGAAGGTCAGAAAGTTATCGGAGTCCAGGGGGAAGTTCGTTCCATAGGGTTGGCGCCCCCACAGAGAAGGCCCTTCGCCTGGGGGCCGCCAGCCGACATTGCTTGGCTGATGGCACCCTAAGGAGTCCCTCTCTGTGAGAGTGCACGGGTCGGTGGGAGGCAAACGGTGGCAGTAGGCAGTCCCGTAAGTAACCCGGGAAGATATGTAAACACCCCTTCAGCACATTGTAACTTTGATGTGATGATGTTGTTTTTTGTGTGTTGTGAAAATATATATATGTCTTTGGTTATTCGGGTTTTCTCCCGCGTAAAATTGGAAGTGTCTTGGCAACGTTTCGACGAAGTCTCATTCGTCATCTTCAGGCTTCAGCTTCATGCTTCTGGGAGCAATGTGTGATTGCAGCTGTTTCTTCCTTTTTAACTGCTAGTGAGGGTTTGAACTGATTGGGTGGGAGCTTGGCTGTGCTCTGATTGGATGGGGGGTTTTTTGTGCTCTGATTGGATGGGGGTGTGTCCTGTTTGGATGGGGGCTTGGTTGTGCTCAGATTAGTCTGAGTTGCAGGGGGATTTGAGCTGGTGAGCTGCATTGCTGTTGTTTGGCTTCGTGGTCGTGGTCATGCTACATCTTCATAGTGGGTGTCAGTCTGCTGCATGTATGGATTGGAGGGGTTTAAAATGGCTAATGTTGCAGCTGTGGACTGGCTTCTGGTCCTTGGTCGTGCTTCATGATCAGTGTAGGTTTGGGTCTGCTTTCTGGGTGGATGTGTGGTGGTGACATCCTGTGTGGACCTCATGAGTGTGGGTCTGGTGTCATTCCTCGTGTTAGGGACTCGTTTGTCAATAAGGGCGGGTTTCCAAATGGCTGGTAGGCGGGAGGTATCATCTCGTTTGTTCATGCTGTGTGGCGTTTTTCTATCTCGAGGGCTTCTCTGATTATTCTGAAGCTTATTATTGCAGCTGAACAGCTGCAATCACACATTGCTCCCAGAAGCACGAAGCTGAAGTCTGAAGATGACGAATGAGACTTCGTCGAAACGTCGCCAAGACACTTCCAATTTTACGTGGGAGAAAACCCGAATAACCAAAGACCTACATACAAATACCCGCGAAAACCTCAGAAAATATATATATATATTCATCTATGTTCTGTATATATGTTTATATATATATATGTTTTCTGAGGTTTTCGCGGGTGTTTGTATGTAGATCTTTGGTTATTCGGGTTTTCTCCCACTAGCAGTTAAAAGGAAGAAACAGCTGCGATCACACATTGCTCCCAGAAGCACGAAGCTGAAGCCTGAAGTTTGGATGGGGGCTTGGTTGTGCTCAGATTAGTCTGAGTTGCAGGGGGATTTGAGCTGGTGAGCTGCATAGCTGTTGTTTGGCTTTGTGGTCGTGCTACATCTTCATAGTGGGTGTCAGTTTGCTGCATGTATGGATTGGAGGGGTTTGAAATGGCTAATGTTGCAGCTGCGGTCTGGCTTCTGGTCCTTGGTCGTGCTTCATGATCAGTTTGGGTTTGGGTCTGCTTTCTGGGTGGATGTGCAGAGGTGACATCCTGTGTGGATCTCGTGAGTGTGGGTCTGGTGTCATTCCTCGTGTTAGGGACTCGTTTGTCAATAAGGGCGGGTTTCCAAATGGCTGGTAGGCGTTTTTTCATACTGTGTGGGCGTTTTTCTATCTCAATGGCTTCTCTGATTATTCTGTTGTTAAAGTGTTCAGTTTTGGCGATAGTTCTGGTCTTTTTAAAGTCAATATCATGTCCTGTGACTTTAAAGTGTTGGACTAGGGAAGAAGTTGGTTCCTCTTTTTTGACTGAGTTCTTGTGTTCTTCAATGCGTGCACTTATTCTTCTGTTGGTTTGTCCGATGTATGTGGTGGGGCAGGCGGTGCATGGGATTTCATATACTCCTTGATTTTCTAACTCAATTTTGTCTTTGGGGTTTCTTAGGATGGTGGATATTTTTTGGTTTGTGCAGAATGCTGTCTTGATGTTGTGTTTGTGGAGGATCTTGCTGATTCTGTCTGTGATGCCTTTTATATATGGGAGGAGGGCTGTGCCGTTTTCTTGTTCTCTGTCTTGGATTTTAGTGGGGGGTTCTTTTTGGATTAGCTTGGTAATCTTATTTCTTTGGAATCCATTGGATGTTAGTACGTTAGTGAGAGTGTCTAGTTCGGTTTTTAGGTGTTGTTCGTCAGCTAAGCATTTTGTTCTGGAGATGAGTGTCTTGGCTACGGAGTTGATCTGTGCTGGGTGGTGGTGTGAGAGTTCGTGCAGATAGCGGTTTGTGTGTGTTTTCTTCTGGTAGATGGTGTGTCCTAGGGAGCCATTGGGTTTCCTGTAGACTAAGACATCCAGGAAGGGAAGTTGGTTGTTAACTTCTGTTTCCATGGTGAACTGTATTTTGGGGTGTAGGCTATTGAGGTGTGTGAGGAAGTTGTCAAGTTTTTCTTTCCCGTGTGGCCAGATTATGAAGGTGTCGTCTACATATCTGAGCCAGAGTTTGGGTTTGTGATCAAATTTTTCTAGAGCTTGGGTTTCAAAGTGTTCCATGTAGAGATTGGCAATGACAGGTGAGAGGGGTGATCCCATGGGTGCTCCTTCTACTTGTTTGTATTTTTGTCCATTATAGATGAAGTATGTGTTGGATAGGCAGTGGTTGGTCAGATCTAGGATGTGCTTGGGGGGGTTATATTTGTTTTGGATAGCTGTCAAGGCTTCTTTGATTGGCACTTGGGTGAAGAGGGATATGACATCAAAGCTCACGAGTAGGTCGCTGGGCTGTAAGTTTTGTTTCTTTATGATCTCTATGAACTGGAATGAGTTTTTTACGTGTGAGGTGATGGATTCTGCATAGGGCTGTAGTTGTTTGGCGAGAAATTTGGAAAGAACCCCCCACTAAAATCCAAGACAGAGAACAAGAAAACGGCACAGCCCTCCTCCCATATATAAAAGGCACCACAGACAGAATCAGCAAGATCCTCCACAAACACAACATCAAGACAGCATTCTGCACAAACCAAAAAATATCCACCATCCTAAGAAACCCCAAAGACAAAATTGAGTTAGAAAATCAAGGAGTATATGAAATCCCATGCACCGCCTGCCCCACCACATACATCGGACAAACCAACAGAAGAATAAGTGCACGCATTGAAGAACACAAGAACTCAGTCAAAAAAGAGGAACCAACTTCTTCCCTAGTCCAACACTTTAAAGTCACAGGACATGATATTGACTTTAAAAAGACCAGAACTATCGCCAAAACTGAACACTTTAACAACAGAATAATCAGAGAAGCCATTGAGATAGAAAAACGCCCACACAGTATGAAAAAACGCCTACCAGCCATTTGGAAACCCGCCCTTATTGACAAACGAGTCCCTAACACGAGGAATGACACCAGACCCACACTCACGAGATCCACACAGGATGTCACCTCTGCACATCCACCCAGAAAGCAGACCCAAACCCAAACTGATCATGAAGCACGACCAAGGACCAGAAGCCAGACCGCAGCTGCAACATTAGCCATTTCAAACCCCTCCAATCCATACATGCAGCAAACTGACACCCACTATGAAGATGTAGCACGACCACAAAGCCAAAAAACAGCTATGCAGCTCACCAGCTCAAATCTCCCTGCAACACAGACTAAACTGAGCACAACCAAGCCCCCCACCCAAACAGGACACACACCCAGCCAATCAGAGCACAAAAAAACCCCATCCAATCAGAGCACAGCCAAGCTCCCACCCAATCAGTTCAAACCCCCACTAGCAGTTAAAAGGAAGAAACAGCTGCGATCACACATTGCTCCCAAAAGCACGGTTGAAGCCTGAAGATGACGAATGAGACTTCGTCGAAACGTCGCCAAGACACTTCCAATTTTACGGAGAAAACCCGAACAACCAAGACATATATATATATATATATATATATATATATATATATATATATATATATATATATATATATATATATATATATATATATATACATACATACATACATACACATACATAAATCCAGAAGGAAAAAGCCAAAAGAAAAAAAACAACAAAATATTACTATTCCAAAGTCTTCTGATGCTTATCAAACCTCAAACAGGAGGGGAAGAGAGAGAGAAAAACAATAACCAAGCAGCTTAGTCCAAATAGTTTACAGAAACTTTCATTCTTCTTTTTCTCCTCCTCCTGTTACAAAATCACATGACCATTTCTTATCAGAAACTTCTTGCCATTTTCCAGAACAATGTCCAAGGTCACGCTGCTTTCATCTTGGTCTTCTATACAATACTCCTATTTAATTTCTCTGTCACCACTAGATGGCAGTGCTGCTTATTTAAAAGCCTTTCTTCTTTCTGCTTTAAGCTTTCAATGCCGAAATTTAAATTTTAAATAACAATTCATAATGATTCATTAGCCATGCAAAATCTCTTTATCCAATCTGCTTTCAATCCATTAAATTAGTTTTAAATTTACTGCAATTAGTCTTTATTCCTGGCTTCCGCCCATTCGCTGCTGTTCCGGAAGTGGGGAGGTCTTATTTCTCTGCCTCCCCTCTCCTCTTTGCCATAACTTTTCAAAAAGCTTTTTAAAGTTTGAGAGATGAAAATATAAAAGGAATCTTGTTTTCAAGACTTCTGTTTCTCACCCAGATGATCATCTTGCTCTCTTTCTTTCCTTCTTCCATGTGGCCACTCTGCCTTTTGACAGCTCCTAATGGCTTTCTTCCCCTGCTGTTGGGTCGAAGACTGATGCCGGTGCTCCAGGGAATTTGTGACTTCCTAGTTCACACCAGCCTGAGTCTCTGTTCTTCGCTGTCTCTACAGGACAGCTATGATCCACTGGGGATCCCCTAAACAGCTGGGATGTCAGCGTTCTCCAGGAGCCCCTGAATCCACGCTGTGACGCCGATGCTAGCCACACACCCTTTTCGAGGTGATTGAAAGTAAAAGGAGAAAGGGAAAGGAGGTTTCAGCCTGCCTGACTGGGAATTGTATTACCAAGCAACTGTACTCATGTGGGTGAAAGAGTAGATAACTTTGAGGAATAGAAGACTATTATTATTGGAGGGGCACAACCTCCAACTAGGGTGGCATGCGTTTCTCTGGTACGGGACAATCACGGCACATAGATATTTTCAAAGGCATTATGTAAGAAATGCATTGTTATCAGTGTGGGATAAAATTAAACAACAAACTATAGGGAAATACCAGTCTGACTCTCCACCTTAGAAGCATTGATACACCCAAATCTTATAAATATGGAAAAAATTGTTTCTTTTAAGGATATATTAAATGAGAAAGGTGACTTGAAAACCAGATTAGAACTAAAAGACCAAGGGGTGGAACTAGAGTGGTGGTCATACCTGCAGATACAATCGTGTTATGTGAAAGATGTGAAAATATGGGTTTTTTATAGAGAATTAACAACATTGGATAAGATATTAATGGGGATGATGATAAATTGATTACTATATAATTATATATTAAATTATGAAATGGAAGAAGAAGAAGGCAAAGAGACAATGATAGTATGGGTTAAATTTTTTGGATATAACATAGATTTGGATAATTGGAAAAAGCTTTGGGAGAGAAATCAGAAACTGACAATGGCCATATCATATAAGGAAAATCTCTATAAAATGTTCTATAGGTGGCACCCTCCCCCCGGCAAGCTTGTCCAAAATGTTTAACAATATGTTCCCAAACTGATGGAAATGCAGACAAATATCTGACACATATTACCATATATGGTGGACCTGTATAAAGGCAAAGAATTTTGGATACAAATTCATATGTGGTTAGAAAAAATGACTAGACAACATACAGAGTTTAAGCCAGAACTATTCTTATTAGGCAATATATCAGACAGTTATGATAAAGGGACAATGTACCTAACATTATACATCTTGACTGCAGCAAGAATTACATACATGCAGCAGTGGAAACACCCCTTTAGAAGAACAGACAATAAGGAAGATACTGATATATGTGGAAATGGACAGACTAACCTTAAAAATAAAAGATAAAGGGCATACAGAATACTATGCTATATGGAACAGATTCTATCAATGGTTGGAGGTTAGAATGGGATAGAATCAGGTTACATGGAAATGGAAAGAGATACTATATATGTATTAGAATGTAGGTATTAGAATAAAAGATAAATTTGATAATTTTTTTTATTTGCATTTATATCCCACCATTCTCCAAAGACTCAGGGCGGCTTACACTATGTTAGCAATAGTCTTCATCCTATTTGTATAGATAGATAGATAGATAGATAGATAGATAGATAGATAGATAGATAGATAGATAGATAGGTAGAATATAATGATCAGAAATATTTGTACAGCACTAGCACTGTTTAAAATAGTATGTATGTTAGTTTGTTTTTACCTTTATTTCATGGCAAGTGAAATGCCAGGACAACTGATTGTATTCAATATATTTATGTCTAAACAATAAAAATATATTAAAATAACAACAGCAGCAGAACCAGAGACTCCCACTGAGGCAAAATGATAACTGGGATCGAGGACAATGCCTAGGGTGGAGTCAAAAACAACCAAGGAAATTGCAGAACGGAAATCAGCCAGGGTCTGGTTGATCCAGACCCAAGGGTTTTGGTTGTGGCAAGGAGGGACATTTCAAATGAGATTGCTCCATCCAGGAAAAAGAAGAAAAATATAGCATGTTTCCCTGAAAATAAGACCCTGCCTTTTTTTTTTTTTTTGGCCATCAAAAAAGGCAGCAGATCTTATTTTGGGGGAGGGAATGTTGATCACTGACTTACCTCACTTGTGTGCATCACCCCCGGCCTATTTTCGCTGTCAGAGGCCTTCAGGAATTTCTTCTGAAGACAGCAAGGATTTCCTGAAGGCCTCTGCAGCTGATAACAGAGTTCTTGATCGATCTGGAACTCTGTTATCAGCTACAGAAAGCCTTGCAAGCTTTGTTGGCTGCAAAAGAAATGGGCCAGCAAGGCAGTGTCGGGGTGTGTGAGGCCTGGCTGAAACTGTCTGAAGGTAAGTAGTAGGGCAGCTCTACCGCCCCCCCCCAATTCCCACCCTAGCTTACTTTTTACCCATGTACCCTGGAGTAGGTGGAGTTTTAATTAGGGCTTATTTTGGGGGGCGATTATATTGGGCATATATGTAAAAATCAAGCTAGGACTCGAGCCTGATATTTTGCAGTGGATTCAAAAAGAGTAGTAAAAACAAATGTTTCCAATACATGAACTTAAGGAGAGTCAGGTGGTGTTACCTTGCCAAGTTGGTGCTGGTAAAGGAAAGGGATGCATATATTTACACCAGAACATCCCAGGTATTTGTTAAATAATAAAAAAAATGATTTATTTGAAGATGAGAATAGATGGTGGACCTTAACTCCCTCATTTACCGGATGGAGATGGGAAATGATGAAAATTACACCAACATTATGGATGAAATAATAAACATAATGACCCAATGTGATATAATGTGTAAATGAACAAGGTAGTGAAGAGCTATTAAGACAATTTGAACAAGATTATGGCACTGAATAGCGTTTAGAAGACAATAAAAGGGGAAATTGTGGAATATGAAGTATTGCTTCTAAAATAATATTTCATTATAAGCTTTTGCATAATACATATAGAAAATAAGGAACTGGAAAGTTAAGGAACTTTTTGAAAAATTAGTTAAACTAGTATTGTTCTTAAAGTTAACAACGTGGTTCAAAAAAGTATAGAAATAGACTGAACAATAGCTTAACTGACACATTCAAAAATATAACCCATTTAGGAATGATTGAAGATATGTAATTAAGAAATAGAAATAATTTGAAATGAAATCGGGGCTGCTCAGCTGCCATTTCAGAAGGGAATGGAAAGGGAGAGGAGACAGTGAAGGAAGAAAGTAGGTAGGAAAGAGAGAGGTAGAAAAGGGGGAAAGGAGAGGAAGAAGAAAGGGGAAAGAGAGAGGGTTAGAAAGGGTGGAAGAGAAGAGTAGGGAAGGAGGAGAGGATGTAGAAAAGCGAAGGAGAGGAAGGATGAAGAAAGTAGAAGAAAGTAGAGAAGGGAGGAGGAAAGGTTTGTTAAGGAAGGAAGTTGTAGCTGGGCAGGTCCGAATAAGTAACAAATGAAAGTTAATGACTAATGTTGAATAAGAGACTGTATATTGAATAGGTTGTTGGAAAATGGAAATAAAACTTTTTTACTAAAAAATAATAATAATAACCAATTTATGGAAAAGAGCAATGGAAAGTTAGGATTTTTGCAGTGATACATAATCACATCATGTCATGCTGGTAAGGAGTTTTTGGGGAATATTGTTAATAGATGCTTTGGATAGGTTGTGAGCATGGTAGTACCCAGTCAATGAGGAAACAGGACCATGTTGAGCATCAGGTAAAAGACAAAAAAATCCTGTTGCATGTTTCGATCTGGGTCCATCTCGTATGTAACCCATATTTGCAAATATATTAATAAACCTTTTCTACTTTTTGGTACCAGATTGCCTTTGTTGATTTATTGCTTCATTCCTATTTCTAACAAAATTAATCATGAGTGGCAATGAACTTTTCCATGACTTCTTGGATCACTGGAGAACCTCTAAGGAGTTTCAGTATGAAAAGGTCTGGGAAAGGAAGGATACATATCCTCTATTTTAGAATATGGAAAAATATTTTATTAGAAATAGTTTAGTTTGAAAGGTACTTGCAAATTTGAAAGGTACTTTAAAATACCAGTGTCTTAGATTTTAAAAGAGCTGATTTTAATAAACTCAGAGAGAACTTGAGAAAAATTCCTTGGATGAAAATCCTAAAGGGGAAAACAACTCAAGAATCTTGGGAAACTCTGAAAAATACCATCATAAAAGTTCAGACCAGCACAATACCACTGAGAAAGAAAAAAAAAATCCAAGAAGAAACCAGCATGGCTGCAAAAAGATCTGTCTGACAAATTGAAAGATAAAAAGGACAAATACAAAAAATAGAAAGAGGGACACATAACTAAGGCAGGATATCAGCACATAGCCAGAATCTGCAAAGACAAAGTCAGGAAAGCAAAGGCTCAGAATGAACAAAGACTTGCAACAAAAGTCAAAGATAGCAAAAAAAGTTTCTTCCAACATATAAATAACAAGAAAAAAATCAAGAGAACAGTCGGTCCACTAAAGAGTGAAGACGGCAAAGAAGTAACAGGCAACAGAGAGAAAGCAGAGCTGCTTAACTCATGCTTTTCATCTGTCTTCATGCAAAAAGAAGCTATAGTCCAACCTACCAGAAACATAACTGTAAAAAACAGACTGGAAATAAAAGTTAAAATAAGGAAAAAAATAGTAAGAGAATACCTGTCTGATCTTGATGAATACAAATAACCAGGACCTGATGTATTACATCCCAGAGTTCTAAAGGAGCTGGCAGATGTCATCTCAAACCACTGCACCACATCTTTCAAAAATCCTGGAACACCAGAGAACTACCAGAGGACTGGAAAAGAGTTGACGTGGTTCCCATCTTCAAAAAAAGGGAAAAAAAACAGATCCAGGAAACTACAGACCAATCAGGCTAACATCAATACCCGGAAATAAGGGGTAGTATTATTATTAATGAGTGTGCATAAGAGCACAAAAGTGCCTACCATTCCTGTCCTATTGTTTCCTTTCATTATATCAAATTAATATAGTTATCAAGGCTTTTGACAAAGTAGACCAGCAAGGCATTTGACAAAGTAGACCACAACCTTCTTCTTCATAAGCTAGAAAAAAGTGGAATAGATAGCTTCACCACCAGATGGATTCGAAACTGGTTGACAAACAGTACTCAATGGAATAGTCCTTAATGGGTCTAAGTCTACATGGAGAGAAGTAAGCAATGGGTTGCCACAAGGTTCCATCTTAGGCGGAATTATCAATATCAATATCTTCATAAACGATTTAGATGAGGGAATAGTACGGGAACTTACCAAATTTGCAGATGATATTAAGCTGGCAGGAATAGCTAACACACTAGAAGATAGGCTCAAGATCCAGATGGATCTTGACAGACTTGAACACTGGGCCCTATCTAACAAAATGAAATTCAACGTAGAGAAAAGTAAAGTCCTACACTTAGGTAAGACTCATCTCAAATGATCTAAGTGCCAGAGCTCACTAACAGCATTGCTAAAAAAGCATTAAGAGTTGTTAACCTAATCTTGCATAGCTTCTTCTCTGCAAACTAGGGCATACAAAACTTTTGCCAGACCAATTCTTGAATTCAGCTCATCTGTCTGGAACCCACACTGCATATCGGACATTAATACAATTGAATGAGTCCAGAGATATTTTACAAGAAGAGTCCTTCACTCCTCTGCTCACAACAAAATATCTTATGCCACCAGACTCAAAATTTTGGGCTTAGACACCTTAGAACTTTGCCGTCTTCCGTCTGACCTAAGCATAGTACATAAAATCATCTGCTACAATATTCTACCAACCAATGAATACTTCAGCTTCAACCAAAACAATACAACAGCACACAATAGATACAAACTCATGGTAAACCGATCCAAACTGGACTGCAGAAAATACAACTTTAGTAACAGAGTTGTCAACGCCTGGAATGCACTACCAGACTCTGGTTTCTTCCCCAAATCCCCAAACTTTAATCTTAGACTGTCTACTGTAGACCTCACCCCGTTCCTAAGAGGTCTGTAAGGGGCGTGCATAAGCGCACCAGCATGCCTACCGTCCCTGCCTAATGTTTTCTTTTATTCATATCCTTTACCTGTATTTATAATTATGTTTACACTTATATCTGTCATAAAATACATGTTTGATGAGATAAATAAATAAAAATAAATAAATTAGAAAAACCAAAAGTATACACATAAACTGGGTGAAACCAAGCTTACCACAGCACGGAGACAGCTTTGGTCGCGTTGGTGGATGATCTCTGGAGGGCCAGAGACAGAGGTCATTCCTCTGCCCTGGTCCTATTAGATCTCTCAGCGGCTTTCGATACCATCGACCATGGTATCCTGCTGTGCCGGTTGGAGGGGTTGGGAGTGGGAGGCACCGTTTATCGGTGGTTCTCCTCCTATCTCTCCGACCGGTCGCAGACGGTGTTGACAGGGGGGCAGAGGTCGACCGCGAGACACCTCACTTGTGGGGTGCCGCAGGGGTCGATTCTCTCGCCCCTCCTGTTCAACATCTATATGAAGCCGTTGGGTGAGATCATCAGTGGCTTTGGGGTGAGATATCAACTGTACGCTGATGATACTCAGCTGTACTTTTCCACCCCGGGCCACCCCAACGAAGCTGTCGAAGTGTTGTCCCGGTGTTTGGAAGCCATACGGGTCTGGATGGGGAGGAACAGGCTCAAGCTCAATCCCTCCAAGACAGAGTGGCTGTGGATGCCGGCACCCCGATACACCCCTGTTGGGGGTGAGTTATTGGCCCCAAAGGAGGGAGTGCGCAACTTGGGTGTTCTCCTGGATGCACGGCTGTCATTTGAAGATCATTTGGCGGCCGTCTCCAGGAGAGCCTTTCACCAGGTTCGCCTGGTTCGCCAGTTGCGCCCCTTCCTTGATTGGGATGCCCTATGCACAGTCACTCATGCTCTTGTTACCTCCTGCCTGGATTATTGCAATGCTCTCTACATGGGGCTCCCCTTGAGATGCACTCGGAGGCTTCAGTTGGTCCAGAATGCAGCTGCGTGGGTGATAGAGGGAGTCTCACGTAGCTCCCATGTGACACCTCTCCTGCGCAGACTGCACTGGCTTCCTGTTGCCTTTCGGGTGTATTTCAAGGTTCTGGTTACCACCTTTAAAGCGCTCCATGGCTTGGGACCTGGGTACTTACGGGACCGCCTGCTGTTACCTCATGCCTCCCACCGACCCGTAAGCTCGCACAGAGAGGGCCTTCTCAGGGTGCCGTCCGCCAGACAATGTCGGCTGGCGGCCCCCAGGGGAAGATCCTTCTCTGTGGGGGCCCCTACCCTTTGGAATGAACTTCCCCCTGGTTTATGTCAAATACCTGACCTTCGGACTTTTCGCCGCGAACTGAAAACATATCTGTTTGTTCGTGCGGGGCTTTTTTAAATTGTCTAGTTTTAAATTCTAAATTTCTGTAGTTTTAATTTGGGGTCTTTTAGATTTTTAACTATTTTAATTTCGGTCACACTGTATAATAAGTTTTTTAATTTATTTTAACTGTACATTGTTTCTTTTTACTTTGGCTGTACACCGCCCTGAGTCCTTCGGGAGAACGGCGGTTTATAAATCTAATAAAATAATAATAATAATAATACTAGCAGTGATTGTGAGAGGGATCTTGGAGTCTTAGTGGACAACCAGCTAAATATGAGCTAGCAGTATGCAGTGGCAGCCAAAAAAGCCAATGCAATCCTAAATTGCATTAACAGAGGGATACAATCAAGATCAAGAGAGGTACTAATACCACACTATAAAGCCCTAGTAAGACTACACCTAGAGTACTGCATCTAGTTTTGGTCATCACACTATAAAAAAGATGTTGAGATTTTAGAAAAAGTGCAGAGGAGAGCAACTAGGATGATTAGGGGAGACTAAAACATATGAAGAACAGTTACAGGAACTGGGCATGGCTAGTCTAGTGAAGAGAAGGAGCA
The DNA here is from genome assembly GCF_028640845.1 of Ahaetulla prasina. Lineage (NCBI taxonomy): Eukaryota > Metazoa > Chordata > Lepidosauria > Squamata > Colubridae > Ahaetulla > Ahaetulla prasina. The sequence continues at coordinate 71,128,156 of NC_080543.1, forward strand.
GGGGAGACATGATAGCAGAGTTCCAATATTTTGGGGGGTATTTTTTTAAAAAAAACAAACCAACATACAATACATTTTTTCTGAACAGAGTATTGACAGGGTCAAAATTCATACAGCTTATTTTCCCCAAGTTTAATTTATATATTTCAATTCCTGCCATTGTATTCCCTTTTTACTTCTCCCTTTTTCATCTCTATTATACATTTAATATATAATCAGAATTACCATCCGCCCTAACCTTCTAATCTTAAACTTCTTTCACTTCATTCTTTTCTTTCTCCCTTTATATTTTTCATTATTTCTTTATTCTATTAAAACCCTTAATTTATACACAATCATTTTAATATTTCACACTTATTTCTGAATATCCATTGTTTTCTAAAGGTGGACCAGATTATCATATCTTATTTCCTTATCAATCATTTTACCCTTTTAACAATATATTTCTTCAATTTTATTCTCCACATCATCTTTTTTAAATAAAAAATATCTTATTCCATTTCCATTTCATTTAGATTTCCATTTACTCTTCTAAATAAATCCCTTCTACGTAAATCATTTTATAGTTCACAATTTATATCATCATTTCGAATCATCTTCCCCTCTAAGTAAATAATTTCAAATTATCATTTTACATTTAACTAAACCTATCTTCCATTTCCATTTCATTTAAATTTCCTTTTCTAGATTAATCATTATAGTCACAATTTTATCTTCATTTCCAATCATCTTCCCCTCTAAGTAGTTTCAAATTATAATCAATTTATTCAAATCTATACATAATAATACAATTATCATTTCAATTTCATTTAACTTTCCATCTCTTAACCTCTTTTAAATATGTCAGTTTATATTTCACATTTATTATTTTTCTAGATTCTACCATTCATTTTTTAAAAAATGTATTTCAAATTTTACAATCACCAATATTAATCATAATGCTATTATACTAAGCTTATTTATTGTGTTCCTTTAACCATTTTCTCCTTATCTATCTAGCAAACCACTTCTTAAAATTCCTCTCCTTTTCCTTTCATTACTTTGAATTCAATTTTTTCCTTTAATCCTAATATTTGTCATTTCAATTTCATTTAACTTTTCATCTCTTCTAAAAATATCATTTTATATTTCACAATTATTATTTTTCTAGATTCTACTATTCTTTTTAAATATATATTTCAAATTATTCAAATATTACAATCACCAATATTAATCATAATGCCATTATACCAAAGTTATATATCATATTCCTTTAACCATTTCCTCCTGGTCCATCTAGCAAACCACTTCTTAAATTCCCCTCCTTTTCCTTTTCTTTTTTCCCCTTTTTTTCTTTTGATAACTATTGTATCTTTTCACGTGTCCTTCCTTTAGCTTTTAAGTCTATTACCTGCTTATTTTGTCCTATATTCCCATTTGATCTATTTCCCTTTTCTCTTTTCACCTTCTCTTTTTCCCCGCTGTTAATCCCAGTGTAATCATTTGAATTTTTTGTCTCCAGTCTCTTCCCTTTTTCTTGTTTCTTTTTCTTTCTATCCTCTCTATTTTTGCCACTGTCAATCCCAGTGTAATAATTAAAAATGTTTTTCTCTGATCTTTTCTTCTCTCCTTTCCTTCTCTTAATTTTCTTTTTTGTTGGTTGTACCCTCCTGGTCTCTCCTTTTTTTTCCTTGTTAGTCCCAATGTAATCATTTAATTGTTCACCAATGTCTTTATCTTCAGTGTTTTTTTGTTGTTTCTCATTGATAGGCTCTTTATCCAATTGAATATGCCCTGAGAAAATTCTTGATTTTTTTCTGTCCAGATCGAATGATACATGTACCATTTTAACCAATCAGTTAATTCCTGCCACATTTTGATGTTTTGTTTAAGTTTTAGTTCCAGTTTAAAATTTTATTGTTTGTTACCTCTTTTAATTATCAAAGCCAAAAAGCTGAAAAGAAAACAAATCCTCCTTAATAGTTCTCAAAGCTCGTTAATCAAGATCACTATATTTTTTTTCAGGTTTCAAAGTGTTCAGTGTAGTACATTTTTTCCACCATTAGATGTCTCTCTTCAATCCATAAATTTCCAATCCACAATTTAACAAAGTATCCAAATTGTATATTAAATCCACTTATCTAATATTTCTCTACTTTCTTCTTTCTCTTCTTAATTTTCCAAATCCAGATTTTACACTCCAATTCAAATCCAGTTATAATGTCTTTACAGGGCTTTTTTATTTTAAGTTTTCCTTTATTCTTTAAGGTTGAAAATTTTTCATAAATTTTATATACAATCCTTTTCCACTATTTTCATTTGGGTTTCTTTTTCTTGTAGTACTTTTAAGTTCTCCAAATCCAATTTCCAAATCCAAATGTCAAACTCTATTTTGGGCTTTGGTGTTTTTACTTCCGCTTTGTTCTTCTCTGTCCAAGGCCTCGCTCCTCCACAATTCTTAGTCCGGTTGCCCCAGCTTCCTGATGGTTGCAATGGCCACTGCCCCCCACCCCCCGCCACCAGATTGAAGAATTTTCTTTGACTTCCTGAGGAACTTGTCTGTTCCTCCTAGTCATCTGAGATGCCTTTCCTTCTTCACTGTCCCTACAAGACACTTCCGGTCCGAAGACCCACTGACAGCTGCTTGTCTGGCTGGATTTTCACCAGGCTCGTCAGAGCCCACTACTTTCCAGCCAGTCTCACCGCGACACTTCCAGTCTCTCTCCAGTGTTCCAATATTTCAGGGGCTGCTACAGAGAGGAGAGGGTCAAGCTGTTTTCCAAAGCATCTGCAGGCCAGACAAGGAATAATGGATGGAAACTGGCCAAGGAAAGATTCAACCTAGAAATAAGGAGGAACTTTCTGACAGTGAGAACAATCAACCTATGGAACAGCTTGCCTTCGGAAGTTGTGGGAGCTTCATCACTTGAGACTTTCAAGAAAAGATTGGACTGCCATTTGTCAGAAATGGTGTAGGGTCTCCTGCTTAAGTGGGAGATTGGACTAGATGATTTATAAGGTCACTTCCAACTCTGTTAATCTATAAATTAACAAAAATAGATATTTGCAAATAGTAAATTGTATTATTTTGCATATAAAATACAGTTTCCAGTTTTCTTTAAATGATTCTTTTGACCAAAAATAGAAATCTCCCTTTAAAAACTATCACAATATTCCTGAATTTTCTTATTGTTTTGGAAGTAGCCTGTGCATATATTTATGTATGTGATTGCACTCTTCTTCAGACTAACTTCTGATATGTACCATTCAAATGTTCTAGCAATGTCAATGTGACATTGAAGAAACATTATGTTAAATTGCTTTCAACATCCACTAATCAGCTTTAATTTTTGCTGAATGTTTTTTCTCTCTCTGCTTCCTATTTTCTTTAGCCTTAAGCTGACAATTAGCACCATGATTAGCACCATTTCATATGAGCACTCCCTTTCAGAACTTGGCAAAATTCAGTTCACATTTCACTAGTCAGTAATCTTGAGTAAACATCCTTCATTATTTACTTACTTGTGCTGATACCAGGTTTTTTTTCCTTAACATATGATGCAGAAGACATCTCCTTTCCTATCTGGAATATTCCAACACTTCTTTGAAACCATGGTGGGAGAATGTGGGAGGCAAGTAGAATCTTCTTGGTTTTGAAAGCATCAGGCTATTGGGCCCTTTAGACCCATTTGCTATGGGTGAATTGTCTCACTCTCTCTACATTAGCCTGAAGTTTGATTTATAGTATGGCCTATAACTGAGAACACTAAATAAATTAGTCAATAAATTTCTAGAAATTAAGTTAAAGTAAGTACTCATAGAACAGAGGTACACAGCCTGAAGCCTCAGATGGCTCCATCCAAGCAGGGAAAATGGTGGCCCTAACATTTCAGTCTCAAATTTATGACTGGGTAATATTTTAATATTGATGAAAACATGTGGCATGTCTGTTGTATTTTTCAGAAACCACCTTACCAGCTGAATTGTTCAGCTACTGAAGTTTTCTGATCAGAAACAGCTTCAAGTCAATTTTTATAGTGTGATACAATTTCCAGAATTGTTTGCAGGAAATGATGCAGTTACATATAAAGACTCCTAAACTGCATATCTGATCCACTTTGATAGCCTGAACCCATTTAAATAGACCCATAATTTATGTGAAATTGTTATTCCTTCACCACAAGGACTTTTTATTTCCACTTTTCATTTCATATTCTTCACCAAAAACTTTACTTCACTTAACAAATGTCGCAATTTTGAGGTTGAAAAATTTTGGGCTGAATTTTTGTTATAAGTAGTTTTAAGTCAAGGACCATCTGTATAGTATATCCAGAATGCATTGTACAGAAGAATGAAGCTATTATTGGCTATATGATTGCAATCAATAGTTTCATATAGGATATAATATGGCAGCTTTCTGGATGGTTATCTCATTTGGAGAGTTATAATGTACATTATAATGTATGTATGTATAATGTATAAATAATTATACATTATAATGTAATGTACATTATAATGTATAATGTACATGGATGCGTTTGGAACTGATTTTTTTTTTTTTTGCAGTGGGAATTTTTATCCATTTTAGAACTTACTGTATGATTTCCTTCCTGAAAATGATTAGAAATCATACTGCTAATTTCTAGCAATGATGTCTTATCAGATTGACAGGATGATACAATGCTATTGCTCACCTCTAATATTGACTCTGAACACTGCAAGGGGGAATATCAAATATTATGGATCAATGGTTTGAACATGAATATCCTGTGAGTAATGTTCTGTGCTGAAACTAACAAGAAAATCTTGAATAGGAAACAGGAAACAAATTCTGGTGAGATTTGTGGCTAGCTGGACACCCTTTTTTGAACAGGATGGTATCACTGGCAGAGATTGCAGTTGGATGAAGGATTTGACTGGCAAAATCTCTTCTTTTTTTTTTATTACTTTTTTTGCAACAAACAAACAAAAAGAAAATACATTATTACACCCTTGTGCTATACATAAAAGGAAGATTTGGGTCTTCGGATATATCCTCATGATTGCCAAAATCCACGTTCTCGAGGTACAGGTACTGAAGCGTCCAATGTTCCAAGCGCAAAGTCCACAAATGGTTTCCAAGTCTTCCAGAAAATATCTTCTTTATACACACCACTTCTAATTTTAATATCACAAGTCATTTTATCATTTAAAGCTAATTTCCACATTTCAGAATTCCACTCTTCTATTCTAAAAATCACATCTAGTTTCCAATATCTAGCTATTATAATTCTACCTATTATAATCATAATTCTAATCAATTCTTTTTCATATTTTGTTAATTCTATTTCCTTAATTACCAACAATAATATAGTTTCCACTCTCAATGTTATTACTTTCCCCATCATTTCAAATATCATTTTCTCAATTGTTGCCAAAACTTTTAACCTTATCACAATTATACCACATATGTTCATAAGTCCCCAATTCCATCTCACATCTCCAACATTTTTTACTAATTTTTTTATCCATTTGTGACAATCTTACTGGAGTCAAATACCATTTCCAAACAACTTTATAATTGTGCTCTTTAATCCTTATAGATAAAGTTCTCATAATTCTACTCTTCCAATTCACATTCCAATCTGACTCTGGTATTTCAATATTAAGATCTTTTTCCCAATTTGTCCTCATCACTCTTTGTAATTTTTCATCAGAATTTATAATCTTATAAACCCTACTAACGAGTCCCTTTAGCCCAATTTCATCTTTCATAATCCGAGATACTAAATATTCAAATTCAGTTTCACATCTATTTATCGAATAATTTTCCTTAGTTTTTTGTCCATTTTCTATCTGTATTTTTCAAACCAACTTAACCCTAATTTTTCAATAATTTCTTTATTCCTCCTTTCATTTCCATAACTTTTATCCAATCTCTAATAATTTCTATATTTTCCTCTTTAATCACTTCATTACGCTTTTATATTATTTTTAATCGCCAAATTCCAATTGTCTCCCCAAAAGATTATATCCGAATTAAAATTTTAACAAATTTATTCCACATTTTACTTAATCCTTTAACCAATAACTTCTACTTACACATTTTAAATTTGCTTTATCTAAAACCACCTTGATCCAAATTTCTATATCCTTAACTCTAAGTCTCTCCAATAGTTATCTTCACCTTTAAATATTTTTACCACTATCCGGATACCATACGCACAGTAATAATTAAATAATTTGGGGATTCCTAATCCACCTTCCTTTTGATTTTGATACCACATTTTCTTCACTAATCTACGTCTTTTGCCACCGTTACAAATTTATCCAGTTTTTCTGATATCCTTCAATATCTTTCTCTGTCAAATTTAGTGGTAGCATCTCGAATAAAAAGTTGAACTTAGGCACCAACATCATCTTACACATTGCAATTCTACCAAACCAACACAACTTTAAAATTTTATATTTATCTATCTTCTTCTCAATTTCGTTAATCACCACATCATAATTAAGTTTTTTCAATTCTTTAACCTTAAGTGAAAGCACTATACCCAAATATTTCAATGTGTTTTTAATCCTTATCCCAAATTGCTCTTGCATATTCTCAGACTCATTACCATTACTATCCATCAATAATTCTGACTTTGACCAATTTACTTTCAATCCTGTCATTTCCTCAAATTCTATCAAATGCTTATATATCTTTTCAGATCTTTCTACATTTTCAAAATAATTAAAGTATCATCCATACAAATTTATCTTATACCCTTATATCCTTCTAATTCTTCATCTTTTCTATCATTTTGTCAATATTTCCATAGCCAATAAAAATAATGTTGGGGACGGGACATCCTTGTCTCGTACCAGCTTCTAATTTTATCTCTTCAGTTAATATTCCATTCACCTTCACTCTTGCACTGCTCTTTTGGTACAATTTTGAAATAACATGTATAAACTTATTACCAAAGCCTAAAGCCTCCACAATTACTTTAATAGTTTCCCATTGTACAGAATCAAAAGCTTTAAAAATATCCAATGATACTATACCAATTTTATCACCATTATATTCAGCTACATCTATAATATTTAATACTCTTCTAACAATATCACTCATGTATCTACCCTTCACAAAACCTACTTGATTATAACTTATATATCTATCTATAAATCTATTTAATCTATTACTTATAATAGCAGTAAATATCTTTGCATCCTGATTAATTAAAGAAATGGGCCGATAGGACTCAATCCTTTCTAAATCTTTATCTGGTTTAGGAATTAGGGATATCACCGTTCTATTCCATGACGAAGGTACTTCCCACCATGTAATATTCCATTGAATAATTTTTGCAATCTTGGTATTATTAATTCTTTAAATTCTTTATAAAACTCAACAGGTAATCCATCCTCACCTGGAGCTTTCCCTAATTTTAATTTTTGTATTATTCCATTAATCTCATCTTGTGTTATATCTTCTTCCATCAATTCCTTATATGTTTGATCAATTTTCACCACATACTTTTCTAAATAGCTTTGCAATTTTCCCTGATTAATTGGTTTCTTTGAATATAGATTCTGAAAAAAGTTTCTAACCACTTCACATTTCTCTAATTTTTTATAACATCTTATACCTCTATCATCTATCAAAACTCCAATTTCTCTCTTCTCTCTTTTATCTTTCGCCATCTTTGCCAATAATTTAGAATTTCTATTACTAAATTCAAAAATTCCTATTTAAAAATCTCAAATTTCTTTTACTAACTCTGTATCTTCTTCTATCATTTTATTTCTTAACATATTAAGCTCCTGAAGAATTTTTTTTCTTTAGTAAGCAAAATTGATTTTCCAATTCTTTAATCTGATTTTTATCTCTTTCCATTTTAATTTTTATAATTTTTATATTTTCCTACTTGATAATTTAATACTCTCCTCTAAACACCGCTTTCATCGCATCCCAAACAATTTCAAATTTAACCTCCCGTTATCATTTAATCTCCAACTTTCCTCCAATTTTTAAGTATCCATTTTTATCCTTTCATTTTATACAATTTCTCGTCATATCTCCAATAGCTTCTTTTTCTCAAAATTAAAATCTAAGTCCACCATAACTTCTGCATGATCAGAATCTTTAAAATTCCCACATCTACCTTATCCACATTATTCAACAAATCTTTAGAAAGAAAAATATAATCAATTCTAGAATATGTATTATATATCTTAGAGAAAAAGTGTATACTCTCTCAATTCCTTTAATAGTTTCCCATTGTACAGAATCAAAAGCTTTAAAAATATCCAATGATACTATACCAATTTTATCACCATTATATTCTGCTACATCTATAATATTTAATACTCTTCTAACAATATCACTCATGTATCTACCCTTCACAAAACCTACTTGATTATAACTTATATATCTTTCTATAAATCTATTTAATCTATTACTTATAATAGCAGTAAATATCTTTGCATCCTGATTAATTAAAGAAATGGGCCGATAGGACTCAATCCTTTCTAAATCTTTATCTGGTTTAGGAATTAGGATATCACCGTTCTATTCCATGACGAAGGTACTTCCCACCATGTAATATTCCATTGAATAATTTTTGCAATCTTGGTATTATTAATTCTTTAAATTCTTTATAAAACTCAACAGGTAATCCATCCTCGCCTGGAGCTTTCCCTAATTTTAATTTTTGTATTATTCCATTAATCTCATCTTGTGTTATATCTTCTTCCATCAATTCCTTATATGTTTGATCAATTTTCACCACATACTTTTCTAAATAGCTTTGCAATTTTCCCGATTAATTGGTTTCTTTGAATATAGATTCTGAAAAAATTTCTAACCACTTCACATTTCTCTAATTTTATAACATCTTATACCTCTATCATCTATCAAAACTCCAATTTCTCTCTTCTCTCTTTTATCTTTCGCCATCTTTGCCAATAATTTAGAATTTCTATTACTAAATTCAAAAATTCCTATTTAAAAATCTCAAATTTCTTTTACTAACTCTGTATCTTCTTCTATCATTTTATTTCTTAACATATTAAGCTCCTGAAGAATTTTTTTCTTTAGTAAGCAAAATTGATTTTCCAATTCTTTAATCTGATTTTTATCTCTTTCCATTTTAATTTTATAATTTTTATATTTCCTACTTGATAATTTAATACTCTCCTCTAAACACCGCTTTCATCGCATCCCAAACAATTTCAAATTTAACCTCCCGTTATCATTTAATCTCCAACTTTCCTCCAATTTTTAAGTATCCATTTTTATCCTTTTCATTTTATACAATTTCGTCATATCTCCAATAGCTTCTTTTTTCTCAAAATTAAAATCTAAGTCCACCATAACTTCTGCATGATCAGAATCTTTAAAATTCCCACATCTACCTTATCCACATTATTCAACAAATCTTTAGAAAGAAAAATATAATCAATTCTAGAATATGTATTATATATCTTAGAGAAAAAGTGTATACTCTCTCAATTCCTTTAACCTCTCTCCACACATCGACCACGCCGTTTGAAGCATCCACATATTTAAAATCCCCATTTTATTTGCTCCTCCACAGCGGTGGGATTAGTACTGTCTATTTTATCTCTGATTAAATTAAAATCCCCAGCCACAATTACTTTCCCTACACTTTCATTCTCCAAAATTTTTGTTATTTTTTCAAGAAATTCTCTTTGTTTTTCATTCGGTAAATATAAATTAACAAGTGTCACTTTTTCCTCATTAAGATTTCCAACAATTATTACATATCTTCCATCTTCATCCAAAATTACCTTATGTTTTTCAAAGTACACCCTATCTGATATCAGTGTTGCAACTCCTCTAGCTTTTGAAGTTCCAAATGTTGTTTCATATATTTGCATACCTTTTATATACATTCTATTTGCATCTTCAGATTTCTGATGGGTTTCTTGTAAAAATAAAATGTCTGGTAAATCCCTTTTAATCTTAAGTTCCAATCTTCTTCTTTTAATCTGATTCCCTGTACCCTTCACATTCCATGACATTATTTTTATAACTCCCATTTAAAATATAAATTTTTTAATCCTATCCCCGCATCTTCCTTTCTGTGCCCACCACCCGACATTAAACTACCATATAACCTATATTTAACATATAAACAACAATAAGAGAACAGAAAAAAAACAAAAAACAAGACAAACAATAAAGTACAAACAATCTTCTTCCCCCACATCCTCATCGGTTTCGCCTCTATAAAGAGAATGGGGGAGAGGGGACGTGCCAATGCCCGGGCCACTTCTTTCGGGCTGTCTATTTAAATTCATCACTCAAAAAAAAAGATAGCGATGATTCTCTCCCGCATTCAGCTTCGTATTTTCCAAGACTCTTATCTGCTTCTTCTCCTGCTATATACTCACGACTCTTCTTCTGTTCAACCAACACAGGTGATATTTCTTTCCTCTTTAACCCTTTAGAGTCTTGCCCTCCAATAGCCCCTTTTTCTTCTTCTGGGGTTGATGTTTCCGCGTATGTTCCACCCATCTTAAGCATTTGATCTTTTATCTCCATTAAATCCTCCATCTCAATCAGTCCAAGCTCCCGTAAATATAATAATGCATCTATATCTGGGGTGATTGTACGCATCCTTCCTTTATAAAAAAATTTCAATTGTTGTGGTGGCCTCCAATTGTATTTAATTCCATTATCTCTCAAAACTTTTGTGATTGGTTTTAAAAAAAATCTCCATGCCCTTTCTTCTCTTGATATATCCGGGAAGACTTGAATAGTCTTCCCTTCAAACTCCAAAGCATCTCCCAACTCTCTCACCTTGGCCATAACTTCCAACTTATCACCAAGATTTGCGAACCTGACAAGCACATTCCTGTTAGAGCCATTTTGCCTTCTATATCCAATTCTAAAAACACTTGCCAGGTCTGCTATTGTGAACGTAAGTTGCGTATCCAAATCATTAATCCATTTCAGAACCCGCTGTTTCAATTTATCCTCCTTTTCTTCCGAGATTCCTCTGATAACCAAATTATATTTCCTCATCTCTTCTTCCAAAAGACAAATTCTCTTATCTTGCTGCTCATTTTTATAAAATATTTTGCCAATTTGCCGATCTACTTTTGCCTCATGTGCATGCATCTGCTCCATTTCATCTTTAATCATTATCATTTCCTCTTTTTGTTTTGCAAAGTTTTCATTCATCTCTTGCTTCAAATTTTGCATTTCGGATGTCAGTTTCAATGTCATATTATCTATACGCTCTGATAGTCCTGCTATTTTTCCCCCAATTTTATTTAAAGCTGCAGCAAGTTGCTGCGTTTCTGAAAGTTGTTGAGTCATTTTGAAAAAAACCAAAAAATTTCCCAAACTAGGATTCCAAACCAATTTTACAGAGGGTCTTAGTGAAGATCAAAGGACGGCAGTCTTTTAATTGAAGCGAAGCGGCTTATTTGCACTGTTATCTCTCAAGTTCAAGGATACTTCACAAAGAAACACAGAACCTCACAGCTAACATTAATCAGCGCCATTTTTCCTCCACGTCAGCAAAGCAGAAAGGAAGACAAAGCAACTTAAACTTCGAAACAGAATCCTTTTTTTTCTGTAATATAAACAAGCTATTAATTTGCTCTCAAGAGAAAAAAAAATAAAGAAAAAATCCACCCAGTAAAATCCTCTTGCTACCAAACAATCCAACAAAAGGTCAGTTTCTCTTCTCTTCAATTAAATTCTTCTCATTATCAGATTCAGTCCTTAATATTCACTCCTTAGCCTCAGCAATAGAAAAAAAATTTTCTTTTAACACAGAACACGATAGTTAATTTTAGAAAAACAAAACACAGCAATTTATTCCAACTTATCGTGTTTGCCGGCCGGCTCGGTCATCCCATGCTGTAGAAACTCCTTAATTCAAGCCGTTTCAGATGACCTACCAGTTTTAAATTCAATCTGCTGGGCTGTTAACACTTTCACTTCATGATTTATTAACTTTCATCCATAACAGTGCATTCCAAACAGCATAAATTCTCATAAATCTTCATTAATAAGCCCTGTGAAGTGAAGGAAAGGTCCTTACCCCACCACGGTCATGGCCATGCCCCGACTGGCAAAATCTCTTTGGACTAAGAAGGGTATGAGATAACCCATGTGTACTGTGTACAGCTGATCCTTGTGAGTGGATTACAAGAAAAAGTTTTTTTGATCAGCTTCTGGTTTATTAGCTGGGGTTCCATTTTATTTCAGTCACAACACAGCCTTTTTTATGGACAAAAAACCTTGACTAATTATATATAGGTAATCTCTTAATTACCTTTGAAATTATTTTTTACTCTTTTTGAAATATTAAGCACTTGGAACAACAAGTCTTAACTGCACTCAGTATGCATTCAATTTACTTTCCTTTTGTGAAAGATGTTTAACATAAATTTAAAGATTTAGAAAATAATAATAATAATCTGCAAAAGGAGATTCGAAGATGATTTTCGAAAGTTAAAATGGAGAAATTGTAATTAAATACAATAATCCCATCCATAACAAAATCTGATTGTTTTGATTGAAAGATAACACAATTAGAAGGGACTTTAAAGACGATAAAGACTACTTAAAGGAAAAGAACATTCAGATGAGACACACTGATACAGAATAGAACAAAATATTTTAACAGTGAATACTTTTATGGAGATTTAGGACTCATGAACTAAGAAATTAATTTTAATAAAGTATTTATTTATTTATTTATTTATTTATTTATTTATTTATTTATTTATTTATTTATTTATTTATTATATTTCTAGACTGCCCTTCTCCCGAAGGACTCAGGGCAGTGTACAGCCTTATTAAAACACATAGGTACACAATAAAATGAAAATACATTTAAAATGAAATATTTAACCGGCCAATTTAAAACTAAATCAGTCAAAAGACCGATATAAAACCCTAATATATAAATTATAAATAGATTAATACAATTTAAAATTCAATTAAAATTAAGTTAAACTAAAATATTTAAATTAAGATAATATTTAGGCTAGTCCCGCCCAATTGAATAGCAGAGTCTTCAGTTCCTGCTTGAAGGTACGGAGGTCGGGAAGTTGGCGTAACCCTGGAGGTAACTCATTCCATAGGGTTGGTGCTGCCACAGAGAAGGCTCTCCCCCTGGGGGTCACCAGCCGGCACTGTTTGGCTGATGGCACCTGGAGCAGGCCCGCTCTGTGGGAGCGCACAGGTCGTTGGGAGGCTATCGGTGGCAGAAGGCGGTCTCGTAAATAGCTCGGTCCTAAGCCATGGAGCGCTTTAAAGATGAGCACTAACACCTTGAATTGCACCCGGAAGGCTACCGGCAGCCAGTGCAGCTGCGCAGGATAGGTGTTATATGGGAGCAACGTGATGCTCCCACAATTACCCGCACAGCCACATTCTGGACTAGCTGGAGCCTCCCGGTGCTCTTCAAGGGGAGCCCTATGTAGAGAGCATTGCAATAGTCCAGGCGAGAGGTAACGAGGGCGTGAGTGACTGTGCGTAAGGAGTCCCAGTCAAGAAAGGGGCGCAACTGGCGCATCAGGCGAACCTGATAAAATGCTCCCCTGGAGACAGCTGTCAAATGTTCTTCTAAAGACAGCCGATCGTCCAGGAGAACGCCCAAGTTTTGCACCCTTCCCCTGGGGGTCAGAACTTCACCCCCCACAGTCAGCGAAGGCGTAAGCTGACTGTACTGGGACGCCAGAACCCACAGCCACTCTGTCTTGGTAGGGTTGAGTTGGAGCCTATTCCTCCCCATCCAGACCCGCACGGCCTCAAGACACCGGTCCATCACCTCGACAGCTTCGTTGGGGTGGTTCGGGGTGGAAATGTACAGCTGAGTATCATCAGCGTACAGATGATAATCCACCCCGAAACCATGGATAACCTCACCCAGCGGCTTCATATAGATGTTGAACAGGAGAGGTGAGAGAACTGACCCCTGAGGCACCCCACAAGTGAGGGACCTAGAGGTCAATCTCTGCCCCCCTGCCAATACTGTCTGCGAACGGTCAGAGAGATAGGACGAGAACCATCGATAAATGATGCCTCCCACCCCCAATCCCTCCAACCGCTGCAGCAGGATACCATGGTCGATGGTATCAAAAGCCGCTGAGAGATCTAACAGGACCAGGACAGAGGAACATCCCCTGTCCTGAGCCCTCCAGAGGTCATCCACCAACGCGACCAAAGCTGTCTCGGTGCTGTAACCAGGTCTGAAGCCGGACTGGAACAGGTCTAGAAAGACAGTTTCCTCCAGGTATTGGGGAAGCTGATATGCCACCACACTCTCAACAACCTTCGCCAAAAAGCGAAGGTTGGAGACTGGACGATAGTTCACCAATACAGCTGGGTCCAAGGAAGGCTTCTTGAGGAGGGGCCTCACCACCACCTCTTTCAGGGCGGCGGGAAAGGTGCCCTCCAACAAGGAGGCGTTGATAATTCCCAGGAGCCAGCCTCGTGTCACCTCCCGTGTGGCCAGTACCAACCAGGAGGGATACGGGTCCAATAAACATGTGGTGGGATTCAGCCTAGCCAACAACCTATCCATGTCGTCAGGAGTCACAGGATCGAACTCAGCCCAAATAATATCCACAAGACTTGTCCCCGTCCCCTCGCCCGGATCTATCCAATCAGTGTCTAGCCCGTCCCAAATCCGAGTGATTTTATCGGACAGATACTGTACAAAATCCTCAGCACACCCCTGCAAGGGGTTCTCCTGAGCCTCCTGCGAGAGCAGGGAGCGGGTCACCCTAAACAGGGTGGCTGGGCGGTTATCTGCTGATGCAATAAGAGCAGAGAAATAGGTATATTTCGCCGCTTTTATCGCCACTAGATAGGTCTGAATACAAGACCTAACTAGTGTTCGGTCGGATTCGGTGTGGCTGGACCTCCAGGCACTCTCTAGGCGTCTTTTCCGGCGCTTCATCTCCCTCAACTCCTCGTTATACCAAGGAGCTGGGCGAGTTCAGCGCCAGGTCAGAGGCTGCAAAGGCATGACACAGTCCAAAGCCCCAGCGGCCGCCCCTTCCCTGGCAGCCACCAGTTCTTCGACTGAATCGTGGGCTAATTCCCCAGGAAACGGCCCAAGCTCCGTCAGGAACCTCTCCGGGTCCATCAGGTGCCTGGGACGGAACCATCGAACCGGCTCCGTCTCCCTGCGGCAGGGTGCAGCTGTTTGAAAGTCTAGCTGAAGGAGTAAATGATCTGACCATGACAAGGGCTTAACAATTAATTCCCCTAAATCCAGATCATTTAGCCACTGTCCCAAGACGAAAATCAGGTCCAGAGTGTTACCCCCAGTGTGGGTGGGACCATTAACTACCTGCGTCAGGTCCAAGGCCGCCTGTTGTGTCTTGTCCGCTCTCACCGCAGCCGGGGTCTGCTTATCTGCTCCCGAACACGGAGGAATGTATGCCTCCCGGCCCCAGTCCTGGCTCCATGCCCAGACAAGCTGCAGAGGAGGGGGCACCTCCCGGTCCCAGCCCTGGCTCCATGCCCAAGCAGGCTGCAGAGGAGGAGCATCCTGCCCCAGCCCTGGCTCCATGCCCAGGCAAACGGAGCAGCTAGACCCCTCCCCCTCCTCCACAGCATGTGAGCCTGAGGAAAGTTTACTTCCAACAGCTGATTGGAGTGACCCTCGCATCAGAAGATTGGAGAGGCGGAGGCAACAGAAGGAAGGGAGGGGCAGGCCTTAATGAGTGCTGAGTCATGGAGCCACACCCCATGGCCTATATAAAGGATCTGCTTTCTGGCAGTCTCTGAGTCAGGCAAAGTCGAACTTATCTTGCTGAAGTCACTTACTGGTCTCCTGCCTGCTCTGAGGACTTTGCTAGGACTTTGGGCAGAGCTGCAGAGGCAAGCCTGATTCGGATTTCCCTGACCCGGCCGTCAGCGGAGGAGTGGGACACAACACCGCCATGGAAGCCATGAACTCCCGAGCTGCCGTCGACGATTCGCCCACCGATGGCAAGTTGAAATCCCCCATAACCATAAGTCTGGGGGTCTCAACCGCCGTCCCGGCTATCATCTCCGACAACTTGGGCAGGGCTGCTGCCACGCAGCAAGGAGCCAGGTACGTAACCAGCATGCCCACCTGTACCCCACGGCCCCACTTTACCAAAAGGGTTTCACAACCAGCTATCTGCGGGACAGTGACCTCCCTCGGTTCTAGACCCTCGTGAATAACAACTGCTACCCCCCCACCCCTACCCTGGGCCCTCGGTTGATGCAATGCCTGGAAACCTGGTGGGCACATCTCGATAAGGGGACCTCCCCCTTCTGTGCCCAACCAGGTCTCCGAAATGCCCATCAGGTCGGCCCCCCCTCTTGAATAAGATTGGCTATGAGGGGGGCTTTATTCACGACGGACCTGGCATTGCATAGCATCAACTGAAGGTCCAGGTTCCTGGAGGCATAGCCACTCGGGGAACGAGGCAAGCTTGGGGGCCTGGAGCACGCAATGACTCGCAAACAGCGAGAGCGTACTCCCCGAACATGATATGAGCCCCCACTTCCGCCATATCTGCCCCTCCCTCTTACCGTGCCAATGGACATACCCATAAATGGTTGAGTTTTAACCTCCATAACTATCTCCGTATCAAGAACCTCCAAATCAGGAACCCTAGCAGGGACCAGCCTAACCCTCTGTGGGTGTCCCCCCCCCAACCCACCCTTTAAAAATCCTTCCCTCCCCATAGATGATTTATTTAAAAGTTTAGTAAAAAACGAATTTAAAAAAACCCCTAAGCCTCTTTTTTGCCACATGCCACCTCTCGGGATTCCAAAATCCGTCATCAAGGTAGGCCTTTTGTAACATAGAGGGCCATGTCCGCAAGAGGGGGGAATCTCGCAGACTGAGAAGTTGCGTCATTAGATACATCTCGGAAATATATGGAGATGGCCAAATCCAGTCCCAGACCAGTCTTTAAATACGATGGTAACACAGATGTAATACTACATGGTAGGTCTCAAACCAGGAGACAAGAGTGTAATGGTCCGAGGGTGAGAAGAGATGGTCCAAAGATGTTCAAAAGATGAAAATAATCCAAAAGGTGGAGAGTAAAAGTGCATGATGACAAAGATGACATAGATGACAGTAAAATAGGCCTTAAAAAGGCCATAGGAGGAGGGGAGAGAAGGCGTTACTATCACCGCCGTCAACACCACACCACCTCCGACACCAAAGTGGCGGGGGGGGCCCCACCTCCCCATGCATCAGCCGATTCCAAAGACTCCATGGGGGGAGGAAGGCGCCCTTGCCCCTCCACCACCGCCACCGCCGCCGCCATTCACAGTCGCCGCCGCCAGCGGAAAGTGGCAGACATGGCGACCAACACCCCCGTCAAGTCCGTGGGGGCCAGAGTCCAAACCCATGCCTCGCCCCAACTAACCGTGTTCTTTTTTCGGGGGATAAAACCCCTCTTCAGGCGCTGCCACTGCCAACCGCCGAAAAACAGCCAGGCACTGGCCACCCCCCCAATCCAGTTAGCGGGGCCTACATCCGCATCCCCCAACCGGCCGTTTAATTATAGAAGAACAGGATATACTGAAGGAAAGTGAAACTGATTTAAATATGGATTTAAATATGACAAGCTATAAGAAAGATATACAAAAAAAATGACACATTGGGTGTAGAAACAAAACTGATCAATGTCTTGATATTTGAAAAAGATATTGAAGTAAAATTTCAGAAGAGTGATTTGGATAATTTTTTTAGCTGAATTTACAAAAGAGATCTGTTAAAGTTTGCTGAGAGGAAACAAAGATAAGATTAAAAAAAATCAAACTTGAGGACATTATATAAGGGATTAAGTCCAAGGTTTTTAAAAGTGCAAGGAAGGAACACAGAGTTGGCTTACTTGATCAAAGCTAAAATGTTGCTATTTCTTAATGATTTTTGCTAACTAAGAATGAATGATGAGGCTTTACAATTTTGTTAATAGTTAAGAGATAGATTATGGGAAGAAAAATGCATTTGTTTTATTTTAAGAGATTGTGATAATTTACTAAAATTGTCTTCATGATAGAGGAAGTTACTTCTTTATTCTTTTTTCTCCTATTTCCTTCCTTCCTTCCTTCCATACTTCCATGCATCCATCGATCCATCGACCTATCGATCCATCCATGCATGCATGCATTCATCTTTCTTTTTATATTTTGGTAGATCTTATTAGTTTTTACTTTTACAATTGTAATCTTAATAAAATCATTTGAAAAACCAAAAAGAAAGAAAAAGTCAGAGCACAATTAAAATGCCCTCTTCATCTTAGCAAAGAATTAACTTGCCAAATTTTGCCTGCCTGATTTTAGTCTTGCTGAAATAAATAACAACTACGATAAATTAGTGCTTAGTTGCTTCTTCATTATTGCATGTTTGTACATAACAGAAATATTTTCTCCCTTCTTCTCTTTCTCTCTCTGTCCCTCTTTCCCTTTCTCTCACCACTTCTTCCACCCTTGAAAACAATTTTTCCTCATCATCTTTTCTAGAGATATTTGGGAAAAGGTGAAATTTACTGTGAATAACTTTGTTGCATCCACAACAGGGGTGAAATGCTCCTGGTTTGGACCGGATCGCCCAATCTGGTAGCGATGGCTGCAGGTGGTTCGGAGAACCAGTAGCAAAAATCCCTGTCCCCCGCATGCCCGGCTGAGCCACGCGATCATCAGAGTCTTTTCTTTTTACTTTTAAAAGCATTTTTTACACCCTATTTGGTCGAATAGGTTGTAAAAAATGATTTTAAAAGGCTCTGATGATCCAGCTGACTTGCCTGATCATCAGAGGCTCTTTTTTTTACTTTTAAAAGCATTTTTTCTACAACCTCTTTGGCTGAAGAGGTTGTAAAAAATGCTTTTAAAAGGCTCTGATGATCCCAGTTTAGCTGCGCGATCATCAGAGGGTTTTTTTTTACTTTTAAAAGTAAAATGCTTTTAAAACTAAAAAAAAAGATTGCGCGCCATAGCTGATCACCCACCCACGCGTGCTGTTCTACTTAGTGCATGCCTCCTTTTGGCGTGCACTATGCATGCACACCTCACATTTGGTGTGTGGTGCGCAGCCAGCGAACCGGTATTAAACCAATTCAGATTTCACCACTGATCCACAATGTTTATATTGAAAAAGCTTAAAACTTTACAATTTGGTTTATGTTTTCTTTTTTGAGTCCCCAAAGTTCTAAATAATTCAAAGTTCCTATTTTCATCTAAACTATTTGAATACCTAACGGGGCTTCAAAAAGTGTTCAACAAAACTCACTATTTAGTTTCATAATTTGAAAATATATAATATGAATCTCTTTGCTTTTCTTTCTTCTGGTAAGAAGAAAAAGCAAAAATCTGTAGGGATAAAGGAAATAATTGCTCTTCTTCCTCTTTGGTGTATCAGTGTTCTCAGCACAATCAAAATTGGTGGGGGACTATTGGGCATAATGTGTTTCTGCATGATAGTATATATCTATCTAGTTGGAGAATGTGGGATTTTTATTTACAATTTTTGGAGGATAGAGTATGATGAAATGGTTTAGACAGGGTACAATATAAATTTGAGAAATGGACTGAGAAATGGAGAGACAAAGGAAGAAGTTGAAAAGGGAAACTAACTTTGAAGCAGTGGAGTATAGCAGTCATTGAATTCAACCTGCAACTGCACCTGATGGATCTGTCCTTCATTTGACCAAGAAAATGGAAGAATTTGAAAATATGATCTAGACCAGTGGTTCTCAACCTGTGGGCTGCGGACCCCTGAGAGCTGCAATGTTATCACAGGGGGTCTGTAAAGTCTTGAAGAAATGTTATAATTTAAATCTTGAGTTAATTCTTGGGAGTTCGTGGCCATAGTCTACTAAAGATATTTAAATGGGGTCCATGATGAAGAGAAGATTGAGAACCATTAGTCAAGCCTGAGAGGCAAGTAAGATGTGTTTATGGAACAAGGAGTGGGTAGGTTAATGGTTTAGATAGAAGATAGAGTGACATAAAGATAGATCTATCCTTGAAAACAAACCGGTATGGTTCTCATTCACTTACTTTATGAAATGCCACAGCCTTGACCTATCACAGCAAGTTGACATTGAGAGCGGTCTAGTGAGACAAAAGAAATAATTCCACTCTTCCAGTGTAGCTGGTATTTTGATGAAAATGTTCATAGATCTCACATTCATTTCACTATCCTGAAAGTGAAGAAATAATTACTCTGAACATCCCAAGCCAATTAGTTGGTCTACCCCATAGCAGAGAAGAAACAAACCACAATTATTTCATCTAATTATATAAAAACTATGAAAAGTTGCTTATTGAAGGATCACTTAATCTAAAACAACACATAATAGAAAAATTATTATATCTTCATTTGGGGAACAAAAGTACACGCAGAAGATCTAGTTCTTTGCTTAAGAAGCAAAGATTTGTCTAGCCCAGCATTGAACACTTAGACATTTATAGGAAACCACAAGAAAAGCATAAATATAATTGAAATCTTCATTTGTTCATTTTGCCTCTGATTTTGAAAATTACATACAGTTATCATGGTTAGTAGCCATGTCTGCTGTATTCAAAGTTGTTCAAACCAGGATCAATCACTAAAACCTAGCTATTACATTTATTATTTAGTTATTAATTTTTCACTGCAAAAAATATTGAAGGTAAACTCAGCTGCACACTTGTATAAAAATAAATGGAGATTCTCTATACAGTAGAATAAAAACATAGAGTTTGTTACCATAAACTGTGATGTTGTCTACTGATTTAGAAAGGAAATTTAAATGTGCAAATTTATAGAAATTCAGACTATAAATGGGTGACACTTTCTTTCCAATCTGGGTTGGTCACCAGAGGTTTATTCATCCGAGCTTTTAGATTTGAGCCGGAGCTCATCTTCAGGGAACTTCTCTGTACTGGAATATGTGCTTTGGGCTAGTCTGAATTGTATTTATGTGGTGCCTTCTGTTGATGGCTGGTAATTGGCTGTTTCCTTGTGCTGCCAAGTCCTGATAAGCTGGTGGTAAATCAGCACTCCTTTAACTCATAAGTGGCCCTTTCCCCAGTCTTCAATCAATTCCCTGCCTTTATTTGTGCCTGCATGGTCAACAACATTGTTGCTGCGAAATTGTATTTATGGCTTTGTTCATTGCAATGTGAGACTACCAGTGAGTTCATATCTCCTAGTTTGACGGCTTGCTTGTGTTTTTGCAATTGGGTGGTTAGCTTCCTTCCCAACTGTCCTAGTTATTGTGTGGTGGGCTTCAGTAGGCAAGAACCAGACCACCATAGGTACAACAACATTTATTGACTCAAAACTGGAACTGAGAAACAGGAAGCAAATGCCTGTAATTTATACTCTGGGCCCACAGAGTATAGCAAGCATAATGCTGGAAAAACCCGCCCAAATATGAATGTTCAGAGTTTCCCTCTGAAACAATTGGAGCTAACAGTGAGGGTCATCTAAAGGTTAGGGTCACTTTAGCAGGGCTTAACATAACTATGTATGTTCAATACATAACACCCCTCCCCCCTAGGATAGTTCTTATCCTCAGTCTGTTCAACATTCATAGTCTTTGAGATAGGCTGGGGGCCCACGGATCCTGGTGGACAGCCACAATGTTACTAGAGAGTCCCATTGAAGTTGAGTATTGTCCATCTCCAATTGAACAGAGTCTTGATGGCCATTTTGGTCACCCATGAGTGGCGGCAGCTCTATGGCCCTTGGTACTTCTGTTTCTCCGGAGGTGGCCATGAGTGGTGTAGGCAGTCTCAGAGGAAAACAGTTTTCTTGTGGGTCTAATAAAACCTCAGGATCCTCATTCGGGCCTGGCCTGGCCTGCCAACACAGTAACTGATCAATGTGGCATCTGATTGTACAATCATCTCCCAGAGTAACCTCGTATGACAAGGGAACCATTACCTTAGTTACTCTAGCTGCCACCCATGGTGCCCCCCTCCCATAGTTCCTGGCCCAGACCAAGTCACCTGAATGTAAGCTCCTTGTGGTGAGCCGGTGGCCCCACCTCAGCTCATCTGGGCTGCAATCTGTTGCTGTATAGGGAGTTGTGTGCTGACACAGGAGGAAGTTTGCCAGGTGGTGATGCCAGTCCCCAGTCGTCATCCACTTGAGTGCCTCCTTTGCGGTCCTGACCATTTGTTTGACATGACCGTTGGTTGCAGGGTGGAATGAAGTGGATGTTATGTGCAGAATCATGTTGGTATTGAGGAAAGATTGAAACTCTTCTGCTGTGAATTGTGCCCTATTGTCGAACATGATCACATCTGGCAGACCATGTGTGGTGAACAGCCAGCACAACTCTTGGATGACTCTGGTTATTGTCATTGATGAGACCAATGCCACTTCCAACTACTTGGAATAACTGTCCACTATTATCAGGAGCACCTGTCCCTGGAAAGGGCCCACACAGTCAATGTGCATGCGAGACCAAGGGGTGTGCGTGGTCTCCCAGTGGTGCACTGGTGCTTGTGGCATCTCTGGTCAGGTTTCTTGGCAGGCCTGGCAACTTCTTACTTGATTCTCAATGTCTTTGTCCAGGCCTGGCCACCACAAGTAGTTCCTGGCTACAGCCTTCATCTGAACGATTCCTGGGTGCCCCTTGTGTGTAAGACTGGGTGAAAAGCACACATTCCTTGTGGGCTGACAGTTCATTTTTCCAAGAAGCATAGTGCTGGAACTCAGGGCCTGGCCGGGCCTCTGGCCATCCCCTTAACATCCAGTTCAGAATGCAGCTAAGCGTTCTGTCCGTGGTGGTTTCAGCTGCCATGTCCCCTGCATGTAGGGGTGTTTCAGGCAGGTCCTGGATCACCAGAATACGACAAGCTGGGGCCGGATCCAGCTCATTTGCTGTAGAGGCAGTCAGCTGAGACTTGCCCAGCTTGTGGACTAGCCAGTGTGAGTATGCAGCCATGAAAATGGACCATTGTAGCATTTGCATGACAGGATCTGCAATGTCTGTTTGTCAGCTGTAAAAAGACCAAGCAGGGGTTTATGATCTGTTAAGATGGTGAAGGTTCGTCCATATAAGAAGTTGTGGAACTTATTAATGCCTGCCACTATGATGAGGGCTTCCTTGTCTATCTGCGCATAGTTCCTTTCAGCCGATGATAACATTCTAGAATAGTATGCAATGGGGGCCTCTCTACCATCAGGCATTCTGTGGCTTAGTACTGCTCCAATGCCATATGGCAAAGCATCACAGGCTAGTGTTACTCATAGGGTTTTGTTGAAATGAGTTAGGATGGAGTCCGAGGATAGCAATGATTTTACTGCCTTGAATGCTTTGTCTTGAGTGCTTGACCAGACCCAAGGTGCTTTTTTGTTCAGTAGGTGGTATAGCAGTTCTGCCAGGGCAGCCTTATGTGGAAAGAAGTGGTAAAAATTGAGCAAGCCCAAGAATACTTGAAACTCCCCCTTGGATTTTGATGTGGGGGCTTGCTGAATTGCCTTTAGCTTTGCTTCAGGTGGGTGAATTCTGGCATCATCCATACAGAAACCCAGGAATTCTGTGGATTCCACTCCGATCTGGCATTTTTCCCTCCTGAGTTTTAGGCCTGCCTCATGGAAATGTTGGAGTACTGCATGGAGACCTTCTGCCAGGACTGCCACTGATTCCCCTGTGATCAGGATGTCATCAAAGTATGGGCAAACACCAGGAATGTTCTTCAGTGTTCGTTCCATAATATTTTGGAACAACCCTGGTGCTATGCTTACCCCAAACTGCAAGCAGCATACTCATAATGCACCTCTGTGTGTGACTATTGTTTGCGGTAGCATCATCTACCAGTAGCTTCTGGTAGGCCTGAGCAAAGTCGAGCTTAGTGAAGATTCGGCCTCCCTGGAGTGAGGCGAGGATGTGGCTACAGGGTACAGGGTAAGCATGCTGCTGTAGTGCTTTGTTTATGGTGCACTTGTAGTCAGTGCAGATGCAAACATCCCAGTTAGGCTTAACTGGGGTCACTATGGGAGTCTCCCAATGGCTACAGTCCACAGGTTGGAGTACTCCCTGCTGTAGCAGCTTGTCTAGTTCCACATCAATTTTAGGCTTCAATGCAAAGGGAACCCTGCGTGGTTTTAATTGGATTGGAGTTACTGCTGGATCGAGATTGAGTGAAATGGGTTCCCCTTTGTATTGTCCCAGCTTAGCGCTGAATATGTCAGCATATTGTTGGCATACCGCTTCTAGATTGGCTATTTGGGTTCGATGAATGCCCATTACCCTGATGTCCAGGGCCTCAAATCAGTCCAGCTCTGTGAGGCTGGTGCATGGTCCCTCTATAACCACTATGCTGAGGGGACCCTTGAACTCTCTAAATTGTACCCTAATGGTAGCTTCACCCCTTATGGGAACATGGTGACTCTGGAAGTCTGTTAGCACTAAACTCAATTTATATTGTTTTTATTTGTTTCCTAGTATGATTTGATAGCTTATTAGTAACCTTGATTATCACTAAGTGTTGTATCTTTTTATTCTTGATGAATGCATTTCATTCTCCTTATGTACACTGAGAGCATATACACCAAAGACAAGTTCCTTGTGTGTCCAATCACACTTGGCCAACAAAGAATTCTATTGTCAGACCTAGAAGCCATCTTTCTACCTTTGTGCCTTTAGGCTTCAGGCCTGCCACAAGACTACCATGGGAAGTTGGGAGGGGGGATGGTATAGAGTAAAGAAGATATGTAGCCAAAGTAAAATTCTTTATAGAAAGTCAAGGCCAAGGTGCTCTGCAGCTGTGCTGAGAAGAAGAAGAGGATATCTTCCGTATGGACTGTATATGATTGGATGTAAAGTGGGCATGTGGGTGAGGGACAAGGTCTTGAACTTTCTTTCGGGTGTGGAAAACCCGGAATCCTCAGATTTGGGTTTTTCCAGATGTGCCAATATGACATCTCTAATAAAAATTAGCTTTGATGGATTTCAAGCCTCAGAATTTGATTTGGTTGGGGATGTTACTTGGAACCCTGACATCAACCCGAATCCCCTTTCAAACTAAAGCAGCTTCCCTGAATCTCGGGGCACTGTTCAGGGTCCTGAGCCCCAAGCTTCAACCCGATACTGGACAGCATGAAGATTCAGGGAAGATGGAGGAAGAAAAGAAGTCCACGGAGGGACCAGTGAGCACGGGCTCAGCAGATGTTTCTGAGACCCTATACTCTCCCTCCTGGTGATGGAGGAAGCCATGAAGGCTGTGGACACTGACCGCCAGCTGGACACCTGGCACAAGGAGCCAATGCCAGAGCGGAGACTGCAGCCAGACCTGGCTATGCAGGACGAAGCTGCAGGAGTTACCTCAATTCAAGGAATGCTGTGGGAACCACACTGGGAAGTGCCACAACAGCCACACCACTGGTGCTCCAAATAATGGGGATTCCCACCACCATCACGCAGCCAGTTGCTGGCTGGTCTCTTGGAGCAGTTGAGCCACCTAAGCATGAGTGGGATGACCCAGCCTTTCAGCACAGGCCAGCCTAGGTGGACATTGGCAAAGCCAACATTCACCTTTCTGAGCCAGGGGGCTGCAGTGCAATGGACCGAAGCATCAATGTCTTTTCACTCAATCCCAAGCCACTTGACTCCCAGCCTGGTGCTTCAAGCCATCCTGGCTCTGGATCCCCTCCACCGCAGTGCACAAGTGACCCAGAGACCAGCTCTACTCAGCCATGCCGGCCATGGAGTGCATGTCCAGCTGCAGGGATTCTCGAATCTACATGCCCTACAGCAACCATCTGGGATAGGATTGCCACCAGTAAGCCAAATCCCTCCTGGGTGGGCTTTCTACCCAGGCCAAGATGGGTGCAGTGCCAGTGGATACTGGCTCCAATCCCACCGCCGAAGCAGTTCTAGCAGTAAGCTGTCCTGCTGCATCTGCTTCTGTGACCCCAAGCTGCGATCCCTCAATAGGTGCTAGTGATCCCGCAACAAGCTCGGTCTAGCATCAAACACTTGGCCAGCCACCTGTGCAAGCCCAGCTGCCAGTCCCACCAGCCGCCACTCCCCTATGATTTTCGACGACTTTTGATGGGACCCCAAGGAAGTTAGCGTACTGCCTTAACCGGGTCTGGGCCCACATTGACCAAAATGGGACTCTCTACCCATCCGATCTGGAATTGATCTCGGCCATCTCAGATGGCATGAACAAAGGAGAGGTGGTGGAGTGGCTAGCTGAACTTCATGACAAGGAGGCTCCTGAGCTAGATGATGTGGATGAGTTTATCCAATTGATGCGGGTCAGGTTCAGCAATGTCGCCCAGCAAGTGGAAACTGAGACCCAAATTAAAATGCTGAAGCAAGCTGGAAGACTGCCAAGGACTTGGTGTGGAAGTTCTGAAGAGTGGCTGGAAAACTACAAGACTGGCCGGAGTGCTTGATGGTGCACACCTTCAAGGAAGCCCTGGACCTGGATCTCAGGCAGGCCTGCAGCATCCGGGGGATAGTGAACCATATACAGTCATGGTATGAGACTGCTGCAATTCTGGACCTTGACCTTAACCCCCACAAAAAACCAACGATGGGAAAACCAGCTAGGAGACCACTAGGGTGCAGGTCACATAGGAAAAAAACTTGAGGAGTCTCCCTCCACCATCCAGGACTATCAAATACTATAGGTGTGGTCAGCATGGGCACCAAGGTTGAGGATTTCTGGCTCCAGCACCCATTCCTCAGACCAAGTTGCCTGCTCAAGCTGGAGCAAAGAAAGCCTCATGGAAACTGCCTGACAAGGGACAGAGCATCAAGCAAACTGCAGAACTCCCACTCTTGTTCATTGAAGCAGAAGGAACTTCGGTCAGCGGATCTCCCCCCACACTTCCCAGGGGTGAGCAGTGGTAACAACAACCCAATGGTAAGTGGAGTCATCTGCCCCTTTGCCCTCAAGATTACACTAGCAGTCCCAGAGACAGGGTCCTAGGGGAAAATGGAAGCTGTTATAGATACCGGTTGCATGTGGTGCCTAATCAGCCTCCACATAGTCAAGCAGTTGGGCATACGCACTAGGCACCTGCTATATCCCATCATCCTCGAGAAAGTTGACGGGTCACTAATTGGCGGGGCTCCAGCCACTTTGGTCACTGATATAGTCAGGTTAGAGATGGGGCGTCATAAGGAGCTCCTTCGGTTCATGGCTGCCCTGAAGAGGACAGATTCGGTCATATTGGGACTCTCATGGCTCGATAATTGGGGACCCACAATTTCCTGGGTTGGTAGCCATAGGAAACTAGTAATTGGTGTCAGACCATTGCCATTGGTGAGGCAAGACCATCCCCCAGAAGTCATAACCCCAAAGGAGACAGTCCCACCGGAACCCACGGCCCCAGCCCGAGACATCCCACCTGGCAGCCAACAAGTGTCCAAGGAGTATCGAGACTTATGGGGGGTGTTTAGTGGAGAGGACTGCAATTTTCTCCCCCCTCATCATTCAACAGACTGCACGATTGAGTCTGTGCCCAGGGCTAAATTACCCAAACCAAAGATGTACTCCATGGCTCCAAAAGAAATGGAGGCATTGAGGAAGTACATAGATGCCAATCTGGAGCGAGGCTTCATCCAACGCATAAAGTCCAATATGGTGGCCCCGGTGTTCTTTAAAGAGAAAAAAGATGGGGGGGATGAGGCTCTGCATTGATTTTCATGGAATCAATGTCATATGCATGGAAAACACTTACCCCCTCCCCCTCATGAAGGACATGCTCAACCACTTGTCGAAGGGCAAGGTGTTTACCAAGCTGGACTTAAGGGAAGCCTATTACCACATAAGAATCAGGGAGGGAGATGAGTGGAAAACTGCTTTCAACTGCCCACTTGGCAGTTTTCAATTTAAAGTGATGCCATTAGGATTGCAAGGAGCCCCCGCGGTGTTCATGCAATTCATTAACAAAGTGCTACATGAGAACCTGTACAAAAGGTTTATTTTACTTATTTACTTAGATGAAATTCTCATATTTAGTGAGACCCTTGAAGAGCGTGTAAAACTCATCCAACAGGTGCTGAAAAAACTCCTTGCCGCCAACCTTTACATGAAGCTGTCAAAGTGCGAGTTCCATAAAACCTCCCTAGACTACTTAGGCTACCAAATTTCTAGCAAAGACATAGAGATGGATCCAGGGAAAGCAGTTCTGGATTGGCAGCCCCCATGAAACTGCAGGCAACTCCAGATCTTCCTAGGATTTGCTAACTTCTATAGACAATTTGTTATGTATTTGAACTTTTGGAGGGAAATTTGGGCGGGAAAAAGCACCTTTCTGATTGGCTGATGCCTCAGCCAAAAATACTATATAAAGAGGACTGTTTACCAGTTGCTTTCGCTGGGTTCTCACAATAAACTTAAGAGCTGTTGTCACCAATGACTGTCTCCTGCCTCCTCATTGCCTGAACTTAACATTGGCAACGAAGGTTGCGATGAGGTTGGCAGTGAGACCAAGAAAGAGCTGTAGTGGAGAAATAGTTTAGAACCCAGCCAGTTTTAGGATGGCTACGTAGAGATGATCGGAAATGTCTAACTACATGCCGCCAGCACCATTTTACCCAGCCAAAGAGAAGTGGGGGTCATACATGGCTCGTTTCGAGTGCTTCTTTGAAGCTAACGAATTGCAAGGGGTATTGGACAATCGGAAGCATGCATACTTCTTGAGTCATTGCGGACCAGAAGTATTTGATACCGCCGAATCATTATTGGAACCGACGCCCAGCCAGTCAGTGCCCTGGCCAGTGTTACAGACGACACTCAGAGCACACTATGCCCCGGTACCATCAAAGTTCGTGCAGAGATATGAACTCCTACAGAGAGTCCAACGCGAGGGTGAATCAATCAGCATCTACATGGCTGTGTTGAGAAAAGCCACGACCCACTGTGAATATAGGGATTTGGAGGATTCCCTATTAGAGCAGCTTATCTGTGGAGTTTGGGACATTCGGCTGCAGAGGCGACTACTCGGCAAAAATAATTTGACCCTCACGATCACCCTAGATGAAGCTAGGGCACATGAACTTTCCACCAAAGCTGCTGAAACGTTACAAAAGCCAACATCACTGAATTCCTCAGCTAAAGCGACACCAGTCCACAGTGAGGAAATCCAGTCTGAGTGCGAGGGCGAGAGTGAAGAAGAGGTTTTCCAAATGGGGAAACCGGAAAGGCATGACCGCGATGAGTGCGTGAGTTGCAGAGGCCAGCACCAGTGACAGAACTGCCGTTTTAAAGAAGCCATCTGCCGCAGGTGTGACAAAAAAGGCCACCTAGCACGGGTGTGTCGAGCTCTTCAGCCGTGCCGCCAAAAATTCCGAACCAAATTTAAACCAGCTTATCAGCAAAACCCCAGCTCTGCGAGACAGCCACCTATTGGCTCAATCAAAAAAGGCGCGAAGTCCAACCACACAACAGTACAAATGGGCCAAGCCTAAATGAAAGCAGAGAAAAAGATTTTTACAAGAGCCTGTATAGAAGGGGTACCGTGTAAGATGAAAGTCGATACCAGATCATCGATCACAATCATGTCCTGGGATCCGGTCAAGAACCTCCCAAGCATCACAAAGCGTCAATTGCAGCCTCAGAGACTGAGAGTCCAGGACTATCAGGGAAACCGGATCCCTGTCCGAGGCATCACCACAGTTCAAGTCAAGTATGGACAATATACAAAATCTCTACCGATCACCATCGTAGATGGAAGCCTGCCCAGTTGTTAGGTCTCAATTGGTTCCGGGCCTTAGGAATGGGCATCACTGGAGTCTACAGTGTCGGAGGTGACCTGAGGGAGGAACTGCTACAGGAATTTGAGGACGTGTTCCAGGACAGCCTGGGCAAGTATGTGGGGACTCCCATTTCATTTAATTTAGATCCACAAATAGCCCCGATTCGACTTAAGGCTAGGAGGGTTCCTTTTGCCCGGAAGCCCAATATTGACAAAGAACTAGACAAACTAGTTAGACATCTTAATTCCAGTTGACCACGCTAAGTGGGAGACACCAATAGTGACACCCGTTAAACCAGATGGGTCTGTCCGTATTTGCGCCGATTACAAGGCAACACTTAAGGCATTGCAGAAAAGTGCATACCCTGTCCCCATAGTACAACACTTACTGCATTCCTTAGGACCGGGACAAATCTTTGCCAAACTTGATTTGGCTCAGGCATATTAGCAGTTGCCTGTTGATAACGAAATAGCTGAGGCACAAACGATAGTTACGCACAGGGGTGCGTTTAAGTGCACCAGACTCCAGTTTGGGGTCAGTGTCGCCCCTGGACTGTTCCAGAATCTCATGGAACGCTTATTGCAGAGTCTACCAGGGGTAGTTCCCTATTTTGACGACGTATTGGTGTCAGCAAGTGACATGAAAGAGTTACGAGACAAATTGCGAAGGGTATTGTCCATTTTTAGAGCTGCTGGACTTAAGGTCAAGCTCAATAAGTGTCAAATTGGACTGCCCTCCATTGAATTTTTGGGATATTGAATAGATAGGGAAGGCATTCATCCAACAGAGAGCAAGGTACAGGCAATTTGGAAAGCTCCCCCACCAAAAAACAAAGCGGAGTTACAAGCCTTTTTAGGACTTTTGAACTTTTATGCATGTCGTGTCCCACTCCTCCTCTAACGGCCGAGTCGGGGAAGTCCGTATCAAGCGTGCCTCTGCAGCTCTGCCAAAGGGCAGGCAGGAATCCAAGGTGTGGCTTCAGCAATCCAGATTAGACTTTGCCTGACTCAGAGAATGCCAGAAAGCAGATCCTTTATATAGGCCATGGGGTGTGGCTCCATGATTCAGCACTTATCCAGGCCTGCCCTTCCCTTCCTTTTGCTGACGTCGCCTCTCCATTCTCCGGAAGCGTGGATCTATCCATTGCATCGTTTCGTCTCCAGCTGTTGGTAATCCCAGCTCGTG
Organism: Ahaetulla prasina; assembly: GCF_028640845.1. Lineage (NCBI taxonomy): Eukaryota > Metazoa > Chordata > Lepidosauria > Squamata > Colubridae > Ahaetulla > Ahaetulla prasina. The sequence goes on from NC_080543.1 coordinate 71,158,993, forward strand.
GCTGGCTTCAGGCGCACATGCTATCGGAGGGAGGTTTGTTTGTTCGGTTTGTTTGTTCGGTTTGTCTGGGCATGGTGCCAGGGCTGGGGGCTGGAGGCATGCCAGGACATTCTTCTGTACTATCACGGTCCGGCAGGAGATAAGAGGGGCCCAGCTGCGGCGGGGGGAGCGAGTGAGGCACAACAATGCAGTTATTTTAAAAGACAAGGCAACCGTGGCTGAACTACTACACAGACTGCTAGCAAAAAACTCTCTGTGGACTTGGGGCAGGGCTGAAGCAGCAGCTTTTGAAGCTGTAAAAAAACTGTTGTCTAGTGACAGTCTGTTGATTCAATATAATGGAACTTTGCCTCTCATCCTGGTTTGTGATGCTTCACCCTATGGAGTAGGAGCTGTTCTCAGCCACAAGTTGCCTAATGGGGCAGAAGCCCCAATTGCATACTTCTCCCGCACCTTATCGGGAGCAGAAAGGAACTATAGTCAATTAGACAGAGAAGCATTAGCAATAGTCTCGGGTGTTAAAAAATTTCACGAATACTTGTTTGGGTGGAAATTTGAAATTGTCACGGACCATCGGCCACTGTTGGGTTTGTTGGCGGGAGTCCGTCCTACACCGATAGCCCTGTCTTCCAGACTGACCCATTGGACCATCTTCCTGGCAGCATACTCATACCGCCTGAACCACCGACAGGGCAAAGAATTGGAACATGCGGATGCTTTGACCAGGTGTCCTTTACCGGACACGATTCAAGACCCGACTCCGGGAACACCAATTCTACTAATTGACTCTTTGGACACTGGCCCTGTCACTTCTGCCGAAGTGGCTAAGGCATCATCTAAAGACATTATTATCCGCACTGTAATTGGCTGGGTGCAGAGGGGATGGCCCATTGCAACGGACGAGGAATTTAAGCGGTTTGCAATCAAACGTTCTGAATTGTCTGTACAAGGGGGATGTTTATTATGGGGTGATAGAGTGGTTATCCTTGTAGGTTGAGGGCAAATGTATTGGATTTGTTGCATGTGGGGCATCCAGGCATTGTACGTATGAAAAGTCTAGCGCAGAGTTATGTGTGGTGGCCGCATATGGATAAAGACATCAGTGACTGGGTGGGTAGATGCCAAGCTTGCCAGGATTCTAGGCCGTTACCCTCCATGGCCCTGGTGAGGGAATGGGAGAAACCCCAGGGACCGTGGTCTAGAATTCACATAGACTTCGCTGGCCCTTTTCATGGGCAAATGTTCTTAATTGTAGTAGATGCTTATTCCAAGTGGTTGGAAATAATATTAATGAAAACCACGACAGCCGAAGCAGTCATAAGGGTTTTGTGGCGACTATTTGTAACGCATGGGTTGCTGGACACACTGTTATCAGATAATGGCCCACAGTTCACTGCCACTTAATTCGAAGGGTACTTGGCTGAAATGGGCATCCACCATGCCATCTCAGCGCCATTCCATCCGGCTAGTAATGGCCTTGCAGAACGTTTTGTAAGAAGTGCCAAAGAGGCACTATCCAGAATTAGCCCGGGGGACTGGCAAGCCAAAATTGACATCTTCCTGGCCATACAGCATGGGACACCTTGCATGGCCACCGGCCGCAGCCCAGCGGAGTTATTAATGGGAAGGAGACTCCGATGCCCATTAGATAGACTAAATCCAACTTTCCCCTGATGGGTATCCAACAACAAGAGATAAAACAAGGATCGTGTTGGACTGGATCGTGTTGGACTGCTAAGACAGTGACAATCAGCTGTCCAGCAGTTCGGAAATCCCCCTCTTCGGGAGAAGAAGCGGAGGTGAGCAAAAAGAAGCAGAGGTAGAGCTTTCCTAGAGCTCCTGGAAGATACCAGGGGGCTCGAAGGGTTAAGCCCCCTCAGAACTTCAAAGTGCTCCAGATCTGAGGCTTTTTTCCTGCTCCGGCAGACCTAATTGCCGCGACCAACTGCCGGGACCAATTCTAACTTAAAGAAGATAATACCGGACTGAACAGAAACAGGAGAGCTCTAATTATAAAAGCAAGTAATCAATCAATTCCCTGTTATTTTTTTTATTTTTTTAAGTTTTGGATTTGACTTCAAAGTGAAAATGGCGATCGTTCTTTAATGAGCTACACAGTTGAAAACGAAAGTGTTACAATTCTCTGTCTGCTGTTTATTGCTGAAGGCCAGCTGGAAATTTTTTTTAAACATTGTAATGAGAAGGAGAAGAGATCGAGATACTGAGACTGATTTAAAAAAAAAAAAGACTTAAAAGGTTTATACGTAATATTAGCCGGGACCAATTTTAACTTAAAGAAGATAATACCGGACTGAATAGAAACAGGAGAGCTCTAATTATAAAAGCAAGTAATCAATCAATTCCCTGTTATTTTTTTTTTAAGTTTTGGATTTGACTTCAAAGTGAAAATGGCGATTGTTCTTTAATGAGCTACGCAGTTGAAAACGAAAGTGTTACAATTCTCACTGTCTGTTGTTTATTGCTGAAGGCCAGCTGGAAATTTTTTTTAAACATTGTAATGAGAAGGGAGAAGAGATACTGAGACTGAGAAAAAAAAGACTTAAAAGGTTTATACGTAATATTAAGTTAAAGAGAAATTTTAAGAGATGGCAGCAAAACAATTAAAGTCAACTGTTACAAAAACCTCAGGAACATTAACACCGGGAGTCTCTCCAGCACATACAGCAGATACAAAATCACTGAATTTGGAAGCACTTCAGGATAATCTGAAAGAATTTATGAAAGAATCTCTTAACGATGCTATGAATTGGCAAACTTCCCAGATAGAGGATAAGTTTAAATTAATTACAGAAGAAATGTCAGAGATGAAAAAACAGATGTTAGAAATTCAAACTGGAAATAAAGAAGTTAAAGAAGGTTTGGTGTCAGCAGTACAGGGTCTGGCATCAAATGTGATTTTATTGGAGCAGGAAGTAGAAGAAATAAAGAAGTTAATTTAAAATTGGAAAATAAGATTGAGGCAGTTCAAAGTAAAATGGATAAAGTTGATGATGAAATTGTTTTGGTACAATATAGAGCAATGGAACTTGCTTTACGAATCCGTGGAATTAAAGAATGTAAAATGAGAATTTGAAGCAAATTTTTCGGAGGCCTTTGCAGAGATTTTGGCAGTTCGGCCAGCAGATGTGGCCTTTTATATTGATAAAATTTATCGTGTGAATTCCTGGATAGCAAGACAAAGAAATCTTCCCAGAGACATTGTTATTTATTTTACTACTAGAACAGTGAGAAATGAGATTCTACAAGCTTCTTTTAAAGGAGACAAGATTCAAGCGGCCGGCCAAGATATTTTAATACTAAAGGAAATTCCCCCCAAAATGTTGAGAAGTAGGAAGGAGTTTGCTTTTTTGGTGAACGAACTTAAAAAACGTCAGATTGAGTATAGATGGGACATCCCAATTGGTATAATAGTTTACTATGAAGGGAAAGCACATCGTCTTAATACAGTCAGTAAAGCACAAATTTTTTATGCTTATGTGCTTAAAGTTGAAAGTCCACCATCTCCGGATGGTAGGAGAAAGGAAGGTGAAATTAAAGAAAAAGAAGTGATAGTAATGGAAGAAGACCTTTTACAAGCGTTGGATGTGTCTAAGATGGGATCAGAGATTCCAAAAGAGCCAAGGATGACAAGAGCAGCTGTCAAACGCAAGGAACAAGAAGAAAAGGCTCAACAGGCTCAATCTGCTATTACCAAGACGGAAACAGTGGGAGGAGCAAGGCCCAAAGAAAGATATGATTTGCGGCTGGTGCTTCAAAAGTTTCCGATTGCTGATAATGGCAATTAGACTTTTATCTTGGAATGTCAATGGATTAAACTCACCACAAAAGAGAAGAAAGATATTTCATTATTTGAAGCAATTTAAAAATGACATTGTATGTTTACAAGAAACACATATTAGAACATTAGACCAGAAATATTTGATAAATTCGAAATTGGGAATACATTTTGTTGCATCTGCTACAGAAAAGAAGAATGGACTAGTTGTTTATATAAAGAGTAATTTATCTGCAACATTAATTGAAGCGGATAATCAAGGAAGATATATTGCTATTGAACTTTTATTGGAAGGAGAAAATACTTTTAATAGGAGTTTATGCACCAAATCAACAACAAGAAAAATTTTATAAGTTTTACATAAAGAATAACATCTTGGGATTATAAAACTTATATATTAATGGGTGATTGGAATGGAGTGATGGATACCCAGAAAGATAAAAGAAGTCTTAGAAATATTTCCAATCGTGTAAAACTGCCAAAGGCATTCTTTGATTTGATGGAAGATTTAGAATTGAGAGATGTATGGCGAGAACGCAATGAAAAGAGAGAGATTTTACATTTTTTTCGGACAGACATCAATCTTTTTCTAGGATTGATTTCATTTTAATTACTAATGATTTGTTTTTCAGAGTGAAGAAGACAAAAATTTGTTCTAGAACCTTGTCTGATTATAGCCCGGTATGGATTGAGTTAGATCGGGAAAAAGAGGCCAGGAGGTCGTGGAGGATGAATGAGAACTTGTTTAAATATGAACAAAATGTAAATGAATGTAAAACTCTAATGAAGGAATTTTTTTCTTTGAACATGGATAAAGGGACACCTATAGAGATAGTTTGGGACACCAGTAAAGTTTATATGAGAGGAATTTTATTAGAGATGAATAATAAATATAGAAATAGACTGCACAAAAGGCGAAAAGAACTAGAAGAGGAAATTAAAAGGAAGGAGCAGTTATTAGTAGGCAATCCAGGAGATAGTAAAATAAAAGAGTCAATAAATATATTAAGAGGTCAATTTAATATGTTAATGGCAGATCAGGTGGCAACTAATTTACAATATGTAAGACATAAATTGTTTAATAAATCTAATAAACCTGGAAGGTGGTTAGCATATTTATTAAGAAAGAAACAGAAACGACGATAATTGATAAAATAGAATATAGAGGTAAGGAAGTATATCAGCAAAATTTGATTAAAAAAGCTTTTTTAGAATATTATACTAAGTTATATTCTAGAGATGTGATTAGTGATAAAGATATAGATAGATATTTACAGGACCACGGTATTTTAGAAATTACAGTAGATCAAAGGATGAGTTGAATCAATTAATTTCTTCAGAGGAAATAGTGTTTGCAATTAAGCAGCTTAAAGCGAATAAAGCACCAGGTACAGATGGCTTGACAACTACTTATTATAAAAATTTACAAAATGAGATGATTGTACCACTTAAGGAGTTATTTAACAGAATACAAAGGGGAGGAGAAGCTCCTCCTTCATGGAGGACAGCTTTTATTTCATTAATACCTAAAGAAGATCGAGATGGTGTTAAACCAGAGAATTATAGGCCAATATCGCTTTTAAATACTGATTATAAGATATTTGCTAAGATACTAGCGAATAGATTGATGCCACTGATGAATCAATTAATTCATAATGACCAATCAGGATTTATTAAGGGGAGACAGATGAGATATAATATGAGACAAATTGTAAATTTACTTGAATATTTGGAAGGAAACAGCCAGGTTTCAGCAGCATTCCTCTTTTGGATGCGAAAAAGCTTTTGATAGATTGGATTGGCAGTTTTGTTTAATGTAATAGAAAAAATGCAATTTGGGGATTATTTTATTCAAGCAATTAAGGCTATATATCAAAAGCAAACAGCTCAAATAATAGTAAATGGTGGATTAACAGAATCTTTCAAGATTGAGAAAGGGACTAGACAAGGATGTCCCTTGTCACCATTATTATTCATTCTAACTTTGGAAATATTATTGAGTAAGATACGTGGTTTAGATCGAATAAAAGGAATTAGAATTAAAAATCAAGATTATAAATTAAGAGCGTTTGCAGATGATTTGGTTGTTTCTTTATCTCAACCAATACATTCAGCTGTATATTTGATGGAGACAATTGATCAGTATAGTAAGGTATCTGGGTTTAAAGTGAATCAACAGAAGACAAAATGATAATTAAAAATATGAATACACATCAGAGGAAGAATTAGAAAAAATAACTGGATATGAAGTAGTTAAAAAGGTTAAATACTTAGGAGTATACATTACAGCATCGAATGTAAAATTATATAAAAATAATTATGAGGTATTGTGGGGAAAAGTAATTAAAGAAATGGAGAAATGGAAGAAGTTACAATTATCATTGTTGGGAAGAGTGGCAGCTATAAAAATGAATGTTTTGCCTAGATTTTTATTTTTGTTTCAAATGATTCCAATTTTGAAGAAAGATGCAAATTTACAAGAATGGCAAAAAGGGATTAATAAATTTGTATGGAAGGGTAAAAAACCGAGGATAAAGTTAAAAATAATGCAAGACGTTAGGAAAGAGGGGTTTAAAATGCCTAATTTGAAATTGTACTATGATGCAGTTGTTTTAACTTTAATTTCTGATTGGATTAATTTAACAGAGGAAAGGATTTTGAATATAGAAGGTTATGGTTTGTTATATGGATGGCACGCATATGTAATATATGACAAGAAAATTGATAAGACATTTAAGAATAATATGGTCAGAAGTGCGTTGTTGAGGATTTGGAAAAAATATCAATATAAGTTAGATGGAAAGATACCAATATGGACCATCCCCAGACATATGATAGAGAATATAAATATATTACAAAAAATGGAAGTTATCACTTACAAAGAGCTTTTGACTATGGAAAAGGGGAATTACAGTTGAAATCTAGGGAGAAATTGAGGATGAAGGAAGAAATTATACATGGTTCCAGTATGGACAATTGCAATCTAGATGGAAAATAGATCAGAAAATTGGTATAAGGCAAAGTGATGATAATCTGGTAAAACAAATAAAAGATCAAGGTCAACAGCATATAAAGAGATTATATAATGTATTGGTTGAAATTGATTCAGAAATGGAGTTGGTTAAAGATTGTATGGTAAAATGGGCACAAAATTTTCAACAACCTATAATGTTAGAAACATGGGAAAAATTTGGGTGAGGAATGTTAAATTCACGCAAGCACAAAATTTAAGAGAAAATTTTTATAAAATGTTTTATAGATGGCATTTAGATCCTAAAAAACTGTCATGTATGTATCCAAATGTGAAAGCAAAATGTTGGAGATGTGATTGTGAGGATGCTACCTATTATCATATATGGTGGACTTGCAAAAAAGTTAAAGCCTTTTGGATTAAAATATGGTGGATTATGCAGAACATTTTGAAAAAGAAGATCAAGTTTGTTCCACAGTTCTTTTATTAGGAATAATCTCAGATTGCACTGTTATAGAGACAAAACTGATTCTGAATTTAATAACTGCTGCAAGATTATTGATTGCACAATATTGGAAGAAAGAAGACTTACCTACAATTGGAGAATGGATTAGTAAAGTATCAAATTTAGCAGAAATGGCAAAAATTTCTGCCTACTTGAAAGACTGTACACAAGAAAAATATATTTTGGAATGGAGGAAGTGGATTGATTATATTCAAAATAAGTATCAGATTAAAAAATATCAATTAGTTTTTGAGTGAAGTTAGGAATTATTATGCATTAGTTTAAGAAAGAAGGAATTGATAGTGTGATGGTGTGAAATGGAATATGTTTTATGTTATATTTTAGATTATGTTTGTTAGTTACAATACCCTGTATTCTGTTCTGGGAAGTCTCGGGGAATGAGGCGGGAAGGGAAGACTATAAATTGATTGGTTGCCATTGTACAGGAATAATGGTAGAATTAAACAAGTTGGAATGGTGTAATGTCGGGACTGCTCGGCAAACACTCCCGAAGGGAAAGGGTAAGGAAAGAGGAGTAAAGAAGGAAGAAAGTAGGTAGGCAGGTGGGTAGGGAGGAAAGAAGGGAGGGAGAAGAAAAGATAGGAGGAGGAGAAGAAGGAGAAGATAGAGGGTTAGAAAGGATGGTAGCGAGAAGTGGGAAAGAGGAGGGGAAGTAGGAAAGCGAGGAGAAGGATGGTGGGGAAAGTTTAAGAAGGATGAGAAGGGAAGAAAGGATTAAAGGGGGGAGTGGCAGTCGAGCAGCCCTGATTGAGTATAATTTGAGTATAGGACTGATTGTTGGATAAGTGATTGTATTGTACACTGGTCAAATTGTGGGAATTATTATGGAAAAATAAAAATTTTGCAAAAAAAAAAAAAAAGAGATAAAACAAGGGTATTTACAACAGGTGCTCCTGTATTCGCCAGAAATTACAGTGAGGGTCCCCTTTGGTTGGAAGGGACAATTCTAGAGGTAACAAATCGTATTTAGTGGATATGGGAAATGGAAGGGTCTGGAAAAGGCACATAGATAAGCTATGAAAAAGACTAGAAGCCAAAACAGACACCGAACAACCAGGCCCTGACTACCAAATGTTTGCGCCAACAGCTAGCTCAAGCCCGAGGTGGTCAGAGGACTTATCTGAAAGTGGCGAAGTTCAGCGACACCCCACGATTACTCCAGAAGCCAGCAGGGTACTAATCCAGGGCCGGAGGGCCAATTGGAGGAGCTGGGAGGAATGGAGCGTCCCTCTGACCAGCTCGACTCCCCACCAGGGAATGAATTGTGCAGGTCAGCCAGGATTAGGAGACGCCCCGGCTACCTGCATGATTATGTTTGTAAATAATATGTAAACAGTAGTCTAAGTGTTTTCTGGGAGGAGAGGAGTGTTATGTATTTGAATTTTTGGAGGGAAATTTGGGCAGGAAAAAGCACGTTTCTGATTGGCTGATGCCTCAGCCAAAAATACTATATAAAGAGGACTGTTTGCCAGTTGCTTTCCCTGGGTTCTCACAATAAACTTAAGAGCTGTTGTCACCAATGACTGTCTCCTTCCTCCTCATTGCCTGAACTTAACACAATTCATCCCAGCTTTTGCGGAGTTGGCTCTACCCCTAACTGAACTTTTAAAAACAGGATCCCCAGCAATGAAGCAGAAGCAAACCCAACCAATTGCTTGGACAATGCGTTGCCAAAAAGTCTTTGAGAAACTAAAGAGACTGTTTGCCCAAGAGCCGATACTGCAGCACCCAGATCCAGAGCAGCAATTCATTCCAATAACATATTTAATGTACAGTCATATATAATTAGTCGGGCTTGCCCAGTCACCACCCACTCCTTTTAACTCTCTTCCCTCTTCGACCTTCTTCTACTTTCCACACCTTCCTCCTCTTCTCTAGTCTTGCAGCTGTTATTAAGTTCAAAATCAGTTTAGTCTCTATAGCTGTACAATCCATAATTATTCCTAGTAAAAAAAACTGCGGAGTAAACTTAATCTTCTTTTTCAAAATATTCTGCATAATCCACCATACTTGCTTTAACTTTTTTACAAGTCCACCATATATGGTAATAAGTGGCATCTTCACAATCACATCTCCAACATTTAGCCTGTACATTAGGATACATACATGACAACTTTTTGGGGTCTGCCATCTATAAAACATCTTATAAAAATTTTCTCTCATGTTTTGCGCTTGTGTAAATTTAACATTCCTTACCCCCCCTGATCATTTGCATTGGGAATTTTTATTTAAATTAACAGACAAAATGCAATTTGGAAATGGTTTTATACGAATACTTAGGGCAATTTATGGAGAGCAAACAGCTCAGATAATAATGGTAGTTTGACAGATAGTTTTAAAATTGCGAAAGGAACAAGGCAGGGGTGTCCTTTATCACCTTTATTGTTTATTTTGTCTTTGGAACCTTTATTGGATAAGATAAGAGAGTTAAGGGAGATAGAGGGTATTAGAATTAGAAGACATGAATACAAAGTCAGAGCATTTGCAGATGATTTGGTTGTTACGTTGACTCAGCCTATAAATTCCAGTGTATATTTGTTGGAAGTAATTAATCAATATGGAAGGGTCTCAGGGTTTAAAGTAAATTAAAATAAAACAAAAGTGTTAACCAAAAATATGATTAAGAACCAGAAAGAAAAACTAGAGGAAATAACAGGATTTGAAATTGTAAAAAAGGTTAAATATTTAGGAGTCTTTCTTACTTCATCAAATGTAAAATTGTATAAGAATGATTATGATGAGTTATGGAAAAAAATTCAGAAGGAAATGAATACTTGGAAAAAATTACAATTATCTTTGTTGGGGAGAATAGCAGCTATAAAAATGAATGTTTTGCCTAAATTCTTGTTCTTGTTTCAGATGATACCAATAATTAAGAAAGACAAACATTTGGAAGAATGGCAGATTGGAATTAATAAATTTATATGGGAAGGGAAAAAAGTGAGAGTCAAAATGAAAATAATGCAAGATACACGGGAAAGAGGAGGATTAAAAATGCCTAATTTAAAACTGTATTATGAAGCAGTTGTTCTTTCGGTAATAAGTGATTGGTTTAATTTGACGGAGGAAAGGATTTTGAATATAGAAGGTTATGATTTATTATATGGTTGGCATGCATATTTATTGTATGATAAGAAAGTAGATAAATCTTTTAAGAATCATATGTTGAGAATTTCTCTTCTGCGTGTCTGGAAAAAATATTATTATAAGTTAAATTATAAAATTCCTATATGGGCTAGTCCTCAGCATGCAGTAGAGAATATAAATATAGAACAGGAACAAGAAATGATTACTTATAAAGATCTTTTATATAATAAGAGGGGAAATCTACAACTAAAATCTTTGGATACATTAAAAGAAGAAGGGTGGAATTATACTTGGTTTCAATATGGACAGTTAATGGCTAGATGGAAAGAAGATCAGAAAATTGGTGTTACTCAAAATGAAGAAAATTTGGTTAAACAAATTAGAAATCAAACCCAGGGGCATATAAAGAGGTTGTATAATGTGTTGATAGAAATAGATTCTGAAAGAGATTTAATAAAGGATTGTATGATAAAATGGGCACAGACTATTCAGGAACCAATAATGTTGGAAACATGGGGAAAAAATTGGATTAGAAATATTAAACTTACGCAAGCGCAGAATTTAAGAGAAAATTTCTATAAGATGTTTTATAGATGGCATTTAGAGCCTAAGAAATTATCATGTATGTATCCAGATATGCAAGCGAAATGTTGGAGATGTAATTGTGATGATGCTACATATTTTCATGTATGGTGGACTTGTAAGAAAATTAAGTCTTTCTGGATAAGAATTTGGTGGATTATGCAGAATGTTCTGAAGAAGAAGATAAAGTTCCTACCGCAATTTTTCCTTTTGGGAATAACAACAGACTGTACAGTGATTGAGACTAAATTGATTTTGAATTTAATAACAGCAGCAAGACTGTTGATTGGACAATATTGGAAGAAAAAAGAATTACCCACAATAGAAGAATGGATATTGAAAGTTTCCAATTTGGCTGAGATGGCTAAAATCTCAGCCTTCTTTTTTTTTTTTTTTTTTTTTTTTTTTATTCAAAAAGTTTTTATTAGTCAAAAAAAAGGTTTATACAAATACATATCAGGTATGGTAAATTTTCATTTTTCTTATCTAAAATAAGAATTTTACTCAAATTTTTTAACACATACAACAGCCATATGGCAAGCAGGTAACACGAAGTAGCTAAGTTTACAAATTTTAAATACGTAATAAAGAAGGGTCAAGAATAAACAGAATATCGTACAAAAGAGAATAAGGAAAACCAACACAATCCCAAATATCTTTATCACTTCCTAGTTTTGGATCTCAGAACTCTGGGTTCAGCCTGACCCAACTCCAGGGCCGCAACAGCGGCAGCCGCTTCCGCCCCATGATCTATAACCTCCCCTTCTTCAATTCCTGGGTCATCTGATTCCAGGAGGGCTTTGTGTTCCTCCACATAGGCCGTAGCCTCCATAATTGTACTGATTTTTTCGTAATGCCCTCCCGGAAAATCATCAATCCCTCTGGCATCAGCCATCTGAAGCCCACTCCTTCTGGTACAATTTGCTTGACAAAAATAATATTTCTTTCTTTTTCACGTACCTGTCTGGGAATCTGCCTCAGAATGGCTATCTCCTGCCCCTGTAAATCAGTGCCCCACTCCTATGTTTTCTAAGAATTTCATCTCTCGTCTCTCTTCTCACAAATTTAACATGAACCTCTCTGGGAACTGCATGCGTGCGTGCATATTAATTAACTCTATAAACTCGATCCACATCCCAATTCATGAAATCAACACCTCTCCCAAGAAATTCTCCCAACAATTTAGTCACAACATCTCTCAAGTCTTCTTGGTCCACTTCTTCCAAATTTTGAAACCTAAGGAAATAAGACATTTTATCCATCTGTAGTCCAAGCACAGCATTGCCTGTCGTCTCCTCTCTTTTCTCCTCTGCCGCATCTCACCCTCAAACCTTCCACTTTCTGCTTGTTTTCTGCTGAAACTTGTTGAGTATCCTTTAAATCCTTTTGGATAGTCACAATTTCTGCTCTTATTTCATCCAATTTCTTGTCCATATTAGATAACTTTTCCAAAATTCTCTCCATCTCTCCAGCAGTTGGTCTCTGACCTTTTGCCATTAAGGAAAAAAAATACAAAATCCTCAGGCAGGCACAGTATCCTTGTAATTTCCTCCGGATCCACCAGGGGCACTCACAGGAGCAACGAGTCCAGAGTACAGTTAGTCAACCAGGAAGTCAAGGGAAGTGATGTCATCAGAATTCTCATAGTGAAGGCGGAAGCTGGACGCCACCACTGTTCCCCAGAAGGAGGGGGGGCCTCAAACCTTCCCTCCTAAATTTCTCCATCACCTCTTCTCTCCAGAGCTCCACAAAACCGGTAATCTTCTTATTTTAAGTTCTCCTCTCTCCAGAATAACTCGTGCTCCTTCCAACCGCAGGGGAGAAAACCCCCGTGACCGGAGCACTCCACCACGCCACCGATATTCCCTTCCCTTCTCCTCCTCAATTCTTCTCCGTTCCTGTTCACCACCAGGCTGCTGCAGTTATAAATCCAATGCCCGGTGTCACGGGCACAGCGGCAAGCGGCGACCAAAATAATGGCGGCGGCCTGTGGCCTCAAACCCCGCCAAGCCTAGGGGCGCCAGCATCGGTCCCCACAGTCCTGTATTAGACCCTGGCCATCCTTTCAGGTGTCCTTTAACACCTGGCTGACCTCCATTAGCTAAAAGCCTTCAATCCTTCATGGACACCAGAAGTCGTCTCAAAATCTCAGCCTTCTTGAAAGACAGTACTCAAGAAAAATATCTAAATTAATGGAAGAATTGGATTGATTATATTCAAAATAGATATCAGATTAAGAAATTTCAGATTGCCTTTGAATGAAGGACATTGTTTTTGATTTTAATGGAAGAAGTCAGGTTATGTGAGAGAGAAGGATTATAATTGTGTTAGATTTTAAAAATTTAATGTATGACTGTTTGTTTATTGAACTATACAGTTTTAAATACACATTTTAAAAGAGGAAAATTTAATTGTTGTTGTAAAACTTTTTCAATTAAAAAAAAAATTCCTCACCCAAATTCTTTCCCAAGTTTCCAGCATTATTGGTTGTTGAAAATTTTGTGCCCACTTAATCATACAGTCCTTAACCAATTCAGTCTCTGAGTCTATTTCTACTAATACATTATACAACCTCTTAATATGCTGTTGACCTTGATCTCTCATTTGTTTTAACAAATTATCCTCAGTTTGCTTAATACCTATTTTTTGATCTAATTTCCATCTAACTTGTAATTGTCCATATTGAAACCATGTATAATTTTTCCCTTCTTCCCCCATCTTTTCTCTGGATTTTAATTGTAATTCCCCCTTTTCCATACAAAGAAGTTCTTTATAAGTAACTACCTCCATCTTTTGATATATATTTATATTTTCTATCATGTGTCTCGGGATTGCCCATATTGGTATCTTTGCATCTAATTTATATTGATATTTCCTCCACACCCTCAATAATGCATTTCTAATTATATTACTTTTAAATATCTTGTCAGCTTTCTTGTCATATAATAAATAGGCATACCACCCGTACAACAAACCATAACCTTCTATATTCAAAATAGATATCAGATTAATCTGATAATGAAAATGAACACTGTCATCAGTAATATAAATTAAATGAACAAACAAAAACAGCATGTGAAAAGCCATTTTCCAACAGATCCAGCTGAAGAGAAGTCACATGAATCGCCCAGAGATCTGAGAGGCGATGTCAGCAGAAGGAAGGGAGGGGCAGGCCTGGATAAGTGCTGAGTCATAGAGCCACACTCCACAGCCTATATAAAGGACTAGCTTGAGTCAAGCAACTTTGAGTCAAGCAAAGTCTCATTTAGTTTGCTGAAGTCACAATTGATTTAAAATCTGAAAAATTCAAAAGACTATTCTTATATATAATAAATAGGCATGCCACCCGTACAACAAACCATAATCTTCTATATTCAAAACTCTTTCCTCAGTTAAATTAATCCAATCAGTAATTAATGATAAGATAACTGCTTCATAATGCAATTTTAGATTAGGCATTTTAAGACCTCCCCCCTTTCCCTTGTGTCCTGCATTATTTTTAACTTTATTCTTGGTTTTTTTGCCCATCCATACAAAATTATAAACCCCTTTTTGCCAGTCCTGTAATTTGGTATTGTTCTTAAGTACCGGTATCATTTGGAACAAAAATAGAAACCTGGGCAAAACATTCATTTTTATAGCTGCTATTCTTCCCAGCAAAGATAATTGTAACTTCTTCCAATTCTCCATTTCTTTCCATACCTTCTGCCACAATACCTCATAATTATTTTTGTATAATTTGACATTTGAAGCTGTAATATATATTCCTAAATATTTAACCTTTTTAACGATTTCAAAACCCATAGCTCTTTCTAACTCTTCTTTTTGTTGTATATTCATATTTTAGTTATCATCTTTGTCTTTTGCTGATTCACCTTAAATCCAGATACTTTACCATACTGATCAATTATTTCTTTTAAACCAGTAGCTGGTTTAAAATTGGTTGAGATACAGTAACAACCAAGTCATCTGCAAAGGCTCTTAATCTATAATCTTGATGTTTAATTCTAATTCCCTTTATTCGATCTGAACCACGTATTTTATTCAAAAGAATTTTTAAAGTTAAAATAAAGAGTAATGGAGACAAGGGGCATCCCTGTCTTGCCCCTTTCCCAATTTTAAAAGTTTCTATTAAACCACTATTTACTATTGTTTGTGCTGTTTGCTTCTGATATATTGCTTTAATTGCATAGGTAAAATAATCCCCAAATTGCATTTTTTTTTATTACTTTAAACAAAAACTGCCAATCCAATCTGCCAAAAGCTTTTTCAGCATCCAGAAAAAAGAGTGCCACTGAGACTTGGTTGTTTTGTTCCAAATATTCAAGTAAATTTACAATTTGCCTCACATTATATCTAATCTTCCTACCCTTAATAAATCCTGATTGATCATTATGAATTACTTGATTCATCGCTGACATTAATCTATTAGCAAGAATCTTGGCAAATATCTTATAATCAGTATTTAAAAGTGATATTGGCCTATAATTCTCTGCTTTAATACCATCTCGATCTTGCTTCGGTATTAATGAGATAAAAGGTGTCCTCCATGAAGGGGGAACATCCCCTCCCATCTGAATTTTATTGAATAGCTCTTTAAGTGGTTCGACTATCTCATTTTGTAAATTTTTATAATAAACAGCTGTTAAACCATCTGTACCTGGTGCTTTAACCGACTTTAAGCTGCTTAATTGCTAACATTATTTCCTCTGAAGTAATTAATTGATTCAATTCTTCCCTTTGATTTTCTGTAAGCACACAAATATCTTGCTGTTGTAAATACCTTTCTATTTCTGTATCCTCAATCATATCCCTAGTATATAACTTTGTATAATACTCTAAAAATGCTTTTTTAATCAAATTCTTTTGATACACTTCTATATTCTATTTTATCAATCGTTTGTGATTTCTGTTTTTTCCTTATTAAATAAGCAAGCCATCTTCCTGGCTTGTTAGCATTATTAAAGGTATTATGGTTTACATATTGTAAGTTAATTGCTACTTGATCTTCCATCAACATGTTAAACTGATCTCTTAATATATTTATTGATTCTTTTATTTTACTATTTCCTGGGATATTTATCAATAACTGTTCTTTCTTTTTAATTTCCTCTTCCAATTCCTTTTTCTTTTTCTGCAATCAATTTCTATATTTAATATTCATTTGTATAAGAGTTCCTCTCATATAACTTTTACTAGCATCCCATACCATCTCTATAGATGTCTCTTTTTTCATATTCATAATAAAAAATTCTTTCATTTGCTTTTTACATTCATTTACATTTTGTTCATATTTAAACAGATTCTCATTCAGCCTCCATGATCTCCTAGCCTCCTTTTCCTGATCAAATTCAATCCAAACCAGACTATGAACAGATAAAGTTCTTGAACAAATCTTCGTCTTCTTCCCTCTAGAATACAAATTATTAGAAATCAAAATAAAATCAATCCTCGAAAACGATTGATGCTTATAAGAAAAGAAGGTAAAGTCCCTCTCTTCTGTATTATGTTCTCTCAAAGTATCTCTTAATTCTAAGTCCTCCATCATTTCTGTAATGTATCTTTAAATGTTTTGGCGGGAAACCGAATCAAACACTGGCGACGAAGGTGGGATTTCGAGGCTAAGAGCGCCAGGAAAAGAGCTGAACTCACCAGGAAGACGCGAACCCAGCAAAACAAGGGCGGAAAACAGCGATGTCCGGCTACACACCGCCAGCGCCATTCGACCCAGCTAAGGAGAAATGGGGGTCATACATGGCTCGCTTCGAGTGTTTCCTCGAAGCAAACGAACTTCAAGGAGTTTCCGACAACAGGAAACGAGCCTATTTCCTGAGCCACTGCAGTCCAGAAGTTTTCGACACCGCAGAATCCCTGGCTGAGCCAACGCCGGTACAGTCGGTACCGTGGCAAACTCTGCAGACTCTGCTGAAAGCACACTTTGCACCGATGCCATCCAAGTATGTGCAACGGTTTGAATTCGGGGAGACAGCAAGAAGGCGAGTCCATCAGTGCATACATGGCCGCTAAGAAAAGCCTCAAAACATTGTGAGTATCGAGACTTGGACGAGGCATTGCTGGAGCAATTCATCCATCAGGGACATCCGTTTGCGGAGGCGACTGCTGGCTAAAAGCAACCTAACGCTGGCAAATGCCCTGGACGAAGCCAGGGCTCACGAGATGTCCACCCAAGCAGCGGAAACCTTACAAAAGCAGGTCACACCAACGGCTGGTGCGAAATCAACCCCGGTCCACAATGAAGAGGTCCAGGCCGAATCGGAGGGGGAGGACGAGGAAGGAGTCTTCCACACCGGTAGGCCGGAGAAAGACAGGCGACGCAAAGGCGGAGGCAACACCAACGACACGTCCGTCCACGTCGAGTATGGATACTACAAGAAAACTCTGCCCATCACCATCGTCGATGGAACCCTGCCAAGCTTGTTGGGACTGGACTGGTTCAGAGCATTGGGCATGGGAGTGACCGGAATCTTCAGAAACGAAGTCGACCTCAAAGACGCACTCATGAAGGAGTTTGGGGACGTTTTCAAAGACTGCCTGGGCAAGTACAAGGGGACCCCTATATCCTTTAACTTAGACCCCCAAGTTGCCCCTATCCGTCTAAAGGCTAGGAGGGTACCATTCGCCCTAAAGCCCAGGATTGACCGGGAACTGGACAAGCTAGTAAACCAGGGAATTCTAGTGCCAGTTGACCATGCTAAGTGGGAGACCCCTATAGTCACCCCAGTCAAACCGGACGGATCGGTCCGGATTTGCGCTGACTACAAGGCAACGCTTAACAAAGCGTTGCAAAAGAGTGCTTACCCCGTTCCGGTGGTACAGCACTTACTGCACTCAATGGGGCAAGGGCAAGTTTTTGCCAAGCTAGACCTGGCCCAAGCCTATCAACAGCTGCCCGTAGACAGCAGCACAGCCGAAGCGCAGACAATTGTGACTCACAGAGGGGCTTTTAAGTGTACCCGATTACAGTTTGGGGTTAGCGTGGCTCCAGGGTTATTTCAGAACCTGATGGAGCGGCTATTGCATGGCCTACCAGGGGTGGTACCATACTTTGACGATGTACTGGTATCCGCTGAAAACCTAGAGGAATTAGGGGCGAGGCTGCGAAAAGTTTTGGGCATTTTCCGGTCTGCCGGTCTCACGGTTAAACTAAACAAATGCCAGATCGGGGTTGAGTCTGTGGAATTCCTGGGCTACTGGATAGACAGGGAAGGGATTCACCCCACTGAAAGCAAGGTACGGGCCATCAGGAAGGCCCCAGTGCCCAAGAACAAAACGGAGTTACAGGCATTCTTGGGTCTGGTCAACTTCTACGCAGTATTCTTAAGGAATAAGGCAACAGTAGCAGAGCCGCTGCATAAATTATTAGCTAAGACGGCCGCATGGTCTTGGGGAAAGGCGGAAGCTAGGGCATTCGAAGGGGTAAAAAATCTCCTAACGAGTGACAGCCTCCTTATCCAGTACAATGGCACACTACCTCTAGTGTTAAGCTGCGATGCATCTCCCTACGGGGTGGGGGCTGTGCCCAGCCACAGGTTACCTAATGGCACAGAAGCCCCCATTGCATACTACTCCCGAACCATGTCATCAACGGAAAGGAATTATAGCCAGCTTGATAAGGAAGCCTTGGCTATAGTCGCAGGGGTAAAGAAATTCCATGAATATGTATTTGGTCGTGATTTTGAAATCATCACGGACCATAGACCTTTGCTAGGTCTGCTGGCAGGCGACCGCCCAACGCCCATGGCACTTTCACCAAGACTGACCCGATGGACTATCTTCCTGGCAGCGTATTCTTACAAATTGCTACACCGGCCAGGAAAGGATTTAGGGCACGCAGACGCACTGAGCAGATGCCCGTTACCAGGGACTATTGAAGACCCCACTCCAGGAATACCAGTTCTGCTAATTGACTCTTTGGACTCTGGCCCAGTCACATCCAAAGAGGTGGCTCGGGCTTCGTATAAGGACATTACAATACGAACTGTACTTGGTTGTGTACAAAGAGGGTGGCCGCTGCGGGCGGCGTTTTAAAGAGTTTGTAAAAACGAGGGAACTTTCGGCTCAAGGGGTGCCTGCTATGGGGGATCGAGTGGTGATCCCAGAGATTGAGGAAATGTTGGATCTCCTTCACGAAGGTCACCCAGGGATCGTGAGGATGAAGGGTCTAGCGAGAAGCTATGTGGTGGCCCTTAATGGACTCGGAAATTGCTGAGAGGGTAGGGAAATGCCAGGCCTGCCAGGAGTCCAGACCGCTACCCCAACGGCCCCGATTCGGGAATGGGAGAGACCCCAGGGCCCTGGTCTAGGATCCACATCGATTTTGCCGGCCCTTCCACGGCCAAACCTTTCTGGTGGTAGTCGATGCCTACTCCAAATGGCTGGAAATCATTCTCATGAGATCCATGACAGCCGAGGCGGTGATCTCAGTCCCACGGCACCTATTTGTAACCCATGGGTTGCCCGACACGTTAGTATCCGATAACGCCCGCAATTCAAGGCAACCCAGTTTGAGGGGTACTTGGCAGAAGAGGGCATCCGCATGTCCTCTCGGCGCCTTTCCACCCTGCGAATGGCCTTGCAGAGCGCTGTCCGAGCGCAAAAGAGGCATTGTCCAGAATCAGGCCAGGTGACTGGCAAACAAAATCGATACCTTCCTGGCAGCGTATTCTTACAAATTGCTACACCGGCCAGGAAAGGATTTAGGCATGACGCACTGAGCAGATGCCCGTTACCAGGGACTATTGAAGACCCCACTCCAGGAATACCAGTTCTAATTGACTCTTTGGACTCTGGCCCAGTCACATCCAAAGAGGTGGCTCGGGCTTCGTATAAGGACATTACAATACGAACTGTACTTGGTTGGGTACAAAGAGGGTGGCCCGCTGCGCCGGGCGAGCGTTTTAAAGAGTTTGTAAAGAAACGAGGGGAACTTTCGGCTCAAGGGGGGTGCCTGCTATGGGGGGATCGAGTGGTGATCCCAGAGAGATTGAGGAAAAGGGTGTTGGATCTCCTTCACGAAGGTCACCCAGGGATCGTGAGGATGAAGGGTCTAGCGAGAAGCTATGTGTGGTGGCCCTTAATGGACTCGGAAATTGCTGAGAGGGTAGGGAAATGCCAGGCCTGCCAGGAGTCCAGACCGCTACCCCCAACGGCCCCGATTCGGGAATGGGAGAGACCCCAAGGGCCCTGGTCTAGGATCCACATCGATTTTGCCGGCCCCTTCCACGGCCAAACCTTTCTGGTGGTAGTCGATGCCTACTCCAAATGGCTGGAAATCATTCTCATGAGATCCATGACAGCCGAGGCGGTGATCTCAGTCCTACGGCACCTATTTGTAACCCATGGGTTGCCCGACACGTTAGTATCCGATAACGGCCCGCAATTCAAGGCAACCCAGTTTGAGGGGTACTTGGCAGAAGAGGGCATCCGGCATGTCCTCTCGGCGCCTTTCCACCCTGCGACGAATGGCCTTGCAGAACGTTCCGTCCGGAGCGCAAAAGAGGCATTGTCCAGAATCAGGCCAGGTGACTGGCAAACAAAAATCGATACCTTCCTGGCCGTCCAACACAGAACCCCCTGTGTCACAACTGGCAGAAGCCCAGCAGAGTTATTAATGGGTCGGAAGCTCAGGTGCCCACTAGACCGTTTAAACCCGAACTACACACCAGACGGTTACAAGGGGGCGCTCGGTAAAACAAGAGGGATGGCAATAGGCGACCGAGTGTGGGCACACAACTATAGCGAAGGCCCGACCTGGTTAGCAGGAAAAATCCTAGAAATAACAGGTCCCAAATCATATTTAGTAGAGATAAAGGATGGCCGGGTATGGAAGCGCCACATAGACCAAATAAGAAAACGCATAACCGAACAATCCGAATTAGACGAAACAGGCCCTGACTATACAATGTTTGAATCCACAGCTGACTCAAACCCGGGGCAAACGCAGGACTTATCTGACTTCCAGGAGGTCCAGAGACGCCAACAGGTTCCGCCAGAAAACAGCAGGGACGACTCTGCAAATAATCCAGGGCCGGATGGCCTAGAGGAGGAGCTGAGAGGAACAGACAGTCCCTCCGGTCAGCTCGACTCACTCCCAGAGAATGAATTGCGCAGGTCCGAAAGAGTCAGGAGACGCCCAGTCTACTTGCGTGATTACGTTGAAAAATAATATGTAAATCTCATGTAAATAATGGTTAAGTGTTTCTGGGAGGGAAGGAGTGTAATGTATCTTTAAATGTTTTGGCGGGAAAAAAGCACGTTGCTGATTGGTTGAAGCCTCCGGCTAAACTATAGTTAAAGAGAAGTTTTTCCCAGCCCGAGTTGCTGGGTTCACCATATAGTAAAGAGCTGTTGTCACTATCCTGGTCTCCTGCCTCGTTATTGCCCGAATCAAACAATTTCAAAAAAAGCCTTTGGTAATTTCGCCCGGCTTGAAATCTTCTTTAAACTTTTTTTGTCTTTTCGAGGATCCAACACACTATTCCAATCACCCATTAATATATATGATTTATAATCCCAAAATACTATTCTTTTATGTAAAAACTTGAAAAAAAAAATTCTTTTTGTTGATTCGGAGCATAAACTTCTATTAATAATGTCTTCTTTCCCTCCAACAAAAGTTCAATAGCAATATATCTTCCTTGATTATCCATCTCAATTAATTTTGCTGATATATCCTTCTTTATATATATATAACTAGACCATTCTTTTTTTCCAAAGCGGAGGCAACAAAATGTACTCCCAATTTTGAATTTATCAAATATTTCTGATCTAAAGATCTAATATAAATTAGATTATCTGTAAACAGATAATGTCATTTTTAAATTGTTTCAGATAATGAAATACTTTCCTTCTCTTCTGCGGTGAATTCAAACCATTAACATTCCAAGATAATGGTTTAATTGCCATTATCGGCAAAAGGAAACTTTTGGAACACCAGCTGCGGATCAAATTTTTCTTTAGGCCTTGCTCCTCCCACTGTTTCCGTTGTAGTAGTTGCCAATTGTTGTTGTGCCTTTACATCTTGTTCCTGGGGTTTGCAGCAGCTCTTGTCAACCTTTGTTCCTTTGGATCTGAACCCGTTGTAGGTATTTCCAACACTTGCAATAAATCTTCTTCCATCACAATCTGTTCTTGTACCTGCTTCGCTTCTCTTTCCTTCACTTCACCCTCCCTTCTTCTAGCTTCCAATGGGGGAAGACTTCCAGCATTTAATGCCTCGACATAAAATTCTCTGTATTGAGATGATATGCTTTCCCTGCATAATATACTATTATACCAATTGGAATATCTCATCTATATTCAATCTGACGTTTTTTAAGTTCATTCACCAGGAAGGCAAATTCCTTCCTAGCGCTTAACATTTTTGGTGGAATTTCCTTTAATATTAAAATATCTTGACCAGTAACCTGAATCTTCTCCCCCTTATATGAAGCTTGCAGAATCTGATTTCTCACTGTTCTGGTTGTGAAGTAAATAACAACATCCCTTGGCAACTTTTTTTGCCTTGCTGTCCAAGAGTTCACTCGATATATTTTGTCAATTTGATAAGCCACATCTGCTGGATGGGCTGCTAATATCTCAGCAAATGCTTCAGAAAAAAAATTCCTTAAGTTCTCTTGTTTATTTTCCTTTAGACCACAGATTCTTAAAGCAAATTCTATATTCCAATATTGTATCAAAACTATTTCATCATCTGTTTTATCCATTTTACTTTGAAATTCATCCATTTTATTTTCTAATTTTGAATTAAATTGCTTGATTTCCTCAGCTTCCTCTTCTAATAAAATCATGTTTGTTGCCAAACTTTGTACTGCAATCACAAATCCTTCCTTAATGTCTTTATTTCCCACTTGAATTTCTAACATCTGCTCTTTCATTTCAGACATCTCGTCTGTTATTACTTTGACTTTTTCTTGTATAAAATCCTTCAAATTATCCTGTAACACCTCCAAGTTCAATGTTTTAGTATCTGCTGTATGGGCTGGAGAGGCACCAGCTGAAGACATTCCAGAGCTCTTTGTTACAGTTGTCTTTAATTGTTTAGCTGCCATTTTCTATAAAGTTTTTTTTTCAAACTTAATATTCACTTTACATCTTCTTAACCTCCTGAAAACACAGTCTTTTATAACAATATTTAAAAATCTCCCATAGATTCTATCAGCAGGCAGCAAAGAATAAAAGTAAAAAACTGCATGCAATTTCTATCAGCAGCAGACGGCAAGCAGTAAAAATTCTGTCACTTTCACTTTCTCCTCATTAACTTGTTAACAACTTGCCACCATTTTCTTGATATTTTCAAGCTTGATACAAAGTAATGAGGAATTGGATTAGCTACTTGCGTGAAGTTCTCCCACTTTTGTTCTGTCCGGTATAATCCTTTATTGTCCAAAATAGATCTCGGAGTTTGGTCATGGTGATTGAATCCGCCAAAGAAGAAAAATCCTCGGATCTGGAGCACTTCGGGTTACTGGAGAGAACTTAACTCTTCAAACCACTTTTCTCAGAGGTTTTAGGGAAGTTCTACTTCTACCCTGCAGCTCACCTCCTCTTCTTCTCCTGAAGAGGAGGTTTTCTGAACCGCTGGACGGCAGATTTACGCTGTCCTAGCGATTCCACTTAATCCAGAGGTTGGCGATCGTAACGATCACTGCCATCACCTACGGAGCCAAACCGGAAGTCCAGAGCAGCAATTCATTATAATGCCAGCGATGTGGCAGTGGCTGCTGTGCTCCTACAAAGGAACCTAACGGAAATTTTTGCCCTGTGCCTACGTATCTAAAAAGCTCAACGACACAGAGAGGTACTGAGCCATCTGGGAAAAGGAAGCTTATGCCGTTCGATGGGCTTTACTTTCTTGGAGACATTTCCTTGAGGGAAGTAGAGTGCTGAGGTCTGGACTGATCACAAAAACCTCGAGGCCCTAAAGACCTCTAGGAAACTGTCTCCCAAGCAGGTTCATTGGGCTCAATATTTCAGATGCTTCAAGTTCTAACTGAAGTACATACCAGCAGGGAAAAACCTGTTAGCTGATGCTCTATTGAGGAAGCCTCAATTTGAGAGCCATAGAGAGAAAGTAGTCCATGCCATAATCCCCCCCTTCACAAACTGCCGCTAAAGTTACCACCAGAAGTCAAGGCAGGTGACCGCCTGACCCAGTTTTGAATGGATTGATGGCAAAATTAAAAAGAGCACTGCCTGCAGACCCTTGGGTCACTGACAAAAAGACATCCTGACCAGTAAGGATGAATTGGCATGGAAAGGATCCAAATTGTATGTCCCAGCAAGCCTACAACTTGAAGTGCTCCAGTGCAGCCATGATTCCAAGCTGGCTGGCCACTTTGGATTCCTGAAAACCCTACACCTCACAAGGAGAGACAATTTTGGTGGCCAAAAATGAAAGCAGAGATGCAAGACTATGTTAGGAGTTGTGCCACATGTGCAACAATGAAGCCGAGACCTAGAAAACCTCCAGGACTTCTTCACCAAGTGGCAAGCCCCAGCAGACCTTGGGAGGAAATTGCAATGGACTTCATAGTTGAATTCTCAGAAAGTGGGGGAAACACAGTGATATGGACTGTTATTGATCTTTTATGGACTGTTATGGACTCAAATGTCTATACACCAATGCACAGAGTATGAGGAATAAACAGGGTGAATTAGAAATTCAAGTAAATGAGGGCAGATATGATATTGTTGCCATTATGGAAACTTGGTGGGATGAAACCCAGAAATGGAATGTACAGCTAGAGGGATATAAATTATTTAAAAGAAATAGCCAAATAAAAGACGAGGTGGAGTTGCATTATATATAAGAAATAACTACATTTCTACAGAAATAGAGCACAACAATGATGAAAATTATCTTGAATGCATTTGGGTCAAGATTAAAGGGTGGGGGGAGAAATGATATTGCCACCCAACCAAACAGAGGAAGTAGATGAACTTTTTGCTAGTCAGCTAACTAAGATATGTAGGAAGCACATCACAGTAGTAATGGGGGATTTTAACTACCCTGACATCAACTGGGAAACAAACTCTGCACCAAGTGGAAGATCCAACAGGTGCCTAACAAACCTAGCAGACAACTTTGTTTCCCAAAAAGTAGAGAAGAGAACAAGAGGATCAGCCATATTGGACTTAATTCTCATTAACAGAGATGAAATAATAGAAGGTGTTGAAGCTACAGGAACCTTGGGGCAAGTGATCACGCAATACTGGAATTCAACATTATGCAAACACAAGTAGTAGAACAAAGTCAAACTAGAGTCTTGGACTTTAAGAGAGCTAATTTCAATAAACTTAAACAGAGTTTGAGAAGGATTCCATGGATGAGAACCCTCAAGGGGAAAACAACTCAAGAAGCATGGGAAATTTTGAAAAGTGAGATTATAAAAGTGCAGTCTAGCACAATACCAATGAAGAAGAAAAATAATAGATCTCAAAAGAAACCAGCATGGATGCATAAAGAACTATCTGACAAATTAAAAGACAAAAAGGACAAGTATAAAAAGTGGAAAGAGGGGAAAATAACTAAGGCAGAATATTAGCAAATAGCCCGAGCCTGTAAAGATGAAGTGAGGAAAGTTAAGGCTCACAATGAACAAGACTAGTGACAAAAGTAAAAAATAACAAAAAAAGCTTTTTCCAACATGTTAAAAACAAGAAAAAAGTCAAGGCAACAATTGGCCCATTGCTGGGAGAAAGTAGCAAGAAGGTGACAAGCAACAGGAGAAAGCAGATCTACTTAACCCCGGACCACCCCAACCAAACAGAGGAAGTAGATGAACTTTTTGCTAGTCAGCTAACTAAGATATGTAGGAAGCACATCACAGTAGTAATGGGGGATTTTAACTACCCTGACATCAACTGGGAAACAAACTCTGCACCAAGTGGAAGATCCAACAGGTGCCTAACAAACCTAGCAGACAACTTTGTTTCCCAAAAAGTAGAGAAGAGAACAAGAGGATCAGCCATATTGGACTTAATTCTCATTAACAGAGATGAAATAATAGAAGGTGTTGAAGCTACAGGAACCTTGGGGCAAGTGATCACGCAATACTGGAATTCAACATTATGCAAACACAAGTAGTAGAACAAAGTCAAACTAGAGTCTTGGACTTTAAGAGAGCTAATTTCAATAAACTTAAACAGAGTTTGAGAAGGATTCCATGGATGAGAACCCTCAAGGGGAAAACAACTCAAGAAGCATGGGAAATTTTGAAAAGTGAGATTATAAAAGTGCAGTCTAGCACAATACCAATGAAGAAGAAAAATAATAGATCTCAAAAGAAACCAGCATGGATGCATAAAGAACTATCTGACAAATTAAAAGACAAAAAGGACAAGTATAAAAAGTGGAAAGAGGGGAAAATAACTAAGGCAGAATATTAGCAAATAGCCCGAGCCTGTAAAGATGAAGTGAGGAAAGTTAAGGCTCACAATGAACAAGACTAGTGACAAAAGTAAAAAATAACAAAAAAAGCTTTTTCCAACATGTTAAAAACAAGAAAAAAGTCAAGGCAACAATTGGCCCATTGCTGGGAGAAAGTAGCAAGAAGGTGACAAGCAACAGGGAGAAAGCAGATCTACTTAACCCCGGACCACCCCAACCAAGCGGTCAAAGTGCTGTCCTGGTGCCTGGAAGCCGTACGGGTCTGGATGGGGAGAAACAGACTCAGGCTCAATCCCTCCAAGACGGAGTGGCTGTGGATGCCGGCACCCCAGTACAGTCACCTTTCTTCAACCATATGCAACTTTTTCCTCACATGCTATTTTTGCCACCCATTCCCTTGAAATGGCATAATGGACCACTTTTCTCTTGAGAGCCAGGCTTTTTCCTAATACACTTCATTGCTGCTGCTATTCTTGTTTCTTGAACTATTATGGCCATTAGTGAACTCTATTGCTAAATTTTAAAAAAAATGCGCAAAGTTAGAATAACAAGACGTTCAGTACAAATTTTGATTCTACAATATGAAGTTTGTGCTCAAATGCAATCAAAACAAATTTCTCTGCCTTCTTATATCACCTGAAAAGCATCTTTTTTCAAAGAATTCAGACAATGTTGTACCTTAATGAACGTATCTTTTCTTTTATGTACATTGAGACCATATGCACCAAGACAAATTCCTTGTGTGTCCAATCACATTTGGCCAATAAAATTCTATTCTGTTCTATTCTATTCTATTCTATTTATGTACAGTCACACCTGAGCCCAAAATTTATGTTGCTAAGCGAGACATTTTACTTCTTGCAGTGAATCGTTGCAGTTATTAAGTTAGTAAACAGGTTGTAAAGTGAATCTGGGTTCCCCACTGACTTTGTTTGTCAGAAAGTCCCAAAAGGAGATCACACGACCCAGGGACGCTGCAACGGTCATAAAACAAAATCTATCATATGCCCATAGGGATGCTGCAATGGTTGTAAGTGTGAAAAACGGTCATAAGTCACTTTTTTCAGTGATGTTGTAACTTTGAACGGTCACTAAACAAACTGTTGTAAATCAAGGACTATCAGTAGTCGATTCTGGAGAAATGGAATTTCCACAGGTTTTAAAAGTTGCCGAGGTTGGACGCTCTTGAGATAGACTTCCTAAGTGCCTGCTCTGCCCGAGAGCGTTTGTTGTGTTTACATAACACGTGGAGCCCCTTGGGAACTCCCAATTACCTGCCCCAGGGGGAGAGTTTCTGTGCTGCTGTGTTTATTCAATGTTGCCAATCTACTTATAATTTATTCATGATTTGGTACAGATAGTCATCAGCTTACGACCACAATGGAGGCCAAAATTTCCAACTCGTTAAGTGAGTTTTGCCTCATTTTACGACCTTTCTTGCCACCGTTGTTAAGCGAATCTGGCCTTCCCCCCATTGACTTGGCTTGCTGGCTGAGGAACTCTGGGAGTTGAAGTCCACAAGTCTTAAAAGAGCCAAGTTTGCCCTATCCTGATGCCCAGATTTTTCTCCCAAGTACGACTGTGGAGACAAGACCACCATCTCTTATCTGTGCATCCTGTTAGTGTAATTTCATTGTTGTTTAGTATTTGGTTGATTGGGATTAGGCTAATTATGATATTAATATTAGTGTGTTTTTGGTGTTTTGTGGTTTTATGATGGCTATAGTCAGGGATAAGAAAATTGTTATATTGATTGTTGGGATTATTAGGTTCATTTCTATCACTTGGATTTGCACCAAGGATTTTGGTGCCTAAAACCAGTGGAATGCTACTATCCTTTGGTAGAGTTAGTGGCCCCAAAGGAGATGGTTCGCAACTTGGGTGTCCTCCTGGATGGACGGCTGTCCTTTGATGAACATCCTGCGGCCGTCTCCATGAGGGCTTTCTACCAAGTTCGCTTGGTTCGCCAGTTGCGTCCCTTCCTTGACCGGCATGCCTTATGCACAGTCACTCACGCTCTGGTCACATCTCGGTTGGATTACTGCAATGCTCTCTACATGGGGCTGCCCTTGAGGTACACCCGGAGGCTACAGTTAGTCCAGAATGTGGCTGCGGCTCCCATGTAACATCACTGCTGCGTAGTCTGCACTGGCTTCCTGTGGTCTTTCGGGTGCGCGTCAAGATTCTGGTTACCACCTTCAAAGCGCTCCATGGCTTAGGACCCGGGTACTTACAAGACCGCCTGCTGTTACCCTATGCCTCCCACCGACCCATACGCTCTCACAGAGAAGGTCTCCTCAGGGTGCCGTCCGCCAAACAGTGTCGGCTGGCGGCCCCTAGGAGTAGGGCCTTCTCTGTTGGAGCATCGACGCTCTGGAATGAACTTCCCCCTGGCCTACGTCAAGTGCCTGATCTTCGGACCTTCCGTCGTGAGCTAAAAACATATTTATTTATTCAAGCGGGACTGGCATAATGGTTTTAATAGTTTTAATCTTAAACTGGGGTTTTTATTGGGTTTTTAAAATTCTTTTATAATTTTAAATTTAAACTTTTAATTATCAGCCTTTTGTAATTTGCTAGGTTTTAATTGTTGGTTTTAATTGTATATGTATTGTGTTTTATCTTTGGCTGTACACCGCCCTGAGTCCTTCGGGAGAAGGGCGGTATAAAAATTTAATAAATAATAATAACTCATTTTTTGCATCTGTCTTTACACAAAAGAAAAAAAACAATCCAACCTATCAAAAACAGCACCACAAAAAACAGATTAGGAACACAAGTTAAAGTAGGGAAGAAAATGGTAAGTGAACACCTGTCTACCCTAGATGAGTTCAAATCACCAGGACCGGATGGATTACACCCCAAGGTTCTGAAGGAACTGGCAGACGGGATCTCAGAACCACTGAACTATATCTTTCAAAGATCCTGGACCACAGGAGAACTGCCAGAGGACTGGAAAAGAGCTGATGTTGTTCCCATCTTCAAAAAAGGGGGAAAAAACAGATCCAGGAAACTACAGACCTATCAGCCTGACCTCAATACCAGGGAAGATTCTGGAAAAGATAATCAAGCAACGAATCACCGAACACCTAGAAGCAAACCAAGTAATAACCAAAAGCCAACATGGGTTTGTCAAAAACAGATCATGCCAGACTAATCTTATTGCATTCTTCGACAAAGTGACAAAATTAGTGGACCAGAGGAATGCTGTCAATATAATTTACTTGGACTTCAGTAAAGCATTTAATAAAGTAGACCATAACCTACTACTAGATAAAGTAGAAAAATGTGGGTTAGACAGCACTACCACAAGATGGATTCGTAACTAGCTGACCAACCGCACTCAACGTGTAGTCCTCAATGGAACTACATCCACATGGAGGGAAGTATGCAGTGGAGTACCCCAAGGCTCTGTTTTAGGCCCAGTACTCTTCAACATCTGTTGCGTCGTTGTCATCTAGGGTGGGTCTTCTTCATCGACTCGTAGGGTCCCCGCAGGGATGCTGTTTGCAGATGGATCTGGCCCTCGCAAGGGTGCGTGTTAGGAACACGGGCTACCTTCCCAATAAGGACTCAGACACCATTGTTCTCTCGGGATGGGGTGAGCCCAGATTGCTCTGAGCGCACACCTTTTATTGAGTAGCAAACAGGGGGTAAAGCATGATTACACAATTGTCACGTAGCAGGAATTGTTATCTTAAGTATCTGTTTCCCCAACTGCCAAATTAGGTTATGTCTTCCTCTTCCTGTGTATGTGTATTGGAAACTGCTGACAGTTGACTCAGTTGTCTGACCAAGGATTAACAGGGCCGAATTACAGCGCAGACCTTGTACCTCGCAATGCACACTGACTCCACATTTCCTCCTTTTTTATTTTATTTTAAAATTGCTCGAGACAATCATTTTTGATAGATTCCATTGCATAAGCCTGCATGGCCAGAGCAGGCCCTTTAAGGTCAGCACCTTCCATGTCAGTGAGCAAGGTTTTTTGTGAAAGGTAATTGTCATCCTCTATATCAGAATCGGAGGTAAATGCTAACAGTGGTTGTTTGCATGGGTCGTAAACCTGAGCAGCTACCAGATTCAATTTTGCCTTGGTTTCAGAAACCTCCGAGTCAAGTGCTTGAATGCGAGATTTTAAAAATTGTATTACACGTCCTAAGACGCATGGTCCTACGGTACAGGCAAGCAATAACAACACAATAGGTCCTATTAAAGCAGAGAATAGAGTGACATACCCTCCATGGAAAGATTGAGACTGCAAACTGGAGGACATTCTTGATTTAGGCACATACATAGTACATTGATGATATAAATCTGTAGTGGCATTAATACAGTAAGTTGAATAATTGAGAGGGACATCTCCTCTGTTTTTATTTTTTAGGACCAGACAAATCAGTCGGTTTCATGTTGGTGTAAACACAAATATTAGCCATACTATCCTTGTCTATTTCTTATTCGTCAACCAGGCAGAAATCATTAGATGCAGTTTGGGTGTAATCATCTTCGAGTTCCTCAATGGCCAGTAAAGATAAACTTTTAGAAATTGTTCTAACAAAAATAGGTAGAATACAAGGTAAAATTATACATCCTAATGCAATCATACCAACTACAACTATAATAGCTTGTAAATCATATCAAAGTTAAGTCTCTTAGTTTTTTCTTTGAGTCCTGTACAATGCCAGATGGTCAGCATAGAAGCAGCAGTCTTCCTTTAAAACCACACACAATCCACCTTCTTGGAGGAAGAGAAGGTCAAAGGAGCGGTAGATGTCTCTTGTAGGAAGAGAGTCAATTGCCGGTATGACTCTGCAGCAGAGAAGTGTCAATGGTGTCAGATGGGGGAAGGTCCCCTGTTTTTGTTTTTTGATGGTAGGGACGGATATGTCGGCCAGGGACCCACAAAGTCTCACCGTTGATTTGGATGTTCGCTGCTGATAGAAATCTCAAAATACAAATCCTTACATGAATACATAAAACAAGAAAGAATCAACTGTCTTCGTTACATGTTTAAAAGACATGAGAAAGGGTCCCCTCCTCCTCCTCCCTTTCTGGGTGAAAAAAGGCATTGTTGGAGGATTAGGGAGGGGGCCAAGGGCGAATAGATAGCTTGCTGGTAGAACTGAAAAAGAAACAGCAAACATCAGCATTGAACAGTTAAACTAATACAATATATTTCCATATGAGAAAAGGTAGCTGGATTCAGGAAGGAGATGAACAGGTGAAATCATTTAAACAAAAATACAGAGAAGAAAGAAAGTTGAACTCTGTTCTTCACCCTGTCTAGGTAGCCAGTCCATCCTGGAGGAAAAGTCATTTTTCTTCTTTCCAGCATCTTTTAAAATTCATACCCACATAAAAGCAGGGACAAAGAAGAGATGACACAACTTGGGGAGGGGGTTTACACACAAATCTCAGTTTTGTTTTTTAACAAAGGTACTATGTGGAAGACAGAGAAAAAGACAAACAATCAATAAAAACCCAACTCCCACCCTTTTTATTCATGTGTGGAAGTTGTGCACTAACAAATCCATACTTATCAAAACTTCCAAAAACAAACCACATTATATCTTAGCAAAATCACCATTTGTCTTACTTTGCTACTTTTCTAACTCCTCCTCCTAACTTGCAAAATCATACTTGCTCATCCATTATGCCTCAAGCTTAAAATTCAAAGCTTGACTTAACAAATTAAAATTCTCAGTACCAATATCTGAACATCCTCTTAACTCTCTCTTCACATCCTGTAACTTTCTAACTTATCACATCCTGTAACTTTCTAACTTATCTCTGAAATGGTTCCTAAAACAGGGCACATATAGTGCTGCTAAAAAAGAAAAAGAAACAATACAAACAACAAATAAGGGGCACACTGAGTCTGATTCAAAAAAAACAACAACATGGTGGAAGCTTTAGGGTGAGTCTGTTTATGTGGAAAACCTGAGTGCATTTTCCAAAGAACAGATATACGCTTTAAAAAAAATGCATTCATACATAAGAAGATAGCCATTTGTCTGAAATGCTGTAGGGTTTCCTGCCTGGGCAGGGGGTTGGACTAGAAGACCTCCAAGGGTCCCTTCCAACTCTAATTATGTATGTTAACAGGTCCAAAAATACAAAACTAAATGAAACATTTTGAGTCAAACTCAGTGCTTTGAAAACATTTATAAAGGTATAGGTTTAATCAGGCAGGTTAAACCTCAAAAAGTTCCAGAAAAAATAAAAATTAAAAATTAAGATCAAAATCAAAATTGTATGCATGATTAAAAATTAAAATCAAAAGTGTTTTCAGGATTGAAATTTAGAATCAAAATTGTTTCCATGGTTAAAAAGAAAATACATCTGCATAGTTTTTTACATAGCTTTTTACAAAAGCAATGCTTCCAGAGAGCCTAATTGTCCCTCCCTTCTCAGACAAGAAAGAAGAGAGAGAAAAAATGGAGTGGGGGTGAATAGTTCTCCCCCATCGCCCACCCTTTTCCTTGGCACAAACAGGGAGTGGGGGGGGAGTAGTTAAGATAAGCCAGCGAGGGCAGAGAAAAAAAAAGTTAAAAGTAACTCACTGCAAAGACACTCTCATGCATATGAAGAGAAAAAAATTTCCAAAAGTAACTCACTTGCTTGCAAAAGGAAAAAAAATATTATTTTTTCCAAAAGTACCTGGCTGCTTGCATACAGAATTTATGCAGACAGATACACACACAGACACACACATACACACATGCAGAGACAATTTCTCACACATGCACACATTTCTTGCAAATCCAAAAGACAACACAGAAATCTCACACCTTCTCAATGAGTTTTGCACATACACACATTCCATGCAAATCAAGCATCACAATTATCTCTACAATTCTTATGCATTTATGAAAATGATCACATACATACATACACAAGCACACACATCATCAAACAACATTTACAGACCTGGGGAACGTTGTCTGAGAAAACTCAGCAGTTTAAATCATGACTGTGATTGTGGATCCTTTTAAGTCATTTTTGATAAGGCAGAGGTCTTGACAAACTGTTTAAGTGACTTCGTGTAAAATAAGGCATTCAAGGACCATGCGCCACTTGGACAGAATTTTTACAGGGGCTCTTGGACTTTCATGGAAATAAGTTCCAATTTTTTTCCATATAGTCACTGAGCAAATCCTTTTCCAGATTGTTTCCAAAGATAGAGAAGTAATTGAACCAAATCAGTTGCTGATTAGTCTGAGCACCCATGGGGGAAAGGGAGGGGTGCTCTGGGGGAAGGGAGGCAGGCAGGGGAAAGGAGGCAGTTTTCAAAGCAGGGATGGAAGAACAGGTATAGGTTTAACTTCTGGCTCAATATGCTTTGAAAGTTCAGAGGGGGGGGAAGGGAGGATGAGGGAAAGGAATGAGCAGGCATAGGAACTGAAGGAACGGAGAGGGGGAGTAAGTCAGTTTTCTTTCTTTCATTACCCTCCGTGAAAGTTTCATCTGCATGCAGATACGGAGGGGGGGGGAGACTTGGAATTTTGAGCAGAATTTGTAGGTGACATATCCGGCAGAACCTTTTCATGGATTAAAAAACATTCCATGATAAGTTGCCATGTGGACAGATCTTCAAGAGTCAGCTCATTATTTTCCCTAGCTGTTTTAAAGGCATTACCTACCGCGCCCAGAACAGGAGATGAGGGTCGCGGAGAAGTTAGAGGGGCACAGACAGTTTGTAAAGAGGAAATTTCAGAAGAATTAGGGGCGGAAGGAGAAACAGAATCGTAAGGAGGGGGATCAGACAGAGGTTCGAGAGGTGCCAATACTTTTGTATTGGACTCAGGTAATGTAGAAGTGGAAGGATAAAAGATAGTAAGAGCAGCCATGACCGCCCTCCATGTAGTTAAGATTTCAGTTGGTGCCCTGGGGTGTTCATAAAGATATTTGCCTAATTGCTCCCAAGGGGAACGACGCAAAGTACCCTCCTGGGGATAGGCAGGACAATGAAGAATCACATAGAGAAGAAATTGATTGAGAGATTTTTTAGAAAGAGGATATACAGTGGTGCCATTAATTTTTTGCAAACAGTTAGTCTTCTTCACTAAAGAATAAAGTTCGTCCCTATGAACTGACGAAACTTTGGAAGGTGAGGAGCCCATTACTTACGTCGTATGTAGCCTATTCCAGGTGCGAAGTAATAGGAGTGAAGGAAGTGTATCTCTAGACAGAGATCACACTTTTGGAGTCAAGAAGAATCCCGGCCGAGCCCCCAGTTGTTGCGTCGTTGTCATCTAGGGTGGGTCTTCTTCGTCGACTCGTAGGGTCCCCACAGGGATGCTGTTTGCAGATGGATCTGGCCCTCACAAGGGTGCGTGTTAGGAACACGGGCTACCTTCCCAATAAGGACTCAGACACCATTGTTCTCTCGGGATGGGGTGAGCCCAGATTGCTCTGAGTGCACACCTTTTATTGAGTAGCAAACAGGGGGTAAAGCATGATTACACAATTGTCACGTAGCAGGAATTGTTATCTTAAGTATCTGTTTCCCCAACTGCCAAATTAGGTTATGTCTTCCTCTTCCTGTGTATGTGTATTGGAAACTGCTGACAGTTGACTCAGTTGTCTGACCAAGGATTAACAGGGCCGAATTACAGCTCAGACCTTGTACCTCGCAATGCACACTGACTCCACAAACATCTTCATCAATGACTTGGACAAGGGGATAAATGGGGAACTCGTCAAATTTGCAGATGACACCAAGCTGGCAGGAATAGCCAACACTCCAGAAGATAGGCTCAAGATACAGAAGGATCTTGACAGACTTGAACATTGGGTGCTATCTAACAAAAAGAAATTCAACAGAGAAAAAAGTAAGGTTCTACATTTAGGCAAAAAAAAAAACCCAAATGCACAGGTACTGTATATATGGTACCTTGCTCAATAGTAGCAACTGTGAGAGGGATCTTGGAGTCCTAGTAGACAACCATTTAGATATGAGCCAGCAGTGTGCAGCATTTGCCAAAAAAGCCAACACAGTTCTGGGCTGCATAAACAGAGGGATAGAATCAAGAACACATGAAGTATTAATACCACTTTATAATGCCTTGGTAAGTCCACACTAGGAATATTCCATTCAGTTTTGGTCCCCATGATGTAAAAAAGATGTTGAGACTCTAGAAAGAGTATAGAGAAGAGCAACAAAGATGATTAGGGGACTGGAGGCTAAAACATATGAAGAACGGTTGCAGGAACTCGGTATGTCTAGTTTAATGAAAAGAAGGACTAGGGGAGACATGATAGCAGTGTTCCAATATCTCAGGGGTTGCGACAAAGAAGAAGGAGTCAAACTATTCTCCAAAGCACCTGAGAGTAGAACAAGAAGCAATGGGTGGAAACTAATCAAGGAGAGAAGCAACTTAGAACTAAGGAGAAATTTCCTGACATAACAATTAATCAGTAGAACAATTTGCCTGCAGAAGTTGTGAATGCTCCAACACTGGAAATTTTTAAGAAAATGTTGGATAACCATTTGTCTGAAATGGTGTAGGGTTTCCTGCCTGGGCAGGGGGTTGGACTAGAAGACTTCCAAGGTCCCTTCCAATCCTGGTATTATGATATGATTTATGATATGATTTTTTTCAAAGCAAGCCCATTTTACTGTTTGCTCCAGACAAACCATTCTCAAAGAAGCTTTCAAAATTATTCATCAAACACATCTACCGCTTGCATGGAACACCCAACCGCATCATCTCGGATTAAGGAGTTCAGTTAACCACAAAATTCTGGAGAGAGTTCTTGAGGTCCATTGGATCCACACAAGGACTTAGCTCGGCTTTTCATCTGAGTACGAACTGAGCTGCGGAACATATGAACGCCATGGTGGAACAATACATAAGATGCTATGTGGATTACCAACAAGAAAACTGGGCAGATCTATTTCCCTTTACAGAAGTGGCTTACAACAATGCAGTGCACAGTAGCACTGGATTAACCCTTTTCCAAATCACCAGTGGGATGGAGTTTGTCCCCATGCCTGAACTGCCATGTCTTTAACAGAGTGGATGGATTTACTAAAGAAAGGATGGGAAAATACTAAGAAAGCACTGTTAGAAACAGCAGAGGAATACAAAAAGCAAGCAGACAAGTACCCCTCGCTGCAAGCCGCCTTCCGGGTGGGGGATAAAGTTTTCCTATCTATCAAATACATACGGTTAAGGCTACCTAGTAAAAAAATTAGGAACAAAGTTCCCTATAGTGAAAATAATTAACCTGGTGACAGTTCAATTGAACCTCCCCCGCATGTTAAGGAAAATCCACCCTGTATTTCATTGTAGCTTGCTGAAATCATCAGTTGAGTCCAACCTAAGACCTCAAACCTAACCACCTCAAACCTAACCATAATGGGAGAGACCCATTATGAGGTCAAGAAAATATTAGATTCTAGGCTATATAGGGGTCAATTACAATATTTAGTACACTGGAAAGGGTACCCTTTGTCTGAAGCTACCTGGGTCAAAAGCTGGAATGTAAAAGCAGATAGGCTAATCAAGCAATTCCACGACAAATACCTGGAGAAGCCAAAGGGTCCTCCTGTGGGGGGAGGGGTGGTTAGAGATATGATTAACCCCCCTTATTATTCTCTTTTCAAGACACACATATTTTTTGAGGGGGGGCAGCCTGTCAAACCTAAAAGCCATCTTTCTACCTTTGTGCCTTCAGGCTTCAGGCCTGCCACAAACCTAATATCAGTCTCCACTCACTACAAGTTTATTGCTTTATTGCTCTGGGTAGTCTGTCTCCTGATTTATGCATTTATTACCTTGCTTGCTAAAGATATCATGGTAATGGGGGGTGGGGGTAAAGAGTGTTGGAGGAGAAATGGAGAGTTTTCTTCAAACGTGTTCGGCAGTTGGAAAGCAGGCTGATAATAGTCAAGGTTAAGGCCCAAGCATGCCAGAGGAATGAAACCATCTGAAGATGCACCTCACGTGCCACCTAGGGGGAACGTGGATTGTACAAGACTGACTACAGGGAGGACGGCTTGGGGCATATTTCTTCTATGTGAATTCCATGCCAAACACCTCAGAGCTTGCTTTCATTTTGTTTTCTTTCAGTTCTTACTCATTAAAAGTACCTTTCTCTACAAACAATGGAGTTGGGGTTTTTCTTTCTTGAGTATTGAAAGGAGGGATTCCTGACACCTACCATGGGAAGTTGGGAGGAGGGATAGTATAAAGTTGTGATGATGAACCTATGGCATGGTGCCCAAAGTGCCCAAAGTGCCACACAAAGCCATGTCTCCTGGCATGCGCGGGCTCGACTGTGTGTCTTCTGGGATGATCAGCTGTCCTTTGCTCATGTGGTAGTGTTGAAAATCGGTGTGTGTATGTGCACCAGCCAGCTGATCGTCAGGCATGCATGGATGCTAGAACCTGGAAGTTTGGCTTTTCCAGAGCACGGCCCCAATGAGCATACGGACCTCCGAACCTTTCGTCGCGAGCTTAAAACGCATTTATTCATCTGCGCAGGACTGGGTTAGTTTTTTTAATTTATGGGTTTTAATTGGGTTTTTATTATTTATTCTAAATTTTTAATTTCGGCCCAATTGAATAAGTTTTTAAATTGTATTTTAATTGTGTTTATATTGTAACATTATTGTGTATTTTATTTGGCTGTGAACCGCCCTGAGTCCTTCGGGAGAAGGGCGGTATAGAAATTTAAATAATAAATAAATAAATAAATAAATACGTACATGCGCATGCAAAGTTTCCACGCAACCTTTCCACTCGGTGCCAAAAAGGTTCACCATCACTGGTATAGAGTGAAGAACATATGTAGCCAAAATAAAATTCTTTATAGAAAGTCAAGGCCAAGGTGCCCTGCAGCTGTGCTGAGAAGAAGAGGAGGGTATCTTCTGTTCTGGACTGTATGTGATTGGATGTATGGTGGACATGTGGGTGAGGGACAAGGTCTTGAACTTTCTTTTGGATGTGGAAAACTCGGAAGCTCTCAGATTTGGGTTTTCCAGATATGCCAATATGACATCTCTAATAAAAGTTAGCTTTGATGGATTTCAAGCCTTGGAGTTTGATTTTGTTGTGGGACTTGGAACCCTGACATCTATTCTAGAAAGAATTATATTTGAGTGGGACTCACTGTCAGCTATGTTTGCAAATGTGGTCAAAAGTCGTGGATGATATAATAGACAGGGGTGATCCAGTATCAAGCTCCATGGAGCATGGGACCCTTTGAAGCTTTAGTTGGAATCTTATATTTTATTTTATTTTCTTTTTTTGATAAAGTTTTTATTTTATAGACAAACATACAATTAAAGTATCAACAATTCCTTCCGTTTTCTTCTTAGCTCCATTATTTTGCTGTTTCTTCTTTCTACACTTCAATTTGAATTATTACCGTTTTTCCACAAATACATTATTATCATTTTCTTACATAATTATCCATTACCTTTCTTCTAACCAATAGTAAAATTTATCCCATATCTTAAAATATTCTGAATTTTCTCTTTCTTTAATCATCAAAGTTAATCTATTCATTTCTGCACAATCTAAATTTTTTCTAATAATTTCT
This sequence comes from Ahaetulla prasina, assembly GCF_028640845.1. Classification (NCBI taxonomy): domain Eukaryota; kingdom Metazoa; phylum Chordata; class Lepidosauria; order Squamata; family Colubridae; genus Ahaetulla; species Ahaetulla prasina. The sequence goes on from NC_080543.1 coordinate 71,197,919, forward strand.
TCTTCCAGAGGTATTTTCTCTGCTTTCCAGTTTTGTGCAAAAACTATTCTTGCTGCTGTAATTACATGTATAATCAGATAAATATTATCTTTACTAATTTTCTCTGGTAAGATCCCCAATAAAAACAACTCCAGTTTTAAATCAATATGTTGTTGGGTTATTTCTTCTAACCAACACTTTATTTTCTCCCAATAGTTTTTGGCTTCTGAACATGTCCACCACATATGATAATAAGATCCTAGCAACTGGTGACATTTCCAAAAGTTAGCTGATTTGTCTTTAAACATTTTCGCCAGTTTCTCAGGTTGCATATGCTATCTATAAAACATTTTATATTGATTTTCTTTATAGGCCGTGGACATTGTTAATTTATAATTCCTCTCCCATAGCTGTTGCCATTTGTCTAGGTCTATTGAATATCCAAAAATTTTAGCCCAATCTATCATAGTTTCCTTTACTTGTTCTTCTTCTAACTCAACCCCCAACAAAAAGTTATGAGTTTTTTTGATTAATTTGTTCTCTGTTCCTATGAGAATCCTATCAAGCTCAGTCTTTTCTAAATAGAAACCATAAAGTTTAACATCTTTCTGATATCTTGCTTGTATTTGCATATACATATACCAATCTAACTCAATCCCTTGTTCTTCCAAATCTTGTTTCTGCTTCAGTTCCCCCATCTGTTAACAAGTCCCTATACCTAATAATGTTTCTAATATTAAAAGTATTTGGATGTATTAAAGCCTCCATTGTTGATAACCATGATGGAATTTTCATATAGTATTTATCTCTAATCTTCTCCCATACCATTAACAATGCATTTCTTATGTAATGTCAATGGAAATATGTATGTATCTTACCTCTCCCATACCATAAAAAAGCATGCCATCCTAATTGCAAATCATGTCCTTCCAAAGTCAGTAATCTGGTATTCCTTAGTTCCACCCATTCCTTCATCCAAGTCAGTGCTGCTGCCTGGTAATATAGTTCCCAATTTAGCAGTGCAAATTCTCCCCTTAACCTCATATCCTGCAACATCTTTAGACTAATTCTAGCTTTTTTCCTTTGCCATATAAATCTTGTTATCTTGTTAAGATGCTGAAAATAAGTTTTTTCAAGTTTTATTGGTACTATCTGAAATAAATATAGTAGTCTTGGTAATATGTTCATCTTTATAATTGCTATTCTCCCCATAAGTGAAAGTTGCAGATTTCTCCATTTCTCCAAATCCTTCTCAATTTGGTTTTTCAGTTCATAATAGTTATCTCCTTTTATCGTTACACATCTTGATGTTAAGTATATTCCTCAGTATTTCACTTTTTTCGCCATTTGAATGTCCAGCTTCTCTATTATTTCTCTTTTCTGTTTCTCAGTCATATTTTTACCAATATTTTCATTTTTTCCTTGTTTATTTTTAGGCCAGTCACTTTTCCATAAACCTCTATTTGTTCTAATAGTTTAGAACCTGATGTAAGTGGTTCTTCCAGAATAAATTCTAAATCATCAGCAAAAGCTTGCAATTTATATTCTTCTTTTTTGACTTTTATTCTTTTAATGTTATCATTTCTTCTAATGTTCCTGTTCAAAACTTCTAAAGTCAAAATGAATAGCAATGGGGATAGCAGACATCCTTGCCTTGTACCTTTCCTGATTTTGACATTTCCTGTCATTTCTCCATTTATTATTATCTTAGCTGACTGTTTCTCATAAATTGTTTTTACAGAATTTATAAATCTCTCCCCAAAGTCCATTGTCTTCAATTGTTTTATCATAAATTGCCAATTTACATTATCAAAGGCTTTTTGAGCTTCTAGAAATAGCATTACCATTTGTTTCTCTGGATGTGATTCACAGTATTCCAACACATTTAATATTATCCTAGTATTATCTCTAATTTGTCTCTTAGGTAAGAAGCCATTTTGATCTATTTGAATAAATTATAGGAGGAGAGGTGTGGCCAGAGTCACAGCGACAAGACATGGTATTTAGGAGCTCCCAAAGACCCATCAATATCTCCATTTCCCGGGGGTCTCAAGTGACCAAAGTCATTCTGAAGGAATGACAAACAAGAGGGGCACGACGGCATATGGGAAGCACAAACCCCTAGTCAGAACAGGAGAAGCCCCTCAAACTGGGCATCGGAGAAAACAACCATAGAAGTTGCTAAAAAGCTGGGACAGCTGCAATGGAAGGAGGAAGATAAAAGACAGCGTGTGACATCGAGGTGAGAGACTTTGATATTTTGGGAAAGAAAAGAAGAGATTTTCTGCTCCAAGCCCACCTGTAAACTAAAGAAAAGAAAGTTAAAAGGAAGGGGTGAGAGTGGGTGTGTATTCACTCTCCCAGTAATTTAGCTGTGAAGAAAGCCTGGGGGGGAAAAAGAGTTAATTCTTATTTGAAAACCAAAGAGAAAGCTGGAAGATCCCTCATAAAATAAAAGTAATTTGGACTTATTGATAGTAACTGGAGAAGTTGAGCCCTCTTCCAGATGGGAATAGTGGTAATTGATAAAAGATATTTTTTATTTTGTAACCCGAAGTTAAGAAGCTAAGAAGTTAATATTGGCAGTTTTCTTTTGAAAGTATGGTGTACTATGCCATCTAGTGGTGAAAGAAAAATACTTTTAAGACTAGAAATTCTTCTTTTTTTCCTTTTCCCCCCCTTTTTTTATTATAGTTTAATGCTAGAATTAAACTAAAAAGACAGTGGATTCAGACCAGAAGAGTCTGAAGATTTACTGGGACATTGTAATGTCTGGTTTTTGTTTTGTATATCTCCCTTTTTGATTTTTTTTTCTTTTTTGGATTTTTCTTCCAATACTATATTTTTAATCTGGATTATTTTTGATTTGTGAACGTGGTGGTTGATTTGGTTTTTCTGCATTTTTGCCTTTTAACTAATCCAACCATTAGGGAGGTTTAGATACTTGGATTACAAACTATTATATTTGGAATATAAATTTACAAGAATGAGTGCAAAGAAAAAGCTTACAACTTTGCTGCATCCATCAGGCAGTCCTGTTTCAAAAGAAAAGACCTTGGAGATGGAGCTAAAAAATTTTATGCAAACACTTCACAATGATTTTGTCAGGAAATTATTATTTGCCTAACTAGTTGGCCAGGCAATATATAAACTAACTATGTATGTTTGATATTGCTTTAAGGCTGTGCTGCATCATGCAAGCATCCTGATTGGTTGAGCTCTGTAGCCAATGTATAAAAGGACTACTAAATTATGACTTGTTTGGGGAATCTACAGGGACGCTACAGCATTGTAACCTGATGACATGCTGCAACTATATATTTGAGCTTTATGATCGTTGCTTGATCATGGCTAGTTACTGATTCCTCAAGATACTGACTGTTGTGAATTGAACTGTGTTTTGCTGAACTGAAAGAAGACCTTGCTTGTTTGTCATTGCAAGTCTACATTGGTAAGAAGACTGACTGATTTTATATGTGTATGACCTGGAATTGTTTTTGGACTGTCTTTGCCTTTTCCATAAAAGTAAAGGAATATCAAACCCCAGTTTGTCTGCAAGTGACTGTTATTGTATACAACCAGTCTCAGTCGTTTTCATGTGTAGGGTACTCTGCTCAACAGTCCACAACCTTGGTTGTGAACCCTGATTACCCTTAACAGATTTGAAACAAGATATAAAAGAAATGAAAGACATGATGGAGAAACATGAAGGGAGGATTCAAAAAGTAGAAGAAATGGAAAAAAAAGTTGAGGAACTGGGAGGAAAATTTGTGCTAACTGATAAAATTCAAAACTCACAAGCAAAAACAATAGTCCTTCTTGAAATGGACAAGGCTGAATTGTATTTAAGATTTCAAAATATTGAGGAGGAGAAAGGAGAAAATCTGCCTGAGATGGTAGCTGAGATTTTGATCTAAGCTCCGGATCAAACTAAAGAGAAGATTTTAAATGAAATTGATGAAGCTTTTAGAATACGTACAAGGTATGCAATGAGAAATAAACTACCAGGAGAAATACATGTAAGATTCACAAAGAAAGCATTAAAAATGGAGATATTGCAAATAGCAAGAAATACAGCACTAAAATACAAAGATAAAGAAATTGTGGTATTGAGGCAAATACCCAAAAGAGTTAGAGATATAAGGAGAGAATACCAATTTTAAACAAGATTTCTAATATCAAAAAGAGTGAATTTCAAATGGTTAATCCTGGAAGGAATTTATTGACTTGGCAAGAACAAAAGCTTAGATTAGACACCATTGACAAAGCAAGATCCTTCTACAATCAACTTATTGGACCAGTGGAAGAGGACCGGGGAGTGACAGAATACATACAACAAAAAGAGAAAGAGAGAGAAGAGAAAATAAAAGAACAGGAAGAACGGGTACTGAGAGAGGGAGCGCAAGCTAAGGAGCCAATGGAAAAAAGAGAAACCAGGGTGATGAAATTAAAAACTACTAATAAGTAAAACATGGAAGAAGAAATAAAAGCAATATCGATAAATGTAAATGGATTAAATGCAGAGATAAAAAAGAATAGAGCATTAGACAAATTAAACTCCTTGAAGATGGACATTACGTGTTTGCAAGAGGTTCATATTAGAAAGCAACATGAAAAATTATTAGTACATTCAAAATTAGGAATTTTATTCATATCACTAATACATCAAAGCAAAAGAGGAATGTACATTAAGGAAAAATTAGAACCAAAATTTCTCTTTGAAGATGGAGAAGGTAGAGTTTTGATGGTGGAAATAAAAATGCATTTCAGACAAATACTCTTGATAGTGCTATATGCCCCAAACAAAAAACAATAAGATTTTTACAAGAGACTACACAGAAAAATATTAGAATTGGATTACGAACATAATTGCACAATGGGAGATTTTAATGCCATAACAGATGTGGAATTGGATTATAAAACAATAAAGATAAATAAAAAAATAAAGAGAACAATGCCAAAATCCTTTCATATAATGACAGAAGAGTTGAGTATTCAAGATACTTGGAGACAAAAGCATTTAAAAGAAAAGCAATTTACTTTCTATTCAAATAGACACTTATCGTGGTCAAGAATAGATAAGATATGGATGTCGACAGACTTGATAGAGAATATACAAGAAGTGAATATTAGTTCAAATATATGGGCAGACCATAACCCAAGGATGATAACATGGAAAGGACAGAAGAAAAGAAGAAGATTGACATTGAATACATTAATATTAAAAGAAAATGATTTGCAACAATATGTGGAAAAAGAATTAAAGTCTTTCTTTGAATAAACAAAAAAGAGAACACATCGCTTCAAAATGTATGGGACACTATGAAGGCATATTTTAGGGGACTGGCAATAACTTATACCGCAAAGAAAAACAAAAGGTAAAGACAGAAACAGACAGAATTGGAAGAATACAAAAAAACTAGAGAAAGAATTCCAAGAAGATAGCATAATGACAGAGTTAAGAAAACAATGGAACTAAAAAAAATGAAATAAAACTAAATGAACAAGAGTTATTAGCAAATAAATTAAGAACATCCAAGCAGAATTTTTTTGAAATGCAAATAAACCAGGAAGATGGTTAGCATATAAAAGAAAAAAAGAAAAGGAGAAGAAAATAAAGTATTTATTAGATGAAATGGGGAAACTACACTATAGTAATGAAGAAAAGATGAAAATAACTCAAAATTACTAAGAAAAGCTATATTGTCAAGAAGATGTGGACAGGTTACTGGGGAGGCTACATGCGACCACATGTTTACTGGACCCGTGTCCTTCCTGGCTGGTGCTGGCTACTCAGGAAGTGACACGAGGCTGGCTCCAGGGAATTATAAATGCTTCTTTGATGGAAGGGGTTTTCCCCGCTGCTTTGAAAGAGGCGGTGGTGAGACCCCTCCTCAAGAAGCCTTCCCTGGACCCAGCTATTTTGGGAAATTACAGTCCAGTCTCCAACCTTCGCTTCGCGGCGAAGGTTGTAGAGAGTATGGTGGCATATCAGTTTCCCCTGCACCTGGATGAAACTGTCTATCTAGACCCGTTCCAGTCCGGTTTCCGGCCCGGCTACAGCACGGAGACGGCTTTGGTCGCGTTGGTGGATGATCTCTGGAGGGCCAGGGATAGGGGTTGTTCCTCTGCCCTGGTCCTATTAGACCTCTCAGCGGCGTTTGATACCATCGACCATGGTATCCTGCTACACCAGTTGGAGGGGTTGGGAGTGGGAGGCACCGTTTATCGGTGGTTCTCCTCCTATCTCTCCGACCGGTCGCAGACAGTGTTGACAGGGGGGCAGAGGTCGACCGCGAGACACCTTACTTGTGGGGTGCCTCAGGGGTCGATTCTCTCGCCCCTCCTGTTCAACATCTACATGAAGCCGCTGGGTGAGGTCATCAGTGGTTTCGGGGTGAGTTATCATCTGTACGCTGATGATACTCAGCTGTACTTTTCCACCCCGGACCACCCCAACGAAGCTGTCGAAGTGCTGTCCCGGTGTCTGGAAGCCGTACGGGTCTGGATGGGGAGAAACAGACTCAAGCTCAATCCCTCCAAGACGGAGTGGCTGTGGATGCCGGCACCCCGGCACAGTCAGCTGCAGCCGCAGCTGGCTGTGGGGGGCGAGTTATTGGCCCCAACGGAGAGGGTGCGCAACTTGGGTGTCCTCTTGGATGGGCGACTGTCGTTTGATGATCATTTGGCGGCCGTCTCCAAGAGGGCCTTCCACCAAGTACGCTTGGTGCGCCAGTTGCGCCCCTTTCTTGACCGGGATGCCTTATGCACGGTCACTCATGCCCTTGTCACTTCCCACTTGGACTATTGCAATGCTCTCTACATGGGGCTGCCCTTGAAGTGCACCCGGAGGCTGCAGTTAGTCCAGAATGCAGCTGCGCGGGTAACACCAATCCTGCGTAGTTTGCACTGGCTTCCTGTGGTCTTTCGGGTGCGCTTCAAGATTCTGGTTACCACCTTTAAAGCGCTCCATGGCTTAGGACCCGGGTACTTACGGGACCGCCTGCTGTTACCTTTTGCCTCCCACCGACCCGTATGCTCACACAGAGAGGGCCTTCTCAGGGTGCCGTCCGCCAAGCAATGTCGGCTGGTGGCCCCCAGGGGAAGGGCCTTCTCTGTTGGAGCTCCTATGCTTTGGAATGAACTTCCCCCTGGTTTACGTCAAGTGCCTGATCTTCGGACTTTTCGCCGTGAGCTGAAAACGCACCTATTTATTCAAGCGGGACTGGATTGAAATTTTATTGGGGTTATTTATATTTTAAGATTTTAAATTGTTTTAATTACTTCGGCCACATTATAATATGTTTTTTTAATTTCTTTTAATGTTTATATAGTATTTTTACTTGGCTGTACACCGCCCTGAGTCCTTCGGGAGAAGGGCGGTATAAAAATCGAAATAAATAAAATAAAATAAATAAGATATTTTGAAAGAAGAGATAATAAAATACTTAGAAAACTCAGAGTTACTAAAAATATCAGAACAACATAAAGCACTGTTAGAAGAAAGAATAGCAATGATGGAATTGACTGAAGCAATCAAAAAACAAAACAATGGGAAGGCACTGGGACCGGGTGGCCTACCAGCCGAACTATACAAAACCTTTCAAGAAATAATGAGTATTGTAGTGCTAGAGTTGTATAATGAACTTTTAGATAAAGGAAGAATGCCAGACTCATGGAGAGAGGCATATGTAACACTTATACCTAAAGAAGAAGCAGATTTCCAACTGATAAAAATCTATAGACCAATCTCACTATTAAACGTGGACTATAAGATCTTTGCTTCAATAATGGTGAATAGATTGAAAAGACTGTTGAACAAATTTATTCGAATCTTATATTTTCAATGATGGGGCATTGGGCCCTCTGTGCATAGGATGCTATGCCTTCCCGAGCAGTTTTCAACTTTGTTCTGTCCTGGGGGCCTTTTCCACTTGTGCTGCTGTGTTGCAGGTTTCGTTTTCCACTGATGACCTCTGCCAACTCTGGCAATGTGCCCTTGCTTTCCACAGGTATGGCATACAGCTGTGTGGAATCTGCACTCTGCTCTTTCATGCTGTCCCCCACAGCTTGCACAGCTCTGTGGCGGAGTTGCATGCTCTGTGGACCGTGGCCATCTGAGTGGCTTTCTTTGCAAGCAAGCAATTTTGTTGCCTCACTGATCTCCCCCAAGCTTTCTGCAGTCATTGGTGTGTGTTTGTGGTGGCTGGAGAGTCTTCATGGCCCCTCCAGAAGCCCCATCCACCATGACTTCCTTCAACGTGTCTTGGAAAGTCAGTTTCTCCATGGTGAATAGGCACTGCTGTAATTCACTATTACACAGGCCATAAAAGAGCCTGTCTCTGAGACTGGATTCCAGATCAGGGAACTCACATTGGCAAGAAGCTTGGCGAAGTGCTGCCACAAACTCTGCTGCAGATTCCCCGGATCTCTGCTATCATTGGTCGAATGCATGTTGCCAGGTGATGACTGAAAGTCTAGGCTCAAAATGTTCTTTTAATTTTTTCTTGAGGTTTGCATAGGCCACTGTCTCTATGCTTGCTGGTACTACCAGGTTTTCAGCGATATCAAACGTGGCTTGTCCTCAGATACATAACAGGGTTGCCAATTTGTAACTGATAAATATGCTAGGAAACAACAGTGAATATTTTGATGGAAAAATATGTAAGTGGATCACAAGGCTTCCTAACAAACAGGAAGCAGCAGGTGAAGCTTAGCAGAATCACATCAGATACCTGTACAATTAGTACAGGGTCCCCCCAAGGCTGTATGCTCTCCCCACTTCTCTTCTCCCTATATACCAATGACTGCATCTCTAACGATCCATCTGTTAAACTACTGAAGTTCGCAGATGACACAACAGTGACTGGTCTCATTCGAGACAATGATGAATCCGCTTACAGATGGGAGGTTGAACGACTAGCCCCGTGGTGTGACTGGAACAATCTGGAACTGAACACACTCAAAACCTTAGAAATGGCGGTAGAGTTTAGGAGAAAACCTTTCATACTTCCACTTCTTACAATATTAGACAACACAGTATCAACAATAGAAACCTTCAAATTTCTAGGTTCTACTATATCACAAGATCTAAAATGGACAGCTAACATCAAAAACATCATCAAAAAAGCACAACAAAGAATGTTCTTTCTGCATCAACTCAGAAAGCTCAAACTGCCCAAGTAGCTGCTGATACAGTTCTACAGAGGAATTATTGAGTCTGTCACCTGCACCGCTATAACTGTCTGGTTTGGGTCTGCAATCCAACAAGACAGACATAGACTTCAGAGGATAATTAGAACTGCAGAAAAAACAATGGCTACCAACCTGCCTTCCATTGAGAACCTGTATACCGCATGAATCAAAAAGAGGGCTGTGCAAATATTTACAGGCCCCTCACATCCTGGACATAAACTGCTTCAACTCCTACCCTCAAAACAACGCTATAGAGCACTGCACACCAGAACAGCTAGACACAAGAACAGTTTTTTTCTCAAACGCCATCCCTCTGCTAAACAAATAATTCCCTCAATGCTGTCAAACTATTTACTAAATCTACACTACTATTAATTTTCTCATCGTTCCCATCATCCATCTCCTTCCACTTATGACTGTATGACTTTAATTTTGTTGCTTGTATCCTTATGATTTATACTGATATTGATTATTTCCTGATTGCTTATTTGTAGCCTATGACTATCATTAAGTGTTGTATCATTAAGTGTTAAATTTGTACCCTATGACTATCATTAAGTGTTGAACCTTATGATTCTTGATGAAGGTATCTTTTCTTTTATGTACACTGAGAACATATGCACCAAGACAAATTCCTTGTGTGTCCAATCACACTTGGCCAATAAAAATTCTATTCTATTCTAAAAATACTGTATTAGATTAGTTGATGATCCAGACACCTTTTTTTGAATTTTTATTTTAACTATGCTCTTATGTAAAAACAAAGTAATAGTTTTCAGAGACATACAAAAAACAAGAATTTTCCTCTACATTTCATATCTGCCCAATTTCATCATCCTCTAAAATAACTGCTGTAGAATTTGCAATATTTCTCTTGATTTGATTGATTTTTTCCACACTTAACATTTCTTTGATTTCCTTCTTGCAGCTTAGTGATAAAAATGTATGTCTTATTTCAATTGCTTTGGAATAAGTTATACATAATGTTCTAATGTTCACAGATTAACTGATATTGTATTTGATTTTTTTTGTAAGTCCGATGAACCATCTATTAGTATAGGACAGGGGCAAATGCAGCAGGATTATGCAGCAGGGGCCGTGGTAGCTCAGGCTGTAGAAGCCTGTTATTAAAACACAGCAGCCTGCAATTACTGCAGGTTCAAGCCCGGCCCAAGGTTGACTCAGCCTTCCATCCTTTATAAGGTAGGTAAAATGAGGACCCAGATTGTTGGGGGGGCAATAAGTTGACTTTGTAAAAATATACAAATAGAATGAGACTATTGCCTTATACACTGTAAGCCGCCCTGAGTCTTCGGAGAAGGGCGGGATATAAATGTAAATAAATAAATAAATAAATAAATAAATGGTAGTTACTCCCTCAGCTGCTGCAAAGAGGATTGCCCTGTTAGTTGACCTATTTTTATTTTACTTATTGGCAAAGAAGGATGAGAAACTCTTCATTTGGAGAACAAAAGTACATGCTGAAGACTCAGTTCCATAACTGGCTTTTACAGAAGCTCCCTCCCCCCAAATCATGATTTTAAAAAATTATCTGCTATTCAAAAATGTTCCATTACTTAGAAATAACTGATTATGCTTTTATGTTTAAAAAGTTTTGCTCTGCAATAGATAAATAATCTGTAAGTTCCATATTTTTATTTGTGTTACACAATAAACTACTTTGCTTTTTGTAGTATATGTCATAAATGTAGCTAGATACAAATACACATTTGTTTATATTGGTGCACATTAGTATGAATCTATCAAGTTTGTGTTCAGAGACATAGGTACAGGCAGAAAACATTTCATGCCCACCTATATTCTATCTATGAATGTTAAATAATTAGTGTTGTAGCCATAAAGCTTATATATTCCTTGCCAATGACATCTTCAAGGTCTCTGTGCTGCCTACTGCTTGACCTTGGTTTAAAACACATACAGAATAGAAACCTTGGAACCAAGATGAACAAGATTCATTCTGACAGAAACCTGATGCAACGAAACAGGGGACACACACACACACACACACACTCTTCCTTTTTGTTTGGTTTTTTTTACCAGTTCTTATACTCTGGAAGTACAGACCGACCTATGTGGTACAATGGCTATTTTACTATTCTAATTGTAAACTTGAAAAGGAAGTAAATTTATTTATTTATTTTATTTATTTATTTGTCGTAACAATATATACAAGCATTGCATAAAGGATTATATAATATATAAACATATATATGAGGAGAAACAAGGTACTATAAACATATATATATATATGGGAAGAAACAATAGGACAGGAACGGTAGGCACGTTTGTGCTCTTATGCATGCCCCTTAGAGTCCTCTTAGGAAAGTGGTGAGGTCAACCGTGGATAGATTTTGAGTAAAGCTTTTGGGGTTATGAGAAGAAACCACAGAGTCAGGTAATGCATTCCAAGCATATATAATTCTGTTACAGAAATCGTGTTTTCTGCAATCTAAACTGGAGCAGTTGACATTGAGTTTAAATCTGTTGGTAGCTCTTGTGATATTGTTATTAAAACTAAAGAAGTCATTGACAGGAAGGACATTACAACGGATGATTTTATGAGCTAAACCCAGGTCCTGCCGAAGGCGACGAAGTTCCAAGTAAATGCTTGTTATTTCTTCCTAATAATATATACTTCACCCAACAGAAAAACAAGATATCTTCATTTCATCCTGATGCTAATTAATTGAAATAATTTGTACTTGAAAAAAACAAAATGTTCTAGACAATAACATTTTGATTAAGTGATTATATAACTGAAGTAAAATCAGATCTCTCTTGCACACACACACACAAAAACACTGAAGACTGAACTATTGTCTTCTGTTATGTCTGTTACAACTCTTTATTAAAACTCTACAATTTAATATAACAGTTCAATATATCTTCTTATGTTTAAGTATCAGCAAAATTACAAAAAATTGCCTGAGCTTTTAATCAGATTTTTTATTTTGCATTTCATATCCTTGGAAACTGACTAAAACGGAATGAATAAGGTATCAGAGAAATGAGAGGGAGATAAAATAATGATTAAGACCCATTGATTTTAAAAGAGACAAATATATGTTTATAGGATGTTAAACACAAAAGCTATAAATGTATTCACAACAGATACTAAATTGATCTGGAGGCCCATACCAAGATTCCTAATGATACTGGTTACTGCATAATGTTGCTATTTCCTATGCAACACAAGTAAACAAAATGGACCAGCATTCAATAATATAGGAATTGTGGTGGGGGAGGGGGGAACAATGGTTTAAAAATTTGTTCTTTGTAAAACTTTTTTCAATAAAATAATAATAATAATAATAATAATAATAATAATAATAATAATAATAATAATAATAATAATAATAATAATAATATAGGAATTGTGCCACAGCATAGTATTTTCCTTATTTCTTCTAGCACAGTTCTTTGCTTTTAAGAAGCAGAATAAAGCACAACTTAAACTCATGTTTGTTTCAAATATCTTGTGGAAGCTATTGGTTTCTGTTTCATTGGCAATTTTTCATAAGTTTTTGTTTGGTATGCCAGTTTCAAACGTATAGCTTATATCAGGTTTACTCCTAACTCTTGGTTAACTTACCAAATACTAATAAAAATATTTCCTTACTATTTTTCACCTTCCTCTTAAATTTAGCTTTCAATCTCAATTTAATTGCAATATTAGAATATACTTCCATTCATATAAATGGAAGTATAGGAGAAATCTGTTTTCCTGTCTTGCTTATGAAGATCTGCACTTGCCCCCAAAGGATGATGATTACCTGTTATAAAGGAAAACACCAAGCAAAATGTGTATATTCTTTTCATTACAGGCACTTGCTGTTAGTCTTGAAGTCTTGTCTGACCCATCGTGACCCAATGGACAATGTTCCTCCAAGCCTTCCTATCCTCTACCATCCCCCGGAGTCAATTTAAACTCACACTGACTGCTTCAGTAATTCCATCCAGCCACCTCATTCTCTGTCATCCCCTCCTTCTTTTTCCCCTCAATCGTTCCCAGCATCAGGCTCTTCTCCAATGAGTCCTTCCTTCTCATTAAGTGGCCAAAGTATTTAAGCTTCATCTTCAGGATCTGGCCTTCTAAAGAGTAGTCGTTGATCTTCTCTAGGACTGACCGGTTTGATCTTGCAAAGGACTCGCGGGAGTCTTCTCCAGCACCATAGTTCAAAGGCCTCAATTCTTTGGCACTCAGCCTTCCTTATGGTCCAACTTTCACAGCCATATATTACAACTGGGAAAAGCATAGCCTTGAGTATACGCACTTTTGTTGGCAGGGTGATGTCTCTGCTTTTTAGTATGCTGTCCAGATTTGCCATAGCTTTCTCCCCAGGAGCAAGTGTCTTTTAATTTCTTGGTTGTAGTCCCCATCTGTGGTGATCTTGGAGCCCAGGAAAATAAAAACTATCACTACCTCCATTTCTTCCCCATCTATTTGCCAGGAATTGAGAGGGCCAGATGCCATGATCTTAGTTTTCTTAATGTTGAGTTTCAAGCCAACTTTTGTACTCTCCTCCTTTGCCCACATCAAGAGGCCCTTTAGTTCCTCTTCACTTTCTGCCATTAGAGTGGTATCGTCTCCATATCTGAGATTGTTGATATTTCTCCTGGCAATCTTAATTCGAACTTGTGATTCATCTAGCCCTGCCTTCCTCATGATGGATATAATGCATATAAGTTAAATAGGAAGGGCGACAGTATACAGCTTTCCTGAACTCCTTTCTCAGTTTTGAGAAAGTGGTTTTGTGTCGTTGCTTTTTGACCCACATATAGGTTTCTCAAGAGACAAATAAGATGGTCTGGTACTCGCATCTCTTTAAGAACTTGCCACAGTTTGTTGTGATCCACACAATCAAAGGCTTTAGCATAGTCAATGAAGTAGATGTTTTTCTGGAACTCCCTAGCTTTCTCCATGATCCAGTGTACATTGGCAATTTGATCTCTAGTTCCTCTGCCTCTTCGAAATCTTGTCTGTACTTCTGGTAGTTCTTGATCCACATACAGCTGGAGCCTAGCTTGTAGGATTTTGAGCATAACTTTGATAGCATGTGAAACAAGTGCAATGGTGTGGTAGTTTGAACAGTCTTTGGCATTGCCTTTCTTTGAAATTGGAATGTAAACTGACCTTTTCCAATCCTGTGGCCACTGTTGTAAGTAAGTGAGTTTATTACAGCCATAGGCCAGCACAAATAAAAAACACTCAGTAAATATACAATTAAAAATTCAAGAATAAACGACCAGCGGAGCCACAGGAAGTCTTTTTAGACTGCCAGCCCCGGATCGTGTAGAGCTGCTAAGACAGCGAAAATCAGCTGTCTAGTGGCTTGGAAACCTTTCCCCCGGATGAAGAGGGAAAAGTGAGCGATCAGGTCGAGGTAGAATTCCCCCAAAAGCACCAGGAATGATCCTGGAGGCTTGAAGGGAAGAGCTCCCTTGGTAACCCGAAGAGCTCCGGATCCAGGACGCCTCTGTCTTTTTTGGCAGAGCAAAACGCTGCAACCACATCTGCGGTCAATATTGAGTTTAAATGGATTTTTGACTTAACCAGACAGAGCAATGTAGATGTAAGTACCAGACCTCAACCCCGTGTGTGGATTCCATTTGAGAAGAAAGGAAATGGCGTCTGAGTATAATAGGCATGAAAGTGAAAGTCAAAGAGGTGCTTATTAACACTGTTACCGTTTATAACTTTGCTTAAACTTGCTGGATTTTATGTTTATATGAAGAAACTATAAAGTGAAAGCTGGAAGGATTATACAACTGATTTATTCAACTTAAACATTGTGTTTATGAAAAGATTCGACTTTGTTTTAAATTATAAAATCAAAGTAAGATGGCTTCTGTACAAATACAGCTTGCTGTCTTCAAGGAAGTTGGAGCCCCGTTAGTTCAACTACATAAATTACAAGAGGAGCTGAAGGAATTTCTGAAGGCTCAAATTTTTGTTTGGGATAAAAAAATTAAGGAAATTGAGAGAAAATATTGAAAATTAAAGATTTGGTTGCAGCTGAGAATGAAGAGATAAGAGAAGAAGTGGTGGCAGCATTTAAAACTCTGGTTGAATATATAAAACAATTGGATGAAAAAGTGGAAGAGATTGATCAAGTTAATTTGAACTTAAAAAGCAAAATAGAGGAGTTTCAGACTAAGGCGGAGAATAAAAGCAGTTGGATGATAGAGTTGAAGAAATTAATCAAGTTAATTTGGACTTAAAAAATAAAATAGAGGTGCTTCAGATCAAGGCAGAGAGAGAGCAGAAGAAGAGCGTGTTTTATTGCAATACAGAGTGATGGAATCTGTATTGAGAGTAAGAGGTCTGAAAGAAAATAAACGAGAGGATCTAAAAAGATTTTTGCAGAGGCTTTTGCACAGCTGATTGGACAGAAACCAGTGGACTTTGAAATCCAAATTGAAAAAAATTACCGTGTTAATTCATGGGTTGCAAAGCAGAGACACTTGCCAAGAGATGTAGTAATTTATTTTACATCTAGGAAGATTAGGAATGAAATTTCACAAGTTTCTTATAAAAACAAAATTCAAATATTGGGACAAGAGGTATTGGTATTGAAAGAAATTCCTTCTAAAATGTTAAGAAATAGAAAAGAATATGCTTTTTTGGTGGATCAGCTTAGAAATCTCCAGATACAGTATAGATAGAATGTACCAGCTGGATTAACAGTAAACTATAAGGGAGGGAAATATTGTCTTAATACAGCTTTTAAAGCAAGAGATTTTATACTAAAGTATTGAAGGTTGGAAGTTTGCCATTGTTAAAAGTTAAGTTGGAAGGAGAGGTGGGAATGGTTAAAACGCTCTGGAATGAACTTCCCCCTGGCCTACGTCAAGTACCTGATCTTCGGACCTTCCGTCGTGAGCTAAAAACACACTTATTTATTCAAGCGGGACTGGCATAATAGTTTTGATTTTAAATTGGGGTTTTATTAATATTTTTAAATTTTAAATTTAAATTTTAAATTTTAAATTATCAGCCTTTGTAATTTGCTATGTTTTTAACTGTTGGTTTTAATTGTATATATCTTGTTTTTTTATCTTTGGCTGTACACCGCCCTGAGTCCTTTGGGAGAAGGGCGGTATAAAAATTTGATAAATAAATAAAATAAATAAATAAATAAAAAAGGGGAAAAGGAAGCAAAGCAAATACAACCTAAAAGTGGGGCTGTAATTTTGGGAGAAGAAACACAGAAAGCTGCAGGGGAGGATCAAAGTAAGATTGTAACTATTAAACATAAAGAGCAAGGAGTAAAGAAGTAATATTTTCAAATGAAATGATTTTCCTTTCATGGGATAGGGTAAATTATAAGGGATATTTTTGAATAGAATAAGTCATATTTACTTTTAGCAAGCATAGTTAAACTAGATAGTATAAAAGTTTTCAGGGTATGATGGATATATAAATTTGAGGGAATATAAGATATATTGAAACCCTTTGATAGTGTAATATTGTGTAGGGATAAGAAATGTAATTAGTTATGGATTGTATGATAAATGGGGTGTAAAATGTTTAGAAATTTATAGTTTGGGAAATAGGGAAGAATATGAGGTAAATGTTAAATTTATATAAGCTAAAAAGATGATGTTTATTATTATGTATGATGGATATACAAATTTGATAGATTATAAATTATACTGAGGAATAATTTTTGATATTACAACATCGGAATATGGGATATTGTTTATTATAGAAGATTGGACTTTAAACTTAATGGACTTAGATGAGAAGGTAGAATTATCAGCGTATTTGAAAGATTATTTTTGAAAGATATATATAATGGAGATGGTTTGTTTTTTTAAAAATATTGGACTGAAATAACAAAATACTAAATAGCTTTTAAATGAATAGAATGTAATTGTATTAGTATTAATATTTTCCTTTTTCTTCTTTTTTATGGAAAAGGGGAGTTGAGATTCAAGAAGATGGATGGGAGTTTATGTTAATTAGCATATTTTAGTTTATTATTGTTAGATATGATACCCTGTATTTGCTCTGGGAAGTCGGGGGGGGGGAGGGGATGGGGAAGGGGGGAGGAGGGAAGGAAAGGGTTAGGGTTGGGGGGAGGGGGGTATGTATGGGGGAAAATTTTTTGTAAAACTTTTTCAATAAAAAAAATTCAAGAATAAAATAATATTTATCAAATAAAATCTATGATAAAAACCAGTTATCTGTTATGTAACTTAAAATTAGAATACTACTGACATCAATCGTGTCTAGTACCATTCCTATAATTAAAATACATGATCTCAACCAATAGGATCCCTTCCTAATTTACATGCATGGATCACTGTCAGGTATGTGAGTAAATGTTTTTTTCCCCATAACTGTTATATATATTTACAAAAAGTTGGCATCAGTTAACATCTATAATTCGGTAATCAATTATTATTATTATTATTTTTTGTGGACATTGCAGCAACACAAAATTTTGCCACTGCCGGATTTGAGTCTTGGAGGAGAAAGTCTACATAAAAGTCATCTGTTCTCCCTGGCAATCTCGCTAGTAAGGGGAAAATATATATTGACCTACGTACTCTGTATAACTCACAGTACAATAAGACATGTGAGATATCTTTGACTTCTCCTTTACCACATATACATACCTGTTCTGCTATTGGTGTTTTCTTATACCTACCCTGGAGAAGTGCTGAGGGGAGAATATTAAATGTGGCTGTTGTGTCTTGCCTGCCCTCAGAGCAGCCGGGGCCTTCTTACCTGCTCCCGAACACTGAGGAATGTATGCCTTCCAGCCCCAGTCCTGGCTCCATGCCCAGACAAAATGCAGAAGAAGGAGCATCTCCCTGCCCCAGCCCTGACTCCATGCCCAGGCAAACGGAGCAGCTAGACCCCTCCCCCTCCTCCACAGCAGGTGAGCCTGAGGAGGGTTTACTCCCAACAACAGCTGATTGGAGTGACCCTCGCATCAGAAGATTGGAGAGGCGGAGGCAACAGAAGGAAGGGAGGGGCAGGCCTTAATGAGTGCTGAGTCGTGGAGCCACACCCCATGGCCTATATAAAGGATCTACTTTCTGGCAGTCTCTGAGTCAGGCAAAAGTCGAACTTATCTTGCTGAAGTCACTTACTGGTCTCCTGCCTGATCTGAGGACTTTGCTAGGACTTTGGGCAGAGCTGCAGAGGCAAGCCTGATTCGGATTTCCCTGACCCAGCCGTCAGCGGAGGAGTGGGACACGACATCGGCTCTGAACAAAGCTATTCTTTGTTTTGGGGAGATCAGATCATTCCGATATCCTGCTGATTCCCATACACCCTGTTTGATTTTGTTCCTACTATGGAGAGACAACCTCTTTAATTCTTGTGGCCACTGTTGAGTTTTCCAAATTTGCTGGCAAATTGAGTGTAGCTGTCAGGCTGCCTCTGATTATATCTAGGAAAGAATTCACCTTGACTTCATTTGCAAATAAAGAAAAGTACTTTTACCAGATACATCGGGATAGCAGCTGCGCTTAGCGGTACAAAGTTGAATCTGAAACAAAATATGGCTAACAATCTTTATCCCCTTATTCCTCCCTCCCCTTTCCCAAAAGGTCATCAGGTCTGGTCCAATGCCAACTCCTTCCCGGGGTCCCGTGGTAATCTTCTTCCGCTGGCCTCTGGTTGTCAATCACATCAGGAATGCAATGTCCGTTAGAGTTCGCGCCAAACATTCCTATAGAATTCAAAATAGCAATCTCCCCTCCCACCTTAATCATGTCAGACCGACACTCTTAAAGGGCTCTCTCTACTTAACTTGAATCTAATAACTATGTACATTAGAAATACAATCCTATGCTATCTACAACTAGATATAAGGAGTACAAAGAGATACGAAGGTTGGAGTGGAGGCTGACATTCGGCCCTCCTGCAACAAGGACATCAGTCCTAGAAAGAAAAAAGAAAGGTTAGGGTTTGTCAGGATATTTTTTATAGAATTGAGCTATTTTTTCTGAAGCACGAACATCTTCCTTGTTCACCCATTCGGCTTGGGATAAAGGGAAGTGCTTCCAAGCAATAAGATATTGAATCTTATTTCTATGTTTTATTGAATCCAAGATTTCTTTTACTTCAAAATGTTGTTCGCCCTCTATGAGAATTGATATAGGAGGGGGTGTATGGTTCGCACGGAAAGTAGATGTGTGTTCTGGTTTGAGCAAGCTCACATGAAAAATGGGATGAATTCTTCTAAGTGTTTTTGGTAATTCTAGCTGTACAGTCACGGGGTTGATGATTTTCACTATGGGGAAAGGTCCCACATACTTAGGTCCTAGTTTTTTAGATTTTTAAGTGGTTTGTAAATATTTGGTGGAGAGATAAACCTTATTACCAACTTGGTATTTGTTCTCAGAGGATCGTTTTTTATCTGCTTGTTTTTTGTGTGCATGGTGAGCATCATCGATCGCCTTGCGAATCATTTTCCATGTGCTTTGTATTTGCTCTATCCAATCTGATAAGGAGGAAACCGTGGTTTTCTCCTTGGGAAGTTCTGAAATGGGGACAAAATCTTGGCCTGAAGCTATTTTAAAAGGAGTAAATCCTGTGCTACTATGAATTGAGTTATTGTAAGCAACTTCAGCGAAAGGTAGTAGGTCTGCCCAATTGTCTTGTTGGTAGTTAATGTAACAACGTAAATATTGTTCCAGGACCGAGTTCGAGCGTTCACAACTTCCATTAGTCTGAGGATGATGGGAGGAGCTTAATCCTTGGGTGGAGCCAATCAATCGTAAAAACTCTTTCCAAAATTGAGAAGTGAATTGAACTCCGCGATCTGAGATGATGCGGTCAGGCACGCCGTGTAATCTATAAATGTGTTGTACAAACAACTTCGCCAGAGTCTTTGAAGAGGGAACATGGAATAAAATGAACTTGTTTGGAGAAAAGGTCTGTTACTACCCAAATCACAGTATTGCCAGCACTTTCGGGTAGCTCTACTATGAAATCCATGGATATTTCTTTCCATGGAGCTCCTGGTCGGGCTACTGTTTGAAGTAGTCCAGGAGGTTTTCCTGGAGGCCTTTTAGATGATGCGCAAATAGGGCAACTTGAGATATATGATTGAATATCTTTTTTTCAGACTTGGCCACCAAAATTGTCTTTTAAGAAGATGTAGGGTTTTTACAAATCCAAAATGTCCTGCCATTTTGGCATCATGACATCGTTGTAGGATGGTTTCTCTAAGGGACAAAGGAACATACAGTTTCGGTCCTATCCAAGCTAGTCCATCACGGAGTGTGCATTCATGCGAATGCATCAAGAACCAGTCATCAGTTTTTAAAGCTTCCTTAAACAAATTAGTTAGTTCATCTGGTAGGGATGACTCGGTCTTGGAATGGCTTCGGGTTATAGCTGGAGCTGCTAATTGTTGAATGGGAAGTATTGGCCGAATCACCTCGGAGCGAGTACCATTGTATTGGGGCAAACGTGAAAGAGCATCTGCCAAAAAGTTTTTTCCTCCCGGAATGTAATGTAAGGAGAAGTTAAAACGATTAAAATATTGCGCCCACTGGGCTTGTTTGGGAGAAAGTCTTCTAGGAGTTTTTAGCGCTTCTAAATTTTTGTAATCAGTCCAAACTTCAAAAGGATGATTAGAACCCTCTAAGAAAAGCACGTGAGTTTGAGCTGCTGCTTTAAGGTGAATTGGGGGTGGAAAATTTCTGCATTTCTTCCTGATTTGCTTCAGAAAAGCACGTGAGTTTGAGCTGCTGCTTTAAGGTGAATTGGGGGTGGAAAATTTCTGCATTTCTTCCTGATTTGCTTCAGAAAAGCACGTGAGTTTGAGCTGCTGCTTTAAGGTGAATTGGGGGTGGAAAATTTCTGCATTTCTTCCTGATTTGCTTCAGAAAAGCACGTGAGTTTGAGCTGCTGCTTTAAGGTAAAGTGGGGGTGGAAAATTTCTGCATTTCTTCCTGATTTGCTTCAGAAAAGCACGTGAGTTTGAGCTGCTTTAAGGTGAAGTGGGGTGGAAAATTTGCATTTCTTCCTGATTTGCTTCAGAAAAGCACGTGAGTTTGAGCTGCTGCTTTAAGGTGAATTGGGGTGGAAAATTTCTGCATTTCTTCTGATTTGCTTCAGAAAAGCACGTGAGTTTGAGCTGCTTTAAGGTGAATTGGGGTGGAAAATTTCTGCATTTCTTCATTTGCTTCAGAAAAGCACGTGAGTTTGAGCTGCTGCTTTAAGGTGAATTGGGGTGGAAAATTTCTGCATTTCTTCTGATTTGCTTCAGAAAAGCACGTGAGTTTGAGCTGCTTTAAGGTGAATTGGGGTGGAAAATTTGCATTTCTTCATTTGCTTCAGAAAAGCACGTGAGTTTGAGCTGCTTTAAGGTGAAGTGGGGTGGAAAATTTCTGCATTTCTTCCTGATTTGCTTCAGAAAAGCACGTGAGTTTGAGCTGCTGCTTTAAGGTGAATTGGGGTGGAAAATTTCATTTCTTCCTGATTTGCTTC
Source organism: Ahaetulla prasina (assembly GCF_028640845.1). Classification (NCBI taxonomy): domain Eukaryota; kingdom Metazoa; phylum Chordata; class Lepidosauria; order Squamata; family Colubridae; genus Ahaetulla; species Ahaetulla prasina. The sequence goes on from NC_080543.1 coordinate 71,219,574, forward strand.
AGAAAAGCACAGTTTGAGCTGCTTTAAGGTGAATTGGGGTGGAAAATTTCTGCATTTCTTCCTGATTTGCTTCAGAAAAGCACAGTTTGAGCTGCTGCTTTAATGAATTTGGATATTTCTTTCCATGGAGCTCCTGGTCGGCTACTGTTTGAAGTAGTCCAGGAGGTTTTCCTGGAGGCCTTTTAGATGATGCGCAAATAGGACAACTTGAGATATATGATTGAACATCTTTTTTCAGACTTGGCCACCAAAATTGTCTTTTAAGAAGATGTAGGGTTTTTACAAATCCAAAATGTCCTGCCATTTTGGCATCATGGCATCGTTGTAGGATGGTTTCTCTGAGTGATAGAGGAACATATAGTTTGTCCAATCCAAGCTAGTCCATCACGGAGTGTGCATTCATGGAATGCATCAAGAACCAGTCATCAGTTTTTAAAGCTTCTTAAACAAATTAGTTAGTTCATCTGGTAGGGATGACTTGGTCTTGGAATGGCTTCGAGTTATAGCTGGAGCTGCTAACTGTTGAATGGGAAGTATTGGCGAACCACCTCGGAGCGAGTACCATTGTATTGGGGCAAACGTGAAAGAGCATCTGCCAAAAGTTTTTCCTCCAGGAATGTAATGTAAGGAGAAGTTAAAGCGATTAAAATATTGAGCCCACTGGGCTTGTTTGGAGAAAGTTTTCTAGGAGTTTTAGCGCTTCTAAATTTTTGTGATCAGTCCAAACTTCAAAAGGATGATTAGAACCTCTAAGAAAAGCACGTGAGTTTGAGCTGCTTTAAGGTGAATTGGGGTGAAAATTTCTGCATTTTCCTGATTTCTTCAGAAAAGCACAGTTTGAGCTGCTTTAAGGTGAATTGGGGTGAAAATTTCTGCATTTCTTCTGATTTGCTTCAGAAAAGCACAGTTTGAGCTGCTTTAAGGTGAATTGGGGTGAAAATTTCTGCATTTCTTCATTTGCTTCAGAAAAGCACGTGAGTTTGAGCTGCTTTAAGGTGAATTGGGGTGGAAAATTTCTGCATTTCTTCCTGATTTGCTTCAGAAAAGCACGTGAGTTTGAGCTGCTAAGGTGAATTGGGGTGGAAAATTTGCATTTCTTCTGATTTGCTTCAGAAAAGCACTGAGTTTGAGCTGCTGCTTTAAGGTGAATTGGGGTGGAAAATTTCATTTCTTCCTGATTTGTTTCAGAAAAGCACGTGAGTTTGAGCTGCTGTTTAAGGTGAATTGGGGTGGAAAATTTCATTTCTTCTGATTTGCTTCAGAAAAGCACAGTTTGAGCTGCTTTAAGGTGAATTGGGGTGGAAAATTTCATTTCTTCCTGATTTGCTTCAGAAAAGCACGTGAGTTTGAGCTGCTGCTTTAAGGTGAATTGGGGTGGAAAATTTCTGCATTTCTTCTGATTTGCTTCAGAAAAGCACGTGAGTTTGAGCTGCTGCTTTAAGGTGAATTGGGGTGGAAAATTTCTGCATTTCTTCCTGATTTGCTTCAGAAAAGCACGTGAGTTTGAGCTGCTTTAAGGTGAATTGGGGTGGAAAATTTGCATTTCTTCTGATTTGCTTCAGAAAAGCACGTGAGTTTGAGCTGCTGCTTTAAGGTGAATTGGGGTGGAAAATTTCATTTCTTCCTGATTTGTTTCAGAAAAGCACGTGAGTTTGAGCTGCTTTAAGGTGAATTGGGGTGGAAAATTTCTGCATTTCTTCTGATTTGCTTCAGAAAAGCACGTGAGTTTGAGCTGCTTTAAGGTGAATTGGGGTGAAAATTTCTGTCCCCAGCAATCGAAAACTAAAAGGGTTATCAGTGCATGTAACATAGATGTCTGTATGGGTAAGACTATCAACCATGCTATCAAGCAAAACCAAGCATTTAACAGTGAGTGCCATACCATGTGCACTAAACCAACAGGTGGCATGAAAGTAGGGCAGTCAACACAGGTTATGTAGACAGTAAACACAAGATCAATCCAAATGGACTCAAATGTCTATACACCAATGCACAGAGTATGAGGAATAAACAGGGTGAATTAGAAATCCAAGTAAATGAGGGTAGATATGATATTGTTGCCATTACGGAAACTTGGTGGGATGAAACTGACAAATGGAACATACAGCTAGAGGATATAAATTTCTGTCCCCAGCAATCGAAAACTAAAAGGGTTATCAGTGCATGTAACATAGATGTCTGTATGGGTAAGACTATCAACCATGCTATCAAGCAAAACCAAGCATTTAACAGTGAGTGCCATACCATGTGCACTAAACTACCAGGTGGCATGAAAGTAGGGCAGTCAACACAGGTTATGTAGACAGTAAACACAAGATCAATCCAAATGGACTCAAATGTCTATACACCAATGCACAGAGTATGAGGAATAAACAGGGTGAATTAGAAATCCAAGTAAATGAGGGTAGATATGATATTGTTGCCATTACGGAAACTTGGTGGGATGAAACTGACAAATGGAACATACAGCTAGAGGATATAAATTATTTAAAAGAAATAGACCAAATAAAAGAGGAGGTGGAGTTGCACTATATATAAGAAATAACTACATCTCTACAGAAATAGAGCACAACAATGATGAAAATCATCTTGAATGTATTTGGGTCAATATAAAGGGTGAAAACGATATTGCCATAGGTCTATACTATAGGCCACCCAACCAAACAGAGGAAGTAGATGAACTTTTGCTAGTCAGCTAACTAAGGTATGTAGGAAGCACATCACAGTAGTAATGGGGATTTTAACTACCCTGACATCAACTGGGAAACAAACTCTGCACCAAGTGGAAGATCCAACAGGTTCCTAACAAACCTAGCAGACAACTTTGTTTCCCAAAAATAGAGAAGGCAAGGTATCCAAAAGAGAAGCCACCTTCTGATTGGTGATTCAATTGTAAGGGATGTAAATTTAGGAAAGGATATGGAGGTTTTGAAAGATCAGGTGTCTACCTGGTGCTACTGCCAGCAGAGACAAGAGGCGTATTCTTAAGATAGTCAAGAATGCCAGTAAGGATTCTGATGTTGATGCTATTATACACCTTGGCACAAATGATCTGTCCCAAAAGGATGTGCTTTCTGTGCAGAATGATTTCCAGAGCTTAGGGTATGAACTTAATAGCATAGGTTGTAGGCTTAACTTTTCAGAGGTTTTACCAGTACATAAGGAACAAAAGGTAAAGGCCAGCGTGTAGTGGAGTTTAATGTGTGGCTAAAGGAGTGGTGTAAAAGGAAGGCTTTGGTTTTATTAGTCATGATGTCTGCAACTGGTCCAATGAAAAATTGTACAAAGAGATGGATTGCATCCATCAAAGAAAGGACTGAGTTACTTAGCAATACATTCACAGATTTTCTGGATAAATATTTAAACTGAACAGTGGGGACAGAGAATTAACTGATATAGAAAATTTCTGTCCCCAGCAATCGAAAACTAAAAGGGTTATCAGTGCATGTAACATAGATGTCTGTATGGGTAAGACTATCAACCATGCTATCAAGCAAAACCAAGCATTTAACAGTGAGTGCCATACCATGTGCACTAAACCAACAGGTGGCATGAAAGTAGGGCAGTCAACACAGGTTATGTAGACAGTAAACACAAGATCAATCCAAATGGACTCAAATGTCTATACACCAATGCACAGAGTATGAGGAATAAACAGGGTGAATTAGAAATCCAAGTAAATGAGGGTAGATATGATATTGTTGCCATTACGGAAACTTGGTGGGATGAAACTGACAAATGGAACATACAGCTAGAGGATATAAATTATTTAAAAGAAATAGACCAAATAAAAGAGGAGGTGGAGTTGCACTATATAAGAAATAACTACATCTCTACAGAAATAGAGCACAACAATGATGAAAATCATCTTGAATGTATTTGGGTCAATATAAAAGGGTGAAAACGATATTGCCATAGGTCTATACTATAGGCCACCCAACCAAACAGAGGAAGTAGATGAACTTTTGCTAGTCAGCTAACTAAGGTATGTAGGAAGCACATCACAGTAGTAATGGGGATTTTAACTACCCTGACATCAACTGGGAAACAAACTCTGCACCAAGTGGAAGATCCAACAGGTTCCTAACAAACCTAGCAGACAACTTTGTTTCCCAAAAATAGAGAAGGCGACAAGGATCAGCCATATTGGACTTAATTCTCACTAACAGAGATGAAATGATAGAAGGTGTTGAAGCTACAGGAACCTTGGGGCAAGTGACCACGCAATATTGGAATTCAACATTAAGCAAATACAAGTAGTAGAACAAAGTCAAACTAGAGTCTTGGACTTTAAGAGCTAATTTCAATAAACTTAGAGAGATCTTGAGAAGGATTCAATGGATGAGAATCCTCAGGGGAAAACAACTCAAGAAGCTTGGGAAATTTTGAAAAGTGAGATTATAAAAGCACAGTCTAACACAATACCAATGAAGAAGAAAAATAGTAGATCACAAAAGAAACCAGCATGGATGCATAAAGAACTATCTGACAAATTGAAAGACAAAAGGACAAATATAAAAAGTGGAAAGAGGGCAAATAACTAAGGCAGAATATCAGCAAATAGCCGAGCCTGTAAAGATGAAGTGAGGAAAGCTAAGGCTCACAATGAACAAAGGCTAGCGACAAAAGTAAAAATAATAAAAAGCTTCTTCCAACATGTTAAAAACAAGAAAAAGTCAAGGAAACAATTGGCCCATTGCTGGGAGAAAGTGGCAAGAAGATGACAAGCAACAGGAGAAAGCAGATCTACTTAACTCATATTTTGCATCTGTCTTTACACAAAAGGAAAAACAATCCAACCTATCAAAACAGCAATACAAAAACAGATTAGAAACACAAGTTAAAATAGGAAGAAAATGGTAAGTGAACACCTGTCTACCCTAGACGAGTTCAAATCACCAGGACCGGATGGATTACACCCCAAGGTTCTGAAGGAACTGGCAGACGTGATCTCAGAACCACTGAACTATATCTTTCAAAGATCCTGGAGCACAGGAGCTGCCAGAGGACTGGAAAAGAGCTGATGTAGTTCCATCTTCAAAAAGGAAAAAACAGATCCAGGAAACTACAGACCTATCAGTCTGACCTCAATACCGGGAAGATTCTGGAAAAGATAATCAAGCAACGAATCACGAACACCTAGAAGCAAACAAAGTAATAACCAAAAGCCAACATGGGTTTGTCAAAAACAGATCATGCCAGACTAATCTTATCGCATTCTTTGACAAAATGACAAAATTAGTAGACCAGAGGAATGCTGTTGATATAATTTACTTGGACTTCAGTAAAGCATTTGATAAAGTAGACCATAACCTACTACTAGATAAAGTAGAAAAATGTGGGTTAGACAGCACCACCACCAGATGGATTCGTAACTGGCTGACCAACCGCACTCAACGTGTAGTCCTCAACGGAACTACATCCACATGGAGGAAGTATGCAGTGGAGTACCCCAAGGCTCTGTTTTAGGCCCAGTACTCTTCAACATCTTCATCAATGACTTGGACGAGGGATAGATGGGAACTCATCAAATTTGCAGATGACACCAAGCTGGCAGGAATAGCCAACACTCCAGAAGATAGGCTCAAGTTACAGAAAGATCTTGACAGACTTGAACATTGGGCGCTATCTAACAAAATGAAATTCAACAGTGAAAAAGTAAGGTTCTACATTTAGGCCAAAAACAAAATGCACCAGTACCGTATATGTGGTACCTTGCTCAATAGTAGTACCTGTGAGAGGATCTTGGAGTCCTAGTGGATAACCATCTAGATATGAGCCAGCAGTGTGCAGCAGCTGTTAAAAAGCCAACACAGTTCTGGGCTGCATAAACAGAGGATAGAATCAAGATCACGTGAAGTGCTAGTACCACTTTATAATGCCTTGGTAAGGCCACACTTGGAATATTGCATCCAGTTTTGGTCGCCACGATGTAAAAAAGATGTTGAGACTCTAGAAAGAGTGCAGAGAAGAGCAACAAAGATGATTAGGGGACTGGAGGATAAAACATATGAAGAACGGTTGCAGGAACTGGGTATGTCTAGTTTAACAAAAAGAAGGACTAGGGGAGACATGATAGCAGTGTTCCAATATCTCAGGGGCTGCCACAGAGAAGTGGGAGTTGGGCTGTTCTCCAGAGCACCTGAGGGTAGAACAAGAAGCAATGGGTGGAAACTGATCAAGGAAAGAAGCAACTTAGAACTAAGGAGAAATTTCCTGACAGTTAGAACAATTAATCAGTGGAACGACTTGCCTGCAGAAGTTGTGAATGCTCCAACACTGGAAATTTTTAAGAAAATGTTGGATAACCATCTGACTGAGATGGTGTAGGGTTTCCTGCCTGGGCAGGGGGTTGGACTAGAAGGCCTCCAAGGTCCCTTCCAACTCTGATGTTATGTTATGTTATGTTATGTTAATTGTCTCCATGTGCAAAGAGCCCAGTGAACAGCGAATGCTTCCTTTTCCCAAATAGCCCATCGTCTTTCCGTTTCAGTTAATTTTCGAGAAGTGAAAGCACAGGGTTGTAGTTTGCCATTGGAATTGTTTTGAAGTAAAACGGCGCCAACTGCTACATCACTTGCATCAGCTTGTATTACAAAAGGAATATCCATGTCTGGGTGTTTTAAGATAGGCTCAGCGGCAAACAATCTTTTTAATTTCTCAAATGCTGCCTGACATTCCATTGTCCATTCAAGGGGCAATGATGGTTTGGGTTTTGTATCTCCTTTAGTTTTTAAGAGGTTGGTGATAGGCAGAGCAATTTGAGCAAAAGAAGGGATGAATTGACGATAAAAGTTTGCAAATCCCAGGAAACTTTGCAACTGTTTGCGTGTGCGTGGAGGGGCCCATTCTAAGACAGCTTTCACTTTCTCTGGGTCCATTTCTAGTCCATCCGCCGATATGCGATACCCTAGATAGTCTATTTTCGTTTGATGGAAATCACATTTGGACAGTTTGCAGTAAAGTTCTGCAGATAACAACTTCTTAAGAACTGCTCTTACTAGTTTAATATGTTCTTCCATTGTTTCTGTATAGATAAGTATATCATTAAGGTAGACTAGAACTCCTTTAAACAAATGTTGATGGAGTATTTCATTTATCAGTTGCATGAAAACTGCGGGCGCTCCCTGCAGTCCAAATGGTAAAACTCGAAACTGAAAACACCCTAGGGGGCAATTGAATGCGGTTTTCCATTCATCCCCCTCCTTTATACGAACTCTGTAGTAAGCCTCTCATAAGTCCAATTTTGTGAAAAATTTTCCTTTTGCTAGATGTGTTAACATGTCTTTCATGAGCGGCATGGGGGTATATGTTTTCGGCGCACACTGCGTTAAGATTTCTATAGTCAACTATAAGACGAAAAGAGCCATCTTTCTTTTCTCGGAACATCACTGGTGCAGCCACACGAGGCCTAGCCGGTTGGATAAACCCCCGCTCTAAGTTTTTGTCTATGAATTTACGTAGCTCCCCCAATTCCTTTTGGGTCATGGGGTAAGCTTTTGGCTTTGGAAGCTTTACCCCTGGAAGGATGTCTATTGCACAGTCAACAGGCCTATGGGGAGGTAGAACATCTGATGCTTTCTCACTAAAGACTTCTCACAAATCCCAATATTCCTTAGGTATTCTCTCCTCCCCTTCTATCCGTTCGATCATTGCCCCCATTGTATCTTGAAACATGGCCACGGTAGATCCCTCCTTGGTTTCCCGTTTCTCCCCTTTTTGTGCCCTAGAACGGAAACGTAAAACTCCCGTCCTCCAGTTGATATGAGGGTTCCACTTCCGTAGCCACGACAAACCTAGCAACAGGGGTTGGTCCATCCCTGGGGCTACTATAAAGTTTAGGATCTCTCGATGTTCTCCCATTATCATTTCTATGGGTTCTATTACGAAATGGGCGGGTCCTCCCCCTGCCACAGAGCCATCCAATTGAGCAAAGGCTATGGGCCTACTTAAGGTTCTCAGCTTCAGTTCCATTTTCTCTACTAGTTCGGGACTGATCATGCATCTAGTACATCCCGAGTCTAATAGTGCTAACATTTCCCCCTTATTACCCGAAGAGGGGACATGCAGTTTGACTGGAATGTCCAAAGGGCCCCGTGTCCAACTCACCAGAAGATTTCGTCGGACTCTGGCGTGGTTTTGCTGTCATCAGTTTCGGTCGATGCTTCGCACTCCTCCCTGATGGGCGTGGCCTTCTTGGCGATGCCTTCTCCCACTTTTGCCGGCTTTCGCGCCTTAGCAGCTAGCTTCACTGGTTCCTTTTCACCACCCGGGGTCGCCCTAGGTACCAGCTTCACCCGACAGTCGGCTGCTCGGTGGCCTTCTTTTCCACATCTGTAGCACGCAGTCGATCGTTGTCTCCCACCCTCCGATCTAGAGAGGTCCTTAGAAGTGCCTCCAGGAGAATGGGCAGGGTACGGTCTTCCAGTGCGCTGTCTTCTGCCACGGTCTTTCACTAGTTCGATTTCCATCTCCGCTGCCAGGGTGTACCAGCTGTACAACGTGGTTGGAGAGGCTCGTGCCCGGCACAATTCATAGAGATCTCCATTCAGACCATCTTTGTAAATGTCCAAGGGCCCGTGTCCAACTCACCAGAAGATTTCGTCGGACTCTGGCGTGGTTTTGCTGTCATCAGTTTCGGTCGATGCTTCGCACTCCTCCCTGATGGGTGTGGCCTTCTTGGCGATGCCTTCTCCCACTTTTGCCGGCTTTCGCGCCTTAGCAGCTAGCTTCACTGGTTCCTTTTCACCACCCGGGGTCGCCCTAGGTACCAGCTTCACCCGACAGTCGGCTGCTCGGTGGCCTTCTTTTCCACATCTGTAGCACGCAGTCGATCGTTGTCTCCCACCCTCCGATCTAGAGAGGTCCTTAGAAGTGCCTCCAGGAGAATGGGCAGGGTACGGTCTTCCAGTGCGCTGTCTTCTGCCACGGTCTTTCACTAGTTCGATTTCCATCTCCGCTGCCAGGGTGTACCAGCTGTACAACGTGGTTGGAGAGGCTCGTGCCCGGCACAATTCATAGAGATCTCCATTCAGACCATCTTTGTAAATGTCCACAAGGGTCACTTCCGACCATCCTCTCATCAAGGGAACTAAATCACTGAACTCCTGATTGTAATCAGCCACCGGTCTCCTCCCTTGCCTGATGGTTTTCATCCGCCCTTTGGCCTTCTGCTCTGCTAGGGGGTCCTCGAACCTCCTCCTCAGTGCAGTAATAAAATGCTCATAGTTTTGCAGTAAGGGGGAGTGGTTGGTATATAGTGACACAAACCATGCAGCTGCTCTTCCGGTCAAGTTGTGGGTCACAGCTCTAACTTGTGCCGCCTGTGACCAAAATCTTCCCCCCAGTCTATCATGTGGTCATTCACTATCGCCAGGAACAGTTCTAGCTCCTTGTCATTCCCATCAAATTTCTCTGATATGGGGGGAATTTTTGGCTTTTTCCTTCCCCTGCGCAGCCTTGCTTGGTCAGCAGGTGGCGTGTGACCCCCATCCAATTCAGCTACCTCTGGGAAGGGGGTTTCCAGCTCTGGGCCTTAAGAAATCTCTCCGCCCTGGGAATCTCCTCCAGGTGGCCCCTTTGTATTTACTTCCTCCTCTTCTCCCTCCCACCTGGAGGACTGAATAGGGGATTCATACCTTTGGCGAGCAGCTTGCCTTACTTTCACTTCACGGAAAAGACGCAATGCCTCCTCCAACTGGAGCTTGTCCCTTATCTCTTGTTCTTCCTTCCAATCTGAAAGTCTTTCCTTCCCCTTTTTTTTCTTTTAGTCACTCCAGACGGAAGCTCTTCGGTGTTTGGTTTCCACCCTTTCTCTTCCAGTTTTAATTGCTCTATCCACCGAGCTCTGCAATCTTCCAGCTCAGGGTTAAAAGTGTCAGCAGAAAATCCTCCGGACGCCTCCCACAGTTCAGCCGTTGGCTGGCTTCCATCATTTTTCTGTCCCCTCGGTATTTTGGTTAAAATCCTGGTTTTTCAACATGCTGGTGAGATTCAACTTAATGTCAAGCTGCCTCTGATTATATCTAGGAAAGAATTCACCTTGACTTCATTTGCAAATAAAGAAAAGTACTTTTACCAGATACATCGGGATAGCAGCTGCGCTTAGCGGTACAAAGTTGAATCTGAAACAAAATATGGCTAACAATCTGTATCCCCTTATTCCTCCCTCCCCTTTCCCAAAAGGTCATCAGGTCTGGTCCAATGCCAACTCCTTCCCGGGGTCCCGTGGTAATCTTCTTCCGCTGGCCTCTGGTTGTCAATCACATCAGGAATGCAATGTCCGTTAGAATTCGCGCCAAACATTCCTGTAGAATTCAAAATAGCAATCTCCCCTCCCACCTTAATCATGTCAGACCGACACTCTTAAAGGGCTCTCTCTACTTAACTTGAATCTAATAACTATGTACATTAGAAATACAATCCTATGCTATCTACAACTAGATATAAGGAGTACAAAGAGATACGAAGGTTGGAGTGGAGGCTGACAGTAGCACTTTTACTGCATCATTTTTCAAGATTTTGAATAGGTCAGCTGGAATACTGTCACCTCCGCTATCTTTGTTGTTGCTCAGACTTCCTAAGGCCCATTTGACTTCAAATACTAGTATGTCTGGCTCAAGGTCAGTGACAACCCCATCGTGGTTATCAGGGATGTTAAGCTCATTCTTGTATAGTTCTTCTGTGTAATTTTGCCACCTCTTTTTAATCTCTTCTGCCTCTCTTAAGTCCCTGCCATTTTGGTCCTTTGTCATGCCCATCTTTGCATGAAACCTTCCTTTCATTTCTCCAATTTTCTTGAAGAGATCTCTGGTTCTCCCTATTCTATTGTTTTCTTCTATTTCTTTGCACTGTTCATTTAAGAAGACATTCTTATCTCTTCTAACTATTATATGGAATTCTGCATTCAATTGGCTGTATCTTTCTCTTTCTCCCTTGCCTTCCGCTTCTCTTCTTTCCTCAACTATTTCTAAAGCTTCTTCAGACAGCCATTTTGCTTCCTTGCATTTTTTTTTTGTTTGGGATGGTTGTGAACTCCATTCATAGTTCTTCAGGAACTCTGTCAAGAAGGGGCATGGCCAATGCCGCTGTGGGACAGCGATTCCCTGGGTCTCCGGAGGAAAGCCGATATCCCAGCTGTTTTGGGGGTCCTTTTTGGAGAGACAGTGAAGAAGGGAGGCACGGATCAGCGTGAACAGGGAAGTGGCAAATTCCCTGGAGCGCTGACATTTAGCCTCTGACTTGGCGACCGGAAAGACAGCAATTAGAACTGTCACAAGTTGGGGCAGCCACACCGAAAGAATGGAGCAGGAGAGGTGATTGAATGGAGTATTCTTATTGAAAAGTGTTTTGCCAACATTTGGGTAAGAACAAAAAATTATTTAACTTTAAAAGAAGCTTTCAATTGGAAATTAGCAGCTAAATTAGCATGTGGGAGAAACAAAGAAAAGCAAAAGTAAAAAGAAACTTTGCAATTGAAGCTCTAAAAAGAACTTTCCATTTGATTTTCAATTTGGTTAATTTGGTGTTGGAAGAGATTACTAAAAGAAATGGAAAATTGAAGGAAACATCGTTTGCTAACAAGAGTGTAATGTATTTGAATTTCAGGAGGGAAATTTGGGCGGGAAATTGCACGTTGCTGATTGGCTGATGCCTCAGCCAAAATACTATTTAAAGAGGGGTTTTCCCTGTTGGCTTTTGCTGGGACCACAATAAACCAAAGAGCTATTGTCACTTGTATCGTCTCCTGCCTCTTCATTGCCCGAACTTAACATTGGCGATGAAGGTGGGATATTGAAGGCAGTGAGACTAGGAAAAGAGCTGAAGGAGCAACGTAACTTCAATCCCAGCCAGTATCAAGGGCGGATACATAGCGATGTCTAGCTATACACCGCCAGTGTCATTCGACCCAGCCAAGGAGAAATGGGGGTCATACATGGCTCGTTTTGAGTGTTTCCTTGAAGCTAACGAACTGCAAGGAGTATCGGATAATCGGAAGCAAGCCTACTTCCTGAACCACTGTGGGCCAGAGGTCTTCGATACCACCTAATCGCTGTCGGAACCAACGACGGTACAGTTGGTGCCATGGCAAACACTACAGACGATGCTACGAGCACACTACGCGCCAGTGCCATCGAAGTTTGTACAATGGTTCGAGTTGAGGCAAAGAGTTCAGCGAGAGGGCGAATCGATAAGCGTGTACATTAAGGAAAGCCGCAAACCACTGTGAGTATAGAGACTTGGAGGACTCTTTATTAGAACAACTCATATGTGGGGTCAGGGACATCCGACTACAGAGGCGGCTGCTGTTGAAAAGCAACCTAACCCTGGCGATAGCCCTGGATGAGGCCAGGGCACACGAGATGTCCACCAAAGCAGCGGAAACCTTACAAAAGCCGAACATGCCAAATGCCGCGGCGAAAGCAACGCCAGTCCACAGTGAAGAAATCCAGGCCGAATTGGACGGTGAAGAAGAGGAAGAGGTTTTCCACACCGGGAGGCCGGAGAGAGGCGACCGGGACGAGTGCGTGAGTTGCGGAGGCCAACACCAACGACAGAATTGTAGGTTCAAAGATGCAATTTGTCGGTGGTGTGAAAGGAAGTGTTGTGTCTTGTCCGCTCTCACCACAGCCGGGGTCTGCTTATCTGCTCCCGAACACGGAGGAATGTATGCCTCCTGGCCCCAGTCCTGGCTCCATGCCCAGACAAGCTGCAGAGGAGGGGGCACCTCCCGGTCCCAGCCCTGGCTCCATGCCCAAGCAGGCTGCAGAGGAGGGGCACCTCCGGTCCCAGCCCTGGCTCCATGCCCAGGCAAGCAGCAGCTGACCCTCCCTCCTCCACAGCATGTGAGCCTGAGGAAAGTTTACTTCCAACAGCTGATTGGAGAGACCCTCGCATCAGAAGATTGGATAGGCGGAGGCAACAGAAGGAAGGGAGGGGCAGGCCTTAATGAGTGCTGAGTCATGGAGCCACACCCCATGGCCTATATAAAGGATCTGCTTTCTGGCAGTCTCTGAGTCAGGCAAAGTCGAACTTATCTTGCTGAAGTCACTTACTGGTCTCCTGCCTGCTCTGAGGACTTTGCTAGGACTTTGGGCAGAGCTGCAGAGGCAAGCCTGATTCGGATTTCCCTGACCCAGCCGTCAGTGGAGGAGTGGGACACGACAGGAAAGGACACATAGCTCAGGCCTGCTGAGCCTCTCAACCTTCCCGCCCAAAATTCAAACCGGCCAATCAACAGGGCGCCGGATCCGCGAAGTGGACAGGGATTGGTCAGTTCAAAAAGGGCGCAAAGTTGAATCAGACCACTGTAAGAGTGGGCCACGCATCGACACAGCTAGAGAAGAAAATATTCACCAAGACACACATCGAAGGAGTGCAGTGTAAAATGGAGGTGGATACTGGCTCATCAATCACGATTATGACCTACCAGACGTCGCGAAACACCAGCTGCAACCCCAAAAGCTGAGAGTGCAAGACTATCAGGGGAACCGAATCCCTGTTCGAGGGGTCACGTCCGTCAGAGTGAAATATGGACAATTCAAGAAAACCCTGCCGATCACCATCGTAGATGGAAACCTGCCCAGTTTGCTAGGTCTGGACTGGTTCAGAGCCTTGGGCATGGAAGTAACTGGGGTTCACAGAAGTGGAGTCAACCTAAAGGACGAATCGTTGAGAGAGTTCGAGGACGTTTTCTAAGACTGCCTGGGCAAGTACGTGGGGACCCCCATTTCATTCAATTTGGACCCCCAGGTGGCTCCCATTAGGTTAAAAGCTAGGAGGGTCCCGTTCGCCCTAAAACCCAAGATTGACAGGGAACTAGACAAATTAGTAAGCCAGGGAATACTAGTCCCCGTCGACCATGCAAAATGGGAGACACCAATAGTGACCCCAGTCAAACTGGATGGATCAGTCCGGATTTGCGCTGACTATAAGGCAACGCTTAACCAAGCATTGCAAAAGAGTGCTTACCCCGTTCCTGTAGTGCAACATTTGTTGCACTCGTTAGGACAGGGACAGGTTTTTGCCAAACTCGATCTGGCCCAAGCCTACCAACAATTACCAGTTGATGGCGAAACGGCCGAAGCGCAGATGATTGTCACACATCGGGGCGCTTTTAAATGCACTTGACTTCAATTCGGAGTTAGTGTAGCCCCCGGGTTATTCCAAAACCTAATGGAATGACTCCTACAAGGTCTACCGGGAGTAGTTCCATATTTCGACGATGTACTGGTATCAGCAGAAAACTTGGAAGAATTAGGGGTCAAATTGCGGAAGGTTTTGGGCATTTTCAGGTCTGCGGGGCTTAAGGTTAAACTCAACAAATGCCAGATAGGAGTTGAATCTGTAGAATTCTTGGGTTACCGGATAGATAAGGAAGGCATCCACCCAACTGAGAGCAAAGTGCGAGCCATTAGAAAGGCCCCAACCCCAAAAAACAAAACGGAATTACAAGCATTTTTTGGGCTTGTAAACTTCTATGCGGTATTTTTAAAAAATAAGGCAACGGTAGCCGAACCGCTACATAAACTGCTAGCGAAAAAATCTGTTTGGACTTGGGGCAGGGTTGAGGCTAAGGCATTTGAAGGCGTTAAGAATCTCTTATCTAGCGATAGCCTTTTAATTCAGTACAATGGGACGTTGCCATTAGTACTAGTTTGTGATGCATCACCCTATGGGGTAGGGGCTGTCCTCAGCCACAGGTTACCAAACGGTTCAGAAGCCCCTATCGCATATTTTTCCCGCATGATGTCCGCAGCGGAAAGGAACTATAGTGTTCTGTTTCCCTTCCCCCAATACTCCCAGCAAAGAGTCAGTCAGAGGCCTCCTTTTCTGATTTATTTACATATATATAAATATCTTGGCCACGTCTACCCACGGGCCTGCCAAGTTTCTGGAGATAACAAGGAAATTACAGATAAGGCCAGAATTACTCACGAATATATTCTTCCCTCCACTGATACAGTTTGCCCGCACAAATTCATTGCTTTGTCCAAGACAAAAAACCAGGAAGTCCCGCCTCCTATTTATAGTCTCTGCAGATGTCACTGCATGACAATTATGACTTGGCTTTGTCCCAACGTTTCCTCTGCTGCGCGCGCCGGTCACGCCTGCCCAGTCTTGCATCACTCCAAAACTGTTCTTGGGGCGTTGCCAAATCAGAAGAAGGCTCCAGGGAATCAGGCTTTGCCGGCCCCTCCTCCTCCCTTTGAGTGGGTGCCAGGGAGGGAAAGGGCTCAAGAGAAGCAGGGCTTGCCAGGTCTTCTCCCTCACTTTCTGAATCATCCGAGTCCAGGAGTCAGGGTCCAGGAACCTGGGTCACAACATATAGCCAACTAGACCGGGAAGCCCTGGCTATAGTCTCTGGAGTTAAAAAATTCCACGAGTACCTGTTTGGGTGGCAATTTGAAATAGTCACAGACCACAGACCTTTATTGGGACTCTTGGAGGGGGATCGTCCAACACCGATTGCATTATCACCCAGACTGACCCGCTGGACTATTTTCCTGGCAGCATATTCGTACAAACTGTCTCACCGACCGGGCAAAGATTTGGGACATGCAGATGCTTTAAGTAGATGCCCGTTGCCAGAGACTATCGAAGACCCGACCCCAGGGATGCCTGTCTTGTTAATTGACTCTTTGGACTCTGGCCCAGTCACATCTACGGAAGTGACTAGGGCATCTTACAAAGACATTGTCGTAAGAATTGTGGTCGGTTGGGTGCAGAGGGGATGGCCACTGCACCGGGGGATCGTTTCAAAGAATTTACAAAAAAGCGTTTGGAACTGTCGGTACAAGGGGGTTGTCTGTAATAGGGGGATAGGGTGGTTATTCCGGAGAAATTATGAGGGCATGTGTTGGAGCTATTGCATGTGGGCCACCCGGGGATTGTGAGGATGAAGAGCCTAGCAAGAAGTTACGTGTGGTGGCCACAAATGGGTAAAGACATTAGCAACCGGGTAGGGAAATGCCAAGCATGTCAAGAATCAAGGCCACTACCCCCAACAGCCCCCATAAGGGATTGGGAGAAACCCCAGGGTCCTTGGTCCAGGATCCATATAGATTTTGCCGGGCCGTTCCATGGGCAGACCTTCTTAATTGTGGTAGATGCCTACTCGAAGTGGTTAGAAATTTTACTCATGAAAACCACAACAGCGGAAGCTGTAATCACAGTATTGAGGCATCTATTTGTGACACACAGGTTGCCCGACACTCTAGTGTCCGATAATGGCCCACAATTCACGGCCACCCAGTTTGAGGGGTACTTGGCAGAAGAGGGCATCTGACATGTCCTCTCGGCGCCTTTCCACCTGGCGACGAACGGACTTGCAGAATGTTTCGTACGCAGTGCCAAGGAAGCGCTATCTAGAATTAGCCCAGGAGATTGGCAATCCAAAATTGATACCTTCCTGGCAGTCCAACATAGAACTCCCTGTGTGACCACCGGCCGCAGCCCATCAGAGTTACTAATGGGTAGAAGACTTCAGTGCCCCCTAGATCGGTTAAACCCAACATACTCCCCTGATGGGTACCAAAACACAAAGGGAAGAACCAGAACAATGACAACAGGTGACCCGGTATGGGCACATAATTATAGTGAGGGACCAGCGTGGCTAAAGGGAACAATTGTAGGAGTGACGGGCCCAAAGCCATACATAGTGGACATGGGGGATGGCCGAGTGTGGAGACGCCACATAGATCAATTACGAAAAAGAATACAAAACAATCCAGAAACCAAACAGCCAGACCCTGACTACCCAATATTTGAACCAACAGCTAACTCAACCACGAGGCGATCGGAGGACTTAGCTGAGTCTGAAGAAGTCCAGCAACGCCAACCGGCTCCTCCAGAGGACAGCAGGGACGACTCTGCCAATAATCCAGGGCCGGATGGCCCAGAGGAGGAGCTGGGAGGAACAAACAGTCCCTCCGACCAGCTCGACTCACTCCCAGGGAATGAATTGTGTAGGTCAGAAAGAGTTAGGAGACACCCTGTCTACCTGTGTGACTACGTGGAAAAATAACATGCAAATGTTATGCAAAAAAACTATGTAAATATGGTACAATGTGTTCTGGGAGGGGAAGAGTGTAATGTATTTGAATTTCAGGAGGGAAATTTGGGTGGGAAATTGCACATTGCTGATTGGCTGATGCCTCAGCCAAAATACTATTTAAAGAGCGGTTTTGCCTGTTGGCTTTTGCTGGGACCACAATAAACCAAAGAGCTATTGTCACTTGTATCGTCTCCTGCCTCTTCATTGCCCGAACTTAACAAAGAGAATTAAGAACGGAAACAATAACTTTGCCGATTAATAGGGGACATTTTGTTACAGAAATACTTGCAAATACAGCAAAAGGCAACTGGCAAGAGACATTTTGTTGCGGAAGTAATTGTGAACTGGAAAGACATCTGCTGGAGAAAAGAAAAAACTATTCAGATCAGCGTGGGACAAATTGGAAGGAACTTTGTTTTTATAGCTGGTGCAAGATTGTAGCAAAAAAAAGAGAGAAGTGGGATTGATAAAGACTGAAAGTGAAATATTTTTTAAAAAAAACATATTAAAATTGGACTCTTCCAGAAGTAAAGAAGAAAAGAGATATATGAACTGGAATTTGGGTTAGGTTATGATTTAAAAATTTTCTCTACTTGGAAATATGGAAAATTGGGAAGAATTGTGGGAGATGCTTTTGATGATCTGAGAGTTGGTGAGGCTTATAGCTGGAAAAGAAATCAGTGAGGAGAATATAGACAATCATACTGGGATTGATAGTAGAAAAAATGAAAAGAAGGAAAGAAACTTTTAAAAAAAGAGGGGGGAAAGTGAGAAAGAAAAAACTGAGAAGGAAAGTTAGAAAGATGGGAAAATTAAAGGAAAAAAATTGATGATTACACTGGGATTAGCAGTGAAAAATTAAAAAGAAGGGGAGAAAATGGAGAAATATTGAGGGAGGACATCAAAAGAGTAAAAATTAGAGGAAAGTGGAAAAGAGAAAATGAGAAAGGGAAAAAAAAGAAAATTAAAGAAAGGGAGAAAGGGAGAAAAATATTAAGAGAGGGGATCTGGGAGAGGCTTAAAAATGTTTAGGAGTGGAAGAAAAATATAAAAGAAAAGAAAATAATATAGAGCTAGAACCACTGTCTCTTTTTTATTTGTTTATGTTGGATAATATATGGAATGAGAAAAAAGTAAGTTGCTGATTAAGGGAAAAAATGCAAATATATGAAAGAATGGAAACCTCAGCAGAGGAAATTTGGAATGATATGGCTTATAAATGAAAAAGATGGAAAAGAAGATGTAAAAGGAAATAAAATTGAAATGTTAGTAAATAATGTATACTGCTAGAAGAAAATAATAATTACAGAACTTTGAATAAATGTTAAGATAAGAGGTGCAAAGTTGTACCAACTGACTGTTATGATATAACTGAAATAAGAGGAAGACAATGCTAAGATCTAAAATATAGAAGAGGAGGTTTGGAAAATATGTGTAATAAATGAGAAAACTGGGGATGTCTGAACCTTAGATTTTGAAAGTAGATACAGCAATGGAGAGAGGTAGGAGGGAAGAGAAAGTTGGAAGGGAAAAAGAGGGAGAGAGAAAGAAGGAAGTGAAAAGGAGAGGTGGAAAGGGAAGGGAAGTAAGTGTAGGAGAGAATATTAGATAGGGAGGAAGTAGGCTGGAGGAGAAGGAAAAGGGAAGTAGAAGAGGAGGAGAAGAGTGGAAGAAAGAAAGGAGGTAAGAAAGGAGGGAAGGAGAGGAGCGTGAGGAGAGGAAGGAGAGGAAGAGATTGCTGTGAAAAGGAAGGGAGGAAAGACAATCCCAAAAATATTTAGAACTTTAGAATATTTAGAAAACAACTTAGAACTAAGGAGAAATTTCCTGACAGTTAGAACAATTAATCAGTGGAACAACTTGCCTGCAGAAGTTGTAAATGCTCCAACACTGGAAATTTTTAAGAAAAAGTTGGATAACCATTTGACTGAAATAGGGAACTCAAACATATCCCACATATGTTTAATTTTTAACTTAATAGTAAGAATAAAGAATAACTGTATTCTTCAGATCCTGTGGTCAATCTCCCTGAGACCCTGTAAATGTCCAGCTCTTCCTTTTCCAGAAAAGATGAGGTCACTTTGAGCAAGGCCATTGGCTAGCAAACATTAAGATACTGTAGAAAGTATTCCTTTTGAAAGGTTCTTATCAGTATTGTCAACTATCGTAACTACATATGAGATTTAATATATTAATGTATTTGTGTATGCCTAAGTGATACAAAATTGAGAAAACATAAAACAATTTGTTTGTTTTCCCCTGAAAAGAACAGGAGGAATGGAGAATGAGATTAACTGGCACTCCATCCTTTTTTTCCCAGAAAAATCCCAAGCACATAAGATTTAGTGTGCACTAGTTAATTTGTTTGATATTTAGCAGTACTTTATGTAGTATTGTTTTTAGAGAATTAGTAACAGAAAAGGAAAACAAAGGAACTTAACACATACAGTAGCTATAATAAAGATGTGTCTTCAACATGTGAATCAAATATGTACAGACCTTAACTTTCTAGTAGTGTTCATTCAATATGTGAGAAGCATTTTGCAGATGGTCATCCTTTTGTGATTCATCATAAACAATGGATGCAAGTGCAATTTCAGGTTCACATGCCACTCTTGTACAGCTGTCAAGTTATTAACATGTAAGTAAAGCTATGATGCTTCAGATTTAATTAATTCAGTTCTTCCTATACAGAAAATGTTTAGGACCGGGTTACTTACGGGACCGCCTACTGCCACCGTTTGCCTCCCACCGACCTGTGTGCTCTCACAGGGAGGGACTCCTCAGGGTGCCGTCAGCCAAACAATGTCGGCTGGCGGCCCCCAGGGGAAGAGCCTTCTCTGTGGGGGCTCCTACCCTCTGGAACGAACTTCCCCCAGGACTCCGACAACTTCCTGACCTTCGGACCTTCTGCTGCGAGCTGAAGATGTACCTATTTTTTCGCGCAGGACTGTCAGAATTTTTTAGAATTTTTATTACTGGGTTTTTAAATTTTTTAATGGGTTTTATGGTTTTAAATGTATTTTAATTGGGGCCAATTTGAATAAGTTTTTTAATTATTGTTTTACTTGTATTGTATTTACTCATTGTTGTTTTTATTTGGCTGTGAACCGTCCTGATTCCTTCGGGAGAAGGGCAGTATTATTATTATTATTATTATTATTATTATTATTATTATTATTATTATTATTATTATTATTATTATTATTATTATTATTATCTCTGTCTATCAGATCTAATTCCTTAAATCTATTTGTCACCTCTACTGTATATTCATCAGGGATATGATTTACCTGAATGGCCTAGTGCTTTTCCCTACTTTCTTCAATGTAAGCCTAAATTTTGTAACAAGGAGCTCATGATCTGAGCCATAATCAGCTCCTGGTCTTGTTTTTACTGACTGTATAGAGCTTCTCTATCTTTGGCTGCAGAGAACATAGTCAATCTGATTTCTGTGTTGACTGTCTGGTGATGTCCATGTGTAGAGTCGTCTCTTGGGTTGTTGGAAAAGAGTGTTTCCTATGACCATCATATTCTCTTGACAGAATTCTACCAGCCTGTGCCCTGCTTCGTTTTGTACTCCAAGGCCAAACTTGCCTGTTATTCTGGTTATCTTTTGGCTTCTTACTTTAGCATTCAAATCCCCAATCTGATAATGACATCATTTTTGGTGTTAATTCTAGAAGGTGTTTTAAGGCTTCATAAAACCGGTCAAGTTGATCCTCTTCAGCACCAGTGGTTGGGGCATAGACTTGGACTACTGTTGAATGGTTTGCCTTGGATTCGAACTGAGATCATTCTGTCATTTTGGGGCTTTATCCAAATAATGCTTTTCCTTTTAGTGATGATGAAGGCTAGCTACTCCATTTCTTTTGAGGGATTCTTGCCTGCAGTAGTATACCTGATAGTTATCTGAATTAAATTCATCCATTCCTGTCCATTTTAGTTCACTGATTTCTAAGATGTCAATGTTCAGTCTTGTCATCTCTTGTTTGACAACATCCAGCATGATTTGATTCATGGATCTTACATTCTAGGTTTCTATGGAGAATAGATCTTTACAGCATTGGACTTTTCTTTCACCACCAGATACATCCACAGCTGAGTGTCCTTTCGGCTTTGACCCAGTCACTTCATTCTTCCTGGCACTACTAATACTAGCCCTCTGCTCTTCCCCAGTAGCGTATTTATTTATTTATTTATTTATTTATTTATTTATTATTTAAATTTATTTAAATAATAAATGTATTAAATGTATTGGACATCTTCCAACCTGAGGGGCTCATCTTCCAGCATTATATTTTTTTTGCCTTTTGGTACTGTCTGTAAGGATTGCCTCTCCTTCCAACTTAAGAAAGGAAAAACTCTTGAAATGTAGTATTTCAAAAGGAACCTTTTATTAAGCAGAAGTGACAGCAATGGATTCAAAGCAACGTCTGAATACCCTTAGGCAAGACAAGTAGGATTAAAGCATTAGAGACCCCTCCCTTCAACCAGAATGCAGATTTTAGCCAATACACAAGTGTGAAGATTATTTTCTTTACCAGCTGCCCTGAGAACCGGATAAGCATGTATTCCCATCATTATCCTTTAAAGTAAAACAGCCCATATGGCTGTCATAAACATTCCTCAATCTTTTTTTTTATATATAAATAAGTTTTATTTTTACATTCATATCCAACAATTCATCCAATGTACAGTCATATACAATTAGTCGGGCTTGCCCAGCCACCCACCCTCCTTTTAACTCTCTTCCCTCTTCTACCTTCTTCTACTTTCCAGACCTTCCTCCCCTTCTCTTATCTACATCCTCTCCTCCCTCTGCCCTACACCTTCCTCCTCCCTCTTCTACCCCTCTTTCTTCCTCTTCTCCCTCTTTTACCCCTCTTCTCCTCTTTCCTAGCTCCTACTCTCTCCTCCTTTCTCCCTCCCCACCATTCTAAAATGGTAGCTGAGCAGACCCGACCCTGCATTAATTATATTTATACATCTTCAATAATCCCTGTATATTAACTATCACTCCATCCTCTACCCTCATCCTCCCCCATTCCCCTCCCCCTTACATTCTCCCCCGACTTCCCAGAACAAAATGCAGGGTATCAAAACTAACAATCATAATCCAAAATAAATCTTAAATTATAATCTCTAGTCACTCCACACATAATGTGACTACAAAAATATTTGCAACAAAATAAAAACAGAATGTAACACTTACCACATTAAACAAGAAGAAGACCTTCTACGCACCAATTCCAGTCGTGCTTTTTATAATTTTGTGAACAATAAACTTAAAGAAGCAAGATCTATTCCACCACTAAAAGAACCTAACGGCAAAGAATGTACTGACAAAACAGTTAAAGCAAACCTTTTTAACATATTTTTCGGCTCAGTCTTTGTAAACAGTGATGGCTCACATCCAACATTCCTCAATCATATCAAAACTGTTAACAACGACTTAACTCAAATAGACTCAACAGAAGATAACAACGACCTATCACATATAGACTTCACAGAAGATAATGTTGAAAAAGCCCTTCGCAATCTGAAACCATCATTATCTATTGGACCAGATGGACTATGTGCATACTTTAAAAAAAAACTTTCAATTAATATAGCTGAACCCATAAGCATAATCTTCAATAAAGCCTTCAAAACTAGTTCCCTTCCAAAACTCTGGTCTCTAGCCACAGTCATCCCTATCTTCAAAAAAGGAGATCCAAGCCTTGTTGAAAATTACAGACCTATCTCTCTATGTTGTGTCTCATGCAAAGTAATGGAATCCATCATAAACCAATCCATTACACTCCATCTCGAAACAAACAACCTTCTCTCTAATAAACAATTTGGTTTCAGAAAAAAATTGTCTTGTAACCTACAACTCCTCCACTGCAAAAACATATGGACTACCAACCTTGATCAAGGAAAAACAATAAATGCAATCTACATAGACTTCTGCAAAGCTTTTGATTCAGTAGTACATGATAAACTACTCCTCAAACTAAAATCCTACAGCATTTTGGGACCTCTTCACAATTGGATAAATGCCTTCCTGTCAAATAGACAACAAGTGGTCAAAATTGGCAATGCTATATCAAATCCTGTTCCTGTCAAAAGTGGCGTTCCCCAAGGTAGTGTTCTTGGACCAACACTCTTCATACTATACATAAATGATCTCTGTGACCTCCTCTCAAGTTATTGTGTTCTCTTTGCTGATGATGTCAAACTATTTAATACCACTAATAATACTTCTACCCTTCAAGAAGATCTCGACTTAATTTCCGATTGGTCTAAAACTTGGCAACTCCAAATCTCAACCAGCAAATGCTCAGTCTTACATATTGGAAAAAAGAACCCTAATGTCCATCAAGGTAATGTCCATCAAGTACAAACTTAATGGACATTACCTAACTGACGACCCCCACCCTGTCAAAGATCTTGGAGTTCTCATATCAAATGACCTTAATGCCAAAGCCCACTGCAACTACATAGCAAAAAAGGCCCTAAGAGTTGTAAACCTAATTTTACGCAGCTTCTTTTCTAAAATCTCTACACTACTAACTAGAGCATACAAAACATTTGCCAGACCTATTCTTGAATACAGCTCATCCGTCTGGAACCCATACCACGTCTCTGACATAAATACAATAGAACGAGTCCAGAAATATTTTACTAGAAGGGTTCTTCACTCCTCCGAAAACAACAAAATACTTTATACCAACAGACTTGAAATCCTGGGATTAGAAAATTTACAACTCCTTTGACTTCGACATGACCTGTGTTTAACACACAAAATCATCTATTGCAATATCCTTTCTATAAAAGACTACTTCAGCTTCAATTGCAATATTACAAGAGCAAAAAATAGATTCAAGCTAAATGTCAACCGCTTCAAACTTGATTGCAGAAAATATGACTTCTGTAACAGAGTTGATAATGCTTGGAACTCATTACCTGACTCCATAGTCTCTAATCAAAATCCCAAAATCTTCAACCAAAAACTGTCTACTATTGACCTCACCCCATTCCTAAGAGGACTATAAGGGCCGTGCATAAGAGCACAATAGTACCTACCGTTCCTGTCCTATTGTTCCCTTCATTATATCAAATTAATATAGTTGATGCATATTTTTTACTTATATATATATATATATATATATATATATATATATATATATATATATATTTGTTTTCTGAGGTTACCAGCCATGAGTTACCTCATTTTCTGAGGTTTCTGAGGTTACCAGCCTACCAGCCATTTGGAAACCCGCCCTTATTGACAAACGAGTCCCTAACACGAGGAATGACACCAGACCCACACTCACAAGGTCCACACAGGATGTCACCACCGCACATCCACCCAGAAAGCAGACCCAAACCCACACTGATCATGAAGCACGACCAAGGACCAGAAGCCAGACCGCAGCTGCAACATTAGCCATTTCAAACCCCTCCAATCCATTCATGCAGCAGACTGACACCCACTATGAAGATGTAGCACGACCACAAAGCCAAACAACAGCTATGCAGCTCACCAGCTCAAATCCCCCTGCAGCACAGACTAGACTGAGCACAACCAAGCCCCCACCCAAACAGGACACACCCCCAGCCAATCAGAGCACAAAAAAACCCCATCCAATCAGAGCATAGCCAAGCTCCCACCCAATCAGTTCAAACCCACACTAGCAGTTAAAGGAAGAAACAGCTGCGATCACACATTTCTCCTAGAAGCCTGAAGCTTCAAAGATGACGATGAGATAAATCATACTCAATTTTATAGAAAATAATAAAGATACATATATATATATATATATATATATATTTTCTTCAAGACATGTTGTTTTATCTATGACAATTGTTTGTGTATACTGTTGTGACAAAAAGAAATAAAAAAAATTAATAAAAAAAATTAATTACACTCTCAATTCCCTTCTCTTTCAAAGATATATCTAATACAAAATATTTCCTAAATTTACTCATATGCTATTCAATATTTTTTTATCTGATACTTATTTTGAATATAATCAATCCACATTTTCCATTCTAAAATATATTTTTCTTGTGTATAGTCTTTCAAATAAGCAGAAATTTTTGCCATTTCTGCCAGATTTGATACTTTAGAATAGAATAGAATAGAATAGAATAGAATAGAATAGAATAGAATAGAATAGAATAGAATAGAATTTTATTGGCCAAGTGTGATTGGACACACAAGGAATTTGTCTTGGTGCATATGCTCTCAGTGTACATAAGTGTCCATTCTTCAATTGTAGGTAATTCTTCTTTCTTCCAATATTGAGCAATCAAAAGTCTTGCGGCTGTTATTAAGTTCAAAATCAATTTAGTCTCTATAGCTGTACAATCCATAATTATTCCTAGTAGAAAGAACTGCGGAGTAAACTTAATCTTCTTTTTCAAAATGTTCTGCATAATCCACCATACTTTAATCCAAAATGCTTTAACTTTTTTACAAGACCACCATATATGGTAATAAGTGGCATCTTCACAATCACATCTCCAACATTTAGCCTGTACATTAGGATACATACATGACAACTTTTAGGGGTCTAAATGCCATCTATATCTTATAAAAATTTTCTCTCATATTTTGCGCTTGTGTAAATTTAACATTCCTCACCCAAATTCTTTCCCAAGTTTCCAACATTATTGGTTGCTGAAAATTTGGTGCCCACTTAATCATACAATCCTTAACCAATTCAGTCTCTGAGTCTATTTCTACTAGTACATTATACAACCTCTTAATATGCCGTTGACCTTGATCTCTCATTTGTTTTAACAAATTATCCTCAGTTTGCCTAATACCTATTTTTTGATCTAATTTCCATCTTGCTTGTAATTGTCCATATTGAAACCATGTATAATTTTTCCCTTCTTCCCCCATCTTTTCTCTGGATTTTAATTGTAATTCCCCCTTTTCCATACAAAGAAGTTCTTTATAAGTAATTACCTCCATCTTTTGATATATATTTATATTTTCTATCATGTGTCTCGGGATTGCCCATATTGGTATCTTTCCATCTAATTTATATTGGTATTTGCTCCACACCCTCAATAATGCATTTCTAATTATATTATTTTTAAATATCTTATCAGCTTTCTTATCATATAATAAATAGGCATGTCACCCATATAACAAACCATAACCTTCTATATTCAAAACTCTTTCCTCAGTTAAATTAATCCAATCAGTAATTAATAAGACAACTGCTTCATAATACAATTTTAGATTAGGCATTTTAAGACACCCCCCCCTTTCCCTTGTGTCCTGCATTATTTTTAACTTTATTCTTGGTTTTTTGCCCATCCATACAAAATTATAAACCCCTTTTTGCCAGTCCTGTAATTTGGTATTGTTCTTAAGTACCGGTATCATTTGGAACAAAAATAGAAATCTGGGCAAAACATTCATTTTTATAGCTGCTATTGTTCCCAGCAAAGATAATTGTAACTTCTTCCAATTCTCCATTTCTTTCCACCTCATAATTATTTTTGTATAATTTGACATTTGAAACTGTAATATATATTCCTAAATATTTAACCTTTTTAACGATTTCAAAACCCGTAGCTCTTTCTAACTCTTCTTTTTGTTGTATATTCATATTTTTAGTTATCATCTTTGTCTTTTGCTGATTCACCTTAAATCCAGATACTTTACCATACTGACCAATTATTTCTTTTAAACCAGTAGCTGAATATATTGGTTGAGATACAGTAACAACCAAGTATCTGCAAAGGCTCTTAATCTATAATCTTGATGTTTAATTCTAATTCCCTTTATTTGATCGGAACCACGTATTTTATTCAAAAGAATTTCTAAAGTTAAAATAAAAAGTTATTTTATTTATTTATTTATTTATTTAATTGGATTTTTATACCGCCCTTCTCCCGAAGGACTCAGGGCGGTTTACAGCCAGATAAAATAGAACAAGAATAAATACAAGATAAAAATAATATTTAAAAAACTTATTAAATTGGCCCCAATTAAAATATAATTAAAACAGTAAAAACCCAATTTAAAACTAAAATCCTACGCCAGTCCTGCGCGAATAAATAGATATGTCTTCAGCTCGTGGCAAAAGGTTCGAAGGTCAGGAAGTTGGCGGAGTCCTGGGGGAAGTTCATTACAGAGGGTGGGAGCCTCCACAGAGAAGGCCCTTCCCCTGGGGATCGCCAGCCGACATTGCTTGGCGGACGACACCCTGAGGAGTCCCTCTCTGTGAGAACGCAAGGGTCGGTGGGAGGCAATCGGTGGCAGTAGGCGGTCCCGTAAATAACCTGGCCCTATGCCTTGGAGCACTTTAAAGGTAGTAACCAACACCTTGAAGTGCACCCGAAAGACCACAGGTAGCCAGTGCAGCCTGTGAAGGAGTGGTGTCACATGGGAGCCACGAGCGGCTCCCTCTATCACCCACGCAGCTGCATTCTGGACCAACTGGAGCCTCTGGGTGCTCTTCAAGGGGAGCCCCATGTAGAGAGCATTGCAGTAATCCAAGTGAGAGGTAACAAGAGCATGAGTGACCGTGCATAGGGCATCCCGGTCAAGGAAGGGGCGCAACTGGCGAATCAGGTGGACCTGATAAAAAGCTTTCCTTGAGATGGCCGTCAGGTGATCTTCAAAAGACAACCGCCCATCCAGGAGAATGCCCAAGTTGCGAACCCTTTCAATCGGGGCCAGTGACTCGCCCCCAACAGTTAGCCGTGGCTGCAGCTGACTGTACCGGGGTGCCGGCATCCACAGCCACTCCGTCTTGGAGGGATTAAGCTTGAGCCTGTTTCTCCCCATCCAGACCCGTACGGCTTCCAGACACCGGGACAGTACTTCGATAGCTTCGTTGGGGTGGCCTGGGGTGGAGAAGTACAGCTGCATGTCATCAGCGTACAGTTGGTACCTCACCCCAAAACTACTGATGATCTCACCCGGGGCTTCATATAGATGTTGAACAGGAGAGGTGAGAGAATCAACCCCTGTGGCACCCCACATGTGAGGTGCATCGTGGTCGATCTCTGCCCCCCTGCCAACACCGTCTGCGACCGATCAGAGAGATAGGAGGAGAACCACCGATAAACGGTGCCTCCCACTCCCAAACTCTCTAACCGGTGCAGCAGGATACCATGGTCAATGGTATTGAAAGCCGCTGAGAGGTCTAATAGGACCAGGGCAGAGGAATAACCCCTATCCCTGGCCCTCCTGAGATCATCAACCAACGCGACCAAAGCCGTCTCCGTACTGTATCCAAGGTGAAAGCCGGACTGGAACGGGTCCAGATAGACAGTTTCATCCAGGTATTGGGGTAATTGACATGCCACCACACTCTCTACAACCTTCACCACAAAGTGAAGGTTGGAGACCAGACGATAATTTCCTAAAACAGCTGGGTCCAGGGAAGGCTTCTTGAGGAGGGGTCTCACCACCGCCTCTTTCAAGGCGGCAGGGAAAACCCCTTCCAACAATGAAGCATTTATAATTCCCCGGAGCCAGCCTCGTGTCACCTCCTGCGTGGCCAATACCAGCCAGGAGGGGCACGGATCCAGTAAACATGTGGTGGCATTCAACCTCCCCAACAACCTGTCTATGTCCTCAGGAGACACAGGATCAAATCCATCCCAATCAGTCTCAACAAGATGAGTCTCTGACCTCTCACCTGGATCCACCCAATTTTGATCCAGACCATCCCAAAGCTGAACAATTTTATCGTATAGATAACCACTAAACTCCTCGGCACGCCCTTGCAACGGGTCATCCCGCACCCCCCGCTGAAGGAGAGAGCGGGTCACCCGAAACAGGGCGGCCGGGCGGTTATCTGCCGACGCAATGAGGGAGGAGACGTAGAGACTTCTCGCTTCCCTCAGTGCCACTAGGTAGGTCCTACTATAAGACCTAACTAGTGTCCGGTCAGCCTCTGAACGGATTTGTCAATTTGATAAGCCACATCTGCTGGATGGGCTGCTAGTATTTCAGCAAATACTTCAGAAAAAATTTCCCTTAAGTTCTCTTGTTTATTCTCCTGCAAGCCACGGATTCTTAAAGCAAATTCCATATTTCTTTTTGTATCAAAACTATTTCATCATCTGTTTTTTCCATTTTACTTTGAAATTCATCCATTTTATTTTCTAATTTTGAGTTAAATTGCTTGATTTCTTCAACTTCCTCTTCTAATTTTTTAACTTCTTTATTTCCTTTTTTAACTTCTTTATTTCCCTCTTGAATTTCTAATATCTGCTCTTTCATTTCATTTCAGACATCTCATCAGTTATTACTTTAACTTTTTCTTGTATAAAATCCTTCAAGTTCTCCTGTAACTCCTCCAAATTCAATGTTTTAGTATCTGCTGTATGAGCTGGAGAGGTGCCAGCTGAAGAAATTCCAGAGCCCTTTGTTACAGTAGACTTTAATTGTTTGGCGGCCATCTTTATAAAATTGTTTATTTATTTATTTATTTATTTTCCAACTTAATATTCATTTTAAATCTTCTTAACCTTCTAAAAACATAGTCTTTTAAAACAATATTTAAAAATCTCCCATAGATTCTATCAGCAGGCAGCAAGGAGTTAAAGTAGCAAACAGCATGCAATTTACCAGCGGCAGACGGCAAGCAGTAAAAGTTCTGTCACTTTCGCTTTCCACTCGTTAGCTTGTTAACAACTCGCCACCATTTTCTTGCTATTTTCAAGCTTGATACAAAGTAACGGGGAATTGGCTTAGCTACTTGCATAAAGTTCTCCCACTTTTGTTCTGTCCGGTATAATCCTTTATTGTCCAAAATAAATCTCGGCGTTTGGTCATGGTGATTGATTCCGCCAAAGCAGAAAAATTCTCGGATCTGGAGCACTTCGGGTTGCTGGAGGGAACTTAACCCTTCAAACCCCTTTTTTCTCAGGGGTTTTAGGGAAGTTCTACCTCTATCCTCAGCTCACCTCCTCTTCTTCTCCCGAAGAGGGGTTTTTTCGAACCGCTGGACGGCAGATTTAACCTGTCCAAGCGATTCCATATAATCCAGAGGTTGGCGATCGTAAAGATCGCCGCCATCACGTACGGTGCCAAACAGGAAGTCCCCAACATTCCTCAATCTTAAGGAGATCTCAGGGCGCTTTGGCACCAGGATATACATTGTAAAATATCTGTTGACACAGGCAATGCTAATAAATCAAATCCAAGCCCCACCTTCTCCCAACTGAATGGCTGTATCACTTTTAGGGAACTGACATGCTGCCTTCCTTAGAAAACGAAAGGGTCCACCTGTGAAAAATATAAACAAAAAATTCATGAACAAGGTTTGTTAGGGTATTGGGAGGGAAATTTTCTCAGTAAGATTGGAGCCCTAACGTGGTGTTTAGCAACCCATTCGTTTTGGGCTGAGGGTAAATATTTCCAAGCAACTAAGTATTGGAATTTCCCTCTGTGGATCCTAGAGTCAAAGATTTCCTTGATTTCAAAGTGTTGTAAACCTTCAATCAAGTTGGGAACAGATGGTGTAGATGCAGGTTGTCTGAGGGATGAGATTACCTCTCGTTTGAGTAAACTAATGTGGAATATTGGGTGGACTTGCCCGAGTGTCTTTGGAAGGAGTATGTTCTGTCCCCCCACCTCAGTCCGGGAGGCACGTGAAATGACTCAATTCGCCGGCAATTTAGTCCACAGCAGCTATCAGCTCTGGCAGCAAATCAGCGAGCGTCTGCCAAGGTTTTCTTTTATCTTTCTTGATGCCGGCATGTCAACCAGGAAGTCAGGAGCAAACAGCACACCAAGCCAAATGCTCAGTCAAATAGTTCAGCTCAAGTTTTCTCCAGTCAGTTGATTTGTTTGTCATGAAGTAGTATAGCAGCCCCTCCTGCTTTTATACCCTGTGGGGTGTGGCTCCGTGACTCAGCACTTTCTAGGCCTGCCCCACCCCTGCTTCTGTTGTTCCCGCCTCTCTTTTCTATGAAACCTGGGATCTAACCGGGACTAATTGTCCACAGCTGGGTTTGGAAGCATTGCCTGGGCGGGGGGAGATACAGGAGACAGAGGCCTCGTTACTTCCTCCACCTGGCCTACCTCTGGCTCCTGGAGCTGAGCCAGAGAGGCTGGCCCTGTGGAGGGGAGCCCTGAGGGCCCTTCCCCCTCACTCTCTGAGTCACTCTCTGGCAGGGGGCCAGGCCCCGGGAGGGGGGGGCTGGAGCCACAACAGAGTAGTTCAACTATTACTGGATTGATGACCCAAGTGATAGGGAAAGGTCCAATGAAATCTGGCCCTAGTTTCTTTGATGGCTGTAATGATTTCAGGAATTTTGTAGATAAGTATACTCTATCCCCAACATATAAAGGTTTGGGTTCCATCCTTTTCTTGTCAGCTTAAATTTTAAAAGCCCCTCTAGCTTCCTTTAAGGCTAAGCTAAGTACTAGCCATGTGTTTTGCAAATTATCCACCCACTCCTTAAGTGAGGGATGGTGGGTTCTTCTGTGGGTAGTTCAGGCATGGGGCTGAAATCCTGGCCTGTCGCTACTCTAAAAGGGGTAAAACCAGTGCTTGAGTGTACAGAGTTATTAAATGAAACTTCAGCAAAATGTAAGAGTTTGGTCCAATTAACCTGTTGAAAATTAATAAAGCATCTTAAACAGTGGTGGGATTCTAATAATTTAACAACTGGTTCTTTGCACTAATGATTTCTTCCAACAAGCAGTTCACCAAACTGTTCAGAAACTTAACAACCGGTTCTCCTGAAGTGGTGCGAACTGGCTGAATCCCTCCACTGATCTTAAATATTGTTCTAGCACTGAGTTCAGTCTCAGAATTTCCATTAGTGCATGCATGATGTGCTGAACCCCTGGCCAGTACCAAGTAAGTCCAGAAATGCCCTCCAAAATTTGGAGGTGAATTAAAGCCCTGTTGGAGATGATCCTTTGTGGGGCTCCATGAAGTCGATAAATGTGTATTAGGAATAATTTGGCTAAACTTTTAGCAGTTGGGATCTTTTGGCAAGGTATAAAATGTGTCTGTTTTGAAAACAGGTCTGCCAGGACCCAAATAACATTATTTCCCGCACTGTCTGGCAGTTCTACAATAAAATCCATAGCAATCTCTCTCCATGGCACTGAAGGCTCAGCTACTTTCTGCAAGAGACCTAGGGTTTTCCCCGACGTCTTTTTGCTGCTGCACAAATGGGGCAGCTAGCTACATAGCTTTCTATGTCTTTTTTTAGTGATGGCCACCAAAATTGTCTTTTAATTAGGTGTAAAGTTTTCACAAAACCAAAATGTCCAGCTAATTTGGAGTCATGGCACCTTGCCATTAAGCATAGTCTTTGGTTGGCTGGAAGAACCAATGGGCCTCTGGTGGCTCAACAGACTAAGACAGTCTGTTATTAACACAGCTGCTTGCAATTACTGCAAGTTCAAGTCCCACCAGGCCCAAGGTTGACTCAGCCTTCCATCCTTTATAAGGTAGGTAAAATGAGGACCCAGATTGTTGGGGGCAATAAGTTGACTATGTATATAATATACAAATGGATGAAGACTATTGCTTAACACAGTGTAAGCTGCCCTGAGTCTTTGGAGAAGGGCGGGATATAAATGCAAATAATAAAAAAAAAAACATACAATTTCCCTCCCACCCAAGCCAAGTCCTCTTTCATCAGACAACTGCATTTGTGGTTCAAAAACCATTCATCGATGGCCAATGCTTGTTTAAAAGTTTGGGTGGTGTCGTTGTCCATCAATATTTCTTGTTTTGCCTGGGATCTGGTGATTACTCTAGCGGCTAGTTAATAATAATAATAATAATAATAATAATAATAATAATAATAATAATAATAATAATAATAATAATAATAATAATAATAATAATAATAATAATTTAATTTTTATACTCAGGGCGGTGAACAGGCAGATAAAATAATGCAATATATTACAATAAAAACACTCTTTAAAAAACTTATTCAATGGCCTAAAATTTAAAATACAGTACAAAATATAAAATAAACCCCAATAAAATCCATATTTAAAAAACCCCGTTTAAGCCAGTCCTGCTCGAAAGAATAGATACGTCTTCAGCTCTCGGCGAAAGGTCCGGAGGTCAGGAAGCTGTCGAAGTCCTGGGGGAAGCTCATTCCAGTTGATTGTTTTGTACCATGGATCTGATTATGTCTGACTTTGCACTATTTATTGTGGTTTTCTGGATAGTGCATCTGCCAGAAAGTTTTTCCCCCAGGGAGGTATTTTAGAGTAAAATCGAACCATTTAAAGTCCTGAGCCCATCGTACTTGTTTTGGGGAAAGTTTCCTTGGGGTCTTTAGGGCTTCTAAATTTTTATGATCAGTCCAGACTTCAAAAGGGGTCTTACTTCCCTCTAAGAAATGCCTCCAGGTTAAAAGTGTCCAATGAACTGCATAAACCTCTTTCTCCCAAATGGCCCACCTTTGCTCAGTCTCACTCAATTTTTTGGATGTGTAAGTGTATGGTTGTAGCTGGTCTTGCTCATTTTTCTGAAGCAGGACCTCTCCTATTGCCACATTACTGGCACCTGCTTATATGACAAATGGTATCTCCGTGTCCGGGTATTTTAGAATTTGTTCTGCTGAGAACAGCTGTTTAAGTTTTTCAAATGCTGCTTGGCATTCCATTGTCCAGTTCAAAGGCTGCTTTGGTTTAGGGTTGCCCTCTCCCTTCGTTTTTAAGAGCTTGGTAATGGGGAGGGCAATCTGAGCAAAAGCGGGGATAAACCGGTGGTAAAAGTTGGCAAAACCAAGAAGCTTTGTAACTGTTTATGTGTGCATGGTGGCTGCCAAACAAGTACAGCCTGTATTTTTTGAGGGTCCATTTCTACACCCCGATGTGAAATGCGGTACCCCAAATAGTCAATCTTCTCTTGGTGGAATTCACAGTTAGAAAGTTTAGCATAAAGTTTGGCAGAGCGGAGTTCGTTTAAAACAGCCCTGACTAGTTTTACAAGTTATGCTTTGGTCTCAGTATATATTAAAATGTAGTCCAAGTAGACCAGGACCCTCTTATACAAATGCTGATGTAGCACTTCATCTATTAATTGCATAAACACTGCGGGGGGCCCTTGTAACCCAAAGGGGAGCACCTTGAATTAGTAGCACCTGAGGGGAGGGGTTAAATGTCGTTTTCCACTCGTCCCCCTCCTTAATTCTGACATGGTAGTAAACCTCCCTTAAGTCCAGCTTTGAAAATTTTTTACCCTTTAGCAAGATTGCTAGCATATCTTTCATAATTGGGAGGGGGTATATGTTCTCCACACTGATCGTATTTAAATTTCTAAAATCAACACAAAGAAATTTTGAGCCAACTTTTTTTTTTCTCTAAATAAAACTGTAGCTGCGATTTTTGGTCTGGCTGGCTCGATGAAACCCCTAGCTAGGTTTTTATCAATAAATGATCTCAGTTCTTCCAACTCCCTCAGGGACATGCTGTACATTTTGGGTTTAGGGAGTTTAGTGCTGGGTAAGATTTCTATTGCACAGTCAGTGGCGTGTGGTGAGGGAGCTCGTCTGAGGCTTTTTCACTAAAAACGTCAGCCAAATCCTTGTATTCTATAGGTATGCCCTCGGTTGGTGTGGCGTGACCAGGCATGGCTGTTTCTCGGTGCTCTGCCCCCTCAGTTTCTTTATGTGGATTCTTGGCAAAAGTCACGTGCATCTGAAATGTTATGATGCCTTGCTTCCAATTAATTTTGGGGTTCCATTTTTTCAGCCATGCAAGGCCTTAGAGTAACGGCCATTCCATGCCAGGTGCCACTATAAATGTAAGTATTTCCTTGTGGCTTCCGATGTCTATCTGTAGAGCCTTGGTGGCAAAAGAAACTGGCTCCCCTATTGACCCATCTAGTTGGCAGAAAGCAATGGGGTTTTTCAGCTTTCTTACGTTAATCCCCAACTTCCCTACTAGGGTTGGACTGATCAGACAGCTGGTGCACCCTGAGTCCGCTAAAGTGGAGATATTTATCTCTCTTTCCTGGTTCGGGATAAATAGTCTTAAGGGGAAGGTAAGCAGTTTAATTGGTTTGCTTACCAGTAGTTCATCTTCTGGATCACTTCCGAATGAGTGATTCCTCTTGCTGAGATGCCGGGGTTCCTCCCCAAAGGGAGGATGCAAATTCTATGATCTCCCTGTTCCTCAGGGCAGTCTCCTTCCCATGCTGGCCAGGTTTTGCAAGTTTCCCCTTCGGCGGGTGGTTCTGGGCGGGTGCTTGCAAATGACACTCTGCAGCTTGGTGCCCCTCTTTTCCATACTTGAAACAGCCTGAGGATTTCAGAGAAAATGTGATTTGTGGTTTGAGGGGCTCTTGCTTCCATTAGGATGGGGAATTCTTCCCTATTCGGTACTGGTTTCTGGCCATATCATTCTCGGTTTCTTCGGTGGTGATGTACCACTCATGTAGGTGATTTGATGCACCTCGGGCCATGCAGGCATTGTTTAGATCATCACTAAGCCCATCTTGAATACCAAAATATCCTCTGGCCAGGTCACACGACACCCGAGATCCCAGAATTCTTCAGTATACTCTGCTATTGGCCGTTACCCTGCTTCACCACCTTAATGCGGTCACGTGTTTTGCGATCTGTAAGGGAGTCCTCACTGTCATCACAGGGCCATCATGAAACAGTCAAAATCCCACAGTTCTGGTGTATTGGCATTACACAGGGTCAACCCATTCCACTATCTTTGCCATGAAAACCCCATGGACAGTGTCAGATCCCTAAAAGTGATACTGCCATTCAATTGGGAGAAGGGGAGCCCTTGGATTCGACCTATTAGCATTGCCTGTGTCAACAGATATTTTGCAACTTATATCCTGGTACCAAAGCACCCTGAGATCTCCTTAACATTGAGGAATGTTTATGACAGCCATGTGGGCTTTTTCACTTTAAAGGATAATGATGGGAATACATGCTTATCTGGTTCTAAGGGCAGCTGGTAAAGAAGGAAATTTAAAAAAGAGAAGGAGGAGAAGTAAATTAAATGTGGAAAATATAATGGGATATATGTTCTCTTTTTCTGTTTGTGTCTGAAAATGCATGGAATGAGAGAGAATTATAGCTGATGGTAAGGAAATAAATTTTAAATATATAAAAGAATGGAAAATCCAGCAAATGAAATGTGAAAGATAGTATGGTTTATAAGTGAAAATGATTGAAATTAAGATGTAAAAGGGAATAAAATTGAAATTTTAGTAAATGATGTACACTTTTGGAAGAAAATAATAAATATTGAATTGTGAACAAAAACCCTAAGAAAATAAGAGGTGGAAGGTTGCATTAATTTTGTAAGATATAAATGGAATAAGATGAAGATAATGTTAATAACTAAAATATAGGAGGGGAGGTGTGAGAAATATGTATAATAAATGAGAAAATCAGGGTTGTCTAGACACCAGAAATATTGAAATGAAAACAAATACAGCAATGGAGAGAGATAAGAAGGAGAGAGATGGAAAGGAAGAAGGAGGGAGAGAGAAAGAAGAAAGGGAAGAGGAGAGGAGGAAAGATAGGGGAAATAAGAGTAGGAGAGGAGGTTAGATAGGGAGGAAGTAGGGTGGAGGGGGAGAAAGGAAGGGGAAGTACAGAAGGAATAGGAGAGGAGAGAAGAAAGTAGGTAGGATGAAAGGAGGGAGGGAAAGGTGTGAGAAGGAGAAGAAAGGATTGCTGTGAAAAGGAAAAGCTGAAATGGAAGAAAGGCAACCCCAAACATATTTGAATATATTAGGATAAAAATTGAAATAGTTAAAAAAAAAGAATGAAAGAGAATGAACACTAATAAAAATGGAGAAATTAGAACTTGAGGGTGAAAAAAGATGTGATTTAATGAAATGAGCAAGAAAATATTAGGAAATGAATAAAAATTATGAAAAAAGAACATATTGGCAAAAATTGTAACTAAGTAAAATATATTTGAATATATTGAATTGTATAAGATACAGTATGATTTGGCCAATACTCTGTTCATAAATCATGTATGTGTGTAGGTGGAGAAACTAAAAAATCAATAAAAACTTGTTCTAAAAAAAAAAGGGTGAAATGCTCCTGGTTCGGACCAGGTTATCCAATCTGGTAGCGATGGCAGTGGGTGATTCGAAGAACTGGTAGCAAAAATCCTGCCCCCCCCCACCCCCCCACCCATGCCCACGCAATTGCCTGGTTGCTTGCTTGCCGCGTCTTTCCGGCTCACTCGCTTTTCCTGCCGGGATGGTAGAAATAAGTTGTAAAAAATGCTTTTAAAAGGTAAAAAAAGGCTCTGATGATCAGAGCTGAGCTGCGCGATCGTCAGAGCCTTTTTTTATTTTAAAAGCATTTTTTACAACCTATTCAGCCGAATAGGTTGTTAAAAAAATGCTTTTAAAAGTAAAAAAAAGATTGTGCACCACAGCTGATCACCCCCCCCACACACACTGTGCACATGAACAGTGCAAATGAGCATGCATTTGGTGTACAGCTTGCATGCGCAGCCAGCAAACCAGTAGTAAACCGGTTCAAATTTCACCACTGAGGTAGGTGGAATTCATGACTTAATGACACACAAGGTTCCAACTTTTAACACTTTGTCCTTGATTTTTGCCTTACACATGAAGCCCTTCATCTGGCAAATGCCCTTCGGGGGCCAATTTATTCCAGCAATTCCTCCAGCAGTCCCAACAAGATGTAGTGTCAAATGATCCCAACAACTTGACCAGAAGGTGATGAGAGCCCAATCAGAGGACAACCTTCAAAAACTCTATTCAGCCTTTATATCAGGCAACTCTTCCTAAGAATTACTAGAACTATATAAAAACATAGTTCATTAACTACAACCATTATTAGCACATGACCGGAACTTCTCAGCTGAGGCCCTGCATCACCTCCAACCCTGGTTTGACAAGGATTGTGTTGAAGCCAAGAAAGTTCTCATCTTGGCATATAAGATGTACAAAAGCAAGACTGGGAATGGCAATAAAGCAATTCTTAAACATCTTTTTACACTCAAAAAACAACATAAGCAATTGATTGCTCTTAAGAAGAGACAGGACACAAGGTCCTCCTGGGAACAGCTTATTGAGGCATCAAAGCAAAAGAACTCTATTCTGATGTCTAATAGCTAGTCACTCTGACAGAATTCATACCCCACTAGACACTCACATACTTCCTACAACTTGGGAACTTCACTTTTGGAGAATGTATGAAGACCCCTCCAGTGAGCGTATAAGGTATACAATGAAGAATTTATCTGAATACCCTCCAATTTCAGAGTCCAAAATTAAATCTGTCATTGGCCAACTCAGGCCTGTGAAGGCCCCAGGAGCTGAGTTCATTTCTGCTGAACTATTAAAGAACAATTTGGAGAGATGGATACCAATTCTGGCAGTGCTGTTCACTTATATAGACTCCATTGGCCATGTCCCAGAAGATTGAGGCTTGGCAATTGTCCCAATTTTTAAAAAGGGAAAGAGATTTTTAATTTTTAATTAAAAAAAAAAAATTAATTTTTTTTTATTTTTAATTTTTAAAAAGGGAAAGAGAAACACTACACTACAAACCAGAGCATATAAAACATTTACTAGACTAATTCTAGAATACAGCTCGCTTGTTTGGAACCCTCACCACATCTCTGACATCAATACAATTGAACGTGTCCAGAAATATTTTACAAGAAGAGTTCTCCATTCCTCTGAAAACAACAAAATATCTTATCCCACCAGACTTGAAATCCTAGGCTTAGAAAACTTGGAACTCCGTTGCCTTCAACAAGACCTAAGTTTAACTCAC
Source organism: Ahaetulla prasina (assembly GCF_028640845.1). Classification (NCBI taxonomy): domain Eukaryota; kingdom Metazoa; phylum Chordata; class Lepidosauria; order Squamata; family Colubridae; genus Ahaetulla; species Ahaetulla prasina. Next base: position 71,258,383 of record NC_080543.1, read on the forward strand.
AGAATCATCTATTGTAATGTCCTTCCTGTCAAAGACTACTTCAGCTTTAATTGCAATAATACAAGGGCAACCAATAGGTTTAAACTTAATGTTAACCGCTTTAATCTAGATTGCAGAAAATATGACTTCTATAACAGAATCATCAGTGCTTGGAATACTTTACCTGACTCTGTGGTCTCTTCCCATAATCCTAAAAGCTTTAACCAAAAACTTTCAACTATGGACCTCACCCCATTCCTAAGAGGACTATAAGGGGCATGCATAAGCGCACAAACGTGCCTACCGTTCCTGTCCTATTGTTTTTCTTTTCTTCTTCCTATATATATATATGCTTATACCTCCTAATATTTTCTCATATATATGTTTATATACTATATAATCTTTTTGTATGATGTTGTGACAAAATAAATAAATAAATAAATAAATAAATAAATAAATAAATAAATAAAGAACCCTGCCAATTACAAACTAATAAGTCTGCTAAATATAATCAGCAAACTATGCCAAACATCTCTAAGATAAACTAAAGGAGTGGCTGGAATCTTGAGAACTTGATTGCTGAAGAGCAAGCCCTGTTTAGACAGGGTAGAGGCACCATAGATCAATGCTTTGTTCTCCATCATCTGATTGAAAAATACTTATCAAATAGACCTATATCATTATACATCGGTTTTATAGATCTCAAGGCAGCCTTTGATATGGTTACCAGGACTAAGCTATGGGAGAATCTGGAAGCTGTCTCAATTAATCATAGGCTTATTTATTTATTTATTTATTTATTTATTTATTTATTTATTTATTTATTTATTTATTTATTCCAATTTCTATACCGCCCTTCTGCCAAAGGACTCAGGGCAGTTTACAGCCAGATAAAAACAATAGATATAAAAATTAAAAACGAATTTAAAAGACTAATACGAAATTGGCTGAAAACTATAAAACCAATAAAAGCCCCATTAAAAACTATTAGGCCAGTCCTGCGCGATGGAATAAAAACGTCTTCAGCTCACACTGAAACGTCCGGAGGTCAGGGAGTTGGCGTAGCCCTGGAGGCAGGTTGTTCCATAGGGCTGGAGCCCCCACAGAGAAGGCCCTCCCCCTGGGAGTCACCAGTCGACATTGTCTGGCCGACGGCACCCTGAGGAGACCCTCCCTGTGGGAGCGCACTGGTCGATGGGAGGCCACTGGTAGCAGCAGGTGGTCCCGTAAATAACCCGGTCCAATGCCATGGAGCACTTTAAAGGTGATAACTAACACCTTGAATTGCACCCGGAAGACCACCGGAAGCCAGTGCAGCCTGCGCAGGAGAGGTGTTATATGGGAGCCTCGAGTCACTCCCTCTATCACCTGCGCAACCGCATTCTGAACCAGTTGAGCCTCGGGAGCCTCTTCAAGGAGAGCCGCAGTAGTCCAGGCGGAAGTGACAGGCGTGGTGACTGTGCATAAGAATCGATGGAATCAGCTGATTCTACCGGGATGCCGGCATCCACAGCCACTCGGTCTAGGAAGGGTTGAGTCAGAGCCTGTTTTTCCCCATCCAGACCCGCACAGCTTCCAGGCACCGGGACATCACTTCAATGACTTCGTTGGGGTGGTTAGGGGTGGAAATGTACAGCTGTGTATAATCAGCGTACAGATGACACCGCACCCCATAACCACGGATGATCTCACCCAGCGGCTTCATATAGCTGTTGAACAGGAGAGGCGAGAGAACCGACTTCTGTGGCACCCCACATAAGAGGCACCTCGCCGCCGATCTCTGACCTCCTGCCAACACTGTCTGCAACCGGTCAGAAAGGAAGGAGGAGAAGCACTGAAAATCGGTGCCCTCCACTCCTAACCCCTCCAGCCATCGCAGCAAGATACCATGGTCAATGGTATCAAAAGCCGCTGAGAGATCTAATAGGACCAGGGCAGAGGAACAACCCCTGTCCCGGGCCCTCCAAAGATCATCCACCAACGCGACCAAAGCCGTCTCTGTGCTGTACCCAGGCCGGAAACAGGACTGGGATGGGTCCAAATAGACAGTTTCATCCAGGTACCAAGGGAGCTGATGCGCCACTATACTCTCAACAACCTTCGCCACAAAGCGAAAGTTGGAGACCGGACAATAGTTCACTAAAACAGCTGGGTCCAGGGAAGGCTTCTTGAGGAGGGGTCTCACCACCGCCTCTTTCAAGGCAGTAGGGAAGACACCCTCCCTCAAAGAAGCATTAACAATTCCCTGAAGCCAGCCTCGTGTAACCTCCTGTGTGTTCTGTTTCCCTCCCCCTAATACTCCCAGCAAAGAGTCCGTCAGAGGCCTTCTTTTTTCCTTTTATTTACATAGATACATGTCCTGGCCACGTCTACCCACGGGCCTGCCAAGTTTCTGGAGATAGCGAGGAAATTATAGATAAGGCCAGAATTACACACGAATATATTCTTCCTCCATTGAAATAGTTAGCTCGCCAATTCATTAGCTCGCCAACTCATTACTTTGTCCAAGACAAAAACCAGGAAGTCCGCCTCCTATTTATAGTCTCTGCAGATGTCACTGCATGACAATTATGACTTGGCTTTGTCCCAACTCTTCCGCTGCTGCGCACGCGATCAAGCCTTCGTGACCTTGCATCGCTCCAAAACTGTTCTTGGGCGTTGCCAAATCAGAAGGAGGCTCCATGGAATCAGGCTGTGCCGGCCCCTCCCATCCCTTTGAGTGGGTGCCAGGGAGGAAAGGGCTCAAGAGAAGCAGGGCTGGCCAGGTCTTCTCCCTCACTTTCTGAATCATCCGAGTCCAGGAGTCCGGGTCCAGGAACCTGGGTCACAACACTATCCTCACCGCAGGGCCCTTCCCCGGGCTGGCAGTCGGGATGCGGTCGGGCTGGGTTCTGCTCATGGAAGGCCTGCACCAGGTCAGGGGCATGAGCGTCGGAGGCATCTACCCAGGAGAAATCAGTCCCGTATCCCTTCCACGCGATCAAATATTGGAAGCGACCCTTCAGCCAGCGGGAGTCTCGTGCGCTGTGGACTTGTATTCCTCCGATCCGTCCTCGGCGACAGTGACGGGTGCTGTTGGGCACCGAAGGGACTCGGTGTGGCCTCAGGAACCAGAAGGGACCGGTGAAAACGGGTGGATCCGCATGGATCGTGGCAGGGTCAGTCGGTAGGCTACCGGGTTGATGACTGCCTCGACAGGAACGGGCCGATGAATCGGTGGTCCAACTTCTTTACCGGGCGGTCGGACGGGAGGTGTTTGGTGGAGAGCCACACCGGTCTCCAACTGCCAGCGGGGCGTTGCCCGTCGGGAGCGGTCGGCGGACGTTTGTAATCCTCCTTTGCCCGATTCAGCTGCTGGCGTACCAACTGTTGGACCGCATGCAATTCCGTCAGGAAGGTCTGCGTTCGGGAACAGGAGAGTCCGGTGGTGCCAGAGGAAGAGCCGCGGATGGTACCCACATTGGCAAAGCGGGGTCATCTGAGTAGAGGTGTGCTGAGAGTTGTTAAAAGCAAACTCCGCCAGGGACAGGTAGTCGGCCCAGTTGTCCTGTTGCTGGTTGATGAAGCAACGGAGATACTGTTCCAGTATACCGATGACCTTCTCTGTACCCCCGTCGGTCTCCGGATGGTGCGATGACGACAGACATACCTGCACCTCCAACGCGGCCATCAGGCTCTTCCAGAAGCGGGCTGTGAACTGAACTCCGCGGTCCGAAACCACCCTGTCCGGTAGACCATGGAGGCGGAAGATGTGCTGCAGAAAGAGACGGGCCGTTTTTGCGGCTGTGGGCAGTCCGCGGCATGGGATGAAGTGTGCCATCTTGGTGAGCATGTCCACCACCACCAGCACCGTGGTGAACCCAGAGGACGGCGGCAGGTCTGTCAGGAAGTCCATAGAGATCGCCCCCCAGGGTCTGTCGGGTGTCGGCAAGGGCTGGAGGAGCCCGGGAGGGGCCCCTGTGGCGGTCTTGGCTTGCCGGCACGGTACGCAGGATGTCACGTAGGCATGTATATCATGCACTCGGGCCACCAAAAGGTCCGTGTCACCAGGTGGAGGTCTTGAAGAACCCAAAATGTCCTGCTGCAGGGTTGTCGTGGCACTGGGTCATGGCGAGGGCTCGGAGTGGTCCTGTGGGCACATATAATCGCCCGAAACTTGAGTAAGTCCTCCTCCAAGGTCCAAGGAGCGTGGGGCCCACCTCCGCTCTCCTTTGCTGCGACCAGGCGTCCTGGCGCTGCGCCTCGCACCTGGGCCCGCAAGTCCACTGGCTCCCGTGCTGCGGCCAAGGCTTCTGCCGGCAGCACTGTCCGTGGAGGAAGGGGTCCTTGGCGCAGAGGTACTCTGGCTTATGGGACAGGGCATCCGCCCTCCGGTTGTGACCGCTGGGAATGTAGTCACGGAAGTTGAACCGGGCAAAAACAACGACCACGGATCTGCCGCTGGTTCAACTTCCGAGCTGTGGTGAGGTGCTCGAGATTCCGATGGTCCGCTCGACCTCCACCTGATGTCGGGCCCCTCAGATGGTGTCGCCAAGCCTCGAATGCAGCCTTGATAGCCAGCAACTCTTTTTCCCAGATAGTGTAGTTGCGCTCGGAAGGATTGAGTTTCCGGGAGTAGTAAGCGCAGGAAAAAAGTGTGCCACCATTCGTCGGAGCCTGTAGCAGCACCGCTCCCAGAGCCACATTGGACGCGTCTGTTTCCACCACAAAAGGCCGGAGCGGGTCGGGATGCCTCAGGACGGGTTCTGTGACGAGGCTTTCTTGAGGGCTGTGAATGCTTCTTGCTGCGGGGACCCCACGAACGCAACCTTCTTCCTGAGGAGCTGGGTAAGTGGAGCCGTCAGTGTGGCAAAGCCGGGATGAAGGTCCGGTAGTAGTTGGCGAAGCCCAGCAAGCGCTGAACATCCTTCACCCGACGAGGGCTTCCCAGCTACACAAAGCTTCTACTTTACATGGGTCCATGGCTATGCCCTCGGGCGAGATGATATGCCGAGGAATTCTATGGAAGTCCGGAAGAAGACATTTCTCCAGCCGCATTGAGTTGTTGCTCCATAGCGTTGCAGAACCAGACCGGCGTGTCGAAGGTGGCTTTCCTGGACCGGGAGTAAATCAGGATGTCGTTCAGGTAGATAACCACGAACCGATCCAACATGTCTCGGAACACGTCGTTCATGAAGTGCTGGAAAGCGGCGGAGCATTGGTCAACCCAAATGGCATGACAGTGTATTCGTAGTGTCCGTGTCGGTGCGAATGCCGTCTTCCATTTCTCCTTCTCGCATCCGCACCAGGTTGTAGGCCCCGGAGATCGAGCAAGAATTTGTGTAACGTCTTTAACTTCTTAACTTCTTTAATGTCTTAACTTCTTTCCGCAAGACCTTGTTCCATTAATCCTCCACGACAAATTCTCCTCATCATGGATCAAGACTGTCAAGTCCAATTTTGCCAAACTAGGTTTCTCCCCAGCCTCAATACTCAAGTTGGACTATGACCAAGCAAAACAAACCTTGCAATAAAAGGTATAGGACATTGAAAGGCAAACGGACTTAGGGAAAGCTCTGCTGTTTCTGGCTCCAGATGCCATTAGATATGTTGTTACTCCTGCCAGCTATCTTAGCCAGTTGGAGTCGGCATATCATCGGAGAGCATTTTTTTAAATTTGAATTTATATCCCTCCCTTCTCCGAAGACTCAGGGCAGCTTACACTGTGTTAAGCAATAGTCTTCATCCATTTGTATATTATATACAAAGTCAACTTATTGCCTCCAACAATCTGGGTCCACATTTTACCTACTTTATAAAAGATGGAAGGCTGAGTCGCCCTTGGGCCTGGTGGGACTTGAACTTGCAGTAATTGCAAGCAGCTGTGTTAATAACAGACAGACTTAGCAGCAGACTTTTTGCTTGCACAGTGCCATGCCCTTCCATCGGCTGTATGGTAAGTATAAAAAGATACCATTGACAGAAAGACTCTGTTCCTCTGACCTCTCCTGAGGTGGAAACCTCTCCACCTCTCCTGAGGTGACCACCTCTCCTGAGGTGGAAACCACTGGTCACATACTCCTTCAATGTTCCTTTTACAGAGACATTACAGAGACATTAGAAAAAAGCATATCCTTCCAATAATTGCTAAGTATCCTTGCCGTTCCAACACTGCTTATCTCCAGTGACTGCTTAGGGATGAACAGTCCATAACTAGAGCACAGGTGGCTAGATTCTGTGCAGCAGCACTGGGGATTTGTCAGAAACACGTGTCTAATCCACCATAGCTATTTTATACAATGTTGTGTCTTGTCCGCTCTCACCGCAGCCGGGGTCTGCTTATCTGCTCCCGAACACGGAGGAATGTATGCCTCCCGGCCCCAGTTCTGGCTCCATGCCCAGACAAGCTGCAGAGGAGGGGGCACCTCCCGGTCCCAGCCCTGGCTCCATGCCCAAGCAGGCTGCAGAGGAGGGAGCATCCCCCGGCCCCAGCCCTGGCTCCATGCCCAGGCAAACGGAGAAGCTAGACCCCTCCCCCTCCTCCACAGCATGTGAGCCTGAGGAAAGTTTACTTCCAACAACAGCTGATTGGAGTGACCCTCGCATCAGAAGATTGGATAGGCGGAGGCAACAGAAGGAAGGGAGGGGCAGGCCTTAATGAGTGCTGAGTCATGGAGCCACACCCCATGGCCTATATAAAGGATCTGCTTTCTGGCAGTCTTTGAGTCAGGCAAAGTCGAACTTATCTTGCTGAAGTCACTTACTGGTCTCCTGCCTGCTCTGAGGACTTTGCTAGGACTTTGGGCAGAGCTGCAGAGGCAAGCCTGATTCGGATTTCCCTGACCCGGCCGTCAGCGGAGGAGTGGGATACGACATACAACAAATGTGGCAAACTCTTTGCACTGCTTATTCCTTTCCCTTTTAGTTTTTTTTAAATTTGCATTTATATTCCGCCCTTCTCCGAAGACTCAGGGCGGCTTACACTATGTCAAGCAATAGTCTTCATCCATTTGTATATTATATACAAAGTCAACTGACTACAGGCCACACATTTTGTGGATTGTAATTTTAGTATAGTTAGGCCATGTATAATTGAAAGACTGGATTTTATGATAGATTTTATGTTATTTATTATTTTATTCTAGAAGTTTCTAGTGTTTTCATTTGTTCTGTTCTCTGCTCTATGACTGTAATAAATTGAAATTGAATTGATTTCTGCCTATTCCTTCTGCTTCTTTTTGTTTTTTTCTTGCTCCAGTTTATTTATGGCCTTGTAGCTTTATTCATTATACTTGTAGCATACAGTCTGTATCCTAGTAACCAAAATGATTCCTTTACAAATATGCTCAGGGGGCTTTATATCATCATTTTGTAACAGGTAATAAACACTAGATTGGTATTATATTGTCAACCCTGAAGCAAACCTGGCTGACACCATCTTTGAGGCTTCAGGGTTGCCACAAGGAAGAAGAAGGGACAGGGCGGGGGGAAATAGATAGCTGGGGTTTTATAGTCAAAACAAAAAGTTTTTCTGTCAGAACCAAGGACATTCCAATAGGTGGTTGGGGAGAGGACAGTAGAGTAACCAAGCAACCAGCCAGCACCTCTATCGGACAATGTGACTTATGACTTGGGAGAAAGGGGGAATGTTTACTTTTTAATCAGGTAAAAACCATGGGAACTTTCAGAGTCTTCACCAGTTGTGCCAATATGATGTATTCAATAAATTGTTATTTGAGGAATCCACCTGCCTCAGAGTTCTGCTTTCTATGGGTGCATTACTTGGAATGCTGAGATTAAACCAACTCTTCCTTAGCTCTCCATCTAACCAGAGCCTCTCTCCAGTGTCCTGAGCCCTGGCTGCTCACCCAATCTACTGAGGGAGCAGAGATGATTCAGGGAAGGTTGCAGAGTTGGAGAAGCGAAAGGAAGAAGTCTCAGGCACTGGTGCTGCCCCTCTTGGAAAGCCAGTGGGTGGCGGCAGTGGTGGAAGAGTTTGTCTTTCAAATGGCAATGATAAAGATGCACCAGCGCTGGGAAATGTGGACATTGACACCTTCCTGTAGGAAGTGGGGGAGCAGGGCTGCTACTGCTGCTGGAGAATATTTGCAGCAGCTCCTCTTGGTTTTGTTTTATTTTATCAATTTTTAGTATACCCATTAGAGCCTTTTTATTTAAATAATATTTTTTGGAGACAATAACAGAGTAGATCACAACACAGACAAAGTTTTGGCTGCTGAAGACTAATAAGACATGGGGAAAAGAAAGAAGCATCATGGTACCAGCCTAGGATCTCTCCCACCAATGAAGAATGCAAAACAACCAAAAATCGGCAAACACTTTGCTGACAAGTGATTTGTAAGTAAAAATATCCCCCCTCCATTTCCAGCCTCAGAAACCAGGGATTTTGCAGGCATACTGGCCACGTAAATCCCTGGGTTGTTTGCAACTTGAATGAGCCCCACAGCCATCCACCCCAAACCAAGCAGCAGGGAGGTTTCAGGATGACACTCAGGACTGCCTGACTGAGGACAGCATCTTCTAGTGCCTGCCACCCTGGCAAAGGTAAAGAAAAACCAGGAGGGGGCCACATGGGGATCCTATGATTATTATTATTATTATTATTATTTATTCAATTTTTATACCGCCCTTCTCCCGAAGGACTCAGGGTGGTGTACAGCCAAAAGTAAAAACAGGCAATACAACATACAATTAAAATACAAATTAAAAAACTTATTTTATAATTGGCCTAAAAAACTTTAAAATATATAAAACTAAAACCCCTTAAAATTAATAATAGAAAATTTAAAATCAATAAAATTTAAAATTTAAAATCAATAAAATTTAAGCCAGCCCCGCGCGAATGAAAAGATGTGTCTTCAGTTCGCGGCGGAAGGTCCGAAGGTCAGATATTTGGCGTAAACCCGGGGGAAGTTCGTTCCAGAGTGTGGGAGCCCCCACAGAGAAGGACCTTCCCCTGGGGGCCGCCAGCCGACATTGCTTGGCGGACGGCACCCTGAGAAGTCCCTCTCTGTGAGAATGTACGGGTCGGTGGGAGGCATGCGGTAACAGCAGGCGGTCCCGTAAGTACCCAAGCCCTAAGCCATGGAGTGCTTTAAAGGTAGTGACCAAAACCTTAAAGTGCACCCGAAAGGCCACAGGTAGCCAGTGCAGCCTGCGCAGGAGTGGTGTTACGCGGGAGCTACGCGAAGCTCCCTCTATCACCCGCACAGCTGCATTCTGGACTAACTGAAGCCTCCGAGTGCACCTCAAGGGGAGCCCCATGTAGAGAGCATTACAATAATCCAAGCGAGAGGTAACGAGCGCATGAGTGACTGTGCACAAGGCATCCCGATCAAGGAAGGGGCGCAACTGCCGAACCAGGCGAACCTGGTGGAAGGCCCTCCTGGAGACGGCCGTCAAATGATCTTCAAACGACAGCCGTTCATCCAGGAGGACACCTAAGTTACGCACCCTATCCTTTGGGGCCAATAACTCGCCTCCAACAGTCAGCCGCAGCTGCAGCTGACTGAATCGGGGTGCCGGCATCCACAGCCACTCCGTCTTGGAGGGATTAAGCTTGAGCCTGTTTCTCCCCATCCAGACCCGTACGGCCTCCAAACACCAGGACAGCACTTCAACAGCTTCATTGGGGTGGCCCGGGGTGGAAAAGTACAGCTGGGTGTCATCAGCGTACAGCTGGTATCTCACCCCAAAGCCACTGATGATCTCACCCAACGGCTTCATATAGATGTTGAACAGAAGGGGCGAGAGGATCGACCCCTGGGGCACCCCACAAGTGAGGCACCTCGCGGCCGACCTCTGCCCCCCTGTCAACACCGTCTGCGACCGGTCAGAGAGATAGGAGGAGAACCACCGATAAACGGTGCCCCCCACTCCCAATCCCTCCAACCAGCGCAGCAGGATACCATGGTCGATGGTATTGAAAGCCGCTGAGAGGTCTAATAGGACCAGGGCAGAGGAATAACCCCTGTCCCTGGCCCTCCAGAGATCATCCACCAATGCGACCAAAGCTGTCTCCGTGCTGTATCCGGGTCGGAAGCCGGCCTGGAAAGGGTCTAGATAGACGGTTTCATCCAGGTATTGGGGTAGCTGTCGCGCCACAGCACTCTCTACAACCTTCGCAACAAAGCGAAGGTTGGAGACTGGACGATAATTACCCAAAATAGCTGGGTCCAGGGAAGGCTTCTTGAGGAGGGGTCTCACCACCGCCTCTTTCAAGGCGGCAGGGAAAACCCCTTCCAACAAAGAAGCGTTGATAATCTCCTGGAGCCAGCCTCGTGTCACCTCCTGAGTGGCCAGTACCAGCCAGGAAGGACACAGGTCCAGTAAACATGTAGTGGTGTGAAGCCTCCCCAACAACCTGTCCACGTCCTCGGGAGCCACAGGGTCAAACTCATCCCAAACAGACTCGACAAGACGTGCCTCCTCTCCCTCGCTTGGATCATCCCAATTTCGGTCCAGACCATCCCGGAGCTGAGCGATTTTATCATATAGATAACCACTAAACTCCTCGGCACGTCATCCCGCACCTCCTGATGAAGGAGGGAGCGGGTCACCCGAAACAGGGCGGCCGGGCGGTTATCTGCCGACGCAATGAGGGTGGAGGCGTAGGAGTGCCTCTCCTCCCTCATTGCCACTAGGTAGGTCCTAGAATAGGACCTAACTAGTGTCCGATCAGCTTCGGAACGACTGGACCTCCAGGTGCTCTCTAGGCGTCTTCTCCGGCGTTTCATCTCCCTCAGCCCCTCGGAGAACCAAGGGGCCGGACGAGACCTACGCCGGGTCAGAGGCCGCAAAGGCACGACCCAATCCAAGGCCCCAGCCGCGGCCTGTTCCCAGGCCGCAACTATTTCCTCAGTGGCCTCCCCATCCCCAGCACTGTGGAAGCCCCGGAGCAGCACCAGGAAGGTGGATGTAGGGATTGCAATGCATCAGTGATCAGCAGAAAAATGGGTAGTGGGATTTTTCTGCCTGTCATCCTTTTCTCGAATTTAGCACAGACTGAGAAAAGGAGGACAGGCAGGAAAATCCCACTACCCATTTTCCCGCCAATCGCCAAACAGACTTCACTCCAAGCCTTTAAAGTATGCTGAAGGCTCGGCAGGTAAATGTGGAGGGGGATTTTCCTGCCTCTCCTCCTTTTCTCAAGTTCAGCATAGACTGAGAAAAGGAGGACAAGCAGGAAAATCCCACTCCCCATTTTCCTGCCAATTGCCAAAAAGGCTCCATCCCGAGCCTTGACTGTATCCCAGGATTGCAACACTGAAGACTCAGCAGGAAAATGCTGTTTAGCAAACACATGCAGGCTCAGCTCAGCAGAGCTGCCACCCCTTTCAGAGCCTAAATGGGCTCCTCAAAACAAAACTAGCTGTAAGCTACAAGCTTTTGTGAATGACTTAGTCTTTATTATTGAGGACTCATTAGAATCCATAATTAAATTGATAGACAAGATGGGAGACTATGGCAAAGTGGCAGGACTGAAAATAAATAAAGAAAAAATGAAGATTTTAACAAAAAAATGTTAATAAAACAAAAAACTGAATTGGCAGAACGTTCGGAGATGCAGATTACAAACAAGGTTAAATACCTTGGAATATATTTGACAGCAAGATGCAGTACACTTAAAGAGAATAGCTATAATAAATTAAAACAACAAATTGCATCTGATTTGGCAAAATGGGAGAATTTACAATTATCATTGATTGGAAGAATTTCAACGATTAAGATGAACATATTGCCTAGAATTCTATACCTGTTTCAGACTATTCCAATTAAATTGGGGAAAGGTTATTTTGAAGAACTGAACAAGATAATATTGAAATATATTTGGCAGGGCAGAAAAGTGAGGATAAAACTAAAATTACTGCAAGACGTAAGGTTAAGAGGTGGCTTTGGTTTGCCAAACTGGGAGCTATATTACCAAGCCGCAAGTTTAATGTGGATAAAAGAATGGATAACCCTAGGAAATATTAGAATACTTACACTGGAAGGTCATGATTTACTAGTGAGATGGCATGCATTTTTATAGTATGGAGAAGCTAAAATAGAAGGGTATTTTAGAAGATACCTTATTAGAGAAGCTTTGTTATTAAATTGGGAAAGAATTTAAAAAAATCATTTTCTAAAAATTCCACTCTGGGTATCAACAATTGAGGCATTCTCATACTCATTAATATTTAGAAAGGAACAAATTGTTAGATACAATGAATTGTTGAATGAAAAGGGTGAATTAAAAACAATTCAAGAACTAGAAATACAAGGTATAAAAATGAATTGGTTTTCATATTTGAAAATATGCTCCAGATATGATAAAGATTTCAAAATAGAAGGTTTCTATAATAACTTGACTAACCTAGATAAAATTTTAATAGGTATGGATGATAATTTAATTAGAAAACTATATGGTTACTTATTAGAGGTTAAATTAGAAGAAGAACAAATTAAAGAGACTATGATTGCCTGGGGGAAAAACTTTGGGCATGGGATTGATCTAGAAATATGGGAGAAATTGTGATAATGGTAGAATTAAACAAGTTGGAATGGTATAAAGTCAGGGTTGCTCGGTAACCACTCCGGAAGGGAAAGGGTAAGGAAAGAGGAGTAAAGAAGGAAGAAAGTAGGTAGGCAGGTAGGTGGGTAGGAAAGAAGGGAGGGAGAAGAAAGGATAGGAGGAGGAGAAGGAGGGGAAGATAGAGGGTTAGAAAGGATGGAAGTGAGAAGTGGGAAAGAGGAGGGGAAGTAGGAAAGCGAGGAGAAGGATGGTGGGGAAAGTAGAAGAAGGATGAGAAGGGTAGGAAGGATTAAGGAAAGGAGTGGCGGCTGAGCAGGCCTGATTGAGCATAATCTGAGTATAGGATCGATTGTTGGATAAGTGATTGTACTGTACACTGGTCAAATTGTGGGAATTATTATGGAAAATAAAAAAAAATTTGCCCAGAAAAGAAAAGAAAAAAATTATAAGATGACAATGTCTACTGCATATAAAGAGAATATGTATAAGATGTTTTACAGGTGACACTTACCCCCGATAAGAATAGCCAGAATGTTTAAGAACAAATCTGAAAAATGTTGGAAATGTCAACAGATACCTGGTTCCTATTACCATATGTGGTGGACTTACATAGAAGCTAAAAGATACTGGACTAAAATACATACCTGGTTGGAGAAAATGATAAAAAAGCATATAGACTTTAAACCAGAAGTTTTTTTACTACCTGAAACCTATAATAGAGAATTGAGGTATTTGATTGTGAATGTAATAACAGCAGCTAGAATTGTATTTGCAAAGAATTGGAAAAATGAGAAATTGCCATTGCAAAATGAAATTATTAAGAAAATAATGGACTGTGCAGAAATGAGTAAACTGAAATTAGAGAACAGGAAGATAAGCAATACTATAAGATATGGGATTTATTTTACCAATGGTTAGAGGGGAAAATATGATAAAGAAGATTGGAGTTTTTAACAAGGTAAAAATTATTGAATGACATAATTGTTTTAAAATGATGGAATATATAGGGTAATAAGATAAAATATTGTTCCAGAATAACTATTAAATTAGAGAATAAAACATTATAATCGATTAATTGATTAAAACACTTGAGTATAATTGGATGATAAAATGGACGATTAAACAAATTAATAAGTTATTGTTGTTTGCACAAAAAAATTGTAACTCACACACCGACACATTGTATTTGAAATTTGAATGGAAGATGCTTTTATGTTTGTATGTTTTTAAAAAATAAAAAACTTTTTTCAAAAAATAAAAAATAAAAAACCAAAACCAGCTGGACCAGCACCGGGGGCTGCTACTGCTACCGGAGCATGTTTGCAGCAGCTCCTCTTGGTTTTATTTTATTTTATCAATTTTTAGTATACCAATTGGAGCCTTTTTATTTAAATAATATGTTTCGGAGACGATAATCAGAGTAGACCACAACACCGACAAAGTTTTGGCTGCTGAGGACTAATAAAGCATGGGGAAAAGAAAGAAGCACCATGGTACCAACCCGGGTTCTCTCCCACCAATGAAAAATGCAAAACAACAAAAAATTGATGAACACTTTACTGACAAGAGATTTGTAAGTAAAAATATCTCCCCCTCCATTTCCAACAATCTGGAGAGGTTAGAACAGGGCCTGCAAAGAGATTAGACAAAACAGCAGATACTAGACTTTCCCGATCTGGGGGGAGGGGAGCAAAATGACAGCCAGCTGTTTTTACAAACAACGAGTCCAGCTACAGCTTGTATGGAAACCGAGATAAAATCTAAAAAGTTTAATAACAAACTAATTCAGAGCGTGGAGAGCTTACCATAGGAGAATAAAACAGAGTTTATGGCAAAGCAATGCCTTCTTACAGCACAAATGGTTGTTTCAATATTTGAGTAACTAATAACCATCCAACATGATGTAGAGACACTGAAAAAAGATAAAGCTGTTTTGCTGCAAGCATAACATCGGGCTACAGCCACCTCCACTAAAGTCCATACAGCAGATTTGGGTAATCCCATACTCAGGATAAGGAAGAGGAAAAAGAACAAATACCCAGGGAAACAGAGCCTGCCAAAAAGTGGCAGCCCACTCAGAAAAACAGTCCTTCTCCAGACAAGGCATCAAGAGGAGGAGGTATTAATAGAGAAGTTTCATTGAAAGACAGTAAAGCATCTCCCCTACAATTACAGCAATCACATTGTTCACTACAAACACATCAGGTTGTGCTTAGAATCCATATGAACAGAATTAATCACGGACGCTGGATTACCAAGAGTGCTATACTAAATTCCCTAAGCCAGCTTCTTCACTGTCACTGGGAGCAGATTGATCTCCGTGCTGTAGAATGGCTTCCTGAGGCCCCAAATTGGAAGTGGATACTTCTGTCTTTCAAACAGCCAACCATACCACTGTTTCTATCTAAGATGAAAGCACATCTAGCCTCCTTTCAAATCTTTCCCATCAGAGTTTTCTGTGGGGAAAGGGTTAAACTCATAATTGTTTTTTTAGGAAATTTTTTTATTTTTAACAAAAAGAAAACTCATCAAATCAATTACATGTTGCATGGGTGTTAACATATCTTAGATTTAGATTTAGATTTATTAGATTTTTATACCGCCCTTCTCCCGAAGGACTCAGGGCAGTTCACAGCCAGAATAAAAACAATAATTATGTACACAATAAAACAATAATTAAAAAACTTATTGAATATCAGGCCAAAATTAAAACCATTTAAAACCATAAAACCCCTATAAAATTTACATCAAAATATTAAAAGCTACTAAAAATTTCTATGCCAGTCCTGCGCGAATAAATAGGTAAGTCTTCAACTCGCGGCGGAAGGTCCGAAGGTCAGGCAGTTGACGGAGTCCTGGGGGAAGTTCATTACAGAGGGTGGGAGCCCCCACAGAGAAGGCCCTTCCCCTGGGGGCCGCCAGCCGACATTGCTTGGCAGACGGCACCCTGAGGAGTCCCTCTCTGTGAGAGCGCACGGGTCGGTGGGAGGCAATCAGTAGCAGTAGGCGGTCCCGTAAGTAACCCGGCCCTAAACCATGGAGCGCTTTAAAGGTAGTAACCAAAACCTTGAACTGCACCTGAAAGAACACAGGTAGCCAGTGCAGTCTGCGCAGGAGTGGTGTTACATGGGAGCCACGAACGGCTCCCTCTATCACCCGTGCAGCTGCATTCTGAACCAACTGGAGCCTTCGGGTGCTTTTCAAGGGGAGCCCCATGTAGAGAGCATTGCAGTAATCCAAGCGAGAGGTAACAAGAGCATGAGTGACCGTGCATAGGGCATCCCGGTCAAGGAAGGGGCACAACTGGCGAATCAGGCGGACCTGATAAAAAGCTCTCCTGGAGACGGTCGTCAAGTGATCTTCAAAAGACAACCGCCCTGTTGTTCCCCAACCCAGCCATCAGAGGAGGAGTAGGACACGACACACCCATCCAGGAGAATGCCCAAGTTGCGCACCCTCTCCATCGGGGCCAATGACTCGCCCCCAACAGTCAGCCGCGGCTGCAGCTGACTGTACCGGGGTGCCGGCATCCACAGCCACTCCGTCTTGGAGGGATTGAGTTTGAGCCTGTTTCTCCCCATCCAGACCCGTACAGCTTCCAGACATCGGGACAGTACTTCAACAGCTTCATTGGGGTGGCCTGGGGTGGAAAAGTACAGCTGCGTATCATCAGCGTACAGTTGGTACCTCACCCCAAAACCACTGATGATCTCACCCAGCGGCTTCATATAGATGTTGAACAGGAGAGGCAAGAGGATCGACCCCTGGGGCACCCCACATGTGAGGCACCTCACGGTCGATCTCTGACCCCCTGTCAACACTGTCTGTGACCGGTCAGAGAGATAGGAGGAGAACCACTGATAAACGGTGCCTCCCACTCCCAAACTCCCCAGCCGGTGCAGCAGGATACCATGGTCAATGGTATTGAAAGCCGCTGAGAGGTCTAATAGGACCAGGGCAGAGGAATAACCTCTGTCCCTGTCCCTCCAGAGATCATCAACCAACGCGACCAAAGCCGTCTCCGTGCTGTATCCGGGCCGAAAGCCGGACTGGAACGGGTCTAGATAGACAGCTTCATCCAGGTATTGGGGTAATTAACGTGCCACCACACTCTCTACAACCTTCGCCACAAAGCGAAGGTTGGAGACCGGACGATAATTTCCTAAAACAGCTGGGTCCAGGGAAGGCTTCTTGAGGAGGGGTCTCACCACCACCTCTTTCAAGGCAGCAGGGAAAACCCCTTCCAACAAAGAAGCATTAATAATCCCCCGGAGCCAGCCTCGTGTCACCTCCTGCGTGGCCAGCACCAGCCAGGAGGGGAACGGGTCCAGTAAACATGTGGTGGCATTCAACCTCCCCAACAACCTTTCCATGTCCTCAGGAGTCACAGGGTCAAATCCTTCCCAAACAGTCTCAACAAGACGAGTCTCTGACCTCTCACCTGGATCCACCCAATTTTGATCCAGACCATCCCAAAGCTGAACAATTTTATCGTATAGATAACCACTAAACTCCTCGGCACGCCCTTGCAACGGGTCATCCCGCACCCCCTGTTGAAGGAGAGAGCAGGTCACCCAAAACAGGGCGGCCGGGTAGTTATCTGCCGACGCAATGAGGGAGAAAACGTAAAGACGCTTTGCTTCCCTCAATGCCACTAGGTAGGTCCTACTATATGACCTAACTAGTGTCCGGTCAGCTTCCAAACGGCTGGATCTCCAGGCACTCTCTAGTCGTCTTCTCCTGCGTTTCATCTCCCTCAGCTCCTCGGAGAACCAAGGAGCTGGTTGAGACCTGCGCCGGGTTAGAGGCCGCAAAGGCATGACACGATCTAGAGCCCCAGCTGCGGCCAGTTCCCAGGCCGCGACTAGTTCTTCAGCCGTGCCATGGGCCAGACCCTCAGGGAATGGCTCAAGCTCCGTCAGGAACCTCTCCAGGTCCATCAGGTGCCTGGGACGGAACCAACGTATTGGTCTCGTCTCCCTGCGGTGTTGAGTGGCGGTCTGAAAGTCCAGGCGAAGGAGAGAATGATCTGACCGTGACAAAGGCTCGGCGACTAGATCTCCTAAATCCAGGTCATTCAACCACTGTCCAGAGATAAAAATCAGATCCACTGTGCCTCCCCCAATGTGAGTAGGGCCATCAACTACTTGCGTCAGGTCCAAGGCCGTCATGGAGGCCATGAACTCCCGAGCCGTCGTCGATGACAAGCCGGTCGATGGCAAGTTGAAGTCGCCCATGACCATAAGTCTGGGGGTCTCAACCACCACCCCGGCAAGCACCTCTAACAGCTCGGGCAGGGCTGTTGTCACGCAGCAAAGAGCCAGGTACGTGATCAACAAGCCCATCTGAACCCTATGATCCCACTTCACAAAGAGGGATTCACAGCCGGCTATCTGAGATACAGTGGTCTCCCTCAGTTCTAGACTTTCCTTAATAACAACCGCCACCCCCCCCACCCCTACCTTGGGCCCTCGGTTGATGGAATGCTCGGAAACCCAGTGGGCACATTTCAACAAGGGGAACCCCCCCTTCCGTGCCCAACCAGGTTTCCGTAATGCCCATAAGTTCCGCAGACCCCCCTGTATAAGATCATAAATCAGGGGGGCTTTCTGATCTTCTTGTGCAATCACAAAATAAACATCTCTTTCATACATATATCTTATATTATCTTTTCTAACATATCTTTCCATCTAACCAATAATAAAATAAATCCCATATTTTATAATATTGCTTATCTTCTTGATCTCTAATTTCAAATGTTAATTTGCTCATCTCTGCACATTCCATTATTTTTCACAATCCTGGCTGCTGTAGTAATATTCACAATCAAATATTTTACATCTCTAGTATATATCTTTGGTATAATTCCCAACAGAAAGACTTCTGGCTTAAAGTCAATATGTTTTTTGATCATTTTCTCCAACCACGTGTGTATTTTAGTCGGTATCTTTTCGCTTCAACACAAGTCCACCACATATGGTAGTATGATCCAGGTGCCTAATGACACTTCCAACATTTTTCAGATTTGTCCTTGAACATTCTAGCAATTCTTGTCAGGGGTAAATGCCACCTATAAAACATCTTACACAAATTCTCTTTATATGCTGTAGACATTGTCATTTTATAATTATACATCCATAATTTCTGCCAAGCCTCTAAATCTATCCCATGACCAAAGTTCTTCCCCCAAGCAATCATTGTCTCTTTTACTTGTTCTTCCTCCAGTATCACCTCTAATAAATATCCATATAATTTCCTAATCAAATTGTCATCTGAACCTGTTAAGATCTCATCAAAACTGGTTATATTATTGTAAAAGCCTTCTGTTTTAACATTTTTATGATATCTGGATTGTATTTGCAAATATGAAAACCAGTTCACTGTTATACCATCTGCCTCTAGTTCTAATTTGGATTTTAACTCACCCTTTTCCTTTAACAATTCATTATATCTAACAATATGTTCCTTTTTAAATGTTATTGAATATGAGAATGCCTCAATAGATGATATACCCAAGTTGGAATTTTTAAGCAGTGACTTTTCTTTATCTTCTCCCAATTTGACAGCAACGCTTCTCTGACGATATGTCTTCTGAAATATCCCTGTGTTTTAGCTTGTCCATACCATACAGGGGTGTGCTGAGGATTTTGTACAGTATCTGTCTGATAAAATCGCTCGGATTCGGGACGGACTGGACACTGCTTGGATAGATCTGGGTGGGTTGGCGGGGACGATTCTTGAGAGTTTTATCTGGGCTGAGTTCGATCCTGTTACTCCCGATGACATGGACAGGCTGTTGGGTAGGCTGAATCCCACCACATGTTTATTGGACCCGTGTCCCTCCTGGATGGTACTGACCACACGGGAGATTACACGAGGCTGGCTCCTGGGAGTTACCAACACTTCTTTGTTGGGGGGCATTTTCCCCACTGCCTTGAAAGAGGCGGTGGTGAGGCCCCTCCTCAAGAAGCCCTCCCTGGACCCAGCTGTATTAGCGAACTACCGTCCAGTCTCCAACCTTTGCTTCTTGGTGAAGGTTGTTGAGAGTGTGGTGGCATATCAGTTTCCTCAGCACCTGGAGGAAACTGCTTATCTGGACCCGTTCCAGTCCGGTTTCAGACCCGGGTACAGCACCGAGACGGCTTTGGTCGCGTTGGTGGATGACCTCTGGAGGGCTCGGGACAGGGGATGTTCCTCTGTCCTGGTCCTGTTAGATCTCTCAGCAGCTTTTGATACCATCGACCATGGTATCCTGCTGCAGCGGTTGGAGGGATTGGGAGTGGGAGGCACCGTTTATCGGTGGTTCTCCTCCTATCTCTCTGACCATTCGCAGACGGTGTTGGCAGGGGGGCAGAGGTCGACCCCGAGGCGCCTCACTTGTCTGGTGCCGCAGGGGTCTGTTCTCTCGCCTCTCCTGTTCAACATCTATATGAAGCCACTGGGCAAGTTTATCCGTGATTTCGGGGTGGATTATCATCTGTACGCTGATGATACACAGCTGTACATTTCCACCCTGAACCACCCCAACGAAGCCATCGAGGTGATAGGCTGGTGTCTTGAGGCCGTGCGGGTCTGGATGGGGAGGAACAGGCTCCAGCTCAACCCTTCCAAGACTGAGTGGCTGTGGGTTCCGGCGTGCCGGTACAGTCAGCTTACGCCATCGCTGACTGTGGGAGGGGAAATACTGACCCCCAGGGGAAGGGGAAGCAACTTAGGCGTTCTCCTGGACAATCGGCTGTCTTTAGAAGAACATTTGACGGCCGTCGCCAGGGGAGCATTTTATCAGGTTCACCTGATTCACCAGTTGTGCCCCTTCCTTGACCGGGACTCCTTATGCATGGTCACTCATGCCCTCATCACTTCCCGCCTGGACTATTGCAATGCTCTCTACATGGGGCTCCCCTTGAAGAGCACCAGGAGGCTCCAGCTAATTCAGAATGCGGCTGCATGGGTGATAGGGGGGCACCGCGTTACTCCCATATAACACCCATCCTGCGCGGCTTGCACTGGCTGCCGGTAGCCTTCCGGGTGCAATTCAAGGTGCTGGTTACCACCTTTAAAGCGCTCCATGGCTTAGGACCGGGGTATTTGCGTGACCGCCTTCTGCCACCGATTGCCTCCCAACAACCTGTGCGCTCCCACAGAGCGGGCCTCCTCAGGGTGCCATCGACCAAACAATGTAGGTTGGTGGCTCCCAGGGGGAGGGCCTTCTCTGTGGCCGCACCAGCCCTATGGAACAAGCTACCTCCAGGGTTATGCCAACTCCCCGACCTCCGGGCCTTCAAACGTGAACTGAAGACATTATTTCACCGAGCGGGACTAGCCTAAGAACGTATTTTAGCAAAATTTTAATGGGTTTTAAATCGGTCTTTGACCGTTTTAGTGATTCGGCCACTAAATATTTGCTTTTAATTGTTTTTAAATAGTGTTTATTTATTATATTTATATTATAGTGGTATGTGTATTTTAATATTGGCTGTACACCGCCCTGAGTCCTTCGGGAGATGGTGCGGTATAGAAATGTAATTATAAATAAAAAAATTAATAAAATAAAAAAGCATGCCATCCCAACAACAAATCATGACCTTCCAAAGTCAATATTCTATTATTTCTTAGGGTTATCCATTCTTTAATCCACATCAAATTTGTTGCTTGGTAATTCAATTCCCAATTAGGTAACCCAAAGCCGTCTCTAACTCTCTTGTCTTGTAATAGTTTTATTTTTTTTTTTTTTTTTTTTTTTTTTTATTTTAATTTTTATTTCTAGTCTGTCTTTTACAGTTAGGCTTTTGGAAGGTTGGGCTATAGTTAAGCAGTTCTGTTTTCTCTTTGCTACCTATTACTTCCTTGCTATCTTCTCTGGTAAATGGACCAACTTGTAAAAATTGTAAAAATTAAGTCCAGTATAGCTTTTCCTCTAGTTCCCTCCTCTACCTTTTTGATGACAAAGTTGTCAGCTATTTTTTTTATTTTTAATTTATTTATTTTAATTTTTATTTCTAGTCTGTCTTTTACAGTTAGGCTTTTGGAAGGTTGGGCTATAGTTAAGCAGTTCTGTTTTCTCTTTTTTAAATTTATAGGCTAACCATCTATCAGGTTTATTAGCATTTTCAAAAGAATTCTATTTTGCCCCTTTGATTTTTTTGTGCTAACTCTTCCTTTTCAATCAAAGCCATTTTATGTTTAGTTAAGTCCATTCTCATTTTAATATCTTTCCTCTCTGGAAATCTTTGTAGTTCTTGCTCCCATTTCCTGTAATCATTTTCTAATATTTTTTTAAAAAAAATTTATGATTCCTTTTCCCTACATAGTCTATCATCAAACCTCTTACATAAGCTTTCATTGTGTCCCAACAGTTTTGAATTGAGGTGTCTTCCTTTTTATTTTCTTTACAGAAAAAGGTCAATTCCTTCTCTATTCTTTATATAAGTTCTTTATCTTTTAGGATCATAGTATTTAAGGTCCATCTAGATCTTTTCCTTTGGCATTTCCATGTCAACATCATAGTGTTATGGTCTGTCCAGCTATTGGCTTCTATGTCAATTCTTCCTATATTAAGACTCATTTCTGTTGTAATCCATATCATATCTATTTTGGACCATGACAAATGTCTATTTGAATAGAAGGTGTATTATCTATTCTCTTGATTCCTTTCTCTCCACACATCCTTTAAATTCATTTCCTCTACCATTTTGAAAAAAGACTTTGGGAGAGTCTTTCTATTTTGCCTGGTTGTTTTTTGTGTTTTGTAGTCCATCTTTACATCAACTACGCCATTAAAATTACCAAGGATACAAATATTTTCATAATCCAATTCAACAATCCCTTAATTGTTAACATGCAAGCTCCCAAAGTTGTTGTTTCTTCCGCATTCTCAACCTTGGGAAAGAGAGTGGGAGAAAGTGGGAGTAAGGCAGTCTTGTCTGGCAAATATGTACTTAACAGCACAGAAACTGGTCTCATTAATGCTTTTGGCACTCTCCCAAGGAAATAACAAGATAACATACTATTCAAGTTAGAAAATTTAAAGAAATCCTTATAGGACATACTCAACACACCTGAACCGCTTATTGATCTGGTTTCCCCTATAACTTGGGACCCAGAGAGGTGGCATGCTGCTAAGAAGAATGTATGGGGTTTTTTAAATAGATTTTTAAACAAGGGTTTTTTTAAAGGGGGGAGGGACAAGACGGGTGGGGGTGAGAACCCGTCGGGGAGGGATCCAGCCCCGGTGCCTGTTCGCGGCACTACTACATCTGGTCTGAAGGCAGGGGGGGAGGGGTTTGTTCCAGGAGTAGAGGGTGGTTCAATCTGTACGGTAAGTGGGAGAGGCAGATATGGCGGAGGGGGGGGCGTATCGAGCGTGGGGAGCACGTGCTCGATGTCTGAAAGCGATCACGTGCTCCGGCCCCTCAGTCCCTACCCATTCCTCGGGCGGTCATGATCCTCAGAGCCTGGATCTTCGGCTGATGTTATGTAATGCCCGGTCCGTGGTAAATAAAGCCCCCCTGATTTGCGACCTTATTCAGGGGGAGTCCGCGGACCTTATGGGCATTACGGAGACCTGGTTGGGCCTAGAGGGGGGGTTCCCCTCGTTGAACTGTGCCCTCCAGGTTTCCGAGCATTCCATCAGCCAAGGGCCCAGGGTAGGGGTGGAGGGGTGGCGGTTGTCATTAAGGAAGATCTAGAGCCGAGGGAGGCCACTGTTCCTCAGATTGCCGGCTGTGAATCCCTCTTTGTGAGGTGGGGCCATAGGAATCAGCTGGGCTTGCTGATCGCGTACCTGGCTCCTTGCTGCGTGACCACAGCCCTGCCCGAGCTGCTGGAGTTACTTGCCACTGTGGCAGTTGAGACCCCCAGACTTATAGTCATGGGGGATTTCAACTTGCCATCAGCTGGCTTGTTATCGACTACAGCTCGGGAGTTCCAGGCTTCCATGACGGCCTTGGACCTGATTCGAGTAAATGATGGCCCTACGCACATGGGGGGAGGCACGCTGGACTTGATTTATATCTCTGGACAGTGGTTAAATGATCTGGAGTTAGGTGATCTAGTAACTGAACCAATGTCATGGTCCGATCATTTTCTCCTTCGCCTAGACTTCCGAACCGCCACCCACCATCGCAGGGAGACGGAACCTACACGCTGGTTCCGTCCCAGGCGCCTGATGGACCCGGAGAGGTTCCTGACGGAGCTTGGGCCATTCCCTGAGGATCAGGCCCACGGCACGACTGAGGAACTAGTTGCGGCCTGGGAACAGGCCGCGGCTGGGGCCTTGGACCGTGTCGCGCCTTTGCGGCCTCTGACCCGGCGCAGATCTCGTCCGGCCCCGTGGTTTTCCGAGGGGCTGAGAGAGATGAAACGCCGGAGAAGACGCCTAGAGAGCACCTGGAGGTCCAGTCGTTCCGAAGCTGATCGGACACTAGTTAGGTCCTATTCTAGGATCTACCTTGTGGCAATGAGGGAGGCGAGGTGTTCCTACGCCTCCACCCTCATTGCGTCGGCAGATAACCGCCCGGCCGCCCTGTTTCGGGTGACCCGCTCCCTCCTTCATCAGGAGGTGCGGGATGACCCGTTGCAGGGACGTGCCGAGGAGTTTAGTGGTTATCTATACGACAAAATCGCTCAGCTCCGGGATGGTCTGGACCGAAATTGGGATGATCCAGGCGAGGGAGAGGAGGCACGTCTTGTTGAGTCTGTTTGGGATGAATTTGACCCTGTGGCTCCCGAGGACGTGGACAGGTTGTTGGGGAGGCTCCACGCCACTACATGTTTACTGGACCCGTGTCCTTCCTGGCTGGTGCTGGCCACTCAGGAGGTGACACGAGGCTGGCTCCAGAGGATTATCAATGCTTCCTTGTTGGAAGGGGTTTTCCCCGCCACCTTGAAAGAGGCGGTGGTGAGACCCCTCCTCAAGAAGCCCTCTTTGGACCCGGCTATTTTGGGAAATTATCGTCCAGTCTCCAACCTTCGCTTTGTTGCGAAGGTTGTAGAGAGTGCTGTGGCGCGACAGCTACCCCAATACCTGGATGAATCCGTCTATCTAGACCCGTTCCAGTCCGGCTTCCGACCCGGTTACAGCACGGAGACAGCTTTGGTCGCATTGGTGGATGATCTCTGGAGGGCCAGGGACAGGGGTTATTCCTCTGCCCTGGTCCTATTAGACCTCTCAGCGGCTTTTGATACCATCGACCATGGTATCTTGCTGCGCCGGCTGGGGGGATTGGGAGTGGGAGGCACCGTTCATCGGTGGTTCTCCTCCTATCTCTCCGACCGGTCGCAGACGGTGTTGACAGGGGGGCAGAGGTCGACCGCAAGGGGCCTCACTTGTGGGGTGCCGCAGGGGTCGATTCTCTCGCCCCTTCTGTTCAACATCTACATGAAGCCGTTGGGTGAGATCATCAGTGGCTTCGGGGTGAGGTATCATCAGTACGCTGATGACACTCAGCTGTACTTTTCCACCCCAGGCCACCCCAATGAAGTTGTTGAAGTGCTGTCCCGGTGTTTGGAAGCCGTACGGGTCTGGATGGGGAGAAACAGGCTCAAGCTCAATCCCTCCAAGACGGAGTGGCTGTGGATGCCGGCATCTTGATTCAGTCAGCTGCAGCCGCAGCTGACTGTTGGAGGCGAGTTATTGGCCCCAAAGGAGAGGGTGCGCAACCTAGGGGTCCTCCTGGATGAGCTGCTGTCATTTGAAGACCATGTGACGGCCGTCTCCAGGGGGGCCTTCCACCAGGTTCGCCTGGTTCGGCAGTTGCGCCCCTTCCTTGATCGGGATGCCTTGTGCACAGTCACTCATGCGCTCGTTACCTCTCGCTTGGATTATTGTAATGCTCTCTACATGGGGCTCCCCTTGAGGTGCACTCGAGGGCTTCAGTTAGTCCAGAATGCAGCTGCGCGGGTGATAGAGGGAGCTTCACGTAGCTCCCATGTAACACCGCTCCTGCGCAGACTGCACTGGCTACCTGTGGCCTTCCGGGTGCACTTTAAGGTTTTGGTTATGACCTTTAAAGCGCTCCATGGCTTAGGGCCTGGGTACTTACGGGACCGCCTGCTGTTACCACATGCCTCCCACCGACCCGTACGCTCTCACAGAGAGGGACTTCTCAGGGTGCCGTCCGCCAAGCAATGTCGGCTGGCGGCCCCCAGGGGAAGATCCTTCTCTGTGGGGGCTCCCACACTCTGGAACGAACTTCCCCCGGGTTTACGCCAAATACCTGACCTTCGGACCTTTCGCCGTGAACTGAAGACACATCTTTTCATTCGCGCGGGGCTGGCTTAAAATTTTATGGATTTTATAATTTTTTATTATGAATTTTAAATGGGGTTTTAGTTTTTCTATACATTTTAAATTTTAGGCTAATTATAATAAGCTTTTTAATTTTGTATTTTATACTGTATATTGTCTTGTTTGTTTTTATTCTGCCTGTACACCGCCCTGAGTCCTTCGGGAGAAGGGCGGTATAAAAATCAAATAAATAAATAAATAAATAAATAAAATAACTGAGCCTCTTATTTCTCCCCCAGAGGGCAAGGGTTTGCATGAATATGAGATCATGGAAAACAGAAGCCAAGACATGCCAGGACCATTAGAGGCCCTAATAGAGAAAGAGATCCTTATGTGATTATCTTATGGTACCTATGCACCACATCCAAAAATCAAGACAGAACCCATGTAAATGTCATCAGCTCAAAGCCGAATGAAGCATGACCTAATAACCCCCTGTTCTACACCTAGAGAAGAGGCATCGGAAAGGCAAGCCTTGTTAACTGGTGCTAAATCCTCTTACCCTGAACAATTTTACCAGAATTTTGACACAGAATTTTGATGGGGCACCCCTCCTTTTAGAGAAGGCCGATTTCATGTGTGACGACACCTCAAACCATTCCAACAACCATACAACTTCCCTTTGTATAAATCAAATTTCCTGTTGAGTTGCAAAAGAGGATCCCCTCTCCATCATAACCTGGAATATAGCAGGTTGGACTGTTCCATGAAAAGACCAACTTTTTTTTTCTCTATATATCACAATTTGACATTCTCTTCTTACAGGAAACCTGGGCCTCCGCAGAGATACAGTTAGATGATTATTGGGTTAACTCTATCCCAGCTGTCCCAAGTAAGGTGGGTAGGAGAGCTAAAGTGGCTATTGTGACATTAATGAATACATCCTTGCAATTTAAATGTGTGTCACTGCCACCCTTGCAGCCATGGGTTGTGACTACCTTACTCTTATTTAAACAGGTGGAGATTTTGCTTTTTAATATCTACATTCCCCCACTCAATAAGAATAATTTGATCAACAAGATTTGGGATGACATAGAAGATTTTATCCTGGGCTGCTTAGATAAATATCCTACAGCAGCAATAATTATTGGGGGGGGGGAATTAAACGCTAGGATGGCCCAAACGATCAAGCATTATTTAATCAATTTAAGATCCATTATGATGAGAATGTACCAGGAGAACCCCTGCATTTCAGACAATTTAAAGACACTAAGGCAAATTGGGCAGGTCTATGTGTAAGACAGATGACTGTATGCTTGGACTTTTGTATCCTGAACAGTGGATAATATCCTGATACTTCACCATCTGGTGCAAAAATATATGTGCAAAAAAAAATCGTCTCTCTACGTGGCCTTCCTTGATTTTAAGCAGGCCTTTGATTCAATATCCGGGAACACCCTATGGGAGAAATTAAAATGCACTACAATCAATAAACGCCTCCTTTTCCTCATAAAAAAATTGTATGCCAATTCCACCTTGAAAGTGAGGTATAATCCTCAAGGGACTTTAACTGGCCCAGTAAGGGTTCAAAAGGGGTACGGCAGGGCTGCATTCTGTCCCTCTCCCTTTTTAACTTGTGTATTAGCACCCTGATCGATCTCTTACAGAACCCTGATCTACATCCTCCTAACATAGCACAACACAAAATCCTGATTCTCTTATATGCCGACGATGCTGCTATTATTTCACAAATTCTCATAGTACTGAAGAGAGCAATTAGGGCAACACTTGGCTTTTGTAGACAGAACAAATTGGTCCTTAACTTTGATAAATCAAAAATTTTAGTTTTTGCTAAAAGACCCAGACAATACTCTGGAAAATTGAAGGACACAGATTGGAACAGGTTAGGACATTTAGATACCTTGAGGTGGTCTTCCACTCGCAAGGGACATGGAAGGCACACTTGGAGCAGACATTGCAAGCAGCCAATAGGTCCTCAAATGCAATTAAACATTTCTTTTATACAGGCGGAGGTCAATTAGTACCTTCTGCCTTAAAACTTTTTGAGGCCAAAACATTTGCACACATTTTTTATGGGGCACAAACAGGAATCCTTCCAAACCAAATTCCTGTGAGCCATCTTAGCTGCACCCAAAGGAACCCCAAATGCCCAGTTAAAAATTGAGACAGGTATGCCTCAAATTCAGGTAAAAGCCTGGAAGATGATGATCATTTATTGGCTAAAAATTCATTTCTTTCCAGAGGGACTGTCCTTGCTAGTGCTGACTGACAACTGATCAAATTATAGGCAGCTGTGTCCTCTTTGTCAATTATGTTAAACTATTTAACATCACAAACAACTCTACTACCCTTCAAAATGACCTAGACTATATCTGAATGGTCAAACAATTGGCAACTCCAAATCTCTGCTAACAAATGCTCAGTCCTGCACATTGGCAATAGAAATAAGAACATTAAATATTTGCTGGCTGGAACAATCTAAAAGTTGACTCACACTCTGTCAAGGACCTAGAAGTACTCATTTCAAAAGATCTAAGTCCCAGAGCTCACTGTAACAACATTGCAAAAAAGGCTTGTAAAGTTGTAAATTTTATTTTACGAAGTTTTCTCTCTGGTAACACTATACTCCAAACTAGGGCATATAAAACCTTTGCCAGACCTATACTTGAATACGGCTCACCTTCCTGGAACCCTCACTGTATTTCAGACATCATTAAGTTCGAGAGGGTCCAGAGATATTTTACTAGAAGAGTACTCAAATCTTCTGCTCAAAATAAAATTCCCTATACCACCAAGTCTTGAAATTTTAGGTCTAGATAACCTTGAACTAGGCCATCTCCATTCCAATCTATGCTTAGTTCATAAGATTATTTACCAAAACATTCTACCTGTAAATGAGTACTTTAATTTCAACTATAATAACATAAGGGGTATCAATAGATTTAAACTCAATGTAATTCACTCTAATCTTAATTGTAGGAAATATGACTTCTGCAATAGAGTAGTAAATGTCTGGAACACTCTACCTGATCCTGTTGTTAGTCTCTCTAATCCCCATACTTTTTACCTTAAACTGTGTACCGTGGACCTTTCATGTTTCTTAAGAGGTCCCAAAGGAGGCGTGCATAAGCACACCAGCGTGGCTAACGTCCCTGTCCTACTGTTCCCAATTATATGTAATCATTCTATGTGTTTATGGCTGTGTTTTGCCTATTTATATCCTTTTTTTGTGTGCCAATTTTTTTCATGTGTCCATGTCTCTGTCTATACTGTTACTTGTTTCCTTGTTCTTGTTGACAAACAAACAAACACACTAACTAACTAACTAACTAACTAACTAACTAACTAACTAACTAACTCCCCTCCCCCTGGAAACAGGCGATAGATCACAAGCTGAGCTCTTATGGGCTCTCATGGGTATTTTTTTTTTTATTATTCAAAAGGTTTTACAGAAATTTTTTTTCCCCTTTCCCCCCACCTCCCCTCCCCCCTCCCTTCACAACCCCCCTCCCCCTCCTGACTTCCCGGAACGAGCACAAGGTATAGTTAAAAATAAAACAAACAAGGGGAGGGAGAATGTTTAGGGGAGGGAGAATGTTTAATTTTATTATATATGATTATGGTTAATTTTTGTAAATGATTTATTGTGGATATAAATGTGTAATTTTAGGGGTACTATATGATATATTAAAGGTATAAAGGAATAGGAAGATGGAATATTGTTTAATTTTGGAGGATAGATAGTAAAATTTAGGAACTTGGATTAAATATTATATTTAAGAGATGGATGTAATGTTAATTAGAATGTAATTGTTATAATAGATATATTTTGGATGTTATAGGTGTAATTTTAACAATGTTATTTGACATAAGTAAGGTAAAGTGAAGATTTTAATTATTACAATTGACACTTTGGATATTTGTAATATTATTTGTTGTATATATAAATGTTAAAGATGTGAAAAGATGGACTATTGCTTACCCCTGAAGGTTGGACAGAACAATTAAAGAAACTAAGTTGGAAATATGAACTATTTTTGAGAGACTGCTAAGGGAAGAAAGACATTTTAGAAGAAACCTTGGTGAATATTGGAAGATGGAACGTTGTTTTGATATTGATTGATGAAGGTTGGATATTAAAAACTACGTACTTTATTCAAGAATAAACACTAACTCAATCGGAAACTTTTGAGAATTCTAGGAGTGGAATGGTCTGATATATAATGGAGTGGAAGAAAAGTATCTTCTTTGTCTTTGGAAGGGGAGTGGAGGTTTTAAGGAACGACTATGGATTATGATTTGTGCTAGATTTTAATTTTTGTTGTTAGTTTTATACCCTGTACTCGGTTCTCGGAAGTCCTGGGGGGGGGAGGAAGGGGAAGGGGGGGGGGAGGGGGTAGAAAATGGATTGATAGTTAATGTACAAAGATGATTGAAGATGTATAATTAATGTAAGATCGGACCTGCCTGGTTACTACTTTAGAATGAAGGGAAAGAAGGAGTAGAAGAGAGAAGGAGGAAAGAGAAGAGGAGGAGGAGGAAAGGAAGGAAGGAAGAGGGGAAGAGGGAGAAGAAAGGAGTAGGGAGGAAAGAGGAGAGGATGTAGATAAGAGAGGGGGAGGATGGTTATGGAAAGTAGAAGAAGGTAAAGAAGGAGAGTAAAAGGAAAAGGAAGGGGGTGGTGACCGGGCAAACCCGATTAATTGTATATGAGGGTACATTAAATATGTTATTGGATATGTTATTGGATAAGAATGTCAAAATAAAACTTTTTAAGACAAAAAAAAATAAAATAAAACAAACATATGCTAAAAAATTTTCGTCCCAACTTAATTATACCCCTACAATCATCAATTCCTAACTTCCCCCAAAAACAATCAAAAATAATACATCATAATCATTCAAAAAGAGTCTGATAACTCTTAGTCTGATATCTACTTTGAATATAGTCAATCCATTTTTCTCATTCCTTTAAGTATCTTGTCACAGCTGGTCTGCAACACGTATTTGTTGTCCAAGGTTCCCTGTTGATGTTGTCCTGGGTTCCCGCAGGAACGAGTCTCAGCCCTCGCCAAGACAATTTAGGGGGTCCTCGCAAGGACGAAAGAAGTCGAATAAAAGACACCACACCAGAAGTTTTTCAAGATGAGAGAGCACGAAGAGGAGGTGCCCGGGGTGATGTTGTGTCCCCTTTTATTAAGCAGTTTTTACAGGGAGGGGTAACTACAGCAAGCAAGCAAGCAGCATATAGAAAGTTACCAATCAGCGAGCGTCAGAGTATACGTGTTAGCAAAATACCACCTGTTTTACAAGAAATCATACATTTCACCTGAATAGAAACCTAACTCAGGGAAAGCAAAACTAGAAACCTAACTCAGGGAAAGCAAAACTTAACTTGAGGATGCAATGCTATGGGTACCATAAATCATTTCTGTCATGTAGCACTGAAAAAGGTTAAGTCAAGTTCTCACGGCTGTGAGGCCTAAGAAAACCTGAACCAATGATATATCCATAGTATCTTTCTTGCGTATTGTCTTTCAAAAAGGCTGATATCTTCGCCATCTCAGCTAAATTGGCAACTTTCAATATCCATTCTTCTATTGTAGGTACTTCTTTTTTCTTCCAGTATTGTCCTATTAGTAATCTTGCTGCTGTTATTAGATTTAAAATCAATTTAGTCTCAATTACTGTACAGTCCGTAATAATTCCCAACAAAAAAAATTGCGGCAGGAACTTTATCTTCTTTTTATCCCTGTCTTGTTCCTTTCGCAATCTTAAAAGGTTCTGTTAAGCTACCATTAATTATAATCTGTGCTGTTTGCTCTCCATAAATTGCCCTAATTATTCTTGTAAAACCATCTCCAAATTGCATCTTTTCTATTAATTTAAATAAAAAATCCCAATGCAATCGATCAAAAGCTTTCTCTGCATCAAGAAAAATAAATGCTGCTGGAATAAAATTTTTCTTTTCTAAATACTCCAGTAAATTAACAATTTGCCTAACATGATTCCTCATCTGTCTCCCTTTTATAAATCCAGATTGATCATTATGAATTCTTCGCTGCAAAATCAACATTAATCTATTAGCTATTATTTTAACAAAAATCTTATAATCATTATTTAAAAGCGAGATTGGCCTATAGTTCCCAGGTTTAGAACAATCCTGTTCCTCTTTTGGTATCAATGAAATAAAAGAGGTTCTCCATGAGGGGGGAATTCCCCCTCCTAATTTGTATCTGATTAAATAATTCCTTAAGTGGACCTAATATCTCATCCTGTAAATTCCTATAATAACTAACTGTAAGCCCATCCGTACCAGGAGTTTTCCCCATTTTTAATTGTTTAATTACCAAAATAATTTCTTCAGAAGTTATAGGCCGATTCAGTTCATCTGTTTGTTCTAAAGTTAAATTTTTAACCTTATATTCCTTCAAATAATTATCAATATCCCTGTTCAATATATTATCTTTAAGATATAAATTTGTATAATATTCTAAAAAAGCTTTTTTAATTTTATCCTGTTGGTATCTCTCTTTACCTTTATATTCTATTTTTTCTATAGTACGTTGTTTTTGTCTTTTCCTTAAGATATATGCTAACCACCTACCAGGTCTATTTGCATTACAAAAAGTATTATGTTTGGCATATTGTATATTTGTTGCCACCTGATCAGCTATTATCATATTAAATTGATTCTGTAATAACTTTATTGCATCTTTAAGTTTTTGATCATGCAGGTTATGTATTAATAATTGTTGTTTCTTATAAATTTCCTCTTCTAAATACCTACGCTATCTTTGTTGCTTATTTCTCTGTCTATTATTAATATATATTAATACACCTCTCATAAAAGCTTTACTGGCGTCCCAAACCATTTCTATCGATGTTTCGTTATTCAAATTATACTCAAAAAATTCTTTCATCTGCTTTTTACATTGATTTACATTATCCTGATATCTAAACAAATTTTCATTTAATCTCCAAGTTCTTCTACCTTCTTTTCCATATTGCAATTCCATCCAAACAGGACTATGATCAGACAAACATCTTGGAAATATCTTAGTTTTCTTCACCTTAAAAAGCAAGTCATTAGAAACTAAAATAAAATCAATACGTGAGAAGGATTGATGCCTATCAGAGAAAAAAGTATAGTCGAAAGTCCAAATTCCGCAGTCTCCATACATCTCTCAACTCAAAATCTTCTATCATGTCAAAAAAGGATTTAGGCAGCTTTGCATGTGCAGGTATCTTCTTAGAAAAAGTTATCTTGTCCTTTCGTGTATCTATTACTCCATTCCAATCTCCCAATATAATACACAATTTATAATCCCATAGAATCAACTTATCATACAACATTCTATAAAAATTTTCTTGTTGCTGATTGGGTGCATATATACCAAACAAAAGGGTCTTTTTTGTTTCTATTGTAAGTTCAATAGCAATATATCTTCCGTGAATATCTGCCTCTATTAACTTGGCTGGTATATCTTTTCTCAAATAAACCACTATGCCATGTTTTTTGTCCAAAGCAGAGGCAACAAAATGTTTACCTAACTTTGAGTTTATTAAGTACTTTTGATCTAATATGCATTTCTTGTAAGCAAATTACATCATTTCTAAATTGTTTCAAATAATGAAATATTTTTCTTCTCTTCTGAGCTGAATTCAGACCATTGACATTCCAGGTCAAGATTTTATTTGCCATTACTGGCCTGCTGAAGCTTTTGAGCGATCAGCTGAAGATCGTCCTCCCGTATCTTCAGCCGTGCTCCTCCCACCGCTTCTGTAGCAGAATCCTGAACTTTACTTTGAGTTTGTTGCTCCTTTTCTTTACGCTTAAGGCTCCCCTCGTCAGTCTTTGTTCTTGTGGTTGTTCCTCAGATGGTAACATCACTGGAATCACCTCAGCTTCCACACCCATTTGAGTCTCTTGAATTCTTTTTTCTATTATTTCTACTTCAAGTTTCAGCACGGTGGAAAGAAAATCTTTGGCCTTAAGCACTGTATCAATACGATATCTCCTTCCTTGATAATACACTGTCAAACCAACTGGAACCTCCCATCTAAATTGAATCTGGTATTTCTTAAGTTCTTGTGTAAAAAATGTAAAGTCCTTTCTATCCTTTAACATCTTGGGAGGAATCTCTTTCAAAACCTTCAGCTCCTGTTCTCCTATTTTCAAGTTTTTCTGAAATGCAACTTGCAAAATTTGATTTCTCACTGTTCTTTTCAAAAAATAAACCACAATGTCTCTAGGAAGTTTCTTCTGCCTAGCAATCCAGGAATTAACTCTATAAATTTTGTCAATTTGATAAGCAACCTCTTGTGGATCAAGTTCAATAAATTCAGCCAGAGCTTCTGATAAATTTTTTTTTAAATCTTCCCCTTTCTCCTCATTCAAGCCCCTAATTCTCAGAGCTCCTTCCATCATTCTATACTGCATCACCACCACTTGATCTTCATTTTTGTCCAATTTAATTTGCATTCCCCCCATTCTATTTTCTATTTGCTGATTTGACTGAGCAATTTCTTGCACCTCCTCCTCCACCACCTCCAGTCTTTTTGCCAAACCTTGGAAAGCCATCAAAATATCTTCTCTTATTTTTTTATTATTCTCTTTTATTTCTTCTCTTATTTTCTCATTATTATCCATTATCTCCTTAAACTTTTCTTCATAGACTTTCCCTTGTTCTTTAATCAAATCTTCTAAAACTGGTTCAGAACCCCTTCTACCCCCAGTCTTAGGTGGTTTAGTAGCCATTTCAGGTTTTAAAATTCACAAAATATAAGTCTAGAAACTACTCTTTTCCCCTTTAAGTATAGGAGAGCTCACTTCACTTCATTAGAATCCACACATAACATTTCTTAGCTTCTTAGTTACACAGGCTGTTTAGAATTCCATTCTTCACTTTCACTCCCTTTCAGGCGCCATCTTAAAGAATCAGTTGAAACAAAGAAACAAAAGTTTCTCTTTTTAAAAGGGTAGAAGTCAGGAAATCAAAAATACTTGCAATCCAGTAGTTGTTCACTCGTGCTCATTCCGTCTGCTTATAGAAATCCATAAAGATAAGACAATTAGCAAAGATGGACACTTTCTTCTTTTCCTGCTTTTGCAGGCACGCACTGAAGGTCGGAGCTTGGCAGGATTATTTATGGGACTCTCGACCCTCAGGGCTCTGCTTAATAAAAAACAAAGCCCCTGGGGAGGTCTACCACACCCCCGCAGCTCTTATCTTTCCCTTTCATCCAGGGAAGGAGATTAAAGCTGGCGTTTTTCTGGCTTTTACGAAGTTCAGTATGGAGCTCCTTAATTAGGAACTCAGCGAAGAAGGTGGCGCCACCGGAAGCCTCTCATTGGTATTCTTAATGTCCCTAGGCTTTGACAAAGCAAAGCAAGTAGTAATTGATAGAATCAAGGACATGGAGTTCCAAGAAGAACTAAATAGGTTGCCTCTCTACAGTAATAATAATAATAATAATAATAATAATAATAATAATAATAATAATAATAATAATAATAATAATAATAATAGGGACAGAATCAAGCAGGATGTGTGGGAATCAGCAAGATATCTAAATGATCTAATCTTCCCAAAACAAAGAATAGCTTTCTTCATAGCCAGATTTAATATTCTCCCCTCAGCACTTCTCCAGGTAGGTATATGAGAACACCAATAGCAGAATGGGTATGTATTGTGGTAAAGGAGAAGATAATTCACATGATTTATTGTACTGTGAGTTATTCAGAGTATGTAGGTCAATATATATTATCCCCTTACTAGAGAGATTGACAGGGAGCACAGACGACTTTTATGTAGTTTTTCTCCTCCAAGACTCAAACCCAGCTACCACGTATGCAGTGGCAAAAATTCTGTGTCGCTGTAATGTCCACAAGAAAAAAAATGGTTACAGAATTATAGATGTCAGCTTGTGCCAATTTTTTGGAGATATCTATAACAACTTTTGGAAAAATACATTTGCTTACATACTTATCAGCTCTCCACTCATGTAAATTAGGGAGTGACCCTAATGGTTTGAGATCATGTATTTTCATAACAGGGATGTTATTATTCATGATTAATGTCAGTATTATTTTTAATTTATTTTATGTTTATTTCTGGTCGATGACCGTAATAAAGTTTATATTGTTTGTTCTGTAGGAGCTGAGGGCTAGAGTCAAAGATGAGTTCCAAGTCAAGGAAACTGAAGCAGAAATCTGCAAAATCAAGCAGAAGGGTTGCCTATGTCAGGGAATTCAGAAGAGTAGCTGGGGAGCTGCAGCACTGGCCAGAATGACTCCTGGTCTAGTTCTTTGAAGAAGGCTTAGATCCAGAGCTACTTCACACATGCGTCTTTCAAGCGGTCCTTGATCGCATCCATGAGTGGTACCGAATGGCGGTGGCCATGGACCTCAAACTCAACTGGCACAAGAAACACGAGTCCACAGGGAGGAAGCCAAAGAGCCAACAGGTGGCTGGGGAGAGGACAGTGGAGTAAACAAGCAACCGGCCAGCAACTCTATTGGACAATATGACTGATGACTTGGGGGAAAGGGGAAACGTTTTTAATCAGGTAAAACTGTGGGAACTTTCAGAGTTGGTTTTCACCAGTTGTGCCAATATGATGTAGCCAATAAATTGTTCTTTGAGGAATCCACCTGCCTCAGAGTTCTGCATTCTATAGGAGCATTACTTGGAATGCTGACATATATGGTTTAATTAAACTAATTATATTGCTTATCTTAAAATAGGCTAAAGTAGATTTATATATGTTGTCACATAAATGTATTATTTTAAGCAGTTTATGAGTTCCCCCATATATTATCTGTAACATATGTAGGTCCAATATAAGGCTTTGCTTCTTGGGCCTGAGCAATGGGAAGAATTAGTGCCAATAGACGAGAATATTTGTACCTCAGGGTTGAACTGTGTGGTCCTTGCACTGTATGCACTGATGATGTACATACCTAATTTGGCAATGAAATGTCTGCAAGAAAACCGATTGGTCTAAAACTTGGCAACTCCAAATCTCAACCAGCAAATGCTCAGTCTTACATATTGGAAAAAAGAACCCTATCAACAAGTACAAGCTTGATGGTCATTACCTTACTGACGACCCCCACCCTGTCAAAGATCTTGGAGTTTTCATATCAAATGACCTAAATTCCAAAGCCCACTGCAACTACATAGCAAAAAAGGCTCTAAGAGTTGTAAACCTAATTTTACGCAGCTTCTTTTCCAAAAACTCTACACTACTAACTAGAGCATACAAAACATTTGCCAGACCTATTTTTGAATACAGCTCATCCGTCTGGAACCCATACCACATCTCTGACATTAATACAATCAAACGCGTCCAGAAATATTTCACTAGAAGAGTTCTTCGCTCCTCCGAAAACAACAAAATACCTTATACCACCAGGCTTGAAATCCTGGGATTAGAAAACTTAGAACTCCGCCGACTTCGACATGACCTGTGTTTAACACACAAAATCATCTATTGTAATATCCTTCCTGTAAAAGACTACTTCAGCTTCAATTGCAATAATACAAGAGCAAACAATAGATTCAAACTTAATGTCAACCGCTTCAAACTTGATTGCAGAAAATATGACTTCTGTAACAGAGTTGTTAACGCTTGGAACTCATTACCTGACTCCATAGTCTCTACTCAAAATCCCAAAATCTTCAACCAAAAACTGTCTACTATTGACCTCACCCCATTCCTAAGAGGACTATAAGGGGCGTGCATAAGAGCACAAAAGTGCCTACTGTTCCTGTTCTATTGTTCCTTTCATTATATCAAATCAACATAGCTGTTGCATACTTTTACCTATCTATCTATCTATCTATCTATCTATCTATCTATCTATCTATCTATCTATCTATCTATCTATTTCTTTTATGATGTATTGGTTTTTTTATATTTATGACGATGTTTTTGTTTTTGTTTTTTGTTTGTTTTTATTTACATTTATATCCCGCCCTTCTCCGAAGACTCAGGGCGGCTTACAGTGTGTAAGGCAATGTTTGTGTATACTGTTGTGACAAATGAAATTAAAAAAAACAACTTAGAGAACATGGAAGAATTAGTGTCCAGAGATTCTGAAGTGCTATGTAATAGGTATAATCAATTTGTGAATGCCTTGTCAGAAGACTCATGGAAAAGTCCTCTTAAAGTCATTAACTCTATTGAGTTTGTTTAATTCTGCAGTTGGAAAGCATATCTGATTGAATTTTATGAAACTGGGGAAACTACTCCATATTTGCTTACTGGATCACTTACACTAAAGTGACAACAAAAAGGGAAATAATTGCTTTGACAATTTTTTATGCAACCTTCCACACAAAAGACCTTCAGAGTAAATTATACATGATGGATACATCAGACAGTGTCTCACTCTCAATTACCTTTGTGGTATAGTGTTTATTGTGGTATAGTGGTATAGTGTTTATTACTATATTGTTTATTTGAAAAAAAACCCCGAAACTTCATGCTTTATTTTAATAAGATGTTACTTGTCACCTTTTTCCACTTTCTCCCAGCAATGAGCCAATTATTTCCTTGACTTTTTTCTTGTTTTTAACATGTTGGAAGAAGTTGGAATTTTCCCTTAGACAGCTGTAGGAGAAATCCAGGGAACAAAGATAACCACTTTTCATAGCCTTCATAGATCTTACGAAGGCTTTTGACTTGGTTAGCCTTTATAAAATTTTCTCCAAGATTGGATGTCCACCTCAGCTCCTTAACATTATTAGGTCCTTTCATGAGGAAATAAAAGGTACTGTAGTTTTTGATGGCTTAACATCAGATTCCTTTGACATTCGAAGTGGAATGAAGCAGGGCTGTGTTCTTGTGCCAACTTTATTTGGGATCTTTTTTGATGTCATGCTAAAACATGCTTTGGGAACAGCAACAGAGGGTATCTATCTCCAGATTAGATCAGACGAAAAACTCTTTAATCTTTCTAGATTGAGAGCAAAGTCCAAAGTCCACCTGAAATATGAGATATCCTCTTCACTGACAATGCTGCCATTACTGGTCACACTGATGAAGATCTTCAACAACTTATGGACTGTTTTAGCAAGGCCTGCCAAGACTTTAGGCTAACAATCAGCTTTAAAAAGACACAAGTCAGCAGAGGGGTGTGGCCAATGTCGCTGTGGGATGGCGGTTCCCTGGGGCTCAGGAGGAAATGCCGATATCCCAGCCGTTTGGGGATTCTTTATGGACCATAGCTGTCTTGTAGAGACAGCGAAGAAGGGAGGCACGGATCGGCGCGGACAGGGAAGTGGCAAATTACCTGGAGCGCTGACATCAGCCTTCAACTCAATGGCATGGGAAGATAGTCATTAGAGATGTCAAAAGCTAGGGCAGCCACACAAAGTGATCTGAGCAGGAGCAGTGATTGAATGGAGTATTGTTACCGGATGAGTGATTTGCCAACTCATAGGTAAGAAGAAAATTTATTAAAGCTTAAAAGGAGTTTTCAATTTGAAACTAGCGGCTAATTGGCACGTGGAAATACAAATAGAAGAAAGTAAAAAGCAAAAAACAACAACAACCCAAAAAGGAAACTTTCCATCTGAATTTAAAACTGGCTTTGGAGGAAACCAAAAATAATAAAAGGGAAAGAAAATTGAAGGAAAACATCGGTTGCTAACAAAAGGATTGAGACAGGAAGTAATTAACTTTGTGGATTAACAAGTGACATTTTGTTGCTGAAGCATTTGTGAATTAGAGAGAGACATCTGCTGGAGGAAAGAAAGTATCGCATCATTTAGATCAACATGGGAAAGTCAGAAAGAGGCTTTGTTTATACAGCTGCCATGAAATTGTAAAAAAGAGACTGGAATCAACAAAGACTTCAGTTGGAATAGCTTAAAAGTACATTTGAATTGGACATTTTCAGAAACAAAGAAGAAAAGAAGAAAAGGGATACTATATGGACTCGAATTTGGATTAAATCAAAGTAACAAATCTGAATTTGGACTATATATAAGTTAAAATAAATAAATCTAAAAAGTTTTTCTCCTCATATCGAAAATATGGAGAATTGGGAGGAATCATGGGAGATGCTTCAGATGGTGCGAGAATCTATTAA
The DNA here is from genome assembly GCF_028640845.1 of Ahaetulla prasina. Classification (NCBI taxonomy): domain Eukaryota; kingdom Metazoa; phylum Chordata; class Lepidosauria; order Squamata; family Colubridae; genus Ahaetulla; species Ahaetulla prasina. Next base: position 71,298,229 of record NC_080543.1, read on the forward strand.
TGGGAATAAACCAGCAGAACTGTGGCTTAAAAATAAAAAAAGAAATGATGAGAAAATTATGAGATATAATGTTGAAAAAAAAATGAGTGAGGATAATATAGATGACCATATTGGGATTGATAGTAAAAAAATAAAAATGGAGAGAGGGAAAGATATTTTTAAAAAGAGGGGGGGAGAAAAAAAGAAAAATTGAGGGGGAATATTAAAAGAGTAAAAGTCAGAGAAAGGTGGAAAAGAGGATGCAAGAAAGGGAGAAAGAAGAAGATGAAAGAATGGGAGAAAGGGAGAAAAATATTAAGAGATGAGATCTGGGAGAGACTGAAAGAAAATGGTTAAAAGTAGGAGAAAAATGAATAGAAAAAAAGAAACTAAATTAGTGGAAGATACGTTTTCTTTTTCTGTTTGTGTCTGAGAATGCATGGAATGAGAGAGAATTAAAGTTGATGGTAAAGAAATAAATTTTAATTATATAAAAGAATGGAAAATCCAGCAGATGAAATGTGAAAGATAGCATGATTTATAAGTGAAAATGTTTGAAATTAAGATGTAAAAGGGAATAAAATTGAAATGTTAGTAAATGATGTACACTATTGGAAGAAAATAGTAAGTATTGAATTGTGAACAAAAATACTAAGAAAATAAGAGGTGGAAAGTTGCATTAATTGATTGTATGATACAAATGGAACAAGATGAAGACAATGTTAATAACTAAAATATAGGAGTGGAGGTTTGAGAAATATGCATAATAAATGAGAAAATCAGGGTTGTCTGGACACCAGAAATATTGAAAATAAATACAGCAATGGAGAGAGATAAGAAGAAGGAGAGAGATGGAAAGGGAGAAGGAGGGAGAGAGAAAGAAGAAAGGGAAGAGAAGAGGAGGAAAGTTAGGGGAAATAAGAGTAGGAGAGAAGGTTAGATAGCGCCGACGAAGGCTGCCTCGGTGAAATGCTCTCTAATTGTTTCTTTATTTCTAATTGTTCTCTGTGACTCACTATGGATTTCCTACTCACGAGACCATCTGCTAAAAATTAAGGAACATTTCTTTAAGGAGCAGCTTTCTTTAATCTCACCCCCGCCTGTCTTTATAAACACGGAGGAGATTCTAACACAGGAGGAGGCAATTCCCACGGAGCCATGGATTACTAAAAAAACCAAATGACGGAAACGAAGGAAGAGAGGTAAGCGATCTGGGATCTTAATCAGGCTAAGAACTCGCATTAAAACTCCTCTGCCTTCAATTTTCCTAACAGATATACGCTCACTTACAAATAAGATGGATGAAATAATCCTCTTAAACAAATACTATTCTGATTTTCGCAATTCAGCAGTCCTATGCTTCTCTGAAACCTGGTTAAATGAATCAATTGAAAATGGCAGCCTGAACATTTCAGGGTTTCAGATTGAACGATCAGACAAGATTCCAGAAACATCTGGTAAAAAGAAAGGAGGAGGCTTAGGCCTATATATTAATAGAAACTGGTGTCAAGATTTTAATATAATTTACAAATTCTGTGACAACAATTTAGAGACTTTAATTATCAACTGCAAACCTTACTATTCGCCTCGTGAATTTTCCTCATTTCTTCTAATTGCTGTTTATGTCCCACCACAAGCCTGTGTAAACAAGGCATTACAAACTCTAGCTGACCAAATCATGGAGGCTGAAGCCAAACACCCTGATTCACTGGCCATTGTTTTGGGAGATCTAAACAAGGCAAACTTAAGGAAAGAGCTAACAAAATACTTTCAGCATGTCAATTGTCCCACCAGAGGCAAGAATACTCTAGACCATTGCTACACAACACTAAAAGATGCCTATCAGTCTTTACCACGTGCAGCTGTAGGACACTCTGATCATTGCATGATTCATCTTGTACCTGCTTACAGGCAAAGACTTAAAGCCACAAAACCAATAATTAAATCAGTGAAGACCTGGACGGAGGAATCAAAATTAAAGCTACAGGCATGTTTTGACTGCACTGATTGGAATATTTTTAAAGATACCTCTGCAGACCTGGATGAACTCACAGATACTGTAACATCATATGTCAGCTTCTGTGAAGACCTATGTGTACCTACAAGGAACTTGCGAATACACAGTAACAACAAGCCTTGGTTTACACCTAAACTTAAGCAGCTACGACATTCCAAAGAGGAAGCCTACAGAAAAGGTGATAAAATGCTGTACAATCAGGCCAGAAATGCACTAACAAGGGAGATCAGAGCAGCAAAAAGAAGCTACTCTGAAAAGCTAAAGAATCAGTTTTCAGCAAATGAACCAGCAAGCATGTGGAAAACTCTTAAAAATATCACTGGCTATGGCAAACCTCCTTCCCAGGCTGAAGGTAATCAACAACTGGCAGATGACCTGAATGAGTTTTACTGCAGGTTTGAAAGGAAACTACAGCCACCTATCTCCACAACCCCCATCTCAGACACACCAACAACAGCCAAGCCTCCTACAACTGACCCCATTTCATTGGGTTCACAACCCCTAGTGATCACAGAAAAGGAAGTGCAGGACCTATTTTACAGACAAAAGCCAGGAAAAGTTCCAGGCCCAGACAAGATAACTCCTTCTTGCTTAAAAGTCTGTGCTGACCAATTGGCCCCCATCTTTACCCATATTTTCAATAAATCACTAGAGATGTGTTATGTTCCTTCTTGCTTCAAACGCTCTACCATCATCATCCCAGTGCCAAAGAAGCCCACCATCAAGGAACTGAATGACTACAGACCAGTTGCTCTAACATCTGTAGTCATGAAAACCTTTGAAAGGCTAGTGCTTTCCTACCTGAAAACCATCACGGATCCGCTGTTAGACCCCTTGCAATTTGCATACCGAGCAAATAGATCAACAGATGATGCTGTTAATATGGCTCTGCACTACATCCTACAACATCTTGAGTCTCCAAAGACCTATGCAAGGGTCCTTTTTGTAGACTTTAGTTCAGCATTCAATACCATCATTCCAGACATTCTTCTAACTAAGCTAAACCAGCTACAGGTACTGGAACAGACTTGTAAGTGGATCACAAGCTTCCTAACAAACAGGAAGCAGCAGGTGAAGCTAAGCAAGATCACATCAAATACCTGTACAATTAGCACAGGGCCCCCCCAAGGCTGTGTGCTCTCCCCACTTCTCTTCTCTCTGTATACCAATGACTGCATCTCCAATGATCCATCTGTTAAGCTACTGAAGTTCGCAGATGACACAACAGTGATTGGTCTCATTCGAGACAATGACGAATCCGCATATAGACGAGAGGTCGAACGACTAGCCTTGTGGTGCAACCAAAACAATCTGGAACTGAACTCACTCAAAACCGTAGAAATGGTGGTAGACTTTAGGAGAAACCCTTCCATACTTCCACCTCTCACAATACTTGACAACACAGTATCAACAGTAGAAACCTTCAAATTTCTAGGTTCTATCATATCGCAAGATCTCAAATGGACAGCTAATATCAAAAACATCATTAAAAAAGGACAACAAAGAATGTTCTTTCTGCGCCAACTCAGTAAGCTCAAACTGCCCAAGGAGCTGCTGATCCAATTCTACAGAGGAATTATTGAGTCTGTCATTTGCACCTCTATAACTGTCTGGTTTGGTTCTGCAACCCAACAAGAAAAACACAGACTTCAGAGGATAATTAAAACTGCAGAAAAAATAATTGCTACCAACCTGCCTTCCATTGAGGACCTGTATACTGCACGAATCAAGAAGAGGGCCATGAAAATATTTGCAGATCACTCGCATCCTGGACATAAACTGTTTCAACTCCTACCCTCAAAACGACGCTATAGAGCATGCACACCAGAACAACTAGACACAAGAACAGTTTTTTCCCGAAGGCCATCACTCTGCTAAACAAATAATTCCATCAACACTGTCAGACTATTTACTGAATCTGCACTACTATTAATCGTTTCATAGTTCCCATCACCAATCTCTTTCCACTTATGACTGTATGACTATAACTTGTTGCTGGCAATCCTTATGATTTATATTGATATATTGACCATCAATTGTTTTGTAAATGTTGTACCTTGATGAACGTATCTTTTCTTTTATGTACACTGAGAGCATATGCACCAAGACAAATTCCTTGTGTGTCCAATCACACTTGGCCAATAAAATTCAATTCAATTCAATTCAATTCAATTCTATTCTATTCTATTCTATTCTATTCTATTCTATTCTAGGGAGGAAGTAGGATGGAGGAGGAGAAAGAAAGGGGAAGTAGAGAAGGAGTAGGAGAGGAGAGAAGAAAGTAGGGAGGGAAAGGAGTGAGAGGAGAAGAAAGGACTGCTGTGAAAAGAAAAAGATGAAATGAAAGAAAGGCAACCCCGAATATATTTGAATATATTAGGATAAAAATTGAAAGGGAATGAATACAAATAAAAATGGAAAAATTAGAACTTGAGGGCGAAAAAAGATGTGACTTAATAAAATGAGCAAGGAAATATTAGGAAATGAATAAAAACTATGAAAAAAAAGAATATTTTGGCAAAAGCTGTAACTAAGTAAAATATATTTGAATATATTGAATTGTAAAAGATATGACATGGCCTATATTCTGTTCATAAATTATGTATGTGTGTAGGGGGGGGAAACTAAAAAAATCAATAAAAACTTGTTCAAAAAAAAAAAAGAATGGTTGGATTCCGAAAGATCCCCTGTATGGAGAATTATTGCAGGGAAAGAGCATTAGAGGGAGACCACAGTTGCGATATAAGGATATTTACAAGAGGCATCTAAAGGCCTTGGGAATGGCCATTAATGACTGGGAAACCTTGACCTCTGATTGTTCAGCTTGGAGGCTAAAGGCACAGCATGGCCTTCTTCATTTCGAAGAGACACTTGTTTGGCAGGCTGAGGAAAAAAGGCGGTCCTGGAACCAGCCAAATCTGGGGGCTGGGCAGGGGCCAGAATGTATCTGCCCTCAATGTGGAAGGGACTGCCACTCTCAAATTGGCCTTTTAGTCACACCAAATGTTGTTTTAGGACCTCTCTCCAGAGCACGATACCATAGTCTTTTGAGACTGAAGGTTGCCAATGATGGCTAAAGTATTCAATTTATTTCAGTAGGTCTTTTTTCCAAATAAATGGGTTGAACTATGGATAACTAAATAGTCCATACTGATAAATATGGTGATTTTTAGGGAAAAACAAGAAAAAGAGCAAAAAATGAAAAGGATAAATAATCTAAAATGGATTCTTTTTTAAAAAATAGTTTTGACTATTTATTTATTTATTTATTTATTTATTTATTTTATTTTATTTTTATACCACCCTTCTCCTGAAGGACTCAGGGCAATGTACAGCCAGATAAAAATCCACAATATACACATTAAAACAAAATTAAAACAAAACATATTACAGGGTGGCCGAAATTTAAAACAATTTAACAAACCTTAAAATATAAATAGCCCCAATTAAAATTTAATAAAACTTTTAAGCCAGTCCCGCTTGTATAAATAGATGCGTTTTCAGCTCACGGCGAAAAGTCCGAAGATCAGGCACTTGACGTAAACCAGGGGGAAGTTCGTTCCAGAGCGTAGGAGCTCCAACAGAGAAGGCCCTGCCCCTGGGGGCCGCCCGCCGACATTGTCTGGCGGACGGCACCCTGAGAAGGCCCTCTCTGTGTGAGCGTACGGGTCGGTGGGAGGCATAAGGTAACAGCAGGTGGTCCCGTAAGTACCCAGGCCCTAAGCCATGGAACGCTTTAAAAGTGGTAACCAAAATCTTAAAGCGCACCCGAAAGACCACAGGGAGCCAGTGCAAACTGCGCAGGAGTGGTGTTACATGGGAGCAACAAGTTGCTTCCACTATTACCCGCGCAGCTGCATTCTGGATTAGCTGCAGCCTCTGGGTGCACTTCAAGGGCAGCCCCATGTAGAGAGCATTGCAATAATCCAAATGGGAAGTGACAAGAGCATGAGTGACCGTGCATAAGACATCCCGGTCAAGGAAGGGGCGCAACTGGCGAACCAAGCGTACTTGGTGAAAGGTCCTCTTGGAGACGGCCGTCAAATGATCGTCAAACGACAGCCGCCCATCCAAGACGACACCCAAGTTGCGCACCCTTTCCATTGGGGCCAATAACTCGCCCCCTACAGTCAGCTGCAGCTGTGTGCTGGCATCCACAGCCACTCCGTCTTGGAGGGATTGAGCTTGAGTCTGTTTCTCCCCATCCAGACCCGTACAGCTTCCAGACACCGGGATAGCACTTCGACAGCTTAGTTGGGGTGGTCCGGGGTGGAGAAGTACAGCTGCATATCATCAGCGTACAGATGATAACTCACCCCGAAACCACTGATGACCTCACCCAGCGGCTTCATATAGATGTTGGACAGGAGGGGCGAGAGAATCGACCCCTGAGGCAGCCCACAAGTAAGGCGCCTCGCGGTCGACCTCTGCCCCCCTGTCAATACCGTCTGCGACCGGTCGGAGAGATAGGAGGAGAACCACAGATAAACGGTGCCTCCCACTCTCAAGCTCTCCAACCGGTGCAGCAAGATACCATGGTCGATGGTATCGAAAGCCGCTGAGAGATCTAATAGGACCAGGGCAGAGGAACAATCCCTATCCCTGGCCCTCCAGAGGTCATCCACCAACGCGACCAAAGCTGTCTCCATACTATGTCCGGACCGGAAGCTGGACTGGAACGGGTCTAGATAGATGGCTTCATCCAGGTACTGGGGAAGCTGCCATGCAACCACACTCTCTACAACCTTCGCCACAAAGCGAAGGTTGGAGACTGGACGATAATTTCCCAAAATAGCTGGGTCCAGGGAAGGCTTCTTGAGGAGGGGTCTCACCACCGCCTCTTTCAAGGCAGTGGGGAAAACCCCTTCCAACAATGAAGCATTTATAATTCCCCGGAGCCAGCCTCGTGTCACTTCCTGAGTTGCCAGCACCAGCCAGGAAGAACACGGGTCCTGTAAACATGTGGTTGCATGTAACCTCCCCAGCAACCTTTCCACGTCCTCGAGAGCCACAGACTCAAACTCATCCCAAACAACCTCAACAAGACGTGCCTATGTCATCCCACTTGGATCATCGCAATTTTGGTCTAAACTATCCTGAAGCTGAATGATTTTATCGTATAGATAACCGTTAAACTCCTTGGCACATCCCTGTAAGGGGTCATCCCACCCCTCCTGGTGAAGGAGGAAGCGAGTCACCCGAAACAGGGCGGCTGGGTGGTTATCTGCCGATGCAATGAGGGTGGAAACGTAAGAACGTTTCGCCTCCCTCATTGCCACTAGGTAGGTCTTAGTAAAAGATCTTACTAGTGTCCGATCAGCCTCGGAACGGCTAGACCTCCAGGTACTCTCTAGGCATCTTCTCCGGCGTTTCATCTCCCTCAGCTCCTCAGAGAACCAAGGAGCCAATTTATTTATTTTATTTATTTTTCAAATTTATATACCGCCCTATCTCCCTAAGGACTCAGGGCGGTTCACAGGCAGTTAAAATACATATAAATACAGATTAAAAACAATTAAAAAAACTTATTCTATTGCCCCAAATTTAAAATAGTATAAATAAATTGAGATCTACGCCGGGTCAGAGGCCGCAAAGGCACGACACGGTCCAAAGCCCCAGCTGCGGCCCCTTCCCAGGCCACAACTAGCTCTTCAGTCGTGCCGTGGGCAAGATCCTCAGGGAACGGCCCAAGCTCCGTCCGGAACCTCTCAGGGTCCATCAGGCGCCTGGGACGGAACCAACGCATTGGCTCCATCTCCCTGCGGTGGTGAGCGGCGGTCCAAAAGTCCAGGCGAAGGAGAAAATGATCTGACCATGACACCGGTTCCGTCACTAAATCTCCTAATTCCAGATCATTAATCCACTGTCCAGAGATAAAAATCAGATCTAGTGTGCTTCCCCCCATGTGTGTAAGGCCATCAGTTACTTGAATCAGGTCCATGGCCGTCATGGAAGCCTGGAACTCCTGAACTACCGTTGATGACAAGCCGGCCGATGGCAATTAAAAGATTTAAAATATACAGTATATAATAAGAAATCATTCAAAGAAAAAACAGTAAATGTAAAAATGAAAAGGAAAGATGGGATGAAGAAAAAAGAATAAAAAAGAATAGATAACCTTTTATATACTGGCAGATGTCATCTCAGAACCACTGTACCACATCTTTCAAAAATCCTGGAGCGCCAGGGAACTACCAGAGGACTCGAAAAGAGCTGATGTAGTTCCCATCTTCAAAAAAGAAAAAAAACCAGACCCAGGAAACTACAGACCAATCAGCCTAACATCAATACTTGAGAAGATACTGGAAAAGATAATAAAACAATAGATCTGCCAACATCTAGAAATGAGTAAAGTACTAACTAGAAGTCAGCATGGGTTTTTTTAAAAACAGATCATGCCAAACCAATCTTATTTCATTCTTCAACATAATGACTAAATTAGTAGACCAGCCAAATACTGTGGACATAATATACTTAGGCTTCAGCAAGGCATTCAACAAAGTAGACCAAAACCTACTTCTTCATAAGTGGGATAGATAGCATCACCATCAGATGGATTCATAACTGGCTAATAAACCACACTCAACAAGTAGTCCTTAATGGTACTACATCTACATGGAGGGAAGTAAGCATTGGGGTTAGGTCTTCTATTGGCACTAATTCCTCCCATTGCCCGGGCCCAAGAAACAGAGCCTTATATTGGACCTGCATATATTACCACAAGGTTCTGCTAAGCCCAGTATTCTTCAATATCTATGACCTAGATGAGGGAACATAAGAACACAAAATTTGCAGATGACACTAAACTGGCAGGAATAGCCTAGATGATAGGCAAAAGATCCAGATGGATCTTGACAGTCTTGAAAACTTTGCCCTATCTAACAAAATGAAATTCAATGTAGAGAAAAGTAAAGTCCTGCACTTAGGTAAGAAAAACCAAAGGTACACATATAAACTGGGTGAAACCAGGCTTAATAGCAGTAACTGTGAGAGGGATCTTGAAGTCTTAGTGGATGACTATGAATCAGCAGTATGCAGCAGCAACCAAAAAGCCAATGCAACCCTAAATTGCATTAACAGAGAGATACAATCAAGATCAATGGAGGTAGTAATACCACTCTATAAAGCCTTAGTACACCTAGAGTACTGCATCATCCGGTTTTGGTCACCACACTATAGAAAAAGATGTTGAGATTCTAGAAATTGTGCAGAAAAGTGCAATCAAGATGATTAAAGGATTGGAGGCTAAAACATACGATGAACGGTTGCAGAAACTACGTATGGCTAGTCTAGTGAAGAGAGGAGGGAGTCAAGCTATTTTCCAAAGCACCTGAAGGCCAGACAAGGAATAATGGCTGGAAACTGATCAAGGAAGTTCCAAGTTCAACCTAGAAATAAGGAGAAATTTTCTGATAGTGAGAACAATCAACCAATGGAACAGCTTGCCTTCAGAAGTTGTGGGAGCTTCATCATTGGAAGCTTTCAAGAAGAGACTGGACTGCCATTTGTCAGAAATGATGTAGAGACTCCTGCTTGGGGGGGGGGTGTTGGACTAGATGACCTACAAGGTCCCTTCCAACTCTGTAAATCTGTATACATAAAGAAGAGACTTCCAAACTTTGTCTCAGCAATTATACATACAATTCTAATCAAATGTAAACAACAAACAAATCTCCCATTCAGAATATTCAGATCTTACAGTTTTGGTTAGTTTGCTATTGTATAGAAGCTTAGAAAATACCTTGCCCAAAACAGTAAAATATCAAGAACAACCAATTCCAAAATAGAAGAACAAGACTGACATCCAATGTTTCTTTTATTCTTCCAAAAAGTGATATTAAGATGGCCAGCTGCTGCAGACATGGGTACTCTTATTCATTTCTGTTTTAGTATTTGTGAAGGTTCCTACGAATACTATGGATATTCATAAAAAACATACAAATTGATCATAGAACCAATACACTCAGAATTCTTATTCAAGAGACAAAAATGACCAGGCTCAAATTGTCATATTCTGAGTGCAAAGACATTATGCAAAGACCCAATTCTTTCAGAAAGTCCATAGTGCCAGGAAGAAAGGATGAAAGAAAAATAAAAGCAACCATCTGCAGTTATAATAGTGATAGATGTACCACTTGGAGATTAGAAAACAATCACTCAGGAAAAGTTGAACTTTGTAGCTGGTAATAATGTCCAGACAATATTGAACTATTGAACTAACTTGATAGTATGAAACTAACTATTGAAGGGACTGTTGAAACTAACTTAATAGTATATAATCAATCAATCAATCAATCAATTAAAAAGCTTGAAAATGTCTGAGAAATACTTTAAAAATCTAGTAAGTCTAAAATTTCTGTGCTCCCCATTAATGTTATAAAAATAATTTTAGGAATCTTTTTGACAATAGCACAACAATTATTTATATTTCAGTAGAGCACATTGGATGTCTGGTACCATCACACTGACAAATACTTGGGGAAAAGAGATTTGATCATGAAGTAAATTCTATATGGAAAATAGTTTTTTTGCTTCAAAAAAGCAATAAATATAGTTTGGGTTTTAAAAGCTATCTTGTTTTCTACTGGCTTATTGCTTTTCAAAATACATTTTAACGAAAATATTTTTTTAAAGCAGAGGAGACTTGAACTTTATTAATCAATTTGTACCCTGGCAGATACTACAACAAGAAAACTTCAGAATATGTAAGTAATAATAAAGGTAACATCAGATGCCTGTCAACATTTATTATTTCTAGCTACCAAGGATATAAAATGAGAATGAACTTTGTAATGAGTTCTTCCCTGTATTTTGTCACATGAATTTCTCATTTCCATTACCCATGTTGTCAATTTTCTTTCATATTTTATGTCCTTTTCAAAAATATTATTTGTTGGCTTCTCTATTTTAGTCTGGACATTTGTTTATCATTTCTAAGACAGGAATGCAGATGTGAAATTCTCTATAACTATGAAATTATCAAACATTTGTTTAAAATAATGTTTTGTGTCCCGTAGATTAAGAAGCAAACATTTAATTCAGAACTTTACAAAAAAAATAAATAAATCCAAACTTGAACATGCCACAACCATGATCAGCTATAAAACATGTAATGCTTTGGCACTATAATTTAAGGCTGCTGATATTTAGTAAAATTTGATGGTAGTTTCATTATTAAAATGTGGATTTATACAGTAATCTTCCTCTGTAATTATCCACAATTAATCACAGAATGTGTTCGACAATATGAGAGTAAATGATAAATACGAGAGAGAGAAAAAGATCACCAATTGCACTTCTAAGTAATTTAAAATGATTGCAATATTAACCAAATTATTTTATTGCCAATTCTATTTAACATTTCACTGAGTATAATCATACAATATTTTCAAATATCTCAAACAACATCTGCCTAACAGCCACAAGACATCAACAACAAAGCAAAGGAAGCCTATTTGTAAACTTTGAAATATTCCATTCTTTACCTGCCTTGAAAAATTTTTTTACCTCCCCCTTGAACTGGGTAGGACACTAGAAATTTGTCCTAGGAAGAAGGAACAAGTGCTTTCTGTACCCACAAAGCACTCAAAGCTTAGAATTGGGCAGGATAGAAGCAGTAAGTCAACCATTGCCAAGTTTCTGCAGAAAGAAAGAACATAAATTCTCTATCTTGTTGAAGGTAGGTATTTACTCTGTTGAGTAATTAAGGGCTAACAATGCCCTTGGGAGCCAAACTCTCCAACCTCTGGACTTCCTGTGGAAAATATATTGAATATGTAGATGGCAAGGCCCAAGTGAGGAAAATAATGATGGCTTTAAAGTATATTGAATTTTAAGTGCTTTGCAAATCATAAAATGTTGTTGAAGCAATGCTTATTATGGTTATAAATGTAATATGAAGGATTGGCATTTGATACCATGCTGATATTAATTATGAATAAGTTAAAGGTTTGCACTTCTAAATTTTAAAAAACGACAATTAAAATAAATAATAAATAAGCCTTTCATATATGGAATTAAAGGTTAATTATATTTCACAATATCAATTCATTTATATAACTTTGATTATATTAACTGAAATTGGACAAAATAAAATATTTGACTTCTACTGGAACATATTGTAAATAACATTTATAATTAAAAGCAAATGCTATCAATAAAAATCTGAACCTTCCCAAACCTGAGTTTCATAGAAGCATAAGAAAAAGAAGATTATACTGAGTTTAAATCTATAATGTAGACTAGTGAAATAATAAAGTGCCAGAAAATGTAATCTTCCTTATAAGAAATCTTAGTTCTAAGGCTCTTCATGTTTTCATTTTTTATATATTTATTTATTTATTATTCGTATTTTTATACCGCCCTTCTCCGAAGACTCAGATTATTAAATGTGGCCTTGACATATTTGGCAGAGTGCAAAAATAATGGGACTGTTTTCTAGGGCATCTAGGTGAACAAGGTCAAAGTTAAGTCTAGCGGACATATAAATGTTATGCTATGCAGGAGTCTCAGAATTTGTTAGCTATTTATGTTCAAAATTTGTAAAACAAGTTCAACCCAGATTGTTTGCATATTTTCTAACATATAAGTAGCAGAGATGGCTGTGGCTGCAAATTGAATATTGTACTGTGTTCAGAAGTAATTTGAAACATGTTTTCTTAGAAATCTCTCTGCTAGCCATAAATCAAATATAATTAAAGAAAAATATAATACATTCTATGCAGCAAGTATCCATATGCAATGGAGTTAGATCTGATCCTTGGGACTTCCCTGGAAATGACTAGGGGCTGGATCCTGCTACCTCAGCCCCAGTCTGGTGCTCCCTCTGGCCAAGCACAGCAGAGGAAGTGAACATGTGGTGGCTGGTGGTGCCCAGCAGCAGCTGCAGCTTGTTGGCCCCTTAGCCACACATTGGCTGCCAGCGACGGCCAGGGGCATCTAATAAGCTATGCTGGCCCTGCCCCATCTGCAACACAGTTGGGCACCTCAGGGTCCTAGAGCCAGGCTATCTCTGCCCCACAGCAGCAGCAGCCCCATCCTGCAGGAGCCCCGCCAACCCTCTGGTCTCCTCCTGCCTGGGAAGGCCGTGAGCCCAGAGGTAATGTCCAGCTGTACTTGGCCCGGCCCACCTGCAGCACACGCACATATCTCAGGGCCCCACAGCCAGGCCACCTCCACCCTGCCTTTATTTATTTATTTATTTTTATTTTTATTTTTTTTATTTTTGTCACAACAATATATGTAAGTATCATACAGAAAGGTTATATAGTATATAAAGGTATAAGCATATATATATATATATATATATATATATATATATTTTGTTTACATTTATACCCCGCCCTTCTCCGAAGACTCAGATTATTAAATGTGGCCTTGACATATTTGGCAGAGTGCAAAAATAATGGGACTGTTTTCTAGGGCATCTAGGTGAACAAGGTCAAAGTTAAGTCTAGCGGACATATAAATGTTATGCTATGCAGGAGTCTCAGAATTTGTTAGCTATTTATGTTCAAAATTTGTAAAACAAGTTCAACCCAGATTGTTTGCATATTTTCTAACATATAAGTAGCAGAGATGGCTGTGGCTGCAAATTGAATATTGTACTGTGTTCAGAAGTAATTTGAAACATGTTTTCTTAGAAATCTCTCTGCTAGCCATAAATCAAATATAATTAAAGAAAAATATAATACATTCTATGCAGCAAGTATCCATATGCAATGGAGTTAGATCTGATCCTTGGGACTTCCCTGGAAATGACTAGGGGCTGGATCCTGCTACCTCAGCCCCAGTCTGGTGCTCCCTCTGGCCAAGCACAGCAGAGGAAGTGAACATGTGGTGGCTGGTGGTGCCCAGCAGCAGCTGCAGCTTGTTGGCCCCTTAGCCACACATTGGCTGCCAGCGACGGCCAGGGGCATCTAATAAGCTATGCTGGCCCTGCCCCATCTGCAACACAGTTGGGCACCTCAGGGTCCTAGAGCCAGGCTATCTCTGCCCCACAGCAGCAGCAGCCCCATCCTGCAGGAGCCCCGCCAACCCTCTGGTCTCCTCCTGCCTGGGAAGGCCGTGAGCCCAGAGGTAATGTCCAGCTGTACTTGGCCCGGCCCACCTGCAGCACACGCACATATCTCAGGGCCCCACAGCCAGGCCACCTCCACCCTGCCTTTATTTATTTATTTATTTATTTATTTTTTTATTTTTGTCACAACAATATATGTAAGTATCATACAGAAAGGTTATATAGTATATAAAGGTATAAGCATATATATATATATATATATATATATATATATATTTGTTTACATTTATACCCCGCCCTTCTCCGAAGACTCAGGGCGGCTTACAGTGTATAAGGCAATAGTCTCATTCTATTTGTATATTTTTACAAAGTCAACTTATTGCCCCCCCAACAATCTGGGTCATATATATATGTTTTCTGAGGTTTTCACGGGTGTTTGTATATAGGTCTTTGGTTGTTCGGGTTTTCTCCCGTGTAAAATTGGAAGTGTCTTGGCGACGTTTCGACGAAGTCTCATTCGTCATCTTCAGGCTTCAGCTTCGTGCTTCTGTTCAGCTTCGTGCTTCTTGCTCCCAGAAGCACGAAGCTGAAGCCTGAAGATGACGAATGAGACTTCGTGAAACGTCGCCAAGACACTTCCAATTTTACACCTATATATATATATATATATATATATATATATATATATATATATATATATATATATATATATGAAAAAGAAAAGAAAAACAATAGGACAGGAACGGTAGGCACGTTTGTGTGCTTATGCACACCCCTTATGGTCCTCTTAGGAATGGGGTGAGGTCAATAGTAGAAAGTTTTTGGTTAAAGCTTTTAGGATTATGAGAAGAGACCACAGAGTCAGGTAAAGTATTCCAAGCACTGATGATTCTGTTACAGAAGTCGTATTTTCTGCAATCTAGATTAAAGCGGTTGACATTAAGTTTAAATCTATTGGTTGCTCTTGTATTATTGCAATTAAAGCTGAAGTAGTCTTTGACAGGAAGGACATTATAATAGATGATTCTATGAGTTAAACTTAGGTCTTGTCGAAGGCGACAGAGTTCCAAGTTTTCCAAGCCCAGGATTTCAAGTCTAGTGGGATAAGGTATTTTGTTGTTTACAGAGGAATGGAGAACTCTTCTTGTAAAATATTTCTGGACACGTTCAATTGTATTGATGTCAGAGATATGGTGAGGGTTCCAAACAGGTGAGCTGTATTCTAGAATTGGTCTAGCAAATGTTTTATATGCTCTGGTTAGTAGTGTAGTGTTTTTGGAAAAGAAGCTACGCAAGATTAGGTTTACAACTCTTAGAGCCTTTTTTGCTATGTATTTGCAGTGGGCTTTGGCACTTAGATCATTTGACATGAAAACTCCAAGGTCTTTAACGGGATGGGAGTCATCTGTAAGGTAATGTCCATCAAGCGAGTACTTAGTGTTTGGGTTCTTTTTTCCTATATGTAAGACTGAGCATTTGCTGGTTGAGATTTGGAGTTGCCAAGTTTTAGACCAAGCAGTTAGATGATCAAGGTCTTTTTGGATGGTAGATGTATTGTCAGTGGTGTTAAATAGTTTGACATCGTCAGCAAAGAGAACACAATTACTTGAGATATGGTCACAAAGATCATTAATGTATAGTATGAAGAGTGTTGGTCCAAGGACGCTGCCTTGAGGGACGCCACTCTTGACAGGAACAGGATTTGATAGAGCATTGACAATTTTGACCACTTGTCTGTTAGACAGAAAAGCAGATATCCATTTGTAAAGGGGTCCTGAGATGCCATAGGATTTTAGTTTTAGGAGAAGTTTATCGTGTACTACTGAGTCGAAAGCTTTGCAGAAGTCTATGTAGATTGCATCTATTGTTTTGCCTTGATCAAGATTTGTAGTCTATATGTTTTTACAGTGGAGAAGTTGTAAGTTACATGATAATTTTTTCCGGAAACCAAATTGTTTATTGGAGAATAGGTTGTTAGTTTCTAAGTGTGAGGTAATGGATTGGTTGATGATTGATTCCATGACTTTGCAGGTGACGCAGCACAAAGAGATCGGTCTGTAATTTCCGACTAAGCTGGGGTCTCCTTTTTTGAAGATAGGGATGACTGTGGCTAGTGACCAAAGTTTGGGAAAGAAACTGGTAGTGAAGGCTTTATCAAAGATAATGCTTAGGGGTTCTGCTATATTAATGGAAAGTTTTTTAAAGAAGTATGCACATAGTCCATCGGGTCCGATAGATAGCGATGGTTTTAAGTTATGAAGAGCTTTTCCAACGTTATCTTCTGTGAAATCTATATGAGTTAAGTCATCATAATCATTGCTGGTACATTTGTGGAATGTCGGATGTGTGTTATCGGAGTTAACAAAAACTGAGCCAAAGAAAATGTTGAAGAGGTTGGCTTTAACTGTTTCGTCATTGCATTCTTTGTTGTTAGAATCTTTTAGTGGTGGGATGGATCTTGAGTCTTTAAGTTTATTGTTAACAAAATTATAAAAGGCACGATTGGAATTTGTGCGCAGAAGGTTCTCTTCTTGCTTGGTGTGGTAATTTGTGCATTCAGTTTTTATTTGGTTGCATATATTTCTGTAGCGGATTTTGAAATTTGCAACATAGCCTTTTTTGTTTCTTTTCCAGAGGGATTTTTTTTTTGATTGAAGCTTTTTTTATTGATATGGGTAGTTTGCTTTTCCTGATCATGGTAGTCATTTGTGGTACATATAGTTTAATGACTCTATTGATTTCAAGTAGGAAGACTCTATAGTGGTCTTCAGTGGTTATGCAGGTTGCAAACAGATTTTGCCAGTCCAGAAATGAAAGATCATTGTTTATAAGGTTGTAATTGGCTTTTTTGAAGTTGTAGTTGGGAATACTATGATGATTTAAGTATGGATGTATATTGAGACGAAAATCAATCATGCAGTGGTCACTGTTGGAAAAAGATTCTTTAATTTGTAGTCCGTAAATTGAATTTGAAACCTTATCCTCCAGTTCTAACCACACACATGGGATGAGGCTCCTGCCTGCTGTTAAACATCTGACAGCCCTGATGAACACGAAGGGCAGGGAATTCCCATCCCCAAAAGGCAGCTGGGACTCCTTTCCCTGCTCTGCCCTGCCCTGCCCTGCCCTGCCCAAACCCAGCCCTGGAGCTGCCCTTTGCCAGATGCCTTTTGAGGCTTGTTTCAGCATCTCCCGAATCCCATCAGCCAGTCCACCTCCAAAGGAGCTATTTAAGTGAGGGGGTTGTGAAGCAAGAGACCAAATCCACCCAGAAGGTTCTGGATTCTGAGCAGCACTTAGGTTGACCAGACCAGAAAATCAACTTTGCCGGAGTTTGTTTCAGCAAATCACAATCAGACATAATTAAATGAATTTCAGCAGGATTCAAATTACATATAAGAAACCTATTTATATACAATACCATACAGCAGAATTCAGCATACAATATCAGGAACACAGAAGCAATATTCATAGAAGCAAGTCATTACAGAGTAGAGAGATACAGAGGCTAATATACTGTACAGAGGCTCCATTACAGATGCCAAACCTACTCTTATATACAGTTCAGCAAGTCTAAGCCACTCCCAGACTCCAACTGTCTCTTATGGTCCCATACAAACAAATACTATGTTTCAGTTTCCAAACAGTCCCCATTGGCTGTCCTCTTATCATAGCTATCTAAACAGTCCCCATTGGCTGACCTGTTACCATGTCTATCCCAGTCTATGAACATACTCTGACACTCCTCCCTTCATAACTGGAGTAGAAATAAAATTGAATATCTTAATATTCTTCCCAAATCTGTATTTGAAGACCCAAATTCACAGTTCCCTTCAAATACCTAAGAATTCCTTTTTATGCCTATCCAATGCAATTGAGTTGGTGCAGCAGTAAAGTGACTTAGAATGTTTACTGCACAAGTTATGTCTGGTCTGGACCTCATTGTTAGGTAGTATCTTCTTTTTGTGCATCCATTTGCATCCTATGGCTTTGAAACCCTGTTGCAAAGGATCTGTCATAGAGAACACTCTATGTTCACGCATGTATTTCCTTTACTTGTTCATGGCTTCTTTCCACTTTACTTGTTCAATTTTAGGTAATGCCAATATTTCTTTGTAGTTCCTTGGCTCATTACATACATTACAACCTTTTATTTTACTAGCAGAATATCTGTCAGGTGGAATCCCCTTGTTCCATCGCTCTGGCCTGCGTGGCATTGACTGCTCTTCTCTGTTAACCCTCTCTTGCTTCATACCTGAATCATCTTCTGACTCCTTTATTTGTGCTTTTTCAGTTTCTCCTCCCTGAACGCTGAGACCATCACTAAGTGAGTTACTGTCACTAAGTGGATCACCATCACTAAGTGGATCATTCCAAAATTTGCATCAATTCTGTTCCAATTTTGCTCTGCAAAGCTAGCAGACCTGGAAATCACTTTTCTTTTGCTTCCATTGCTAAAGTGATAGTCTTTTGAGCCTGGCTTATAGCCTGTGAACCTGAGCTTTCTAGCCTTTGGTTGTCCTTTTCTTCTAATTGCTTTTGGAATATCCACCCATGCATTACTTCCAAAAACTCTTAAATGTGCCAGAGATCGTTTTCTCCTATATAACACTGCATATGGAGTGTCAGAAACTGACTAGGAATAAAATCCCATAAAAAGCAACAAAAACCACAAACAAGTGCACAACAGATTCATTGAATAAAAAACTCATACATAGAAAAGAAAATATATATATCCCAAAAGATATATATATAGTCCCAAAAAGCATTTGCAAATGGGTTCCTCCACAAAGGAGAGAGAATGTCTGACTGCTTTGAATAAATGGTTTAAATACATTTTTAGACACACAACAGGGCAACCATCCAATATTGTTTTCACATATAACAGTGTTGGCTAATACAAATCTGTTTTTGCCTTCTGGAAAGTCCCCCTTTATTCTCTGGAAAGTCCCCCTTCCCTTAAATCAGACATTAGTTACAGGAAACCTGTTAATGACTATTCCAGTTATGGGAACTATCATCTACAAGAACAATGCTTTTACATAGCTCAGTGTGTCCTGATTAAAGGGTACAAAATTATTTGTCCAGTATTTTTCCACAGAACAGATATTACATAAACTGCCACTCATAAATGTCTTACACTGCTAACATAATACAGGTTATGTATTACAGGTTTAAGGTTATAGGATTACAATATGGCGTTACTTCGGTTAAGTTCTTTACAGGAATAATTCCACTTCTCACAATCCTCCCTTTCCCTTTTGGCAAAGTTTATTCCTGTAAATTCACTCTGTATGTTTTTCAACATAAAACAGACTTTTTGTCTACTTAATCTTTTTCCCAAGTCTTCATTTCCCTTCTTCTTTGGCTTAGTCACCTGATCTTTTGCTTACAGCAATCACAACATACAGGTACACACTGAATGCAAATACAGAAGATAAGTCATATGATCATAATACTAATAATACCTAATAGGTCCTTAATCCATGAACAACTAGGCAACCAGGAGGTTAACAACTCCCATTTCATCAGCTAAAGCAGCAATAGCCAATGATGTTTCCTTTATACTTGTCACTAAAACACAAACAAGGTGTCCTATATGCAAATGGTTACTTTTGGTAGCCATCCAAGGAAACATTCCTAAAAGCCCTGCCTGTATCTTATTTGATATTACTATTTCATCCTTACATTTAGCATCAAATGCCTCATTTAGTGTAGCTTTTTTATCAATATATATATATATATATATATATGTATGTATGTATGTATGTATGTTTTCTGAGGTTTTCGCGGGTGTTTATATATAGGTCTTTGGTTATTCGGGTTTTCTCCCGCGTAAAATTGGAAGTGTCTTGGTGACGTTTCGACGAACAGAATAATCAGAGAAGCCATCGAGATAGAAAAACACCCACACAGCATGAACAACCGAGATGATACCTCCCGCCTACCAGCCATTTGGAAACCCGCCCTTATTGACAAACAAGTCCTTAACACGAGGAATGACACCAGACCCACACTCACGAGGTCCACACAGGATGTCACCACCACACATCCACCCAGAAAGCAGACCCAAACCCACACTGATCGGGAAGCACGACCAAGGACCAGAAGCCAGACCGCAGCTGCAACATTAGCCATTTCAAACCCCTCCAATCCATACATACAGCAGACAGACACTCACTATGAAGATGTAGCACGACCACAAACATGAAGCCAAACAACAGCAATGCAGCTCACCAGCTCAAATCCCCCTGCAACTCAGACTAATCTGAGCACAACCAAGCCCCCACCCAAACAGGACACACCCCCATCCAATCAGAGCACAAAAAACCCCCCATCCAATAAGAGCACAGCCAAGCTCCCACCCAATCAGTTCAAACCCCCACTAGCAGTTAAAAAGGAAGAAACAGCTGCAATCACACATTGCTCCCAGAAGCACGAAGCTGAAGCCTGAAGATGACGAATGAGACTTCGTCGAAACGTCGCCAAGACACTTCCAATTTTACGCGGGAGAAAACCTGAATAACCAAAGACCTACATAAAACACCCACGAAAACCTCAGAAAATATATATATATTGCTCCCAGAAGCACGAAGCTGAAGCCTGAAGATGACGAATGAGACTTCGTCGAAACGTCGCCAAGACACTTCCAATTTTACGCGGGAGAAAACCTGAATAACCAAAGACCTACATAAAACACCTGCGAAAACCTCAGAAAACATATATATATTGCTCCCAGAAGCACGAAGCTGAAGCCTGAAGATGACAAATGAGACTTCGTCGAAACGTCGCCAAGACACTTCCAATTTTACGTGGGAGAAAATTACGTATGGATATATATATATATGTATATGTATATATATATATATATATATATATATATATATATATATATATATATATATATATATATATACATACATACATACATACATACATACATACATACATACATACATATATATATATATATATATATATATATATATATATATATATATATATACATACGGTCAAATGGATATGCCACAGGCATAATTGGCCATTTGATAGGTCACAGGTTCATAGATAATCAAATGGGATTTCCCCCCTGGTTTTATGTGGTTCCACATGTCCATGTTCATACACATATGTCCCATCCCCTGTCTTAGGTACAGTATTTAATGTCCCCTCATGTGTAGATACCTTGGTCACAATCTTATGTGATCTCATTGCTATGATAGAGGCTTGCATTTATCATTTCATAGTAATACTCTTTTTTCTGATTAATATCTTTGAAATGTGCAACTGCCATAAAGGTAGCCAGATGTCCAATAGTACATGGACCACCTATTGCATTAGAAGGTATGTATGCATAAGCGTATAAACCACAAATAACAAAAAAAAAACCACCAAAAAAACACACCATCCTCTAGGTATGTACAACACTTGTCCTGTGGCATCTACTTCCTCCACTTCAGAACAAGTAAACATGTACTCAATAGGTACAGCAACATATACCACCTTTTCATGTCCCCTATCATTAGCTGGCAATATGTTTTTTACTGCAATTACCAAATTTTTCTTGTTAGTACATTTCTTAGGCTTTAGTGGACTCCCAAACATTGTAATTACTTGTAATACATTATAATTATTAGGTCCTATGGTGATCTTTGCGTCCTCAAATAAGAATTTTCAGGGACTTCCAGTGGCTCCGCTGGTCGTTGCAGATGGTCTTTTTAGATCGCCAGCCCTGGATCGCGTAGAGCTGCTAAGACAGCAAAAATCAGCTGTCTAGTGGCTTGGAAACCTTTTCCCCGGATGAAGGGGGAAAGGTGAGCGATCGGGTGGAGGTAGAGCTCCCCCAAAAGCACAAGGAATGATCCTGGAGGCTTGAAGGGAAGAGCTCCCTTGGTAACCCGAAGAGCTCCGGATCCAGGACGCCTCTGTCTTTTTTGGCAGAGCAAAATGCCGCGACCACATCTGCGATCAATATATATATATTTTTTATTGAAAAAGTTTTAAGAAACAAAAACATTTCCCCCCCTTTTTTCCCTTTCCCCCCCCCCTCCCAGAAAACCCCCTTCCCCCTCCTCCCCCGGCTTCCCGGTCAATCACAAGGTATTGTTATACATAAACCAAACATAGAGTAAAATTTCCCTTCCAATCCAATTAACCTCATCCAAATCTTTTCATCTCCCAACGCCCCCCATTACATAAAATAATACTTCCTAATTATTCAAAGGCAATCTGATATTTCTTAATCTGATATCTGTTTTGTAGATAATCAATCCATTTTTTCCATTCAATTAAATATCTTTCCTGCGTATTGTCTTTCAAAAAAGCTGAGATTTTAGCCATCTCAGCCAAATTAATGACTTTCAATATCCATTCTTCTATTGTAGGTACCTCTTCTTTCTTCCAGTATTGTCCAATCAACAGTCTTGCTGCTGTTATTAAATTCAGAATCAATTTAGTCTCAATCCCTGTACAATCCGTTATAATTCCCAAAAGGAAAAATTGCAGCAGGAACTTTATCTTCTTCTTCAGTACATTTTGAATAATCCACCAAATTCTTATCCAAAAGGCCTTAATTTTCTTGCAAGTCCACCAAATATGAAAATATGTAGCGTCATCATAATCACACCTCCAATATTTCACTTGGATATCAGGATACATACATGATAATTTTTTGGGATCTTTTTTTTTTTTTAATTTGCATTTATATCCCGCCCTTCTCCAAAGACTCAGGGCGGCTTACACTATGTCAGGCAATAGTCTTCATCCAATTGTATACTATATACAAAGTCAACTTATTGCCCCCCAACAATCTGGGTCCTCATTTTACCTACCTTATAAAGGATGGAAGGCTGAGTCAACCTTGGGCCTGGTGGGACTTGAACCTGCAATATTGCAGGCAGTTGCTGTTAATAACAGGCTAAGTGCCATCTATAAAACATCTTCTAAAATTTTTCCCTTAAATTCTGTGCTTGTGTAAACTTAACATTTCTAACCCAGATTTTCTCCCATGTTTCCAACATTATTGGTTCCTGAATATTCTGTGCCCATTTTATCATACAGTCCTTTACCAAATCCTTTTCCGAATCTATTTCAAGCAACACATTATACAATCTCTTTATATGCTCCTGGGTTTGATTTCTAATTTGCTTTATTAAATTTTCCTCCCTTTGCATTATACCAATTTTTTGATCTTCTTTCCATCTAGCACTTATTTGCCTATATTGAAACCAAGTATAATTCCTCCCTTCTTCATTTAATACCTGTAATGATTTTAATTGCAATCTACCTCCTTCAGCATACAAAAGTTCTTTATAAGTAATCATTTCCTGTTTCTGTTCTATATTTATATACTCTTTTGCATGTCTGGGGCTCGCCCATATAGGAATCTTGTAGTCTAATTTATAAGAATATTTTTTCCAGACCCGCAAAAGAGCACTTCTGAATACATGATTCTTAAAAGCCCTATCCACTTTTTTTTCGTAAAATAAATACGCATGCCTTCCATATAACAAGTCATAACCTTCTATGTTCAAAATTCTTTCCTCCGTTAAATTAAACCAATCACTTATTACGGAAAGGGCTACTGCTTCATAATATAGTTTAAAATTACGCATTTTTAAGCCACCTCTTTCCCATGAGTCCTGTATTATTTTCATTTTAACCCTCGCCTTTTTACCTTGCTATATAAATTTATTAATCCCAATCTGCCAATCCTCCAAATTTTTATCTTTCTTAATTATTAGTATCATCTGGAACAGAAACAAAAATCTAGGTAACACATTCATTTTAATAGCCGCAATCCTCCCCAATATCGACAACTGCAATTTTTTCCAGACACTCATATCATTCTGAACTTTTTGCCATAACAAGTCATAATTATTCTTATAAAGTTTCTTGTTCGATGAGCTAATATAAACCCCTAAGCATTTAACCTATTTTTACCACCTCAAATCCTGTTATCTCCTCTAATTTTTGTTTCTGTTGTATAAACATATTTTTGATTATCACTTTTGTTTTATTCTGATTTATTTTAAATCCTGATATCTTTCCATATTTATCAATTGTTTCCAACAAAGATCTACTTGAATTTATAGGATTTGTTAAAGTAACCACTAAGTCATCTGCAAAAGTTCTAACTTTGTACTCATATTGTCTAATTTTAATTCCCTCTATTTTCGTTAATTCTCATATTTTATCTAATAATGGTTCCAGAGTCAAAACAAACAATAGTGGTGATAAGGGACATCCCTGTCTCATTCCTTTCGCAATCTTAATAACTTCTGTCAAACTACCATTTATTATATTTATTTATTTATTTATTTATTTATTTTAAATCCTGATACCTTTCCATATTTATCAATTGCTTCCAACAAAGATCTACTTGAATTTATAGGATTTGTTAAAGTAATCACTACATCATCTGCAAAAGCTCTAACTTTGTACTCATATTGTCTAATTTTAATTCCCTCTATTTTCGTTAATTCTCATATTTTATCTAATAATGGTTCCAGAGTCAAAACAAACAATAGTGGTGATAAGGGACATCCCTGTCTCATTCCTTTCGCAATCTTAATAACTTCTGTCAAACTACCATTTATTATAATCTGAGCTGTTTGCTCTCCATAAATCGCTTTAATTATTCTAACAAAACAATCTCCAAATTGCATTTTCTCTATTAATTTAAATAAAAAATCCCAATGCAATCGATCAAAGGCCTTCTCCGCATCCAAAAAAATAAGTGCTGCTGAAGTATTCTTCTTTTCCATCTAGCACTTATTTGCCCATATTGAAACCAAGTATAATTCCTCCTTCTTCATTTTAATACCTGTAATGATTTTAATTGCAATCTACCTCCTTCAGCATACAAAAGTTCTTTATAAGTAATCATTTCCTGTTTCTGTTCTATATTTATATTCTCTATTGCATGTCTGGGGCTCGCCCATATAGGAATCTTGTAGTCTAATTTATAAGAATATTTTTCCAGACACTCATATCATTCTGAACTTTTGCCATAACAAGTCATAATTATTCTTATAAAGTTTCTTGTTCGATGAGCTAATATAAACCCCTAAGTATTTAACCTTTTTACCTGCCATATAAATTTATTAATCCCAATCTGCCAATCCTCCAAATTTTTATCTTTCTTAATTATTGGTATCATCTGGAACAGAAACAAAATCTACTTGAATTTATAGGATTTGTTAAAGTAACCACTACATCATCTGCAAAAGCTCTAACTTTGTACTCATATTGTCTAATTTTAATTCCCTCTATTTTCGTTAATTCTCATATTTTATCTAATAATGGTTCCAGAGTCAAAACAAACAATAGTGGTGATAAGGGACATCCCTGTCTCATTCCTTTCATAATCTTAATAACTTCTGTCAAACTACCATTTATTATAATCTTTCAAATAATCATAAATGTCCCTATTCAATATTTTGTCTTTTGCATATAGAGCAGTGTAAAATTCTGAGAAGGCCTTCTCCGCATCCAAAAAATAAGTGCTGCTGAAGTATTCTTCTTTTCCAAATATTCCAATATATTAATAATCTGTCTAACATTATTCCTCATCTGCCTCTCTTTTATAAAACCAGATTGATCAGTATGAATTCTTTGTTGTAAAACTAACATTAATCTATTTGCTATTATTTTAACAAAATCTTATAATCATTATTTAAAAGTGAAATCGGCCGGTAATTACTGGGTTTAGAGCAATCTTGCTCCTCTTTTGGTATCAGTGAAATAAAAGATGTTTTCCATGACGGGGGTATTCCCACTCCTAGTTGATTAAATAATTCTTTAAGTGGGCCTAATATTTCATCCTGTGTTTTTATAATAACTTGCTGTAAGACCATCTGTACCAGGGTTTTCCCATTTTAATTGTTTAATTGCCTCCCTTTTATAAAACCAGATTGATCAGTATGAATTCTTTGTTGTAAAACTAACATTAATCTATTTTAAATCCTGATACCTTTCCATATTTATCAATTGCTTCCAACAATGATCTACTTGAATTTATAGGATTTGTTAAAGTAACCACTACATCGTCTGCAAAAGCTCTAACTTTGTACTCATATTGTCTAATTTTAATTCCCTCTATTTTCGTTAATTCTCGTATTTTATCTAATAATGGTTCCAGAGTCAAAACAAACAATAGTGGTGATAAGGGACATCCCTGTCTCATTCCTTTCGCAATCTTAATAACTTCTGTCAAACTACCATTTATTATAATCTGAGCTGTTTGCTCTCCATAAATCGCTTTAATTATTCTAACAAAACAATCTCCAAATTGCATTTTCTCTATTAATTTAAATAAAAAATCCCAATGCAATCGATCAAAGGCCTTCTCCGCATCCAAAAAAATAAGTGCTGCTGAAGTATTCTTCTTTTCCAAATATTCCAATATATTAATAATCTGTCTAACATTATTCCTCATCTGCCTCCCTTTTATAAAACCAGATTGATCAGTATGAATTCTTTGTTGTAAAACTCACATTAATCTATTTGCTATTATTTTAACAAAAATCTTATAATCATTATTTAAAAGTGAAATCGGCCGGTAATTACTGGGTTTAGAGCAATCTTGCTCCTCTTTTGGTATCAGTGAAATAAAAGATGTTTTCCATGACGGGGGTATTCCCACTCCTAGTTGATTAAATAATTCTTTAAGTGGGCCTAATATTTCATCCTGTAGTTTTTTATAATAACTTGCTGTAAGACCATCTGTACCAGGGGTTTTCCCCATTTTTAATTGTTTAATTGCCTCCGCTATTTCCTCAGTAGCTATCGGCTGATTCAGCTCCTCCCTCTGTTCTAATGTTAGAGTATTAACCTTATAATCTTTCAAATAATCATAAATGTCCCTATTCGATAGTTTGTCTTTTGCATATAGAGCAGTGTAAAATTCTGAGAAGGCCTTTTTAATTTTATCCTGTTGATATATCTCTTTACCTTTATATTCTATTTTTTGTATGACGCGTGCTTTCTGTTTTTTCCTTAAGTTATATGCCAGCCATCTCCCAGGTTTATTTGCATTACAGAAGGTATTATGTTTAGCATATTGTATATTTGTTGCCACCTGGTCTGCCATTAACATATTAAATTGACTCTGTAATATTTTTTTTTATAATAACTTGCTGTAAGACCATCTGTACCAGGGTTTTCCCATTTTAATTGTTTAATTGCCTCCACTATTTCTCCAGTAGCTATCGGCCGATTCAGCTCCTCCTCTGTTCTAATGTTAGAGTATTAACCTTATAATCTTTCAAATAATCATAAATGTCCCTATTCAATATTTTGTCTTTTGCATATAGAGCAGTGTAAAATTCTGAGAAGGCCTTTTAATTTTATCCTGTTGATATATCTCTTTACCTTTATATTCTATTTTTGTATGACGTGCTTTCTGTTTTTCCTTAAGTTATATGCCAACCATCTCCCAGGTTTATTTGCATTACAAAGGTATTATGTTTAGCATATTGTATATTTGTTGCCACCTGGTCTGCCATTAACATTCCATGACAAAATTCTATTTGCCATTACTGGCCTCCTGAAGCTTTGAAGCAGACAACGGAAGATCCTCCTCCGGTATCTTCCGTCTAGCTCCTCCACAGCTTCCATACTGGGGTCCTGACTTTTACTTTGAGACTGTTGCTCTTCTTTACGCTTAAGAGCTCCTTCCATAAGTTTATTAAGTATTTTTGGTCTGATAATTTGATATGTGTCTCTTGCAGGCAAATCACATCATTTTAATTGTTTCAAGTAGTGAAATATTTTCCTTCTTTTCTGAGCTGAATTCAAGCCATTAACATTCCATGACAAAATTCTATTTGCCATTACTGGCCTCCTGAAGCTTTGAAGCAGACAACGGAAGATCCTCCTCCGGTATCTTCCGTCTAGCTCCTCCACAGCTTCCATACTGGGGTCCTGACTTTTACTTTGAGACTGTTGCTCTTCTTTACGCTTAAGAGCTCCTTCCATAAGTTTATTAAGTATTTTTGGTCTGATAATTTGATATGTGTCTCTTGCAGGCAAATCACATCATTTTAATTGTTTCAAGTAGTGAAATATTTTCCTTCTTTTCTGAGCTGAATTCAAGCCATTAACATATTAAATTGACTCTGTAATATTTTTCCTTCTCTTAAAATGGCGTTTTAGACTAACTGCAAATAGATCAGCCTTGCTGCGAAATCAAAACTGAATGGAGACTTCATCATATTGTGTTGGATTCTGGATTGTTGGATTATATTACGTTGTTTAAGTATTTCATAAGTTTATTAAGTATTTTTGGTCTGATAATTTGATATGTGTCTCTTGCAGGCAAATCACATCATTTTTAAATTGTTTCAAGTAGTGAAATATTTTCCTTCTTTTCTGAGCTGAATTCAAACCATTAACATTCCATGACAAAATTCTATTTGCCATTACTGGCCTCCTGAAGCTTTGAAGCAGACAACGGAAGATCCTCCTCTGGTATCTTCCGTCTAGCTCCTCCCACAGCTTCCATACTGGGGTCCTGACTTTTACTTTGAAGCTGTTGCTCTTCTTTACACTTAAGAGCTCCTCTTGTCACCCTTTGCTCTTGTGGTTCCTCTGATGCTGGCAGCAACGAAGCCTCTTGGATCACCATGCCTTCTTGGATCTCTTGATGTTTTTCTATCACTTCTATTTCGACTTTCAAAACTGTAGAAAGAAAATCCTTTGCCTTTAAAACAGTGTCAATTCTATGTCTCCTTCCTTGATAGAATAGTGTCAGTCCAACTGGCACCTCCCATCTGAATTGAATCTGATGTTTTTTAAGTTCTTGTGTAAAAAAAGCAAATTCCTTCCTGTCTCTTAACATCTTTGAAGGAATCTCTTTCAGGACCTTCAGCTCCTGTTCTCCAATTTTTAAAATTGTCTGATATGAAACTTGCAGAATCTGATTTCTCATAGTTCTTTTCACAAAATAAACCACAATGTCCCAAGGAAGCTTTCTCTGTCTTGCGATCCAGGAATTAACTCTATATATTTTATCAATTTGGTAAGCTACCTCTTGGGGTTCCACTTCAATAAATTCAGCCAGTGCTTCTGATATAATTTTTCTTAGGTCCTCTCCTCGCTGTTCTTGTATACCACGGATTCTAAGAGCTCCTTCCATAAGTTTATATTGTAATATCACAACCTGATCTTCATTTTGATCCACTTTTTTCTGAACACCTTGCATTTTGTCTTCTAAGTGCTTATTTGACTGAGAGATCTGTTGCATTTCTTCTTCCAATCCCTCAATTTTTTTACTCAATCCTTGAACAGTCATGATAATATTTTCTCTTATTTTTGCATTAAAATTCTCCATCATCTCTTTTTGCCTATCTTCAGAAAGTTTTCATTGTTCTTTAAGTATATCCTCAAGATTTGGTTCAGATCCCCTTCTTCCAGAAGGCTTTAAAGGTTTAGCTGCCATTCTGTCTTCAAAAGAGTCAGGAATTTAAACTTAAAAAACTTCCTTTTACTCCTTTCAGTATAAGAGAACTCCGTTTATAACAATCCACAAATACAACTTTGTTGTACTAAAAAAGTTCACTTTCACTTTCAGACGCCATTTTAAAAGTCAATTAATCAGAGACAAAGAAAAGTTTCAAATTTCAAAAGGGGAGTCGGTATACTTGCTGTGTTGTTTCTACTTCAAAGATTGAACGCTTGTGAAATTCCCGTCTGCTTAGTAAATCAATCAATTTAACAAGTCCTTTTGAGCAGAAGTGACTCCTACTCCTTTTTCCTGAAAAAAACAGGAGCACGTTTGAAGTCGGAGATAATGAGGTTCGGTGGGATCATAAATCCAGAAAAATTCGCTCTTAAGAGCAAACCCCTGGATAGATCTACCACTCCCCCACAGCTCTGCATAAACCCCCTTATGCCCAAGGGGTATGCTAAGGTCAGTGAACAGTGATTTATACTGTTTCACTGACTTTTACGATCTTCTAATGCGGAGTGCCCTGTTAGAGCACCCTGCAGGAGCGGTGACATCACTGGAAGCCCATCTGCGATCAATATTGAGTTTAAATGGATTTTTGACTTAACCAGACAGAGCAATGTCAGGGGGCAAGCTAGATTTAAGTACCAGACCTCAACCCCGTGTGTGGATTCTGTTTGAGAAGAAAGGGAATGGTGTCTGAGTATAATGGGCATGAAAGTGAAAGTCAAAGAGGTGCTTATGAACATTGTTACCGTTTATAACTTTAAACTTGCTGGATTTTACGTTTATATGAAGACACTATAAAGTGAAAGCTGGAAAGATTATACAACTGATTTATTCAACTTAAATACTGTGTTTATGAAAAGATTTGACTTTGTTCCAAATTAAAAAATCAAAGTAAGATGGTTTCTGTACAAATACAGCCTGCTGTCTTCAAGGAAGTTGGAGCCCCACTAGTTCAACTACATAAATTACAAGAGGAGCTGAAGGAATTTCTGAAGGCTCAAATTTTTGCTTGGGATTAAAAAAAATTAAGGAAATTGAGGAGAAAATATTGAAAATTAAAGATTCTGTTGCAGCTGAGAAGGAAGAGATCAGAGATGGTGTGGTGGCAGCAATTAAGACTCTGGCTGAATGTATAAAACAACTGGATGAAAAAGTGGAAGAGATTGATCAAGTTAATTTGAACTTAAAAAGTAAAATAGAGGAGTTTCAGATCAAGGCGGAGAATATAAAGCAGTTGGATGATAGAGTTGAAGAAATTAATCAAGTTAATTTGGACTTAAAAAATAAAATAGAGGACTTCCGCTTGGCGCCACCTTTCTCGCTGGGTGCTAATTTATGGCACTCCGCACTGGATATGGTAAAAGCCGGTGTAAACAGCTATGAACAGCTGTTCCCGACTTAATTTTCCCTCTCTGGTTGAAAGAGCAGGGGAAAGAGCGGGGGGGGGAGAGTGGTAGGTTCCCCTAGGGCCTTTGTTTTTCTTATGCAAAGTCCCAAAAGGTCGAATCCCATTGAATTCCTCCTTATTTTCTCCAGTATTCAGCGCGTCTCCTGCAAAAGCAGGAAAAGAGGAAGGTGTCCAAGTTCTGCTAACAATTGATTTCTTTTGGATCTCTATAAGCAGACAGAAGAAGCATGAGTGAACAATTACTGGTTTGCAAGTATTGTTGATTTCCTGATTTCCTCCTTTTTTTAAAGAGAGAATTTTTTTTTCTTCCTTCTTTTAAAATGGTGTTTCAGACTAACTGCAAGTAGACCGATAGCCTTGCTGCGAAATCGAAACTGAATGGAGACTTCATCTTATTGTGTTGGATTGTGGATTGTTGGATTATATTACGTTGTTTAAGTATTTTATAAGCGGATTTTCAGTAAGAACTTTGCCATGAAGGTTCTTTCAGAAGAATGGATTCGTGACTTTATACAGGATTACACAGAAAGAATGTATTTAATTATTCAAAAATATGAACTGATAATAAATGGGGACGTTTTGGATCAAGGTTTGGAGGAAATTAACCAGTGTGATCAGGACTTAAATGCAATGGAGGAGATACAAATAAAAGTGGATAAATATGAAGATATGATCGTGAATAAACAAGTTGATGTAAAGAAGTTTCCTTTAAATAGTTTGGATGAAATGATAGAATTTGTGTTACAGGAGGCTGTCTCCCGAAATGAAAAAATTTACAGGCTTAATGTTTTTCAAGAATTTTCTCTTTGGACTGATGGAATATATGGTAGTAATTTGTGGATTTTGGGACATAAGGAACTATTAGGCAATATTGTGACTGACTTTTCAAAAGGAGTAATGAAGGAAAGACAGAGATTAATGCATCAAAAAAAATGGCAAGAGACAAAAGTATTATCCTTGAAACGAGGTTGTTTTGAATTATTAACAGACAAAAATATTACTGTCCCTGAAAGACACTATGTGAGGAAGATCTGGAAGAAATGGGTTGATTATATGTTTTATATCTATCATAAAAAACTAGGTATTTGGATTTATACTGGATTTATACTGGATTTTGACGAGGAAGGACTAAATTTGAATAGCTACTGTAATTTTTGGTATTGAAATCTTATAAGGTGTTGTATTGTATTTTAAATAGAATATTTTTGAAAGAGTTTATGTAAGAAAGACCTGGGGGGAAAATTATATGGTTACAGAAGCTATAAGGGAGATATTCTTTGAATTGGATTGGATTTTTATGCTTTAGTGGGTTTTAAATACTTTAGGATTAATTTGTTCTATTGATTTATATATTTTGTTACTGTTAATTGTTAATTTTATTTTATTTTTGTCTCCTGAAGGATTTTTGTTATGTTAGGAGGAAGTCAGAGCTAGAGAGGGAAAATTGGTATAATAGTTTTGGGGGGAAATTTTCTTAGCATATGTTTGTTTTATTTTAACTATACCTTGTGCTTCTTCCGGGAAGTCAGGGGAGGGAGGGATTAGTGAAGGAGGGGTTGGGGGAAAGGGGAATTTTTGTAAAACTTTTGAATAAAATAAAATAGAGGACTTCGCTTGGCGCCACCTTTCTCGCTGGGTGCTAATTTATGGCACTCCGCACTGGATATGGTAAAAGCCGGTGTAAACAGCTATGAACAGCTGTTCCCGACTTAATTTTCCCTCTCTGGTTGAAAGAGCAGGGGAAAGAGCGGGGGGGGGAGAGTGGTAGGTTCCCCTAGGGCCTTTGTTTTTCTTATGCAAAGTCCCAAAAGGTCGAATCCCATTGAATTCCTCCTTATTTTCTCCAGTATTCAGCGCGTCTCCTGCAAAAGCAGGAAAAGAGGAAGGTGTCCAAGTTCTGCTAACAATTGATTTCTTTTGGATCTCTATAAGCAGACAGAAGAAGCATGAGTGAACAATTACTGGTTTGCAAGTATTGTTGATTTCCTGATTTCCTCCTTTTTTTAAAGAGAGAATTTTTTTTTCTTCCTTCTTTTAAAATGGTGTTTCAGACTAACTGCAAGTAGACCGATAGCCTTGCTAAATCGAAACTGAATGGAGACTTCATCTTATTGTGTTGGATTGTGGATTGTTGGATTATATTACGTTGTTTAAGTATTTTATAAGCGGATTTTCAGTAAGAACTTTGCCATGAAGGTTCTTTCAGAAGAATGGATTCGTGACTTTATACAGGATTACACAGAAAGAATGTATTTAATTATTCAAAAATATGAACTGATAATAAATGGGGCGTTTTGGATCAAGGTTTGGAGGAAATTAACCAGTGTGATCAGGACTTAAATGCAATGGAGGAGATACAAATAAAAGTGGATAAATATGAAGATATGATCGTGAATAAACAAGTTGATGTAAAGAAGTTTCCTTTAAATAGTTTGGATGAAATGATAGAATTTGTGTTACAGGAGGCTGTCTCCCGAAATGAAAAAATTTACAGGCTTAATGTTTTTCAAGAATTTTCTCTTTGGACTGATGGAATATATGGTAGTAATTTGTGGATTTTGGGACATAAGGAACTATTAGGCAATATTGTGACTGACTTTTCAAAAGGAGTAATGAAGGAAAGACAGAGATTAATGCATCAAAAAAAATGGCAAGAGACAAAAGTATTATCCTTGAAACGAGGTTGTTTTGAATTATTAACAGACAAAAATATTACTGTCCCTGAAAGACACTATGTGAGGAAGATCTGGAAGAAATGGGTTGATTATATGTTTTATATCTATCATAAAAAACTAGGTATTTGGATTTATACTGGATTTATACTGGATTTTGACGAGGAAGGACTAAATTTGAATAGCTACTGTAATTTTCGGTATTGAAATCTTATAAGGTGTTGTATTGTATTTTAAATAGAATATTTTTGAAAGAGTTTATGTAAGAAAGACCTGGGGGGAAAATTATATGGTTACAGAAGCTATAAGGGAGATATTCTTTGAATTGGATTGGATTTTTATGCTTTAGTGGGTTTTAAATACTTTAGGATTAATTTGTTCTATTGATTTATATATTTTGTTACTGTTAATTGTTAATTTTATTTTTTATTTTTTTTCTCCTGAAGGATTTTGATTATGTTAGGAGGAAGTCAGAGCTAGAGAGGGAAAATTGGTATAATAGTTTTGGGGGGAAATTTTCTTAGCATATGTTTGTTTTATTTTTAACTATACCTTGTGCTTCTTCCGGGAAGTCAGGGGGGAGGGGGAGGGATTAGTGAAGGGAGGGGGGTTGGGGGAAAGGGGGGGAATTTTTTTTGTAAAACTTTTTGAATAAAAATAAATAAATAAATAAAATAAAATAAAATAAAATAAAATAGAGGTGTTCCAGAACATGGCGGAGAGAGCAGAAGAAGAGCGAGTTTTATTGTAATACAGAGTTATGGAATCTGCACTGAGAGTAAGAGGTTTGAAAGAAAATAAACTAGAGGATTTAAAAAAGATTTTTGCAGAGGCTTTTGCACAGCTGATAGGACAGAAACCAGTGGACCTTGAAATCCAAATTGAGAAAATCTACCGTGTTAATTCATGGGTTGCAAGGCAGAGACACCTGCCAAGAGATGTAGTAATTTATTTTACATCTAGGAAGATTAGGAATGAAATTTCACAAATTTCTTGTAAAAACAAAATTCAAATATTGGGACAAGAGGTATTGGTATTGAAAGAAATTCCCTCTAAAATGTTAAGAAATAGAAAAGAATATGCTTTTTTGGTGGATCAGCTTAGAAATCTCCAGATACAGTATAGATGGAATGTACCAGCTGGATTAACAGTAAACTATAAGGGAGGGAATTATTGTCTTAATATAGTTTTTAAAGCAAGAGATTTTTATACTAAAGTATTGAAGGTTGGAAGTTTACCATTCTTAGAAGTTAAAATGGAAGGAGAGGTGGGAATGGTTAATAAAGGGGAAAAGGAAGTAAAGCAAATACAACTTAAAACTGGGGCTGTAATTTTCGGAGAAGAAACACAGAAAGCTGCAGGGGAGGATCAAAGTATGATTGTAACTATTAAACGTAAAGAGTAAGGAGTAAAGAAGTAATATTTTCAAATGAAACGACTTTCCTTTCATGGGATAGGGTAAATTATAAGGGATATTTTTGAATATAAAAAGTAGAAAGAATAACTCATATTTACTTTTAGCAAGGATAGTTAAACTAGACAATATAAAAGTTTTTAGGGTATGATGGATATATAAATTTGAGAAACTATAAGATATATTGAAACCCTTTGATAGTGTAATACTGTGTGGGGATAAGAAATGTAATTAGTTATGGATTGTATGATAAATGGGGTGTAAAATGTTTAGAAATTTATAGTGTGGGGAATATGGGGAAGAATATGAGGTAAATGTTAAATTTATATAAGCTAAAAAGATGATGTTTATTATTTTGTATGATGGATATACAAATTTGATGGATTATAAGGTATACTGAGGAATAATTTTGATATTACGACATTGGAAGATGGGTTATTGTTTATTACGGAAGATTGGATTTTAAACTTAATGGATTTAGATGAGAAGGTAGAATTATTAGCGTATTTGAAAGATTACTTTTGAAAGATATGTATAATGGAGACGGTTTGATTTTAAAAAAATATTGGACCGAAATAACAAAATACTAAATAGCTTTTAAATGAATAGAATGTAATTGTATTAGTATTAACATTTTCCTTTTTCTTCCTTTTTTACGGAAAAGGGGAGTTGAGGCTCAAGAAGATGGATGGGAGTTTATGTTAATTAGAGTATTTTAGCTTATGATTGTTAGATATGATACCCTGTATTTGCTCTGGGAAGTCAGGAGGGGAGGGGATGGGGGAAGGAAGGAGGAGGGAGGGGAAGGGTTAGGGTTTGGGGGGGGATGTATGGGGAAAAAATTTTGTAAAACTTTTTCAATAAAAATAAATAAAAAAATAAGAATTTTCAGGGACTGGCACCCCTACAAAACATGTAGACAATATATCAGAGACTGTAGTTTCTCCCTATGCACAAAAGAATGAACTATTTAGAGCTATCTTCATTTATCCAACAGCACATTTAGCGCTATATTTCCACATAAATATAGGCTTGGAGGGAGCTTTCAATCCTAGATATGGCAAATGTAATCCCTCTTCCAGGCTACGAAACATTTTATATGAAGGTGTATAATTACCATACCCCTCAATGCATTGACTGTATAAGAATTCTATCTCAGTAGATAAATCTTTATCTTTATCCTGGTTTACTATGTCATATGTACCTTGGTCATTCACCCAAACATATGCCATCACTTAAAGAAGATTAAATACATATTCCAGCTTCAGCTGTAGTTTCAATCAGTGTTAGTGGTTCCTGCACCAGGGAATACTCCTGCTCAAGTCCAGTATGGAAACACAGCCGCTGCCATGTTATAGGATAACTAGGCAATACAGCATAAGTCCCCATTCCTACTTGCATATATCGCATAATTTCCCACAAGGCAACAACCATCACTACTGCACTACTCTTCCTAGTGGACTAGGCCCCCAACCCAGAGTATGTCTTACATGTATAAACACTCAAAAGCTTACCATCAGACTTCAAGTCTCTCAACCGATTGTTGGGAACTTATATCCACTGGATACCATAACGTTGATTTACATCATTCAATTATCTTCTTTCTTAATACAATTAATAACACAAAAAAAATATTTATTATCCCCAACCAAATCTCTAATCCAACCACACAATGTTCCATCAGTCAGATATTAGTCTTTTAACAGTCAATTTCAATAGGCTCGTTGTATCCGTTGTAACTGTCCATTTATAAGGAGAATCCACCAGTCCTTTAATTCCAGAATAATATATCCAGTCTCTCTCCTTAGTCCTCACAGCTGACTCAGTGGTTGACAGCACCTGGAATGGTCCTTCCCATATTGGCTGTAGATTCTTTTCCATTATGGATTTTTTCAGGACCCAGTCACCACTTCCGTATACTTGAAAATCGAGAAAAGCAATCTGCGCCAGTAGTCCTTTAAACCTTAAATGAGAAAAACACTGGGACAGTCCCTGCATATATTTTTGTTCTAAATTAAGTTCTATTCTAGGTACACCCACACTACCAATATAAAGTAATCCAAACATATCATATGACAAATGGAATGACATTTCCATTTCTTGAGATAGAAAAGAGATAAAGGCAAACATTTCATTCAGAGAACCTGGAGCTCCATCATTAACCTTTTTACTGAATGTTTCTATTGCCAATATTTTTATTGCCAGTCAGTCCCCAATTACTCCATTACCTTTCTTACCACCTGGACAGTGAAGTGTGTACCTCCATCACTATCAATACCCAACCCATATCTGGGTATTATTTTTACTGTTATTTGAGCATTTTCCCTTGTAAATAGACATACTTCCACTCATCCAGTTAAACAGTCCATTAGTACCAGCAAATATATCAGTGCTCCTACCACTGGCATATCAGTGTAATTCACTTGAATTGGCCACATGGCCAAATCTTTTCCCGTAGTTGTTTACGCATATTTTTAATTTTTATTATTATTCATTTATTCATACGCGATGTATACAATTTCTCCTACTTGCTTATTGTATACATGCCTTTACAAATGTATGTCCTTTTAACAAAATTAATAACACTTTTATTCCCAAATAGGTTTACTCAGTCAATTATGTTTCCCATCACAGGCTTGTTCACAATTTTATCATCTACCTGTTTCACCCTTACTTCCACCATTTTTCTCATCTCTCACCCCTCTTGTTCAACATCTATATGAAGCCGCTGGGCGAGATCATCCGTGGTTTTGGGGTGCAGTGTCATCTGTACGCTGATGATACGTAATTGTACATTTCCACCCCGAACCACCCCAACGAAGCTGTCGAAGTGATGTCCCGGGGTCTGGAGGCCGTGAAGATCTGGATTTATTTTTATTTATTTATTTATTTATTTTTGTCACAACAGTATACACAAACAATTGTCATAGATAAAACAACATATTTTGAAGAAAATATATTTATTTATTTTATTTATTTATTTATTTGATTTTTATACCGCCCTTCTCCCGAAGGACTCAGGGCGGTGTACAGGCAAGATAAAACAATACAATATACAGATTAAAATACCATTTAAAAAACTTATTTAAATTAGCCTAAAATTAAAAAATTCCCATACTAAAAACCCCGTTTAAAAATTGATAAAAAATAAAATTCAATTTAAGACAGCCCAGCAAATAAAAGATGTCTTCAGTTCACGACGGAATGTCCGAAGGTCAGGTATTTGGCGTAAACCGGGGAAGTTCGTTCCAGAGTGTGGAGCCCCACAGAAGGACCTTCCCTGGGGCCGCCAGCCGACATTGCTTGGCGGACGGCACCCTGAGAAGTCCCTCTCTGTGAGGCGTGCGGGTCGGTGGGAGGCATGTGGTAACAGCAGGCGGTCCCGTAAGTACCCAGGCCCTAAGCCATGGAGCGCTTTAAAGGTCGTAACCAGCACCTTAAAGCGCACTCGAAAGGCCACAGGCAGCCAGTGCAGTCTGCGCAGGAGCGGTGTTACATGGGAGCTACGCGGAGCTCCCTCTATCACCCGCGCAGCTGCATTCTGGACTAACTGAAGCCTCCGAGTGCACTTCAAGGGGAGCCCCATGTAGAGAGCATTACAATAATCCAGGCGAGAGGTAACGAGCGCATGAGTGACCGTGCACAAGGCATCCCGATCAAGGAAGGGGCGCAACTGCCGAACCAGGTGAACCTGGTGGAAGGCCCCCCTGGAGACGGCCGTCAAATGATCTTCAAACGACAGCCATTCATTCAGGAGGACACCTAAGTTGCGCACCCTATCCTTTGGGGCCAATAACTCGCCTCCGACAGTCAGCCGCGGCTGCAGCTGACTGAATCGGGGTGCCGGCATCCACAGCCACTCCGTCTTGGAGGGATTAAGCTTGAGCCTGTTTCTCCCCATCCAGACCCATATGGCTTCCACGCACCGGAACAGCACTTCAACAGCTTCATTGGGGTGGCCTGGGGTGGAGAAGTACAGCTGGGTGTCATCAGCGTACAGCTGGTATCTCACCCCAAAGCCACTGATGATTTCACCCAACGGCTTCATATAGATGTTGAACAGAAGGGGCGAGAGAATCGACCCCTGCGGCACCCCACAAGTGAGGTCCCTCGCGGTCGACCTCTGCCCCCCTGTCAACACCGTCTGCGACCTGTCAGAGAGATAGGAGGAGAACCACCGATATACGGTGCCTCCCATTCCCAATCCCCCCAACTGGCGCAGCAGGATACCATGGTCGATGGTATCAAAAGCCGCTGAGAGGTCTAATAGGACCAGGGCAGAGGAATAACCCCTGTCCCTGGCCCTCCAGAGATCATCCACCAATGCGACCAAAGCTGTCTCCGTGCTGTACCCGGGTCGGAAGCCGGACTGGAACGGGTCTAGATAAACGGCTTCATCCAGGTATTGGGGTAGCTGTCGCGCCACAGCACTCTCTACAACCTTCGCAACAAAGCGAAGGTTGGAGACTGGACGATAATTTCCCAAAATAGCTGGGTCCAGGGAGGGCTTCTTGAGGACGGGTCTCACCACTGCCTCTTTCAAGGCGGCAGGGAAAACCCCTTCCAACAAAGAAGCGTTGATAATCTCCTGGAGCCAGCCTCGTGTCACCTCCTGAGTGGCCAGTACCAGCCAGGAAGGACACGGGTCCAGTAAACATGTAGTGGCGTGAAGCCTCCCCAACAGCCTGTCCACGTCCTCGGGAGCCACAGGGTCAAACTCATCCCAAATGGACTCAACAAGACGTGTCTCCTCTCCCTCGCTTGGATCATCCCAATTTCGGTCCAGACCATCCCGGAGCTGAGCGATTTTATCGTATAGATAACCACTAAACTCCTCAGCACGTCCCTGCAACGGGTCATCCCGCACCTCCTGATGAAGGAGGGAGCGGGTCACCCGAAACAGGGCGGCCGGGTGGTTATCTGCCGACGCAATGAGGGTGGAGGTATATGAGTGCCTCGCCTCCCTCATTGCCACTAGGTAGGTCCTAGAATAGGACCTAACTAGTGTCCGATCAGCTTCGGAATAGCTGGACCTCCAGGTGCTCTCTAGACGTCTTCTCCGGCGTTTCATCTCCCTCAGCCCCTCGGAGAACCAAGGGGCCAAACGAGATCTGCGCCGGGTCAGAGGTCGCAAAGGCACGACATGGTCCAAGGCCCCAGCCGCGGCCCGCTCCCAGGCCGCAACTAGTTCCTCAGTCGTGCCGTGGGCCAGATCCTCAGGGAATGGCCCAAGCTCCGTCAGGAACCTCTCGGGGTCCATCAGGCGCCTGGGACGGAACCACCGTATAGGTTCCGTCTCCCTGCGATGGTGGATGGCGGTTCGGAAGTCTAGTCGAAGGAGGACATGATCGGACCATGACATCGGTTCGGTTACTAAGTCATCTAATTCCAAATCATTTAACCACTGTCCAGAGATATAAATCAGATCCAGTATGCCTCCCCCCATGTGTGTGGGGCCATCATTTACCTGAATCAGGTCCAAGGCCGTCATGGAAGCCTGGAACTCCCGAGCTGCAGTCGATGCAGTCCCTCGCATCCTGGACATAAACTGTTTCAACTCCTACCCTCAAAACGACGCTATAGAGCACTGCACACCAGAACAACTAGACACAAGAACAGTTTTTTCCCGAAGGCCATCACTCTGCTAAACAAATAATTCCCTCAACACTGTCAGACTATTTACTGAATCTGCACTACTATTAATCGTTTCATAGTTCCCATCACCAATCTCTTTCCACTTATGACTGTATGACTATAACTTGTTGCTGGCAATCCTTATGATTTATATTGATATATTGACCATCAATTGTGTTGTAAATGTTGTACCTTGATGAACGTATCTTTTCTTTATGTAC
Organism: Ahaetulla prasina; assembly: GCF_028640845.1. Classification (NCBI taxonomy): domain Eukaryota; kingdom Metazoa; phylum Chordata; class Lepidosauria; order Squamata; family Colubridae; genus Ahaetulla; species Ahaetulla prasina. The sequence goes on from NC_080543.1 coordinate 71,339,053, forward strand.
ACTGAGAGCATATGCACCAAGACAAATTCCTTGTGTGTCCAATCACACTTGGCCAATAAAAATTCTATTCTATAACAAGCCAGCCGATGGCAAGTTGAAATCCCCCATGACTATAAGTCTGGGGGTCTCAACCGCCACGGAGGCAAGCACCTCCAACAGCTCGGGCAGGGCTGTGGTCACGCAGCAAGGAGCCAGGTACGCGATCAACAAGCCCAACTGATTCCTATAGCCCCACCTCACATAGAGGGATTCACAACCGGCAATCTGAGGAACAGTGGCCTCCCTCGGCTCTAGATCTTCCTTAATGACAACCGCCACCCCCCCACCCCTACCTTGGGCCCTCGGCTGATGAAATGCTCGAAAACCTGGAGGGCACAGCTCAACGAGGGGAACCCCCCCCTCCGGACCCAACCAGGTCTCCGTAATGCCCATAAGGTCCGCGGACTCCCCCTGAATAAGTTCACAAATCAGGGGGGCTTTATTAGCCACGGACCGGGCATTACATAACATCAACCGAAGATCCAGGCTCTGAGGATCATGGCCGCCTGAGGAACGGGTAGGGACTGAGGGGCCGGAGCACATGATCGCCGTCAAACATCGAGCACGTGCTCCCAACACTCGATACGCCCCCCCCCTCTGCCATATCTGCCTCTCCCACTTACCGTACAGATTGAACAACCCTTTAGTCCTGGAACAGAACCCTCCCCTGCCTTGGACCAGATGTAATAGTGTCGCGAACAAGCACAGGGCTGGATCCTCCCGACGGGTTCTCTCCCCTACCGTCGAATCCCTCCCCTCCCAACCCTTAAAATCCCATTAAAACTCCCTTAAAAATCTCTTAAAACAGCTAATTAAAAAGCCCCTAAGCCTCCTATTTTTAGCATGCCACCTCTCGGGGCTCCAAAGCCCGTCCTCAAGGTGGGCCCTCGATAGTATGGAGGGCCAAACCCGCGAGAAAGGGGCATCTCGCAGGGCAAGAAGGTCAGCCGCCGTAAACGTTCGCATCACAAAGAAAGTCCAGCAGGAGGCCCATCCTGGGCCGGTCAAGATGGTAACAGATGATACAGTGACCACAACCAGTCTGTCAGTCAGTCCTGATGGGAAACAGTCAATAGTGATCCTTGTGGGGTACATATATATATATATGTAAAAAAATATGCATCAACTATATCAATTTGATATAATGAAGGGAACAATAGGACAGGAACGGTAGGCACTTTTGTGCTCTTATGAAACAGGCTCCAGCTCAACTCATCCAAGACCTGTGGATGCCGGCATCCCGGTATAATCAGCTGACTCCATCGCTGACTGTGGGAGGCGAGTCATTAACCCCCACGGTGAAGGTCCGCAATCTGGGCGTTCTTCTGGATGCTCGGCTGTCGTTGGAAGATCAAACGACGGCCGTCGCCAGAGGAGCTTTCTACCAGGTTTGCCTGATTCGCCAGTTGCATCCCTTCTTAGACCGGGATTATTATTTTTTATTATTTATTTAAATTTCTAGACCGCCCTTCTCCCGAAGGGCTCAGGGCGGTTTACATCCATATAAAAAACAACATTACAAATATTAAAATAATTTAAAATGAAATATTTAAATTTAGGCTAACTCCATTTAAAATTCCCAATTAAAACTATCAGGCCAGTCCTGCGCGATGAAATAGCCATGTTTTCAGCTTGTGTTAAAAAGTCCGGAGATCAGGGAGTTGGCGGATACCTGGTGGTAGTTCATTCCAGAGGGTTGGAGCCCCCACAGAGAAGGCCCTCCCCCTGGGGATCGCCAGTCGACATTGTCTAGCCAACGGAATCCCAAGGAGGCCCACTCTGTGGGAGCGCACTGGTTGCTGGGAGGCCGTTGGTCGCAGTAGGCAGTCCCATAAATACCCAGGTCCCATGCCATGAAGCGCTTTAAAGGTGGTAACCAATACCTTGAATTGCACCTGGAAGATCACCTATGCCCTTGTTACCTCCCGTCTGGACTACTGTAACGCTCTCTACATGGGGCTCCCCTTGAAGAGCACCCGGAGGCTTCAGCTGGTCCAGAATGTAGCTGCGTGGGTGATAGAGGGAGCAAATCGAAGCTCCCATATAACACCACTCCTGCGTAGGCTGCACTGGCTTCCGGTTATCTTCCGGGTGCAATTCAAGGTACTGGTTACCACCTATAAAGCGCTTCATGGCATGGGACCTGGGTATTTACGGGACTGCCTACTGTGACCGACGGTCTCCCAGCGACCAGTGCGCTCCCACAGAGTGGGCCTCCTCAGGGTGCCGTCGGCTAGAAAATGTCGGCTGGTGACCCCCAGGGGGAGGGCCTTCTCTGTGGGGGCCCCAACCCTCTGGAACGAATTACCACCTGGTATTCGCCAACTCCCTGATCTCCGGACTTTCCGACGCGAGATGAAAACATGGCTGTTTCATCGTGCAGGACTGGCCTGATAGTTTTAATTGGGAATTTTAAATGAGTTTTAAGGAATCAGCCTAAATTTAAATATTTCATTTTAAATCATTTTAGTATTTGTAAAAATTGTTTTAATATGGCTGTAAACCGCCCTGAGTCCTTCGGGAGAAGGGCGGTATAGAAATATAAACAAATAAAATAAATAAATAAATAATAAATTTGTCTTCCTTCCTCATTAGTGAATACAGATTTCACATCAAATTCCAAACCAGGGATTTAGATCATCAATTCCTCCCCTAATGATGCTGCTTTCTTTGCAGCTTCATCTGCTAATCTATTTCTCTATTTCCGTTAATCCATTAGTTTAGAAGTCCCCTTCTTATGTACCTTAATGTGCATTATAGCCAGCCATTAAAGGTGGCCATCTTCGGCCACCTTTAATAAAGCTATTATAAAGGACTTCCGTTTGGCAGCGCAGGCTTCGTGGATGTTCCTCTGGGATCGTCTGCCCTGGGTTTCGTCAAACCGTCCCTGACAGCGTAAATGGGCTGTCAAACGGTTGGAATTTTCTCCCCCGGGAGAAGGGGGAGGGAAGAGTGGTCAGGATTTGGGTAGAGCTCCCTGGGATCCCCTGGAATTTAACCAGGGGATTGAAGGGTGAGAGCTCCCCTTTAGCCTGACGAAGCTCCGTGCCCAAGGTGCTTCTGTTTACACAGAACGAGAAGCCACGACCATCTCTGTGCCAAGATTTATTCCTAAAGAGAATTCAACACAGACAGAGCAAAGCAGGAGGACTAGCAAGAATTTGCAAGTAATAAATCTTAACTTCAGCTCTTAAATAGCTTTCCTTTGAACTAACTTTCAACTTGAGTGGATCTAAAATGGCGTTTGCAATATACAAAGGAAAGCGAAACTATAAAGAAGAAGAGCATAACAAGCTATTTTTTAAAATGGAATGAACAAGAACTGTTAATGATTTTTTTCTCCTTTTACCTTTTTCTTTATCACAATGTTTAAGAAGAAAAGCTTATTGAAATTTTTCTTTTTCTCTTTTTGGTAGATTTTACAGTTTATGAATGGCTCTTAAGCAAACAGAACTAACTATTAAAATCTTGCAAATTTCTTCATTTCAAATACGGAAAAAAAAATTTAATTTTTTTTTAATAGAGAATTTGCAAGTAATAAATCTTAACTTCAACTCTTAAATAGCTTTCTTTTGAACTAACTTTCAACTTGAGTGGAGTTAAAATGGCGTTTGCTATACAAAGGAAAGCGAAGCTATAAAGAAGAAGAGCATAACAAGCTACTTTTTAAAATGGAATGAACAAGAATTGTTAATGATTTTTTTTCTCCTTTTACCTTTTTCTTTATCACAATGTTTAAGAAGAAAAGTTTATTGAAACTTTTTTTTTCTCTTTTTGGCAGATTTTACAGTTTAGGAATGGTTTTTAAGCAAACAGAGCTAACTATTAAAATCTTGCAAACTTCTTTATTTTTAATATGGAATTTTTTTTTTATTCTTTACTTTTTTTTTAATAGGAACTTTTGGAGGCTTATCTTTTCTTAATAATTTTAAACAAGAGATTTTTACACTAATATATTAAGGATTGGAAAGTCTTTATTGTTAGATGTTAAGCTGATTGGTGAGCAGATGGTGGAAAATGTGTAAGGAAATGTGTAAGGAATGTGTAAGATAGAAGACAAGGGGAAGGAGAATGCTTAAGATGTGATTTTGATGGTATTTTCTTTTTTTAATATAGATATCACTATTTGATATATGTGAGGTATAAAGGAATGGGAAGATGGAATATTGTTTAATTTTTGGAGGACAGATAGAAAAATTTATGGATGTAATGTTGGTATTTGGTTAAATAGAATTTAATTGTTATAATTGATATATTTTGGATATAAGTTATAATTTTAATAATGTTATTTGATAGATGTAAGGTAAATTGAAGAAATATTAATATTTGCAATGTTATTTGATTTATGTAAGTGATATTTTTGGAGATAGAAAATGTGTAAGGAAATGTGTAAGATAGAAGACAAGGGGAAGGAGAATGCTTAAGATGTGATTTTGATGGTATCTTTTTTTTTTAATATATATATATATAGGGTTTAATTTTTATAACTGACATATTTTGGGTATATCACTATTTGATATATGTGAGGTATAAAGGAATGGGAAAATGGAATATTGTTTAACCTTTGGAGGATAGAAAAATTTATGGAGGTAATGTTGGTATCTGGTTGAATAGAATTTAATTGTTATAATTGATATATTTTGGATATAAGTTATAATTTTAATAATGTTATCTGACAGATGTAAGGTAAATTGAAGAAATATTAATATTAGCAATGTTATTTGATTTATGTAAGTGATATTAAAGATATGAGAAGATAGAATATTGTTTACTTTTGGAGATTGGATAAAAATTTAAGAATTTAAGCTGGAAATATGAATTATATTTGGGACACTGTTTAAGGAAGAAAGGTATATTATAGAAGAATTTCTGATGAATACTGGAAGATGGAATATCGTTTTGGTCTTGATCGATGAAGATTGGATATATATTTGGTCTTAATTGATGAAGATATTTTATTGATGAACTGGAAATACTAACTTAATTGGAAGATTCTGAAGATTTTAGGAGTGGAATGGACTGATATATAATGGACTGGAAGAAGAATGTATTTTTTTGTTTTTTGGAAGGGGAGTTAAGGTCTTAGAGAGAGGAGTGACTATGTTGTATTTTAATTTATGATTGTTAATTTTATACCCTGTACTTTTTTCTGGGAAGTCTCGGGGTGGGAGGGGAGGGGGAAGGGGAGAGGGGAAGATGAAGGATCAATGTAAAGGAATGATTGAAGATATGTAATTAAGAAATAGAAATAATTTGAAATGAAAGCGGGCTGCTCAGCTGCCATTTCAGAAGGAATGGAGAGGAGAGGAGGAGTGAAGGAAGAAAGTAGGTAGGAAAGAGAGAGGTAGAAAAAGGGGAAAGGAGAGGAAGAAGAAAGGGGAAAGAGAGAGGGTTAGAAAGGGTGGAAGAGAAGAGTAGGGAAAGAGGAGAGGACATAGAAAAGCGAAGGAGAGGAAGGATGAAGAAAGTAGAAGAAAGTAGAGAAGGGAGGAGGAAAGGTTTGTTAAGGAAGGAAGTGGTAGCTGGGCAGGTCCGAATAAGTAGCAAATGAAAGTTAATGATTAATGTTAAATAAGAGACTGTATATTGAATAGGTTGTTGGAAAATGAAAATAAAACTTTTTACAAAAAAAAAAAAAAATAAAGCTATTATAAAATTCACTTGCTTTATTTCTATCCAGATTTTCCAAAGGTGTGTAATATTCCACACACATACTTTTAATCAGTATTTATATTAACCATTTCACTTATTAACAACTTTTACTCTTGCAATAAAGCAAATAAAACATTGTACATATCTGTGTAACCAATCAGATGGCAACCATTCTGCTTCCAGTACTTCAGTGGTGTCTCCATTCATCTGTCATGTCCCACTCCTCCGCTGACGACCGGGTCAGGGAAATCTGAATCAGGCATGCCTCTGCAGCTCTGCCAAAGTCCTAGCAAAGTTCTCAAGGCAGGCAGGAGACCAGAAAGTGATTTCAGCAAGATAAGGTAGACTTTGCCTGACTCAGAGAATGCCAGAAAGCAGATCCTTTATATAGGCCATGGGGTGTGGCTCCATGACTCAGCACTTATCCCGGCCTGCCCCTCCCTTCCTTCTGTTGACACCGCTTATCAATTTTCCTGAAGCGAGGGTCACTCCAGTCTGCAGTTGTTGGTAATTGACCTTCCTCAGGCTCACATGCTGTGGGGGAGGGGGAGGGGTCTAGTTGCTCCATTTGCCTGGGCATGGAGCCAAGGCTGGGGGCTGGAGGCGCTCCTTCTTCCTCAGCCTGTCTGGGCATGGAGCCAGGGCTGGGGCCGGAAGGCATGCTAGGACATTCCTCAGCGTTCGGAAGCAGATAAGAAGGCCCCGGCTGCGGGGAAAGCGGTCGAGGCACAACATCACCACTGCATATCTGTTCAATCTCTTCCCCTTCTCCACCCGGGAAGACAAATCAATGAATACATTGATACCACCCTCTACAGATCTATCTTCCAAATCCTCTCAGACTTTTGTCTGTAAATCAATTGCTTCCACACAATTGTGTTCCACATTGTCCCATTCTTTCCTCTCCTCTGACAGGAATTCTGCTGGATTTCAATTCCTATCAGTCGAGAGAACCAGGTTCTCTTGAGACAACACAATAATCTCATATTTCAAAAGCCCAGCATTGGTAAGCCACCTTTGGGCTTTCTGCATCAAGATCGTCCATACCTGATAGGGACTACTTGCTACCAATGCCCCTCCAAAAGTTAATTTCCTACTTTCTTCGACTAATATAGCAGCAGCAGCTACCGCCTGTATACACAAAGGCCAACCTCTCACTACAAGATCCATCCATTTAGACAAAAACGCTACAGATTTCTTTTTCCCAGCCCATATCTGGGCCAACACCCTCTTCACAATACCATCCCCCCACTGCTACAAACAAGTATCCATATCACTTTCCTTCCTATGACCCTTCTTTCAGCAATTCCCCATACAGGAATTTAACCCCCCTTTTTCCTTATTATTGTATTTATGTATCATCAATAAATACCCAACTCTTAAGGGGTGTCACATATCTATCACAAGCCAGCTACACTATTGCCTCAAGCTTCAAAGAAATGCAAAGCTTGTTTGCATTTGCATTTGCAGGAAGCTAACTTACAGGTAGCTTCCTAGCTAGCCAAACCAAACATCCATCCCTACCTTCTACTACTTTCTCTTTCCATCCACAAAACAAAGTAATTTCTCCTCAAGGGAACATCCATTTGGGTAGGATCCAGCATTTTTGAGGAATATGAGTTAAGATCCTCAAAATCCATCCCCTTATACATCCAGACTATCCTAGAAATCTCCTCAACCCCTTAGCATTCAAAATGCACAGGCATAAAAACATAAAAGAGGGTGATAAAAAGAACAACCCCCCAAAATTAAAAAGGAATCATCTACATGAGGTATTTTGGGTCTCTGGTCTGAAATATATTCGTCCCAAACTTTAACATCAAGTCTCTATTATCTAAGGTGATTTTAAACACCTCAAACATTAAAAAAAAAAATCAGAATCACAGTTCAGAGCAAGACTGAAAATATATCTGAATAGCTGCCATATGCAGTCAAAAGCAATATTGCAGGAACAAACTACCCATTTGCCCCACCTTTTTCTCTCAGACAGACTCAGCATAGAAAAAAAATGTGTAAAAGGGAAAACAAACCACACACACCTTTTCCTATTTCTTTCTTCTACAGCAAAAAGAAGGGGGGTATACAGGGAAGAAGGATACTACTCCTTTCGCCATTCAACATCACAAATAACTATTTCTAACTCACAGACATCTTCCAATGTTTTCTCTCCCACATCACCATAGAATCTCTCTCACTCCCTTGCTATCACCTTCACAATAACAACATTAACAAGAAACCCCTGCCACTTACTGTCTTTCTTTACAAAAGGAGACCCTCCAAAGAATTAGCACACAAGCATTCACAAGTTTCAGGATCACTTTATCACTCCTGTGTGAGGGTTTCTCACACACACTCACATTTGTCCTGCAATCAAACTATGCAGGGTCTCATCTTCCTGTCAGGTCAGGAAATTATTGCACATACACGCTGTCACACATAAACAACATTTTCTAAACTGGAATAAAACCTAGGGAGGTTTTAGCCCTTCAACTTTCCATTTTATTTCAGTCCTTGGCATCTTGTAGCTTATTCTTCAAGCAGTGGGAAACCTTGGGACATGGTTTTTAATCAAAAATATGATTTTAGGCCCTAACCACTGCCCATTTCCCACAGCTCCAAGCTCAAACCAAGAGGTTTTCTTAATTTTTCTATCACACATCACTATTACTTAACAGAAATCTCTGTTTTATCTACCTGTCCCTGTCCTGAGGATGTTCCATCTCCTCAAACAGGTTTATTAAATTATTACCCTGTGCAGTGCATGCAGAGAACCAAACTCCCCTCCATCAACATAGTATGGGAGACATAGAAGGAATTTCCATATGTTTCCTCCTTTCAATCTCTCTCCATTGTATTAACAATTCCCCCATGGGAGAGAGAGGGGGAACGGAGGGTATTTCACTACTAGTAGTGTAAGGTTCACTTATTAATATGTCTAAGCTCATAACTGCCAATCAAGAGACTTAAACAGAGGCTTGAGTAAAATAGCATTTAATCCTGATCAGGTTCAAATGGATAGTCGTTCCAAACACATAGATGGTACATACATGCAAGGAAGGAGCTACCAAGCTCATGAGAGAAAGCAATGTCCTCTTATAGCAAAAGGAAGTCTTTGAAGTATCTTTAGGGATGTCATAAACCATCAACTGGCATCTGCATATCCTGGAATCTGGTTTGTGTATCCCATAGTAAAAGTCAGTGATATAATCTAACTCTAAATTTGTATTCCTCTGTAGTTTATCTTTTTCTTCTTTTTGTCTTTCTAAATAGCCACTTGGTCCCCTATTAGCACTACAAAGGTGTGTAGATTGCTTCTGCTAGTTTGAGATACTTGACAATTTCTTGTGGGAAACAGAGTGGCATTTTATGGAGGTTTTTAGATCTTAATGGCACCAAGGGCCTCTGGTGGCTCAGCAGATTAAGTCTGTCTGTTATTAACACAGCTGCTTGCAATTACTGCAAGTTCAAGTCCCACCAGGCGCAAGGTCGACTCAGCCTTCCATCCTTTATAAGGTAGGTAAAATGAGGACCCAGATTGTTGGGGGCAATAAAAGTTGACTTTGTATATAATATACAAATGGATGAAGACTATTGCTTAACACAGTGTAAGCCACCCTGAGTCTTCGGAGAAGGGCAGGATATAAATTCAAATAAAAAATATGCAGGTTAATGCAGGAAGGATGTACTTTTACAGCAGTAAGTATGTTTTTCATGAGAAAGGAAATGCAGGTATACAAAGACATCAGTATGTATGTTGCAGGAAACAATTCTAGTATTTTAGTATATATGTTCCCTTCAGTAGTATTCTTAGGATCCTCAGCTAACTTCCCATTACGAAGCCCCATGATTGCTTATCCTGTATTCTATTTTTATATTGTTCCAATCACAAATACCGATGCCACCCTCCTTGAACACATTCCACACGCTTAGCCTCTTGTCACTCCAGTCACCCAAAGTATAGAACCTCAGAGAAAAGCGCAAATTAGCAGTTTCGACCTGTGTAGTAAGCACAGCTACCGCACCCCAACCTGCACACAGCACCAGACATTCAAGGAGCCAGATCCCCCAGAGAAGCTACCCATAAGCTAAACTTATACTCACTCTGAGACAGTGCACTGTATTCCTAGTCCCTCATGGCACCGGAATTCCTGCCCAGTTGTTTAGGCTTCTGTTACAACAGGGTTAGAAGGAGAGCAATCCACCTGGAAGATAAAGGTTTCCCCGTCCGGAACACTGAAAACAGCGCAGACACCTTCGACAGCAGGCAAACACCTCCTGCTCCAGATGGAGTCTCCAAGTCCAGTTCAGGCGACAAATTGTCAGAAACTGACTAGGAATTAAATCCCATAAAAAGCAACAAAAACCATGAACAAGTGTACAACAGATTTCCTTCGGGAAATTGAATAAATAAATAAATAAATAAATTATTGAATAAAAAACTCATACATAGAAATATATATATATATATATCCCAAAAGATATATATATAGTCCCAAAAAGCATTTGCAAATGGGTTCCTCCACAAAGGAGAGAGAACATCTGACTGCTTCAAATAAATGGTTTAAATACATTTTTAGACACGCAACAGGGCAACCATCCAATATTTTTTTTAATTGAAAAAGTTTTAACAAACGAAAATATTTTCCCCCCCCTTTCCCCCCCTCCCCTCCTCAAAACCCCCTCCCCCCTCCCTTCACCCCCGCCCCCGGCTTCCTGGGTCAATCACAAGGTATTGTTATACATGAACCAAACATAGAGTAAAATTTTCCCTTCTAATCCAATTAACCTCATCCGAGTCTTTTCATTTCCTAACCTCCCCCATTACATTCTAAAATAATACATCCTAATTATTCAAAGGCAGTCTGATATCTTTTAATCTGATATCTGTTTTGTAAATAATCAATCCATTTTTTCCTTTCAATTAAATATCTTTCCTGCGTATTGTCTTTCAAAAAGGCTGAGATTTTTGCCATCTCAGCCAAGTTAGTAACTTTCAATATCCATTCTTCTATTGTAGGTAATTTTTTTGTCCCCAATATTGTCCAATCAGCAGCCTTGCTGCTGTTATTAAGTTCAAAATCAATTTAATCTCAGTCACTGTACAATCCGTTATAATTCCCAAAAGGAAAAATTGCGGCAGGAACTTTATCTTCTTCTTCAAGACATTTTGAATAATCCACCAAATTCTTATCCAAAAGGCCTTAATTTTCTTCCAAGTCCACCAAATATGAAAATATGTAGCGTCATCACAGTCACATCTCCAACATTTCGCTTGGATATCAGGGTACATACATGATAATTTTTTGGGATCTAAGTGCCATCTATAAAACATCTTATAAAAATTTTCCCTTAGATTCTGTGCTTGTGTAAACTTAACATTTCTAACCCAGATTTTCTCCCATGTTTCCAACATTATTGGTTCCTGAATATTCTGTGCCCATTTTATCATACAGTCCTTTACCAAATCCTTTTCCGAATCTATTTCAAGCAACACATTGTACAATCTCTTTATATGCTCCTGGGTCTGATTTCTAATTTGCTTTATTAAGTTTTCCTCCCTTTGCATTATACCAATTTTTTGATCTTCTTTCCATCTAGCACTTAGTTGCCTATATTGAAACCAAGTATATTTCCTCCCTTCTTCATTTAATACCTGTAAAGATTTTAATTGCAAGCTACCTCCTTCCGCATATAAAAGTTCTTTATAAGTAATCGTTTCCTGTTTCTGTTCTATATTTATATTCTCTATTGCATGTCCGGGGCTTGCCCATATAGGAATCTTATTATCTAATTTATAGGAATATTTTTTCCAGACACGCAAAAGAGCACCTCTCAACACATGACTCTTAAAAGCCCTATCCACTTTTTTTTCATAAAATAAATATGCATGCCATCCATATACTAAGTCATAACCTTCTATATTCAAAATTCTTTCCTCCGTTAAATTAAACCAGTCACTTATTACTGAAAGGGCTACTGCTTCATAATATAGTTTAAAATTAGGCATTTTTAGGCCTCCTCTTTCCCGTGAGTCCTGAATTATTTTCATTTTAACCCTCGCCTTTTTACCTTGCCATATATATTTATTAATCCCGATCTGCCATTCCTCCAAATTTTTATCTTTCTTGATTATTGGTATCATCTGGAACAGAAACAAAAATCCAGATAACACGTTCATTTTGGTCGTTGGCCCCCACAGAGAGGGTACGCAACTTAAGCGTCCTCCTGGATGCGTGGCTGTCTCTTGAAGATCATTTGATGGCCGTCGCCAGGGGGGCTTTTTATCAGGTTCGCCTGATCCGCCAGTTGCGTCCCTTTCTCGACCGGGTTTCTCTGCGCACAGTCACCCATGCCCTCGTTACATCTCGCCTGGACTACTGCAATGCTCTCTACATGGGGCTCCCCTTGAAGAGCACCCGGAAGCTCCAACTGGTCCAGAATGCGGCCGCGCAGGTGATAGAGGGAGCACCTCATGGCTCCCATATAACACCTCTCCTGTGCGGGCTGCACTGGCTTCCGGTGGTCTTTCGGGTGCAATTCAAGGTGTTGGTTACCACCTTTAAAGCGCTCCATGGCTTAGGACCGGGCTATTTACGCGACCGCCTACTGCCACAAACAGCCTCCCACCGACCTGTGCGCTCCCACAGGGAGGGCCTCCTTGGGGTGCCGTCGGTGAAACAATGTCGACTGGCGACACCCAGGGGTAGGGCCTTCTCTGTGGGGGCTCCTGCCCTCTGGAACAAGCTGCCTCCGGGGCTTCGCCAACTCCCGGACCCTCGGACCTTCTGCCGTGAGCTGAAGACTCTTTTATTCCATCGAACTGGGCTAGCCTGATTAAGTAATTTTAAATGGGGTTTTAGTTTTTTGTATTATTTAGTTTTTAAATATTTTTGGCGACTATTTATATAAATTTTTAGTCTGTTTTTAATGTGTATTTATTGTATCTTTTAAATTGGCTGTTAACCGCCCTGAGTCCTTCAGGAGAAGGGCGGTATAGAAATGCAATTAATAAATAAATTAATAAATAAAAAATTTAATAGCCACTATCCTCCCCAATAGCGATAGCTGCAGTTTTTCCCAGGCGTTCATGTCTTTCTGAACTTTTTGCCATAGCAACTCATAATTATTCTTATAAAGTTTCCTCTTCGGTGAGCTAATATAAACCCCTAAATATTTAACCTTTTTTACCACCTCAAATCCTGTTATCTCCTCTAATTTTTGTTTCTGTTGTTTAGACATATTTTTGATTATCATTTTTGTTTTATTCTGATTTATTTTAAATCCTGATACCTTTCCATATTTATCAGTTGTTTCCAACAAAGATATACTTGAATTTATAGGATTTGTTAAACTAACCACTAAGTCGTCTGCAAAAGCTCTAACTTTATACTCATATTGTCTAATTTTAATTCCCTAATGGTTCCAGAGTTAAAACAAACAATAGTGGTGATAAAGGACATCCCTGTCTCGTTCCTTTCGCAATCTTAATAACTTCTGTCAAACTACCATTTATTATAATCTGAGCTGTTTGCTCTCCATAAATCGCTTTAATTATTCTAACAAAGCAGTCCCCAAATTGCATTTTCTCTATTAATTTAAATAAAACATCCCAATGCAATCGATCAAAGGCCTTCTCCGCATCGAAAAAAGTAAGTGCTGCTGAAGTATTCTTCTTGTCCAAATATTCCAACATATTAACAATCTGTCTAAGATTATTCCTCATCTGCCTCCCTTTTATAAAACCAGATTGATCAGTATGAATTCTTTGTTGTAAAACTAATATTAATCTATTTGCTATTATTTTAACAAAAATCTTATAATCATTGTTTATTTATTTACTTATTTATTTATAATTTAATTTCTATACCGCCCTTCTTCTGAAGGACTCAGGGTGGTTTACAGCCATATTAAAATAAAAATATAAATAACAATATTTAAAAACAAATTAAAAGCAAATATTTAATGGCCAAATCGATTAAAATGGTCTAAGACCGATTTAAAACCCGTTTAAAATTACAATAAAATATTTCTTAGGCTAGTCACGCACAATGAAATAGTAGAGTCTTCAGTTTACGTTTGAAGGTCCGGAGGTCGGGGACTTGTCTTAACCCCGGAAGCAGCTCGTTCCATAGGGCCAATGCTGCCACAGAGAAGGCCCTCCCCCTGGGGGCCACCAACCAACATTGTTTGGTCGACGGCACCCTGAGGAGGCCTGCTCTGTGGGAGCACACAGGTCGATGGGAGGCTATCGGTGGCAGAAGGTGGTATCGTAGATAACCCGGTCCTAAGCCATGGAGTGCTTTAAAGGTGGTAACCAACACCTTGAATTGCACCCAGGAAGCTACCGGCAGCCAGTGCATGCCGCGCAGGATGGGTGTTATATGGGAGCAACGCGGTGCTTCCTCTATCACCTGCACGGCCGCATTCTGGACTAGCTGGAGCCTCCTGGTGCTCTTCAAGGGGAGCTCCATGTAGAGAGCATTGCAATAGTCCAGGCGGGAAGTAATGAGGGCGTGAGTGACCGTGCGTAAGGAGTCCCAGCCCTTTTAGAAGAGGCAGCAGTTTCGATGGGGGACGGAGGCCGACATTGTCTACGATTGGAACACCCCCTCCACTCCCTATGCCAGGATGCTTGCTTCAGACTCCCGACAGACTATCATCTGGACTGTGCTGTGTTTACTACTCTTGTCTGCCCTTATTGGGACTATCAGCATCCTGGATTATTGCTTTGAGTCATCTTTTTAGGCCTGCCTTTTATCCAAGTTTTATCATCATTTGGAACTATCATCTAATTGTCATCATCTTTGCCACTCGGAGATGGACCATCCTTTTCACCGACCCTATCTTCTACTGCTATGCGCTATTCTTCTCATGAACTCTTGCAACTGCGAGGTGCCCCCGCCTCGCAGGAATGGCCCGCCTCGTTACCAAGGGCCGGCCTCAATGACGGGTCTTGGGACCCACAGAGGTGGCATGCGAAGAGAAAGAGCCTTTGGGGTTTTTTAGATAGGGCATTTTTAAGGGGTGGGAGGGTTAGGGCGGGTGTTGGGGGTAGCCCGTCGGGAGGGAAACCAGTTCCTGCGCGTGCTCGCGGCGGTTATTTAACGGGTTCGGAGGTTATGGGGGGGAATGTGTTCCTTTTTGTGAGGGTGGTTCTATTTGCACGGTAAGTGGGAGGGGCAGATATGGCGGAAGGGGGGGATCGTATCGGTTTAGGGGGGCGCGCGCTCGATGTTTGCAGGCGATCGCGCGCCCCGATCCCTCTGACTTTTCCAGTTCCCCGGATGGTCAAGACCCTCAGAGCCTGGGCCTTCGTCTTATGTTATGCAACGCATGGTCCGTGGCCAATAAGGCCCCCCTAATACATGATCTTATTCAGGGGGGCGCCGCGGATCTTATAGGCGTTACGGAGACCTGGTTGGACACTGAAGGGGGCATGCCCCTGGTTGAAATGTGCCCACCGGGCTTCCGTGCATTCCATCAGCCGAGGGCCCAGGGTAGGGGTGGGGGGGTGGCGGTTGTTATTAAAGAGAGTCTAGAGCCGAGGGAGACCACTGTACCTCAGATTGCCGGGTGTGAATCCCTCTTTGTGAGATGGGGTCATAGGTGTCAGATGGGCTTGCTGGTCGCGTACCTGGCTCCTTGCTGCGTGACAGCTGCCCTGCCCGAGCTCCTGGAGGTGCTTGCTGGGGTGGCAGTGGAGACCCCCAGACTTTTAGTCATGGGGGACTTTAACTTGCCATCTTCCGGCTCGTCATCAACAGCAGCTCGGGAGTTCATGGCTTCCATGACGGCCTTGGACCTGACTCAAGTAGTGGATGGCCCCACTCACATCGGGGGAGGCACACTGGACCTGATTTTTATCTCTGGTCAGTGGTTGAAGGATCTGGACTTGAGAGATGTAGTCACAGAACCTTTGTCATGGTCAGATCACTCTCTCCTTCGCCTGGACTTTCTGACCGCTACTCAACACCGCAGGGAGACAGAACCACTACGTTGGTTCCGTCCCAGGCGCCTGATGGACCCGGAGAGGTTCCGGACGGAGCTTGGGCCATTTCCTGAGGGTCTGGCTCACGGCACGGCCGAGGAACTAGCCGCAGCCTGGGAACGGGCTGCGGCTGGGGCTTTAGACCGTGTCGTGCCTTTGCGGCCTCTGACCCGGCGTAGATCCCAACCGGCTCCTTGGTTCTCCGAGGAGCTGAGGGGGATGAAACGCCGGAGAAGATGCCTAGAGAGTTCCTGGAGGTCTAGCCATTCAGAGGCTGATCGGACACTAGTTAGGTCCTATAATAGGGCCTACCTAGTGGCACTGAGGGAAGCGAGGCGTTGCTACGCCTCCTCCCTCATTGCGTCGGCAGATAACCGCCCAGCCGCCCTGTTTCGGGTGACTCGTTCCCTCCTTCACCAGGGGGAGCGGGATGACCCATTACAGGGATGTGCTGAGGAGTTTAACGGTTATCTATACGATAAAATCGTTCAGCTTCGGGACGGTCTGGACCATAATTGCGGCGATTCAGATGGGGCGTCTGAGGGTGGTCTTGGTGACATTGTTTGGGATGAGTTTGACCCTGTGGCTCCCGAGGACATGGACAGGTTGTTGGGTAGGTTGAATGCCACCACGTGTTTACTGGACCCGTGCCCCTCCTGGTTGGTGCTGGCCACTCAGGAGGTGACACGAGGCTGGCTCCAGGCGATTACGAGCGCTTCTTTGTTGGAGGGAGTCTTTCCGGCCGCCTTGAAAGAGGCGGTGGTGAGGCCCCTCCTCAAGAAGCCTTCCCTGGACCCGGCTGTTTTAGGTAATTATCGTCCGGTCTCCAACCTTCACTTTGCGGTGAAGGTTGTAGAGAGTATGGTGGCATATCAGTTTCCCCTACACCTGGATGAAACTGTCTATCTAGACCCATTCCAGTCTGGTTTCCGGTCCGGTTACAGCACTGAGACGGCTTTGGTCGCGTTGGTGGATGATCTCTGGAGGGCCAGGGATAGGGGCTGTTCCTCTGCCCTGGTCCTATTAGACCTCTCAGCGGCTTTTGTTACCATCGACCATGGTATCCTGCTGCGCCGGTTGGAGGGATTGGGAGTGGGAGGCACCGTACTTCGGTGGTTCTCCTCCTATCTCTCCGATCGGTCGCAGACGGTGTTGACAGGGGGGCAGAGGTCGGCCCCGAGGCGCCTCACTTGTGGGGTGCCGCAGGGGTCGATTCTCTCGCCCCTTCTGTTCAACATCTATATGAAGCCGCTGAGTGAGATCATCAGTGGCTTCGGGGTGAGGTACCAGCTGTACGCTGATGACACCCAGCTGTACTTTTCCACACCGGGCCACCCCAATGAAGCTATCGAAGTGCTGTCCCGGTGTTTGGAAGCCATACGGGTCTGGATGGGGAGAAACAGGCTCAAGCTCAATCCCTCCAAGATAGAGTGGCTGTGGATGCCGGCATCCCGGTACAGTCAGCTAAGTCCATGGCTGACTGTTGGGGGCGAGTCATTGGCCCCGATGGAGAGGGTGTGCAACTTGGGCGTCCTCCTGGATGAACGGCTGTCTTTTGAAGATCATTTGACGGCCGTCTCCAGGAGAGCTTTTTACCAGGTTCGCCTGGTGCACCAGTTGCGCCCCTTTCTAGACCGGGATGCCTTATGCACAGTCACTCACGCCCTCGTGACATCTCGTCTGGATTACTGCAATGCTCTCTACATGGGGCTCCCCTTGAGGGGCATCCGGAGGCTTCAGTTAGTTCAGAATGCAGCTGCGCGGGTGATAGAGGGAGCCCCTCGCGGCTCCCGTGTGACACCTATCCTGCGTAGACTGCACTGGCTACCTGTGGCCTTCCGGGTGCGCTTCAAGGTTTTGGTAACCATCTTTAAAGCGCTCCATGGCATAGGGCCGGGCTACTTACGGGACCGCCTACTGCTACCAAATATTTCTCACCAACCCGTATGCTCTCACAGAGAGGGACTCCTCAGGGTGCCGTCAGCTAGGCAGTGCCGTCTGACGACACCCAGGGGAAGGGCCTTCTCTGTGGGGGCTCCCACCCTCTGGAACGAACTCCCCCCAGGACTTCGTCAATTTCCGGACCTCCGAACCTTCCGTCGCGAGCTTAAAACACATTTATTCATCTGCGCAGGACTGGATTAGATTTTAAATTTATACTGGTTTTAAGGGGTTTTATTATTTATATTGCTTTTTAATAATTCGGCCATGTAGAATAAGTTTTTTAACTGTTATTTTAGTCTGTATTTATATGTACTTTTTATTTGCCTGTGAACCGCCCTGAGTCCCTAGGGAGATAGGGCGGTATATAAATGTGATAAAATAAATAAATAAAATAATAAATAAACAACTCAAATCACAACATAAATCTCCCTGACTCACAATGTTCTTCTAAGGACAGCTGATCCCCAAATTTTTAACTTTTTGTCAATTTCCAACATCAGCATTCTTTATATTTTAAAATGTACAGCTGAGTATCATCAGCGTACAGATGGTAATCCACCCCGAAACCACGGATAACCTCACCCAGCAGCTTCATGTAGATGTTGAACAGGAGAGGCGAGAGAACCGACCCCTGAGGCACCCCACAAGGGAGGCATCTTGAGGTCGATCTCTGCCCCCCTGCCAACACCGTCTGCGAACAGTCAGAGAGATAGGAGGAGAACCATCGATAAACGGTGCCTCCCACCCCCAATCCCTCCAACCGCTGCAGCAGGATACCATGGTCGATGGTATCAAAAGCCACCGAAAGATCTAACAGGACCAGGACAGAGGAACATCCCTTGTCTCGAGCCCTCCAGTGGTCATCCACCAACATGACCAAAGCCATCTCGGTGCTGTATCCAGGTCTGAAACCGGACTGGAACGGGTCCAGATAGACAGTTTCCTCCAGGTATTGAGGAAGCTGATATGCCACCACACTCTCAACAATCTTCGCCAAAAGCGAAGGTTGGAGACTGGACGATAATTCGCTAATACAGCTGGGTCCAGGGAGGGCTTCTTGAGGAGGGGCCTCACCACCGCCTCTTTCAAGGCGGTGGGGAAAATACCCCCCAACAAGGAAGCGTTGGTAACTCCCAGGAGCCAGCCTCGTGTAACCTCCCGTGTGGCCAGTACCATCCAGGAGGGACACGGGTCCAATAAACATGTGGTGGGATTCAGCCTACCCAACAACCTGTCCATGTCATCAGGAGTCACAGGATTGAACTCAGCCCAGATAATATCCTCAAGACACGTCCCCACCATCCCACCCGGATCTATCCAATCAGTGTCCAGTCTGTCCTGGATCCAAGTGATTTTATCGGACAGATACTGTACAAAATCCTCAGCACGCCCCTGGAAGGGGTCCTCCCGAGCTCCTGCATAAGCAGGGAGCGGGTCACCCTAAACAGGGTGGCTGGGCGATTATCTGCCGATGCGATAAGAGCGGAAAAATAATTGTTTCGCCGCTCTCATCGCCACTAGGTAGGTCTGAATATGCGACCTCACTAGTGTTTGGTTGGGTTTGGAGCGGCTGGACCTCCAAGCACTCTCTAGGTGTCTTTTCTGGCACTTCATCTCTCTCAGCTCCTCATTATACCAAGGAGCTGGTCAAGTTCTGGCGGCGACCAGTTCTTCGGCCGATCCGTGGGCTAAGTCCCTCGGAAACGGCCCAAGCTCCGTCAGAAGCTTCTCTGGGTCCATCAGGCACCTGGGACGGAACCATTGAACTGGTTCCGTCTCCCTGCGGTGCGGTGCAGTGGTTCAAAAGTCTAGCTGAAGGAGTAAATGATCTGACCATGACAGGGGTTTAGATATTAACTCCCCTAACTCCAGATAATTTAGCCACTGTCCCGAGACAAAAATCAGGTGCTTTCCCACAGTATTCCATTAATATTCAATAAGGCCGAATAAACATGAACTCCCATCTGCCTTATGATTTGATCAAAAGTTGAAATCATAACATTAAGTATATCTCAATCTTTTAAAGTTTAAAAGTGAGATCGGCCTATAATTCCCGGGTTTAGAGCAATCTTGTTCCTCTTTTGGTATCAATGAAATAAAAGATGTTTTCCATGACGGGGGTATTCCCCCTCCTAGTTGTATCTGATTCAATAATTCTTTAAGTGGGCCTAGTATTTCATCCTGTAATTTTTTATAATAACTTACTGTAAGTCCATCTTTACCGGGGTTTTTTCCCCTTTTTAATTGTTTAATTGCCTCCACTATTTCTCTGGTAGCTATCGGCCGATTCAACTCTTCCCTTTGTTCTAATGTTAGATTATTAACCCTGTGATCTTTCAAATAATCATAAATGTCCCTATTCAATATTTTATCTTTCGCATAGTATAATATTCTGAGAAGGCCTTTTTAATTTTGTCCTGTTGATATATCTCTTTACCTTTATATTCTATTTTTTGTATGACACATGCTTTCTGCTTTTTCCTTAAGTTATATGCCAGCCACCTCCCAGGTTTATTTGCGTTACAAAAGGTATTATGTTTAGCATATTGTATATTTGTTGCCACCTGGTCTGCCATTAACATATTAAATTGACTCTGTAATATCCTTATAGCCTCCTTAAGTTTCTGGTCTTGTGGGTTTTGTATTAATAATTGTTGTTTCTTTAGAATTTCTTCTTCCAAGTACCTACGCTGCCTTTGTTTCTTATTCCTCTGCCTATTGTCCACATATATCAATATCCCTCTAATAAAAGCTTTACTCGCCTCCCACACAGTTCCTATCGGTGTCCCCTTGTTCATATTAAAATCAAAAAATTCCTTCATCTGTTTCTTACATTGATTTACATTATCCTCATATCTAAACAAATTTTCATTTAGCCTCCATGTTCAACCACCTTTTTTTCCTTGTAGTAATTCCATTCAAACTGGGCTATGGTCAGTTAAACACCTCGGAAATATCTTCATTTTCTTCACCCTAGAAAGCAAGTCATTAGAAATTAAGATAGTCAATACGTGAAAAAGATTGATGCCTATCAGAAAAAAAAGTAAAATCTCTCTCATCTGGATTCCGCAACCTCCATATATCTCTAAACTCAAAGTCTTCCATCATTTCAAAAAAGGGTTTTGGTAGTTTTTCATGTATAGGTATCTTCTTAGAAGAGGTTCTCTCATCATTTCTTGTATCAATTACTCCATTACAATCTCCTAATAAAATAAACGAACTGTAATCCCAGAGGGTCAACCTCTCGTGTAGCATTTTATAAAACTTTTCTTGTTGCTGATTAGGTGCATAAATACCTATCAGTAATATCGCTTTTGCATCTATCACCAGTTCAATAGCAATAAATCTTCCTTGAGTATCTGTCTCAATTAACTTAGCTGGTATATCCTTCCTAATATATACAACTATATCATTTTTCTTTTTATCCAACGCTGATGCAACAAAATGTTTACCTAATTTTGAGTTTATTAAGTATTTTTTGGTCTGATAATTTGATATGTGTCTCTTGCAGGCAAATCACATCATTTTTAAATTGTTTCAAATAGTGAAATATTTTCCTTCTTTTCTGAGCTGAATTCAAGCCATTAACATTCCATGACAAAATTCTATTTGCCATTACTGGCCTCCTGAAGCTTTGAAGCAGACAACAGAAGATCCTCCTCTGGTATCTTCCATCTAGCTCCTCCCACAGCTTCCATTCTGGGGTCCTGACTTTTACTTTGAAGCTGTTGCTCTTCTTTACGCTTAAGAGCTCCTCTTGTCACCCTTTGCTCTTGTGGCTCCTCTGATGCTGGCAGCAATGAGGCCTCTTGGCTCACCACACCCTCTTGAATCTCTTGAAGTTTTTCTATCACTTCTATTTCAACTTTCAAGACTGTAGAGAGAAAATCCTTTGCCTTTAACACAGTGTCAATTCTGTATCTCCTTCCTTGATAAAATACTGTCAGACCACCTGGAACCTCCCATCTAAATTGAATCTGGTGTTTTTTAAGTTCTTGTGTAAAAAAGACAAACTCCTTCCTGTCTCTTAACATCTTGGAAGGAATCTCTTTCAGGACCTTCAACTCCTGTTCTCCAATTTTCAAAATTTTCTGATATGCAACTTGCAAAATCTGATTTCTCACAGTTCTTTTCACAAAATAAACCACAATGTCCCGAGGTAGCTTTCTCTGTCTTGCGATCCAAGAATTAACTCTATATATATTATCAATTAGGTAAGCTACCTCTTGTGGTTCCATTTCAATAAATTCAGCCAGTGCTTCTGATATGATTTTTCTTAGGTCCTCTCCTCTCTGTTCCTGCAAACCGCGAATTCTAAGAGCTCCTTCCATAAGCTTGTAGTGCAATATCACAACCTGATCTTTATTTTCATCCACTTTTGTCTGAATACCTTCCATTTTATCTTCTAAGTACTTATTTGACTGAGAGATCTGTTGCATCTCTTCTTCCATTCCCTCCACGTTTTTAGACAAACATTGAAAAGCTAGCATAATATCTCCTATTTTTTCATTATTTTCCTTCATTTGTTCCCTTATTTCTCCATTAAGTTTTTCCATCATCTCCTTTTGCCTCTCTTCAGAGAGTTTTAATTGTTCTTTAAGTATATCCTCAAGATTTGCTTCAGATCCTCTTCTCCCAGAGGATTTTGATGGCTTAGCAGCCATTTCACTCTTTAATAAGGTCAAGAATTTAAACTTAAAAACTTTTCTTTGCTCCCTTCAATATAGGAGAGCTCCGTTTATAACAATCCACAAATAGTGCTACTTTATTAGACTGAGGAATTCACACTTTCGCTTTCAGACACCATTTTAAAGAGTCAATTAAGCAGAGCCAAAGAAGGCTTTCCAATTTCAAAAGGGGAAGTCAAGATACTTGCGTGCTGTTTCTACTTCAAAGATCAAGCGCTTGTGATTTTCCCTGATTGCTTAAGAAATCAATCCATTTGACAAATCCTTTTGAGCAGAAGTGGCCCCTACTTCCTTTTCCTGAAAAAACAGGAGTGCGTTTGAAGCCGGAGTACAGCAAGGTTCGGTGGGACCTCAAACCCAGGAATTCTGCTCTTAAGAGCAAAGCCCCTGGGGAGATCTACCACTCCCCTGCAGCTCTGCACCCCTCTTTTTGCCCAAGGGTTATGCTAAGACCGGTGAACAGCTGATTTCTGCTGTTTCGCCGGCTTTTACGATCTTCTAACGTGG
Source organism: Ahaetulla prasina (assembly GCF_028640845.1). Taxonomy (NCBI): domain Eukaryota; kingdom Metazoa; phylum Chordata; class Lepidosauria; order Squamata; family Colubridae; genus Ahaetulla; species Ahaetulla prasina. The sequence continues at coordinate 71,361,871 of NC_080543.1, forward strand.
AGCGCCCTATTTGAGCACCCAACAGGAGCGGTGACGTCACTGGAAGCCTCGGCAACCATCCAATATTGTTTTCACATAGTATATAACAGTGTTGGCTAATACAAATGTATTTTTGCCTTCTGGAAAGTCCCCCTTTATTCTCTGGAAAGTCCCCCTTCCCTTAAATCAGACATTAGTTACAGGAAACCTCTTAATGACTATTCCAGTTACGGGAACTATCATCTACAAGAACAATGCTTTTACATAGGTCAGCGTGTCCTGTTTAAAGGGTACAAAAATATTTGTCCAATGTTTTTTCACAGAACAGATATTACATAAACTGTCACTTAAGAATGTCTTATACTGCTAACATAATGCACGTTATTTAAGGTTATAGGATTACAATATGGCGTTACTTCGGTTAAGTTCTTTACAGGAATAATTCCACTTCTCATATGGAGTATCATTAATAGAGGAACTCCGTAGCCTATTAATTAATAATTAGCAGTCAACATGGCTTCACCCCAATATGACCTGCTCAGACCAGAGTCCTCCAGCAGTGAGTCCTTCATCATTTGTAAAACACAATTCCGCCTCTCAACTACACCATTCTCAGCTGCTGTGTATGGATTTGTGCATCTGTTTTACTCCTAACTGTCCCAACCACTACTGAAAACTTGCTGACATGAATTCTGAACCTCTGTCAGTTTGATGCTGACATACCTGTTGTTTATATCTTCTTTCTACAAAGCTTACCCATTGCTTAAACTTCTGTACCACCTGTATTTTACTCTTCAATAAATAGCAGAACCCAAACCTGCTGTAGTCAGCTACAATAACCAACAAATACTTTGCTACTCACAAGCTGGCTTGCATTGGCCCAACCAAATCTGCATGTACCAGCTCTAGAGCTCTTGTTGTCTGCCTTGTGCTATTTTTGCTTGCTGGGGAGACTTTGGACTTTGATGATTTGCATACTGCACAGTCCAAGTATGCCTTACACTCTTTTAAGTTTATACTTTCTGCAAACTGTTGCATCTTTTGCAAAACTCTGAATGCATCTTGCATGGGCAAGTTTTCTATGCAAGAGATAAACACATGAATCATGTTGTGCCACATTTCCAAATGTTTGTGCACATTAAACCTTTTGTCCCTGTAACACATAAAGATTTTCCAGTTTTATGCCCTGTGCACATACATTCTCATGCCTTCTTTCTGCGCATGACAAAGATGGAGTTCTGACCGAGTCTCGGAGCGGCAGGCGGAGTTGTTGCCGGGCCGTAGATGCAGCCAGCGGACGACCTGGGCTGCCTGGGTAGCCTGGCTGGAAAGACGATCTTCTTGGCAGCTGCGGAGGGGCTCGCTGAGAGAGCTCGCAGCTGCCGAGTGCTGAGCCAGGGCCGAGCGGCGGCGAAATGGCAGCGGCCATCTTGGTACGGGGCGGGGCGGCGTCCGGCCTACCTCCGGCGGCGTTTTGGCGGCGTCCGGTCTGTTTCCCATGCAGCATTTTCGAACTTGTGCTGCATGGAGGGCGACGGTGTGACAAGAGCCTCGAGCCCTCTGCTCGGATGGGAGAGCCCCGGCAGGCCCTTCGTGGAATGGTGGTGAGCGGCGGCCATCTTGGTGTGAGGGCGGTGTCCGGCCTACTCCTGGCGGCGTTTTGACGGCGTCCGGCTTATTCCCCTGCAGCATTGCCGAGCTTGTGTTGCAGGGAGGGCGACGGAAATGGTGAGAGCCCCGAAAGTTTTTTGCCCCGGACGGGAGAGTCCCGAAGAGGTCCCCCACGGAACGGGGGTTGTGGAAGGGGGGGGCATGTCCGTGGCTGCGGTGGGGATGGCAAGGACGTCTGTCCTGGATAAGGGCGACGTTTGGAGCCCCCTAGCGGCAGTGGCGGCAGCATGCTCTCTCCCTTTTCTCCCTCCTTTCCCTTGGATTTTTTTTCATCCTTTTCATCTTGACCTGATAAGATCTGAGGAGGCTGCTTTAGAGCTGGTCGTTTTCGCTTTGGATGGACATGGACCTAGGCATGGAGGCCTTTTTTCTCCCTCTAGACTTCGGAGTTGTAAATGGGGAGTTTTGACTTGGGAGCTTAGGCTCCCCGCCCCCTGGACTTCGGAGCATTCGCAACATCTGTCTGTTATGACTTTTACCATCTGGAACGGGATCTCCTTGCGAGAATGTCCATCATCTTTTATCATCAGTGGGACCTATGTCAGCGGTTCTGAATATGACTGCTTTATCATCATCTACGGTTACGGACAAACTCATTTTTGTGCCAATTATGCCTGTTGTGAGATATGATTTATTCTTCGTTAGAACTTCATCGTCTGCGAGGATCCTCCGCCTCGCAGAAATGGCCCTCTACATTATCGAGGGCCTATCTCAATGATGGGTTTTGGGACCCAGAGAGATGGCATGCATTAAGAAAGAATCTTTGGGGTTTTTTAGATAAACAATTTTTAAGGGGTGGGAGGGTAAAGGCGGGTATCGGGAGAAACCCGTCGGGGAGGGAGCCAGTCCCTGCGTTTGCTCGCGGCGATATTTATTTTATTTATTTATTATTTATTTTATTTGATTTTTATACCGCCCTTCTCCCGAAGGACTCAGGGCGGTGTACAGGCAAGATAAAACCAGCAATACAAATCTACAAGTTAAAATGTCATTTAAAAAACTTATTTAAAAATTAGCCTGAAATTAAAATTACCATAAACTAAAAACCCCGTTTAAAAATTAATAAAATTTCCTATTAAAAATCCAATTTAGGCCAGCCCCGCGCGAATAAAGAGATGTGTCTTTAGTTCGCGACGGAATGTCCGAAGGTCAGGTATTTGACGTAGACCTGGGGGAAGCTCGTTCCAGAGTGTGGGAGCCCCCACAGAGAAGGCCCTTCCCCTGGGGGCCGCCAGCCGACATTGTTTGGCAGACGGCACCCTGAGAAGTCCCTCTCTATGGGAGCGTACGGGTCGGTGGGAGGCATGTGGTAGCAGCAGGCGGTCCCGTAAGTACCCAGGTCCTAAGCCATGGAGCGCTTTAAAGGTCATAACCAACACCTTAAAGTGCACTCGGAAGGCCACAGGTAGCCAGTGCAGTCTGCGCAGGAGCGGTGTTACATGGGAGCTACGAGTAGCTCCCTCTATCACCCGCGCAGCTGCATTCTGGACTAACTGAAGCCTCCGAGTGCACTTCAAGGGGAGCCCCATGTAGAGAGCATTACAGTAATCAGCGAGAGGTAGCGGCGATGAGTGACTGTGCATAAGCCATCCCGATCAAGGAAGGGGCGCAACTGCCGAACCAGGCGAACCTGGTGGAAGGCCCTCCTGGAGACGGCCGTCAGATGATCTTCAAACGACAGCCGATCATCCAGGAGGACACCTAAGTTGCGCACCCTATCCTTTGGGGCCAATAATTCGCCTCCAACAGCCAGCTGCGGCTGCAGCTGTCTGGATCGGGATGCCGGCATTCACAGCCACTCCCTCTTGGAGGATTAAGCTTGAGCCTGTTTCTCCCCATCCAGACCCGTGACGGCTTCCAAACACCGGGACAGCACTTCAACAACTTCATTGGGGTGGCCCGGGGTGGAAAAGTACAGCTGGGTATCATCAGCGTACTGCTGGTATCTCACCCCGAAACCACTGATGATCTCACCCAGCGGCTTCATGTAGATGTTGAACAGCAGGGGCAAGAGAATCGACCCCTGCGGCACCCCACAAGTGAGGCCCTCGCGGTCGACCTCTGCCCCCCTGTCAACACCGTCTGCGACCGGTCGGAGAGATAGGAGGAGAACCACCGATATCGGTGCCTCCCACTCCCAATCCCCAACCGCGCAGCAGGATACCATGGTCGATGGTATCGAGCCGCTGAGAGGTCTAATAGGACCAGGGCAGAGGAATAACCCTGTCCTAGCCCTCCAGAGATCATCAACCAATGCGACCAAAGCTGTCTCCGTGCTGTATCCGGGTCGGAAGCCGGACTGGAACGGGTCTAGATAGACGTCTTCATCCAGGTATTGGGGTAGCTGTCGCGCCACGGCACTCTCTACAACCTTCGCAACAAAGCGAAGGTTGGAGACTGGACGATAATTACCTAAAATAGCTGGGTCCAGGGAGGGCTTCTTAAGGAGGGGTCTCACCACCGCCTCTTTCAAGGCGGCAGGGAAAACCCCTTCCGACAAAGAAGCGTTGATAATCCTCTGGAGCCAGCCTCGTGTCACCGCCTGAGTGGCCAGTACCAGCCAGGAAGGACACGGGTCCAGTAAACATGTCGTGCCGTGCAGCCTTACTCTATTAAGTTCGGAGGTTAAGGGGAAGCCTTGTTCTCCAATTCCAGAGGATTGTTCCATCAGTACGGTAAGTGGGAGAGGCAGATATGGCGGAAGTGGGGGGCCATATCATGTTCAGGGGGTGAGCACTCGCTGTTTGAGAGCGATTGCGCGCTCCGGCCCCTCAGACTTTTCCCGTTCCCCGAGTGGCCAGTATCCCCAGGGTTTGGACCTTAGGCTGATTTTGTGCAATGCTAGGTCCGTAGTGAATAAAGCCCCCCTGATCTACAATCTTATACAGGAAGGGGCTGCAGACCTTGTGGGCATTTCGGAGACTTGGTTGGGCATTGAAGGGGGGGTTCCCCTGGTGGAGATGTGCCCACCAGGTTTCCAGGCATTTCATCAGCCGAGGGCCCAAGGTAGGGGTGGACGGGTGGCGGTGGTTATTAGAGAGAGTCTGGAGCCGATGGAGGCCACTGTTCCTCAGATAGCTGGTTGTGAATCCCTTTACGTGAAGTGGGGGCGTAGGATGCAGGTGGGCTTGTTGATCACGTACCTGGCTCCTTGCTGCGTGGCAACAGCCCTGCCCGAGTTGCTGGAGTTGATAGCCGGGATGGCAGTTGATACCCCCAGGCTTATGGTCATGGGGGATTTCAACTTGCCATCAGCCGGTGTGTCGTCAACGGCGGCTCGGGAGTTCATGGCCTCCATGACGGCCATGGACCTGACCCAATTAATTGATGCCCCCACCCACGTCGGGGGAAGCACACTGGATCTGATTTTTGTCTCTGGACAGTGGTTGAGTGGTCTGGAAGTACGAGAATTAGCCATTGAACCTCTGTCATGGTCAGACCACTCCCTCCTTCGTCTGGACTTTCGGACCGCTGCTCCTCACCGCAGGGAGACGGGACCAATACGTTGGTTCCGTCCCAGGCGACTGATGGACCCGGAGAGGTTCCTGATGGAGCTTGGGCCGCTCCCTGGCGATCTGGCCCACGGCTCGGCCGAGGAGCTTGTTGCGGCCTGGGAACAGGCCGCGGTGGGCGCCTTGGACCGTGTCGTGCCTTTGCGGCGTCTGACCCGGCGTAGATCTCAACCAGCTCCTTGGTTCTCCGAGGAGCTGAGGCAGATGAAACGCTGGAGAAGACGCCTAGAGAGCGTGGAGGTCCGCCCGTTCGAAGCTGACCGAATACTAGTTAGGTCTTTTACTCAGACCTATCTAGTGGCATTGAGGGAGGCCAAGCGGGCCTATGTCTCTACCCTCATTGCGTCAGCAGAGAACCGCCCAGCCGCCCTGTTTAGGGTGACTCGCTCCCTCCTTAACCAGGAGGGTTGCGATGACCCCTTACAGGGTTGTGCTGAGGATTTCAGCAGGTATCTGTTTGACAAAATCGCTCAGCTTCGGGACGGTCTGGACCAAAACTGGGTAGTTTCGGGCGAGGTGACGGAGGCTAGTCTTGTTGAGACCATCTGGGAGGAGTTTGACCCTGTGGCTCCCGAGGACATGGACAGGTTGCTGGGGCGGCTGAACGCCACCACATGTTTATTGGACCCGTGTCCCTCCTGGTTGGTGCTGGTCACCCGGGAGGTTACACGAGGCTGGCTCCAGGGGATTGTTAACGCTTCTCTGAGGGAGGGTGTTGTTCCCACCGCCTTGAAAGAGGCGGTGGTGAGACCCCTCCTCAAGAAGCCTTCCCTGGATCCAGCTGTTTTGAGTAACTATCGTCCAGTCTCCAACCTTCTGTTTGTGGCGAAGGTTGTTGAGAGTGTGGTGGCACACCAGTTACCCCAGTACCTGGATGAATCTGTCTATCTAGACCCGTTCCAGTCTGGTTTCCGACCCGGGTACAGCACGGAGACAGCTTTGGTCGAATTGGTGGATGACCTCTGGAGGGCCCGGGATAGAGGTTATTCCTCTGCCCTGGTTCTCCTTGATCTCTCAGCGGCTTTTGATACCATCGACCATGGTATCCTGCTGCGACGGTTGGAGGAATTGGGTGTGGGAGGCACCGTATTTCGGTGGTTCTCATCCTATTTCTCCGACCGATCGCAGACGGTGTTGGCAGGGGGGCAGAGGTCGACCTCGAGGCGCCTCCTTTGTGGGGTGCCACAGGGGTCGGTTCTCTCGCCTCTCCTGTTCAACATCTATATGAAGCCGCTGGGTGAGGTCATCAGTGGTTTTGGGGTGAGTTATCAACTGTACGCGGATGACACCCAGCTGTACATTTCCACCCCTGACCACCCCAATGTAGCTGTTGAAGTGTTGTCTCGGTGTGTGGAGGCCGTACGGGTCTGGATGGGGAGAAACAGGCTCAAGCTCAACCCCTCCAAGACTGAGTGGCTGTGGATGCCGGCATCCCGGTACAGTCAGCTGCAACCGCGGCTGACTGTTGGAGGCGAATCATTGGCCCCAATGGAGAGGGTGCGCAATTTGGGGGTTCTCCTGGATGGACGGTTGTCCTTTGAAGATCATTTGGCGACCGTCTCCAGGAGAGCTTTTTACCAGGTTCGCCTGGTCCGCCAGTTGCGCCCCTTTCTAGACCGGGATGCCTTATGCACGGTCACTCATGCCCTCGTCACTTCTCGCCTGGACTACTGTAACGCTCTCTACATGGGGCTCCCTTGAGGTGCACCCGGAGACTTCAGTTAGTTCAGAATGCAGCCGCGGGTGATAGAGGAGCCACTCGTGGCTCCCATATAACACCGATCCTGCAGGCTGCACTGGCTACCTGTGGTTTTCCGAGTGCACTTCAAGGTGTTGGTTACCACCTTTAAAGCGCTCCATGGCATAGGACCGGGATATCTTGGGACCGCCTTCTGTTACCACATGCCTCCCACCGACTGCACGCTCATAGAGGGCCTCCTCAGGGTGCCGTCAGCCAGACAGTGCAGGCTGGCGACCCCAGGGGAGAGCCTTCTCTGTGGGGGCACCTACCCTCTGGAATGAGCTTCCCCAGGACTTGACAACTTCCAGACCTCCGGACTTTTGCGAGCTTAAAACATATCTATTCTTTCGAGCAGGACTGGCTTAATAGGGTTTTAAATATGGATTTTATTGGGGTTTATTTTATATTTTGTATTGTATTTTAAATTTAGGCTATTGGAATAAGTTTTTTATAATATTGTTTTTATTGAATGTATTGTCTTTATTTTATCTGCCTGTTCACCGCCCTGAGTCCTCCGGGAGAAGGGCGGTATACAAATTAAATTATTATTATTATTATTATTATTATTATTATTATTATTATTATTATTATTATTATTATTATTATTATTATTATTATTATTATTATTATTATTATTATTATCTTTATGAGACACCTCCCATTTGCAAATGTAGTCTCAAATCCTTGCTTGTCTAAACTAGAGACACTCAGCAAATTATGCTCCATTTCAGGCACACAAAATATATCATTAAACCTCTTTTCCAAATATGGAATTTGCACACTGCCTCTTCCAATGATCTTAGCTTTCTGGCCATTTGCCAAGGCTACTGCATCTCTAGCAGCTGGATCCATCCTGTAAAACAATTACTAACAATTGTTTGACTAGCTTCACTGTCTATTAACCATTTGTCTCTGCTATTACAATAGCTAACTTTTGCCACAGCAATTTGTCCATCAGTTGATGTTCTTCCTTTCTGTCTTGCAGATAGTTTCTTCCTTGCAAATAGTATTTTCTTTGCAAACGGTTTTTTTTCAAATGTGTCTTTTCACCATGAAAAGTCACATGTGCATGCAGACCTTCCGTGCATGCGCAAAACCTTCTGTGCATGCACAGAAGGTAAAAAACACATTACTTCCCAGTTAAAACCAGGAAGTAATGACACTCGGGTGGGTGGGTGGAGCTTTGCTCCACCATTGCTACTGGATTGCCAAACTACCAGCCACAATCACTACTGGATCGCACGATCTGGTCTGATCCGGGACCATTTCACCGCTGAGTTTAACATCCATTGACATATCCATTTCTAGACATTCATTACATCTTTATTTTAGCATTCCTCTTCCTGTCCAACCATTCATAAAATTTAGTCCAGATTCACTTTTATCCTTGAGCTCCAAGGTAAGTCTGTCCATTTCTGCAGAATTAAAGATTTTAGTTAGTATTTCTTCTTCTGAGGGGGTTTCTTTCCTCTTCCATTTTTGGGCAAAAGCTATTCTTGCTGTTGTTAATATATGTAATATTAGATAGGTTGTATACTTGTTATATTTGCCTTCTATAATGCCTAATAAGAAAAGTTCTGGTTTAACTTCTATTCTTAATGTTAAGATTTCTTCCAACCAACACCTTATTTGATGCTAAAAAATTTTGGCCTTTGGGCATTCCCACCACATATGGTAAAAGGTTCCTGGGACTACCTCACATTTCCAACATTGAAGAGTATTTTTTTACTTATTCTTGCTAATCTTGGGAAATGCCACCTGTAAAACATCTTATATAAATATTCTTTGTATGATGTTGCTAAAGTAATTTTTATGTTTTTTTCCCATAAGTTATGCCAATTTTCCAAATCAATGCTATAGCCAAAATATTTGCTCCAAATTATCATGGTGTCCTTTACTTGCTCTTCTAACATTTCCTGTTCTAATAAATAGTGATATAGCTTCCTTATGGCCTTCTCCCCTGTACCTAGTAAAATTTTGTCCAGTTCTGCTAATTCTGTTTTTATACCCCATTCTTTCTTGTCCTTCATATATTTAGATTGTATTTGGAGATATGCCTACCATTCTAGTTTAATTCCTTCCTCCTTTAAATTATTCCTACATTTCAATTCCCCTTTATTGTTTAATACATTTGTGTATGTGACAACCCCTCCTTATTTAGTAAAATTTGGATGTGTGAGCATCTCCCACGTTAATATCTAATTGGGAATTTTCGTATAATTACCTCTTTTAGTTTTAATCCAAGTATCTAAGAGCAGCCATGTGGTGTAGTGCCTCTGGAAGTACTGGTGAAGTTTGCGCTTCTCCTCCCAAAGAATAGCATGCCATCCTATTTGCAAATTGTGGCCTTCCAATGTCAGCAGTCTTCTATTTTTAAGATGTATTCAATCACTTACCCATACCAAAGTTGCTGCTTGTTAATATTTTTCCCAATTTGGAAGGCTGAATCCCTCTCTTTCTTTGGCATCCTGTAGTAATTTTAGTTTGATTCTTGTTTTTCCCCCCTGCCAAATAAATTTATAATTCTATTGAAATTTATAAAAAACTCCTTTTTTAACCGAATTGGTATACATTGGAATAAGGATAATATTTTAGGTAAAACATTCATCTTAATAGTGGCAATCCTCCCCATAAAGGAGAGTCGTAACTTTTTTCACCTTTCTAAGTCAGTTTTAATTTGTTCAATTAATTTATCATAATTATCTCCTTTAAGTTTGATGCATCTTGAAGTCAATTGAATTCCTAGGTATCTAATTTTTTTTTGTTATCTGAATATTTATTTTCTCTTCCAATTCTTTTTTTTTTTTTTGCACTTCGGTCATATTTTTAACTAACATTTTCATTTTGTCTTTCTTTATCTTTAGGCCTCCTACCTCCCCATATTCTTCCAGTGCTTCCATCAGCCTTACACCAGACTGTACGGGCTCTTCAATGATAAAGACAAGGTCCTCCGCGAAAGCCTGTACCTTAAAAGTTTCTTTCCTAATTTTTAGGACGCTCACATAGAGAGGGGCTTCTCAGGGTGCCATCCCCCAAGCAATGTCGGCTGGCGGCCCCCAGGGGAAGGTCCTTCTCTGTGGGGGCTTTTAACCTCTGGAATGAACTTCTCCCTGGATTGCGTCAACTGCCTGACCTTCGGACCTTTTGCCGCGAGCTGAAGACGTATTTGTTTATTCGTGTGGGACTGGCTTAGTAATTTTAAATTTTATAATTTTAAAGAGTTTAATTTTAATATTCATATTTGATATAAATTTTAAGGGGTTTTAACGGTATATTGTTTTAAATTTTTGCCAAACATATAATAAGTTTTTTAATCTTTGTTTTTATCTGTATATTGTCATTGTTTTTTATTGTGGCTGTGAACCGCCCTGAGTCCTTCGGGAGAAGGGCGGTATAAAAATCTAATAAATACTAATAAATACTAAATACTAAATACTTGAAACCTCTAATTTGTTTATCTTCTCATACAACCTTGTCTTGTACCTTTTTGGATTTGAAAATTCTTCGTTGTTTCCCCATTAATTACAACTTTAGTCTCTTGTTTGGAATAAATTGCTCCGCACATCCTTATAAGCTTTTCCCCAAATTCCATATAACTTAATTGATTTAGAATAAACTTCCATTTGACATTATCAAAGGTGTTCTGAGCATCAGCAAATATTAATACCATCTGTTTCTCATTATGTATCTTATAATATCCTATAATGTCTAGTATAATTGTAATATTATTCCTTATATGCCTTCTAGGCAAGAAGCCATTTTTATCAGTATGGATAAAATTTTTCAAGAATTTCTTTAGTCTTTCAGCCATAATCGTCATAAAAATTTTGTAATCTGAATTCAATAGTGATATAGGCCTATAATTTTTAATAAATGCCAAATCAGAGTTTTCCTTGGGAACCAATGTAATTGTCGTTTCCTTCCATGAGGCTGGGATCTTTGCTTCCTTCAAGACTTCATTATATAGTATGGGACTTAATATCTCTTGATGGTTTTTGTAACTTTCTGATGGCAATCCATTAGGGCCTGGTGCTTTATTAAAAATTTTTTTGATTCCCTCCAATAATTCTAATGGTGTTATATCATTATTCAACATATTCTTACATTCTACTGGGACTTTAGACAATCCTGCTTTCTAAAGATAATGCAAAATCTTATCTTCACCTATCTTTTCCTCATCTTCATACAAATTTTTAGAAAACTCATAGGCCACATTTCTTTTCCCCTCATTTTGGTGTATTAATTTACCCTTGTCATCGTATAATTTACTGTTCCATCTTTTTTCTTTCTGTTTTTTCAATCTATATGCCAGCCAGTGCCCTGGCTTATTTGCACATTCAAAGAAATTTTGTTTAATACTTTTTATTTGCTGTGCCAGACTCTTCTTCTCAATAATATTCAATTTGTGTTTAATTACATCTATTTTTTTTCAACTCCCGTTTTTGTGGTTCCTTTTGCAATTCTTTCTCAAATCTAATAATACCTCTTCTAAATTTTTCTGTCATTGCCTTTTTTTGTTTGTTTTCCTTGGCCCTATTTGCTATTGCAATGCTTCTCATAAAAGCTTTTGCTGTGTCCCATGGGTTTTGATTATTTGTATCTTCTTTCTTGTTATCTTGGAAAAATAGGCATATTTGTTCATCTTCAACTATCTTCAACTTAAATTCATTATGATTTAGAATTTCTCTTTTTAAAGTCTATCTCTTTGTGTTCTTCTGACCTTTCTATTTAATTTTGATGGGATTGTGATCTACCCACAAATTTATATCAATTGTAACTTCCTCAATTTCCAAATTTAATTTTGTTGACATTCAACAAAATGAGCACGATTGATGTCTGCCTGGATAGTATGTATATTGTTTTTTCCCCACGTTTTGGAATCGTAAGTAGTGGGCTGCCTTTTCTGTTTCTAACTGGATAACTGTTATTTTGTTGGTTTGGTTCTTTGTTGGTTTGTATTAGTCTTTTATTCATTTCATCCATTCTTTTTTCCTTGCTTCCCATTCTCTCCTCCATCTCTTGTAGTTTCTGCTCATTTTTCATAATTTGCTGTTGGAAACATTCAAATTTTTGTCCATCAATTTCATCTTTTCTTTAAGTTCTCCAGTGTCACTCCTCACTTCTCCTATCTCTCTTTTCAGATCCTCATGATTTTTCAGCATTACATCTTGCACTGATTGTAAGTCCTTAAATGAATTAGATCTTTCCCTTTGCATCATTTCTTCTATAGACCTTTGTCCTGCTGGACTCAGTTCAACTGTCATGGTTTGGGCTGCCTGACTCTATCCTGTACTAATTATCATTAAATTAGGAATACTTGTCATCTTTGCCACTAGTTTAAACCAGCTCCCACTTGTTTGCAGTCATTATATTTCCTTTCAGCACACCCAAACTATCATTTCCTCTATTCCTTTCCTGCTTACCACAAGATTTATATTATTCTGGTATCTATTACTTACTTACGTATCAATTGTATTAAATCTTATGCTATCAAATTATTTAGTACTTAGTTTTTAAATTCTTATGCCAAACTATAATTCAAAATTATCAATCCAAAACATCAATCAATATTTGAAATTAATTAGTAGCAGAATATAGAGTTAAATCACTTATAATATAAATAATATCGATAATTAATGAAAGTGATGATAGAGATAGTTTCTTCTTTATATGGCGTTCCACGTTTACATTACAGTCAATTTCCTCTGTATATATATAAATGCTGTTCTGCAAGTACTGCCATGTCCACAATTGTACACAGTCTCTCACCCTCACTATACCAGTGATTTATAAATTAGTTAGTAGTAGATTGTCACCTGCAGTTTTTCCTTCTTTCTTGAGTATAGTTCTTTTAATTCTTTTTAAATTGCCCTGTCTGTCTATAAATTATGTCAAGTCTCTTCTTGGCCCATAGGTATCTCTTTGCCTCCCTTCGTAATTACTCAGCAATCAATCCCCTCCTCAAGAGGTCCCTGCCTCCGATTTGTCAGCACTTTTACTCCTCAATTTTAAATTATTTGCTTTCTTGATATCTGTTCATACAGAGTAAGAAAAATCCCCCTTGGTCTTTTCCCTTTACACATCCAATATTATCTATCATGTTGCAGTAATCCCTTTTAAGCCCAAACTTGCTGTTCACTGCTGTAATTTTTAGGGAGCGCCAACTACCCTCCTCCTTCCTGGGGCCTCTTTCTTGCACTTTTTTCTTTATAAATTCTCTGGAAGATCTCTCACCCCGGATCACTCTTGAGAGGTTGCCAAGATCACTTTCTACCAGATCCGTCTCACCTTTGTCCTGCTATTCCACCGCTATCATTGTCCAGCTGTCTGCTGTCATTTCTTCATGGCCACCATTATGGGCCGTCTCCCTTTTTTCAAGCATTACTCAGATAAATACAGTTCTGTAGCCATATAATTTTCTAAGAGTAGTAGCTTTGCTAGTAATATGACATAGGAAAAAAAGGTTTGTTTTTATCAGTGGTGGGATTCAAAACTTTTTACTACCAGCTCTGTGGGCATGGCTTGGTGGTCATGTGACCATGTGGATGTGGCTTGGTGGTCATGTGACTGGGTGGTCATGTGACTGGGTGGGCAAGTGACTGAGTGGGCATGGCTTGGCCATGTGATTGTGTGTGTGTGGCTTGGTGGTCATATGACTGAATGTTCTTGTGACTGGGTGGATGTGGCTTGGTGGTCATGTGACTGGGTGGTCATGTGACTGGATGGGCGTAGCTTCATGGTCATGTGACTGGATGGGTGTGGCTTGTTGGTCATGTGACTGGGTGGCATGGCTTGTTGGTCATGTGACTGGGTAATCGTGTGACTGGGTGGGCGTGGCTTGGTGGTCATGTGACTGGGTAGGCATGGCTTGGTGGTCATGTGACTGGGTGGGCGTGGCCAAGTCAATGTCACTTCTTTGCTGTCATGACCTACAAAAAGAAGATATACCAAAAAGTAATTTATTATTTTGTGCATTTAATATTTAAATAAGAATAAAAGAAATACACAAAACAATAAAAGAGGTATACAAATACTTACATAAGAACAATAAAAGTGTTATTCATCTTTAAGGTATTTCCAAATCTTCTCATTGGCATGCTCCTCCTGACTTGCACTTTTCTTCACTTTGAACATCATCGGCTGTGTGATGTGCTCTCAACCATTTTTTTGACTGTCCCATTCTTTTAGAGATAGGCCAATTACACTAATGGTCATTAGGTTGGTTATGCTGGAAACAGGCGAGTTCTCTTCTCTGAACATATGATGTTCATTTTTGAAAAATCCCTTTCTGCTTCTGCTGAATTTACAGCAATTGTTCTGACAATATCTTTAGCTTTTTTAATATTTTCAAGAATCTTTTAAAACATTTTCTACAAAATCTCTATAATCATTGATATTAATTTCGTAATTAAACATGTCACTAAATACAAGCAATTGTTATTCAGCTGCTGTCCATGGAACTACTATTTCTTCAAAATTCCAGTAATCTGGCTCCAAAAAATTGAGAAATTGTAATTTATTAATGTCTTGCAATTGGCTACCTGTTTTCACAATCTAATGTTCACAATCCATTAGTCTTTTCTTCAAATTTGTTATGATGCTTTCTAAAAGTCTTTCCTGAGGAAGTCCAACAAATCAATGATTTTGTACACATTTTATATTTTTGAAGGTTTCTGAAGTAATTAATCCATCAACCAGCATTTTTATTCAGCATTATTTGGCCAAATAGGTTGTAAAAAATGCTTTTAAAAGTAAAAACAAAAGCTCTGACGATCACAGCTGAGCCGTGTAATCGTCAGAGCCTTTTTTTATTTTTAAAAGCACTTTTTAACGCCTATTGGGCCGAATAGGTTGTAAAAAAATGCTTTTAAAAATAAATAAAAGGCTCTGACAATTGCACGCCTCAGCTGTGATCGTCAGAGCCTCTTTTTTACCTTTTAAAGCATATTTTAAAAGAAGCAGCAAGCAGGGGACTGGGCATTGGGTGGGCATGGATGGGGAGGCAGGGATTTTTGCTACCAGTTCTCCGAACCACCTGCAGCCATCGCTATTGGATCGGCTGATCTGGTCCAAACTGGGAGCATTTCACCCCTGAAATGTGCAGAAATGAATAGATTAACACTTTAAATTTAGGACAAGGCTTCAAATACTTTTTAACGTGGATTTGTTTTATCAATAGCTAATTAACAGAAACATAAATTAGAAATCTAAAAGTATAAAACACCAATTATATAAGGAAAGTTCATTACCAAGGAAAAGCAAATATTATTAGTATGTGATCATTACTGATGTGTAGATAGTTTTAGGGAGCATACACCCCCACTCCCCCAAAAAACTAGGACAGTACCAGGAAAACACTGTCCTTATCCTCAAAAGAATAAAAACAGTTCCCTCCCCAAAAGACTGCAGATAAAGCCAGCTTTTTCCCTTTGAAAGACAAACCCCAGAAGCAAACCTGAGCTAATGGGAATGTTATGAATAACAAATAGATTGGAAGTCTTGGAAAATGCCAGAAGTTTAAATAACAAATATTCAAGGAATCAGACTAAGAATGACTTTCAGAACTTCCCTCTTCTTCCTCTCAGAGAAGATTACCCCTCCGGACAGGAAAGACAAAGCCAAAAGAATAAAAACTGTAATGTATCTTTAAAAGTTTTGGCGGGAATTAGCACGTTGCTGATTGGTTGAGGCCACCGGCTGAAATGTATATAAAGAGAGGTTTGCCCCAGTACTGGTTGCTGGGTTCACTGTATATTAAAGAGCTGTTGTCACTACCCTGGTCTCCTGCCTCGTTATTGCCCAAACTTAACACTGGCGACGAGGATGGGATCCCGAGGCTAAAAGCACCAGGAAAGAGCTGAACGCACTACGAGGACCGAACCCAGCAAATTCAGGGCGGAAACGCAGCGATGGCCGGCTACACACCGCCCGCGCTGTTTGACCCATCCAAGGAGAAATGGGGAACATACATGACCCGTTTCGAGAGTTTCCTCGAGGCGAACGAACTGCAAGGAGTTCCAGACAACAGAAAAAGGGCGTATTTCCTGAGCCACTGCGGTCCCGAGGTCATCGACATCGCAGAAGCCCTGGCAGAGCCAACGCCGGTACAATCGGTATCGTGGCAAACTCTGCAGAACCTATTGAAGAACCATTTCGCGCCAACACCGTCCAAATACGTGCAACGTTTTGAATTTGGAGAGCGCAGACAGCAGGAGGGCGAGTCCATCAGCGAATACATGGCCGCCCTAAGGAAAGCCTCTAAATATTGTGGGTACCGAGATTTGGATGAGGAACTGTTGGAGCAACTCATCCGTGGGGTCAGGGACATTCGTTTGCGGAGGCGGTTGCTATCCAAGAGCAACCTAACGCTGGCAAACGCTCTGGACGAAGCCAGAGCTCATGAGATGTCCACCCAAGCAGCGGAAACCCTACAAAAGCCGCTCACACCAATGGCGAGCGCGAAATCAACTCCGGTCCACAACGAAGAAATCCAGACCGAATCAGACGGCGAGGGTGAGGAAGGAGTTTTCCACACCGGGGGACCGAGAAAAGAAGACCGGGATGACTGCGGAAGTTGCGGAGGGCAACACCAGCGTCAACAATGCAAGTTCAAGGACGCTACATGTCGGCGGTGCGAGAAGAAGGGGCACCTGGCTCAAGTCTGTCGAGCACCCCAACCTTCCCGCCGAAAATTCAAACCAACCAATCAGAGCGCGGGATCGGCAAGGCGACCCGTGATTGGTCAAAACAAAAAGGGCGCGAAGTCAAATCGAACGACCGTGATAGTGGGTCGTGCAGCGACCCGTTTAGAGAAGAAGATCTTCACAAAACCAAGAATCGAAGGAGTACCGTGCCGACTGGAGGTGGACACAGGGTCAGCGATCACAATCATGTCCTGGGACATTTTTGCGAAAGCTTTGCCGAACATCGCCAAGCGCAAACTGCGAACACAGCGGCTAAAAGTTCAAGACTACCAAGGGAATCGCATCCCTGTTCGAGGGACAACGTCCGTCCGCGTCGAGTACGGACCACACAAGAAAACCCTGCCCATCACGATAGTCGAGGGGACCCTGCCAAGCTTGTTGGGACTAGACTGGTTTCGAGCATTGGGCATGGGAGTGACTGGCATCTACAGAAACGACGTTAAACTAAAGGACGCCCTCATGGAAGAATTCGAAGATGTTTTCAAAGACTGCCTGGGCAAGTACAAGGGGACCCCTATTTCTTTCAACTTAGATCCTCAGGTAGCCCCCATACGGTTAAAAGCGAGGAGGGTTCCTTTCGCCCTTAAGCCCAAGATTGACCGGGAAATAGATAAACTAGTCAGTCAAGGGATACTAGTACCAGTCGACCATGCAAAATGGGAGACGCCAATCGTCACCCCAGTAAAACCAGATGGGTCAATTCGAATTTGCGCTGACTACAAGGCGACCTTAAACAAAGCCTTGCAAAAAAGCGCTTACCCGGTTCCAGTGGTACAACACTTGCTGCACTCGCTGGGGCAAGGGCACATTTTTGCCAAATTAGATTTGGCCCAAGCCTATCAGCAGCTGCCCGTAGATGCCAACACAGCCGAAGCCCAGACAATTGTAACTCACAGAGGTGCCTTTAAATGTACCAGATTACAGTTTGGGGTGAGTGTGGCACCTGGCCTTTTTCAAAATTTAATGGAGCGACTTCTGCAAGGGCTCCCGGGGGTGGTACCATATTTTGATGATGTGTTGGTATCCGCCGAGAATTTGGAAGAACTAGGGGAGCGTTTGAGAAAAGTTTTGGGCATTTTCCGGTCAGCCGGTCTAAAAGTTAAAGTGAACAAATGCCAAATAGGGGTAGAATCCGTAGATTTCTTGGGCTACCGAATAGACAAGGAAGGAATTCACCCCACAGAGAGCAAAATCAAGGCGATAAAAAAGGCCCCAGCACCCAGAAACAAAACAGAGCTACAGGCATTTCTGGGCCTATTGAACTTTTACGCGGTCTTTTTAAAAAATAAGGCGACTGTTGCCGAGCCGCTACATAAGTTACTGGGGAAGAATGCTGTTTGGTCTTGGGGAAAGGCAGAAGCTAGAGCATTCGAGGCAGTAAAAAACCTACTATCGAACGATAGTTTACTGATCCAGTACAATAGCACAATGCCAGTGGTGTTAGTTTGCGACGCATCCCCCTATGGGGTGGGGGCTGTGCTCAGCCACAGACTTCCGAATGGCACAGAAGCCCCAATAGCCTTCTACTCCAGAACGATGTCCTCGGCAGAGAGGAACTATAGTCAGTTGGATAGGGAAGCCCTAGCCATAGTTTCAGGAGTGAAGAAATTTCACGAATACATTTTTGGTCGAGACTTTGAAATTATTACTGACCATAGACCACTACTAGGGTTGCTGGCTGGCGACCGGCCAACACCCGTGGCACTCTCGCCCCGATTGACCCGATGGACTATCTTTCTAGCTGCCTACTCCTATAAGCTGCGGCATCGGCCAGGAAAGGAGTTGGGGCATGCGGACGCATTAAGCAGATGCCCACTGCCAGGGGCGATCGAGGACCCCACTCCGGGGACACCCATACTGCTAATTGACTCTCTGGACTCTGGCCCAGTCACGTCTAAGGAGGTGGCTCGGGCTTCATATCGGGACATTACCTTGAGAACTGTAATTGGTTGGGTTCAAAGGGGGTGGCCCGCTGCGCCGGGCGAGCGTTTCAAAGAATTTGTTAAGAAAAGCGGGGAATTATCAGTGCAAGGGGGTTGCCTGCTCTGGGGGGATAGGGTGGTTGTTCCAGAGAAACTGCGGGGGAAAGTTCTGGAACTTCTGCACGAAGGTCACCCTGGGATCGTGAGAATGAAGGGCTTAGCTAGGAGCTATGTGTGGTGGCCCCTAATGGACAAAGAAATTAGCGACAAGGTTGGCAGATGCCAAGTGTGCCAGGAGTCCAGACCACTACCACCTACGGCCCCGATCCGGGAGTGGGAGAAACCCCAAGGCCCATGGTCCCGTATACACATAGACTTCGCCGGCCCCTTCCACGGCCAAACGTTTCTAATAGTGGTGGATGCATTCTCCAAATGGTTGGAGATCATCCTAATGAAATCCACAACCGCTGAAGCTGTCATTTCAGCACTAAGGCACCTTTTCGCAACGCACGGGTTGCCGGACACTCTAGTGTCAGACAATGGGCCACAGTTCACAGCGACACTTTTTGAGGGGTACTTGGCAGAAGAGGGCATCCGACATGCCCTCTCGGCGCCTTTCCACCCTGCGACGAACGGCCTTGCTGAACGTTTCGTCCGGAGCGCGAAAGAGGCATTGTCCAGAAGTGGCCCAGGCGATTGGCAATCACAAATCGATGCATTCCTAACGGTACAACACAGAACCCCTTGTGTGGCCACTGGCCGCAGCCCAGCAGAACTACTGATGGGACGAAAACTAAGATGCCCATTAGACCGTTTAAACCCTAATTACACGCCAGACGGGTACAAAACAACACCAGGCAAAACAAGAGAACTGGCCATAGGAAGCTATGTATGGGCACACAATTACGGTGATGGCCCAAACTGGCTAAAGGGAACAATCATAGACACCACGGGCCCCAAGTCGTATCTCGTAGAGATAGAGGACGGCCGGGTGTGGAGACGCCACATAGATCAGCTAAGAAATAGAATTAACACTAGACCAGAGATTGATGGGACGGGCCCTGACTACTCATTGATTGAACCCACAGCTGACTCAAGCCAAAAAAAAACGGGGGACTTATCTGGTTCAGACGAGGTCCAGCGACACCATCCGGTCCTTCCTGAGCACAGCAGGCACGACTCGGCAAGTAATCCGAGGCCGGATGGCCTGGAGGAGGAGCTGAGAGGAGCGAGCAGTCCCTCCGGTCAGCTCAACTCACTCCCAGAAAATGAACTGCGCAGGTCCGAAAGAGTTAGGAAACGCCCAGCGTACCTGCGCGACTACGTAGAGAAATAACATGCTAAATTTATGCAAATATGAGTAAAGTGTTTTCTGGGAGGGAAGGAGTGTAATGTATCTTTAAAAGTTTTGGCGGGAATTAGCACGTTGCTGATTGGTTGAGGCCACCGGCTGAAATGTATATAAAGAGAGGTTTGCCCCAGTACTGGTTGCTGGGTTCACTGTATATTAAAGAGCTGTTGTCACTACCCTGGTCTCCTGCCTCGTTATTGCCCAAACTTAACAAAAACCATCAAGGCATATCAAAAAAAACCAACCATACTCACTACAGAAACACACAAAATCTCATCAAGCTGCACAAATTTCAAAATATAAAAGCTATAGACTCATAACATAAAATTTGCTTGCAAGCAAACTCATAAAATTAACTGTCTACAACTCTGAATTTTTTATGCTAATTTTTTTTGAAAAGAGCAACTTACCCAAAATTAGGTGAAGGCAGTCAGGCATATTCAGGATCACAGGTCAATGAGTTGGATGCAGCCATGTGGGATGCAGCTATGGCGGCAAAGCAAGGCAGGCAAGCTGGAGGCATTCGGGAATCGGGAGTCCTGCAGGTAAGCTGGAGGCCTGGGGATGGGGCAGCTAGCTAGGCTGCAGCGCCACGTGGGATGGAGCCACAGCAGCAAAACCAGCCAGACAAGCTCCGGGGATAGGGGTGGCAGCCAGCTAGGCCACAGCTAGTGGCCTTGTCTGGCTGGCTTCATTGCCGCAGCTGCATCACCGCTGGAGGTTGTGGATGGTTGTGGGGGGGCTAGTGCACCTCGCAGGCTTACTTACCCAGGCAGGCAAATCAGGGTGCAGTTGGGGTGCAGGCACCATGCGGGAAGGCAGGCAAGCCATAGAGCAGAGACTGTTTGGTCAACGCAAGTGAGGAGCCACACAGTGTGCTATGTTGGGGTGGTGAGAAGTTACTGGGTGGGTTGGGGTGGGGTGGCACAAGTGGGTGGGTGGAGCGAGCAGGCAGGCAGGGTGAGCAGTGAGTGGTTGGGCGGGGTGAGCTGTGACAGGGTGGGCAGCTGGGGGCCAGCTAGAAGTGGTATTTGCAGATTCTCCAAACTAGTTAAAATTTCCGCTACCAGTTCACCTGAACTGGTCTGAACCAGCTGAATACCACCTCTGGTTCTTATCCATTGGTAGAAAATATAAATATATGTTTATGTATATTTCTAAAGACATATATGTATATGTCTCAAGTGCTAGACAACTGATATGCAGATGTAGATGATAGGTATTGTAGGCAGGCAGGCAGGCAGGCAGGCAGGCACAGATGATTTATGGTGTTGCTAAAGATGACCCAGTTGGGAGAATGGAAGTATCATGCCTCAGCATATAACTTTTATATACTGTTGTTGCTCTCTAGCCCCATCTAGTGGCTGGAAGGACAAATACCAATATATATTGTTTGAAGCTGACCCCACCCCATTACCCATCAGCCTGCACTCTGAAAACAAGTGCACGCTGGGAAGCCAGACTCCATTTTCCTTTAGCATTTGTATAGAAGAATCCATCTTAATCTGTGGCACATGGTCATCCAAGGATAAACCCACATCCCATGCACAGAGCATCGCTGGTGAGATTTAAATTGCTTGTATTTAATAATTGTTATCTTCAGCAGTAACTTAATACTGTCTATCTTGTATTTGGTTCTCATTGTATGTATCCCTATTTTTCCCAGTTTCACCATATTCTGTTCTTTCAATAAAGCATTCAGTCTCAAATGGTCTGGGCCTGGACCAGGGAGGAGTCAAGCAAACAAACACAGGAAACTAAGCAACTCAATAATCCAGGTTTTACTCCCCATTCATAGGCCAGAGCCTTGGTACACATTGAGTATAACACACAGTTCCGTGCAAAGTTAGCGCTGGGAGCTCTTGCCTCCCAGCATTTTTTATAACTCAGGGCCATGCCTGCTGACCAGCCTGCCACGGCTGCTGTCCACCCAGCATCCTGCCATCTGCAGCCAACATCCAGTTACAGTGGCATGGCTGGGCTGATGGCATGGAGCTGAGTCCTGGGACGTAGAGCTGGACCTGCATGGGCACATGAGTGGCCACAGGGGTGAACAGCTGGCATGTGGTTGTCGTATCCTGTCTCCATAACTGTGTTCTTTGTGCTGGCCACACACCCCATTGCCTGCTGGTGCCAATCATGACCAGCGCTGAATTGCCTGCTGGCATCCTGTTGCCTGCCGGTGTCACCCAGGAGAATGCCCCAGTGATGAGTGGCTGGCTGGCACTGTTTTGATGTGATCCACTGCCACTACTGCAGCCTCTGCAGCCTCTCTCACCAGCTCCAAAGTTTCTTGCTCCCCCACCAACACCCCCAGGTATGGCAAGTCCCAGATCGGGACTTGACAGGTGGCTCCTCTCTACCAGGACCGCTCCTGGAAGATAGGAGACAGACAGGTTAGGCACAGCACCCTGATATGCATCCCTCCCAGTTTGTCGGGATAGTGCCTGTGGAACTGGGTAAACAGACACGGGGCCTGCACATTCAGTTCCATCACCCATGAGGTGTAGTGACTAGGTACTCCTTCCACTGTACCAGGTACTACAGTTTACCCCTGTGGAGATGTGAGTCTAGGACCCAGTCTATTTCGTATCTGTCCTCCTCTACAGGCCCCAGCAGCTGAAGAAGGGCCAAATATCTCCTTCCTCTACAGGTTTCAGGAGGCTACTATGGAACCTGGAGTGCACCTTTCCCAGCAAGGGTGGAAATTTCAGTTCCACAGTGGTAGGATTGATCACCCGCATGATCGGGATAGGCCCTAGGTACTTTGGCCTTAGTTTCTTGCATGGTACTCTTAATCTGAGATATTTAGTGGAGAAGTACACCTGGTCCTCAGCCAAAATGGCTTATGGGATGCCCATTTTTTTTTTTATTCAAAAAGTTTTACAAATTTTTTTTCCCCCTTTCCCCCCACCTCCCCTCCCCCCTCCCTTCACAACCCCCCTCCCCCCCAACTTTCCGGAACGAGCACAAGGTATAGTTAAAAATAAAACAAACATATGCTAAAAAATTTTCGTCCCAACTTAATTATACTCCTATAATTCTCATCAGTTCCTAACTTCCCCCGAAAACAATCAAAAATAATACATCATAATCATTCAAAAGCAGTCTGATAACTCTTAGTCTGATATCTACTTTGAATATAGTCAATCCATTTTTTCCATTCCTTTAAGTATCTTTCTTGCATATTGTCTTTCAAAAAGGCTGATATTTTCGCCATCTCAGCCAAATTGCCAACTTTCAATATCCATTCTTCTATTGTAGGGACTTCTTTTTTCTTCCAATACTGTCCTATTAGTAATCTTGCTGCTGTTTTTAGATTTAAAATCAATTTAGTCTCGGGCTTCTGGGTGGCGCCACCTTTCTCGCTGGGTGCTAATTTATGGCACTCCGCATTGAATATGGTAAAAGCCGGATTTAACAACTGATCCCGGCTTCATTTCTCTCTCTGGTTGAAAGAGAGAGACAGAGCAAGGGGGAAGAATTGGGTAGATTCCCCTAGGGGCTTTGTTTTTGTAATACAAAGTCCTGAACGGTCGAATCCCCTTATTTACCCCTCCCCCACCTCCAGTATTCTCTGCGCTCCTGAAAAAGCAGGAAAAGAGGAAGGTGTCGACTTCTGCTAGCAATTGATTTCTTTTTGTGGATACGAAAAGCAGGCGGAACGAGTGTGAGGAACAATTATTGGTTTGCAAGTATTTTTGATTTTCTGACTTCCACCCCCCCTTCAGTTTCGTTTTAGAGAAATTGAAAGCAGAGCGATACATCAAAGGGAGCTTTGCTGTTGAATCGAAACTGAATGGAGATTTTATCTTATTGTGTTTGACTGTGGACTGTTGGATTATATTACGCTGTTTAAGTACTTTACAAGGGGATTCTCAGCAGAAATTTTGTTATGGAGGTTCTTTCAGAAGAATGGATTCGTGACTTTATACAGGACTACACAGAAAGTATGTATTTAATTATTCAAAAATACGAATTGATAAAAAATGGGGACGTTTTGGATGAGAGTTTGGAGCAAATTAACCAGTGCAATTATTCAGAAAATGGAATGGAGGACATACAAATAAAAGTGGATAAATATGAAGATTTGATCGTGAAGAAACAAGGTGATCTAAAGAAGTTTTCTTTAAATAGTTTGGATGAGCTGCCTGAATTTGTGCTACAGGAGATTGTCCCTCAAATGGAAAAGACTCACAAGCTTAATGTTTCCCAAGAGTTCTCTTTTTGGACTGATGGAATATACGGCAGTAATTTTTGGATTTCTGGACATAAGGAATTACTAGGAAATATTGTGATTGACTTTTTAAAAGGAGCAACGAAGGAAAGACAGAGATTAATGCACCAAAAAAAATGGCAAGAGACAAAAGTATTATTTTTGAAACAAGGTTTTTTTAAAATATTAATAGACAAAAATATTAGTGTCCCCGAAAGGCAATTTGTGATTATAAGAGACTAGATATTTGGATATACTGGATTTTGATGAGGAAGGACTAAAGTTGAATAGATATTGTAATTAATTAAATAATATTGTAATTTTCTCTATTGAAATTTTATAAATTTTATAATCTGTTGTATTGAATTTTAAATAGAATATTCTTGAAAGATCTTATGTAAGAAGGACTTGGGGGGGAAATTATATGGTTATATGGTTATAGAAGCTATAAGGGAGATATTCTCTGAACTGGATTGGATTTTTATGCTTTAGCTGGTTTTAAATATTTTAGGATTAATTTGTTCTACTGATTTATATATTTTATTACTGTTTATTGTTAATTTTTTGAAGGATTTGGTTATGTAAGGAGGAAGTCAGAGCTAGAGAGGGAGAATTGGTATAATAGTTTTGGGAAAAAATTTTTTTAGCATATGTTTGTTTTATTTTTAACTATACCTTGTGTTTGTTCCGGGAAGCCAGGGGGGGAGGGGGGAGGGGGTTTGTGAAGGGAGAGGGGTTGGGGGGAAAGGGGAAAAAAAATTTTTTTGTAAAACTTTTTGAATAAAAAAATAAATAAATAAAAAATCAATTTAGTCTCAATTACTGTACAGTCCGTAGTAATTCCCAACAGAAAAAATTGCGGCAGGAACTTTATCTTCTTTTTCAGAACATTTTGTAAAATCCACCAAATTTTTATCCAAAAGGCCTTTATATCCTAACAAGTCCACCAAATATGAAAATATGTAGTGTCATCACAATTACATCTCCAACATTTTGCTTGCATATCTGGATACATACACGATAATTTCTTAGGATCTAAGTGCCATCTATAAAACATTTTATAAAAATTTTCCCTTAGATTCTGTGCCTGCGTGAATTTAACATTTCTAACCCAAATTTTTTTCTAAGTTTCCAATAATATTGGCTCTGAAAATTTTGTGCCCACTTTATCATACAGTCCTTTACCAAGTCCCTTTCAGAATCTATTTCAAGTAACACATTATACAATCTCTTTATATGCTCCTGAGACTGATTTCTAATTTGCTTTACCAAATTTCCCTCGTTCTGCTCTATACCAATTTTCTGATCTTCCTTCCATCTAGCACATAGTTGACCATATTGAAACCAAGTATAATTTTTCCCTTCTTCTTTTAATACGTGCAAATATTTTAATTGCAAATTACCTCTTTCAGTATACAAAAGATCTTTATATGTAATCATTTCCTGATTCTGTTCTATATTTATATTCTCTATTGCATGTCTAGGACTTGCCCACATAGGAACCTTATAATTAGTTGTTCACTCGTGCTTGTTCCGTCTGCATATAGAAATCCACAAGGAAAAAACAATTAGCAGAGATGGACACTTTCTTCTTTTCCTGCTTTTGCAGGAGCACGCTGAAGATTGGAGCTTGGCAGGGTTATTTATGGGACTCAACCCTCCAGGGCTCTGCTTAAAAAAAACAAAGCCCCTGGGGAGATCTACCACTCCCCCGCTGCTCTTATCTCTTCCTTTCATCCAGGGAGGGAAATTAAAGCCACCTCTTTCCTGGCTTTTATGATGTTCAGTGCGGAGCGCCTTAATTAGGCACTCAGCGAAGAAGGTGGCGCCACCGGAAATCCGGGATGCCCATTTTTTGTCAACCTGGGCCTTATGGAATTTGGTGAAGTGCCATCTTTATGTCATCCCACACTGCTGGTATCCTATTCACCCACTCATCCGGGCTACTGTGGAATGGAGGGTCTTGGGGCCACTCAGGAATTGGTACAAAGTCCATCCTGTGAACCACCTGAAATGGGGTGAAACCGGTACTGCTGTGCACCTCATTGTTGGAGGCCACCTCCACAAACAGGAGGCAGTCTGCCCAATTCTTCTGTTGATAGGTGATGTAGCACCCCAGATACCACTCCACCATAGCATTTGTCTGTTCGGCCGCCACATTTGTGCAGGGGTGGAATGCAGTACTGAAGCCTTGGGAGGACCTGATCATACAGACAAAGTCTTTCCAGAACTGAGCAGTGAATTGTACTCCCCTGTCTGATATGATGCACCATAGAACCCTGTGGAGATGTACACATGTCCAATAAAAAGCTTTGCCAGCCTTCGTGCTGGAGGTAACCTGGAACATGGCACAAAATGGGCCTGTTTGGAGAATAGGTCAATGATCATCCGTATCAGTGTGTCCATTACTTTCGGGTAGGTCGACAATGAAGTCCATGCTGATCTCCTCCCATGGCCGGGAGTGGTTAGCTACAGCCTGTAGGAGGCCAAGTGGTTTTCCTGTCTGCTGTTTTGTAGCTGCACAGACTGGACAGCTTTTGACGTAGCTCTCTATTTCAGCCTTCACTCATGGCCACCCCCTGGTAAGGTGTAGGGTTTTTTGGAATTCAAAATGGCTGGCTTGTTTTTTTTCATAAAAAGTTTTATTTTTACAATCATATCAAATAATTCATCCAATGTACAGTTATATACAATTAGTCAGGCTTGCCCAGTCACCACCCCCCTTTTTAACACTCTTCCCTCTTCTACCTTCTTTTACTTTCCAAACCTTCCTCTCCTTCTCTTATCTACATCCGCTCCTCCCTCCACCCTACACCTTCCTTCTCCCTCTACTATCCCTCTTCCTTCCTCTTCTCCTCTTTCCTACCTCCTACTCTCTCTTTTCTCCCTCCTCACCATTCTAAAATGGTAACTATGCAGACCCGATCCTACATTAATTATATTTCTTCAATAATCCCTGTACATTAACCATCACTCCATCTCTACCAAAAAACCCCCCAATTCCCTCCCCTTACCCCCACCCCCATCCCGACTTCCCAGAACAAAATGCAGGGTATCAAAACTAACAATCATAAT
Organism: Ahaetulla prasina; assembly: GCF_028640845.1. Lineage (NCBI taxonomy): Eukaryota > Metazoa > Chordata > Lepidosauria > Squamata > Colubridae > Ahaetulla > Ahaetulla prasina. The sequence goes on from NC_080543.1 coordinate 71,389,042, forward strand.
CCAAAATAATTCCTAAATTATAATCTCTAGTCACACCACACTTAGTCACACTCTCAATTCCCCTCTCCTTCAAAAATATATCTAATACAAAATATTTCCTAAATTTACTCATATGCTATTCAATATTTTTTTTTATCTGGTACTTATTTTAAATATAATCAATCCACATTTTCCATTCTAGAATATATTTTTCTAGTGTATAGTCTTTCAAGTAAGCGGAGATTTTTGTCATCTCTGCCAGATTTGATACTTTGAGTGTCCATTCTTCGATTGTAGGTAATTCTTCTTTCTTCCAATACTGAGCAATCAAAAGTCTTGCGACTGTTATTAAGTTCAAAATCAATTTAGTCTCTATAGCTGTGTAGTCCATAATTATTCCTAGTAGAAAGAACTGGAGTAAACTTAATCTTCTTTTCAGACTATTCTGCATGATCCACCATACTTTAATCCAAAATGCTTTAACTTTTTTACAAGTCCACCATATATGGTAATAAGTAGCATCTTCACAATCGCATCTCCAACATTTAGCAAGATCTAATATGTGTTTCTTGTAAACAGGTAATGTCATTTTTAAATTGTTTCAAATAATGAAATACTTTCCTTCTCTTCTACGGTGAGTTCAGGCCATTAACATTCCAAGATAAGAAACTTTTGGAACACCAGCCGCAGATCACATTTTACTTTAGGCCTTACTCCTCCCACTGTTTCCGTTGTAGTAGTTGCCAGTTGTTGGTGTGCCTTCATCTCTTGTTCCTTGCGTTTAGCAGCAGCTCTTGTCAACCTTTGTTCTTTTGAATCTAAACCCGTCGTAGGTATTTCCAACACTTGTAATAAATCTTCTTCCATCACAATCTGTTCTTGTACCTGCTTCACTTCTCTTTCCTTCACTTCAGCCTCCCTTCCTCTAGCTTCCAATGGGGGAAGACTTCCAACTTTTAATACCTCAACATAAAATTCTCTTGCTTTTCCAACCGTATTGAAATGATATACTTTCCCTGCATAATATACTATTATACCAGTTGGAATATCCCATCTATATTCAATCTGATGTTTTTTAAGTTCATTCACCAGGAAGGCAAATTCCTTCCTAGCCCTTAACATTTTTGGTGGAATTTCCTTTAATATCAAAATATCTTGACCAGCAATCTGAATCTTCTCCCCCTTATATGAAGCTTGCAAAATCTGATTTCTCACTGTTCTGTTTGTAAAATAAATAACAACATCCCTTGGCAACTTTTTGCCTTGCTATCCAAGAATTCACGATATATTTTATCAATTTGATAAGCCACATCTGCTGGACGAGCTGCTAATATCTCAGCAAATACTTCAGAAAAAATTTCCCTTAAATTCTCTTCCTTATTTTCTTTCAAACCTCGAATTCTAAGAGCAAATTCCATATTTCTATATTGTATCAAAACTATTTCATCCTCTGTTTTTCCATTTTACTTTGAAATTCATCCATTTTATTTTCTAATTTTAAATTATGTTGCTTAATTTCTTCAACCTCCTCCAATAAAATCACATTCGTTGCCAAACTTGTACTGCCATTACAAATCCTTCTTTAACTTCTTTATTTCCCACTTGAATTTCTGATATCTGCTCTTTCATTTCAGACATCTCATCAGTTATTACTTTAAATTTTTCTTCTATAAAGCCTTTTAAGTTCTCTTGTAACGCCTCTAAATTCAATGTTCTAGTCTCTGCTGTATGAGCTGGAGGCACCAGCTGATAAAGTTCCAGAGCTCTTTGTTACAGTAGACTTTAATTGTTTGGCTGCCATCTTCTATAAAATTATATATTTATTTATTTCCAACTTAATATTCACTTTAAATCTTCTTAACCTCTAAAAAACACAGTCTTTTAAAGCAGTATTTAAAAATCTCCCCTAGATTCTATCAGCAGGCAGCAAAGAGTTAAAGAGTAAAAGCAGCAAGTAACATGCAAATTACCAACTGCAGAACGCTGAAAGTATCGCTTTCGCTTTCCACTCGTTAACTTGTTAACAATTCGCCTCCATTTTTTTACTGTTTTCAAGCTTGTTACAAAGTATCGGGGAATCGGCTTGGCTACTTGCATAAAGTTCTCCCACTTTCGTTCTGTCCGGTATAATCCTTTATTGTCCAAAATAAATCTCGGCGTTTGGTCGTGGTGATTGGTTCCGCCAAAGCAGAAGAATCCTCGGATCTGGAGCACTTCGGGTTGCTGGAGGGAACTTAACCCTTCAAACCCCTTTTTTCTCAGGGGCTTTAGGGAAATTCAACCTCTGCCCTCAGCTCACCACCTTCTCCTTCTCCCGAAGAGGGGGTTTTCCGAACCGCTGGACAGCAGATTTAAGCTGTCCTAGCGATTCCACATAATCCAGAGGTTGGTGATCGTAAAGATCACCGCCATCACCTACGGTGCCAAACCGGAAGTCCAAAATGGCTGGCTTGTTTAGTGCCATGATATCATTGCAGCACTCTGGGCTTCATGGTGAGTGGCATGTAGAGCTTGCTGCCTTTCCATACAATGCTGTATGGGTGTATGGGTGACTAGTTGTTGGTTCCCCTAAAGCCATGGGTTGGTCAATAGTGCAGTCTGCAATTCATGCATCAAGTCATCCACTGGGGCCCCGACTGTCACCTGGGCTGCTGGTTGGAAGGGAGGTATGATGGCGTGGATTACTTCCTCTCGGTGGCTATTATATTGCAGCATTCATAACAGGGCATCTGCAAGGAAGTTCTTACCTGCTGGGGTATACTTCCTTTGAAAATGGAATCGTTGGAAATACTGTGCCCATTGGACCTGCTTTGGAGATAACCACCATGGCATCTGGAATGCCTCAAGATTTTTGTGGTCTGTTCAGACCTCAAATGGATCTCTGGCCCCCTCCAAAAGATGCTGCCATATCATCAACACCCAGTGCACAGCAAAGGCCTCTTTCTCCCAAATAGCCCAGCCACGCTCTGTCTCTGTGAGCTTCCACAATGTATACGCACACAGCTGCAGCTGGCTTTGCTTGTTACTCTGCAAAAGGACGGCTCCCACAGCTACATCACTGGCGTCAGCCTGAATGACAAACAGTTGCTTGGGGTTGGGGTGTTTCAGGACCTGGCTCCCTAGCAAAGAGAGCTTTTAGCATTTCGAAGGCTTGCTGGCAATCCATCATCCACTGGAGTGGTTGGTTGGGATGAGACTTTGTCAGTGTGTGCTTAGTGCAAAGTAAGTCAGTCAACAGCAATGCCATTTTGGCAAATGATGAAATGAATTGCTGATAAAAATTAGCAAAGCCAAGGAAACTTTGTAAGTGTCTGTGTGTTTTTGTCACCTGACACTACAGCACAGTTTGAATTTTACAGAGATCCATCTCTACTCCAGTGTTGGATATGTGGTAGCCCAGATAATCCAGATGGGTATGGTGAAACACACACTTGGAGACTTTCATGTATAATTGCACTACCAGCATTTTTTTCAGCACCTGCCTCACCAATCTTATGTGTTCCACCATCGTGGTAGTGTAAATGAGTATGTCATTGAGATATACAAGGACCCCTCAGTAGAAGTGTTCATGTAATACATCATTAATGAGTTGCATGAATACAGCCGTGGCCCCCTGGTAACAGCATTACCAGGAACAGGTAACTCCCCAATGGGCAGTTGAATGTGGTCTTCCACTCATCCCTGGGTTTTATGCACACTTGATAGTAAGCCTCTCCCAGATCTAATTTAGTAAAAAAAAATGTCCGTTTACCAAATAGGTGAGCATGTCCTTCATGAGAGGCAAGGGGTACATATGCCTCCACACATACACCATTGATGCCATGGAAATCAACACATAAACCCAGGGTTCTATCTTTCTTTTCTCTGGACAGCACCAGAGCAACTACTCCCGACTGGGCTGGTTGATAAATCCCCTAGCCAGGTTCTTGCTGGTGTACCATCGGAATTCACCCATTTCCTTCGGCATCATTGAGTATTTTTGGCTTTGGCAGTTTGGCTCTGGGTATCAGTTCGATTACACAGTCTGTAGGCTGGTACGGGGGTACAATGTCACACTCCCTGCTAAACACCTATGTCAGGTCGGAGTAGTCCTGAGGGAAGTGACCAAAAGCCTCCTCAGGGGCCTCCCCAGACCTCCCCCCATCCTGCTCTCAATCCCTCTCTGAGCCTGCTCGTGGGAGTGAGGACTAGGGCCTATTCCTATCATCAGTTTTGTGTACCCCCCTTCCTACCATTTCATGGAGCCCCACGTATCCAGCCAGGACAAGTCGTATATAACAGACTCTGTCATCTTTGTGACTATGATGAATCTCAGTACCTCTCTATGCTCCTCCATCTTCAACCACACTGGCTCTGTGAGATGGATAGCAGGAGTTCCCCCACCAGCAAGGAACCTTCCACCTGCTCAAACCTAACTAGCCTGGCCATCTCCCTCACCTGGATCTCCAATGCAACAATCACTGCTTGGCTGATGAGGGATCGAATACACCCTGTGTCTATCAGTGCCCTGTACTCACCACGCTGTGCTGACTGGGGCCTCACTATGATGATGGGAATGAGGAAAGGATGGATGGAGTTGCTTACTATTGGGTCCTCCAAGCCATCATCCTCACTGTCATAAGGCACTGCTGGGAACTTTCCCACCACTGTCACTTCTCCCTCCTCTGCGGTTGTCACTGAGCACTCTGCCTGCTATGCTCCCCAGCATCTTTCAGGGAGCATCTTTCTGTTGGGGAGGCCTTGTGGTCTTGCTGGAGCCATCGGCCAGTAATGAGTAACAGAGCTGTGCATTCAGCAGCACAGTGTCCCAGTTGGTTAAACAAGAAACATCGCAGTGGAGGCCTCACAGGCCTCACTGAGGTCCCCGGGGTACTGGGGATGAGATGTGTTCCACTGGTCAGTCTGTCTGGGGCCTTCCAGGGCCCAGGGCCTATGTCCCCCTTGGGACGGAACTCCTGTAACCCCACATCCAACTCGATGACTGTTTGAAACCAATATTGCAGCCAATGTGGAAGACCCTGGTAAACACAGGCCTGCCGGAGATCATGGTCTAAACCTACCCTGAACTGATAGACCAACAACCTTTCTGACCAGGACCTCAACTTGCCAGCAACCTGGCAGAATTCCCACATATACCCTACTATTGGCCAGCCCCTTTGCTTCAGTGCTAGATCTCCTTCCGTCTGCCGTGTGTGAGACCCATCCTTGAACCATATCTGAAGCACTTCTAGGAAAAGACCCATATTCGCCAAATCCCTGGCGTGCTTGCTGTGGGAGTCCACCACCCACTCAGTAGCCTCACCTTCCAGTACTGCAGTGATGGCTACTACCATTGCCCACTGCAAAGAGTACAACTGAGCATACTGGTCCAAATGGCTGATAGCTTGGCTCAGGAACAAGGCCACTTGGTCAGGATCCCACTGAATGTTGGCTGTAATGGGGCAAACCCCACACCACCTACTGGAGCCAATACTCTCAGGCCCACACATGGCCCTGTGGGCCCTAATCCATCTGGCATGAGGCAACAGCCATTGATGCATTCTGATTGCTGAGATCTAGGACCCTCCGGCCCTGGGCCTCACTTGGGCCCCATTGGTAGGACAACCAGAAAGGCACGCAGAGAGGACATCCTGGCTGTGGATGCCATTCTGATCATCCTACCAATTTGGCCAGTGATGAACTCTGCTTCCATAGGGCCCCTTGCATGTTGTCATGGGAATGGCTGAAGGCTGGGTCCAGGCAGAATTTCAGACTAGCCAAATAAAAACAGGACTGTGGAGATGGAGCTGACTGGGTCCCCATTCTGCGTGGCTGCTACGTGCCCACAGCCTCTGTTCCTGTCTCCCATGTCTGGCTGGATGGAGTATCCTGGAAGCTGTTGTGACCCTGACTTGAGCAGGTAGCAACAAACGCAGTCCTTAGTAAAAATACACTTTATTCAAACAGCTGGGAATTAATTCATTCCCAGTGCCGGGTAACTCAAAACGAAACAAAGGTTTCACAAACAAACAGTCTTTGGTTATCTCAAACCTGGTTCAATCTGGATAACTGCCAAAGTCTTTTCTGATAAACATCCAGAATAGAGAAAAGAGCAAAGAGCGCAGCTGCAATGTTGCTTTCCGGCAAACTGAGACACCGGTGCTGGTCTCTTTTTAAATCTTATGGGAGGGGCCAATTATCTCTTGGCCCTATTCCCGAGGTGACCTCTCTGCTTGAGCTGCTTCTGCCTTCTAGCAGCTCGCCTCATGCGGGCATTAGGAACAGGCTCATCGCAGTCTGATTCTGCCGACAGCTCCCCAGGCTGCTGACGGATCACAACAGAAGCTGGCCTCCCCAAACCGCTTACACAGGATATCCATATAGGGTTCCAACTGATGCCCTAATTAAATCATGAGCCTTGAGTCAAGCTTCAAAAGAAATCCAGTTATTTGTTAGGACCTTCATGTCAGCACATTCCCAAGTGAAGCCAGCTCTGACCCTATGTAATTTATGCCCCAATCATGATTCTATTTCTCCTCTCCCCCAAGGATGTGTCATTAATCACATTCGCCAATGGAGCAATTTCATGGGTTGTAGAGACCACTCCCCTCCAGCCGCTGTAGGTAGCCATGGGATACAGTCTTGAGAGAGATACATCTGGAATGTGCATCTGTCTTTGGCTGCCATGCCGTTTTGTCAGTTTCCCATTCCCCCTTGCTTATGGCAACTTGAAAGCAGGCCAGGGATGCTTTGTGAGTTGACATTCGGCTCCCCTCACTTCCTGAAGGAGACCTGCACAAAACAAAACCAATTTGAGTATAGGTATAGATTTCAGGGTTGCAACCCCCCTCCTCGGCTTGGAGAATAAGTCTATTACAGTCCAGATCACCGTGTTCCCTCCACCTTTTGGCAACTCCAAAACAGATTTCCTCCCATGGCCTCATTGGTTCTGCTACCAATTGCAACAGTCTGGGGGTGGGGTTTGCTGGTCGTTTCTTCATTGTGGAGCAGATGTTGCAACTTTTCACATAACTGTCCACATCTTTCTTTATGCTGGGCCACCAGAATTCCCTCCGTACTAAGTGTAAAGTCTGTAGGAACCCAAAGTGGCCTGCCGGTTTGATGTTGTGACTCCTCTGGAGGATTAGGGTGCATAAGGATTCTGGGATGCAGAGTTTCACCCCTTCTATGCTAGGTCATCTCTTTTTGTCAAGATGTGTTGCTTGTTTCAGAACCAGGGGTCTGCTAGCAGTTCAGTTTTGAGTTTCGTGGTTAGATTGTTGCGGGTTGGTATGACGTTGTCATGACGTTGTCATGACGTTGTCATCTGGTGGTCACTTGGGCAGCTTTTTGGGTAGGGGGGACAATGGCATCTACTACCTCCTCCCATTCACATTTGTACTGGGTCATGCAGGAGAAAGTTCCTCCCCCCCGGGATGTACTTTAGCACAAAGTCAAAACTGGTTGAGGTATTGAGTCCAGCAGATTTGTTTGGGTGATAGTTTTCATGGGGTCTGAAGGGCCTTCCAGCAGGTGGAACCAGGCTAGCAGTGCCCATTGCACTGCAAAAACCTCTTTTTCCCATGGGGCCCATTGCCTTTCTGTGTCCGTGAGCTTCCGGGAGGTATAGGCACAGGGCTGTAGTTTCCTTGGCTATTTTTTTGGAGTATCACAGTTCCCACTGCCATGTCACTGGTGAGTGTTTGCATAACGAAGGGTTGTTCAGAGTCAGGATCCTTCAGCACTGGTTCCTTTGCAAACAGTTCTTTTAGTGTTTCAAATGTCTTTTGGCAGGTTAGGTCCCACTGTAGGGGTTGTCCAAGGGGTGAAATCTAAAAAAAATTGCTACCAGTTCTGTGGGCCTGGCTTAATTGGTGGGTATGGCTTGGTGATCAGGTGTCCAGGTGGGCATGGCCAAGTTGACGTCACTTCTTTGCCCTTTTTTGACCTACAAAAAGAAAATTTAGCAATTATTTCATGCAATCAATACTTAAATAATAAACAAAGTACACACAACAATAATAGGTACACAAATACTTACATAAGAGCAATAAAAGTGTTGTCTTCAATGTTGCTTCTTGAACCAATGATAATAATGACCTACAAGGAGAAGATATAACATTATATACAAATTTAACCATATAATATGTAAATAAGAATAACAGAACGGATGAACTGAATCGGCCTATAACTTCTGAAGAAATTATTTTGGTAATTAAACAATTAAAAATGGGGAAAACTCCTGGTACGGATGGGCTTACAGTTAGTTATTATAGGAATTTACAGGATGAGATGTTAGGTCCACTTAAGGAATTATTTAATCAGATATAAATAGGAGGGGAATTCCCCCCTCATGGAGAACCTCTTTTATTTCATTGATACCAAAAGAGGAACAGGATTGTTCTAAACCTGGGAACTATAGGCCAATCTCGCTTTTAAATAATGATCATAAGATTTTTGTTAAAATAATAGCTAATAGATTAATGTTGATTTTGCAGCGAAGAATTCATAATGATCAATCTGGATTTATAAAAGGGAGACAGATGAGGAATAATGTTAGGCAGATTGTTAATTTACTGGAGTATTTAGAAAAGAAAAATTTTATTCCAGCAGCATTTATTTTTCTTGATGCAGAGAAAGCTTTTGATCGATTGCATTGGGATTTTTTATTTAAATAGAAAAGATGCAATTTGGAGATGGTTTTACAAGAATAATTAGGGCAATTTATGGAGAGCAAACAGCACAGATTATAATTAATGGTAGTTTAACAGAACCTTTTAAGATTGCAAAAGGAACAAGACAGGGATGTCCTTTATCACCATTATTGTTTATTCTAACTCTAGAACCATTATTGGATAAAATACGAGAAGTAAAGGAGATAGAGGGAATTAAAGTTAGACAACATGAATATAAGTTGAGAGCTTTTGCAGATGACCTGGTGATTACTTTAACAAACCCTATTAACTCTAGTAAATCTTTGTTGGAAATAATTGATCAATATGGGAAGGTTTCAGGGTTTAAGGTAAATCAGAAAACGACAAAAGTGATAATAAAAAATATGGCCAGACAACAGAAAGAAAAATTAGAGGAAATAACAGGAAATAACAGGATTTGAAATTGTAAAGAAGGTTAAATACTTAGGGGTCTATATTACATCGTCAAATGTGAAATTGTATAAGAATAACTATGAGGTTTTATGGCAAAAAGTTCAGAAGGAGTTGATTGTTTGGAAAAAATTGCAATTATCCTTGCTGGGGAGAATAACTGCTATTAAAATGAATGTTTTACCTAGATTCTTATTCCTCTTTCAGATGATACCAATAATTAAGAAAGATAAGAATCTTGAGGAATGGCAGAAGGGAATTAATAAATTTATATGGGAAGGTAAAAAAGCTAGGGTTAAAATGAAAATAATTCAAGATTCCCGGGAAAGGGGAGGTTTAAAAATGCCCAATTTTAAATTATACTATGAAGCAGCTGCTCTCTCTGTAATAAGTGATTGGTTTAATTTAACGGAGGAAAGAATTTTGAATATAGAAGGTTATGACTTGCTATATGGATGGCATGCATATTTAATTTATGACAAAAAAGTGGATAAGGCCTTTAAAAATCATGTGTTAAGAACTGCTCTTCTGCGTGTTTGGAAAAAATACTCTTACAAACTAAATTATAAGGTTCCTATATGGGCAAGTCCTAGACATACAATAGAGAATATAAATATAGAACAGAATCAGGAAATGATTACATATAAAGATCTTTTGTATACTGAAAGAGGTAATTTGCAATTAAAATCTCTGCACGTACTAAAAGAAGAAGGGAAAAATTATACTTGGTTTCAATATGAGCAACTACGTGCTAGATGGAAGGAAGATCAGAAAATTGGTATAGAGCAGAACGAGGGAAATTTGGTAAAGCAAATTAGAAATCAGTCTCAGGAGCATATAAAGAGATTGTATATTGTGTTACTTGAAATAGATTCTGAAAGGGACTTGGTAAAGGACTGTATGATAAAGTGGGCACAAAATTTTCAGAGCCAATATTATTGGAAACTTGGGAAAAAATTTGGGTTAGAAATGTTAAATTCACGCAGGCACAGAATCTAAGGGAAAATTTTTATAAAATGTTTTATAGATGGCACTTAGATCCTAAGAAATTATCGTGTATGTACCCAGATATGCAAGCAAAATGTTGGAGATGTAATTGTGATGATGCTACATATTTTCATATTTGGTGGACTTGTAAGGATATAAAGGCCTTTTGGATAAAAGTTTGGTGGATTTTACAAAATGTTTTGAAAAAGAAGATAAAGTTCCTGCCGCAATTTTTTTTGTTGGGAATTATTATGGACTGTACAGTAATTGAGACTAAATTGATTTTAAATCTAATAACGGCAGCAAGATTACTAATAGGACAATACTGGAAGAAAAAAGAAGTACCTACAATAAAAGAATGGATATTGAAAGTTGCCAATTTGGCTGAGATGGTGAAGATATCAGCCTTTTTGAAAGACAATACGCAAGAAAGATACTTAAAGGAATGGAAAAAATGGATTGACTATATTCAAAGTAGATATCAGACTAAGAGTTTTCAGACTGTTTTTGAATGATTATGATGTATTATTTTTGATTGTTTTTGGGGGAAGTTAGGAATTGATGATTGTAGGGGTATAATTAAGTTGGGACGAAAATTTTTTAGCATATATTTGTTTTATTTTTTAAATATACCTTGTGCTCGTTCCGGGAAGTCGGGGGGGGGGTTGTGAAGGGAGGGGGAGGGGAGGTGGGGGGAAAGGGGGAAAAAAATTTTCTGTAAAACCTTTTGAATAAAAAAAAAAGAATAACAGAAGTACACAAAACAATAAAAAAACAATAAAAGAGGTACACAAATACTTACATAAACTGATTAGTCGTCTTTAGCTTTAAGGTGTTTCCATATAGCTATTTCAGTGACACTCTCCTCACTTCCACTTTACTTGATGCGTAGATTATTGGCTGAGTGAGTGTTCTCTGAACCACTTTTTCACTGCAGGAATAGAGTCCCATTTTGGAAGAGGTAGCCCGTTAATGCTGATGGTCATGAGGTTAGTTAAATTGGAAACAGCTAGGTGACTTCTGCCCTCTGAACATATGAAGTTCATTTTCAAAAAAACCCTTTCCGCTTCTGCAGAATTTACTGCAATTGTTCTGACAATAACTTTTGCTTTTTTAATACTGTCAGGTATTGCATACCTCTCTGAATCTTTTAACACATTCTCCACAAAATCTCTATAGTCGTTGATGTCAATGTTATAATTGAAAATGTCACTAAATGTGTGCAGTTGTTCTTCAGTTGCTGTCCATGGAATGACTATTTCCTCAAAATCCCAGTACTTTGGCACCAAAAACTAGAAACTGTGGTTTATTTGTGGTATCTTGCAATTGGCTACCAGTTTTTAAATATTTACAGTCCATCAGTCATTTCTGCAAATTTTTTATACTTTCTAAAAGTCTTTCTTGAAGAAGATCAACAAATCGATGATTTTCTATGAATTTTATATTCCTGAAGGTTTCTGAGGTAATTAGTCCTTTAATTTTTCTTTCGTATGGGCCCTTTCCCTTTGTTAGCAGTTCAAATGCTTTTATTGATCTTGTCACCAGTTTTTCAGCCTTTATCATATCCATAACTGTGCTTGCAGCACAGTTGAAAGAAGTGAAATTTCTTCCAAAATGTCTATCATCAACGCCAAATCATTTAAGAAATGTTTATTTTCCAGATGGGCAGCCATACCTGAGTATTTTGCATTCGCATGAAAATATTTTTTTTTATTCAAAAAGTTTTACAAACATTTTTACCCATACTTCCCCTCCTCTTCCCCACAACCCTCCCCCTATCCCCTCCCCCATCCCCCTTCACCCCCACCCCACCCCCCAAGCTTCCCAGAGCAACATACAGGATATAACACCTAACAAGCATAAACTAAAATAAGCAAACAATCCATAAATTTCCATCCCTCCCCTAATACCTTAACTCCCCTCATCCTAAAGAAAAAGAAAAGAAAAGAAAAGAATAAAAATATTCTATCCATTCATAAAATATTTTCAGTCCCTCTTCTCCATTCCAATATTCTTCCATAAACAGTCTTTTAAGTACAGTAATCTTGTATAGTCCACCAAATTTGTAAATCCATCATACATAATAATAAATAATATCGTTTTTATACAAATAATTCTCCATCTCTTATTCTATTATGTACACCGAGAGCATATCCACCAAGACAAATTCCTTGTGTGTCCAATCACACTTGGCCAATAAAAAATTATATTCTATTCTATTATCATTACCTTATTTAACCCCAAACCTTAAATAATCAGATAGCATTACTACGGTCACGCCAACATTTAGATTGTAAATTCAAACAGTACCATTTACATTTACATTTAATCCTTCTTCCCCGTCCATCATTATAAATTACCAAATATTTTAATTCAATTATTAACAATTCAACCATATGTAATCAAATCTCCAACATTTAAATTGTAAATTCAAACAAATACAGATAAATTTTTTACAAACTCCAAATAACATTTTAACAGAAATCATATATAAATTGATCTTTCTTCTTATTTTATATTCAAAAATTTCAGTTATAATTTATCCTTTCCCATAAAAAGAAGACTCTTTTCACTTAAAACTATTTCTTCTTTCCACCCAGCTCAATCTTTGCTTCTCTGCATCCACTATTTTTCCCAATGTTTCTTCTTCAACAATTGCACTCCCTGTGTTGAGAAGTACTCTTTTGCGGGTCTGGAAAAAATATTCCTATAAATTAGAATACAAGATTCCTATATGGGCGAGCCCTAGGCATGCAATAGAGAATATAAATATAGAACAGAAACAGGAAATGATTACTTATAAAGAACTTTTGTATGTTGAAGGAGGTAGATTGCAATTAAAATCATTACAGGTATTAAATGAAGAAGGGAGGAATTATACTTGGTTTCAATATGGGCAAATAAGTGCTAGATGGAAAGAAGATCAAAAAACTGGTATAATGCAAAGGGAGGAAAATTTAATGAAGCAAATTAGAAATCAGACCCAGGAGCATATAAAGAGATTGTATAATGTGTTGCTTGAAATAGATTCGGAAAAGGATTTGGTAAAGGATTGTATGATAAAATGGGCACAGAATATTCAGGAACCAATAATGTTGGAAACATGGGAGAAAATTTGGGTTAGAAATGTTAAGTTTACACAAGCACAGAATTTAAGGGAAAAATTTTATAAGATGTTTTATAGATGGCACTTAGATCCCAAAAAATTATCATGTATGTATCCTAATATCCAAGCGAAATGTTGGAGGTGTGATTGTGATGATGCTACATATTTTCATATTTGGTGGACTTGCAAGAAAATTAAGGTCTTTTGGATAAGAATTTGGTGGATTATTCAAAATGTACTGAAGAAGAAGATAAAGTTCCTGCCACAATTTTTCCTTTTGGGAATTATAACGGATTGTACAGGGATTGAGACTAAATTGATTCTGAATTTAATAACAGCAGCAAGATTGTTGATTGGACAATATTGGAAGAAAGAAGAGATACCTACAATAGAAGAATGGATATTGAAAGTTATTAATTTGGCTGAGATGGCTAAAATCTCAGCGTTTTTAAAAGACAATACGCAGGAAAAATATTTAATTGAATGGAAAAAATGGATTGATTATCTACAAAACAGATATCAGATTAAGAAATATCAGATTGCCTTTAAATAATTAGAAAGTTATTTTATGTAATGGGGAGGGGGTTGGGAGATGAAAAGCTTTGGATGTGGTTATTTGGATTGGAAGGGAAAATTTTATTCTATGCTTGGTTTATGTATAACAATACCTTGTGATTGACCCGGGAAGCCGGGGGGGGGGGGGAAAGGGTTTTTTTGTTTTGTTTTGTTTTTTTGGGAGGGAGGGGGAAAAAAAGGGGGAAAAATGTTTTTGTTTTTTAAAACTCTTTCAATAAAAAAAAAAAAACAATTGCACTCCCAACATTATCTTGTATATGTTTTACTTCCTTCTCCCACCCTTTTTTCCCTTTCCACTCCTGTTCTAATCTTAACCTCTAACAGTGGGGAATTTAATACATTAGTATAAAAATCTCTTGCTTTAACAACTGTATTAAGACGAAACTTTCTTGCTTTATAATATACTATTAAACCAGCTGGAACATCCCACTTATACTGTATCTGATGTTTCCTAAGTTCTTCCACCAAAAAAGCAAACTCCTTTCTATTTCTTGGCATTTTAGAAGGAATTTCTTTCATCACTAACACATCTTGTCCTACTATTTGAATTTTATTTTTATAAAATGTTTGTAAAATTCCATTTCTAATCTTCTTGGTTGTGAAATAAATCACAACATCTCTTGGTAGCTGCCTTTGTCTGGCAAACCAAGAATTAACCGGATAATTTTTTTCAATATGGACTTCAAAATCTGCTGACTGCTCTCCAGTTATCTGTGCAAAAGCCTGTGAAAAAATCTTTTTCAAATTCTCCTGCTTATTTTCCTTCAAACCTCTCACTCTCAAAGCATACTCCATCAGATTATATTGCAATATAACCATTTCTTCATCCGCCTTAATCCACCTTAGTCTGAACTTCCTCTATTTTATTTTCCAAATTCAAATTAACTTGAATATTCTGACCCTCCTCTATTTTATTTTCCAAATTCAAATTAATTTGATTAATTTCTTCCATTCTTTCGTCCAACTGGATGATATTTTGTGAAAAACATTGATATGCTGCCATCACACTTTCCATATACTTATTCCAGACTTCCACCGTATTTTTTAGTTCCAATATTTCTTTTTCAGTTTCACTAAATTTTTGGTCTATCAAGCCTTTTAAATATTCCTTCAGACCTTCTTTTAGTTTTTGTATTTGAGCTAGTGAGATTTCAAAGTCCTTAGAAACACTTAGCTTCGTTTGCTTAAAAGCCATTTCTTATTAAACTTTGTACTCTACAAAAAGGGGGAAAAAAATCATTGACTCTTCTTCAGATCTTCTCTTCAACACAGTAATTAAATTAAATAGATCAGTTCTTATTCATTCCTTGGGCTTAACCTCTTCATATAACATCAGTACTGGCAGCTTTAACAAGCACTTCCTTAATTTTCACTTTCACGCCTTATTGGAACAAGGACACCATTTCCTTTCCTCTTTTTAAGTCATTTCAAGAAAAAAAATATACTTGAGGCTCCAGTGACGTCACCCTCCTGCTGGGTGCTCTAACAGAGCACTCCGTGTTAGAAGATTGTAAAAGTCAGTGAAACAGAAAATAAATCACTGTTCACTGAGCTTAGTATAATCTCTGGGTGAAAGAGGTTATCAGAATTGTGGAAGAGTGGCAGGTCTGACAGGGGGTTTGCTCTCAAGAGCGAATTTTCCTGGATTTATGACCCCACCGAATTCCACTCCTTCCAACTTCAGCACGCCCCTGTTTTTATCAGGGAAAAGGAGAGGAATGTCGCTTCTGCTCTAGAGGACTTATTAAATTGATTGATATTCCAAGCAGACGGGAATTTCACAAGCGTTCGATCTTTGATGCAGAATCAGCACGGCAAGTACCGACTCCCTTTTTGAAACTTGAAACCTTTCTTTGTCTTTGATTAATTGACTTTTAAAATGGCGTCTAAAAGTGAAAGTAAAAATTTTTTAGTACGATGAAGCAGCGTTACTTGTGGATTGTTACAAACGGAGTTTTTTTATACTGAAAGGAGGAAGGAGAGTTATTAAGTTTGAATTCCTGATTCTTTTGAAGACAGAATGGCAGCTAAACCTTTAAAGCCTTCTGGAAGAAGGATCTGAACCAAGTCTTGAGGAAATATTGAAAGAACAATTAAAACTTTCTGAAGATAGGCAGAAAGAGATGATGGAGAATTTTAATGCAAAAATAAGAGAAGATATTCTTATGGCAGTTCAAGGACTGAGTAAAAAATTGAAGGATTGGAAGTGGAAATGCAACAGATCTCTCAGTCAAATAAGCATTTAGAAGACAAATGAAAGGTGTTCAGAAAAAGTGGATCAAAATGAAGATCAGGTTGTGATATTACAATATAAACTTATGGAAGGAGCTCTTAGAATTGTGGTATGCAAGAAGAGCGTGGAGAAGACTTAAGAAAAATTATATCAGAAGCATTGGCTGAATTTATTGAAGCGGACCCCAAGAGGTAGCTTACCAAATTGATAAAATATATAGAGTTAATTCTTGGATTGCAAGACAGAGAAAGCTTCCTCGGGACATTGTGGTTTATTTTGTGAAAAGGACTATGAGAAATCAAATTCTGCAAGTTTCATATCAGACAACTTTAAAAATTGGAGAACAGGAGTTGAAGGTGTTGAAAGAGATTCCTTCAAAGATGTTAAGAGACAGGAAGAATTTGCTTTTTACACAAGAACTTAAAAACATCAGATTCAATTCAGATGGGAGGTGCCAGTTGGACTGACACTATTCTATCAAGGAAGGAGATATAGAATTGACACTGTTTTAAAGGCAAAGTTTTCTTTCTACAGTTTTGAAAGTCGAAATAGAAGTGATAGAAAAACTTCAAGAGACTCAAGAAGGCGTGGTGACCCAAGAGCCTTTATTGCTGCCAGTATTAGAGGAACCACAAGAGCAAAGGGTGACAAGAGGAGCCCTTAAGCGTAAAGAAGAGCAACAGTCTCAAAGTAAAAGTCAGGATCCCATTATGGAAGCTGTGGGAGGAGCTAGACGGAAGATACCGGAGGAGGAGCTTCCGTTGTCTGCTTCAAAGCTTCAGGAGGCCAGTAATGGCAAATAGAATCTTGTCATGGAATGTTAATGGCTTGAATTCAGCTCAGAAAAGAAGGAAAATATTTCACTACTTGAAACAATTTAAAAATGATGTGATTTGTTTGCAAGAGACACATATAAAATTATCAGACCAAAAATATTTAATTAATTCAAAATTGGGTAACCATTTTGTTGCATCAGCTTTGGAAAAGAAGCATGGAATTGTTGTATATATCAGGAAGGATATACCAGCTAAGCTAATTGAGGCAGATATTCAAGGAAGATTTATTGCTATTGAACTGGTGATAGATGCAAAAAAGACTTTGTTGATAGGTATTTATGCACCTAATCAGCAACAAGAAAAGTTTTACAAAATGTTACATGAGAGGTTGACCCTCTGGGATTATAGTTCGTTTATTTTATTAGGAGACTGGAATGGAGTAATTGATACAAGAAGGATAAGAGAACCTCCTCCAAGAAGATACCTATACATGCAAAATTACCAAAATCCTTTTTGAAATGATGGAAGACTTTGAGTTTAGAGATATATGGAGGTTACGGAATCCAGATGAGAGAGATTTTACTTTTTTCTGATAGGCATCAATCTTTTCACGCATTGATTTTATTTTAATTTCTAATGACTTGCTTTCTAGGGTGAAGAAAACGAAGATATTTCGAGGTGTTTAACTGACCATAGCCCAGTATGGATGGAATTATTACAAGGGAAAAAGGTGGTAGAACATGGAGGTTGAATGAAAATCTGTTTAGATATGAGGATAATGTAACTTATTGTAAGAAACAGTTAAAAGAATTTTTGATTTTAATATGTACAAAGGGACACCTATAGGAACTGTGTGGGAAGCGAGCAAAGCGTTTATTAGAGGATATTGATTTACTTGGACAACAGGCAAAGGAATAATAAACAAAGGCAGCGTAGATATTTGGAAGAAGAAATTCAAGGAAGCAACAGTTATTAATTCAAAACCCACAAGATCATAAACTTAAAGAGGCTATAAAAATATTACAGAGTCAATTTAATATGTTAATGGCAGACCAGGTGGCAACGAATATACAATATGCTAAACATAATACCTTTTGTAATGCAAATAAACCTGGGAGATGGTTGGCATATAATTTAAGGAAGAAACAGAAAGCACGTGTCATACAAAAAATAGAATATAAAGGTAAAGAGATATACCAACAGGATAAAAATAAAAGGCATTCTCAGAATTTTATACTGCACTATATGCAAAAGACAAAATATTGATAGGGACATTTATGATTATTTGAAAGATTATAAGGTGAATATTCTAACATTAGAACAGAGGAGGAGCTGAACCGGCCGATAGCTACTGGAGAAATAGTGGAGGCAATTAAACAATTAAAAATGGGGAAAACCCCTGGTACAGATGGTCTTACAGCAACTTATTATAAAAAAACACAGGATGAAATATTAGGCCCACTTAAAGAATTATTTAATCAGATACAATTAGGAGTGGGAATACCCCCGTCATGGAAAACATCTTTTATTTCACTGATACGCAAAGAGGAGCAAGCCTGCTGTAAGCCTGGTAACTATAGGCCGATTTCACTTTTAAATAATGATTATAAGATTTTTGTAAAAATAATAGCAAATAGATTAATGTTAGTTTTACAACAAAGAATTCATACTGATCAATCTGGTTTTATAAAAGGGAGGCAGATGAGGAATAATGTTAGACAGATTATTAATATATTGGAATATTTGGAAAAGAAGAATACTTCAGCAGCACTTATTTTTTTGGATGCAGAGAAAGCCTTTGATCGATTGCATTGGGATTTTTTATTTAAATTAATAGAGAAAATGCAATTTGGAGACTGTTTTATTAGAATAATTAAAGCGATTTATGGAGAGCAAACAGCACAGATTATAGTAAATGGTAGTTTGACAGAAGTTATTAAGATTGCGAAAGGAACAAGACAGGGATGTCCCTTATCACCATTATTGTTTGTTTTGACTCTGGAACCATTATTAGATAAAATACGAGAATTAATGAAAATAGAGGAATTAAGATTAGACAATATGAGTACAAAGTTAGAGCTTTTGCAGATGATGTAGTGGTTACGTTAACAAATCCTATAAATTCAAGTAGATTTTTGTTGGAAGTAATTGATAAATATGGAAAGGTATCAGGATTTAAAATAAATCAGAATAAAACAAAAGTGATAATTAAAAATATGTCTATACAACAGAAACAAAAACTAGAGGAAATGACAGGATTTGAGGTAGTAAAAAAGGTTAAATATTTAGGGGTCTATATTAGCTCATCGAACAAGAAACTTTATAAGAATAATTATGACTTGCTATGGCAAAAAGTTCAGAATGATATGAGTGGCTGGAAGAAATTGCAGTTATCCCTATTGGGAAGGATTGCGGCTATTAAAATGAATGTGTTACCTAGATTTTTGTTTCTGTTCCAGATGATACCTATAATTAAAAAGGATAAAAATTTGGAAGATTGGCAGAGTGGGATTAATAAATTTATATGGCAGGGTAAAAAGGCGAGGGTTAAAATGAAAATAATACAGGATTCACGGGAAAGAGGTGGTTTAAGAATGCCTAACTTTAAACTATATTATGAAGCAGTAACCCTTTCAGTAATAAGTGACTAGTTTAACTTAACAGAGGAAAGAATTTTGAATATAGAAGGTTATGACTTGTTATATGGATGGCATGCGTATTTATTTTATGGGAAAAAAGTGGATAGGGCTTTTAAGAATCATGTGTTGAGAAGTGCTCTTTATGGTCTGGAATAAATATTCCTATAAATTAGATTACAAGATTCCTATATGCGCGAGCCCTAGACATGCAATAGAGAATATAAATATAGAACAGAAACAGGAAATGATTACTTATAAAGAACTTTTGTATGCTGAAGGAGGTAGATTGCAATTAAAATCATTACAGGTATTAAAATGAAGAAGGAGGAATTATACTTGGTTTCAATATGGGCAAATAAGTGCTAGATGGAAAGAAGATCAAAAATTGGTATAATGCAAAGGAGGAAAATTTAATAAAGCAAATTAGAAATCAGACCCAGGAGCATATAAAGAGATTGTATAATGTGTTGCTTGAAATAGATTCGGAAAAGGATTTGGTAAAGGATTGTATGATAAAATGGGCACAGAATATTCAGGAACCAATAATGTTGGAAACATGGGAGAAAATCTGGGTTAGAAATGTTAAGTTTACACAAGCACAGAATTTAAGGGAAAATTTTTATAAGATGTTTTATAGATGGCATTTAGATCCCAAAAAATTATCATGTATGTATCCTAATATCCAAGCGAAATGTTGGAGGTGTGATTGTGATGATGCTACATATTTTCATATTTGGTGGACCTGCAAGAAAATTAAGGTCTTTTGGATAAGAATTTGGTGGATTATTCAAAATGTACTGAAGAAGAAGATAAAGTTCCTGCCACAATTTTTCCTTTTGGGAATTATAATGGATTGTACAGGGATTGAGACTAAATTGATTTTGAACTTAATAACAGCAGCAAGACTGTTGATTGGACAATACTGGAAGAAAGAAGAGATACCTACAATAGAAGAATGGATATTGAAAGTTATTAATTTGGCTGAGATGGCTAAAATCTCAGCGTTTTTAAAAGACAATACGCAGGAAAGATATTTAATTGAATGGAAAAAATGGATTGATTATCTACAAAATAGATATCAGATTAAGAAATATCAGATTGCCTTTGAATAATTAGAAAATTATTTTATGTAATGGGGAGGGGGTTGGGAGACGAAAAGCTTGGGATGTGGTTATTTGGATTGGAAGGGAAAATTTTATTCTATGTTTGGTTTATGTATAACTTTACCTTGTGATTGACCCGGGAAGCCGGGGGGTGGGGGAGGGAGGGGGGTGTTTTGTTTTTTTTTGGGAGGGAGGGGGAAAAAAGGGGGAAAAATATTTTTGTTTTTTTAAAACTCTTTCAATAAAAAAAAAAAGAAAAAAAAATATACTTTAACTAAAAAAAAAAATATTATTATTTGCAATCTTTTGATTCAGTCTCTTCGTGTAACACAGCGCCGACAGCTTTAACAGGCATTTCCTTAAGTTTCACTTATGCCTTGTTACAACAATGCCATTCCCTTTCTTCTTCTTAGATTGTTTCAAAAAAATTATACTGTAACTGAGGAGTTAAACTTTGTTGTTTGCCACTGCAGTACTCCTGATTTTGCTCTTTTATTTTTCTGATAAAAGAAAATCCATTCCAACTTCAATATGTTTTTATGTTGGCTGTAAACCGCCCTGAGTCCTTCGGGAGAAGGGCAGTATAGAAATTTAATAAATACTAATGCTAATACTAATATTGGCCACAGACGTGATCATGGCGTTTTGCTCTGCCCAAGGCAGAGGCACCCCGGATCTGGAACTTGTCAAGCTTATGAGGGAGCTCTCACCCTCAAGTCTCCAGAATCATTCCTGGGGCTTTCCAGGGAGCTCTACCTCAGCTCGATTGCTCACCATTCCCTCTTTGCCTGAGGGAAAGGTTTCCGAGCTGCCAGACAGCTGATTTGCACTGTCTGAGCAGCTCTACGCAATCACAGGGCTGGTGGTCTAAGAAAAGACTGCCATCAATGACCTGTGGTGCCACTGGAAGCCCACATGAAAATATTGATGTAGCACAGGATAAGCATGCCACACAGCTATGGTTGCCCGTAATCTACAGGCAGCCCATCTTGGCCTCAAAACGCGACCAATCCTTATGATGTTAATTTCAGATTCTTCAGATATTTTGTCAAATTCAATTTGGTTTTTATTGGATTGCTGGAAAATGGAGCATATCTTATCAATAAATATTTTAAAATGATTTACTTGCTTTATTTCCTTTATGACGTCATCTAAAACAATTTGGAGGCGATTATTCAAGCAGTGCCATATGATGAGGTTTGGAAACTCTTTTGCTATTCTGGTGCTCACTCCAGATTTTCTCCCAAGCATAACGCTGGCACCATCAGAGCAGAATACTATTAAAAAATTTTGTAGGTAGTCCCGGGTAAATCCAACTTTATGTAAATTTTCAAAAACTGCAGAACATATTGTCTCTGCATCTTGTTTCTTCAATTCAACAAGCTCGACAAAAATTGTTGGTGGGTCCTCTGAGTCCTCAACTTTTACGAAAACTATCAGAACTGGTTTTCAGGATACTTTTGAGACTTCATCAATTATCAGACATATTTTCAGTTTCTGTGCAATGTTGCTGGAAAACATTTGGGTTTTAATTTTGTTTGCAATGCAATCAATATTTTCACAATCGTTGGCCTTGAATGCAATCCTACTCCCAGATCTATTCCATTTTCAGTTTGTAATTCTATCAATTCCTCCAGGGGTGAAATCCATCAGGTTCTGACAGGTTCTAGAGAACCAGTAGTGGAAATTTTGAGTAGTTCGGAGAACCGGTAGCAGAAATTTTGAGTAGTTCAGAGAAACAGCAAATGTCACCTCTGGCTGGCCCCAGAGTGGGGTGGGAATGGAGATTTTGCAGTATCCTTCCCCTGGAGTGGAGTGGGAATGGAGATTCTACAGTATCCTTCCCCTGCCATGCCCACCAAACCATGCCCACCAAGCCATACCCACAGAACTGGTAGTAAAAACATTTGGATTTTAACACTGAATTGGTCTGCGTGCTTTTGCCAGGCTTTAAACAGTTTTGAACATTTTAGAAATGGTGCCAAATTGCCTTTCAGAAATCTTGTCCACTGTCTTTGTTATGGCTTCCTGCTCAGCTTGTTTTACGTTGTCTCTACAAATAGTATGTGATTACGATACAAGATGTTCTCTCATTTTTTCTTTACAGATGCCTATTGCACTTCCTTGTTTTTCCCAGCTGGCTCAATCTTGAAAAGCTTCCACTCTTTGGACACATGAATATCGCTTTCTATTCCGAAGTCATGTTTTGCACAGTACGTACAACCTAGTTTCTTGTTTGAAACTTCCAACCTGTCATACTTCTCTTGGAAGTAGCTGTACTGTTGCATAGTCCAGCAGTCTGGAAGAATGCTTCCAATTTCAGGTGTGGTGGGTGACTCTATACTTGATTTGCTGCTTTCTCCGGTTTCAGGTGGTGGTGCTTGTGGTGCAGGGGATGGTTTTGGTTCCACTTCTGCTGGTTGTTGTTCAAGCTTTGATTTCTTGGCCAAGAAACCCATCAAAGTCTGTTACCTTTTCATCCTTCCTGTCTCATCGTCTCATTGCTGTCTGACTCCGTTGCCAGCTCTGCAGGCTGCTGGCGGACCACAACACTGTTAAAGATGGCAGCTACTGCAAAAAGGAAAAAAAGGAGCTTTGTTAGCTGATGACATACAATGTAAAAGCACACAAAAAGTTCAAAAAGCTCAAAAACCATCTTTCACACTTTACACACACACAACACAACACAACTGACTCACACACAATGTAAAAGCAGCTGCACTTGACCCAAAATGGCCCCTGCAACAATCTCACACAGCCACAAAAAGCTCAAAAACCAAGTTTCACACTTTTTCCACACAAAATACAGCTTTGTGAGATTGTGTGTGTTTGTGTAGTTAGAGTGAAACACTACAGAAAAACTCAGAAAGCTGCACAAATATTTAATTTTATATTATTTTATTTATATTTTTAGATAAAAGCAGCTAAATTTAAAACTTCCTAAACTTTAAATAGCTATGTCTAAAAAAAACAAACCCTAAAAAACCCCCTAATTAACTATTTTTTTTAAGCTCCCCCCCCCCAAAATAACCCCCAGTTACTTACCCAACTGAAGGCACAAGGCAGACAGATTCAGTTGCTCACCAATGAGATTGATTGCAGGCAGGCAGATTCAGCTGCTAGCTGAGGCAATTGATTGCAGGGATTGCAGCAGGTGAAGCAAAGTGCGACCAGCGGCTTGGGATATGGTTTTAAGAGTGAAGGTAAGCAAGCTGGAGGCTGGGGGAAAGGTGGGTGGTTAGCTAGGCAGCTTAGCCAGGCCAGGCAGACAAGCCTGGGGACTCGGGGACCAGGGGGGCAGCACAAGGCCCACAAACGATTCCCAGTGGCTGCGCGAACTATGCGAGCCCGGGGATGGGGGGCAGCACGCTAGGCCGCAATTGGCAATGCTTACCTTTTTGAGTGAATGGCAGTCGCCAAGGTCTCCGAGCGAGGCGAGGTGAGGTCCGAGTGAGGCGCGGTCCGAGCAGGCAAGTGTCAGCGAACATCTGGGTGAAGTAGGTAGGCCACGTAGAAAGAGGAACATATATAGACCAGGTTGGGATGGGTTGGCCAGAAGCACCAAGTGGTGAGAAAAGCAAGTTGTAGAAGCGCCGAGTGGCGGGAAAAGCGAGTGGCGAGAAAAGCAAGTGAGCCGGAAAGAAGCAGCAAGCAGCCAAGTGGGTGACCAGGTGATTGGGTTTCACCCCTGGGTTGTCCTGGGTAGGGTTTTGTCCCTGGGCCCCGTGTCTTTAGGAGGTCCATCCTGAGTTTGCTGATCTTTGCGAAAGAGGGGATGAATTGTCTGTAGAAATTTGCAAACCCTATGAAACTTTGTAGCTGTCTGCGGGTTTGAGTGGATTGCCAGCCTAGGACGGCTTGTACTTTGGCTGGGCCCATCTCTATGCCCTCATTTGACACTTGGTAGCTCAGGTAGTCTAGCCGTGCATGGTGAAACTTGCATTTTGATAGCTTGATGTACAGGTTGGTTGCCAGAAGTTTTTCCAGTACCTGGTGGACTAGGGGTATGTGGTTGTTCATGGTCTCAGTGTAGATGACGATATTGTTTAGGTAGATAAGGACCCCTTTGTAGAGGTGCTTGTGCAGCACCTTGTTTATTAACTGCATGAACACCGACTTCCCTGCAGTCAGAAAGGCATCATTTTGAATTGGAAGCTCCCTCCCTGATGCGTACTCGGCAGTATGCTTCTCTGAGGACTAATTTGGTAAAAACTTTTCCCATGGCTAGGTGAACTAACATAACCTTCATGAGAGGGAGGGGGTATATAGGTTGTGTATGCAGACACCGTTTATTGCCCTAAAGTCCATGCACAATCTCATAGTTCCATCTTTTTTTCTTTGAATAGGACTGGAGCTGTGACCTGTGGCTTGGCTGGCTCAATGAACACCCTTGCTAGGTTTTTGTCTATGTATTTGCACATTTCTTGCATTTCCTAGGGCATCATGGCATACAATTTGGGCTTAGGTAATTTTGCTCCAGGGATGATTTTGATGGTACAGTCTGTCTCACAGTGGGGAGGCAGTATGTCACACTCGGCCTCGCTGAATACTTCCATGAGGTCCTGATATTCTCTCAGGATCTGTTTGGCCTCTGGGGTTTTGTCAGAGGTGGCTGCCAGTTGTTCTAATGTGCCCTTTGGGAGGGTTCCCTGTGTGGGCAGTGCTTCTATTTACTGATGTGGAAAGGGTTGGGGTCCCCTTGCTATCCTCAGGCTTTGGCTCCTCCCTTACCACCAGATGGTCAGACCCCATTTGTCTAGCCAGGAGAGTCCCAGTATGACTGTATCTGTCATTTTGGGGGCTATTATGAATCGAATTGCTTCCCAGTGATTTGCTAGCTGTAGCGTCACTGGTTCAATCAGGTGGGTGGCATAGGCTCCTCCCAATAAGGACCCATCGACCTGTTCAAACCTGATTAGGTGGGCCAGCCTTTTCACTCTGATCTCCAGTTTCAGGATCATGGTTAGGTTGATCAAGCATCTAGTGAAGCCTGAGTCTATTAGGGGTTGAAAAGTCCCCTGGGTTCCTGTTTTTGGGGCTGTGAGGCATATTGGGAAAATGAAAGACCAGTTCACTCACCATTGGGTAATTTTCATCCTTGTCCTCACTGTCATAGGAATCCGGTGACCGGTCGTCATTGGCTAGAGTTCCCCCACCCTTCGGCTGGGTGGGAGGGACCTCTGCAGCCTGGAGGGCTTTTCAGGAAATGTTGGTGGCACCCCTGGGTACTTGTTCTGATCATGCCCTGGATGGTGGCTCTGGCTTTGGTTTCGGGGCTGGGGTCAGCATGCTGATGACATGTGGCCTATTCTTCCACATCAAATTCTGTCAGCATTTCAACTGACTTCATGGGAGAGTTGGTTTTGGGGCTGGCTGTGGTGCTGTAGCTCTCCGTCAGCTGGATGGTCTCTGGTCTGGTTGACCTTTCTCTTTGGTGTCTGGTTACTCCCTCATGTCATTAGTGCACAATCCGCCATAGACTTTTATGGCCACTTGAAATCAACTCAGTGAGTTGGTTCGGCATGTCCTGATAGGTGGTTAGCTGGGAAATTTGTTTGTCCAGGTTTGTTCTGAAAAAATGAACTAACAGCTGCTCCAGCAGAGGTGGTAGCTTCCCCATGACTCACCTGAATTCATGGATATGTTCCTTAATGGGTCGGCCCCTCTGCTTTAGGTTTCGGAGCTCATCTTCCATGTACGGATCCTCCTCGGCCTCCTCAAATCTGGCTTCTAGTTGTCATAGGAAGCCATCTACATCTTGCAGTTGGGGGCTCTCCTCTTGTGGAGGGCTGCTAGCATTCCCTTGCTTCTCCCTCTAGTCCCTCAGCAACGGTGTTCAACATGGCTCTGTGGAATGGGTAGAGGTGTCCATAGCCCTCTAGATGGATCTCAGCCAAGTCAAGGAATAGAACCAGCTGATCTGAGTCCCCATCAAATTTTCCTCTGAAGTGGTGATGTTCATTCAGCACTGCTCCTCCCTCCTCCTGTGCTTGATGTGGCTGGCCGTCTTCCTTGGCTCTTGTTTGTAGAGGGGTGGGGGCTGTCTGCTTTGAATGGCTTGCCTGCTGCATGGAGGAGGCACTGGCTGCAGCCTTGGGCTCCTCTTTCTGGTGGATGGAGAAGGGGGGCTGTCTGCCTCTCCTCACTTCAAAGGGCTCAGCTGCAACTTCCCTCTCTTTTGGGCAGCATGATGACCTCTCATCACGAAGGGTGACCCAGTCAAATTCCTCCTTCAGCTACTCTATGCATCTCTTCAGGGATTCTATCAGGAGCTTTGGGAGCCTAGCCTGTGCCCAGTCCCACATTCAATCCACTCTTCCCAGCTCGCTCAGGGGCCTTCCCCTCTTCTGGACATTAGGGTGGGGGAACTTGACCTCAGCTGCTTTAGGGATTCTTTTCCACGCATACACATCCATTTTTGCTTTGGTTGCTGGAGCGGGCATCTCAGCTTTGATGGTCAGGGAGGGCTGCACTCCAATTGCAATTAGGCTGCTGGGTCCTGGAAGTCCCTGGTTGGAGGCAAATTCTGCCTCTTTCTGGGTCACCTGGAGCAGGTTCTCTTTGGATAGTCCAACATCTGCCATGATTTCCTGAGTTTCTCTCCATGCACCTCAGATGTTGGGAAGCGACTGGAGAGCCCGGGACCCAGGAATCCCAATAATTGTGATTAGTTTTGAGAGAGCTGGCTTGCTGTCAGGGTTCCAGTGGATGCCCTAATTAAATCATGAGCCTTGAGCCAGGCTTCAAAAGAAATCCAGTTATTTATTAGAAGCTTCATGTTAACATGTTCGCAAATGAAGCCAACTCTGACCCTATGTAATTTATGCCCCAATCATGACGCTGTTTCCCCCCTCCTCCCACAGTGTGTCATTAATTACATTCACCAACAGAGCAATTTCACGGGTTGTAGAGACCACTCCCCTCTGGCCACTGTGGGTAACCCTGGGATACAGCCTTGAGAGAGATAAGTTTGGAATGTGCATCTGTCTTTGTTTTGTTTTGATTTTGAAATTTTATTAGACACAGTGTAACCGTCCTGACATTATCTTTGCCATACATACTAAAATAAACAGTATCATATATACCTTGCTACTTATATATATTTGATCTATTCAGTATTTGCATATATAAAGACATCATTTTTTTATCTATATTACTATATTACTTATACATTTGTATGTATGTAATTACAATAGAATGAAAGCGGATAAGACAAATGTATAAGGAATGTGCATCTGTCTTTGGCTGCTGTGCCATTTTGTCGGTTTCCTTCCCCCCTTGCTTAAAGCAACTCGAGAGCAGGCCAGGGATGCTTTGCGAGTTGACAATAGGGTACTACTCTCCAGAACTGTTGAGTAACTCCACTCCCCCTCATCATTGTCCATCCATTGTGTAATGTATTTAAACTTTAGGAGGGAAGTTTGGGCAGGAACAACCACGCTGATTGGTTGAAGCCTCAGCCAAAACAGTATTTAAAAAGGGGTTTTGCCTGTTGTTTTTCGCTGGGATCACAATAAACTAAAGAGCTGTTGTCACTTGTACCGTCTCCTGCCTCTTCATTGCCCGAATTTAACATTGGCGATGAGGGTGGGATGTTGAGGCAGTGAGATAGGAAAAGAGCTGAAGGAGTAAAGAATTCTCAAACCCAGCCAGTATCGAGAGCGGATACATAGCGATGTCTAGCTATACACCGCCAGCGCCATTTGACCCAGCCAAGGAGAAATGGGGGTCGTACATGGCTCGTTTTGAGTGTTTCCTCAAAGCGAATGAACTGCAAGGAGTCTCAGATAATCGGAAACGCGCTTACTTCCTGAGCCACTGCGGACCAGAAGTCTTCGATACCGCCGAGTCGCTGTCGGAACCAACGCCGGTACCATCGGTACCATGGCAAACGCTGCAAATGACACTGCGAGCACACTACGCGCCGGTGCCATCAAAGTTTGTTCAACGGTTCGAGTTGAGGCAAAGGATACAGCGAGAGGGCGAATCGATAAGTGTGTACATGGCCGCACTAAGGAAAGCCACGAACCACTGTGAGTACAGAGATTTGGAGGACTCCTTACTCAAACAACTCATTTGTGGGGTCAGGGACATCCGACTACAGAGGCGGTTGCTGTCCAAAAGCAACCTAACCTTGATCCTTCATCTCCCCCCCTCTCCCCCCTTCCCCTCCCTCCCCCCTCCCACCCCCCGAGACTTCCCAGAACAAAGTACAAGGTATAAAATTAACAATCATAAATTAAAATACAACATAAGTCAAATCCATAGTCACTCCTCTCTCTAAGACCTTAACTCCCCTTCCAGAAACAAAAAAGTACATTCTTCTTCCAGTCCATTATATATCAGTCCCTTCCACTCCTAAAATCTTCAGAATCTTCCAATTAAATTAGTATTTCCAGTTCATCAATAAAATACATAGTTTTTAATATCCAATCTTCATCAATTAACACCAAATATATATCAATCCATTCCACTCCTGAAGTCTTCAAAATCTTATAGTTTTTAATATCCAATCTTCATCGATCAAGACCAAAACGATATTCCATCTTCCAGTATTCATCAGAAATTCTTCTATAATATATCTTTCTTCCTTAAACAGTGCCCCAAATATAATT
Organism: Ahaetulla prasina; assembly: GCF_028640845.1. NCBI lineage: Eukaryota > Metazoa > Chordata > Lepidosauria > Squamata > Colubridae > Ahaetulla > Ahaetulla prasina. Next base: position 71,418,139 of record NC_080543.1, read on the forward strand.
CATATTTCCAGCTTAAATTCTTAAATTTTTATCCAATCTCCAAAAATAAACAATATTCTATCTTCTCATATCTTTAATATCACTTACATAAATCAAATAACATTGCAAATATTAATATTTCTTCAATTTACCTTACATCTATCAAATAACATTATTAAAATTATAACTTATATCCAAAATATATCAATTATAACAATTAAATTCTATTTAACCAAATACCAACATTACATCCATAAATTTTTCTATCTGTCCTCCAAAAGTTAAACAATATTCCATCTTCCTATTCCTTTATACCTGACATATATCAAATAGTGATATACCCAAAATAAGTCAGTTGTAAAAATTAAACCTTATATATATATATTAAAAAAAGAAAATACCATCAAAATCACATCTTAAGCATTCTCCTTCCCCTTGTCTTCTATCTTACACATTTCCTTACACATTTTCTTACACATTTTCCACCATCTGCTCACCAATCAGCTTAACATCTAACAATAAAGAATTTCCAATCTTTAACATATTGGTGTAAAAATCTCTTGTTTAAAAACTTATTAAGAAAAGATAAGCCTCCAAAAGTTCCTATTAAAAAAAAATTAAAAAAAAATCCATATTTGAAATGAAAAAGTTTGCAAGATTTTAATAGTTAGTTCTGTTTGCTTAAGAGCCATTCATAAACTGTAAAATCTACCAAAAAGAGAAAAAAAAATTCAATAAACTTTTCTTCTTAAACATTGTGATAAAGAAAAAGGTAAAAAGAGAAAAAAATCATTAACAATTCTTGTTCATTCCATTTAAAAAAGTAGCTTGTTATGTTCTTCTTCTTTATAGTTTCACTTTCCTTTGTATATTGCAAACGCCATTTTAAATCCACTCAAGTTGAAAGTTAGTTCAAAGGAAAGCTATTTAAGAGCTGAAGTTAAGATTTATTACTTGCAAATTCTTGCTAGTCCTCCTACTTTGTTCTGTCTGTGTTGAATTCTCTTTAGAAATAAATCTTGGCATAGAGATGGTCGCAGCTTCTCGTTCTGTATAAACAGAAGCACCCTGGGCACGGAGCTTCGTCAGGCTAAAGGGGAGCTCTCACTCTTTGATCCCCTGGTTAAATTCCAGGGGCTCCTGGGGAGCTCTACCCAAAACCTGACCACTCTTCCCTTCCCCTTCACCCGGGGGAGAGAATTCCAAACCGTTTGACAGCCCATTTACGCTGTCAGGGACAGTTTGACGAAACCCAGGGCAGACGATCCCAAAGGAACGTCCACGAAGCCTGCATGTCAAGGTTCCAGAAATACCTCTTCTGCGTAAAAGAGACTCGGAGGCATCTTTTCTTTTTCTCAAAGTCCTTTACTAGCATGAGGAGACTGGCACACGATGAGTGCAATTCCCAAAACTGAAGTTCTGGATTCGTTTCCCCAGTTATACAAACCCCAATAGTCCCACCCCCCTGACCCCTCTGACGATCACACGGTCCCACGTTCTTCCAGTTCATTCGAGTAACTTCTTGCCACTCTTCCTGCAGACGTGAACACCATCCGACCTTGACCGCTGGAAGAATGTTACCATACCCCTCAACCCCCCCTCCTCCCCTCAAGATAAAAATGTGGCAGCGTCTGGAAACCTAAAGTTTAATATGGTTTCCAGGCCTGACAGGCGTCCCCTCTTGGAAAAGAAACTATATCCTAGGAAAGAAAAACAAAGAGTCGATAAAAAAAAAGTGCCAACGGTGCATAATTCCCTTCTACCCCCCCTCCCCCCTCCAAGAGGTTTCTTAGGTTTGTCAGGGAAAGTGTCGTGAAATTGTTTAACTAAATTGTCCGCATTCACTTTCCAACTTTTGACCCAAGTAGATTCAGATAATGGGTATCCCTTCCAGTGGACTAAGTATTGTAATTGACCTCGGTAGAGTCTAGAGTCAAGAATCTTCTTGATTTCATAGTGGGTTTCACCTTGGATTATCAAGGGGGGTGGGGGAGCGGTAGGGAGAGGCCTTAGGCGGGATTGGCTAGCAGGTTTGAGTAAGCTGGTATGGAATACCGGGTGGATTCGTCCCAACATGCGAGGGAGTTGGAGTTGGACGGTTACGGGATTAATAATTTTTACAATGGGGAAAGGACCCAAAAATTTTGGACCGAATTTCCTGCTGGGTATTCGTAATCTTAGATACTTAGTAGACAAAAAGACTTTATCTCCAATGCGAAAAGGGGGTTGAAGGGAACGGTGTTTGTCAGCTTGGGCTTTGTAATTTCGAGCTGTTACAGCCAAAGCCTTTTTTGTATTTTCCCAACCTTTTTTTAATGAATTCATCCAGTCTGTTAGGGAGACTGAAGTGGGGGGTTGAACGGGGAGTTCAGGCATTGGAACGAAGTCCATGCCGCTGGTCACTTGAAAAGGGGTTAACCCCGTGCTGGTGTGTACCGCATTATTATATGCAACCTCCGCAAATGGTAACAAGTCGGACCAGTTTTCTTGTTGGTAATTTACATAACAACGTATGTATTGTTCCACCATGGAATTAAGTTTTTCAGCTGCTCCGTTAGTTTCCGGATGGAAACCAGAACTAAGTCCTTGAGACGACCCAATGGACCGTAGGAATTCTCTCCAGAATTTGGCTGTGAATTGAACACCCCTGTCGGATATTATCCTTTTTGGAACTCCATGCAATCTGTAGATGTGTTTGAGGAAGAGCTTTGCTAATTTTCTAGCCGATGGCAATCCGCTGCACGCAGTGAAATGGGCCTGTTTAGAGAATAAGTCCACTACGGTCCATATCACTGTATTACCTCCACTAGGTGGGAGTTCAACAATAAAATCCATGGCAATCTCTTCCCATGGTCGGGTGGGTTCGGCTACGGGTTGTAGGAGTCCAGGGGGTTTCCCTGGTCTGGACTTCATGGTGGCGCAGGTAGCACAGCTCCTGACGTAGTCTTCAACATCTGATTTCATTTTCGGCCACCAGAATTGTCTTCTGGCCAAGTGGAGAGTTTTTAAATAGCCAAAGTGACCTCCTAGGCGAGAGTCGTGGCTTCTTTGTAGTATTGACAATCGCATAGTGACGGGTACATAAATTTTTGTGCCCTTCCAGGGTATCCCATCCCTTAAGGTGAGGTGTGGCGAGTTTTCCTTAAACCAAGCATCATCAGTGAGTGCTGATTTTAAGTCCATTAGCAGTTTGTTTGGTGGGATGTTGGTAGTGCGGTGTGATCGCGTTCGAGTAAGTGCTTGGCTTGCTGGTTCGCTATCGGGGATCATCGCATGTATCACCTCTTCGCGTTGGCTGTCGAATTGTGGTTTCCTAGATAGAGCGTCAGCCAGTAGATTTTGGTCGCCTGGGATGTATTTGAGGGTGAAATGGAAGCGCTTGAAAAACTGAGCCCATCGAACTTGTTTGGGAGAAAGCTTTCGGGTTTTTTTTAAGTATTCGAGGTTTTTGTGGTCAGTCCACACCTCGAATGGTTCTTTCGCCCCTTCAAGGAAGTGCCTCCAAGAGAGGAGTGCCCAACGTACCGCAAAGGCTTCCTTTTCCCAAACTGCCCATCTGCGTTCAGTGTCCGTCAATTTTTTAGACACGTACGCGCAGGGCATAAGGTTGTTCTCGGTATTCCGTTGTAATAAGACAGCGGCTATTGCTACATCACTTGCATCAGCTTGGACCACAAAAGGTTTATTTGGATCCGGGTGTTGAAGAATCGGTTCCATCGAGAAGAGGCGTTTCAGGTGTTCAAAAGAACGTTGGCAGTCCATTGTCCAAGGTAGGGGTTGGTTAGGTTTGGGTTTGGTGGGTGATGGCCCAGTTTTAGTAATTCCGTTAATGGTAGAGCTACTTCTGCGAAAGAAGGAATGAATTTGCGGTAAAAATTTGCGAATCCCAAGAAACTTTGAAGTTGCTTACGTGTGCGTGGCGGTTGCCAATCCAATACTGCTTTCACTTTGCCTGGGTCCATTTCGATACCTTTGTTTGATATCCGTAACCTAGGTAGTCGAGGATTCCTTATGGAATTCGCATTTGGAAAGTTTGATATATAGCTTGGCGGCTAGGAGCTTTTTAAGAACTTGTCTGACCAATTTGATGTGTTGTTCCATATTGTCTGAGTAGATAAGAATATCATCTAAGTAGACAAGAACCCCATTGTAGAGATGGGGGTTCAGGGTTTCATTAATTAGTTGCATAAAGACAGCTGGAGCCCTTGGAGACCAAAGGGCATGACACGGTATTGGAAACTACCCAAGGGGCAATTGAAAGCCGTCTTCCATTCATCACCTTCCTTGATACGGACACGGTAATAGGCTTCCTTAAATCCAATCTGGTGAAAATTTTGCCTTTTGATAGGTGGTTCAACAGGTCGTGCATAAGTGGCAACGGGTAAGTGTTTTGTATGCAAATCGCATTGATATTTTTGAAGTCAATACATAATCTGAGTGAACCATCTTTTTTTGTTTAAATAGCACAGGCGCAGCTACAGGTGATTTTGCTGGTTCAATGAACCCTCTGGCTAGGTTAGTGTCAATGTATTTTCTTAGTTCAGACATTTCTGCTGGCGTCATTGAGTACATTTTGGGTTTTGGTAATTTTGCCCCGGGTGCAATTCAATTGCGCAATCAGTTTGCCGGTGGGGTGGTAAGAGGTTACATTCATCCTCGCTAAAAACATCTGATAAATCCATGTATGCTTTAGGGATGCGGGGTTCTTTAGGAGATGGCTTGGATATGGTGGTTGTTGGTTCCATCTGGTGGTCATTTTGGGTAAGGGTTTTTTTTGTTGTTGGGGGGGGTGGGATTTGGTCTAAGGGTCCGAAGGTCCATATAATTTTCCTGAATCCATCCTCCCATTTAATTGTGGGTTCCCATTTGTCCAACCAAGCTAAACCCAGGATGATGGATTCTGACATTTTAGGAATTACTATGAATCTTATAAGTTCATGATGGGCACCAATTTCTAAGCGAAGTAGTTGTGTGACTCGGGTTGCTGGAACGCCACCAATTAAGGTTCCATCTACTTGGTGGAATTTAATTGGGTGTTTCAAGGGAAATGTTTTTATATGGAGTTGGGCGACTGTGGAGGTTGAAATCAGGCATCTGGTGCATCCTGTGTCCACAATAGCGTCTAAAAGTTTTTTGGTTCCTCCTCCTGGAATTATTAAGTTCACTTTAATGGCAAAAGGAGGAATAGGTGCACTCACCATTGGGTCGTTTTCTGGTTGGGTTGAGTCGTCGGCAGGCGACTTGGACGATGGAAGGTCAGTGAGGAGGTCTGTGGCTTGCCTCGCGAAGCGACTGGTATTAGGATTCTTTCGAGGGGGGTTGCGTGGTCGGGTAGCAGTTGGTGGTCGATACTGTGGGAGGGGTGTTGGGGCTAGGCAAACTGACGCCCGATGACCTAGTTTCCCACAACGGTAGCATTTGATCATTGTTGAAGGTTGAAAGGTGGAGGGTGTGGTTGGTCTGGAGGGGGAGGATATTGTAGGTGGTCTTTGTGGAGCTGTAGTTGGTGATTGGCTTTGGAGGGGGTTGAATTCTCTGTCCAGAGCAATGGACACGTTGTACCAGGCATTCAGTTGTTCTGGGATTCCTCTGGTGGAGCAGGCCTTCCTGATGTTTTGATCAATTGCGTCTTTGAAGTAATGAAGAAGAATGGCTTCTGGCCAATGTCTAAGATTGCCAGCAACTCTTCTGAAATCCCATACAAATTGTTTGAGCAGCTTGTTGTCCTGTTTCATTGTTTTTAAGGTGGTTTCACATTCTGCAATTAGGTCATCATCTTGAAAACGGTTGCGAAGCAGTGTCATAAATTCGTGAACATTATTCAGTTCTGGTGCTTGTGCATTGTATAGCTGTGCTATCCACTCTGAAGCTAGCCCCACATTCATTCCATCTGAGATGGTGTTGATTAGGCTTCTGTCTGATGGGTATAGATGTCTATATTGTTCAGCGTAAGCCTCAATTCTGCTGAGAAAGTAAGCCAGGTGGTGTGGATTCCCATCAAAGGTTGGGTTGAAAGGGGGAGGGGTTGGTGGGGGGGGTGCAGGGGGGTTTAGCTGGCCTACTTGATGCCGTAGAGGGATTTGCGTGGGTGGGGTTGCTGCTATTGTAGCTGGCTGTTGGGCTGCAAAGGGGGGCGGCATTCCCCCTGGCTGCCGAGAAGAAAATCCTTGAAACGCTTCAGCAGATGAAACAACCATCGGCGTGAGGCCCACAGGGAAGGAAGGGGCTGAACTAGCTGGTTGCCATTGATACTGAATCCACCCTTGTCCCGGATAAAACGCCCACCCAGGCGGGATAGGAGTTGCTGGAGGCAGCGTAGGCCTCTGCTGGCGGGAAAGATCAATTGGAGGGGGGAGTTGCGATCCCCCCCAAGCTTCTGGTGCTGCTTGAATTTCCTGCCGTTTGAAAGAGGGAGGGGGGGTTTTCTTGCGTTCATCGGAACGGCTTCGAGCTTCAGTAATTTTTCTCTCTCTGGTGGGAGGGAAAGTGAATCTAGGCTGAGATAAAGGCTCTCGAGGTCTCACCTCCAGCCGCTCAAAAGTTTCAGGGAGGTCTAATAGAGACTGGGATTTCAGGGGGTTTCTCAGGTCCCAATCTAGGGACTCTCCCGATTCTCCAGGTTTTATTGCCCTCCAGTGAGGTTGAGAAGAGGGAGGGGGCTCTCCATTCCCCCCTGGGGAAATGTTTTCTCCCGACTGGCAGCTCACCCATGAATCAGAGTCCTTGGGGCGTGCTCCAAGCGGACAAGCAGGCTGTTCTTTTTCGAGGCTTCGGGTCCTGTCGTCAGATGGGAAATAGGTGACTTCTATTAAATCGTTAGAATCCTGTTTCGTGGCTCCTTCTACGCTTTCAATTTGCTGCTCTTCCATCTTCACTGGGTCTTTGCACCGCTGTGGAGGTTGCGGAGACTGGGGCCCAGCACCCCTCTAACGGGCCCCCTCTGAGAGGGGGAGAGGGTACCGTTAGCAAAAGAAAGTTTTTACAGTTTTGGGAATAATGTCAAGGTTCCAGAAATACCTCTTCTGCGTAAAAGAGACTCGGAGGCATCTTTTCTTTTTCTCAAAGTCCTTTACTAGCATGAGGAGACTGGCACACGATGAGTGCAATTCCCAAAACTGAAGTTCCGGATTCGTTTCCCCAGTTATACAAACCCCAATAGTCCCACCCCCCTGACCCCTCTGACGATCACACGGTCCCACGTTCTTCCAGTTCATTCGAGTAACTTCTTGCCACTCTTCCTGCAGACGTGAACACCATCCGACCTTGACCGCTGGAAGAATGTTACCATACCCCTCAACCCCCCCTCCTCCCCTCAAGATAAAAATGTGGCAGCGTCTGGAAACCTAAAGTTTAATATGGTTTCCAGGCCTGACACTGCGTTGCCAACCGGAATGATTGAAGATATGTAATTAAGAAATAGAAATAACTTGAAATGAAAGTGGGGCTGCTCAGCTGCCATTTCAGAAGGGAATGGAAAGGGAGAGGAGTGAGTGAAGGAAGAAAGTAGGTAGGAAAGAGAGAGGTAGAAAAGGGGGAAAGGAGAGGAAGAAGAAAGGGGAAAGAGAGAGGGTTAGAAAGGGTGGAAGAGAAGAGTAGGGAAAGAGGAGAGGATGTAGAAAAGCGAAGGAGAGGAAGGATGAAGAAAGTAGAAGAAAGTAGAGAAGGGAAGAGGAAAGGTTTGTTAAGGAAGGAAGTGGTAGCTGGGCAGGTCCGAATAAGTAACAAATGAAAGTTAATGACTAATGTTGAATAAGAGACTGTATATTGAATAGGTTGTTGGAAAATGAAAATAAAACTTTTTACCAAATCAAAAGCAACCTAACCCTGGCGATAGCCTTGGATGAGGCCAGGGCACACGAGATGTCCACCAAAGCGGCGGAAACTTTATATAAGCCGAACACGCCGAGTGCCGGGGCGAAAACAATGCCGGTCCACAGCGAGGAAGTCCAGGCCGAATCAGACGGTGAGGAAGAGGAAGAGGTTTTCCACACCGGGAGGTCGGAGAGAGGCGACCGGGACGAATGTGTGAGTTGTGGGGGCCAACACCAACGACAAAATTACAGGTTCAAAGACACAATTTGTCGGTGGTGTGAAAAGAAAGGACATATAGCTCAGGCCTGTCGAGCCTCTCAACCTTCCCGCCAAAAATTCAAACCGACCAATCAGAGCGCCGGAGCAACGAAGCGGCCAGGGATTGGTCCATTCAAAAAGGGCGCGAAGTTGAATCAGACCACTGTAAGAGTGGGCCACGCATCGACACGACTAGAAAAGAAGATATTCACCAAGACATACATTGAAGGAGTGCCGTGCAAAATGGAGGTGGATCACGATTATGTCTTGGGACACCATCGCTAGGGACCTGCCAGACATCGTGAAACACCAGCTGCAAACCCAAAAGCTGAGAGTGCAAGACTACCAGGGAAACCGGATCCCTGTTGGAGGAGTTACGTCTGTCAGAGTGAAGTATGGACAATTCAAGAAAACCCTGCCGATCACCATCGTAGATGGAGCCCTACCGAGTTTACTAGGGCTGGACTGGTTCAGAGCCTTGGGCATGGAAGTAACCGGGGTTCACAGCAATGGAGTCAACCTAAAGGATGAATTGCTGAAGGAATTCGAGGACGTCTTCCAGGACTGCCTGGGCAAGTATGTGGGGACCCCTATTTTGTTTAATTTGGATCCCCAGGTGGCCCCCATTAGGTTAAAGGCTAGGAGGGTCCCCTTCGCCCTTAAGCCCAAGATTGACATGGAACTAGAAAAACTAGTAAACCAGGGAATACTAGTCCCCGTCGACCATGCAAAATGGGAGACACCCATAGTGACCCCAATCAAACCGGATGGATCAGTCCGGATTTGCGCTGATTACAAGGCAACATTTAACAAAGCGTTACAAAAGAGTGCATACCCCGTTCCTGTAGTGCAACATCTGTTGCACTCGTTAGGACAAGGACAGGTTTTTGCCAAACTCGATTTGGCTCAAGCCTACCAACAATTACCAGTAGACAACGGTACAGCCGAGGCGCAGACGATTGTAACACATCGAGGCGCCTTTAAATGCACTCGACTCCAGTTTGGAGTCAGCGTAGCCCCAGGGTTATTCCAAAACCTAATGGAACATCTGCTACAGGGAATACCGGGGGTCGTGCCATATTTCGACGACGTACTAGTGTCAGCAGAGAACTTAGATGAGCTAGGGGTCAAACTACGGAAGGTTTTGGGCATTTTCAGGTCTGCAGGACTTAAGGTTAAACTTAACAAATGCCAGATAGGAGTCGAATCTGTAGAATTCCTGGGGTACCGGATAGACAGAGAAGGCATCCACCCCACGGAGAGCAAAGTGCGAGCCATTAGAAAGGCTTCGGCTCCAAAAAATAAGACTGAGCTACAGGCATTTTTAGGGCTTGTAAACTTCTATGCAGTTTTCTTGCGAAATAAGGCAACCGCTTCATAAACTGCTAGCGAAAAAAGCTGTTTGGACGTGGGGCAAGGCTGAGGCTAGGGCATTTGAGGGCGTTAAGAATCTCTTGTCCAGCAATAGCCTACTCATCCAGAACAATGGGACATTACCACTAGTATTAGTTTGTGATGCATCGCCCTACGGGGTAGGAGCTGTCCTCAGCCATAGGTTACCGAACGGATCGGAAGCCCCCATAGCATATTTCTCCCGCACGATGTCCACAGCAGAAAGGAACTACAGCCAACTAGACAGAGAGTCCCTGGCCATAGTTTCGGGGGTTAAAAAATTTCACGAGTACCTATCTGGGCGGGAATTTGAAATAGTCACGGACCATAGACCCTTACTGGGACTTTTAGCGGGCGACCGTCCAACACCAGTTGCACTTTCACCCAGGCTGACCCATTGGACCATTTTCCTAGCAGCATATTCGTACAAATTGCTCCACCACCCGGGCAAGGAATTAGGGCATGTGGATGCTCTAAGTAGATGCCCTTTACCAGAGACTATCGAAGACCCAACCCCTGGGACACCCGTCTTACTAATTGACTCTTTGGACTTTGGCCCAGTCACATCTAAGGAAGTGGCTAGGGCATCTTACAAGGATATTATCATAAGGACTGTGATCGGTTGGGTACAGAGGGGATGGCCCGCTGCGCCAGGAGAGCGTTTCAAAGACTTTGCAAAAAAACGTTTGGAATTGTCGGTACAAGGGGGGTGTTGTTATGGGGGGATAGAGTGGTTATTCCGGAAAAATTACGAGGGCATGTGTTAGAACTGTTGCATGTGGGCCACCCGGGGATAGTGAGGATGAAGAGTTTAGCGAGGAGCTATGTGTGGTGGCCACTGATGGATAATGACATTAGCGACTGGGTAGGGAAATGCCAAGCCTGCCAAGAATCAAGGCCACTACCCCCTACAGCCCCCATAAGGGAGTGGGAAAAACCCCAGGGCCCATGGTCCAGGATTCACATAGATTTTGCCGGGCCGTTCCATGGGCAGACCTTTTTAATTGTGGTAGATGCCTACTCGAAATGGTTAGAAATCATACCTATGAAAACCACAACAGCTGAAGCAGTCATCACAGTCCTGAGGCATCTATTTGTAACACATGGGCTGCCCGATACTCTAGTATCCGACAATGGCCCACAATTCACGGCAACCCAGTTTGAGGGGTGCTTAGCGGAAGAGGGCATCCGACATGTCCTCTCGGCGCCTTTTCACCCGGCGATGAATGGACTTGCAGAACGTTTCGTTCGGAGCGCCAAGGAAGCGCTATCTAGGATAAGTCCAGGAGATTGGCAAACCAAAATTGATACCTTCTTGGCAGTCCAACATAGAACCCCTTGTGTGGCAACCGGCCACAGCCCATCAGAATTATTGATGGGTAGGAAACTCAGGTGCCCCTTAGATCGATTAAACCCAACATACACCCTTGACGGGTACAAAGGTATAAGGGAAAAAACCAGAGAAATGACAACAGGTGACCCAGTATGGGCACATAACTATAGTGAAGGCCCAGCGTGGTTAAAAGGAACAATTATAGGAATAACCGGGCCGAAATCATATGTAGTGGACATGGGGGATGGCTGAGTGTGGAGACGCCACATAGATCAATTAAGAAAAAGAGCACCAAACAATCCAGAAACCAAACAGCCAGACCCTGACTACCCAATATTTGAACCAACAGCTAACTCAAACCCGAGGTGAGCGGAGGTATGGTGAGCCCTGGATCAGGACTTGACATTCACATCTATGCACACAGTCTGTTTTATTGGAGGATATGTGGGTTTAGCCACATGTCAAGCTGCAAAACAGACTAACGTGTAGTGAGGACAGAACAGGAAGGTAAAACAGACATGTCCATAGCATTCACTGCTATTGTCAGAAAAGTACACATATAACAATTGAGATGAGTTTAAATCCTCTCAATAGTGACACCGGTTTTTCATCTTCACATCACTTCTAAATCCAGAGATTACATAATCCAAATGCTGCTGGATTCTGCAATTTCAATTGCACAAATCTTTAATCTCTCTATATGTGCAAACCAATGTAAACTCCACTATCTACCATCAAAAACCATAGGAGGAAGAGTATTTCTACTAACATCTTTTATATGGTACATTTGGGGAGAGAAACATTTCCTCAGAACCAGTGGCAGGAATAAATCCATCATTGGTATATTGCAGTTTTGATTTAGAAAAAGGCTTAGTAGACTTTCGAGTTTTAAAACTAATGACAGCATTTCAGTCTCCTCAATCTGATATTTTCTAAATGGGTTGGACTACAACTACTAAGATGCTAGTAATTCACTATATCTGGAAGCACTGTAACAGCAATATTTAATAATAAGAAATATTTCCTATAATAGCCTTTATATAAAAAGGTAAAGGTTCCCCTCACACATATGTACTACTCGTTGCCGACTCTAGGGGGCAGTGCTCATCTCCATTTCAAAGCCAAAAAGCCAGCACTGTCCGAAGATGTCTCCATGGTCACATGGCCGGCATGACTCAATGCCAAAGGCGCACAGAACGCTGTTACCTTCCCACCAAAGGTGGTCCCTATTTTTTCTACTTGCACTTTTACGTGCTTTCGAAACTGCTAGGTTGGCAGAAGCTGGGACAAGTAACGGGAGCTCATCCTGTTACACGGCAGCACTAGGGATTCGAACTGCTGAGCTGCCAACCTTTCGATCGACAAGCTCAACATCCTAGCCCCTGAGCCACCATGTTCCTTTAGCCTTTATATAATAGCCTTTATATAATCACTATAAAAGTTATGACTGCACTGAACACAATTTTCTCAAAGTTAGGAGCCAACATGCAATACTAAACAGATACCATATGTATGACATGCATGGTGAATTACTAAGTAAGACTGTGATTAAATAATCCCATAAACATATCACATGCTTGGATTTATCGTGCCAGCTACCTTCTAATTTGATCTTGTAAATGAGTTCTTCACTGTGGAACATTATTTTTCAAGCAATTGTCCTTCACATTCTGTTTGTACAATCCAGAAAGGTCCACAGCTAAAAATAGGAACCACATGGTCTGTAAAAAAAAATTTCTAGGATTAGTTCCTGGTATCTGCAGATACAGGTTCTTCAGATAGGGAAGCCTTTAGTCTAAAGCATATGTGTAACTGTGAAACTATGAAGTCAACACTGAGAAGGGGTGGATTTCAAAACCTGTCGCTACCGGTTTGCTCTTGGGTGCTTGCACATGTGCACACTGCTTCTGTGCATGCGTAGAAGCATCAGGGCAAGTGGGTGGAGCCTCCCGCTACCACCACTACTGGTTCACCCGATCTGGGTAGCAACTCACCACTGACACTGAGTCATATGGATCAGTGATTTCATTCTGTGAAATAGAATTGTTCATGTTCTTTATGGCAGTAATAGTGGTTATCCAAAGTGGCATATTAAAGCCTCAAGATATTTTGCATAAGAAGTTATCTGCAACTTAGCCAAAGCTAACTGATTTTCAAGTAGGCAGTCTAAACTGCTTTCAACATCTCTTGTCCCTAGAACTCACAAGGTCAGCTGCTATTAGTTACTAGGGTAACATGCTTCAAGGAAGAAGTATCCTAATACCTTTCAAGGTTGAGAGGCTGTATATTATCTCACTCTCATTGACAAATTTGTCCCTAGATAAAGAAAATTATTGTTTAGAAAGCACTTTTAAAAAGTTATTTTTTTGTCATCCGTTATTTGATTTTGCTTTTTTAAAAAATTGCATTCATTGTACGGATCCTTCTCCAATACAATGGGATTCACTCTATTACTTATATTCATTAGCTACAAATCATTTATCTTCTTCTAAAGTAAAACATCATTTAAATTGAGTTTGACTTCTGGTAATTTCATGGATTTCCATGTAGATTTCTTTGCAGTACCAGAGAAGCAATTTGCCATTAATGGTTCCTTCTGGTGCCGTTACACACACCCAATTTCTTTCTTTAGTCTAGAATTCTCAAATTTATTTAGAGCCTTGTAATTTTCTAGTAGTCTTCTATTCAAATGCTACCCAGTCCAACCTTCACAGATTTTTTTCAATCAACCAAATGAACAAGGCGTTAACTAGCTTGGCAGACTTGTTTTTGGCTATGTAAAATATGACCTTAATAATAAAAGATAATTGTGTTTCTATTTAATCAAATGAGGTGCAAAAATGCAAAATAATTCCTCCAAAGATTAGTAGAAATTAAGATTAAAGACCATACTGGAATGGAATACTATTTTCTCCAGATAAATCAGTATATTCTCTATGGTTTGTCCTTGCACTTTATGTATAGTGAAAACAAAGCATGACTGTGTCCACTGAAGAGAGACATCTTTTCCCTCTGATAAATTCAGTGTAAATTCTTTGAATCATGACTGTCATTTTTGAACACCGATGTAATGATGGATTTGCCCTTGAATAATCACAGAACTCATTTGTAATAGGTTCATCATTGCTATATTGTTGTAGAAAACTTACGTCTTAAAGTGAGGAGACAAGACCACGAAGGATTTGAGAAACAATAATTAATTTATTATTTGTGCAAATAGGACACAGACCTCCATTTGGGTGGAAAACAAAGGTCTGAGCATCGAGCATGGCTTAAACATAATCTTTTATACTTTTTGGTTACAGACATTGCCACAAGAAAAAAGAAGTTATCCTAATTGGTTGAAATAAACAAAAGCCCATATATGGTCTACTCTTATCATACACCTTCTGGATACACGTGTTACTCTCGATGCCCCCTCCTCTTTGCCACATAGTCACAAGAACAGTTTGTAGAAATAATTCTGCACTTTCCCGAAAGCTTGCAACACCATATACCTGCCCAATGGTATATTTCTGCTTCCTAAGTGACATGTTGACTTTTATACAAGTTGGTAATATCTGATCTTGGGGTTGTCTATATTGGGGTTTCTCTTTTAATATAAATTGAGGAGTTCATTAGATAGAGGTTGCAAATTGTCTATCATGACCTTTCCCTTCATACAGCAGAAAATTGTGGTTTCTCCAGGAAACAGAAATGCATGACGGTGAGGGAAGTCTTTGATCATGCTACTAATATCAGCAGAAATATTATATCCTGCAAATCACACATTTTGCCCATTTTGTTGAGTTCTTGTTGAAAATGGCTATTGTCTTGTTGGAGAAGTGTTGCAATTATTAGTCTTTGTCACATATTCTCAAGTTGATATCCTGTTTCTTCCTCCATATTTTCCTGATCCCTGAGGTATATGGTGTTGCAAGCTTTCGGGAAATTCTGGACTTTTCCTTGTGATTCTGGAAAGGTGCAGATCTTTCATCCTCTGTTGCTTCATTTCTCTTCCTCCTAGTCCCATCCTGACAAAGTTTAGTATCATCTCCTGATCACGACATCCCCCTTTTCCAAATGGTATAATTACGCTGGTGTTAATTTAATTTAATTTGATTTAATTTATTTTTATCACAATGTGGTACATTGCAGTTCTCATCTCAGAACAGTTTAGAATCCCTGCTGACTTGTCTATTTAGTTGTAATTAGGGTAGCTATAAAATAGGATCATGTAACTTCCTCAGGATTAGGGCAGGACTGGTCTTCCTAGTCTCTGGCAGCCAAAGGAAGGGCTGGTCTACACACAGTTTCAGAGTAGGAATCAGTTGAAAAATGAACAGAATGGGCAAGGATTAAGACTAGTGACTAATATGTTTGACTGAGACTGGATAGATTCAGTTTCTACTGCATCAGTAGCCATAGCAGCTCACTTGGTGGCTTTCAGTCCAATCTACTTCATAGGGTTGTTGTGAAGAAATATAGGAAGATATAGACCAGGGGTGTCAAATTTGCGGTGTCATGTTGTCATCATGTAATGTATTGTGAATTTTTCCCCATTGGCTAAACTGGGGGTGGGCGTGGACAGTGTGTGACATTTCTGGCCTATGGGCCGCGAGTTTGACACCCCTGATATAGACTATGTATGTATCTTGAGTTCCTGAACAAAAATGGGATATCTTTGCATGTTTGTGTGACAAAGAAGGGGCACATAAAAAAATAGAAATATTCAGGTCTTTCTTTCTGTACCTTAAAGTTGCTTTGAGGTTGCTTCTTTAAGAGCTACTTAGATCAATTTCTTGCTGCTGATGTTAGTTCCTTGCTACTGAGTTATAAAGAAATTGAGGGGTTGTGAGCAGGGGTGAAATGCTCCCAGTTCGCACCGGCTCTCCCGATTAGGTAGCGATGGCAGCTGCTGATTCGGAGGACCGGTAGCAAAAATCCCTGGCCCCGCCCCCCCGCCTCTGCTGAGCCGCACCATCAGCAGAGGTTGTTTTTTTTTACTTTTAAAAGTTTTTCTTCAGCCAAAAACATATCTTTTAAAGTAAAAAAAAAAACTCTGATGATCGCGGGGCTGAGCAGAGATCATCAGAATACTTTAAAAGTTTTTTTTTAAAAAAACTTCTTCAGCCCTTCTTCAGGGGAAAAAAGGGAAAAGGGGGGGGCTTTAAAAGGCTCCTCTGGCCATCCCAGCTGAGTTCCTCATCACCAGAACCTTAAAAAACATGTTTTCTACATGTTAAAACAATTATTTTAAGAGGTTCTAGGCTGCTGTGAGGGAACTTCAGCTGAGATCGTCAGAGGAGCTTTTTAAAACGTTTTTTCCTCTGGCGATCCCAGAGGAGTTTCCTGATCCTAGCAGGTTTTTAAACTCACTTTCTAACAGCCCCCACTTACAAGAGCCCCCACCCATGCCCACCCAATGCCCCCTCCTCACCTATAATTACTGCTCTTTCAGGCTGGCAAAGCTATGCTTTCTTCAGCTATTGAAGAAAAAAAGAAGAAGCTTGCTTTGACTTCCTGCTTTGCTGGCTGAGGAACTCTGGAATTTGAAGTCCACAATAAAATAAAATAAAATAAAATAAAATAAAATAAAATAAAATAAAATAAAATAAAATAAAATAAAATAAAATAAAATAAAATAAAATAAAATAAAATATTTGTGCAGCTTTCTGAGATTTGGTGTGTTCCTGTAGTGTTTCACTCTAACTACACAAACACACAAAATCTCACAAAGCTGTATGTGGCATTTTGTGTGTGGGTGAGTCAATTGTGTTGTGTTGTGTGTGTGTAAAATGTGAAAGTGTGAGGTTCCTGCTTGTCGCAGGGGCCATTTTGGGTGAAGTGCAGCTGTTTTTACATTGTGTGTGAGTCAGTTGTATTGTGTTGTGTTGTGTGTGTGTAAAGTGTGAAAGTTGGTTTTTGGTACCTCTTATTGTTTTGTATACCTTATTTATTATTTTTATTATTTATTGTTATTGGCCACGCCCACCCAGTCATCTGACCACCAAGCCATGCCCACCAATTAAGCCACGCCCACAGAACCGGTAGGGAAAATTTTTAGATTTCACCCCTGGTTGTGAGAGTGGAACATCAAAAATGAAGATCATATGATCGCAGCAGCTATCCTGCAGTAATCAGTAGTGGTGAACAACCAACAACTTTCCCAAGTTTTATTTCTTTGGAAGTCGTGGGTCCTTGACATGCTTTCTCTAAAGTTAGTCCATTTGAGGTACCTTAGTTCATAAATTGTTGCCCTCTGATGCACAGTTTCGCCTGGGTAAAGGTCATGACAATGAGAGCTTTAATAGTATATATATATATTTGAGATTTGGGGTATTATTGATTTATGATTAAATGACAATCCTAGCTGTCAGCAATACACAGGGATAATTATGGAACAGATTCTCTCTTTCCCTTCTTTTTTTCTCTTTCACACTTATATACACACAAACAAAGCATAAGAAGAGGAGAAGTGACTGTCTTTATCTTTTTAGGCATTTTTTTGTAGATTTTAGAGATTTAGTAGAGACATGTAAAACTTGACAATCAAATGCCCTTTTTATGTTAATATCAAATTATTATTTTCTATATGACAGAAGATGATATTAAATATATCACTGAAAAGCAGTTGTGTTTCTATTTAGTCATTAAGTCATTCTATTAAGTCATTCTAAGTCATTCTATTCATTGTATGCAATTTTAATTTAAATACAAATGACATTTACATTTAAATTGCATTTAGTTTTTCATTTTAATCCTCTATTATATTCTATATTGCATTAGTCCCAGCACACCATTCAAAGACCAATTGTGACCCCTGACTTAGAAAAAAAAGTTGTGGATTTGTGCTTAACTGGAATTTGGATTGACTGGATTAAATTTTAATGTGATGATCTGTAAAGCTTCAGCAATGTACACTTCTTTCTCCTAAAATTCACAGATAGAAACACTGAGCTTGTAAAGCTATTGCTTAGCAATACACCATGAAGACAAATGCAAGTCTATAAGCAGATAAAACATTCCATTGCATAGAGATCACTGAATGCTGGCCTTATACTCACTTTTGTGTGTAATTAGAAACATTCCACAGTAATCAAAAATATCTGGAATTCTTTTGATTACGTCTTATTTCCTGCACATTCTGATGGTTTCTACCTTGAAATTTTCAATAAATGTCCACAGTAATCAGGGACCCTTCTCCTATCTTTATCTGATACAATGTGTGATGACTCAGGCTGGGCACAGAAGCAACACAGCTGAAGCAAATGCTTAATTCCCTTTTATTATTCCAACCTTTCCCCACAATCCCCATGGTTCACTGCATATTCACGAGCAGAGGTCTAAACACCTATGCATGCTTCCAATAGTTCTTGGCTGCTATACGTCCAGAGAAGCAGCACAATCCTGCGAGCAGAAGTGGTATGGGAAACCTAATCATGGGGCGTCCTCATTGCTCAGAAAGTTTGCTGGGGTGTTGCTGCGAGCTCGTGGGCCTATGAAATCAACACTGAGCAGGGGCATGTTATGAAAGGCAAGGCAAGGCAAGGCAGCAGGATGTTAGTAATCACAAGTGTGGCTTGAAGAATGCAATACTTGTTCCTGACAAATGCCCCTCCCCACAGCATCTCCTTAAATCCTATTCCCCAGGTGAGTCTGGAGACCAGGGGCAGGGCACCTTCCACCTGAGTCGACAGGTCACCCTGTGCTGATCCCGCCTCCTCTCCATTCTCTGTAATTGGAGATCAGGCAGGGGAGGCAGTTGCTCTTCTCCGGAGGTCCATCACTCCTCTGCTCCACTGCCTGTCCTTTCCATCTCCACCCCCACTCACTCAGTTATCCTCCTTGGACCCAGCTTCCAATGGTGCCATGACACAATGTTATAATGTTATAATTAATCAACAATTTGTTTTTTAACCAAACAGAATTAAAAACAGCCAACCAGCAACCATTCCATTTATATGCAGTATACTTTGTTAACTGAATAATTTCAGTAATTCTAGGATTATAAAAAAAGATGTGGATTAAAATATAACACACAACTAAAGATTTATATTTAAGTCAAAAGTTTTAGTGACATAAAAATAGATGGCCCTTCGCTATTATGACCTAGAAGATTAATTTAATCCCAAGTGTATATCTGAGTGGAATGATTTAAGCATTCATTTTCATTAATAAATATTTTGAGCAAACTTGGTGGCAAAGTAGATTTGATAGTGAGAAAAAAAATTCAGTCAGCTCATAATTCAGTATTATTGGCCCAGACCCATTGATGTTCAGCTTTTAAAGATACCAACCAGAGTTTTTATTCAAAGCTTTAAAAAATAGGCTGAAGAGAGAAGCTTGTTGATAAAATTATAAGTAATGAAGTAGCCCAAGGAGGAATGTCAAATAGAACAGGAGATATTGATGTGAAGACCTAGTTTCCTAATTGTTGTTATGCTTACAAGGACATCCTGTAAAAAGAAAAATGAGAGCCTTGTTAAACACCTGCTATAAAAAGATACTTGGATTCTGGAGCTAGCTTAAATCATTTTTTGCCTGAAACAAACTGCCAAACAAGCCCTAGGCCATTTAATTTCCAAATACCAATAATTAAAATGAGTAATCAGCATTTGGCAGGGCTACAGCCTTCTTATGTTCTTTTCATTTCCACATAAACTTTACTGAAGGTCAGAGTTTGGAGGGACAGAGCAGAATCTGCCTGCTTTGAGCTCAGGGGAGGCTAAAATATGGCTTGTTCACAATGCCCCTCACAGTTCAGGATTTAATGGTCCTTGACGATGATAACCTAGAAGTTAATTTCATTCTATCCCCCCAAAGCAGCCATTGTTATGACAATTTGAATAGACCGAAGGGTACACTTTTTCTCATGATCAAGAATGACCAATGAGGTACAATGTAAACTGCAGAATGAATGTTTATTGATTACTTTTTAAAGTGTTATTACAGATAACAAAAAGTCCATTCTCGCTGCTACTATATACCTTTATATTATTCTTTTTTCCCCAGTAACATTGCCATCCTTTATTAATTTGATGATATATAGCCTCTGAGGGAATTCTGACATCTCTAATTGCACTGTGTAATCTCAATGTAAAAGATCATTTAGCATGGTAGGAACAGGACACAATCATCCACCAACAATGATAGTCACATAAGGTATTAGAATTCAAAGTCCAATACAAACTGAATATTTGACACGAAATACAATGCTAATATATTTTGAGTAGCCTATTCCATGTACTCTATGTGCAAACAGACAAAAGTTAGATAACAGATACTGTATGTGATTTTTCTGTCCTTCTGCCATGTTTTCTATAAAAGAGGGCATGTAGAATGACCTGAAATACTACATATCCCATTGTTTTCTCCTATCATACATGATCAAACACTTTGATTAATAGGAAACTTATCAAACTTGCCCTCCAGTAGAGTCAAGGATTTATTTCACAGATTATTTCACAGTAAAGGTTATCCATTAAAGATATCTGCAAAATCTGACACTTTCATCAAAATGATATACCTGTAAGTAACACATTTGCACTATTACTCTATCTCTATCTGTTCTATACTTACTTACATATACATACATAATGTCACAAACTACATACAAAAAGTGTGGTGCCTCCAAATCCTACAGTTCATAAAAAAGGGGTGAAACTAATAAGCTCCACTAGATGCCAACCCAGATACAACCAGAATGAAATCAGTATCATATAAGTGTCATACAGAGAAGTCCTTGAGTTATGATGGTTCACTTAATGATGTTTCAATGTTATGACACCCCTCCCCCCAAAAGTACTTACAATTCAATCTTGGAGTTACGTATGTTGCAGCATCACAGTGGTCGTTCGCCCTTACAACTGAGAGACGCTACAACTTGCCCTCTGCTTATTTTTCCCCAACCAATCCTGCCAGGTCTACACAGGCACTGAACTCATTTTGCTAGCTCACTGGATTCCAGACTTTATCTTTTTATTTTCAAAAAATTGGGATGGTAATTATACCCATGAAATAAATGTCTGTTGTTTAGAAGAAATACGAAGACAGATTTAAACAGACTTAAAGTGCAGAGACATCACACTGATAACAAAGGTACATAGTGTCAAGGCCATCATAACATAACATAACATAACATAACATAACATAACATAACATAACATAACATAACATAACATAACATAACATAACATAACATAACATAACATAACATAACATAACATAACATAACATAACATAACATAACATAACATAACATAACATAACATAACATAACATCAGAGTTGGAAGGGACCTTGGAGGCCTTCTAGTCCAACCCCCTGCCCAGGCAGGAAACCCTACACCATCTCAGTCAGATGGTTATCCAACATTTTCTTAAAAATTTCCAGTGTTGGAGCATTCACAACTTCTGAAGGCAAGTCGTTCCACTTATTAATTGTTCTAACTGTCTATTTATTTATTTATTTATTTATTTATTTATTTGATTTTTATACCGCCCTTCTCCCGAAGGACTCAGGGCGGTGTACAGGCAGAATAAAACGAACAATACAAAATACAATTAAAACGGAATTTAAAAAACTTATTTAAATTAGCCTGAAAATTTAAAAATTTACCATACACTAAAAAACCCCATTTAAAATTAATAAAATTTAACATTTAAAATTCAATTTAAGCCAGCCCCGCGCGGATAAAAAGGTGTGTCTTCAGTTCGCGGCGGAAAGTCCGAAGGTCAGGTATTTGGCGTAAACCTGGGGGAAGCTCGTTCCAGAGTGTGGGAGCCCCCACAGAGAAGGCCCTTCCCCTGGGGGCCGCCAGCCGACATTGTTTGGCGGACGGCACCCTGAGAAGTCCCTCTCTGTGAGAGCGTACGGGTCGGTGGGAGGCATGTGGTAACAGCAGGCGGTCCCGTAAGTACCCAGGCCCTAAGCCATGGAGCGCTTTAAAGGTCGTAACCAACACCTTAAAGTGCACTCGAAAGGCCACAGGTAGCCAGTGCAGTCTGCGCAGGAGCGGTGTTACATGGGAGCTACGCGTAGCTCCCTCTATCACCCGCGCAGCTGCATTCTGGACTAACTGAAGCCTCCGAGTGCACTTCAGGGGGAGCCCCATGTAGAGAGCATTACAATAATCCAAGCGAGAGGTAACGAGCGCATGAGTGACTGTGCACAAGGCATCCCGATCAAGGAAGGGGCGCAACTGCCGAACCAGGCGGACCTGGTGGAAGGCCCTCCTGGAGACAGCCGTCAAATGATCTTCAAACGACAGCCAATCATCCAGGAGGACACCCAAGTTGCGCACCCTGTCCTTTGGGGCCAATAACTCGCCTCCAACAGTCAACCGCGGCTGCAGTTGACTGAATCAGGATGCCGGCATCCACAGCCACTCCGTCTTGGAGGGATTAAGCTTGAGCCTGTTTCTCCCCATCCAGACCCGTACGGCTTCCAAACACCGGGACAGCACTTCAACAACTTCATTGGGGTGGCCTGGGGTGGAAAAGTACAGCTGGGTGTCATCAGCGTACTGTTGGTATCTCACTCCGAAGCCACTGATGATCTCACCCAACGGCTTCATGTAGATGTTGAACAGCAGGGGCGAGAGAATCGACCCCTGCGGGACCCCACAAGTGAGGCACCTCGCGGCCGACCTCTGCCCCCCTGTCAATACCGTCTGCGACCGGTCGGAGAGATAGGAGGAGAACCACCGATGCACGGTGCCTCCCACTCCCAATCCCCCCAACCGGCGCAGCAAGATACCATGGTCGATGGTATCAAAAGCCGCTGAGAGGTCTAATAGGACCAGGGCAGAGGAGTACCCTCTGTCCCTGGCCCGCCAGAGATCATCCACCAATGCGACCAAAGCTGTCTCCGTGCTGTATCCGGGTCGAAAGCCGGACTGGAACGGGTCTAGATAGACGGCTTCATCCAGGTATTGGGGTAGCTGTCGCGCCACAGCACTCTCTACAACCTTCGCAACGAAGCGAAGGTTGGAGACTGGACGATAATTACCCAAAATAGCTGGGTCCAGGGAGGAGGGGTCTTGAGGAGGGGTCTCACCACCGCCTCTTTCAAGGCGGCAGGGAAAACCCCTTCCAGCAAGGAAGCGTTGATAATCCTCTGGAGCCAGCCTCGTGTCACCTCCTGAGTGGCCAGTACCAGCCAGGAAGGACACGGGTCCAGTAAACATGTCGTGGCGTGAAGCCTCCCCAACAACCTGTCCACGTCCTCGGGAGCCACAGGGTCAAACTCATCCCAAACCGGCTCAACAAGACGTGTCTCCTCTCCCTCGCTTGGATCATCCCAATTTCGGTCCAGACCGTCCCGGAGCTGAGCGATTTTATCGTATAGATAACCACTAAACTCCTCGGCTCGTCCCTGCAAAGGGTCGTCCCGCACCTCCTGATGAAGGAGGGAGCTTGCCACCCGAAACAGGGCGGCCGGGCGGTTATCTGCCGACGCAATGAGGGTGGAGGCGTAAGAACGCCTCGCCTCCCCCATTGCCACTAGGTAGGTCCTAGAGTAGGACCTAACTAGTGTCCGATCAGCTTCAGAGCGACTGGACCTCCAAGTGCTCTCTAGGCGTCTTCTCCGGCATTTCAGCCCCTCGGAGAACCAAGGTGCTGGACGAGATCTACGCCGGGTCAGAGGCCGCAAAGGCACGACACGGTCCAAGGCCCCAGCCGCGGCCTGTTCCCAGGCCACGACTAGTTCCTCAGTCGTGCCGTGAGCCAGATCCTCAGGAAATGGCCCAAGCTCCGTCAGGAACCTCTCCGGGTCCATCAGGCGCCTGGGACGGAACCAGCGTATAGGTTCTGTCTCCCTGCGATGGTGAGTGGCGGTTCGGAAGTCTAGGCGAAGGAGAAAATGATCGGACCATGACATTGGTTCTGTTACTAAATCATCTAATTCCAGATCATTTAACCACTGTCCAGAGATATAAATCAGATCCAGCGTGCCTCCCCCCATGTGCGTAGGACCATCATTTACTCGAATCAGGTCCAAGGCCGTCATGGAAGCCTGGAACTCCCGAGCTGCAGTCGATAATAAGCCAGCCGATGGCAAGTTGAAATCCCCCATAACTATAAGTCTGGGGGTCTCAACTGCCACAGTGGCAAATAACTCCAGCAGTTCGGGCAGGGCTGTGGTCACGCAGCAAGGAGCCAGGTACGCGATCAACAAGCCCAACTGATTCCTATGGCCCCACCTCACATAGAGGGATTCACAGCCGGCAATCTGAGGAACAGTGGCCTCCCTCGGCTCTAGATCTTCCTTAATAACAACAGCCACCCCCCCACCCCTACCTTGGGCCCTCGGCTGATGAAATGCTCGGAAACCTGGAGGGCACAGCTCAACAAGGGGAACCCCCCCCTCTGGACCCAACCAGGTCTCCGTAATGCCCATCAGGTCCGCGGACTCCCCCTGAATAAGGTCACAAATCAGGGGAGCTTTATTAGCCACGGACCGGGCATTACACAACATCAGCCGAAGATCCAAGCTCTGAGGATCATGGCCGCCCGAGGAACGGGTAGGGACTGGGGGGCCGGAGCACGTGATCGCTTTCAGACATCGAACACGTGCTCCCAGCTCTCGATACGGCCCCCCCCTCCGCCATACCTGCCTCTCCCACTTACCGTACAGATCGAACATCCCTCTAATCCTGGAACTGAGCCCTCCCCCCCCGCCTTCAGACCAGATGAAGTAGTGCCGCGAACAAGCACAGGGGCTGGATCCCTCCCCGACGGGTTCTCTCCCCCACCCGTCAAATCCCTCCCCCCCACCCTCCCCTTAAAATTCCCATTAAAATTCCCCTTAAAAAATCTATTAAAACAATTAATTAAAAAAACCCCGAGTCTCCTATTTTTGGCATGCCATCTCTGTCAGGAAATTTCTCCTTAGTTCTAAGTTGCTTCTTTCTTTGATCAGTTTCCACCCATTGCTTCTTGTTCTACCCTCAGGTGCTTTGGAGAACAGCCCGACTCCCTCTTCTTTGTGGCAGCCCCTGAGATATTGGAACACAGCTATCATGTCTCACCTAGTCCTTCTTTTTGTTAAACTAGACATACCCAGTTCCTGCAATCGTTCTTCATATGTTTTAGCCTCCAGTCCCCTAATCATCTTTGTTGCTCTTCTCTGCACTCTTTCTAGAGTCTCAAAATCTTTTTTACATTGTGGCGACCAAAACTGGATACAATATTCCAAGTGTGGCCTTACCAAGGCATTATAAAGTGGTACTAACACTTCACGTGATCTTGATTCTATCCCTCTGTTTATGCAGCCCAGAACTGTGTTGGCTTTTTTAACAGCTGCTGCACACTGCTGGCTCATATCTAAATGGTTATCCACTAGGACTCCAAGTTCCCTCTCACAGGTACTACTATTGAGCAAGGTACCACATATACGGTACTGGTGCATTTTGTTTTTTTGGCCTAAATGTAGAACCTTACTTTTTTCACTGTTGAATTTCATTTTGTTAGATAGCGTCCAATGTTCAAGTCTGTCAAGATCTTTCTGTAACTTGAGCCTATCTTCTGGAGTGTTGGCTATTCCTGCCAGCTTGGTGTCATCTGCAAATTTGATGAGTTCCCCATCTATCCCCTCGTCCAAGTCATTGATGAAGATGTTGAAGGGTACTGGGCCTAAAACAGAGCCTTGGGGTACTCCACTGCATACTTCCCTCCATGTGGATGTAGTTCCGTTGAGAACTACACGTTGAGTGCGGTGGGTCAGCCAGTTTACGAATCCATCTGGTGGTGGTGCTGTCTAACCCACATTTTTCTACTTTATCTAGTAGTAGGTTATGGTCTACTTTATCAAATGCTTTACTGAAGTCCAAGTAAATTATATCGACAGCATTCCTCTGGTCTACTAATTTTGTCATTTTGTCAAAGAATGTGATAAGATTAGTCTGGCATGATCTGTTTTTGACAAACCCATGTTGGCTTTTGGTTATTACTTTGTTTGCTTCTAGATGTTCGGTGATTCGTTGCTTGATTATCTTTTCCAGAATCTTCCCCGGTATTGAGGTCAGACTGATAGGTCTGTAGTTTCCTGGATCTGTTTTTTTTCCTTTTTTGAAGATGGGAACTACATCAGCTCTTTTCCAGTCCTCTGGCAGCTCCCCTGTGCTCCAGGATCTTTGAAAGATATAGTTCAGTGGTTCTGAGATCACGTCTGCCAGTTCCTTCAGAACCTTGGGGTGTAATCCATCCGGTCCTGGTGATTTGAACTCATCTAGGGTAGACAGGTGTTCACTTACCATTTTCTTCCCTATTTTAACTTGTGTTTCTAATCTGTTTTTTGTAGTGCTGTTTTTGATAGGTTGGATTGTTTTTTCCTTTTGTGTAAAGACATGCAAAATATGAGTTAAGTAGATCTGCTTTCTCCCTGTTGCTTGTCATCTTCTTGCCACTTTCTCCCAGCAATGGGCCAATTGTTTCCTTGACTTTTTTCTTGTTTTTAACATGTTGGAAGAAGCTTTTTTTGCAACATGGTGTGAAATCTGGACTATTAGAAAGGGTGAATAAAAATTTGCAATGATATTAGACAGTGATTTCTAGAGGCAGAGGGAGATAGCAGGAACTGAATAGTCTTTATTTTAGGACTATTCCCATGTAGATGGATAGGTTGATGTGATTGCATGACCGCTCTAAGAAAAGATATTAATGACTGCCTTTAGATCTATACTGAAAGCTTTAAAAAGAGAATTGTATTCATGTGAAGAGAATCTTATTTTGTTGTTATTTTTTAGGATAGAGAGACTTTTACTTCCCCCCCACCTTTTATTTACTTTTGTTCCTTTTTACGTTGATTTTTATTGGAAAGGGATTTTTGAATTATACAAGTGATGGGAGACCTTTTAATTAAGGTGAGAATGAAGGCAGAAGAGATTTTTACTTTTATTTTGAAAGTTTCTTTTTTATATCATATTTGGAATGGGATTTCTGAAACAATTAAATGATGGGTGACCTTTTGATTAAGGTGAGAATTAAGATAGGAGAGATTTTGTCTTTAACTTTTTAAATTGGTTTCTTTTTCTTTCTTTTTTTTTCTATTACTTTTTTCTATGTTAAATGGGATTTTGAAATATGCAAGTGATGGGTGACCTTTTAATTAAAGGTGAGATTTAAGTTAGGAGAGAATTAGATCTTGTTTTCATTTTATTTTTTGGGTTATAGGTCTTTGAGTAATATTAGAGGGGCAATAAAAGGGACAAAAAGCATGGTAATTAGATTTGATTAAACATTTTCCAGGATAAAGGGATGAAATAGGCTTTAAAAGAAAAGGGCAATCACAAAATTTGAAAAGGGGAAAATATTGGATAAATGATACGATGAGAGGATGAAATTTGAAATATGTTTGAGTATGTACCCGACTGATATCTTTTTCAACAAAGATTTGTATGTTTTGTTTTGTTTTTTAAAAAAAATAAAAAAACTTGTATTAATAATAATAAAAAAATGCAATTGTAATACAAAAGACTGCTGGGAATAGTTTTACCTTAAGAGAACAAATCATTCAATAGTAAATGAAGGTAGTAGCTGGACTAGGACTGCCTTTGCATAGTTTCATCTGGTCTACCCTTCTTTGACGAGGAAACCCTTTAGACCAGAGCTGTCAAATTCACGGCCCGCGGGCCAGATGCATCACATGCTGGCCATGCCCATGCTTGGTTTAGCAAAGGTGGGGGTGGGAGTCCTGATACATCACATGATGCCACCATGATGATGTGAGTTTGACACCCCTGCTTTAGACAGTCACTCACATCTTGCTCATGTCATGGCTTGAGTACTACAACATGCTCTACATAAAGCTGACAAGAAGACCACCCAGAAGATTCAACTGGTCTAAAATGTAGTGAGATGGGCAGTGACAGGCATGCCTCAGTAAGACTATGTAATGCTTTGCAAGCTTCAGTATGATTGCTGGTTTGCTTCTGGTTTGCTGGTTGCTGGGTGTAATTCAAGATGTTATTTGTTACCTATAAAGCACTTCATGGCATAGGCCCTGGTTATTTGAGGGACTGACTGTCTTCTGTAATATCCTCCTGGCCAATTCAACCTGACAGGCTGACTTTTCTCTGGCTTCCTTTGATTAAGCAATGACATGTATCAGGAACATACATGCATCAGAAACATGCCTTCTCTGTAGCATTGCCTGTCCTCTGCGATGAGATTTCCCCCTAAGATTTGAATGGATCCCATGCTATTGTTATTTCAAAAGCCCTGAAAACTTGGCTATTCAACTAGGACTTGGCAAGGATTAATGAAGCCCTGTGGATTCAGTGGGTCTTTTCCTTTTTCATTCGTATCTATTCTTTTTTGTCCTTTTTGTCTTATTAGTCATATTTAATCTTTATTTTTCTTTCCAATTGTATTATTTTTTTTAAAAATGTTTTACCTGTGAGTTTCCCAGAGGTATTGGAATTAAAGGGGCATTAATATTTAATTAAGTAATAAATAAAAGACAATCCAGAGTGCTTACTGGAAGCAGTAAGAAATAAGCTAAAACTTAAATACTTTGGATATATAATGAGAAGGCAATCAAGACTGAAAAGGATGTTTGGAAAAACTGAAGGTAATAAAAGAGAAAAAGATTAATATAAGATAAAGTGGCTACATATTATCACTAATGACTTTGGGCAATTTTCAGGGGCCTATAGTCCATATAAGTAAAAATATTAAAATGATAAAGTATTTAAGAGTATTTGACTCTGTACACCTTCAATCCTTTAATGTAACTGCAACTCTTGCAAATAGAACATCCAGAAGTTTTAACATATTTTCTGTGGCTGGCCTAATTTGAGCACTTCAAAAGCCAAAAGAATGAAATACAATTTCATGTATTTAAAGGATCTGACCTGCCCAGTTTGAATTATTTTCATTTTTACCTTAGTGTTTATGTACCCTAGGTATTTCTGGAAAAAAACATAATTTTGGAGACAAAATGCTGCTACTTTTCATCAATTGTCCACAACCTAACAGCGCAGATTAAAAAAAATGAAATAAAGAATGCAAGTATACTATGTCTATCTTTAATCTCGTTCATGTCCTGTTGATGATTACCTGTTGCTTGTTATATTCCTTGCAAATAAAACCATTAAAAGTTAGTATCAATAGAAGTATTATATTGTTTGGAGAGTATTTACTGAAACAGCATCACTTTTACCAAATTGCTCTTGAAAATGATTATTTTCTCTTTTAAGCATGGTGGCTTAAGATTCCTCTGCAGAAGTTCTGGAATGACATATTCTCCAGCCCTTCTTGCAAAGCAGAAAACCTTTCAGCTACAAGGAATTTATCATTCAGTTCATAGAATCATAGAATTTTGGAGCTGGAAGGAGTCACAAGAGTTAATCTTCTGCAGTATGCAGGAAAACTAATTAATAAATCTTCAGCTATGGTTCTTTGCTGAAAATCCATAGATGGAGAACTTATAATGTCCATAGGTAGACAATTCCATTGTTATACAGATCTTACTATAAGGAAGCTTTTCATTATATTCCAGAAAAACCTAAATAACTGTGATTTCTACTCATT
This sequence comes from Ahaetulla prasina, assembly GCF_028640845.1. Lineage (NCBI taxonomy): Eukaryota > Metazoa > Chordata > Lepidosauria > Squamata > Colubridae > Ahaetulla > Ahaetulla prasina. Next base: position 71,447,430 of record NC_080543.1, read on the forward strand.
TTTTTCTGATTCTAGTTTTTGTAGCATCCTCCCAACAACAGTTTTTCTGACATCTCTTTTCTGAATCATTTTTCTTCAGACTAGACATCCTGCAGTAAGTCCTTCCTCTTTTCTTCATGAAGATATCTTCAAGTCCCTGCATTATCTTTGTGATCTTGCTTATATTTGTAAATGTTTTAACCTACTCAATGAGAATATGCTTCTATCTGAATGGAATCTGAATCTGACTCACATTTTACTTAAAACAGAGAATTGATACTAAAGTTTGACCCAAATATATTTCAGAGCATTGACCCAAAATACCTTATTTAGATTGTTTGTTTTATTTTTGAAGCTGTTCTTCCTACCTCCATTTTTTATCTTTATAGCTGTGTGCATTCTGAATGCTTAGGAGTCAAGATGTTCCATTATAGGACATTGTTTGTTTGTTAGCAGCACAAGTTGTTGCCCTTTTAGGAATTGTTACAGAGATGGGTTAGAAATTACAATATGTAGAAAGAGGGATATTATACTTAGGATATTTGATTGAGTATCTTATTTATAGACATACAAAATTAAATATGTACAAGAACTGTCCAGGTGTTTTCCCTTTTGTGAAGGGCAAAAGGCATTCTTGCACAGACTCCACCCTTGGACTTTGCTGTACATCAATATAAAGCAGAACAGTGGGTACTGATAAAGGCCTGGAAAGATGAAAAACTGACCCCAAGCTGGGAAGGACCCTTCATTATCCTGCTGACCACTGAGACAGCCATTCGAACTGCAGCTGGATTCATTATTTCTCAATGAAAGGACCCATACCAGCCCCAGAAAGGTGGAAGGTGGAATCTCACCAGGGGTAAAATGCTACCAGATCAGACCGGATCGGGCGAGTAGGTAGTGGAGATTGGGTCTGGTTCGTCGATCCGGTAGCAATTGCTGGCAGGCCATGCCCCCGAACAAGTCCACGGCCCGCAGTCCAGCCTTCGCAAGCTGGACACTGGGACACCAGGAAGGCAGCTCGCCACCTGCTTGCCCTTCAGTCAGGGCCCAGGGCCCATTCCCCGAGGCCCCGGAGCCGCCGCCTGCCCCAACCGGGTCAGGGAATGCATCATTCCCTGATTCTGGCCTTTCCCCGGAGCTGCTGCCCACTCGCCACCTGCTCGCTGCCCATTTGCCCTTTGCCTTTGGTCAGGGCCCAGGGATGCCTCATTTCCCTGAGACCCCGGAGCCACCACCTGCTTGCCGCCTGCCTCAACCAGGTCAGGGAATGCACCATTCCCAGACACCAGTCTTATCCCGGAGCCGCCGCCCGCTCTTCCTTCGCCATGCGGCATATACTTACTTTCCTCCAGCAGCTGGCTGCCAGGAAAGGCAAGCATCCAAAAATTACTGGAGTCACTCTCCTTGAATATGCCGCTGCCATTGCTGCTTGTTCCATGCACTGGCTGCTCAAGTGCACACTGTTTATTTCATTTATTTATCAGCGGCAGGTTGGGTGTATGCTTGCACAGCCGGTGCATAGAACAAGGCGGCATATTCAAGGAGAGCAACTCCGGTAAGTTTTGGACACTTGACTTTCCTGGCAGCCAGCCGCTGGAGGAAAGTAAGTATATGCCGTGTGGCGAAGAAAGAGCAGGCGGCGGCTCTGAGACAAGGCTGGTGTCAGGGAATGGTGCATTCCCCGACCTGGTTGAAGCAGGTGGTGAGCAGGTGGTGACTCTGGGGCCTTAGGGAATGGGGCATCCCTGGGCCCTGGTCCCTGACCAAAGGCGAAGGGCGAGCAGGTGGTGAGTGGGCGGTGAGTTGGTGGCAGCTCCAGAGAAAGGGCGGAGTTGGGGAATGGTGCATTACCCGACCTCGTTGAGGCAGGTGGCAGCTTCAGGGCCTCGGGGAATGGCGCATCCCTGGGCCCGGCCCCCAACCCAAGGTGAAGGGAGAACAGGTGGCGAGTGGGTGGCAAGCGGGTGGAGAGGCTGCAGCTGTAGGCATCTCGCAAAAAGGGAAAAGAGAATAGAAATTTAATTTTTTTTCCTATTGGGTTCTGTGGGCGTGGCTTGGTGGTGGGGGGTTGTGACTGAGTGGGCATGGCTGTGAGGGACATTGAGTTGGCCATGCCCACTCAGTCACAGGACACACCCACCCACCAAGCCACACCCACAGAACAGGTGTCAGGCCTAGAAACCATACTAAACCGTTGGTTTCCAGACGCTGCCACATTTCTCCCCTGAGAGGAAGAAGGGGGGTTGATGGGTATGGTAACATTCTTCAAGCGGTCAAGGTCAGATTGTGTTCGCATCTGCAGAAGGAGTGGCAATAAGAGGTTTCAAATAAAGTGGAAGAACGTTGGACTATGTGACCGGCAAAGGGGTTATGGGGGTGGGATTCTTGGGGTTTGTATAACTGGGAAAAGAATCTGGAAGTTTCAGTTTTGGAATTTCACTCATCGTGTGCCAGTTTTCTTATGCTAGTAAAGAACTTTGAAAGACAATGGCTTCAGAGTTTTTTTCATGCAGAAGAGGTTTTTCTGGAACCTTGTCAACAGGTAGCAAAATTTTTTAGATTTCACCCCTGAATCTCACCAAGGAGATCCACTGAAGTTGACAGTCTGAAGAACCCAATGGACTGGTGGACAGTAATGTTACCAGTGGGAATAGCATTCTTCATTTTCTGGGCTATTTTTGTATTTCCCGAGAATCTGGCCCATGACACGACTGAAGAACTAGTCGCGGCCTGGGAACAGGCCGCGGCTGGAGCTTTGGACCGTGTTGTGCCTTTGCGGCTTCTGACCCGGCGTCGGTCTCAGCCAGCTCCTTGGTTCTCCAAGGAGCTGAGGGAGATGAAACGCCGGAGAAGACACCTAGAGAGTGTCTGGAGAGCCAGCCGTTCTGAGGCTCACCGGACACTAGTTAGGTCCTATAGCAGGACCTACCTAGTGGCATTGAGGGATGCGAAACATTCCTACATTTCCTCCCTCATTGCATTGGCAGATAACCGCCCGGCTGCCCTGTTTCGGGTGACCCGCTTTCTCCTCCAACAGGAGGGGCGGGAGGACTCCCTATAAGGGCGTGCCGAGGAGTTTAACGGTTATCTATACGATAAAATCGTTCAGCTTCGGGACGGATTGGATCAAAATTGGGTAGATCCAGGCGAGAGTTCTGAGACCCGTCTTGTTGAGGTGGTTTGGGATAATTTTGACCCTATGACTCCCGAGGACATGGACAGGTTGCTGGGTAGGCTGAATGCCACCACATGTTTACTGGATCCGTGCCCCTCCTGGTTGGTACTGGCCACACAGGAGGTGACACGAGGCTGGCTCCAGGGGATTACAAATGCTTCTTTGTGGGAGGGGGTCTTTCCTGCTGCCTTGAAAGAGGCGGTGGTGAGACCCCTCCTCAAGAAGCCTTTCCTGGACCCAGCTGTTTTAGGAAATTACCGCCCAGTCTCCAATCTTCACTTCACAGCGAAGGTTGTAGAGAGTGCGGTGGCATGTCAGCTACCCCAGCACCTGGATGAAACTGTCTATCTAGACCCGTTCCAGTCCAGCTTTTGGCCCGGATATAGTACGGAGACAGCTTTGGTCGCGCTGGTGGATGATCTCTGGAGGGCCAGGGATAAGGGTTATTCCTCTGCCCTGGTCCTATTAGACCTCTCAGCGGCTTTTGATACCATCGACCATGGTATCCTGCTGTGCCGGTTGGAGGGGTTGGGAGTGGGAGGCACCGTTTATCGGTGGTTCTCCTCCTACCTCTCTGACCGGATGCAGACGGTGTTGACAGGGGGGCAGAGATCAACTCCGAGGTGCCTCATGTGTGGGGTGCCGCAGGGATCAATTCTCTCACCCCTCCTGTTCAACATCTATATGAAGCCGCTGGGTGAGATCATCAGTGGTTTTGGGGTGAGATACCAACTGTACGCTGATGACACTCAGCTGTACTTTTCCACCCCGGGCCACCCCAGCGAAGCTGTCGAAGTGCTGTCCCAGTGTTTGGAAGCCGTACGGATCTGGATGGGGAGGAGCAGGCTCAAACTTAATCCCTCCAAGACAGAGTGGCTGTGGATGCCGGCACCCCAGTACAGTCAGCTGCAGATGCGGCTGTCTGTCGGGGGCGAGTCGTTGGCCCCGATGGAGAGGGTACGCAACTTGGGCGTGCTCCTGGATGGGCAGTTGTCCTTTGAAGATCATTTGACAGCCGGCTCCAGGAGAGCTTTTTATTAGGTTCGCCTGATCCACCAGTTGCGGCCCTTCCTGGACCGGGATGCCCTATGCACGGTCACTCATGCTCTCGTTACCTCTCACCTGGACTACTGCAATGCTCTCTACATGGGGCTCCTCTTGAAGAGCACTCGGAGACTTCAGCTAGTCCAGAATGCGGTTGCGCGGGTTATTGAGGGAGCGGTTCGGAGCTCCCACGTAACACCTATCCTGCGCAGACTGCACTGGCTACCTGTTGTTTTCCAGGTGCGCTTCAAGGTATTGGTTACCACCTTGAAAGCGCTCCATGGCTTAGGACCGTCTACTGCCGGCTTCTATCTCCCAGCGTCCGGTGCGTTCCCACAGAGAGGGACTCCTCAGGGTGCCGTCAGCCAAACAGTGTCGACTGGCGGCCCCCAGGGGGAGGGCCTTCTCTGTGGGGGCTCCTATCCTGTGGAATGAGCTTCCCCTTGGGCTTCGACAACTACCTGACCTTAGGACCTTTCAGCGCGAACTTAAAACCTATTTATTTCGTATGGCTGGACTGGCCTGATTTTTAAATTTTAATTGAATTTTGATGGGTTTTAAATTTCTGTAATTTTATGGGGTGTAATGTTATTTTAAATTTCCTGGCTAATTGAATAAGTTTCTTAAGGGTTGTTTTAATTATTGTGTATGTTTCTGTTTGTATTTTACTTGCCTGTTCACCGCCCTGAGTCCTTCGGGAGAAGGGCGGTATACAAATTAAATTATTATTATTATTATTATTATTATTATTATTATTATTATTATTATTATTATTATTATTATTATTATTATTATCATCATCATCATCATCATCATCATCATCATCATCATCATCATCATCATTATTCCTTTTTAGGACTGAATGGGTGAAGAAGAGTACAACCGAGCAGTGTGCAAAATTAGAATTGCCTGAATTCGCTAAGAATGCAGCAAACATGTTTGTACAATTGGCTAAGGAAAATTACCAAAACACTTACTGTAAATAGGTGTTTTGTGTGTGGAGCGGGATGCAGCAGACAGAACAACATGGAAGTACAGTGGCCTTGGGAAGCTCAGGAATAATACCTTAACATTTACAGAAGGTAAGGAAGGGACATGGGCTTTGATAACTAATTTGGTAGGGAGAGTGTGTTATGAAAGAAAGAAGAATGATAACAGGATAGCAATAGGAGACATGATTTTCTTAACTGTATGGAACAGTGGCAGTTGGTGGGGAGGAAGTGGAACCTCGAAAGAGAAAGTAATAAGTGAATTAACTGAAACGACTTATTTAAAGGATCCCGAAAGTGACATCCTGAACTGGAAGGTATGTATTAGATATGTGGAATGTATGCCTATGGATATCTACCCAAGGGGAATCTTGCATACGGGGAATAATTAAGCCAAGTTTTTTCCTTCTTCTCATTAAAAAACAAACAAACAATTGGTTTGGCGGGTGGTTTCCAAATTGGAAAGAACTAGCAAAATTTGCCATGTTAGGATTCTTGACTATCATGCTTTTACCATGTTTGATACCTCTCATACAAATATTAATAAAAAGGACCATGAGTAGCATGACCCTAATAACAGCATCAATAGTAGGAGGAAAAAAAGGAAACCATGTTGGTAATGAAGGTGGGAAAATAGAGGTTGGAGATGGAGGAGTCAGAATGTAAAAACTTGCTCTCATATAGACCTGGAGAGAAAGTAGGAATTATGAATTGCTACAGGTATAAAAGAGTAATTCAGGTAGAAAAGAAAAGAGAGGATTGAAGGAAATGAATAATAAGCTACTCTTTTATAAAGTGTAATGTATTAAAAAGCTATGATGTTCTTACTGTCGTAAAATGACCACAAATTATATTCAGTGAAACAGTAAGAGATGACTTGTTAAAAATATTTCTTGGAAGACAGGAACATACTTCCAAGGCAAGGCCACAATTCAGTTAGATAGGAACATCCACCCAGGATGAAGCTACTAGTAAACAAGATATCTGTTCCTCCAGAGAAATTGTCATGATAACCCTTTAGAAGATGCCATGACTTAAAGAAATGACTTAGTAGAATAAGGGGGTTGGGGGGAATTTATTAGGCATGGCGTGCATTGTGTAGGAGTATAAAATGTGTAGCTTGAAAACTGCTTCTTGCGCTCTTTGAACTCAATCCATTTGGGAAAGGTCTAAGAGGCCGCACTTGCAACCACTTTTTATTTTTCTTCATTTTATCTCCAATAAACCTTTGATTTTGTGAACCAGACTTGTTTATGAATTGTGAGGTTAAAATATTAATTAATTTTTTAAATTAAATTAAATATTTATTAAAATAAACACTTCCTTGAAGAAGCAATCACACTTGATTTTGCTGATTTTATTGCATCTCTCCAGTTCTCCTTAAGATAATCAACAGAAGTTCCAACAACAAATTCTGTAAATGTTTTAGGGCAGTGGTCACCAACCACGAGAAAATTTTGGTGGTCCACAGAGAAATCTTTGCATTTTTTATATTGAACTAAATCAGGCATCCTCAAACTATGGCCCCTGGGCCGGATATGGCCCCTGAAAGCAATTAATCTGGCCTGCATGGAAACACAAGCTATGCCACCCACATTGCCCCGCCCACCCACCAGCCTTTGGCTGAATGCAAACCTTATCTTGAGTAGAGCGGTGTGAGCCATGTGAGCTGGAAGGTAAGACTAATGGTGGGGGAGGGAAATCCAGCCTGGACTCATCTTGCTCAGCCGAACAGCTGCCTCAGGGGGGGAAGCTCAGCCACTTTTCGGGCCTACCTCTTTGCTTCTGCGAGGCCTCGGGTTCCAGACACACAGCCTGGAAACCTCTTTTGTGTTCCTTCTCTCAAGAAGCTTGGTTAATCTGAGTGAAGGAAAATGAAGATGGGCAGACTGACGGTGGCTTGCTGACAGTGGGAAAGTCGGTCCCATATTCCAGAGCTGTAGTAGTCACAGGACTGGCCCTTTGGCTGCCTGCTGCCTGACAGGCCAGTGCATCTGGGTGGAGGAGCTACTTCAGGATGACCAAAAGGCCAGTCCTGTGACTGCTACAGCTCTGGAATATGGGACCAACTTTCCCACCAATGTCAGCAAGCCACTGTCAATCTGCCCATCTTTGTTTTCCTTCACTCAGATTGACCAAGCTTCTTGAGAGAAGGGACACAAAAGAGATTTCCAGGCTGTGTGCCTGGACCAGGCACTTTCTCTCAGGCGTTCCACCCAAGGCCTCACAGAAGCAAAGAGGTAGGCCTGAAAGGCAGCTGAGCCTCCCCCCCAGTGGTCTGCAGGATTTAAAATTATTAATTTGGTGGTCCCTGAGGTTCAAAAGGTTGGAGACCCCTGTTTAAGGTTACATTTGATCGGGACTTGGGAATTAAAACATTCAAATTAGTTATATATTCCTTTATTACATCCTAACTAGCCTTCACTCTTCCTTAATGCATTTGTTTTCAGTCTGTGCTACTCAAATCACCATTTCTTTTGAATGTGAAGACAGAGGTTAACAGAGGTGCTGAGATTCTCTGTTTTCTCTTGGTCTTTTCTTATTTGAAGTAAGCAGTGAGGCCTTCCTCCTTTGACTTTCCTCCTAACTGTTGCAAAAATTTGTTTCCTTGCTAGCCTTAGTACATTTTACGCCTTTGCTTCCTGAGTTCTAAAGTTTGGTAATCAGCTATTTCTTCCAGTTCCATTAAGTACACTTCTTTAGTCTAAACTCTTTTGTAAGCTAGAGTATATCTTCAACCACATAAGCTTCTTTAGATGTCTAAAAGTTTTTTTTAATCACTGATATTGTTTGAAACTATCCTTAAGTGCTATTCTTGATCTTTTTAAGAAGTTACAATCATCTACAATATCTTTGCTTTTAAGGTTCTCCACTTGAGGTATCCTCTTTATTATTTCCTTTAGATTATTAAAATCAGCCTTTCAAAATCCATATGTTGCATTTGCTGGTTTTTATTTTATTATTTTATTTACCTTTTGTTAAAACCATTAACTTTATTAATGCACTCAAAGTTCCCACCACCCTAATTTCTTCAGCAATCTCATTCATGTCAGTAAAGTAGAATTCCTACTGCTCTTTTTAGGAAACAAAATTATCATGTACAGAAGTCTCATCAAATCAATATTTATTATGGTTATTGATAAAAATACAAGTCAAGAATTTATGTATCTTGTGTTTGGCAGACACAGCAATCACAACTACATTATAGGGTTTTTGTGGGGAAAGGAGTCTTGAGGGTTTTTTAAGTAAACAATTGACTCAAAGGACACACATACTGTACCTATACACAACTCTGTCTATATCTTCTGGGTCATTTGGTGATTCATACTAGACCCTTAACAAGTTATCCCTTCTGTTACCTTGCTTTTATTTTAACACAGATGTTTTCAGCCTAGAGAGTTTTAGAGTGGTAAACTCGTACTGAAACCCACAATCCTACTTTCTTCCTTGTGTTGATTATTACTTTGAAGCAATAAAATATTTTGTATTCATCAAGCTCAAGATTCATCTGACCATTTTTTCTGTAATCACTATAATAATTGTCTTTTTCCTCATTATATCCAATTCATCTTTTTTGTTATTCAGATTTTATGCATGTTGTAGAGATGCAAGATTATGATGACCTCCTCCCTCCATCCCAACTCTGGTGGTGTGTTCCATATATCTTCTCCTTTATGTCTATAATTTCTGTTCTTTGTTATAGTAGTAATTTAATTTCTTTTGATGCTGTATTTAACCCATTATTTGTAAATTAATACTCACTTATGAATATTGCAACCTACCCTAATTTAAAGGTTTTCTGACCATCTCAGTCAACTGTTGTCCACACATAGATTTTCCCTTAGAAAAATGAACTTCATTTCTGAAAAAATGCCCTTCATGCCATATGTTTATGCCGCTGCTGAAATATCTGAAATTCTGTTGCTTGCATCAGGTAGAAAACAGGATTTCATTTTAAGTAAAAAAAAAATCCTTTTCTTACTGGACATTTTTGTTCAGCAAGAAGTACTGATGAAAACAAAATCTGGCCCTAAGATCCTTTATCCATTATCATTTGTGCTCACATGTCTGAAAAGATAAAGTATGCAATAAACACAAGTTTTTCTTTTACTCTTGGATTCAGTCACCTGGGAGATGGCCTACATATTGAAATGGAAGATTTGAATCATAAATAGCAGCTTTTGTTCCTTCCTCTTAAGTCACCTACAATAACAACCTTTCTTTTTTAGTTCTTGGTGATTGATAATGATTCATTTCCACTTGGATCTGGTTATAGAACTTGGAAGGTGTTTTTTTTTTTAGCTCATTCATATCTATAGAAATTTCTTGGAAGTTGGAACTCATTGCCAAGGACCACATAAGAGGTCTGCTTTGTGATTATTTGATTCTAGAGGGATACATTTTGCCCTTTGTCTTCATTCTTCTCTTTCTGTGAGACTGTAAGTTTCACAGGTTTTTTTTATTGAAAAAGTTTTACAAGATTTTAACAAATATCCCTCCCTCCTTTCCCCCTCCCCCCTCAACCCCCAATCCCCCACCCCCCGAGACTTCCCAGAGCAAAATACAGGGTGTAGTAAACTTCTAACAATCATAAACTAAACTTATGCTAACTGTTCATAAACTCTCATCCCGCCATAGAGCCTTAATTTCCATTACTGTTTGTTCATTCAAAAGCTATTTGATATTTCTTAGTCTGATATTTATTTTGAATATAGTCAATCCATCTTCTCCATTCCACTATGTATTTCTTTTGTGAACAGTCTTTCAAATATTCTAAGATTTTTGCCATTTCTGCCAGGTTAGCAACTTTTAATATCCATTCATCAATCGTAGGCAAATGTTCCTTCTTCCAGTACTGCGCTACCAATAGTCTGGCTGCTTAGCGATCAAAAATCTATTAGGAAATATACCTTATAGTCCATATTTGTATGTCCATCAGAAAACATCATCCTTTTAATTTGTTTAAATCTAACCAGTTCATTCCCATATTCCCAACATTGTATTCTAAACATTTTCTAAACAATCTCAAAATATATAATTCCAACATTTAAGTTTATAAGCATTTTCTAAATCCTTAACCAGTTACTTTTCTTAACAATAAAATTCCAGTTATATCACTCACTCTTAATTAATCAAATACCATTACTAAAATTACATATCCAACTTATATTCAAAATAAATCAATTATTAACAATTAAACTGTATATAAACAAATAACATCGTCACAATCACATCTCCAACCTTTAAATTATTATTTTAACTTTCTTCTTTTATTATATTCAAAAAAAAAATTCCTTTCCCATAGACAGAAACACTAATGTTCTTTTAATTCCCCTGTTTTCTCCAATATTTCTCCTCCCCTTACCTTATCTTGTATTTGTATTACATCCTTATCCCATTTTTTTGCCATCTCAACACCAATCAACTTAGCTTCTAACAACAAAGGATTTCCAACTAATACATTCATATAAAAATCTCTTGCTTTAAGAACTGTACTAAGACGATACTTTCTTCCTTTATAATTCACTGTTAAACCAGTTGGAACATCCCATCTAAACTGTATCTGATATTTCTTAAGTTCATCCACTAAAAAGGCAAATTCTTTTCTCTTTCTTAACATTTTAGGAGGAATTTCCTTCATCATTATTATATCTTGTCCTAGTATTTGAAATTTATTTTTATAAAATGCTTGTAAAATTCCATACCTAATCTTCTTAGTTGTAAAATAAATCACCACATCTCTTGGTAGTTGCCTCTGTCTAGCCAACCAGGAGTTATGATAAATTTTTTCAATATTAACTTCAAAATCTTCTGGATTCTCTCCAGTTATCTGTGCAAAAGCCTGTGTAAAAATCTTTTTTAAATTCTCCTGCTTACATTCCTTCAATCCTCTCACCCTACGGCATACTCTATTAACCTATATTGTAAGATAATCATTTCTTCATCTGCCCTATCCACCTTAACCTGTATTCCCTCTATTTTGTTTTCTAAATTCAAATTAACTTGATTCATTTGAACCTCCTCTATTTTCCTTTTCAAATCCAAATTAACTTGATTAAGTTCTTCCATTCTTTCATTGAACTTAATAGTATAATCTGCTAAGTGTTTAAATACATCCACTACACTTTCCAAATCCTCATTCTGAGTTTCCACCATATCTTTAAAATCCAGTATTTCTTTTTCCATTTCATTAAATTTTTGATCTATTACAGAAATTTGAGCCTCCCAAAGTTCCTTTAAAAAAGCCCTTAAATATTCCTTAAGATCTTCTTTTACCTTCTGTATTTGAACTAAAGAAATTTCACAATCTTTGATAACATTTGGCTTTGTTTGCTTAAAAGCCATTTCCTGTTAAGCTATAATATGCCAAATGGCAAAAAGAAATAATTAAAAATAATGGAAAAATTCAGTAAATCTTCTCCACTTGAACACTATAATAATAAATAAATCTGTTCTTGTTAATTCCATTTACTTAATCTCTTGTTATATACTTCATGTAGCTTCAACACCAACTGCTTTAACAAGCACTTCCTTAACTTTCGCTTTAAAAGAACAAAGCACCATTTCCTTTCTTTGTCTCCGATCTTTCCAACAAAGTATCCTCTGGTTAGGGAGTTAGAATTTCCTTACAAATAACTGCCAGTACTTCTATTTTTATTCCGTCTGTGTTAAAAATCCATTCACACAATTTTAAAGTTTCAGTTCAGTATAAATCCAGCAGCACAGAGACACTGAGAGCGATAACAGCTTTAACGAGCAGTTAATTTTCACTTTCACACCTTGTTACAGTGAAAGCGCCATCTTTATTCTTCTTACATTGATTTTGAAGGAAACTTTGTAGATACAAAATTACAATTTGATACTTGCAATTACAGTTGCCAGAACTCCTGTTTTCACTCCATCTGCATTGGAATCATCTTGAAACAAGTATTAAGCACAGAGGTGGATGCGGTGTCTTGTTCTGCTTAGGCAGAAGCGCTTCGGGTCCTGAGCTTGTCAAGCTTCTGGGGAGCTGTCATCTTTCGAGCCCCAGGCTTTATTCCTGGGGTTCTAAGGGAGCTCTACCCACGCCTGGCTGCTCTCCTTCCTTCTCCCCAAGGGGAAGGAATTCAAACCGTTGGACAGCTGATTTGCGCTGTCCAAACGGTTCTAAACGCGATCCCGAGGCAGACGATCCATGGGACCATCTTCAACACAGCAAAGCCAACAGGAAGTCCAAGCTTCACATAGTTTTTTGTGCTTTGGTCAAGTACTGGCACCCTTGCTTCTATTTAAGAAGTCCTCATCTTGACAATTGAGGAATAGGGATCATGATCTGCTGTCCAGTTCACTAATCTTTTCTTTCATAAATTATTCCAGCTGACACAAAACAGATATATGCTAATTTTACCTTCTGGAATAAGGGCAAATATGACATTTCTGCTTCAATAACTTTGTGAGTCCATATCTGGCACAATAACTTATGTGAGTAGATGTAGGAGAGGATGAAAAAAGCAAGACCATTTTTCAGAAACAAGTGGTCAAAAAAGTACAACTTCTCTGCTGGTTGTATTGACTTCCACTCCAGGACAGTGCTATAAAGCACTATGGGGAAGAATATAAATCTAAGTGCCATTGCCTTCCTATCCCAGAAAGGATCAAGAACATGCACATTAGTACCCTATGTGTGAGAACAGTTAAATCAGAGGTGTCAAACTCAAGGTCCATGGGCTGCATCTGGCTGTTGTGGCCCACCAGCTGCCAGCGGAGCTGGTGGCAGAGTTGGACGATGAGGAGGTTGGGAAGGAACTTGGGGCAGTCCTGGAGTCTGGGGAAGGCTCTGATGGATGGTCTGCGTCAGAAGCAGAGATAGAGCCAGGGCCATCCAACATTTCCCAGCTGCCTTCAGAGTTGGAAATAAGTGGGGAATAAGAACAGCTGGGGCTTGACTTCCGGTGGCGTCATTGTAGCAGTGCGGGGGAAAGAGGACAGTCTCTGTTCCTAAACCTTTTAGAACTATAAATAGAATTAATTCTAGATATATATTAACCCATTGAATAGTTTAAAGCTTTGACTTATTTATTTGCTCAATTTATATAGATTATTGATTGTGAATTATATGTACAGTCATATCCTCTCTTCTACCTTTTTCTGATAATTCCGATAGCTTTATTGTTATAGTTGATTTGCAACAGGGCTAGATATTGCCAGTGGAACTGAATGCATAATACCTAATATTTAATAAGACAAAGCAAGTAAAAGTGGGGAGAGGGGAGGAATAACTAACAACTGATAATATAAGTTGGATGATAGTGTGGGATAATATCTACAGAATATTGGAAGAGCAAAACAGGATTTTGAAAGAGATGAGGAGCACCACAACAATGACCCTAAAGGCAGGGGGGGAAAAGCATCATACCCAACGATAACAACAGCCTCCCCATCAAACCAACAGCCAATGGAAGGATCATCAAAGATGGAAAAAACTAATACAAACCCAAGTATGCAAACGATGCAAGATACATTGACATTAATCCAAGAAACAATGATTAAAATGCAGGAAGCAATGTTAAGTAACCATGGAGAATTGAAAGTGGATATCCAGAAACTGGACAATAAAATGAATTCAATAGAGGAAGCAATCCAGAAGAATGAAGAAAAAATAAACACAGTAGAAGCCAAAACGGAACAAATGGAAAAAAAAGTAGATCTGCTAGATCAGAAATTGATGGCAATCAATAAGGATCTCAATGATTCAATAGTCCAGTTAGAAATGGATCGGGCATCCTTCTACTTAAGATTTCAAAATGTGAGGGAGGAAAAAGATGAAGATATAAGGCGAATAATGACAGACATAATAGCAGAATCTCTTCAAAGAGACAAACAGGAAGTTCTTAATGAATTGAACAAGGTGTAGAATAGAATAGAATAGAATTTTTTATTGGCCAAGTGTGATTGGACACACAAGGAATTTGTCTTGGTGCATATGCTCTCAGTGTACATAATAGAAAAGATACCTTCATCAAGGTACAACACTTACAACACTTAGTGATGGTCATAGGGTACAAATAAGCAATCAGGAAACAATCAATATCAATATAAATCATAAGGATTACCAACAACAAAGTTACAGTCATACAGTCATAAGTGGAAGGAGATGGGTGATGGGAACGATGATAAGATTAATAGTGCAGATTTAGTAAATAGTTTGACAGTGTTGAGGGAATTATTTGTTTAGCAGAGTGATGGCATTCGGGAAAAAACTGTTCTTGTGTCTAGTTGAAAACTTGGGAACTGAGAACTTGGTGGACTGCCTGACTAAGTGGGCTCCGGCTGTTGTGCTGCTCAAGTTCAGGGAGACGCGGGCCCCACCAAGAATTATTGCTTAAATATCCCTTGCTACCAGGACTAACAGGTATCCCCACTTTGACAAAGTCCTGAGGATCCATGTGATATATTCCATGAGCGATAATTCCAGCATACTGCTCCTCCATAACCACTGGCAACTACTGATCAACTGCCGTTACTACTGCCATCTTGTAATGGCCTCTCTCAGAAACCTGACCCAAATGACTGACACCGTTGCAGCCCTCAGCTGATCCACGCCGCAGCCAGGTTTCAAGTGGCCACCGCCACCGCCGCCCACCACTGATCCACGCCGCAGCCACAATTTAAACAGCCGCCGCCGCTGCCCACTGCTGATCAGTCAGTATTTAGGAGCGGCTGTCACCACCATAGCAGATGCCACCACTGGAGCTACATCCGAAGGACTGAATCACTCAGGACCGGGTGAGTTGCTAAGGAGGTTTAGCACCACCCCCACTGCATCCCACCCACCTCCATTGTCCCAAACCTAAAGGACTTTGACTACCCAGGTTCATCTTTTTAAATTTCCCACCAAATCTCCACTGTTAACATAGTGGATTGCCAGGCGAAAGTGAAAGAGTGAGAGATAGAAGTTGAGGAAGATTGATTAAGAGAAAGATATTGAAAAGAGTGAGAAATAAAATAAAAAAATAAGAAAGATACTTCTTCGATACTAATTACATAATAAATTTAAAAAAAAATCACTATGCCATCCAAAAAATCCAACAGATCATCCATTGACGCTGATAAAAACTTAGAAACAAGAATAATAGCAGCTATTGAACAAAACTTAGAAAAAAAATTCTAGCTATTGAACAAACCTAGAAAAAAAAAATACTAGCTATTGAACAAAGCTTAGAGAAAAAAATCCTAACAGTTATTGAACAAAGTTTCACAAATTTGGTAAAACAATTTACAACACAAAAAAATGAATACTCAACTGATCTAAATCTCTTCCCAACTCATCTAACATTACATAATACACATCCTTCAACTCAACCTAAACAACAAATAACTACTAACCAACTAATTAGAGATGCCATGGAGAGAGGACAAAAAAATAAATAATGCAATATTATTTGGATTAGAAAACACAAACGAACCAAATATCACCAAAATTCACAACATAATTGGAAATTATAATTCTTCAACCATCTCCCCAAATGAAATAATTACAGTCTCCAGAGATGGACCAGAATATAAAAACAGTGATGGGTCAATAGCACCAATATTTTGCAGAGTCATCTGCATAAATGAGAACAGCAAACGTAAATTCATTTACACCATCAACTCAATTGCTAAAACAAACCCTGACTACAGTAAACTTAGATCAGGTCCTGATCTGTCTTTCCTGCAGCAAATACGTTCTCATGAACTCCGTGCAGAACTTAAATGAAGACAAGACAATGGTGAATCAAACCTATATATTGACTACCATGCCGATTGCATAAAAAATAAATTATATAATCAAAAACCCACCACCAAACCCCCCATCATCCAAAACATCCAACAAGCCATCCCAATGTTCAATCAAGTACCCATCATCCAACCATCCATCCAACCATCCATCCAATCAGCCATCCAACAATCCATTCAACCAGCCATCCAACAGCCATCCAACAAACCATACATCCATACATCCATCCAACCAAGCTTCCAAACAACCGTCCAACCAGCCTTCCAACCAACCATCCAACCAAGCATCTCAACAAATAGTCAAGTACCCAACATCCAAACACTCACCACCCAAAACATCCAATCACCCATCCAACCACCTATACAACCAACAATTGTACATAACCCTCAACCAACTAACATCCAAAACTAGGTATGCATGCCCCTTACCTCTTCAACACCATTCTCTACAGATTTCAAATGCAAATTGATAAATGCAAGAAGTATTGTAAACAAATTATCTGAATTTATCCTCTTGTTAAACAGTGGTACATTTGATATTATATTTGTTTGTAAACATGGCTGAACTCATCCCTCCCTGACTCCATCGTTTCAAATAAAGAATATCAAGTTCATCGATCAGATCATGAAAACCAAAGAGGTGGTGGAGTGGCTATTTTTTACAAAAAGTCACTGAATCTAAAAAACATTCAAGTTGCACACAAACTTTCTCTTCCTGAAACTATTGTATGTGACCTATCATCTAACACCACACTTCGATTCATACTATGCTACAGAGCCCCTGACTACGACATTACTCATGCAAATATTTTAACCTCACTGCTAACATGGGCTACCTCTTGCCCATACCCTCTCATCTTCCTGGGTGACCTAAATCTACCTCTCATTAACTGGATAACAAATGAATGTACAACTGATCCAATCCATACTACACTATACAACGCTGTTACAAACCTAGATCTTGAACAACTTGTAACTAACAATACAAGACTCAGCAACTGCCTTGACCTCATCTTCTGCAACAACCCAAATTCAATTTATGGACTACAAATAAAAGAACCCTTTTCCAACAGCGACCACTGCAAGATTGACTTTCGTCTCAATATACGCCCTTACATAAATCGTCATATCAATAGTATTCCTAACTACAACTTCAAAAAAGCCAACTATGACCTTATAAACAACGATCTTTCATCTCTGGACTGGCAAAATCTGTTTCAACCTATATAACTGCTAAAGACCACTATAGAGTTTTCCTACTTGAAATCAATAGAGTCATTAAACTATACGTACCACAAACTACCACTAAGATCAGGAAAAGCAAACTACTCACATCAGTAAAAAAGCTTCAATCTCTTCGACAGATGCCTGAAAGGTGCCCGCACTGGGATTCTGTAAAAAGCCGTTGAAAACAGTGAATATCAGCTGTTCGCCGGTTGAAAGTACTTTCCCCGGGTAAAGGGGAAAGGAAAGAGCAGAGGAGGGATAGGAAGAATTCCCTAGAGGCCCCGCTTTCTCAATTTGAAAGTGGGGAACTCGAAGGGGAAAGTTCCCTGGAAATCCCTCTGCAGCAGCTCCAGACCCAGTGTGTCTCTGCTTCGGCAGAAAGAGAAGAAAGCGACCATCTCTGCTTCAAATGATTGCTATGGATTTTAATAAGCAGACGGAACAAACACAAGAGATCAGTCATTTAAACTGCAAGTATTAAATCTGACTTCTATTTTTTAAAAACTTTTTTCCGCTTACAATCAACATAATGAAATAAAATGGTGCGGGTTAATTGCTGAGAAAGTGAAAGTGAATGGAGACTATCGTATCGTGCTGGACTGTAAGCAGAGCAGAGGCTTTTTTTTTAGGCTGGATTTTTACTTTTTTTATTTTTTTATTTTTTTATCTGGATTTAAGTGGACTGCTGGATTACTTTAGTTTGCTTAGGTATTTGAGAAGGGGACTCTCAGCAAGAATTTTGCCATGAAGGTTCTTTCAGAAGAATGGATTTGTGACTTTATACAGGAATATAAAGAAAAAATGTATGTAATTATCCAAAAATATGAATGGATAAAAAATTGGGATGTTTTGGATGAGAGTTTGGAGGAAACTAACTAGCCTAATCAGTACTTGGAAAATGGAGGAGATACAAGCAAAAGTGGATAAAAATGAAGATATGATCGTGAATAAACAAGATGATGTAAAGAGGCTTTCTTTAAAAGATTTGGATGAAATGCCTGAATCTGCATTAAAAGAGGTTGTTTCCCGAACAGATAAAATACACAGGGCTAATGCTTTACAAGAGCTTTCTTTCCGAATTGATGGAATATATGGTAGTAACTTGTGGATTGTTGGACAAAAGGAACTGTTAGGAGATATTGTGATTGAGTTTTCAAAAGGAGTAATGAAGGAAAGTCAGAGACTAATGCATAAAAAAAAAACGGCAAGAGACAAAAGTATTACTCTTGAAAAGTTTTTTCTGAAATATTAACAGATAAAAATATTAGCGTTCCTGAAAGACTATATGCGAGAAAGATCTGGAAGAAATGGGTTGATTATATGTTTGACATATATCACAAAAGACTAGATATTTGGATTCATATTGGATTTTTTCTCTCTCTTTTCTCTTAAGCTTGTGTATTAAGAAAAATGGCAATGGTCACAGGAGGAAGGACTAAAGTTGAATAGAGATTGTAATTTGCTGTATCGAAATTATGTAATGTGTTGTACTGAATTGTAAATAGAATATTCTCAAAAGACTTTATGTAAGAAAGATTTGGGGAAAAAATGGGTTGATTATATGGTTTATAGAAGCTACAAGGGAGATATTCTCTGAATTGGATTGAATTTTTATGCATTAGCTGATTTTAAATACTTTAGGATTAATCTGCTGTATTGATTTATATATTTTATCAATGTTAATTGTTATTTCTTGAAGGATTTTGGTTATGTAAGGGGGAAGTCAGAGCCAGAGAGGAAAAATTTGTATAATTGTTTTGGAATAATTTAGCTTATGTTTGTTTTTGAACTATATCTTATGGCTGTTCTGGGAAGTTTTTTTAGCGAATGATTGTTTTTTTCAACTATACCTTGTGTTTATTCTGGGAAGTCGGGTGGGGGGGAGGAAAGTGGTTTTGGAGGGAGGAGATGGAGTGGGGGGGAGGGGAAAAAAAAGGAGGTGAAAATTTTTATAAAAACTTTTTCAATTAAAAAAAAAGCTTCAAACTAAAAAAAAATCCCTCTGGAGAAGAAACAAAAAGGGCTATATAGCAAATTTCAAAAATCGCTACAGAATTATATGCAACCAAAAAAACCCTGAATGCACAAATTACCACACCAAGCAAGAAGAGGACCTTCTATGCACAAATTCCAATTGTGCCTTTAATAATTTTGTGAACAATAAGCTTAAAGACTCCCACCACTAAAAGATTCTAATGGCAATGAATGCAATGACGAAACAACTCAAGCAAACCTCTTTAACACATTCTTTGGCTCAGTTTTTGTTAACAGTGATGACACATATCCGACATTCCCAAATCGTACAAGCAATGAGTATGACGACTTAACACATATAGATTTCACAGAAGATAATGTTGGAAAAGCTCTTCACAACTTGAAACCATCTCTATCTATTGGACCTGATGGACTATGTTCATACTTCTTAAAAAAACTTTCCACAAATTTAGCAGAACCCCTAAGTATAATCTTTGATAAAGCTTTCACGACCAGTTCCCTTCCCAATCTTTGGCCACTAGCCACAGTCATTCCAATCTTCAAAAAAGAAGACCCCAGCTTAGTTAAAAATTACAGATCAATCTGTGGACCAACCTTTGCTGTGTCGCCTGCAAAGTACTGGAATCTATCATCAACCAATCCATTACCTTTCACTTAGAAATACACAACCTACTCTTTAATAAACAATTTGGTTTCAGAAAAAAATTATCATGCAACTTACAATTTCTCCACTGTAAAAACATATGGACTGCAAAACTTGATCTAGGCAAAACAATAGATGCAATCTACATAGACTTCTGCAAAGCTTTTGACTCAGTAGTACATGATAAACTTCTCAGTAGTACATGATAAAACTAAAATACTATGGCATTTCAGGACCCCTTCACAATTGGATATCTGCTTTTTTTTGGTAATGCTGAATCAAATCCTGTTCCTGTCAATAGCAGTGTTCCCCAAGGTAGCGTTCTTGGACCAACTCTCTTTATACTTTACATAAATGATCTTTGTGACCATATCTCAAGTAACTGTTCTCTTTGCTGACGATGTCAAACTGTTTAACACCACCAACAATGCATCTACCATTCAAAAAGACCTTGATCATCTAATCGCTTGGTCTAAAATTTGGCAACTACAAATCTCAACCAGCAAATGCTCAGTCTTACATATAGGAAAAAAGAACCCAATCACTAATTACATGCTTGATGGACATTACCTTACAGATAACCCCCCACCCTGTCAAAGACCTTGGAGTTTTCATATCTAATGATCTAAGTGCCAAAGCCCACTGCAACTACATAGCAAAAAAGGCTCTAAGAGTTGTTAACCTAATCTTACGTAGCTTCTTTTCCAAAAACACCACACTACTAACCAGAGTATATAAAACATTTGCTAGACCAATTCTAGAATACAGCTTGCCTGTTTGGAATCCTCACCACATCTCTGACATCAATACAATTGAACGTGTCCAGAAATATTTTACAAGAAGAGTTCTCCATTCCTCTGAAAACAACAAAATACCTTATCCCACAAGACTTGAAATCCTAGGCTTAGAAAACTTGGAACTCCGTCGCCTTCGACAAGACCTAAGTTTAACTCATAGAATCATCTATTGTAATGTCCTTCCTGTTAAAGACTACTTCAGCTTTAATTGCAATAATACAAGAGCAACCAATAGATTTAAACTTAATGTTAACCGCTTTAATCTAGATTGCAGAAAATATGACTTCTGTAACAGAATCATTATTGCTTGGAACACTTTATCTGACTCTGTGGTCTCTTCCCATAATCCTAAAAGCTTTAACCAAAAACTTTCTACTATTGACCTCACCCCATTCCTAAGAGGACCATAAGGGGCGTGCATAAGCGCACAAACGTGCCTACCGTTCCTGTCCTATTGTTTTTCTTTTCTTCTTCATATATATATATATATATATATATATATATATATATATATATATATATATGTTTTCTGAGGTTTTCATGGTGTTTGTATGTAGATCTTTGGTTATTCGGTTTTCTCCCACGTAAAATTGGAAGTGTCTTGGCGACATTTCGACGAAGTCTCATTCGTCATCTTCAGGCTTCAGCTTTGTGCTTCTGGGAGCAATGAAGCTGAATGGAGCTGAAGCCTGAAGATGACGAATGAGACTTCTCAAACGCCGCCAAGACACTTCCAATTTTACGTGGAGAAACCCGAATAACCAAAGATCTATATATATATATATATATATATATATATATATTTATATATATATATATATATATATATATATATATATATATATATATATATATATATATATATATATATATGTTTTCTGAGGTTTTCACGGGTGTTTGTATATAGGTCTTTGGTTGTTCGGGTTTTCTCCCGTGTAAAATTGGAAGTGTCTTGGCGACATTTCGACGAAGTCTCATTCGTCATCTTCAGGCTTCAGCTTCGTGCTTCTGGGAGCAAATAGCTGTAGTCTTGAGTTAGAAAATCAAGGAGTATATGAAATCCCATGCACCGCCTGCCCCACCACATACATTGGACAAACCAACAGAAGAATAAGTGCACGCATTGAAGAACACAAGAACTCATTCAAAAAAGAGGAACCAACTTCTTCCCTGGTCCAACACTTTAAAGTCACAGGACATGATATTGACTTTAAAAAGACCAGAACTATTGCCAAAACTGAACACTTTAACAACAGAATAATCAGAGAAGCCATTGAGATAGAAAAACGCCCACACAGCATGAACAAACGAGATGACACCTTCCGCCTACCAGCCATTTGGAAACCCGCCCTTATTGACAAACGAGTCCCTAACACGAGGAATGACACCAGACCCACACTCACAAGGTCCACACAGGATGTCACCACCGCACATCCACCCAGAAAGCAGACCCAAACCCACACTGATCATGAAGCACGACCAAGGACCAGAAGCCAGACCGCAGCTGCAACATTAGCCATTTCAAACCCCTCCAATCCATTCATGCAGCAGACTGACACCCACTATGAAGATGTAGCACGACCACAAAGCCAAACAACAGCTTTGCAGCTCACCAGCTCAAATCCCCCTGCAGCACAGACTAGACTGAGCACAACCAAGCCCCCACCAACACAGGACACCCCCCCAGCCAATCAGAGCACAGAAAAACCCCCATCCAATCAGAGCACAGCCAAGCTCCCACCCAATCAGTTCAAACCCCCACTAGCAGTTAAAAGGAAGAAACAGCTGCGATCACACATTGCTCCCAGAAGCACGAAGCTGAAGCCTGAAGATGACGAATGAGACTTCGTCGAAACGTCGCCAAGACACTTCCAATTTTACACGGGAGAAAACCCGAACAACCAAAGACCTATATATATATATACATATATATATGTCTTTGGTTATTCGGGTTTTCTCCCGCGTAAAATTGGAAGTGTCTTGGCGACGTTTCGACGAAGTCTCATTCATCATTTTCAGGCTAGGTGTTTACAGCTTCGTGCTTCTGGGAGCAATACATGGAACACTTTGAAACCCAAGCATTAGTTAAAAAGGAAGAAACAGCTGCAATCACACATTGCTCCCAGAAGCACAAACCTGTAAACACCTAGCCTGAAGATGACGAATGAGACTTCGTCGAAACGTCGCCAAGACACTTCCAATTTTACGCGGGAGAAAACCCGAATAACCAAAGACCTACATACAAACACCCGCGTAAACCTCAGAAAACAAATATATATATTATATTTGTATAATATATATTTCTCTCGTGTAAAATTGGAAGTGTCTTGGCGACGTTTCGACGAAGTCTCATACGTCATCTTCAGGCTAGGTGTTTACAGCTTCGTGCTTCTGGGAGCAATGTGTGATTGCAGCTGTTTCTTCCTTTTTAACTGCTAGTGGGGGTTTGAACTGATTGGGTAGGAGCTTGGCTGTGCTCTGATTGGATGGGGGTTTTTTTGTGCTCTGATTGGCTGGGGGTGTGTCCTGTTTGGGTGGGGGCTTGGTTGTGCTCAGATTAGTCTGAGTTGCAGGGGGATTTGAGCTGGTGAGCTGCACTGCTGCTGTTTGGCTTCGTGTTCGTGGTCGTGCTACATCTTCGTAGTGGGTGTCTGTCTGCTGCATGTATGGATTGGAGGGGTTTGAAATGGCTAATGTTGCAGCTGCGGTCTGGCTTCTGGTCCTTGGTCGTGCTTCCCGATCAGTGTGGGTTTGGGTCTGCTTTCTGGGTGGATGTGTGGTGGTGACATCCACACGAACGTACTAACATCCAATGGATTCCAGAGAAATAAGATTACCAAACTAATCCAAAAAGAACCCCCCACTGAAATCCAAGACAGAGAACAAGAAAACGGCACAGCCCTCCTCCCATATATAAAAGGCACCACAGACAGAATCAGCAAGATCCTCCACAAACATAACATCAAGACAGCATTCTGCACAAACCAAAAAATATCCATCATCCTAAGAAACCCCAAAGACAAAATTGAGTTAGAAAATCAAGGAGTATATGAAATCCCATGCACCGCCTGCCCCACCACATACATCGGACAAACCAACAGAAGAAGAAGTGCACGCATTGAAGAACACAAGAACTCAGTCAAAAAAGAGGAACCAACTTCTTCCTGGTCCAACACCTTAAAGCCACAGGACATGATATTGACTTTAAAAAGACCAGAACTATCGCCCAAACTGAACACTTTAACAACAGAATAATCAGAGAAGCCATCGAGATAGAAAAATGCCCACACAGCATGAACAAACGAGATGACACCTCCCGCCTACCAGCCATTTGGAAACCCGCCCTTATTGACAAACGAGTCCCTAACACGAGGAATGACACCAGACCCACACTCACAAGGTCCACACAGGATGTCACCACCGCACATCCACCCAGAAAGCAGACCCAAACCCACACTGATCAGGAAGCATGACCAAGGACCAGAAGCCAGACCGCAGCTGCAACATTAGCCATTTCAAACTCCTCAAATCCATACATACAGCAGACTGACACCCACTATGAAGATGTAGCACGACCACAAACACGAAGCCAAACAACAGCAATGCAGTTCACCAGCTCAAATCCCCCTGCAACTCAGACTAATCTGAGCACAACCAAGCCCCCACCAACACAGGACACACCCCCATCCAATCAGAGCACAAAAAACCCCCCATCCAATCAGAGCACAGCCAAGCTCCCACCCAATCAGTTCAAACCCCCACTAGCAGTTAAAAAGGAAGAAACAGCTGCAATCACACATTGCTCCCAGAAGCACGGGCTGAAGCCTGAAGATGACGAATGAGACTTCACGAAACGCTGCCAAGACACTTCCAATTTTACACGGAGAAAACCCGAATAACTAAAGACTATATATATATATATATATATATATATATATATATATATATATATATATATATATATATATATATATATATATATGCTTATACTTACTTGTTTCTCCTCATATATATGTTTATATATTATATAATCTTTTTGTGTGATGCTTGTGTATATTGTTTTGACAAAATTAAATAAATAAATAGTTGTTCTGGTGTGCAGTGCTCTATAGCGTCCTTTTGAGGGTAGGAGTTGAAACAGTTTTTGTCCAGGATGTGAGGGATCTGTAAATATTTTCACAGCCCACTTTTTGACTCGTGCAGTATACAAGTCCTTAATGGAAGGCAGGTTGGTAGCAATTATTTTTTCTGCAGTTCTAATTATCCATAACAGTGACCTGCTCTCCAGCTGCAAGCAAAAACAAACACACAAAGGGCAGCAAGGTTTCTGGTACCAGCTGCCGTACCCCCTATGCTGCCCCACAGCAGCAGCTCCCCCACCCCATCCCCTGCATCACCTCACCTCACCTCATCTCATCCTGTGGGATGAGCCTCCCATCCACCGTCCCACCTGCCGGAGACCCCTGGATTCCCTCCCCAACACCACCTGGCCCACATGAGTGACATTTAACTGGCCATGCCCCTGGGTAATGCGCACTTGGCCTAACCAGCCCAGCCCAGCCCAACCCCCCAAGGACAGCCACAATGCTTTTATTAGATGATTAATAAAAAATCACCCCAAGTCTTTCTAAAATATTCTTAGTTACGTTTTTTTAGATAGATAGCTTTATTGATTAGCCTACAGGCCATATCAAAGCACAAAGTTCAAACACATATCACCAATAAAATCGTATACAAACAATTTAAAATATGAGTAGGGTAAAATACAATAGTTATAGGATAAGATACAATATAATTTAATATATAAATATGTTAAATAGAATAGAATAAAATAAAATAATATTTTAGTGTCACCCTAATCTACCCCAATCAGTCCCACGTATGCAGATCTCAACTGAAGCATTTTGTGGAAGTATTGTGCTGTGTTAAATGTTATTTTCAGGTTCTGGCCACACAAAAAGTAAGTTGTTTTGATATGGGGATTCCAATGGGTCATTTGTTTGGTATATAGACCAAAGTACCTGCCTCTCACCCCCTTATACAAGCAACAATCAAATAGGATGAGAGCCAGGTCTTCTACCTCTGCCGCTCCGCAAATGCAGAGACATTCATTGTAGGGTATAGAATGGAATCTCTCATATCTGACCATTGTGTCAAGGTGTTTAAATCCTGCTCGCATAAAATCTCCCTAAGATGTTTTGGCAGCTGTAACTTCAAATAGCTGTTTACTTGGAAAGTATGTTTGTATTTGCTCATTATCATTAAGTTACCCACCTTACTAAGCAGTGGTGGGTTTCAAATTTTTTTACTACCGGTTCTGTTGGTGTGGCTTGATTTTTTTGTTTTTGTTTACATTTATACCCCGCCCTTCTCCGAAGACTCAGGGCGGCTTACAGTGTATAAGGCAATAGTCTCATTCTATTTGTATATTTTTACAAAGTCAACTTATTGCCCCCCCAACAATCTGGGTCCTCATTTTACCTACCTTATAAAGGATGGAAGGCTGAGTCAACCTTGGGCCGGGCTTGAACCTGCAGTAATTGCAGGCTTTGTGTTCTTAATAACAGGCCTTACCAGCCTGAGCTATCCGGCCCCATGATGGGCATGGTGTGGCTTGGTAGGCATGGCAGGGGAAAGATACTGCAAAATCCCCATTCCCTCCAAACTCCTGGGGAAGATTACTTCAAAATCCCCATTCCCTCCCCACCCCACTAACCTGCTCTGGGAAGGAATCAAACTCCCCCCTCTTCATTTCCTCAAATAAAATATTACTCATACGAAAAGGTTCCCAAAAAAGCAAGGAAAAATCAAGCTGCTAACAAAGGAACCTGCCTGAGGCTCATTCCACATTCCTGCCAGCTGCATAAAGGAAAGTTTGTAGGAAGAATACAGCTATAGATCCTTAGAGATAATAGAAAGTGGAAGCCAGAAATTCAGCTCCATTTGCAAGCAGGCAAAAAACTCATTCAATACAATATATTTCACAATGGAAATCTCCCAAACCTTTTTAGAAACACAAAGCCCATGTTGCATAAACCCCAAAACTTCAAAAACATAGAACCATAGAAGAATCCCTCCTCTTATCCAGTTTCTTGTTCAGCTGACCCAGAAACGAACTGCTAAATTTCACTTTGCTTCTGCAAGTAAAAACCTCCTTCCAGCAGTTGCTTCTTGGCTTGTCAATTTTTTTTTATTGAAAAAGTTTTAACAAGCAAAAACATTTTCCCCCTTTCCCCCCCTTCCCCCCACAAAACCCCCTTCCCCCCTCCCTTCACCCCCCCCCCCAGCTTCCCGGGTCAATCACAAGATATTGTTATACATAAACCAAACATAGAGTAAAATTTTCCCTTCTAATCCAATTAACCTAATCCAAATCTTTTCATTTCCTAACCCCCCCCCCATTATATGGGCGGCTGTCATTTGACAATCATTTGGCGGCCGTCTCCAAGAGGGCCTTCCACCAAGTACGCTTGGTGCGCCAGTTGCGCCCCTTCCTTGACCGGGATGCCTTATGCACGGTCACTCATGCCCTCGTCACTTCCCGCTTGGATTATTGCAATGCTCTCTACATGGGGCTGCTCTTGAAGTGCACCCGGAGGCTGCAGTTAGTGCAGAATGCAGCTGCGCGGGTAATAGTGGGAGCAACTCGTTGCTCCCATGTAACACCAATCCTGCGCAGTCTGCACTGGCTTCCTGTGGTTTTCCGGGTGCGCTTTAAGATTTTGGTTACCACCTTTAAAGCGCTCCATGGCTTAGGACCCGGGTACTTACGGGACTGCCTACTGTTACCTTTTGCCTCCCACCGACCCGTATGCTCTCACAGAGAGGGCCTTCTCAGGGTGCTGTCCGCCAAACAATGTCGGCTGGCGGCCCCCAGGGGTAGGGCCTTCTCTGTGGGAGCTCCTACGCTCTGGAACGAGCTTCCCCCTGGGTTACGTCAAGTGCCTGATCTTCGGACCTTTCGCCGTGAGCTGAAAACGCACCTATTTATTCAAGCGGGAGATTTTAGCCATCTCAGCCAAGTTAGTAACTTTCAATATCCATTCTTCTATTGTAGGTAACTCTTTTTTCTTCCAATATTGTCCAATCAACAGCCTTGCTGCTGTTATTAAGTTCAAAATCAATTTAGTCTCAATCCCTGTACAATCCGTTATAATTCCCAAAAGGAAAAATTGCGGCAGGAACTTTATCTTCTTCTTCAGGACATTTTGAATAATCCAGCTTATTCTTATCCAAAAGGCCTTAATTTTCTTACAAGTCCACCAAATATGAAAATATGTAGCATCATCACAGTCACATCTCCGACATTTTGCTTGGATATCAGGATACATACATGATAATTTTTTAGGATCTAAGTGCCATCTATAAAACATCTTATAAAAATTTTCCCTTAAATTCTGTGCTGTGTAAACTTAACATTTCTAACCCAGATTTTCTCCCATGTTTCCAACATTATTGGTTCCTGAATATTCTGTGCCCATTTTATCATACAGTCCTTTACCAAATCCTTTTCCGAATCTATTTCAAGCAACACATTGTACAGTCTCTTTATATGCTCCTGGGTCTGATTTCTAATTTGCTTTATTAAATTTTCCTCCCTTTGCATTATACCAATTTTTTTATCTTCTTTCCATCTAGCACTTAGTTGCCCATATTGAAACCAAATATAATTCCTCCCTTCTTCATTTAATACCTGTAATGATTTTAATTGCAAGCTACCTCCTTCAGCATACAAAAGTTCTTTATAAGTAATCGTTTCCTGTTTCTGTTCGATATTTATATTCTCTATTGCATGTCTGGGGCTCACCCATATAGGAATCTTATAGTCTAGTTTATAGGAATATTTTTTCCAGACCCGCAAAAGAGCACCTCTCAACACATGACTCTTAAAAAAGCCCTATCCACTTTTTTTCATAAAATAAATACGCATGCCATCCATATAATAAGTCATAACCTTCTATATTCAAAATTCTTTCCTCTGTTAAATTAAACCAATCACTTATTACTGAAAGGGCTACTGCTTCATAATATAATTTAAAATTAGGCATTTTTAGGCCTCCTCTTTCCCGTGAGTCCTGAATTATTTTCATTTTAACCCTCGCCTTTTTACCTTGCCATATAAATTTATTAATCCCAATCTGCCATTCCTCCAAATTTTTATCTTTCTTGATTATTGGTATCATCTGGAACAGAAACAGAAATCTAGGTAACACATTCATTTTGATAATCGCTATCCTCCCCAATAATGATAGCTGCAGTTTTTTCCAAACATTCATGTCTTTCTGAACTTTTTGCCATAACAACTCATAATTATTCTTATTTATTTATTTATTTATTTATTTATTTATTTATTTATTTATTTATTTATCGCATTTTTATACCGCCCTATCTCCCTAGGGACTCAGGGCGGTTTACAGCCAGAATAAAACATACATATAAATACAGGATAAAACAACAATTAAAAAACTTATTAAATAAGGCCGAATATTTAAAATAGAAATACAAATAATAAAACCCCATTAAAACCAAATTCAAAATTTAAAAATTCTAGTCCAGTCCTGCGCAAATAAATAGATGTGTCTTAAGTTCGCAGCGGAAGGTTCGAAGGTCAGGAAGTTGGCGAAGTCCTGGGGGAAGTTCGTTCCAGAGGGTGGGAGCCCCCACAGAAAAGGCCCTTCCCCTGGGTGTCGCCAGTCGGCACTGCCTGGCTGACGGCACCCTGAGGAGTCCCTCCCTGTGAGAGCGCACGGGTCGGTGAGAGGCAATCGGTGGCAGCAGACGGTCCCGTAAGTAACCCGGCCCTATGCCATGGAGCGCTTTGAAGATAATTACCAAAACCTTGAAGCGCACCCGGAAGGCCACAGGTAGCCAGTGCAGTCTGCGCAGGAGAGGTGTCACATGAGAGCCACGAGGGGCTCCCTCTATCACCCGCGCAGCTGCATTCTGAACTAACTGAAGCCTCCGGATGCCCCTCAAGGGGAGCCCCATGTAGAGAGCATTGCAGTAATCCAGACGAGATGTCACGAGAGCGTGAGTGACCGTGCATAGGGCATCCCAGTCTAGAAAGGGGCGCAACTGGCGAACCAGGTGAACCTGGTAAAAAGCTCTCCTGGAGACGGCCGTCAAATGGTCTTTAAAGGACAGCCATCCATCCAGGAGAATGCCCAAGTTGCGCACCCTCTCCATTGGGGCCAATGACTCGCCTCCAACAGTCAGCCGCAGCTGCAGCTGACTGTACCGGGATGCCGGCATCCA
Organism: Ahaetulla prasina; assembly: GCF_028640845.1. Lineage (NCBI taxonomy): Eukaryota > Metazoa > Chordata > Lepidosauria > Squamata > Colubridae > Ahaetulla > Ahaetulla prasina. Next base: position 71,477,298 of record NC_080543.1, read on the forward strand.
CAGCCACTCTGTCTTGGAGGGATTGAGCTTGAGCCTGTTTCTCCCCATCCAGACCCGTACGGCTTCCAGGCACCGGGACAGCACTTCGATAGCTTCGTTGGGGTGGCCCGGTCTGGAAAAGTACAGCTGAGTATCATCAGCGTACAGCTGGTACCTCACACCGAAGCCACTGATGATCTCACCCAGCGGCTTCATATAGATGTTGAACAGGAGGGGCGAGAGAATCGACCCCTGCAGCACCCCACAAGTGAGGCGCCTCGGGGCCAACCTCTGCCCCCCTGTCAACACCGTCTGCGACCGATCAGAGAGATAGGAGGAGAACCACCGATGAACGGTGCCTCCCACCCCCAATCCCTCTAACCGGTGCAGCAAGATACCATGGTCAATGGTATCAAAAGCCGCTGAGAGGTCTAATAGTACCAAGGCAGAGGAATAACCCCTGGCCCTGGCCCTCCAGGGATCATCCACCAACGCGACAAAAGCCGTCTCCGTACCGTACCCGGGCCGAAAGCCGGACTGGAACAGGTCTAGATAGACGGCTTCATCCAGGTACCGGGGTAATTGACATGCCACCACACTCTCTACAACCTTCGCCGCGAAGCGAAGGTTGGAGACTGGACGATAATTACCTAAAACAGCTGGGTCCAGGGAAGGAAACTTATACAGTTTCCTGTTTGATGAGCTAATATAAACTCCTAAGTATTTAACCTTTTTTACCACCTCAAATCCTGTCATTTCCTCTAATTTTTGTTTCTGTTGTTTAGACATATTTTTGATTATCACTTTTGTTTTATTCTGATTTATTTTAAATCCTGATACCTTTCCGTATTTATCAATTGTTTCCAACAAAGATATACTTGAATTTATAGGATTTGTTAAAGTAACCACTAAGTCGTCTGCAAAAGCTCTAACTTTATACTCATATTGTCTAATTTTAATTCCCTCTCTCTTTTTTAACTCTCATATTTTATCCAATAATGGTTCCATAGTTAAAACAAACAATAGTGGTGATAAAAGACATCCCTGTCTCGTTCCTTTCGCAATCTTAATAACTTCTGTCAAACTACCATTTATTATAATCTGAGCTGTTTGCTCTCCATAAATCGCCTTAATTATTCTAACAAAGCAATCTCCAAATTGCATTTTCTCTATTAATTTAAATAAAAAATCCCAATGCAATCGATCAAAGGCCTTCTCCGCATCCAAAAAAATAAGTGCTGCTGAAGTATTCTTCTTTTCCAAATATTCCAATATATTAACAATCTGTCTAACATTATTCCTCATCTGCCTCCCTTTTATAAATCCGGATTGATCAGTATGAATTCTTTGTTGTAAAACTAACATTAATCTATTTGCTATTATTTTAACAAAAATCTTATAATCATTATTTAAAAGTGAGATCAGCCTATAATTCCCGGGTTTAGAGCAATCTTGCTCCTCTTTTGGTATCAGTGAAATAAAAGATGTTTTCCACGACGGAGGTATTCCCCCTCCTAATTGTATCTGATTAAATAATTGTTTAAGTGGACCTAATATTTCATCCTGTAATTTTTTATAATAAGTTGCTGTAAGTCCATCTGTAACGGGGGTTTTCCCCATTTTTAATTGTTTAATTGCCTCCACTATTTCTCTGGTAGCTATCGGCCGATTCAACTCCTCCCTTTCTTCTAATGTTAAAGTATTAACCTTATAATCTTTCAGATAATCATAAATATCCCTATTCAGTATTTTATCTTTCGCATATAAAGTAGTGTAAAATTCTGAGAAGGCCTTTTTAATTTTATCCTCTTGATATATCTCTTTACCTTTATATTCTATTTTTTCTATGACACGTGCTTTCTGTTTTTTCCTTAAGTTATATGCCAGCCACCTCCCAGGTTTATTTGCATTACAAAAGGTATTATGTTTAGCATATTGTATATTCGTTGCCACCTGGTCTGCCATTAACATATTAAATTGATTCTGTAATATCCTTATAGCCTCTTTAAGTTTGTGGTCTTGTGGATTTTGAATTAATAATTGTTGTTTCTTTTGAATTTCTTCTTCCAAGTACCTACGCTGCCTTTTATTATTCCTCTGCCTATTATCCAGATATATTAATATCCCTCTAATAAAAGCTTTACTCGCCTCCCATACAGTTCCTATCGGTGTCCCCTTATGCATATTAAAATCAAAAAATTCCTTCATCTGTTTCTTACATTGATTTACATTATCCTCATATTTAAACAAATTTTCATTTAGCCTCCATGTTCTACCACCTTTTTTTCCTTGTAGTAATTCCATCCAAACTGGGCTATGGTCAGTTAAACACCTTGGAAATATCTTCATTTTCTTCGCCCTAGAAAGCAAGTCATTAGAAATTAAAATAAAGTCAATACATGAAAAAGATTGATGCCTATCAGAAAAAAAGTAAAATCTCTCTCATCTGGATTCCGTAACCTCCATATATCTCTAAACTCAAAATCTTCCATCATTTCAAAGAAGGATTTTGGTAGTTTTGCATGTATAGGTATCTTCTTAGAAGAGGTTCTCTTATCATTTCTTGTATCAATTACTCCATTCCAGTCTCCTAATAAAATAAATGAACTGTAATCCCAGGGGGTCAACCTCTCGTGTAACATTTTATAAAACTTTTCTTGTTGCTGATTAGGTGCATAAATACCTATCAGTAAAGTCTTTTTTACATCTATCACCAGTTCAATAGCAATAAATCTTCCTTGAGTATCTGCCTCAATTAACTTAGTTGATATATCCTACCTGATATATACAACAATTCCATTTTGTTTCTTATCCAAAGCTGATGCAACAAAATGTTTACCTAATTTTGAGTTTATTAAGTATTTTTGGTCTGATAATTTGATATGTGTCTCTTGCAGGCAAATCACATCATTTTTAAATTGTTTCAAATAGTGAAATATTTTCTTTCTTTTCTGAGCTGAATTCAAACCATTAACATTCCATGACAAAATTCTATTTGCCATTACTGGCCTCCTGAAGCTTTGAAGCAGACAACAGAAGATCCTCCTCCGGTATCTTCCGTCTAGCTCCTCCCACAGCTTCCATTCTGGGGTCCTGACTTTTACTTTGAAGCTGTTGCTCTTCTTTACGCTTAAGAGCTCCTCTTGTCACCCTTTGCTCTTGTGGCTCCTCTGATGCTGGCAGCAATGAAGCCTCTTGGATCACCACACCTTCTTGGATATCTTGAAGTTTTTCTATCACTTCTATTTCAACTTTCAAAACTGTAGAAAGAAAATCCTTTGCCTTTAAAACAGTGCCAATTCTATATCTCCTTCCTTGATAAAATACTGTCAGACCAACTGGCACCTCCCATCTAAATTGAATCTGGTGTTTTTTAAGTTCTTGTGTAAAAAAAACCAAATTCCTTCCTATCTCTTAAAATCTTGGAAGGAATCTCTTTCAGGACCTTCAGCTCCTGTTCTCCAATTTTCAAAGTTGTCTGATATGCAGCTTGCAAAATCTGATTTCTCATAGTTCTTTTTACAAGATAAACCACAATGTCCCGAGGAAGCTTCCTCTGTTTTGCGATCCAAGAATTAGCTCTATATATTTTATCAATTTGATAAGCTACCTCTTGGGGTTCCATTTCAATAAATTCAGCCAATGCTTCCGATATAAGTTTTCTTAAGTCCTCTCCTCTTTGTTCCTGCAGACCGCGGATTCTAAGAGCTCCTTCCATAAGTTTGTACTGCAATATCACAACCTGATCTTTATTTCCATCCACTTTTTTCTGAACATCTTGCATTTTATCTTCTAAGTGCTTATTTGACTGAGAGATCTGTTGCATCTCTTCTTCCAATCCCTCAACTTTTTTACTGAAAGCTTGAAAAGCCAGCATAATATCTTCTCTTATTTTTGCATTAAATTTTTCCATCATCTCTTTTTGCCTCTCTTCAGAAAGTTTTAATTGTTCTTTAAGTATATCCTCAAGATTTGCTTCAGATCCCCTTCTTCCAGAGGGCTTTAAAGGTTTAGCCGTCATTCTGTCTTCAAAAGAATCAAGAATTTAAACTTAAAAACTTTCCTTTACTCCTTTCAGTATAGGAGAGCTCCGTTTATAACAATCCACAAATAGCGCTACTTTGTGTACTAAAGAATTCACTTTCGCTTTCAGACGCCATTTTAGAAGTCAATTAAGCAGAGACAAAGAAGGGTTTCCAATTTCAAAAGGGGAAGTCAGTATACTTGCATGCTGTTTCTACTTCAAAGATCGAACGGAATTGTGAAATCCCCGTCTGCTTAGAAAATCAATCAATTTGACAAGTCCTTTTGAGCAGAAGTGACTCCTACTTCCTTTTCCTGAAAAAACAGGAGCGCGTTTGAAGTCGGAGTACAGTGAGGTTCGGTGGGATCTCAAATCCAGAAAAATTTGCTCTTAAGAGCAAACCCCCTGGAGAGATCTACCACTCCCCCACAGCTCTGCACACCCCCTTTTGCCCAAGGGGTATGCTAAGGTCAGTGAACAGTGATTTATACTGCTTCACTGAGTTTTACGATCTTCTAATGCGGAGCACCCTGTTAGAGCACCCTGCAGGAGCGGTGACATCACTGGAAGCCTACACAGAGCTTGGCTTGTCAATTTAAAGTGACGGTATCTTGTTTTTTTTCTCTCTTCTTTGCCAAGCGATCTCCCGGCTGAAAAGTGAGCCCTGATTTTTTCCTTCTAGCTGACCAGTTGGGAGGCTTCTTGGCTTGTCAATTTAAAGCGACGGTGTTTTGTTTTTTTTCTTCTTCTTTGTCAAGCTATCTCCTCACTGAAAAGCGAGCTCTGATTTTTTCATTCTAGCTGATCAGCTGGGAGACTGGGAGGCAGCGAATAGATTGGGGGCAGGGCCAGGCAGAGGTGGTATTTCTAGTTCTCCGAACTACTCAAAATTTCCACTACCGGTTCATAAGAACCAGTCAGAACCGGCTGAAACCCACCTCTGTGACTAAGGATAGCTATATCATTTTGTGCTTCTATATCCTTAATTCTTTGGGCAACTCTTTTTTTGAATTGTTCTCCTGTTACGCAAGAGACAGGAAGGCCACAGCTTCTTACAAAATTTGTTAGTTTGGTGATCCAGGAGACTTGTGATTGTAATTTTATTTGCTCTAGTAGACATAAATTGGGGAGTCTACTGGTGCAAAGTCTATAACCAGTAGTTATATGTTCTAATTTTGGATAGTGCATGAATTGTATGAATTCCCAATTCAGCTCTAACTGCTGCAGCAGATATTCTTGGATCTACGCTCAAAATATGTCTCAAATGCTGGGACTGTGTTTGTTCTAGGACTGTGGTTGAGCATACACCCCAAACCTCTGCTCCGGACAAAGAGTATAGGGGTAACTTTAGTTTTATATACTTTAATTAATGGGGCTAGGGACCCTGGGTAACTATGGTTCTTTAATTTAAGCAGTAAATTCAAACGAGCTTTTGCTCTAAGTGTACTCTGTGTCAGGGTTCCAGAAATACCTCTTCTGCGTAAAAGAGACTTGGAGGCATCTTTTCTTTTTCTCAAAGTCCTTTACTAGCATGAGGAGACTGGCACACGATGAGTGCAATTCCCAAAACTGAAGTTCCGGATTCGTTTCCCCAGTTATACAAACCCCAATAGTCCCACCCCCCTGACCCCTCTGACGATCACACGGTCCCACGTTCTTCCAGTTCATTCGAGTAACTTCTTGCCACTCTTCCTGCAGACGTGAACACCATCCGACCTTGACCACTGGAAGAATGTTACCATACCACTCAACCCCCCCTCCTCCCCTCAAGATAAAAATGTGGCAGCGGCCTGGAACCTAAAGGTTAAAATGGGTCCCAGGCCTGACAGGCGCCCTCTTGGAAAAGAAACTATATCCTAGGAAAGAAAACAAAGAGTCGATAAAAAAGTGCCAACGGTGCATAATTCCCTTCTACCCCCGCCTCCCCCCTGCAAGAGGTTTCTTAGGTTTGTCAGGGAAAGTGTCGTGAAATTGTTTAACTAAATTGTCCGCATTCACTTTCCAACTTTTGACCCAAGTAGATTCAGATAATGGGTATCCCTTCCAGTGGACTAAGTATTGTAATTGACCTCGGTAGAGTCTAGAGTCAAGAATCTTCTTGATTTCATAGTGGGTTTCACCTTGGATTATCAAGGGGGGTGGGGGAGCGGTAGGGAGAGGCCTTAGGCGGGATTGGCTAGCAGGTTTGAGTAAGCTGGTATGGAATACCGGGTGGATTCGTCCCAACATGCGAGGGAGTTGGAGTTGGACGGTTACGGGATTAATAATTTTTACAATGGGGAAAGGACCCAAAAATTTTGGACCGAATTTCCTGCTGGGTATTCGTAATCTTAGATATTTAGTAGACAAAAAGACTTTATCTCCAATGCGAAAAGGGGGTTGAATTCTCTGTCCAGAGCAATGGACACGTTGTACCAGGCATTCAGATGTTCTGGGATTCCTCTGGTGGAGCAGGCCTTCCTGATGTTTTGATCAATTGCGTCTTTGAAGTAATGAAGAAGAATGGTTTCTGGCCAATGTCTAAGATTGCCAGCAACTCTTCTGAAATCCCATACAAATTGTTTGAGCGGCTTGTTGCCCTGTTTCATTGTTTTTAAGGTGGTTTCACATTCTGCAATTAGGTCATCATCTTGAAAACGGTTGCGAAGCAGTGTCATAAATTCGTGAACATTATTCAGTTCTGGTGCTTGTGCATTGTATAGCTGTGCTATCCACTCTGAAGCTAGCCCCACATTCATTCCATCTGAGATGGTGTTGATTAGGCTTCTTTCTGATGGGTATAGGTGTCTATATTGTTCAGCGTAAGCCTCAATTCTGCTGAGAAAGTAAGCCAGGTGGTGTGGATTCCCATCAAAGGTTGGTTTGAAAGGGGGAGGGGTTGGGGGGGGTTTAGTTGGCCTGCTTGCGGTTGCAGAGGGATTTGCGGGGGTGGGGCTGCTGCTGTTGCAGCTGGCTGTTGGGCTGCAGAGGGGGGTGGCATTCTTCCTGGCTGCTGAGAAGAAAGTCTTTGAATCGCTGCAGCAGATGAAACAACCGTCGGCGTGAGGCCCACTGGAAAGGGAGGGGCTGAATTAGCTGGTTGCCATTGATACTGAATCCACCCTTGTCCCGGATAGAACGCCCACCCAGGCGGGATAGACGCTGCTGGAGGCAGCGTAGGCCTCTGCTGGCGGGAAAGATCAATTGGAGGGGGGAGTTGCGATCCCCCCCAGGCTTTTGGTGTTAGTTGAAGTCCCTGCCGTTTGAAAGAGGGAGGGGGGGTTCTCTTGCGTTCATCGGAACGGCTTTGAGCTTCAGTAGTCTCTCTCTCTCTGGTGGGAGGGAAAGTGAATCTAGGCTGAGCTAAAGGCTCTCGAGGTATCACCTCCAGCCGCTCAAAAGTTTCAGGGAGGTCTAATAGAGACTGGGATTTCAGGGGGGTTTTCAGGTCCCAATCTAGGGACTCTACCGATTCTCCAGGTTTTATTGCCCTCCAGTGAGGTTGAGAAGAGGGAGGGGGCTCTCCATTCCCCCCCGGGGAAATGTTTTCTCCCGACTGGCAGCTCACCCATGAATCAGAGTCCTTGGGGCGTGCTCCAAGCGGACAAGCAGGCTGTTCTTTTTCGGGGCTTCGGGTCCTGTCGTCAGATGGGAAATAGGTGACTTCTATTAAATCGTTAGAATCCTGCTTCGTGGCTCCTTCTACGCTTTCAATTTGCTGCTCTTCCATCTTCACTGGGTCTTTGCACCGCTGTGGAGGTTGCGGAGACTGGGGCCCAGCACCCCTCTAACGGGCCCCCTCTGAGAGGAGGAGAGGGTACCGTTTGCAAAAGAAAGTTTTTACAGTTTTGGGAATAATGTCAGGGTTCCAGAAATACCTCTTCTGCGTAAAAGAGACTCGGAGGCATCTTTTCTTTTTCTCAAAGTCCTTTACTAGCATGAGGAGACTGGCACACGATGAGTGCAATTCCCAAAACTGAAGTTCCGGATTCGTTTCCCCAGTTATACAAACCCCAATAGTCCCACCCCCCTGACCCCTCTGACGATCACACGGTCCCACGTTCTTCCAGTTCATTCGAGTAACTTCTTGCCACTCTTCCTGCAGACGTGAACACCATCCGACCTTGACCGCTGGAAGAATGTTACCATACCCCTCAACCCCCCCTCCTCCCCTCAAGATAAAAATGTGGCAGCGTCTGGAAACCTAAAGTTTAATATGGTTTCCAGGCCTGACACTCTGTTGATGATGGCAAGCCCAAGATCCAGGCTTGGGAAAGGTTATGCCTAAATATACAAAGGTGTTAACCTGTTCAATTGGTTCACTGTCTAATTGCCACCTATGTCTTTGATGATGTTTTCCAAACACCATTATTTTCCATTTAGATTTACTCATGATTAGGGAGTTATTCTGCCAATAAGAGCTGGATCTTCTTAATAGCCTACATAATCCTACTAGTGAATATGATAATAAAATCATATCATTAGCATAAAGCAAGCTGTTACAGTAAATATTTACTATACACATCAGCATGTGTACCTTCATTAACCCTGGCAAGCCATTGATATATAAACTAAATAACAATGGGGCCAGGATGCACCCTTACCTTACCCCTTTATTTGTGTGAATCCTTTTAGTCAGAGCCCCATTAACCCCATACTGCACCCTCAAACAGGTGCTTGTGTAAAGGGCTTTAATCAAAGCTAGCAGTCTAGGTTCTATTTTAAGAGATGTCAGTTTACTCCATAGTACTTCTCTGTTTACCATATCAAATGCTGCTGTAAGGTCTATAAAAGCAGCAAACAGGGGTCTCCTCTTATAGATATATTTGGCAATTAGATGGTTCAAGACAAAGCAATTATCAATAATGGATCGGCTTTGTCTAAAACTTGCTTGTTCTTCTGTGAGGATATTGTTTTCCTCTACCCAGATTTCAATTCTATTCAAAAGGAACCTAGCATATATTTTTGCTACAATGTCAATCAGAGGAATGGGCCTATAATTACTAGGATCCTTTTTATTTCCCTTTTTTAATATATTTATTTATTTATTTATTATTTAAATTTCTATACCGCCCTTCTCCCGAAGGACTCAGGGCGGTTCACAGCCAAATAAAATACACAATAATGTTACAATATAAACACAATTAAAATACAATTAAAAAACTTGGGCCGAACAATTGGGCCGAAGTTAAAAATTTAGAATAAATAATAAAAACCCAATTAAAACCCATAAATTTAAAAAACTAACCCAGTCCTGCGCAGATGAATAAATGCGTTTTAAGCTCGCGACGAAAGGTTCGGAGGTCCGGAAGTTGACGGAGTCCCGGGGGGAGTTCGTTCCAGAGGGCGGGAGCCCCCACAGAGAAGGCCGTTCCCCTGGGCGTCGCCAGACGACACTGACGCGCCGATGGCACCCTGAGGAGTCCCTCTCTGTGAGAGCGCACGGGTCGGTGGGAGGTATTCGGTAGCAGTAGGCGGTCCCGTAAATAGCCCGGCCCTATGCCATGGAGCGCTTTGAAGACGTTCACCAAAACCTTGAAGCGCACCCAGAAGGCCACAGGTAGCCAGTGCAGTCTGCGCAGGATAGGTGTCACGCGGGAGCCACGAGGGGCTCCCTCTATCACCCGCGCAGCCGCATTCTGGACTAACTGAAGCCTCCGGATGCCCCTCAAGGGGAGCCCCATGTAGAGAGCATTGCAGTAATCCAGACGAGACGTCACGAGGGCGTGAGTGACTGTGCACAAGGCATCCCGGTCTAGAAAGGGGCGCAGCTGGCGCACTAGGCGAACCTGGTGGAAAGCTCTCCTGGAGACGGCCGTCAGGTGGTCTTCAAAAGACAGCCGTTCATCCAGGAGAACGCCCAAGTTGCGCACCCTCTCCATCGGGGCCAATGACTCGCTCCCAACAGTCAGCCGTGGACTCAGCTGACTGTACCGGGATGCCGGCATCCACAGCCACTCTGTCTTGGAGGGATTGAGCTTGAGCCTGTTTCTCCCCATCCAGACCCGTACGGCTTCCAAACACCGGGACAGCACTTCGATAGCTTCATTGGGGTGGCCCGGTCTGGAAAAGTACAGCTGGGTGTCATCAGCGTACAGCTGGTACCTCACACCGAAGCCACTGATGATCTCACCCAGCAGCTTCATATAGATGTTGTCGTGTCCCACTCCTCCGCTGACGGCTGGGTCCGGGAAATCCGAATCAGGCGTGCCTCTGCAGCTCTGCCCAAAGTCCTAGCAAAGTCCTCAGAGCAGGCAGGAGACCAGTAAGTGACTTCAGCAAGATAAGTTTGACTTTTTGCCTGACTCAGAGACTGCCAGAAAGTAGATCCTTTATATAGGCCATGGGGTGTGGCTCCATGACTCAGCACTCATTAAGGCCTGCCCCTCCCTTCCCTCTGTAGCCTCCGCCTCTCCAATCTTCTGATGCGAGGGTCACACCAATCAGCTGTTGGTAATAAACCCTCCTCAGGCTCACCTGCTGTGGAGGAGGGGGAGGGGTCTAGCTGCTCCGTTTGCCTGGGCATGGAGTCAGGGCTGGGGCAGGGAGATTCTCCTTCTGCAGTTTGTGTGGGCATGGAGCCAGGACTGGGACCGGGAGGCATACATTCCTCAGTGTGCGGGAGCAGGTAAGAAGGCCCCGGCTGCTCTGAGGGCGGGCAAGACACAACAGATGTTGAACAGAAGGGGCGAGAGAATCGACCCCTGCGGCACCCCACAAGTGAGGCGCCACGGAGTCGACCTCTGCCCCCCCGTCAACACCGTCTGCGACCGGTCGGAGAGATAGGAGGAGAACCACCGATAAACGGTGCCTCTCACTCCCAGTCCCTCCAACCGGCGCAGCAGGATACCATGGTCGGTATCAAAAGCCGCTGAGAGGTCTAATAGGACCAGGGCAGAGGAACAACCCCTATCCCTGGCCCTCCAGAGATCATCCACCAACGCGACCAAAGCCGTCTCAATGCTGTAACCGGGCCGGAAGCCGGACTGGAACGGGTCTAGATAGACAGTTTCCTCCAGGTGGAGGGGAAACTGATATGCCACCATACTCTCTACAACCTTCGCCGCGAAGCGAAGGTTGGAGACCGGACGATAATTACCTAAAATAGCCGGGTCCAGGGAAGGCTTCTTGAGGAGGGGCCTCACCACCGCCTCTTTCAAGATGGCGGGAAAGACTCCCTCCAACAAGGAAGCGCTCGTAATCACCTGGAGCCAGCCTCGTGTCACCTCCTGAGTGGCCAGCACCAGCCAGGAGGGGCACGGGTCCAGTAAACACGTGGTGGCATTCAGTCTACCCAGCAACCTGTCCATGTACTTGGGAGCCACAGGGTCAAACTCATCCCAGACAATATCACCAAGACCGCCCTCAGACGCCCCGTCCGAATCGCCACAATTTTGGTCCAGACCGTCCCGAAGCTGAACGATTTTATCGTATAGATAACCGTTAAACTCCTCAGCACGTCCCTGCAATGGGTCATCCCGCTCCCCCTGGTGAAGGAGGGAGCGGGTCACCCGAAACAGGGCAGCTGGGCGGTTATCTGCCGACGCAATGAGGGAGGAGGCGTAGCAATGCCTCGCTTCCCTCAGTGCCACTAGGTAGGTCCTAGTATAGGATCTAACTAGTGTCCGATCAGCCTCTGAGCGGCTGGACCTCCAAGAACTCTCTAGGCGTCTTCTCCGGCGTTTCATCCCCCTCAGCTCCTCGGAAAACCAAGGAGCCGGTTGGGATCTGCGCTGGGTCAGAGGCCGCAGAGGCACGACACGGTCTAAAGCACCAGCCGCAGCCCGTTCCCAGGCTGCGGCTAGTTCCTCTGCCGTGCCGTGAGCCAGACCTTCAGGAAGTGGCCCAAGCTCCGTCCGGAACCTCTCCGGGTCCATCAGGCGCCTGGGACGGTACCAACGTAATGGTTCCGTCTCCCTGCGGTGTTGGGTAGTGGTCAGAAAGTCTAGGCGAAGGAGCGAGTGATCTGACCATGACAAAGGTTCTGTGACTATATCTCTCAAGTCCAGATCCTTCAACCACCGACCAGAGATGAAAATCAGGTCCAGTGTGCCTCCCCCGATGTGAGTGGGGCCATCCACTACTTGAGTCAGGTCCAGGGCCGTCATGGAAGCCATGAACTCCCGAGCTACTGTCGATGACGAGCCGGCAGATGGCAAGTTAAAGTCCCCCATGACTAAAAGTCTGGGGACAACTATTGCCATCTCCCACCCATCTGGTATATGGCAGATGTTATTTATATCTGTAATAAGACCTGCCAATACTGGACCCCACCAATTGGGAAATTCCTTCAATAATTCTGCTGGTAAAAATCCTCACCTAGGGCTTTATTGATCTTTAAGCTTTTAATGATGGATTGTATCTCCTTTTCTGAGACTGGTGGCCAAGAGTGGGGTAAGTTCTAGGGTGTACTAGATCACTGCTTAAAGACAGTTTCTCTGCAGGTTCCGTGGAAGCAAACAAACACTGATAATAATTCTCCCGGTCCTCAGCAGAGATTGGTATGTCAAAAGCAAATCTCAATTCCTTCAGGACACCTGCTACAGAATGCCAAAATATTACTGAGTTATGACTTCTGGCAGCCAACTCAAGTTCTGACCAGACTGAAATGGCAAAAAAAAAAAAAAAATTAATGTTATAAATTTTTTATATTCCCTTCTTGTGTGCAACATCTCAGTTTACCTACTGTATATGAGCAGTAGGATTACTCTGGGCGAGCCTCATGGCTGCCTTCAATTTCTTTTTCAGTCACTGGCATTCAGGATCAAACCAACGGGGTCTACCCACGCAGGCTCTTTTTGTAGCAGGTTTAGTTGTTAGGTCTTTCTTCAGAATATTACAAAGATTAGAGAATGCATTGAAGGCTGACAGCCAGCCAGTAGTAGATGACTGGATTGTTCTAGCCCTCTTGGTAGCATTCTCTGTTTTAAGGCAGTCTGATATTGCCTTAGTATCAACTTTGGCCCAAATTAACCTTTTATTTTGGGTCACCTCTACTTTTTTGGTGAGTCATCTGTCAGCCATGTTATATGGTCTTAAATCTGAGTGGTTTCACAATGTACACATGTCTCACAGCTTACAGGCTGATGATCGCTATTGTTGCTAAGGTGTACTGTGACCTCCGAAAAGAGGTCAACTTTATCTCTAGACACACAAAAAAGATCCAGTACACTGCTTGAATTTGCCGAGTGGTATATGTAAGGATATGTGTAATTCTTATCCTTACGCCCCAGAATTTGGAGATTATCCTTAAAAATTAAGGAGACAGAAAGCAGGACAACAGCATTACTTTTGCAGTGTCTCAAAAGCCTCTGAGGATGGTTATCAAAAAAACTCCCCTGGGACTCCCTTCTTCTGGGCGAGCTCATACAAAGAGGGTGTCGAGCCCTGGCCGGGTTCGACACATGTGAGGGGGGGAGAGTGGAAGAAGCTTTTGGCAATGGCTTGTGTCAGCTTGCGATGATGTCCAGATGCCCTGGAGAGCCGAGCAACAGTGGGAAATACAACAGCCGGCAGCAAACAGCTGATGGGAGGTTAGATTAAAGCACCTGATGCTGGTTAAGCAGGGCCAATAAATAAAAAGTGCAGAGAGGCAATTGCTCTCAATGCTGACTTTGACCCAACCACTCACTTTGTTCTGCCTTCAGCTGTGTGTGACAAATAAATCTCTGAGACCAGTGTCAGCCTCTGCTCTCTACAAGTTTATTGTTTTATTGCTTTGAGTAGTCTGTCTCCTGATTTATGCATTTACTACTTTGCTTGCCACCACTGTCATGGTAACGGGGGAGGGTTAAGGAGTGCTGGAGGAGAAATGGTGAGTGTTCTTCAGATGTGTTTGGCAGTTGGAAGGCGGGCTGATAATAGTCAAGGTTAACAGCCCGAGCATGCCAGAGGGATGAAACCATCTGAAGATGCATCCCATGTGCCACCTAGGGGGAACGTGGATTGGACAAGACTGACTAGACTACAGGGAGGAGGGCTTGAGGCATATTTCTTATATGTGTATTCTGTGCCAAATAGCTCAGAGCTTGCTTTCATTTTGTTTGCTTCAGTTCTTACTCAGTAAAAGTACCTTTCTCTACAAAAAATGGAGTTGGTTTTTTTTTGTTTTTTTTTTTTTACATTTATACCCCGCCCTTCTCCGAAGACTCAGGGCGGCTTACAGTGTATAAGGCAATAGTCTCATTCTATTTGTATATTTTTACAAAGTCAACTTATTGCCCCCCCAACAATCTGGGTCCTCATTTTACCTACCTTATAAAGGATGGAAGGCTGAGTCAACCTTGGGCCGGGCTCGAACCTGCAGTAATTGCAGGCTACTGTGTTCTTAATAAGCCTTAATAACAGGCTTTACCAGCGTGAGCTAAACCGGCCCGGGTTTTTTGTTTCTTGAGTATTGAAAGGAGGCATTCCTGACATTAAGTAAGCTCTTAGGACTTCAGCCATCCTGGAAACACACCGTGGGGGTTGAGAAAAGGATGTCTGACCAAGGCAGCAACCAGGAAGATATGGAAGCTGCTGGATCCACTCTCCCTCAGGCACAACCCAGCTGGGATGCTTTAGAATGGTTGGCTAAATTATAGCTTGAAGAAAAGTTGGAAGAGACCCATATGGTCACTTGGAGTGGGGAGGCTACTGGACCCGGGGGAAACCCCCTCTCCAGAGTGACAACTATCAGACACCGAGGGGAGTGCTAGCCTGGCAGGAAGATTAGAAGGAAGACCTCCTGATTGCCCAAGCAGTACAGCTACTGAGAGAGGCTTGTGAGAGTCGAAAAGCTTGTGAAAGGTATGAATTGCATGCCCAGGAATTGTCTGTCGGGGAGGAAATGAATGTGCCCAGGGGGAAGCTGAAACTTCTACATGCTTGGAAGAAACAGCTGGAACCTGGGAAGACACAGCCCAGACCCCAGGGACCCTAACATCTGCTGCAGGCCAGGCCCCCCTACTGGGCAGGCATTGCCACAAAGGCAGAAAAAAACCAAAATCCCCCCTTTACCTGGAAAATATGGAGGGGATCCCAAAGGACTGGAGTGCTTCCTAACTCAAGTATGGAACCACATACAAGACTGGGGAGAGGATTTTCTTTCCGACGCAGCCCATGTGAGCTTTAGAGGGGGTGGTGTCTGATTGGATGGTGGGCCTTCACAATGAAAATTCCCCCATGCTAAGAAATTATGACCAGTTTATGGCAGCCCTCAGAGCATGATTCAAAGACACCCTGGCAGAGCGAAGGGCCAGAATCCAGATAAAATCCATCCAACAGGTGCGGAAATTGGTGGTAGAGTATGCCCAGGAGTTTTGTGAGCTAGTGCCTTACATGAGAAGGTGATCAGAAGTAGCTCTGCTGGAAAATTACAAAGATGGCCTCAATGAAGATATAAGGATAAGGATTGCCGTTTGCATGGGGCCCCACGCGATCTGCAGGGCTGGTATGTGCTGGCTGTGGATGTGGAGATTGATTTGGCCAGAGATCATATCCGTGGTGGTTGCACTTGGAGCAAGGCCCCCTCCTCGCCCTACAAGGGAGCTCCAAAAGGCACTGGAGACCCACCAGCTTGAAGCCGAAGTCCACCATGTTCTTTAGATGTGGAAAAGATGGTCACCGCGCAGCTGAATGCATCGCAAATCTGGGACCCAAGGCGGTGGGTGGGAAGAGAGCTGGTGGTGGGAAGAGAGCTGACATACTGCCCACCAAGGTTCGCGAGGTCGCCCTAAAAGGAGTGGAAGTTGTTGAGTTCGCTCCCCCAAAACAGGGTGAGCTGGGAGCTCCAACCGGCACAGATGACAGCGAATCCGAAACTGATTCCAACGAGGACCTCATGGTAAGTCTGAGGGGGGGACCCTTGACCATCCCAGTGGAACTACAAGTCCCTTCTACCGGGACCATGGGAAGATGCTAGCCCTTTTGGACTCGGGTTGAACAAGGTGTGTTATCAGCCCCATTATTGTGGAAAAGATGGGCCTAAGACTAAGATCATTGAGCAGACCCATCGCATTCTGCCAGTTAGACAGGTCGGTAGCAGGGGGTGTCCCATCCATTTCATAACCGAACCAATAGAGATGAGCATGAGCGATCACCGAGAGACCCTGAGCTTTATCGTGGTTCCGGGCATGAAACAACCCCTCCTCCTCGGTCTGCCATGGCTCCAGAAATGGAATCCATGAATAAATTGGAGAATGGGCGTGCTGCGCATTTGCTCTAAACAGCGTAGGATAGAGAGGGAGAACCCCTATTGTGTGGCCAAACTGCCAAACGAAGTGGCTGCAGCTGCAACGGAGCACTTAGAAGGGGAGGAAAGAATTCCTAAAGAATACTGGGACCTTTGGGAGGTGTTTAGTGAAAAGGCCTCTGATATGCTGCCTCCGCATAGGCCTACAGACTGTAGCATAGAAATCCTTCCGGGGGTAAAGCTTTAAAAGCCAAAAATCTACCCCATGACCTCCTGGGAGCTTGAGGAGCTACAGAACTTTATTGATAAGAACCTAAAACTGGCTAGGCAGTGAGTAGCTGCCCCTGTGATGTTTAGAGAAAAGAAGGATGGGTCATTTCTCCTGGCGGTGGACTATAAAAATTTGAATGCAATTTGCGTGGAAAATGTTTGCGTGTTACCACTCATTAAAGACATGTTAGCCCATCTGTCCAAAGGGAAGATTTTTACTAAATTGGACTTGCGGGAGGCTTATTATAGAGTGCATATTACTTTTTTAAGTAAAAATGTATAAATTACTTTTTCTACAAGTGGTAATTTGACACCGCATGGACCTGGAGGTGACAAGGCTGAGAGAAAGTCAGTGTTCCCTTTGAAATCCTATCTCTACAGCTGGTGGTAAGACCCAAAATCCACCAGAAAAGGAGTGTGGGAGGCCCTGAGACTAGCCACCCATGCCAAAGGCCAACGAATGGACAGACAGCCATAGGAGAATGGTGGCATAGTTCAGCTCTCACAGGCAGTGTAGGATGCCAATGCCCCCTCATGGAGAAATCTCTTTTCAAGGGTGGAGGGAGAGACATTGGACAGAAGATGAGGAGGGTGAGTGGAGCTATTCCACAGGCCCTGGCCCCAGCACAATGGATATTCTGCAGGAACAGTTCGGAGTAGCAAGCTTCCGGGATGCTCTATCTTGGCAGCCATGGGCTACTGGGTTGGAACCTCCACCATCTTGGCAAGGAGCGGCAGGACCCAGCTCAGAAACTCAATTCCATCTAGCCAGTCCAAAGTTCCGAATGGACCAAGGAAACGGTCAGCCTCCTGAACGTTCGGTGTCCTGGGATCAGGGTTTGTCAATGGAGGGGGTTGTCAGGGCCATTGAGCAAGTACCACGTAAGACGGTGGTGTTCTTCCCCCCCCCCACCTCACCTAAAAAAACACACATGCCGAAGAAAGTCTGCCAGCAATTTATTCACAAGTTGGCCTGGTTTCCTTTGGCAGAGGAAAGTTCTGGCAGCTATTCTCTAAGTGCCTGCCAAGTTTCTTATCAAGAGTCAGCGTATTTACAGTCCGTTGCCGGAGCAACCAGGAGTCTAAAGAATGGTCAAGAGTTACTCACGAAAATCCAAGCCTTGAATCCAAAAACTGTCTGAAGCTCATGCAATGCAGTTCACCCTTAGTAGCTTTTGTCCGTCACAAGGGCCAGATGGCAACCTCACCCGCTTTTATCCCCTGTGAGGTGTGTCTCAGTGACTCAGCACTCTCTGGGCCTGCCACACCTCTTCCTCTGCTGTGCACGCCTCTCTTGCCGATGCTGCCTAGGGTCAATCCAGGATTGATCCTCCTCGTCCTCTATCTGTGGGGGCTCTGACACACCTTCTTCCTGGCCTTCCGCCAGCACTTGAGGCATTGCCAGGAAGGAAGGACCTGGAGAGGGAGGCCTTGTCGGCTCCTCTCCCTCACTCTCTGAGTCCTCCTCCTCCATGAGGACAGGCTCGGGGGCCGGAGTCACAACAGATAGTGGAGCAGGAGCACAGCAAGATGCCACAGGGTAGCCACCAGGATGGTGCTAGGGGGAGTAGCAAATATGGGAAGAACACCAGAAGAAGCCACTGGGAATGGGGCCTCAGCAGGCAATTTGGGGTCCACCAGCGATTCAGGCCACATTCAATGGAAGCCCAGACCGGGTGGCCCTTTTTCTCAGTCAGGTCATTATCCACATGGACTTGTATGGACAATATTACCCATCACAGTAGGCTAAGGTGGTGGCTATTACAGCAATCCTGACGGGGGAGGCAGCAGATTGGGTAGCTGCCCTGCATAGCGACCATGCACGAGAACTTGTGCATGTGGGTCTTTTCCTGGAGGCTCTTCGATCTATGTTTGAGAATGAGTCTAGTGCCCAGGTGGCAGAGGGGGAGCTCATAGCACTTAGACAGTAGGGTTGATCTGCCAAAGAATATGTCAGAGAATTTCAGAAGATGGCCGCCCAACTGCGAGGGTAGCCAGAGCGCCTTCTGGTTCACCACTTACAGATGGGTTTGGACCGGGACATTCGGCAGACCTGTGTATATCGTGGCTTGCCTCCTCAATTGACTGACTGGTTTTGTGTGGAGATAGATCTGAACGTGGGGCTGTGTGAGCTTAGAGTATGTGGAGAAGGGACTCTGGGACAGCAAAAATGTCATGTAGAGACCTCTGGTCCCGAGGGGAGTAAGGACTGTTGGAATTGCTCCCAATTCTGACTGGGCTCGGAGGCCATCTTTAGGTGCAACCAGATGGGGCACCAAGTAGCTAAGTGCCCTATGCCCATACCCCGAACACCGGCTCCGAAACCACCTCCAAGAGGGGATAGCATGAGGGGAAGACCACGAGCAACATCTGAGCGGTCCCAGGTGACTCAGACCCTACCGGCAGATGCTGAGACAACAACCAGAGATGTTGGGGTTACACCGAGTCCAGGTCGGTTCCCAGTAGTATCGGGGGATAGCGATGATGAGGAACCCGATGACCTGATGGTGAGCAACCCCATTCAACCCTTTGTAATTCCTGTTGTCCTCTCTCAAACTTCTATGAGGATCAACTATGGGGCTTTGGTAGATTCTGGATGCACACGGTGTTTGATCTGACGTGCTGTGGTGACTGAACTGGGGGTTCACATGGTACAGATGAAAACCCCTATTAAGTTTGAACAGATGGATGGGTCTTTACTGGGGGGGAGTACTGGCTACTCATGTAACTGAACAACTCCAGTTAGAGATTGGTGAACATCATGAAAGTATTCGGTTCATTGTAGTCGAAACAATGATTGAGCCAATCATATTGGGTCTAGCCTGGCTACATAAATGGGAACCCACAATATGGTGGGAAGGGGGTCTCCGGAAGCTGAGGTTGCCACTCGGCCCGGAACCACCTGTGACTAACCGAGTTAAAGAGAAAATAGAGGAAAGGGAGAAGTCAAGGTTAGCTCTAACAGAACCGGGATTCCTAAGTATATACGAGGATTTGGCTGCTGTGTTCAGTGAGGAGGAGTGTGAACAGTTACCCCCCCACAGGTCGACCGATTGTGCTATTGAGTTAATCCCAGGGGCAAAGCTGCCGAAACCTTGTATGTACTCAATGACTCCTAAAGAACTAGAGGAGTTAAGACGATACATAGATTAAAATCTAGCATGAGGTTTTATTAAGCCCAGCAGATCCTGAATGGCAGCACCCATTCTTTTCAGAGAGAAGAAAGATGGGGCTTTATATTTGTGTGTTGACTTCCGTGGTCTTAACGATGTTTGCATGGAGTGTCTGTACCCATTGCCATTGATGAAAGACCTGCTGGCTACTCTGGCAACAGGCCGCATTTTCATCAAGCTTGACCTACAAGAAGTTTATTATAGGGTATGGATCAGGCCCGGGGACGAGTGGAAAACCATATTCAGCTGTCACCTAGGGAGCTACCAGTTTCAGATTATGCCGTTCGGGTTGCACTTATATCGCAGGGTCCTTATGTATAACATTTTGTATAACATTTGTATAAAATGTATAACATTTTAAACTACACGCAAAATATGGAAGAGCATACCCATTTGGTTCGCCAAGTACTGGAGAAACTATTAGCAGCCAAACTATTCATGAAACTCTCAACATGTGAGTTTCACCAAATGAAAATAAACTATCTGGGTTATAGACTCTTAGGGGAAGGGGTGGAAATGGATCCCCGAAAAGTCTAGACAATATTGGAATTGGCAAGCCCCAAGGACCCGGAAACAATTACTGAGCTTCCTCAGGTTTGCCAATTTCTTTTTCTTTTT
Source organism: Ahaetulla prasina (assembly GCF_028640845.1). NCBI lineage: Eukaryota > Metazoa > Chordata > Lepidosauria > Squamata > Colubridae > Ahaetulla > Ahaetulla prasina. The sequence continues at coordinate 71,497,513 of NC_080543.1, forward strand.
TTTATTAAAAAGTTTTACAAAAAATTTTACCCATACATCCCCTCCTCCTCCCACCAACTCTCACCCTTCCCCTCCCCCCTCCCACCCTCACCCAATCCGCTCACCCACCCCAGACTTCCCAGAGCAATATACAGGGTATAATATCTAACAATCATAAGCTAGAATACACTAACTATCCATAGATTCCCATCCATCCCCTAGAACCTCAACTCCCCTTCTCCATAGTAAAGAAAAAGGAGAAAAGAAAAAAGAGAGAAAAAAGAAAATATACAGTACATTCTATTCATTCATAGGCTATTTGATAGTTCTTAATCCAATATTTGTTTTAAAAATAGTTGATCCATTTTCTCCTTTCCAATATGCATCTTTCTTGTGAATAGTCTTTCTGGTACGCTGAAATTTCTGCCATCTCCAGTAAGTTCACTGCTTTTAGTGTCCAGTCTTCAATGATAAGCAAATATTCCATCTTCCAATATTGCACTGCCGGTAATCTAGCTACTAATATTTAATTTAAAATCAATTTACGCCCTTAAATGTTATCTTCTTCTTCAAAGTATTTTGTATAATCCACCAAATTTATATATCCACCATATATAATAATAAATAGTATCAGCCCAACCAGATCTCCAACATTTAAATTATAAATTCAAATACGTACATGCCAGTGTTTAGAATTTAGATACCATCTCTAAGACATTTTACAAAATTTTCCTCTTAAATTTTTAACTTATATAAATTTAACATTTAACCCAATCCCCTTTTATCATACAATCCTTAACTAATTCCATTTCTTATTCTATTTTTATCAACACCTTAAATTACCCTTCAGTTTTTATCCAGAATAACTTAATTTTTAACAAATCCACCATATATAATCAAATATCATTGCATTTAAATTCCAGATACCATCTACAAAATGTTTTATAAAACTTAACTAGTTCCATTCCTTATTCTATTTTTACCAACACTTTATGTTCCCAAAATCAATTTTTAACTTATTTTCTAACAGATCCACCACTTATAGTCAAATAACATTACTACAAATTCTTCTTCAAGATTTAAACACATACACAGTACTTTTTAAATATATTCAAAAAATTCAGTTATGATTTACCCTTTCCCATAAAAAGAAACACTTTTTGCTTGATATTGCTGCTTCTTTACTCTTTGTTCTTTTTGTTTAACATCTATTCGAGTCAATCTTTGCTCATTTAAATCCCCTACTTTTTCCAGTGTTTTTTCTTCAGCAATTGCCATCCCAACTTTAAGTTGTGTGTGCTTTACTTCCTTCTCCCGCTTTTTTCACTTCCCATCTTAGCTTCTAGCAGTGGTGGACTTCCAGCCTTTAATATATTAGTATAAAAATCTCTTGCTTTAAAAACTGTGTTAAGACGATATTTTCTTCCTTTATAATATACTGTTAGTCCAGCTGGAACATCCCATCTAAACTGCATCTGACGATTTCTAAGTTCATCCACCAAGAAAGTAAACTCCTTTCTAGATCTTAACATTTTAGGAGGAACTTCTCTGAACACTAATATCTCTTGTCCTGATATTTGAATTTTATTTTTATAAGATACTTGTAAAATTTCATTCCAAATCCTCCTAGTTGTAAAATAGATAACAACATCTCTTGGTGGCTGTCTCTGTCTGGCAACCCAGGAATTAACACGATAATTTTTTTCAATTGAGTTACAAATTCTGCTAGTTGTTCTCCAAATATATGTGCAAAAGCATCTGCAAAAATATATTTTAGATTCTCGTGCTTATTTTCTTTGAGACCTCTCACTCTCAGGGCAAACTCCATTGATCCATATTGCAGCAAAACCAACTCTTCATCTGCCCTGTTCATCTTGGTTTGGACCTCCTCTATTTTATTTTACAAGTTCACATTAGCTTGATTAATTTCTTCCACTCTTCCATCCAACTGAACCATGTATTCAAACAATCTTTGAAATATTTCCACCACATCTTCCTTTATATCCTTATTCCTAATTTCGATAATATCTTTTATTTGAGATATTTCCTCTTCAAGCTCCATAAATTTTTGGTCTATAACAGAGGTTTGAAAGTCTAGAGCTTCTTCTAAAAGACCTTCCAAAAATTCCTTCAAATCTTCTTGTAGCTTTTGCATTTGAGCTGGCAAAATTCCAACATCCTTAATAACATCAAGCTTTGTTTGCTTAGAAGCCATTTTTCACTTTAATTTTATACCTTATAGCCGTCTCAATAAGTTCAATAAATCTTTTCATAAACTCTGTATTTGGGTTAGGTAAATCAATTCTATAATCCTTCCACTTTTCACTTAATCTCTTCATGTAAATGTAAAATCCAGCAAATTTAAAGAGGACCGAGAGGGCAACAAAGTTAACAAAGGCTTTCTTAAGTTTCACTTTAACTTTATACTTTGCAAGAAAGTAAAATCCGTTCATAAACTCCTTATTTGGATTGGGTAAATCAATTCTGCAGTCCTTCAACTTTTCTCTTTAACATTTCTTCACATAGGTATAAAATCCAACAAGTTAAGGGCGCTAACGATGCTAGCAAGGACTTTCTTAACTCTTGTTTTCACGCCCTATTAAGCAGAGGCGTCATTTCCTTTCTTCTCACGTACCGTTCAAAGATCGAGTTGAGGTCTGGTGTTTACATCAGCCTGTCCTCTTGCCTTTGCTCCGTCTGCTTAAAGTAAATTAAGATTGATGTTCATCTTGATAGCAGAGATGGTTGCGGCATTTTGTTCTGCATTAATAAATTAATGCAGAGGGTACCGGATCCGGAGCTTTCACCAGGCTTAAATAGGGAGCTCTCATCCTTTTTGCCCCTAGAATTTTTTCTGGGGCTCTCAGGGAGCTCTACCTCCACCTGGCAGCTCACCTTTCCCTCTTCCCACTGATGAGAGCTGTCTGAATGACTTTAATGAGATCACGGGGCTGACGGTCCAAAAGGACCGTCTCCAACACCTGTGGCACCACCCGGAAGCCCAGGTTTGCCAATTTCTACAGGCAGTTTATTCCTTCCTTTGCTAGAATAGCCTTGCCTTTAATGGAGTTACTAAAAACTAAACCCGCAAAGGAAAAACCTTGGCCAGGACAATCACTACGGTGGACCCCTGAGTGTCCAAGGGCATTTGAGGAACTGAAGGGGCTTTTCGCTCGTGAGCCAGTCCTCAAACACCCTGATCCCACACAGTCCTTTATAGTGCAGGCAGATGCCAGTGATGTGGCTGTGGGGGCCATTCTATTACAGAGAAATGATTAAGGCCATTTGCAACCCTGTGCTTACATTTCTCAGAAACTAACCCCAATTGAACAAGGGTGGGCAATCTGGGAAAAGGAAGCGTTTGCTGTAAGGTGGGCACTTCTGACATGGAGACATCTTCTTGAGGGAGCTCCACACCCATTTGAGGTGTAGACAGACCATAAGAACTTGCAAGCATTCCAAACTCCAAGGAAGTTGTCCCCAAAACAGGTTAGGTGGGCGCAATATTTCCAGAGGTTCTTGTTTTATCTGAGGTATGTTCCAGCTGGAAGAAACTTCCTAGATGATGCCTCATCATGAATGCCTCAGTATAACAGCAAATGAGAGGAGATAGTAGAAGCTCTCATACCACCAGGTCAACAGGTGACCGGAGTAATGGTAGATGAGGTGCCATAGAACCTATTACAGGACGAGATAAGAGTGGCATTATAACTGATCCATGACTAGCCAGTAATCAGAACAGAATGGATCTTAAGGATGGGTTAGCTTGATGGGGTGAGAAAATGTATATCCCCAGCAGTTTACAGACTACCATATTGAAACGTTGCCACACTGCCAAGCCAGCTGGCCATTTCGGTTTCTTGAAGACATTGCATCTAGTACGATGACAATTCTGGTGGCCCCCAAGGTGGATAGACATTGAAGAATATGTGAAGGGGTGTCCTGTATGTACAATGGTCAAACCATGAATGGGAAACCCCTTGGTCTGCTACAACCCATGGCTAATCCTCAACGTCCATGGGAGGAGATCACTATGGATTTTATAGTTGACCTCCCAATGAGAAGCAGCTATACTGTTATCTGGATGGTAGTGGATTTGTTTTTGAAACAGGCCCATTTCATGCCATGCAAAGGAGTACCATCTGCGCAGCGACTAACAGGCCTGTTTCTCCAACATATCTACCACATTCATGTGGTCCCAAAGCGCATAATATCTGATGGGGTGTACAGTTCACCAAAAAATTCTGGAGGGGTTTCGTACATATGATAGGATCCACCCAAGGGCTGAGCTCAGCTTTCCATCCCAGCACTAATGGGGCAGCTGAACGAACCAATGTCATGGTGGAATGGTATCTGCAGTGCTACGTATCATACCAGCAGTCAGACTGGTCATCCCTCCTACCATTCGTGGAAGTAGCCTATAACAATATGGTGCACCGCAGCACTAACTTGTCTCCATTCCAGGTGTTGTATGGAATAGAATTTCCAGCGATCCCGGAATTAGAACAAAGATTGACAACAGAAGAGACCCCAGAAGGGTGGGGGGGAAATTTGCATAGTGCGGCCTCAAGTGAGGGCAGCCTTAATGAAGGCTGCAAAAGAATTCAAAGTACAGGCAGACAAGAAAAGGACAGGCACAAATGTATAAAAAATAAAAGGAGAAAGAATTAGACTCAGTACAGAGTCTTTGTCCTTGGATCCAGTGTCCTTGGATCAAGTGGCGTATTCTCTCCTTCCTTTTAGTGGAGGGAATACCCCACTTGATCCAAGGACACTCTCCAGGCTGGTGGAGAAAAAGACAGCCATACCTGTGTGGTCTGTCCAAAGCTGTGACAGCAGAAAAGGAAAGCACGATTGAAGACTTGTGGACAGCATGTTAGATCTAGGTGAGATCGTATCCTTGGTCATTTATTCCAAAAAAAAAAAGAGATAATTTTTGAAGCAAGGAAACTCTTTGAAGGCAAGAGGAAGGGACTTTTATTCCATCCTCTAAAAGGAAGCAGCAACCCAAATACTTAAAGAGATACAGAGAAAAAAAGAATAGAAAATTAAATGTAAGAATATTAAACACAAAGAAGTGGATTGGATTGGCATAATATAGCAACTTAGAAAATAATCAAATAACTGAGCTATGCATTCTTATAAAGCAAGAGTTGCAATGGCAGGGGGAAAAACAATACAACTATACAATAAAGACACGTATTCATAATTCCTAGCTGTTAAATTTGGATATGAAGAGTTGGACTTAATACTGGTAAATGTGTACATCCCTCCAAATACATCCCTGTATTATAACTCTGAATACTGGATGGACTTGGAAGTCATCCTAGATGATATCTTTGTTGATATATCCATAGTGATATTACTAGGAGATTTGAATGGTAGGTTGGGTCCCTCTCTCAGCCTTGTCAACTCCAGGTCCGTGAGGTGTCAAATTACTACTTGTAGAAAAAGCTGGTCTCAGAGATTTATTTGTCACACACAGCCAAAGGCAGAACAAAGTGAGTGGTTGATCAAAGTCAGCGTTGAAAGCGATTGCCTCTCTGCGCTTTTTATCTATTGGCCCTGCTTAGCCAGCATCAGGTGCTTTAATCTAACCCCCCATCAGCTGTTCACTGCCGGGTTTTGTTTTTCCCACTATTGCTCAACTCTCCAGGGCATCTGGACATCATCACAAGCCATTGCTGAAAGCTTCTCTCCTTCTCCCCCTCTTCACATGTGCTGAACCCGGCCACAAAACCAACAATCAATGAAGACCTGGACGGAGGAGGCAAAGTTAAAGCTATAGGCCTGCCTTGACTGCGCTGTTTGGAATGTTTTTGAAAGTACCTCTGCAGACCTGGATGAACTCACAGAGACTGTAACATCATAAGTCAGCTTCTGTGAAGACCTATGTGTACCCACCAGGAACTTGTGAATATACAGTAACAAAAAAACCTTAGTTCAGAGCTAAATGTAAGCAGCTACGTTATTTCAAAGAGGAAGTCTACAGAAAATATGATAAAATGCTGTACAATCAGGCCAGAAATGTATTAACAAGGGAGATCAGAGCAGCAAAAAGAAGCAACTCTGAAAAGCTAAAGAATCAGTTCTCAACAAATGAACCAGGAAACATGTGAAAACTCTTAAAAATATCACCGGCTATAGCAAACCTCCTTCCCAGGCCGAAGGAAATCAGCAACTGGCAGATGACTTGAATGTGTTTTACTGCAGGTTTGAAAAGAAACTACAGCCACCTATCTCCACAAACCCAATTTCAGACACACCAACAACAGCCAAGCCTCCTACAACTGACCCCATCCCATTGGGTTCACAACCCCTAGTGATCACAGAAAAGGAAGTGCAAAACCTATTTCAGAGACAAAAGCCAGGAAAAGCTCCAGGCCCAGACAAGATAACTCCTGCTTGCTTAAAAGTCTGTGCTGACCAGTTGGCCCCCATCTTCACCTGTATCCTCAATAAATCAATAGAGATGTGCTATGTTCCTTCTTACTTCAAATGCTCTACTATCATCCCAGTGCCAAAGAAGCCCACCATTAAGGAACTGAATGACTACAGTCCAGTTTGTCAGCCTCCACTAGCTACTACTTTATTACTCAGTTTACTCTCAACTGAGTTATGCATTTATTGCTCTGCTTGCTACGGCTGTCATGGAAATGGGGGGAGGGGTTCAGACAGAGGGGTTCAGTTCACCTCCCATTTCTGGAAGCAGTTCCTAGGGTTGTTAGGTTCTGCCCAGGGGTTAAGCTCTGCCCACCATCCTCAGACCAATGGGGTTTGTGAAAGAACCAATTCAATGTTGGAACAATACCTTAGATGTTACATAAATTATCAGCAAGACAACTGGGGGGACCTGCTGCCTTTCACAGAGGTCGCCTATAACAATTATATCCATAGTAGTACTGGTTTCACCCTGTTCAATGTAGCCTCAGGTCAGGATTTTGTACCCATCCCGGAATTACCTGGAGAGAAACTGCAAATACCTTCATTAGCTGATTGGATCAAACAGCTACGGAGTACCTGGTCGGTAACATGTAAGGCCCTAGATGAAGCACACTGCGCGCATAAGAAACAAGCTGATAAGAAAAGAACTCAGGCTAGAGATTACAAAGTAGGGGATAAGGTATTCCTATCCACCAAGCACCTACAAACTATCCAAAAGTCAAAAAAAACCTTGGACCTAAATATGTGGGTCCTTTCCCTATTGTATGTATAGTGAACCCTGTTACAATACAATTGGAATAACCAAAAACCTTGAGGAGGATTCACCCTGTGTTTCATGTTAGTTTACTGAAGCCCGAGCATATTTCCTCCCTCCATCCAGAACATAAATCCCCATTGGTCTCTATACTCATAGAAGGAGAGCAGCACTTTGAAGTTAAGGAAATATTGGATTCTATGAAACATAGGGGGAAAGTGCAGTATTTGGTGGCCTGGAAACTCTTCCCATTGGCTCAAGCTGAATAGGTAAATAAGCACGATGAAAGAACTCTGAAGTAACTGAAATTGTTTTATTCTAAATACCGTGATAAACCTTAGTTTACCTTTTAAAAATTTTTTTGTAGGACTAAAGTCTCTTCTGCAGTAGGGCCAAATGTCAGCCTTCACTTGCTACTACATTATTACTCTGTTTACTTTCGACTGATTTATGCATTTATTGCTCTGCTTGCTATGGCTGTCAAGGAAATGGGGGGGAGGAGTTTTCTTGGTTATGAGTAGTGGGGGGGGAAGCATGCTGGTGGATAAGAGGATTAGAAGAAGTTTCCCTTTGCATGTCTCAACAGTTGAGAGGTGTGCTGATAATGGTCAAAGCCAACCATCCATGCATACAACCTCTCATCTCTTGACTGGCAAAATTTGTTCTCAACCTGTATCACTGCCGAAGACTACTACAGAGTTTTCCTACTTGAAATCAATACAATCATCAAACTATACGTACCACAACTCACCACCAAAAAAAAAACAAAAACAAATTACCCATATCAATAAAAAAACTTCAATCCAAAAAAAAAATCCCTCTGGAGAAAAAACAAAAAGGGCCATGTAACAAACTTCAAAAACCGCTACAGAAATATTTGCAACCAAATAAAAACTGAATGCACCATTTACCATACAAACAAAAAGAAGACCTTCTGTGTACAAATTCCAATCGTGCTTTTTATAATTTTGTGAACAATAAACTTAAAGAATCAAGATCCATCCCACCACTAAAGGAATCTAACGGCAAAGAATGTAATGATGAAACAGTTAAAGCAAACCTCTTTAACACATTCTTTGGCTCAGTCTTCGTTAATAGTGATGGCACATATCTGACATTCCCCAATGGTACCAACAATGATCACAACGACTTAACACATATAGACTTCACAGAAGATAATGTTGAAAAAGCTCTTCGCAACCTGAAACCACCTTTATCTATTGGGCCTAATGGACTATGCCCATACTTCTTAAAAAAACTTTCAATTAATATAGCAGAACCACTAAGCATAATCTTTGATAAAGCTTTCACAACTGGTTCCCTTCCCAAACTTTGGTCTCTAGCCACAGTCATCCCTATCTTCAAAAAAGGAGATCCCAGCCTTGTTGAAAACTATAGACCAATCTCACTATGCTGTGTCATCTGCAAAATAATGGAATCTAGTCTCAACCAATCCATTATCCTCCACCTTGAAACAAACAACCTACTCTCTAATAAACAATTTGGTTTCAGGAAAAAAATATCATGTAACTTACAACTTTTCCACTGCAAAAACATATGGACTACTAATCTTGATCAAGGCAAAGCAATAGATGCAATCTACATAGACTTCTGCAAAGTTTTTGACTCAGTAGTACACGATAAACTTCTCTTAAGACTAAAATCCTATGGCATTTCAGGACCTCTTCACAATTGGATAATTGCTTTCCTATGAAATAGACAACAAGTGGTCAAAATTGGCAACGCTCTATCAAATCCTGTTCCTGTCAAAAGTGGCGTTCCTCAAAGCAGCGTTCTCGGACCAACACTCTTCATACTATACATAAATGATCTCTGCGACCATATCTCAAGTTATTGTGTTCTCTTTGCTGATTATGTCAAACTATTTAACACCACCAACAATACTACTACCCTTCAAAAAGACCTTGACTTTGTATCCGATTGGTCTAAAACTTGGCAACTCCAAATCTCAACCAGCAAATGCTCAGTCTTACATATTGGAAAAAAGAACCCAAACACTAAGTACAAGCTTGATGGACATTACCTTACTGATGACCCCCGCGCTATAAAAGACCTTGGAGTTTTCATATCAAATGATCTAAGTGCCAAAGCTCATTGCAGCTACATAGCAAAAAAGGCTCTAAGAGTTGTAAACCTAATTTTGCGTAGATTCTTTTCCAAAAACACTACACTACTAACCAGAGCATACAAAACATTTGCAAGACCCATTCTTGAATACAGCTCACCTCTCTGGAACCCATACCACATCTCTGACATTAATACAATTGAACGAGTCCAGAAATATTTTACAAGAAGAGTTCTCCGCTCCTCTGTAAACAACAAAATACCTTATACCTCCAGACTTGAAATCCTGGGATTAGAAAACTTAGAACTCCGCCGACTCCGACATGACCTATGTTTAACACACAGAATCATCTATTGCAATGTCCTTCCTGTTAAAGACTACTTCAGCTTCAATCGCAATAATACAAGAGCAAACAATAGATTCAAACTTAATGTTAACCGCTTCAATATTGATTGCAGAAAATATGACTTTTGTAACAGAGTTGTTAACGCTTGGAACTCACTACCTGACTCTGTGGTCTCTTCTCAAACTCCCAAAAGCTTTAACCAAAAACTATCTACCATTGACCTCACCCCATTCCTAAGAGGACTATAAGGGGTGTGCATAACTGCACAAAAGTGCCTACCATTTCTGTCCTATTGTTTTCCTTCATTATATGTGCTTGACAAATAAAAATAAAATAAAAAAATACCAGGGGGATGGAGCCAACTGAAGATGCACACCACATGTCCATCTGAAGGAACGTGGATTGGGCAATACTGAACGGAACCAAGGGAAGAGGGCTCTGGGGATATTTCCTATATGTGAATCTTGCGCCTAATGTCTCAGATCTTGCTTTACTTTGATTGCATGCAGTTCTAATCCCAGGATTTCAGTACTTTCAGTAAAAGTACCTTCTCTATGAAAATGGAGTTGGAGTTTTTCTTTCTTGAGTACTGAAAGGAGGCACACCTGACACCAGTTGCTCTAGCATCTGTAGTCATGAAAACCTTTGAAAGGCTAGTGCTGTCTCACTTGAAAACCATCATGGATCCGCTGTTAGACCCCTTGCAATTTGCATACCGAGCAAATAGATCAACAGATGATGCTGTTAATATGGCTCTGCACTACATCCTACAACATCTTGAATCTCCAAAGACCTACGCAAGGGTCCTCTTTGTAGACTTTAGTTCAGCATTCAATACCATCATTCCAGACACTCTTCTAACTAAGTTTAACCAGCTACAGGTACCTGAACACACTTGTAAGTGGATCATAAGCTTCCTAACAAAAGCAGAAGGAAGCATCAGGTGAAGATAAGCAGAATCACATCAGATTTTTCAGAGTTACAATTAGCAATACAATTACAATAGAATACAATTACAATACAATTACAATACAGTTACAATAGCAATACAATTACAATTACAATAGAATACAATTAGCACTTGGCTCCCCCAAGACTGTGTAATCTCCCCACTTCTCTTCTCTCTGTATACTGCAGACTGCATCTCTAATGATCCATCTGTTAAACTACTAAAGTTCACAGATGACACAACAGTGATCAGTCTTGTTTGAGACAATGATGAATCTCCATACAGATGGGAGGTTGAACAACTAGCCTCGTGGTGTGATCAGAACAATTTGGAACTGAACACACTCAAAACTGTAGAAATGGTGGTAGACTTTAGGAGAAACCCTTCCATACTTCCACCTCTCACAATACTAGACAACACAGTATCAACAGTAGAGATCTTCAAATTTCTAGGTTCTACCATATCGCAAGATCTAAAATGGACAGCTAACATCAAAAACATCATCAAAAAGGCACAACAAAGAATGTTCTTTCTGCGCCAATCCGGAAAGCTCAAACTGCCGAAGGAGCTGCTGATCCAGTTCTAAGAGGAATTTTTTTTAATTTTTTTTATTGAAAAAGTTTTACAAATTTTTTTTTTCAACAATTATCCCCCCCACCTCCCTCTGCCCTCCTCCCTCTGCACTCCCCCCTCCCCTCTACCATCCCCCCCTCCCTCAGTTCTCAGAGCAAAATACAGGGTACTACATCTAACAATCATAAGCTAAAATACAACAAGAAGCCATCACCCATAACTTCTCCTTTCCCCTTTGCAACCTTAACTCCCCTTTCCCATTTAAACAAATACACTAATACAATATAATTCCTACAATCACTCATAAGATATTTGATACTTTTTAGTCTGATATTTGTTTTGAATATAATCAACTTCTCCATTCCAATATATATCTTTCTTGTGAATAGTCTTTCAAATATGCTGAATTTTTGCCATTTCTGCTAAGTTTGATACTTTAAGTGTCCATTCTTCAATTGTAGGCAAATCTTCTTTCATCCAATATTGCACAACCAATAATTTCACTGCTGATATTAAATTTAAAATAAGTTTAGTCTCTATTACTGTACAGTCCATAATTATACCGAATAAAAATAACTGTGGTGTAAACTTTATCTTCTTTTTAAAGATATTCTGCATAATCCACCAAATCCTTATCCAAAATGCTTTGATTTTTTTACAAGTCCACCATATATGATAATAAGTAGCATCATCACAATCACACCTCCAACATTTAGCTTGCATATTCGGATACATACATGCCAGTTTTTTAGGATCTAAATGCCATCTATAAAATATTTTATAAAAGTTTTCGCTTAAACTTTGTGCTTGGATAAAGACTTCCGTTGGCTCCGTGGGTGATAGCGATGGTCTTTTAGACCGCCAGCCTCTGGATCACATAGAACCACTAAGACAGCGCAAATCAGCTGTCTAGCGGCTCGGAAACCTTTCCCTCGGGAAAAGAGGGAAAGGTGAGCAAAAGGGTGGAGGTAGAGCTCCCCAAAAATCCCTGGGACGATTCCAGGAGTTTGGAGGGTAGAGCCTCCCTGTGGAAAGCCTGAAGACCTCCGGATCTGAGGCTTTTTTGCTTTTTAGCAGAATTAATCACCGCGACCATCTCTGGGACCAATATTGGATTATAAATTGATTTCACACCAGACGGAGCAGAGACAGGAACACCAGCAATAGCAAGTAACAAGTCTTAACTCCCTAGACATTTTGTTTCCTTTTGAAGATAAGAACGAAAATGGCGCCATTGACTTAATAGGCTCAGAAAACAAAAGTGAGAAAGCTGCTACTGTTTAACGCGTAGAGCTGCCAGAGACTGGTGGAAGTTATACTTAAATGAATAACAAAAGGAAAAAAGGGAAAAGATCTTAAGACTGTGTTTGTGAAAGATTTAAAAAGAACTTTTATTGACTTTAATTATACTAAAGTATAAGTTTAAGAGAAGATGGCAGCTAAACAAATAAAAGCAAGTGCTAGTAAGAGTGCTGGAGTATCCCCAGCTCATACAGCTGACTCAAAAGCACTAAACTTAGAAGCATTACAAGAAAATTTGAAGGACTTTGTGAAAGATTCCCTGAATGATGCTATAAATTTGTAAACTTCTCTCATTGAGGAGAAATTTAAAGAGATGTCAGAAATCAAAGAAGGAAATAAGGAAATTAGAGAAGGAATTATGATAGCAGTTCAAAGTTTGGCATCAAATCTGATTCAGTTGGAGGAAAGTGTGGAGGAAATTAAGCAATCTAATTTAAATCTGGAAAAAAAATGGACGAGGTTCAGATTAAGGCGGAGAAAACAGATGATGAAATTATTTTGGTACAATATAGAGCCATGGAATTTGCTTTAAGAATCAGAGGGTTGAAGGAAAATAAACAAGAGAATTTAAGAGAAATATTTTCTGAGGCTTTTGCACAGATATTGGGGCAGCAACCAGCAGATCTGGCATTTCAAATTGATAAAATCTACCATGTGAATTTTTGGATTGCCAGACAAAAACAGCTACCAAGAGATGTTTTCATTTATTTTACAACTAGGAGAGTTAGAAATGAAATTTTACAAGCATCTTACAAAGAAAAAATTCAAGTAGCTGGTCAAGAAATCTTAATATTGAAAGAAATCCCTTCTAAAATGCTGAGAAGCAGAAAAGGGTTTGCATTTTTGGTAAATGAACTTAAAAAATGACAGATAGAGTATAGATGGGATATTCCTGCTGGAATAATAGTGTTCCAAGCAGGAAAAGTACATCGTCTCAATACAGTCTGGAAAGCAAGAGATTATTATGTTAATGTGTTTAAAGCTGGAAGTCCACCATCACCAGAAGCCAGGAGAGGAAGGGATATGGAGGAGGCAAGCAAGAAGGGAAAAGAGGCGAAGCAGGTACAAGATCAAGTTGGGGCTATAGTTATGGAGGAAGAGTTGTTGCAAGTGTCAAATACTGCTAAAGTTTCAGGGTTAGAAAGTGCAAAAGAACAAAGGCAGACTAGAGCAGCCACCAAACGGATGGATCAAGAAGCAAAAATTCAACAAATTCAAGTGGTAACTCAAGATATTTCCAAAACAGAAGCAGTGGGAGGAGCTAGGCCGAAAACTAAAATCCAGGAGAATTTGCAGCTGATGTTCCAAAAGCTTCCAATTGCCAAAAATGGCAACTAGATTTTTATCCTGGAATGTCAATGGTTTAAATTCACCACAGAAAAGAAGGAAGATATTTCATTACTTGAAACAATTTAGAAATGATGTAAATTGTCTACAGGAAACATATATTAGAACATCAGACCCAAAATATTTGATAAACTCAAGACTTGGCATACATTTTGTTGCATCGGCTCCAGAGAAAAAGAATGGTCTAATTATATATTTAAAGAAGGGGCTAATAGCACAGTTAATTGAGTCGGACATTCGAGGAAGATATATTGCAATTGAACTTTTAATGGAAGGGAAGAAGATACTTTTAATTGGAATGTATGCACCTAACCAACAACAAGAATTTTTTAAAAAATTTTTACATAATAGAATAATACACTGGGATTACAAATCGTATATATTAATGGGTGATTGGAATGGAGTATTGGATACTCAAAAAGATAAAAAAAGGTGTATCTCAAAACATTTCAAGCCGTGCAAAATTGCCTAGAGCCTTTTTTGATATAGAATAGAATAGAATAGAATAGAATTTTTTATTGGCCAAGTGTGATTGGACACACAAGGAATTTGTCTTGGTGCATATGTTCTCAGTGTACATAAAAGAAAAGATACGTTCATCAAGGTACAACATTTACAACACAATTGATGATCAATATATCAATATAAATCATAAGGATTGCCAGCAACAAGTTATAGTCATACAGTCATAAGTGGAAAGAGATTGGTGATGGGAACTATGAAACGATTAATAGTAGTGCAGATTCAGTAAATAGTCTGACAGTGTTGAGGGAATTATTTGTTTAGCAGAGTGATGGCCTTCGGGAAAAAACTGTTCTTGTGTCTAGTTGTTCTGGTGTGCAGTGCTCTATAGCGTCGTTTTGAGGGTAGGAGTTGAAACAGTTTATGTCCAGGATGTGAGGGATCTGCAAATATTTTCACGGCCTCTTCTTGATTCGTGCAGTATACAGGTCCTCAATGGAAGGCAGGTTGGTAGCAATTATTTTTTCTGCAGTTCTAATTATCCTCTGAAGTCTGTGTTTTTCTTGTTGGGTTGCAGAACTGAACCAGACAGTTATAGAGGTGCAAATGACAGACTCAATAATTCCTCTGTAGAATTGGATCAGCAGCTCCTTGGGCAGTTTGAGCTTACTGAGTTGGCAGAAAGAACATTCTTTGTTGTCCTTTTTAATGATGTGTTTGATGTTAGCTGTCCATTTGAGATCTTGCGATATGATAGAACCCAGAAATTTGAAGGTTTCTACTGTTGATACTGTGTTGTCAAGTATTGTGAGAGGTGGAAGTATGGAAGGGTTTTTCCTAAAGTCTACCACCATTTCTACGGTTTTGAGTGTGTTCAGTTCCAGATTGTTTTGGTTGCACCACAAGGCTAGTCGTTCGACCTCTCGTCTATATGCGGATTCGTCCTTGTCTCGAATGAGACCAATCACTGTTGTGTCATCTGCAAACTTCAGTAGCTTAACAAATGGATCATTGGAGATGCAGTCATTGGTATACAGAGAGAAGAGAAGTGGGGAGAGCACACAGCCTTGGGGGGCCCCTGTGCTAATTGTACAGGTATTTGATGTGATCTTGCTTAGCTTCACCTGCTGCTTCCTGTTTGTTAGGAAGCTTGTGATCCACTTACAAGTCTGTTCCGTTACCTGTAGCTGGTTTAGCTTAGTTAGAAGAATGACTGGAATGATGGTATTGAATGCTGAACTAAAGTCTACAAAAAGGATCCTTGCATAGGTCTTTGGAGACTCAAGATGTTGTAGGATGTAGTGCAGAGCCATATTAACAGCATCATCTGTTGATCTATTTGCTCGGTATGCAAATTGCAAGGGGTCTAAGAGCGGATTCGTGATGGTTTTCAGGTAGGAAAGCACAAGCCTTTCAAAGGTTTTCATGACTACAGATGTTAGAGCAACTGGTCTATGTTTGATGAAGACTTAGAATTAAGAGATATTTGGTGAGAACGGAATACTGAAGAAAAAGATTTTACTTTTTTCTCTGACAGACATCAATCTTTTTCTAGGATTAATTTTATATTAATTACTAATGATTTGTTTTCTAGGGTGAAGAAGACCAAGATATGTCCAAGAACTTTGACTGATCATAGTCCAGTTTGGATAGAACTTGATCAGGAAAAGGGACTTAGGAGATCATGGAGGTTGAATGAAAATTTGCTTAGATATGAAAAAAATGTAAAATAATGCAAAAAACAAATGAAAGAATTTTTTGTTATGAATATGCATAAGGGCACACCTATAGAGATGGTTTGGGATGCAAGTAAAGCTTATATGAGGGGAGTTTTTATACACATGAATAATAAACAGAAATAGACTGCAGAAAAAGAGAATGGAACTAGAGGAGGAAATTAAAAAGAGAGAGCAACTACTTATAAATAATCCAGGAGATAAGAAAATAAAAGAATCAATAAATTTACTACGAGGGCAGTTTAATATGATGATGGCAGACCAGGTGGCAACTAACTTACAATATGTTAAGCATAACACATTCAGCAATGCTAATAAACCTGGAAGGTGGCTAGTTTACGTAATAAGGAAAAAACAGAAATTACATACTATTGGTAAGGTAGAATATAAAGGTAAAGATGTATATCAACAGAATCTGATTAAGAAAGCCTTTTTAGAATTTTACACAAAGTTATATGTTAAAGAATCAATTAAAGATACAGATATAGATAGATATTTACAGGAGGGAGGCATTTGTGAACTTACATTAGAGCAAAGGGAAGAGTTGAATCAACTTATAACTTCAGAGGAAATAATTTTAGCAATTAAACAGATGAAAATGGGTAAAACACCAGGAACAGATGGCTTAACGGCTGTTTACTATAAAAAATTACAAGCTGAAATGGTAGATCCGCTTAAGGAACTATTTAATAGAATTCAATCTGGAGGAGAAATGCCCTCTTCATGGAGAACAGCTTTTATTTCGCTGATACCAAAGGAAGAACAAGATTGTAGTAAATCAGAAAATTATAGGCCAATATCGCTTTTAAATACTGATTATAAGATTTTTGCTAAGATATTAGCAAATAGACTAATGCCAGTAATGAGCTAAATGATTCATAGTGATCAGTCAGGATTTATTAGAGGGAGACAAATGAGATACAATATGAGACAAATTGTAAATTTATTGGAATATTTGGAAAGAAACAACCAAGTCCCAGCAGCGCTTTTCTTTCTGGATGCTGAGAAGGCCTTTGATAGACTGAATTGGCAATTTTTATTTAAAATAATAGAAAAGATGCAGTTTGGAGACTATTTTATACAAGCAATTAAAGCGATATATCAGGGACAAACAGCATAAATAATAGTTAATGGTAGTTCAACAGAATCTTTTAGAATTGAAAAAGGGACAAGACAAGGATGTCCCTTGTCTCCATTACTGTTTATATTGACTTTAGAAATTTTATTGAATTGAGTATTGAGACGATGTACTTTCCCTGCATAATATACTATTATACCAGTTGGAATATCCCATCTATATTCAATCTGATGTTTTTTAAGTTCATTCACCAGGAAGGCAAATTCCTTCCTAGCCCTTAACATTTTTGGTGGAATTTCCTTTAATATCAAAATATCTTGACCAGCAATCTGAATCTTCTCCCCCTTATATGAAGCTTGCAAAATCTGATTTCTCACTGTTCTGTTTGTAAAATAAATAACAACATCCCTTGGCAACTTTTTTTGCCTTGCTATCCAAGAATTCACACGATATATTTTATCAATTTGATAAGCCACATCTGCTGGACGAGCTGCTAATATCTCAGCAAATACTTCAGAAAAAATTTCCCTTAAATTCTCTTCCTTATTTTCTTTCAAACCTCGAATTCTAAGAGCAAATTCCATATTTCTATATTGTGTCAAAACTATTTCATCCTCTGTTTTTTCCATTTTACTTTGAAATTCATCCATTTTATTTTCTAATTTTAAATTATGTTGCTTAATTTCTTCAACCTCCTCTTCTAATAAAATCACATTCGTTGCCAAACTTCGTACTGCCATTACAAATCCTTCTTTAACTTCTTTATTTCCCACTTGAATTTCTGATATCTGCTCTTTCATTTCAGACATCTCATCAGTTATTACTTTAAATTTTTCTTCTATAAAGCCTTTTAAGTTCTCTTGTAAAGCCTCTAAATTCAATGTTCTAGTCTCTGCTGTATGAGCTGGAGAGGCACCAGCTGATAAAGTTCCAGAGCTCTTTGTTACAGTAGACTTTAATTGTTTGGCTGCCATCTTCTATAAAATTATTTATTTATTTATTTCCAACTTAATATTCACTTTAAATCTTTTTAATCTCTGAGAAACAGTCTTTTAAAGCAGTATTTAAAAATCTCCCCTAGATTCTATCAGCAGGCAGCAAAGAGTTAAAGAGTTAAAGCAGCAAGTAACATGCAAATTACCAACTGCAGACGGCAAACGCTGAAAGTATCACTTTCGCTTTCCACTCGTTAGCTTGTTAACAATTCGCCTCCATTTTCTTGCTGTTTTCAAGCTTGTTACAAAGTAACGGGGAATCGGCTTGGCTACTTGCATAAAGTTCTCCCACTTTCGTTCTGTCCGGTATAATCCTTTATTGTCCAAAATAAATCTCGGCGTTTGGTCGTGGTGATTGGTTCCGCCAAAGCAGAAGAATCCTCGGATCTGGAGCACTTCGGGTTACTGGAGGGAACTTAACCCTTCAAACCCCTTTTTTCTCAGGGGCTTTAGGGAAATTCAACCTCTGCCCTCAGCTCACCACCTTCTCCTTCTCCCGAAGAGGGGGTTTTCCGAACCGCTGGACAGCAGATTTAAGCTGTCCTAGCGATTCCACATAATCCAGAGGTTGGTGATCATAAAGATCACCACCATCACCTACGGTTCCATAATCCTAAAAACTTTAACCGAAAACTTTCTACTATTGACCTCACCCCATTCCTAAGAGGACCATAAGGGGCGTGCATAAGAGCACAAACGTGCCTACTGTTCCTGTCCTATTGTTTTTCTTTTCTTCTTTCTATATATATGCTTATACCTCCTAATATTTATTCATATATATGTTTATATATATAATATAAGCTTTTGTACGATGCTTATATATATTGTTGTGACAAAATAAATAAATAAAATAAAATAAATAAAATAATTCCCTTAACACTGTCAAACTATTTACTAACTCTGCACTACTAATTAATTGTTCCCATCACCCATCTCCTTTCACTTATGACTGTATGACTGTAACTTTGTTGCTTGTATCCTTATGATTTATACTGATATTGATTGTTTCCGGATTGCTTATTTGTACCCTATGACTATCATTAAGTGTTGTACCTTAGAATTCTTGATTAAGGTATCTTTTCTTTTATGTACACTAAGAGCATATGCACCAAGACAAATTCCTTGTGTCTCCAATCACACTTGGCCAATAAAAAATTCTATTCTATTCTATACATCAGATGCTATGTGGATTACCAGCAAGAGAACTGGGCAGACTTATTGCCATTTGCATAAGTGGCGTACAACAATTCTGGCATTCTAGCACTGGACACACTCCTTTTCAAGTCACCAACGGCATGGAATTTGTCCCCATTTGTGCCCGAACTGCTAAGAGAACCCCCCCCCATCCATGTCGTTGAGTGAATGGATAGAGTCGTTGAAAAGGGGGTGGGAGAATACCAAAAAGGTACTCTCCGAAGCAGCAGCCAAATATAAAAAAAACCAAGCAGATATCCCTTCCTGACTCCATTATCTCAAACAAAGAATATCAAGTTCATCGATCAGATCGTGAAAACCGAAGAGGTGGTGGAGTGGCTATCTTTTACAAAAAGTCACTGAATCTAAAAAATATCCAAGTAGCACATAAACTCTCTCTTCCTGAAACTATTGTATGCGACCTACCCCTTGACACTACTCTTCGATTCTTACTATGCTACAGAGCCCCTGACTATGACATTACCCATGCAAATATGCTAACCTCAATGCTAACATGGGCTACCTCTTGCCCATATCCTCTCATCTTCCTGGGTGACCTAAATCTACCTCTCATTAACTGGACAACTAATGAATGTTCAACTGACCCAATCCATACTACACTATACAACGCTGTTACAAACCTAGGTCTTGAACAACTTGTAACTAACAATACAAGACTCAACAACTGCCTTGATCTCATCTTCTGCAACAATTCAAACTCAATTTATGGACTAGAAATTAAAGAACCTTTTTCCAACAGTGACCACTGCATGATTGATTTTCGTCTCATTATACGTCCATACTTAAATCGTCATAACAACAGTACTCCCAACTACAACTTCAAAAAAGCCAATTATGACCTTATAAACAACGATCTTTCATTTCTGGACTGGCAAAATTTGTTTGCAACCTGCATATCCGCTGAAGACCACTATAGAGTCTTCCTACTTGAAATCAATAGAGTCATTAAACTATATGTACCACAAATGACTACCATGATCAAGAAAAACAAACTACCCATATCAATAAAAAAGCTTCAATCAAAAAAAAAATCCCTCTGGAAAAGAAACAAAAAAGGCTATGTTACAAATTTCAAAAACCGCTACAGAAACATATGCAACCAAATAAAAACTGAATGCACAAATTACCACACCAAGCAAGAAGAGAATCTTCTGCGCACAAATTCCAATCGTGCCTTTTATAATTTTGTTAACAATAAACTTAATGACTCTAGATCAGGGGTGTCCAAAGTTTTTTGAGTGAGGGCCAAATACAGAAAAATAAGCAAAGGCCATGGGGGGGAGGGGGGGGGCTAAATTTTTTGTACCAGTTCTGTGGGCGTGGCTTATTTTGAGGTGTGGCTTGGTGGTCATGTGACTGGTGGGCGTGGCTAACTCCTCATGTGACTGAGTGGATGTGGCTATGGGCATAGAAACTACTCAGAGGGCTAAAAAAAGTAATTTTTGACCAGTCCTCACACTTATGACCATCCTCACATTTATGCCCATTGCAGCATTTTTAACAACCATATCACTCATTTCACAACTGCTTCTCTTCACCACGGTTACAAGATAGGGTGCAAAATGTAAAGATAGTTGTAGGTGTGAGGACCAGTCAAAAGTGTGAGGACAGGTCAAAAATAACTTTTTCAGCCCTCTGAGTAGTCCCTATGCACAAAATGCTGCAACAGGCATAAATGATGACCGGTCATAAGTGTGAGGACTGGTCAAAAGTGCGATATAGTTTTTGTCTGGAGACATTCTGCACACTTCCCCCCACCAACGCTGTTCGGCCCCTCGCCACCTTCACCTGTTTCTCGATGCCGGTCTTCTTCTTTTCCACCAGGGGAGTCCCAGCTGCTTTCTATCAGTCTGCAGGGTGCAAAACTGTCACGCTGGGAGATTCTGCAGCATGCAAAGAAGCCCCCAAGGGTCCCTCGGTTTGGGCACAGGTTTGGGAGCAGAGCCCCCAAAGGGCTTTGAAGCTGCTCCGAGGGGCAGCTGGAGCCCATGTACAGAGTGCACACAATAGCCTCAAGCCACAAGAGTTTTGCAGCCAGCCAGTCCTTCTCAGAGGCAGACAAAATGAAACAGAAACAAGCCAAGCGGGTGAGAGACACCTTCAAAGGCAAACAAACAAAAAAACTTCCCTTTTGGGAAGAGGCAGCACTGTGCTAGGAAGGCCGGCTGTTCTCCCCCTCCGAGGGCCTTGTGGGTCAGCCAGGAGGCTTTGGCCCCTTGGAGGAACGACCCTGGCAATGCCCCATGGGGCACAGGGGCCACCAGCCGGCCAAGCTGCCTTGGGCCCAAAAGACTCTTTGCAAGGAAGGGCTTCATCCCCTTGGGCATCCCGCATCCCAGGATGTTGCCATCTTCCCCAGCTGTGGCAACACTGCGGGGTGGGTGGGTGGGTCTCTTCGGCTCTCTCCCAGAGCCTCCTTGGTCACTCAGCTTCCCGGACAAGGCCCCAACTCAGTTGCGCCCCCCCTCACCAGGCGTCGAGGGATTCCCACCAACTGAGCTGCATTGCCGGGGGAGGGGGGGAGGCGGTGGCTGGAGAGGGACAACCCGCCTTCGCCGCCCCCCACCCAGAGGTTCTCCGGGGAGCAGAAGCGTCCCGTTCCCGCCAGGACCCTCGGCAGCCCCGGCAGCGGGGCCCACTCAGCAGCTCAACCCTCCCATCCTCCTCCGCTCCGCTCCCCCGCCCGTCCAGCCCTGCTCTGCCGACCTGCCCGGAGAGCCTACCTGCGCGGCGCCGTGAGCCGAGGGCGCCCAGAGCAGCGCCGGAAGCTCTGCCGCCCGCCTGCCTCCTCCTCTGTCTGGTGGGCCGGGCTGGAGCCGTGGGCGTCCCGGGCGCCCCCTACAGCCCAGTGGCGGAATGGCCGGCCCACAGCCCCGGGTGGGCGGGGGTAGCCTCAGCGGAGCCTCCCCGCATCTGCAACTGGGCGAGCGGCGGCTTCCTTGGGGGCCAGGATGGGGGCCGCACCCCACTGTCCACCGAGAATTTGCTGCGGGCCAATAAAAACTGACCCGCGGGTCGCAGTTGGCCCGCGGGCCATAGTTTGGACACCCCTGCTCTAGATCCATCCCACCACTAAAAGATTCTAATGACAAAGAATGCAATGACAAAACAGTTAAAGCAAACCTCTTCAACATTTTCTTTGGCTCAGTTTTTGTTAACTCCGATAACACATATCCAACTTTCCACAAACGTACCAGCAATGATTATGATGATTTAACTCATATAGATTTCACAGAAGACAACGTTGGAAAAGCTCTTCACAACTTAAAACCATCGCTATCTATTGGACCCGATGGACTGTGCGCATACTTCTTAAAAAAACTTTCCATTAATATAGCAGAACCCCTAAGTATTATCTTTGAAAAAGCTTTCACTACCAGTTCTCTTCCCAAACTTTGGTCACTAGCCACAGTCATCCCTATCTTCAAAAAAGGAGACCCCAGCTTAGTTGAAAACTACAGACTGATCTCCCTTTGCTGTGTCACCTGCAAAGTCATGGAATCTATCATCAACCAATCCATTACCTCATACTTAGAAACAAACAACCTACTCTCCAACAAACAATTTGGTTTCAGAAAAAAATTATCATGTAACTTACAACTTCTGCACTGCAAGAACATATGGACTTCAAATCTTGATCAAGGCAAAACAATAGATGCAATCTACATAGACTTCTGCAAAGCTTTCGACTCAGTAGTACACGATAAACTTCTCCTAAAACTAATATCCTATGGCATCTCAGGACCCCTCCACAAATAGATATCTGCTTTTCTGTCTAACAGACAACAAGTGGTCAAAATTGGCAATGCTCTATCAAATCCTGTTCCTGTCAAGAGTGGCATTCCTCAAGGCAGCGTTCTTGGACCAACACTCTTTATACTATACATTAATGATCTTTGTGACCATATCTCAAGTAATTGTGTTCTCTTTGCTGATGATGTCAAACTATTTAACATCACAGACAATACTTCTATCATTCAAAACGACCTTGATCATCTAACCGCTTGGTCTAAAAATTGGCAGCTCCAAATTTCAACCAGCAAATGCTCAGTCTTACATATAGGAAAAAAGAACCCAAAAACTAAGTACATACTAGATGGACATTACCTTACAGATGACCCCCATCCCGTTAAAGACCTTGGAGTTTTCATGTCAAATGATTTAAGTGCCAAAGCCCACTGCAATTACATAGCAAAAAAAGCTCTAAGAGTTGTAAACCTAATCTTGCATAGTTTCTTTTCCAAAAACACCACACTATTAACCAGAGCATATAAAACATTTGCTAGACCAATTCTAGAATACAGCTCGCCTGTTTGGAACCCTCACCACATCTCTGACATCAATACAATTGAGCGAGTCCAGAAATACTTTACAAGAAGAGTTCTCCATTCCTCTGAAAACAATAGAATACCCTATCCCACCAGACTTGAAATCCTAGGCTTAGAAAACTTGGAACTCCGTCGCCTTCGACAAGACCTAAGCTTAACTCACAGAATCATCTATTGTAATGTCCTTCCGGTTAAAGACTACTTCAGCTTTAATTGCAATAATACTAGAGCAACTAATAGATTTAAACTTAATGTCAACCGCTTTAATCTAGATTGCAGAAAATATGACTTCTGTAACAGAATCATCAGTGCTTGGAACACTTTACCTGACTCTGTGGTCTCTTCCCATAATCCTAAAAGCTTTATCCAAAAACTTTCTACTATTGACCTCACCCCATTCCTAAGAGGACCATAAGGGGCGTGCATAAGCGCACAAACGTGCCTACTGTTCCTGTCCTATTGTTTTTCTTTTCTTCTTTCTATATATATATGCTTATACCTCCTTATATTTACCCATATATGTTTATATACTATATAATCTTTTGTATGATTCCTACATAT
The DNA here is from genome assembly GCF_028640845.1 of Ahaetulla prasina. Taxonomy (NCBI): domain Eukaryota; kingdom Metazoa; phylum Chordata; class Lepidosauria; order Squamata; family Colubridae; genus Ahaetulla; species Ahaetulla prasina. The sequence goes on from NC_080543.1 coordinate 71,521,668, forward strand.
ATTTTTGTGACAAAATAAATAAAATAAAAATAAAATAAATAAAATAAATAAAAATAAATATACACCATGAAAGCTTTAGAAACCATACTAGGCCGAAGTTTTCCACACGCTGCCACTTTCTCCTGTGTGGGAAAGTAGGGGAGGGGGGTGGTAGTACAAGGGATTGTTAGACATAACAACATTCTTCCTGCTGGTTAAGGTTAGGCTGAGCTCGCATCTGGAGAAGGAGTAGCCAGACTGATGTCTTGAGATGGGACGGTTGAAGATTGGAGCATGTGATCGGCAGAGGGGTCATGAGGGTGGGGATTTTGGAGTTTGTATTACTGAAGGAGGAACCCGGATTCCCAGATTCAGATTTCCACCAACTGTGCCAGATTGCCTATGCTAGTAAAAGAACTTTGAAAGATGTTTGCCCCAGAGTCTTTTCTGCAAGGAGGTTTTCTGGAATGCTGACATACCACTCACTTCAACCCCACTTTCGAATGGGAGATACAGTTTCTCTCTCCACAAAATACATAAAGTTGAGACTGCCTAGCAGGAAATGGGGACCAAAATTCCTAGGTCCATTCCCAATAGTTAAAATAATTAACCCTGTGATGGTGCAATTAAGCCTCCTTTGTATATTAGGGAAAATACTGGGTATTTCATTGTAGCTTACTCAAATGGTCTGTTGGGTCTAGTATAAGACCCCAAACCCAACCACCTCCTCCTCCTATGGTGGTAGGAGAGACTCATTATGAGATCAAGAAAATATTAGATTCCAGAATATATAGGGGTCAATTGCAATACCCAAGACACTGGAAAGGGTACCCTTTGTCTAAGGCCACCTGTGTAAAAAGCTGGAATGTCAAAGCAAATAGGCTAATTAAACAATTCCATGATAAATACCTGGACAAGCCAAAGGGTCCACCTGAGGGTGAGGGCTGGTTAACTGTAGATTACCTCCCCTTATTATTTTATTTATAGGACACATATCTCTTCTGAGGGGGGGCGCCGGTCATGCCTGGAAGCCATATTACCTTTGCGCCTTCAGGGTCCAGGCCTGCCACAATCCTATCATGGGAAGTTGGGAGGCAAAGCAAGAATGAAGTAGATTTAGCCATAACAAAATTCTCTATATGACATATCTAATAAGTTAGCTTTGAGGAACTTCAAGCCTTGGAGTTTGATTTCACTGGGGTGTTACTTGGAACCCTGACACACCCGGTGAATTAAGCAACCCACATAATTCTAGTTTATAAGTCTTAGTCTGAAAGATTGTTCAAACCAGAATTGTCTACTTCTGTTCTAAGAGAAATCCCTGGCATTATAAAGATGGAAAACACTTGTTAAAGTATCTTAAACTATATATAAAATAAAGACCACAATAGGACATGGGAATGAGCAAGTCTAGAACTCACAAACTATGGTCAAATGGTTTGGATGATTTTCTGACAGTAGTCAGTGGCTTCAGCATACACATATATTCAGATTGGATTTCACTATATAAAATTGACCTTTCCAATCCAAACTTTATTGAAATCTTTGTTTTAATTGTTGCTCAAGAAAAATGGGATTTACTATCCTCAACTGTCTATATTCTTTTGAACTACATACCTATTACATGGAAACTAATGGCTGAACACTGAAAACAGATTCTCTATAACCTTATTATTGTTAAGAGATTAGTCTTTCAACACTGAAAAGATAAAGTTAGTTAATCAATGAACTGAAAATCTGAAGTTATTTGAGACATGAAACGAATTATTTACAGATACATATTCTGAATGATTGATTACAATGGTTATCTTTGATTTAAAATTTTGTGTACAACTTTAATTCATATATACATATATTAGTATTTCTTGTTTTCCTGTGTGTGTGTGTGTGAATACAAATGTTACTTTGCTTTTTTCTTCTTTATGTTTTTATTTTAACCCTTTTTCTTAATAAGTCAAGTAAAAAGCCCTTATCTCCCTAAGTATAAAGGATATTTTAATGGATTATAGCTTAAACCAAGGGCACTCAACCTTTTTAAAGTACTGTAGTTTCACAACTGCACAGCAACAAAGCCTATTGTTTTCCCATGCAAAAAAATTGAATAGGATTTTTGTTGAGTTAATAGAAGCTCTGTCTCAGGATCTAGATCAGGGGTGTCAAACTTGCATAGTCACATCATCGCCAGTGACATATTGTGACTTTTTCCCCTTCAGTAAACTGGGGGTGGGAATGGCCAGCGTGTGACAAATCTGGCCCATGAGTTTGACACCCCTGATATGGATGAAATGTGCTAAGAACTCTGCACAGATTTACTTGGAATTAGCATGGTGCAGGCAGCTATGGTATCATAAGGTCTACCTGTATAATATTAATTAGAGACTTCCAGCAGTGGTGTCACACCATTGTGGGGTGAACGAGTGGGGCTCCACTTGTTTTCACCTGATTTTTTGTGTTTTGATGCCTCCATGGGCAAGTGTGATCCTGGAGGGATCGACAAAGTAGAAGGGTACCCTTGGAGCCTGAATGGAGAGTGTTCAGCAAGAGGAACTCTCCGCTTAGACACAGAAGAAATTGGCCTGGTATGGCAAATCCAAAGGCATGATGATCTGATGATTTGAGTAGGAAGAGAAGAGTGAAAAGCAGCTTGAAGGACCAGCAAGAAGAGCAATAATAGAGAAAGAAAGGAAAAACTCAGTGATTGTGAAACAGTGTCAGATACTAGTGGTGAAGTGAATCTTCACGACGGTGAAATAAGCGGTGATCTGGCAGTGGGAGCGGAGACTACGAACTGTCAAATATTGGAAAGGAAAGTAACGTGTGAGAAGTATGAGTGAATGAGTGGATTTGGGCTTTATTCTTTTTATTTTTGAAAGACCAACTGACTTTTGAGAATGGTATTTGAAAAGAGAAAGTACTGTGCATGCTAGAAAATAAACTTTGCCAGAGAGAGTGGTGGTGACTGTGCACTTTTGAATCGAGAAGACATCTTGGAGGGGGGGAAAATCTTCATATACAGGACTTAAAGAGAAAAAAGAAATAAACCAAAAGACATTACGAACCCTGACATGGATTTATTGTATTCATTTAGAAGAACTTTCAGAACTTTCTCTCTCTTAAAGAGTTTCCTCTTAAAGACGAAAAGGATTAAATATTTTTTAAAAAATAAAAATAATCCTTTTGGAACGAACAGAGGCTTGCTATTTACAAACCAGCAAGAACTACCAGTGAAACAACATGAAATATTTATTCCATGATGTAAAAAAGATGTTGAGACTCTAGAAAGAGTGCAGAGAAGAGCAACAAAGATGATTAGGGGACTGGAGGCTAAAACATATGAAGAACGGTTGCAGGAACTTGGTATGTCTAGTTTAATGAAAAGAAGGACTAGGGGAGACATGATAGCAGTGTTCCAATATCTCAGGGGTTGCCACAAAGAAGAGGGAGTCAAACTATTCTCCAAAGCACCTGAGGGTAGAACAAAAAGCAATGGGTGGAAACTAATCAAGGAGAGAAGCAGCTTAGAACTAAGGAGAAATTTCCTGACAGTTAGAACAATTAATAAGTGGAACAACTTGCCTGCAGAAATTGTGAATGCTCCAACACTGGAAATTTTTAAGAAAATGTTGGATAACCATCTGACTGAGATGGTATAGGGTTTCCTGCCTGGGCAGGGGGTTGGACTAGAAGGCCTCCAAGGTCCCTTCCAACTCTGCTGCTGTTGTTGTTGTTGTTGTTGTTGTTATTGTTATTATTATTATATTTATATTTATATCTATATATCATCTATTTATATTTGTATATCTATATTTATTTATTTATCCTATAGACAATAAGTATCGTTTGTGTATTTAATGCTAAGTATATTATTGGATATAAGTTACACTTGAGTGCAAGTGTTTAATTATGCTAAAGATAGTATTGTAAGTCAATGAACAGAAGGATATAATATATATATAACATATTATTTGTTTTCTGAGGTTTTTGCGGGTGTTTGTATGTAGGTCTTTGGTTATTCGGGTTTTCTCCCACGTAAAATATTATTTTATATATTATTTTAACATATTATTTTATATATATATATATATATATATATATATATATATATATATATATATATATATATATATATATATATATATATATATATATATATGGTAGATAGTTTTATTTGATCTTTAAGAAAGAAGGAATTTATTTAATGATTATTAATCAAGAAACAACTCAATTAAGTAATTGTATTAAGTTTAGTTAATTTGGATGTAAAGTTAAAGCAAGTAATATAGAAGAAACATAGAAGTTGTTGGTTGACTGGTGAATTATGGAATGCTAATGACATTGAGGAAATTAGATAGATTGCTAGAAAGATTGCCTTATAGGAAGTGACTACTGGGGGGTATTATAACATTTACGTGGAAAAGAACTTTGAGGAATTAAGGAAGGATAGAGATTAAAAGCAGGAAAGAGAAGAATAGGGGTGGATATAATAATAATAATATTTTAATTTGTATACCGTCCTTCTCCCGAAGGACTATAAGGTACTGTGGCAAAACATTTTTAAAAATATCCAAATGATAAGCATGACTACCACAGTTACAAAAATAGGAGGGGAAGCAACCTTGATAATAGTTTCCCCCTCAGATTATGGTCAGTGGAAACTATTTTGGGAAGCGAGAAATCTGGTTCCATTGTGAATTTACAGAGTCAACTTTGATGGCAATACAAGAGACAATGGTGAAAATGCAGGAGGCAATGACAAAAAATCATGAAGACATCAAGAATGATATTGGAGAAGTAAAAGGCGAGATACGCAAATTAGATGACAAAATTGGTAGAATGCAGGAAATGATAACAAAAAATGAACAAAAGATAAAATCAGTAGAGTTAGTCTTGTTAACAGAACAAATGGGGAAAAAATTAGATACAACAGAAAACAGAATGGTGGCAGAAAATAGAGTTAGAAGAAGCCATAATAAATTTAGAGATGGAAAAATCAATGTTTTATCTCTGATTCCAAAATATTGTGGAAAGTAAGGAAGGAGAACTTCCTAAATTGATGGCCGAACTTCTAGTGGAACCCCTGCAAAAAAGTAAACAAGAACTTGAAACTGAAATAGATGAATTATACAGGATTCATACAAATTATGCGCACAGACACAAACTCCTTAGATAGGTACAAGTCAATTTCATGAGAAAGAAAACTAGAGATGAAGTATAGAGTAGAACAAGAGAGGATCCCCTGGCTTACAAAGGAAAAGAGATTATAGTATTAAAACAGACACCGAAAAGAATAAGGGAACAACAACAAAACTATCACTTTCTCTCTACCCAATTGCTAAAATATAAAGTCATGTTTAGATGGCTTATCCCTGAGGGGATGCTAATAACTTGGCAAGAAAAGAAATTTCCAATTAACTCTTTGGAAAAAGCACAAGAATTCTACAATTGCATAAGTGGGGAGGATGAACAAGACAGCAGAGAGGAAGAAGAAAGCAAAAGCCAGGAGGACCAGGTATCAGAGGAAAAAATCACAGAACAAGACATAAGAGAAGGAGCCAGAACTAGAGCACAAACTGAGACAAGAGCAAGGAAAGGACCAAAACTTACATATAAATAACAGGCCGTGTGGGTCTGGATGGGGAGGAACAGGCTCCAGCTCAAACCCTCCAAGACAGAATGGCTGTGGGTTCCGGCATCCCGGTACAGTCAGCTTACGTCATCGCTGACTGTTGAGGGTGAAGTACTGGCCCCCAGGGGGAGAGTGCGCAACTTGGGCGTTCTCCTGGACGATTGGTTGTCCTTAGAGGAACATCTGACGGCCATCGCCAGGGGAGCATTTTATCAGGTTCGCCTGATTCGCCATTTGCGCCCCTTCCTAGACCAAGACTCCTTACACAGGGTCACTCACACCCTCATTACTTCCCGCCTGGACTATTGCAATGCTCTCTACATAGGGCTCCCCTTGAAGAGCACCAGGAGGCTCCAGCTAGTCCAGAATGCGGCTGCGTGGGTGATAGAGGGAGCACCTTGTTGCTCCCATATAACACCTATCCTGCGCGGCCTGCACAGGATGCTGGTAGCCTTCCCGGTGCAATTCAAGGTGCTGGTCATCACCTTTAAAGCACTCCATGGCTTAGGACTGGGCTATTTACGAGACCGCCTTCTGCCACCGATAGCCTCCCAATGACCTGTGCGCTCCCACAGGGTGGGCCTTCTCAGGGTGCCGTCAACCAAACAATGTCGGTTGGCAGCCCCCAGGGGGAGAGCCTTCTCGGTGGTGGCACCGGCCCTTTGGAATGAGCTGCCTCCGGGGTTGCGTCAACTCCCCGACCTCCGAACCTTCAAACATGAACTTAAGACTTTATTATTTCATCGTGCGGGACTGGCCTAAGCATAATTTTAAATTGAAATTTTTAAATGGGTTTCATGTCGGTCTATGACCGTTTTAGTTTGATTTGGCCTATTAAATATTTGGTTTTAATTCTGTTTTAAATATGCTGTTTGTATTCTGTGTTTTTAAATATGGCTGTAAACCGCCCTGAGTCCTTCGGGAGAAGGGCGGTATAGAAATTAAATTATAAAATAAGGATGGAAGATGAAATAAGGATGCTATCACTATACATCAATGGCGTCAATTCACCTACTAACATAAACAAACATGAACAAGATTCCAAAGAGAAAATATGGCTATCACCTGCCTGCAGGCGGTCCACATTGAAGGTAAATCACAGTGACTTTTTAAATGCCCCAAACTAGGGAAACTGCATCTGGCCTTGGCACAGAACAAAAAAAGAGGGATCGCAGTATACATAAAAGACTGGTTAAATTTGAGGAAAATATTTAGTAATGAAGAAGGCAGAATCTTGATAACGGAAATAACAACAAATTATAAACAAATTATTTTAGTGACAATTTATGCACCAAATACAAAAAAAAAAAAAAAATCTGCAATAAACTACGTAGGAAAATAACTGAATTAGACTGTGAAAATATCTGTACAATAGGCAACTTCAACGCGGTGATTACAGGACTACAAAGAAAAATAAACAGAAAAGACAAAAATTACCAAGTATGTTTTCTGAAATGGCGCAAGAACTAAATCTAAGAGATGCGTGGAGACAATTAAACCCAGGAAAAAACCTATATACCTTCTTCTCCCACCCTCATAGTTCATAGTTACGCATAGATATGGCTTGGATGAATCCAGAAGTGATTAATAATTTAGAAGATATAGAGATATTACCATATACCTGGGCTGGCCACAGCCCCTTAAAGTCGGGGGGGGAAGAAGATGGACTCTAAACCAAAGAATTGTTGTTGTGCCTCGTCCTCCCTCCTCTCCCCAGCCGGGCCCCTCCTGTCGCCTCCTGGGCCTGCTATCAGATTCAGAGTCTGATAATGAAGAGGAACGGCCTGGCATGCCTCCAGCTTCCAGCCCTGGCCCCATGCCCAGACAGAATGTCAGGAATGAACAAACAAACCTCACTCCTACAGTGTGTGAGCAGGGAGCCAACCACATACTAGAATTACTGGCAGCAGATCCAGAGGAAGAGAATTCACAGTGGATGGATCCCTGCTTCCGGAGATCTGAGAGGCATCAGCAGAAGAAAGGGAGGGGCAGGCCTGGATAAGTGCTGAGTCATGAAGTCACACCCCACAGCCTATATAAAGGATCAGCTTGAGTCAAGCAACTTTGAGTCAAGCAAAGTCTCCTTTCATTTGCTGAAGTCACAACTTGGATTCCTGCCTGCCCTGAGAAATCTGAAAGGAATTTGGCAAAGCTGCAGAGGCTTCATGGCCACGCTTGATACGGACTTCCTAGACCCGGTCATCGGAGGGGGAGGGGGACACGACAATTGTAAAATTGCTACATAAAAGCAATGGAAAAGGAATTGAATACCTTCTTCAAGGAGAATAGGAAAGAACAAACAGCACTACAGAACCTATGAGACACCACTAAGACATATATGAGGGGAATAACAATAGCTTATGTTGCGAGGAGAAATAAAGAGAAAAGGGAACAACAAATGTTACTATTGGAGAAACAAAAAAATGGAAATAGCCCTGCAAAAAGAGCCTAAGAATGATAGAAATAAGGAAGAAAGAGACTTAATGAAACATAAAATTAATCTAATACAACAGGAAGCAATGATACGGAATATAAAAATGGTAAAACAAAATTATTTCAAAACAGTGAATAAACCTGGAAGATGGCTGGCCCATAAATTGAAGAAGGAAAAAACTAAAAAGTTGATACAGCACCTACAAGATGAACAAGGGAATCTGCATTACAAGATTGATGGGGGAAAAAAATTATTCAAAATTACTTTCAAGCACTATACCGTCAAGAAAGTTTTGCAGAAGAAAATATTATAAAGTATCTACAAGAGAGAAACCTGCCAAATATATCAGAGGAAGGTAAAGAAATGTTAAATGATAAAATTACCTTAATAGAGATGAAGGAGGCAATTAAGAAACAAAAAAACAAAAAAACACCTGGGCCTAATGGGATTCTTGTGGAAATATTAAAAAAAAAAAAGTTTCAAAGAACCTTTAGAGGAAAATATGTTAGAAATGTATAATGATGTATTAGAGTGAGCTAAAATGCCAAACTCATGGACAGAGGCATTTATAACATTAATCCCAAAAGAAAATACAGATAATCAATTTATCCATAACTATAGGCCAATCTCACTACTAAATGCCGACTATATAATCTTGGTGATGATTATAGTGAAAAGACTCAAAAAGTTACTAAACAATATTATTCACTCGGACCAAAATGGGTTTTTATCCAAATGACAAATAAGAAACAATACAAGAATTATAATAAACATATTAGAGTATTATGAGGCCCACCCTGAAAAATAATTAGTGTTTATACTGGTGGATGCACAAAAGGCTTTTGATAATTTAAATTGGCAGTTCCTAATCATACAATTAACCACTATGAAATTTATCAGAATGATTAAGGCAATATATTCAAATCAAACAATGAAAATAATGGTAAACAGCCATGTAACAGAGAAAGTCATCATAAATAAAGGGGTTAGGCAAGAATGTCCACTATCCCCCCAATTATTTATTCTTTTGCTAGAAGTTTTACTGATACAGGTTAGGGAAAATCAGGAAATAAAAGGATTAAAAATTATAAAAGAAACTTCCGGTGGCGCCATTTTCCTCGCCGGGCACCTAAACAAGGCGCTCCGTGCTGAAACCTCGTAAATCCGGCGAAACAGCGAAAATCAGCTGTTCACCAGCTTCAAGCTCTCTCCCTGGGAGAAAGGGAGAGACCAGAGCAGCGGGAGAGTGGTAGATCTCCCCAGGGGCTTGGCTTTGTGAAGCAGAGCCCCGGAGGGTTGAGTCCCACTGAACCCCGCCGAGCTCCGAATTTCAGTGCGCTCCTGCAGAAGCAGGAAAAGAAGAAAGTGTCCATCTCTGCCTAATTGATTTTCTTTGTGGATTTCTATATGCAGACGGAATGAGCGTGAGTGAACAATTACTGGATTGCAAGTATTTCTGACTTCCTGACTTCTACCCTTTAAAAAGAGAAACTTTTTTTTGCTTTAATTGACTGTTTAAAATGGCATCTGAGAGGAAGTGAAAGTGGAAGCTGGCTGTGTAACTACGAAACGTTATTTGTGGATTGTAACAAATTGAGCTCTCCTATACTCAAAGGGAAAAGAAAAGTTTTAAAGTAAAATTTTCTGACTTTTAAAATTGAAATGGCTACTAAACCACCTAAGACTGCTGGCAGAAGGGGATCTGAAGTAGCTTTGGAAGATATGCTTAAGGAGCAAGGGAAAATGTTTGAAGAGAGGTTTAAGGAGATGATGGAAAATAATGAGAAAATAAGAGAAGAAATAAAAGAGAATAATAAAAAAATAAGAGATTTTGATGGCTTTTCAAGGTTTGGCAAAAAGACTGAAGAGGTTGGAGGAGGAGGTGCAAGAAATTGCTCAGTCAAACCAACAATTAGAAAATAAAATGGGAGGAATGCAAATAAAATTGGACAAAAATGAAGATCAAATGGTGGTGATGCAGTATAGGATGATGGAAGGAGCTCTGATAATTAGGGGATTACAGGAGGAAAAAGATGAAGATTTAAAGAAAATTTTATCAGAAGCCTTGGCTGAATTTATTGAATCTGATCCACAAGAGGTTGCTTATCAAATTGATAAAATTTACAGAGTTAATTCCTGGATTGCTAGGCAGAAGAAACTTCCTAGAGATACTGTGGTTTATTTTGTGAAAAGAACAATGAGAAATCAGATCTTGCAAGTTGCATATCAGAAAAAGTTGAAAATAGGAGAACAGGAGTTGAAGGTTTTGAAAGAGAATCCTCCCAAGATGTTAAGGGATAGGAAAGACTTTATATTTTTTACACAAGAACTTAAAAAGTACCAGATTCAATTTAGATGGGAGGTAACAGTTGGTTTGACAGCGTATTATCAATGAAGAAGATTTCGTATTGATACTGTTCTTAAGGCCAAAGATTTTCTTTCTACTGTGTTGAAAGTTGAAATAGAAGTAATAGAAAAAAGAATTCAAGGGAGTCAAATGAGTGTGGAAGCTGAGGTGACCCCAGTCATGTTATCATCTGAGGAACAACCACAAGAACAAAGAGTGAAAAGGGGAGCCCTCAAGCATAAAGAAAAGGAGCAACAAATCCAAAGTAAAGGTCAGGATTTTACTACAGAAGTGGTGGGAGGAGCAAGGCCGAAGATACGGGAGGAGGATCTTCAGCTGATTAATGGTTTGAATTCAGCTCAGAAAAGAAGAAAAATATTTCATTATTTGAAACAATTTAAAAATGATGTGATTTGTTTACAAGAGATACATATTAAACTATCAGATCAAAAATACTTAACAAACTCAAAATTAGGTAAACATTTTGCTGCTTCAGCTTTGGATAAGAAAAATGGCATAGTGGTATATTTGAGAAAGGATATACCAGCTAAGTTAATAGAAGCAGATATTCATGGAAGATACATTGCTATTGAATTTACATTAGAAACAAAAAAGATTCTTCTGCTTGGTATATATGCACCTAATCAGCAACAAGAAAAATACTACAGAATGTTTTATGATAAGTTGATTCTATGGGATTATAGATCATATATTATATTAGGAGATTGGAATGGAGTAATTGATACACGAAAGGACAAGAGAATTTCTTCTAAGAAGATACCTGCACATGCAAAGCTCCCTAAATCCTTTTTTGAGATGATAGAAGATTTTGAGTTGAGAGATGTATGGAGATTGCAGAACTTGGAGGAAAGAGACTATACTTTTTTCTCTGATAGGCATCAATCTTTTTCATGTATTGATTTTATATTAACTCCTAATGATTTGCTTTCTAGGGTAAAGAAAATTAAGATGTTTATCTGATCATAGTCCAGTTTGAATGGAATTGCAGTATGAAAAAGAAGGCAGAAGAACATGGAGATTAAATGAAAACTTGTTTAGATATCAGGATAATGTAAATCAATGTAAAAAGCAGATGAAAGAATTTTTTGATTATAATCTGAATAAGGGAACATTGATAGAAATGGTTTGGGATGCCAGTAAGGTAAAGAGCGATATCAACAGGATAAAATTAAAAATATTGAATATGGATATTGATAATTATTTGAAAGATTATAAGGTTAAAAGCTTAACTTCAGAACAAAGGGAAGAATTGAATCGGCCTATAACTTCTGAAGAAATTATTTTGGTAATTAAACAATTAAAAATGGGGAAAATTCCTGGTACGGATGGGTTGTCAGCAAGTTATTATAGGAACTTACAGGATGAGATGTTAGGTCCACTTAAGGAATTATTTAATCAGATACAATTAGGAGGGGGAATTCCCCCTTCATGGAGAACTTCTTTTATTTCACTGATACCAAAAGAGGAACAGGATTATTCTAAACCTGGGAATTATAGGTATAAGATTTTTGTTAAATTAATAGCAAACAGATTAATGTTAGTTTTACAACGAAGAATTCATACTGATCAGTCGGGATTTATTTATTTATTTTGATTTTTGATTTTTATAAAAGGGAGACAGATGAGAAATAATGTTAGGCAGATTGTAAATTTATTGGAATATTTAGAAAAGAAAAATTTTATTCTAGCAGCATTTATCTTTTTGGATGCAGAGAAAGCTTTTGATCGATTGCATTGGGATTTTTTATTTAAATTAATAGATAAAATGCAATTTGGAGATGGTTTTGTAAGAATAATTAGAGCGATTTATGGAGAGCAAACAGCCCAGATAATAATTAATGGTAATTTAACAGTTTTAATATGTTATAAATTAACATATTAATTTATTAATATGTTAATAATTAATAATAATATTATTAATAATAATAATAAATAATAAATTAAAACATTAAAATGGTAATTTAATGTTTTAATATGCCTGTGAACCGCCCTGAGTCCTACGGGAGATGGTGCGGTATATAAGTTCGATTAATAAAATAAATAAAATAAACAGAAGCTTTTAAGATTGCGAAAGGAACAAGACAGGGATGTCCTTTATCACCACTATTGTTTATTTTAACTCTGGAGCCATTATTGGATAAAATACGAGAATCAAAGGAGACAAAGGGGATTAAAGTTAGACAACATGAATATAAACTAAGAGCCTTTGCAGATGACTTGGTGATTACTCTAACAAATCCTATAAATTCAAGTGTATCACTGTTGGAAATAATTGATCTGTACAGAAAGGTTTCGGAGTTTAAGGTAAATCAGAATAAGACAAAAGTGATAATAAAAAATATGACCAGACAACAGAAAGAAAAATTAGAGGAAATAACAGGATTTGAAATTGTAAAAAAGGTTAAATATTTAGTGGTTTATATTACACCATCAAATGTGAAATTGTACAAGAATAATTATGAGGTGTTATGGCAAAAAGTTCAGAGTTGACTGTCTGGAAAAAATTGCAGTTATCGTTGTTGGGGAGAATAGCTGCTATTAAAATGAATGTGTTACCTAGATTTTTATTCCTGTTTCAGATGATACCAATAATTAAGAAAGATAAAAATTTGGAGGAATGGCAGACTGGTATTAATAAATTTATATGGGAAGGTAAAAAAGCGAGATAAAATGAAAATAATTCAAGACTCATGAGAAAGGGGATGCCCAATTTTAAATTATATTATGAAGCAGCTGCTCTCTCTGCAATAACTGATTGGTTTAATCTAACGGAGGAGAGAATCCTGAATATAGAAGGTTATGATTTACTATATGGATGGCATGCATATTTAATTTATGATAAAAAAATGAATAAGGCTTTTAAAAATCATGTGTTAAGAACTGCTCTCTTGCGTGTCTGGAAAAAATACTCTTACAAACTAAATTATAAGGTTCCTATGTGGGCAAGTCCCAGACATACAATAGAAAATATAAATATAGAACAGAATCAGGAAATGATTACATATAAAGATCTTTTGTATACTGAAAGAGGTAGTTTGCAATTAAAATCTCTGCACGTATTAAAAGAAGAAGGGAAAAATTATACTTGGTTTCAATATGGGCAACTACGTGCTAGATGGAAGGAAGATCAGAAAATTGGTATAGTGCAGAATGAGGAAAATTTGGTAAAGCAAATTAGAAACCAATCTCAGGAGCATATAGAGAGATTGTATAATGTGTTACTTGAAATAGATTCTGAAAGGGATTTGGTAAAGGACTGTATGATAAAGTGGGCACAAAATTTTCAGGAGCCAATACTATTGGAAACTTGGGAAAGAATTTGGGTTAGAAATGTTAAATTTACGCAGGCACAGAATTTAAGGGAAAATTTTTATAAAATGTTTTATAGATGGCATTTAGATCCTAAGAAACTATTGTGTATGTATCCAGATATGCAAGCAAAATTGTGATGATGCTACATATTTTCATATTTGGTGGACTTGCAAGAATATTAAGGCTTTTTGGATAAGAATTTGGTGAATTTTACAAAATGTTTTGAAAAAGAAGATAAAGTTCCTGCCGCATTTTTTTTACTGGGTATTATCACGGACTGTACAGTAATTGAGACTAAATTGATTTTAAATCTAATAACAGCGGCAAGATTACTGATAGGACAGTATTGGAAGAAAAAAGAACTACCTACAATAGAAGAATGGATATTGAAAGTTGCTAATTTGGCTGAGATGGCAAAAATCTCAGCCTTTTTGAAAGACAATACACAAGAAAGATACTTAAATGAATGGAAAAAATGGATTGACTATATCCAAAACAGATATTAGATTAAGAGATATCAGACTGCCTTTGAATGATTAGGATGTATTATTTCTGTTTGCTATGGGGGAGGTTAGGATTTGATGAGAATTGAAGGAGTATAACTGAGTTGGGAGGGAAAATTTTTAGCATATGTTTGTTTTATTTGTAAACTATACCTCGTGTTTGTTCTGGGAAGTTGGAGGGGGGAGGGGGGTTTTGAAGGGAGGGGGGAGGGAGAGTAGAGGGGGGAGGGGGGAGGGGGGAAAAGCTTTTTTTTGTAAAAACTTTTTTAATAATAAAATAAAATTATAAAAGAAGAGTGCAAAACACAAGCATTCGCAGACAATATGGCTTTCATTTTTTCCCCCAGTGTTGGAGCATTCACAACTTCTGCAGGCAAGTCGTTCCACTTATTAATTGTTCTAACTGTCAGGAAATTTCTCCTTAGTTCTAAGTTGCTTTTTTCTTTGATCAGTTTCCACCCATTGCTTCTTGTTCTACCCTCAGGTGCTTTGGAGAACAGCCCGACTCCCACTTCTCTGTGGCAGCCCCTGAGATATTGGAACACTGCTATCATGTCTCCCCTAGTCCTTCTTTTCATTAAACTAGACATACCCAGTTCCTGAAATCGTTCTTCATATGTTTTAGCCTCCAGTCCCCTAATTTTATTTATTTATTTATTTATTTATTAAACTTTTATACCGCCCTTCTTCCGAGGGACTCAGGGCGGTGTACAGCCAAGATAAAAAACAATAAATATACACAGTTAAAAATCAATTTAAAATACCTATTCAATAGTGGCCGAATTAAAACTGTCGAATTGACCAACCTAAAATACCCCATATAAAATTACAGAAAATATAAAAAATTTAAAATTTTAAAATTTAGAAATTTAAAAAATCTAAAAAATCAGTCCAGTCCCGCTTGGATGAATAAATAAGTTTTTAATTCCCGACGAAAGGTCCGAAGGTCAGATATTTGGCGCAAACCGGGGGGAAGGTCGTTCCAGAGAGTAGGAGCTCCAACAGAGAAGGCCCTTCCCCTGGGGGCCGCCAGCCGGCATTGCTTGGCGGACGGCACCCTGAGAAGACCCTCTCTGTGAGAGCGTACGGGTCGATGGGAGGCATAAGGTAACAGCAGGCGGTCCCGTAAGTACCCGGGCCCTAAGCCATGGAGCGCTTTAAAGGTGGTAACCAGAACCTTGAAGCGCACCCCGAAGACCACAGGTAGCCAGTGCAGACTGCGCAGGAGTGGTGTTACCCGGGAGCAACGTGGTGCTCCCTCAATCACCCGCGCAGCTGCATTCTGGACTAGCTGAAGTCTCCGGGTGCACCTCAGGGGTAGCCCCATGTAGAGAGCATTGCAATAATCCAGGCGAGAAGTGACGAGAGCATGAGTGACCGTGCATAAGGCATCCCGGTCCAGAAAGGGGCGCAACTGGCGCACCAGGCGAACCTGGTAAAAAGCTCTCCTGGAGACGGCCGCCACATGGTCTTCAAACGACAGCCGTCCATCCAGGAGAACGCCCAAGTTGTGCACCCCTTCCGTTGGGGCCAGTGACTCACCCCCAACAGTCAGCTGCGGTTGCAGCTGACTGTACCGAGATGCCGGCATCCACAGCCACTCCGTCTTGGATGGATTGAGTCTGAGTCTGTTTCTCCCCATCCAGACCCGTACGGCCTCCAAACAACGGGACAGCACTTCGACAGCTTCGCTGGGGTGGCCTGGGGTGGAGAAGTACAGCTGAGTATCATCAGCGTACAGATGATAACTCACCCCAAAGCCACTGATGACCTCGCCCAACGGCTTCATATAGATGTTGAACAGGAGAGGCGAGAGAATCGACCCCTGCAGCACCCCACAGGTGAGGTGCCTCGCGGTCTATCTCTGCCCCCCTGTCAACACCGTCTGCGACCGGTCAGAGAGGTAGGAGGAGAACCACCGATAAATGGTGCCTCCCACTCCTAACCCCTGCAACCGGCGCAGCAATATACCATGGTCGATGGTATCAAAAGCCGATGAGAGATCTAACAGGACCAAGGCAGAGGAGCAACCCCTGTCCCTGGCCCTCCAGAGGTCATCCACCAACGCGACCAAAGCTGTCTCCATGCTGTGCCCGGGTCGGAAGCCGGACTGGAACGGGTCTAGATAGACAGATAGACAGATAGATAATCATCTTTGTTGCTCTTCTCTGCACTCTTTCTAGAGTCTCAGCATCTTTTTTACATCATGATCTTGATTCTATCCCTCTGTTTATGCAGCCCAGAACTGTGTTGGCTTTTTTAGCAGCAGCTGCACACTGCTGGCTCATATCTAAATGGTTGTCCACTAGGACTCCAAGATCCTTCTCACAGGTACTACTATTGAGCAAGGTACCATATATACGGTACCTGTGCATTTTGGTTTTTTTGCCTAAATGTAGAACCTTACTTTTTTCACTGTTGAATTTCATTTTGTTAGATAGCGCCCAATGTTCAAGTCTGTCAAGATCTTTCTGTAATTTGAGCCTATCTTCTGGAGTGTTGGCTATTCCTGCCAGCTTGGTGTCATCAGCAAATTTGATGAGTTCCCCATCTATCCCCTCGTCCAAGTCATTGATGAAGATGTTGAAGAGTACTGGGCCTAAAACAGAGCCTTGGGGTACTCCACTGCATACTTCCCTCCATGTGGATGTAGTTCCATTGAGGACTACACGTTGAGTGCGGTTGGTCAGCCAGTTACGAATCCATCTGGTGGTGGTGCTGTCTAACCCACATTTTTCTACTTTATCTAGTAGTAGGTTATGGTCTACTTTATCAAATGCTTTACTGAAGTCCAAATAAATTATATCGACAGCATTCCTCTGGTCTACTAATTTTGTCACTTTGTCAAAGAATGCAATAAGATTAGTCTGGCATGATCTGTTTTTGACAAACCCATGTTGGCTTTTGGTCATTACATTGTTTGCTTCTAGGTGTTCGGTGATTTGTTGCTTGATTATCTTTTCCAGAATCTTCCCAGGTATTGAGGTCAGGCTGATAGGTCTGTAGTTTCCTGGATCTGGTTTTTTCCCTTTTTTGAAGATGGGAACTACATCAGCTCTTTTCCAGTCCTCTGGCAGCTCCCCTGTGCTCCAGGATCTTTGAAAAATATAGTTCAGTGGTTCTGAGATCACGTCTGCCAGTTCCTTCAGAACCTTGGGATGTAATCCATCCGGTCCTGGTGATTTGAACTCGTCTAGGGTAGACAGGTGTTCACTTACCATTTTCTTCCCTATTTTAACTTGTGTTTCTAATCTGTTTTTTGTGGTGCTGTTTTTGATAGGTTGGATTGTTTTTTCCTTTTGTGTAAAGACAGATGCAAAAAATGAGTTAAGTAGATCTGCTTTCTTCCTGTTCCTTGTCATCTTCTTGCCACTTTCTCCCAGCAATGGGCCAATTGTTTCCTTGACTTTTTTCTTGTTTTTAACATGTTGGAAGAAGCTTTTTTTGTTATTTTTTACTTTTGTCGCTAGCCTTTGTTCATTGTGAGCCTTAGCTTTCCTCACTTTATCTTTATAGGCTCGGGCTATTTGCTGATATTCTGCCTTAGTTATTTGCCCCTCTTTCCACTTTTTATATTTGTCCTTTTTGTCTTTCAATTTGTCAGATAGTTCTTTATGCATCCATGCTGGTTTCTTTTGAGATCTATTATTTTCCTTCTTCATTAGTATTGTGCTAGACTGCGCTTTTATAATCTCACTTTTCAAAATTTCCCAAGCTTCTTGAGATGTTTTCCCCCTGAGGATTCTTATCCATGGAATCCTTCTCAAGCTCTGTTTAAGTTTATTGAAATCAGCTCTCTTAAAGTCCAAGACTCTAGTTTGACTTTGTTCTACTACTTGTATTTGCTTAATGTCGAATTCCAATATTGCGTGGTCACTTGCCCCCAAGGTTCCTGTAGCTTCAACACCTTCTATCATTTCATCTCTGTTACTGAGAATTAAGTCCAGTATGGCTGATCCTCTTGTTGCCTTCTCTACTTTTTGGGAAACAAAGTTGTCTGCTAGGTTTGTTAGGAACCTGTTGGATCTACCGCTTGGTGCAGAGTTTGTCTCCCAGTTGATGTCAGGGTAGTTAAAATCCCCCATTACTACTGTGTTTCCTACATACCTTAGTCAGCTGACTAGCAAAAAGTTCATCTACTTCTTCTGTTTGGTTGGGTGGCCTATAATATAGACCTATGGCAATATCGTTTTTCACCCCTTTTATATTGACCCAAATACATTCAAGATGATTTTCATCATTGTTGTGCTCTATTTCTGTAGAAATGTAGTTATTTCTTATATATAATAATAGAGGATATTTATTATATATATATATCATAATATATTATGATATATTATATCTTATATATCATAATAGAGGATCTTCTTGAAACGGGAGAATTATTAATGCAGAAAATAGAGAAAGTTGGTAGGGTGGCCGGTTTAAAAATAAATAAAAATAAAACAAAGATTATAACCAAAAGTGTTACACCAGGCCAAAATAAGGAATTAGAGAGAATATTGGAAATTCAAGTATTGAAAAAAGTAAAATATTTCGACATTTGGTTAACAGCAAAAATTTCTTCTATAAAAGAAGATAACTATTTAAAATTACTACAACAAATTCAAAAGGATTTAGCGATTTGGGTGAAACTACAATTATCTTTGATAGGAAGAATTGCAACCATAAAAATGAACATTTTACCAAAAATTTTATACTTATTCCAAACAGTACCCATAAAATTAGGAAAAAAGTTTTTTGAAAAATTGAATAAAATAACTCCTAAAATTTATCTGCCTGGGGAAAAAACCTAGAATTAAATAAAACTCTTACAAGATTCTAGAATTAAAGGACGTTTTGGCCTTCCAGATTGGGAACTCTACTATCAGGCGGCAGCAGTGATAGTAGAGATACTATCAAAGAAAGATAAATTTAAAAAATAGAAGAATATTACTGATAGAGGGACATGATCTTCAGTGGAGCTGGCACACCTTCATTTGGGAGGGAAAGAACAAAGCTCACAAATATTTCCAGAGACACCAGGTGAGAGATGCTTTATTAGAGATTTGGATGAAAATTAAAAGAATTTTTTATACAAAACCCCCCAGATGGATATCAACCGTGGAAGCAATGATCTACCCTAATTTAATTGATTTAAATAAAATAGTAACTTATAAAGAGTTTCTAGATGGGCAAGGGAAACTTAAATTTAATCAGGAATTAACAACACAGGGAATTAAAATAGACTGGTGGCCTTACCTACAGATTCAAACAAGATATAAAAAAGATTCAGAACAATACAGGTTTCAAAATGAGCAACAAGAAATGGATAAAATATTAACAGGGACTGATGAAAAAATGATCACCAAAACGTATAACTTTCTTCTCAAATTTAAATTGGAGGAAACTCTGAAAGAAACAATGATAATTTGGGAGAAAAATTTTGGGTATAATATAGAAATAGAACATTGGGAAAAAGTATGGGGAAGAAATTATAAAATGACATTGTTGGCCGCTTACAGGGAGAACGTATATAAAATGTTTTATAGATAGCATTTACCCCCTGCAAGATTGGCCAAGATGTTTCCTAATAGCCCACCAAATTGCTGGAAATGTAACCACCTACAAGGGACATACTACCACATGATTGGAGGAAATTATTGAACTAAAAATTGATATGAAATCTGAATTATTTCTTTTTTTTAATTCTTTTTTTTTACATTTATATCCTGCCCTTCTCTGAAGACTCAGGGCAGCTTACAGTGTGTAAGGCAATAGTCTCATTCTATTTGTATATTTAAAAAGTCAACTTATTGCCCCCCCAACAATCTGGGTCCTCATTTTACCTACCTTATAAAGGATGGAAGGCTGAGTCAAACTTGGGCCTGGTGGGACTCGAGCCTGCAGTAATTGCAGGCTGCTGTATTTTAATAACAGGCTATCTTACAGCCTGAGCCACCACGGCCCGTTATAATACCCTTTTGGGTATTATAAAAGGAAAGATGAGTAAAGAAATTCAATATCTCATGCTCCATATAATCACCACAGCTAGAATTTCATTTGCCCAAAATTGGAAACAACAACATTCTCCATCAATGATTATAAAAAAGGTGCTAGAATGCACAGAAATGGACAAATTAATGATGGAATTAAGGGACAGAGAGGAAACAGTATACTATGAGACATGGAATAGGTGGTATAATTGGCTAGAAAAGAAGTCTAAAATTAATGTATAGTGAATGTTAAGAGAAGATAATATAATGAAAAAATATATTTTTAGTGTGTAGTAGATATGTATAGTATATATTATATAAATAAGTACTTAAGAAATAAGAATGTACATGTACACAATTAGCCGAAAGATAAGTTGAAATTAAGAAAAAATTCCAATAACGGAAAGCTGTAAAAGTGTAATTGTGATTTTAAAGGAGAAAAATGTTGAATAATTATTTTTTTAAAAAAATAGTCAATTAGAGGTACTAGAGTAGCAAAGTACTAAGAAGTCCTGTGATAAAAACTAGTTACATTTATTAGAAGAAACTCATCTCATTACATTGCAGAATGAACTAACTTGAAAAACTTTGTATTGATTTATTTTCATTGGAAATTTTTGCTTATTTTTTTTCTTAGTGACCATTTTATCTTCCTCTTTATAGTGATGAGAGGAAACAGGAGAAAGGTCATTTGCATAAGAAACACTACCAGAATGAATGCTAGAAAATCGCCACCTACTACTGTATGAGTGAAAACATTGATCTTGCATATTGACCATCCTGTATGTGAAACTTCATTTTGGACAAACCTTATTATATGTTTTTAAAGTAGCCTCTTGACTTTAAGTGTTGCATATAGTCTGGAAATTCTTGTAATTGATTCTATCCATTATAACTTGAAATATTCTAACAATGTGTAACTTTTCTCAATAGATGGCTACACTTAAATTTTGAGTGGCAATGGAAGGATAGAGCTAACTAAACAGAATTTTACTGTATTTCTATTTAGATTTAATTAAATATTACATGTTAATATTTATACATCTGAAGTTTCTAAAGCCCTGTATAAATATAGTGATGTGGCATTGGGGTATAGGATTGTCTACTTTTGTTCTAACTGGCTAATAGTGATTCATTAAAGTGGTAAAGAGCTTTGAATATCTAGAAACATACCAGTTTGCCTCTTAGAATATTGGCAGGCAAGCAGAGATGGAAGGGCTTTTTGTTTAGGTTTGAATTTACATGACATGATAAAATATATACAATTCTGCACAGCATGGAAATAATAGATATAGAAAGCTTTTCTATCGTGCTTGTTACAGAAACTCTGCGCCATTCACTAAAAATAAATGTACGGACTGTAAGCTCTGATTTAAAAGGTGTTTCTGTATAGTGCACAGTTAAATCTACTGCCATGGGATCTAGGCAGTCTTCTGCCACCAGTCTAGGCAGTTTTAAGAAGGAACAGGGAAAATTAATAAAGAAATAGGTATTCTTGGTGGTATTTATTGATAGTATATCATGCATATGATATTTATGTTAACCATAAAGTTACTATTTGCTATAGTCCATCATTTAACTATCACTCATAGTCAAGGCAAAAGACTATGACAAAAGAATTCTCCTCTTAAAATTCCAAGTCCAACAATAACACTTAAATCATTACAAATTAGTCTTCTGAACTAGCTTCTGACTTGCAGACTTCAAATCTTAAATGCCGCTTGTGATAGAATTGTAGTGGAAGAAGGCTTTCTTTTTGAAATCATAGTGGAAGACTATGTGGAAGACTTCCACATAGTGGAAAAAGGCCTATGTTCTTTTTTAAAACATCTGGGTGAGATTCTGGAGTAGATAGGTTTTTGAGCTGAATAAGCAAACCTCAAATGATCATTTAAACTTGTGTGACTGAAAAATCCTGATATTTGATTTTGATGAATTGCCTAGATATGGATAATATTTAATTTGCCCCTGGAAATTAGCTTTGAAACTAAGAGAAAAGGGAAAAGTATCTGAAATGTTTTCCTGAATAAACCAACTGAATTACTGTACTAAATAGGAAACTTTTAGAAAAATATTGGCTTTTCAATACCTTTTAATATATATTCTTTTTATCTAAAATATATTTTGTTCACTCATTTTAACAATTATAAAAACATGTAATAAGTTTTGGAGCCTTTTCCTTAGATACTAAATATTGTACTAACTATGGGTTGTATACAAGTTGCTAAGTTGGAAAAAAATAAATCAGAGTCTTAGAGCCTTTGAGTAGGGAAAAAGGGTTCTGGCCTTGAAATTTAGAATTACAAAGATTACATATAAATGAAGACTTATATGGCCATGTATTGTTATGATCATTCTGAATTGTCACACTTTGAGTGAAAACAGATTTAACAAAGAAAAAAAATTGTGCAAAGTGAGAATTGTAAAAGCAGAGCTGCTATTGTTTGTCACTATTGAAAGCAGCATAATAAACCTTTCCTACCTGGCAAAGGATTTTCTTTCTACAGTTTTGAAAGTCAAAATAGAAGTGATAGAAAAACTTCAAGAGATTCAAGAAGGCGTGGTGATCCAAGAGTCTTCATTGCTGCCAGTATCAGAGGAACCACAAGAGCAAAGGGTGACAAGAGGAGCTCTTAAGCGTAAAGAAGAGCAACAGTCTCAAAGTAAAAGTCAGGATCTCAGTATGGAAGCTGTGGGAGGAGCTAGACGGAAGATACCGGAGGAGGAGCTTCCGTTGTCTGCTTCAAAGCTTCAGGAGGCCAGTAATGGCAAATAGAATTTTGTCATGGAATGTTAATGGCTTGAATTCAGCTCAGAAAAGAAGGAAAATATTTCACTACTTGAAACAATTTAAAAATGATGTGATTTGTTTGCAAGAGACACATATAAAATTATCAGACCAAAAATATTTAATTAACTCAAAATTGGGTAAACATTTTGTTGCATCAGCTTTGGAAAAGAAGCATGGAATTGTTGTATATATCAGGAAGGATATACCAGCTAAGTTAATTGAGGCAGATATTCAAGGAAGATTTATTGCTATTGAACTGGTGATAGATGCAAAAAAGACTTTGTTGATAGGTATTTATGCACCTAATCAGCAACAAGAAAAGTTTTACAAAATGTTACACGAGAGGTTGACCCTCTGGGATTATAGTTCGTTTATTTTATTAGGAGACTGGAATGGAGTAATTGATACAAGAAGTGATAAGAGAACCTCCTCCAAGAAGATACCTATACATGCAAAACTACCAAAATCCTTTTTTGAAATGATGGAAGACTTTGAGTTTAGAGATATATGGAGGTTACGGAATCCAGATGAGAGAGATTTTACTTTTTTTTCTGATAGGCATCAATCTTTCTCACGTATTGATTTTATTTTAATTTCTAATGACTTGCTTTCTAGGGTGAAGAAAATGAAGATATTTCCGAGGTGTTTAACTGACCATAGCCCAGTATGGATGGAATTATTACAAGGGAAAAAAGGTGGTAGAACATGGAAGTTGAATGAAAATCTGTTTAGATATGAGGATAATGTAAATCATTGTAAGAAACAGTTAAAGAATTTTTTGATTTTAATATGTACAAAGGGACACCTATAGGAACTGTGTGGGAGGCGAGCAAAGCGTTTATTAGAGGGATATTGATTTATTTGGATAATAGGCAAAGGAATAATAAACAAAGGCAGCGTAGGTACTTGGAAGAAGAAATTCAAAGGAAGCAACAGTTATTAATTCAAAACCCACAAGATCACAAACTTAAAGAGGCTATAAAAATATTACAGAGTCAATTTAATATGTTAATGGCAGACCAGGTGGCAACGAATATACAATATGCTAAACATAATACCTTTTGTAATGCAAATAAACCTGGGAGATGGTTGGCATATAACTTAAGGAAAAAACAGAAAGCACGTGTCATACAAAAAATAGAATATAAAGGTAAAGAGATATCAACAGGATAAAATTAAAAAGGCATTCTCAGAATTTTACACTGCACTATATGCAAAAGACAAAATATTAAATAGGGACATTTATGATTATTTGAAAGATTATAAGGTTAATATTCTAACATTAGAACAGAGGGAGGAGCTGAATCAGCCGATAGCTACTGGAGAAATAGTGGAGGCAATTAAACAATTAAAAATGGGGAAAACCCCTGGTACAGATGGTCTTACAGCAACTTATTATAAAAAAACACAGGATGAAATATTAGGCCCACTTAAAGAATTATTTAATCAGATACAATTAGGAGTGGGAATACCCCCGTCATGGAAAACATCTTTTATTTCACTGATACCAAAAGAGGAGCAAGATTGCTCTAAACCCGGTAACTGCAGGCCGATTTCACTTTTAAATAATGATTATAAGATTTTTTAAAAAATAATAGCAAATCGATTAATGTTAGTTTTACAACAAAGAATTCATACTGATCAATTTGGTTTTATAAAAGGGAGGCAGATGAGGAATAATGTTAGACAGATTATTAATATATTGGAATATTTGGAAAAGAAGAATACTTCAGCAGCACTTATTTTTTTGGATGCAGAGAAAGCCTTTGATCGATTGCATTGGGATTTTTTATTTAAATTAATAGAGAAAATGCAATTTGGAGATTGTTTTGTTAGAATAATCAAAGCGATTTATGGAGAGCAAAGCACAGATTATAATAAATGGTAGCTTGACAGAAGTTATTAAGATTGCGAAAGGAACGAGACAGGGATGTCCCTTATCACCATGATTGTTTGTTTTGACTCTGGAACCATTATTAGATAAAATACGAGAATTAACGAAAATAGAGGGAATTAAGATTAGACAATATGAGTATAAAGTTAGAGCTTTTGCAGATGATGTAGTGGTTACTTTAACAAATCCTATAAATTCAAGTAGATTTTTGTTGGAAGTAATTGATAAATATGGAAAGGTATCAGGATTTAAAATAAATCAGAATAAAACAAAAGTGATAATTAAAAATATGTCTATACAACAGAAACAAAAATTAGAGGAAAGGATTTGAGGTAGTAAAAAAGGTTAAATACTTAGGGGTTTATATTAGCTCATCGAACAAGAAACTTTATAAGAATAATTATGATTTGCTATGGCAAAAAGTTCAGAATGATATGAGTGTCTGGAAAAAATTGCAGTTATCGCTATTGGGAAGGATTGCGGCTATTAAAATGAATGTGTTACCTAGATTTTTGTTTCTGTTCCAGATGATACCAATAATTAAAAAGGATAAAAATTTGGAAGATTGGCAGATTGGGATTAACAAATTTATATGGCAGGGTAAAAAGGCGAGGGTTAAAATGAAAATAATACAGGACTCACGGGAAAGAGGTGGTTTAAGAATGCCTAACTTTAAATTATATTATGAAGCAGTAGCCCTTTCAGTAATAAGTGACTGGTTTAACTTAACAGAGGAAAGAATTTTGAATATAGAAGGTTATGACTTGTTATATGGATGGCATGCGTATTTATTTTATGAAAAAAAAGTGGATAGGGCTTTTAAGAATCATGTGTTGAGAAGTGCTCTTTTGCGGGTCTGGAAAAAATATTCCTATAAATTAGATTACAAGATTCCTATATGGGCGAGCCCCAGACATGCAATAGAGAATATAAATATAGAACAGAAACAGGAAATGATTACTTATAAAGAACTTTTGTATGCTGAAGGAGGTAGATTGCAATTAAAATCATTACAGGTATTAAATGAAGAAGGGAGGAATTATACTTGGTTTCAATATGGGCAAATAAGTGCTAGATGGAAAGAAGATCAAAAAATTGGTATAATGCAAAGGGAGGAAAATTTAATAAAGCAAATTAGAAATCAGACCCAGGAGCATATAAAGAGATTGTATAATGTGTTGCTTGAAATAGATTCGGAAAAGGATTTGGTAAAGGATTGTATGATAAAATGGGCACAGAATATTCAGGAACCAATAATGTTGGAAACATGGGAGAAAATTTGGGTTAGAAATGTTAAGTTTACACAAGCACAGAATTTAAGGGAAAATTTTTATAAGATGTTTTATAGATGGCACTTAGATCCCAAAAAATTATCATGTATGTATCCTAATATCCAAGCGAAATGTTGGAGGTGTGATTGTGATGACGCTACATATTTTCATATTTGGTGGACTTGCAAGAAAATTAAGGTCTTTTGGATAAGAATTTGGTGGATTATTCAAAATGTACTGAAGAAGAAGATAAAGTTCCTGCCACAATTTTTCCTTTTGGGAATTATAACGGATTGTACAGGGATTGAGACTAAATTGATTCTGAATTTAATAACAGCAGTGTTGATTGGACAATACTGGAAGAAAGAAGAAATACCTACAATAGAAGAATGGATACTGAAAGTTATTAATTTGGCTGAGATGGCTAAAATCTCAGCTTTTTTAAAAGACAATATGCAGGAAAGATATTTAATTGAATGGAAAAAATGGATTGATTATCTACAAAATAGATATCAGATTAAGAAATATCAGATTGCCTTTGAATAATTAGAAAGTTATTTTATGTAATGGGGAGGGGGTCGGGAGATGAAAAGCTTTGGATGTGGTTACTTGGATTGGAAGGGAAAATTTTATTCTATGTTTGGTTTATGTACAACAATACCTTGTGATTGACCCGGGAAGCCGGGGGGGTGGGGGAGGGAGGGGGGAAGGGGGTTTTTTGGGAGGGAGGGGGGGAAAAAGGGGGAAAAATGTTTTTGTTTTTTAAAACTCTTTCAATAAAAATAAATAAATAAATAAACCTTTCCTACCCTAAAGAATTATCTGTAGATCCTTAAAGAGTTTATTTCTCATCTACTTGACTCACCTACAATATTCTACAATTCTAAAGAACACTATAATGCCCTTTATATTTCTTGAAATGCAACTGTGCCCAGATCCCAAACTATTTGCAACAGAATAATACATTCCTGTATTATAATAATATAATATTCTTTCCATATTTATTAACACTGTCAACTCAACAGCACCTATTTCCTACTGAGGAAGTGTCACTTGAAGTTATTGAGGGCTGATGTTGGAGAAGGAATAATCTTAATTTGTTGAAAAAGTAAAAGCAGCAGCCCTGAGAAAATTCTGCATGGCCTTGTCAGGTCATGCCTTATTACTACAGACATCACAACTCATGCAGTTATAAAAAATAATGTAGTATTGAGAGCTTCTGGGGTGGCGTCATAGTGGTGTGGTGTAGAAAGATGGGATTCTGTTCTTTTTGCCCGATTTTTTGTGTCTGGAGATCAGCAGTGGTAAAGTTGGACCCTGTAGAGGACAGCAAAAGAAAAGGGAACACTCAGAGGTGACGGGGTGAAGGACAATCCCCTGCCACGGAAGGTGGATTCCCTGAAATACGACACAAAAGAGACCAGCCGCTCCTTCAGCTAGGTCCAGAGGCGTGACGGCTTGAGTAAATGGTGAGGAAGTGAAAGCGTGATAAACAGCAAACAGCAGGAAGTATCAGCAGTAAAAGTTTAAGTAAAAATAGGATACCGTACTACTTCTTTAAGCTGAGGAAATTTGCCAAGAAGTATAATAATAACAACAACAACAACAACAACAACAACAACAACAGAGTTGGAAGGGACCTTGGAGGCTTTCTAGTCCAACCCCATGCCCAGGCAGGAAACCCTACACCATTTCAGACAGATGGTTATCCAACATTTTCTTAAAAATTTCCAGTGTTGGAGCATTCACAACTTCTGCAGGCAAGTCGTTCCACTTATTAATTGTTCTAACTGTCAGGAAACTTCTCCTTAGTTCCAAGTTGCTTCTTTCCTTGATCAGTTTCCACCCATTGCTTCTTGTTCTACTCTCACATGCTTTGGAGAACAGCCCAACTCTCTCTTCTTTGTGGCAACCCCTGAGATATTGGAACACTGTTATCATGTCTCCCCAGTCCTTCTTTTTATTTATTTATTATTTTATTTATTGATCGAATTTATATACCGCCCTATCTCCCGAAGGACTCAGGGCGGTGTACAGGCATTTAAAAACACATAAATACAACATAAAAACAATTAAAAAACTTATTCTAAAAAAGCCCGTTAATTTAGAATTAAAAATGTAGAATAAAACCCAATTTAAAACCGATAATTTAAAATCTAGCTCAGTCCTGCACAGTTAAATAAATATGTTTTAAGCCCGCGGCGGAAGGTCCGGAGGTCCGAAAGCTGACGAAGTCCGGGGGGTAGTTCATTCCAGAGGGTGGGGGCCCCCACAGAGAAGGCCCTTCCCCTGGGTGTCGCCAGACGACATTGCCGCGCTGACGGCACCCTGAGGAGACCCTCTCTGTGAGAGCGCACGGGTCGGTGAGAGATATTCGGTAGCAGTAGGCGGTCCTGTAAGTAACCCGGCCCAATGCCATGGAGCGCTTTAAAGGTGGTCACCAGAACCTTGAAGCGCACCTGGAAAGCCACAGGTAGCCAGTGCAGTCTGCGCAGGATGGGTGTTATACGGGAGCCACGGGGGGCTCCATCTATCACCCGCGCAGCCGCATTCTGGACTAACTGCAGCCTCCGGATGCCCTTCAAGGGGAGCCCCATGTAGAGAGCATTGCAGTAATCCAGGCGAGACGTCACGAGTGCGTGAGTGACCGTGCATAGGGCATCCCGGTCCAGAAAGGGGCGCAACTGGCGTACCAGGCGAACCTGGTAGAACGCTCTCCTGGAGACGGCCGTCAGATGATCTTCTAGAGACAGCCGTTCATCCAGGAGGACGCCTAAGTTGTGGACCCTTTCCATCGGGGCCAATGACTCGCCACCGATGGTCAGCCGCGGATTTAGCTGACTGTACCGGGATGCCGGCATCCACAGCCACTCTGTCTTGGAGGGATTGAGCTTGAGCCTATTTCTCCCCATCCAGACCCGTCGGCCTCCAGGCACCGGGACAGCACTGATAGCCGTTGGGGTGGTCCGGTGTGAAAAGTACAGCTGGGTGTCATCCGCATACAGCTGGTACTTCACACGAAACCACTGATGATCTCACCCAGCGGCTTCATGTAGATGTTAAACAGAAGGCGAGAGGATCGACCCCGCGGCACCCCACAAGTGAGGCGCCTCGGGGCCGACCTCTGCCCCCGTCAACACCGACTGCGACCGGTCGGAGAGATAGGAGGAGAACCACCGATAAACGGTGCCTCCCACTCCCAATCCTCCAACCGCGCAGCAGGATACCATGGTCGATGGTATCGAAGGCCGCTGAGAGGTCTAATAGGACCAGGGCAGAGGAGCAACCCCTATCCCTGGCCCTCCAGAGATCATCCACCAACGCGACCAAAGCCGTCTCCGTGCTGTAACCGGGCCGAAAACCGGACTGGAACGGGTCTAGATAGACAGTTTC
Source organism: Ahaetulla prasina (assembly GCF_028640845.1). Taxonomy (NCBI): domain Eukaryota; kingdom Metazoa; phylum Chordata; class Lepidosauria; order Squamata; family Colubridae; genus Ahaetulla; species Ahaetulla prasina. Next base: position 71,551,214 of record NC_080543.1, read on the forward strand.
ATCCAGGTGCAAGGGAAATTGATATGCCACCATACTCTCTACAACCTTCGCCGCGAAGTGAAGGTTGGAGACCGGACAATAATTACCTAAAACAGCCGGGTCCAGGGACGGCTTCTTAAGGAGGGGCCTCACCACCGCCTCTTTCAAGGCGGCCGGGAAGACACCCTCCACCAAAGAAGCGGTCGTAATCGCCTGGAGCCAGCCTCGTGTCACCTCTCGAGTGGCCAGCACCAGCCAAGAGGGGCACGGGTCCAGTAAACACGTGGTGGCATTCAACCTACCCAACAACCTGTCCATGTCCTCGGGAGCCACAGGGTCAAACTCATCCCAAACAATGTCACCAAGACCACCCTCGAGCATCTCACCCGCGTCACTGCAATCTTGGTCCAGACCATCCCGAAGCTGAACGATTTTATCGTATAGATAACCGTTAAACTCCTCAGCACGTCCCTGCAACGGGTCATCCCGCTCCCCCTGGTGTAGGAGGGAGCGAGTCACCCGAAACAGGGCGGCTGGGCGGTTATCTGCCGATGCAATGAGGGAGGAGGCGGTGCTACGCCGCTTCCCTCAATGCCACTAGGTAAGTCCTGGTATAGGACTTCACTAGTGTCCGATCAGCTTCCGAACGGCTAGACCTCCAGAAACTCTCCAGGCGTCTTCTCCGGCGCTTCATCCCTCTCAGCTCCTCGGAGAACCAAGGAGCCGGTTGGGACCTGCACCGGGTCAGAGGCCGCAAAGGCACGACACGGTCTAAGGCCCCCGCCGCGGCCTGTTCCCAGGCCGCAACAAGTTCCTCAGCCGAGCCGTGAGCCAGACCCTCAGGAAATGGCCCAAGCTCTGTCCGGAACCCATCCGGGTCCATCAGGCGCCTGGGACGGAACCAACGTGTCGGCTCCGTCTACCTGCGGTGGTGAATGATGGTCAGAAAGTCCAGGCGAAGAAGAGAGTGATCTGACCATGACAAAGGTTCAGTGACTAATTCCTTTAAGTCCAGATCTCTCAACCACTGACCAGAGAGAAAAATCAGGTCCAGAGTGCCACCCCCAATGTGAGTAGGGCCATCAACTACTTGGGTCATGTCCAAGGCCGTCATGGAAGCCGTGAACTCCCGAGCTGCCGTCGATGACGAGCCGGACGATGGCAAGTTAAAGTCCCCCATGACTAAAAGTCTGGGGGTCTCAACTGCCACCCCAGCCAGCACCTCCAGGAGCTCGGGCAGGGCAGCTGTCACGCAGCAAGGAGCCAGGTACGTGATCAGCATACCCATCTGACACCTATGACCCCATCTCACAAAGAGGGATTCGCACCCGGCAATCTGAGGTACAGTGGTCTCCCTCGGCTCTAGGCTCTCTCTAATCACAACCGCCACCCCCCCACCCCTACCCTGGGCCCTCGGCTGATGGAATGCACGGAAACCCGGCGGGCACAACTCAACCAGGGGCACGCCCCCTTCAGTGCCCAACCAGGTCTCCGTAATGCCCATAAGGTCCGCGGAACCCCCCTGTATAAGATCACAGACAAGGGGGGCTTTGTTCACCACGGACCGGGCATTACACAACATCAGCCGGAGGCCCAAGCTCTGAGGATCCTGACCATCCGGGGAACGGGAGAAGTCCAAGGGGTCGGAGCACGTGATCGCTTTCAAACATCGAGCACGCGCTCCCGAAACTTGGTATGACCCCTCGCTTCCGCCATACCTGCCTCTCCCACTTACCGTGTCGATAGAACCACCCTCACAAATAGGAACACGCTCTCCCCCCATAACCTCTGGACCTGATAAAGAAAAACCGCCGCGAGCATGTGCAGGAACTGGCCCCCTACCCGACGGGTTACCCCCATTACCCGCCCTTACCCTCCCACCCCTTAAAAATTCCCTCTCTAAAAAACCCCACAAGCCCTTCTTTTTCGCATGCCACCTCTGTGGGTCCCAAGACCCGTCATAGAGGCCGGCCCTCGATAATGTGGCGGGCCATTCCTGCGAGGCGGGGGCACCTCGCAGGCGCAAGAGTTCCTGTGGCGAATAACGCATAGAATCGACCAACAGCTGACTATGTCCCATTTGGCAGCTAAGATGTTATACTGGGATGTTTTTCTGGGGTCCGGTAACAGATGGAAAAAAAGAGACAGGCAGTCCGTCCTGGAGAGATGTAAAGTCCATTTATATCCTGGTGGATTAGCAGACAAAAGATCGTAAACCGTCTCAACCCATCTACCAGGTAGATGTTCCGCTGGACCGGAGTGTGCCGTCTGCGGGAGAGATGTTCCAGCAGTCCAGGAAGGAGGTCCGGGGGTGGGGGTAAAGGGTAGCCACAATGTCAGCTGGAGAATACACCTTCCTGCCCCACGCCTCAACATGGTCGTCATGTCCATCACTTGCCCCCACCCTCAGTGGGAGAGATGGTCCAACAAGCTGGAAACCAGAAGCCCAAGGAGGCGTAGTCCAGGGGTGCAAACAGGGCGCAGCTGAATAAGCGCCGTCTCAACTGAAAAACATGCAGCCCCCTCCCCCCATCTCCACAAGGCCGCCTTCACCAGTCCGCCAAGCCTCAACCGCCGACGGAAAAGATGTTTTGGAAAAGCGAGGGCCAAAGTGCCGAGCCACGCAACCCGGGCGTCGCGGCGAAGCTGGCATCCGCCGCCCCCCCCACGCCTCCACATGGCCGTTCGTCTCCCACCGCTCACCCTGTAACCAACAGGGAGATGACAACAAGAGCGGGGGAGCCGAGTCCATGAGGCTTAATCCGGGGTGGGTGTCGCCTGATGAAAGCGGTAGCGGCGCTAGGAACACACGCCGCTCACTGCCAAACAGCTGAGAACAGCTGAGGGCGGCCGGCCGCCCACGCACCTCCGCAGGGCCGCCATCTTCGCCCGCCCCGTCTCCGGTTTCTCCGGCCTCCAGCGCAGCAACCGCGGGTTCAAGGAGGTCCAAAGACCCCACCCGCGATTGCTGGGGTGTAAAATTCACCGGGCCGGGGGGTGCCAGCGGCATAGGCGACAACAGAACATCGCCGTCAGCCAGGGATCTCGCCAGCCGCTGATCCGGCGTTCAGTAAGCCGCCATCTTGCGCATGCGTAGAAGTAAATTAAACTAGACATACCCTGTTCCTGCAACCATTTTTCATATGTTTTAGCCTCCAGTCCCCTAATCATCTAACAGCTCTTCTCTGCACTCTTTCTAGTCTCAGCATCTTTTTTACACTACGGCGACCAAAACTGAATGCAGTATTCCAAGTGTGGCCTTACCAAGGCATTATAAAGTGGCACTTGTCAGGAAATTGTTATTTGCCTAACTAGTTGGCCAGGCAATATATAAGCTAACTATGTATGTTTGTATAAAGGCATGATATTGCTTTAAGGCTGTGCTGCATCATGCAAGCATCCTGATTGGTTGAGCTCTGTAGCCAATGTATAAAAGGACTACTAAATTATGGCTTGTGGGGAATCTAAGGGAATCTACAGGGACGCTACAGCATTGTAAGCTGAAGACATGCTGCAACTGTATATTTGAGCTTTATGATTGTTGCTTGATCATGGCTAGTTACTGATTCCTCAAGATACTGACTGTTGTGAATTGAACTGTGTTTTGCCAAACTGAAAGAAGACCTTGCTTGTTTGTTTTGCAAGTCTACGTTGGTAAGAAGACTTGGTTTGTAACATCCCTGACTGACTGATTTTATATGTGTATGACCTGGAATTGTTTTTTGGACTATGTCTTTGCCTTTTTCCTAAAAGTAAAGGAATATCAAACCCCAGTTTGTCTGCAAGTGACTGTTATTGTATACAACCAGTCTCAGTCATTTTCATGCGTAGGGTGCTCTGCTTAACAGTCCACAACCTTGATTATGAACCCAGATTACCCTTAACATTGGTTATGGGCCCAGAACACTGAGAGTGGCCGTGACTATACAGTAATATAATGCAGATGGCTGTGTTTGATACAAATAGTCCAGGTGAAGATGACACAAGAACAGTTGTCCAGCATATCCATGATAACCCGGTTGGATGGAACAAACTATGCATCCTGGTCTGTGAAGTGTAACCTACTTCTACGCAAGGAAGGACTATGGGGCATGGTTAATAATCCACCGGATGCAAATGCATGGGATCCAAACGATGAGGAAGACGAAAAGAAAATAACCAAATTTAATAGGGATAATGAACGGGCTCTTTGCATAATTGGGCTGACACTGAATGACCAGCAGCTTGTCCATATTCGTGGTGAAGAGTCTGCTGTTAGGTGTTGGAACAATTTGAAGAGGATTTATGTTCGAGATAGTGTAGGTGCACACATACACCTTTTTTTTTTTTGTGTTTACATTTATACCCCGCCCTTCTCCGAAGACTCAGGGCGGCTTACAGTGTATAAGGCAGTGTATAAGGCAATACCTTACACGTAAACTGTTTCAAAGTCGGCTTCTGAAAGGTGGAGATATGTTGGCTCATTTGGAGTTTATGACAAAAACCTTCCAAGAGCTACATGAGAAGGAACTCATTTTTTTCTGAATTACAACAGGTGTACATTATTCTTTTCTCTTTGGACGACAGTTATGACAACTATGTTTCTTCACTGGAGGTTCTTCCCAGAGATGAATTAACATTGTCTGGCATAACCAGAAGATTGTTGGAAGAATCCAGAAGGCAGGAAAGAGAACAATTAAGAGAGAGACAACCACAGGAAGAAAAACTGTATTCATCTGCTTTTATTGTTAGAAAATGTTTTTCTTGTAGGGCTAAGGGTCATATAGCAAAATACTGTAATAAGGGTAAGAAAATGCCTACACGTACCCAAAGAAGGTCTAAAAATGACATTACTCTAGCTATATCAGGGTCTGCACCTGGAAACAATGATTTATGGGTAGTTGATAGTGGAGCATCCCAATCAATTACTAGGAGAAAAGAAATGTTTGTGAAACTGAATAATAGCAAACAATACATAACATTAGCAAATGGGTGGAAAATGAAAGTGGCTGGTGAAGGTATTGCACATTGTCCATTTATTAATGAGCAGTTGCCAATGTTATATATACCGAAACTAAAATACAACCTATTATCTGTTAAAGCTTTAGCACAAGCTGGATTTGTAATAACATTTAGGGGAGATAAATGCCTAATAGAAAAGGAAGGTAAATGTGTTACCGCAAAATTAGAAAAGGATTTATTCATACTGAAGGAGAATCCAGCTATAGTGGCTAATGCTAACTCAGTTTATGATAATAAAAAGCCACATGATGAATGTATTCATCTACTTTATCGACGCTTAGGCCATACAAATTTCAAAGCATTGAAAAAAACAGTAGCATTATCTGAGGAAATAAGGTTAAAACCATGTACTAAGTACCTCAATTTACAATTGATTGCAATTTACAATTGCAATCAAGAAAAAAGCAAACCGAATGAATGGATTCAAAACAAAACGACCACTAGAGGTAGTATTTGCAGACCTAATTGGGCCTAAAAAACCCAATTTGGGGGAGCCTGCTATATACTCAACTTAGTTGATCATTTCTCTAGGTATGGCTTCTGTTACTTAATGAAAACAAAGTCTGAAACATTTCAGCGTATGGCAAACTGGCTGAAATTTGTCGAGAGGAAACAGAAACATAAGGTAGTTTGCTTAGTAACAGACAATGGCACTGAGTTTACTAATCTTAGATTAGAGAACATGTTGCAGGAGGCAGGTATTGAGCATAAACATTCTGCCCCTTATAGACCACAATATAACACTTATGTAGAGCACAGAGGTCAAACACTGCAAGCCATGGCTAGATCTATGTTAGCAGATCCTAGTCTACCAAAATCACTTTGGAGTGAAGCCATAATGTGTGCTAGCCATGTGTTAAACAATGTAGTAAATTCATCTACTGGTGAATTACCTGTCAGCCTCCGCTTTAATTAAGTGTATTTCTCCTACTAGATTGTTTTACTGTTTTATTACCTTGTTAAAAGTTTGCTCTACTGAGTGTCTTACATGATTAGTAGAGGAGGGGGGAGGTTTTCACTGTTCCCAGCGTTCGGCTGACATTGCATGTGTGGGAGAGGGAGATAGCCTTTTTAAACAGACGTTTGAACTGTTTAGGTGCGTGAATGTAATGGCAGCTGCTTGCTACACATTCCATCCAGAAGATTGACAGAGGGAGAATATCGGAAGTGAAACTACACGTGGCCAAGGAGGAAGACGACATTGGATTATTACTATATGAGCTCTAGTAGTGGGAGGGTTCAGGAGAGGATATGACTCTGTGGTTTTGATTTACTTCCAGTTCTGGCTTTGCCTGTACCGCATTCAGACCTGCTTAGTAAAAATTACCAATTTCTTCAAAATGATGGAGTTGGGTCTTTATTTTCTTAAGTACCGATCTGAGGCTGGTTGACATTACTGTTTACACTGTGGCATGGTAGAAAACCAAATCTAAGTTAGCTATGTCATATTGGCACATCTGGGGAAACCCGACTCTAAAGTTGTCAGAGGAAAGAGTTTTATTTTGGTTACAAGCCCTTTGCTATCTCTACCTCCTCCCTCCCATTCCCACAGCTCGCCCAGTCACTGCTGTGGCAGCCCTGAATACACCAAGGAAAATGGCACAACCTACTCTCTAATAAACAATTTGGTTTCAGGAAAAAAATATCATGTAACTTACAACTTCTCCACTGTAAAAACATATGGACTACAAATCTTGATCAAGGCAAAACAATAGATTCAATCTACATAGACTTCTGCAAAGCTTTTGACTCAATAGTACATGATAAACTTATCCTAAAACTAAAATCCTATGGCATTTCAAGACCCCTTCACAAATGAATATCTGCTTTTCTGTCTAACAGAAAAGTGGTCAAAATTGGCAATGCTCTATCAAATCCTGTTCCTGTCAAAAGTGGCGTTCCTCAAGGCAGCGTTCTTGGACCAGCACTCTTCATACTATACATAAATGATCTTTGTGACCATATCTCAAGTAATTGTGTTCTTTTTGCTGACGATGTAAAACTATTTAACACCACAGACAATACATCTATCATTCAAAAAGACCTTGATCACTAACCGCTTGGTCTAAAACTTGGCAACTCCAAATCTCAACCAGCAAATGCTCAGTCTTACATACTGGAAAAAAGAACCCAAACAGTAAGTACATACTTGATGGACATTACCTTACAGATGACCCCCACCCTGTTAAAGATGACCCCCTCCCTGTTAAAGACCTTGGAGTTTTCATGTCAAATGATCTAAGTGCCAAAGCCCACTGCAACTACATCACAAAAAAGGCTCTAAGAGTTGTAAACCTAATCTTGCGTAGCTTCTTTTCCAAAAACACTACACTACTAACCAGAGCATATAAAACATTTGCTAGACGAATTCTAGAATACAGCTCGCCTGTCTGGAACCCTCACCACATTTCTGACATCAATACAATTGAACGTGTCCAGAAATATTTTACAAGAAGAGTTCTTCACTCCTCTGAAAACAACAAAATACCTTATCCCACCAGACTTGAAATCCTAGGCTTAGAAAACTTAGAACTCCGTCGCTTTCAACAAGACCTAAGTTTAACTCATAGAATCAGCTATTGTAACGTCCTTCCTGTTAAAGACTATTTCAGCTTTAATTGCAATAATAAAAGAGCAACCAATAGATTTAAACTTAATGTTAACCGTTTTAATCTAGATTGCAGAAAATATGACTTCTGTAACAGAATCATCAGTGCTTGGAACACTTTACCTGACTCTGTGGTCTCTTCCCATAATCCCAAAAGCTTTAACCGAAAACTTTCTACTATTGACCTCACCCCATTCCTAAGAGGGCCATAAGGGGCATGCATAAGAGCACAAACATGCCTACCGTTCCTGTCCTATTGTTTTTTTTTTCCTTCTTATATATATATATATGCTTATACCTCCTTATATTTCTTCATATATATGTTTATATACTATAGAATCTTTTTGTGTGATGCTTATGTATATTGTTATGACAAAATAAATAAATAAATAAAAATAAATAAAAATAAATAAACAATCACTGGACCCTGGAAAGTGAACTGAGACAAGCGTTTGATATACACTGCTTATATAAACAGAGAATTCTGCCCCCACCTCCACCCAGAAATTATAAAAGTGATTAGAGACTACAGCCTTTGGTTTAGAAATTGATAGAAGGATTAAGATGAGGTTCAATTCCAAAACTATCCATTTTCTTTTGCTTTAGGGAGGTAATAGTGAATACTACACAAAGGCTTGCTTGTGACAAAGACATGGGGGATAAGATGAGGCAAGGTCAAAGGCAGTAAAAAAAAATAGGCCCAAGCTTCAACTTGCAAAAGAGAAAACAAACAAGCATCACCCAAAACAAAAAGCAGATATGAAAAGAACAATAATATGACTGTAATTTTGATGTTTCTATCTTTACAATTTATATTGATATTGATTGTTTCCTGATTGCTTATTTGTACCCTATAACTATCATTAAATGTATCATTAAGTGTTAAGTGTCTGGCGACGCCCAGGGGAAGGGCCTTCTCTGTGGGGGCTCCCACCCTCTGGAACGAACTGCCCCCAGGACTTCGTCAGCTTCCGGACCTTCGGACCTTCCGCCGCGAGCTTAAAACACACTTATTTATTTGTCGGAACTGAGTTAGATTTTAAATTTATGGGTTTTAAATTGGGTTTTAGTTTTATATTTTTAATCATAATTTTAACTATCGGGCTTTTAGAATAAGTTTTTTAATTGTTTTTATGTTGTATTTATGTATTTATATGTTTTTTAAGTGCCTGTTAACCGCCCCGAGTCCTTCGGGAGATAGGGCGGTATATAAATATGATTAAATAAATAAATAAAAATTTGTACCCTATGACTATCATTAAGTGTTGTAAGTGTTGTATCTTGATGAAGTTATCATTTCTTTTATGTACACTGAGAGCATATGCACCAAAACAAATTCCTTTTGTGTCCAATCACACTTGGCCAATAAAAAATTCTATTCTATTCTATAATACAAAATCTGTCAATTCATTTAAACAATCTGTCATCTTAGAGAGAGGCAGGTTTGGAGCCTGATCCAGGAAACAGCACATACTCACACAATTATTGTCTGCTTATGTCATATACAGATTGTCCTAATTTATCATGGCAGTTTATCAAATAAAAAAATGAAAAAAACACCCCAAAAGATAGAATAGAATAGAATAGAATTTTTATTGGCCAAGTGTGATTGGACACACAAGGAATTTGTCTTGGTGCATATGCTCTCAGTGTACATAAAAGAAAAGATAAGTTCATCAAGGTACAACATTTACAACACAATTGATGGTCAATATATCAATATAAATCATAAAGATTGCCAGCAACAAGTTATAGTCATACAGTCATAAATGGAAAGAGATTGGTGATGGGAACTATGAGAAGATTAATAGTAGTGCAGATTCAGTAAATAGTTTGACAGTGTTGATGGAATTATTTGTTTAGTAGAGTGATGGCCTTCGGGGAAAAATTGTTCTTGTGTCTAGTTGTTCTGGTGTGCAGTGCTCTATAGCGTCGTTTTGAGGGTAGTGGTTGAAACAGTTTGTGTCCAGGATGTGAGAGGTCTGTAAATATTTTCACGGCCCTCTTCTTGATTCGTGCAGTATACAGGTCCTCAATGGAAGGCAGGTTGGTAGCAATTATTTTTTCTGCAGTTCTAGTTATCCTCTGAAGTCTGTGTTTTTCTTGTTGGGTTGCAGAACCGAACCAGACAGTTATAGAGGTGCAAATGACAGACTCAATAATTCCTCTGTAGAATTGGATCAGCAGCTCCTTGGGCAGTTTGAGCTTACTGAGTTGGCACAGCAAGAACATTCTTTGTTGTACTTTTTTAATGATGTTTTTGATGTTAGCTGTCCATTTTAGATCTTGCGATATGATAGAACCTAGAAATTTGAAGGTTTCTACTGTTGATACTGTGTTGTCAAGTATTGTGAGAGGTGGAAGTATGGAAGGGTTTCTCCTAAAGTCTACCACCATTTCTACGGTTTTGAGTGTGTTCAGTTCCAGATTGTTTTGGTTGCACCACAAGGCTAGTCGTTCGACCTCTCGTCTATATGCTGATTCGTCATTGTCTCGGATGAGACCAATCACTGTTGTGTCATCTGCGAACTTCAGTAGCTTAACAGATGGATCATTGGAGATGCAGTCATTGGTATACAGAGAGAAGAGAAGTGGGGAGAGCACACAGCCTTGGGGGGCCCCTGTGCTAATTGTACAGGTATTTGATGTGATCTTGCTTAGCTTCACCTGCTGCTTCCTGTTTGTTAGGAAGCTTGTGATCCACTTACAAGTCTGTTCCGGTACCTGTAGCTGGTTTAGCTTAGTTAGAAGAATGTCTGGAATGATGGTATTGAATGCTGAACTAAAGTCTACAAAAAGGACCCTTGCATAGGTGCACATTATTGAAAAAAAAATGACAGGAAAAAGAAATACAATCCAATAAACCAAAACATCACACAAGGTATGTTTCATCCAGTCTAGGCTGGGGGAAAAACTAGGTTTGAAGGGCTTCTTTAAATAAGGTTTACAAATTTCAGGGTTAATGTTGTTCTAGAGGGCACCATGACATAAGTATGGAAGAGGAGGGTCCATGGTGCTCTTGGAACTTAATTGGTTTCTTTCAAACATTTTATCATCCAAACAAGGTAACATCATCAGTGGTCTGATGTTTGTATTTTTAGATGATAAACAGATTGCTTGGAATATGATGATAGCCCATTCCTGATAGTAATTTTTAAGAAATATTTGTAATTGACTTTACAACCCCATCACCACTAATTTGAGAGCAGGAATTTATTCAAGATGCTTTGGTATTCTATTGTAACAAGCAACATTTAAAGAATCAAATAATAGCACCAAAGAAAGTATCTTTCACCTCCTAATATTAGGTCTAAAAATCATGTCTTTTACTTTAGGAAATCAGATCCTACTGTAGATGCCTCAAGATCTCTTATTCCAATAAATTTTTCCAAGATTTCCCATTCCTTTTTCTTATTCCACTATTGAAACCTGCTTTCCTGGTAACATATAAAACAGTTAGGAAGATCTTGCCTCCCTCCCATTTCCCTTGAGTGCTTCTGACACAGCTCCTTCATCATTGTTGCTTATGCCCTTGCTCTGCCAGCAATTGGCGTTAATTTTGTTCTAAGTACAGTTCATCTTCTATCTCTGCCTTCAAGCCATATAGGCAATCTATTGTAATTGTAGCTTTTATATCATCTTGAAGATGCCCTTCACCTTGGCTTTACCCATATTTCTTTGTTCATCCTGTTTTCCCATGTGATACCAACTTAATATCTTTCCAGCAGTGCTATGCAGTTCAAAGCTTGTGCTTTTTTCTTATCTCGGGAAGTGGGAAAGACATTTAATCTATCTCTAGTTTATATACAAGATTGACACAACACAATCCAAAATGGCTTCTTGAAACAAAGGACAGAAAATAGATAACTATTGATATATTGCTGAATAGTCCTTCATAATGGGGTGGGGGATTTTTAATCTGTGGAAAGCTACAAACTGACCCTTTCCTGTAGATAGATCTCAGAGAGAGAAACTGCTATCCATTCTATTTTTAACTTTATAGAGGGGTTTTCAAGCAATATTCATTTGTAATTAAAACAATAAATTACTGGAAAAAATAAAAAAAAGTTTTTGGCATCTAGAAGACATACACATTTATTATTGGTTAAGTTTTTGTTTATCACAATCCCTTTCACTATATAACCTGAGAAAGAAGCACTTACAATATAACCATGACCATTGTTAGCAGGAGGAAGAAAAGTTAATATGGGAATTATGAAAGAAGAGGTGATAGGCAGAATTGCTTACAGACAGTGGTTACTGGCAACCCAGAAGTTAGGTATGATATTAGATATGTTAGGTCTGGAACTCACACCTCATTTCGGACATTAATACAATTGAGCATGTCCAGAAATATTTTACAAGAAGAGTTCTCCACTCCTCTGACCACAACAAAATATCTTATGCCATCAGACTTGAAATCCTGGGTTTAGAAAATTTAGTACTTCGCCACCTTCGGAATGACCTGAGTATAACTCATAAATTCATCTGCTACAATGTCCTTCCTGTCAAAGACTACTTCAGCTTCAATCGCAACAATACACGAGCACACAACAGATTTAAACTTAAAGTGAACTGCTCCAATCTTGATTGTAGAAAATATGACTTCAGTAACAGAGTTGTTAATGGCTAGAATGCACTACTTGAGTCTGTGGTCTCTTCCCAAAATCCCCAAAACTTTAACCAAAGACTATCTACTGTTGACTTCACTCCATTCCTAAGAGGTCTGTAAGGGGCGTGCATAAGAGCACCAGTGTGCTTACCGTTCCTGTCCTAATGTTCCCTTTGATTGTATCCAATTTGTATAGTTATTTCATGCTTATACTTATATATACTGTTGTGTTTGACAAATAAATAAATAAATAAAAGTAAAAAAATACTTTCTTGCATTGATGACCTACACAGACACAGATAATACAATAAGAAATGTTATTTTCCATTTAATCCATGAAGAAAACTTGTTAAGACTTTTTATGATGCAATGAATTTATTTTTTCAATGAAATTTCTGAATTCTAGTTCAGAGATTTTGCAATTAAATTCTTTTTTTCAGAAAAATACTCAGTGTTTTGGAGAACTGAAATATTTGTCCACTGGTCTGGAGACATTGCTGTTTTCAATTTGTGTCCATTTATCTCTTATGCAGAGATTGGGCAGTTTGTCCAACCTAAAATAAAGTTTAAAGATTATAACATCAGTTACACTGGAAAATAAACAAAAAGATACCATGGTCATTTGATTTTGTGGGTAATAGTATAAGTCCTATTGCCAGGGGGACAGTGCTGGCATCCAGGTGTGTTGTAGTTTCCTTCTAGTGTTGTACCACTATCAGCTCAATTCACATATCATCACAGTACAAACATGGTGCATGATGTTTTTTAAATGAAATATCTTTATGAAATTCATTTCATCCTCAATCCATAATGGAGGCAGTGAAAATTTATTATTCAACAGTTGTAGTTTTAAAGCAGTGTTTTCTCTCTTCTCCTGATACATTTTTTTTGTAGTGACATGTTCTACAGTGATTCTGTCAACTGTCCAACTAGTGAACTCAAAATAAGGAAACACTCTTGGGAGCTTTGAATCTCCAAAAGTAAAACTTTATTGGATACACCATTTTGGTACTGAAGAATAAAAATCAGCTCTGTTTTTCCTGCGCAAATGCTTGCCTAGCTAAAGAATAACTTCCCCTTGTCTCCCCCCCAGATGATCACATTGCCCAATTATGAAACATCCTATTATTATGGGAACAGTCCATCTCTTTCTCAAGCACCTGCAGTAGTAACCTTCATGGTTGCCAGGCTCTCACAATCTACGCACACATTCTCAGCATTCTAATTCCCTCTTCCTGCCCCCCAGTTCATTGACAAATTGAAAACCATTAGGGCAGGCGTGTCAAACTCAATGCTTGATTGATGTTTTATAAAGTTTTGATCAGACATTACCCAAGCTCCTTGGATATTATTACTTTAAACAAATCATCTTCATCTTCATAAATAACCTGAGCGGCTAAAGAGCCATGGTGGTGCATTGGCTAGAATGCGGTATTGCAGGCTAACTCTGCTGACTAATTATAGTTCAGTCCTGACCAGCTTAAGGTTGACTCAGCCTTCCCTCTTTCTGAGGTGGGTAAAATGAAGACCCAGATTGTTGAGGGCAACATACTGAGTCTATAATTGCTTAGAGAAGGCTGTAAAGCACTATGAAGCAGTATATAAGTGTGTGTGTTATTGCTATATACTTATATTGAATCAGTGATTGTTATTCATGTAACTTAGGCTGTTCCAAGCACCTGTGAATTCTCATTCACACATCCAATCTATGTTAAGGAGAGTACTTTGGTTGTTTTCCTGCTACAGGTGATCGTCAGTGAAAGATAAATAAACCTGTTAATTTTGCTTGACCTCTCTGTATTAAAATAAAAAGGACAATAATGTATAGTAACCTTTTAGAACAAGAAAGTAATTGTGATTTAACATTATAATTAGAACAGAAGAGTTACCAGAATAATGTTATTCAAAAGAAAAAGAGCAAATAGAGGGATAATGATAGAGTAAACGTTTATATATATGCTAACAAAGCCACTAATATTTCCACACTAGCAATTTATAGCATAATCCTGTTATCATCATGATTGTATATTACTAATGAAGATAGGCTTTAGATTGCTACTGTGGCTTGGTGATGCAATAAATCTCTTAAAGAAAATGAGCATGATAGTCAGCTTAAAGCATTTTAATAAATGTTAAAAAAGGAAATCGTAGTAATGCTATCATAAAAGGATAAAAGAAAAGTAAAAGAAACTGCAGCAAAGTTATCAAATCATATAAGTCAGGCTAAGCAGAAGATTTGATTTTGTCACCATCAATATTATTAAACTTTTAAGGAAAGTATAGTCTTTCACCAGTTAAGATGTTGGTCAAGAATTGGGGAGACTCAGGTTGAGTCCATCTTTAGTCATAGAAATTCACTATGTGTAAGGGTCTGCCTCTCCTCTCTGTTCAAGAAAGTAAAAACTTTTGAAACAATTAACATTTCAAAAGGAGCCTTTTATTGAAGGAAAGGGATTGCAGAACAAAAGAAGCAGGATCTAAAACTTCCTGTGCAATTCAGTTAGGATAAAGCAGTTAGAAACCACTCCCCTTAGTCCGATGTTGAATAAGCCAATCCACAGGTGTGAAGTTGTTTTGAGAAGCACAGGCTGAAAAGATGATAACAAGTTGTTCCCAGGCATCTCTTGCTAGAAGCTTCAGAACTGAGACAAAACAGATGGCCCAACCTCCTTACATTCCCAAGAAGGTAAATCAAAGTACAGGATACATAGGCATCAGGAAAAAGGCTATAAATTATTGAATGCATCCAGGCCCTCTCCCCACCAGAATGGCAGCATCCCGATAGGGATCAATGGGATCTGACCAGGGGTGGGTCCCAAATTATTTTACTACTGGTTCTGTGGGCGTGGCTTATTTGGTGGGCGTGGCTTGATGGTCATATGACTGGGTGGGCGTGGCCAACTTAAACTCATTCAGGGCAAGGTGGGGCAGCATCTTTCTGTGAATGACATCAAGTTGGCCACGCCCACTCAGTCACATGACCAATGCTGCAGAGACAGGGCGATTTCTCCCAGGGGACAGCCAGAACTTCGCTGCCTCCTCTTTTCCTCAGAGGAGCTGCCTCCAAGTCCTTGTGAAGACACACACACATACACACACACCACAACAGACCCACACACAATATAAAAGCAGCTGCATTTCACCCAAAATGGCCCCTGCAACAAGCAGGAACCTCACACAGCCACAAAAAGCTGATGCAACTGATTGCAGAAGCCGAAGGAAAGCGAGCCCAAAAGGAGCTTACTTAATTATCTTAAAAAAATGGCCAACTCAACATCACTCACAGCCATGCCCACAGAACACAGTAGGATATTTTTTTTAAATTCTATTTTGCTTTTTTCCTTTTCGTGAGATGCCTGCAGCCGCAGCCTCTCTTTTTTTTGGTGCACCTGGAGGTGCTTCTTGCACTGAAAGTTGCAGCAGCTGCAGGATTCTTGCAAGCAAAAGTTACTGGAGCCACTCCCCTTCTTGAACGTGGCCTTTCCCTGGAGCCACTGCCCGCTCGCCACATGGTGCATCCTTACCTTCCTCCTGTGGCTGGCTGCCAGGGAAAGCAAGTGCCAAAAGATATAGCAGTTGTAGGCTTCTTGGAAGTGAAAGTTACCAGAGCCGCTCCCCTTCTTCAATGTGCCACCACTACTGCCACCCTGTTCCATGTGCCAGCTGTGCAAGAATGACAAATGAAATAAACAGTGTGCGCTTGTAAGAAGCCTGCAGCCACTGCATCTTTTGGCACTTGCCTTCCCTGGCAGCCAGCTGTGGGAGAAAGGTAAGGACGCGTCGTGTGGCGAAGGGAGAGCGGGTAGTGGCTCCAGGGCAAGGCTGGAGTCAGGAAATGATGCAAATACTACCTGGTCAAGGCGGGTGGCAAGCGGGCAGTGGCTCTGGGGCCTCGGGGAATGGTGCATCCCTGGGACTTGGCCCCTGACCCAAGGTGAAGGGATAGTGGGCGGAAAATGGGTGGTGGCTTTGGGGCAAAGCTGGAGTTGGGAAATGGTGCATTCCCTAATCCGGTCAAGGTGGGCAGCAAGTGGGTGGAAGCTCCGGGGCCTCAGGGAATGGCACATCCCAGGGCCCTGGGCCCCGGCCCCCAACCTAAGGTGAAGGGAGAGTGGGCAGCATGCATTGCTTACCTTTGGTGAGCTGAACGAGTGAAGCAACTGGCGAGGCGAGTAGCTGGGCCGCCTGGCAAAGAGAACTTATCAGTGGTGGGTTGCTCCTGGTTCTGTCCGGTTCTATAGAACCAGTAGTAAAAGTAGTGGGAGGCTCTGCCCACCCACCCGGATGACATAATTGATGATCTGCGCATGCGCAGAAGCTTCTGTGCATGTACAGAAGCATGTACGTGCTTCTGTTGTGAGCGCACATGCTCCTCTTGTGAACCGGTAGTAAAAGTAATTAGAATCCACCCCTGGAACTTATATAGGGTGGGGGTGGGTGACTGGGCCTAGCAGCTGGAAGCCCTGAGCATCCGGAAGCAGCAAGCAAGCTGGAAGCAGCGAGCGGGTGAACGGGCAACACGGGTAGGTGTGGGTGGGGTCACCAGGGATGATTGCTATCGTTTTGGCGAACCAATGCTAATTGTTCCAATCAGTTCTCCCGAACCAGTAGGATTTCACTCCTGCTCTAACTTGTGGGTTATTCTAATGAGAGGCAAAAAAATTCTAGTGGAAAAAACATACAATTTAAAGGGTTGTTTAATGAATGTAGAAAGATAGATATGGTGCTTATAGTGGCAATTCTTGTACTTTAATTAATACGCTATCTATCATAACTTGCATTCTGCTAAAAAATAGATTCCTAATATGTACGCTGATGTTTCCACTTTCCAAAAAGTAATGGAAAATACAATATATTAGCAGCAACATTTAACTTTGAACCAAATTTCTTGGCCACCTAATTTCAAATGACTCTGGATAATTAATATTGACAGAAACAATAAAATCAACAAGAAAACCAAATCTGGTAAATAATGTCACCTGATTAGACTAAGATAGGTTGACCAGGCTAAAAAACCAATGCTATAGAGGTCAAAGGTACAGATAATAGATATAATAATAGAATCTTGCAAGTCCGAAAGTGCTTCTCTGTTTTTTTCCCTTTATTTTTGCATGAACTGGAAAAAGACAAGTCTGACAGATTTTCTTAAGTTATTTTTTTAGCCCAAGTTCAAACCCCACTTATATCATTACTGCCTTGGTAATCACTCTTCCTTTCTTTCCTTCTATGAAAAAGAAAAGATTAAAAAAGGGTGATCAGCAGCTAGATAGAATAGAATAGAATAGAATAAAATAGAATAGAATAGAATAGAATTTTTTATTGGCCAAGTGTGATTGGACACACAAGGAATTTGTCTTGGTGCATATGCTCTCAGTATACATAAAAGAAAAGATACCTTCATCAAGGTACAACATTTACAACACAAATGATGGTCAATATTTCTTCCTGATTTGCTTCAGAGAAGCACGTGAGTAGAGTTGCTGCTTTAAGGAGGAATTGGGGGTG
Organism: Ahaetulla prasina; assembly: GCF_028640845.1. Classification (NCBI taxonomy): domain Eukaryota; kingdom Metazoa; phylum Chordata; class Lepidosauria; order Squamata; family Colubridae; genus Ahaetulla; species Ahaetulla prasina. The sequence continues at coordinate 71,568,919 of NC_080543.1, forward strand.
GGAAACTGCCTGCATTTCTTCCTGATTTGCTTCAGAGAAGCATGTGAGTAGAGTTGCTGCTTTAAGGAGGAATTGGGGGTGGGAAACTGCCTGCATTTCTTTCTCATTTTCGCAACCCATGAGCCTAACGGCGCGCAAATTTAATGTAATCACTATAAATCAAAAATAGCAATAATATATTCAGGGTTGGTCCACTAGAGATTGTGATTTTATTCTATTCAAAATGACTGGCTTAGTTCAGTGCAATACCTGTTTTGCAGCTGTCTTTCGCAGTACTCTTTTCAAATTTGGGTACTGTCCTCTTTGTAAACAAATTAGCAGTCTACGTGGACAGATTACATATCTAGAATCTCTAATCTATGCTCTCCAAGCAGAAATTAGGTACCCAATTCAGCCATTCCAGCTGCTGTGCCATCAGCCCCCTCTACCACAAAGATCCTGCAGGAAAAGGGCAGTATGGACAACCGTGGGATCTGGCAGGGTGAGAGCTGTGAACCACAAACACAAAGTTTTTGCAGTGTCCCAGTATAACAGATATAGTGCCCTTGCTGACTTAAACAGGAACACTAAAGTGACAGATCAACGTAGTTGTGATACTGATAACTCAAACAATCAAGGGATTATGGTCCGAGATGAAAAACTTACTTTGGAAAAGTGTGAACCTACTTTGGAAAAGTGTGTATCAAGTATTGCAGATCGGTCACACAACAAGAGCACGGTATCCAAAAAGAGAAGCCACCTTCTGATTGGCGATTCAATTGTAAGGGATGTAAATCTAGGAAAGGATATGGAGGTTTTGAAAGACGCCAGGTGTCTACCTGGTGCTACTGCCAGCAGAGACAAGATGCATATTCTTAAGATAGTCAAGAATGCCAGTAAGGATTCTGATGTTGATGCTATTATACATCTTGGCACAAATGATCTGTCCCAAAAGGATGTGCTTTCTGTGCAGAATGATTTCCAGAGCTTGGGGTATGAACTTAATAGCATAGGTTGTAGGCTTAACTTTTCAGAGGTTTTACCAGTACATAAGGAACAAAAAGGTAAAGGCCAGCGTGTAGTGGAGTTTAATGTGTGGCTAAAGGAGTGGTGTAAAAGGGAAGGCTTTGGTTTTATTAGTCATGATGTCTGCAACTGGTCCAATGAAAAATTGTACAAAAGAGATGGATTGCATCCATCAAAGAAAGGGACTGAGTTACTTAGCAATACATTCACAGATTTTCTGGATAAACATTTAAACTGAACAGTGGGGACAGAGAATTAACTGATATAGAAAATTTCTGTCCCCAGCAATCGAAAACTAAAAGGGTTATCAGTGCATGTAACATAGATGTCTGTATGGGTAAGACTATCAACCATGCTATCAAGCAAAACCAAGCATTTAACAGTGAGTGCCGTACCATGTGCACTAAACCAACAGGTGGCAAGAAAGTAGGGGCAGTCAACACAGGTTATGTAGACAGTAAACACAAGATCAATCCAAATGGACTCAAATGTCTATACACCAATGCACAGAGTATGAGGAATAAACAGGGTGAATTAGAAATTCAAGTAAATGAGGGTAGATATGATATTGTTGCCATTACAGAAACTTGGTGGGATGAAACTGACAAATGGAACATACAGCTAGAGGGATATAAATTATTTAAAAGAAATAGACCAAATAAAAGAGGAGGTGGAGTTGCACTATATATAAGAAATAACTACATCTCTACAGAAATAGAGCACAACAATGATGAAAATCATCTTGAATGTATTTGGGTCAATATAAAATGGGTGAAAAACGATATTGCCATAGGTCTATACTATAGGCCATCTAACCAAACAGAGGAAGTAGATGAACTTTTTGCTAGTCAGCTAACTAAGGTATGTAGGAAGCACATCACAGTAGTAATGGGGGATTTTAACTACCCTGACATAAACTGGGAAACAAATTCTGCACCAAGTGGAAGATCCAACAGGTTCCTAACAAACCTAGCAGACAACTTTGTTTCCCAAAAAATAGAGAAGGCGACAAAGGGATCAGCCATACTGGACTTAATTCTCACTAACAGAGATGAAATGATAGAAGGTGTTGAAGCTTGGGGGCAAATGATCACGCGATACTGGAATTCAACATTAAGCAAATACAAGTAGTAGAACAAAGTCAAACTAGAGTCTTGGACTTTAAGAGAGCTAATTTCAATAAACTTAGAGAGAGCTTGAGAAGGATTCCATGGATAAGAATACTCAGGGGGGAAACGACTCAAGAAGCTTGGGAAATTTTGAAAAGTGAGATTATAAAAGCGCAGTCTAACACAATACCAATGAAGAAGAAAAATAATAGATCTCAAAAGAAACCAGCATGGATGCATAAAGAACTATCTGACAAATTGAAAGACAAAAAGGACAAATATAAAAAGTGGAAAGAGGGGCAAATAACTAAGGCAGAATATCAGCAACAGCCCGAGCCTGTAAAGATGAAGTGAGGAAAGCTAAGGCTCACAATGAACAAAGGCTAGCGACAAAAGTAAAAATAACAAAAAGCTTCTTCCAACATGTTAAAAACAAGAAAAAGTCAAGGAAACAATTGGCCCATTGCTGGGAGAAAGTGGCAAGAAGATGACAAGCAACAGGAGAAAGCAGATCTACTTAACTCATATTTTGCATCTGTCTTTACACAAAAGGAAAAACAATCCAACCTATCAAAACAGCACTACAAAAAACAGATTAGAAACACAAGTTAAAATAGGCAAGAAAATGGTAAGTGAACACCTGTCTACCCTAGACGAGTTCAAATCACCAGGACCGGATGGATTACACCCCAAGCTTCTGAATGAACTGTCAGTCGTGATCTCTGAACCACTGAACTATATCTTTCAAAGATCCTGGAGCACAGGGGAGCTGCCAGAGGACTGGAAAAGAGCTGATATAGTTCCCATCTTCAAAAAAGGGAAAAAAACAGATCCAGGAAACTACAGACCTATCAGTCTGACCTCAATACCGGGGAAGATTCTGGAAAAGATAATCAAGCAACGAATCATTGAACACCTAGAAGCAAACAAAGTAATAACCAAAAGCCAACATGAGTTTCTCAAAAACAGATCATGCCAGATTAGTCTCATTGCATTCTTTGACAAAGGGACAAAATTAGTGGACCAGAGGAATGCTGTCGATATAATTTACTTGGACTTCAGTAAAGCATTTGATAAAGTAGACCATAACCTACTACTAGATAAAGTAGAAAAATGTGGGTTAGACAGCACCACCACCAGATGGATTCGTAACTGGCTGACCAACCGCACTCAACGTGTAGTCCTCAATGGAACTACATCCGCATGGAGGGAAGTATGCAGTGGAGTACCCCAAGGCTCTGTTTTAGGCCCAGTACTGTTCAACATCAATGACTTGGACGAGGGGATAGATGGGGAACTCATCAAATTTGCAAATGACACCAAGCTGGCAGGAATAGCCAACACTCCAGAAGATAGGCTCAAGTTACAGAAAGATCTTGACAGACTTGAACATTGGGCGCTATCTAACAAAATGAAATTCAACAGTGAAAAAAGTAAAGTTCTACATTTAGGCCAAAAAAACAAAATGCACAGGTACCGTATATGTGGTACCTTGCTCAATAGTAGTACCTGTGAGTGGGATTTTGGAGTCCTAGTGGATAACCATTTAGATATGAGCCAACAGTGTGCAGCAGCTGTTAAAAAAGCCAACACAGTTCTGGGCTGCATAAACAGAGGGATAGAATCAAGATCACGTGAAGTGTTAGTACCACTTTATAATGCCTTGGTAAGGCCACACTTGGAATATTGCATCCAGTTTTGGTCGCCACGATGTAAAAAAGATGTTGAGACCCGAGAAAGAGTGTAGAGAAGAGCAACAAAGAGGATTAGGGGACTGGAGGCTAAAACATATGAAGAACGGTTGCAGGAACTGGGTATGTCTAGTTTAATAAAAGAAGGACTAGGGAGACATGATAGCTGTGTTCCAATATCTCAGGGGTTGCCACAAAGAAGAGGGAGTCAGGCTGTTCTCCAAAGCACCTGAGGGTAGAACAAGAAGCAATGGGTGGAAACTGATCAAAGAAAGAAGCAACTTAGAACTAAGGAGAAATTTCCTGACAGTTAGAACAATTAATAAGTGGAACGACTTGCCTTCAGAAATTGTGAATGCTCCAACACTGGAAATTTTTAAGAAAATGTTGGATAACCATCTGACTGAGATGGTATAGGGTTTCCTGCCTGGGCAGGGGGTTGGACTAGAAGGCCTCCAAGGTCCCTTCCAACTCTGTTGTTATGTTATGTTATGTTATGTTATGTTATGTTATGTTATGTTATGTTATGTTATGTTATGTTATGTTATGTTATGTTATGTTATGTTATGTTATGTTATGTTATGTTATGTTATGTTATGTTATGTTAATATATCAATATAAATCATAAGGATTACCAGCAACAAAGTTACAGTCATACAGTCATAAGTAGAAAGAGTTTGGTGATGGGAATGATGAGAAGATTAATAGTAGTGCAGATTTAGTAAATAGCTTGACAGTGTTGAGGGAATTATTTGTTTAGCAGAGTGATGGCCTTCGGGAAAAAACTGTTCTTGTGTCTAGTTGTTCTGGTGTACAGTGCTCTATAGTGTTGTTTTGAGGGTAGGAGTTGAAACAGTTTATGTCCAGGATGTGAGGGATCTGTAAATATTTTCACGGCCCTCTTCTTGAGTCATGCAGTATACAGATCCTCAATGGAAGGCAGGTTGGTAGCAATTATTTTTTCTGCAGTTCTAATTATTCTCTGAAGTCTGTGTCTTTCTTGTTGGGTTGCAGAACCGAATCAGACAGTTATAGAGGTGCAAATGACAGACTCAATAATTCCTCTGTAGAACTGAATCAGCAGCTCCTTGGGAAGTTTGAGCTTACTGAGTTGGCGCAGAAAGAACATTGAAGAAGTCAATTAAACAGCAAAGATATATATTTATTTATTTGTAAAATTTATTGACAGCCCATCTTATCACAGGGTAACTATGGGCAGATACCTCAACCCATAGTAATGGATGATGTCATCTAGCGATTTCATGTAGATGTTAAAAAGGAATGGAAAGAATACCGAGAATGCCTCAAGATAGTGACTGAGGGCTGGATCTCTCACTTCCTATCAGCACAGATTGGGACTGAACTTGGGCAAAGGAGATGAACCAGTACAAAACTGTACCATCTAGTCCCAGCCCCCATAGCCGGCCCCAAAGGATACATGGTCAATGGTAATAAAGACCACTGAGTGGAGGGAAACCAGGAGTGGGTGTTGCTCTCTCTCTTCTGCCTGTAGACTGAGCCTGTCATCATTTTTGGTGATGCCTCCCTTGCCAGGTGGTACCCCAGTTTGGCGAAGGTGTAGCAATGATGAGGCCTGCAACCTGTGAAAACAGTAAAAAAAACTCTGGACAGTGGACCAAACAGCTGCAGGGTGGGACTGGATTCTCTCCACCAGCGCCATAAGAAGAAGTTAGGCAGGATCAATTCCTGGGCCCGATGGAACCAGGAATTCATCTGGGGTATGAAGGAGGGGTCCAACTGAAGAACCACCCTGTCTGGGTGGAATATGCATAAGTCTTTCCTCACAGAAAGGGCTGCCAGTTCCAAAATTCATCTGGCTGTTGTAATGGCCACAAGGAAGGCCACCTTACATGTGAGGAAACACAGGCTGATCGATCTAATTGGCTTGAAGGGTTCCCCAGTAAGGGCAGTTAAAACCTTTGTCAGATCCCAGATAGGGTATCTGTGAACCACAGGGGGCTGCAAATTGGTAGCACCCCTGAGAAACCTGAACACAGTAGGATGCTTAGTGAGAGACTAGACTCCCACATGACAAAACGGAAGACATTGCTGACACCTGTCTCTGTTTAATATTGGGTGTTAACCCTTTGTCCATTCTGGAGAAACTCCAGGACGTGAGCCACTGACACTGAGGATGGACCAGTGCTCAACCTGGAGCACCAGGTATAAAAAAAACCCACCAGGTAGCATCATATACCATGTTGTTGGATGGTCTGGATGACCCTGGAAGAAAGGTTGTCTTGACTCAGGACCTTCTACTCAATTGCCAGGCAGTCAGCTGGAGCCACTGTGGCTGAGGTTATCCTGTCCCAAGGAATCCTCCAGGGCCTGCCCACTGACAGGTTGACCAGATCAGTAAAACATGGTCTCCTGGGCCAGTGGGGGGCTAAGAGTAATAACTCTGCCTTCTCTGTCAACATCCCGCTGATCACCACTGGAATTAGCAGGAGGGAAGGAAAGGTGCACAGAAGCCCCTGGGGCCAGGAAGTGCAGAGGACATCGACCCCCTCTGCCCCCAGTGATGCATACCTGCTGGAAAACTGCAGCAGTTGAGAGTTGTCCGGTGTCGCAAACATGTCTAGGACTGGTACGTTGAAGTGCTCCAACAATTCCAGAAATGGGGTGGGATGCAGGCACTATTCTTTATGGTCCACTCTCACTCTGCTGAGGCAGTCCGCCTGCCCATTCCGCACTTACAATTACATAAAATAATACATCCTAATTATTCAAAGGCAATCTGATATCTCTTAATCTGATATCTGTTTTGTAAATAATCAATCCATTTTTTCCATTCAATTAAATATCTTTTCTGCGTATTGACTTTCAAAAAGGCTGAGATTTTTGCCATCTGAGCCAAGTTAGCAACTTTCAATATCCATTCTTCTATTGTAGGTAACTCTTTTTTCTTCCAATATTGTCCAATCAGCAGCCTTGTTGCTGTTATTAAGTTCAAAATCAATTTAATCTCAGTCACTGTACAGTCTGTTATAATTCCCAAAAGGAAAAATTGCAGTAGGAATTTTATCTTCTTCTTCAGGACATTTGGAATAATCCACCAAATTCTTATCCAAAAGGCCTTAATTTTCTTGCAAGTCCACCAAATATGAAAATATGTAGCGTCATCACAGTCACATCTCCAGCATTTCACTTGGATATCAGGATACATACATGATAATTTTTTGGGATCTAAATGCCATCTATAAAACATCTTATAAAAATTTTCCCTTAGATTCTGTGCTCATGTAAACTTAACATTTCTAACCCAGATTTTCTCCCATGTTTCCAACATTATTGGTTCCTGAATATTCTGTGCCCATTTTATCATACAGTCCTTTACCTAATCCTTTTCCGAATCTATTTCAAGCAACACATTATCAGTAAAATCTTTTTTGCATCTATCACCAGTTCAATAGCAATAAATCTTCCTTAAATATCTGCCTCAATTAACTTAGCTGTTATATCCTTCCTGATATATACAACGATACCATTTTGCTTCTTATCCAAAGCTGATGCAACAAAATGTTTACCTAATTTTGAGTTTATTAAGTATTTTTGGTCTGATAATTTGATATGTGTCTCTTGCAGGCAAATCACATCATTTTTAAATTGTTTCAAATAGTGAAATATTTTCCTTCTTTTCTGAGCTGAATTCAAGCCATTAACATTCCATGACAAAATTCTATTTGCCATTACTGGCCTCCTGAAGCTTTGAAGCAGACAACAGAAGATCCTCCTCCGGTATCTTCCGTCTAGCTCCTCCCACAGCTTCCATTCTGGGGTCCTGACTTTTACTTTGAAGGTGTTGCTCTTCTTTACGCTTAAGAGTTCCTCTTGTCACCCTTTGCTCTTGTGGCTCCTCTGGTGCTGGCAGCAATGAGGCCTCCTGGGTCACCATGCCTTCTTGGATCTCTTGAAGTTTTTCTATCACTTCTATTTCAACTTTCAAGACTGTAGAAAGAAAATCCTTTGCCTTTAAGACAGTGACAATTCTGTATCTCCTTCCTTGATAAAATACTGTCAGACCAACTGGCACCTCCCATCTAAATTGAATCTGGTGTTTTTTAAGTTTTTGTGTAAAAAACAGTTGCTTTTCAAATGGCTGAGGAATGACAGCTCCTCCCAGGGAATGTTCCCAGCTCTCTGCAATTTAGCTGACATTTTAGCCTTGGGAGCCAGGTGATTAATTTAGCCCCCCTCCACTGATGCAGGAATGGCAGGGACCTTGGCTGGTCACTGGCTGGAGTTTCGACTTTCTGGTGGACCAGAAAGCCAGAAAGTGGATCACACTTCTGCGATCAAGGGTATTTCCTTAGCTTACTATTAAGATGTTATTTGAGGGAATCCAGAAATTAAACTCGGAGAAAGTTGTTGTGCGTCTCTTCTGGCTGAAGACTGAGCCGAACTGGGGTGCCACCAGGCAAGGGAGGCTTCACCAAAAATGATGACGGGCTCAGTCTCCAGGGAGAAGAGAGAGAGCAACACACACTCCTGGATTCCCTCCACCCAGCACCATGGAGAACAAGAATGGTCGTACTACTCCCATCCTGCTCTTGCCAGAGATCATCAACAAGTGTGACCAATGTTGTGTTGGACAATGTTGAAAAGAGATGAACAACAGAAACTGGAGTAATATTCTTTTATAACTGTCACCATAATGGATCACTTAAGGGCAATAAAAGTGGCAAACACAGCATTTTAAAAAATAAATGGGTACCTGCGGCTTTGAAGTAATGTATGATTTTATATATGGAGAACATTTGATAGAGAAGTTATTGCCAGGGAAGGATAAGACATGAAGTTGGTAAGGTCAGACACAGAGCTTTCAAGATGAGGCAGAACTATTGTATAAACAATGAGCACATGCCTCCCTAACTCAAGGCCATGAAGGAAGCAGCCAATTTGTCTTCCAAAAGAGAATCCTTTTGGAAAAAGTGTAAAAAAATGCTTAGAATCTAAACCTTGGAGCACACACTATGCTGCACGTAGGCCTTGAGTTGTGTGAATTGCAGTAGGCAGATCTTTGAACTTCATTATTTTCTGTAATGTACAGCAACTAAGCTAACCATATTGAGCATTTGAGCTTCTGCTAAAAGCAAGCTCCTAAATTAGAGAATAAGTGTCTGGGGAGTTGAGATGCACTGTTGAAACTGGTGAGAGGTATGACAATAAAAACTGTCTACTCTTACTCCCAGCACAAGCATAGTGTGTACTCCAAGGTTTAGATTCTAAGCATTTTTCTTACACTTTTGCCAAAAGGATTCTCTTTTGGAAGACAAATTGGCTGCTTTCTTCATGGCCTTGAGTGCAATTCAAGACCAAGATCAAACAATGACTATAAATCTTGCAGATTGCTAACAGTTGATCAATTTGCCAGTTGATTTTTTCCTCATTATCAGAATCAAATTGTGACCTATATGGATTGGTAAACCAACAAGGAGGAATATAATCCTTCACAACCTGCAATTTTCATATCGGTTTCAAGTGAGAATACTTGAATTCAGTAAAGAAGTAGTAATTTTACTACTTCTTTACTGAATATCCAAGAATACCCTTTTTGACAAATAATGTAATATAGGAATTTTAGTAAATTTATAACTTGACTCAGTATGAGTTAAAAAGTGACTTGAGGATTTTCATTCTGACCAATTTCAAATAGTGTTTATGATTGGACTGGTGTTTGGAAGAGACTATTCAGTCCCAACCTCTAAGTCATTAAATGTCAAGGCATCTACAGAAAAATTAAGTAGAGCTTAATTAAGTCATTCTTATTATTTTTCAGACTTAGATAGGTTCTGAAACACAAATTCAGGCTCTGACACATTCACATTAATCACATGTAAATATGGTCTTCCCACATCTAACTCGCTCTCTGGGTTATTGTGAGAATCCCTTATAGAATAGATGTATGCTGCACCATTTCAACTCACTATTGACAGACATCAGTCTTTGCAACTTTGCTTAATCTTTCTACTTTGGAAGGGACTGACTGCAAGTTCACAATCCACATCCATGAGACTAGAATAACATTTCCTTTAATCATTAATGTGGAAATTCATAACCCAAAGACTTTATATCTCAGTGTTCATCACCCTGTAGCAGGATCTCAAATCTTACTTGCTAAATAAGTAAACTAAGCTGAGTATGAAAAAAACGCAGATCCTGCCTCATTAATTCCATAACCACATTATCATCTTAGCCTAACAACATTCTGTTATTCAATACTGAATTTAGAAGAATTTGTTTATCCACTTACTTTTTTTGACAGAAATGCTCCTAATCTTTTTTGTTAAATTGACTTTTATTTAGCCAATGAATTCAAGCTCCTGAATCTGCACCCATTAAGAATCATTATTCTCTCTTGACCTCTTTTAACAGCTGAAGAAGGCACATATGTTTATCAATTTAAATCTGAGATGGATGGAAGTATATATTCATTTGCATAAATATGATGATAATTAGTTTTTTATTCTTGTTGGGAAACATGAACAAACAATTATAACTATTCTAATTATTGGAACTGGAATGGGGAATGTGTTTGACAATGAAAGTAAAACCCTTATAAATGCCAACACCTTTCTGCTATCTATCTGCATCTCTAATGATCCATCTGTTAAACTACTGAAGTTCGCAGATGACACAACTGTCAGGCCTGGAAACCATACTAGACTTTAGGGTTCCAGATGCTGCCACATTTTTCCCCTGAGGGGAAGAAGGGGGGCTGAGGGGTATGGTAACATTCTTCAAGCAGTCAAGGTCGGATGGTGTTCACATCTGCAGGAAGAGTGGCAAGAAGATATTCGAATGAACTGGGAGAACGTGGGACCATGTGACCATCAAAGGGGTCAGGGGGGTGGGACTCTTGGGGTTTGTATAACTGGGAAAAGAATCCGGAAATTCAGTTTTGGAATTTCACTCATCGTGTGCCAGTTTCCTCATGCTAATAAAGAACTCTGAAAAACAATGGCTTCTGAGTTTTTTTATGCAGAAGAGGTTTTTCTGGAACCTTGACAACAACAGTGATTGGTCTCATTCGAGACAATGATGAATCCGCATACAGACGGGACATTGAACAACTAGCCTCGTGATGCGACTGGAACAATCTGGAACTGAACACACTCAAAACCGTAGAAATGGTGGTAGACTTTAGGAGAAACCCTTCCATACTTCCACCTCTCACAATACTAGAGGTGATGCTAGAAGTTGATACTCTACTGTATCAACAGTAGAGACCTTCAAATTTCTAGGTTCTACCATATCGCAAGATCTAAAATGGACAACTAATATCAAAAATGTCATTAAAAAAGCACAACAAAGAATGTTCTTTCTGCGCCAACTCAGAAAGCTCAAATTGCCCAAGAAGCTGCTGATACAGTTCTACAGTGGAATTATTGAGTCTGTTATCTACACCTCTATAACTGTCTGGTTTGGTTCTGCAACCCAACAAGCCAGACACAGACTTCAGAGGATAATTAGAATTGCAGAAAAAATAATTGCTACTAACCTGCCTTCCATTGACGGCCTGTATACTGCACAAGTCAAAAAGAGGGCTGTGAATATATTTACAGACCCCTCACATCCTAGACATAAACTATTTCAACTCCTACCCTCAAAATGACGCCACAGAGCACTGCACACCAGAACAACTAGACACAAGAACAGTTTCTTCCTGAACACCACAACTCTGATAAACAAATAATTCCCTCAACACTGTCAAACTATTACTAAATCTGCACTACTACTTATCTTCTCATCATTCCCATTACCCATGTCCTCCCACTTATAACTGTATGACTGTAACTTTGTTGCTTGTAACCTTATGATTTATATTGATATTGATTATTTCCTGATTGCTTATTTGTACTCTATGACTATCATTAAGTGTTGTACCTTAGAATTCTTGATGAATGTATCTTTTCTTTTATGTACACTGAGAGCATATGCACCAAGACAAATCCCTTGTGTGTCCAATCACACTCGGCCAATAAAAATTCTATATCTAACTATCTATCTATCTATCTATCTATCTATCTATCTATCTATCTATCTATCTATCTATCATCTATCTATCTATCTATCTATCTATCTATCTATCTATCTATCTATCTATCTATCTATCTATCTATCTGGTATCAGAAAGAGGCAAAGATAAAGAAGGCAAAAGATAAAGAGATCAGAAAGGGAGGATATCTCACCAGGAGGAGATAAAGGGAGGAGATAAAGATCTACTCTTCCCGCCATCCTCATTCCATAGATAGTAAAAATTATCAGTTCCAGCTGATGAAGAAATGACCTTTAGTCAGTCAAACCAAAAGTGGGGAGAGGAAATCATCTGACACTTCCAAGCATAGAAAGGAAGGAAGAGAGAGAGAGAGATGGTACAATACATGTTCTCAGGTGAGACAGAAATGTTACAAAGAATAAGGAGGTGTCTTCCAACACCAGGTTATTGACTGAAGCCTGGTCTAAGGAGGAAAAGAGCTAAACTTTAAACCTTAAAGAAGACATAATTTTAATTGTGTGTATTGCAGCTCCTGAATGTCTATACGTATTGCTCTAGTTGGCAAAAGATTGGACTAGAAAGGGATGGTTACCCTGTTGTTTGAACTTCCAAGCATATCCTCTACATCTTGCTTTGCTCCCCTGTAATCATATATCCAATCCAATTGAGGTTTTTAACTCCTACAATTTAAGGAGTTATTGAGAACATAATGACCAGTGGTGAAATGTAAAATTTGTTACTACCCATTCTGTGGGTGTGGCTTGGTGGAGGGGGGGTAATGTGATTGGTTGGGTGTGGCCAACTTTTTTTTTAACTTTTAAATTTTTTCTACAAACTCTTTGTCTGAAGTGGTTGTAGAAAAAATACTTTTAAAAGGCTCTGATGATCCCAGCCAGGGGTGAAATGTTCCCAGTGTGGACCAGATCGCCCGATCTGGTAGCGATCGCAGCAGATGGTTCAGAGAATCAGTAGCAAAATTCCATGCCCCCCCCCATGCCCAGCTGAGCCGTGTGATCATCAGGCAAAAAAAATGCTTTTAAAAGAAAAGAAAAGCCTTTGACGATTAGGCAAATAAGCTGGGATCGTCAGAGGAGCCTTTTAAAACCATTTTTTTTACAACCTCTTCAGCCAAAGAGGTTGTAAAAAAATGCATTTAAAAGCCTCTGACAATCCCAACTGAGCCGTGCGATCATCAGAGGCTTTTTTTTTTACTGTTAAAAGCATTTTTTTGGCTCATCTGGGCTTGAGAGAGGCAGGGATTTTTGCTACTGGTTCTCCAAACCACCTGCCGCCATCACTACCAGATCGGGCGATCCAATCCAAACCAAGAGCATTTCACCCCTAATAATGACATAATAATTACCTTAAAAAATTTAAAAAATTGGAATTGTTTCAACAAAATTAGTGGATATTTGCAACATGTTTGTCATTTCAAGTGGGAATTGCAAAAGAGATCTATTTCTGAGGCAAGAAATACAAAAATTATGTTGTTAAACTTAAAATAGATTTGGCATACAGAAAAAGGCAAAGGACCCTCCATCCCTCTCCCCAAAATTAAGAAAAACATAAAAATCTGAGTACAAGGACAAAAAGACAAAGATCAAGATCTGTATTTTTGCATTAAAAAGGCCATTGTCAATTTTCATCCTGGGGGGGAAAACATTATATATAGTAGTAAAACTTGAGGGAAAAAACTGATACAACTTCTCTCCAGCACAAGGAATGTCAATTTATGTCACCAATTTATAAACAAGATGAAAGAAGTCTAAGATAAAAAGAATCTACATGCTTTACAAATGTAAGAAAGTTACTATCATTTTGACCTTTGAAAAAACCTATGGTCAGCTACCCTAGTACATTATGTAGTTCAGTACAGTGGAAAACAGTTCAACATTTTTATCATATTATAGATAACATATTATAGTCTGTAGCCTTGACCAGATCATTCATAAAGAATGTGACAAAGAAGATTGAGGGCCTGTCATCCTTGCATTCTTTATTTCACATTGTTCTTCCATCAAACCAGTCTTATAAATGTATATTATGAAGACTAAAGAGGTAAAAATTCATTTCTCATGAATTATTTTATTCAGGCTGAAAAGGCAAAATACTTTTGATTAAAATAGCTAGCATGAATAAATGTATATCTATAACATGCTTGGAAACCTGCACTCTTGTGGAGTACGCTGTTATCAGAAACATGAAAAAGTTTCACTGATATTTACCATTTAATGTCATTTCTAATTACAGATTTAAGTACCTAAATATGTAGCTAGGTAATCACATGTTAGCAGAAGTTAATAAACTACTTTCCAACATGGCCCATTTACCCAACTCCAGCATAATACATGTAACCTCCACTCCAATCAATACATCATTCAATCAGTAAATATTCTTAAGAAAATTATACTCCTAGGCAGTGGTGGAATTCAAATTTTCCTACTACCAGTTCTGTGGGTGTGGCTTGGTGGGTATGGCAGGGGAAGGATACTGCAAAATCTCCATTCCCACCCCACTCCTGGGGAAAGGATATTGCAAAATATCCATTCCCACCCCACTCTGGGGCCAGCCAGAGGTGGTATTTGCCGGTTCTCCAAACTACTCAAAATTTCCACTACTGGTTCTCCAGAACCTGCTGAATAGCACCCCTGCTCCTGGGCATTGGATGTGTACATAGATGTGAGGATCATATAAAGTGGACCAAATAGATTACACAGTCAATTTAGATTTTCATTTCGTCAGTATCTCATATTATACTACTGATATTAATAAATTGTTAAGAATCAAAGCAGGCCAACAATTTAAAAAACATATTTTTTTAAAAAACCAGCAATGTTTCAAACAAATGTAGGAAGTTAGCACCCACCCCACTCCTAGAAGAATGAAATATTTTAGAAAATATTAAAAAGGGCAGAATATTATATTTCCCTGGATGAGAAATGGAAAAACATGTTTAAGGACAAAGCAGCTCCCTGCAGCTTCCTGCCTCCCCCCACCTTTGTCAATGGGCCAGACGCAGAAACGCATTCTCCCCACCTTTGTTAATGGACCATCATCGGCAACACAATAGGACCCATCTAGCAACAGAAACTCACCACATGGCACCTGGGAAGATTACATCAGCCAGCAAGGCTTGCTAAGACCCCCACCCCCTGGGAGTCTGACAACCAATCAGGGTACTCTTCCTGTGCCCCAGGAAGTTCAAAGCTCAGAGGGGGCATAAAACCAAGGCATGCTCAGAATCTGATCCTTTTTCTGTTCAGGAACTCAAGCCATGAGATCCTGTCCACCATTAAACCATCTTTCCAAGCAGTCTCCATGTTTCCAGTGTCTTTTTTCCCACTTGGAACTGAACCCAGATGGACATTTCTTCCAACAATTTGGCACCCCGGATGTGACTCCAAGCTAAGCTAACCAATTGACCTGGCCCAGGTAAGACTCCCTTGCTAGCAGCAGACCCATTGAGTCTGTGCGTAAGTTGTCCTGGACCTTGGCCATTTGGAACTAGGTTTTAAAGGGGTTTTGAGTGTTGAGCTTGGAAAGAAGGTGAGTACCTCTAAATTTTAATTTTAAAGCATGGAAAAGCAAGGAAAATATGTGTACGCCTGCATGTGTGTGAGTGAGAGGGCCCTTCTCCCGATCACAGCTGGATCTTGCTACCTCTGTGCCTTTCCTAACCGCAGAAAGACCAACAGCCTGGAGAGCATGGGACTTTTGCCAGAGCACAGGACCTTCTGTTACGGAAGGAGAAAGTGTGTGGGATTCCACCTGGACAACAGTCTGATTCCGCCTCTTTAAGCGACCTCTAGCCACACCTCTGCCTATTGCTAGCTCCACCGAGCCGTGACCAGTAGGATAGAGAAAGCGGGGGGGGGGTGTCGCCAAATGTGGAACCTTGTGTTTAAAGGCAATGGAAGCCAAGCGAATGTTAAGTAAAAGTGAGAGGGTAATAAAAGAGAAAAAGGGAAACTCCCAGTGTATCTCAAGGAAGCATAGCCTTGATGCATGTGTGAGCAGGGAGGTGTTAGTACCGGCTGGTAGGGCAGCAGGTCCTCCGGGATTACCTTTTTTGATCTGCAAAACAGAGAATTCACTTATCAGGAAGGGGCCTGTACTTCATGAAGGGAATCAAAGTCCTTCCCAGAATCTTTTTTTTCCTGAAAACTGATGGTGGGTCACCCAGCTAAGCCAAAGTGAGCCTTACATTTCAAGTATCATGGGAAGCAGTAGCTCGCGGGTGGCAGAAAATCCCCTGGAAGACATGCTTGGGGCCTGGGATGCCAGGCAGGTGCCAGTCTTAACTAGCATGAGTAAAAAGAAATTGAGAAAATTGTGTGAAAAATGGGCTTTGCTAAGAGATAACACCAGGAAGACAAATTTGGCTAAATAAAGATACTTAAAAGAAAAGGGAAATATATAAATAGGAATGTTGGGTTTTTTTGTTTGTTTTATTTGTTTGTCTCGTTTTCTGTCTTCTATGGAACCACATGGCATGTTTGTTAAGATTTGTGCCTTCCCTAATTTAACTGAGATTTCTGGCGGGAATGATCAGTCTGTGTGTAAATCTCAGAGTTCTGTTTTCCTTTCTTTGTCCTCCTTGTTTTTTATGTGTGTATGTCTAAGTCTTTGTGTGCCCTCAAGGTAATTGTAACTGTAAAATGTATCTGATCTCTAGAGACAACAATTTTAAATTGTTAGGGAAAAAAAGTTGAAGTAATGAACATGGGGAAGAGAGAGAGAGAGAAAAGAAAGAGCCTTTGCCCTGTGTTTGTCTGGCCAAACAAGTAAAGAGTAAAGAGTAAAGAGAACTTTTCATTTTATTTCTATTTTTTTTCTCCTTCCCTCTCTGTATCTTAAAGTAACAACTCTTTTCAATCCCCAGAAGATAGCTGGAAAGACTATGGGGGAGGGTGAAAATTCATTGTAAGGTTTTCTTTCTTGTCTCCTTTATATTGTAATCAGTCTAAAACACTCATGTAAGGATTGTATTTGAGAGTAGCTACCGCAGCAAGTTCTGAACACCTTAGATTTCTGTCTGATGATAGGGAAATTTGTCCAGCATGTTTGTATTGTTTGTATTGCCTGTATTGTAAAAGTAGCTGCATACGCATGCACACAGAGAGAGACACACCATTCAGAATTAGACTTAACTATTTCCTTCACTTATTGCCACACAAGTCTTCTCCTAAGTTGATTTTTGCTCTGTGGCACTAAAAGCCCAAGGAGTACAGTTAAGGAAAGCAATCCCTCTAATTTCATGGGGGTGGGGCATCCCCCTCAGGCAATTCCCTCACTTGAAGAGATAGCAGAAAAAGTGATATCCAAAACCCTGACTGTGACTCACAAATGATACTGCCCAGTTGCCCAGTAAAGGAAGATATGTTGCGCTGGTAGTCTCATGAATAGAAGTCCCAGGGCTCATTGTGTGTAATAAAAAAAAAAAGCCTGAATTGCACACTGATTAACCTTAATTTGGACTCACAAATTCTGGATACACTAAAGTAAGAGCTAGGGCAGTTCAGTAACCAACCCTTGGAAATGGGCACCATGTAGTTTAAAGGAAAACCATGACTGTGAAAAGTTTTGGGATATGTGCTTGCTTGAAACCTGACTGGAAGCTTACAGAAAGTGATATCTGATTCTGAAATTAATTGGTATAGAAAATTGGATACTGTAAATTTATTTCCAGAATTTTGCCCTCGCTGCTAGACCTCTAGCTCCTTTTGGAAGCCACTGAAGCAGTGGTGGGATTCAGCCAGTTCACACCACTTTGGGAGAATAGGTTGTTAAATTATTTGAATCCCATTACAGCACTGAAGGAATCCTTTTCTGTTGCCTCTATCAATGCCTTCCCCTTCACACCAGAAAAAAAAATTAAAAGCACCCACCAAGCCTCTCTGATCTGATCAGTTTTAATCTTTTGCCGAGAACTTGTTTCAAAACTCACATGTTTTGAAAAAAAAAAGTAGGGATTGTAGGAAGTTAGCACCCACCCCTCTCCTAGAAGAATGAAATATTTTAGGCTTCCAGTGACGTCACCGCTCCTGTTGGGCGCTCGAACAGGGTGCTCTGCATTAGAAGATCGTAAAAGCCGGCAAAACAGCAGAAATCAGCTGTTCGTCGGCCTCAGCATAACTCCTGGGCGAAAAGGGGTTTGCAGAGCTGCGGAGGAGTGGTAGATCTCCCCAGGGGCTTTGCTCTGAAGAGGGAAATTCCTGGGTTTGAGGTCCCATCGAGTCCCGCTGTCCTCCAACTTCAAACGCGCTCCTGCTTTGTCAGGAAAAGGGAGTAGGGACCACTTCTGCTCAAAAGGACTTGTCAAATGAACTGATTTCTTAAGCAGACGGGGAGAATAACAAGTGTTCGATCTTTGAAGTAGAAACAGCATGCAAGTATCCTGACTTTTCCCCTTTTGAAATTGGAAACCCTTCTTTGTCTCTGCTTAATTGACTCTTTAAAATGGCATCTGAAAGCGAAAGTGTGAAGTTCTCAGTCTAACAAAGTAGCACTATTTGTGGATTGTTACAAATGGAGCTCTCCTATACTGAAGGGGGCAAAGAAAAGCTTTTAAGTTTAAATTCTTGACTTTATTGAAGATTTAAATGGCTGCTAAGCCATCAAAACCCTCTGGAAGAAGGGGATCTGAAGCAAATCTTGAGGATATACTTAAAGAACAATTAAAACTCTCTGAAGAGAGGCAAAAGGAGTTTATGGAAAAATTTAATAGTGAAATAAGGGAAGAAATGAAGGAGAATAATGAAAAAATAAGAGAAGATATTATGCTGGCTTTTCAATGCTTGTCTAAAAAAGTTGAGGGAATGGAAGAAGAGATGCAACAGATTTCTCAGTCAAATAAGCACTTAGAAGATAAAATGCAAGGTATTCAGACAAAAGTGGATGAAAACAAAGATCAGGTTGTGATATTGCACTACAAGCTTATGGAAGGAGCTCTTAGAATTCGCGGTTTGCAGGAAGAGAGAGGAGAGGACCTAAGAAAAATCATATCAGAAGCACTGGCTGAATTTATTGAAGTGGAACCCCAAGAGGTAGCTTATCAAATTGATAACATATATAGAGTTAATTCTTGGATCGCAAGACAGAGAAAGCTACCTCAGGACATTGTGGTTTATTTTGTGAAAAGAACTGTGAGAAATCAGATTTTGCAAGTTGCATATCAGAAAATTTTGAAAATTGGAGAACAGGAGTTGAAGGTCCTGAAAGAGATTCCTTCCAAGATGTTAAGAGACAGGAAGGATTTTGTCTTTTTTACACAAGAACTTAAAAAACACCAGATTCAATTTAGATGGGAGGTGCCAGTTGGTCTGACAGTATTTTATCAAGGAAGGAGATACAGAATTGACACTGTCTTAAAGGCAAAGGATTTTCTTTCTACAGTCTTGAAAGTTGAAATAGAAGTGATAGAAAAACTTCAAGAGATCCAAGAAGGCATGGTGACCTAGGAGGCTTCATTGCTGCCAGCACCAGAGGAGCCACAAGAGCAAAGGGTGACAAGAGGAACTCTTAAGCGTAAAGAAGAGCAACATCTTCAAAGTAAAAGTCAGGACCCCAGAATGGAAGCTGTGGGAGGAGCTAGACGGAAGATACCGGAGGAGGATCTTCTGTTGTCTGCTTCAAAGCTTCAGGAGGCCAGTAATGGCAAATAGAATTTTGTCATGGAATGTTAATGGCTTGAATTCAGCTCAGAAAAGAAGGAAAATATTTCACTATTTGAAACAATTTAAAAATGATGTGATTTGCCTGCAAGAGACACATATCAAATTATCAGACCAAAAATACTTAATAAACTCAAAATTAGGTAAACATTTTGTTGCATCAGCTTTGGATAAGAAGCAAAATGGTATCGTTGTATATATCAGGAAGGATATAACAGCTAAGTTAATTGAGGCAGATATTTAAGGAAGATTTTTTGCTATTGAACTGGTGATAGGTGCAAAAAAGACATTACTGATAGGTATTTATGCACCTAATCAGCAACAAGAAAAGTTTTATAAAATTTTAAATGAGAGGTTGATTCGCTGAGATTACAGTTCGTTTATTTTATTAGGAGACTGGAATGGAGTAATTGATCACAAGAAATTATAAGAGAATCTCTTCTAAGAAGATACCTATACATGCAAAACTACCAAAACCCCTTTTTGAAATGATGGAAGACTTTGAGTTTAGAGATATATGGAGGTTGTGGAATCCAGATGAGAGAGATTTTACTTTTTTTCCCGATAGGCATCAATCTTTTTCACGTATTGATTTTATTTTAATTTCTAATGACTTGCTTTCTAGGGTGAAGAAAATGAAGATATTTCCGAGGTGTTTAACTGACCATAGCCCAGTTTGGATGGAATTACTACAAGGAAAAAAAGGTGGTAGAACATGGAGGCTAAATGAAAATTTGTTTAAATATGAGGATAATGTAAATCAATGTAAGAAACAGATGAAGGAATTTTTTGATTTTAATATGAACAAGGGGACGCCGATAGGAACTGTGTGGGAGGCAAGTAAAGCTTTTATTAGAGGGATATTGATATATGTGGACAATAGGCAGAGGAATAAGAAACAAAGGCAGCGTAGGTACTTGGAAGAAGAAATTCAAAAGAAACAACAATTATTAATACAAAACCCACAAGACCAGAAACTTAAAGAGGCTATAAGGATATTACAGAGTCAATTTAATATGTTAATGGCAGACCAGGTGGCAACAAATATACAATATGCTAAACATAATACCTTTTGTAGTGCAAATAAACCTGGGAGGTGGCTGGCATATAACTTAAGGAAAAAACAGAAAGCACGTATCATAGAAAAAATAGAATATAAAGGTAAAGAGATATCAACAGGACAAAATTAAAAAGGCCTTCTCAGAATTTTACACTACTTTATATGCCAAAGATAAAATACTGAATAGGGACATTTATGATTATTTGAACAATTACAAGGTTAATACTCTAACCTTAGAACAAAGGGAAGAGTTGAATCAGCCGATAGCTACTGGAGAAATAGTGGAGGCACTTAAACAATTAAAAATGGGGAAAACCCCTGGTACAGATGGACTTACAGCAAATTATTATAAAAAGTTACAGGATGAAATACTGGGCCCACTTAAAGAATTATTTAATCAGATACAATTAGGAGGGGGAATACCCCCATCATGGAAAACATCCTTTATTTCATTGATACCAAAAGAGGAACCCGATTGCTCTAAACCCAGGAATTATAGGCCGATCTCACTTTTAAATAATGATTATAAGATTTTTGTTAAAATAATAGCAAATAGATTAATGTTAGTTTTACCACAAAGAATTCATACTGATCAATCTGGATTTATAAAAGGAAGGCAGATGAGGAATAATGTTAGACAGATTATTAATATATTGTAATATTTGGAAAAGAAGAATACTTCAGCAGCACTTATTTTTTTGGATGTGGAGAAGGCCTTTGATCGATTGCATTGGGATTTTTTATTTAAATTAATAGAGAAAATGCAAAATGGAGACTGCTTTGTTAGAATAATTAAAGCGATTTATGGAGAGCAAACAGCTCAGATTATAATAAATGGTAGTCTGACAGAAGTTATTAAGATTGTGAAAGGAATGGAGACGACTTCCGGTATCCAGCGGCAACGGACGTCTGGAAGGCTTCTCCTGCCTCCAGCGCCCGAATCCGGCCGCCGCCGAGGCCCCCAGGGGCCAGGTGTTCCGAAAAGGACACCTGCCGCAGACGGCTCGCCAGGGTCTCCCAGCCGACATACAGGACTGTGGGGACCGATGCTGGCGCGTCCTAGGCTCGCGGGTTGAGGCCACAGGCGCGGCCATTATTTTGGTCGTCGCCTGGGCGCTGTCGTGACACGGGGCATTGGATTTATAACTGCAGCAGCCTGGTGGTGAACAGGAGCGGAGAAGAATTGAGGAGGAGAAGGAAGGAATATCGGTCTGAGTGGACTGCTCCGGTGCGGATTTTCTCCCCTGCGGTGGAAGAAAGTTATTCTGGAGAGGAGAACTTAAAATAAGAAGATTACCGGTTTTGTGGAGCTCTGGAGAGAAGAGGTGATGGAGAAATTTAGGAGGAAGGTTTGAGGCCCCTCCTTCTGGGGAACAGTGGTGGCGTCAGCTTCCGCCTTCACTATGAGAATTTTGATGACATCACTTCCTTGACTTCCTGGTTGACTAACTGTACTCTGGACTCGTTGCTCCTGTGAGTGCCCCTGGTGGATCGGAGGAAATTACAAGGATACTGTGCTTGCCTGAGGATTTTGATTTTTTTTCAAATGGCAAGGTCAGAAACCAACTGCTGGAGAGATGGAGAGAATTCTGGAAAAGTTATCCAACATGGACAAGAAACTGGATGATTTGCAAAGAGGCCAACGGAAATAAGAGTAGAAATTGTGACTATCCAAAAGGATTTAAAGGATACTCAACAAGTCTCAGCAGAAAACAAGCAGAAAGTGGAAGGTCTGAGGAGAGATCAGTGCAGAAAAGAGAGGAGGCGACAGGCAATGCTGTGCTTGGACTACAGATGGATAAAATGTCTTATTTCCTTGGTTTCAAAATTTGGAAGAAGTGGACCAAGAAGACTTGAGAGATGTTGTGACTAAATTGTTGGGAGAATTTCTTGGGAGAGGTGTTGATTTCATGAATTGGGATGTGGATCGAGTTTATAGAGTTAATTCATAATATGCATACATGCAGTTCCCAGAGAGGTTCATGTCAAATTTGTGAGAAGAGACAGAGATGAAATTCTTAGAAAACATAGGAGTGGGGCACTGATTTACAGGGCAGGAGATAGCCATTCTGAGGCAGATTCCCAGACAGGTACGTGAAAAAGAAAGAAATATTATTTTGTCAAGCAAATTGTACCAGAAGGAGTGGGCTTCAGATGGCTGATGCCAGAGGATTGATGATTTTCGGGAGGGCATTACGAAAAAATCAGTACAATTGCAGGCTACGGCCTATGTGGAGGAACACAAAGCCTTCCTGGAATCAGATGACCCAGGAATTGAAGAAGGAGGTTATAGATCATGGGGCTGAAGCGGCTGCCGTTTATGGAGTTGGTCAGGCTGAACCCAGAGTTCTGAGATCCAAAACTAGGAAGTGATAAAGATATTTGGGATTGTGTTGGTTTTCCTTATTCTCTTTTGTACGATATTCTGTTTATTCTTGACTCTTCTTTATTACGTATTTAAAATTTGCAAACTTTGCTACTTCGTGTCACCTGCTTGCCTTATGGCTGTTGTATGTGTTAAAAAATTTGAGTAAAATTCTTATTTTAGATAAGAAAAATGAAAATTTACCATACCTGATATGTATTTGTATAAACCTTTTTTGACTAATAAAAACTTTTTGAACAGAAAAAGATTGTGAAAGGAATGAGACAGGGATGTCCTTTATTACCACTATAGTTTGTTTTAACTCTGGAACCATTATTGGATAAAATACGAGAGTTAAAGAAGATAGAGCAGCGGTTCTCAACATGTGGGTCGGGACCCCATTGGGGGTCGAATGACAATTTGCCAGGGATCACCTAAGACCATCGGAAAGATAGGAAGTAAACTTGCGAATCGAAAAATCACGCTCCAATGATTGACTCCACAAGCCAGCTGGTTATTCAAATCTAGCCGAGGGAGGTCACGCGATGAATTAAAAAAGAGAGAAATCTTTGCTCTGATGTCTCCCTCTCAAGCCAGCTGCAATCACTCCCAATCACTAGCCTAATCTGGCTTCAGGCATGATAAACTTAATAGGGGGAGGAGTCTCCGCTTTAATACCTCCATCCTCAAGGCAATCGCAAGCAATTGAGATCGCTAGACAATATGGTTTCAGGCGCGATAAATTCAAAACGAAAATAATTTTATGGTTGGGGTCGCCACATCGTGGGGAATTGTATTAAAGGGGTCTTAGTGGTTACTTTAACAAATCCTATAAATTCAAGTATATCTCTATTGGAAACAATTGATAAATACGGAAAGGTATCGGGATTTAAAATAAATTAGAATAAAACAAAAGTGATAATTAAAAATATGTCTAAACAACAGAAACAAAAATTAGAGGAAATAACAGGATTTGAGGTGGTAAAAAGGTTAAATGCTTAGGGGTTTATATTAGTTCATCGAACAGGAAACTGTATAAGAATAGTTATGAGTTGCTATGGCAAAAAGTTCAGAAAGACATGAATGTTTGGAAAAAACTGCAGCTATCATTACTGGGGAGGATAGTGGCTATTAAAATGAATGTGTTACCTAGATTTTTGTTTCTGTTCCAGATAATACCAATAATCAAGAAAGATAAAAATTTGGAGGAATGGCAGATTGGGATTAATAAATTTATATAGCAAGGTAAAAAGGCGAGAGTTAAAATGAAAATAATTCAGGACTCACGGGAAAGAGGAGGCCTAAAAATGCCTAATTTTAAACTATATTATGAAGCAGTAGCCCTTTCAGTAATAAGTGACTGGTTTAATTTAACGGAGGAAAGAATTTTGAATATAGAAGGTTATGACTTATTATATGGATGGCATGCGTATTTATTTTATGAAATAAAAGTGGACAGGGCTTTTAAGAATCATGTGTTGAGAAGTGCTCTCTTGCATGTCTGGAAAAAATATTCCTACAAACTAGACTATAAGAGCAAGCCCCAGACATGCAATAGAGAATATAAATATAGAACAGAAACAGGAAATGATTACTTATAAAGAACTTTTGTATGCTGAAAGAGGTAGCTTGCAATTAAAATCTTTACAGGTATTAAATGAAGAAGGGAGGAAATATACTTGGTTTCAATATGGGCAACTAAGTGCTAGATGGAAAGAAGATCAAAAAATTGTATAATGCAAAGGGAGGAAAATTTAATAAAGCAAATTAGAAATCAGACCCAGGAGCATATAAAGAGATTGTATAATGTGTTGCTTGAAATAGATTCGGAAAAGGATTTGGTAAAGGACTGTATGATAAAATGGGCACAGAATATTCAGGAACCAATAATGTTGGAAACATGGGAGAAAATCTGGGTTAGAAATGTTAAGTTTACACAAGCACAGAATCTAAGGGAAAATTGGTTTTTTTTTTTTTTTTTTGCAAAATTTTTTTATTTTTCCATAATAATTCCCACAATTTGACCAGTGTACAATACAATCACTTATCCAACAATCAGTCCTATACTCAAATTATACTCAGTCAGGGCTGCTCGACTGCCACTCCCCCCTTTAATCCTTTCTTCCCTTCTCATCCTTCTTAAACTTCCCCCACCACCTTCTCCTCGCTTTCCTACTTCCCCTCCTCTTTCCCACTTCTCACTACCATCCTTTCTAACCCTCTATCTCCTTCTTCTCCTCCTCCTATCCTTTCTTCTCCCTTCCTTCTTTCCTCCCTACCCACCTACCTACCTACTTTCTTCCTTCTTTACTCCTCTTTCCTTACCCTTTCCCTTCGGGAGTGTTTGCCGAGCAGTCCCGACATTACACCATTCCAACTTGTTTAATTCTACCATTATTCCTGTACAATGGCAACCAATCAATTTATAGTCTTCCCTTCCCGCCTCCTTCCCCGAGACTTCCCAGAACAGAATACAGGGTATTGTAACTAACAAACATAATCTAAAATATAACATAAAACATATTCCATTTCACACCATCACACTATCAATTCCCTTCTTTCTTAAACTAATACATAATAATTCCTAACTTCACTCAAAAACTAATTGATATTTTTTAATCTGATACTTATTTTGAATATAATCAATCCACTTCCTCCATTCCAATATATATTTTTCTTGTGTACAGTCTTTCAAGTAGGCAGAAATTTTGCCATTTCTGCTAAATTTGATACTTTACTAATCCATTCTCCAATTGTAGGTAAGTCTTCTTTCTTCCAATATTGTGCAATCAATAATCTTGCAGCAGTTATTAAATTCAGAATCAGTTTTGTCTCTATAACAGTGCAATCTGAGATTATTCCTAATAACAAGAACTGTGGAACAAACTTGATCTTCTTTTTCAAAATGTTCTGCATAATCCACCATATTTTAATCCAAAAGGCTTTAACTTTTTTGCAAGTCCACCATATATGATAATAGGTAGCATCCTCACAATCACATCTCCAACATTTTGCTTTCACATTTGGATACATACATGACAGTTTTTTAGGATCTAAATGCCATCTATAAAACATTTTATAAAAATTTTCTCTTAAATTTTGTGCTTGCGTGAATTTAACATTCCTCACCCAAATTTTTTCCCATGTTTCTAACATTATAGGTTGTTGAAAATTTTGTGCCCATTTTACCATACAATCTTTAACCAACTCCATTTCTGAATCAATTTCAACCAATACATTATATAATCTCTTTATATGCTGTTGACCTTGATCTTTTATTTGTTTTACCAAATTATCATCACTTTGCCTTATACCAATTTTCTGATCTATTTTCCATCTAGATTGCAATTGTCCATACTGGAACCATGTATAATTTCTTCCTTCATCCCTCAATTTCTCCCTAGATTTTAACTGTAATTTCTCTTTTTCCATAGTCAAAAGCTCTTTGTAAGTGATAACTTCCATTTTTTGTAATATATTTATATTCTCTATCATATGTCTGGGGATGGTCCATATTGGTATCTTTCCATCTAACTTATATTGATATTTTTTCCAAATCCTCAACAACGCACTTCTGACCATATTATTCTTAAATGTCTTATCAGTTTTCTTATCATATAATACATATGCATGCCAACCATATAACAAACCATAACCTTCTATGTTCAAAATCCTTTCCTCTGTTAAATTAATCCAATCAGAAATTAAAGTTAAAACAACTGCATCATAGTACAATTTCAAGTTAGGCATTTTTAAACCCCTCTTTCCTAACGTCTTGCATTATTTTTAACTTTATCCTCGGTTTTTACCCTTCCATACAAATTATTAATCCCTTTTGCCATTCTTGTAAATTTGCATCTTTCTTCAATATTGGAATCATTTGAAACAAAAATAAAATCTAGGCAAAACATTCATTTTATAGCTGCCACTCTTCCCAACAATGATAATTGTAACTTCTTCCATTTCTCCATTTCTTTAATTACTTTTCCCCACAATACCTCATAATTGTTTTTATATAATTTTACATTCGATGCTGTAATGTATACTCCTAAGTATTTAACCTTTTTAACTACTTCATATCCAGTTATTCTTTCTAATTCTTCCTCTGATGTGTATTCATATTTTTAATTATCATTTTGTCTTCTGTTGATTCACTTTAAACCCAGATACCTTACTATACTGATCAATTGTCTCCATCAAATATACAGCTGAATGTATTGGTTGAGATAAAGAAACAACCAAATCATCTGCAAACGCTCTTAATTTATAATCTTGATTTTTAATTCTAATTCCTTTTATTCGATCTAAACCACGTATCTTACTCAATAATATTTCCAAAGTTAGAATGAATAATAATGGTGACAAGGGACATCCTTGTCTAGTCCCTTTCTCAATCTTGAAAGATTCTGTTAATCCACCATTTACTATTATTTGAGCTGTTTGCTTTTGATATATAGCCTTAATTGCTTGAATAAAATAATCCCCAAATTGCATTTTTTCTATTACTTTAAACAAAAACTGCCAATCCAATCTATCAAAAGCTTTTTCGCATCCAAAAGAGGAATGCTGCTGAAACCTGGCTGTTTCTTTCCAAATATTCAAGTAAATTTACAATTTGTCTCATATTATATCTCATCTGTCTCCCCTTAATAAATCCTGATTGGTCATTATGAATTAATTGATTCATCAGTGGCATCAATCTATTCGCTAGTATCTTAGCAAATATCTTATAATCAGTATTTAAAAGCGATATTGGCCTATAATTCTCTGGTTTAACACCATCTCGATCTTCTTTAGGTATTAATGAAATAAAAGCTGTCCTCCATGAAGGAGGAGCTTCTCCTCCCCTTTGTATTCTGTTAAATAACTCCTTAAGTGGTACAATCATCTCATTTTGTAAATATTGATAATAAGTAGTTGTCAAGCCATCTGTACCTGGTGCTTTATTCGCTTTAAGCTGCTTAATTGCAAACACTATTTCCTCTGAAGAAATTAATTGATTCAACTCTTCCCTTTGATCTACTGTAATTTCTAAAATACCGTGGTCCTGTAAATATCTATCTATATCTTTATCACTAATCACATCTCTAGAATATAACTTAGTATAATATTCTAAAAAAGCTTTTTTAATCAAATTTTGCTGATATACTTCCTTACCTCTATATTCTATTTTATCAATTATACGTCATTTCTGTTTCTTTCTTAATAAATATGCTAACCACCTTCCAGGTTTATTAGAATTATTAAACAAATTATGTCTTACATATTGTAAATTAGTTGCCACCTGATCTGCCATTAACATATTAAATTGACCTCTTAATATATTTATTGACTCTTTTATTTTACTATCTCCTGGATTACATACCAATAACTGCTCCTTCCTTTTAATTTCCTCTTCTAGTTCTTTTCGCCTTTTGTGCAGTCTATTTCTATATTTATTATTCATCTCTAATAAAATTCCCCTCATATAAGCTTTGCTGGTGTCCCAAACTATCTCTATAGGTGTCCCTTTATCCATGTTCAAAGAAAAAAATTCCTTCATTAGAGTTTTACATTCATTTACATTTTGTTCATATTTAAACAAATTCTCATTCATCCTCCACGACCTCCTGGCCTCTTTTTCCCGATCTAACTCAATCCATACCGGGCTATGATCAGACAAGGTTCTAGAACAAATTTTTGTCTTCTTCACTCTGAAAAACAAATCATTAGTAATTAAAATGAAATCAATCCTAGAAAAAGATTGATGTCTGTCAGAAAAAAATGTAAAATCTCTCTCTTTTTCATTGCGTTCTCGCCATACATCTCTCAATTCTAAATCTTCCATCAAATCAAAGAATGCCTTTGGCAGTTTTACACGATTGGAAATATTTCTAAGACTTCTTTTATCTTTCTGGGTATCCATCACTCCATTCCAATCACCCATTAATATATAAGTTTTATAATCCCAAGATGTTATTCTTTTATGTAAAAACTTATAAAATTTTTCTTGTTGTTGATTTGGTGCATAAACTCCTATTAAAAGTATTTTTCTCCCTTCCAATAAAAGTTCAATAGCAATATATCTTCCTTGATTATCCGCTTCAATTAATGTTGCAGATAAATTACTCTTTATATAAACAACTAGTCCATTCTTCTTTTCTGTAGCAGATGCAACAAAATGTATTCCCAATTTGAATTTATCAAATATTTCTGGTCTAATGTTCTAATATGTGTTTCTTGTAAACATACAATGTCATTTTAAATTGCTTCAAATAATGAAATATCTTTCTTCTCTTTTGTGGTGAGTTTAATCCATTGACATTCCAAGATAAAAGTCTAATTGCCATTATCAGCAATCGAAACTTTTGAAGCACCAGCCGCAAATCATATCTTCCTTTGGGCCTTGCTCCTCCCACTGTTTCCGTCTTGGTAATAGCAGATTGAGCCTGTTGAGCCTTTTCTTCTTGTTCCTTGCGTTTGACAGCTGCTCTTGTCATCCTTGGCTCTTTTGGAATCTCTGATCCCATCTTAGACACATCCAACGCTTGTAAAGGTCTTCTTCCATTACTATCACTTCTTTTCTTTAATTTCACCTTCCTTTCTCCTACCATCCGAGATGGTGGACTTCAGCCTTAAGCACATAAGCATAAAACTCTTGTGCTTTACTGACTGTATTAAGACGATGTGCTTTCCTTCATAGTAAACTATTATACCAATTGGGATGTCCCATCTATACTCAATCTGACGTTTTTAAGTTCGTTCACCAAAAAGCAAACTCCTTCCTACCTCTCAACATTTTGGGGAATTTCCTTTAGTATTAAAATATCTTGGCCGCTTGAATCTTGTCTCCTTTAAAAAGCTTGTAAAATCTCATTTCTCACTGTTCTAGTAGTAAAATAAATAACAATGTCTCTGGGAAGATTTCTTTGTCTTGCTATCCAGGAATTCACACGATAAATTTTATCAATATAAAGCCACATCTGCTGGCGAACTGCCAAAATCTCTGCAAAGGCCTCCGAAAAATTTGCTTCAAATTCTCATTTTTACATTCTTTAAGTCCACGGATTCGTAAAGCAAGTTCCATAGCTCTATATTGTACCAAAACAATTTCATCATCAACTTTATCCATTTTACATTGAACTGCCTCAATCTTATTTTCCAATTTTAAATTAACTTTCTTTATTTCTTCTACTTCCTGCTCCAATAAAATCACATTTGATGCCAGACCCTGTACTGCTGACACCAAACCTTCTTTAACTTCTTTATTTCCAGTTTGAATTTCTAACATCTGTTTTTCATCTCTGACATTTCTTCTGTAATTAATTTAAACTTATCCTCTATCTGGGAAGTTTGCCAATTCATAGCATCTTTAAGAGATTCTTTCATAAATTCTTTCAGGTTATCCTGAAGTGCTTCCAA
Organism: Ahaetulla prasina; assembly: GCF_028640845.1. Lineage (NCBI taxonomy): Eukaryota > Metazoa > Chordata > Lepidosauria > Squamata > Colubridae > Ahaetulla > Ahaetulla prasina. The sequence goes on from NC_080543.1 coordinate 71,599,243, forward strand.
ATTTAATGATTTTGTATCTGCTGTATGTGCTGGAGAGACTCCCGGTGTTAATGTTCCTGGGGTTTTTGTAACAGTTGACTTTAATTGTTTTGCTGCCATCTCTTAAAATTTCTCTTTAACTTAATATTACGTATAAACCTTTTAAGTCTTTTTTTTTTTCCAGTCTCAGTATCTCTTCTCCCTTCTCATTACAATGTTTAAAAAAAAAAATTTTCCAGCTGGCCTCAGCTATAAACAACAGACAGTGAGACTTGTAACACTTTCGTTTTCAACTGTGTAGCTCATTAAAGAACGATCGGCATTTTCACTTTGAAATCAGATCCAAAACTTAAAAAAAAAAAATAACAGGGAATTGATTGATTACTTGCTTTTATAATTAGAGCTCTCCTGTTTCTGTTCAGTCCGGTATTATCTTCTTTAAGTTAAAATTGGTCCCGGCTAATATTACGTATAAACCTTTTAAGTCTTTTTTTTTTTTTAAATCAGTCTCAATATCTCGATTTCTTCTCCCTTCTCATTACAATGTTTTTAAAAAAATTTCCAGCTGGCCTTCAGCAATAAACAGTAGACAGAGAATTGTAACACTTTCGTTTTCAACTGCGTAGCTCGTTGGGCAACTAAGTGCTAGATGGAAAGAAGATCAAAAAATTGTATAATGCAAAGGGAGGAAAATTTAATAAAGCAAATTAGAAATCAGACCCAGGAGCATATAAAGAGATTGTATAATGTGTTGCTTGAAATAGATTCGGAAAAGGATTTGGTAAAGGACTGTATGATAAAATGGGCACAGAATATTCAGGAACCAATAATGTTGGAAACATGGGAGAAAATCTGGGTTAGAAATGTTAAGTTTACACAAGCACAGAATCTAAGGGAAAATTGTTATAAGATGTTTTATAGATGGCATTTAGATCCCAAAAAATGATCATGTATGTATCCTGATATCCAAGCGAAATGTTGGAGATGTGAGTGTGATGATGCTACATATTTTCATATTTGGTGGACTTGCAAGAAAATTAAGGCCTTTTGGATAAGAATAAGGTGGATTATTCAAAATGTCTTGAAGAAGAAGATAAAGTTCCTGCCGCAATTTTTCCTTTTGGGAAATATAACAGACTGTACAGTGACTGAGACTAAATTGATCTTGAACTTAATAACAGCAGCAAGGCTGCTGATTGGACAATGTGGGAAGAAAAAATAATTACCTACAATAGAAGAATGGATATTGAAAGTTACTAACTTGGCTGAGATGTCAAAAATCTCAGTCTTTTTGAAAGTCAATACGCAGTCCATTTAATTGAATGGAAAAAATGGATTATTTACAAAACAGATATCAGATTAAGAGATATCAGATTGCCTTTGAATAATTAGGATGTATTATTTTAGAATGTAATGGGGGTGGTTAGGAAATGAAAAGACTCAGATGAGGCTAATTGGATTAGAAGGGAAAATCTTACTCTGTGTTTGGTTTATGTATAACAATACCTTGTGATTGACCCGGGAAGCCGGGGGGTGGTGGTGGTGAAGGGAGGGGAGAAGGGGATTTTGAGGGGGGAGGGGGGGAAAAAGGGGGAAAATGTTTTTGTTTTTTAAATCTTTTTCAATAAAAAAAAGAATGAAATATTTTAGGAAATATTAAAAAGGGCAGAATATTATATTTCTGTGGATGAGAAATGGAAAAACATGTTTTAAGGACAAAGCAGCTCCCTGCAGCTTCCTGCCTCCCCACACCTTTGTCAATGGGTCAGAGGCAGAAACTCATTCTCCCCACCTTTGTTAATCGACCTTCATCGGCAACACAATAGGACCCATCTAGCAACAGAAACTCACCACATGGCACCTGGGAAGATTACATCAACCAGCAAGGCTTGCTAAGACCCCCACCCCCTGGGAGTCTGACAACCAATCAGGGTACTCTTCCTGTGTCCCAGGAAGTTCAAAACTCAGAGGGGGGCACAAAACCAAAATCAGTATCTCATCCATTTTCTGTTCAGGAACTCAAACCATGCGATCCTGTCCACCATTAAACCATCTTTCCAAGCAGTCTCCATGTTTCTGGTGTCTTTTTTCCCACTTGGAACTGAACCCAGATGGACATTCCTTCCAACACAAGTTAGAACAAATCTAAATGTCTAAGGAGATTCTTAGATCATGGTTGTCCGAAAGGTGCTTTTTCCAAAAGGCAATTGTATTTTCTTGGCTTTTTTGCCTTCAAAAATGTTTCACCTCATCCAAGAAGCTTCTTTAGTTCTAACTGACTGTTGGGGAATGGGCCATTCTCCTATTCTACCATTTGTAATATCTTTTCTTCACTCATAGATGTTACACTTAAATTTATTTAGTTGCTTTGTTAGATGCTCGGGTTTATGATTAAAAGTAGACAATATGTGACCTGAAAAATCAATATTTCCTTACCCATACATAGAAACAGAATGTCGAAGGGCAAAAAATCATTGGTATCAAGAGTTACCTATAACTTCTGAGTTGGCCCTTGCCTTGGCCTTGCCCGGCCTTGCCTTCTATTTACAGTTTATGATTTGTACGTTTTTTGATCTATATGGTGTCTGAGGACTGTAGAATGGTACTAACACAGTTTCTGTGTTATTCTGTAGGAATAACAAAATTTCTGAACAAATTTTAGATATCAGTAATATCAGAACTGGTGAAATGAAAATCTAAATTGACTGCAATCTATTTGGTCCACTGAAAATTACATCCCAATATGAAATTCATGTTTTATTAAAATAAATGATTAAATGTAAATTAGATTCAGTGGTATGAATTTGCATTTTACGTGTTCAGAGATTTAGAACCACTATGGAATAATTAGTATAGTGTGAAAGTGATGTACAACTTTACACACACTATTTCAAAATCTATCAGTTGTAAAGTTAAGCATATCTTCTAAATCAGGGGTCCCAAACCCTTGGACCAGGGCTCACTCCTGGGCCTTGAGCTATTCAGAATTGGGCCATGGAAGGGGCAAACACATGCACATCCCCACTTGAGTGAGAAGTGGGCAAGTGTGTGCTTCATTTGGTGAGCAGCGGGCACACGTGCCTGCTGCTCATGCAAATGAAGCTGCATGCATGTGGATGCTTGCCCACTGCTTGTGCAGAATCATCCCCTCTTCACCCCTGGCTGGTCCACAAAGCCAGAAAGGTTGGGGAACTCTGTTCTATATGTCACAGCAGGATGGAAATATATTTTCATTCCCTTTATGATAATTATAGTTATGCGAGCAAACATGTAAACATTTACACTTTAAAAGTTAATACGAGTAAAATATTTATCTGAGAAGAGTATTTTGCAATATTCTTGTTCCAGAATTAAAAATCTATATTTATTTTTTAGGATATTAAATATTATGGATGTACTATTACTTTTTATTTTACTGGTAAGAGTATATGAAGTGACCACTTTAGAATAAGAAATGTACATGTTCACTAACAATCTGGCAAATTGCCACAATTGTACTTCTGTATAGCAATGTATGTTTCATTACATAACCACTAGTGTCCAGTAAATTTACTGCAAAACCTCAAATGTGTCAGTTTTGTTTGAAAGTTATTCAGACAATAATAATGTAGACATAGTTTTTTTTTTATAGAATAGAATTTTTTATTGGTCAAGTGTGATTGGACACACAAGGAATTTGTCTTGGTGCATATGCTCTCAGTGTACATAAAAGAAAAGATATTGTCAGTCTGCCTCTGATTATATCTAGGAAAGAATACACCTTGACTTCATTTGCAAATAAAGAAAAGTACTTTTACTAGGTACATCCGGACTGCAGCAGTATAAAGTTGGATCTGAGACAAAACATGGCTAACATTCCATATCCCCCCTGTTACTCCCTCCTCTCCCCCAAGAGGTCATCAGGTCTGGTCCAATGCCAGCTCCTTCTTGGGGCCCTGTGGTAATCTTCTTCCGCAAGTCTCTTGTTGTCAATCATATCAGGAATGCAATGTCCATTGAAAGTTCGCGCTCTAGCATTCCTGTTGAATTCAAAGCATCAATCTCCCCTCCCCCCTTAATTATGTCAGACCAACACTCTTAAAGGGCCCTCTCTACTTAACCTGAATCCAAGAGCTATTTACATTACACATAAAACCCCATGCAATCTAACAACTGAATATAAAGAGTACAAAAAGATGTGAGGATTGGAGTGGAGGCTGACATTCGGCCCTCCTGCAACAAGGACGTCAGTCCTAGAAAGAAAAGAGAAAAGTTAGGGTTTGTCAGGCTATTTTTTATAGAATTGTGCTATCTTTTCTGAAGCACGAACATCTTCCTTGTTCACCCATTCAGCTTGGGACAAAGGGAAGTGCTTCCAAGCAATCAGATATTGAATTTTATTTCTATGTTTTCTTGAATCCAAGATTTCTTTTACTTCAAAATGTTGTTCGCCCTCTATGAGAATTGATATAGGAGGGGGTGTATGGTTTGCACGGAAAGTAAATGTGTGTTCTGGTTTGAGCAAGCTCACATGAAAAATGGGGTGAATTCTTCTAAGTGTTTTTGGTAATTCTAGCTGTACAGTCACGGGGTTGATGATTTTCACTATGGGGAAAGGTCGCACATACTTAGGTCCCAGTTTTTTAGATTTTTGAGTGGTTTGTAAATATTTGGTGGAGAGATAAACTCTATCTCCAACTTGGTATTTGTTCTCAGGGGATCTTTTTTTATCCGCTTGTTTTTTATGTGCACGGTGGACGTCATCAATCGCCTTGCGAGTCATTTTCCATGTGCTTTGTATTTGATCTATCCATTCTGACAAGGATGAAACTGTGGTTTTTTCCTTTGGAAGTTCCGAGATGGGAACAAAGTCTTGGCCTGAAGCTACTTTAAAAGGAGTAAATCCCATGCTACTATGAATTGAATTATTGTAGGCTACTTCTGCAAAAGGTAGTAGGTCTGCCCAATTGTCTTGTTGATAGTTAATGTAACAACGTAAATATTGTTCTAGTACCGAGTTTGAGCGTTCACAACTTCCATTAATCTGGGGATGACGGGAGGAGCTTAATCCTTGGGCGGAGCCAATCAGTCGCAAAAATTCTTTCCAAAATTGAGAAGTAAATTGAACTCCTCGATCTGAGATAATGTGTTCAGGAACTCCCTGGAGTCTATAAATGTGTTGCACAAACAATTTTACCAGAGTCTTTGAAGAGGGTATTTTGGAACATGGAATAAAATGGACTTGTTTGGAGAAAAGGTCTGTGCCTACCCACATTACAGTATTGCCTGCACTTTCGGGTAGCTCCACTATGAAATTCATGGATATTTCCTTCCATGGGGCTCCTGGCCAGGCTACTGTTTGAAGTAATCCAGGAGGTTTTCCTGGAGGCCTTTTAGATGATGCGCAAACAGGGCAACTTGCTATATACGATTGAATGTCCTTTTTAAGACTTGGCCACCAAAATTGTCTTTTAAGAAGATGCAAGGTTTTCATAAATCCAAAATGTCCTGCCATTTTGGCATCATGGCATCGTTGTAGGATGGTTTCTCTGAGTGATAGAGGAACATATAGTTTTGCTTCAATCCAGGCTAGTCCATCACGGAGCGTGCATTTGTGTGAATGCGCCAAGAACCAGTCATCGGAGTTCAAAGCTTCTTTAAACAATTTAGTTAATTCATCTGGCAGTGATGTCTCGGTTTTGGTATGGCTTCGAGTTATAGCCGGAGCTGCTAATTGCTGAATGGGAAGTATTGGGCAAACCACCTTGGAGCATGTACCATTGTATTGGGGCAGGCGTGAAAGAGCATCTGCCAAAAAGTTCTTTCCCCTAGGAATGTAATGTAAGGTGAAATTAAAATGGTTAAAATATTGAGCCCAGCGGGCTTGTTTAGGCGAAAGTTTTCTAGGAGTTTTTAGCGCCTCCAGATTTTTGTGATCAGTCCAAACTTCAAAAGGATGATTAGAACCTTCTAAGAATTGTCTCCATGTGCAAAGAGCCCAATGAACTGCAAAGGTTTAAGGTTTTGGTCATTACCTTTAAAGCGCTCCATGGCTTAGGGCCTGGGTACTTACGGGACCGCCTACTGCTACTGCATGCCTCCCACCGACCCGTACACTCACACAGAGAGGGACTTCTCAGGGTGCCATCCGCCAAACAATGTCGGCTGGCGGCCCCCAGGGGAAGATCCTTCTCTGTGGGGGCTCCTACCCTCTGGAACGAACTTCCCCCTGGTTTACGCCAAATACCTGACCTTCGGACCTTTCGCCGCAAATTGAAAACACATCTATTCATTCGCGTGGGGCTGGCTTAAATTTTATTGGGTTTTTTATTGGGTTTTTAAATTTTTATTATGAATTTTAATGGGGTTTTTAGTTTAATATGTTTTAAAATTTTAGGCCAATGGTATAAGAAGTTTTTTAATTCCGGTTTTAATGTATTGTATATTGTATTGTTTGTTTTATATTGGCTGTATACCGCCCTGAGTCCTTTGGGAGAAGGGCAGTATAAAAATCGAATTAATAATAATAATAATAATAATAATAATAATAATAATAATAATAATAATAATAATAATAATAATAATAATAATAATAATAATATGCTTCTTTCTCCCAAATAGCCCACCTTCTTTCAGTTTCAGTCAATTTCGAGAAGTGAAAGCACAAGGTTGTAGTTTACCATCGGCATTATTTTGGAGCAAAACGGCTCCGACTGCTACATCACTAGCATCTGCTTGTACCACAAAAGGAACTTCCATGTTGGGGTGTTTTAAAATAGGTTCAGCAGCAAATAGTCGTTTCAATTTTTCAAATGCTGCTTGACATTCCATAGACCATTCGAGAGGTAATGATGGTTTGGGTTTTGTATCTCCTTTAATTTTTAAGAGGTTGGTGATTGGCAAAGCAATTTGAGCAAAGGAGGAGATGAATTGACAATAAAAGTTCGCAAATCCCAAGAAACTTTGCAGCTGTTTGCGTGTGCATGGGGGGGGGGCATTCCAAGACAGCTTTCACTTTTTCTGGGTCCATTTCTAATCCATCCGCCGATATGCGGTACCCTAAGTAGTCTATTTTTGTTTGATGGAAATCACATTTGGATAGCTTGCAATAAAGTTCTGCAGATAATAACTTTTTGAGAACTGCTCTTACTAGTTTAATATGTTCTTCCATTGTTTCTGTATAGATAAGTATATCGTCAAGGTAGACAAGAACCCCTTTAAACAAATGTTGATGGAGTATTTCATTTATTAGTTGCATGAAAACTGCGGGGGCCCCCTGCAGTCCAAATGGCAGTACTCGAAACTGGAAGCATCCTAGAGGGCAGTTGAAAGCGGTTTTCCATTCATCCCCCTCCTTTATATGAACTCTGTAGTAAGCCTCTCGTAGGTCTAATTTGGTGAAAATCTTTCCTTTCGCTAGATGCGCTAACATATCTTTCATGAGCGGCATGGGGTATACGTTTTCAGCGCATATTGCGTTAAGGTTTCTATAGTCAACAATAAGACGAAAAGAGCCATCTTTCTTTTCTCGGAACATCACTGGTGCAGTCACACGAGGCCTAGCCGGTTGAATAAACCCCTGCTCTAAGTTTTTGTCTATAAATTTACGTAGCTCCCCCAATTCTTTTTGGGTCATGGGATAAGCTTTTGGTTTTGGAAGCTTTACCCCTAGAAGTATGTCTATTGCGCAGTCAGTAGGCCTATGGGGAGGTAGAACATCTGATGCTTTCTCCCCTATGGGGAGGTAGAACATCTGATGCTTTCTCGCAAGTCCCAGTATTCCTCTCCTCCCCTTCTATCCGTTCTGTCATTGCCCCCATCACGTCATGGGGCACGGCCACGGTAGATCCCTCCTTGGTTTCTCTTTTCTCCCTTCTTAGTGTCTTAGAGCGAAAACATAAGACTCCCGTCTTCCAGTTAATATGGGGGTTCCACTTCCGCAGCCATGACAACCCTAGCAACAGGGGTTGGTTCGTCCCCGGGGCTACTATGAAGTTTAGGACCTCACGATGGTCTCCCATTATCATTTCTATGGGTTCTGTTACAAAATGGGCGGGCCCTCCCCCTGCCACAGAGCCATCCAACTGGGCAAAGGCTATGGGCCTACGTAGGGTTCTCAGTTTTAGTTCCATTTTCTCTACTACTGATGATGCACCTAGTACACCCAGAGTCTAGAAGTGCTAGCATTTCCCCCTTATTATCCGAAGAGGGGACATGCAGTTTGACCGGGATGTTTAAGGGACCCCGTGTCCAACTCACCAGAAGATCTTCATCGGATTCTGACATGGTTTCGCTGTCATCAGATTCGGTCGGTGTTTCATGCTCCTCCCTGATGGGAGTGGCCTTCTTGACTACGCCTTATTCCACTTTTGCCGGCTTTCGCGCCTTAGCAGCTGGTTTCACCGGTTCCTTTTCACCACTAGGGGTCGTCTTAGGCACCAGCTTCACCCAACAGTCGGCTGCTCGGTGGCCTTCTTTTCCACATCTGTAGCACGCAGTCGAGCGTTGCCTCCCACTCTCCAATGTAAGAGGGCCTCTAGGAAAATGGGCAGGGTATGGCCTTCCAGTGCGCTCTCTTCTGCCACTATCCTTCGCTAGCTCGATTTCCATCTCCGCTGCCAGGGTGTACCAGCCGTACAACGTGGTTGGAGAGGCCTGTGCCCGGCACAATTCATAGAAATCTCCATTCAGGCCATCTTTGTGTCAGGCCTGGAAACCATACTAGACTTTAGGGTTCCAGACGCTGCCACATTTTTCCCCTGTGGGGAAGAATGGGGGCTGAGGGGTATGGTAATTTTCTTCAAGCGGTCAAGGTCGGATGGTGTTCACATCTGCAGGAAGAGTGGCAAGAAGATATTCGAATGAACTGGGAGAACGTGGGACCATGTGACCATCAAAGGGGTCAGGGGGGTGGGACTCTTGGGGTTTGTATAATTGGGAAAAGAATCCGGAAGTTCAGTTTTGGAATTTCACTCATCGTGTGCCAGTTTCCTCATGCTAGTAAAGAACTCTGAAAAACAATGGCTTCTGAGTTTTTTTATGCAGAAGAAGTTTTTCTGGAACCTTGACATTTTGTAAATGTCCACAAGGGTCACCTCCGACCATCCTCTCATCAGGGGAACCAAATCACTGAACTCCTGGCTGTAATCAGCCACCGGTCTCCTCCCTTGCCTGATGGTTTTCATCCGGCCTTTGGCCTTCTGCTCTGCCAGGGGGTCCTCGAATCTCCTCCTCAGTGCAGTCATAAAATGCTCATGGTTTTGCAGTAAAGGGGAGTGGTTGGTATATAGTGACACAAACCATGCAGCTGCTCTCCCTGTTAGGTTTTGGGTCATAGCTCTAACTTGTGCTGCCTGTGACCAATAATCTTCCCCCAAGTCCATCATATGGTTATTCACTAATGCCAGGAACAGTCCTAGCTCCTTGGCATTCCCATCAAATTTCCCAGATATGGGGGGGATTTTAGGCTTTTTCCTTCCTCTGCACGGCCTTGCTTGGCCAATAGGTGGCGTTCACCCTCCATCCGACTCATCTGCCTCTGGGAAGGGGATTTCTGGCTCTGGTTGTTCCAAAATTTCTACGCATTGGGAATCTTCCCCAGTTGCTCCCCTGGTAATTTCTTCTTCCTCTTCTCCCTCCCCCCTGGAGAACCGAACAGGAGATTCATACCTTTGGCGTGCTGCTTGCCTTACTTTCACCTCACGGTAAAGACGCAATGCCTCGTCCAACTGGAGCTTGTCTCTGATCTCCTGTTCTTCCTTCCAATCTGAAAGACTTACTCTCCCTTTTTTTTTTCTTTTAGTCACTCCAGAAGGAAGCTCTTCAGGATCTGGTTTCCACCCTTTTTCTTCCAGCTGTAATTGCTCCATCCACCGGGCTCTGCAATCCTCCAGTTCAGGGTTAAAACTGACAGAAGGAAATCCTCCAGACGCCTCCCCCAGTTCAGCAGTTGGCTGGCTTCCCATCAAATTTTTTCTGTCGACCCCCCTTGGTATTTTGGTTAAACTCCTGGTTGGTCGACATGCTGTTAGATCCAACTTAATGTCAGTCTGCCTCTGATTATATCTAGGAAAGAATACACCTTGACTTCATTTGCAAATAAAGAAAAGTACTTTTACTAGGTACATCCGGACTGCAGCAGTATAAAGTTAGATCTGAGACAAAACATGGCTAACATTCCATATCCCCCCTGTTACTCCCTCCTCTCCCCCAAGAGGTCATCAGGTCTGGTCCAATGCCAGCTCCTTCTCGGGGCCCCGTGGTAATCTTCTTCCGCAGGTCTCTTGCTGTCAATCATATCAGGAATGCAATGTCCATTGAAAGTTCGCGCTCTAGCATTCCTGTTGAATTCAAAGCATCAATCTCCCCTCCCCCCTTAATTATGTCAGACCAACACTCTTAAAGGGCCCTCTCTACTTAACCTGAATCCAAGAGCTATTTACATTACACATAAAACCCCATGCAATTTAACAACTGAATATAAAGAGTACAAAAAGATGTGAGGATTGGAGTGGAGGCTGACAGATACGTTCATCAAGGTACAACATTTACAACACAATTGATGATCAGTATATCAATATAAATCATAAGGATTGCCAGCAACAAGTTATAGTCATACAGTCATAAGTGGAAAGAGATTGGTGATGGGAACGATGAGAAGATTAATAGTAGTGCAGATTTAGTAAATAGTTTGACAGTGTTGATGGAATTATTTGTTTAGTAGAGTGATGGCCTTTGGGAAAAAACTGTTCTTGTGTCTAGTTGTTCTGGTGTGCAGTGCTCTATAGCGTCATTTTGAGGGTAGGAGTTGAAACAGTTTATGTCCAGGATGCGAGGGGTCTGTAAATATTTTCACAGCCCTCTTCTTGATTCGTGCAGTATACAGGTCCTCAATGGAAGGCAGGTTGATAGCAATTATTTTTTCTGCAGTTCTAATTCTAATGGAATGCAAATAAGAAATTTTTCTTTCCAAAACTATATGAAGAAGGAACTTGAAAAAAGGCAATGTATAATCATGATCACTTTTTCTATGAAAATATTTTATTTTTTTCCAACCAGTTTATATCCAAAAAGATACCTTTTCTCTAGCTTTACATTATGTGTAAAGGCTCACATGCAAGCCTAAATCAGATCGTGGCTAATCAGAAGTATGGTAATTGCCAAGAGATTATAAACCCAATGACAGAGACTAGATGACTCAGACCCCACTGATAAAGACATAAAAGATACTTTGTCTACTTTGCTATATGAACATCACATGGAATTCTGAGAAAGCGCAATTCTCATTATATAAGCATATTTGCACAACTGCTTTGAAAGAATACTCTAGATAATCTAGCAAAAATGACGTGCTCCAAATAGCCACAATTTATAAAATTTTCTCATTCCTAAAGCAGATTTTCAGGATTCCAAGCTGGAAAAAAAGATACAATGGCTTTTTTTCTTTAAAAAAAAAAGGACTAGGAGATGACTGATGTCTTCAAGGGATGGAAATATGCAAAAATAGAAGGTAGCTAGACTGATAGGGCAAACTTCAACTCTGCTTTAGTGATTGGTCTTTATCAGGAACAAAAAAGAAGTGAAGGTTGGTTTATTGGCAAATATAATCATTGCATTCTGCAAAAGGAATGCATACACAGATGAGTTCTCATCCCTGACCATTTTCTATAATGCTGGCCAGAGTGAGGGAGAACAGTGGAAGAGAAGTTCTTCCTATAGCACCCAACAAATATGTGGAAAACTAGTGAAAACAACAAAATGTCTCTAGTTCATGAGATTTCTGTTCCCATTAGTACTTTCCAGTTATGATTTTATCCTTTTTCTTCACGAACAATGCCTGGTGATTAGGTAGTTTGCCTTGAACAAAAGTAGCAGAGTTTATAAAGCATATTTTTGCTTTTAAACAACTGTTAAACAAGAGTCAAGGGTGTTGGATAGGAATAGAGGTTAGGTCCACATAGTAATGATGTTAAACTTTAGTTACTCATTCTCAGGCAATCTTATTTCACTGAGTTGTGAGGATAAATAATGTATTATTTCATGTGGATAAATAACTAGGATAGCTAGTATAAACTAATCTGCCTCAAGTTAGTCTCTGGAATATTAACTGTATTGCCTTTAAATTTTACATTCAGCATAAATTTAGGAATCAACCATATAAAATTAAAAAGAATGTTAAACAGTTATATTAGGTAAGTAGCTTTTTTTATAAAACAAAACAAACTAAAATTAATTTATGTTCTTTATTTCTTCAGCTGGGTGTTGAGGTGGGGGAGAAAAGAATGACTGAATTTAAGATCACCAACAGAAGACAACACCTGATGTTAAAGCTATGCTAATTTACAATCAAACTGAAAGTATTGACTTCATATGAACATGAAAAATATACCCTAGCCTAGAGAGTTTACTGACTTTATATATATGAGTAACAAAATGGTGACCCGACATAAATTTCTGCTTGCAATGGGGTTTTAATCTGTTTATGTGCAACTGATTGAATGATAAGAATATGCATCCCAGTATTTATTATTTTATTTTATTTATTTATTTATTTTATTTATTCAAATTTATATACCGCCCTATCTCCCGAAGGACTCAGGGCAGTTCACAGGCACATAAAACATGTATATATAATTAAAATAACTATTAAAAAACTTATTCTAATGCCAAATATTAAAAATATAAATATCAATCTTAAAACCAAATTTAAAACCCCTATAAATTTAAAATCTACGAATTTAAAATCTAAGCCAGTCCTGCACAGATGAATAAATGCGTCTTGAGCTCGCGACGGAAGGTTCGGAGGTCCGGAAGTTGTGAGTCCTGGGGAGTTCGTTCCAGAGGGTGGGAGCCCCCACAGAGAAGGCCCTTCCCCTGGGCGTCGCCAGACGACACTGCCTAGCTGACGGCACCCTGAGGAGTCCCTCTCTGTGAGAGCGCATGGGTCGGTGAGAGGTATTTGGTAGCAGTAGGTGGTCCCGTAGATAACCCGGCCCTATGCCATGGAGCGCTTTAAAGGTGGTTACCAACACCTTGAAGCGCACCCGGAAGGCCACAGGTAGCCAGTGCAGTCTGCGCAGGATAGGTGTCATACGGGAGCCCCGAGGGGCTCCCTCTATAACCCGCGCAGCCGCATTCTGAAATAACTGCAGTCTCCGGATGCCCTTCAAGGGGAGCCCCATGTAGAAAGCATTGCAGTAATCCAGGCGAGACGTCACGAGGGCGTGAGTGACCGTGCATAGGGCATCCCGGTCTAGAAAGGGGCGCAACTGGCGCACCAGGCGAACCTGGTAAAAAGCTCTCCTGGAGACGGCCGTCAAATGATCTTCAAAAGACAGCCGTGCATCCAGGAGGATGCCCAAGTTGCGCACCCCTTCCATTGGGGCCAATGACTCGCCCCCAACAGTCAGCCGAGGACTCAGCTGACTGTACCGGGATGCCGGCATCCACAGCCACTCTGTCTTGGAGGGATTGAGCTTGAACCTGTTTCTCCCCATCCAGACCCGTACGGCCTCCAAACACCGGGACAACACTTCGATAGCTTCGTTAGGGTGGCCCGGTGTGGAAAAGTACAGCTGGATGTCATCAGCGTACAGCTGGTACCTCACACCATAAAAGAGGTATAAAAGAGCTATATTTGATTAGGAAGTAGATAAGCCAAAATTACTTCATTATTTAGTCATTTAAAGAAAATTAATTGTTAAAACATAACTGGTAACAAAACCAGCCTCCAGGCATATCAGGGACACAAACAATTACAATACTAAAAAAATAAGTTTCTTCTTCACAAATTTATAATTCCTCTATGTGAAAAATGTATTCTAAATATGTGTGCTTAGGACTGTAGAAATGTCACCAAATGGGAATATTTGTGTAAAAGAAAATGAATACTTTGTAGCAATAGACAATGAAATTTGAAATTTATGTGTATAGGAATCCACTGGACTGATAGCAAGAGAAGGTTTGCTTCAGGAGTGAAATCTAAAATTTTTCCCTACCGGTTCTGTGGGCGTGGCTTAATTGGTGGGTGTGGCTTGGTGGTCAGATGACTGGGTGGGCATGGCCAATAACAATAAATAATAAAAATAATAAAGTATACAAAACAATAAGAGGTACCAAAAACCAACTTTCACACTTTACACACACACAATACAACACAACTGACTCACACACAACATAAAAGCAGGTGCACTTCACCCAAAATGGCCCCTGCAACAAGCAGGAACCTCACACTTTCACACAATACAACTGACTCACACATACACACACACACAAAATGCCACATACAGCTTTGTGAAATTCTGTGTGTTTGTGTAGTTAGACTGCAACACCAAATCTCAGAAAGCTGCACAAATATTTTATTTTATTATTTTATTTATTTATTTTTTTAGATCAGGGGTCTCCAACCTTAGTAACTTTAAGGTTTGTGGACTTCAACTCCCAGAGTTCTTCAGTCAGCAAAGCAGGCAGTCAAAGCAGGCTGTAATCAGTAGCTGAAGTAAAGCATGGTGTTGCCAGCCTGAAAGGAGCAGTAATTATAGGTAAGTGGGGAGGGGGCATTGGGTGGGCATGGGTGGGGGCTCTTGTAAGTGGGGCTGTTAAAAAATGATTTTAAAAGCCTGTGAGGATCAGGCAAGTCATCTGGAATCGCCAGAGGAAAAAAAGATTTTAAAAGCTCCTCTGATGATCTCAGCTGAAGTTCCCTCATAGCAGCCCAGAATCTCTTACAATAATTGTTTTAACAAGCTCTTCGGCCAAGAGCTTGTAGAAAACATGTTTTTAAAGGTTCTGGTGATGAGAAACTCAGGTGAGATTGCCAGAGGAGCCTTTTAAAACTTTTTTTAAAAAGTTTTTTTAAAAAGAGTTTAAAGGCTCTGCCGATCTCAGCTGAGCCGCGGGATCCTCAAAGGCTTTTTTTTTTACTTTTAAAGGCATGTTTTCAGCTGAAGAATAACTGCTTTTAAAAGTAAAAAAAAACCCGCTGCTGATGGTCCGGCTCAGCAGAGGCAGGGGTCGGGGCCAGGGATTTTTGCTACCGGTCCTCCGAACCAGCAGCCGCCATCGCTACTGGATTGGGCGAGCCGGTCCGAACCGGGAGGATTTCACCCCTGGTTTGCTACCTGAGCAAATATAATCACTGAGTCCATTTCCTATTATTTTTCCACATAAAGAAGAAAATCTCATAAGCATATCCCTCCCTCCCTTTTCCCTGCTTCTTTTTCTTCTTCTTAGTTTCAGGCACTAAGTTTAGATCATTACTCTCAGCCAAATCTATCTGACAGGGATGTTGTTGTAAGGAATAATAGAAGAAGGGAACTCTGTCCTCAGCCCTTTTATTTTTAAAAAAGCATGTAAGTCTAATAAACAGATAAACTTAAATCTGAAACTTATAGTTTATTGAATAAATTTGTTCTATAAAGTATATATTACTAATATAATTCAAGTTAAATTATGCCAAAACAGTTTTATTCACAGTAATAAAGAGTAACAAACTGTAAGTTTAAAACTTGCATAGATCTCTCATGTAGTTATTGATTCACAGAACTTGGTCCTAAATTGTCCATTTTAAAATTGATCAATTGCTAGTGACTATTATGTCTCTTGCCCCAAATGCAGTCTGCAGCACTTTGATTCTTGAAAATCTTCTTTCTGTATTTATTTTCTTGATAGATGTTCACAGTGGGAAATGCATGTATGTTGTTGAAAACTTTTGGTGGACTTCCTGAAAATAAATGTTACTTTGCTTTACTGACTTTGCCCACAAAATGCTACAAAATGTTAATAGACCTTGATAGTGAAAGGTATATGTTACTTCTTTTTCTGGTATTGGAAGTAGAGCTATGATTTCTGGAAATACATTTAATGAGTACTAAAGTTTTTTTTAAAAATAATCTTTTTTAGATTTTTGTCCTCAAATGAAGAAGTGAGCTGATTCAGTGTCATGTCTCTTGTAAAGCCTGCTCTCTGTTTATCTTCAACAGCAAATGAAAACCTGGTTTTCAGAGATATTAGAAATATGTTGGTATGTGTTTGTTTTTGTTGAGGTAATAATATTTAAAGTAAATAAAATAACAGAACAATAATGTAATAATTATTGGAGGAGGTATTATATTTTCTGGGAACCAAACTAAAATGTTTGCAGTAGGTCAATCTATAGCAAGTATGACAAATTTTATGCTTTTAATTCAAAATAGGTCATTTTAAATTGAAACATTGATGGCAATATTTCTTGACCAACTAAAATACATCCATAATATTAAATAGAAGCTGAAAAAGAATGCTTATATTTTTAGTTGCAGAAAGTTAACTATCATTACAACAAATTATGCTTATAAGACTGGTCTAAAATATTTGAAAACATTGTTATCTGAAAAAAATAGGGTAAATCTGCAGCTTTGAGACAGGAGTAATTGAATTTTGAAATAATTTAGCAATTTCTATTTATCTTTCCATGAGCTACATATTTTTTTACTTTTTCCTCTCAAGTACCTGGAGGAAAGATGGAATAGCGAACAGACTGATTTATATATTTATTTTTAAAAAGCCCTGTAAAAAACTCGGAAAAAGAAAAAAATGTTAAGTTTCTAAGCAGAATACTTCTGTACGTTAGAAGTGTTAGAATTACTATATTGTTATAGCCCTATTATTAAAATTAGATCGAGAAGATTTTAGAGTTCATTATAATCCTGGATTCCACCAAGAAAACAAATTGTACGTAATTTCTCTTAATACTGTAGTGACTTAAAGAAGGTATTCCCTAATAGGATTTTGAAGTTTTATATAGCATATTTAATGTTGAGTTCCAGTGAATCACATATTATTAACTATTGTAGCAATTATCACCATGATGATAAAAAATCATTTCACCAAAAAGTACCAAGCATCATTCTAACTGTCATGGCTGCTTATTGAAAGAAGTCCCATTAAGGGACCTTTCTGTGAGACAAGCAGAACAGAACAGAATAACAGAGTTGGAAGTGACCTTGGAGCTCTTCTAGACCAACCCCCTGCTCTGGCAGGAAACCCTATACTATTTCAGACAAATGATTGTCCAATCTTTTAAAACTTCCAGTGTTGGAGTATCCACAACTTCTGGAGGCAAGTTGTTCCACTGACAAGTTGTTCTAGCTGTCAGAAAATTTCTCCTTAGTTCTAGGTTGTTTCTCTCCTTGATTAGTTTTCATCTATTGCTTCTTGTCCTACCTTCAGGTGCTTTAGAAAAAGGTTGACTACCTCTTCTTTGTGGCAACCCTTTCTCATAGGAAGTGTGGGGCATAGATCTTGATAACAGTCCTCATACTTTGGAATTCACTTTTCTTGAAAATTATTGGCTCCAACTCTCCTGATATTTATGAAAATCTGAATACTGTATTATTTCAACAAGACTTAGGTTTGGACATCTACTGGGTCATTGACAATATTATTAATGTATTATTTCTGAACTTTTGCTGTTTCTATATGTTATGTATTCTTGTATATACCTTTAAATATTTGGGCGGGAAATCAGCACGTTGCTGATTGGACGAAGCCGCCAGTAGAACTGTATAAAAGGAGAGGTTTTTCCCCCAGCCTGTTGCTGGGTTCACCCTATATTAAAGAGCTGTTGTCACTACCCTGGTCTCCAGCCTCGTTACTTCCAGAACTTAACACTGGCGACGAGGATGGGATTTCGAGGCTAAGGAGAACCAGAACCGAGCTGAAGCACGATAGACCCGAACCCAGCAAACACAGGGCAGAAAAGCGGAGATGGCTAGTTACACTCCGCCCGCACCGTTTGACCCGGCTAAAGAGAAATGGGGAACGTATATGACCCGTTTCGAAAGCTTTCTAGAAGCCAACGAACTGCAAGGAGTTCCAGATAACCGCAAAAGGGCTTATTTCTTAAGCCACTGTGGTCCGGAGGTCATTGATATCGCGGAAGCCCTGGCAGAGCCAACGCCGTTACAATCGGTGTCGTGGCCAACTCTACAGACTTTACTAAAGAACCACTTCGCACCAACGCCGTCCAAATACGTGCGGCGGTTTGAATTTGGAGAGCGAAGGCAGATGGAGGGCGAATCCATCGGTGACTACATGGCCGCCCTCAGGAAAGCGTCCAAGGACTGCGGATACCGCGACCTAGACGAGGTGCTCCTCGAGCAACTCATCCGAGGGGTCCGAGACATCCGTTTGCGGCGGCGGCTGCTAGCAAAGAGCAACCTAACGCTGGCCAACGCTCTGGACGAAGCCAGAGCACATGAAATGTCCACCCAAGCGGCGGAGACACTGCAAAAGCCTGTCCCACCTAAGGCGAGCGCGAAGCCAACCCCAGTGCACCAGGAGGAGGTTCAGACCGAATCCGACGGTGAAGATGAGGAAGGGGTCTGCCAAACCGAGAAACGCAACAAAGGGGACCGAGACGAATGCGGAAGCTGCGGTGGTCAACACCAGCGCCAACGCTGCAAGTTTAAGGACGCGACATGTCGGCGGTGCGGGAAGAAAGGGCACCTAGCTCAAGTTTGTCGAGCGGCCCAACCTTCCCGCCGAAAATTCAAATCGGCCAATCAGGCGCGGAATCGGCAAGGCGACCGCGATTGGCTCAAACAAAAAGGCGGGATTCAAACCAAGCGACTGTGGTCATAGGCGCGCCTCGACCCAGTGGAGAAGAAGATCTTCACCAAACCAAAATAGAGGGAGTACGGTGCCGGCTCGAAGTAGACACGGGATCAGCGATCACCATCATGTCCTGGGACACTTTGGCGAAGTCACTGCCGTCAGTCGCGGCGCCACCTGCAAGCACAACGGCTACGAGTCCACGACTACCAAGGGAATCGCATCCCTGTTCGAGGACCACCTCCGTCCGAGTCGAGCACGGACCACACAAGAAGACCCTGCCCATCACGATCGTCGAAGGACCCTGCCCAGTCTGTTGGGACTAGACTGGTTTCGTGCCCTGGGCATGGGAGTGACTGGCATCTACAGAAGTGACTGTAACCTGAAAGACATTCTCTTTAACGAGTTCAAGATGTCTTCAAGGACTGCCTGGGCAAGTACAAGGGGACCCCTATTTCCTTCAACTTAGACCCCAGGTAGCTCCCATTAGGCTTAAGGCGAGGAGAGTCCTTTGCCCTAAAACCAAAATTGACAAGGAGCTAGATAAGCTCATAAATCAGGGATTTTGGTGCCAGTCGATCACGCAAAGTGGAGACGCCAATCGTCACCCCAATAAAACCAGACGGGTCAATTAGAATTTGCGCTGACTACAAGGCGACGCTTAACAAAGCCTTACAGAAAAGCGCTTACCGGTTCCGTGGTGCAACACTTACTGCACTCTTTGGGGCAAGGGCAAGTCTTTGCAAAGTTAGACTTGGCCCAAGCCTACCAACAACTGCCCGTGAGCGCCCGCTGGCGAAGCCCAAACGATTGTAACGCACAGGGGGGCCTTCAAGTGCACCCGATTGCAATTTGGGGTGAGTGTGGCACCAGGGCTGTTCCAAAACCTAATGGAACGACTTCTGCAAGGGCTCCCCGGGGTAGTTCCCTACTTCGATGATGTCCTAATTTCTGGGGAAAACGTAGAGGAATTGGGGGAGCGTTTGAGAAAGGTTCTGGGCATTTTCCGGACAGCCGGATTGAAAGTCAAGGTAAACAAATGCCAGATAGGGGTCGAATCCGTCGAATTCTTGGGCTACCGGATAGACAAGAAAGGAATTCACCCCACTGAGAGCAAGGTCAAGGCAATTAGAAAGGCTCCAGCGCCCAAAAACAAAGCAGAGCTACAGGCATTCCTGGGGCTAGTGAATTTTCTGCGGTTTTAAAAAACAAAGCGACCGTTGCTGAACCGCTGCATAGGCTTTTAGGAAAAAATACTGTTTGGTCTTGGGAAAGTCGGAAAATAGGGCTTTCGAAGCAGTAAAAAACCTGCTCTCAAGTGACAGCCTGCTCATCCAATATCATAACTCATTGCCCCTAGTGCTGGTTTGCGATGCCTCCCCTTACGGGGTGGGGGCTGTACTCAGCCATAGACTTCCAAACGGCACAGAAGCCCCTATAGCTTTTTACTCTAGAACGATGTCCTCCCCAGAGAGGAACTACAGCCAATTAGATAAAGAAGCACTAGCCATTGTGTCAGGGGTGAAAAAATTCCACGAATATGTTTTTGGGCGGGATTTTGAAATCGTGACTGACCACAGACCGCTACTAGGGATACTGGCTGGCGACCGCCCAACGCCTGTGGCACTTTCGCCACGCTTGACCCGATGGACTATTTTCTTAGCCGCTTATTCGTACAAGCTGCAGCATCGACCAGGAAAAGAAGTGGGGCATGCAGACGCGTTAAGCAGATGCCCACTACCAGGGGCCATCGAAGACCCTACGCCGGGGGCGCCCATCCTGCTTATTGACTCTTTGGACTCTGGCCCAGTCACATCTAAGGAAGTGGCTCGGGCATCATACCGGGACATTATGTTAAGGACTGTACTCGGTTGGGTACAAAGAGGGTGGCCCGCTGCGCCGGGCGAACGCTTTAAGGAGTTTGTTAAAAAACGGGATGAGCTCTCGGCTCAAGGGGGGTGCCTGTTATGGGGTGATCGTGTGGTAATCCCCGATAAGTTAAGGGGAAAGGTACTGGACCTCCTCCACGAGGGCCACCCAGGGATCGTCCGGATGAAGGGGCTAGCGAGAAGCTATGTGTGGTGGCCACTCATGGACTCAGAGATTGCTGAGAGGGTGGGGAAATGCCAGGCTTGCCAAGAGTCCAGACCCCTACCCCCAACAGCCCCAGTCAGGGAATGGGAAAAACCCCAAGGGCCCTGGTCAAGAATCCACATTGATTTTGCTGGCCCTTTCCATGGCCAAACTTTCCTAGTGGTTGTCGACGCATTCTCTAAATGGTTGGAGATCATACTCATGAAATCCACTACGGCCGAGGCAGTAATCGCAGCCCTGCGCCACTTATTCGCAACCCACGGGTTGCCTGACACTCTGGTGTCCGACAACGGGCCGCAATTCACGGCAGCCCAGTTCGAAGAATACTTGGCAGAGGAGGGCATCCGACATGCCCTCTCTGCGCCTTTCCACCCTGCGTCGAATGGCCTTGCAGAGCGTTCCGTCCGGAGCGCTAAGGAGGCATTGTCCAGGCTCAAGCCAGGTGACTGGCAAACAAAGATAGACTTTTTTCTGGCCGTTCAGCACAGAACCCCAAGCACTGCTACAGGCAGAAGCCCAGCCGAACTATTGATGGGACGGAAACTCCGGTGCCCACTTGACCGTTTGAGTCCCCATTACACACCAGAGGGTTACAAGGGGGAAATAGACAAAACAAGGGAACTGGGCATAGGCGACCGAGTGTGGGCCCGCAACTACGGGGACGGCCCGAGTTGGCTCGCAGGGCAAATAATAAAAGCAACCGGCCCAAAGTCATACTTGGTCGAATTACAAGACAACCGAGTATGGAGGCGCCACATAGATCAGATAAGGAGACGAATAACTGAACAAACTAAGCCACAGGAAACAATTTATGACCCCTCCTTATTTGAACCCACAGCTGACCATGACCCGGGGGAAGCGCAAGACTTAGCTGAGGTCCCAGAGGTCCAGCGACGCCATCAGGTTCGAGGAAACGACAGGAAAATTACAAAGTAACCCAGGGCTGGATGGCCAAGAAAAAGAATCTGCCAATAATCCAGGGCCCGATGGCCTAGAGAAAGAGCTGGGAGGAGAAAACAGACCCTCCGAACAGCTCAAAACACCACCCAGGACTGAACCGTGCAGGTCTGAAAGAACTAGGAGACGCCCAGGTTATTTGCGTGACTACGTCGAAAAATAACATGTAAATAAAATGCAAATAGAGGCAAAGTGTTTTCTGGGAGGGGAGGAGTGTTATGTATTCTTGTATATACCTTTAAATATTTGGGCGGGAAATCAGCACGTTGCTGATTGGACGAAGCCGCCAGTAGAACTGTATAAAAGGAGAGGTTTTTCCCCCAGCCTGTTGCTGGGTTCACCCTATATTAAAGAGCTGTTGTCACTACCCTGGTCTCCAGCCTCGTTACTTCCAGAACTTAACACTATATTTGCTGGGCACAAACAGAATCAGATGATTTGGGCAGGATAGAATAATGGTCAAATAGACAAACAAATCTACTAAAGGCTAGTCCCAATCAATTCAGAATTCGACATTGTTCCTTTGCTCATTAATGAAGGTTATTACTCTCTTTAGTAATGTTACATTACCTGGATTTTTTTAAGAATTCACAAAAGTTTGTCCAGAATTTTGAAAAGTAATTGGAACCATCAAAAATAATGTAATCAGTATGCTATCTTTGCCAAATCTATTCTAATCATTATCAGTGGTGCACGTTGTTAGTGTATTATATATATATATAGGCTGAATCTCATAGTATTGGAATGGAAAGTTTAATATCTTATGAACAATAGAAATGTCATGAAAAAATAATTGAATGATAAACATATTGTACTGTACATATAATCTCACATTTGTGTTCACATTATGAGTTATTTGAAAATATGTGCAATAATAAACAACACGGCTATGTTTAAAATATGTTTTAAAAATACACCAGTGTCAGTCTTTTCACTACTATATGAGGGAAAACAAAATCATATTCAATTCACCACAATAATGTTTTATTTTAGGATAGCAAAGTGATACTTTGGACTAGGTGGATTTTAAAATATGAATTGGGTTGAGAATGCTTCCAATGACATTTGCTAAAATTACAACAGAGGAAACTGTTGAGTGAATGGCGGGGAGAAAAAGGCAGCTGAAATGGAACAGAAAAAGAGGAAAGGGCTTTAAAGGGTGTGCTCTCCTCTTGTCATCCTATACAGATAGAAAATTATGTGAGTGAAATGGAAAATGATCGACAGATAGGGGCAGCCATCTGGGAGTCAAGGGGACAAATGATAAAGATCATGTGACAAAAGCTCTGCTCAGGAAAACTGGTTCTTAAGATTTCAATAAGTTTCCAGCTGTCATTAAGTTTCTACTATATCAGACCTTGAGTGTCAAGTGGAAGAGATGGGGCAGGCTGCCACATCGTACACTTCTCAGCTTGAAGAAGATTCAGCAGTTTGGCTGGAGAAATTGAGAATAGAGGACACACGTGAGAAACCCAAATGGTCAATTGGAGTTGGCAGATTACCAGAACTGGGGGAGCTTCCTTCTAGCATTACAAAAAGAAAAAAAAGGGAGGACTTTCCACCTGGCAGCAGGAAGAGAGAATCAAGGAGGAGTTACAGATTGTGGAGGCTGTTAAACTTTACAGAGATGCAGTCGAGAAGTGACAAGCTCATGAAAGGTATGAGATCTTCACTCAGATCACCTCCGGGCTGGGGGAGGAAGAGCCAGACCTAGGAGCCATGGGAGGGTCAACTTATGGCGAAGAGATTCCAGGAGACCGGGAGCAAGAAATACAATCCCCTGGGCCCCCAGATTCCGATAGAGGCCGGAGGCCCTCTGCTGATGAAATGTTGCCACACAGGAGGAAGAAGTCAAAAATCCCCCCCTTACCTGGGAAATTTAATGGAGACCCTAAGGAACTTGGGCATTTTTTGGCCCTGGTGTGTAACCACATGGAGGACTGGGGTGAGGAATGTGACTCAAGTTTTGGGAGGAATGGTTTGTGTCCCTACACAATGAGAACTCTCCACTACTGACAAATATGACCATTTCATGGCCGCCATAAGAGCAAGATTTGAAGACCCTTTGGCTGAGCAGAAAGCCAGGATCCAGATGAAATCCATCAAGCAAGGGAGAAGACCAGTGGCCAAATATAAGAGTTTTGGGATCTGGTGCCTCACATGAGAGGGTGATCGGAAGTGGCTTTACTGGATTATTACAAGGATGGCCTAAATAGAGAGGTATATGCATTATGCCAGGCGCGAGCATCCCCTGCTACCCTTTATGGTTGGTTTACCCTGGCAGCGGAGATGGAGATTGAGTTGGTTAAGGATCGCAACCTAGGTGGCCGTACCTGGAAGCAGACCCCATCCCAGTCCCAGAAAGGGCCCCCTGCAGCTGTAGGCAGGAAGCAGAGATCCACAGTGTGCTTCAAATGTGGAAAGGAAGGCCATAGAACAGCAGACTGTGGCCAAGATGGTCCCAAAGGTGACCCCTGGTGGTGGAAAAGGAGCTGTGAAGCAGCAGCCAAGACTCGAGAGGTCGCAAAAAGGGGAGCGGACGTCATCAAGACCGCTCCTCCCACCGAGGAGGAGTTGGGGACTCCGACCAGTTCTTTTTTTTTTTTTTTTAAAGTTTTATTCTTACAATCATATCAAATAGTTCATCCAATGTACAGTTATATACAATTAGTCGGGCTTGCCCAGTCACCACCCCCCTTTTTAACACTCTTCCCTCTTCTACCTTCTTCTACTTTCCAGACCTTCCTCTCCTTCTCTTATCTACATCCTCTCCTCCCTCCACCCTACACCTTCCTTCTCCCTCTTCTACCCCTCATTCTTCCTCTTCTCCTCTTTCCTACCTCCTACTCTCTCTTTTCTCCCTCCCCACCGTTCTAAAATGGTAACTGGGCAGACCCGACCCTGCATTAATTATATTTATACATCTTCAATAAACCCTGTACATTAACCATCACTCCATCCTCTACCCTCAACCCCCCCATTTCCCCTCTCCCCTCCCCCCCACCCCCACCCCGACTTCCCAGAACAAAATGCAGGGTACCAAAACTAACAATCATAATCTAAAATAAATCCTAAATTATAATCTCTAGTCACACCACACTTAGTCACACTCTCAATTCCCTCTCCTTCAAAACTATATCTAATACAAAATATTTCCTAAATTTACTCATATGCTATTCGATATTTTTTTATCTGATACTTATTTTGAATATAATCAATCCACATTTTCCATTCTAAAATATATTTTTCTAGTGTATAGTCTTTCAAGTAAGCGGAGATTTTTGCCATCTCTGCCAGATTTGATACTTTGAGTGTCCATTCTTCAATTGTAGGTAATTCTTCTTTCTTCCAATACTGAGCAATCAAAAGTCTTGCGGCTGTTATTAAGTTCAAAATCAATTTAGTCTCTATAGCTGTACAGTCCATAATAATTCCTAGTAGAAAGAACTGCGGAGTAAACTTAATCTTCTTTTTCAAAATATTCTGCATGATCCACCATACTTTAATCCAAAATGCTTTAACTTTTTTACAAGTCCACCATATATGGTAATAAGTGGCATCTTCACAATCGCATCTCCAACATTTAGCCTGTACATTAGGATACATACATGACAACTTTTGGGGTCTAAATGCCATCTATAAAACATCTTTTAAAATTTTCTCTCATATTTTGCGCTTGTGTAAATTTAACATTCCTCACCCAAATTCTTTCCCAAGTTTCCAACATTATTGGTTGCTGAAAATTTTGTGCCCACTTAATCATACAATCCTTAACTAGTTCGGACTCTGAGTCTATTTCTACTAATACATTATACAACCTCTTAATATGCTGTTGGCCTTGATCTCTCATTTGTTTTAACAAATTATCCTCAGTTTGCTTAACACCTATTTTTTGATCTAATTTCCATCTAGCTTGTAATTGTCCATATTGGAACCATGTATAATTTTTCCCTTCTTCCCCCATCTTTTCTCTGGATTTTAATTGTAATTCCCCCTTTTCCATACAAAGAAGTTCTTTATAGGTAACTACCTCCATCTTTTGATATATATTTATATTTTCTATCATGTGTCTCGGGATTGCCCATATTGGAATCTTTCCATCTAATTTATATTGATATTTCCTCCAAACCCTCAATAATGCATTTCTAATTATATTATTTTTAAATATTTTATCTACTTTCTTATCATATAATATATAGGCGTGCCACCCATATAACAAACCATACCCTTCTATATTCAAAACTCTTTCCTCAGTGTGCTCGCTTCGGCAGCACATATACTAAAATTGGAACGATACAGAGAAGATTAGCATGGCCCCTGCGCAAGGATGACACGCAAATTCGTGAAGCGTTCCATATTTTTTAAAGCACCAGGCACAGATGGCTTGACAACTACTTATTATAAAAATTTACAAAATGAGATGATTGTACCACTTAAGGAGTTATTTAACAGAATACAAAGGGGAGGAGAAGCTCCTCCTTCATGGAGGACAGCTTTTATTTCATTAATACCTAAAGAAGATCGAGATGGTGTTAAACCAGAGAATTATAGGCCAATATCGCTTTTAAATACTGATTATAAGATATTTGCTAAGATACTAGCGAATAGATTGATGCCACTGATGAATCAATTAATTCATAATGACCAATCAGGATTTATTAAGGGGAGACAGATGAGATATAATATGAGACAAATTGTAAATTTACTTGAATATTTGGAAGGAAACAGCCAGGTTTCAGCAGCATTCCTCTTTTGGATGCGAAAAAGCTTTTGATAGATTGGATTGGCAGTTTTTGTTTAAAGTAATAGAAAAAAATGCAATTTGGGATTATTTTATTCAAGCAATTAAGGCTATATATCAAAAGCAAACAGCTCAAATAATAGTAAATGGTGGATTAACAGAATCTTTCAAGATTGAGAAAGCGACTAGACAAGGATGTCCCTTGTCACCATTATTATTCATTCTAACTTTGGAAATATTATTGAGTAAGATCTGGTTTAGATCGAATAAAGGAATTAGAATTAAAAATCAAGATTATAAATTAAGGCGTTTGCAGATGATTTGGTTGTTTCTTTATCTCAACCAATACATTCAGCTGTATATTTGATGGAGACAATTGATCAGTATAGTAAGGTGTCTGGGTTTAAAGTGAATCAACAGAAGACAAAAAAGATAATTAAAAATATGAATACACATCAGAGGAAGAATTAGAAAGAATAACTGGATATGAAGTAGTTAAAAGGTTAAATACTTAGGAGTATACATTACAGCATCAAATGTAAAATTATATAAAACAATTATGAGGTATTGTGGGAAAAGTAATTAAAGAAATGGAGAAATGGAAGAAGTTACAATTATCATTGTTGGGAAGTGTGGCAGCTATAAAAATGAATGTTTTGCCTAGATTTTATTTTGTTTCAAATGATTCCAATTTTGAAGAAAGATGCAAATTTACAAGAATGGCAAAAGGATTAATAAATTTGTATGGAAGGGTAAAAACCGAGGATAAAGTTAAAAATAATGCAAGACGTTAGGAAAGAGGGGTTTAAAATGCCTAATTTGAAATTGTACTATGATGCAGTTGTTTTAACTTTAATTTCTGATTGGATTAATTTAACAGAGGAAAGGATTTTGAATATAGAAGGTTATGGTTTGTTATATGGATGGCATATGTAATATATGACAAGAAAATTGATAAGACATTTAAGAATAATATGGTCAGAAGTGCGTTGTTGAGGATTTGGAAAAAATATCAATATAAGTTAGATAGAAAGATACCAATATGGACCATCCCCAGACATATGATAGAGAATATAAATATATTACAAAAAATGGAAGTTATCACTTACAAGAGCTTTTGACTATGGAAAAGAATTACAGTTGAAATCTAGGAGAAATTGAGGATGAAGGAAGAAATTATACATGGTTCCAGTATGGACAATTGCAATCTAGATGGAAAATAGATCAGAAAATTGGTATAAGGCAAAGTGATGATAATCTGGTAAAACAAATAAAAGATCAAGGTCAACAGCATATAAAGAGATTATATAATGTATTGGTTGAAATTGATTCAGAAATGGAGTTGGTTAAAATTGTATGGTAAAATGGGCACAAAATTTTCAACAACCTATAATGTTAGAAACATGGGAAAAAATTTGGGTGAGGAATGTTAAATTCACAAGCACAAAATTTAAGAAAATTTTATAAAATGTTTTATAGATGGCATTTAGATCCTAAAAAACTGTCATGTATGTATCCAAATGTGAAAGCAAAATGTTGGAGATGTGATTGTGAGGATGCTACCTATTATTATATATGGTGGACTTGCAAAAAAGTTAAAGCCTTTTGGATTAAAATATGGTGGATTATGCAGAACATTTTGAAAAAGAAGATCAAGTTTGTTCCACAGTTCTTTTATTAGAATAATCTCAGATTGCACTGTTATAGAGACAAAACTGATTCTGAATTTAATAACTGCTGCAAGATTATTGATTGCACAATATTGGAAGAAAAGACTTACCACAATTGGAGAATGGATTAGTAAAGTATCAAATTTAGCAGAAATGGCAAAATTTCTGCCTACTTGAAAGACTGTACACAAGAAAATATATATTGGAATGGAGGAAGTGGATTGATTATATTCAAAATAAGTATCAGATTAAAAATATCAATTAGTTTTGAGTGAAGTTAGGAATTATTATGTATTAGTTTAAGAAAGAAGGAATTGATAGTGTGATGGTGTGAAATGGAATATGTTTTATGTTATATTTTAGATTATGTTTGTTAGTTACAATACCCTGTATTCTGTTCTGGGAAGTCTCGGGAAGGAGGCGGGGAAGGGAAGACTATAAATTGATTGGTTGCCATTGTACAGGAATAATGGTAGAATTAAACAAGTTGGAATGGTGTAATGTCGGGACTGCTCGCAAACACTCCCGAAGGAAAGGGTAAGGAAAGAGGAGTAAAGAAGGAAGAAAGTAGGTAGGTAGGTGGGTAGGGAGGAAAGAAGGAAGGGAGAAGAAAGGATAGGAGGAGGAGAAGAAGGAGATAGAGGGTTAGAAAGGATGGTAGTGAGAAGTGGGAAAGAGGAGGGGAAGTAGGAAAGCGAGGAGAAGGTGGTAGGGGAAGTTTAAGAAGGATGAGAAGGGAAGAAAGGATTAAAGGGGGGAATGGCAGTCGAGCAGCCCTGACTGAGTATAATTTGAGTATAGGACTGATTGTTGGATAAGTGATCGTATTGTACACTGGTCAAATTGTGGGAATTATTATGGAAAAATAAAAAATTTTTGCAAAAAAAAAAAAAAAAAACTCTTTCCTCAGTTAAATTAATCCAATCAGTAATTAATGATAAAACAACTGCTTCATAATACAATTTCAAGTTAGGCATTTTAAGACCCCCCCTTTCCCTTGTATCCTGCATTATTTTTAATTTTATTCTTGGTTTTTTGCCCATCCATACAAAGTATTAACCCCCTTTTGCCATTCCTGTAATTTGATATCATTCTTAAGCACCGGTATCATTTGAAATAAAAATAGAAACCTGGGCAAAACATTCATTTTTATAGCCGCTATTCTTCCCAACAAGGATAGTTGTAACTTCTTCCAACTCTCCATTTCTTTCCATACCTTCTGCCACAATACCTCATAATTATTTTTATATAATTTGACGTTTGAAGCTGTAATATATATTCCTAAATATTTAACCTTTTTAACGATTTCAAAACCTGTAGTTCTTTCTAACTCTTCTTTTTGTTGTATATTCATATTTTTAGTTATCATCTTTGTCTTTTGCTGATTCACCTTAAATCCAGATACTTTACCATACTGACCAATTATATCTTTTAAACCAGTAGCTGAGTATATTGGTTGAGATACAGTAACAACCAAGTCATCTGCGAAAGCTCTTAATCTGTAATCTTGATGTTTAACTCTAATTCCCTTTATTTGATCGGAGCTACGTATTTTATTCAAAAGAATTTCTAAAGTTAAAATAAAAAGCAATGGAGACAGGGGACATCCCTGTTTCGTCCCTTTCCCAATTTTAAAAGTTTCTGTTAACCCACCATTTACTATTATTTGTGCTGTTTGCTTCTGATATATTGCCTTAATTGCGTGGATAAAATAATCCCCAAATTGCATTTTTTCTATTACTTTAAACAGAAACTGCCAGTCCAATCTATCAAAAGCTTTTTCAGCATCCAAAAAATAAAAAGCCGCTGAAATTTGGTTGTTTCTTTCCAAATATTCAAGTAAATTTACAATTTGCCTCACATTATATCTCATCTGCCTACCCTTAATAAATCCTGACTGATCATTATGAATTATTTGATTCATCACTGGCATTAATCTATTAGCAAGTATCTTGGCAAATATCTTATAATCAGTATTTAAAAGTGATATAGGCCTATAATTCTCTGCTTTAATACCATCTCGATCTTCCTTCGGTATTAGCGAAATAAAGGCTGTCCTCCATGAAGGGGGAACATCTCCTCCCATTTGAATTTTATTAAATAACTCTTTAAGTGGTTCAACCATCTCATTTTGTAAATTTTTATAATAAACAGCTGTTAAGCCATCTGTACCTGGTGCTTTACCAATTTTAAGTTGCTTAATTGCTAACAAAATTTCCTCTGAAGTAATTAATTGATTCAGTTCTTCTCTTTGATTTTCTGTAAGCTCACAAATATTTTGTTGTTGTAGATATCTTTCTATCTCTATATCATCAATCATATCCCTAGTATACAACTTACTATAATACTCTAGAAATGCTTTTTTAATCAAATTCTTTTGATAAACTTCCTTACCCCTATATTCTATTTTATCAATCATTCATGATTTCTGTTTTTTCCTTATTAAATAGGCAAGCCATCTTCCTGGCTTATTGGCATTATTAAACGTATCATGTTTTACATATTGTAAATTAATTGCTACTTGATCTGCCATCAACATGTTAAACTGACCTCTTAATATATTTATTGATTCTTTTATTTTACTATTTCCTGGGCTATTTATCAATAACTGTTCTTTCTTTTAATTTCCTCTTCCAATTCCTTTTCTTTTCTGCAATTTATTTTTGTATTTAATATTCATTTGTATAAGATTTCCTCTCATATAGGCCTTGCTAGCGTCCCAAATCATCTCTATAGATGTTTCTTTTTTCATATTCATAATAAAAAATTCCTTCATTTGCTTTTTACATTCATTTACATTTTGTTCATATTTAAACAAATTCTCATTCAACCTCCATGATCTCCTAGCCTCCTTTTCGATCAATTTCAATCCAAACGGACTATGATCAGATAGAGTTCTTGAACAAATCTTAGTCTTCTTCACTCTAGAATACAAATCATTAGAAATCAAAATAAAATCAATCCTCGAAAATGATTGATGCCTGTCAGAAAAGAAGGTAAAATCCCTCTCTTCTGTATTATGTTCTCTCCAAATATCTCTTAATTCCAAGTCCTCCATTATTTCAAAAAAAACCTTTGGTAATTTCGCCCTACTTGACATCTTCCTTAAACTTTTTTTATCTTTTTGAGTATCCAACACACCATTCCAATCACCCATTAATATATATGATTTATAATCCCAAAACACTATTCTTTTATGTAAAGACTTGAAAAATTTTTCTTGTTGTTGATTCGGAGCATAAACTCCTATTAATAATACCTTCTTTCCCTCCAACAAAAGTTCAATAGCAATGTATCTTCCTTGCTTATCCACCTCAATTAATTTTGCTGATATATCCTTTTTATATATATAACTAAACCATTTTTTTTCCAAAGAGGCAACAAAATGTACCCCCAGTTTTGAGTTTATCAAATATTTCTGGTCTAAAGATCTAATATGTGTTTCTTGTAAACAGGTAATGTCATTTTTAAATTGTTTCAAATAATGAAATACTTTCCTTCTCTTCTGCGGTGAATTCAGGCCATTAACATTCCAAGATAATAGTTTAATTGCCATTATCGGCCAAAGGAAACTTTTGGAACACCAGCCGCAGATCACATTTTACTTTAGGCCTTGCTCCTCCCACTGTTTCCGTTGTAGTAGTTGCCAGTTGTTGTTGTGCCTTCATCTCTTGTTCCTTGCGTTTAGCAGCAGCTCTTGTCAGCCTTTGTTCTTTTGAATCTAAACCCGTCGTAGGTATTTCCAATACTTGTAATAAATCTTCTTCCATCACAATCTGTTCTTGTACCTGCTTCACTTCTCTTTCCTTCACTTCAGCCTCCCTTCTTCTAGCTTCCAATGGAGGAAGACTTCCAACTTTTAATACCTCAACATAAAATTCTCTTGCTTTTCCAACTGTATTGAGACGATGTACTTTCCCTGAGGTGGTGGAGAAAATGAAGCTAAAATTAAAAACTCTAAGTAAGCCCATAGCCTTTTGCCAGTTAGATTTATTTATTTATTTATTTATTTATTTATTTATTTATTTATTTATTTATTTATTTATTTATTATTTACATTTTTATACCACCCTTCTCTGAAGACTCAGGGCGGTGTACAGTAGATAAAACAACAATAAACCAGAAAAATTTTAAAATACAGTACCAAATTTAAAAATCTAATTTAAACGCCATATGTTAAAAATAGTTAAATAAAAATTACAGAAAGATAAAAAACCCCTGTTAAAAGCCCACTAAAAAACCCACAATATTTAAAATCAAACAGGCCAGCCCCGCTTAGTGAAAAAAGAAGGTCTTGAGCTCGTGCTTAAAGGTCCGATCAGGGAGAAGACGGAGTCCCACCGGCAGCTTGTTCCAGATGGGTCAGCGGCAGGGGGAGGCCCTGCCCATTTTATAATGGAACCAATAGAGATGATCGTAGGAGACCACCGAGAGACCCTGAACTTTATCATGTTCAGGGATGGACCAGCCTGTCCTGCTGGGATTGTCTTGGTTCCGGAAATGGAACCCACGAATAAACTGGAAAACGGGGGTACTACGATTCCGGTCCAAGTCACAGAGGGTGGAGAAAAGGATAGGTGCCTGTATCCGCCAAACTACTGGGGTCAGTGACAGAGTGGCTGGATGGGGAGGAAAAGATTCCCAAGGAGTGCTGGGACCTTCAGGAGGTCTTTAGTGAGAAGGCCTCTGATGTGCTACCCCTCCATAGGCCTATAGACTGTGCTATTGAAATCCTTCCGGGAGTAAAGCTCCCGAAACTGAAAGCTTACCCCATGACACAGAAGGAATTGGGAGAATTGCGGAACCTTATAAAGAATTTAGAGCGAGGATTCATTCAACTGGCCAGGCCTCGGGTAGCGGCTCCGGTGATTTTCCGGGAAAAGAAAGATGGGACTTTTCATCTCATAGTGGACTATAGAAACCTGAACGTGGTGTGTGTAGAAAATGTATATCCTATGCCACTTATGAAGGATATGCTGGCCCATTTGTCAAAGGGGAAGTTTTTCACCAAATTGGACTTACAAGAGGCTTACTACAGAGAGCACATTAAGGAAGGAGATGAGTGGAAAACTGCTTTCAATTGTCCCCTGGGCTGTTTCCAATTTCGAGTACTCTCATTTGGACTGCAAGGAACCCCTGCGGTGTTCATGCAATTGATAAATGAAGTGCTCCATGAACACTTGTTTAACGGGGTTTTGGTTTATCTTAATGACATCCTTATCTACCGTGGACGAGCCTATGAAACTAGTAAGAGTGGTACTCAAAAAACTGTTGGCTGCAGAACTATATGCAAAACTGTTTAAATGTGAATTTCATCAAACAAAAATTCACTATTTGGGATACTGTATATCTCCTGAGGGATTGGAAATGGATCCAAGGAAGGTCCGAGCCATACTGGAATGGGCACCCCCGCGCACTAGCAAACAATTGCAGAGTTTCTTGGGATTTGCT
Source organism: Ahaetulla prasina (assembly GCF_028640845.1). Taxonomy (NCBI): domain Eukaryota; kingdom Metazoa; phylum Chordata; class Lepidosauria; order Squamata; family Colubridae; genus Ahaetulla; species Ahaetulla prasina. Next base: position 71,632,705 of record NC_080543.1, read on the forward strand.
AATTTTCATCACCGGTTCATCCCCTCATTTGCAAAGATTGCCCTGCCAATCACAAATCTCTTGAAAACAAAAAGAAATGAAAAGCCTAAACCGTCCTTGCCACTAGAATGGTCGATGGAGTGCCAAGCGGCTTTTGAAAAACTGAAACAGCTGTTTGCGGCTGAACCAGTCCTCAAGTACCCTGACATGGAGGCCCCATTTGTGGTTCAAGCAGATTCTAGTGACGTAGCGGTGGGGGCCGTCTTGCTCCAAAACAATGCTGAAGGGAAGCTACAACTCTGTGCTGACACCTCTCGGAAACTGACTGAAACTGAGAGGAGGTGGGCTATCTGGGAGAAGGAAGTGTTCGTTGTTCACTGGGCTCTCTTAACTAAGAGACAGTTTCTGGAAGGAGCTAAACACTCTTTTGAGGTCTGGACTGATCACAAGAAGTTAGAGGCCCTAAAAACACCCAGGAAACTGTCGCCAAAAAAGCTCAATGGGCCCAATACTTTAACTGTTTTAACTTCTCCTTGTGTTACATTCCGGGAGGAAGGAACTTCCTGGCAGATGCTCTTTCTCGGTTGCCTCAATACAATAGCGCTCGCAAGGATGTAGCTCGCCCAATCATCCCGGTGCAGCAATTTGTAGCCCTGGCTGTGACCCAAACCCAATTAAAGACTGATGCATCACTGCCTGATGACCTAACCAAACTGTTGAAGGAGGCCTTAAATACAGATGACTGGTTTTTAGCCCATTCACATAAATGTACTCTCCGCGATGGTCTGGCTCGGGTGGGGGCGAATTTGTATGTCCCAGCGTGTGCAAGGGAGACCATACTTCAGCGTTGCCATGATGCCAAAATGGCTGGACATTTTGGTTTTGTAAAAACCTTGCACCTCTTGAAAAGGCAGTTTTGGTGGCCGGGCCTAAAGAAGGACATTGAATCTTACATATCAAGTTGTCCTGTGTGTGCAACAGCTAAAAGACCGCCGAGAAAACCACCAGGACTACTTCAAACAGTTTCTCACTCTGGAGCCCCATGAAAAGAAATGTCCATGGACTTTATAGTAGAATTGCTCGAGAGTGGAGGAAATACAGTAATTTGGGTTGTAACCGACTTGTTCTCCAAACAAGTGCATTTCATCCCGTGTTCTAAAATACCCTCAGCAAAAACCTTGGCCAAGCTGTTTGTCCAACACATCTACAGATTACATGCTGTCCCAGAACGAATAATTTCGGACTGGGGGGGTCCAATTCACTTCCCAATTCTGGAAGGAATTTTTACGACTCTTAGGCTCCGCCCAGGGATTAAGCTCCTCCCATCATCCTCAGACTAATGGATCTTGTGAGAGATAAAATTCTGTACTGGAACAATATTTGAGGTGTTACATTAATTATCAACAAGATAATTGGGCGGACCTACTACCTTTTGTGGAGGTGGCCTACAATAACTCTATACATAGCAGCACCGGTTTCACTCCGTTCAAGGTGGCTTCTGGTCAGGACTTTGTCCCAATCCCAGAACTGCCTGAAGAGAAACCATCTATTCCATTGCTGGCTGATTGGATAGTACAATTACAAAGTACCTGGAAGATAACTTGCAGGGCTTTAGATGATGCACATCGATCACATAAGAAGCAGGCGGATAAGAAAAGAGCTCTGGAGAGAAAATTCCAAGTGGAAGATAAAGTTTACTTTTCCACCAAATATTTACAAACAACTCAAAAATCAAAGAAACTTGGACCTGAATATGTTGGGCCTTTCCCCATTGTGAGAGTGATCAATCCAGTTACTGTCCAACTGGAACTACCAAAAACATTTCAAAGAATTCACCCTGTCTTCCATGTTAGTTTAGTGAAACCTGAACACACATCCCCTGTTAGATCTATACCTCCTCCTCCTCCAGTGCCTATTCCCATTGAAGGAGAGCAACACTTCGAAGTTAAAGAGATCCTAGACTCTAGAAAACACAGGAATAAAGTCCAATACCTAGCAGCATGGAAACATTTCCCTTTGTCCCAGGCAGAATGGGTGAACAAGGAGGATGTTCAGGCCCCTAGGAAGATAGAACGATTCTATGAGAAGTATCCCGATAAACCTTAACTAATCTCTTTTTTTTTTCTCCTCTTAGGACTAACGTTCTTTCTGCAGGAGGGCCGAATGTCAGCCTCCACATACTATCTTAACTGTTTTATTAGGATAAGTGTTTATTGCTTAGTTAAATGTTTTATTGCTACTTTTCTATCTTGATTGTTTTATTACTTCATTAAGTGTTTATTGCCAAGTTAAATGTTATATTGTTGCTTTTAGTGTTATGTATTAGGAATGGGGTGATGTTCCTTTAAGACCTCTCCGGCTGCCATAAAGGAGGGGGGAGGAGGAGGATCCTAAAACGAAACCCAGGAATTCAAAGTCCGAGCTCTGCATACCAGAGCTCTGCATACCAGAGAAATGGAAACTATCGGAAGAAGAACACCACATGAGACCCGAGGAGAGATGGATTGGACTAGGCTGTTTGACCTCTGGAGGGAGGAGGGATATATGAAGGATATGTATCTGTAAGACACTCCTACTATTCAGAACTTGCTTTTCTTTCATTGCATTCAGTTCAACTCAGTAAAAGTACCTTCCTCTATAAACATGGAGTTGGGGGTTTCCTTTCTTGGGTTTTGAACGGAGGCACACCTGACACCAGCCTCTGCATTCTGAGGAGAAGAGAATGGATTTGAAAGCTGAAAGAGAAAGATTAGAATTCTTATGCTTATGTATCTGAGGATAAGGGCTCTGAGCTCAATGGTTCAATGCAGAAGAAGCATCTAAATTGCCTTGTGCTTGCAATCTAGCAAGAGACTTATTGACCCATTCTCTTCACAAAAAGAAGGGAGAAAAAACAGTAATTCAATTCCTTATTTCCCATCACTATTTAGATTGAATAATAGGGCTAAACACATTAATCACTAGAATACAAACCTCTGTTTCTCGTAAAGTGCCCAGGTTAGCATTGTGTAAATTGGTAACCAGATTACAGATACTTACTAGATACAAGAAGCAATGAATTTAGCTACATTCATAATAGCATTCATAGATTTATGCAGTAACCCCAAAAGTCAGCAGTTTTACATTCTGTGTATTTCGGTATGTATCTATACAGAATAGTTTCTGCATGAGATAATGGTTCTGTACATAGATTCCCTTATTTTATAATGAATATTTACAATGGAATACCTTAGTTTAGACAATTAATCTGAACTGAAGACCTATCTTTCTTTAAAATTGTAAACTTTGTCCACTGTGCATATACATATCCATGTCTCTCCCTCCATGCACAGAAATATTCATATGCATTAACAAGTTCCTTCTGTTAAGGAAAAAAGTTTGGAAGTGGGAAAATGGGCAATGCATAAGAAATGACTGTGTGTTTAATCATATTTTGGGAGAGGGGGATGAGATATAGATGCAATTTTTTTTAAATTTGAATTTATATCCTGCCCTTCTCCGAAGACTCAGGACGGCTTACACTGTGTTAAGCAATAGTCTTCATCCATTTGTATATTATGTACAAAGTCAACTTTATTGCCCCCAACAATCTGGGTCCTCATTTTACCTACCTTATAAAGGATGGAAGGCTGAGTCAACCTTGGGCCTGGTGGGACTTGAACTTGCAGTAATTGCAAGCAGTTGTGTTAATAACAGACAGACTTAGTCTGCTGAGCCACCAGAGGCCCTATTTTAATTCATTTAATTTAATTAATTTAATTAATTAATTCAAAATCAAATCCCTTCTAAGTAGGTAGAGTGATAAGCAGCTCCAAAGTATTGAGATGACTAGCCATTGGATTTTTATCTAAAATATATTTCTAAATACTATTTATTAAAGTCTGATTAAACAAAACAACTCCTAGCAGCTGTGTGGCAAGAGATATTTAACTGCTGTGTATGTTAATCAGACAACAGATTAATTTAAATCAATCTTGAAAGACGGACTGCAGTGCTCAACAGAATTTCTAGTGAAACACTTTTTTAAAAGTAGTTAGAACCATTTTACAATGGTTAAAATTGTTGCATTTTAAAAAATGGAAAAAACACGGCTTTATTAGAGAAATATGTGGCTTTACAGATTTCTACAGATCTACAAGGAATCATTACACTTTTATGACGGCTATTCATGGTTAGAAATGTTTGTGCCTTCTGTTTTTCTAGTATCATTTTGCCACTGAATATAATGCACTATCTTTCAATGTGTAACTTAATGTACTAAAACATTACCTCATAATTGAGAATTATGTTTCCTCTCACTTTTTCTATACCAACAGTTCACATGCTTGCTTTCAGGTTAAGTAGTTTCTTGTCCAAAAACTATTATAAATCTAGTGTGAGATAGTGTACTTCCAAGGAACAAGAGATTAAAAGCCCTCATAAACTTTATGTCATTAAAACAACAATTTAAAGCATTTAAACTGTAAGTTCCCGCCTTGCAGGTCTTCTCAAGAAAGCAGAACTCTTGAAGCATTTTCCATATTTATTTATTTATTTATTTATTTGATTTTTATACCGCCCTTCTCCTGAAGGACTCAGGGCGGTGTACAGGCAAAATAAAAACAGACAAGACAATATACAGTATAAAATGCAAGATTAAAAAACTTATTATAATTAGCCTAAAAATTTAAAATGTATAGAAAACTAAAACCCCATTTAAAATTAATAATAAAAATTATAAAATCAATAAAATTTAAGCCAGCCCCGCGCGAATGAAAAGATGTGTCTTCAGTTCGCGGCGAAAGGTCCGAAGGTCAGGTATTTGGCGTAAACCCGGGGGAAGTTCGTTCCAGAGTGTGGGAGCCCCCACAGAGAAGGACCTTCCCCTGGGGGCCGCCAGCCGACATTGCTTGGCGGACGGCATCCTGAGAAGTCCCTCTCTGTGAGAGCGTACGGGTCAGTGGGAGGCATGTGGTAACAGCAGGCGGTCCCGTAAGTACCCAGGCCCTAAGCCATGGAGCACTTTAAAGGTCATAACCAAAACCTTAAAGTGCACCCGAAAGGCCACAGGTAGCCAGTGCAGTCTGCGCAGGAGCGGTGTTACATGGGAGCTATGCGAAGCTCCCTCTATCACCCGCGCAGCTGCATTCTGGACTAACTGAAGCCTTCGAGTGCACCTCAAGGGGAGCCCCATGTAGAGAGCATTACAATAATCCAAGCGAGAGGTAACGAGTGCGTGAGTGACTGTGCACAAGGCATCCCGATCAAGGAAGGGGCGCAACTGCCGAACCAGGCGGACCTGGTGGAAGGCCCCCCTGGAGACAGCCGTCAAATGGTCTTCAAACGACAGCCGCTCATCCAGGAGGACACCTAAGTTGCGCACCCTATCATTTGGGGCCAATAACTCGCCTCCAACAGTCAGCTGCAGCTGCAGCTGACTGAATCGAGATGCCGGCATCCACAGCCACTTGGAGGGATTGAGCTTGAGCCTGTTTCTCCCCATCCAGACCCGTACGGCTTCCAAACACCGGGACAGCACTTCAACAACTTCATTGGGGTGGCCTGGGGTGGAGAAGTACAGCTGAGTGTCATCAGCGTACTGATGGTACCTCACCCCGAAGCCACTGATGATCTCACCCAACGGCTTCATATAGATGTTGAACAGAAGGGGCAAGAGAATCGACCCCTGCGGCACCCCACAAGTGAGGCCCCTCGCGGTCGACCTCTGCCCCCCTGTCAACACTGTCTGCGACCGGTCGGAGAGATAGGAGGAGAACCACCGATGCACGGTGCCTCCCACTCCCAATCCCCCCAGCCGGCGCAGCAAGATACCATGGTCGATGGTATCAAAAGCCGCTGAGAGGTCTAATAGGACCAGGGCAGAGGAATAACCCCTGTCCCTGGCCCTCCAGAGATCATCCACCAATGCGACCAAAGCTGTCTCTGTGCTGACTGGAACGGGTCTAGATAGACGGATTCATCCAGGTATTGGGGTAGCTGTCGCGCCACAGCACTCTCTACAACCTTCGCAACAAAGCGAAGGTTGGAGACTGGACGATAGTTTCCCAAAATAGCCGGGTCCAAAGAGGGCTTCTTGAGGAGGGATCTCACCACCGCCTCTTTCAAGGCGGCAGGGAAAACCCCTTCCAACAAAGAAGCATTTATAATCCTCTGGAGCCAGCCTCGTGTCACCTCCTGAGTGGCCAGCACCAGCCAGGAAGGACACGGGTCCAGTAAACATGTAGTGGCGTGAAGCCTCCCCAACAACCTGTCCATGTCCTCGGGAGCCACAGGGTCAAATTCATCCCAAACAGACTCAACAAGACGTGCCTCCTCTCCCTCGCTTGGATCATCCCAATTTCGGTCCAGACCATCCCAGAGCTGAGCGATTTTGTCGTATAGATAACCACTAAACTCCTTGGCAGTCCCTGCAAAGGGTCATCCCGCACCTCCTGATGAAGGAGGGAGCGGGTCACCCGAAACAGGGCGGCCAGGCGGTTATCTGCCGACGCAATGAGGGTGGAGGCGTAAGAACGCCTCGCCTCCCTCATTGCCACTCGGTAGGTCCTAGAATAGGACCTAACTAGTGTCCGATCAGCTTCGGAACGACTGGACCTCCAGGTGCTCTCTAGGCATCTTCTCCGGCGTTTCATCTCCCTCAGCCCCTCGGAGAACCAAGGGGCCAAACGAGATCTGCGCCGGGTCAGAGGCCGCAAAGGCACGACATGGTCCAAGGCCCCAGCCGCGGCCTGTTCCCAGGCCGCAACTAGTTCCTCAGTCGTGCCGTGGGCCAGATCCTCAGGGAATGGCCCAAGCTCCGTCAGAAACCTCTCAGGGTCCATCAGGCGCCTGGGACAGAACCAACGTGTAGGTTTCATCTCCCTGCGATGGTGGGTGGCGGTTCGGAAGTCTAGGCGAAGGAGAAAATGATCGGACCATGACATTGGTTCTATTACTAAATCATCTAATATCAGATCATTTAACCACTGACCAGAGATATAAATCAGATCCAGCGTGCCTCCCCCCATGTGCGTAGGACCATCATTTACTCGAATCAGGTCCAAGGCCGTCATGGAAGCCTGGAACTCCCGAGCTGCAGTCGATAATAAGCCAGCCGATGGCAAGTTGAAATCCCCCATAACTATAAGTCTGGGGGTCTCAACTGCCACAGTGGCAAATAACTCCAGCAGTTCGGGCAGGGCTGTGGTCACGCAGCAAGGAGCCAGGTACGCGATCAACAAGCCCAACTGATTCCTATGGCCCCACCTCACATAGAGGGATTCACAGCCGGCAATCTGAGGAACAGTGGCCTCCCTCGGCTCTAGATCTTCCTTAATAACAACCGCCACCCCTCCACCCCTACCCTGGGCCCTCGGCTGATGAAATGCTCGGAAACCTGGAGGGCACAGTTCAACGAGGGGAACCCCCCCCCTCTGGGCCCAACCAGGTCTCCGCAATGCCCATAAGGTCTGCGGACTCCCCCTGAATAAGATCGCAAATCAAGGGGGCTTTATTTGCCACGGACCGGGCATTACATAACATCAACCGAAGATCCAGGCTCTGAGGATCATGGCCGCCCGAGGAACGGGTAGGGACTGAGGGGCCGGAGCACGTGATCGCTTTCAAACATCGAGCACGTGCTCCCCACACAGCCGCTTTCAGATTTCTATAGTCAAGCCATCCTTCTTCTCACGGAATAGGACTGGCGCAGCCACTTTCGGTCTAGCAGGTTGGATGAATCCACACTCTAGGTTTTTGTCTATGAATGCACGCAGTTCATCTAGCTCCCAGGGGGTCACTGAGTAAACTTTTGGCTTTGGCAATTTTGACCCCAGAAGGATTTCCATGGCACAGTCTGTGGGCGGGTGAGGGGGGAGCTCGTCTAACCCTGCCTCACTGAATATGTCTGCCAAGTCCCGGTATTTCCTGGGGATGCCCTGTCCTGGCCTTTCCTGAACAGCCATGGCTACTTCCCCTTTCCAGGCTCCCTTTTGATTCAGGAATCAGAGAGCCCCCTTAGTCCAGTCCACTTTCAGATTCCATTTCTTCAGCCAGGTTAGTCCCAATACTAAAGGCCACTCCATGCCAGGGATCATTATAAAATCGATAGTCTCTGAGTGCCCCTCTGTTGTGAGCTTCAAAAGTTCAGTGGCAAATGTGGTCGAAGTTTCTCCCACAATGGACCCATCAAGTTGGCAGAAGAAAACTGAGATTTTTAGTGGCCTGAGGCAGATTCCAAGTTCCCCCACTAAACTTGAGCTGATCAGGCAGCGGGTGCAACCTAAGTCCAGTAAAGCCACCAGCTTGACTTTTCTCCCCATTATTGGGATCAACAGTTCTATGAGGATGGGGATGGTCTCAATCATCCCACTTAACACAGGGTCCTCATAGTCACTGTCTGACTGATCTGGCACGTCCATGGGTGGGGTCGGAGTTCCTGGTTTCGGAGGGGACCCGGCTGGGAACTCTATGACCTCATGGCTCTTGAGGGCAGTGTCTCTCGGGCACTGAGACGGTTTCACTAATCTCCCCCCTGCTGGTTTCTCTCCCTTTTGGGTCAGGGTCTTTGCCCAGCAGTCAGTGGCACGATGCCCTTCCTTCCCACATCTGAAACAGGCTGTTGATCTTGGTGGGGTGAATGAGGTTTGGGCACCTCCCTTTTCCTCTTGGGTAGTGATAGTCTCCAGGTATGACTTGCACGGTATTGGTTCTCAATCTCCACTTCTTCAGCCACAACATACCAATCGTGCAGGTGAGCTGGGTCCCCGGGGGTGACACAGGCATTGTACAGGTCATTGTTAAGCCCATCCTTGAACCAGCTCACCAGGATCTCTTCTGGCCAGTCCATGTGGCAAGCCAGGTCTTGGTAGTCCTTGGTGTATTCGCCCACTAATATGCGATCTTGCCTTACATTCTGAATGTGATCCCTAGCCTTCCAGTCTGCCAAGGGATCTTCAAACCTCTGCCTCAGGACTAACATGAAGCAGCTGAAGTTCCAGAATTCAGGGGCATTCGCATTGTGGAGAGTCACCACTCAACAGGCAGCCGCCCTCCTTCAGGGCCAGGGTAGTGACCCTGACTCATGGGGACGTGTCAACTTGTGAAGTTTTCCTGACTTGCTCCTGAATTGCCATAGGGAGGGGGATGGGAAATCATGCTGCACCAAAGAATTCACACCTCAGTCAAAACAAAACACATCCTAGCCACTCGAAGTCAAGGCCATCTCCACAGAGACCCACAATGGCCGGAAGGAATGACTTCTACAACCCGTGAGATTGCTTTGTTGGAGAATGTAACTAGTAACACACCTTGGGAGGAGGGAGCAACAGGGTCAGAGGCAAAATGCGAACTGGGTGAAGTTAGAGTTGGCTTCACTTAGTTTGTGCCAACATGGCGCTCTTAATAAACAACTGGATATTTCTTGCTAACTATCTTGGGGCGTGCTTTTATTAGGGCATCAGTCAGAACCTTGACAGGAGGTCTCTCCCATATTCTTGCATGTATGTGAGCACATGCACTAGGAAGAATCTTAATTGTTGGGGATCCCCATTGAACTTAATGCCCAGGGTGGATGACTTCCACTCCATGTGGGGCAGCCTCCTCCCTCCAGTTCGGCCAGTGCACCCCAGGCCGGGGTCCCTTCATGGCGGGTTTGCTGGGGTGCCGATGTCCAATCCCTGCAGCCTTGGCAGATGTCCCTGCCACTAGGGATTCCACTCGTTCTCCTGTGGCTTCCTCTGGCAATGTCTCCTCACCTCTGGCACATGCAGTGTCACCTTGAATTTGCATACCATGAAGGGTTTCCCTCATGAGGCTCATGGCTTGCTTCATGAGGTGATTCGACTGAGCTGTGGTCTCCTCCATCTCGTAGTCATCATATAGGGTCTCCATCTCTCACTTCCATCCTTGTTTTCAGCTGCTTCAGGTGAAGATGATTCCCAGGTCTGTCCATCCCAGTCTTCCTTCTTCCCCATGCTGATAGACCAGCACAGCTTCATGGAGCTGCATGAGACAAGGTTTAATATATATAATATAATATAACAACAGAGTTGGAAGGGACCTTGGAGGTCTTCTAGTCCAACCCCCTGCCCAGGCAGGAAACCCTACACCATCTCAGTCAGATGGTTATCCAATATTTTCTTAAAAGTTTCCAGTGTTGGAGCTGTTTCCATAGACTCATGCTCCAAGAGTTTCATCATGTTGGATTTTCATTGAAGTATCTCCCCAACACTCAGCCTCTTCATGATTGCTGCCTTGGATAGACATCGTGTGCATGGTCCCAGTGGTAGAGCTGGTCCTCTCTGGGTTGACTAAATTGCAGATCCTGCCTAATGTAAGGTCCCGCCTCGCTGCTCTTCTCAAGAAAGCAGAATTCTTGAAGCATTTAGCATTACAAAAGGAACTTTTATTGAAAGACAGGGATAGCAAAGCAGATCTAGGTAGGACCTGAGATTTCCCACTCAAAACACTACTTTAAACTATTGCAAGCAAAGCTCCTCCCAATGTCTAGTCCAACATCAAGCCAATCCCAGGTGGTGAAGCTGTTTTGAGAACCCCAGGCACAGAATGGCATAATCTGTCATTCTTCCAGCTGCTTCAGTTTCACTTTTTCTGTTGCCGAGATAGCGCAGATGGCTCCATTCCGTTCCTCCTCCCTAGGATGACCCGAGGCACATTCCTTGCCCCTCCCTATTTTCCTCAAGGTCCCTTACAACAAAGCAAGTGAAAGCCCATGAAAGATTCCCCCTCAAGCCTCCCCCTCCCAACAGAATGGCAGCATCCCTATAGCTTTCTAGGGAACCTGGCAGAAACAGAATTTTAAAACTGCAGCAAAGAGGAACATAAATGGATTAGAATAAAGAAAACTTCTGTCAGGGCTCCAAGGAACACCACAATGAAAGAAGACTTTGAGGCTTGAAGTATGAAGCCTCTGTTCCATACAATCCCTCCTTCCAGTTTCCCACAACAGTAAATGTGGCATGCCTGAAGGCCCAATGCAAAAGATGGCTTCCAGGCCTGACAACTTAATTAAATACATGCCAACTAAAAGTGTGTGTCATAAAAAAACAATAACCTATATGTATTAACTTATTAGCTATTCACATTATTGTAAAGCTGGTTGTTTTGTAAGTAACTGTTATTGTATTATTATAAATAACATGCATGTTATTTTCATGCTCTTGTAGAACATGAAGATAGAAGATGTACCTAATATATTCTAAAAGCACAGAGAATATAATCTTTTTTGCAGCCCAAATGTGTTATATTTACAATCTATGGTATATATGGGAGTGAATGAAATGACTGATAATGTAGGGAAGAGAACCCTGAACTGAGATCTAAGAGGACTTACACTTTATAAATCAGGTAAAAGTATGCTTTTCAAGGACTTTGTAGCCTGTATTTCTAGTTAATTTATGTGATCTCTTTTTAATCTTCAAAAATTACTATATCAAAGAGCAACTAAATAAGAATTATATCACAAATAGTATAAAAATCACTTCAGTGCATTGAAGTCTAAATACTGTTGGTTCTTTAAACGTCATAATTGATGGTAGCAGCTAGCTAACCTTGGCTAATCTCCAAATACTAAGCAGTTTCCTTAGATGGGAGACCACTAGGAAATAGTTGTAAATTAAACTGGGAAATACCAAAAATAACAAAATAATAGAATCGGAAGAGACCTTGAAGGTCTTCTAGTACAAGCCTTACTCAGGCTCACCCTATATCATTTCAGGCAAATAGCTGTCCACACTCTTCTTGAAAACCTCCAGGGATGGAGCACTCATAATTTCTGAAGGCAAGCTGTTCTACAGTTTAATTGTTCTGTCAAGGAATTTGTCCTTATTTTTAGGTTGGATTTCTCTTTGATTAGTTTTCATTCATTCCTTATTGTCCTGTCTTCAAATGCTTCAATTGTCCTGTCTTCAAATAGGTTGAGCCCCTCTTCTTCATTGCAGTCCATTAGTGGAACACTGTCATCATATTATTCCCTTTCTTCTTTTCACTAGACTAGACATACCCAATTCCTGCAACCACTCTTCATATGTTTTAGCCTCCAGTCACCTAATCATCTTTGTTGCTCTTTGTTGCTCTGCACTTTTGTTGCTCTGCACTTTTGTTGCTCTGCATTTTTTCTAGAGTCTTAATATCTTTTTTTATATTGCGGTGACCAAAACTGGATGCAATATTTTAAGTATGGTCTTACCAAGGCTTATAAAGTAGTACTAACACTTCACATAATCTTGATTCTATCCCTCTGTTAATCTAGGACTGCATTAGTCTAGGACTGCATTAGTTTTTTGGCCACTGCAGCACACCTCTGTTTCATATTTAAGTGGTTGTCCACTAGAACTCCTCAATTTCTTTCATATTTATTGCTATTGAGCCACATACCACCTACTCTATAACTGTGTATTTGGTTTTACTTGCCTAAGTGTAAAACCTGACTTTTTTATCATTGAATTTCATTTTGTATCACTGCCAGCTTGGTGTCGTTTGCAAATTTGATGATTTCCCATTCTATCCTTTCATCTAATTTATTTATGAAGATGTTGAAGAATACTGGGCCTAAGACAGAATCTTGAAATGCTCCACTGCTTACTTCCCTCCTTGTAGATGTAGTTCCATTAAGGACTACAAGCTGAATGAAGTTGGTCAGCCAGTTACAAATCCATCTGGTGGTAATGCTGTTTAACCCACATTTTTCAACCTACTCTCATTTTCAAACTATAAATAGTAGGTTGTGGTCTACATTATCAAATGCTTTACTGAAGTCTAAGTAAATTATATCTATTACATTTCACTGGTCCACTAAAAACATAATAAAATTTGTCTGGCATGATCTATTTTTGACACACCCATGTTGGCTTCTGGATATAACTTGGATATATATGCTTGTCTCTAAGTGTTCATAGTTTCATTGCTTGATTATCTTTTCCAGGATCTTCCAGATATTGATGTTGAGAAAATACAATAGTAAGTCATTTTTATATTGGAAGTTGTTATAGTTTTTATATACAGACCAACATGCCAGTTATTAAAGTTGCCCTGAAGTTATCTTAGTATAGATACAAAATGTTGCCTATGTCTTTGGAAACACAAGACAGAAATGGAAAGGGACTTCCTGGTTGGCTCAGTTGGCAATGGAGGTGATCTGTTTGATCACCAACCTCTGGATCGTGTTGGACCGCTAAGACAGCGACAATCAGCTGCCCAGCGGTTCAAAATTCCCCCTCTTTGGGCGAAGAAGAGGAGGTGAGCGAAAGAAGCAGAGGTAGAGCTTCCCTAGAACTCCTAGAAGACACCAGGGGGGTCGAAGGGTTAAGCCCCCTCAGAACTTCAAAGCGCTCCAGATCTGAGGCTTTTTTCCTGCTTCGGCAGACCTAATTGCCGCGACCAACTGCCGGGACCAATTTTAACTTAAAGAAGAAAATACCGGACTGAACAGAAACAGGAGAGCTCTAACTATAAAAGCAAGTAATTAAATCAATTCCCTGTTATTTTTTTTTAAGTTTTGGAGTTGACTTTAAAGCGAAAATGGCGGCTGTTTTTTAATGAGCTAGGCAGTTGAAAATGAAAGTGTTACAATTCCCACTGTTTGCTGTTTATTGCTGAAGACCAGCTGGAGATTTTTTAAAACATTGTAATAGAATAGAATAGAATTTTTTTATTGGCCAAGTGTGATTGGACACACAAGGAATTTGTCTTGGTGCATATGTTCTCAGTGTACATAAAAGAAAAGATATGTTCATCAAGGTACAACATTTACAACAATGGTCAATAAATCAATATAAATCAGCAACAAGTTATAGTCATACAGTCTTAAATGGAAAGAGATTGGTGATGGGAACTATGAGAAGATTAATAGTAGTGCAGATTCAGTAAATAGTTTGACAGTGTTGATGGAATTAATTGTTTAGCAGAGTGATGGCCTTCGGGGAAAAACTGTTCTTGTGTCTAGTTGTTCTGGTGTGCAGTGCTCTATAGTGTTGTTTTGAGGGTAGGAGTTGAAACAGTTTACGTCCAGGATGTGAGGGGTCTGTAAATATTTTCACGGCCCTCTTCTTGATTCGTGCAGTATACAGGTTCTCAATGGAAGGCAGGTTGGTAGCAATTATTTTTTCTGCAGTTCTAATTATCCTCTGAAGTCTGTGTTTTTCTTGTTGGGTTGCAGAACCAAACCAGACAGTTATAGAGGTGCAAATGACAGACTCAATAATTCCTCTGTAGAACTGAATCAGCAGCTCCTTGGGCAGTTTGAGCTTACTGAGTTGGCGCAGAAAGAACATTCTTTGTTGTCCTTTTTTAATGATGTTTTTGATGTTAGCTGTCCATTTTAGATCTTGCGATATGATAGAACCTAGAAATTTGAAGGTTTCTACTGTTGATACTGTGTTGTCTAGTATTGTGAGAGGTGGAAGTATGGAAGGGTTTCTCCTAAAGTCTACCACCATTTCTACGGTTTTGAGTGTGTTCAGTTCCAGATTGTTTTGGTTGCACCACAAGGCTAGTCGTTCGAGCTCTCGTCTATATGCGGATTCGTCATTGTCTCGAATGAGACCAATCACTGTTGTGTCATCTGTGAACTTTAGTAGCTTAACAGATGGATCATTGGAGATGCAGTCATTGGTATACAGTGAGAAGAGAAGTGGGGAGAGCACACAGCCTTGGGGGGCCCCTGTGCTAATTGTACAGGTATTTGATGTGATTTTGCTTAGCTTCACCTGCTGCTTCCTGTTTGTTAGGAAGCTCGTGATCCACTTACAAGTCTGTTCTGGTACCTGTAGCTGGTTTAGCTTAGTTAGAAGAATGTCTGGAATGATGGTATTGAATGCTGAACTAAAGTCTACAAAAAGGACCCTTGCATAGGTCTTTGGAGACTCAAGATGCTGTAGTATATAGTGCAGAGCCATATTAACAGCATCATCTGTTGATCTGTTTGCTCGGTATGCAAATTGCAAGGGGTCTAACAGCGGATCCGTGATGGTTTTCAAGTAGGAAAGCACTAGCCTTTCAAAGATTTTCATGACTACAGATGTTAGAGCAACTGGTCTGTAGTCATTCAGTTCCTTGATGGTGGGCTTCTTCGGCACTGGGATGATGGTAGAGCGTTTGAAGCAAGAAGGAACATAACACATCTCTAGTGATTTATTGAAAATATGGGTGAAGATGGGGGCCAATTGGTCAGAACAGACTTTTAAGCAAGAAGGAGTTATCTTGTCTGGGCCTGGAGCTTTTCCTGGCTTTTGTCTGTGAAATAGGTCCTGCACTTCTTTTTCTGTGATCACTAGGGATTGTGAACCCAATGAAATGGGGTCAGTTGTAGGAGGCTTGGCTGTTGTTGGTGTGTCTGAGATGGAGGTTGTTGAGATAGGTGGCTGTAGTTTCCTTTCAAACCTGCAGTAAAACTCATTCAGGTCCTCTGCCAGTTGTTGATTACCTTCAGCCTGGGAGGGAGGTTTGCCATAGCCGGTGATATTTTTAAGAGTTTTTCACGTTTGCTGGTTCATTTGCTGAAAACTGATTCTTTAGCTTTTCAGAGTAGCTTCTTTTTGCTGCTTTGATCTCCCTTGTTAGTGCATTTCTGGCCTGATTGTACAGCATTTTATCACCTTTTCTGTAGGCCTCCTCTTTGGAATGTCGTAGCTGCTTAAGTTTAGGTGTGAACCAAGGTTTGTTGTTACTGTATATTCGCAAGTTCCTTGTAGGTACACATAGGTCTTCACAGAAGCTGACATATGATGTTACAGTATCTGTGAGTTCATCCAGGTCTGCAGAGGTATCTTTAAAAATATTCCAATCAGTGCAGTCAAAACATGCCTGTAGCTTTAATTTTGATTCCTCCGTCCAGGTCTTCACTGATTTAATTATTGGTTTTGTGGCTTTAAGTCTTTGCCTGTAAGCAGGTACAAGGTGAATCATGCAATGATCAGAATGTCCTACAGCTGCACATGGTAAAGACCGATAAGCATCTTTTAGTGTTGTGTAGCAATGGTCTAGAGTATTCTTGCCTCTGGTGGGACAATTTTTTTTTAATTTACATTTATATCCTGCCCTTCTCCGAAGACTCAGGGCGGCTTACAATGTATAAGGCAATAGTCTCATTCTATTTGTATATTTACAAAGTCAACTTATTGCCCCCCCAACAATCTGGGTCCTCATTTTACCTACCTTATAAAGGATGGAAGGTTGAGTCAACCTTGGGCCGGGCTTGAACCTGCAGTAATTGCAGGCTACTGTGTTCTAATAACAGGCTCCTTACAGCCTGAGCTATTACGGCCCTATGCTGAAAGTATTTTGGTAGCTCTTTCCTTAAGTTTGCCTTGTTTAGATCTCCCAAAACAATGGCCAGTGAATCAGGGTGTTTGGCTTCAGCCTCCATGATTTGGTCAGCTAGAGTTTGTAATGCCTTGTTTACACAGGCTTGTGGTGGGACATAAACAGCAATTAGAAGAAATGAGGAAAATTCACGAGGCGAATAGTAAGGTTTGCAGTTGATGATTAGAGTCTCTAAATTATTGTCACAGAATTTGTAAATTATTTTAAAATCTTGACACCAGTTTCTGCTAATATATAGGCATAAGCCTCCTCCTTTCTTTTTACCAGATGTTTCTGGAATCCTGTCTGATCGTTCAATCTGAAACCCTGGAATGTTCAGGCTGCTATTTTCAATTGATTCATTTAACCAGGTTTCAGAGAAGCATAGGACTGCTGAATTGCGAAAATCAGAATAGTATTTGTTTAAGAGGAGTATTTCATCCATCTTATTTGCAAGTGAGCGTATATTTGTTAGGAAAATTGAAGGCAGAGGAGTTTTAATGTGACTTCTTAATCTGTTTAAGATCCCAGCTCGTTTACCTCTCTTCCGTTGCTTTCGTTGTTTGTTTGTTTTTTGGTAATCCATGGCTTCATGGGAATTGCCTCCTCCTGTATTAGAATCTCCTCCATGTTTGTAAAGACAGGTGGGGGTGAGATCAAAGAAAGCTGCTCCTTAAAGAAATGTTCCTTAATTTTTAGCAGATGGTCTCGTGAGTAGGAAATCCATAGTGAGTCATAGAGAACAATTAGAAATAAAGAAACAATTAGAAGGGGGATAAATAAAGAAATAATGAGAAGGGGGAAGAGACATTGAGACTGTTTCTTTAAAAGACTTAGAAGATTTATACGTAACATTAAGTTAAAGAGAAATTTAAAGAGATGGCAGCAAAACAATTAAAGACAATTGTAACAAGAATCCCAGGAACATCTACACCGGGAGTTTCTCCAGCACATACAGCAGATACAAAATCACTAAATTTGGAAGCACTTCAGGATAATTTGAAAGATTTTATGAAAGAAACTCTTAATGATGCTATGAATTTGCAAACCTCTCAGATAGAAGATAAGTTTAAATTAATTACAGAAGAAATGTTTAATGTTTAATTAAATTTAAACAATAAATTTAAACAATAAACAATAAATAAATGTCAGAGATGAAAAAACAGATGTTAGAAATTCAAATTGGAAATAAAGAAGTCAAGGAAGGTTTGGTGTCAGCAGTACAGGGTCTGGCATCAAATGTGATTTTACTGGAGCAGGAAGTAGAAGAAATAAAGAAAGTTAATTTAAAATTGGAAAATAAGATTGAGGTAGTTCAAAGTAAAATGGATAAAGCTGATGATGAAATTGTTTTGGTACAATATAGAGCTATGGAATTTGCTTTAAGAATACACAGCCTGAAAGAGAATAGACAAGAGAATTTGAAGCAAATTTTTTCTGAGGCCTTTGCGGATATTTTGGCAGTTCGGCCAGCAGATGTGGCTTTTCACATTGACAAAATTTATCGTGTGAATTCCTGGATAGCAAGACAAAGAAATCTTCCGAGAGACATTGTCATTTATTTTACTACTAGAACAGTGAGAAATGAGATTTTACAAGCTTCTTTTAAAGGAGACAAGATTCAAGCGGCTGGCCAAGATATTTTAATACTAAAGGAAATTCCCCCAAAAATGTTGAGAGGTAGGAAGGAGTTTGCTTTTTTGGTGAACGAACTTAAAAAACGTCAGATTGAGTACAGATGAGACATCCCAACTGGTATAATAGTTTTCTATGGAGGGAAAGCACATCGTCTTAATACAGTCAGTAAAGCACGAGAGTTTTATGCTTATGTGCTTAAAGCTGGAAGTCCACCATCTCTGGATGGTAGGAGAAAGAAGGCGAAATTAAAGAAAAAGAAGTGATAGTAATGGAAGAAGACCTTTTACAAGTGTTGGATGTGTCTAAGATGGGATCAGAGATTCCAAAAGAGCCAAGGATGACAACAGCGGCTGTCAAACGCAAGGAACAAGAAGAAAAGGCTCAACAGGCTCAATCTGCTACTACCAAGATGGAAACAGTGGGAGGAGCAAGGCCCAAAGAAAGATATGATTTGCGGCTGGTGCTTCAAAAGTTTCCGATCACTGATAATGGCAATTAGATTTTTATCTTGGAATGTTAATGGATTAAACTCACCACAAAAGAGAAGAAAGATATTTCATTATTTGAAGCAATTTAAAAATGACATTGTATGTTTACAAGAAACACATATTAGAACATTAGACCAGAAATATTTGATAAATTCAAAATTGGGAATACATTTTGTTGCATCTGCTACAGAAAAGAAGAATGGACTAGTTGTTTATATAAAGAGTAATTTATCTGCAACATTAATTGAGGCGGATAATCAAGGAAGATATATTGCTATTGAACTTTTATTGGAGGGGAGAAAAATACTTTTAATAGGAGTTTATGCACCAAATCAACAACAAGAAAATTTTTATAAGTTTTTACGTAAAAGAATAACATCTTGGGATTATAAAACTCATATATTAATGGGTGATTGGAATGGAGTGATGGATATCCAGAAAAATAAACGAAGTCTTAGAAATATTTCCAATCATGTAAAACTGCCAAAGGCCTTCTTTGATTTGATGGAAGATTTAGAACTGAGAGATGTATGGCAAGAACGCAGTGAAAAAGAGAGAGATTTTACATTTTTTTCTGATAGACATCAATCTTTTTCTAGGATTGATTTTATTTTAATTCTAATGATTTGTTTTTCAGAGTGAAGAAGACAAAAATTTGTTCTAGAACTTTGTCTGATCATAGCCCGGTTTGGATTGAGCTAGATCGGGAAAAGGAGGCCAGGAGGTCGTGGAGGATGAATGAGAACTTGTTTAAATACGAACAAAATTTAAATGAATGTAAAATTCTAATGAAGGAATTTTTTTCTTTGAATATGGATAAGGGGACACCTATAGAGATAGTTTGGGCCACCAGCAAGGCTTATATGAGGGGAATTTTATTAGATATGAATAATAAATATAGAAATAGATTGCAGAAAAGGTGAAAAGAATTAGAAGAGGAAATTAAAAGGAAGGAGCAGTTATTGGTATGTAATCCAGGAGATAGTAAAATAAAAGAATCAATAAATATATTAAGAGGTCAATTTAATATGTTAATGGCAGATCAGGTGGTAACTAATTTACAATATGCAAAACATAATTTGTTTAATAATTCTAATAAACCTGGAAGGTGGTTAGCATATTTATTAAGAAAGAAACAGAAACGACGTATAATTGATAGAATATAGAGGTAAGGAAGTATATCAGCAAAACTTGATTAAAAAAGCTTTTTTAGAATATTATACTAAGTTATATTCTAGAGATGTGATTAATGATAAAGATATAGATAGATATTTACAGGACCACGGTATCTTAGAAATTACAGTAGATCAAAGGGAAGAGTTGAATCAATTAATTTCTTCAGAGGAAATAGTGTTTGCAATTAAGCAGCTTAAAGTGAATAAAGCACCAGTACAGATGGTTTGACAACTACTTATTATAAAAATTTACAAAATGAGATGATTGTACCACTTAAGGAGTTATTTAACAGAATACAAAGGGGAGGAGAAGCTCCTCCCTCATGGAGGACAGCTTTTATTTCATTAATACCTAAAGAAGATCGAGATGGTGTTAAACCAGAGAATTATAGGCCAATATCGCTTTTAAATACTGATTATAAGATATTTGCTAAGATATTAGCAAATAGATTGATGCCACTGATGACTCAATTAATTCATAATTCACAGGATTTATTAAGGGGAGACAAATGAGATATAATATGAGACAAATTGTAAATTTACTTGAATATTTGGAAAGAAACAGCCAGGTCTCAGCAGCATTCTTCTTTTTGGATGCGGAAAAAGCTTTTGATAGATTGGATTGGCAGTTTTTGTTTAAAGTAATAGAAAAAATGAAATTTGGGGATTATTTTATTCAAGCAATTAAGGCTATATATCAAAAGCAAACAGCTCAAATAATAGTAAATGGTGGATTAACAGAATCTTTCAAGATTGAGAAAGGGACTAGACAAGGATGTCCCTTGTCACCGTTATTATTCATTCTAACTTTGGAAATATTATTGAGTAAGATACGTGGTTTAGATCGAATAAAAGGAATTAGAATTAAAAATCAAGATTATAAATTAAGAGCGTTTGCAGATGATCTGGTTGTTTCTTTATCTCAACCAATACATTCAGCTGTCTATCTAAAGGACACAATTGATCAGTATAGTAAGGTATCTGGGTTTAAAGTGAATCAACAGAAGACAAAAATGATAATTAAAAATATGAATACACATCAGAGGGAAGAACTAGAAAGAATAACTGGATATGAAGTAGTTAAAAAGGTTAAATACCTAGGAGTATATATTACAGCATCAAATGTAAAGTTATATAAAAATAATTATGAGGTATTGTGGGGAAAAGTAATTAAAGAAATGGAGAATTGGAAGAAGTTACAATTATCATTGTTGGGAAGAGTGGCAGCTATAAAAATGAATGTTTTGCCTAGATTTTTATTTTTGTTTCAAATGATTCCAATATTGAAGAAAGATGCAAATTTACAAGAATGGCAAAAAGGGATTAGTAATTTTGTATGGAAGGGTAAAAAACCGAGAATAAAGTTAAAAATAATGCAAGACGTTAGGGAAAGAGGGGGTTTAAAAATGCCCAACTTGAAATTGTACTATGATGCAATTGCTTTAGCTTTAATTTCTGATTGGATTAATTTAACAGAGGAAAGGATTTTGAATATAGAAGGTTATGGTTTGTTATATGGATGGCATGCATATGTAATATATGACAAGAAAATTGATAAGATATTTAAGAATAATATGGTCAGAAGTGCTTTGTTGAGGGTTTGGAAAAAATATCAATATAAGTTAGATGGAAAGATACCAATATGGACTATCCCCAGACATATGATAGAGAATATAAATATATTACAAAAAATGGAGGTTATCACTTACAAAGAGCTTTTGACTATGGAAAAAGGGGAATTACAGTTAAAATCTAGGAGAAATTGAGGATGAAGGGAGAAATTATACATGGTTCCAGTATGGACAATTGCAATCTAGATGGAAAATAGATCAGAAAATTGGTATAAGGCAAAGTGATGATAACTTGGTAAAACAAATAAAAGATCAAGGTCAACAGCATATAAAGAGATTATATAATGTATTGGTTGAAATTGATTCAGAAATGGAGTTGGTTAAAGATTGTATGGTAAAATGGGCACAAAATTTTCAACAACCTATAATGTTAGAAACATGAGGAAAAATTTGGGTGGGGAATGTTAAATTCATAAGCACAAAATTTAAGAGAAAATTTTTATAAAATGTTTTATAGATGGCATTTAGATCCTAAAAAACTGTAATGTATGTATCCAAATGTGAAAGCAAAATGTTGGAGATGTGATTGTGAGGATGCTACCTATTATCATATATGGTGGACTTGCAAAAAAGTTAAAGCTTTTTGGATTAAAATATGGTGGATTATGCAGAACATTTTGAAAAAGAAGATCAAGTTTGTTCCACAGTTCTTTTTATTAGGAATAATTCCAGATTGCACTGTTATAGAGACAAACTGATTTTGAATTTAATAACTGCTGCAAGACTATTGATTGCACAATATTGGAAGAAAGAAGACTTACCTACAATTGGAGAATGGATTACTAAAGTATCAAATTTAGCAGAAATGGCAAAAATTTCTGCCTACTTGAAAGACTGTACACAAGAAAAATATATTTTGGAATGGAGAAAGTGGATCGATTATATTCAAAATAAGTATCAGATTAAAAAATATCAATTAGTTTTTGAGTGAAGTTAGGAATTGCTATGTTTAAGAAAGAAGGGAATTGATAGTGTGATGGTGTGAAATGGAATATGTTTTATGTTATATTTTAGATTATGTGTTTTAGTTACAATACCCTGTATTCTGTTCTGGGAAGTCTTGAGGGGGGGAGGGGGGGAAATGGGGGGGGGAAGGGGAAGATTATAAATTGATTGATTGCCATTGTACAGGAATAATGGTAGAATTAAACAAGTTGGAATGGTGTAAAGTCGGGACTGCTCGGTAACCACTCCCAAAGGGAAAGGGTAAGGAAAGAGGAGTAAAGAAGGAAGAAAGTAGGTAGGCAGGTAGGTAGGTAGGAAAGAAGGGAGGGAGAAGAAAGGATAGGAGGAGAAGAAGGAGGAGGAGATAGAGGGTTAGAAAGGATGGTAGTGAGAAGTGGGAAAGAGGAGGGGAAGTAGGAAAGCGAGGAGAAGTATGGTGGGGAAAGTAGAAGAAGGATGAGAAGGGTAGAAAGGATTAAGGGAGGGAGTGGCAGTCGAGCAGGCCTGATTGAGCATAATTTGAGTATAGGATCGATTGTTGGATAAGTGATTGTATTGTACACTGGTCAAATTGTGGGAATTATTATGGAAAATAAAACAAAATTTTGCCCGCAAAATTTTGCCCGCAAAAAAAAGAAGAAGACAGAAATGGAAAGAAATGCAAAGCAAATCCGTCTAATAACCACACAGCGAGATATATACAGGACTAAACTAGAAAGAGAACAAGTGGACTTCTTTGGCATTGGGTATTTATTATGCTTGCTTGCAAACTGATAAAGCAGCTTCACTGTAACTAGTGAAACCTGGTTGAAAGACAGCAGATGATGACTCTATTTCAGATTCATCTATACCCGTGATAGGGACCCTTTGACACATGTGCCAGAGATGGCATGCAGAGCGCTCTCTGTAGGCACGGGTGCTATCGCCAGCTGTTCTTCTGCGTCCCGGCGTGCTCATGCATGCCGGACAGCTGGTCTTCACGCATGGGCATGCCGGAACCCATAAGAGCAGCTGGCCGTCGTGTGTATAGGCACCGGCCAGCTGCTCTCTTCCAGGTTCCAGTGCGCACAGTGCCAAAAAGGTTAATCATCACTGTTCTATACTGTCAAGGTTCTGACTGACGAACTCAAGCAATTCAACACTTCGAGACTTCATTGTCTTCAAAAGTACTGGTTTATTGAGTACATCAATTTGGCATGAATGAAACTTAAAAACAGCTCTGACTACTTCCCGCTTTTCCTTACAATTAAAAGTTAGGCATCCTCACTCTCCCCAATGCCACAGATCACATTGTCCAATTAGGTGCTCTGTCATCTCCTTGGCAACTGGGTTCAGTCTCTGGTCCAAGCTTCTTCCTCCCCCCCCCCAAGTGGTGTGGCAACTTCAGAAATGGAAAGAGGGCTGTGCCAGGCCTGATCCATTTCAGAGTTGACATATACTTTCTTGGCTAGTTTAAAGACAAGTAAGCATAACCTAATTCTTTTCCTTTGCTTATTTATATGACTTAAAAGCCAGAAACACTGCTGATATCTTTACAAATATTTCTTTTCCTCTTTAAGTGTCTCCAGTTTAGGAGTATTTCAGTTTTCAAGGATAAATGATGTCCTGAAAATAATTACAAATGGGTCAGGATTGTATAAGGTATAAATTTGAATGTGATATATAGCAATTTATACTTGGCAATGACAATAGCTAAATGTTGTAAACAAATGAACAGTATGTGTTTAGACCAACAAAGACAGTTATATGCATTAAATAAATATGAACAAGCAATCTCCTTTTTCTTTTAGTTGCATATTTTCATAATGTTAGCAATAAAAACAAAACAGATAGATTTTGCTCTAAGCATATAAGCTTAGCTTTAATGTAGTTGCTTATAGAAATATGGGATTTCTTCCTTTTTAGAGAAGGTCCTTTTAGACCTTTTTAGAGATCTTAATGCTATATAGTACAAGAATGACCTGGAGTCATTTGGTCCAGTTGATTCTTCAACTTTATTATATGGTTTCTTAAGAATAAGAATGCTTAAGAATGGCATGCGGCAAAGAAGGGACTTAGGGGTTTTTTACAATCATTTTTTAATGGGTTTTTAAGGGGAGGGAGGGTTAGGATGGGCTTTGGGGAAAACCCATCAGGGACATGGCTGGACCCTGTGAGGGCTCGCGGTGTAGACACTATAGGTTCAGAGACGAAGGAGGAGGCTGGAGCTCGATTCTATGAGGGCTATCCCTTCGGCATGGTAATTGGGAGGGGTAGATATGGTGGAAGCGGGGGACCGTATCATGTTCGGGGAGTGCGTGCTCGCTGTTTGCAAGCAATCGTGCACTCCGGTCCCTCTAACTTTTCTCGTTCCCCGGGTGGCTGGAATCCTCAGAACCTGGACCTTCGGCTGATGTTATGTAATGCCAGGTCCATGATGAATAAAGCGCCCCTTATTTTTGATCTTATACAAGAGGGGGGTGCGGACCTGATGGGCATTTCGGAGACCTGGTTGGGCATGGAAGGGGGGGTGCCCCTTGTTGAAATGTGCCCACCAGGCTTCTGCACATTTCATCAGCTGAGGGCCCAGGGTAGGGGTAGGGGGGTGGCAGTTATTATTAACGAAGGTCTGGAACCGAGGGAGGTCACTGTACCACAGATAGCTGGATGTGAATCTCTCTTAGTGAAGTGGGGTCAGGGGATACAGGTGGGTTTGCTGATTATGTACCTGGCTCCTTGCGGTGTGACAGCAGCCCTACCCGAACTGCTGGATGTGATAGCCGGGATGGCGGTTGATACCCCCAGACTTATGGTTATGGGGGATTTCAACCTGCCATCGGTTGGTGAAGCATCTGTCGCAGCTTGGGAGTTCATGGCTTCCATTATGGCCTTGGACCTGACCCAGTTAGTTAATGGTCCCACTCACATCGGGGGAAACACTCTGGATCTGATTTTTGTCTCTGGACAGTGGTTGAATGATCTAGAATTAGGGGATTTAGTTATTAAACCCCTGTCATGGTCTGATCATTCGCTCCTTCGACTGAACATTCGAACCGCCAACCCACACTGCAGGGAGACGGAACCGATTCTTTGGTTCCGTCCCAGGTATCTGATGGACTCGGAGAGGTTTCTGACGGAGCTTGGGCCATTTCCTGAGGATCTAGCTCACGGCTCGGCTGAAGAACTAGCTGCTGCCTGGGAAAGGGCAGCGGCGGGGGCTTTGGACCATGTCGTGCCTTTGCGGCCTCTGACCCAGCGTCGATCTCGACTGGCTCCTTGGTATTCTGAGGAGCTGAGAGAGATGAAGCGCCAGAAAAGACACCTAGAGAGTGGTTGGAGGGCCAGCTGTTCTGAATCTGACCAAACACTAGTAAGGTCTCATATTCAGACCTATCTAGTAGCGATAAGAGCGGTGAAACGTGAGTATTTTTCCACTCTTGGCAGATAACCGCCCAGCTGCCCTGTTTGGGGTGACCCACTTCCTCCTTCATCAGGGAGCTCGGGAGGACCCCTTGCAAGGGCGTGCTGAGGATTTCAGACAATATCTGCACGATAAAGTCGCTCAGATCTGGATGGGCTGGACTCAGATTGGGCAGATTCGGGCGGGATGACGGAGGTAGGTATTGAGGATGTCATCTGGGAAGAGTTTGATACTGTGGCTCCCAAGGACATGGACAGGATACTGAGGATGCTGAATGCGACCACATGTTTATTGGACCCGTGTCCCTCCTGGTTGGTACTAACCACACAGGAGGTTACACGAGGCTGGCTTCAGGGAATTGTCAACGCTTCTCTGACGGAGGGTGCCTTCCCTACCGCCTTGAAAGAGGCGATGGTGAGGCCCCTCCTCAAGAAGCCCTCCCTGGATCCAGCTGTTTTAGCTAACTATCGTCCTGTCTCCAACCTTCGTTTTGTGGCAAAGGTTGTTGAGAGTGTGGTGGCATATCAGCTTCCCCAGTACCTGGATGAAACTGTCTATCTTGACCCGTCTCAGTCCAGTTTCCGACCTGGGTACAGCACGGAGACGGCATTGGTCGCGTTGGTAGTTGATCTCTGGAGGGCTCGGGACAGGGGTTGTTCCTCTGCCCTGGTCCTATTAGATCTCTCAGCGGCTTTTGATACCATCAACCATGGTATCTTGCTGCGACGGCTGGAGGGTTTAGGAGTGGGAGGCACCATTTATCGGTGGTTCTCCTCCTATCTCTCTGACCAGTCATAGATAGTGTTGGCAGGAGGGCAGAGATCGGCCGCGAGGCACCTCATGTGCGGGGTGCCACAAGGGTCGCTTCTGTTCAACATCTACATGAAGCCGCTAGGTGAGATCGTCCGTGGTTTCGGGGTGCAATGTCATCTGTACGCTGATGATACTCAGCTGTACATTTCCACCCTGACCCACCCCAATGATGCTGTTGAAGTGATGTCCCGGTGTCTGGAGGCCGTGCGGGTCTGGATCGGGACGAACAGGCTTTGACTCAACCCCTCCAAGACTGAGTGACTGTGGATGCCAGCATCCCGGTACAGCAGCTGATACCATTGCTGACTGTTTGGGGCGAGTCGTTGGCCCCTATGCAGAGGGTTCGCAACTTAGGCATCCTCCTGGATGTACGGCTGTCTTTAGAAGATCATATAACGGCCATTGCCAGGGGAACTTTTTATCAGGTTCACCTGATACGCCAGTTGCGTCCCTTCCTAGACCGGGATTCCCTATGCACGGTCACTCATGCCCTCATCAGTTCCCACCTGGATTACTGTAACACTGTCTACATGGGGCTCCCCTTGAAAAGCATCCGGAGGCTCCAACTGGTCCAGAATGCGGCTGCACGGGTAATAGAGGGAGTGACTCGAAGCTCCCATGTAACACCTCTCCTGCGCAAGCTGCACTGGCTTCCGGTGGTCTTCCGGGTGCAATTCAAGGTGTTGGTTACTATCTTTAAAGCACTCCATGGCATAGGACTGGGTTACTTACGGGACTGCCTGCTGCCACCAACAGCCTCCCAGCGACCTGTGCGCTCCCATAGGGAGGGCCTTCTCAGGGTACCGTCAGCCAAACAATGTCGACTGGCGATGCCCAGGGGGAGGGCCTTCTCCGTGCGGGCTTCTGCCCTCTGGAACGAGCTGCCTCCGGGGATACGCCAACTCCCGGACCTCCGGACCTTTCGACGTGAATTAAAGACCTTCTTGTTTTATCGTACAGGGCTGGCCTAACGTATTTTAAATGTGGGTTTTATCATGGTTTTATCACTGTTTTATTCGTTTCGGCCTCATTGAATTTGGATTTTAAAATATTTTTAATTTTTGTAACTCTGTATTTATTTGGCTGTAAACTGCCCTGAGTCCTTCGGGAGAAGGGTGGTATATAAATTAATTGAATAAATAAATAAATAAATAAATAAATAAATAAATAAATAAATAAATAAATAAATAAATAAATAAATAAATAAATAGGAAAGTATGTCATTAAAGTAGAGGAAAGAAATATGAATTATTTTTAGTTAAGAATGTCTACTCTACTGGAGACGGTTTTGAAATGACCTTGATCATTTTAATGATGGTTCTTGGGAAGGAGGAAAAAGAAACCCTAATAAATTATGCCCTGCATAGTAAAGATAACAAATACTACTGTGACAGTGGTCAGCTGTTAAATGTCAAGTTGAATGGCCCTTCTGTGTACTATAAAATTATCACCAAACAATTCAGTCTTTTCTCACACATTAAACAGAGAAGTGCTATTTTAAAAGGCAGCTAGGGTGATGGTCTGTTACATTTGAGTGATAGCATTTTTCTCCATATGAGATGAAGGACAAAAGAAATATTTGCTTATACTGAGAATGCTGCAGACTGAGCAATATACTGAATTGGAAAAAACAGTAGCATGCCTCAAATCTGAAAACCAATTTCATAAGCATACAATTTCACAAGAAAATGGGTCTTATGGATAAAGTGAATTTAGGATTCCAATGGTACTAAGCAGTCGTCTCCTTCAGGGGATGGACAATTGCCAGACTAATCTGCAAGAACATTTTTCTTCCTAAGTATGACTTGTATCCCAGTATAAAGGAGTTTCTTTATATCTTTATAATGTTTTACACAAGATTTTATTTTCCTATACTCAGCTTCATGTCACACATACATTCTGTTCTGCTCAAGGCCATGCTTTATCCATATCTTAAATGGAAGTAAATACTAATATTTAAATCATATTCACTTTTTCTTGAAAGAAAAAGCAATATTTATTTATTTATAGAAATAAAACTTGATTTATAAAGTAATGAGCTTTTTCCGTGGATCAAATTTCTTTTTTCTTTCTTGCTCATTTTGCATGTAAATAAATATATACTTTTAATAAAATGCTTCCAACATCTGTAACAAACCTCAATGATATTGATAATGAGAATTTGCATTGTTATTCCCATTGAGGATGGCAATGATATTAAAGGTATAGAAACTCTGGGAGTATCCCCACTAGTGAGTGACCACATTTTCTAGAGTTGTTCAACTGTCAGTGCACTTATATAAGAGTAATAAAGAAAGGTTTATTATTATTATTATTATTAATAATAATAATAATAATAATAATAATAATAATTGCAGATCCTGCCTAATGTAAGGTCCCGCCTCGCTGCTCTTCTCAAGAAAGCAGAATTCTTGAAGCATTTAGCATTACAAAAGGAACTTTTATTGAAAGACAGGGATAGCAAAGCAGATCTAGGTAGGACCTGAGATTTCCCACTCAAAACACTACTTTAAACTATTGCAAGCAAAGCTCCTCCCAATGTCTAGTCCAACATCAAGCCAATCCCAGGTGGTGAAGCTGTTTTGAGAACCCCAGGCACAGAATGGCATAATCTGTCATTCTTCCAGCTGCTTCAGTTTCACTTTTTCTGTTGCCGAGATAGCGCAGATGGCTCCATTCCGTTCCTCCTCCCTAGGATGACCCGAGGCACATTCCTTGCCCTCCTATTTTCCTCAAGGTCCCTTACAACAAAGCAAGTGAAAGCCATGAAGATTCCCCTCAAGCCTCCCCTCCCAACAGAATGGCAGCATCCCTATAGCTTTAGGAACCTGGCAGAAACAGAATTTTAAAACTGCAGCAAGAGGAACATAAATGGATTAGAATAAAAAAAACTTCTGTCAGGGCTCCAAGGAACACCACAATGAAAGAAGACTTTGAGGCTTGAAGTATGAAGCCTCTGTTCCATACAATCCCTCCTTCCAGTTTCCCACAACAGTAAATGTGGCATGCCTGATAATAATAATAATAATAATAATAATAATAATAATAATAATAATAATAATAATAATAATAATAATAATAATAATTAATAATAATAATAATAATAATAATAATAATAATAATAATAATAATAATAATAATAATAATAATAATAATAATATTTCTATACTGCCCTTCTCCCGAAGGACTCAGGGTGATTTACAGCCAGCATAAAACAGTATTTATAAATAAAATTAAAAGACAATATAAAAATCTAATTCAAATTGGCTAGCACCTATTAAAATTCTTCAAAGAACAATGATAAAACCCCACTTAAAATAGTAGTACATTACGCCAACCCTGCGCAATGAAATTAAAAAGTCTTGAGCTCGCGACGGAAGGTCCGGAGGTCGGGAGTAATCGTAACCCCAGAGGAAGCTCATATATTCTTATATTATCTCAGTGTTAACTTCAACACATTACCCATATTTAAATATCTACAGCCTAGCAAAATTAATTATAAATCTCATATATTTTTACTGTGGCATTATCCTAACAACTACATCATTGTGTAAGAGCGATAAACTAAACAGTTTATATTACAAATTGGTACTGCCAGCTTCTTTTTCATAAATGCTTCAGATAGGATAGGAAGATTAAGATTTCCAAATGATGGAAGGGACAAGAAGGAGGAGGAAAACGAAGAGCTGGACTATCACAATTTCTTTATCATAATTGGAAGACAATAGAAAGAGATACAGAATATAATAATACATTTCTTTCATCTAATATTATTCAGTTTTTTCAGCAACTATTGATGGTATCATATCAAACTTCAGGATTCCTTCTGGTTAAATAGGATATGCGGACAGTGAACTTATCTACTCTGTTCTTCAGTCCTGATTGATAAGTACAAGGCTCTATTGCTTGTTAATTTGGTTTCACCTGAAAATCATGCAACACAAAAGGTAGGTAGATACGTAGGTAGGGAGAGAGAGAGAGAGAGAGAGAGAGAGAGAGGGAGAGAGAGAGAGAGAGAGAGAGAGAGAGAGCGAGCATTCTTTTTGCCTATCTTAGGCAAATTATATAATTGTATAATGTTAATTATACATTAGCATTAATGAATACTAAATTTCAATAAGTTAATATATCTGTTTTTTCATTTCTCTAATCAGACCCTGAAGGACAAGTAGGGAATTAAGCAGAACATTACAGACATTTTATAGACTCCACACTGTTGTCCACAGGATTTAAAGATTACATGTTTTTCAAGATGCCTTAATTCCATAGACTTTTATTCATTCAGTCTCAGGCAGTGGGTGAGAGGGTCATCTTGTGGGATGAGGTGAGGTGAGGTGAGGCAGGAGGCAGGGCAGCTGCTGCCGAAAACCAATTGCCATTTGTGCATGGGGGCCAATGGTTTCTGGCAGGCTATGGCCCCTCAGGTAGCGCATTCTGTGGCTCTAGAGCAGGGGTGTCCAAACTTGGTCCCTTTAAGACTTGTGGACTTCAACTCCCAGAGTCCCTCAGCCAGCAAAGCTGGCTGAGGAACTCTGGGAGTTGAAGTCCACAAATCTTAAAGGGACCAAGTTTGGACACCCCTGCTCTAGAGCCTGCTGCCACCACTGGGCTGGCTGTCCAAGGAGCAGGTGCAACTGCAGCATCAGCATCAACAGGTGAATGCATGGGGGAGACACATGATGAGGATCACTTACTCCATCCCACTGTTTGTTTTGGGTTGTGATTGGAGAGCAGGTCTTTGCTGGTCATCTTCTCCTCGGCCCCCTCCTGGGTCTTGCTCTTGGCCTACCTATGGACCGTGTTCCCTTTATGTACCCAATGCATCTCAGCTCCACTGAAGCTTGGCATACCTGCCCAGCCTGAAGGAGGTGCAGCCAGCTAGAAGGGCTGAGTAGAGGTTTTACAGCATGCCCAGGCCCAGCAGTAAAATGTGGCAGAACAGCAGAGACAGTGGGGGAGGCACGTAATCACAGTTGGGCGTGGGCGGCCATGGCGCCAATGGGGATTTCCTGCTTGCGGTGGCCGACTTTTGCCTGCTGGGCCTGGGTGTGCTCTACCACCTCTACTCGGGCTTTCTAGCTTGACACTTCAGGCTGGATGGGTCTGGTGCTCCAGGTGGTAACTTAAACACTTAAACTATAGGAGCAGAAGGATCAGAGCTATGACTTATGCATTATTCCTGAAGTTGGGTTTTTAAAAAAGGTTAAAAATATAAAATATATATTTTTATTTATTATGCCCTATGTCAGTGATGGCTAACCTTTTCAGGATCGAGTGCCAAAACTGGAATGTGCATGCATGTGCGCACCAGAGCCAGAGTACTGGAGCCCAGAAGAGACCAGTTGGCTGGCACACATGCAGGCACTGGAACCCAGAAGAACAGCTGGCAACTGTGCGAGTGCCCACAGAGAGGGCTCTACGTGCCACCTCTGGCACATGTGTTACAGGTTCATCATCATGGCCTTATGTATTAAATTTGGCTGACACAAGTGATTGTTATGCACAGTACCTGAGATAATTTTGCAATTTTTTTTATTTTTTTTAATTCTTTTAGTTTTATGAAAAGGATTATTTATGATGAAAACTGACAAAAATTCTCCTATTCATATTTTTATATTCATTTTTGTTGCTACTATTCTTACACTCAGTTTTTCCAGCAATTATTATTACATTGTTTATCTTTTCTCAAACTTCTTATTTAAATTCCTTATTTTTTTTAAATAAAACTGTATGTGGAATACTGAACTGAGATGAGATTTCTTTCAAGCTATTCTCAGAATACTTACTATTTATAGTGATTTCAGCTTCCTTTTAAGAGATGTAATTAAGGAGTTAGTAGAAATGTGTCTATTGTTTCTGCTTCCTGTGTTACAGATTCCATCACCTTTATACTTTAATGTCCAAAGCATCTTAACAACTTAACATTGTCAAAAGTTAATTTTGTTTGTGATGAATATTAAATAAATAAATAAATCCTATCCTTCACAGTCTAGAAAATCTAAACTGCTAAGGCTTTAGAATTACATGGATGCTTATTGCTTTACCTTATTGTTTTAATAGACTACTAAAGAGAAGACCAAGAATTTCATGAGATCAAGGTTATATATGGTTTTGTTTCTACTGCATATAATTCAAAAAGTTCATGGGAAGGTCAACAACAGAAAGAGTTGTTCATAAATCATAAAGCTCTGTTTCTAAGGTGACTTCATTCATTTATTTCTAAATCATAGAAATAAAAGAGATAATTTCACTTTACCAGTATTATGAGATTTCAAATTTAGATCCTAGATTATTTTCAAAGAGTATGTACATGAAAAAAATTACTCATAAATTTTATTTCTCTTGCAAAACAAAATGCACCAAAGAATACCTAGATCGCTATGCAACATAAAGTAGTTATATGATTTAACTTTAGAAGTTTAGCCTTAAACTATGAATCATCCTGGGCTCATATTTTATTGTTTCTAAATTCACTTTTGATTATCACAGAGCATTTTAAATCTCTCTAACATACATGATCTCTATGAATTCAGTTCACATATGACAGGGGCATCAAACTCACGGCATCACATTGTCATCATGTGATGTATTGCGATTTTTCCCCTTTGCTAAATTGGAGGTGGGTGTGGCCAGCGGGTGATATATCTGGCCCATGGGCCATGAGTTTGACACCCCTGACATATGACATACCTATACTTAAATACCATTGGAACTTAAAAGAATCATATACGCATAAATAATTTATGATGCAATTTTTCTCATGAAAAATATTCATTTATATCTGAAATTATAAATTGATACTCTTAATTGAAGAAAGTGGAAAGTAGAAGTTCACCCTTTTGTTTCCTGGATAAAAGCGTACCTCAAAATTACACTTGTGACATGTAATCTAAGCAAATATGTTTGCCAAATAAAAACCTTGAGTACAATCCTGATAGATAGTAGCATTGAAATTTACAACTGTGCGTACAAAGCTTCCTTGAAGATATTCTGCCTACTTGAACTGATCTATAGCCTGGGCAGATCAGACATCGCAACTATGACTTTATGTCTAATTCATAGTTACTGCTGTTTTTACATTCTGTGCTGTGGGAAATTGAAGTAATAAGCTTTCAACCTTTTCTATTTTTTTCTAAATGATTTGGCAGATATTCATACTGAAACCAGATTTTATAGTTGCTTTATAATGTGTATATCTAGGCTTCCTTGGGAGTTAGACAGATTGATTGATTGATAAATAAATCAATAAACAGTACAGAGCAAACTTGTTTTTTTTAATTAAACTGTACTAATAAAGAGTCTTTATACAGTTAAACAGTTCCTTGCACACATAGTAAAATGTTTCAACTTCTTGTATTATGTGGCTGTGTAGATAGTAATAAAAAAGAACCTACTGATCATTTTAAAAAATGAGAAAAGGGAAGATGTTTGCAAGGTTTAAAAGAATGTTAATCTCTTTCAAATGCCTATTTAGATTTTAAAGAAAGTTTTTCTCTTCCCAACAAGGTAAACGCCTTCTATGTCTCAGCATTAAACTATCTGAAGCACCAGATAGTTGCTATTGCACTTGGTAATAACTCATAATTCTCATCACCAGGAGAAAGAGAACAAGATGCTAAGGTCATCCAATAACAAAGGTAATAAATCTCATAAAATTGGAACATGCCTTTACCAGCTTACTGAATAAGCCAACAAAACAGTTTATTATAGAAACTCCCATTTGGGGTTGAATTATGAGCACACAATTGATGAGTATAAATGAAATATATTGCATACAATTTATAAAAGGAAATTGAGAGTCAAGTCATGGTAACTTTTTACTACATAAAAATAGTTCTGGGTAATATAAAAAGCAAAAATTTGATAAGGAATATAATGGTGATATTAATACAATTGTATTTATTGCATGAATATTTCCTTAGAAAGTGAGAAAATTTATCTACATAAAAATCAATATATTTCTATACTGGGAATCGTAAATTGATTCCAAATATACAGATTTTTGAAGTCTAGCAGTTATAAAAGAACCTTAAGTATTCACATTAGTCTTGTTCAAGAAATATAGAACATAATTCTAATGAATAAAGTATTGATGCATATCTAATGAAGATTAGAAGGCTTTTGTGTTCCTTATTGTCACATCCTGAACTGGAACTATTTAGTAATGACTTTCTAAACAACTTATTATTTTTAGTTCATTATTGCATTCTATTCTCTTGATGATGGAACCTGATGTAGAATTATCTGGGAACTACATTCTGACATGTAATTAGTCTGTTGTTCAATAGAATTAATATTCCATTTAATTTTGATTACATAGATTCTAGAAAAGATAGAAATAAAGAAAGAACCTATAAGTTGTGTCCAGAAAAAGTCTGGTCTATGGATTCATAATTAATCAGAAAACTTTCATGCAATCTTTGGTGGTATTGTTTATAGCTCTGCACCATTTTCCAGGCTTTACAGCAGTTCTTGGTCTCAGTTAAACAAATTCCTTAGCATATACTTTTTGGTCATAAGTACAGAAAATGTATTTTGTGCTGGACACAAAAGAATAAACCAAACCATTTCTTTCCTGGTATTCTGGTGCCCTCATTCTGAACCACTAGTCTGGATGAAGCAAAATTTTACCTACCCTGCAAATGTGCAGCATTCAGTCCAACTCAACTGATTCAAATGTCTGAAATGAAGTGGACATAAACTGTGAGGCTGCTAATAGCCCTAGTACTTCCTCTCTGCATAAGTTAAACAGGGAGGATATCATTTACCTGTTGAAAGTGATTTATGGGGAAATCAATCGTCCAAAGCAATCAAATGGAAAAGAACTGGCATCTAGCATCCTCTATCATCCAAAGCCATCATCCTCTATCATCCAAAGCCAATAGATACAACTATTTTGGACAACTTTAGATTAGTTTCCAGTCTTCCATTTTTAGGAAATGTTGTAAAGAAAATGTATTACAAATTCAGAAGACCCTTGAAGAAGCAAATAATTATTTGAACCCTTGGCAACTGGGTCTCAGGTCAGGTTCATCATGGAAACAGGATTGGTTGCATTTATTTATGACCTCTGAAGAGAGCAGAATTAGGGGAATGTAATTGTTAACCTCTCAGTAGCTTTCAATCTCATTCACCATGTTATTCTGCTGAAATTGGTGGGGGTTCCAGTAGAACTGGGTGGAGGATAAGAGGTGCCTGGAAATTTCTACTTTGTGGAAAGTTTGTGCTCCCAACTTTTCCCACTTCTCTTTAATGTCTACATGAAAATACTATAGGTGCTCATCTGCCAGCACTAGATCAATTATCCTAGGATACCCAGTTATATTTATTTATTTATTTATTTATAATTTAATTTCTATACTGCCCTTCTCCCGAAGGACTCAGGGCGGTTTACAGCCATATTAAAATATAAATATAAATAACAATATTTAAAAACAAATTAAAACCAAATATATTAATGGCCAAATCAATTAAAACGGTCTAAGACCGATTTAAAACCCGTTTAAAATTACAATAGCTTTCCTGTCCTCTAAACAGGAATACAGTAGAAGTACTGACCAAGGGTCTGATGCTGTTAGTGTTTGGTTATGTAGGAATAGAGTTAGATGAATTCTCAGATGTGAAGTTTGTGGGCCAAATGATTCCAGAATACCATTATTTTTGACTTTGAAAGGTTACTATCCCATTATGATAAAGTCTTCAATTTTGGGGGATTCCTGGATTCACAGTTTCTGCTTAAAAAGCAGATAGAGCTGTAGGCAGAAAGGTTTCTGAAAGTTTAATATTGTGTGCATGTACCGTCATACTCTGTTGATGCTATTGCGGGAACTTATTTGGTTGCCAGTTGGCTTTAGGGTATGAATCAAAGTGCTGATTGTGACTTTTAAGGTAGTATACAGTTCCATACTTGGTTATTTGTGAAACTCCCTTATTCTGTATTCTCAATGGGAGGAGCCAAATTAGCATAACTGCTGCTCATTGGTCCATTTGAGCGGCAGGAAAACACAGCACTGTCAGTCAAACCAGTCTGACTGACAGAACACTTCAAAAGAGAGCACTGACTGCCAGCCGCCATCGCAGGGAGACGGAACCTATACGTTGGTTCCGTCCCAGGCGCCTGATGGACCCCGAGAGGTTCCTGACGGAGCTTGGGCCATTTCCTGAGGATCTGGCCCACGGCACGACTGAGGAACTAGTCATGGCCTGGGAAAGGGCCGCGGCTGGGGCCTTGGACCGTGTCGTGCCTTTGCGGCCTCTGACCCGGCGCAGATCTCGTCCAGCACCTTGGTTCTCCAAGGGGCTGAGGGAGATGAAGACGCCTAGAGAGCACCTGGAGGTCCAGTCGTTCTGAAGCTGATCGGACACTAGTTAGGTCCTATTCTAGGACCTACCTAGTGGCAATGAGGGAGGCGAGGCGTTCTTACACCTCCACCCTCATTGCGTCGGCAGATAACCGCCTGGCTGCCCTGTTTCGGGTGACCCGCTCCCTCCTTCACCAGGAGGTGCGGGACGACCCTTTGCAGGGACGAGCCGAGGAGTTTAGTGGTTATCTATACGATAAAATCACTCAGCTCTGGGACGGTCTGGACCGAAATTGGGATGATCCAAGCGAGGGAGAGGAGACACGTCTTGTTGAGCCGGTTTGGGATGAGTTTGACCCTGTGGCTCCCGAGGACGTGGACAGGTTGTTGGGGAGGCTTCACACCATGACATGTTTACTGGACCCGTGTCCTTCCTGGCTGGTACTGGCCACTCAGGAGGTGACACGAGGCTGGCTCCAGAGGATTATCAACGCTTCTCTGTTGGAAGGGGTTTTCCCTGCCGCCTTGAAAGAGGTGGTGGTGAGACCCCTCCTCAAGAAGCCCTCCCTGGACCCAGCTATTTTGGGTAATTATCGTCCAGTCTCCAACCTTCGCTTCGTTGAGAAGGTTGTAGAGAGTGCTGTGGCGCGACAGCTACCCCAATACCTGGATGAAGCCGTCTATCTAGACCCGTTCCAGTCCGGCTTTCGACCCGGATACAGCACGGAGACAGCTTTGGTCGCGTTGGTGGATGATCTCTGGCGGGCCAGGGACAGGGGTTATTCCTCTGCCCTGGTCCTATTAGACCTCTCAGCGGCTTTTGATACCATCGACCATGGTATCTTGCTGCGCCGGTTGGGGGGATTGGGAGTGGGAGGCACTGTGTATCGGTGGTTCTCCTCCTATCTCTCCGACCGGTCGCAGATGGTGTTGACAGGGGGGCGGAGGTCGGCCGTGAGGTGCCTCACTTGTGGGGTCCCGCAGGGGTCGATTCTCTCGCCCCTGCTGTTCAATATCTACATGAAGCCGTTGGGTGAGATCATCAGTGGCTTCGGGGGGAGATACCAACAGTACGCTGATGACACCCAGCTGTACTTCTCCACCCCGGGCCACCCCAATGAAGTTGTTGAAGTGCTGTCCCGGTGTTTGGAAGCTGTACGGGTCTGGATGGGGAGAAACAGGCTCAAGCTTAATCCCTCCAAGACGGAGTGGCTGTGGATGCCGGCATCCCGATTCAGTCAGCTGCAGCCGCGGCTGGCTGTTGGAGGCGAGTTACTGGCCCCAAAGGACAGGGTGCGCAACTTAGGTGTCCTCCTGGATGATCGGCTGTCGTTTGAAGATCATTTGACGGCCGTCTCCAGGAGGGCCTTCCACCAGGTCCGCCTGGTTCGGCAGTTGTGCCCCTTCCTTGATCGGGATGCCCTGTGCACAGTCACTCATGCACTTGTTACCTCTCGCTTGGATTATTGTAATGCTCTCTACATGGGGCTCCCCTTGAAGTGCACTCGGAGGCTTCAGTTAGTCCAGAATGCAGCTGCGCGGGTGATAGAGGGAGCTACGCGTAGCTCCCATGTAACACCGCTCCTGCGCAGACTGCACTGGCTACCTGTGGCCTTTCAAGTGCACTTTAAGGTGTTGGTTACGACCTTTAAAGCGCTCCATGGCTTAGGGCCTGGGTACCTATGGGACCGCCTGCTGTTACCACATGCCTCCCACCGACCCGTACGCTCTCACAGAGAGGGACTTCTCAGGGTGCCGTCCGCCAAACAATGTCGGCTGGCGGCCCCCAGGGGAAGGGCCTTCTCTGTGGGGGCTCCCACACTCTGGAACGAGCTTCCCCCGGGTTTACGCCAAATACCTGACCTTCGGACTTTCCGCCGCGAACTGAAGACACACCTTTTCATCCGCGCGGGGCTGGCTTGAATTGAATTTTAATGTCAAATTTTTATCAATTTTAAATGGGCTTTTTAATGTATGGTAAATTTTAAATTTCCAGGCTAATTTAAATAAGTTTTTTAAATCGCATTTTAAATTGTACTTTGTATTGTTTGTTTTATTTTGCCTGTACACCGCCCTGAGTCCTTCGGGAGAAGGGCGGTATAAAAATCAAATAAATAATAATAATAATAATAATGTTCGTTGCAGAGAATTCCAACCGCTAAATAAAGTGCTGAAGTCCAACAAATAAGCAATCAGGGAACAATCAATATCAGTATAAATCGTAAAGATACAAGCAACAAAGTTACAATCATAGTGGAAGGAGATAGGTGATGGAAACAATGAGAAGATTAATAGTAGTGCAGATTTAGTAAATAGTTTAACAGTGTTGAGGGAATTATTTGTTTAGCAGAGTGATGGCGTTTGGGAAAAAACTGTTCTTGTATCTAGTTGTTCTGGTGTGAAGTGCTCTATAGTAGGGGTCACCAACCTTTCGGACCTCAGGGACCACTAAATTCATGATTGTAAATCCCGTGGACCACTAATATGAATTTTTAAAAAGATAAATAGTATTTAGTGCAATATAAAAAATGCAAATAATTCTTCTGCGGACCACCAAAATTTTCTCATGGATCACCAGTGGTCCACGGACCACTAGTTGGTAACCACTGCTCTATAGCATCGTTTTGAGGGTAGGAGTTGAAACAGTTTATGTCCAGGATGTGAGGGGTCTGTAAATATTTCCACGGCCCTCTTTTTGATTCGACCAGTATACAGGTCCTCAATGGAAGGCAGGTTGATAGCAATTGTTTTTTCTGCAGTTCTAATTATCCTCTGAAGTCTTGTGTCTGTTTTGTTAGGTTGCAGAACCAAACCAGACACTTATCGAGGTGCAGATGGAAGACTCAATAATTCCTCTGTAGAACTGTATCAGCAGCTCCTTGCGCAGTTTGAGCTTTCTGAGTTGGCGCAAAAAGAATGTTCTTTGTTGTCCTTTTTTGATGACGTTTTTGAGGTTAGCTGTCCATTTTAGATCTTGCGATATGGTAGAACCTAGAAATTTGAAGGTTTCTACTGTTGATACTATGTTGTCTAGTATTGTGAGAAGTGGAAGTATGGAAGGGTTTCTCCTAATGTCTACCACCATTTCTACGGTTTTGAGTGTGTTCAGTTCCAGATTGTTCCAGTCGCACCACGAGGCTAGTCATTCAACCAAGTCTGTATGCATATTCATCATTGTCTTGAATGAGACCTATCACTGTTGTATCATCTGTAAATTTCAGTAGCTTAATAGATGGATCGTTAGAGATGCAGTCATTGGTATAAAGAGAGAAGAGAAGTGGGAAGGGCACATAGCCTTTGGGGCCCCTGTGCTAATTGTACAGGTATTCTGCTTAGCTTCACCTGCTGCTTCCTGTTTGTTAGGAAGCTTGTGATCCACTTAGAAGTCTGTTCAGGTACCTGTAGCTGGTTTAGCTTAGTTAGTTTTGAATGTTTATGGAAGCTAAGCTATTGCAGACTGCGGATCTATAAAATGGCTAAAATGCTGGCTGTACCTATAGATGTAGAAATGTAGAAATCATGGACATTACAAAATATTTTAAAAGAATATTATGCACCAGCATCATCACCACTCGTGACCAGGAATGAATTCTATCACAGATGCCAAAAGGAAGGTGAGATCATAAATGAATTTGTTGTGAAGCTGAGAGAAATAGCATCCAAATGTGAATTCATAAATCCAGAGGAGATGATGTGAGACCAGATTATCTTGGGCATGAGGGACTTGAACCTACAAAAAAGACTACTTGTAAAAAGAGGAATCACCTTTCAAGACGCTCTCAAAGAAGCCAGGGCAGCTGAATCC
Organism: Ahaetulla prasina; assembly: GCF_028640845.1. Taxonomy (NCBI): domain Eukaryota; kingdom Metazoa; phylum Chordata; class Lepidosauria; order Squamata; family Colubridae; genus Ahaetulla; species Ahaetulla prasina. The sequence continues at coordinate 71,673,179 of NC_080543.1, forward strand.
TCTGATAAATCAGCAGCAAATATCCTGAAATCAAGCAGTGTCCATTTCACCCAAGGGGCAGCCGACGGACAAGAAGACAACCCAGAATCCGAAGACTACACTGATGGAGAGGATGAGGTGCATCGCATATGTTCCGAAAGGAAGGTAGGCTATTCGGAGCTGGAATTCAAACAGTTCTCATGCAGGAGGTGTATGGGAAACCACCCTAAGTCAGCTTGCAAATTTAAAGATGCCACATGCCAACAGTGTCAATGGAAGGGACATATATCAGAGGCTTGCCAGCCCACACAGCCTAGTTCCTTCCACCAGAGACAATCCACCTCTCCAATGAGGCCAGTTGGCCCTAGATTGGGATTCAGAAAAAATGGGCAAAAAGAGAGAAAATAGCCAGAGACAAGAGAAATACACCAAACAACCGTGGGGCATTTGGATCCATGCAATGAGGAAAAATTCCACATCACACTCCACATTGAGGGATCCACTTGTAACATGGAGCTGGACAAGGGGGCATTCTTCACCATCGTGTCCTGGCAAATAATCAAGAAACTAATTCCGACCATGGATAAGAAACAGCTACAACCGCAGCAGATCACATTAAATGACTTCCAAGGAAACCACATCCCAGTGCTGGGGAGAGCAGTCATTCAAGTGAAGTTTAAAGAGTTCTGTGGACCACTGCTGCTGATCGTCGTGGATAGTAACTGACCCAGTCTACTGGGGATAGAATGGTTCAGATCCCTGGATTTGGGAGTGACCGGAATCCATACTGTTAAGGGAAATGACTTCGAGAAGCTGCTTAGCGAGTTTGGGGACATTTTCAACGGAAGCCTAAGCAAGTATAAAAGGAAACCTCCTTTCTCCTTTCAATCCATCATCTCTCGCCTGTTTTAATACAGTACTTCAATTCTTATTCGTTTTTTGTTTTTTTTTTGCTTGCCTACCATACTCCTCTCTTGAATCTTTATCAATATCTGTATCTTCACTATTCAGACTGAATATTTCTCCCATCTCTATCCTCCTAAGATGCCAGGTCTCCAGAATATCCACCCAAGCCCCTATCTCTCTTTCAAAAGTATCTTCCCAGTCCAATTCCATTTTTAAATCTCTTAAAGTGCTTTCCCCTTGGTTTATTTCATCAGTCATTATTATCTTAATCATCTTCCCATCTTCTTCCTTGTTTGCTGGTTTGTCCATTCTGTCTTTCCATTCTGTCTTTCTGTCTTTCTTCTATCTCCTCTCTTTCCTGGACTCTTTGAACTTCATTCATCATCAGTTGTAGTATATTATCTATTTTCCTATATATGCCTTGCATTAGGTACTTTATCTCTCTGTGATTCTTTTCCAAAGTACCCCTAGTGCTTTGAAACATCAATGTCATTTCTCTTGAAATCTCATTCCTTTCTCCCTGATGGAGCATCTTGTTTAGTGGACTATTGCAATGCTCTCTACATGGGGCTCCCCTTGAAGAGCACCAGGAGGCTCCAGCTAGTCCAGAATGCGGCTGCGCGGGTAATCGTGGGAGCATCACGTTGCTCCCATACAACATCTATCCTGCGCGGCCTGCACTGGCTGCCAGTAGCCTTCCGGGTGCAATTTAAGGTGTTAGTGCTCACCTTCAAAGCGCTCCATGGCTTACGACCGGGTTATTTATGAGATCGCCTTCTGCAACCGATAGCCTCCCAACGACCTGTGCGCTCCCACAGTGTGGGCCTGCTCCGGGTGCCATCAGCCAAACAGTGTCGGCTGGTGGTCCCTAGGGGGAGAGCCTTCTCTGTGGCAGCACCGACCATATGGAATGAGTTACCTCCAGGGTTCCGCCAACTTCCCGACCTCCGTACCTTCAAGCGGGAACTAAAGACTCTGCTATTCAATTGGACGGGACTAGCCTAAATATTTATTTTAATTTAATTTTAACTTAATTTTAAATTTATTAATCTATTTACAATTGTTAAATTTTAAGGGTTTTATATATGACCGTTTTAGTTTAATTGGCCTGCTGAATATTTTATTTTAAATGTATTTTAAATCTGTGATTTATATTGTGTATTTATGTGTTTTAAATAAGGCTGTACACCCCCCTGAGTCCTTCGGGAGAAGGGCGGTCTAGAAATTTAATTAATAATAATAATAATAATAATGATGATGATGATGATGATGATGATGATGATGATGATAATAATAATAATAATAATAATAATAATAATAATAATAATAATTAATAAATAAATAAAAATCCCGCTCTTACTCAAGTCCAAAAGCAATATATTCCAGTCCAATGTTATGCCTCAGAAAGTTCAGTAATCATAGTCCTTTATATCTCAGAATTATTAATCAATTCCATTTAAGTAGTCCAGGAAGCTTCCGTAGGTCAAAAGTCACTTTGCTTTACTTAACAGTCTTCTTTATTCTCATAATAGAGTCTCCAGTAATCATAAAGTAACTAGTTATAGGGCAGTAAGTGTCACCACAATCCTCCAGACCAGGGCTTTTCAAACTTTTTAAACAGGGGGCCAATTCATGGTCCCTCAGACCTTTGGGGGCCTGGACTGGGTGGGTGGGCATGGCTAGGAGGTCATGTGGGCAGAGTTAGTTGCTCTTTTGGTTGACTTTACTTTTTACTAGATTGTTTTTTCAGTTGTTTAGTCTAGTGCTCTACTTCAGGAAACTCAGTTTTGCAACAATTCTTCTCAGCCTCAGGGAACTTACAATCAACAAGTATCTCTTTCTCTCTCTCTCTCCTCTCTCTCTTTCCCTCCCCCCTCTGTCTATCTCTCTCCTTTTGTCTCTCTCTCTCTGTCTCTCTTTCTCTATCTTCTGGAGGTGGGGGAGGTTAAAAATGGGGCATGCGGACGTCCTGGGAGGCCTCCATGCGCTCTATTTTTGGCCTGCAGTGTGTGCAGAGCACACACACCCAACAATGAGCCCACTTTTGGTCTCCTGGGGTGTCCACACACTCCATTTTTCACCTCCAGAAGCATTCTGTAGGCCAAAAACAGGCTGAAACAGGCCTGTTTTTGGCCTCCCAGGGTGTCTGTGTGCCCTGTTTTTCACCTCCCCCGCCTCCAGTAGCAGTCTGCAGTCCAAAAATGTTGGCCTTACTTTCCAGTTCCAGCCTGCGGGACTCACGAAGGTAAGTCCTGCACTTGGCCTAAGGGTGGGGGCCGGTGGGTGGGTGGGGCCATGTGGGTAGGGCAGCCTCATGGTACTGTGCAGGCTGGATTAATGGTTTTGGTGGGCCATATGCGGTCTTTGGGCCGTAGTTTGAGGACTCTTGCTCCAGATGAATGTTATTTATTCTCTCATCAAAAAGTTTTTCTAAGCTTGTAGGGGTCTGGTATATTCCATTCACCAGTAGATGGCACCCTTAGCTTAGTTTTCAGCATTTTTTCAGGTTTTATAGATTAAATTGAGTCAAATGTAATAGTTTAGGGAGGCAAAATCATGTTCATGTAAATTCAAGTAGATAGAGCTGCATTTTTAAAGCCTTTCCAAAACAATGCCTGCCCAATTTAAGAGTCCAATTTTCTATGTTTTAAAAGGTCTTTAGCTTTCCTCCCCTCAGTTCCTTTCTTTTGGATCTAGGATTTTTTTCTTTATGGTAATTCGCTGCTTTAAAAAATAATTCTAGGAGTCTCTTTTTCTGGATTTTCCTCTTTCTTATTCTTTTCCTCTTTCTTTCTTTTCTTTAAAACTAGGGTCTAAATAAAAAGGAATCTTCTCACCCAGCTCCTACATATTTCTCAGTTGCCTCGGCTATCCCAGCTTCATGGCAGCCATGATGGCTGCCTCTTCTCTTCGTCAAGGGAGAGGGAAGAATCCCCGAGTCCAGCAGAAGAGTTGCTCCTCTCCCTGAACTACAGGGTGCCCCTCTTTTCTTCACCACCCCTAGAGTGATTTTAGCTCGTTTCGGAGCCCTCCAACAGGGAGAATCAGCATGGGTTTCCCGCTTGTCACCTCTGATACCGCCACAACGTTAATGTTTCCAGAACTTTTCATTAAACAAGAAGTTAAAATAAAATAGACAAGGAGGAACAAGTCTATCTATCTATCTATCTATCTATCTATCTATCTATCTATCTATCTATCTATCTATCATCTATTGATATTGGTATCTCCACAAACATAAGATGTTTGTGTTTCTCTATTTACTTGCCTGAGTGGTCCTGATAAAGGACCAACCAGATCCAATTACTCAAACTATTATGATAATGAAGAATAGAGTAGGAAAGGAGAAGAATGAAGACATGGATCCTGAAAATAAGGAACAGAAACAGACATCTGAACTTGATAATGTGGTTTATGGAGAGAATGAATAAAGGATAAAAAATGACATGCTACTCAATATTTTTAGGGAGGAAAAAAATCTTTTAACAATTAAAAAAATGGTTAAATTGGATAGATATTACAATTTTTTAATTTCGTTAGAAGCTGAAATACTTGTAAATCACTGACTTCAATCTAAATATTTATATTACAATACAGCCTTGAGTTCTAATTCAGTTAATCCACTGAAAGAGAATCTGGCATATAATAAAGTATGGATATATCATTGGTTCAGGTTTTCTTAGGCCTCACAGCCGTGAGAACTTGACTTAACCTTTTTCAGTGCTACATGACAGAAATGATTTATGGTACCCATAGCATTGCATCCTCAAGTTAAGTTTTGCTTTCCCTGAGTTAGGTTTCTAGTTTTGCTTTCCCTGAGTTAGGTTTCTATTACGCTGAAATGTATGATTTCTTGTAAAACAGGTGGTATTTTGCTAACACGTATACTCTGACGCTCGCTGATTGGTAACTTTCTATATGCTGCTTGCTTGCTTGCTGTAGTTACCCCTCCCTGAAAAAACTGCTTAATAAAAGGGGACACAACATCACCCCGGGCACCTCTCCCCTTTTCGTGCTCTTTCATCTTGAAAAACTTCTGGTGTGGTGTCTCTTATTCGACTTCTTTCGTCCTTGCGAGGACCCCCTAAATTGTCTTGGCGAGGGCTGAGACTCGTTCCTGCGGGAATCCAGGACAACATCAACAGGGAACCTTGGACAACAAATACGTGTTGCAGACCAGCTGCGACATCTGGGGGCTCGTCCTATCCTGTTGAGTTGTCCAGAGGCGCGATCGTTGTCTAGCGGTGCGTCACCTTCACCCTCATTGCTTACCCGTCCGGACGCGACACGTGCACACGTAAGTAATGGGCTCCTCGAACTCGAAAGTCTCATCATTGCATAGGATGAGCTTTACTCTCTGGTGAAGAAGGCTAATTGTTTGCAAAAAGTTAATGGCACCACTGTCTATCCTCTTTCTAAGAAATCTCTTACCTCTTTTCTAGTCTCCTACTGTCTCTGTAGCTGCCTCTGCTCCCCCTGCAGACACAGCTCTTTCTGCTCCTGCAGCGTCTCCCCCTCCGCCGGAGGATACAGACACGGCTGCAGGAACCCTTTCTGCCTTGGTTCCTCTTCCTCTCTTTCTCTAAGAACTGAACCCCCGATATCGGCTTACCCTTTAAACCTCAATCCAGCAGGAGGGGGACAGCCGATACACGAGAACATCAATGTACGGGTGCTTAAAAATTTAAAAGAAGCTGTTACTTCCTACGGCATTCACTCTCCGTTCCTTCAGTTCCTATGCCTGCTCATTCCTTTCCCTCCTCCTCCCTTTCCCCCCACTCTGAACCTTCAAAGCATATTGAGCTAGAAAGCGTATTGTACCAAATACCTGCTTCTTCCATCCCTGCTTTGAAAACTGCCTCCTTTCCCCTGCCTGCCTCCCTTCCCCCAGAGCACCCCTCTCTTTCCCCCATGGGCGCTCAGACTAATCAGCAACTGATTTGGTTCGATTACTTCTCTATATCTGGAAACAATCTGGACAAGGATTTGCTCACAGCGACTACATGGAAAAAATTGGGAATCTTTTTCCATGAAAGTCCAAGAGCCCCTGTAAAAATTTTGTCCATCTGGCACATGATCCTTGAATGCCTCATTTTACTTGCAGACGTCACTTAGAGAGTTGTCAGGACCTCTGCCTTATCAAAAATGACTTAAAAGGATCCACAATCACAGTCATGATTTAAACTGCTGAGTTTTCTCAGACAAGTTCCCCAGGTCTGTAAATGTTGTTTGATGATGTGTGTGCTTGTGTATGTATGTATGTGATTATTTTCAGACCTGCATAAGAATTGTAGAGATAATTGTGTGTATGTGCAAAACTCATTGAGAAGGTGTGAAATTTCTGTGTTGTCTTTTGGATTTGCAAGAAATGTATGCATGTGTGAGAAATTGTCTCTGCATATGTGTGTGTCCAGTGTGTGTGTCTTTATGTGTATCTGTCTGCATAAATTCCGTATGCAAGCAGCCAGGTACTTTTGGAAAAAAAAACAAAAACATTTTTTTTCCTTTTGCAAGCAAGTGAGTTACTTTTGGACATTTTTTTCTCTTCATATGCATGAGAGTGTCTTTGCAGTGAGTTACTTTTAACTTTTTTTCTCTGCCCTCGCTGGCTTATCTTAACTACTCCCCCCTTCGTTCCTTGTTGTGCCAGGGAAAAGGGTGGGCTACGGGGGAAAACCATTCACCCCCACTCCATTTTTTTTCTCTCTTCTTTCTTGTCTGAGAAGGGAGGGACAATTAGGCTCTCTGGAAGCATTGCTTTTGCAAAGAGCTATGTAAAAACTATGCAGATATATTTTCTTTTCCACCCTGAAAACAATTTTGATTTTAATTTTCAACCCTGAAAACACTTTTGATTTTACCTTTTAACCATGAAAACAATTTTGATTTTAATTTTTAATCATGCATACAATTTTTATTTTGCTTTTAATTTTTAATTTTTATCTTTTCTGGAACTTTTTGAGGTTTAACCTGCCTGATTAAACCTATACCTTTATAAATGTTTTCAAAGCACTGAGTTGACTCAAAATGTTTCATTTAGCATTGTATTTTTGCAGCTGTTAACATACATAATTAGAGTTGGAAGGGACCCTTGGAGGTCTTCTAGTCCAACCCCCTGCCCAGGCAGGAAACCCTACAGCATTTCAGACACATGGCTATCTTCTTATGTATGGATGCATTTTTTTTTAAGCATAAATCTGTTTTTTGAAAAATGCACTCAGGTTTTCCACATAAACAGACTCACCCTAAAGCTTCCGCCATGTTTTTCTTTTTTGAATCAGACTCAGTATGCCCCTTATTTGCTGTTTGTATTGTTTCTTTTTCTTTTTTAGCAGCACAATATGTGCCCTGTTTTAGGAACTATTTCAGAGATGAGTTAGAAAGTTATAGGATGTGATAAGTTAGAAGGTTACAGAATGTGAAGAGAGAGTTACTAGTGCTGAGAAGGTTTTAGGAAGTTAGAAAAGTAAAGTAAGACAGATGGTGATTTTGCTAAGAATGTGGTTTGTTTTTGGAAGTTTTTGATAGCATGGATTTGTTAGTGACCAACTTCCACACATGAATAAAAAGGGTGGGAGTTGGGTTTTTATTGATTGATTGTCTTTTTCTCTGTCTTCCACATAGTACCTTTGTTAAAAAAAAAACAAAAAAAACCTGAGATTTGTATGTAAACCCCCTCCCCAAGTTGTGTCATCTCTTCTTTGTCCCTGCTTTTATGTGAGTATGAATTTTAAAAGTGCTGGAAAGAAAAATGACTTTTTCTCCAGGATGGACCGGCTGCCCAGACAGAGTGAAGAACAGAGTTCAACTTTCTTTCTTCTCTGTACTTTCAGACAAATGGCTTTTCAAAACTTTTCTGATGAACCTTTCAACCTCATCTTAGACAGTCTAAAAACTATTTTTCAATCTTACTTGTCCCCTTCTCTTGAATCTCACTTCTCTTTTCACAACTTTACAGTCTCTCATTTACAAACGTACACATCCCTATTTTGTTACACATATATGTAGCTATCAACCTTTTCCTGGTTTTCTCCAGGAAGGGAACAATGTAGCAGACGCTGCGGCCTCTGCCTCCTCTCTTTTGAGACTTTCTCCTGTCTCTCCTTGGGACAGTCACTCCTATTTTCATCAAAACAAAAAGGCGCTCATGAAACAATTTGGCTTCACGGCTGCTGAGGCATCTGATCATACATCAATGCCCTACTTGCAGCCGCCAAGGTAACTCTCTTCCAATGGGGGTCAACCCCAGAGGAACAGTGGCCTGTCAACTATGGCAAATGGATGTAACTCAATATCCATCCTTTAACCCTTGGAAATACATTCATGTTTGCATTGATACATATTCAGGTTTCATCATGGCAACCTTGCAAAGGGGTGAAACCGCAAAACAAGTTATTAATCATTGTATTCGGACTTTCGTAACGTTGGGATGTCCAAAAACTCTAAAAACTGACAATGGACCAGCCTATACGAGCTCTGCCTTTGCACAATTTTGCCATCGCTGGTCAATAATCCATAAATTCGGCATTCCTTTCAATAGCCAGGGCCAGGCCATTACAGGCCTTGGACAGACACTTGGGGTCAAGGCATCAGCCCCCGACACTCCAGCGTTGCAAAATGTATTAAATGTTTGCTTGTATTCATTGAATTTTCTTAATCTAACTGGATCTCCTGCCTCCACTGCTGCCTCGAGACAGTTTTCCTCCTCCCTCCCTCTTCTCGTCCTCTGGTATATTATAGGCATCTTCCGGATCCAGCTTGGAAAGGTCCAGCTCAATTGATTACCTGGGGAAAAGGCTACACGGCAGTTCAATTGCCTGATCGAGTCCTGTGGGTTCCGGCTCGCTGTGTCCGCCCCTGTCATCTCAATCAACCGAAAAAGAAAGATGAAGATCCTCCTGATCCTATTCCTGATCTCTCTTGCCTCTTCTGTCTCTAATGCCTCTTCCTCTCTTCCTAAATGTACATGAAAATTTCCCTTCTCTCTGCTACCCATTTCTCCTCTGGCGTATTTCGCTCCTTGCCCTCTTCCCACGTTTCTACCCCTGCAACTCTCCGTTCGTGGCGCTCCTTATCCGGAGCACAGCAGAACCTGCATCGTCCCGCAAATTATACTTGGACTATTTTGGACTTCCAAGGAAACGTCCTTCATTCCATCTCTAATCGAACTCTGTGGCCTTGGTTTCCTGCACTCTACTTTGACTTTGCTGAAATGCTGGTCGGCGCCCATGGATTTAAACATAAAACAAAATGTGATCCTTCCCCTCGGGAAGTCTGGAACACTGGTCCAGGCCTGTATATCTGCCCAGGACATCTTACTGATCTCTCCCACCTAGATGAATGTGGGACCATCTCTGATTGGTACTGCAAGTCCTGGCAATGTGTGTCAACCGGAAAGATTTGGTGGACTGCTCCCTATACTACTGACTATATCAAAGCTATACTAGGCCCTGATAACAATTTGCCTTGGAATTCCTGCACCAATTGGGCCTGCTGCGGCGTTCGCCTTAATCCTATGACTGTTACTTTTACATCTCATGGAAGGAGTCTTCCGATTACTGAATGGTTTAAAGGGAAAAGATGGGGGGGAAGGTCAAACGATAATTCCCAAAATAGTCATCCAGGTAATATATTCATAATTCGTCTTACCATGTCCTTAGAAACATCCCCACCTGTGGGCCCAAACAAACAAGTCAATTCGCCCTTTTTACAGCCCTTGACTAAAAGCAACAATCCATTGGTGTCCTTGGTCTCCTCTGCGCATGATGCCCTTGTGGCAGCTCGTACTTTTCCTAACAATGATAGTAGGTGTTGGCTGTGTCTGTCTTCTCAACCCCCTTTTTATGAGGCCATAGGTTCCGCCTTACCTTTTGCCAATAGCACCTCAGATACTGGTTGCAGGTGGTCTAACTCTTCTATAACGGTATCCTCAATTGAAGGTCAAGGTTGTTGCCTTGGGTATGTAACTTTTCTCACTTTTGTATTAATGCCTCCTCGGATGCCTATACTTCCTGCACAATATACTTATCCAAAGAAAGGCTAGGACTTGACACTGGAGGGTGGACTATAATATACACTACTGTACCAACTGCAGAGCGTTCTCAATCCCACACGTGGTATCAGGGAATGTTCAATCTCTCTCCCTGGTTGACCACCCTCCTCTCTGCCCTAGCCGGTCCTCTGATTTTGTTGCTCCTTGCATGTACAATTGGCCCATGTGTCATGGGGAGAGTTCTAGCATTCTTGAAACAACGACTAAACAGTATTGGAGATGATGTCCTCTTGCTAAAGCACACTGTTGAAAATGAATATAAACAACCTCTTTTAGAATTACTCTGAATCGGGAACCATTCCTTTGGAAAAGTGTACTGGCTCCCTGCGGGCTCTCCCGGAGGGGGGATCCACTGGAGATGCCATAGCTTTAGAAGAATATTACCCATCTTAAAAAATAAAAACAGAGGACATATGGATATATCATTGGTTCAGGTTTTCTTAGGCCTCACAGCCGTGAGAACTTGACTTAACCTTTTTCAGTGCTACATGACAGAAATGATTTATGGTACCCATAGCATTGCATCCTCAAGTTAAGTTTTGCTTTCCCTGAGTTAGGTTTCTAGTTTTGCTTTCCCTGAGTTAGGTTTCTATTACGCTGAAATGTATGATTTCTTGTAAAACAGGTGGTATTTTGCTAACACGTATACTCTGACGCTCGCTGATTGGTAACTTTCTATATGCTGCTTGCTTGCTTGCTGTAGTTACCCCTCCCTGAAAAAACTGCTTAATAAAAGGGGACACAACATCACCCCGGGCACCTCTCCCCTTTTCGTGCTCTTTCATCTTGAAAAACTTCTGGTGTGGTGTCTCTTATTCGACTTCTTTCGTCCTTGCGAGGACCCCCTAAATTGTCTTGGCGAGGGCTGAGACTCGTTCCTGCGGGAACCCAGGACAACATCAACAGGGAACCTTGGACAACAAATACGTGTTGCAGACCAGCTGCGACAATAAAGCAATATTCTGCAACATAGATTTAACTGCATTTGAGCAAACTGTATTTTTATAAAAATCCATTAAAATTACTAAAATATAAATAAAATGAGGTATATTTTTCTAGGTCAATTCATTAATAAATAGTGCTTTTCTTCCAGGCTTGATGGGGGGGGAGAAATACATTGAAATCAATTATCGGTAGATCTTTAAATATATAGTTTATTAAATTGCTGTGCCTGAAGTTAAACATTACAACCATCTTCTGCAAACCCAGAAAAAATATTCATCTGACGGCTTTCTACAAAGTTCAAAGCACTTGGCTAATTCTCCGAACCAGCCTGTTTAGTGCCAATTTAATACCCAGAACTTTGTTCATCTTTTATTTTAGCTTTCCTAAGCTTCAGTTCTCCAACTAAGGAATAGATAGAGTAGAAAGTAGAAATAGGTAACGTAGAAAGATTTGCATTTTTTGCCCGTTTCGCTTTGTTCAAGAAGCTATTTTTTAATTGGGGCTGGGAAAGGATTTCCTGGAATCAGGAAATCCTTTCCCAAGCAACGCGAGCAGCAGATTGCAAACCCAGCACAAAGACAAATATAGGCGCTCTCTTTCTCTATAGGTGGCAAGAGGGGAGGGGAGAAGGTGGAGTTTTTAAGGGTCGCTTTTCGTCTTGCTTTCCGCCCTGGCCTTTCCTCCCAGCCAGTAACAAGTGTCTGCGCCTTTGAAGTCCAGCGCCGCAAAGCGCGGTTACCCTCGCGCTATAAATAAAAGCTAAGGGCCACGCAGAGGGCGACCGGGCAGCGTATTTGATTTGGCCCGAAGGGTCGTCGCTTCCTCCCTCAGAGTCCGCTGCTGCCTCCTCTTGGGAGATATGGCGTGCATGGACAGATATCGGTGCTGCACTGACTCCCGGGGGCAGAGCAGTATTCTCTACAACATACTGAAGAGCGAGGAGCTGCAGGAAGAGACCAGCCAGCAGCAGCCCGCGCCTCGACCCGGCCGGGAGTCGTATGCGCCGGCGCTCGGCTGCTCGTGCGGCAGGCAGAGGCGCGTGGCCCTCAAGAACCCACAAGTCGCGTGCAAGGCGGCTTCGGCCGTGTTGGTGAAAACGCTGCGCTTCGTCAAGAACGTGCCCTGCTTTCAGGAGCTGCCTCTGGACGAGCAACTGGTGCTTGTACGCAGCTGTTGGGCTCCCCTGCTCGTGCTGGGGCTGGCCCAGGATCAAGTACATTTCGAGACGGTAGAGACCACGGAACTCAGCATGCTCCACAGAATACTGACCAACAAGCGCTGCGATGAAGAGCGGCGGCGGCGGCAGGTCCAGTTGCTCCGCGAGACGCAGGGGGAGTTGGACCAGAGCTGTAGGAATGGGAATGGAAGTAGCAGTGGCAGCGGCAACGCCAAGTTACCGTCGGCGGCAGAGATCCAAAGCATCAAAGGTTTTTTGGCCAAATGTTGGAGTTTGGACATAAGCACCAAGGAGTATGCCTATCTCAAGGGGACGGTTCTCTTCAATCCGGGTAAGCCAGCCGTTTTTGATAGTGCCTGAGTACGAATCGGGACAGGCTCGAAGTTGGGGGACCCCCGGATGTGCAGGCCTTAAATGAAGACATCTGGTAACGGAAAGGGCCTGTCCTTATAGAATAGAATAGAATTTTTATTGGCCAAGTGTGATTGGACATATATATATAATAATAATAGTATTGCTCTGTAACTTGGAAGGATACTTGCAAAAGCATCTTTTAAAAAAAACCGTTTAATAACTGGACTTAAGGATTTAGGTCGGACCGGCAGCTATCGGAGTGCAGCAATTGAGCTTAGATTGCTGGTGTCTGTATTTTTAAAACCTTACTAAGTTAAATGCCTAATAGTAGTAGTAGTCATTCCGCTTTTTGGATTCATAGCACGTGATAGAGAGCTCAGATAGAAAATTAGAATTTTGTAAATTGAAATGTTAGAAAAAACAGTCTTCTGATGATACTTGGTGTGGAAGCAAATATCAGTTCACAAACGTTGCATGCAGACAACACTAAGTAAGTCAAAACTCTACTTCACACCATTTAATTAGTATATTGCTAACTATAAAACATGTTAAGTTTGGATTTTGAAAAATAAAAAAATTCTATGTGAGATTTGTTTTGGATCTATATTGAGGAAAACAAAAATAAATGAATTTACCTCAAATTCATGTTATAAAACTAGCCCTAGCTTTGCTTCAGCATATCTCATTTAAGGATTTAATAAAAAATGAAGTTTTGTTTTGATTAATAACATTTTAGATATGTGTTGTGGAAGAATATGATTTAAACTTTATTAAGTTACGTAGTGTGGAGTGGAATACTGAGTACATTAAGCATAAAGACATTAGGGACTGAATAATCTGAAAAAAATATTTGCAATCTTAAAACATCCAAGTTAGTTGAGATGCCAGTCATTTATTATTAAAACAATGTAAATAATGCTGCTCTTAAGGTGACGAGAGAAAAACATCAAGTTTCTGTGTTATTTATTGGGTGTTAACTCACATACCATTTTCTATGTATTTCAATAGTCAGAGCCTAGCAGTGCTGTCTTCTAAAATAGAATAGAACTGAACTGGTATAAATGTAATATATACTCCGTAGCAAGTGCTAGGTACCAAAATTAAGGGAGAGATCCTATCATGCAAGATTGCAAAGTATTGAGCTGAGGTGCAGATGTAAACATCTTAGTTTAATTTGGAGCTTCCTTTTTGCTGCATGCAACTGCAAAAATACCTTTGCAATATTTCTTTCATACCAGTTTTAGTATTTCTTTAGAAGTGAGTAGATTGAAATACCTTCCATGTAATAGTTTTTATATTACTCTATCAGCATGATAACATACTCCTTTAAATATATAACCTTAGTCAGAAGTTTCCATGTAGTATACTAATTTATTAATAGCAAAATGATCCAATATAAATAAATAAATAAATAAAATATAATGTAATGTTTATGTCCTGTTCTTCTTCCCGTCTCTCTCCTTTTAGAGTTGCCAGGGCTGCACTGTGTGCAGTATATCCAAGGACTGCAGCAAGAAGCACAACAAGCCCTAAATGAACATGTCAGACTGATTCACAGAGAAGACCAGGACAGATTTGCCAAACTGAATGTGGCTCTTTCTATGCTTGGATCAATTAATGCCAGTGTTATTGCAGAACTTTTTTTCAGGCCCATTATTGGAACAGTAAATATGGATGACATGTTGTTAGAGATGCTTTGTGCAAAATTATGAAATCATATGTGAGTGAGGCATGACAATTCAGTGTGGAAAGTCTTGACAACAAAATAGTGTAAAATATTGTAAAATAAACTAAGTTATTGTTTTTAAAGTGGCAATGTTTATATTCAGCAATGGAATGTTCTTTGAGTCCACTCTGTTTTATTAATTAGAAGTATCTTAGAGCATTTCATCATCAGTCTAAATTCTCTTGAAAAATAAAATAATTCTATGAGTCCACAGAAAGGAGTTTGCAGGTTTCAGTGACTTCTTTGTAGGACAAGAGTGTATAGGATTGCAATTTTTTTCTTTGTTTTCAAAGAAGTAAAAGTATGTAATTCACAAAATTAAAACCTAGACTGATCTGCATAGTATATATACAAAACAGAAAGTGTTCAGTCAAATGTTGTATAATTTTATATTTTTAAAGCATCTGTTTAATCAAGGAGAGTGTAATATTTTGTCTTACATTTCATACTTGTTTGCCCATTAATTTAGATTGAGCAAATTCATGACAACATACTTTAGAATGTACTTCATTATGTCAGAAGCTCTCAATGTAGAGAACAACATCATAAAAGGAGTGGAGTGAATTTCTAGATAGACAGAAAATGCATTCACAATACACATACAAACTTTTGGTTCTACAACATCAGTTCTAAGCAATTAAGATATATTTGAATTTGAAACAAACACAGAATTGTCAGTAATTGCAAACAATTCACTTCATAATATCTTGAGTAAAATAGAATATGTGGCTTCAAAGCTGATTCAGAGCAAATCAGATTACAAGTATTCTTGTAATACATTATCTTAACCTAAATATTATCTCTCTTTAGAGGGATTAGAATGGGAGCCTGATAGAAATCTCTAACTTTCTCATTAAAAAAGATTTTGCTTTCCTTTTCCAACAACTTTTCCTTTATTTTTGTATCTTTCATATGGCTGACTACTTTTACCTGAAATAATAAAAAAAAAACCTTAGATATTAAAGCCCAAAACTAGTACACATTTTCTTAACTTTCAAATTCCATTTGCTACTTTGCAGAATGAAATTAGTATTAAGTTGAGAATAAATAAATGAATGAGAATAAAGAGTGCTTCAGCAACCATCGTTGTTCTGCTCAAATATGGTCTATTCTTGTGAAAGTCTAGAGACACACTTAAGATTTGGCAATTGTGCATCCTTAATTCTTGGCGTTATTAAAAGTTTAATAAGCACGTTATCTTTCAAAATTATAAGACTAGATAATATATTTTCCAATATTGTTAATATCACTCACATAAAATGTATGTGTTAACCTCTGCCTAGACCATACTGAATCTTTTTTATGCACTCTTAAAAATATTTCACAGGGGAAAAAATCTGGAAAAAAATCCTGTATAAGTAATTATAGGCTGGGTTGCATTGCTGTAGTATAAAATTGTAAATTAAGAAATTTATTTCAAATTACATGAGCATTAAAACATTTAGAGCACATAATTGGGATTTGTGCTAAATATGTTAAATATGAATAGTAAGCTTTGCAAATAAAAAATTGTACATGCCTCATTAAAATTTAAATTATACTTGTAAGAAGACAAGGTTCCCCAAAACGTAAACATAATTACTGGTATTATTTTTATTCTGCACAATATCCTTTATGCAGAATAAATAATAGTTTCAACATTTTCATGTTCATGTTCAATTTTCATATAATGTATCATAGTATTGGTGGAATGTGACAGTACATATTTAGAATTTACCAGCTTTTATTCTCTAAATTCAGCTTGATTGCTGCCTGATAACCCCACTTGTGTACTGTTTGCTGACTTTCATACTCCAATCCCAAACTGGGATGGGCATAGAGAATGTCCTGGGTTCATGATAATGGATCGGAAATATCTAGTTTTTAGCATATTCCTGAAAATTAAGATGAGAGGCACAACTTGCAGTCTATCAACATCAAATGCAAAGATGCACAGTGATGATTTCAATTTTATCGTTTTTGCGTTTTGAATCCAAAAAGGTGAATTGTGAATGGGAAGTTATGAGAGCATAACTTGTTTTCTGATTGGTCTCTCATGTAGTTTAAAAGAATGCTATACAGTGGTACCTTGGTACTCAATTGTTTTGAAATATCAAATTTGGTACTCAATGCATTTTATTATGAAAATTTTGTCCCAGTATTCATAATTTGTTTGGTACTCAATGCATAAGCTAGAACTTGTTGCTGTTGGCTGCCTTGTGAATCTCTAGATTATTACTTATGGGAAAAATTTATTTGGTACTCAGCATTTTTTGTACTCATCACACCTTTCAGAATCAATTGAGGATGAGTATTGAAGGTAAAATAGAACCTCTGATCACGAACACTTCTGACCATGACCAAATCAGGTTCCAACCAAAAAATTCAAAGTATTTTTTTTTCTGTGGCCAGTTTTTCCTTCCACGCCATTATTTTTGTAAGTGCCAAATTTTCAAAATTAGGTTTGGGTCACGACCAAAGTTATGGAACGAATTAGAGTTATGATCAGAGGTTCTACTGTATATCAAATTGTTCAATTTTGTTGATTTTTTTTCTTTTTAAAGGATAACAGTTGATACTCATGAAGTTTAGTATTATAAACAATAACAAATCTACAAGAAATGTCCTTACATTCCATGTACTATGAACAGTAATGAAAATCAATTTAATGACTATTTTAATTATAGTCTACAATAACAGCAGATATAACAAATAAAAGCAATAAATGTCCAGCAAATAAATTTAAAAGACATGCCACTTAAACATTCAATTTTATAATATTTGTACTGGCTATGGAACAACTAAATGACAGTTTGGTCCACCTAGAAATAATTTCACTAACTAAAATAATTCCAGGTATGCATGCTTAGGTTGCAGTTTTCACCTTTAATTTCAAATTATTGGTGAATGTACCATAATAGTAATAACACTTAGACTTATATACCGCTTCATAGTGCTTTACAGCCTGCTCTAAGAGGTTTACAGATTCAGCATATTGCCCCTAACAATCTGGATCCCCATTTTACTGACCTCGGAAGTATGGAACGCTGAATCAATCTTGAGCCAGTGAGACTCAAACTGCCAAAGTGCTGGCAATTGGCAGTCAGCAGAAATAGCCCGCAGTACTGTGTTCTAACCACTCTGCCACCACAGCTCATAATAATTGAAAATTATTTAATATTATCATACAGAGCTGTATTATTAAGTTTGAAAAGGGCATTCTGCCATATGATAATTACCTTTATGGAATCAATTTATAATTGAGATCTGCTGTTATCTGAAACAGCTTCTCCACTAAATGTTTTCCCATCTCCTATCTGTTTAATCCTTTTCGTATCTTCTCCCACACTTTAATTTTTTTGCTTTTTTCTTTTCTTGCCCAGTTTATCTCATTTTTTTTTCCTTGAATGATCTAAAATGTAGAATTTAAACCCTGAACATCACATCTTTCATTTTGAAAGCACTGCTTCTGGTTGCTAAGTAGCAATGATAAGCAAAACAGTGAAGGGTTTCTTTGGTGCTCTGAATAATAGTATTTCAGATCAAAGAGAAATATTGTCAGCATTCCAGAAAAAAAACCAACCCTCCAAATAAAAACTCCAAAGCAAGCATCTTTCAAAGTTCCATTTACTAGGATAGGTAAACTGGCACATCTGGAAAAACCCGAATCTGAGAGGTCTGGGTTTTCTCTCAGTAAATCAAAACCCCCAAGACATTCCCTGACTCTGCAGTTGATCACATGCTCCAATTGCCAACCGTCCCATCTCAAGACAGCACTCCGACCACTACTCCTCCAGATGCAGGATTGGCCTAACCTTGACCGACAGGAAGAATGTTATCATATCTAAAGACAACCTCTCTACTAAATCCCCCCCTCCTACTTTCCCACACATGAGAATGTGGCAGCATGGAAGCTTCTGGCCTAGTATGGCTTCCAAAGCTGACAGGCATCCCCCCCTGCAGAAAAAAAACACACCCTGGAAAATAAAACAGACAAAACAAAAGATAGGGTTAATGCCTTGTACATAACCTCTTAATCTCCTCTCCCCACTCCAGGAGGACTCTTTGGTTTCTCAGGGAATTTATCATGAAATTGCTTTACTAGAGTATCAGCATTCACATCCCAACTTTTCACCCAAGTAGCTTCAGACAACAGGTAACCTTTCCAGTGTACCAAATACTGTAAACGAACCCTGTATAGTCTAGAGTCAAGGATCTTCTTAACCTCAGATATACAAGGATAGTACTCTCCTTGTACTATCAAAGGAGGGGGGGAGTAGCTGGTAAGGGCCTTAAGTTAGATTTTCCTGCTGGTTTCATTAAGCTACTGTGAAAGACTGGGTGCATTTTTCCTAATATTCGAGGGAGGCTAAGTTGGACAGTCACTGAGTTAATCACTTTCGCTATAGGGAAGGGACCTATGAATTTGGGTCCAAATGTCTTCTAGGTAACCTCAATCTTAGGTATTTGGTTGACAAATTCACTTTATCTCCTATTTGGAAAGGTGGTTGGAGACACCGGTGTTTGTCGGCCTGGGCCTTATATTTTTCCGCTGACTCAGCCAAAGCTTTCTTACTATTCTCCCAACCCTTTTTTTAATGAGTTCATCCATTCTGTTAGGGACATGGAAGTGGGTGTCTCGACTAGCTCAGCCGCAGTTGTGTCAGACGCCGTGAGAAGAAACAAACCAACTTCGTTTTCTTTTCCACCCGTGACTTTATTTATTGGGTCTGCTACAAACTGGGTATCAATAATAGTCGAGGTCTTTTTGTATAAAGTCAGCGCTGAGAGCTTCTGCCTCTCAGCCCCTTTTAAACATCCTGCGCTGCTCATGCCCCACCCCATGGCTGAACTGCTCCATTGATTGGATGCCTGGCCGCTCTCTCCCTCCTTGTCTGACAGCCTCAGCTGCCATGTCATCTGCCAAATCCCGGACCTAAAGCAGTTCGTCATGATGCCCAGCCTTCATCTCCCTATATCCTGGTTGCCAGTGTGATGATCTCCTTCCCATGCTTCCCAAACGCAGATCCCTGCAGCGTCATGTGTCAAGCCAGAGCTGGGCTGGACAGGGTGACTCTAGGCAACTCAGGCATCAGCACAAAATCCATGCCCATAGTTATTTGAAAAAAAGTCAACCCAGTACTACTGTGTACTGCATTATTATAAGTCACTTCTGCGAACAGTAACAACTCTGCCCAGTTTTCCTGTTGATAATTCATATAACATGTAATGTATTGTTCCACCATGGCATTCAATTTTTCAGTGGCTCCATTAGTCGATGAATGGAAAGCTGAGCTAAGCCCCTGGGATGATCCAATGGACCGCAGGATCTCCTTCCAGAACTTAGCAGTAAACTGTACCCCGCAATCCGATATTATTCTCCTTGGAACCCCATGTAGTCTGTAGATATGCTTCACAAACAGTTTTGCCAGCTTCTTGGCTGAGGGTAGTCTGTTGCAGGCAGTGAAGTTGAGGGGGGAAGACTTCAGTAGGTTTTGAGAGTGGCCGTCTGGCCAATGCTCTCTGAGGAGACTTTTCGGCTGGAGTTTTGCGGTAGAGTTGAATTTCTCTGTCCAGAGCTATGGACATAGTGTACCAGTCGTGCATTCGCTCAGACCCCCCGCCCAGATCCTACAGGTTGTTCTGGCTTCTTGATTAATGGCCTCTAAAATAGTGTAGGAGTATGCAGTCTGGCCAATGTTCCAGGTTCCCTGTGACCCGTCTAAAGTCCCACACAAAGTCTTTTATGGGTCGATTACCTTGCTTCATCACCTTTATGGTGGCTTCGCTTTCATTGATTCAGTCTGGGTCTTCAAATCTGGCCCAGAGCAGTGCAACAAACCCATCAGTATCGTTTAATTCTGCAGCGCCTTCATTGTGCAGCTGGGCTATCCATTCAGAAGTCCCTCCTTCATTCATCACATCAGAAACCGCTGAGACCAAGTCCCGATCTGATTCGTATTGATCTCCATACTGATCTATATGGGCCCAGACCCTGCTGAGTAAGTAAGCCAATTTGGCAGATGTGCCATCAAATGTTGCTCTGAAGTGGGATGGCATTGGCCGCACTGGGGGAATGGGCCCAGTGATGGGTGATTGAGCTGGAACCTGTGGCAGAGCTGCTGCGGGATGCTGGGAGGTCCTCTGTTGAGGGAGAGGGACCAGTGGCTGAGCTGCTTGTTGGGCTGAAGGGTGGGGGGGACTCCAGCCAGCTGCTGGATTAGCCCCCCCTGCGGTGCTGGGATCATTGGGCTGTACTGGGGCCAGGGGGATCCCTGGAAAATTGGAGCAGATGATGCTGGATGCCACTGGCACTGGACCAATCCCTGGCCGAGATAGAATCCCCAGCCTGGGGGGATGCATTCAGCAGGAGGTAGTACAAAGGCAGACAGGCAAGGGGGCTCCACGGGGGTGGTGGTTTTGCATTCCCTATGTCAGCTGTGTCTGATGTCTCCCAGCTGCGGGATGGCCTTGCTGTGCTGGGGAGCAGATCATTTTGCCCCTGGCCTGGTAGGGAGGTGCTTGTGCCCCACTAATTCCTCCGTCTGGTCCTGGATGGGGGAAAGTGAACGTAGGCTGTCCTAAGCTCCATCTCACTTGAGGAGGTTGGGAGGGGGTGTGTAATTTTCCACTTCCATCTGTTCAAAACTCAGCCTTCCATCCTTTATAAGGTTGACTCAGCCTTCCATCCTTTATAAGATAGGTAAAATGAGGACCCAGATTGGTGGGGGGGCAATACAAGTTGACTTTGTATATAATATACAAATGAATGAAACTATTGCCTTACACAATGTAGGCTGCCATGAGTCTTCGGAGAAGGGTGGGATATAAATTCAAAATAAAAAAAATATAATAATAAAATAATAATAAATAATAAAAAAAAACCCTCAGGGAACCCAGTCAATGATTGGCTTCATGATGGGGGCAACAGGTTCCAGTCCCGGGAATCTCCGAATCCCACAGCTGTCCCCTCTCTCCACTCTGGCTCATGGGGTGACTTTGCTGGGCTGGGAGAAGCATAATATCCAGGTGGTCTCACCTCTGGTCCCCTTTCTGGAGTTGGATCAGACTGGCAACTTTTCTAGTAATCCAACTCCTTGGGCCGAGTGCCTAGACTTTGGGCCTCCTCTGCAGCCTCAATGGCACACACCATTTTCTCAGAAGGAGAAGACAGGGTGCCAATAAATCCTTGTGTATCCATCCCCATGGTCCCCTCTGTGATCTCTTCTTTCTCCTCCATCTTCACTGAATCTTCGCATCACCCAAGGGTTTGGTAGATACTGGGGCTCAGCACCTCTGACAGCCCCCTTTCAGGGTGCTGTTATGCTTTAAGTCAGATTCGGGTTAATGTCAGTGTTCCAGAAACCATCACCACCCCAAATAAAAACTCTGAAGCAAGTTTCTTTCAAAGTTCCATTTACTAGGATAGGTAAACTGGCACATCTGGGAAAAACCAAATCTGAGAGGTCTGGGTTTTCCCTCAGTAAATCAAAACCCTCAAGACCATCCTCTGACTCTGCAGTCGATCACATTTATTTATTTATTTATTTATTTATTTATTTATTTATTTATTTATTTATTTATTTATTTATTTATTTATTTATTTATTTGATTTTTATACCGCCCTTCTCCCGAAGGACTCAGGGCGGTGTACAGGCAAAAGTAAAAACAGACAATACAATATACAATTTAAAATGCAAGTTAAAAAACTTATTATAATTGGCCTAAAACTTTAAAATATATAAAAAACTAAAACCCCATTTAAAAATTAGTAGTAGAAAATTTAAAATCAATAAAATTTAAGCCAGCCCCGCGCGAATGAAAAGATATGTCTTCAGTTTGCGGCGAAAGGTCTGAAGGTCAGGTATTTGGCATAAACCCGGGGGAAGCTCGGGTTTACATGCTCCAATCACCAACCATCCCATCTCGAGACAGCACTCTGACCACTCATTCTCCAGATGACCTTGACCTCTGACCACACCTTCTTGGCCTGACCTTGACTAACAGGAAGAATGTTATCATGTCTAAAGACAACCCCTCTACTAAATCCTCCCCTCCCACTTTCCCACACATGAGAAAATGGCAGCATGGGAGCTTCCGGCCTAGTATGGCTTCCAAAGCTGACAAATATAAGCATGGTAGCTATTTGATGAAACTCCCATTTCAAAAAGCTGAATAGGCTAATTCTAACATTAATCTATCCATCTCTGCGAAAAAGAAGAAGGCGCTGTGGGTGGCAAGGTGAAAGTTAAGGTACAACGTGAACCAAGATCGACTAGAGCTATAATCCACAACTATAAAGTATGAATATGGAAGAGAGGAAGTGGATAACGATAAATATAAATGGAGTTAACTCAACTACCAAAAGAAGAAAAACGTTTCACAAATTAGAAAAATTAAAATTGGATATAATTTGTTTACAAGAAGTACATATTAAAAAGCAATATGAACAATTATTGATACAGCCAAAATTGGGGAAAATATTCACCTAATTGCCACAATGTAAGAAAAGAGGAATAGTTTTATATATAAGAGATACAATTGAGGCAAAGCTAGTGCATATGGATGAAAATGGTAGAATTTTGATGGTGGAAATAATAGATAATGATATGAAAATACTTGTAATAGCAGTATATGCTCCAAATGACAACCAAGAAGACTTCTACAGAAAATTACATATGAAAATTACTGAGTTGGACTATGAAAACATTTGTATGATGGGAGACTTTAATGGTATAGTTGATGAGAAATTAGACTATAGAACACAAAAGGCAATGAAACAAAGCAAAAAGACCCTTCCGAAATCCTTTTTTAGAATGTAGAGGAAATAAACTTAAAAGATGCATGGAGAGAAAGAAATCCAGAATATAGAAAATACACCTTTTACTCAAATAGACACTTATCATGGTCTAGAATAGATATGATATGGACAACAATGGAATTGACTCTTAATATAGAAGAAATTGACATAGAAACCAATATCTGGGCGGATCATAACCCTATGATGATGAAATGGAAAGAGCAAAGGAGAAGAATCAGATGGACCTTAAACACCACAGTATTAAAAAATAAGGAATTTGTACAGAAAATGGAGAAGGAATTGGCTTTTTTCTTTAAGGAAAATAAAAAAGAAGATAATCAGTACAAAACCGTTGGGATACAATGAAGGCCTGTGTAAGAGGTTTGATGATAGACTACATAAGGAAAAGAAATGCTAAGAAAAGACAATCCTATAAAACACTAGAAATTAACGATAAGAAATTTGAGGAAGATTTATAGAAATATCCAGATAAAAAAGACATTAAATTGAAAATGGAATTAATTAAACACGAAATGGGTTTAATTGAAAAAGAAGATTTAGCACACAAAATTAGAGGTGCGAAACAGAATTATTTTGAAAACGCTAATAAACCAGGTAGATGGTTAGCATATGAATTGAAAAAAGAGAAAGAAAAATAACATGGCTAGTGGATAACCAAGGCCAGGCCAGATATGGGAATGAAGAGAAGAAAAAAATTGTACAAGATTATTATAGGAAATTATATGAGCAAGAGAGTATAGAGGAGGAAAATGTCAAGCAGTATTTACAGAAAGCGAACTTACCTCAGATCTCTAAAGATACTGAAATGATGTTGGAAGGAAATATAACAATAATGAAATTAATTGAAGCACATAAAAAACAAAAAAAAAATGGGAAGGCACCGGGCCCAGATGGGCTGCCAGCAGAATATTATAAGACATTTCAGGAGTCATTGAGTCTCTCACTACTGGAAGTTATGAATGAAGTGATGTTAAAGAAGAAATTACCTGAGACATGGACAGAGGCCTATATTACACTTATCCCAAAGGAGGACACCGATTTGCAGCAAATTAAGAACTATAGACCCATATCTTTGTTAAACTCAGATTATAAAATTTTTGCTTTAATATTGGCAGAAAGACTCAAAAGATACTTAAATAATTTTATACACTCTGATCAAAATGGATTTCTGCCCAAAAGACATATTAAAGATAATATGAGAATAGTTCTGGATACCCTGGAATATTATGGGAACCATCCTGAAAAACAGATGGCCTTGATTTTCCTTGATGCACAGAAAGCTTTTGATAACATGAACTGACGTTTTATGTTATTACAACTGGAACAGATGGATTTTGGTAGAAAGTTTATTAAGGCTATAGAAGCCATATACCACAAACAAACAGTCAAAGTAATGATAAATGGAGAATTGACAGAATTGATTCAAATAAAAAAAAGGAACAAGACAAAGTTGCCCGCTGTCACCTCTGTTGTTTGTATTAACATTGGAAGTATTAAATAGAAATATTAAAGAAGAAGAAATAAAAGGTATGAAAATTCAAAAGAAAGAATATAAACTACAAGCATTTCCGGATGACCTGGTTTTTATTATTGAAGATCCATTAGAATCTATAACTATATTGATAAATAAGATAGAAGAATATGGAAAAGTGGCAGGATTGAAGATAAATAAAGACAAAACGAAGATCCTAACAAAAAACGTGTTAATAAAACAAAAAGCTGAATTGGCAGAATGATCAGAGATGCAAGTCACAAATAAGGTTAAATATCTGGGGGCGTGGCCATGACCGTGGTGGGGTAAGGACCTTTCCTTCACTTCACAGGGCTTATTAATGAAGATTTATGAGGATTTATGCTGTTTGGAATGCACCGTTATGGATGAAAGTTAATAAATCATGAAGTGAAAGTGTTAATAGCCCAGCAGACTGAATTTAAAACTGGTAGGTCATCTGAAACTGCTTGAATTAAGGAGTTTTTACAGCGTGGGGGTGACCGAGCCGACTGGCAGACACGATAAGTTTGGAATAATTTGTTGTCTTTTGCTTTTCCTATTATAACTATCGTGTTCTGTGTTAAAAAATTTTTTTTATTGCTGAGGCTAAGGAGTGAATATTAAAGACTGAATTTGTTAATGAGAAGAATTTAACTGAAGAGAAACCGATCTTTTGTGTTGGACTGACTGGCAGCAATAGGATTTCACTGGGCGGATAATTTTTTTTTTATTTTTTTTTATTTTGAGAGGAAATTAATAGCTTGTTTATATCACAGAAAACAAAAAAAGGACTTTGTTTTGAAGTTTAAGCTGGTTTTTTTTTTCTTTCTCCTTTGCTGACGTGGAGAAAAAATGGCGCTGATTATTATTTATTTATTTATTTATTTATTTATTATTTATTTATTTATTTATTTATTTATTTATTTATTTATTTATTTATTTATTTATTTATTTATTTATTTATTTATTTATTTATTTATTTATTTATTTATTTATTTATTTATTTATTTATTTATTTATTTATGTAGTTAGTTAGTTATTTAGTTATTTATTTATTTATTTATTTATTTATTTATTTATTTATTTATTTATTTATTTATTTATTTATTTATTTATTTATTTATTTATTTATTTATTTATTTATTTATTTATTTATTTATTTATTTATTTATTTATTTATTTATTTATTTATTTATTTATTTATTTATTTATTTATTTATTTATTTATTTATTTATTTATTTATTTATTTATTTATTTATTTATTTATTTATTTATTTATTTATTTATTTATTTATTTATTTATTTATTTATTTATTTATTTATTTATTTATTTATTTATTTATTTATTTATTTATTTATTTATTTATTTATTTATTTATTTATTTATTTATTTATTTATTTATTTATTTATTTATTTATTTATTTATTTATTTATTTATTTATTTATTTATTTATTTATTTATTTATTTATTTATTTATTTATTTATTTATTTATTTATTTATTTATTTATTTATTTATTTATTTATTTATTTATTTATTTATTTATTTATTTATTTATTTATTTATTTATTTATTTATTTATTTATTTATTTATTTATTTATTTATTTATTTATTTATTTATTTATTTATTTATTTATTTATTTATTTATTTATTTATTTATTTATTTATTTATTTATTTATTTATTTATTATTTAAAATGACTCAACAACTTTCAGAAACGCAGAAACTTGCTGCAGCTTTAAATAAAATTGGGGAAAAAATAGCAGGACTATCAGAGCGCATGGATAATATGACATTGGAAATGACATCGGAAATGAAAAAGATGAAACAAGAGATGAATGAAAATTTTGCAAAGCAAAGAGAGGAAATGACAATTATTAAAGATGAAATGGAGCAGATCCATGTACATGAGGTAAAAGTGGATCGGCAAATTGGTGAAATATTTTATAAAAATGAGCAGCAAGATAAGAGAATTTGTCTCTTGGAAGAAGAGATGAGGAAATATAATTTGGTTATCCGAGGAATTTCAGAAGAAAAGGAGGATAAATTGAAACAGCGGGTTTTGAAATGGATTAATGATCTGGATACGCAACTTACGTTTACAATAGCAGATCTGGCAAGTGTTTTTAGAATTGGATATAGAAGGCAAAATGGCTCTAACAGGAATGTGCTTGTCAGGTTCGCAAATCTTGGTGACAAGCTGGAAGTTATGGCCAAGGTGAGAGAGATGGGAGATGCTTTGAAGTTTGAAGGGAAGACTATTCAAGTCTTCCCGGATATATCAAGAGAAGAAAGGGCATGGAGATTTTTTTTAAAACCAATTACAAAAGTTTTGAGAGATAATGGAATTAAATATAATTGAGGCCACCACAACAATTGAAATTTTTTATAAAGGAAGGATGCGTACAATTACCCCAGACATAGATGCACTATTATAGTTACGGGAGCTTGGACTGATTGAGATGGAGGATTTAATGGAGATAAAAGATCAAATGCTTAAGATGGGTGGAACATACGTGGAAACATCAACCCCAGAAGAAGAAAAAGGGGCTATTGGAGGGCAAGACCCTAAAGGGTTAAAGAGGAAAGAAATATCACCTGTGTTGGTTGAACAGAAGAAAAGGAGGATAAATTGAAACAGCGGGTTTTGAAATGGATTAATGATCTGGATACGCAACTTACGTTTACAATAGCAGATCTGGCAAGTGTTTTAGAATTGGATATAGAAGGCAAAATGGTTCTAACAGGAATGTGCTTGTCAGGTTCGCAAATCTTGGTGACAAGCTGGAAGTTATGGCCAAGGTGAGAGAGATGGGAGATGCTTTGAAGTTTGAAGGGAAGACTATTCAAGTCTTCCCGGATATATCAAGAGAAGAAAGGGCATGGAGATTTTTTTTAAAACCAATTACAAAAGTTTTGAGAGATAATGGAATTAAATATAATTGAGGCCACCACAACAATTGAAATTTTTTTATAAAGGAAGGATGCGTACAATTACCCCAGACATAGATGCACTATTATATTTACGGGAGCTTGGACTGATTGAGATGGAGGATTTAATGGAGATAAAGGATCAAATGCTTAAGATGGGTGGAACATACGCGGAAACATCAACCCCAGAAGAAGAAAAAGGGGCTATTGGAGGGCAAGACCCTAAAGGGTTAAAGAGGAAAGAAATATCACCTGTGTTGGTTGAACAGAAGAAAAGGAGGATAAATTGAAACAGCGGGTTTTGAAATGGATTAATGATCTGGATACGCAACTTACGTTTACAATAGCAGATCTGGCAAGTGTTTTTAGAATTGGATATAGAAGGCAAAATGGTTCTAACAGGAATGTGCTTGTCAGGTTCGCAAATCTTGGTGACAAGCTGGAAGTTATGGCCAAGGTGAGAGAGATGGGAGATGCTTTGAAGTTTGAAGGGAAGACTATTCAAGTCTTCCCGGATATATCAAGAGAAGAAAGGGCATGGAGATTTTTTTTAAAACCAATTACAAAAGTTTTGAGAGATAATGGAATTAAATATAATTGGAGGCCACCACAACAATTGAAATTTTTTTATAAAGGAAGGATGCGTACAATTACCCCAGACATAGATGCACTATTATATTTACGGGAGCTTGGACTGATTGAGATGGAGGATTTAATGGAGATAAAGGATCAAATGCTTAAGATGGGTGGAACATACGCGGAAACATCAACCCCAGAAGAAGAAAAAGGGGCTATTGGAGGGCAAGACTCTAAAGGGTTAAAGAGGAAAGAAATATCACCTGTGTTGGTTGAACAGAAGAAAAGTCGTGAGGATACAGTAGGAGAAGAAGCATACAAGAGTCTTGGAAAATACGAAGCCGAATGCGGGAGAGAACCATCACTATCTTTTTTCTTGAGTGATGAATTTAAATAGACAGCCCGAAAGAAGTGGCCCGGACATTGGCACGTCCCCTCTCCCCCATTCTCTTTACAGAGGCGAAACCGATGAGGATGTGGGGGAAGAAGATTGTTTGTATTTTATTGTTTGTCTTGTTTTTTGTTTTGTTTTTGTTTTCTTATCGTTTTTTATATGTTAAATGTTGGTTATATGGGAGTTTAATGTTGGGTTGTGGGCACAGAAAGGAAGATGCGGGGATAGGATTGAAAAATTTATATTTTAAATGGGAGTCATAAAAATAATGTCATGGAATGTGAAGGGTACAGGGAATCAGATTAAAAGAAGAAGATTGGAATTTAAGATTAAAAGAGATTTACCAGATATTTTATTTTTACAAGAAACCCATCAGAAATCTGAAGATTCAAATAGAATGTATATAAAAGGTATGCAAATATATGAAAAGCATTTGGAACTTCAAAAGCCAGAGGAGTTGCAACACTGATATCAGATAGGGTGTATTTTGAAAACATCAGGTAATTTTGGATGAAGATGGAAGATATGTAATAATTGTTGGAAATCTTAATGAGGAAAAAGTGACACTTGTTAATTTATATTTACCGAATGAAAACAAAGAGAATTTCTTGAAAAATAACAAAATTTTGGAGAAGGAAAGTGTAGGGAAAGTAATTGTGGCTGGGGATTTTAATTTAATCAGAGATAAAATAGACAGTACTAACCCCACCCGCTGTGGAGGAGCAAATAAAATGGAGATTTTAAATACGTGGATGCTTCGAAACGGCGTGGTGGATGTGTGGAGAGGTCAAAGGAATTGAAAGAGTATATACTTTTTTCTCTAAGATATATAATACATATTCTAGAATTGATTATATTTTTCTTTCTAAAGATTTGTTGAATAATGTGGATAAGGTAGATGTGGGAATTTTCTGATCATGCAGAAGTTATGGTGGATTTAGATTTTAATTTTGAGAAAAAAAGAAGCTATTGGAGATATGAGGAGAAACTGTATAAAAATGAAAAGGATAAAAAATGGATACTTAAAAAATTGGAGGAAAGTTGGAGATTAAATGATAACGGGGAGGTTAAATTTGAAATTGTTTGGGATGCGATGAAAGTGGTGTTTAGAGGGGAGAGTATTAAATTATCAAGTAGGAAATATAAAAATTATAAAATTAAAATGGAAAGAGATAAAAACCAGATTAAAGAATTGGAAAATCAATTTTTGCTTACTAAAGAAAAAAAAATTCTTCAGGAGCTTAATATGTTAAGAAATAAAATGATAGAAGAGGATACAGAGTTAGTAAAAAGAAATTTGAGATATTTAAATAGGAATTTTTTTGAATTTAGTAACAGAAATTCTAAGTTATTGGCAAAGATGGCGAAAAATAAAAGAGAGAAGAGAGAAATTGGAGTTTTGATAGATGACAGAGGTATAAGATGTTATAAAAAATTAGAGAAATGTGAAGTGGTTAGAAATTTTTTTCAGAATCTATATTCAAAGAAACCAGTTAATCGGGGAAAATTGCAAAGCTATTTAGAAAAATATGTGGTGAAAATTGATCAAACATATAAGGAATTGATGGAAGAAGATATAACACAAGATGAGATTAATGGAATTATACAAAAAATAAAATTAGGGAAAGCTCCAGGTGAGGATGGATTACCTGCTGAGTTCTATAAAGAATTTAAAGAATTAATAATACCAAGATTGCAAAAATTATTTAATGGAATATTACATGGTGGAGAAGTACCTTCGTCATGGAATAGAACGGTGATATCCCTAATTCCTAAGCCAGATAAAGATTTAGAAAGGATTGAGTCCTATCGGCCCATTTCTTTAATTAATCAGGATGCAAAGATATTTACTGCTATTATAAGTAATAGATTAAATAGATTTATAGATAGATATATAAGTTACAACCAAGTAGGTTTCGTGAAGGGTAGATACATGAGTGATATTGTTAGAAGAGTATTAAATATTATAGATGTAGCTGAATATAACGGTGATAAAATTGGTATAGTATCATTGGATATTTTTAAAGCTTTTGATTCCGTACAATGGGAAACTATTAAAGTAATTGTGGAGGCTTTAGGCTTTGGTAATAAGTTTATACATGTTATTTCAAAATTGTATCAAAAAAGCAGTGCAAGAGTGAAGGTGAATGGAATATTAACTGAAGAGATAAAATTAGAAGCAGGTACGAGACAAGGATGTCCCTTGTCCCCAACATTATTTTTATTGGCTATGGAAATTTTGACAAAAATGATAGAAAAAGATGAAGAATTAGAAGGATATAAGGGGTATAAGATAAATTTGTATCGGATGATACTTTAATTATTTTGAAAAATGTAGAGAAAGACCTGAAAAAGATATAT
Organism: Ahaetulla prasina; assembly: GCF_028640845.1. NCBI lineage: Eukaryota > Metazoa > Chordata > Lepidosauria > Squamata > Colubridae > Ahaetulla > Ahaetulla prasina. The sequence continues at coordinate 71,703,876 of NC_080543.1, forward strand.
AAGCATTTGAAAGAATTTGAGGAAATGACAGGTCTGAAAGTAAATTGGTCAAAGTCAGAATTATTGATGGATAGTAATGGTAATGAGTCTGAGAATATGCAAGAGCAATTTGGGATAAGGATTAAAAATACATTGAAATATTTGGGTATAGTGCTTTCACTCAAGGTTAAAGAATTGAAAAAACTTAATTATGATGTGGTGATTAATGAAATTGAGAAGAAGATAGACAAATATAAAATGTTAAAGTTGTCTTGGTTTGGTAGAATTGCAATGTGTAAGATGATGTTGCTGCCCAAGTTCAACTTTTTATTCGAGATGCTACCGCTAAATTTGACAGAGAAAGATATTGAAGGATATCAGAAAAAATTGGACAAATTTTGTAATGGTGGCAAAAGACCTAGATTAGTGAAGAAAATGTGGTATCAAAATCAAAAGGAAGGTGGATTAGGAATCCCCAAATTATTTAATGGAATATTAACTGAAGAGATAAAATTAGAAGCAGGTACGAGACAAGGATGTCCCTTGTCCCCAACATTATTTTTATTGGCTATGGAAATTTTGACAAAATGATAGAAAAGATGAAGAATTAGAAGGATATAAGGGTATAAGATAAATTTGTATGGATGATACTTTAATTATTTTGAAAATGTAGAAAGACCTGAAAAGATATATAAGTTATAATCAAGTAGGTTTTGTGAAGGGTAGATACATGAGTGATATTGTTAGAAGAGTATTAAATTATCAAGTAGGAAATATAAAATGTTAAAGTTGTCTTGGTTTGGTAGAATTGCAATGTGTAAGATGATGTTGCTGCCCAAGTTCAACTTTTTATTCGAGATGCTACCACTAAATTTGACAGAGAAAGATATTGAAGGATATCAGAAAAATTGGACAAATTTTGTAATGGTGGCAAAAGACCTAGATTAGTAAAGAAAATGTGGTATCAAAATCAAAAGGAAGGTGGATTAGGAATCCCCAAATTATTTAATTATTACTGTGCGTATGGTATCCGGATAGTGGTAAAAATATTTAAAGGTGAAGATAACTATTGGAGACTTAGAGTTAAGGGATATAGAAATTATTAGAGATTGGATAAAAGTTATGGAAAATGAAAGGAGGAATAAAGAAATTATTGAAAAATTAGGGTTAAGTTGGTTTGAAAAATACAGATAGAAAATGGACAAAAAATTAAGGAAATAGAATTAACAAAATATGAAAAGAATTGATTAGAATTATGATTATAATAGGTAGAATTATAATAGCTAGATATTGGAAATTAGATGTGATTTTAGAATAGAAGAGTGGAATTCTGAAATGTGGAAATTAGCTTTAAATGATAAAATGACATGTGATATTAAAATTAGAAGCAGGTACGAGACAAGGATGTCCCTTGTCCCCAACATTATTTTTATTGGCTATGGAAATTTTGACAAAATGATAGAAAAGATGAAGAATTAGAAGGATATAAGGGTATAAGATAAATTTGTATGGATGATACTTTAATTATTTTGAAAATGTAGAGAAAGACCTGAAAAGATATATAAGCATTTGATAGAATTTGAGGAAATGACAGGTCTGAAAGTAAATTGGTCAAAGTCAGAATTATTGATGGATAGTAATGGTAATGAGTCTGAGAATATGCAAGAGCAATTTGGGATAAGGATTAAAGAGCATAATTATAAAGTTGTTTGAAATGGTATTTGACTCCAGTAAGATTGTCACAAATGGATAAAAATTAGTAAAAATGTTGGAGATGTGAGATGGAATTGGGGACTTATGAACATATGTGGTATAAATGTGATAAGGTTAAAAGTTTTGGCAACAATTGGAGAAAATGATATTTGAAATGATGGGGAAAGTAATAATATTGAGAGTGGAAACTATATTATTGTTGGTAATTAAGGAAATAGAATTAACAAAATATGAAAAGAATTGATTAGAATTATGAGAACTTTATCTATAAGGATTAAAAATAATATAAAACGTAATGAAGTGATTAAAGAGGAAAATATAGAAATTTGGATCAAGGTGGTTTTAGATAAAGCAAATTTAAAATGTGTAATTAGAAGTTATTGGTTAAAGGATTAAGTAAAAATGTGGAATAAATTTGTTAAAATTTTAATTCGGATATAATCTTTTGGGGAGACAATTGGAAAATTGGCGATTAAAAATAATATAAAACGTAATGAAGTGATTAAAGAGGAAAATATAGAAATTATTGAAAAATTAGGGTTAAGTTGGTTTGAAAAATACAGATAGAAAATGGACAAAAAATTAAGGAAAATTATTCGATAAATAGATGTGAAACTGAATTTGAATATTTAGTATCTCGGATTATGAAAGATGAAATTGGGCTAAAGGGACTCGTTAGTAGGGTTTATAAGATTATAAATTCTGATGAAAAATTACAAAGAGTGATGAGGACAAATTGGGAAAAAGATCTTAATATTGAAATACCAGAGTCAGATTGGAATGTGAATTGGAATAGTAGAATTATGAGAACTTTATCTATAAGGATTAAAGAGCATAATTATAAAGTTGTTTGAAATGGTATTTGACTCAGTAAGATTGTCACAAATGGATAAACAATTAGTAAAAAATGTTGGAGATGTGAGATGGAATTGGGGACTTATGAACATATGTGGTATAAATGTGACAAGGTTAAAAAGTTTTGGCAACAATTGGAGAAAATGATATTTGAAATGATGGGGAAAGTAATAATATTGAGAGTGGAAACTATATTATTGTTGGTAATTAAGGAAATAGAATTAACAAAATATGAAAAAGAATTGATTAGAATTATGATTATAATAGGTAGAATTATAATAGCTAGATATTGGAAATTAGATGTGATTTTTAGAATAGAAGAGTGGAATTCTGAAATGTGGAAATTAGCCATAAATGATAAAATGACATGTGATATTAAAATTAGAAGTGGTGTGTATAAAGAAGATATTTTCTGGAAGACTTGGAAACCATTCGTGGACTATGCGCTTGGAAAATTGGACGCTTCGGTACCTGTACCTTGAGAACGTGGATTTTGGCAATTATGAGGACATATCCGAAGACCCAAATCTTCCCTTTTTTAATGTATAGCACAAGGGTGTAATAATGTATTTTCTTTTTTGTTTGTTGGAAAAAAGTAATAAATTTTTTTTTTTAAAAAAAGGTTAAATATCTGGGAATATATTTGACAGCAAGATGTAGTTTTTCTTAAAGAGAATAATTATAGTAAACTCAAGCAACAGATTGTGTCAAATTTGGCAAAATGGGAGAATTTACAACTATCACTGATTGGAAGAATATCAACGATTAAGATGAATATACTGCCTAGAATCCTATATTTGTTCCAGACAATCCCAATTAGATTGGGGAAAAGATATTTTTGGGAAAACTTGGAAACCATTTGTGGACTATGCGTTTGAAAAATTGGACAATTCAGTACCTGTACCCAGAGAACGTGGATTTTGGCAAGTGTGAAGATTACTCGAAGAACCGAACCCTCCTTTCTTATGTATAGCACAAAGGGTGTAATAATGTATTTTCTTTTTTGTTTGTTGGAAAAAAGTAATAAAAAAAAAGAAAAAAAAAAAAAAAAAAAAAAAAAAAAAAAAAAAAAAAAAAAAAAAAAAAAAAAAAAAAAAAAAAAAAAAAAAAAAAAAAAAAAAAAAAAAAAAAAAAAAAAAAAAAAAAAAAAAAAAAAAAAAAAAAAAAAAAAAAAAAAAAAAAAAAAAAAAAAAAAAAAAAAAAAAAAAAAAAAAAAAAAAAAAAAAAAAAAAAAAAAAAAAAAAAAAAAAAAAAAAAAAAAAAAAAAAAAAAAAAAAAAAAAAAAAAAAAAAAAAAAAAAAAAAAAAAAAAAAAAAAAAAAAAAAAAAAAAAAAAAAAAAAAAAAAAAAAAAAAAAAAAAAAAAAAAAAAAAAAAAAAAAAAAAAAAAAAAAAAAAAAAAAAAAAAAAAAAAAAAAAAAAAAAAAAAAAAAAAAAAAAAAAAAAAAAAAAAAAAAAAAAAAAAAAAAAAAAAAAAAAAAAAAAAAAAAAAAAAAAAAAAAAAAAAAAAAAAAAAAAAAAAAAAAAAAAAAAAAAAAAAAAAAAAAAAAAAAAAAAAAAAAAAAAAAAAAAAAAAAAAAAAAAAAAAAAAAAAAAAAAAAAAAAAAAAAAAAAAAAAAAAAAAAAAAAAAAAAAAAAAAAAAAAAAAAAAAAAAAAAAAAAAAAAAAAAAAAAAAAAAAAAAAAAAAAAAAAAAAAAAAAAAAAAAAAAAAAAAAAAAAAAAAAAAAAAAAAAAAAAAAAAAAAAAAAAAAAAAAAAAAAAAAAAAAAAAAAAAAAAAAAAAAAAAAAAAAAAAAAAAAAAAAAAAAAAAAAAAAAAAAAAAAAAAAAAAAAAAAAAAAAAAAAAAAAAAAAAAAAAAAAAAAAAAAAAAAAAAAAAAAAAAAAAAAAAAAAAAAAAAAAAAAAAAAAAAAAAAAAAAAAAAAAAAAAAAAAAAAAAAAAAAAAAAAAAAAAAAAAAAAAAAAAAAAAAAAAAAAAAAAAAAAAAAAAAAAAAAAAAAAAAAAAAAAAAAAAAAAAAAAAAAAAAAAAAAAAAAAAAAAAAAAAAAAAAAAAAAAAAAAAAAAAAAAAAAAAAAAAAAAAAAAAAAAAAAAAAAAAAAAAAAAAAAAAAAAAAAAAAAAAAAAAAAAAAAAAAAAAAAAAAAAAAAAAAAAAAAAAAAAAAAAAAAAAAAAAAAAAAAAAAAAAAAAAAAAAAAAAAAAAAAAAAAAAAAAAAAAAAAAAAAAAAAAAAAAAAAAAAAAAAAAAAAAAAAAAAAAAAAAAAAAAAAAAAAAAAAAAAAAAAAAAAAAAAAAAAAAAAAAAAAAAAAAAAAAAAAAAAAAAAAAAAAAAAAAAAAAAAAAAAAAAAAAAAAAAAAAAAAAAAAAAAAAAAAAAAAAAAAAAAAAAAAAAAAAAAAAAAAAAAAAAAAAAAAAAAAAAAAAAAAAAAAAAAAAAAAAAAAAAAAAAAAAAAAAAAAAAAAAAAAAAAAAAAAAAAAAAAAAAAAAAAAAAAAAAAAAAAAAAAAAAAAAAAAAAAAAAAAAAAAAAAAAAAAAAAAAAAAAAAAAAAAAAAAAAAAAAAAAAAAAAAAAAAAAAAAAAAAAAAAAAAAAAAAAAAAAAAAAAAAAAAAAAAAAAAAAAAAAAAAAAAAAAAAAAAAAAAAAAAAAAAAAAAAAAAAAAAAAAAAAAAAAAAAAAAAAAAAAAAAAAAAAAAAAAAAAAAAAAAAAAAAAAAAAAAAAAAAAAAAAAAAAAAAAAAAAAAAAAAAAAAAAAAAAAAAAAAAAAAAAAAAAAAAAAAAAAAAAAAAAAAAAAAAAAAAAAAAAAAAAAAAAAAAAAAAAAAAAAAAAAAAAAAAAAAAAAAAAAAAAAAAAAAAAAAAAAAAAAAAAAAAAAAAAAAAAAAAAAAAAAAAAAAAAAAAAAAAAAAAAAAAAAAAAAAAAAAAAAAAAAAAAAAAAAAAAAAAATTTTATGGTATGGGGAAGTTAAAACACAGGGGTATTTCAGAAGACATTTCATAAGGACCCGGGTACTTACGAGACCGCCTGCTGTTACTTTATGCCTCCCACCGACCGGTACGCTCTCACAGAGAAGGTCTCCTCAGGGTGCCGTCCGCCAAACAATGTCGGCTGGCGGCCCCCAGGAGTAGGGCCTTCTCTGTTGGAGCATCGACGCTCTGGAATGAACTTCCCCCTGGCCTATGCCAAGTGCCTGATCTTCGGACCTTTCGCCGTGAGCTAAAAACATATTTATTTATTTATTTATTTATTTATTTATTTATTTATTTATTTATTTATTTATTTATTTATTTATTTATTTATTTATTTATTTATTTATTTATTTATTTATTTATTTATTTATTTATTTATTTATTTATTTATTTATTTATTTATTTATTTATTTATTTATTTATTTATTTATTTATTTATTTATTTATTTATTTATTTATTTATTTATTTATTTATTTATTTATTTATTTATTTATTTATTTATTTATTTATTTATTTATTTATTTATTTATTTATTTATTTATTTATTTATTTATTTATTTATTTATTTATTTATTTATTTATTTATTTATTTATTTATTTATTTATTTATTTATTTATTTATTTATTTATTTATTTATTTATTTATTTATTTATTTATTTATTTATTTATTTATTTATTTATTTATTTATTTATTTATTTATTTATTTATTTATTTATTTATTTATTTATTTATTTATTTATTTATTTATTTATTTATTTATTTATTTATTTATTTATTTATTTATTTATTTATTTATTTATTTATTTATTTATTTATTTATTTATTTATTTATTTATTTATTTATTTATTTATTTATTTATTTATTTATTTATTTATTTATTTATTTATTTATTTATTTATTTATTTATTTATTTATTTATTTATTTATTTATTTATTTATTTATTTATTTATTTATTTATTTATTTATTTATTTATTTATTTATTTATTTATTTATTTATTTATTTATTTATTTATTTATTTATTTATTTATTTATTTATTTATTTATTTATTTATTTATTTATTTATTTATTTATTTATTTATTTATTTATTTATTTATTTATTTATTTATTTATTTATTTATTTATTTATTTATTTATTTATTTATTTATTTATTTATTTATTTATTTATTTATTTATTTATTTATTTATTTATTTATTTATTTATTTATTTATTTATTTATTTATTTATTTATTTATTTATTTATTTATTTATTTATTTATTTATTTATTTATTTATTTATTTATTTATTTATTTATTTATTTATTTATTTATTTATTTATTTATTTATTTATTTATTTATTTATTTATTTATTTATTTATTTATTTATTTATTTATTTATTTATTTATTTATTTATTTATTTATTTATTTATTTATTTATTTATTTATTTATTTATTTATTTATTTATTTATTTATTTATTTATTTATTTATTTATTTATTTATTTATTTATTTATTTATTTATTTATTTATTTATTTATTTATTTATTTATTTATTTATTTATTTATTTATTTATTTATTTATTTATTTATTTATTTATTTATTTATTTATTTATTTATTTATTTATTTATTTATTTATTTATTTATTTATTTATTTATTTATTTATTTATTTATTTATTTATTTATTTATTTATTTATTTATTTATTTATTTATTTATTTATTTATTTATTTATTTATTTATTTATTTATTTATTTATTTATTTATTTATTTATTTATTTATTTATTTATTTATTTATTTATTTATTTATTTATTTATTTATTTATTTATTTATTTATTTATTTATTTATTTATTTATTTATTTATTTATTTATTTATTTATTTATTTATTTATTTATTTATTTATTTATTTATTTATTTATTTATTTATTTATTTATTTATTTATTTATTTATTTATTTATTTATTTATTTATTTATTTATTTATTTATTTATTTATTTATTTATTTATTTATTTATTTATTTATTTATTTATTTATTTATTTATTTATTTATTTATTTATTTATTTATTTATTTATTTATTTATTTATTTATTTATTTATTTATTTATTTATTTATTTATTTATTTATTTATTTATTTATTTATTTATTTATTTATTTATTTATTTATTTATTTATTTATTTATTTATTTATTTATTTATTTATTTATTTATTTATTTATTTATTTATTTGAGGGTATGGTAACATTCTTCAAGCGGTCAAGGTTGGATGGCGTTCACATCTGCAGGAAGAGTGGCAAGAGGATACTCGAATGAACTGGAAGAACGTGGAACCATGTGACCATCAAAGGGGTCAGGGGGGTGGGACTCTTGGGGTTTGTATAACTGGGAAACGAATCCGGAACTTCAGTTTTGGAATTGCACTCATCGCGTGCCAGTCTCCTCATGCTAGTAAAGAACTCTGGGGAAAAAAAATGCCTCTGAGTTTCTTTTACGCAGAAGAGGTATTTCTGGAACCTTGACAATGAGACTATTGCCTTATACACTGTAAGTTTGCCTTATACACTGAGTCTTCGGAGAAGGGCGGGATATAAATGTAAACAAAAAAAAAATACACTCCAGATATGATAAAGACTCCAAAACAGAAGGTTTTTACAACAATTTGACTAATCTAGATAAAATTCTAATAGGTATGGATGATAATTTAATTAGAAAATTATAAATTAGAGGTTAAATTAGAAGAAGAAGAAGAAGAAGAAGAAGAAGAAGAAGAAGAAGAAGAAGAAGAAGAAGAAGAAGAAGAAGAAGAAGAAGAAGAAGAAGAAGAAGAAGAAGAAGAAGAAGAAGAAGAAGAAGAAGAAGAAGAAGAAGAAGAAGAAGAAGAAGAAGAAGAAGAAGAAGAAGAAGAAGAAGAAGAAGAAGAAGAAGAAGAAGAAGAAGAAGAAGAAGAAGAAGAAGAAGAAGAAGAAGAAGAAGAAGAAGAAGAAGAAGAAGAAGAAGAAGAAGAAGAAGAAGAAGAAGAAGAAGAAGAAGAAGAAGAAGAAGAAGAAGAAGAAGAAGAAGAAGAAGAAGAAGAAGAAGAAGAAGAAGAAGAAGAAGAAGAAGAAGAAGAAGAAGAAGAAGAAGAAGAAGAAGAAGAAGAAGAAGAAGAAGAAGAAGAAGAAGAAGAAGAAGAAGAAGAAGAAGAAGAAGAAGAAGAAGAAGAAGAAGAAGAAGAAGAAGAAGAAGAAGAAGAAGAAGAAGAAGAAGAAGAAGAAGAAGAAGAAGAAGAAGAAGAAGAAGAAGAAGAAGAAGAAGAAGAAGAAGAAGAAGAAGAAGAAGAAGAAGAAGAAGAAGAAGAAGAAGAAGAAGAAGAAGAAGAAGAAGAAGAAGAAGAAGAAGAAGAAGAAGAAGAAGAAGAAGAAGAAGAAGAAGAAGAAGAAGAAGAAGAAGAAGAAGAAGAAGAAGAAGAAGAAGAAGAAGAAGAAGAAGAAGAAGAAGAAGAAGAAGAAGAAGAAGAAGAAGAAGAAGAAGAAGAAGAAGAAGAAGAAGAAGAAGAAGAAGAAGAAGAAGAAGAAGAAGAAGAAGAAGAAGAAGAAGAAGAAGAAGAAGAAGAAGAAGAAGAAGAAGAAGAAGAAGAAGAAGAAGAAGAAGAAGAAGAAGAAGAAGAAGAAGAAGAAGAAGAAGAAGAAGAAGAAGAAGAAGAAGAAGAAGAAGAAGAAGAAGAAGAAGAAGAAGAAGAAGAAGAAGAAGAAGAAGAAGAAGAAGAAGAAGAAGAAGAAGAAGAAGAAGAAGAAGAAGAAGAAGAAGAAGAAGAAGAAGAAGAAGAAGAAGAAGAAGAAGAAGAAGAAGAAGAAGAAGAAGAAGAAGAAGAAGAAGAAGAAGAAGAAGAAGAAGAAGAAGAAGAAGAAGAAGAAGAAGAAGAAGAAGAAGAAGAAGAAGAAGAAGAAGAAGAAGAAGAAGAAGAAGAAGAAGAAGAAGAAGAAGAAGAAGAAGAAGAAGAAGAAGAAGAAGAAGAAGAAGAAGAAGAAGAAGAAGAAGAAGAAGAAGAAGAAGAAGAAGAAGAAGAAGAAGAAGAAGAAGAAGAAGAAGAAGAAGAAGAAGAAGAAGAAGAAGAAGAAGAAGAAGAAGAAGAAGAAGAAGAAGAAGAAGAAGAAGAAGAAGAAGAAGAAGAAGAAGAAGAAGAAGAAGAAGAAGAAGAAGAAGAAGAAGAAGAAGAAGAAGAAGAAGAAGAAGAAGAAGAAGAAGAAGAAGAAGAAGAAGAAGAAGAAGAAGAAGAAGAAGAAGAAGAAGAAGAAGAAGAAGAAGAAGAAGAAGAAGAAGAAGAAGAAGAAGAAGAAGAAGAAGAAGAAGAAGAAGAAGAAGAAGAAGAAGAAGAAGAAGAAGAAGAAGAAGAAGAAGAAGAAGAAATTTCCTTTCCCCAGCCCCCATCCCCTCCTTCACAAACCTCCCTCCCTCCCCTGACTTCCCGGAGCAAACACAAGGTATAGTTAAAAATAAATAAATAAATAAATAAATAAATAAATAAATAAATAAATAAATAAATAAATAAATAAATAAATAAATAAATAAATAAATAAATAAATAAATAAATAAATAAATAAATAAATAAATAAATAAATAAATAAATAAATAAATAAATAAATAAATAAATAAATAAATAAATAAATAAATAAATAAATAAATAAATAAATAAATAAATAAATAAATAAATAAATAAATAAATAAATAAATAAATAAATAAATAAATAAATAAATAAATAAATAAATAAATAAATAAATAAATAAATAAATAAATAAATAAATAAATAAATAAATAAATAAATAAATAAATAAATAAATAAATAAATAAATAAATAAATAAATAAATAAATAAATAAATAAATAAATAAATAAATAAATAAATAAATAAATAAATAAATAAATAAATAAATAAATAAATAAATAAATAAATAAATAAATAAATAAATAAATAAATAAATAAATAAATAAATAAATAAATAAATAAATAAATAAATAAATAAATAAATAAATAAATAAATAAATAAATAAATAAATAAATAAATAAATAAATAAATAAATAAATAAATAAATAAATAAATAAATAAATAAATAAATAAATAAATAAATAAATAAATAAATAAATAAATAAATAAATAAATAAATAAATAAATAAATAAATAAATAAATAAATAAATAAATAAATAAATAAATAAATAAATAAATAAATAAATAAATAAATAAATAAATAAATAAATAAATAAATAAATAAATAAATAAATAAATAAATAAATAAATAAATAAATAAATAAATAAATAAATAAATAAATAAATAAATAAATAAATAAATAAATAAATAAATAAATAAATAAATAAATAAATAAATAAATAAATAAATAAATAAATAAATAAATAAATAAATAAATAAATAAATAAATAAATAAATAAATAAATAAATAAATAAATAAATAAATAAATAAATAAATAAATAAATAAATAAATAAATAAATAAATAAATAAATAAATAAATAAATAAATAAATAAATAAATAAATAAATAAATAAATAAATAAATAAATAAATAAATAAATAAATAAATAAATAAATAAATAAATAAATAAATAAATAAATAAATAAATAAATAAATAAATAAATAAATAAATAAATAAATAAATAAATAAATAAATAAATAAATAAATAAATAAATAAATAAATAAATAAATAAATAAATAAATAAATAAATAAATAAATAAATAAATAAATAAATAAATAAATAAATAAATAAATAAATAAATAAATAAATAAATAAATAAATAAATAAATAAATAAATAAATAAATAAATAAATAAATAAATAAATAAATAAATAAATAAATAAATAAATAAATAAATAAATAAATAAATAAATAAATAAATAAATAAATAAATAAATAAATAAATAAATAAATAAATAAATAAATAAATAAATAAATAAATAAATAAATAAATAAATAAATAAATAAATAAATAAATAAATAAATAAATAAATAAATAAATAAATAAATAAATAAATAAATAAATAAATAAATAAATAAATAAATAAATAAATAAATAAATAAATAAATAAATAAATAAATAAATAAATAAATAAATAAATAAATAAATAAATAAATAAATAAATAAATAAATAAATAAATAAATAAATAAATAAATAAATAAATAAATAAATAAATAAATAAATAAATAAATAAATAAATAAATAAATAAATAAATAAATAAATAAATAAATAAATAAATAAATAAATAAATAAATAAATAAATAAATAAATAAATAAATAAATAAATAAATAAATAAATAAATAAATAAATAAATAAATAAATAAATAAATAAATAAATAAATAAATAAATAAATAAATAAATAAATAAATAAATAAATAAATAAATAAATAAATAAATAAATAAATAAATAAATAAATAAATAAATAAATAAATAAATAAATAAATAAATAAATAAATAAATAAATAAATAAATAAATAAATAAATAAATAAATAAATAAATAAATAAATAAATAAATAAATAAATAAATAAATAAATAAATAAATAAATAAATAAATAAATAAATAAATAAATAAATAAATAAATAAATAAATAAATAAATAAATAAATAAATAAATAAATAAATAAATAAATAAATCAGTCCGGAAAGAGAACTCTTGGAAAGCATTAACCCTGTGAATTTTTCCAATTTGGGAGACAGCCTCTTGTAACACAGATTCAGGCATTTCATCTAAACTTTTTAAAAAGAGCCTTGTTAGATCATCTTGTTTATTCACGATCATATCTTCATTTTTATCCATTTTTGTTTGCACCTCCATTCCATCCAAGTACTGATTACACTGGTTAATTTCCTCCAAGCTCTCATCCAAAACATCCCCATTTTTTATCAATTCGTATTTTTGAATAATTAAATACATTCTTTCTGTATAATCCTGTATAAAGTCACGAATCCATTCTTCTGAAAGAACCTTCATGGCGAAGTTCTTATGGAGAATCCCCTTATGAAATACTTAAACAAACTAATATAATCCAACAGTCCACAGTCCAACACAATAATATAAAATCTCCATTCACTTTCACTTTCTCAGCAAATAAATGCCTTTTTTCCTTTAAGTATAGGAGAGCTCAATTCGTTACAATCCACAAATAGTGTTTCTCAGCTTCTTAATTATGCAGCTTGCTCCTTTTTGCTTTACTTTACTTCCCTTTACTTTCACTTCCTCTCAAACACCATTTTAAACAGTCAGTTAAAGCAAGGGGGAAAAAAAGTTTCTCTTTTTAAAAGGTGGAAGTCAGGAAATCAAAAATACTTGCAATCCAATAATTGTTCACTCGTGCTTCTTCCGTCTGCATATAGGAATCCACAAAAAGAAATCATTTGAGCAGAGGTGGACACCTTCCTCTTTTCCTGCTTTTGCAGGAGTGCACTGAAGACCGGAGATAGCAGGATTTCAATGGGATTCAAACCCTTCGGGACTCTGCATAAGAAAAACAAAGCCCCTAGGGGAATCTACCACTCCCCCCTGCAGCTTTATTCTCTCTCTTTCACCCAGAGAGAGAAATCGAAGCCGGGAACAGCTGTTTTTCGCTGTTTTCACCGGCTTTTATGATAGCCAGTGCGGAGTGCCTTAAGTTAGGCACCCAGCGAGAAAGGTGGGGCCAACCGGAAGTCATCAAGATGAAATTATTAAGAAAATAATGGAATGTGCAGAAATGAGTAAATTGACATTTGAAATTAGAGAATAGGAAGATAAACAATATTATAAGATATGGGATTGATTTTATCAATGGCTAGAAGGGAAAATATGTTAAAAAGATTTGAGAGAGGTTTTTTATAAGGGAAGAATTGTTGAATGATACAATTAAATTGTTGATTTAAGATGATGGAATAAATGATGTAACAAGATAAAATATTAATTTAGAATAATTTACATGAAATGAGAGAATATAATACTATAGTTAATTAAAGAATCAATTGATTAAAACATTCGGATACATATTAGATTGATAAAATGTGAGATTAGATAACCTAATGATATGTATATGTTGAAACTGCACAAAAGATTTGTAATCAACTTACTGACACACCGTATCTGGATTGAAGATGTTTTTATGTTTGTTTGTATTAAAAAAAAAAAAAAAAAAAAAAAAAAAAAAAAAAAATAAAAAAAAAAAAAAAAAAAAAAAAAAAAAAAAAAAAAAAAAAAAAAAAAAAAAAAAAAAAAAAAAAAAAAAAAAAAAAAAAAAAAAAAAAAAAAAAAAAAAAAAAAAAAAAAAAAAAAAAAAAAAAAAAAAAAAAAAAAAAAAAAAAAAAAAAAAAAAAAAAAAAAAAAAAAAAAAAAAAAAAAAAAAAAAAAAAAAAAAAAAAAAAAAAAAAAAAAAAAAAAAAAAAAAAAAAAAAAAAAAAAAAAAAAAAAAAAAAAAAAAAAAAAAAAAAAAAAAAAAAAAAAAAAAAAAAAAAAAAAAAAAAAAAAAAAAAAAAAAAAAAAAAAAAAAAAAAAAAAAAAAAAAAAAAAAAAAAAAAAAAAAAAAAAAAAAAAAAAAAAAAAAAAAAAAAAAAAAAAAAAAAAAAAAAAAAAAAAAAAAAAAAAAAAAAAAAAAAAAAAAAAAAAAAAAAAAAAAAAAAAAAAAAAAAAAAAAAAAAAAAAAAAAAAAAAAAAAAAAAAAAAAAAAAAAAAAAAAAAAAAAAAAAAAAAAAAAAAAAAAAAAAAAAAAAAAAAAAAAAAAAAAAAAAAAAAAAAAAAAAAAAAAAAAAAAAAAAAAAAAAAAAAAAAAAAAAAAAAAAAAAAAAAAAAAAAAAAAAAAAAAAAAAAAAAAAAAAAAAAAAAAAAAAAAAAAAAAAAAAAAAAAAAAAAAAAAAAAAAAAAAAAAAAAAAAAAAAAAAAAAAAAAAAAAAAAAAAAAAAAAAAAAAAAAAAAAAAAAAAAAAAAAAAAAAAAAAAAAAAAAAAAAAAAAAAAAAAAAAAAAAAAAAAAAAAAAAAAAAAAAAAAAAAAAAAAAAAAAAAAAAAAAAAAAAAAAAAAAAAAAAAAAAAAAAAAAAAAAAAAAAAAAAAAAAAAAAAAAAAAAAAAAAAAAAAAAAAAAAAAAAAAAAAAAAAAAAAAAAAAAAAAAAAAAAAAAAAAAAAAAAAAAAAAAAAAAAAAAAAAAAAAAAAAAAAAAAAAAAAAAAAAAAAAAAAAAAAAAAAAAAAAAAAAAAAAAAAAAAAAAAAAAAAAAAAAAAAAAAAAAAAAAAAAAAAAAAAAAAAAAAAAAAAAAAAAAAAAAAAAAAAAAAAAAAAAAAAAAAAAAAAAAAAAAAAAAAAAAAAAAAAAAAAAAAAAAAAAAAAAAAAAAAAAAAAAAAAAAAAAAAAAAAAAAAAAAAAAAAAAAAAAAAAAAAAAAAAAAAAAAAAAAAAAAAAAAAAAAAAAAAAAAAAAAAAAAAAAAAAAAAAAAAAAAAAAAAAAAAAAAAAAAAAAAAAAAAAAAAAAAAAAAAAAAAAAAAAAAAAAAAAAAAAAAAAAAAAAAAAAAAAAAAAAAAAAAAAAAAAAAAAAAAAAAAAAAAAAAAAAAAAAAAAAAAAAAAAAAAAAAAAAAAAAAAAAAAAAAAAAAAAAAAAAAAAAAAAAAAAAAAAAAAAAAAAAAAAAAAAAAAAAAAAAAAAAAAAAAAAAAAAAAAAAAAAGATAATATAACTATACTAGCAGCTACAACCTTTACCAAATGCTGTTTATTTTGTACTAATAATGCTTTCCAGAGGTGGATTTGCTCCACCCTTAATTATATTTTTCCAGTTAATGCATAAAACTAGTACCATAGAACTATATCTGGCATTGCATTTTTATTAAGAAATTTTAAGTTTAAAAAATAGAAACCTTGTTTTTAAAAATAGTTATGCATTCTACTTTTTAAACTAATTCCAGAAATTGTCTAATAATCACTTCAACTATTAGTAAATTATAAAGATAGTTCTTCTGTGCTTTCCCAAAAATAAGACCTTGTCTTATATATTTTTTGAACCCTGAAATAAGTGCTTGGCCTTATTTCCAGGGAGGTCTTATTATTTTGGGGTGCATGGAGCAAGATGGGGCTCTTACTTGATTTCCAGCTCTGTGTTTAAATATTTTTGGGGAGGGCTTATTTTCTGGAGGAGGCTTATTTTAGCACATGCGCTCAAAAGCACAATTGGGCTTATTATCAGGAGAAGTCTTATTCTCAGGGAATCAGGGTTTCCTGGTCAAATATCAAAATCTAAGGGAGCATGGTATATTTAATGCTTTATTATCATAACTTCTGAGTTATTAAATAACATTGGACTGGTATGTTGATAAAAGACAGGATAAGTGACTTTTGTTTATGTGTATTAGAGAATAAGAATGCTTCATGTAGTGCAGGGGTGTCAAACTCAAGGCCCAGGGGCCGAATCTGGCTTGCAAGGTGCTTAGACAGGCGTAGGGGGCCATCCTGAAAATAGCGAAGGACTGGACAGTGGTGCCTGTGAAAATGGAGCTCAGGAGGGCTGACTGCGGCCCTCCCCAGCTCTGTTTTTGCTGGCAGAGGGTTGCAGGAGGCAATTGCAGCCAAAAATGGAGCGTGGGACCCCATTTTCACTGGCAGAACACTTGGGCCACCTGACACGAGTGACATCAAGGTGGCCATGCCCACCTAGCCAGCCATCCTGACAGCCCACCCCCACCCCCGAGGTCAAACACATCTCTGATGTGATCCTCAATGAAATCAGGTTTGACACCCCTGATCTAGTGGCTATTTTAGATATTACAAACGTGTGTTTTGATAATACAGTAATATGTTTTCTATTCCATCTAATGAAATCAGTGAGTACTACTGATGTATTGGTGAAAACTATTTGTTGAAATTACACTACATCTTTTCATGCAATTGCAGTTAAGGATGGAAGAGATGAAGAAAGTAAAAAGAAAATACAGAGAAGGAAGGAAGGGAGGGAGGGAGGGAGGGAGGGAGGGAGGAAGGAAGGAAGGAAGGAAGGAAGGAAGGATTTTCCTTCAGTGAAATAATGTTAAAAATCAAGTATGTTAACTTCTACATTTTATCAGAATACTCAAAAGTAAGCACCATACAAATATATGTTATAAACTATTTATACTTGAAGGAATAACCAGGCACTGTAAAATCTTTCAATCCTCATAGAATTATGTAATGTGAATGAAAATGAAAATGTAAATAACTAGCTGTGAAATTTCAAAATTCATGACAGTAGTATTGGGAGGAAAGAAGTGCACAAATCTGTGCTCTTTTTGGCCATTCTTTTCCTCTGGATGAGGTTGTAGGCTGGCAACCCCCAGGGGGAGAGCCTTCTCTGTGGGCGCACCTACCCTCTGGAACGAGCTTCCCCCAGGTCTTCGACAACTTCCTGACCTCCGGACCTTTCGCTGCGAGCTGAAGACATATCTATTCTTTTGAGCAGGACTGGCTTAAATAGGGTTTTTAAATATGGATTTTATTGGGGTTTATTTTTTATATTTTGTATGGTATTTTAAATTTAGGCTATTTTGAATAAGTTTTTTAAAATGTATTTTATTGTAATATATTGTATTATTTTATTTGCCTGTTCACCGCCCTGAGTCCTTCGGGAGAAGGGCGGTATAAAAATTAAATTATTATTATTATTATTATTATTATTATTATTATTATTATTATTATTATTATTATTATTATTATTATTATTATTATTATTATTATTATTATTATTATTATTATTATTATTATTATTATTATTATTATTATTATTATTATTATTATTATTATTATTATTATTATTATTATTATTATTATTATTATTATTATTATTATTATTATTATTATTATTATTATTATTATTATTATTATTATTATTATTATTATTATTATTATTATTATTATTATTATTATTATTATTATTATTATTATTATTATTATTATTATTATTATTATTATTATTATTATTATTATTATTATTATTATTATTATTATTATTATTATTATTATTATTATTATTATTATTATTATTATTATTATTATTATTATTATTATTATTATTATTATTATTATTATTATTATTATTATTATTATTATTATTATTATTATTATTATTATTATTATTATTATTATTATTATTATTATTATTATTATTATTATTATTATTATTATTATTATTATTATTATTATTATTATTATTATTATTATTATTATTATTATTATTATTATTATTATTATTATTATTATTATTATTATTATTATTATTATTATTATTATTATTATTATTATTATTATTATTATTATTATTATTATTATTATTATTATTATTATTATTATTATTATTATTATTATTATTATTATTATTATTATTATTATTATTATTATTATTATTATTATTATTATTATTATTATTATTATTATTATTATTATTATTATTATTATTATTATTATTATTATTATTATTATTATTATTATTATTATTATTATTATTATTATTATTATTATTATTATTATTATTATTATTATTATTATTATTATTATTATTATTATTATTATTATTATTATTATTATTATTATTATTATTATTATTATTATTATTATTATTATTATTATTATTATTATTATTATTATTATTATTATTATTATTATTATTATTATTATTATTATTATTATTATTATTATTATTATTATTATTATTATTATTATTATTATTATTATTATTATTATTATTATTATTATTATTATTATTATTATTATTATTATTATTATTATTATTATTATTATTATTATTATTATTATTATTATTATTATTATTATTATTATTATTATTATTATTATTATTATTATTATTATTATTATTATTATTATTATTATTATTATTATTATTATTATTATTATTATTATTATTATTATTATTATTATTATTATTATTATTATTATTATTATTATTATTATTATTATTATTATTATTATTATTATTATTATTATTATTATTATTATTATTATTATTATTATTATTATTATTATTATTATTATTATTATTATTATTATTATTATTATTATTATTATTATTATTATTATTATTATTATTATTATTATTATTATTATTATTATTATTATTATTATTATTATTATTATTATTATTATTATTATTATTATTATTATTATTATTATTATTATTATTATTATTATTATTATTATTATTATTATTATTATTATTATTATTATTATTATTATTATTATTATTATTATTATTATTATTATTATTATTATTATTATTATTATTATTATTATTATTATTATTATTATTATTATTATTATTATTATTATTATTATTATTATTATTATTATTATTATTATTATTATTATTATTATTATTATTATTATTATTATTATTATTATTATTATTATTATTATTATTATTATTATTATTATTATTATTATTATTATTATTATTATTATTATTATTATTATTATTATTATTATTATTATTATTATTATTATTATTATTATTATTATTATTATTATTATTATTATTATTATTATTATTATTATTATTATTATTATTATTATTATTATTATTATTATTATTATTATTATTATTATTATTATTATTATTATTATTATTATTATTATTATTATTATTATTATTATTATTATTATTATTATTATTATTATTATTATTATTATTATTATTATTATTATTATTATTATTATTATTATTATTACTTTTATTATTATTATTATTATTATTATTATTATTATTATTATTATTATTATTATTATTATTATTATTATTATTATTATTACTACTATTACTATTACTATTATTATTATTATTATTATTATTATTACTATTATTACTATTATTACTATTATTACTATTATTACTATTATTACTATTACTATTATTATTATTATTATTATTATTATTATTATTATTATTATTATTATTATTATTATTATTATTATTATTATTATTATTATTATTATTATTATTATTATTATTATTATTATTATTCCAGATATTGTACTAACTTAAAAGTTCAGTAGATTTTGTAGCATGTTTCTCCAGGAAACCACTGATGATCTCACCCAGCGGCTTCATATAGATGTTGAACAGGAGGGTGAGAGACTCGACCCTCGCGGCACCCCACACATGAGGCACCTTGGAGTCGATCTCTGCCCCCCTGTCAACACCGTCTGCGTCCGATCAGAGAGGTAGGAGGAGAACCACCGATAAACGGTGCCTCCCACTCCCAACCCCTCCAACCGGCGCAGCAGGATACCATGGTTGATGGTATCAAAAGCCGCTGAGAGGTCTAATAGGACCAGGGCAGAGGAGTAACCCCTATCCCTGGCCCTCCAGAGATCATCCACCAGTGCGACCAAAGCTGTCTCCGTACTGTATCCGGGCCGGAAGCCGGACTGGAACGGGTCTAGATAGACAGCTTCATCCAGGTACTGGGGTAGCTGACATGCCACCACACTCTCTACAACCTTCGCCGTAAAGCGAAGATTGGAGACTGGCCGGTAGTTCCCTAAAACAGCTGGGTCCAGGGAAGGCTTCTTGAGGAGGGGTCTCACCACTGCCTCTTTCAAGGCCGCGGGAAAGACCCCCTCCCGCAAAGAAGCATTTGTAATCCCCTGGAGCCAGCCTCGTGTCACCTCCTGAGTAGCCAGTACTAACCAGGAGGGGCACGGATCCAGTAAACATGTGGTGGCGTTCAGCCTACCCAGCAACCTGTCCATGTCCTCGGGAGTCACAGGATCAAAGTCATCCCAAACCACCTCAACAAGACGGGCCTCAGAACCCTCGCCTGGATCTACCCAATTTTGATCCAATCCGTCCCGAAGCTGAACGATTTTGTCGTATAGATAACCAATTATTGTTATTGTTATAATAATTATTCTATTATTATTATTATTATTATTATTATTATTATTATTATTATTATTATTATTATTATTATTATTATTATTATTATTATTATTATTATTATTATTATTATTATTCCAGATATTGTACTAACTTAAAAGTTCAGTAGATTTTGTAGCATGTTTCTCCAGGAAAATAGAAAGTAGACAAAAAGAGTTTACTTTATTGTCAATGCACCTCGTACAATGAAATTAAATGCCATCTTCAGTGTACATCATACATAAGAAAACTATAAAAATAAAACAAAAACACACATCCTTCACATTCTTTTTAATTGCATTGAAAACCCCTGATACTGCATTAATATTACACTATACAGTAGAATTCAATATAGTTACTGCTGTGGGAAAGATGCTGTTTTTCAGCCTATTTGTTCTTGTTTTTATTGCCCTGTACCATCTGGCAGATGGTAATAATTTAAAAAAAGGGTGCCCAGGATGAGATGGATCTTTAAGAATGTTTTGAACTTTCTTAAGGCAGCGGGAGCTATAAAGCTCTTCCAAAGTGGGGAGAGGGCAACCAATGATCCTTTGGGCAATGATGTAAACCCTCTGGAGTACTGTCCTATCTGCCACTGTGTAATTGGCAAACCATACACAGGTGCAGTAAGTTAAAATATTCTCTATAGTGCAGCAGTAGAAGGTTACCAGCAATTTTTCATTCAGTTATTGTTTCCTGAGAAGTCTCAGATAGTATAATCTCTGCTGGGTCCTTTTGACCAGTATTGTAACGTGAGCACCCCAGGTCAGGTCCTCTTTTATGATAA
The DNA here is from genome assembly GCF_028640845.1 of Ahaetulla prasina. Taxonomy (NCBI): domain Eukaryota; kingdom Metazoa; phylum Chordata; class Lepidosauria; order Squamata; family Colubridae; genus Ahaetulla; species Ahaetulla prasina. The sequence continues at coordinate 71,725,062 of NC_080543.1, forward strand.
TACTCAGAAACTTAAAATTGGCCACTTGCTCCACTCGGTCTCCATTGGTTAGCAAGGGCTGGATGTCTGATTTATTCCTTCTGTACTCCACTACAAACTCCTTGGTCTTATTGGTGTTAAGGACCAAGTTATTGTCTCCACACCATGAAGGCAACCAGTCCACCTCATCTCAATAGACAGACTCATCTCCTCATGAGTCCCGCCACTATTGTATCATCTGCAATTTTAATAATAGTATTACTGGTGTGAGTGGAATGCAGTTATGTACATAAAGAGTATAGAGCAGTGATGGTGAATCTTTTCAGCACTGAGTGCCCAAACCTGAATGAGCTCATGCACATGTGCCACCAGAGCACCAGAAACCAGGTAGCCAGTGTGCATGCATGTGCCAGCCAGCTGGTGTTTGGGTTTCCGGTGCTCTGGCACGTGGAAAGATCAGCTGGCTGGTGTGCATGTGCACACTGGAAACCAGAAGAGCAGCTGGTGATGGAACATGTACCCACAGAGTGGGCTCAGTGTGCCACCTCTGGCATACGTGCACGCAACCCTGTGGTGGCAATATTTTCTCTTGAACATGATTCTTTCTTAGTGGTATATTTAAGTTAGGACGGCTTTGCCTAGGATTTCTTTCTTGGAAAATTAATAGGAATATACAAAAATGAAAGGCTGCAGACATTGGTATATGATTATATAGCACTTTTTATACATTCTTTGGCTACTTGTAACTAAGCGCAACATTATCATATTCCATGAATAAGTATTTAAAACATCATGCAACATGTATTTTTTTTTACCAAATTTTGTTTATTAGCTTATAAAATACAGAAATAAAAAAGAAAATACAAGTAGACTATGACTTGCAATAATTCATTTAGTGACTGTTCAAAGTTACAATAGCACTGAAAAAAGTGACTTATAACCGTTTTTCACACTTATGAGCATTGCAGCATCCCCTTGATCATATGTTCAAAATTCAGAAACCTGGCAACTGACTCATATTTATGATGGTTGCAGTGTCCCAGGGTGGTCAGGTAATCACCTTTTAAAAACTTCTAACAAGTAAAGTGAAGCCAGATTCACTTAATAACTGTATTACTAACTCAACTGCTATGATTCACTTAACAACTGTAGCAAAAATGGTCACAAAGCTCACTTAATATTTTTCACTTAGAAACATAAATTTTGGGCTCAGTTGTGGTTATAAGTTGAGAACTACCTGCAGTAGGAAAATAAGGGAGGAAAAAGGAAGGGGAGAAATGTAGGGCAAAGGGAAAAAAGAAAGAAAAAGCACTGACTTCTGACTCCGTTTGGTGTAGTAGAATAAGATAATAGTATCAAACCTCAACTTTTTACTTTTATATAATAATATAAACTATCCATTTCTATAACAACAAACCTATCAATTGGTAGTTTCATTTTTTTCCACTTCAAGCAAAAGTCCAGAAGTGGTTTCCAAGTAGAAACAAAAGTAATTGTATTTTTTCTTTGATCAAACAGTCAATTTAGTCATCTCTGTTAAGTCCATCAACTTTTGCAGCCATTCATACATTGTAGTAATTAATGTGTCCTTCTATTTTTGTGCCTAAAGTACTCTTGCTACCATCAACATATATAATATTATCTTTTTCCATTAAACTCTGAAGAAAAGTTTCTATTTTTATCTTTATATTCACTTTGAGAATCTTCTGTATTAAGATGTGAATCCTACTCCAATATTTCTTTGCCTTATCACATGTCCACCATAAATGATAAAAGGTTCCTTTTTACATTTACATTTCCAATGCTCATTTGAAATACCTATATACATTCTTGATAACTTATCTGGTGTTAAATACCAATGATACATCATCTTATAAAACTTTTCTTTTAAATTATATTTTATTGTAAATTTTAGAACTTTTGTCAACGTATTTTCCCATTGTTCAAGCATCACATTATACCCAAAGTTTCTTACCCACTGAGTCATGCAATACTTTTACATATTCATTATCCAAATTCAAATTCAATAACAATTTATAGAGCTTAGCAATAATATGTTAAACACGGTAGGATTTCCAATTCATTTTTCACAGTCAAACTTTTTCTAATTTAAATCTTTGTTTCAATTGTAAATATGTAAACCAATGGCAGATACATCCTTCTGATTTTAACTCTTCTTTAGATTTGAGGATAGGATCATTAGAAAAATTAGCGTTGTTCCAAATTAGAAGAAGTCCATCCATTTTATTGATTAGTGAATGTATTATTATTATTATTTTATTTATTTTATTAAATTTTTATACCGCCCTTCTCCCGAAGGACTCAGGGCGGTGTACAGCCAGAATAAAAACAAAATATATACAATTTAAAACAACATTTAAAAAGAGCAAATTTTAAAGGCTGATTATTAAAATTTAGATTTAAAAATTTAAAAATATTAAGAATACCCAATTAAAATTCAACACTAATTATGCCAGTCCCGCTTTAATAAATAAATATGTTTTGAGCTCACGACGGAAGGTCCGAAGATCAGGCACTTGACGCAGGCCAGGGGGAAGTTCGTTCCAGAGCGCCACTGCCCCCACAGAGAAGGCCCTACTCCTGGGGGCCGCCAGCCGACACTGTTTGGCGGACGGCACCCTGAGGAGACCCTCTCTGTGAGAGCGTACGGGTCGGTGGGAGGCAAAGGGTAACAGCAGGCGGTCTCGTAAGTACCCGGGTCCTAAGCCATGGAGCGCTTTAAAGATAGTTACCAAAATCTTGAAGCGCACCCGAAAGACCACAGGAAGCCAGTGCAAGCTACGGAGCAGCGATGTCACGTGGGAGCCACGAGCGGCTCCCGTTACTACTCGCGCAGCCGCATTCTGGACTAACTGCAGCCTCCGGGTGCACCTCAAGGGCAGCCCCATGTAGAGAGCATTGCAATAATCAAGCCTAGACGTAACCAGAGCGTGAGTGACCGTGCATAAGGCATCCTGGCGAACCAAGCGAACTTGGTAAAAGGCCCTCCTGGCGACGGCCACCAGGTGTTCATCAAAAGACAGCCGTCCATCCAGGAGGACGCCCAAGTTGCGAACCACCTCCTTTGGGGCCACTAACTCGCCCCCAACAGTCAGCTGCGGATGCAGCTGACTGTACCGGGATGCCGGCATCCACAGCCACTCCGTCTTGGAGGGATTGAGCTTGAGTCTGTTTCTCCCCATCCAGACCCGTACAGCTTCCAGGCACCGGGACAGCACTTCGACCGCTTCGTTGGGGTGGTCCGGGGTGGAAAAGTACAGCTGAGTATCATCAGCGTACAGATGATAACTCACCCCGAAACCACTGATGACCTCACCCAGCGGCTTCATATAGATGTTGAACAGAGTAGGCGAGAGAATCGACCCCTGAGGCACCCCACAAGTGAGGCGCCTCGAGGACGACCTCTGCCCCCCTGTCAACACCGTCTGCGACCGGTCAGAGAGATAGGAGGAGAACCACCGATAAACGGTGCCCCCCACTCCCAATCCCTCCAACCGGCGCAGCAGGATACCATGGTCGATGGTATCGAAGGCCGCTGAGAGATCTAATAGGACCAAGGCAGAGGAACAACCCCTGTCCCTGGCCCTCCAGAGGTCATCCACCAACGCGACCAAAGCCGTCTCCGTGCTATAACCGGGTCGGAAGCCAGACTGGAACGGGTCTAGATAGACAGTTTCCTCCAGGTGCCGGGGGAGCTGCCATGCAACCACACTCTCTACAACCTTCGCCACAAAGCGAAGGTTGGAGACTGGACGGTAATTACCCAAAATAGCTGGGTCCAGGGAAGGCTTCTTGAGGAGAGGTCTCACCACTGCCTCCTTCAAGGCGGCAGGGAAAACCCCTTCCATCAGAGAAGCATTTATAATTCCCTGGAGCCAGCCTCGTGTCATTTCCTGAGCAGCCAGCACTAACCAGGAAGGGCACGGTTCCAGTAAACATGTAGTTGCATGTAACCTCCCCAGCAACCTGTCCATGTCCTCGGGAGCCACAGAATCAAACTCATCCCAAATAACCTCAACAAGACGTGTCTCTGTCATCTCAGCTGGATCCTCGCAATCTTGGTCCAAACTATCCCGGAGCTGAACGATTTTATCATATAGATAACCGTTAAACTCCTCAGCTCGTCCCTGTAAGGGGTCATCCCGTCCCTCTTGATGGAGGAGGGAACGGGTCACCCGAAACAGGGCGGCCGGGCGGTTATCTGCCGATGCAATGAGGGTGGAAACGTAGGAACGCTTCGCCTCCCTCATTGCCACTAGGAAGGTCCTAGTAAAGGACATCACTAGTGTCCGATCAGCCTCGGAACAGCTAGACCTCCAAGTACTCTCTAGGCGTCTTCTCCGGCGTTTCATCTCTCTCAGCTCCTCGGAAAACCAGGGAGCCAATTGAGATCTATGCCGGGTCAGAGGCCGCAAAGGCACGACACGGTCCAAAGCCCCAGCCGCGGCCCGTTCCCAGGCCGCAGCCAGTTCTTCAGTCGTGCCGTGGGTAAGATCCTCAGGGAACGGCCCAAGCTCCGTCCGGAACCTCTCCGGGTCCATCAGGCGCCTGGGACGGAACCAATGCATTGGCTCCGTCTCCCTGCGGTGGTGAGCGGCGGTCCGAAAGTCTAGGCGAAGAAGAAAATGATCTGACCATGACACTGGTTCTTTAACTATATCTCCTAAATCCAGATCATTAACCCACTGACCAGAGATAAAAATCAGGTCTAGCGCGCCTCCCCCAATGTGTGTAGGGCCATCAGTTACTTGAATCAGGTCCAAGGCCGTCATGGAGGCCTGGAACTCCTGAACCACCGTTGATGACAAGCCGGCCGATGGCAGGTTGAAATCCCCCAAGACCAAAAGTCTGGGAATCTCAACCGCCACGCCAGCAAGCACCTCTAGTAGCTCAGGTAGGGCTGTAGTCACGCAGCAAGGAGCCAGGTACGTGATCAACAGCCCCATCTGATTCCGGTGGCCCCACTTCACAAGGAGGGATTCACAGCCAGCTATCTGAGGAACAGTGGACTCCCTCGGCCCTAGACTTTCTTTAATCACAACCGCCACCCCCCCACCCCTACCTTGGGCCCTCGGCTGATGGAATGCACGGAAACCCGGAGGGCACAGTTCAACCAGGGGTACACCCCCTTCTGTGCCCAACCAGGTCTCCGTAATGCCCATGAAGTCCGCGGACTCCCTCTGAATCAGGTCACAAATCAGGGGAGCCTTATTGACCACGGACCGGGCATTGCAAAGCATCAGCCGAAGACCCAAGCTCTGAGGGTCTTGACCATCCGGGGAACGAGTGAGGACTGAGGGGCCGGAGCACGTGATCGCTTTTAAACATCGAACACGTGCTCCCGAAGAACGATGCGGCCCCCCGCCTTCGCCATATCTGCCTCTCCCACTTACCGTACAGATGGAATAATACTCTCTGCTCTGCACATTCCCCTCTTCCCCTGTCTTCGGACCGGCTGTAATAATGTCGTGAGCGTGCACTGGGACTGGACATACCCTCCCCGACGGGTTTCCCCCAACACCCGACCTTACCCTCCCCCCCTTTAAAAATTCCCTATTTAAAAATCCCCAAAGACTCTTCGTTGACGCATGCCACCTCTGTGGGTCCCAAGACCCGTCATTGAGGCCGGCCCTAGGTAATGTGGCAGGCCATTCCTGCGAGGCGGGGGCACCTCACAGGCGCAAGAGTTCATGTGGCGAATAACGCATGGAATCAGTCGACAGCTGACTATGTCTCCTTTAGCAGCTGAGATGTTATATTGAGATGTTTTTCCGGGGTCCGGTATCAGATGGAAAAAGAAAACAGGCAGTCCGTCCTGGATAGATGTAAAATCCATTGATATCCTGGTGGATTAACCGTCTTAACCCAGCCAGGACCAAAGCATGACTGCTCTGTTCCATAGTCCGAATCCCCTCAGGGAAGTAGATGGTGCTACCGTCGCCTCCTTCACTGTCCGTCCTTGTCCCCCTTATAAAAGGGGACTCGTCGAGCAGGAACCACAACGCCTCCGGCGTTCCTCTCATCTCCGACTCCAACCTCCGCAGGTATCTGGAAATGCCGTCCAAGGGGCTGTCTCCTCACCTCCCACACCCCTCCTGGCAGAACCAGGCCACAACCCGGAGGATTCGGCCGTCAAAAATGCCGTAGTTGGTCTTGCGGCTAGAGGAACAAAACAGAAACGTCGATCCAGCCGGACCACCATCTCCCTCCAACGGCTCATCCTGTCTGCTGTCCTTCGTCGCTCACCCCTCCTTCAGCACCTCCTTCAGCACCGTGCATGGCGGCCGTGGTTATCAAAAGGCCTAACCTTGTCCAACGGCCACCAGATAGATGTTCCGCTGGGCCAGAGAGTGCCGTCTACGGGAGAGATGTTCCAGCAGTCCAGGGAGGAGGTCCGAGGGTGGGGGTAAAAGGGTAGCCACAATGTCAGCTGGAGGATACACCGTCCTGCCCCACGCCTCGACATGGTCGTCAAGTCCACCACTCGCCCCCACCCTCAGTGGGGGCGATGGTCCAATGAGCTGGGAACCAGAAGACCAGGAGGCGTAGTCCAGGGGTGCAACTAGGGGTGCAACCAGGGCGCGGCTGAATGAGCGCCGTCTCAGCTGAAAACATGCAGCCCCCTCCCCTCATCTCCACAAGGCCGCCTCCACCTGTCCGCCGAGCCTCAACCGCCGATGGGGAAGATGTTGTGGCGAAGCGAGGGCCAAAGTGCCAAGCCACGCAGTCCGGGCGTCGCGGCGTAGTTGGCACACGCCGCCCCCCCACACCTCCACATGGCCGTTCGTCTCCCACCGCTCACCCTGCATTTAACAGGGAGATGATAACAAGAGCGGGGGACCCGGGACCATGAGGCTCAGTCCGAGGGGTGTCGTCTGATGGAAGCAGTTAGCGGCGCTAGAAACAAACGCCGCTAACCGCCAAACAGCTGAGAAACAGCTGAGGACCGCCCGCCCGCCCACGCACCTCCGCGGGGCCGCCATCTTCGCCCACCCCATCTCCAGCTTCTCCGACCTCCAGCACAGCGACCGCGGGTTCAAAAAGGTCCTAGGACCCCACCCGCGGTTGCTGGGATGTAAAATTCACCGGGCCGGGGGAAGCAAGCGGCAGAGGAGGCAGTAGGACATCGCCATCAGCCAGGGATCTTGCCAACCGCCGATCCAAGCGCTCAGTAAGCCGCCATTCTTGCGCATGCGTAGAGAGTCAATGTAGCTTTTTAGCTCCATCCAACTGAATTGGTTGGATGGAGTCCTAACTGTGGAGTCAGTGCATATTGCGAGGTATAAGGCCTGAGCTGTAATTCGGCCCTGTAAATCTTTGGTCAAGGAAACAACTGAGCCAACTGTCAGCAGTTTCTAGTACATGTACACAGTAAGAGGAAAACATAACCTAACTTGGCAGTTCGGGGAAACAGATACTGTTGTAAGAAACGAAACTTAAGATAATAGTTCCTGCTACGTGGCAGTTGTGTTATCATGCTTTGCTTCCCCAATAAAAGGCGTGCGCTCAGAGCAATCTGGGCGTACCCATCCCAAGAGAACAATGGTGTCTGAGTCCTTATTGGGAAGGTAGCCCGTGTTTCTAACACGCACCCTTGCGAGGGCCTGATCCATCTGCAGACAGCATCCCTGCGGGGATCCTACGAGTCAACGAAGAAAACCCACCCTAGACGGCAACGATGCAACAACTGGGGGCTCGGCCGGGATACTTCTTGACTCCAAGAGTGTGATCTCTGTCTAGAGATACGCTCCCTTCACTCCTGTTACTTCGCACCTGGAATAGGCCACGTACGATGTAAGTAATGGGCTCCTCACTTTCCAAAGTTTCGTCAGTTCATAGGGACAAACTTTATTCTTTAGTGAAGAAGGCTAACTGTTTGCAAAAAATTAATGGCACCACTGTATATCCTCTTTCTAAAAAATCTCTCAATCAATTTCTTCTCTATGTGATTCTTCATTGTCCTGCCTATCCCCAGGAGGGTACCTTGCGTCGTTCCTCTTGGGAGCGATTAGGCAAATATCTTCATGAACACCCCAGGGCACCAACTGAAATCTTAACTACATGGAGGGCGGTCATGGCTGCTCTTACTACCCTTTATCCTTCCACTTCTACATTACCTGAGTCCAATACAAAAGTATTGGCACCTCTCGAACCTCTGTCTGGTCCCCCTCCTTACGACTCTGTTTCTCCTTCCGCCCCTAATTCTTCTGAAATTTCCTCTTCACAAACTGTCTGTGCCCCTCTAACTTCTCCGCGACCCTCATCTCCTGTTCTGGGCGCGGTAGGTAATGCCTTTAAAACAGCTAGGGAAAATAATGAGCTGACTCTTGAAGATCTGTCCACATGGCAACTTATCATGGAATGTTTTTTAATCCATGAAAAGGTTCTGCCGGATATGTCACCTACAAATTCTGCTCAAAATTCCAAGTCACCCCCTCCCCCTCCGTATCTGCATGCAGATGAAACTTTCACGGAGGGTAATGAAAGAAAGAAAACTGACTTACTCCCCCTCTCCATTCCTTCAGTTCCTATGCCTGCTCCTTCCTTTCCCTCATCCTCCCTTCCCCCCCCTCTGAACTTTCAAAGCATATTGAACCAGAAGTTAAACCTATACCTACTTCTTCCATCCCTGCTTTGAAAACTGCCTCCTTTCCCCTGCCTGCCTCCCTTCCCCCAGAGCACCCCTCCCTTTCCCCCATGGGTGCTCAGACTAACCAGCAACTGATTTGGTTCAATTACTTCTCTATATTTGGAAACAATCTGGAAAAGGACTTGCTCAAAGTGACTACATGGAAAAAATTGGGAACCTATTTCCATGGAAGTCCAAGAGCCCCTGCAAAAATTCTGTCCATTTGGCGCATGGTCCTTGAATGCCTCATTTTACTTGCAGACGTCACTTAGAGAGTTGTCAGGACCTCTGCCTTATCAAAAATGACTCAAAAGGATCCACAATCATATTCATGATTTAAACTGCTGAGTTTTCTCAGACAACTTCCCCAGGTCTGTAAATGTTGTTTGATGATGTGTGTGCTTGTGTATGTATGTATGTGATCATTTTCAGACCTGCATAAGAATTGTAGAGATAATTGTGATGCTTGATTTGCATGGAATGTGTGTATGTGCAAAACTCATTGAGAAGGTGTGAGATTTCTGTGTTGTCTTTTGGATTTGCAAGAAATGTGTGCATGTGTGAGAAATTGTCTCTGCATGTGTGTATGTGTGTATCTGTCTGCATAAATTCCGTATGCAAGCAGCCAGGTACTTTTGGAAAAAAAAATAAAACAATTTTTTTTCCTTTTGCAAGCGAGTTACTTTTGGACATTTTTTTCTCTTCATATGCATGAGAGTGTCTTTGCAGTGAGTTACTTTTAACTTTTTTTTTCTCTGCCCTCGCTGGCTTATCTTAACTACTCCCCCCCACTCCCTGTTTGTGCCAGGGAAAAGGGTGGGCGACGGGGGAGAACCATTCACCCCCACTCCATTTTTTTTCTCTCTTCTTTCTTGTCTGAGAAGGGAAGGACAATTAAGCTCTCTGGAAGCATTGCTTTTGCAAAAAGCTATGTAAAAATTATGCAGATATATTTTCTTTTCCATCCTGAAAACATTTTTGATTTTAATTTTCAACCCTGAAAACAATTTTGATTTTAATTTTTAAACATGAAAACAATTTTGATTTTGATTTTAATTTTTAATTTTTCTCTTTTCTGGAACTTTTTGAGGTTTAAACTGCCTGATTAAACCTATACCTTTATAAATGTTTTCAAAGCACTGAGTTTGACTCAAAATGTTTCATTTAGTTTCGTATTTTTGCAGCTGTTAACATGCATAATAAGAGTTGGAAGGGACCCTTGGAGGTCTTCTAGTCCAACCCCCTGCCCAGGCAGGAAACCCTACAGCATTTCAGACACACGGCTATCTTCTTATGTATGAATGCATTTTTTTTTAAAGCATAAATCTGTTCTTTGGAAAATGCACTCAGGTTTTCCATATAAACAGACTCGCCCTAAAGCTTCCACCATGTTTTTTTTTTTTTTGAATCAGACTCAATGTGCCCCTTATTTGCTGTTTGTATTGTTTCTTTTTCTTTTTTAGCAGCACAATATGTTCCCTGTTTTAGGAACCATTTCAGAGATAAGTTAGAAAGTTACAGGATGTGATAAGTTAGAAAGTTACAGGATGTGAAGAGAGAGTTAAGAGGATGTTCAGATATTGGTACTGAGAATTTTAATTTGTTAAGTCAAGCTTTGAATTTTAAGCTTGAGGCATAATGGATGAGCAAGTATGATTTTGCAAGTTAGGAGGAGGAGTTAGAAAAGTAGCAAAGTAAGACAGATGGTGATTTTGCTAAGATATAATGTGATTTGTTTTTGGAAGTTTTTGATAGTATGGATTTTGTTAGTGAACAACTTCCACACATGAATAAAAAGGGTGGGAGTTGGGTTTTTATTGATTGATTGTCTTTTTCTCTGTCTTCCACATAGTACCTTTGTTAAAAAACAAAACTGAGATTTGTGTGTAAACTACCTCCCCAAGTTGTGTCATCTCTTCTTTGTCCCTGCTTTTGTGTGGGCATGAATTTTAAAAGTACTGGAAAGAAGAAAAATGACTTTTCCTCCAGGATGGACTGGCTACTTAGACAGAGTGAAGAACAGAGTTCAACTTTCTTTCTCTTCTGTACTTTTGTTTAAATGATTTCACCTGTCATCTCCTTCCTGAAGCATGTGAATCCAGCTACCTTTTCTCATATGGGAATATATTGTATTAGTTTATCTGTTTAATCTGATGTGTTGTTTCTTTTTCAGTTCTACCTGCAAGCTATCTATTCGCCCTTGGCCCCCTCCCTAATCCTCCAACAATGCCTTTTCTCACTCAGAAAGGGAGGAAGAGGGGACCCTTTCTCATGTCTTTTAAACATGTAATGATCAAAAGACCTTTTAAGACAGTTGATTCTTTCTTGTTTTATGTATTCATGTAAGGATTTGTATTTTGAGATTTCTATCAGCAGCGAACATCCAAATCAACGGTGAGATCTTGTGAGTCCCTGGTCGACATATCTGTCCCTACCATCAAAAGATTGACGGCAATTGACTTTTTTCTTCCTACAAGAGACATCTACCGCTCCTTTGGCCTTCTCTTCCTCCAAGAAGGTGGATTGTGTGTGGTTTTAAAGGAAGACTGCTGCTTCTATGCTGACCATCTGGCATTGTACAAGACTCAAAGAAAAAACTAAGAGACTTAACTTTGATATGATTTACAAGCTATTATAGTTGTAGTTGGTATGATTGCATTAGGATGTATAATTTTACCTTGTATTCTACCTATTTTTTTAGAACAATTTCTAAAAGTTTATCTTTACTGGCTATTGAAGAACTCGAAGATGATTACACCCAAACTGCACCTAACAATTTCTGCCTGGCTGACGAATAAGAAATAGACAAGGATAGTATGGCTAATATTTGTGTTTACACCAACATGAAACCGACTGATTTGTCTGGTCCTAAAAAATAAAAACAGAGGAGATGTCCCTCTCAATTATTCAGCTTACTGTATTAATGCCACTACAGATTTATATCATCAATGTACTATGTATGTGCCTAAATCAAGAATGTCCTCCAGTTTGCAGTCTCAATCTTTCCATGGAGGGTATGTCACTCTATTCTCCACCATTAACAACGTTAATCTTTCCCATTATTTTAAGAATCAATTTTTTGTCCCTGCCAATGGCTCTATATGGGCCTGCTCCACAGGGGCCACAGCCTGTGTCTCAGGAGATGTCCTTCAAAGACAGCACTCTTTTTGTATTACAGGCCACACACACATGGTATCAAGGTCTTTTTAACGTTTCCCCATGGTTAACCACTTTGTTGTCTGCCTTAACAGGACCTATTGTGTTGTTATTGCTTGCTTGTACCGTAGGACCATAGGACGTGTGATACAATTTTTAAAATCTCGCATTCGAGATTTTGACTTGGAGGTTTCTGAAACCAAGGCAAAATTGAATCTGGTAGCTGCTCAGGTTTACGACCCATGCAAACAGCCACTGTTAGCATTTACCTCCGATTCCGATATAGAGGATGACAATTACCTTTCACAAAAAACCTTGCTCACTGACATGGAAGGTGCCGACCTTAAAGGGCCGGCTCCGGCCATGCAGGCTTATGCAATGGAATCTATCAAAAATGATTGTCTCGAGCAATTTTAAAAAATAAAAAAGGAGGAAATGTGGAGTCAGTGCATATTGCGAGGTATAAGGCCTGAGCTGTAATCCGGCCCTGTAAATCTTTGGTCAAGGAAACAACTGAGCCAACTGTCAGCAGTTTCTAGTACACGTACACAGTAAGAGGAAAACATAACCTAACTTGGCAGTTCGGGGAAACAGATACTGTTGTAAGAAACGAAACTTAAGATAATAGTTCCTGCTACGTGGCAGTTGTGTTATCATGCTTTGCTTCCCCAATAAAAGGCGTGCGCTCAGAGCAATCTGGGCGTACCCATCCCAAGAGAACAATGGTGTCTGAGTCCTTATTGGGAAGGTAGCCTGTGTTTCTAACACGCACTCTTGTGAGGGCCTGATCCATCTGCAGACAGCATCCCTGCGGGGATCCTACGAGTCAACGAAGAAAACCCACCCTAAACGGCAACGACGCAACACCTAACCCTCTTCATCAGCACTCCCATACACCATCCTCTCCTTAGTTTCCTTTGTATTCCTATAGAGAACTGCTGCTTTTCTGATTAGAATATCCACATAACTTCTTTCCATGACAGGCAAAACCAGAGGAAGAATATTCTTAGAAAGTTGTCTGATGTATAGAAACTCATTTTTGTGTATGTAGTTCACAGTGAATTATAGAAAATAAAATAGAACATCAAATATACAGCAGAACATTTCTCCAAGGCTGCCATCAGCAGCACCATCTTAAGGTCTTTGCTTCCTTTTTTCTGAAAACTAGTGAGCAAAACCTTGTGAATATTTTTTACTGTCAGCATTCATGAGTTACATCAAAGAACATTATCTTTGTTGTTCAAAATGTTATCAAACATTTTACTGCTTATTATGTAGAAATATTAAATGTTAATTAATTATGGCCATGTTTATGATATGAAATACTTGCCAGATTGGCAAATATAGATTCTTACGTTTGTATATAATATATGCAGCCAAGATATTTATTTAGGAACCCCTCTATTATTTAATTACTTTATTTAGCAAGTTAAACTTAATAGAAATTCTGTATGGTGTAGATTTGGCATTTAGTTAAATAAAATTCAAGTAGCAACCTAAGAATATACAACTTACAGTCTCTCTCTGACAAACATTACATTTTTAATTAATATGAAAAATGATGACTAGATATTAGGAACTTTCCTAATTGTTCAATTTTAATGATAGATACAATACATTCTGTCATTGCCTTACAATATGCTTCAATGTCTCATTGACAACTTTAGATTTTTCCCCCTAAATACACATTCTTTTTATACACTAAACCGATATAGTTGAACTTGGCATTTCAAGATAATTCTTTCAAATATTTTTAAATGGTGCAGAACCTTTCTAGCTTGAGTTCAAATACAAATTAGCACTCAGAAATTTCTCAACAAGAAGAGCTAATATCTTTTGTTTGCTTTATGTTCAGAGTACTGTAGACACTTTAAATCAGTAGTTTAAATATAATGATTATTGCAGATTTTTTACTTCAGAAAGGTTCATGCTTTTATTTTAATCATACTTGCAGGAAAGAGAGTGAATAAGAGTGAATGTGTTAGTGACAAACATAGTGTGTATTTGTGAGTGTGTGTGTGTGTATGCATGTGTGTGAGAGAGATTCAGTTACACACATTGACCATTGACAAGTAGTAGGTATTCCATCAATACAGACTCTCATGATTAGTGCAGGAGCAATTACTAAGAGTGGAAAATATGAGGATTATGAAATGCAAGGTGAAATCTTTTATAGTTTATTTTAAATTACGTAAAATATATACTATAATATATATATACTATATATACTTCAAGAAGAGCTTGAAGTAATGCAAATGTTGTTTGGTTTCATGAAATGTTTTGTTTCAAGGACTCTCACAATCCTGGATCTTCAAATATGTATTATCTTGGCACTAGAAAGGACAATATTTATTTTAACTCAGGAAGATATGGATTCAAGATGGCAGCAACAGAGGAAGCATTGTTACATTGCATGGAGAAAAGTTGCTATTAAATTAAGATAAAATGGTAGGAGAAGTAGAGAGGGAAAGATAAGTCATAGGAGAAAAAAAAAGATTGGAGAAATGAAAAGAAAAGGAAAGATTGCAGAAATTAGGAGGAAAATGGCACAAAGGGCAGTGACCCACAGCAAACTTGGCCTGCTGAGAGATCAGACAGGTGTTCTCTTACTATTTTTTTGTTTATTTTAATTTATTTTAATTTTATTTTTATTACAATTTTTTTTCATAACAATTGTACATATTCAACAGAGCTGTGACATTATTGTATATTTTGGATCTACCTTCCATATAATTTCTATATACATTATATACATCTAATCATCAATAGCCTTATATATATTTTGTTTTCTATTTCTATTGTTTGTCCATGTATACCAGTTTTCCCAGACTGCATAGTATTCTGAATCTTCTTTTTCTTGTAGTTCGATGGTAAGCCTGTCCATTTTTGCACAGTCATATACTTTTTGGATAATCAGACTCTCTAGTGGTATGTTACTAAGTTTCCAATATTGCGCGAATGCAATCCTTGCTGCTGTTAGAATGTGCAAAATCAAGTATTTTTTTTTATCTAATTTTGTCTTAAATATTCCCAAGAGAAATGTTTCTGGGTTCAGTTCAATTTGACATTTTGTTATATCCTGTAACCATCCCTGTATCTTAATCCAGTACTTTTTTGCTTCGGGGCACGTCCACCAGGCATGAAAGAAGGTACCTTGATGTTGATTACATTTCCAGCACTTTGGACTTAGGTCCGGGTACATTTTAGCCAACCTATCTGGCGCTAGGTGCCAGCGGTAAAGCATTCTATATTGATTTTCTTTGTAAGCAGTAGATTTGGTTAATTTTAAATTTTTATTCCAGATTAATTCCCGATTATCTAAATCTATATTGTGCCCTATATTCTTTGCCCATGCGATCATCAGTTCTTTCACCACCTCTTCCATTCTATCAAACTCTAGTAGGTATTTGTATAATTTAGATATTAATTTTCCTTCTGGGCCTATCAATAATTTGTCTAGTTGATTTGGTTCCAAATCAATTCTAAATTCTTCCATGTCTTTCTTATATCAGGATTGCAATTGTAAATATGGCCACCAATCGATCGATATTCCCTGTTCCTTTAATGTCTGAATGTTTTTAAGTTTTCCCTGTTTGTCTAATTTCTGAATATCTTGGCATCTTACTTATGTCTAGTGTATTGGGGTGGATCAACGCCTCCATAGTGGATAACCAGCCAGGAATTTTCATATAGTGTTTTTTCCTTATGTCTTGCCAATTCTGTACAATGCGTCTCTTATTCTATGTCTGTGAAAATATGAATGTGTCTTACTTCCTTTATCCCACATGAAGGCGTGCCACCCCTTTTGTAAATCATGGCCTTCCAATGCTATGATTCTTCTATTATTTAAATTGACCCATTCCCTTATCCAAACCAAAGGTGCCGCCTTGTGGTAAAGTTCTCATGCTGGAAGTCCAAAGCCACCCCTATCTCTACTATCTTGAAGAGTGGATAATTTAATTCTTGCCTTCTTTCCTGCCCAGACAAATTTTGTGGTAATTTTATTAAGTTCTCCAAAGAATTTTCTGTCTAATAATATGGGGACTGTCTGGAATAAGTATAGCAATTTAGGTAGGATATTCATCTTAATAACTGCTATCCTACCTAAAAGTGATAGTTGTAACCTCCCCCATCTTTCCAAATCGATCTTTAATTTTTGAGTTAATGCCATTTAATTGTCCTTTTTAAGTGATGAACATTTTGCTGTTAGCCATATCCCTAAATATTTGATTTTTTTTTACAATTTGTAAACCCATTTCCTTTTCCAATTCTTCCTTCTGTTTGGTTATTAAATTTTTAACTATCATTTTAGTTTTCCCTTTATTGATTTTAAGTCCAGACACTTCCCCATATCTTTCTATTTCTTGTATTAGGCTGGGACCGGATTCCAAAGGCTCTTCAATGATGAATATCATATCATCCACGAAGGCCTGTATTTTAAACTCTTCTCCTTTAACTTTTGTTCCTTTTATTCCTCGATTTGCTCTTATGCTATTTAGAAATACTTCTAATGTTAGGATAAAAAGAAGTGACAACAGTGGACATCCTTGGTGTACACCTTTAGTTATTTGGAAGGTGTTGGTGGTACCTCCATTTATTATTACTTTTGCCTTTTGCATCGAATAAATTGACTCTATCATATTTTCGAATTTAGTTCCCATTTTCATATTTCTAATTTGCCTTATCATAAATTGCCAATTGAGGTTATTGAAGGCTTTTTGGGCATCCAGGAAAACAAGGGACATTTGTTTCCCTGGTTGCGCTTTGTAATATTCCAGTATATCTATTATTATTCTTATATTATCCTTTATTTGTCTATTTGGTAAGAAGCCATTTTGATCAGAATGTATAATCTCTTCAGCACTCTCTTCATCCTTTCTGCAATTATATTCATAAATATTTTGTAATCAGCGTTTAGTAAGGATATAGGTCTATAATTATTAATTTGATTTTTATCTGTACCTACTTTTGCAATGAAGGTGATGTGTGCCTCCCTCCACGATTCTGGAAGTTTTGCTTCTTGAGGAGCTTCATTACATATTTCTAATAGGACTGGTTCTATAATCTCATTCAATTTTTTTATAGCCCTCCCCTGGAAGACCATCTGGTCCTGGTGTCTTATTGTTTTTAAGTTGTAGGATTGCCTCCCTCAATTCTTCTAGTGTTATTTCTTTATTTAACATTGCCCTTTTTTCTTCTTCTAGTGGCATAAGACCTTCTTCTAATAGGTACCATATATACTCGAATATAAGCCGATCCGAGTATAAGCCGAGGTCCCCAATTTTACCCCAAAAAACTGGGGTAAACTGGGGACTCGAGTATAAGCCGAGGGAGGGAAATGAGGCAGCTACCGGTCAGGAAAGCCTCCTCCTCAGCCGAGAAGGCTGGCGGCTCCCGCCCGCCCTCTCACTGCACCGCAGGGCTTCCCGCTAATGCAAAAGCCCGCCAAGTTTGCACCATCCGTATAATGTGAAAAAGAAGAAGAAGAAGAAGAAGAAGAAGAAGAAGAAGAAGAAGAAGAAGAAGAAGAAGAAGAAGAAGAAGAAGAAGAAGAAGAAGAAGAAGAAGAAGAAGAAGAAGAAGAAGAAGAAGAAGAAGAAGAAGAAGAAGAAGAAGAAGAAGAAGAAGAAGAAGAAGAAGAAGAAGAAGAAGAAGAAGAAGAAGAAGAAGAAGAAGAAGAAGAAGAAGAAGAAGAAGAAGAAGAAGAAGAAGAAGAAGAAGAAGAAGAAGAAGAAGAAGAAGAAGAAGAAGAAGAAGAAGAAGAAGAAGAAGAAGAAGAAGAAGAAGAAGAAGAAGAAGAAGAAGAAGAAGAAGAAGAAGAAGAAGAAGAAGAAGAAGAAGAAGAAGAAGAAGAAGAAGAAGAAGAAGAAGAAGAAGAAGAAGAAGAAGAAGAAGAAGAAGAAGAAGAAGAAGAAGAAGAAGAAGAAGAAGAAGAAGAAGAAGAAGAAGAAGAAGAAGAAGAAGAAGAAGAAGAAGAAGAAGAAGAAGAAGAAGAAGAAGAAGAAGAAGAAGAAGAAGAAGAAGAAGAAGAAGAAGAAGAAGAAGAAGAAGAAGAAGAAGAAGAAGAAGAAGAAGAAGAAGAAGAAGAAGAAGAAGAAGAAGAAGAAGAAGAAGAAGAAGAAGAAGAAGAAGAAGAAGAAGAAGAAGAAGAAGAAGAAGAAGAAGAAGAAGAAGAAGAAGAAGAAGAAGAAGAAGAAGAAGAAGAAGAAGAAGAAGAAGAAGAAGAAGAAGAAGAAGAAGAAGAAGAAGAAGAAGAAGAAGAAGAAGAAGAAGAAGAAGAAGAAGAAGAAGAAGAAGAAGAAGAAGAAGAAGAAGAAGAAGAAGAAGAAGAAGAAGAAGAAGAAGAAGAAGAAGAAGAAGAAGAAGAAGAAGAAGAAGAAGAAGAAGAAGAAGAAGAAGAAGAAGAAGAAGAAGAAGAAGAAGAAGAAGAAGAAGAAGAAGAAGAAGAAGAAGAAGAAGAAGAAGAAGAAGAAGAAGAAGAAGAAGAAGAAGAAGAAGAAGAAGAAGAAGAAGAAGAAGAAGAAGAAGAAGAAGAAGAAGAAGAAGAAGAAGAAGAAGAAGAAGAAGAAGAAGAAGAAGAAGAAGAAGAAGAAGAAGAAGAAGAAGAAGAAGAAGAAGAAGAAGAAGAAGAAGAAGAAGAAGAAGAAGAAGAAGAAGAAGAAGAAGAAGAAGAAGAAGAAGAAGAAGAAGAAGAAGAAGAAGAAGAAGAAGAAGAAGAAGAAGAAGAAGAAGAAGAAGAAGAAGAAGAAGAAGAAGAAGAAGAAGAAGAAGAAGAAGAAGAAGAAGAAGAAGAAGAAGAAGAAGAAGAAGAAGAAGAAGAAGAAGAAGAAGAAGAAGAAGAAGAAGAAGAAGAAGAAGAAGAAGAAGAAGAAGAAGAAGAAGAAGAAGAAGAAGAAGAAGAAGAAGAAGAAGAAGAAGAAGAAGAAGAAGAAGAAGAAGAAGAAGAAGAAGAAGAAGAAGAAGAAGAAGAAGAAGAAGAAGAAGAAGAAGAAGAAGAAGAAGAAGAAGAAGAAGAAGAAGAAGAAGAAGAAGAAGAAGAAGAAGAAAAACTCTTTGTTTTTCTTTGCCATATAAGCTATTGTTATTGTTAAATAAGTTTTCATCGTATCCCATAAATTAGTGAAGTATGATGTTTTTTATTTTCTTTAAAAAATAATGCCAATTCCTTCATTATTCTTTCTGTGTATTCCGTCTCCTTTAAAATTTGGGGGTTTAACATCCATCTATTACTTTTTTTCTTCTAGCCTCTCGAAATTATCTCAAGGGGATTATGATCTGCCCAAGTATTTGGGGAAATTTCAATTTTTTCTATTTCTATGCCTAATTCCTTATTCATCCAGATCATGTCGATTCTGGACCAAGATGCATGGGGATTGGAATAAAATGTAAATTTATTTTCTTTTGGGTGCAAAATTCTCCACATATCAATCAGATTTAATTCATCTATCATTCTAAAAAAGAGTTTGGGCAGTATATTTCTGTTTTTCTTGTTCTTTTAATTGCTAGTATAATCTTTTTTCATATTGACAATTCCATTAAAATCCCCTACAATACATATATTCCTGTAGCCTATCACAATTATTTTTTCGTGCAATTTTTTATAATATTCTCCCTGATTTTTATTAGGTGCATAAATTACTACTAACAAGGTTGGTATATTTCCTTTTTTTATTTCTATCATCAAAGTTCTTCCTTTTGGGTCTGCATAGAATTGTTTGGCTACTATTCCTTCTTTGATATAAGCCACCACCCCTTTCTTCTTCTTTTCTGCCAGTGCTGTATATACTTTCCCTAATTTATTATACTCTAGATATTTTTCATCCTGCTTTTGGATGAGTACCTCTTGAAGGCACACAATATCTGCTTTTTGCTTAACTAACTTTGTGAATATTTGTCTTCTTTTTACCGTTGCGTTTAATCCATTCACGTTTATCGATAATAATTTCAAATCTCCCATCTTATTCTCTATCAGCTCTATCTTAGTGTCCACTGGACCTTGTAACTATCTGAGTTCTAAATATCTCCTATTTCTTTCCCTTCCTTTCCTTCTTTCCTTCTCTCTTCCCAGACTCCTCCTTTCGCTTCCTGGCTTTGTTGTGAATCTTCTTCTTGACTTACATTCTTGATTTCCTCTTTACTACTCTGATCCTCCTCCTTACCCATCAATTGGTTAAAAAGATTCTGTGTCATCTCTAAACTGTCAATTTTCACCTTTTTGCCTTGCCAGGTGATGAGCATTCCTTCCGGCAATATCCACTTAAATAGGATATTTCGTTTATTTAATTGTGAAGCCAAAATACGATAGTCCTTACGTTGTTCTCTGACCCTTCTCAGGACTTGTTTTAGTGTAATAATTTCCTTTTCTTCATATATCATTGGTTCTTCTCGTGTAATGTTATAGACAATGTCCCGGATTTTCTTTCGGGTGAATCTAATATGAACCTCTCTGGGGAGTTTATGGCGTCTAGCATAGTTTGTTTGGATTCAGTAAATCTCATCCAATTCATTAAGAATTTCTTGTTTGTCTCTTTGAAGAGATTCTGATATTATGTCTGTCATTATTTGCCTTATATCTTCATCTTTTTCCTCCCTCACATTTTGAAATCTTAAGTAGAAAGATGCCCGATCCATTTCTAACTGGACTATTGAATCGTTGAGATCCTTATTGATTGCCATCAATTTCTGATCTAGCAGATCTACTTTTTTTTCCGTTCTGTTTTGGCTTCTACTATGTTTATTTTTTCTTCGTTCTTCTGGATTGCTTCCGATATTGAATTCATTTTAATGTCCAGTTTTTGGATATCCACTTTCAATTCTCCATGGTTACTAAACATTGCTTCCTGCATTTTAATCATTGTTTCTTGGATTAATGTCAATGCATCTTGCATCGTTTGCATACTTGGGGTTGTATTAGTTTTTTCCATCTTTGGTGGTCCTTCCGTCGGCCATTGGTTTGATGGGGAGGCTGTTGTTATCGTTGGGTATGATGCTGTTTTTTCCCCCTGCCTTTAGGGTCATTGTTGTGATACTCATCATTTCTTTCAAAACCCTGTTTTGCTCTTCCAATATTCTGTAGATGTTATCCCACACTATCATCCAACTTATATTATCAGTTGTTATTTGTTCCTCCCCCCCTTTTACTTGCTTTGTTTTATTAAGCATTAGGTATTATGCATTCAATTCCACTGGTAATATCTAGCCCTGTTGCAAATCAGCTATAACAATAAAGCAGGGGTGAAATGCTCCCGGATCGGACCGGCTCATGTGATCCGGTAGCGATGACGGCGGCTGGTTCAGAGGACCAGTAGCAAAAATCCCTGGCCCTGCCCGCCCTGCCTCTGCTAAGCCGCACCATCAGCAGAGGGTTTTTTTTTACTTTTAAAAGAAGGTTTTGCTTCAGCTGAAACCTGCCTTTAAAAGTTAAAAAAAGCCTTTGAGGATCCTGCCCCTCAGCTGAGATCAGCAGAGCCTTTAAACTTAAAAAAAAATTAAAGGCTACTTTTTGATCTTTTTGTGGCTGCTTTTACATTGTGTGTGAGTCAGTTGTGTTGTGTTGTGTTGTGTTGTGTGTGTGTAAAGTGTGAAAGTTGGTTTTTGGTACCTCTTATTGTTTTTTTATACTTTGTTTATTATTTTTATTATTTATTGTTATTGGCCATGCCCACCCAGTCATCTGACCACCAAGCCACGCCCACCAATTAAGCCACACCCACAGAACCAGTAGGGAAAATTTTTAGATTTCACCCCTGCAATAAAGCTATCGGAATTATCAGAAAAAGGTAGAAGAGAGGGTATGACTATACATATAATTCACAATCAATAATCTATATAAATTGGGCAAATAAATAAATAAGTCAAAGCTTTAAACTACTCAATTGGTTAATATATATCTAGAATAAATTCTATTTATAGTTCTAAAAGTTTCCAGAATAAAAAGATAGTAAGTAACTAAATACTTAAAACCTATTTATTTCGGATGGCTGGACTAGCTTGATTTTTATCTTTAATTTTAATTGAATGTGATGGGTTCTTAAATTTTTGTAATTTTATGGGGGTGTATATTATTTTAATTTTTGGGCATATTTAAATCAGTTTTTTAAGGGTTGTTTTAATTATTGTATATGCTTGTATTTTATCTGCCTGTTCACCGCCCTGAGTCCTTCGGGAGAAGGGCGGTATACAAATTAAAATATTATTATTATTATTATATTATTAATACTAAATACTAAATACAGATACCAATATATTATTTTTCTCACTTCTTGCCCCACAAAGTTTGTAAATATTATTAATTCATAGATGCTTATATTTTCACTACTATATATATAAATTAAACTAAATGGATATATTTAAACTTTTTAAATCCTCTTAAATACTTTAAAGTTAGTCCATAGAGAGTAATAAGTAAAAGATATGCCTTAAATATAGAGATCCATAAAATGGTCCTAAGTGTATGTGAATCCTTATATCTTCACTCAGTGTTAGGTCTCTTTATTTCTCCTGAGTCTTCAGTGCCTCAAATGTAAAGTTATTGACTTTCTGTGTCTTTTCACGAGATCTATTACAGCAATAAAGCAATAAATACAGCAATAAAATCTTTCTCCACTGTCACATTCGGGTAGTCATGCCTCTCTTGCAGTCGTGGCAGTCTGTTGTCCACTCTCCCCCTTTATTCCTTTTCTTCCTGTTGCTAAGGCTGTCAGCTCTCTCGTTCACTTTTCTTCTTCTTCAGAGAGTCCTCCTGTCTTGCTGCAAAATTGATCTTTAAACAGCTTAGTCTTTTCTTAGTCCTTCCTCTTTTTTGTCACTTTAGGGTTAAATGTTATTGTGTCTCGCTCGCTTTCCCCGCAGCCGGGTCCCTCTTATCTCCTGCTGAACGCTGAGGAATGTCCTGGCATGACCTCCAGGCCCTAGCCCTGGCACCATGCCCAGACAGGCTGAGCAAGATGAAGGGTCTGACGTGCCTCCAGCCCCAGCCCTAGCTCCATGCCCAGGCAAACAGAGCAACTACGGCCCTACGCACATGGGAGGAGGCACGCTAGATCTAATTTACATCTCTGGACAGTGGCTAAATGATCTGGATTTAGATGATGTAGTAACAGAACCGATGTCATCGTCAGATCATTTTCTCCTTCGCCTGGACTTCCGAACCGCCGCCCACCATCGCAGTGAGACGGAACCTGTACGTTGGTTCCATCCCAGGCGCCTGATGGACCCTGAGAGGTTCCTGATGGAGCTTGGGCCATTCCCTGAGGTTCTGGCCTGCGGCTCGGCTGAGGAACTAGTTGTGGCCTGGGAACAGGCTGCGGCTGGGGCCTTGGACCGTGTTGTGCCTTTGCGGCCTCTGACCCGGTGCAGATCTCGTCCGGCCCCTTGGTTCTCCGAGGGGCTGAGGGAGATGAAACACCGGAGAAGATGCCTAGAGAGTACTTGGAGGTCCAACCGTTCCGAAGCTGATCGGACACTAGTTAGGTCCTATTCTAGGACCTACCGAGTGGCAATGAGGGAGGCGAGGCGTTCTTATGCCTCCACCCTCATTGCGTTGGCAGATAACCGCCTGGCCGCCCTGTTTCGGGTGACCCGCTCCCTCCTTCATCAGGAGGTGCGGGATGACCTTCTGCAGGGACGTGCCGAGGAGTTTAGTGGTTATCTATACGATAAAATCGCTCAGCTCCGGGATGGTCTGGACCGAAATTGGGATGATCCAAGCGAGGGAGAGGAAGCACGTCTTGTTGAGTCTGTTTGGGATGAGTTTGACCCTGTGGCTCCCAAGGACGTGGACAAGTTGTTGGGGAGGCTCCACGCCACCACATGTTTACTGGACCCGTGTCCTTCCTGGCTGGTGCTGGCCACTCAGGAGGTGACACGAGGCTGGCTCCAGAGGATTATCAATGCTTCTTTGTTGGAAGGGGTTTTCCCTGCCGCCCTGAAAGAGGCGGTGGTGAGACCCCTCCTCAAGAAGCCCTCCCTGGACCCAGCTATTTTGGGTAATTATCGTCCGGTCTCCAACCTTCGCTTTGTTGCGAAGGTTGTAGAGAGTGCTGTGGTGCAGCAGCTACCCCAATACCTGGATGAATCCGTCTATCTAGATCCATTCCAGTCCGGCTTCTGACCCGGATACAGCACGGAGACAGCTTTGGTCGTGTTGGGGGATGATCTCTGGAGGGCCAGGGACAGGGGGTATTCCTCTGCCCTGGTCTTGCTAGATCTCTCAACGGCTTTTAATACCATCGACCATGGTATCTTGCTGCACCGGTTGGGATTGGGAGTGGGAGGCACCGTGTATCGGTGGTTCTCTTCCTATTTCTCCGATCGGTCGCAGACGGTGTTGACGGGGGGGCAGAGGTCGGCCGCGAGGTGCCTCACTTGTGGGGTGCCGCAGGGGTCGATTCTCTCGCCCCTTCTGTTCAACATCTACATGAAGCCGTTGGGTGAGATCATCAGTGGCTTTGGGGTGAGATATCAGCTGTACGCTGATGATACTCAGCTGTACTTTTCCACCCCGGGCCACCCCAACGAAGCTGTTGAAGTGCTGTCCCGGTGTTTGGAAGCCGTACGGGTCTGGATGGGGAGAAACAGGCTCAAGCTTAATCCCTCCAAGACGGAGTGGCTGTGGATGCCGGCACCCCGATTCAGTCAGCTGCAACCGCAGCTGACTGTTGGAGGCGAGTTACTGGCCCCAAAGGACAGGGTGCGCAACTTAGGTGTTCTCCTGGATGAACGGCTGTCATTTGAAGATCATTTGACGGCCATCTCCAGGAGGGCCTTCCACCAGGTTCGCCTGGTTCAGCAGTTGCGCCCCTTCCTTGATCGGGATGCCTTGTGCACAGTCACTCATGCGCTCGTTACCTCTTGCTTGGATTCTTGTAATGCTCTCTACATGGGGCTCCCCTTGAGGTGCACCCGGAGACTGCAGTTGGTCCAGAATGCAGCTGCGTGGGTGATAGAGGGAGCTCCGTGTAGCTCCCGTGTAACACCGCTCCTGCGCAGACTGCACTGGCTGCCTGTGGCCTTTCGGGTGCACTTTAAGGTTTTGGTTACAACCTTTAAAGCGCTCCATGGCTTAGGGCCTGGGTACTTACGGGACCGCCTGCTGTTACCTTATGCTTCCCACCGACCCGTGCGCTCTCACAGAGAGGGACTTCTCAGGGTGCCGTCCGCCAAGCAATGTCGGCTGGCAGCCCCCAGGGGAAGATCTTTCTCTGTGGGGGCTCCCACCCTCTGGAACGAACTTCCCCCGGGTTTGCGCCAAATACCTGACCTCCGGACCTTCCGCCACAAATTGAAAACTCATCTATTTATTTGCGCGGGGCTGGCCTAAATTTTATTCTAAATTTTATTTTTATTGGTTTTAAATTTATTATGAATTTTAATGGGGTTTTTAGTTATATATGGCCATTTTTATAATAAGTTTTTTAATTAGTATTTTAAATTGTATATTTTGTACTATTTGTTTTTATCCTGGCTGTACACTGCCCTGAGTCCTTTGGGAGAAGGGCGGTATAAAAATTGAATAAATAAATAAAATAAATAAATAAACTAGACTCCTCCCCCTCCCCCACAGCATGTGAGCCTGAGGAATGTGAATTACCAACAGCTGGAGCCTGGAGAGATCCTCGCTTCAGGAGAATTGATAAGCGGTGTCAGCAAAAGGAAGGGAGGGGCAGGCCTGGATAAGTGCTGAGTCATGGAGCCACACCCCATGGCCTATATAAAGGATCTGCTTTCTGGCATTCTCTGAGTCAGGCAAAGTCTACCTTGGATTGCTGAAGTCACTTCCTGGTCTCCTGCCTGCCCTGAGAACTTTGCTAGGACTTTGGCAGAGCTGCAGAGGCACGCCTGATACGGACTTCCCCGACCCGGCCGTCAGCGGAGGAGTGGGACACAACAAATGTATTATGCTGATTCACTGCTTCTCCCCTCAGTCGCCACCTGATCTCTCTGCTGGAGTTTCCTTCTAACCAGCCAGCCAGGACTCACTTTTCCAAATGATCGTAAGCCTTGTGACTCTCAGAATACTCAGTCTGCTCAAATGTCACATCCTGTTATCAAAGTCTTCGCTTCCCTATACCTTCTGGCTCATTGCAGCTTCAGGTCCACCATTAGCACAATGGCAGACACTTTCACGTTGGGTTGACAGGGGTGTCCTTCTCAGCAGCTGGTGATTGCCTTACACTTTCGCTGCCCTCCAGACTTCCCCTCTAGTCCGCAGATCCCTCCAGGCCCTCTGTGCCCCGAAGGGTCCCCAGAACGTTTCATATTTGGGGTTTAGGAACAGAGACTGTCCTCTTTCCCCGCACTGCTTACAACGATGCCACCGGAAGTCTTTAACTTTTATTTCTAGTCTGTCTTTTACAGTTATGTTTTTGGTAAGTTGAGCTATTGTTTCTTTTTGTGTGAAGATTGATGCAAAGAATGAGTTAAGCAACTCTGCTTTCTCTTTGCTGCCTATTACTTTCTTGCTGTCTTCGTTCTTTAGTGGACTATTTTCTTGATTTTTTTCTTGTTATTTATATGTTAGAAAAAAACTTTTTAAAATTATCTTTAACTTTGCTTTCCTGACTTCGTCTTTGCAGATTTTGGCTATCTGCTAATATTCTGCCTTAGTTGTGTGTCCCTCTTTCCATTTTTTGTACTTGTCCTTTTTGTCTTTCAGTTTGTCAGAGAGATCTTTGTGTAACCATGCTGCTTTCTTCTTGGATTTCTTGTTTTTCTTTTTCAGTGGTAGTATGCTGGTTTGGGCTTTTATGATCATATTTTTCAGAGTTTCCCAAGCTTCTTGAGTTGTTTTCTCCTTTAGGATTTTCATCCAAGAAATCTTTTCCAAGTTATCTTTGAGTTTGTTAAAATCAGCTCTTTTAAAATTGAAGACAATGGTATTACTATGTTTTATTGCTTGTGTTTGCATTATGTTGAATTCTAGTATACCATGGTCACTCTCACCCAAAGTTCCTGCAGTTTCAACTCCCTCTATCATTTCTTCTCTGTTTGTAAGAATTAGTAATATTAGTCTGCTAAATATTATTTTCATCATAAATTGTTAATCTGATAGCAACTCAAGTTGCTGATACTTTAGAAGATGGTTTCTAATCAGGAGGAGTTCAAAATGATTATGTGACCTATATCTGCACCTGATCATCTTTTCATGCATCTTATGCAAGAATTGCAGAATACATGACTGTCAACAATAAAGAAGAAAAACAGAAGACTATTCAATTGTAATGAAATCTCTCTCTTTTTCTCCCTCCCTCCTTCTTTCTCTCTGTCCTATTTATCCTCCTTGTTACTCAGCATATATTTACAAATTCCTAAAGTAATATCCCAAAGGTGCTTTTCAAAAGGCAACAGGACCAAAAAAGTCCAGCTGTCTTTTTAAAAGCACCTTGGGTACAGCCATGATCTGGATGATTGAAAATTTCCATAAACACTCTTAAAGTGATAGTTCCAAGAGAACCAGAACCACCTTAATTAGTATAAATTAAGACTATTTCTGAAGGTTTGACTATATAGTATTTATTGTAGCTGTTTAAAGATTTAAAATAAAAAAGCAATGAATATGACAGATGCAAAAACCTGGGCAGTTCCAATTGATTCAGTGCTTTTTTTTTGGTGTAGAATTGATAAGCTCCAAAAGGTGATTGCAATTCAATTACAATTGTCTGTTATTTGTTCATTTTGAAATTTCAAGGATATAATGTATTTATGCAAAATTAATAATTTTTCATATGAATAGATGGAGACCAAGAGACTTAAAAACAGAATTGAAATTAAGAGTGTTGTGGAATATGCTTATACAATTCTGTATTTTGAAGCATATTCACTTAAAAATTAAACTGTCCTTGTTATATCCTTTGACAGTCTTCTAAACATCAGCTAGGTAATATTAGTATGATTGATTTTATCAATAATAGTAATAACTGAGCTCAGTTTACAAGAATGCTATACATGCACCGAGTCTTCATAAAAGTATGAGAAGACTTTTGTAAACTGCATTGGGTCTAGAATGATCATTCCAAGGTGTTTCTTAGTGTTATCATTACTTTCACTGCCTCTTCAAAACTCTTTAAACCACTGCTTTGGAGCCACTCAGTGGTGGAATGCAAATAATTTAACAAACAGTTCTCTGCCCTAATGACCAGCTGGGTAGGTGTGGCTGGGTGGCCATGTGACTGGGTGGGCATAGCTAACTCACCATCACTCACATCGAGGGGCACTTCGCCTGGCCTCTCATGACCGTGGGGATGCTGTAATGGTCATAAATGTGAAAAATGGTCATAGTAACTTTTTTCAGTGCCATTGTAACTTTGAATGGTCACTACATGAACTGTTGTAAATCAGGATTACCTGTACAAAAATGCAAAAATATTTTTTGCTTGTAAAAAGCTGCCCTAAATACCACTCTTTAGATTAGAAATACCTGCAAGCCAGAGTTACAAATTAGGTAGGGAGGCAGAACATCTTGAGGAATTAAAATAGTTAAAAGGCAATGATAACTATCAGCAGCCAACTCTTGCTCACAAAATGAAACCCTTTAGCAGAGAGGTCATTTAAGCTCTCCAGAAAGTGGGTGGGCATATTTGGGCTACAAAATGCTGAGCTAAAGAGACAAATTAACAAATTATATAGGGGACCCAGGTTCAAGCCTCCCAAGCTTGTCAGGATCACAATAAAATTAGTAGAAGCCACAAATATCTAAATAAACTTCAAACCTGTGCCATGTTACTAAGCCTTATTATCATGAGAGAAAACTAAAATGAATTGGAGGATCCAAACTCCTACCTCCTTTTTCTTTTTTTAATCTTACTATCAGCGAGCAATCATGTGCCTTGGCCACTCCAAAGGCAACTGGACTTTCTGGAAACCAAGAAAGTCCATTTGCCTCTTGAAAAAAGCATCTTTGGGACAGCCATGATCTCGTTGACAGAAGAATCCCCATAGACAAGAGACTGTTCTTTGTCAGTTCACTGTTCTCAGTGAACTGACAAAGCATCCTTTCACACTGAGGAGAAGCAATCCTTAGATCCATTTGCACCACTTAAATATACCAGCTGGTTTCACTCACCTCACAAGATATCCTAAGGAAATCATCCAGATTTAAGGAAAGATCACATGCCCCCAGAAAGGCAGTAAAATAAAAATCAGTGCCAAGCTTGCATCCTGCCTCTTGGAAGTACACCCCAAAAGGACAGTGCCAGGAAGCACTAAAGCAGTGAAGGAAAAACCCTTCCCCAGATAGAAAAAGAAACCATGAGGCAGGAAAAAATTCAAACACAATACAAATGATTAAATCACAACGGTTTAAATCCTTTTAAAACTAAAACATAAGTCTCATCTAGCTCATTGCCAGAGCTTACACCACAGGCAAGCTCAAGTGTAAACACTAACTACAAAGAATGCAATTAGTGCTAGAATGTAGCAAAAGAGCAAACACAGTAGCTGTTGCTTGTTAAACCAATTACCAGAACAAATAGACCACAGGAACTTGCCAGATTTCTCAACCCTGCTTCTTTTCAGGAAAAGAGATTAACCTTTTTCCTTCCAAACAAAGCTGAATAGGGAAAATTATCCCATCAATAAACACAGGATTAAACGTCACCAAGCACAGAATTAAACTTCACCAAAAACCAGTTTTAGACCAAAACTCAGAAAGGGTATATAAACTCATGTTTGAATGTCAATCTTTCTAGCTAGCCAAGAAGCCTTGGTTATCTTGGTTCCTTGTCATTAAAAGCTTCTTTCCGGCAGCTCTGCTTCATTATTCAATTATCTTCAAAGTGCTGATTGTTGCAGCCTGGCTGGAAGAACTCCAACAGGGGAGTATTTCCTCCCAACAGCAGTGTAAAAACAACCCTAGGACGTCTAACATTTTTTTCCTGGTGTAGTCCAGATGTGGAAAGTAGAAGTTGAACTAGATTTCACAATGAGTTCTGCCTCTTCTTGCTCTTAAATTTATTAATTAATTACCTATATATGCTGCCTGGATCCCAGCAATTCTGAGAAAATGTTTGTTAGCAACACAATACAAAGGAACAATGATGTCAGGGAAAACAAACCCAGATGGGAATAATGAAAAGGAAGAAAAGGGGTGTCAGTCATCCTTGCCAAAGACCTGGGCAAAAAGCCTCATCTTCAGGAATCTTCAAAACACCAAGTGGGTGTTTTGTTTATTTATCTGTTTGTTTCAAATCTTGAATGAGACCTGATTCCAGAGGGCAAGTGCGGTCCTGATAGATGATATTGTTTATTTGAGCACACCAAATTTGCCAGATCAAACTGGTGAGGCAGAAACTATGTGAAACAGGTGGTTCCTCAAGTAACCAGTCCCAAATAACCAGTGTTAATTGCTCACTGATTGTGCAAATATGTAAGAAATGTTGTGTTGTATTGGAAATAGAATATATGGCCTCTTATGCAGGGGTGAAATCTAAAAATTTTCCCTACCGGTTCTGTGGGCATGGCTTAATTGGTGGGCATGGCTTGGTGGTCAGATGACTGGGTAGGCGTGGCCAATAACAATAAATAATAAAAATAATAAACAAAGTATAAAAAACAAGAGGTACCAAAAACCAACTTTCACACTTTACACACACAACACAACACAGCTCACACACACACACAATGCCACATACAGCTTTGTGAGATTTTGTGTGTTTGTGTAGTTAGAGTGAAATACTACCGAAACACACCAAATCTCAGAAAGCTGCTCAAATATTTTATTTTATTATTTTATTTTATTTTATTTATATTTTTTAGAT
This sequence comes from Ahaetulla prasina, assembly GCF_028640845.1. NCBI lineage: Eukaryota > Metazoa > Chordata > Lepidosauria > Squamata > Colubridae > Ahaetulla > Ahaetulla prasina. The sequence continues at coordinate 71,755,602 of NC_080543.1, forward strand.
CAGGGGTCTCCAACCTTAGTAACTTTAAGGTTTGTGGACTTCAATTCCCAGAGTTCCTCAGCCAGCAAAACAGGCAGTTTCAGTTGCTAGCAGATTCAGGCAGATGGATTTTACACAGGCATATTCATCTTCCTGAATCTGCTAGCAACTGAAACTGCCAGTTTTGTTGATGCTTTGCCAGCCCAAAAGGAACAGGAATAAGGTAAGTGGGGAAGGGGTGATTGGGTGGGCATGGGCTGTTTTAAGAGGTTGTTACAAATGATTTTAAAAGCTTGTAATGATCAGGAAAGTCATGTGGGATTGCCAGAGGAAAAAAAGTTTTTAAAAGGTTCCTCTGACGATCCCATGAGGCTTGCCTCGTAGCAGCCCAGAACCTCTTAAAAGGAAGTTTTCTACAAGCTCTTCAGCCAAAGAACTTGTAGAAAACATGTTTTTTAAGGTTCTGGTGATGAGGAGCTCAGGTGGGATTGCCAGAGGAGCCTTTTAAAACTTTTTTTTACAACTTCTTCGGCTAAAGAGGTTTTTTTTTTTTTAAAGAGTTTAAAGGCTCTGCCGATCTCAGCTGAGCTGCGGGAACCTCAAAGGCTTTTTTTTTACTTTTAAAGGCATGTTTTTGGCTGAAGAAAAACTGCATTTAAAAGTAGGAAAAAAACCCTCTGCTGATGGTGCGGCTCAGCAGAGGCAGGGGGGTGGGACCAGGGATTTTTGCCACCGGTTCTCCGAACCAGCAGCCACCATCGCTACCGGATCAGGCGAGCAGGTCCAAACCGGGAGCATTTCACCCCTGCTCTTATGGCTTCCTGCCTTTCAAATTAAGGGATACTTCAATGGAAAATTAATGAAAACTTCTGTTTTGAAATTGAGCAGTTGCCTATTTACATAAACAGTAATTTCTGTCCCTGGAACCCACCTCAGCCCTTATAATAGCCCTTAACATTCAGTGTTTTTTTAAACAAGTTTTTATTGATTTTTTAATTTCTCCCCCTGCACACATACATGGTTTGTGAACAGAGTATTGGCTATATCATGTCTTATACAATTCAATATATTCAAATATATTTTAGTTAGTTACAGTTTTTGCCAAAATATTTTTTTTCATAATTTTTATTCATATCCTAATATTTTCTTGCTCATTTCACTAAGTCACATCTTCTTTCGCCCTTAAGTTCTAATTTCTTCATTTTTATTAGTATGCATTCTCTTTCATTCCTTTTTTTAACTGTTTCAATTTTTATCTTAATATTTTCAAATATATTTGGGGTTGCCTTTCTTCCATTTCATCTTTTCCTTTTCACAGCAATCCTTTCTTCTTCTCATTCCTCTTCCTCCCTTCTTTCATCCTACCTACTTTCTTCTCTCCTCTGATGTTCCTTCTCTAGTTCCCTTTCCTTTCTCCCCCTCCTCCCTACTTCCTCCCTATCTAACCTTCTCTTCTACTCTTATTTCCCCTACCTTTTCTCCTGTCCTCTCCTCTCCTCTTCCCTTTCTTCTTTCTCTCTCCCTCCTTCTCCCTTTCCATCTCTCTCCTCTTTCTTATCTCTCTCCATTGCTATATTTATTTTCATTTGAATACTTCTCGTGTCCAGGCAACCCCAATTTTCTCATTTATTGAATATATTTCTCAAATTTCCCCTCATATATTTTAGTTATTAACATTGTCTTCATTGTATTCCATTTGTATCTTACAATCAATTACTACAACCTTCCACCTCTTATTTTCTTAGAGTTTTTGTTCACAATTTCAATAATTATTGTTGTCTTCCAATATTATACATCATTACTAACATTTCAATTTCATTTCCTTTTACATCTTAATAACAATCATTTTCACATAAACCATACTATCTTTCACATTCCATCTGCTGGACTATTTATTATTATTTTTTTAAGCCAATATATTTCTTCTTTTTAGCCTTCTTTATAATTTTATATCTTAACTTCAATTAATTTTTCCATTCTTTTATATATTTAAAGTTTATTTCCTTACCATCAACTATAATTCTCTCTCATTCCATGCATTCTCAGACACAAAAAGAAAAAGAAAACGTATATCCCATTATATCTTCCACATTTCATTTACATCTCCATTTTACATTAAACAATATATTCTTTCTTTTTTAATCCCTTCATTCACTTCACCCTTTTTCACTACTCTTCTACAATAATTATATATTTCTATATATTTCTTCTAATTTCCATCATTCCTAAGAATTTCTACCATTATTTTAATTTCTTTTCTACTATTCATTTTTTTCCTCCTTTTAACCATTTTTTCAATCTCTCCAAAATCCCATCTCTTAATATTTTTCTCCCTTTCTCCCATTCTTTTATCTTTTTTCCTCTCTTTCCTATATCTTCTTTTCCACCTCCTTTCTCTAACTTTTACTCTTTTAATTTCCCCCCCTCAATTTTTCTCCATTTCCTCCTCTTCTCTTTATTCTGACACTGCTAATCCCAGTGTAATCATCTATTTTTTTCCCACTCTTTTAGTTTTTCCCTTCAATCTTTTCTTCTTTTCTTTTTCCCCTTTCTTTTTCAAAGTATCCTTCTGCCTCTTCATTTCTATTTTTCCACTATCAATCCCAATATGATATTCTGTATTTTTTTTTTTAAATATACTTTATTGAACTTTTTTACATTAAAAGCATAAAAAAAAGGAAAAAGAAAAGCTTATATCATTTAACAGCTATTTGTGGTGTTTTTCATCTGACAATAATCCGTGCAATAATGACAAACATTAAATTCTACATATTTGTATTCTTATTTTATCTATTGATTATGCTTAGTAACTAAAAATTCCTATCTCCTTTCCATCCATCCATACCACCGTTCCCATATACCATAAAATACTGATGTCTCTTTACCCTTCAGACTCAGAGTTAGTTTGTCCATTTCAGCGCAATTCATAATCTTTTGTATAATAAGTCTCTCTGAGGGCACACGTGGCTGTTTCCAACATTGAGCAAAGGCCATCCTAGCAGCAGTTAATATATGTAGTATTAAATATTTTATACTCTTCAAGTATTTTTTCTTAAAAATCCCCAATAAAAAAAGTTCGGGTTCTAGATCCAATTATTCATTCGTAATTTCTTGTAACCACTTTTTAATTTTTAACCAATATTTACGTGATTCGGGGCAGGACCACCACATATGGTAATATGTTCCATCTTTATTTTTACATTTCCAGCATATGGGAGATTTTGGGATACATTTTCGCTAGTCTCGAAGGGGGCAGGTGCCACCTGTAGAACATTTTATATGCATTTTCTTTGTATGCTGCTGATTTTGTTAATTTATAATTTCTGTTCCATATTTTCTCCCAATCTGATAAATTTATGTTATGTCCAATATTTTGGCCCCATGCAATCATACATCCTTTCACTACTTCTTCTTCCAATTCTACTTCTAGCAAATATTTATAAATTTGGGTAATATTTTTTTTGTCTGGCCCTAGTAAAATTTTATCTAATTGCTGTGGTTTAAGATATATTCCATATTCTTTTATATCTTGTTTGTATCGATTTTGTAACTGAAGATAGGCCCACCAGTCAACCCATAGTCCTTGTTCTTGGAGGTCCTGTAGTGTTTTTAATTTTCCATGAGTATCTAATAGATCTTTATATTTTAGCATTTTATTCAAATCTAAATTATTTGGGTGAATCATCGCTTCCATTGTGGATAGCCAAATTGGGATTTTTATATAGTATTTCTTTTTAATTTTAATCCAATTGTTTATTAGGGAATCTCTAATCAAATGTCTGTGGAAATATTTTTGTTTCATATGGCCTGTTTCCCACAGGAAGGCATGCCATCCTCTCTGTAGGTCGTGGCCTTCTATAGCTAGTATTCTTTTATTCTTTAAATTAATCCAGTCTTTTAACCAAACTAGTGTTGCTGCACTATAATATAATTCCCAATTTGGTAATCCAAATCCTCCTCTGCTCTTCATATCTTGTAGATATTTCATTTTTATTCTAGGTTTTTTCCCCTGCCAAATAAATTTTCCAATTGTTTTATTAAGGTCATTAAGGTGTAATCTATAGATATGTTGGACAAATGGTTTAACTAACATTTTAGCCAAAGGAATTTTAGGCATGGAACAAAATGCACTTGTTTAGAGAATAAATCAGTAACCACCCAAATCACAGTATTCTCCCGCACTCTCGGGTAATTCCATAATCGGGTAATCTCCATGGGGCTTCAGGTTGGGTGACATTTTGCAACAGTCCTGGGACCTTTCCTGGTGGTCTCTTTGATGCTGCACATACTGGGCAACTCACTATATATGACTCAATGTCCTTCTTTAGGCCCGCCCACCAGAATTGTCTTTTCAATAGATGTCGTGTTTTCACAAATCCAAAATGTCCGGCTACCTTTGCATCATGGCAACACTGTAATATAGTTCCACTTAGGCTAGCAGGAACATACAGTTTAGCCCCCACCCAGGCCAGACCATCGCGTATGGTACATTCATTTGAATGGGCTGGAAACCAATCATCAGATTTCAATGCTTCCTTCAACAGTTCAGTCAGATTGCCCGGCAAGGTTGTATCTGCTTTTACTTGGCCTCGGGTGATCACCGGGGCTGCTGGCTGCTGTGCAGGGATAATAGGATGGATCACTTCTCTGCGGGCACTATTATATTGGGGTAAGCGTGAAAAAGCATCCACCAAAAAATTATTTCCTCCTGGAATGTAATGTAAGGAGAAATTAAACCGGTTAAAATATTGAGACCAACGGGCTTGTTTTGGTGACAGTTTCCTGGGTGTTCTCAAGGCTTCTAGATTCTTGTGATCAGTCCACACCTCAAACAGGTCTTTAGCTCCTTCCAGAAACTGTCTCCATGTTAGAAGAGCCCATCATACAGCAAACACCTCCTTCTCCCATATAGCTCACCTTCTTTCAGTGTCCATTAATTTCCGAGAGGTATACACACAAGGTTGTAGCTTCCCTTCGGCATTAGCTTGGAGCAGGACCACCCCAACAGCAACATCACTGGCATCTGCCTGAACAACAAATGGGGCATCCATGTCTGGGTGTTTAAGGACTGGTTTGGCAGCAAACAGTCATTTCAGCTTCTCAAATGCAGCTTGACATTCCATAGACCATTCTAGAGGCCAGGACGATTTAGGCTTCACCTCCCCTTTCTTTTTCAAGAGATTTGTGATTGGTAGGGCAATTTTTGCAAATGAAGGAATGAACTGTCGGTAGAAATTTGCAAACTCCAAAAAACTCTGAAGCTGTCTGCGGGTGCGTTGAGGTGCCCACTCCAACACCACCTGGACCTTTTCTGGATCCATTTCTAATCCATCCAGCGATATGTGGTACCCCAAATAGTCAATTTTGGTTTGGTGAAAATGACATTTGGATAATTTCGCATACAACTCAGCAGCCAACAGTTTTTTGAGAACCGCTCTCATTAGTTTTACATGTTCGTCCATGGTTTCTGTGTAAATGAGAATGTTGTCGTGATAAACCAAAACCCCATTGAACAGGTGCTCATGGAGAACTTCATTGATCAACTGCATGAATGCTGCAGGGGCCCCTTGCAACCCGAACGGGAGCACCCAGAATTGGAAACAGCCTAGGGGACAGTTGAAAGCAGTCTTCCACTCATCTCCTTCCTTAATGCACACTCTGTAATAAGCTTCACACAAGTCCAGCTTGGTAAAAAACTTCCCCTTGGACAAATGGGCTAACATCTCTTTCATAAATGGCATAGGGTAAACGTTCTCCACACAAATAACTTTTAAATTTTGATAGTCCACTACCAGGCAGAAGGATACATCCGTCTTCTCTCTGAACATCACAGGAGTAGCTACTTGTGGCCTAGCTGGTTGAATAAACCCGCATTTTAGGTTTTTATCAATGAATTTCTGCAGCTCCTCCAATTCTCTGGGCATCATGGGGTAGGATTTAGGCTTAGGAAGCTTTATCCCTGGAAGGATTTCAATGCTACAGTCTATGGGCCTATGAGGAGGCAGCACGTTAGAGGCCTTTTCACTAAACACCTCCCGAAGGTCCCAGTATTCCTTGGGAATCCTTTCCTCACCATTCAAGTGTTCCACCATGGCCGCCACCACTTTGCTCGGCACGACTCCTTCTCCTTTGGGGACCTCCTTCTCTACCCTGCGTAGATTGGAGCAGAACTGCAATACGCCCATCCTCCAATTTATCCCTGGGTTCCATTTCCGGAGCCATGGCAATCCCAGCATGACAGGTTGGTCCATGCCTGGTGTCATGATGAAGTTCAGGGTCTCTCAGTGGTCTCCCATGGTCATCTCTATTGGCTCAGTTACAAAATGTGCAGGCCCTCCCCCTGCTACTGACCCGTCTAACTGGCAAAATGCTATGGTCAAAGTTTTTAGCCTCAGCCCCATTTTTTCCACGACCTCAGGACTGATTACACACCTGGTACACCCCGAGTCCAGAAAAGCTAGCATCTTCCCATGGGCATGTAGGGAGATGTAGTTCCACTGGGATGGTCAGGGCTCCCCCTTTCCAACATACCAAGAGGTCCTCATCTGAATCAGTCCTGGATTCGCTGTCATCAGAGCCAGTCGGAGTTCCCAACTCCCCTTGGTCGGGGGAGTGAACTCGACGACGTCAGCTCCTTTCTTGGTGACCTCACAAGCTTTGACGGGTGGTTTCTCAGCTCCTTTTCCACCACCTGGGATCACTGTGGATGCCGGCTTAGCGACACAGTCGGCTGCACGATGACCCTCTTTTCCACATCTGAAACATGCCATCGACCTCAGCTTTGGGCTGGCGGGTCCCCCAATGCCTTTTGGAACTTCTTTGTGGGGCAGGAGAGAGGCCTTGCTCCAGGTGTGACCCCTCTGGATATGATCTCTGGCCAGGTCGATCTCCACATCCGCAGCTAAGACATACCAGCCCTGCAGGTCATGTGGGGCCCCACGCGACCAGCAGTCCTTATAAACATCTTCATTTAGGCCATCCTTGTAATTTTCCAACAGAGCAACCTCTGACCAGCCTCTCATGTAAGGCACTAACTCAGGAAATTCTTGAGGGTATTCTGCTACTGACCTCCTCCCCTGCTGGATGGACTTCATCCGGATTCTAGCCTTCTGTTCAGCCAGGAGATCCTTGAATCTTGCTATGAGGGCTGCCATAAACTGGTCATAATTTTGTAGCAGTGGGGAATCTTCCTTGTGAAAGGTCACCATCCAATCTGAAGCTACCCCTTCTAAAGCTCGGGTAGCATATCTCACAAGGGCTGCGTCAGAAAGAAAATCCTCTCCCCAATCTTGCATGTGGTTCCATACTTGAGCTAAGAAACATCCAAGCCCCACTATATTTTCCAGGTAGGGGGGGAATTTTGGGCTTTTTCTGCCTTTGTGGCAATGCCTGTCCAGCAGGGGGAGCCTGGCCTACATTGGATGCTAGGATCCCCGGGGTCTGAACTGCATCCTCCCGGCCTCCAGTTGCTCCTTCAGAGCAGGCAGCCTCTTCAGTGCCCCCCGGTCATGCTCATCTTCTCCCCTTCCAGAGAAACCCTGAGCAGGCAATTCATACCTTTCACGAGCTCTTCGACTCTCAGTGGCTTCTCTCAACAGCTGCACAGCTTGTGCAATTAGGAAGTTTTCTTTTTGTTCTTCCTGCCAAGTGAGGGTTCCTCCTCTGCATCTGGTCATTGTAACTCCTGGAAGGGCCTCTCCCAGCTCCAGCAGTCTCCCGACACCCATCGACCATCTCGGCTTCCCCACTTTTTCTTAAAGTTGTAATCTTGTCAGCCACTCTAACGCATCCCAGCTGGCCTGTGGCTGAGTGTGAGACAAACTCGCAGCACCCATTTCCTCCTGGTCACTTTCTGGGTCAGACATTCTTTCCTCAGCCCCCACGGTGTAGTTCCTGGATGGCTGGTGGCTATGAGAGCTTGCTTAATATCAGGCGTGCCTCTTTTCAAAACTCAAGAAAGAAAAACCCCAACTCCATTGTTTGTAGAGAAAGGTACTTTTACTGAGAATGAACTGAATGCATCGCAAGAAAAGCAAGCTCTGGGCAATAGTTGTGGCTTACACATAGAAGTCCTCACATTAGTGAAGTCCCTCCTTCCCCCAAAGTTCAAGCAGTCTTGTCCAATCCACCTTCTTCTCAGGTGCCACATGAGGATCATCTCCAGATGGCTTCATCCCTCTGGTATGCATGGGATGTTAGCTGTGAGTGTTATCAGCCTGCCTTTTAGCCTTTGCATACACTTTAAGTTTCCCCAATACCTTAAGTTTTATTTATACAGATAAGTTTCATTTCAGCCCAACCTGGCCAAACTCCCCCCTCCCTCCAGTTTATGACAGCCAAAGAAGCTAGACCCCAATTAGGAATACATTACCCACTACCCTGTGCCTATCACTAAAATACAGCAATAAAACAATTAACTGGCAGTAGTAAAACAACAAATGTAGCATGCGGAGGCTGACACATCTCCCATAATTCCTCCCAATTATCCATGTTTTCAATATAAGGAGAAAAACTTTTTAAATTTATTTATTTTAACTTATGTATAGTCCACATTCAAGTCCAAAATGTTGTCTCTTCCCCCCGCCTCCATTTTTTCTGTTTCCAAATGCATGCCAGTTCAGATGTTGTTGTTTTTTGTTTTGTTTTTCCGGGTCATCCTAGTTCCAATCTAGATCTCTCCAGTCTTTTGAAGCTATGCCACAGCTGTTTAAACAAGTACTCCTTTGGTGTTCCTTTTTCTGTTAATAGTCTAAACAATGCAATGTTGTTTTTTCCTCTCCAGTGATGTTTCTCTCCAATCCACAACTCCCAGCAACAAAATGTCACTTGTTAATCCACAAACCAATTCCTTTGTCTTCCTCTATTTAATCCTTTTGTTAGCAAAAGATGCTTTCTCTCAATTTTCTTCTCCTTTTAATATTTATTTTTTCTTCCAAAACCAATTTTAAATCCAGATGGAACGTTAGTTCTTTTAGGGCTTTTGTCTTAAAAATTCTCTTTGCTGTTTGTTTCTTCTCACTTTAAATTTCCGTGTGCCAATTAGCCACTAAATTCAAGCCCAAAAATCTCTTGAGCTTTAAAAAAAAATTTTTTTCTTCTTACCTGCGAATTGGCCAATCACTCACCCAGTAACACAACTCTGCTCTGATCTTCCCTCCTGCTCAATCTTCTTGTGTCACTGTCCCGACTTTGGCAGCTCCTAATAGCTGCCTTTCCTTGTCGTTGGGTCAAAGGCTGGGTGCCGGTGTTGCAGGGAATTCACAACTTCCCTCTTCACGCCAGCCAGTGCCTCCTTTCTTTGCTGTCCCTCCAGGACAGCTATGGTCCATGAAGGACCCCCAAAATGACTGGAATTTCAGTGTTCATCCCAGAGCACCAGGGCACACCGTTGCAATGCGACACTGGCCATGCCTCCTCTCCACATTCAGTGTTGTTAATGTAGCAGAAAATACCATAACCTCAAATATTGTTTCTTCTCTAGAATAAGTTGGGTGACATATTCTAATTTTTAGGCAATAAATTTGTATGTAGAAAAGACTTGAAGAACATATTCTTCCCTTCCAAGTCACACTGATAGTCATTGAAGAGCCATCTCTAAGGGTGAAATCTTCCTGAGAGTACAGTTACAATTCATGTGGAATCATTGGTGTGTACCTAAGCCTCTCTGCTACAGATATACTTCCTGTTCCCCAAGGATAATGGACTGCTTTTTAAACGGCCAATTTTCCAGTGCACTGCTTGGATAATCCATGGATGGGTTATTCACATAGCTTCTGCTACATACTGATTTCTGTTTCTTTAAATTCTTTCTTGACCCTGCCTTCCCTGCTCGGGTGCCTGTCAGTTTGTTTTCACTCAGTCGAGCTAGACAAAAGTGCTTTTCATCGCTCTGACAGTTTGACAGAGTGAATTTTATTGCTGAATAGTTTTTTTTCTTTATTTTTAATTAGTTTTTATTTCAGTATATACAGGAAGGTAAAGAACTTCTTTTTTGGTCTGAGTTAAAAATTGACAGGGCAGTTTGCAGCTGCGGCTCGCCCTCATCTGCTGGTGGTTAGTTAGTCATTTCTGGGGATCCAGGCTGACTGCAACCATCTTTTTTCATCGAAAAGCAGCTTTCGGAGTGGAGTCCCTTTCTGGGCACCTCTGAACAATTAATTTTGCTGTCTGTCGCCAGTGGAATAGCTGGTTGCCCGGTCCACCAGCATAACCGCCATCGTCTATAGGTCCTGATTCTTCTGGCGGCTCCAGAGTCACTGTCTGGATCACCGTGGCAAACTCTGTGAAAAATTGAATGCTTCCCGGCACTGGGAAGGTTTTTACTTTCGTGCTTTGCTTTTCGCCTTCAAATTTGAGATTGTTGCCCGGAAAACTGTGAGTTAGGCTTCGAGGAGGCCCTGGCTGGGATGTCAGCTCGAGCGCCATTTTAACTGTCAAAATTCAAGCCGTGCGAATTTTTTCCTCCTTGCGAAGCAGCGCTGAGGGAGTTGGGGCTCCAATCCTGTGCAATTGAAGTCCTTAAGGGGATTTGTAGAGGCGCTGGGAGGACATTTAGTTCTTACACCTGTTCTTGCTATTGACTGGTGTAAATTGGCAGCGATTAGGTGCCTGGCTATTGTCAGGTTTAAAGTGACAATTATTAGTGGCTTTAAAGCCTGTGCCTCAGCTGTCATTTGCTACTTTGAGTCACTGACTCTGCTGTTGTTAAACTGTTGCAGTTGGACTGGACAAGGTCCATATAACATTGTTGCAGTTTCTTACAATTTGTATTGGGAGGCATAGAGAACAATATATTTGAAAATATTTGCCTCAGACATTGAGTTCATTAGAGCTCTACCTAGATAATTCTGACAACAAGATGGCTGGTCCTGAGTTGTCTCCTGACACTGCACCAACAAGTGGCCATTCTAAGGGCCGTAAGTCTCATAAAACGAGCAAAACAGGCTCCAAGCCTGACTCAAGGGACAATGCTAATAATGGTGGCTGGTCATCGCCTGTCACTACAAAAACATATGGACTACCAACCTTGATCAAGGAAAAGCAATAGATGCAATCTACATAGACTTCTGCAAAGCTTTTGACTCAGTAGTACATGACAAACTTCTCTTAAAACTAAAATCCTACGGCATTTCAGGACCTCTTCACAATTGGATAAATGCCTTCCTATCAAACAGACAACAGGTGGTCAAAATTGGCAATGCTCTATCAAATCCTGTTCCTGTCAAAAGTGGCATTCCCCAAGGTAGTGTTATTGGACCAACGCTCTTCATACTATACATAAATGATCTCTGTGACCTTATCTCAAGTTATTGTGTTCTTGTCGCTAACGACGTCAAACTATTCAATACCACTAACAATACTTTTACCCTTCAAGATGACCTTGACTTTTTATCTGAATGGTCTAAAACTTGGCAACTTCAAATATCAACCAGCAAATGCTCAGTGTTACATATTGGTAAAAAGAACCCTAACATCAAGTACAAGCTTGATGGACATTACCTTACTGATGACCCCCTCCCTGTCAAAGACCTTGGAGTTTTCATATCAAATGACCTAAATGCCAAAGCCCACTGCAACTACATAACAAAAAAAGCTCTAAGAGTTGTAAACCTAATTTTACGTAGCTTCTTTTCCAAAAATTCTACACTACTAACAAGAGCATACAAAACATTTACCAGACCTATTCTTGAATACAGCTCATCCATCTGGAACCCATACCACATCTCTGACATTAATACTATCGAACGCGTCCAGAAATATTTTACTAGAAGAGTTCTTCGCTCCTCTGAAAACAACAAAATACCTTATACCACCAGGCTTGAAATCCTGGGATTAGAAAACTTAGAACTCCACCGACTCCGACATGATCTGTGTTTAACACACAGAATCATCTATTGTAATATCCTTCCTGTAAAAGACTACTTCAGCTTCAATCTCAACAATACAAGAGCAAACAATAGATTCAAACTTAATGTCAACCGCTTCAAACTTGATTGCAGAAAATATGACTTTTGTAACAGAGTTGTTAACACTTGGAACTCACTACCTGACTCTATAGTCTCTACTCAAAACCCCAAAATCTTCAACCAAAAACTGTCTACTATTGACCTCACCCCATTCCTAAGAGGACTATAAGGGGCGTGCATAAGAGCACAAAAGTGCCTACCGTTCCTGTCCTATTGTTCCCTTTATTATAGTATTATATGCATACTTTTACTCTTACTTTTACTTATATATACTTTTTTCTCTCATGATGGGTTATTGTTTATATTGATGATTGTATATACTGTTGTGACAAAATGAAATTAAAAAAAGTTCTTCTCATAGTGAGAAAGGTGCTAAAAGATGCCATGGAGTGCCAATTTTCAAAGGCACAGCAACAAGTCCGAAACCAATCATCAGTTTTGGTCCCTATTTCAGATATTGGGCTATAAGGCCCACAAGTAATTTCAAAACTGGTCACTGGGTGGGGCTAGTCATCAGCATCAATACCAGCTGGTTGAATCCCAAAGGGATCCTATCCCTAACATGTCCCAGTCTGCACTGCCTCGGGGACTTCAGGTTCCTCATGAAGCCCTGGAGGCAACATTTACTTCTATGGCAGTGGGGCTCTGTGCAAGGGAAGGGCAAGGAATGGGTCTAATCCTAGATTTTCAAGCTATGATTACTGAAGCCTTTACAAAGGCTATTGCCACATATGTCTGCCACCTTGCAGCCTCAAATTAGAGTACAAGTTCCAGAGGAACAGGACCCAGATTTGCATTCTCATCATAGCTCCTTGGAGGACGAATATTCTTGGTCTGGTGAGGACGATCAGGTAGATTCCGAGTTCTCCAATGATGAAGAGGTATTTCATGATAAACAAGCCTTTATGGGCTTTTTCACCCTTCTTTTAGGTCGTTATTGCATAAAGCAAAAATCATGACAAATATTGGAGTTGAGGAAGTTCTTGTAGACCAATCTAACAAGACTACCCATCCACATGAGTGCCTTTTCTCTGTACCTACCCCTGACCAAGAATTATTCCATGCCCTCAGCTATGTACTGATGTTATACAGAAACAATGGAGTCAGCCCGGCTCATTAGCGGCTCCCAGTGGTCACGATAGATGACTATACTGCACAGCACCAAATTTATAAACCCTTTTACAATCACCCGATGCACCGGTGGTTAGTTTGACATCTTCCATGGTTCTGTCTAATGATGTTTTAGAACTTTTAAAAACAGAAGATAGAAAGGCAGAGGTTGCCCTTAGAAAGACTCACCAGGTGGCGGCTTGGGTGATTAGGGCAGCTACAGCTACCTCTTTCTTTACCCGGGCATTGCTAATTTGGCTACACCAGTTACAGAAGAGGTTACCCTTAGATGACACAAGGCTCCAACAAGATATTAAAAAGTTGGTAGCGGCTACTGAATATTCAGCGGACACCTCTTTAGATGCAGGGAAATTTTCATCTCGAGCTTTGGGGTCAGCTGTTACTTCCCAGCACCTCCTATGGCTGCGTAACTGGAGGGCAGATATGAAGGCTAAGTGGAAACTAGCATTTGCACTCTATAAAGGGTCTACCCTTTTTGGAGAGGCATTAGAACCAACTTTGACTGAGGAAAAGGATAAGAGGAAGGTCTTTCCTTCCTCGTATAGAAGACCAGATCATAGATATACCCCATATTCACAGAGGCAGCTCTTTTGGACTGATTCTGGGCATGGTGGGTCCTATTTTCAATGCCCATACAACCAGGGCTTTGACCATTCTATGGATAGACAGTCCTTCAAAGACAGGAGAAGACGTCAAACCTCAGGAAAGCAACCCTTTAGAGGGGCAGCTTCTAGATCCTTTAGAAGGGGCAAATGACGCTCAACTTCTTCATCCTATTGGCAGCCGACTACAAAATTTCTGTTGTTAGTGGGAATTGTCCACAACAGACACTTGGGTTTGTCGCACAGTGGGATTTGGTCTCACCTTGGAATTCCTTTCCAGCCCTCCAACACGTTATCTGGCCTGCCCACTCTCTCTACCTGATGTACGTCAAGGTCAAGCATTTATTGGAAATAAATGCCATAGAGTGAGTTCTGACAGGACAGGAAAAGACAAGATTTTACTCTATTCTATTCCTGGAGAGGGATTTTAAATCTCAAATCTCTAAACAAATTTATTCTGTATCACTGATTCAAAATGCAGTCCCTCAAATCTATATTGGGATGCATAAGGAGGGGTGAATTTCTGACTTCTGTGGACCTCAAAGAGGCCTATTTACAGGTCCCAATCCATCCTGTGCATTGCAAGTTCCTGCATTTCCAGTATGCAAAACTTCATTTCCAATACCGAGCGATGCCATTTGGCCTGTCATCAGCCCCAAGGACATTTACCAAGTTGCTAGCGGCAGTGGCAGCCAACTGCCCGAATAGTCTTAGTACGTATCCTTTGCTACTTGGATGACATTTTAATTCTGTCATCCACCAAGGAGTAAGCCATCAAGGATTTAGTGACGGTCATTCAAATTCTTCAATGTCACGGTTTTTCATTGAACTTGAAAAAAAGTCACCTGTAGCCTACCAATCGCATCCTTCGTTTGGGGGCAGTAATCGACTCACTCCAGGGGCAGGTTTACCTGTCTCCAGACTGACAACACAGTATCAAAGAATTAATCTTGCAACTAATTGCCCAGAGGTCAGTTCCCTTGTTTCTTCTATCACAGTTGCTTGGGAAGATGATCTCCTGCATCTCGATAGTACCTTGGGAACACAGACATGCGCAACCTCTACAATGGTTTCTGCTGCCATTTCAGAGAACAGGTTGAAGCAATTCCAGGGCCAAAGTAGCAATTCCAACATGCGTACGTCTGTCTCTCCATTGGTGGACATCGGTGGTGCTACAGAAGGCTGCATGTTTCTGGAAACACAAAGAGTCACAGTTACAATGGATGCGAGCCTCTCCAACTGGAGGCACATGTGTTCTCTCAAGTAGCACAAGGACAGTGGTCCCTGGCAGAGCAACAGAGCAACATCAATTTCTTGGAACTACAGGCAGCCTGGTTAGCTCTCCGCCACTTTCAAGCCACAGTGGCAGGTCAGCATGTGCTGATCCTAACAGACAATGTGACTACGAAAGCCCATGTGAATCGAGAAGGAGGCACTCATTCCCGGGCTCTAATGGATGAGGCAGAGAGATTGCTGAACTGGGCGGAATGACATCTGCTCTCACTTCAGGCGGATCACATATGTGGCTCCTCCAAACTTCAGGCCGACTGGCTGAGTTGATGTCAATTGGATCCGTCCGAATAGTGTCTTCATTCACAACGCTTCCAGGAATTGTCTCGCTGGTTCAGTTATCCAGTACTCAATTTGTTTGCCTGACCAGAGAACACGCATCTCCCACAATTCTTCTCTCGATTCCCAAGCCCAGGAGAAGAAGGCTGCAATGCTCTCAGATTGACATTGCCGCAGGGTCTTCTATATGTGTTCCCTCCCATCTCCCTCATTCAGAGGGTCCTTTGGAAACTGCTAGCGGAACAAGCAGAGGTGCTCCTGATTGCCCCATATTGGCCTTGCTGTCCTTGGTTTGCCTATCTGAGAACTCTATCTGTGTCCCAAACCTGGAGAATTCCTTGGGACAGGATTTCTCTCAGCCAGGGGGTCATACTACATCCAGAGCCCAAGTGGCTCCAGTTGACCGTCTGGCATTTGAGAGGATCATCCTGAGGAAAGACAACCTTTCAAGAAAGGTGATACACACCATACAGGCATCTAGGCGACAGTCAACTAACCGCATTTATAATGCTTCATGGCATTCCTTTTGTTTCTGGCGTTCCAAGGAATACATTGATCTTACCTCGGCATCTGTGCCTGAGGTACTTGATTTCCTGCAATCAGGATTGGACAAGGTTTAGCACAAACAACACTGTGCAGTTGCAGCTTTGTCTACGGTCCTGCTTTGTGATTCTCACCAAACACTTGCCCACCATCCAAGTTCATTTCTCCAGGGAGCTATTTATTTTTATTTTATTTTATTTATTTTATTTTATTTATTTATTTTGTCACAACAGTATATATAAGCATAAGCATGCAAGTAAGTATATAATATATAAGCATATATATATATAAGCATAAGCATGCAATAACTATATTAATTGGATATAATGAAAGAAAACAATAGGACAGGAACGGTAGGCACGTTTCTGTTCTTATGCACACCCCTTACGGACCTCTTAGGAAGGTCAATAGTAGACAGTTTTTGGTTAAAGCTTTGGGGATTTTGAGAAGAGACCACAGAGTTAGGTAGTGTGTTCCAAGCATTAACAACTCTGTTACAGAAGTTATATTTTCTGCAATCAAGATTGAAGCGGTTAACATTAAGTTTAAATCTATTGTTTGCTCTTGTATTGTTGTGATTGAAGCTGAAGTTGTCTTTAACAGGAAGGACATTGCAATAGATGATTCTATGAGTTAAACACAGGTCCTGTCAAAGGCGGTGGAGTTCTAAGTTTTCTAATCCCAAGATTTCAAGTCTGGTGGCATAAGGTATTTTGTTGTATTCAGAGGAGTGGAGAACTCTTCTTGTAAAATATTTCTGGACACGTTCAATTGTATTGATGTCTGAAATGTGGTATGGGTTCCAGACAGGTGAGCTGTATTCAAGAATTGGTCTAGCAAATGTTTTATAAGCTCTGGTAAGTAGTGTAGTGTTTCTGAAGAAGAAGCTACGTAAGATTAGGTTTACAACTCTTAAAGTCTTTTTTGCAATGTAGTTGCAGTGGGCTTTGGCACTTAGATCATTGGATATGAAAACTCCAAGGTCTTTGACAGGGTGGCGGTCATCTGTAAGGTAATGTCCATCAAGTATGTACTTAGTGTTTGGATTCTTTTTTCCAATGTGTAAGACAGAGCATTTGCTGGTTGAGATTTGGAGTTGCCAAGTTTTTGACCATTCTGACACAAAGTCAAGGTCTTTTTGAAGGGTAGCTGTATTGTTGGTAGTGTTAAATAGTTTGACATCATCAGCGAAAAGAACACAATTACTTTTAATATGGTCACAGAGATCACTAATGTATAATATGAAGAGTGTTGGTCCAAGACCACTGCCTTGGGGAATGCCGCTATTTACAGGAACAGGATTTGATAGGGCACTGCCTATTTTGACCACTTAACCTTCACCCTCCTGTGGTTCATCACTACCCTACATGGGAGCTCCCTTTGGTGCTTCAAACCCTTATGGATTTGCCTTTCGAACCATTGGACTCTATAAGTCTACAATTTCTGACACTCAAGGTCTCCTTTCTCCTAGCCATTACATCTGCCAGGAGGATATATGAACTGGTGTCCTTATTATTCGAAAGGACCTCTACATATTTCATTCAGACAGAGTGATACTGCAGTTGGATCCCTCCTTTCTGCCCAAGGTGAATTCTTATTTTCATTGTGCCCAGGAGCTCATTTTACCAGACTTTTGCCCAGCTCCTACCCATCCGCTGGAAGAAAAATGGCACCCCTTGGACGTTAGGAGGGCCCTCCACAGGTACATTAAACGAACTGAGTCATTTTGACAGACTGAAGCTCTTTTGGTGTCCTTTCATCCTTTGTCGATGGGCAAGAAAGTCTCATCTTCAACTGTGGGACATTGGTTACAAATTGGACAAATATGCCTTGGCTGAGGCTGCATTTGGACAACAGGTGTTGCAGAGTATATACTCCACCTGGAGGTCAGTCAGCCTCCCGCCCATCATAAGTAAGCTTGAGTATATCCCATCCATGGATTATCCAAGCAGCGCACTGGAAAAGGGATGTTGTCTTGTCTGAATGTCCATTTTCTGGGTGCTGCGAGGATAATCCAGCCTGCCCACTGGCTTCCTGTTTGGGGCCCCAGGGTGAGTTTTATTCCGTTCTTACACAATTAGTTACCTACGCCTTTGTGAAACAAACTGACAGTTACACGAGCAGGGAAGGTGGGGTCAAGAAAGAATTTAAAGAAACAGCACTCAGTATCTAGCAGAAGCTAAGTGAATAACCCAGCCATGGATTATCCTCGCAGCGCCCAGAAAATGGACGTTCAAACAAGACAACGTCCCTTTCAATGGCTCTTAGCACAAATATTTCTATACCTATTCTTTCAAGTTCACAGACACACCCACATACTAACACACATACATAAATGACGTCATTAACGTCTTCCCTTCCCCCCCCCAGCAATTCAAATTCAAATTCATCCATTCTGCAGAGTGTATGAATGTTTACAGAATACATATCAGCAACTTTAAAAGCAGCTTTAATCACCTGTTGGGCTGCACAATATTTAGTTTAGGGGGTTGTCTGAAATATTTTTTCCTTTGTCATGAAATGCTCAAACAAAAAAAGTGATGAATAACAGAACCATTTTATTTATTACCTCATTATCCCTTCTACTGAAAGAAGAAGCTTTCTTCTAGGTTTATGAAATTTGGGAAGCTTTATTTCCAATACAGGGTAACCAATTGTGTGAAAGACAGATTATTACTACTTCCCAAGAAAATAAAAATGTAAAGGAATAAAGCAGCAAATCCCCTGAGTTTATTTGTCTGATATTTGAAAGATTACACGTCAGATTTTTATCCAACTCAATCATCATCATCATCATCATCATCATCATCATCATCATCATTTCACCAGCTTGTAGATTTGCCATAATTAGGTAAAGACCTAAACAATATGATTTCCAAATCTCATTTAAAATTTGGCCCTAAATTGAACCAGAGAGTTTCCAAATCCTGGTCTATTTAATGAGTTAATGAACTGGGGTCTGAACAAATGTGCACATGTTATTTACAGGGAAAGTTTAAAGAAAAAAGTTGATTTTCTCCTTTGCTGTTATGCATTGATGCAGTGATATGACCAGTAGATGGCACACTTTACTTTCTGTAATCTTTTAATATCAGACATGACAAAAGTATGTTCTTTCACAAGCAGCATATTATATAGTTCCTGCTAGTATTTTAGGAAGCTTCTAAATTCTTTTATTTCTAGTCTTTTTATAGGAGGGTACAAGATTGCTTGATCTGGGTATCCTACTTTTCCATACAGTAAAACTGCATTGGTTATAACCTTGCCACACCTTCAAATTAAATGATAAATTTAACATGCAGCATTTAAGATTCAGTTACTCTTTCCATAGGAAGACGTATATGATCCACTTAAAACTTATTCTTGCAAAATGATAAAGGGTAAAATAGAAATAATATTTCTAAAAAAATATTATTGTGACCTTTAATATTTGAATGGTGACTGACTAAATAAAAGACCAAGTAGGCAATTTACACATTTTCCATGGGGTCATATATGTCACAGCCATTGTTTTCTGTTGTCAGCCACTCCTCAGCTACTTTTTTGCATACTTGAAGTGAAGTTTTGTTGGAAAAAATATCCAGGTCCAGGTCCAAGCCAAGAGAAAGGCACTGGAGATGAAATGGAGGCTGGAGGCTGATTGGAAAGATGGTTTAATGATGAAGCAGAACCATGTTTGTGGTTCTAGTGCAGCTGACCACATGGAGTTTGGGAGTGAGGCATTTTTATATTTTCTGTTAGGCTTTGCACTTGAGCTTCCTGTTCCTGTGCAAGAACATATATTCTATTGGCTGTTGTATGGGTCTGAACTGGCTGAAGCCCATCTCTGGCTAAAACATGAGTGGTGAATGGTACTACTCATAGGTACCATGTAAACTACACACTGAAAAGGTTTTATTATTTGCCAGATTCTGAAGCTTGATTCAGTTAAAGATGCTCATGATAACTAAATAGCAGCTTGCATGGTTTAGATCCAGATACCTTTTCTAGCACTCTTAATAATTCAATTTCCTTAGAGGTAATACATTAGAGATAATACTATTTGGCTCAGAAATATTTATTATCTGACAAATGATACACAGAATAACTAGATGTGGTTATTTTTGTTATTCATATCAAAGGTGTCAAACCTGTCCCAGTCTGATCTCCTAGGAAAGTAAAATTCTCGACTCCATTTGGTTGAAGTGAAAAGGCACTTTTACTAAGAGATGCTGATTCCAGTAAAGTCAAGTGGAATCTACAATTCCCATGCATCAGTACAAAACTAAACCCTTGGTTTCCCCTAGCCCTTATCCCATGGTCCATCCATGTGTAGCCAATCCGGCAATGCCATGGTGTTTTGGGTAATATTGAGGTATTTGGACTGGTGAAATTCCACTCTCAAAGTTAACAGCCTTGAAAATGCCACCACAAACTGGATTCCAAAATGCTCTTTTTCTCCTCAACTGTCAATCCCCCCTCCTAATTTCCCATCGTAAAGTTATACGGCTTGATTGCCCATTTGTTCCTCCCTTCCTACCCCAATAGATGGCAGAATGCAAACAAGGCCCCAAACCAAAGGTGGTGGATCTGCAGAATGATATTAAAAATAACAGAAGCTAACATTCCAGCAAATATTTAACATC
Source organism: Ahaetulla prasina (assembly GCF_028640845.1). Lineage (NCBI taxonomy): Eukaryota > Metazoa > Chordata > Lepidosauria > Squamata > Colubridae > Ahaetulla > Ahaetulla prasina. The sequence goes on from NC_080543.1 coordinate 71,776,017, forward strand.
TTAACTATTAATTTTTACATACTATAACGAAGTCTACTTGAGAAGTTTTCTGAGTCTCTAAAAACCGTCTTTTGATAATTGTATTTTTAAATAAAGACTTCATTTCAATATTGTTAACTTAAACAGAGTTATTTGGGACAGAGAAATTCTGAATTCTGTTTGACTTTATTCGGAATAACTTTTTTTTTTTATTATTCAAAAAGTTTTACAAAAAATTTTTTCCCCCAACCCCTCTCCTTTCACAAACCCCCTCTCCCCTCCCCCCCTGGCTTCCCGGAACAAACACAAGGTATAGTTAAAAATAAAACAACCATATGCTAAAAAAATTTTTTTTCCCAAAACTATTATACCAATTCTCCCTCTCTAGCTCTGACTTCCTCCTTACATAACCAAAATCCTTCAAAAAATTAACAATAAACAGTAATAAAATATATAGATCAGTAGAACAAATTAATCCTAAAATATTTAAAACCAGCTAAAGCATAAAAATCCAATCCAATTCAGAGAATATCTGCCTTATAACTTCTATAACCATATAATTTCCCCCCCAAGTCTTTCTTACATAAGATCTTTCGAGAATATTCTATTTAAAATTCAATACAACAAATTATAGAATTTCAATACAGGGAAATTACAATATCTGTTCAACTTTAGTCCTTCCTCGTCAAAATCCAGTATAAATCCAAATATCTAGTCTTTTATGATGGTTATAAAACATATAATCAACCCATTTCTTCCAAATCTTCCTTACGTATTGTCTTTCAGAAAGGCTAAAATCTTTTTCTGTTAATATTTCAAAAAAAAAAAAATTCTTTCAAAAATGATACTTTTGTCTCTTGCCATTTTTGATGCATTAGTCTCTGTCTTTCCTTCATTACTCCTTTTGAAAAGTCAGTCACAATATTTCCTAATAGTTCCTTATGTCCAAGAATCCACGAGTTACTGCCGTATTCCTCAATCCGAAAAGAGAACTCTTGGAAAGCATTAACCCTGTGAATTTTTCCATTTCGGAGACAGCCTCCTGTAGCACAACTTCAGGCTTTTCATCCAAACTTTTTAAAAAAGGCTTCTTTACATCCATTCCATATTCCAAGTCCTGATTACTTTGGTTAATTTCCTCCAAACTCTCATCCAAAATGCCTCCATTTTTTTCCAATTCGTATTGTTGAATAATTAAATACATTCTTTCTGTATAATCCTGTATAAAGTCACGAATCCATTCTTCTGAAAAACCTTCATGGCAAAGTTCTTGCTGAAAATCCCCTTATGAAATACTTAAACAAACTAAAATAATCCAACAATCCACAGCCCAGTACAATAAGATAAAATCTCCATTCAGTTTCACTTTCTCAACAAGTAAACGCAACTTTATTTCATTGTGTTGATTGTAGATGAGAGAAAAAATTATTATTTTTAAAAGAAAAAATAGAAGTCAGATTTAATACTTGCAATTTAAATGACTGATCTCCTGTGTTTTATTCCGTCTGCTTATAAATATCCATAACAATCAATTGAAGCAGAAGTGGTCGCTCTCTTCTCTGTCTGCTTAAAGCAGAAACACACTGGGGCTGGAGCTTTGCAGAAGGAATTCAGGGAACTTTCCCTTTCGAGTTCCCCAAACGGGGCCTCTAGAGAGAGCTCTACCCTTCCCTCTTCTGCTCTTTCCCTTCTCCTTACAGGGGAAGGTACTTTCAGCCGTTGATTTCGCCGGCTTTTACAGAATCCCAGCGCGGGCGCTCTTAGGGCGTCCTTCGGAGAGAGCGGAGCCACCAGAAGCCTCTCGGAATAACTTTTGTAGATTAGACTGTTCTATTATCATATAAAATATTAAATGCATATTAAGCATAGTTTAAAATTAACAGCTGTTAAACTAAGCTAAACATTTATTTTAATGTTTTAGGGAATAATCCATTTTTCCTAAGTCTTATTTATTTATTGTTGCAAAATCGTTACAAAATCTTTGCAATTGCTATCCTTCTTATGTAAATAATCAAGGTCAGCAGTTCCAAAGATGATAACAAAATAATTATACTTTAGTAAACTGGGTCTGTTAACATGACACAATATGGCTTAGTTGTTTCTGATAGCTTTTAAGTGATATACAAATCTTATAATCTAGAAAATAAAATAAATCAAAACAAAATTAAATAAGAGGATTCCACATAAGCAAAATGATGCCAAAATTGGCATCATTAAAGTTTTAATTTTAACTACTTCCACAAATTAAATAGCATCAAATTGAAAAAAAATTGACTTAATACACCTTAATTCTGATCAATATCACTGGCTGACATTTTAGCTTAGGGGAATATTTGAAGATATTATGAAACAATTAAAATCAAAGTGCTTAACATACAGAAATGTGACTTATTATCATCTTTCAATAAGTCTACAAATGCTAACTTGACCCTTCTCTATCATAGTTTTCCTATCTTTTTGTCTTTTGACATTGATTTTCATGGTATTTTTTAAAAATGCTACATTTCAGGCAATATTAGGGAGCGGAAATTAAAGTCCTGATCAGTATTATATAGTAACTTCATAATGTATTATTTTGAATATGATACTTAAATTATGTAGTATTTTCCCCCAATGTTCTATTAGTAATAAAGGAAGGAGAATGTATGAACTGCTTATTAACTAATGTTGTAAATTATAGCATACAGCTTCTTTGAGATAAGGAAAATTGGTTAGTTTGGTGGAAATTACAAGTTAAATAAGAAAGAACAAGGATTAGGTGTTGAGACAGAACAAAAGAGACAGTTAGACTAAATTCAGAAGCCAAAAGAAATCTTTAAAGATCTGAAAAAGGGAGTACACAAGACACCAGGGCTAAATTATTTTTACACACACACACACATATCAGAGATGGGTTTCAGCAGGTTCTGACCAGTTCTGGAGAACTGGTAGTGGAAATTTTAAGTAGTTTGGAGAACCAGTAGCAAAAATTCTGACTGGCCCCACCCCCATCTATTCTCTGCCTCCCAAATCTCAGCTAATCTGGAGGAAATGGGGATTTTGCAGTAACCTTCCCCTGGAGTGGGGTGGGAATGGAGATTTTACAGTATCCTTCCCCTAGCCTAGCCTAGCTTGGTGAGTAGCCACGCCCACCAAGTCAAGCCCACCAAGCCATGCCACACCCACCAAGCCCACAGAACTGGTAGTAAAAAATTTTGAAACCCACCACTGACACACACACACTTTTCATCCCTATGAGTGGTATGTGTCTTCCTCAATCTTAGGTCCTCTTATTGGAATGGGACATTTAGGCACTGACCCTTGGCTGCGCCCCTTAGTCCCAAGTGCCTCAACTGATTTACAGCCAGCTTTCCACTGGCCTTTCCCTGACCATTCTCCACAGTCAATGGGCCCCTGGCCCTCTGGCCCTTGCTCTTTGTCCCTGCCCATTCACCCAGACACCATTTGACCCAGGTTGGCATGCCCATGTTGAAGTCTGAATCTGTGGCAGAAGATGAGCTGGAACAAGAACTGATAGTGAGAGGCCGTTGGCGTGGGAGGAACCTGGGGAAGGGCAGAGTCAGTCCAGGCAAGGCTGTTCAGAATTAGCAAGGCCTGAAGGCAGGGAGGACAGACAGAGTTCAGACGAGGAGCAAGAACCACCCCCTCCTGATGCAAAGACTAGGAGAGTGCAGAGAAGGCGGGATCAGTGCAGGCAGAGAAGGCCACATGTGAGGAGAGCGCCCCATCCAGCTTCACCAGGAACACCTGGGGAATGAGACTTTAGGAGATGCTGTGGGTAGGGGCATTTGTTGGGAACAAACGCTGAGTTCCTGAAGTGTTGTGTGCTCACGCTTGAACTTTCCAAAAGTCCTTGCATTCCTTGTTGGCATTCTGGACTAATTATAGGATCTTTTGCTCCCTCAACTTCTTGCTTGGCTCTTGTTTTGCCAAATACATTTGGGATTTATTGCAGTGCAGCCTGGGTGCAGACAGTGCTGGGCTGGACTAATTGCAACCTAAAGCAGAATGAGAACAACTGTTTGAGGTGTTTGAGGTTGGGTGGGGTTGTTCTCACTCTGCTTTAGGACTTGCCAGTAACATGGGAGCATTTGGGGAGATTTGGAGCAGTAAAGGGGCTGTTTGAACTGCCAGCTGTTTGTGTTATCTCTGTGCCGTGCCCTAGATCATCACACAGGTGTTTTGCTGCATGGGACAGCTATTTGGTGGCAGGCAGAAGCAATGGTGCTGTGAGGGCAGGATGCAATTGGACAGGGCAATCACAAGGGCTGGGGGTGGGCATTGTGTGATGCAAGATTTTTTAAGAAGTGCTGAGGGTGCTCTGCAAGTATTTTTAAAGGGGCTGCACTCTCTGATCAATTGGGTAGTTCCAAAGCCTTAGTTCTGACAGATCATGCAGAGGGGGACAGGGCCCAAGTTATAAAAAGAAGGTGTTGGAGGGGGATAGATATTGTGGCAGTAGACAAGAACAAAAAGACAACAGTGCTGATAACTAGTAGTGCCAACTGACAACAATGTCTGGAAGGAGTATGAAAAGCTGGAGAAGTGCTAGGGCATGTAGAAGGATATGGAAAGCAAAGGGCAAAGTGGTCCCAGTGGTGATATGAGCACTTTGGCTGTGACTTCAAATCTGGGAGAGTGGCTCCAGCAGAGTGTGTTGGGGAGCAACCAGGAAGGGAGGGAAGGGTGCCTCTAGGGTACTTCACAGAGACTGCTTGGGTTGCAACTCAGCTACCTCCAATGAAACAAAAGAGGGAAGGAGAAGCAAGCCCAGTGTGACTTCTGGTGTTTTGGGGGGATGGCAGATGAACAGCAATGGCACATGGCTTCTGATATTGCCAGGGGACAGCAGGTGAATAGTGGTGGTGTAGGACTTTTGATGTTGTGGGGGGGCATGGCAGATGAATGGTGGTGGTGTGCAACTTCTGGAGTTGAGGGGGATGTGGCAGGTAAAGGCGGTGGCATACAGCTTCTGGCATTGCGGGGGGCACAGCAAGTGAAAGAAGTGGCGTGTAGCTTCTGGTGTTGCAGGGGGCATGGCAGGTGAATGGTGGTGACGTGTGACTTCTGGCATTATGAGGGATGTGGCAAATGAAGGCAGCAGCATGCAATGTCTGGCATTGTAGGCAGGGTTGTTGTGGGGGGGACAGATGAATGGTAGTGGAGTGCAGCTTCTGGCATTGCAGAGGTGGTGCAGCAGGTGAAGGCAGTGGCGTGTGGCTTCTGGCATTGCAGGGGGCACAGCAGACAAACGCAGGTGGTATGCGGCTTCTGGCATTACAGTGAGGGCACCCTCCCTCCCATTGCCTCTCATCCTGGATTCTGGCCTGATGCTGAACAGGTAGTTCAGCTGCCCACTGCCGCCCACTCACCACCATTCTCCCCCCCCACAATGCCAGAAGCTGTGTGCCATCACTATTCACCTGCCATGCCCTGTGCACCACAGTTCACTTGCCACCACCCCACAACGCCAGAAGCCAGGCCAAGCTTGCTTCTCCTCCCACCTTTTGTTTCATTGGAGCAGGCTGAGTTGAGAGCCAAGCCATCTCTGCAAAACCCCCTAGAAGTGGCCCTCTCTCCCTTCCTGGTTGCCCCCAACACACTCTTACCTGTCCGCCCCCCTCTGACACCTTCTTTTTATAACTCAGGTCCCATTTTCCCCTGTACGATCTCTCAAAACCACAGCTCGGAAGCCACCTAATTAGTTGGAAAGCACAGCCTTTAAAAAAACAAACTTGTGGAGCAAATGCAGCACTTAAAAAAAAATCTTGCATCACATGCTGCCCATCCCACAGCCCCTGCAATTGTCCCACCCATCACCAACTGCATGCTGCCCCTGCAGCACCATTGCTTCTGCCTGCCACCCAATTGGCTGGCAGCTATTTGTCCCATGTAGCAAAATGCCCATGTGAAATGGTGTCTGGGCGAATGGGCAGGGACGAAAGGTGAAGGGAAGAAGGTCAGGGGCCCATTGGCCATGGAGAATGGCCAGGGGAGTGCCAGCAGAGGAAGAAAGCTGGCTGTAAATAGGCTGAGATGGGTGGCTGGGGGGCAAAGTGGTCCCAGCCAAGGGTCAGTGCCTAAATGTCCTAGACCCTCTATCAGATGCCTCAATATCTAAAGTTTCTGTACAGTTATTTTAGTTATTTCTAACACTGCACTCTTCTTGACACAGAGCTCTGATATTATTCCTTGAATCTGCTGGAGCCACTCTCCCAACTTAGGAGTCACAGCCCAAGTGCTCATATCACCACTGGGACCACTTTGCCCTTTGCTTTCCACATCTTTCTTCATGCCCTGGTATTTCTCCAGCTTTTCATACTCCTTCTGGACATTGCTGTCAATTGGCACTACTAGTTATGAGCACTGCTGTCTTTTGGTCTTTGTCTACTGCCACAATGTCTGGTTTATTGGTCAGTACCTGACTGCACATACATACAATACTTCATACATAATATATGCATACATCAACATTTTAAAAAAGTTTAAGAATTAGAAGGACCATAATTTTTTTAATAGAAAGGCAAAATTGTGTTAATTTTAGCCTCTGAATGACTGAAACATTTTACTAAAACATGTTAAATTCTAGAAGATCCCAAAAGTCCTGCAATAATTTCAAAGAGTGATATAAATTAATTAGCTGCTAGTTTAGATAATCATGACCACAGTGTTTTCATTTTATGACAAATAAATGATAATTGTTCTTTTGTGCATCCTCTAATGAACCATGTGAGAAAAAGATTTGAGAATCAGTGGATGTTCTCGGAGTTAATAAGCCTTAATAAGCCTATTTTGTTAAGAAAATGTTATTTGATAGCCCATCTGACCATTTATATATTGTCATATGTCCTTTTAGCTGTTGAGTTCAAAGCCATCTGCAAAATAAAAAACTAATTTTCAGAATTATAGATATTCATATGAAGAAATAATGACAACACATTATTGTCAGAAAAGGATAAGCATGTGAGTGGCAGATAAATAAACACCTTTGTGTATAAAATAGTGACAATTTCAAGTTTTCTGTTGATCATTTTGTATAAAACTACATTAAATAGTCCTATAGCTTGAAAATTGGCATAACAACTGATATTGGAGTTCTTTTTCAAAGCAGTTGCTGTTTGTGTAAAACACCTTATAGTTTTACAATAGTCCATTTTACTTGGTATGGTCTTTAAAAAAATATGGACCGATCACTATAATTTTCGAGCTGCTTTGTGTATTTTTCATTTATTTCTATGTCAACAATTACTTTGAAGAAAATAATATGAATAAATTGGAAATTGGAAATTATAATTATGAAGACAGATTGAAGGAAACTGATATGTTTAGCTTTGAAAAGGAAATATTGAAAGTCTATGGAGATGCTCTGTCATCTAGTCAGAACTGAGGAAGCTTCTTGGATGAGAAGCAAAATGTCTTCAAGGAAAAATGAAGTCCAGTTGCCTTTTGAAAAAGCACCTTTGGGATAAAAGATTGAAAGGAAATACGATATTTAAAAGAACATCATGCAGAAGACAATTAGTCCAGAGTACAGTACAAATAATTTAAGAAATAGAAATGCAAGAGCTGAGTAAATATTAGTAAAAACAGTTTTATAGTTAAAATAATGATACAAACTGATCCTGGGTTCCTTTTCACAGGATATGTTGAAACAGAGAGTAGAGAAGCATTTTTGGGAAGTGTTTAAAATTAAATTCCTAAGCTAAGCAGAGTTGTACCCAACGTCTTCTAAATCTGGGAGTGTATTTTCACATTCTTTCCCTGCTGACAAGGATCTACAGTACTCATAATTTCCAATTTCCAATTTATTCATAGTATTTTCTTCAAAGTAATTGTTGATATCTTTGATATATTGATGGCTTCATCACCTCCTTAAAGCCAACCAGCGGAAGATTGTCCCAAAGGGTGGGGGCTGCTGCAGAGAAGGTCCACCTACTTCATGAGTCCATTAGAGATGTGCTTCAGTGAAGGGCCTGGAATGTGCCCATCCATAGGCTGGGCAGATTCACTCAGAAGCAGGTTGTCCCACAGGTAACTCAATTCCATGCTGGGAAGATCTTTATGGGTGACAGCAGCACTGTGAATGGTGCCCAGAAGCTCTTTAGGTGCGAGTGCAATTTGTGGTGTTATATGGACATAGCAAGAGACCCCCATAACTACCATCCAATCTATACTAACTGTAACTTCAAGTGAAACCCCACCCAGATTTGGGGTCCCATAGATCCTCCATTTCCAGGATCTGTGGGGCCCTAAACCCATAGCAGAGAGAGCTTTGCCAGGCTAGCTGGGGCAGAGATGTACATAGAGATGTCCATCACATAGAAGTTAAATAGGACCAGGGAACATGGGCTGGACTGCTCCATCAACATGAACCAGCCTCGGAGGAAGGAGGAGAACACCCATAAAACAGTGCCTTTCCCATTGGATCTCGTAAGCCAGTCTAGAAGGATTCCCTGGTCAATGGTCTGAAAGAATGCCAAGAGATCTGGGAGAATTAAGGATTCCCCCAACTCGGACCCTCCATCAACCACTGCAACTAAAGTCTCTGTACTTATCCCACTCTGGGACCTGACTGGAAGGCTTCCAGATAGCCTGCTGCTTCCAGGACTCCCGAACACACACACACACACACACACACACACACACACACACACATACATACACACACAATAGAGAAGACCCAAAGATTTTCCACAGCAGCATTCCAGGTCAGTGTGGTCCAGTCAAAAGCCACTGTCACCAAAGCCTCAGCCAGGCCAAGCAAATGCCCAACTCTTCCGGCACCACTTAGATCCATTCGGCTCCTGAGGCAGTCAGATTTAAGAGTCCTCCCTCGGGGGGGGGGGTGATGTCATGGTGAACTATGGGTCACCAGGGAGTAATCTGCCCATGCAAAGGGCAGAGACGTGTCCTTCAACTCCAGATTCCGTTGCCACTGCCCACAATGGGTCTGGCATATGGCACACACCCACACTCTGCACCTGTGAGTTGGGCCCATGGTGGCTGTGAATTCATGGCTGCAGCTGAATTGACCCAGGCAATCATGGTCTTGCCACCATGAGCTGGGCAATCCACTGCCAACCCAGAGGTGGCATCAAACAGGTCAGGCAGGACAGCTGTCAAACTAATCCTGAAGGTCCATCCCCACAAGTGGATCCTGACCCACCATCTGTTATTCCAGAAAATGATAGTGCAACTGCCCTGGGTCCCAGCTGGTGCTCCCCCCATTCTGTACCAAGCTATGTCTCAGGCATGCACATAAGGATTATGGCGTTTTGCATGAAGGGATCTTTATAAAAGGCCAGCCTGGCATTTGAAGCACCACCCAGAGCCCAGAGTGAGCCAAGGACCAGGAAGTGGGGATGGAGCTGGGCTGGAATCCAGGTCTGGTGGGAGACAGGCTCATGTTCCAATATTTGAGGGGCTGCCACAGAGAGGAGGGGGGTCAAGCTATTTTCTAAAGCAGCTGAAGGTCAGACAAGGAATAATGGATGAAAACTGAACAAGGAGAGATTCAAACTGGAAATAAGGAGAAATTTTCTTACATTGAGAGCAATCAACCAATGGAACAGCTTGCCTTCAGAAGTTGTGGGAGCTTCATCACTGGAAGCTTTCAAGAAGAGACTGGACTGACTTCCGGTTTGGCACCGTAGGTGATGGCGGTGATCTTTACGATCACCAACCTCTGGATTTTGTGGAATCGCTAGGACAGCTTAAATCTGCTGTCCAGCGGTTCAAAAAACCCTCTCTTCGGGAGAAGAGGAGGGGGTGAGCTGAGGGCAGAGGTTGAATTTCCCTAAAGCCCCTGAGAAAAAAGGGGTTTGAAGGGTTAAGTTCCCTCCAGCAACCCGAAGAGCTCCAGATCCGAGGATTCTTCTGCTTGGGCGGAACCAATCACCACGACCAAACGCCGAGATTTATTTTGGACAATAAAGGATTATACCGGACAGAACGAAAGTGGGAGAACTTTATGCAAGTAGCCAAGCCGATTCCCCGATACTTTGTAACAAGTTTGAAAACAGCAAGAAAATGGAGGCGAATTGTTAACAAGTTAACGAGTGGAAAGCGAAAGTGATACTTTCAGCGTTTGTCTGCAGTTGGTAATTTGCATGTTACTTGCTGCTTTAACTCTTTAACTCTTTGCTGCCTAGAATCTAGGAGATTTTCTTTTAAATATTGCTTTAAAAAGCTTTAAAGGACTGTGTTTCCCAGAGGTTAAGAAGATTTAAATTGAATATTAAGTTGGAAATAAATAAATAATTTTATAGAAGATGGCAGCCAAACAATTAAAGTCTACTGTAACAAAGGCTCTGGAATCTCCTCAGCTGGTGCCTCCAGCTCATACAGTGGAGACTAGAACATTGAACTTAGAGGCGGTACAAGAGAATTTAAAAGACTTTATGCAAGAAAAATTTAAAGTAATAACTGAGGAGATGTTGGAAATGAAAGAGCAGATATCAGAAATTCAAGTGGGAAATAAAGAAGTCAAGGAAGGATTTGTAATTGCAGTACAAAGTTTGGCAAATAATGTGATTTTATTGGAAGGAGGTTGAAGAAATTAAGCAACATAATTCAAAATTAGATAATAAAATGGCTGAATTTCAAAGTAAAATGGAAAAACAGATGATGAAATAGTTTTGATACAATACAGAAATATGGAATTTGCTCTAAGAATTCGTGGTCTGAAAGAGAATAAAGAAGAGGATTTAAGGAAATTTTTCTGAAGTATTTGCTGAGATATTAGCAGCTCGTCCAGCAGATGTGGCTTATCAAATTGATAAAATATATCGTGAATTCTTGGATAGCAAGGCAAAAAAGTTGCCAAGGGATGTTGTTATTTATTTTACAAATAGAACAGTGAGAAATCAGATTTTGCAAGCCTCATATAAGGGGGAGAAGATTCAGATTGCTGGTCAGGATATTTTAATATTAAAGGAAATTCCACCAAAAATGTTAAGGGCTAGAAAGGAATTTGCCTTCCTGGTGAATGAACTTAAAAAACGTCAGATTGAATATAGATGGGATATTCCAACTGGTATAATAGTATATTATGCAGGGAAAGTACATCGTCTCAATACAGTTGGAAAAGCGAGAATTTTATGTTGAGGCATTAAAGTTGGAAGTCTTTCTCCACTGGATGCTAGAAGAAAGGAGACTGAAGTGAAGGAAAGAGAAGTGAAGCAGGTTCAAGAACAGATTGCGATGGAAGAAGATTTATTACAAGTGTTGGAAATACCTATGACGGGTCCAGATTCAAAAGAACAAAGGCTGACAAGAGCTGCTGCTAAACGCAAGGAACAAGAGATGAAGGCACAACAACAACTGGCAACTACTACAACGGAAACAGTGGGAGGAGCAAGGCCTAAAGCAAAATGTGATTTATGGCTAGTGTTCCAAAAGTTTCCTTTGGCCGATAATGGCAATTAAACTATTATCTTGGAATGTTAATGGTTTGAATTCACAGAAGAGAAGGAAAGTATTTCATTATTTGAAACAATTTAAAATGACATTACTTGTTTACAAGAAACACATATTAGATCTTTAGACCAGAAATATTTGATAAATTCAAAACTGGGAGTACATTTTGTTGCCTCCTCTTTGGAGAAAAAAATGGTTTAGTTATATATATAAAGAAGGATATATCAGCAAAATTAATTGAGGTGGATAAGCAAGGAAGATACATTGCTATTGAACTCTTGTTGGAGGGAAAGAAGACATTATTAATAGGAGTTTATGCTCCGAATCAACAACAAGAAAATTTTTTCAAGTTTTTACATAAAAGAATAGTATTTTGGGATTATAAATCATATATATTAATGGGTGATTGGAATGGTGTGTTGGATACTCAAAAAGACAAAAAAAGCTTAAGGAAGATATCAAGCGCGCGAAATTACCAAAGGCTTTTTTTGAAATGATGGAGGACTTGGAATTAAGAGATATTTGGAGAGAACATAATACAGAAGAGAGGGATTTTACCTTCTTTTCTGATAGGCACCAATCATTTTCGAGGATTGATTTTATTTTGATTACTAATGATTTGTATTCTAGAGTGAAGAAGACGAAGATTTGTTCAAGAACTTTATCTGATCATAGTCCAGTTTGGATTGAATTTGATCGGGAAAAGGAGGCTAGGAGATCATGGAGGTTGAATGAGAATTTGTTTAAATATGAACAAAATGTAAATGAATGTAAAAACAAATGAAAGAATTTTTATTATGAATATGAAAAAGAGACATCTATAGAGATGATTTGGGACTCCAGTAAGGCTTATATGAGAGGAAATCTTATACAAATGAATATTAAATACAAAAATAAATTGCAGAAAAGAAAAAGGAACTGGAAGAGGAAATTAAAAGAAAGAACAATTATTGATAAATAGCCCAGGAAATAGTAAAATAAAAGAATCAATAAATATATTGAGAGGTCAGTTTAATATGTTGATGGCAGATCAAGTAGCAATTAATTTACAATATGTAAAACATAATACGTTTAATAATGCCAATAAGCCAGGAAGATGGCTTGCCTATTTAATAAGGAAAAACAGAAAATCACGAACGATTGATAAAATAGAATATAGGGTAAGGAAGTTTATCAAAAGAACTTGATTAAAAAGCATTTTAGAGTATTATAGTAAGTTATATTCTAGGGATATGGTTGATGATACAGAGATAGAAAGATATTTACAACAACAAAATATTTGTGAGCTTACAGAAAATCAAAGAGAAGAATTGAATCAATTAATTACTTCAGAGGAAATTTTCTTAGCAATTAAACAACTTAAAATCGGTAAAGCACCAGGAACAGATGGTTTAACAGCTGTTTATTATAAAATTTACAAAATGAGATGGTTGAACCACTTAAAGAGTTATTTAATAAAATTCAAATGGGAGGAGATGTTCCCCCTTCATGGAGGACAGCCTTTATTTCGTTAATACCGAAGGAAGATCGAGATGGTATTAAAGCAGAGAATTATAGGCCTATATCACTTTTAAATACTGATTACAAGATATTTACCAAGATATTGGCTAATAGATTAATGCCAGTGATGAATCAAATAATTCATAATGATCAGTCAGGATTTATTAAGGGTAGGCAGATGAGATATAATGTGAGGCAAATCGTAAATTTACTTGAATATTTGGAACGAAACAACCAAGTATCAGCGGCATTCCTTTTTTTGGATGCTGAAAAAGCTTTTGATAGATTGGATTGGCAGTTTTTGTTTAAAGTAATAGAAAAATGCAATTTGGGATTATTTTATTCGTGCAATTAAAGCAATATATCAGAAGCAAACAGCACAAATAATAGTAAATGGTGGGTTAACAGAAACTTTTAAAATTGAGAAAGGGACGAGACAGGGATGTCCCTTGTCCCCATTACTTTTTATTTTAACTTTAGAAATTCTTCTGAATAACATACGTGGTTCCGATCGAATAAAGGGAATTAGAGTTAAACATCAAGATTATAGATTAAGAGCTTTTGCAGATGACCTGGTTGTTACTGTATCTCAACCAATATACTCAGTAACTGGTTTAAAAGATATAATTGGTCAGTATGGTAAAGTATCTGGATTTAAGGTGAATCAGCAAAAGACAAAGATGATAACTAAAAATATGAATATACAACAAAAAGAAGAGTTAGAAAGAACTTCAGGTTTTGAAATCGTTAAAAAGGTTAAATATTTAGGAATATATATTACAGCTTCAAATGTTAAATTATACAAAAATAATTATGAGGTATTGTGGCAGAAGGTATGGAAAGAAATGGAGAGTTGGAAGAAGTTACAACTATCTTTGCTGGGAAGAATAGCGGCTATAAAATGAATGTTTTGCCCAGGTTTTTGTTTTGTTTCAAATGATACCGTGTTTAAGAATGATATTAAATTACAGGAATGGCAAAAGGGATTAGTAAATTTGTATGGATGGGCAAAAACCAAGAATAAAATTAAAAGTAATGCAGGATATAAGGAAAGGGGGTCTTAAAATGCCTAATTTAAAATTGTATTATGAAGCAGTTGTTTTATCATTAATTACTGATTGGATTAATTTAACTGAGGAAAGAGTTCTGAATATAGAAGGTTATGGTTTGTTATATGGGTGGCATGCCTATTTATTATATGATAAGAAAGTTGATAAAATATTTAAAAATAATATAATTAGAAATGCATTATTGAGGGTTTGGAGGAAATATCAATACAAATTAGATGGAAAGATTCCAATATGGGCAAACCCGAGACACATGATAGAAAATATAAATATATATCAAAAGATGGAGGTAGTTACTTATAAAGAACTTCTTTGTATGGAAAAGGGGGAGTTACAATTAAAATCTAGAGAAAAGATGGGGGAAGAAGGGAAAAATTATACATGGTTCCAATATGGACAACTACAAGCTAGATGGAAATTAGATCAAAAAATAGGTGTTAAGCAAATTGAGGATAATTTGTTAAAACAAATGAGAGATCAAGGTCAACAGCATATTAAGAGGTTGTATAATGTATTAGTAGAAATAGATTCAGAGACTGATTTGGTTAAGGATTGTATGATTAAGTGGGCACAAAATTTTCAGCAACCAATAATGTTGGAAACTTGGGAAAGAATTTGGGTGAGGAATGTTAAATTTACACAAGCGCAAAATATGAGAGAAAATTTTTATAAGATGTTTTATAGATGGCATTTAGACCCCAAAAAATTGTCATGTATGTATCCTAATGTACAGGCTAAATGCTGGAGATGTGATTGTGAAGATGCTACTTATTATCATATATGGTGGACTTGCAAAAAAGTTAAAGCATTTTGGATTAAAGTATGGTGGATCATGCAGAATATTTTGAAAAGAAGATTAAGTTTACCCCGCAGTTCTTTTTACTAGGAATAATTATGGATTGTACAGCTATAGAGACTAAATTGATTCTGAACTTAATAACAGCCGCAAGACTTTTGATTGCTCAATATTGGAAGAAAGAAGAATTACCTACAATTGAAGAATGGACTCTTAAAGTATCAAATCTGGCAGAAATGGCAAAAATCTCTGCTTACTTGAAAGACTATACACAAGAAAAATATATTTTAGAATGGAAAATGTGGATTGATTATATTCAAAATAAGTATCAGATAAAAAAATATCAAATAGCATATGAGTAAATTTAGGAAATAATTTGTATTAGATATATTTTGAAGGAGAGGGAATTGAGAGTGTGAATAAGCGTGAGAGACTAGAGATTATAATTTAGGATTTTAGATTATGATTGTTAGTTTTGATACCCTGCATTTTGTTCTGGGAAGTCGGGGTGGGGGGTGGGGGGTAAAGGGGAAGGGAATTGGGGGGTTGAGGTTAGTGATGGAGTGATGGTTAATGTACAGGGATTATTGAAGATGTATAAATATAATTAATGTAGGGTCGGGTCTGACCAGTTGCCATTTTAGAACGGTGGGGAGGGAAAAAAGAGAGAGTAGGAGGTAGGAAAGAGGAGAAGAGGAAGGAAGAGGGGTAGAAGAGGGAGAAGAGTGTAGGGTGGAGGGAGGAGAGGAGGTAGATAAGAGAAGGAGAGGAAGGTTTGGAAAGTAAAAGAAGGTAGAAGAGGGAAGAAGGTTAAAAAGGGGGGTGGTGACTGGGCAGGCCCGACTAATTGTATATAACTGTACATTGGATGAATTATTTGATAAGATTGTAAAAATAAAACTTTTTTTATAATAAAATAAAAAAAAAGAAGAGACTGGACTGCCATCTGTCAGAAATGGTATAGGGTCTCCTGCTTGGGTGGGGGGTTGGACTAGATGACCTACAAGCAATGGTGGGATTCAAATAATTTAACAACCGGTTCTCTGCCCTAATTATTTCTTCCAACAACCAGTTCATCAAACTGCTCAGAAAGTTAACAACCGGTTCTCCCGAAGTGTTGCAAACTGACTGAATCCCACCACTGCCTACAAGGTCCCTTCCAACTCTGTTAATCTGTTTCCCGGATCTGGTGCAGCTGACAACTCTTCCACCTGGTGTTTTGTATGTGTAACTCAATCAAGACAAGCTTGATGGATTTGGGGGGACTTGATTTCTGTGCATGCATTTGCACCTTTGCTGCTTTTTTATTTTCTTCCCAAATTTCTCAGTAAAGTTTGCAACCACCTCTCTGTATGTTTTGGTTGCATGGCTTGAGACAGGATAATGAATCCTAGTCCTCCACTGAGTACAAAGACAACTGGGAGACTTTGGGTTGGTCATTCTTTGTCATCCAAGAAAGAAGACAATGATTTTCACTAATGAAAATCTTGTCCAGAAAACTGAATATTCAGGAAGTTGTTAAGACTGACTTCAAGCATGCATACATACATACATGCATATACAGCACATTTACACACAAAGCAAATTTGATGCTTTAAATTCCATCAATATAATAATGATGCAGCAACAGAGTGCTAGGATGAAAATGCCATTTTCCATTGCCTCCATTAGCAAGGTCTCTTGTAGATGTTCTCTTTCAGAGCAGTAATCGTTCAGTATGTTCTCAGAATTAAGGGATGTATTGATATTCTTTAAGCGAAGTTAATAAATTCCACCACTCTTCTGGGATATTTTTTGTTCTTTTCAACCATATATTCTCTTTTCTCATAACCAGTAATACTGGCATTTTTCTTTTTCTTCTAATTTCACAATTTTTTAGTACCCTAAAGAGATTTAGACCTTCCTTTTATTCTCATAGGAATGGAACATGATAGCTATTTTCAATAGCTATTTTAATCTGTAGGCATTTTATGTAACTATTGACTTCTAGTCCTATGCAAAACAAAAATGATAAATATGTAAATACAGATGAAACTCAAAAAATTAGAATATCGTGCAAAAGTTCATTTATTTCAGTAATGCAACTTAAAAGGTGAAACTAATATATGAGATAGACTCATTACATGCAAAGCGAGATAGTTCATGCCTTGATTTGTCATAATTTTGATGATTATGGTTTACAGCTCATGAAAACCCCAAATTCACAATCTCAGAAAATTAGAATAGGCGAGTTTTCTGGCCAATCAAGCACAGTAATCCCATGGGCATTGAAGCAGGTTTTGGTACTTTTGGCAGCGTGGGCAGGTGCCAAGTCCTGCTGGAAAATGAAGTCAGCATCTCCATAAAGCTCGTCTGCGGAAGGAAGCATGAAGTGGTCTCCTGGTAGACCGCTGGACTTAATGAAGCACAGTGGACCAACACCAGCAGATGACATGGCTCCCAAAATCAACACAGACTGTGGAAACTTCACACTGGACTTCAAGCATCTTGCAGTGTGTGCCTCTCCAGTGTTCCTCCAGACTCTTTCTTTCTTTTTGTCATAAAAGTATATATAAGCATAAGCATAAAACAACTATACAACACATAAGCGTATATATAATGAAAGGAAACAATAGGACAGGAACGGTAGGCACTTTTGTGCTCTTATGCATGCCCCTTATACTCCTCTTAGGAATGGGGTGAGGTCAATGGTAGACAGTTTTTGGTTAAAGCTTTTGGGAGTTTGAGAAGAGACCACAGAGTCAGGTAGTGTGTTCCAAGCGTTAACAACTCTGTTACAAAAGTCATATTTTCTGCAATCAAGATTGAAGCGGTTAACATTAAGTTTGAATCTATTGTTTGCTCTTGTATTATTGCGATTGAAGCTGAAGTAGTCTTTAACAGGAAGGACATTTCAATAGATGATTCTGTTTGTTAAACACAGATCTTGTTGGAGCTGACGGAGTTCTAAGTTTTCTAATCCCAGGATTTCAAGTCTGGTGGTATAAGGTATTTTGTTGTTTACAGAGGAGCGGAGAACTCTTCTTGTAAAATATTTCTGAACTCGTTCAATTGTATTAATGTCAGAGACGTGGTATGGGTTCCAGACAGGTGAGCTGTATTGAAGAATAGGTCTAGCAAATGTTTTGTATGCTCTGGTTAGTAGTGTAGAGTTTTTGGAAAAGAAGCTACTCAAAATTAGGTTTACAACTCTTAGAGCCTTTTTTGCTATGTAGTTGCAGTGGGCTTTGGGTCCTTGGTTTCCAAATGAGATGCAAAAGTTGCTCTCATCAGAAAAGAGGACTTTGGACCACTGAGCAACAGACCAGTTCTTTTTTTCTTTAGCCCTGGTAAGACGCTTGTGATGTTGTTTGTTGTTCAGGAGCGGCTTGACAAGAGGAATACGACATTTGAAACCCATGTCCAGGATCCGTCTGTGTGCGGTGGCTTTTAATGCACTGACTCCAGCCTCAGTCCACTCCTTGTAAAAGTCCCCAACACTTTTGAATGGCCTTTTCCTGACAATCCTCTCCAGGCTGTGGTCATTCCTGCTGCTTGTGCACCTTTTTCTTCCACACTTTTCCCTTCCACATGACTTTCTATTAATGTGCTTTGATACAGCACTTTGGGAACATCCAATTTCTTTTGTAATTACTTTTTGAGGCTTTCCCTCCTTATGGAGGGTGTTAATGATGGTTTTCTGCACAACTGTCAGGTCAGCAGTCTTTCCCATGATTGTGATTCCTACTGAACCAGACTGGGAGACCATTTAGAGGCTCAGGAACCCTTTGCAAGTGTGATGACTTAATTAGCTGATTAGAGTGGGACACTTTGAGCCTAGAATATTGAACCTTTTCACAATATTCTAATTTTCTGAGATTGTGAATTTGGGGTTTTCATGAGCTGTAAGCCATAATCATCAAAATTATGACAAATCAAGGCATGAACTATCTCGCTTTGAATATAATGAGTCTATCTCATATATTATTTTCACCTTTTAAGTTGCATTACTGAAATAAATGAATTTTTGCATATTCTAATTTTTTGAGTTTCACTTGTATTTGCAAATGGACAAGAGCTGTTGCTATGAAAAATATGATGAAACTACTTCAGTGGTGGTGCAGTGGTTAGCCTGCAGTATTGCAGACTAATTCTGCTGAATGTCAGCAGTTTGACATTTAGCCTTCCATCCTTCTGAGGTCAGTAAAATGAGGACCCAGATTATTGTGGACGATCTGCTGACACTGTAAACTGCTTAGAGAAGGCTGTGAAGCACTGTGAAGCAGTATATAAGTCTAAGTGCTATTGCTGTTGCTACTTGTAAATCACTTTTTGTTTTTGTTTTTCATTTTCTTTTCACTTGCCCATGTTTTTAAATAATCTGTTAAAATGAAAGAGGAAAAGGAAAAGATAAAAGCAGCTGTGTATTTTAATCTTGATAAGGACAAAATTGCAACTCATACATTGAATTATGCAACATCTTGAACTAGTAGTAAAATTTAGCCAAAATGTTTAGTATGAAGAAGTATTCTACTCTTTAGGGTAATAAAGTAAATAATATACTACTTATACCTGACATCTACACCATTTGTCAAGTCATTCCTGATATACTTGTAGAGCAGATATGCATAGACACAGACCCAGGATCACAATAGCTCCCAAAGTTTAAGGGTCAGACTCTTGTATCCTCCAAATCAGGTGTTGATTTAGAATTTTGCAATGTTTTAAATGAGGAAATTTAATAAATACACTTGAAGTAATATGTGTATTAAATTTAATGAAATCCATTATGGTTTTGTCTTAGGCTGTGATAAAATACTTAACTTGCAGATCCCTTTCAATTGCAAATGACAGGACCTTTCATATTATCATGTTCTCTTATGACACAGATTAGTGCTGAAGTATATGAGAAGATAATAAGCAACACTTTTTAGTAAGAAAAAGGAAAAACACCCAAAACCTAGTCAAGAACTAAGGTTTTGTCAGAGTTTCTTGCAAAAATCAAATCCAGAAGCACACACAGATAAACTGATGCAGTAGGATTTATTAACTTCTTTATATTCACAACAATACATGAAGTAAATTTACAATACCAATAGCAGATTTACAGTTTCATTTCAGCTCAGATCAGCAAACAACTTTATACACACTGTTTCAGTTTCTCTTTTCTCTGCACAGACTCAGAAGCTGCAGACTAAGACATGCCCTGGCTCCAGTCTGTCTCAGCTCCCAATTGGCTGACTTAGTTGCTATGCCTATTCATTGGCTGACCTTGTTACCATGTCTTCCCAGTCATGAATATTCCAACACTCCTCCCTTCATGTCTGGAGTAGACATGAATCAAATTACCTTAATATTCTTCAGATACCTGTATTTCAAACAGGTTTGCTGCAAGGAAGACTTGCCAAATTAGACTAAGACAAGAGAAACAATACAAGCAAATAAATCTTGCTTTGTCAGAAGCAACTTTTTAAAATGACCTTATGGAAACTTTATATTTCACTAGATTTTGAATAAAACAATAGCAAAAACATTGAGCTTTAATCAGCAAGTCTGTTCCAAATACCATTAGGCAATATTATAGCTGAAAAACAGACTCCCAGCTCTATGCACATAAACTTTTAAGTCACTTTTAACTTTGCTGAGATTTCCATAATATTCTAGTAAAATCCTGCCAATCAGGAAAGGAGACTACAAAGTTCTATAATGAATCAATGGCAGGAATTTTCTCACAGCTATAATTAATAGGGTGGACAAGAGGATTAGTTGGTTATGGATTCAGAGGGGGAAAACTCTTTGCGATATTCACTATAAAATTATTTAAATGCCAATAAAATTTTAAAAAAAGACTAGTGCATGTGCTTCATTATCAGTCACTCTTAAGACTATAAAGCAGTTTTTATTTTGTTGTTCAAAAAATTAGGAATACAAAACTGTAAGAATTTTAAAAATGTTATGCAAATGACATTTTGTCAGTGACATCACTGTCACTGACTTTGTCAGTGACCATTGAATTTGCAATAATGTTTAACAAGTGGTACTTATGATTGGTCCTCAAAGTTCCAACTGTCACATCATACTGAGATCATGTGATCGGGATTTGCAAACTTTTCTGCTGGCTTCACAAAATCAAAGTGAATGGAAAAGCTGGTAGGAAGTCATAAGTTCCTGTAAGGTCCTCACTTAATGACCTACAGTGATTTCCTTATTCAGAAAAACCAGGAATTTCCTCATTGCTCATTAGACTTTCCCTTTTATGCATATTTTATTTTCAAGTTACAATACAGAATTTTCTCACTGAGAAATAGTAATAGAACTTTTATCAGGGTGGAGTCAGGGCAACTGAATGGAGCTGAGTGTTTGCTGGCTGGATGCCCTTCCTGATACCTAAACTAGCTGCATGCATTTCCTGACAGCTAAACAGAGAACATAGCAGATATTTTCTCTTAGCACTCTGATAGAGAAACATCTACTGCTGCCTAGGATTGAACTCTCAACTTTCCAAATGGGAAGAAAGCCTCTAGGCCAAAGCACCACTCTGAGTTATTTCAAATAAATAATTTTTTGGGATAAATCTCTCAGACTAGGAATTCTATGTCTTAAAACAATGCAATAAAAGAAGTTGAGTAACTCAGGAATGAGTACTATAAATAAATACTATATATCGGGGTGAAATTAACTTACCTTCCCTACTGGTTCGCAAATGTGCATGTTGTCTGTGCATGCACAAAGCCTTCTGCGCATGTGCAAAGCTTTCTGTGCATGCACAGAGGCTTAAAATATCACAAAAAAGTGACATCATGATGTCTACTTGGGTTGGTGGAGCCTCCCGCAACCGCCGCTACCGGTTCGCCCAAGCCAGATAGAACCAGCTGAATTTCACCCCTGCCATATATTAGATTGATTATCATCTGTAAAAATGAAGGAAATAGTTTTCCATTTTAAAGTATTTTCAGTGCAGCAAGGTTGTCCTCTTGGTGATCTTTCATATCTGCAGTAGTAGGCTGCCTTTCTGATTTGCTTAACATCTGAGGATTAGGCTAAATTGTGATAAGAAACCTAGTGCCTGTTTATGTTGCTTATTGCTCCCAAGGATGACCAAAGGGGTGTGATGCTACCGTGTTTCCCCATAAATAAGACCCAGTCTTATACTTCTTTTTGAACCCCAAAATAAGCACTTGGCTTTATTTTCAGAGAGTTCTAATTATTTTGGGGCGTGTGGAGCAAGATGGGGCTCCTCTTGCCATCTTACCTGGTTTCCAGCTCTGTATTCAAATATTTTAGGGGAGGGCTTATTTTCGGCAGGAGGCTTATTTTAGTGCATGCGCTCAGAAGCCTGACTGGGGTTATTATCAGGGGATGTCTTATTTTTGGGGAAACAGGGTAGTTTGCCTCCCCATGGTACACCCTGGATAGCATGGAAGTGTGAACCAAATGACTAGCAACAATTGGCAGACATCTTTGTAGAACTCCTGGCTCTCTAAATACATGGCAACGGATAAATAAAATGGGCCTTATTTTGTCTTGAGCTACATTGCACCACCAGCTTTATGAAGGCAGGACACCTTAGTGAAGGACTACAACAAAATTATGAGATACCCACCTCTTCCTGTGCACATAGAACTTCCTCTTCTATCAGTTGGCAGGCTTAAATCCAGGAAGCCCTCTCTGGCACTTGCTTAACAGCTGTCTAGCAACTTTGACATAAACACACGGCGGAAAGCCAAATGGGTTGCTGAACACCGAGATACAGACAGTTATGCAGATGACCCTACACAAAAGGTGCCAGGTTTTGACCTTCCTTGCCAGCATTGGTCAACTCTGAACAGGATACAAACCCAACATGGTGTCTGCTAGGACTCATTGTTTAAGTGGGGTCTTCTCTCTACCCCTCAGTGTGACTGTGGTGCTCCTCAACAAAATATCCATCACATTGTGTCCAAATTTCCATCAAGAGCTTACATTGGCCCAATGTCTGATTTTTTAACATAGACCTTCCTATCCTTGAATGGCTGGGTGGACTGGACTTTAACATTTGAACTACAATAAGTCCATGTTTTTCCATATGCTAAATAAATAATAAATTCCTCCCAAGTTAACTATTTTTTTTTATTAAAAAGTTTTACAATTTTTTTTAACAAATACATGCCCTCCTCCTCCCTCCACCTCCCCCCCTCTCCCCTCCCCACCTTTCACTCCCCCGGACTTCCCAGAGCAAAAATACAGGGTATAACATCTAACAATCATAAGCTAAATTACGCTAACTATTCATAAACTCCAATCCCTCCCATATAACCATAACTCCCTTTTCCCATACACAATATATATATATATACAGATACAATTTTTACTTTCTATTCATTCATAAGCTATTTGATACTTTTTAGTTTGATATTTATTTTAAACATAATCAATCCATCTTCCCCATTCCAATATATATCTTTTTTGTGAATGATCTTTCAAGTATGCTGAAATTTTTGCCATTTCTGCTAAGTTCGTTACTTTTAATATCCATTCTTTAATAGTAGGCAAATGTTCTTTCTTCCAATATTGCGCCACCAATAGTCTGGCTGCTGATATTAAATTTAAAATTAATTTAGTCTCTATTGACGTGCAGTCTGTAATTATACCCAAAAGAAACAGTTGTGGGGTAAACTTTATCTTCTTTTTCAAAACATTTTGCATAATCCACCAAATCTTTATCCAAAATGCTTTGTTGTTTTTTTTACAAGTCCACCATATATGATAATAAGTAGCATCATCACAATCACATCTCCAACATTTAGCTTGCAAATTCGGATACATACACACCAATTTTTTTTAACAAATACATGCCTCCTCCTCCTCCACCTCCCCTCTCCCTCCCCACCTTTCACTCCCCGGACTTCCCAGAGCAAAATACAGGGTATAACATCTAACAATCATAAGCTAAATTACGCTAACTATTCATAAACTCCAATCCTCCCATATAACCATAACTCCTTTTCCCATACACAATATATATATATATACAGATACAATTTTACTTTCTATTCATTCATAAGCTATTTGATACTTTTTAGTCTGATATTTATTTTAAACATAATCAATCCATCTTCCCCATTCCAATATATATCTTTTTTGTGAATGATCTTTCAAGTATGCTGAAATTTTTGCCATTTCTGCTAAGTTCGTTACTTTTAATATCCATTCTTTAATAGTAGGCAAATGTTCTTTCTTCCAATATTGCGCCACCAATAGTCTGGCTGCTGATATTAAATTTAAAATTAATTTAGTCTCTATTGACGTGCAGTCTGTAATTATACCCAAAAGAAACAGTTGTGGGGTAAACTTTATCTTCTTTTTCAAAACATTTTGCATAATCCACCAAATCCTTATCCAAAATGCTTTGTTGTTTTTTTTACAAGTCCACCATATATGATAATAAGTAGCATCATCACAATCACATCTCCAACATTTAGCTTGCAAATTCGGATACATACACACCAATTTTTTTTTATCTAAATGCCATCTATAAAACATTTTATAAAAATTTTCTCTTAAATTTTGTGCTTGATTAAATTTAACATTTGTAACCCAAATTTTCCCCCACGTTTCCATCATTATAGGTTGCTGAATATTTTGTGCCCATTTTATCATACAGTCCTTAACTAATTCCCTTTCAGAATCTATTTCTATCAGTGCATTGTATAACCTTTTGATATGCGATTGATTTTGATCTCTAATTTGTTTTACCAAGTTCTCCTCATTTTGCATAATACCAATTTTCTGGTCTTCTCTCCATCTAGCTTGCAGCTGTCCATACTGAAACCAGGTATAATTTATCCTCTCTTCATTCATTACCTTTAAAGGTTTCAATTGTAATTTACCCTCTTCCATAAAAAGAAGCTCTTTATAAGTAACCACCTCCTGTTTTTGTTCTATATTTATATTCTTTATCATATGTCTAGGAATTGCCCATACAGGTATTTTGTAATTTAATTTATATTGATACATTTTCCAAACCCGCAGCAAAGCACTTCTATGTATATGACTTTTAAAAATCTTGTCCACTTTCTTATCATATAATAAATAAGCATGCCATCCATATAACAAATCGTGACCTTCTATATTCAGTATTCTTTCTTCTGTTAAATTAAACCAATCACTGATTAACGACAGAACAGCTGCCTCATAATATAATCTTAAATTAAGCATTTTAAGACCCCCTCTTTCACATGTATCCTGTATTATTTTCAACTTTATTCTCTTTTACCCATCCAAATAAACTTGTTAATCCCTTTCTGCCATTCATGTAGATTCGCATCTTTTTTAAGTATAGGTATCATTTGGAACAAAAATAAAAACCTAGGCAAAACATTCATTTTTATTACTGCTATTCTTCCCAGCAAAGATAGTTGTAACTTTTTCCAATTCCCCATTTCCTTCTGTACTTTTTGCCATAACATATCATAATTATTTTTATATAATTTCACATTTGAAGCTGTAATATATACTCCTAAATATTTAACCTTTTTCACTATTTCAAATCCCGTTATTCTTTCTAGCTTTTTTTTTTTTGATGTAAAGTCATATTTTTAGTTATTATCTTTGTCTTTTGCTGATTTACTTTAAATCCAGATACCTTCCCTTCTTGCTTAATTATATCCATCAGGTATATGACCGACTGCGTTTGTTGAGCTAACCAAATCATTGGTAACAACCAAATCATCTGCAAATGCTCTTAATCTATAATCTTGATGTCTAATTTTAATTCCCTTTATTTTATTAGATCCACGTATTTTATTCAATAAAATTTCTAGAGTTAAAATAAACAATAATGGGGACAAAGGACATCCCTGCCTTGTCCCTTTTTCAATTCTAAAAGTTTCCATTAAACTACCATTAATTATTATTTGTGCTGTTTGTCTCTGATATATTGCTCTAATTGCTTGTATAAAATGTTCCCCAAACTGCATCTTTTCTATTATTTTAAATAAAAATTGCCAATTCAATCAATCAAATGCCTTCTCAGCATCCAGAAAAAAGAGCACTGCAGGGACTTGGTTGTTTCTTTCCAAGTATTCCAATAAATCTACAATCTGTCTCACATTGTATCTCATTTGTCTCCCTTTTATAAATCCTGATTGGTCATTATGAATCATTTGTCTCATAACTAACATTAATCTATTTGCTAATATTTTGGCAAAAATCTTGTAATCAGTATTCAAAAGCGATATTGGTCTATAGTTTTCTGGTTTACTACAATCATGATCATGACCTCTTTAACTTTATATTCTATCTTCCCATAGAATATAATCACCCATAATCATGTGTGATTTCTGTTTTTTCCTTATTGCATATGCTAGCCACCTACCTGGCTTGTTAGCATTACAAAATGTATTATGCTTAACATATTGTAAATTAGTTGCCACCTGGTCTGCCATCAACATATTAAACTGCCCTCATAATATATTTATCGTATCTCTTACTTTCTTATCTCCTGGGTTAGATATAAGTAATTGCTCTTTCTTTTTAATTTTCTCCTCTAGTTCTAGACTCTGGTCAGTCAGAGTTCTTGAACATTTCTTCGTCTTTTTCACGCTAGAAAAAAGATCATTAGTAATTAATATAAAATCAATCCTAGAAAAGGATTGATGTCTATCAGAAAAAAAAGTAAAATCTTTTTCTTCGGCATTCCGTTCTCGCCAAATGTCTCTCAACTCCAAATCCTCCATCATATTAAAAAAAAAGCTTTGGGCAACTTTGCACGACTTGAAATATTTTGGGATAAACCTTTTTTATATTTTCGAGTATCCAATACTCCATTCCAATCACCCATTAATATAGATGATTTATAATCCCACTGTATTATTTTATTATGCAATAATTTTAAAAAAAAAATCTTGTTGCTGATTAGGTGCATATACTCCAGTTAGAAGTATTTTCTTCCCTTCCATCAAAAGCTCGATTGCAATGTATCTTCCTTGAACATCCGCATCAATCAGTTTAGTTGTTAATTCTTTCTTTAAATATCTAACTATACCATTCTTCTTCTCTGGAGCCAATGCAACAAAATGTGTGCCTAATCGTGAGTTCATCAAATATTTCTGATCCAATGTTCTAATATGTGTTTCCTGCAAACAAATTACATCATTTTTAAACTGTTTCAAATAATGAAATATCTTCTTTCTCTTTTGTGGTGAGTTTAAGCCATTAACATTCCAAGTTAAAAATCTAGTTGCCATTCTTGGCACCTTGAAGCTTTTGGAGCATCAGCTGAACATCTTCCTCCATCCACATCTTCAGCCTAGCCCCCCCCCCCCGCACAGCTTCTGTTTTAGTGATATCTTGAGTTATCGCTTGAGATTGTTGCATCTTTGCTTCTTGTTCTTTACATTTAATAACTGCTCGGGTCAATCTTTGCTCCTTTGCATCTTCACTTTTCCCCTGTGATTCTGATGCTTGAAAAGTATCCAAAGAATGCAATAAACGTTCTTCAACAACTACAGTCCCAGCATGGGCTTGTGCCTGCTCTCCTTCCTTCTCTTTTTTTCTTGCTATTTCAACTTCCCTCTTCCTCCTAGTTCCTGACGATGGTGGACTTCCAGCCTTTAATACGTTAGCATAAAAGTTTCTTGCCTTCCAAACTGTGTTAAGATGATATCTTTGTCCTGTATACTGCAGTATTATTCCAGCTGGAACATCCCATATGAACTGTATCTGTCGATTTCTGAGTTCATCCACCAGAAAAGCAAACTCTTTCCTATTTCTCAACATTTTGGGAGGAATTTCTTTCAACACTAATATCTCTTGTCCTTTTATTTGAATTTTGT
This sequence comes from Ahaetulla prasina, assembly GCF_028640845.1. Taxonomy (NCBI): domain Eukaryota; kingdom Metazoa; phylum Chordata; class Lepidosauria; order Squamata; family Colubridae; genus Ahaetulla; species Ahaetulla prasina. The sequence continues at coordinate 71,803,571 of NC_080543.1, forward strand.
TATTATAAGATACTTGTAAAATGTCATTCCTAATTTTCCTGGTTGTAAAGTAAATCACAATATCTCTTGGCAACTGTCTCTGTCTAGCAATCCAGGAATTAACGCGATAGATTTCATCGATTTGAAATGCAAGATCTGCTGGTTGCTCTCCTAGCACCTGTGCAAAAACCTCTGCAAAAATTTCTTTTAAATTTTCTTGATTATCTTCTTTCCATCCTCTCACTCTCAGGGCAAATTCCATAAGTCTATATTGTAACAAAGCTACTTCTTCATCTGCCCTCTCAACCTTAACCTGAACCTCCTCCATTTTATTTCCCAAATTCAAATTGGATTGATTAATTTCTTCCACCTTTTCATCCAGCTAGATCATATTTGTTGCCAAGCCTTGAAATTCTAACACAATATCATCTCTTATGTCCTCATTTCTTGCCTCAACAACATCTTTGATTTCTGATATCTCGTCTGCAATTTCCTTAAATTTCTCCTCAATAACAGAAGTTTGCAACTTTAGAGCCTCCTTAAGTAAATCCTTCAAAAATTATTTTAAAGATTCTTGTAAAGCTTCAAAATTCACTGCTTTTGGATCAGGCATATGAGCTGGGGAACCACCAGCACTCTTAGAAACACCAGGCTTTATTTGTTTAGATACCATCTTACTTCAAATTTAAACTTTGCCACAATAAAACCAATAAATCCAATTTGCTTTAAATCTTTTAAGAAGTACAGTTCTATAGTCCTTTTTCCAATAAACCTCCACTTAACTATAAAGTCCAGCACCCACAAGCAGCATTAAAGACTCCAGTGCCAACAGCATTAACAAGCACTTCCTTCACTTTCGCTTTCACGCCCAGTTAAAACAAAGGTGCCATTTCCTTTAGTCTTCTTAGATCATTTCAGCAGGATACAATATAACTAGGGGATTAGGGTTTGTTACTTGCAACTGACTGAACTCCTGTCTTTGCTCCGTCTGCTTCAAAATCAAATTAAACTCCAATATTGATCTCAGAGGTGGTCACGGTGTTTTGCTGTGCTTTAAAAGCAGAGATGTCCCAGATCCGGAGCTCTTTGGGCAGGGATGGGTTCTAATTTTTTTTACTACCAGTTCTGTGGGCGTGGCTTATTTTGTGGGTGTGGCTTGATGGTCATGTGACAGTGGGTGTGGCTTGATGGTCATGTGATTGGGTAGGCATGGCCAACTCAATGTCACTCACATCAAGGAGTACCTCGCCTGGCCCCTCCTCTCCCAGCCATTCCTTGTCACACCCAGCCTCAACGTATCTATAGTTCTGCAAAAATGTTCACCTTTTTTCATCTACATACTGTCAAGGTTCCAGAAAAACCTCTTCTGCATAAAAAAAACTCAGAAGCCATTGTCTTTCAGAGTTCTTTACTAGCATGAGGAAACTGGCACACGATGAGTGAAATTCCAAAACTGAACTTCCGGATTCTTTTCCCAATTATACAAACCCCAAGAGTCCCACCCCCCTAACCTCTTTGCTGGTCACATGGTCCCACGTTCTCCCAGTTCATTCAAATATCTTCTCGCCACTCCTCCTGCAGATGTGAACACCATCCGACCTGGACCGCTTGAAGAATGTTACCATATCCCTCAACCCCCCTTCTTCCCCTCAAGGGAAAAATGTGGCAGCGTCTGGAACCCTAAAGTCTAGTATGGTTTCCAGGCCTGACAGGCGTTTCCCCCCCCCTTGGAAAAGAAGCTATATCCTAGGAAAGAAAACAAAGAATTAATAAAGAAGAGTGTCAGTGGTCCACACTTCCCTTCTACCCCCCTCTCCCCCCTCCAAGAGGTTTTTTAGGTTTGTCAGGGAAAGTGTCATGAAATTGTTTAATCAAACAGAGGAAGTAGATGAACTTTTTGCTAGTCAGCTAACTAAGGTATGTAAGAAGCACATCACAGTAGTAATGGGGGATTTTAACTACCCTGACATCAACTGGGAAACAAACTCTGCACCAAGTGGAAGATCCAACAGGTTCCTAACAAACCTAGCAGACAACTTTGTTTCCCAAAAAATAGAGAAGGTGACAAGGGGATCAGCCATATTGGACTTAATTCTCAGTAACAGAGATGAAATGATAGAAGGTGTTGAAGCTACAGGAACCTTGGGGGCAAGTGACCACGCAATATTGGAATATGACATTAAGCAAATACAAGTAGTAGAACAAAGTCAAACTAGAGTCTTGGACTTTAAGAGAGCTAATTTCAATAAACTTAGAGAGAGCTTGAGAAGGATTCAATGGATGAGAATCCTCAGGGGGAAAACGACTCAAGAAGCTTGGGAAATTTTGAAAAGTGAGATTATAAAAGCACAGTCTAACACAATACCAATGAAGAAGAAAAATAATAGATCTCAAAAGAAACCAGCATGGATGCATAAAGAACTATCTGACAAATTGAAAGACAAAAAGGACAAATATAAAAAGTGGAAAGAGGGGCAAATAACTAAGGCAGAATATCAGCAAATAGTCCGAGCCTGTAAAGATGAAGTGAGGAAAACTAAGGCTCACAATGAACAAAGGCTAGCGACAAAAGTAAAAAATAACAAAAAAAGCTTCTTCCAACATGTTAAAAACAAGAAAAAAGTGAAGGAAACAATTGGCCCATTGCTGGGAGAAAGTGGCAAGAAGATGACAAGCAACAGGAAGAAAGCAGATCTACTTAACTAATTTTTTGCATCTGTCTTTACACAAAAGGAAAAAACAATCCAACCTATCAAAAACAGCACTACAAAAAACAGATTAGAAACACAAGTTAAAATAGGGAAGAAAATGGTAAGTGAACATCTGTCTACCCTAGACGAGTTCAAATCACCAGGACCAAATGGATTACACCCCAAGGTTCTGAAGGAACTGGCAGACGTGATCTCAGAACCACTGAACTATATCTTTCAAAGATCCTGGAGCACAGGGGAGCTGCCAGAGGACTGGAAAAGAGCTGATGTAGTTCCCATCTTCAAAAAAGGAAAAAAAACAGATCCAGGAAACTACACACCTATCAGCCTGACATCAATACCGGGGAAGATTCTGGAAAAGATAATCAAGCAACGAATCACCGAACACCTAGAAGCAAACAAAGTAATAACCAAAAGCCAACATGGGTTTGTCAAAAACAGATCATGCCAGACTAATCTTATCGCATTCTTTGACAAAATGACAAAATTAGTAGACCAGAGGAAGGCTGTCGATATAATTTACTTGGACTTCAGTAAAGCATTTGATAAAGTAGATCATAACCTACTACTAGATAAAGTAGAAAAATGTGGGTTAGACAGCAACACCACCAGATGGATTCGTAACTGGCTGACCAACCGCACTCAACGTGTAGTCCTCAACGGAACTACATCCACATGGAGGGAAGTATACAGTGGAGTACCCCAAGGCTCTGTTTTAGGCCCAGTACTCTTCAACATCTTCATCAATGACTTGGAAGAAGGGATAGATGGGGAACTCATCAAATTTGCAGATGACACCAAGCTGGCAGGAATAGCTAACACTCCAGAAGATAGGCTCAAGTTACAGAAAGATCTTGACAGACTTGAACATTGGGCGCTATCTAACAAAATGAAATTCAACAGTGAAAAAAGTAAGGTTCTACATTTAGGCCAAAAAAACAAAATGCACCAGTACCGTAGATATGGTACCTTGCTCAGTAGTAGTACCTGTGAGAGGGATCTTGGAGTCCTAGTGGATAACCATTTAGATATGAGCCAACAGTGTGCAGCAGCTGCTAAAAAAGCCAACACAGTTCTGGGCTGCATAAACAGAGGGATAGAATCAAGATCACGTGAAGTGTTAGTACCACTTTATAATGCCTTGGTAAGGCCACACTTGGAATATTGCATCCATTTTTGGTCGCCACGATGTAAAAAAGATGTTGAGACTCTAGAAAGAGTGCAGAGAAGAGCAACAAAGATGATTAGGGGACTGGAGGCTAAAACATATGAAGAACGGTTGCAGGAACTGGGTATGTCTAGTTTAATAAAAAGAAGGACTAGGGGAGACATGATAGCTGTGTTCCAATATCTCAGGGGTTGCCACAAAGAAGAGGGAGTCAGGCTGTTCTCCAAAGCACCTGAGGGTAGAACAAGAAGCAATGGGTGGAAACTGATCAAAGAAAGAAGCAACTTAGAACTAAGGAGAAATTTCCTGACAGTTAGAACAATTAATAAGTGGAACGACTTGCCTTCAGAAGTTGTGAATGCTCCAACACTGGAAATTTTTAAGAAAATGTTGGATAACCATCTGACTGAGATGGTGTAGGGTTTCCTGCCTGGGCAGGGGGTTGGACTAGAAGGCCTCCAAGGTCCCTTCCAACTCTGTTGTTATGTTATGTTAAATTGTCCGCATTTACTTTCCAACTTTTGACCCAAGTAGATTCAGATAATGGATATCCCTTCCAGTGGACTAAATATTGTAATTGACCTCTGTATAGTCTAGAGTCAAGGATTTTCTTGATTTCATAGTGGGTTTCACCTTGGATTATCAAGGGTGGTGGGAGGGCCATTGCTATTGTGCTGGTTGCTGAGTTGTAAAGGGGGGTGGAATTCCCCCTGGCTGCTGAGAAGGAAGTCCTTGAAATGCTTCAGGTGACGAGGCAAAAATCAGCCTGGGGCCCCCAGGAAAGAAAGGTGCTGAACTTGCTGGTTGCCATTGGTATTGGATCCATCCTTGTCCAGGATAAAATGCTCAACCGGGAGGAATAGAAGCAGTAGGAGGCAGCGTACGCCTCTGTTGGCGGGAAAAGTCAATTAGAGGGGGGAGTTGCAATTCCCCCCAAGTCCCTGGTGCTGCCTGAACTCCCTGCCGTCTGAAGGAGGGAAGGGAGGTCCTCCTGCGTTCATCGGAACGGCTTCGAGCTTCAGTAATTTCTCCCTCTCTGGTGGGAGGGAAGGTGAATTTAGGCTGAGCTAAAGGCTCTCGAGGTGGGTGAGCTGAGCTTATACAAGGCCTCACTTCCAAATGCTCAAAATTTTCTGGGAGGTCTAATAGGGACTGGGATTTCAGGGGGTTTCTCAGGTCCCAATCCAGTGACTCTCCTGATTCTCCGGGTTTTACTGTCCTCCATTGAGGTTGAGAAGAGGGAGGGGGCTCTCCATTCCACCCCGGGGAAATGTTTTCTCCCGAACGACAGCTTACCCATGAATCGGAGTCTTTGGGCCGTGCACCAAGCTGACAAGCAGGCTCTACCACTTCGGGTTTTTGAGTCATATCTTCCGATGGGAAGTAGGTGATTTCAACTAAGTCCTCAGATTCCAACCTCTGTGCTACTTCCACGCTTTCAGCTTGCTGCCCTTCCATCTTCGCTGGGTCTTTGCACCGCTGTGGAGGTTGCGGAGGCTGGGGCCCAGCGCCCCCCTAACGGGCCCCCTCTGAGCGGAGGAGAGAGTACCATTAAGTAAAAGAAAGTTAAGAGTTTTGGAATAATGTCAAGGTTCCAGAAAAACCTCTTCTGCATAAAAAAAACTCAGAAGCCATTGTCTTTCAGAGTTCTTTACTAGCATGAGGAAACTGGCACACGATGAGTGAAATTCCAAAACTGAACTTCCGGATTCTTTTCCCAGTTATACAAACCCCAAGAGTCCCACCCCCCTAACCCCTTTGCTGGTCACATGGTCCCACGTTCTCCCAGTTCATTCGAATATCTTCTCGCTACTCCTCCTGCAGATGTGAACACCATCTGACCTTGACCGCTTGAAGAATGTTACCATACCCCTCAACCCCCCCTTCTTCCCCTCAAGGGAAAAATGTGGCAGCGTCTGGAACCCTAAAGTCTAGTATGGTTTCCAGGCCTGACACATACTTTAGATCAGGGGTCTCCAAACTTGGGCACTTTAAGCCTTATGGACTTCAACTCCCAGAATTCCTCAGCCTTTGCTGTTTTAAAGTCTTAAAGTGGCCAAGATTAGAGACCTCTGCTATAGATGCACTATCATGGACCACTGAAAGGAGGAAATGGCTCACATGCTTTGCCCAAGAGTGTGATAGGCAATGGGTTTTAAGAAGTGGGGGCAGAGTATTTGCCAAAGCACCAGAAGGCAAAATAAGAAGCAATGGATAGAAACTCAACAAAGAGAGAAGCAACCTAAAACTAAGGACAAACTTCCTGACAGTGTGAACCTATATAGGTTTCAGTCATAATTTCACATATAAAATAGTCATTCATGTAATACAACCTGTATATTGTTCAAAACAATCATTAGTATTATGGCTGATGTTTGAGAGCAAGCCTAAAATCCCCATTCCCTCCCCACTCCAGGGGAAGTTTACTTCAAAATCCCCATTCTGGGACTTCCGCTTGGCTCCATGGGTGATGGCAACAGTCTTTTAGACCGCCAGCGTCTGGATCTTGTGGAACCGCTAAGATAGCGTAAATCAGCTGTCTAGCAGTTCGGAAAACCCCTCCCTCAGGAGAAGAGGGGGAGGTGAGCAGAAGGGCTGAGGTAGAGCTTCCCCAAAATTCCTGGGGTGATACCAGGAGTTTGAAGGGTAAAGCTCCCTACAAAAGCCTGAAGTGCTCCGGTTCCGAGGCTTTTCTGCCTCCGGAAGAATTAATCACCACGTCCAGCTCTGGGACTGACATTGGATTATAAAAGGATTTTATATTGGACAGAACAGAAGCAGAACTGTAATTGCAAGTAACGATTCTTAACTCTCTGTTATCTTGTTTCAACTTGAAAATAAGAAGGAAATGGCGCCATGAGCTTAACAAGTTAACAAGCAGAAAGTGAAAGTGAGAAAGCTGTTGCTATTTCATGCTGTTCTGCCAGAGACTGTTGGAGGTTTTTAAATATAGGTATAAAAGGACAAAGGCAAGAGGTTTTAAGACTGTGTTTGCAGAAGACTTAAAAAGAATTATTATTAACTTTAACTTTAGGAAAATAAAAATTTAAAAGAAGATGGCAGCCAAACAAATAAAAACAACTACTACTAGAAGTGCTGGAGTATCCCCAGCCCACACAGCAGATACGAAAGCATTAAATTTAGAAGCATTACAGGAAAATTTGAAAGATTTTGTGAAAGAATCCCTGAATGATGCTATAAACCTGCAAACTTCTCTTATTGAAGAGAAATTCAAATAAATGGCAGATGAGATGTCAGAAATGAAAAATCAGATGTCAGAAATTCAAGAAGGAAATAAAGAAATTAAGGAAGGATTTGTTGTAGCAGTTCAAAGTCTGGCCTTAAACTTGATTCAGTTGGAGGAAGAAGTAGAGGAAATTAAGCAATCTAATTTAAAGTTGGAAAATAAAATGAAGGTAGTTCAGGTTAAAGTGGAGAAAACAGATGACAAGATTGTTTTGGTATAATATAGGGTGATGGAATTTGCTTTAAGAATCAGAGGGTTGAAGGAAAATAAACAAGAGAATCTTAGAGAAATATTTTCTGAAGCCTTTGCAGAGATAATAGGCGAACAACCAGCAGATGTGCTGTTTCAAATTGATAAAATTTATCGTGTGAATTCTTGGATTGCTTGACAGAAGCAGCTGCCAAGAGATGTGGTCATTTATTTTACAACCAGAAGAGTGAGAAATGAAATTTTACAAGCTTCTTATAAGGGGGAAAAAATTCAAATAGCTGGTCAAGAAATTTTAATATTGAAAGAAATCCCTCCTAAAATGCTGAGAAGTAGAAAGGAATATGCATTTCTGGTGAATGAATTTAAAAAACAACAGATAGAGTATAGATGGGATATTCCAACTGGGATTATAGTGTTTCAAGCAGGAAAAGCACATCGACTTAATACAATTTCAAAAGCAAGAGATTATTACGTTAATGTACTAAAAGCTGGAAGTCCATCATCACCAGAAGGTAGGAGAAGAGATGTGGATGAAACAAAGAAGGGAAAAGAGGTGAAGCAGGCACAAGACCAAGCTGGAGCTATAGTTATGGAGGAAGACTTATTGCAAGTCTTGGACATATCTAAAGTGGGATTAGAAGGTGCAAAAGAACAAAGGTTGACAAGATCAGCTATGAAACGTAAGGAACAAGAAGTAAAGGCCCAACAAAGTCAAGTGGCACCTACCAAAACAGAAGCGGTGGGAGGAGCAAGGCCGAAAGCTAAGGCAGATTTTAAGCTAATGCTCCAAGAGCTTCAGATTGCCAAAAATGGCAATTAGACTTTTATCCTGGAATGTTTTTTTTTTCATAAAAAAGTTTTATTTTTACAATCATGTCAAACAACTCATTCAATGTACAGTTATATACAATTAGTCGGGCTTGCCCAGTCACCACCCCCCTTTTTAACACTCTTCCCTCTTCTACCTTCTTTTACTTTCCAGACCTTCCTCTCCTTCTCTTATCTACATCCTCTCCTCCCTCCACCCTACACCTTCCTTCTCCCTCTTCTACCCCTCTTCCTTCCTCTTCTCCTCTTTCCTACCTCCTACTCTCTTTTCTCCCTCCCACCGTTCTAAAATGGTAACTGGGCAGACCCGACCCTACATTAATTATATTTATACATCTTCAATAATCCCTGTACATTAACCATCACTCCATCTCTAGCCTCCACCCCCAATTCCCTCCCCTTACCCCCACCCCCACCCCGACTTCCCAGAACAAAATGCAGGGTATCAAAACTAACAATCATAATCTAAAATAATTCCTAAATTATAATCTCTAGTCTCTCCACACTTAATCACACTCTCAAGTCCCCTCTCCTTCAGAAATATATCTAATACAAAATATTTCCTAAATTTACTCATATGCTATTCGATATTTTTTTATCTGATACTTATTTTGAATATAATCAATCCACATTTTCCATTCTAAAATATATTTTTCTTGTGTATAGTCTTTCAAGTAAGCAGAGATTTTGCCATTTCTGCCAGATTTGATACTTTGAGTGTCCATTCTTCAATTGTAGGTAATTCTTCTTTCTTCCAATATTGAGCAATCAAAAGTCTTGCGGCTGTTATTAAGTTCAAAATCAATTTAGTCTCTATAGCTGTACAATCCATAATTATTCCTAGTAGAAAGAACTGCGGGGTAAACTTAATCTTCTTTTTCAAAATATTCTGCATGATCCACCATACTTTAATCCAAAATGCTTTAACTTTTTTACAAGTCCACCATATATGGTAATAAGTGGCATCTTCACAATCGCATCTCCAACATTTAGCCTGTACATTAGGATACATACATGACAATTTTTGGGGGTCTAAATGCCATCTATAAAACATCTTATAAAAATTTTCTCTCATATTTTGCGCTTGTGTAAATTTAACATTCCTCACCCAAATTCTTTCCCAAGTTTCCAACATTATTGGTTGCTGAAAATTTTGTGCCCACTTAATCATACAATCCTTAACCAGTTCAGTCTCTGAGCCTATTTCTATTAATACATTATACAACCTCTTAATATGCTGTTGGCCTTGATCTCTCATTTGTTTTAACAAATTATCCTCAATTTGCTTAACACCTATTTTTTGATCTAATTTCCATCTAGCTTGTAACTGTCCATATTGAAACCATGTATAATTTTTCCCTTCTTCCCCCATCTTTTCTCTAGATTTTAATTGTAATTCCCCCTTTTCCATACAAAGTAGTTCTTTTTAATGCCTCAACATAAAATTCTCTTGCTTTTCCAACTGTATTGAGACGATATACTTTCCCTGCATAATATACTATTATACCAGTTGGAATATCCCATCTATATTCAATCTGACGTTTTTTAAGTTCATTCACCAGGAAGGCAAATTCCTTCCTAGCCCTTAACATTTTTGGTGGAATTTCCTTTAATATTAAAATATCTTGACCAGCAACCTGAATCTTCTCCCCCTTATATGAGGCTTGCAAAATCTGATTTCTCACTGTTCTATTTGTAAAATAAATAACAACATCCCTTAGCAACTTTTTTTGCCTTGCTATCCAAGAATTCACACAATATATTTTATCAATTTGATAAGCCACATCTGCTGGACGAGCTGCTAATATCTCAGCAAATACTTCAGAAAAAATTTCCCTTAAATTCTCTTCTTTATTCTCTTTCAAACCACGAATTCTTAGAGCAAATTCCATATTTCTATATTGTATCAAAACTATTTCATCATCTGTTTTTTCCATTTTACTTTGAAATTCAGCCATTTTATTTTCTAATTTTGAATTATCTTGCTTAAATTCTTCAACTTCCTCTTCTAATAAAATCACATTTGTTGCCAAACTTTGTACTGCAATTACAAATCCTTCCTTAACTTCTTTATTTCCCACTTGAATTTCTAATATCTGCTCTTTCATTTCAGACATCTCATCAGTTATTACTTTAAATTTTTCTTGCATAAAGTCTTTTAAGTTCTCTTGTACCGCCTCTAAGTTCAATGTTCTAGTCTCTGCTGTATGAGCTGGAGAAGCACCAGCTGATGAAATTCCAGAGCCCTTTGTTACAGTAGACTTTAATTGTTTGGCTGCCATCTTCTATAAAATTATTTATTTATTTCCAACTTAATATTCACTTTAAATCTTCTTAACCTCTGAGAAACACAGTCTTTTAAAGCAATATTTAAAAATCTCCCCTAGATTCTATCAGCAGGCAGCAAAGAGTTAAAGAGTTAAAGTAGCAAATAACATGCAATTTACCAGCAGCAGACGGCAAATGCTAAAAGTATCACTTTCGCTTTCCACTCGTTAACTTGTTAACAATTCGCCTCCATTTTCTTGCTGTTTTCAAGCTTGTTACAAAGTAATGGGGAATTGGCTTGGCTACTTGCATAAAGTTCTCCCACTTTCGTTCTGTCCGGTATAATCCTTTATTGTCCAAAATAAATCTCGGTGTTTGGTCGTGGTGATTGGTTCCGCCAAAGCAGAAAAATCCTCGGATCTGGAGCACTTCGGGTTGCTGGAGGGAACTTAACCCTTCAAACCCCTTTTTTCTCAGGGGCTTTAGGGAAATTCTACCTCTGCCCTCAGCTCACCATCTCTTCTTCTCCCGAAGAGAGGGTTTTTCGAACCGCTGGACAGCAGATTTAAGCTGTCCTAGCGATTCCACATAATCCAGAGGTTGGTGATCGTAAAGATCACCGCCATCACCTACGGTGCCAAACAGGAAGTCTGACTTTTATCCTGGAATGTTAATGGTCTGAATTCACCACAGAAGAGAAGGAAGATATTTCATTATTTGAAACAATTTAAAAATGATACAGTTTGTCTACAGGAAACACATATTAGAACTTTAGGTCAAAAATATCTGATAAATGCAAGGCTGGGTTGCTTTGGCTCCAGAGAAAAAGAATGGAATAGTTATATATGTAAAGAAGGGTTTAGCAGCGAAGTTAATTGAGACAGACAATCAAGGAAGATATATTGCAATTGAACTTTTACTGGAGGGGAAAAAATACTTTTAATTGGTGTTTATGCACCTAATCAACAGCAAGATTTTTTTTTTACATTTTTGCATAATAGAATAGTACATTGGGATTATAAATCGTATATATTAATGGGCGATTGGAATGGAGTAATGGACACTCAAAAAGATAAAAAAGGAGGGAGGTTAGGAAATGAAAAGACTTGGATGAGATTAATTGGATTAGAAGGGAAAATTTTACTCTATGTTTGGTTTATGTATAACAATACCTTGTGATTGACCTGGGAAGCCCGGGGGGGGGGGGTGAAGGGAGGGGAGAAGGGGGGTTTTGGGGGGGGGGAAGGGGGAAAAATATTTTTGTTTGTTAAAACTTTTTCAATTAACTTTTTCAATTAAAAAAAAGATAAAAAAGGCCTACAAAATATTTCAAATCGTGCAAAATTGCCAAAGGCTTTTTTTTTTTGTTTACATTTATACCCCGCCCTTCTCCGAAGACTCAGGGCGGCTTACAGTGTATAAGGCAATAGTCTCATTCTATTTGTATATTTTTACAAAGTCAACTTATTGCCCCCCCAACAATCTGGGTCCTCATTTTACCTACCTTATAAAGGATGGAAGGCTGAGTCAACCTTGGGCTGGGCTCAAACCTGCAGTAATTGCAGGCTACTGTGTTCTTAATAACAGGCTTTTACCAGCGTGAGCTAAACCGGCCCCACATCATTTTGATATGATGGAAAATTTAGAACTAAGAGATATTTGATGAGAACGTAATAATGAAGAAAAAAGATTTTACCTTTTTTTCTGATACACACCAATCCTTTTCTAGGATTGATTTTCTCTTAATTACTAATGATTTACTTTCTAGGGTAAAGAGGACCAAGATACATCCAAGAATTTTGTCTGATCATAGTCCAGTTTGGATAGAACTTGATCAGGAAAAAGGAGCTAGAAGAATGTAGAGGTTGAATGAGAATTTGTTTAAATATGAACAAAATGTAAAAGAATGTAAAAAACAAATGAAAGAATTTTTTGTTATGAATATGCAGAAGGGCACACCTATAGAGATGGTCTGGGATGCAAGCAAGGCTTATATGAGGGGAATCCTTATACATATGAATAATAAACATAGAAATAGATTACAGAAAAAGAGAATGGAGTTAGAGGAGGAAATTAAAAAGAAAGAGCAGCTACTTGTAAACAATCCAGGAGTAGAAAAATAAAAGAATTAATAAATATATTATGAGGACAATTTAATATGATGATGGCAGAACAGGTGGCAACTAACTTACAATATGTAAAGCATAATACTTTTAATAATGCTAATAAGCCTGGAAGGTTGTTAGCTTATTTAATAAGAAAGAAACAGAAAACATGTATAATTAGTAAGATAGAATATAGGACTGTATGATAAAATGGGCACAAAATATTCAGCAACCTATAATGTTGGAAACGTGGGGAAAAATTTGGGTTAGAAATGTTAAATTTACACAAACACAAAATTTAAGAGAAAACTTTTATAAAATGTTTTATAGATGGCATTTAGATCCTAAAAAACTGGCATGTATGTACCGGAAATGCAGGCTAAATTTTGGAGATGTGATTGTGGGGATGCTATTATTATCATGTATGGTGGAGTTGTAAGAAAATCAAAGCATTTTGGATAAAAATCTCATGGATTATGCAGAATATTCTGAAAAAGAAGATAAAATTTACTCAACAGTTGTTTTTATTGGGCATGATTACGGAATGTATGGTAATAGAGACTAATTTGATTTTAAATTTAATAACAGCTGCAAGACTCTTGGTTGCGCAATATTGGAAAAAAGAAGATTTACCTACAATTGAAGAATGGACACTTAAAGTATTGAACTTAGCAGAAATGGCTAAAATTTCTGCATATTTGAAAGATTATTCTCAAGAAAGATACATACTGGAATGGAGAAGCTGGATTGACTATATTCAAAATAAGTATCAGACCAAGAAGTATCAAATAGCTTATGAGTGAATCTGGGAACTGTATTATATTAATGTATTAGTTTAAATGGGAAAGGGGAGTTAAGGGTGCAAAGGGAGAGGAGAAACTATGGCTTATGGTTTTTGCTGTATCTTAGTTTATGATTGTTAGATTTTATACCCTGTATTTTGTTCTGGGAAGTCTCGGGGGGGGAAGGGTGGAGGGAAGGGAAAGGGATTGGGTGGAGGGTGGAGGGGGGGAATAATTGTTAAAAACTTTTTTTTTCTGTTTTTGTAAAACTTTTTTAATTAAAAAAATATCCCCATTCCCTCCCCACCCCACTAATCTGTTCTGGGAAGGAATCAAACTCCCCCTTCTTCATTTCCCAAATAAAATATTACTAGATAATTAAGAAATAATTAAGCTGTTAACAAGGAACCTGCCTGGAATTCCACATTCCTGCCAGCTGCATAAAGGAAACTTTGTAAGCAGAAAACAGCTACCAGTGCTTAAAGGTGGAAGCCGGAAGTTCGGCTCCATTTACAAGTAGGCAGAAAACTCATTCAAGACAGGATACTTCACAATGGAAATTGCCCAAACCTTTTTAGAAACACAAAGCCCCATGTTGCACAAACCCCAAAACTTCAAAAACTTTGAACCATATAAGAATTCCTCCACTTATCCAATTTGTTGTTCAGCTGACCCAGAACAGAGCTTCCAGCTCTGTCAATTTAAAGCAACAGCGTTTCCCCCCCCCCCTTCTTCTTTGCCATGTGATCTCCTGGCTGAGAAGTGAGTCCTGGTTTTTTCATTGTAGCTGATCAGTTGGGAGACTTCTTGGCTTCTCAATTTAAAGTCTTGCGGTTTTTTCCTCTTCTTTGTCAAGTGAGTCTTGATTTTTTCCTTCTAGCTGATCAGCTGGGAGTCGGGAGGCAGCAATAGATTGTGGGCGGGGCCAGGCAGAATTTTTACTACCAGTTCTCTGAACTACTCAAAATGTTTACTACCGGTTCTTGCAAACTGGGGAGAACCGATAGCAACCCACCACTGTCTTTGGGCTTTCCAGGGAGCTCTCACCCTTCGAGCCCCAGAATTGTTCCTGGGGCTTTTTGGGGAGCTCTACCTCCGCCCGATTGCTCACCTCTCCCTTTTCTCTCGAGGGAGAGGTTTCCGAGCCGTCAAACAGCTGATTTTCGCTGTCTGAGCGGCTCTACGCGATCATGGGGCTGGCAGTCTAAAAAGACTGTCTTCAACACCCAACGGTGCTACCGGAAGTCCAAGTTAACTATTATACATCCTTGGTTCTATCTAATTTTTAACTAGGCTATTTTTGGGGAAACTGCCATCACATATTGAATTTAGCATAATGTGAGATTTTGGATCAATCTGTTAAGAAATTTTTGCTTCTAACGATCTTAAAATTTAGTCTTTTCAAATACTGTTATTGAACTTGGTTTCTTTTCATTTCTTCTTTTTCCCTTGTCAGAAGATTCTTCTGAGCTTTAACAAGTTTCTTTTGTAAGTGTAATATAGGAGAAATATTCAGGTCATTTTTCTTGATTTATTGTTTGTATGTCTCTTTTAATTATTAAAAATCAGTCAGGGTTTTTTCTTTGTTTGTTTTTTTATTATCAAGCAGAATATCTTGTTTCCATGTAATTCTTGTAGCCTGTCATTTGTATTTTCAAATTTCAACTCAATCTCTGTCTGGTGAAATACAATCCTTTATAAGGTAGGTAAAATGAGGACCCAGATTGTTGGGGGGGCAATAAGTTGACTTTGTAAATATACAAATAGAATGAGACTATTGCCTTATACACTGTAAGCCGCCCTGAGTCTTCGGAAAAGGGTGGGATATAAATGTAAATTAAAAAAAAAATTAAATCTGTTGCTCTTCCATAAATAATTTTTAAGACAGTCTAATCATAAAGGGAAAAATCACTGATGACATAGTTGCTTTATTAATTTCTGATTCTATTTTCAAAAGTATCCTTCAATATTTCCAGTGTCACAATGTTTTGTGCCATTTTGTAAGTTTTTAGTCATGTTTATGTGTTCTCCCTTAATTGAAATCTTTGGTTACCTCTAGTGTCCAATGCTTAAAATCTTACCTTTTAATTTTTTTTTAAACTCAAAGCAAAAACATTTTCTAATTGGAAGAATTTTTCATTATTAATTCCAAAAACCTCTATCAAATTTATCTTGACCCTTAACCTATTTGTAGTTTTCTTTAAAAAGTATTCTACCCTTTACCGTTTATTTAAAACAAATAGTTGTTGTTTTTTGTTTTTTTTATTCAAAAAGTTTTACAAAAAAAATTTCCATCCCCTTTCCCCGCAACCCCCCTCCCTTCACTAATCCCCTCCCCCCCCTGACTTCCCGGAACAAGCACAAGGTATAGTTAAAAATAAAACAAACATGCTAAGAAAATTTTTCCCCAAATCTGTTATACCAATTTTCCCTCTCTAGCTCTGACTTCCTCCTAACATAACCAAAATCCTTCAAAAAAAATTAACAATTAACAGTAATAAGATATGTAAAGCAATAGAACAAATTAATTCTAAAGTATTTAAAACCAGCTAAAGCATAAAAATCCAATCCCATTCAGAGAATATCTCCCTTATAGCTTCTATAACCATATAATTTTTCCCCCAGGTCTTTCTTACATAAGATCTTTCGAGAATATTCTATTTAAAATTCAGTACAACACATTATAAAATTTCAATACAGGGAAATTACAGTATCTATTCAACTTTAATCCTTCCTCGTCAAAATCCTGTATAAATCCAAATATCTAGTCTTTTATGATAGATATAAAGCATATAATCAACCCATTTCTTCCAGATCTTCCTCACATATTGTCTTTCAGGGACAGTAATATTTTTGTCTGTTAATATTTCAAAACAACCTTGTTTCAAGGATAATACTTTTGTCTCTTGCCATTTTTTTTGATGCATTAATCTCTGTCTTTCCTTCATTACTCCTTTTGAAAAGTCAATCACAATATTTCCTAGTAGTTCCTTATATCCAAGAATCCACAAATTACTGCCATATATTTCATCAGTCCAAAAAGAGAACTCTTGGAAAGCATTAACCCTGTGAGTTTTTTCGGTTCGGGAGACAGCCTCCTGTAGCACAAATTCAGGCATTTCATCCAAACTATTTAAAGAAAACTTCTTTACATCAACTTGTTTATTCACAATCATATCTTCATATTTATCCACTTTTGTTTGTATCTCCTCCATTCCATTTTCCAAGTCCTGATTACACTGGTTAATTTCCTCCAAGCTCTCATCCAAAACATCCCCATTTTTTATCAATTCGTATTTTTGAATAATTAAATACATTCTTTCTGTGTAATCCTGTATAAAGTTACGAATCCATTCTTCTGAGAGAACCTTCATGGCAAAGTTCTTGCTGAGAATCCCCTTATGAAATACTTAAACAACGTAATATAATCCAACAATCCACAGTCCAACACAATAAGATAAAATCTCCATTCAGTTTCAATTTCGCAGCAAGGCTCCTTTCCTTTCCCTTCCCTTTATCGCTCTACTTTCAGTTGCTCTCAAACGCCATTTTAAACAATTAAAGGAAGGGGGGGGGAAATTTCTCTTTTTAAAGAAGGTGGAAGTCAGAAAGTCAAAAATACTTGCAAACCAATAATTGTTCACTCATGCTTCTTCCGTCTGCTTATAGAAATCCACAAAAAGAAATCAATTGTTAGCAGAAGTGGACACCTTCCTCTTTTCCTGCTTTTGCAGAAGCGCACTGAATACTGGAGATTAAAGGAGGATTCAATGGGATTCGACCTTTCGAGACTTTGCATAACACAAACAAAGCCCCTAGGGGAATCTACCACTCTCCCCCCCTGCTCTTTCTCTCTCTTTCAACCAGAGAGGGAAATTGAAGCCGGGAACAGCTGTTCGTTGCTGTTTTCACCGGCTTTTACCATATCCAGTGCGGAGTGCCATAAATTAGCACCCAGCGAGAAAGGTGGCGCCAAGCGGAAGTCAAAACAAATAGTTTTAAGTTCTTAAGCTTAAAGTAGTTAAGGTCTTGTAAGTAGTTGATTAATTAATTAATTAATTATTAATTATTAATTAATTTGTTAACTTATTTAATTTATTTATTAATGTATTATAAATTATCATAATTTATTAATTAAAAAAGTTAAGTAGTTAAAGTAGTAAAGGTCCTGCTTTTGACAGGGCCTGTGTTTAACTCATAGAATCATCTATTGCGATGTCCTTCCTGTTGAAGACTACTTCAGCTTCAATCACAACAATACAAGAGCAAACAATAGATTTAAACTTAATGTTAACCGCTTCAATCTTGATTGCAGAAAATATGACTTCTGTAACAGAGTTGTTAATGCCTGGAATGCACTACCAGACTCTGTGGTCTCTTCTCAAAATCCCCAAAGCTTTAACCAAAAACTGTCTACTATTGACCTCACCCCATTCCTAAGAGGCGTGCATAAGAGCACAAACGTGCCTACCATTCCTGTCCTATTGTTTCCTTTCATTATATCCAATTAATATGGTTATTACATACTTATGCTTATATATATGCTTATATATTATATGGTTACTTTCATGCTTATGCTTATATATACTGTTGTGACAAAATAAATGAATGAATGAATGAATGAATGAATGAATGAATGAATAATTTTTCTTTCATCAAGGATTGAAGACAAATATACCCAGTGTTGTCAGACTTGTTGATCTAAATATTTCTAACGATGGAAAATTAATAAACAGTTTCTAAGTATGATTAGAAAAGGAAACTTATTGTTCCTTCAAAGATGACTGCAGTTTGAGTAACATGACTATTTCCTCATTTCTCAGTGCTCAGGAGTTGTCACCAGGAAGCATCCTGCTTGCTTCTGTTTGCTGCAAGTGGCCTTTCTTATAATAGAATAGAGCCGGAAGGGACTTTGGGGGTCTTCTAGTCCAGCCCCCTGCTCAACCAGGACAACCTATACCATCTCAGACAAGTGACTGTCCAGTCTCTTATTAAAAATCTCCACTGATGGAGCACCCATGATTTCTGGAGGCAAGCTATTCCATTGGTTAATTGTCCTCACTCTTAGGAAGTTTCTCCTTGATTCCAGATTGCTTCTCTTTTTGATTAGTTTCCAACCAATATTTTTTGTCCTGTCCTCTGGTGCTTTGGGGAATAATTTGACTCCCTCTTCTTTGTGGCAGCACCTCAAATACTGGAAAGCTGCTGTCATGTCACTCCTAATTCTTCTTTTCTTTAGAGTAGCCAAACCTGCAGCATTCTTCATATGATTTAGTGTCCAGGCCTTTGATCATTTTAATTGCTCTTCTCTGAACTTTTCCCAAAGTCTCAACATCTTTTAAGAAGTATAGTGATCGACTTCTGGTGGCTCCGCTCTCTCCGAAGGATGCCCTAAGGGCGCCCGCGCTGGGATTCTGTAAAAGTCGGCGAAAACAGCGGCTGAAAGTACCTTCCCCGGTAAGGGGAAGGGAAAGAGCAAGAAGAAGGAAAGGTAGAGCTCTCTCTAGAGGCCCCGTTTGGGGAACTCGAAAGGGAAAGTTCCCTGGAAATCCTTCTGCACAGCTCCAGACCCAGCGTGTTTCTGCTTCATGCAGACAGAGAAGAGAGCGACCACTTCTGCTTCAAATGATTGTTATGGATATTTATAAGCAGACGGAATAAACACAGGAGATCAGTCATTTAAATTGCAAGTATTAAATCTGACTTCTATTTTTTTTAAAAAAAATAAAAAATTCTCTCATCTACAATCAACACAATGAAATAAAATGGCGTTTACTTGTTGAGAAAGTAAAACTGAATGGAGATTTTATCTTATTGTACTGGACTGTGGATTGTTGGATTATTTTAGTTTGTTTAAGTATTTTATAAGGGGATTTTCAGCAAGAACTTTGCCATGAAGGTTTTTTCAGAAGAATGGATTTGTGACTTTATACAGGATTATACAGAAAGAATGTATTTAATTACTCAAAAATACGAATTGGAAAAAAATGGAGGCGTTTTGGATGAGAGTTTGGAGGAAATTAACCAATGTAATCAGGACTTGGAATATGGAATGGAGGAGATAACAAAAGTGGATAAATATGAAGATAGGATCCTGAATAAACAAGTTGATGTAAAGAAGCCTTTTTTAAAAAGTTTGGATGAAATGCCTGAATTTGTGCCACAGGAGGCTGTCTCCCGAAATGGAAAAATTCACAGGGTTAATGCTTTCCAAGAGTTCTCTTTTCGGATTGAGGGAATATACAGCAGTAACTCGTGGATTCTTGGACATAAGGAACTATTAGGAAATATTGTGACTGACTTTTCAAAAGGAGTAATGAAGGAAAGACAGAGACTAATGCATCAAAAAAAATGGCAAGAGACAAAAGTATCATCCTTGAAAGAATTTTTTTTTTGAAATATTAACAGAAAAAGATATTAGCGTTCCTGAAAGACAATACGTGAGGAAAATCTGGAAGAAATGGGTTGATTATATGTTTTATAACTATCATAAAAGACTAGATATTTGGATTTATACTGGATTTTGACGAGGAAGGACTAAAGTTGAATAGATATTGTAATTTCCCTGTATTGAAATTTTATAATCTGTTGTATTGAATTTTAAATAGAATATTCTCGAAAGATCTTATGTAAGAAAGACTTGGCGGGAAAATTATATGGTTATAGAAGCTATAAGGGAGATATTCTCTGAATGGGATTGGATTTTTATGCTTTAGCTGGTTTTAAATACTTTAGGATTAATGTGTTCTATTGATCTATATATTTTATTACTGTTTATTGTTAATTTTTTGAAGGATTTTGGTTATGTAAGGAGGAAGTCAGAGCTAGAGAGGGAAAATTGGTATAATAGTTTTAGGGGGAAAAAATTTTTTAGCATATGTTTGTTTTATTTTTAACTATGCCTTGTGCTTGTTCCGGGAAGTCAGGGGGGGAGGGGGGAGGGGGTTTGTGAAGGGAGAGGGGTTGGGGGGAAAGGGGAAAAAAAATTTTTTGTAAAACTTTTTGAATAAAAAAAAAAAAGAAGTATAGTGATCAAAATTGCTTGCAGTACTTTCCATGCAATGTGTCTTGACTTTTTCCCACACTTATATACATTGCCAATCTAGCTCACAAAGGGGGATAATTAATTGTTGCCAAAGTGTATATTGTACTTTTTTGGGGGGGGAGCTGGACCCCTACACCTGTCATGCTTGAATTTCCATGACCAGAACTCTGTCTTTCTAATCACACAGAAAGTTGAACTTGTGCAACTTCTGTGCTTAGGAAACTAAAGAACCTGCATTGAATATGACTGGCATCATATTAATGTGTGTAACTGATCAATGGATTTCAGAGCAATTGAGGTTTAGTTATTGCATTTTTGCTATGCATTCCCCAGAGTCCATGGATCCCAGGTGTGTGGGGGCCATGATGGCTTTTTCTGCTTTTGGGGAGTCCCTGGCTTTATATATTTTCCATGGACTTCCCTGAATGGTGTCAGGAACAAGCCTCTCTCACTGTTGGTCATTTAAACTGACAAGTCACACTTCTCACAACTGCTAAGCAGAGAACTATGAATTCAGCGTCTGAATAATCCATTTATCTTAACTGATAAATTTCAGTTAGAATAAAATAAAAATGAGGGTAGGAGTTGAAGCACTTTATGTCCAGGATGTGAAGGGTCTGTAAATATTTTCACAGCCCTCTTTTTGACTCGTGCAGCATACAGGTCCTCAATGGAAGGAAGGTTGATAGTATTTGTTTTTTTCTGCAGTTCTAATGATCCTCTGAAGTCTGTGTCTGTCTTGTTGGGTTGCAGAACCAAACCAGACAGTTATAGAGGTGCAGATGACAGACTCAATAATTCCTCTGTAGAACTATATCAGCAGTTCCTTGGGCAGTTTGGGATTCCTGAGTTGGCGTAGAAAGAACGTTCTTTGTTGTGCTTTTTTGATGATGTTTTTGATGTTAGGTGTCCATGTTAGGTCTTGAGTTATGATAAAACCTAGAAATTTGTACAAATTAAAAGAAAAAGAAAAGAAATTAATGCAACAACTAGAAGATGAAAAAGGGATAGCACATTATCAGAAGGAAGAAAAAGAAAATATAGCAGCAAGATACTACCAAAATTTATATAGTCGGGAAAACATAGAGGAGAATGACATTAAATGATATCTACAGCAGAGAAACCTCCCAAGCTTACCGGAAACCACAAAAGAAACATTAGATAGAAAAATAATGATGTCAGAATTAAAAAGGGCAATTCAAAAACAAAAAAGCAATAAAACACCAGGTCCAGATGGAATTCCAGTGGAATTTTACAAAGAATTACAAAAATCACTAAAGAATTTATTATTACAAACATATAACAAAGTACTAGAGTGAGCAATGATACCAAAATCTTGGATGGAGGCACTGATAACCTTAATTCCCAAAGATAATGCGGAAAGGAAAAAAAATCCAAAATTATAGGCCAATCTCTCAGCTGAATGCAGACTATAAGATATTTATGACAATAATGGCAGAAAGGATGAAACACATATTAAATGAAATCATACAACCAGATCAGAATGGATTTTTACCCACCAGACACATAAAAAATAATAATGAATATGTTAGACTGTTACGAAACACATCCAGAGAAACAAGCAGCTTTGATATTCCTCGACGCACAAAAAGCGTTTGACAACTTAAACTGGGATTTCTTAATTAACCAACTAGGAGAAATGAATTTTGGTGAGAAATTTATTAGAACAGTAAAAACAATAAACCAGAAAGCAAAAATACTATTAAATAGAGAAACAACGGAAGGCTTCAACATAAGAAAAGGAGTCAGACAGGGATGTCCCCTATCTCCTCTGTTATTTATTTTTTCAATAGAAACAATGTTGCAACAAATTAGACAGAATTGGTTAATCAAAGGAGTAAAAATTAGAAGACAAGAATATAAAGTACAGGCTTCACCGATGACTTGCCATTTATTATAGAAGAACCCTTAGAGACGGGATTACTACCACTACAGGATATAAACCAATTTGGCAAAGTGGCAGGGCTTAAAATAAATGAAGAGAAAACTAAAATAATAACCAACAATCTAACTAAAAGTGAAGAAAATGGGAATTTTAAGAGCAAAAAAATTTAAATACCTGGAAATATGGCTATCAGCAAAATGTAGTACGATAAAAGAGGATAATTATAATGCACTGATAAAACAAATCCGAAAAGATTTGGAACATTGGAAGGAATTACAGTTATCACTAATTGGCAGAATTTCAACAATCAAAGTGAATATATTACCCAAATTGCTATACCTTTTTCAAACGATACTGGTAAAATTAGAGAAGAAATAATCAATAATCAAATAAATAAAATAACATCCAAATTTATATGGGCAGGTAAAAACCCCAGCATCAAACTTAAATTGTTACATAACAGTAGGAATCATGGGGGTTTTGGCCTCCCGGACTGGGAGCTCTACTATCAGGCAAAAGCCCTGACATGGTTAAGAGATTGGATTCAACTTAAAAAGAGAACAATATTAGCATTGGAAGGACACGATTCCAGATAGGTTGGCACGGGTTTCTATGGAAAGGTAAAGGGGCGTTGGTCTTACCTGATACGCTCCTTCTCCGGAGGTCAGGGAAGATCATCCAGGCATGGGTAATACTCTGCTTCTTTGCTTGGAGACCAAGTTAAATTTTTCTTTAGCTACACCTCCTCTGCCTGGGCACTCCCCAGTTTGAAGAAGGCATAGCGATGATGATGATGATGAGGCTCACAATCTGAAAACAAAACAGAAGCCCCTCCCGGACGATGGACC
The DNA here is from genome assembly GCF_028640845.1 of Ahaetulla prasina. Lineage (NCBI taxonomy): Eukaryota > Metazoa > Chordata > Lepidosauria > Squamata > Colubridae > Ahaetulla > Ahaetulla prasina. Next base: position 71,826,668 of record NC_080543.1, read on the forward strand.
AGACAGTCACCAGGGTGGGGCTGGATGATCTTCCCTGCCCTCCTGAGAAGGAGCATATCAGGTAAGACCAATGCCCCTTCTCCAGTAGTGGCGGGGAAGATCATCCAGGCATGGGACGTACCAAAGCCGGTCAGTCGGACAGGAGGGAAGCAGTCTGGTCCGATGTTCCCTGCTTTGAGTGAGCACACTGGAGGTTCGCCTGGGCAAGGTCGACCCAGATGAAGAGTGAACCTCCACCCCATGACCACAAGGTATAGGGACGGGAAGACCAAACGGCCCTACTTACGTACTGAACCGAAGATGGTGCGTGTTGCTTCCTTAATATGACATCGCCACAGACGGCATTGGCAAGATGTCTGAGGTATCGGCAGGTCCTGAACAACTTCTGAGAAGTAATGAACGTCCGACTCCAAGTCCCAGAGTTGATGTCATGACCCTGGTACCCCCAGAGGACACCTGTTGTGACTCTGGCCCCCAAGCCTGTCTTCATGGAGGAGGATGACTCGGAGAGTGAGGGAGAGGAGCCGACAAGGCCTCCCTCTCCTGGTCCCTCCTTCCTGGTAACGCCTCAAGTGCCAGCGGAAGGCCAGGAAGAAGACGTGTCAGAGCCCCCACAGATAGAGAATGAGGAGGATCAATCCTGAATTGATCCTAGGCAGCATCGGAAAGAGAGGCGTGCACAGCAGAGGAAGAGGTGTGGCAGGCCCAGAGAGTGCTGAGTCACTGAGCCACACCCCACAGAGTATAAAAGCGGGTGGAGTTGCTCTGTAGCCCCTGTGATGGACAAAAACTGCAAGCGTGAACTTCAGCTCGGTCATTGTGGAGTTAAAGGCCTGGATTGTGCAAAGGCTTTTTTCTGTGAGCAGAACGGCAACAGATCTTGGACACGTGGGCTTCTGTCTCCATAAGAGATAAAGAGATAAAGAACTCAGAACTTGGGAGGCCGTTGCACTGTAGCTGCCAAATCTTGCTTTCATTACAGAAAATCAGGTCTGTTGCAAATATAAAGGACTGTGGGATGCGTTTCTCTGTGTCTTCTCTGTGAAGTGGGGAGGGGGACATAACATCTTGTCCGTCACACCAACTAAACCATCTTCCAACTAAGATGGACCTGCAGCAGTTACAGCAGCAGTTACAGCAGCTGCAAGCTGATAATCAACTGCTGCAGCAGCAAGTGGCTCACTTGCTAGCCGAACTTGCTGCCGGGAATGCTCCAGCCTCCCCCCCTCCTCCTTCTCGTCGCAAATGCCCAGTGATCATGCCGGATAAGTTTTCTGGGCAGCCTGAGATGTTCTTGGCATCATGGGACAGTGCAAGCTATTCATTACTACGTGGCCGGAGGATTTCCCTGACGACCGGGCTAAGGTGGCATTTGTGATCAGCCTTCTTTCCACCTCGGCTGCCCGATGGGCCATGCCCTATTGCTCCAGGACAGCCCCTTGCTAGTGGACCACCAGGGTTTTTGGCAGCACCTGTGCCTCATGTATGAGGACCCCATTCGGACTCTGATGGCAACCAGGTGCCTTAAGGACCTCCATCAAGGGAAGCGCCCCCTGCGGGAGTATATTGCCGAATTTCGGCTTTTACGCCAGGACTCAGACTGGAATGATGCAGTGCTGATGGATGCATTCCAGGAGGGCCTCTCAGAGGAGCTGCAGGATGAGCTGGCTCGGGTGGAGGTGCCGTGGACCCTCGACACTCTGGTGCCACTGTTTGCATATCGATGCCCGTCTTCAATGGCGATTGTCCAGTCGCACCCCCCCAGGATCCACCGTTGACGTCTGCACCCTCACGTCCTGCGCCAACAGCGCCCCAGATCACCCCGCATTTTGTGGCAGCTGCAGAGGAGCCCATGGAGTTGGGAGCGGCCAGACCTCGCCTAATGGCCCAGGAACGGAGTCAGAGATGCCAAGGGGGGTTGTGCCTGTACTGTGGAGAGCCCAGCCATTTCGCCGCTTCCCAGGAAGTGAAGCGGGGCGCTCAAGCCGGTCCCCGAATCTCAGCGTAGCCAGCCAGGAAATGGGGCAGGCCCGACCTCGGGGAAACCCTGGAAAAACTGGAAAAACCCTGGAAAAACTGGAAAAACTGGACATAGCAGAAGTGGACTCTGGGCCCCCTCAGCATCTGATTTTGGATACCAGGGTGTGGTTGGGTAACCGGTCAGAAGGAATTCCGACGCATGCACTGGTGGACTCGGGGGCCACAACAAACTTTATGGACCAGATCTTTGTGACCCATTTTGATGTCCCTTTGGTTCTGGTGGACCCTCCGATGTCGGTAGAGACGATTGATGGGCGAGAACTGTTGGCCGGCCCCATTAAATTCGCCACCCAGCCTTTGCGCCTAGCCATTGGGGACCATGAGGAGGCAATCCAGTTTTATGTCACGGCGGACCTTCATTTCCCCTTGGTCCTTGGGATGGCCTGGCTTCAGACCCACGACCCTCAGGTGGCCTGGTCGTGGAACGCCATCTCTTTCCCGAATCTGCTGTGCGTCGACCACATTCGTCACACCTGTGCCGGCCAGGACATCTCCACCCCTGCCATCTCCTTGCCTCCTGAGCTGACGGACTTTGCTGATGTGTTCAGCGAGAAGGAGGCAGACCAATTACCCCCACATCGGCTCTACGATTGCCCCGTTGACCTCCTGCCCAATGCACCACTGCTGTGGGCTGCCTGTATTCCATGTCTGAGCCTGAGCTGGTTGCCCTCAGGGACTTTCTGGATAAAAACCTGGCCCAAGGGTTCATCCAGCCTTCGATGTCCCCTCTCTCAGCCCCCGTCCTCTTTGTGAAGAAGAAGACGGGAGACTTATGCTTGTGCTGCGATTACCGCCGGCTAAACACCATCATGGTGTGGAATCGCTACCCCCTGCCGCTCATCCAGGAGCTGCTGGAGAGGTTGCGGGAGGCCTCAATTTTCACCAAGCTCGATCTCCAAGAAGCCTATAACCTGGGTGTTGATGCGAGAGGGGGACGAATGGAAAATGGTGTTTGGCACCTGGTACGGACACTACGAATACACCATCATGCTGTTCAGGTTGACCAACGCCCCCGCCATCTTCCAGCACTTCATGAACGATGTGTTCCATGACATGTTAGACCGGTTTGTGGAGGTCTACCTGATTTACTGACATTCTGATTTACTCCTGGTCCAGGGAAAGCCACCTTCAGCATGTCCGTCTGCTTCTGCAACAACTGCGGGAGCACCAACTCTATGCAAAGCTGGAGAAATGTTTCTTCTTCCAGACGTCCATAGAGTTCCTTGGGCATATCATCTCCCCAAAGGTATCGCCATGGACCTGCCCAAAGTGGAGGCTCTGTGTAGCTGGGAACCCCCTTGTCGGATGAAGGACATTCAGCGCCTGTTGGGCTTCGCCAACTACTACCGGACCTTCATCCCGGGCTTCACCACACTAACTGCTCTATTTACCCAGCTCCTCAGGAAGAAGGTCCCGTTCCAGTGGGGTCCCCTGCAGCAAGAGGCATTTGCGGCCCTCAAGAAGGCCTTGATCACGGAACCCATCTTGAGGCACCCTGACCCGCAATGGACTCTCATGGTGGAGACAACGCATCCAATGTGGCTATTGAGGCGGTGCTGCTACAGGCCCCGGCAGATGGCGGCACTCTTTTTCCCTGCGCTTATTACTCCCAGGAACTCAATCCTTCCGAATGCAACTTCACCATCTGGGAAAAAGAGTTTCTGGCTATCAAAGCCGCGTTTGAAGCTTGGCGGCACCATCTTGAAAGGGCCTGACATCAGGTGGAGGTCCAAATGGACCATCGGAACCTCGAGCACCTCACCACAGCTCGGAAGTTGAACCAGCGGCAGATCCGGTGGTCGTTGTTTTTCGCCCAGTTCAACTTTCGCATGACCTACATTCGCAATTGGAGGGCAGATGCCCTGTCCCACAAGCCGGAGTAACTTTGCTCCAAGGACCCTCTTCCTCCATGGATGGTGCTGCCAGCAGAAGCCTTGGTCACAGCATGGGAACCGGTGGACTTACGGGCCCAGGTGCGAGAGGCACAATGCCAGGACGCCTGGTCGCAACAGAGGAGAGCGGAGGTGGGCCCTGCGTCTTCTTGGACGTTGGAAGAGGACTTACTCAAGTTCCAGGGGTGGTTGTACGTGCCCATGGGACCACTCTGAGCCCTCGTCATGACCCAGTGCCACAACAACCTTGCAGCAGGACATTTTGGGTTCTTCAAGACCCTCTACCTTGTGACGCAGACCTTCTGGTGGTCCCAAGTGCGGCATGATATGTACATGTACATGACATCCTGCGTGCTGTGCCGGCAAGCCAAGTCCGCAATGGGGGCCCTTCCCGGTCTCCTCCAGCCCCTGCTGACACCCGACAGATCCTGGGGGGCGATCTCCATGGACTTCCTGACGGACCTGCCGCCATCCTCTGGGTTCACCATGGTGCTGGTGGTAGTGGATATGCTCACCAAGATGGCGCATTTCATCCTGTGCTGTGGGCTGCCCACAGCCGCCAAGATGGCCCGTCTCTTCCTGCAGCATGTCTTCCACCTCCATGGTCTGCTGGACAGGGTAGTTTCGGACCACGGAATTCACGGCTTGTTTCTGGAAGAGCCTGATGGCTGCGTTGGAGGTGCAGGTGTGCCTGTCGTCATCACACCATCCGGAGACCGACGGGGGTACGGAAAAGATCATCGGCATCCTGGAGCAGTATCTCCCCTGATTTGTTAACCAGCAGCAGGACAACTGGGCCGATTACCTTTCCCTGGCGGAGTTTGCATTTAACAACTCCCAGATGACCCCATTTTTTGCCAATGTGGGGTACCATCCGCGGCTCTTCCCTCTGGCACCACCAGACTCCCCTGTTCCCGAGATGCAGAACTTCCTGTCAGAATTGCACACGGTCCAGCAGGGTTTTTTTATTTGAATTTATATCCCACCCTTCTCCGAAGACTCAGGGCGGCTTACAGTGTGTAAGGCAATAGTCTCATCCATTTGTATATTATATACAAAGTCAACTTTTATTGCCCCCAACAATCTGGGTCCTCATTTTACCTACCTTATAAAGGATGGAAGGCTGAGTCAACCTTGGGCCTGGTGGGACTTGAACTTGCAGTAATTGCAAGCAGCTGTGTTAATAATAGACTGCATTAGTCTGTTGAGCCACCAGAGGCCAAGAGTTGGTGCGTCGGCAGTTGAATCGGATGAAGGAGGACTACAAACGGTCTGCTGACTGCTCCCGATGGGCAATGCCCCTGCTGGCAGTCAGAGATCAGGTGTGGCGCTCCATGAAACACCTCCCATCCGACTGCCCGGTGAAGAAATTGGACCACCAGTTCATCGGCCCATTCCCCGTCAAACCCGGAATTATTTGGAATTCCACATGGACCTGTGTAGAGGAGGCGAGAAATGATCATGACACAGAAATCAGGTCTGCAGGCCATTGGTCAAGGAAGGAACTGTCAAGTGATCAGTTAAACCTAATTCTGTTCCTGTCCTGGGTCAGGGCTCATCTTAGTGGGTAAAACATGGCAGGAATAACTAGATCCCCCCAAAGGAGCAGATCCACTGCTTCAAACAGGCACTGACTGAATCTTTGAGTGGAATGTCTGCTGACTAACACCATCTAGTGTCCTGAGAAATTGTGACCCTACTCATGGGTCTATCACCTTAGCCGCTGTTCTGAGCTGAACTAGAACTACAGTTCCCAGATTCTAGCCTGGTGTTGTAACACGGAGGCAGCTGGGTCTCTGTTGAGAGAAACGTAGGAAGGTGTCAGCTTCCGCTCGTCTATCTTCACTGTTATTCTAAGTGTTTTATTACCTAGTAGAGTGCTTAGCTGTTTTACGACTTCATATAGTGTCTATGACCTATTTCAATGTTTTATTGCTACTTTGCTGTCATGCATGATTAATGGGGTTGGGGCTCTTTAAGAGCGTTGGCTGTCATTTGACAAGAAGAGGGAGTCATAAGATACTGTCAGACGCGCGATATTATAAATATTTATTTATTATTTCAATTTCTATACCGCCCTTCTCCCGAAGGACTCAGGGCGGTTTACAGCCAGCTAAGAACAGCAAATACAAAAATTAAAAACAAATTTAAAAGATTAATTTAAATAGGCTGAAAATTCTAAAAACTATTAAAAACCCCATTAAGAAACTATTAGGCCAGTCCTGCACGATGGAATAAAAGAGTCTTCAACTCACGCCGGAAGGCCCAGAGGTCAGGGAGTTGGCGTATCCCTGAGGGTAGCTTGTTCCAGAGGGCTGGAGCCCCCGCAGAGAAGGCCCTCCCCCTGGGGGTCGCTAGTCAACATTGTCTGGCCGATGGCACCCTGAGGAGACCCTATCTGTGGGCGTGCACTGGTCGAAGGGAGGCCACCGGTAGCAGCAGGTGGTCCCGTAAGTAACCCGGTCCTAAGCCATGGAGCGCTTTAAAGGTGAGAACCAACACCTTGAATTGCACCCGGAAGGCAACCGGAAGCCAGTGCAGCCTGCGCAGGATAGGTGTTATATGGGAGCTTCAAGCCGCTCGTTCAATCACCCTCATGGCCCCATTCTGGACCAGTTGAAGCCTCTGGGTACTCTTCAAGGGGAGCCCCATGTAGAGAGCATTGCAGTAATCCAGGCAGGAAGTGATGAGGGCATGAGTGACTGTGCATAGGGAATCCCGGTCCAAGAAGGGACGTAACTGATGTATCAGGTGAACCTGATAAAAAACTCCACTGGCGATGGCTGTCATATGTTCTTCTAACGACAGCCGTGCATCCAGAGGGACACCTAGATTATGAACCTTCTCCATGGGGGCCAAAGACCTGCCCCCCCACAGTCAGCGATGGCCTCAGCTGATTATACCAGGATGCGGCATCCACAGCCACTCGGTCTTGGCTGGATTGAGCTGGAGCCTGTTTTTCCCCATCCAGACCCGTATGGCCTCCAGGCACCGGGACATCACTTCAACGGCTTCACTGGGGTGGTTTGGGGTGGAAATGTACCGCTGCGTATCGTCAGCGTACAGATGACACCTCACCCCAAAACCACAGATGATCTCACCCAGCGGCTTCATATAGATGTTGAACAAGAGGAGCGAGAGAACTGACCCCTGCGGCACCCCACATAAGAGGCACCTCGCGGTCGATCTCTGCCCCCCGCCAACACTGTCTGCAATCGGTCGGAGAGGAAGGAGGAGAACCACCGAAAAACAGTGCCCCCCCACTTCTAACCCCTCCAGCCGTCGCAGCAAGATACCATGGTCGATGGTATCAAAAGCTGCTGAGAGATCTAATAGGACCAGGGCAAAGGAACAACCCCTGTCCCGGGCCCTCCAGAGATCATCTACCAGCGTGACCAACGCCGTCTCCATGCAGGCCGGAAATCGGACTGGCACGTGTCTAGATAGACAGTTTCATCCAGGTACCGAGGAAGCTGATGCGCCACCACACTTTCAACAACCTTCGCCACAAAGCGAAGGTTGGAGACCGGACGATAATTTGCTAAAACAGTTGGGTCCAGGGAAGGCTTCTTGAGGAGGGGCCTCACCACCACCTCTTTCAGGGTGGTAGGGAAGACACCCTCCCAAAAAGAAGCATTAACAATTCCCCAGAGCCAACCTCGTGTAACCTCTAGTGTGGCCAGCACCAACCAGGAGGGACACGGGTCCAATAAACATGTGGTTGTGTTCAGCTTCCTCAGTATCCTGTCCATGTCCTCAGGAACCACAGTGTCAAACCCATCCCAGACAACATCTCCAAGATCTGCCTTCATCATCCCACCTGGATCTACCCAAACTGCATCCAGCCCGTCTCGGATCTGAGCGACTTTATCGTGCAGATATTTTCCAAAGTCCTCAGCACGTCCCTGCAAGGGATCCTCCCTGGCTCCCTGAACAAGAAGGAAGCGGGTCACCCTGAACAGGTGGGTGATTATCTGCCGATGCAATAAGGGTGGCGAAATACTCACGTTTCGTCGTTCTTATCACCACTAGATAGGTCTGAATATAAGACCTAACTAGTGTTCGATCCGATTCAGAACGGCTGGTCCTCCAGGCACTCTCTAGGTGTCTTTTCCGGCATTTCATCTCTCTCAGCTCCTCAGAGTACCAAGGGGCTGGTCGAAATCGGCACCAGGTCAGAGGCCGCAAAGGCACGACACGGTCTAAGGCCCCCACCGCTGCCCGTTCCCAGATGGCGACAAGTTCCTCAGCCGAGCCATGAGCCAGGTCCTCAGGAAATGGCCCAAGCTCCATCAGAAACCTCTCTGGGTCCATCAGGCACCTGGGATGGAACCAGAGAGTCGGTTCCATCTCCCTGTGGTGTGGGTTGGCGGTTCGAAAGTCCAGCTGAAGGAGAGAATGATCAGACCATGACAAGGGTTTAATCACTAAATCCCATAATTCAAGATCATTTAGCCACTCTCCAGAGACAAAAATCAAGTCCAGTGTGTTTCCCCCTGTGCGTGTGGGACCATCAACTAATTGGGTCAGGTCCAAGGCTGTCATGGAAGCCATGAACTCCCGAGCTGCAACAGATGCTTCACCGGTCGATGGCAGGTTGAAATCCCCCATGACTATAAGTCTGGGGGTATCAACCCCCACCCCGGCTATCACCTCCAACAGCTCGGGCAGGGCTGCTGTCACACCACAAGGAGCCAGCTATGTGATCAGCAAACCCACCTGTATCCCCTGACCCCACTTCACACAGAGGGATTCACAGCAAGCTATCTGTGGTACAGTGACCTCCCTCGGTCTCAGAACCTTGTTAATAACAACTGCCACCACTCCACCCCTACCCTGGGCCCTCGGCTGATGAAAAGCACGGAAGCCTGGTGGGCACATTTCAACAAGGGGTGCCCCCTCTTCCGTGCCCAACCAGGTCTCCGAGAAGCCCATCAGGTCCGTACCCCCCTCTTGGATAAGGTTGAAAATGAGGAGGGCTTTATTCACAACAGACCTGGCATTGCACAACATCAGCCGAAGGTCCAGACTCTGAGGATCTTGGCCACTCGGGGAACGGGCGAAGTCAGAGGGATCGGAGTGCAGGATTGTTCGCAGATAATGTTCCCGCACTCCCCGAACATGATATGGTCCCCCACTTCCGCCATATCTGCCCCTCCCACTTACCGTGCTGATTGCAAAGCCCTCATATAACTGAGCACCCACCTCGATCATCACCTCCGGACCTGCAGTATCTACCCGGCAAGCCTTTGTAGGATCTGGCCATATCCCTCCCTGTTCTGTTTCCCTTCCCCCAATACTCCCAGCAAAGAGTCAGTCAGAGGCCTCCTTTTCTGATTTATTTACATATATATAAATGTCCTGGCCACGTCTACCCACGGGCCTGCCAAGTTTCTGGAGATAACAAGGAAATTACAGATAAGGCCAGAATTACTCACGAATATATTCTTCCCTCCATTGATACAGTTTTCCCGCGCAAATTCATTGCTTTGTCCAAGACAAAAAACCAGGAAGTCCCCTATTTATAGTCTCTGCAGATGTCACTGCATGACAATTATGACTTGGCTTTGTCCCAACGCTTCCTCTGCTGCGCACGCCGGTCACGCCTGCGCAGTCTTGCATCACTCCAAAACTGTTCTTGGGGCGTTGCCAAATCAGAAGAAGGCTCCAGGGAATCAGGCTTTGCCGGCCCGTCCTCCTCCCTTTGAGTGGGTGCCAGGGAGGGAAAGGGCTCAAGAGAAGCAGGGCTTGCCAGGTCTTCTCCCTCACTTTCTGAATCATCCAAGTCCAGGAGTCCAGGTCCAGGAACCTGGGTCGCAACACTATCCCTCACCGCAGGGCCCTTCCCCCGGGGCTGACGATCGGGATGCGGTCGAGCTGGATTCTACTCATGGAAGGCCTGCACCAGGTCAGGGGCATGAACGTCGGAGGCATCTACCCAGGAGAAATCAGTCCCATATCCCTTCCACGCGATCAAATATTGGAAACGACCCTTCAGCCAGCGGGAGTCTCGTACGCTGTGGACTTTGTATTCCTCCGACCCGTCCTCTGCGACAGTAATGGGTGCTGTTGGGCACTGAAGGGGACTCGGTGTGGCCTCAGGAACCAGAAGGGACCGGTGAAAAACGGGATGGATCCGCATGGATCGTGGCAGGGTCAGTCGGTAGGCTACCGGGTTGATGACTGCCTCGACAGGGAACGGGCCGATGAATCGGTGGTCCAACTTCTTTACCGGGCGGTCGGACGGGAGGTGTTTGGTGGAGAGCCACACCCGGTCTCCAACAGCCAGCGGGGGCGTTGCCCGTCAGGAGCGGTCGGCGGACCGTTTGTAGTCCTCCTTTGCCCGATTCAGCTGCTGACGTACCAACTGTTGGACCGCATGCAATTCCGTCAGGAAGGTCTGCGTTTCGGGAAAAGGAGAGTCCGGTGGTGCCAGAGGGAAGAGCCGCGGATGGTACCCCACATTGGCAAAGAACGGGGTCATCTGAGTAGAGGTGTGCTGAGAGTTGTTAAAAGCAAACTCCGCCAGGGACAGGTAATCGGCCCAGTTGTCCTGTTGCTGGTTGATGAAGCAACTGAGATACTGTTCCAGTATACCGATGACCTTCTCTGTACCCCCGTTGGTCTCCGGATGGTGCGATGACGACAGACACACCTGCACCTCCAACGCGGCCATCAGGCTCTTCCAGAAGCGAGCTGTGAACTGAACTCCGCGGTCCGAAACCACCCTGTCCGGTAGACCATGGAGGCAGAAGATGTGCTGCAGAAAGAGACGGGCCGTTTTTGCGGCTGTGGGCAGTCCGCGGCATGGGATGAAGTGTGCCATCTTGGTGAGCATGTCCACCACCACCAGCACCGTGGTGAACCCAGAGGACGGCGGCAGGTCCGTCAGGAAGTCCATGGAGATCGCCTCCCAGGGTCTGTCGGGTGTCGGCAAGGGCTGGAGGAGCCCGGGAGAGGCCCCTGTGGCGGCCTTGGCTTGCCGGCACGGTACGCAGGATGTCACGTAGGCATGTACATCATGCCGCACTCGGGGCCACCAAAAGGTCCGTGTCACCAGGTGGAGGGTCTTGAAGAACCCAAAATGTCCTGCTGCAGGGTTGTCGTGGCACTGGGTCATGACGAGGGCTCGGAGTGGTCCTGTGGGCACATATAATCGCCCCCAAAACTTGAGTAAGTCCTCCTCCAAGGTCCAAGGAGACGCAGGGCCCACCTCCACTCTCCTTTGCTGCGACCAGGCGTCCTGGCGCTGCGCCTCTCGCACCTGGGCCCGCAAGTCCACTGGCTCCCGTGCTGCGGCCAAGGCTTCTGCCGGCAGCACTGTCCGTGGAGGAAGGGGGTCCTTGGCGCAGAGGTACTCTGGCTTGCGGGACAGGGCATCCGCCCTCCGGTTGTGACCGCTGGGAATGTAGGTCACGCGGAAGTTGAACCGGGCAAAAAACAATGACCACCGGATCTGCCGCTGGTTCAACTTCCGAGCTGTGGTGAGGTGCTCGAGATTCCGATGGTCCGTTCGGACCTCCACCTGATGTCGGGCCCCCTCCAGATGGTGTCGCCAAGCCTCGAATGCAGCCTTGATAGCCAGCAACTCTTTTTCCCAGATGGTATAGTTGCGCTCGGAAGGATTGAGTTTCCGGGAGTTGTAAGCGCAGGGAAAAAGTGTGCCGCAATTCGTCGGAGCCTGTAGCAGCACCGCTCCCAGAGCCACATTGGACGTGTCCGTTTCCACCACAAAAGGCCGGAGCGGGTCGGGATGCCTCAGGACGGGTTCCGTGACGAAGGCTTTCTTGAGGGCTGTGAATGCTTCTTGCTGCGGGGGACCCACCGGAACGCAACCTTCTTCCTGAGGAGCTGGGTAAGTGGAGCCGTCAGTGTGGCGAAGCCCGGGATGAAGGTCCGGTAGTAGTTGGCGAAGCCCAGCAGGTGCTGAACATCCTTCACCCGACGAGGGGCTTCCCAGCTACACAAAGCTTCTACTTTACATGGGTCCATGGCTATGCCCTCGGGTGAGATGATATGCCCGAGGAATTCTATGGAAGTCCGGAAGAAGACGCATTTCTCCAGCTTTGCATTGAGTTGTTGCTCCCGCAAGCGTTGCAGCACTAGACCGACGTGTCGAAGGTGGCTTTCCCTGGACCGGGAGTAAATCAGGATCTCGTTCAGGTAGATAACCACGAACTGATCCAACATGTCTCGGAACACGTCGTTCATGAAGTGCTGGAAAACAGCGGGAGCGTTGGTCAACCCAAATGGCATGACAGTGTATTCGTAGTGTCCGTATCGGGTGCCGAATGCCGTCTTCCATTCGTCTCCTTCTCGCATCCGCACCAGGTTGTAGGTCCCCCGGAGATCGAGCTTGGTGAAGATTGTGGCCTCCTGCAACCTCTCCAGTAGCTCCGGGATGAGCGGCAAGGGGTAGCGATTCTGCACCGTAATGGCGTTTAGCCGGTGGTAATCACAGCACAGGCGCAAGTCCCCTGTCTTCTTCTTCACGAAGAGGACCGGGGCCGAGAGAGGGGACTTTGAAGGCCGGATGAACCCTCGGGCCAGATTTTTGTCCAGGAAGTCCCTGAGGGCAGCCAACTTGGGCTCCGACATGGAATACAGGCATCCCACAGGCAGTGGTGCGTTGGGCAGAAGGTCCACGGGGCAATCGTAGGGCCGATGCGGGGGTAGTCGGTCCGCCTCCTTCTCGCTGAACACGTCGGCGAAGTCCGTCAGCTCAGGAGGCAAGGTGATGGCAGCGGTGGGGACGTTCTGGCCGGCACAGGTGTGGCGGATGTGGTCGACGCACTGCAGACTCGGGAAAGAGATGGCGTTCCGCGACCAGGCCACCTGAGGATTGTGGGTCCGAAGTTAGGCCATCCCAAGAACCAAGGGAAAATGAAAGTCCGCCGTGACATAAAACTGGATCGCCTCCTCATGGTCCCCAATAGCCAGGCGCAAAGGCTGGGTGGCGAATTTAATGGGTCCGGACACCAGTTCTCGTCCATCAATTGTCTCTACCCACATCGGAGGGTCCACCGGAACCACGGGGACCGCAAACTGGGTGACAAAGGCCTGGTCCATAAAGTTTGTTGGGGCCCCTGAGTCCACCAGCGCATGCGCCTGGAGCCCGTTCGACTGGTTCCCCAACCATATCCGTGTGTCCAGAATCAGATGCTGAGGGGGCCCAGAGTCTACTTCCACAACGTCCAGTGGGGGCTTAGTACGTGCCCGACCTAGGGTTTCCCTGAGGTCGGGCCTGCTCCATTTCCCTATTGGTCACGCTGTGATTCGGGGACCGGCGTGCGTGCCCCACTTCGCTTTCTGGGGCAAGAAGCGGCGAAGTGGCCGGGCTCTCCACAGTACAGGCACAATCCCCCTTGGCGCCTCCGGTTCCGCTCCTGGGCTGTCAGGTGAGGTCTGGCCGCTCCCAACTCCATGGGCTCTTCTGCAGTGGTTACAAAGCGTGGGGCGACCCGGGGTGCTGGTGGTGCAGGAAGTGGGGGTGCAGATGTTGACGGCGGGTCCCGGGGGGTGCGACGGGACGGTCGCCGTTGCAGACGGGCATCGAGGCGGAGACAAAGGGCACCAAGTTGTCGAGGTCCGCGCGCCCACCCGGCCAGCTCATCTTGCAATTCCTCTGAGAGTCCCTCCTGGGAACGTCCACCAGCGCTGCATCATTCCAGTCAGAGTCCTGGCACAAAAGATGAAATTGATGTACTCCTGCAGGGGCGTTCCCCTTGACAGAGTTCCTTAAGGCGCCTGGTTGCCGTCAGCATTCGAACGGGGTCCTCGTACATGGTGCGCAGGTGCTGCCAAAAACGCTGTTGGTCCGCCAGCAGGGGGCTGTCCTGGAGCAAGAGGGGCGTGGCCCATCGAGCAGCCAAGCCGGAAAGAAGGTTAATCACGAAGGCCACCTTAGCCCGGTTGTCTGGGAAATCCTCTGGCCGCATAGCCATGTAGAGCTGGCACTGTCCCAAGAAGGTCGGGAACATCTCAGGCTGCCCAGAAAACTTATCCGGCACGGTTATCGGGCACTTGCAACGAGGAGGAGGAGTGGGAGGACGGGGGGGCGGGCTGCAGGCACATTCCCGGCAGCAAGTTGGCCTGCCAAGTGAGCCACTTGCTGCTGGAGCTGTTGATTAGCTGCTTGTAGCTGCTGTAACTGCTGTTGTACCTGCTGCTGGTCCATCTTTGGTGGAAGATGTTTTAGTCGGGGTATTGGACAAAATGTTCTGTTTCCCTTCCCCCAATACTCTCAGCAAAGAGTCAGTCAGAGGCCTCCTTTTCTGATTTATTTACACATATATAAATGTCCTGGCCACGTCTACCCACGGGCCTGCCAAGTTTCTGGAGATAACAAGGAAATTACAGATAAGGCCAGAATTACTCACGAATATATTCTTCCCTCCATTGATACAGTTTGCCCGCACAAATTCATTGCTTTGTCCAAGACAAAAAACCAGGAAGTCCCGCCTCCTATTTATAGTCTCTGCAGATGTCACTGCATGACAATTATGACTTGGCTTTGTCCCAATGCTTCCTCTGCTGCGTGCGCCGATCACGCCTGCGCAGTCTTGCATCACTCCAAAACTGTTCTTGGGGCGTTGCCAAATCAGAAGAAGGCTCCAGGGAATCAGGCTTTGCCGGCCCGTCCTCCTCCCTTTGAGTGGGTGCCAGGGAGGGAAAGGGCTCAAGAGAAGCAGGGCTTGCCAGGTCTTCTCCCTCACTTTCTGAATCATCCGAGTCCAGGAGTCCGGGTCCAGGAACCTGGGTCACAACACTCCCTTAATCCCTGGTGGGTCTCCCTCTAGACCCATCTTCACCCTTCCTTTCCTTAAAAACCCATTAAAAAACAAATTAAAAAACCCCCAAAGTTGCTTCTTTGCCGCATGCCACCTCTCGGGATTCCAAAATCCATCATCGAGGCCAAATCTGCGAGAGGGGGGAATCTCACAGACTGAGAAGATAAGCTGCCGAATACATGAGTCTTGTGAAGAGTGGTAGGTAGTCCCTTCCCAGCCGGTTCAACTAGTACATAAATAAATAACCCACAGATCTCCGGCTGGGTTATAAGCGAATAGATGGAGTCGCTAACCCCCCCATTGCCTCAGAAATCGGTGCCGCACAGAGCAATACCGCCGATAATACCTCATGAGGATCTGTAGGATTGTATAGATGGTCCATGGGGGGGGCCCTAAAATCCCTGGGGGGGTCGTGGAGGGGAGCCAAAAAGTCCGTGGGCTCTGCAGGAGCAACATCGTCAACGCCACCGTCATCGCCATCACCAAGAATTGGTAGCGGGAGCAAACAATGCCACCATCACTGGGAACATCATCCCCCCGCTGTCGTCGCTGCCACCGCTGCCATTCCTTGTCATCGCAGACGCCGCTACTGCCACCAGCGCCAGGCTGGCTAGGCTGACCAGGCCCACGAAGGGCATCCTCGCTGCCACTGCCAGCCACCACTATTGCAGCCAGAAAGCTGCACCGCCACTGTCGGGAGCACTGTCCCACAGCAGCTGCCGCCACCTCCACCACCTCTCCTCGCTGACGTTGCGGTGCCGCCCTCCGCCCGACCAGGCCAACCAGGCCAGCCATGCCTT
Organism: Ahaetulla prasina; assembly: GCF_028640845.1. Classification (NCBI taxonomy): domain Eukaryota; kingdom Metazoa; phylum Chordata; class Lepidosauria; order Squamata; family Colubridae; genus Ahaetulla; species Ahaetulla prasina. Next base: position 71,842,190 of record NC_080543.1, read on the forward strand.
CCATCCGACCGGGCTTTCAGAAGGGTAATCTCACCGCTGCCGCTGCCAGCAACACCACTGAGGCCACCACAGCAAGAACAAGGCCACAGCAAGAACAACGGCGAGGACGCTGCCCCACCGCCGCCGTTGCCGCCACCACCGTCCTCACCGCCGCTATCCCTCGCCGGCACCATGGCCGCAACCGCCGCCGCTGCCGCCCTCCATCCGGCCAGGCCTCCGGTCACCGGTCGCCTCCGCCAGTCACCTCCACTCGTTCACGGCCTCGTCCGAGGCCAGCCACACTCCCCCAGAATGGGGAGATGTTGCCCTAGTCGGGCCCAGGACCGAAGCTGAAAAAAAACTGGTCCATTTTAGTCCAGCCCAGCTGGGAAACTCTCCCAACTCTCCGAACACAAACTACGTCGCCATCTTGGGCATGCGCAGAAAAAACCCATGAGGGGAAAGGCATTGGCCTAAATCTGTCTGACTTTTGGAGGGAGGATGGATGAATGAAAGGAAATGTATCTGTAAGCCACACCTATTCAATTCTAGCTTTTCTTCTATTGCAATCAGATGTGCTCAGTAAAAGTACCTTTCTCTATAATCAAATGGAGTCAGGGTTTTCCTTTCTTGAGTATTGATCGGAGGCAATCTGACATTAAGCTATAACTCAAACAATGTCAGCCAACCAGGAACCTACCGAGGGGGCTGATAAAAAGTATACACTGGGTAAGAAGCCAACCCTTGAATGCGAAGTGGAGGAGGAGGAAGGGACAACTGCAGCGTTGCTTCTTTCACAGAATGAAGAGGCTTCCTGAGCATGGTTGGAGAAATTACAAATAGAGGAGCAAAGAGATAAGGCCAAATGGTCTATGGGGGTTGGCAGATTTCCAGAGCCAGGGGAGCTTCCATCTGGATTTACTAGGTGGAAGAAAAAGGAGAAACTCTCCGACTGGCAGCGTGAGCAGAGAATCAAAGATAGCTTCAAATTGCTGAGGCGGTGAGATTGTACTGAAATGCAATTGAGAGACAAGAGGCTCGTGAGAGATATGAATTCCCCACTCGGATTTCCTGGGGGGAGGGGGAAGAAGAAGAAGGAACAACATTGGGAGCCACCAGAGGGAAGGCCGATAGTGGAGTGGTTTTCGAGGAACGGGAGCCAGAAATACATTCTCCTGGGGCCGCAGATTCCGATGGAGGCTGGAGGCCCTTGGTGGTCAAGTGTTGCCACGCAGAAAGAAAAAACCAAAAATTCCCCAAATACTCGGGAAATTTGATGGTGACCCTAAGGAACTGGGGTTATTTCTGGCCTTGTAAACAATCACATGGAGGATTGGAGTGAAGACTACTGGTCTGAGGCAGCTCGAGTGAGAAGCGTGACCCAGGTCTTGGGTGGAAGGGCAGTCGCTTGGTTTCTGTCCCTGCATAATGAGAATTCCTCCCGCCTGAAAAACTACAACCATTTCATGGCCGCCTTAGGAATGAGATTTGAGGACCCTCTGGTGGAGCAGAAGGCCAAGATCCAAATGAGATCCATCAGACAGGAGAGGAGACCAGTGGCCGATTATACCCAAGAGTTTCGTGATTTGGTGCCCCTCATGAGGGGGTGGTCAGAAGTGCCTCTTTTGGACATATATAAGGATGGTCTAAACGGGGATCTATACGTGCTGTGCAGGGCGCGAGCTTCCCCTACGACCCTGTATGGCTGGTTTACCCTGGCAGCGGAGATGGAGATCAAGTTGGCCAAGGATTGAAACTGGAGTGAGTGCACCTGGAAGCAGACCCCAACCCAATTCCAAAAAGGTCCCCCAAGGGGCCCTGCTGCAGCAGAAGGCGGGAGGCAGAGATCCACTGCATGCTTCAGATGTGGTAAGGAAGGCCACAGAGCTGCCGATTGCCAGGCCAAGTTGTGCTTAAGACAACCCGTGGTGTTAAGGGCCGTGGTGGCTCAAGGCTGTAAGAAGCCTGTTATTAAAACCAGCTGCCTGCAATTACTGCAGGTTCTAGTCCCACCAGTCCAAGGTTGACTCAGCCTTCCATCCTTTATAAGGTAGGTAAAATGAGGACCCAGATTGTTGGGGGGCAATAAGTTGACTTTGTAAATATACAAATAGAATGAGACTATTGCCTTACACACTGTAAGCCGCCCTGAGTCTTCGGAGAAGGGCGGGATATAAATGTAAACAAAAAAAAAAACCTTGGTGGCAGAAAAGGAGCGGTAAAACCAGCACCCAAGATGCGAGAGGCTGCAAAAAGGGGAGCAGATGTCATCAAGAGTGCTCCTCCTACCCAGGAAGAGCTGAGGACTCCAATCACTTCCGATGACAGCGAATCTACTTCTGAAACCAATGAAGATCTTCTGGTGAGTTGGAAAGGGGGCCCCCTGATGATCCCAGTTAAATTGCACGTCCCGTCCTTGGGAACACAAGGGGAAATGCTAGCTGTCTTAGATTCAGGATGTACCAGGTGTGTCATCAGCCCCGAGGTGGTGGAGAGGATGGAACTAAAATTAAAAATCTTGAGTAGGCCCATCACCTTTTGCCAGTTAGATGGGTCAGTGGCGGGGGAAAGTCCCGCCCATTTTATAACAAAACCAATAGAGATGATCATAGGAGACCATTGAGAGACTCTGAACTTTATCATGACACCAGGGACGGACCAACAAGTTTTGCTGGTACTGTCTTGACTCCGGAAGTGGAACCCGCGAAAAAACTGGAAGACGGGGGTTCTGTGCTTCCACTCCAAGTCGCAAAGGGCAGGGAAAAGAGTAGTCGAAGTAGAAAAGCTTGCATTTTCCGAATTACTGAGGTCTGTGATGGAGTGACTAGAGGGGGAGGAAAAGATTCCTAAAGAGTACTGGGACCTGTGGGGCATTTTTAGCTAGAAGGCCTCGGATGTGCTACCCCCTCATAGGCCTACGGACTGTGCCATGGAAATCCTTCCAGGAGTAAATCTTCTGAAACTGAAATCCTACCCCATGACACAAAAGGAACTAGGAGAGTTGTGGAACTTTATAGACAAGAATTTGGAGCGAGGATTCATTCAACTGGCCCGACCTCGAGTAGCCGTTCCGATGATGTTCTGGGAAAAGAAAGATGGCACCTTTTGTCTTATTGTTGATTATAGGAATTTGAATGCAGTGTGTGTGGAAAACGTTTATCCCATGCCACTTATGAAGGACATGTTGGCCCATTTGGCGAAGTGGAAAATTTTCACCAAATTGGACTTACGAGAAGTGTACTACAGAGTACATATAAAGGAAGGAGATGAGTGGAAAACTGCTTTCAATTGTCCCCTTGGCTGTTTTCAATTTTGAGTACTCCCTTTTGGACTGCAGGGGGCCCCTGTGGTATTCATGCAGTTGATAAATGAAGTGCTTCATGAACGTTTGTTTAATGGGGCTTTGATTTATCTTAATGACATCCGTATCTACATAGAGAAAATGGACAAGCATGTGAAACTAGTAAGAGCAGTACTCAAAAATTACTGGCCGCAGAACTTTATGCAAAACTGTCTAAATGTGAATTTCATCAAACGAAGATCGACTATTTGGGATACCGCATATCCTCTGAGGGTTTGGAAATGGACCCTACAAAGGTCCAAGCAGTTCTAGAGTGGGCACCCCCTCACACCCACAAACAGTTACAAAATTTCTTGGGTTTTGCCAATTTTTACCATCAGTTCATTCCCTCATTTGCAAACATTGCCCTGCCAATCACCAATCTCCTGAAAACAAAAGGAAATGCAAAACCCAAACCGTCCTTACCACTAGAATGGTCGATGGAGTGTCAAGCAGCTTTTGAAAAGCTGAAACGATTATTTGCAGCCGAACCTATCCTCAAACACCTTGACATGGAGTCCTCATTCATGGTTCAAGTGGATGCTAGTGACGTAGCAGTGGGGGCTGTTTTGCTCCAAAACAATGCTGAAGGGGAACTACAACATTGTGCATACACATCTCGGAAACTCACTGAAACAGAGTGGAAATGGGCCATCTGGGAGAAAGAAGCATTTGCGGTTCACTGGGTTCTCCAAACATGGAGGCAATTCTTAGAGGGAGCTAAACACCCTTTTGAGGTTTGGACTGATCATAAAAACTTAGAGGCCCTAAAAACACCCAGAAAACTGTCGCCAAAGCAAGCTCAATGGACCAAATACTTTGGCGAATCAGGCGAACCTGATGAAAAGCTCCCCTGGCGACGGCTGTCAAATGGTCTTCTAAAGACAGCCGTGCATCCAGGAGAATGCCTAAATTGCGCACCAATTCTCTGGGGGCTAACGATTCGCCCCCCACAGTCAGCAATGGGGTAAGCTGACTGTGCTGGGACGCCAGCATCCACAGCCACTCCGTCTTGGATGGGTTGAGTTAGAGCCTGTTCATCCCCATCTGGATTGCGGCCCCCAGGGGAAGAGCGTTCTCTGTCGGGGCCCCAGCTCTATGGAATGAGCTACCGGTGGGACTCCATCTCTTCCCTGATCTCCAGACCTTTAAACGCGAGCTTAAGACTTTCTTTTTTCACCAAGCGGGGCTGGCCTGATTGATTTTAGTATGGGGGGTTTTAGTGGGTTTTAATAGGGTTTTAATAGGGTTTTAGTTTTTGATAAAATTTTAGCTAATATTTTAAGTATACAGTGGTCGAATCAGATTTTTAAATTTGTTATAGTATTTTAATTTGTTTAGGATTTCTGTCGTTTTATTGGCTGTACACCGCCCTGAGTCTTCGGAGAAAGGCGGTATAAAAATATGAATAAATAAATAAATAAATAAATAAATAAATAAACCGTTTTAACTTCTCTTTGTGGTACATTCCGGGGGGCAAGAACTTCCTGGCAGATGCTCTTTCCCGCTTGCCTCAATATAATAGCGCTTGCACAGAAGTGGCACACCCTATATTCCTGGTCCAGCAACTAGCAGCCCCGGCCATTACCCGAACCCAAGCTAAAACCGATGCAGCACTACCAGATGATCTTACCAAGTTACTAAAGGAAGCCTTGAACACAGACGATTGGTTCTTAGCCCATTCACACGAATGTACTCTCCGTGATGGACTGGCCTGGGTGGGGGCGAAACTGTATGTCCCAGCATCAGCAAGGGAGCGCTGTGATGATGCGAAAATGGCTGGACATTTTGGGTTCGTGAAAACCTTGCACCTTCTGAAAAGGCAATTCTAGTGACCAGGACTTAAAAAGGACATTGAATCTTACATAGCAAGTTGTACTGTATGTGCAGCAGCAAAAAGACTGCCAGGAAAACCACAAGGACTGCTGCAAACAGTTGCTCACTCAGGAGCTCCATGGAAATAAATATCCATGGACTTCATAGTGGAATTGCCCGAGAGTGGGGGCCATACAGTAATCTGGGTAGTGACTGACTTGTTTTCCAAACAGGTGCACTTCATCCCATGTTCTAAAATACCCTCAGCTAAAACCTTAGCGAAGTTATTTGTATAGCACATCTAAAGGTTACATGGGGTCCCTGAATGAATTATCTCAGACCGGAGGGTACAATTCACTTCCCAATTCTGGAAAGAGTTTTACGCTCCTTGGCTCTGCCCAAGGGTTAAGCTCCTCCCACCATCCTCAAACTAATGGATCTTGTGAATGCTCGAACTCGGTACTGGAACAATATCTCAGATGTTACATTAATTATCAACAAGATAATTGGGCAGACCTGCTACCTTTTGCTGTAATAACTCTGTTCATAGTAGCACGGGCTTCACTCCGTTCAAGGTAGCTTCTGGTCAAGAGTTTGTCCCCATCCCAGAACTTCCCGAAGAGAAACCTTCTATTCCATCACTGGCTGAATGGATAGAGCAACTACAAAGTACCTGGAAAATAACTTGCAAAGCTATTGATGATGCGCATTGCTCACACAAAATACAAGCTGATAAAAAAAAGGGTTCCTGAAAAGAAGTACCAAGTGGGGGATAAAGTTTATCTGTTCATCACATATTTACAGACAACTCAAAAATCAAAGAAACTTTGACCTAAATATATTGACCTAAATATATATTTCCCCATTGTGAGAATTATCAATCCAGTAACTGTCCAGCTGGAACTACCCAAAACACTGAGTAGAATTCACCCTGTTTTCCATGTTAGCTTATTGAAACCTGTTGTGACTCCGGCTCCCGAGCCTGTCCTCATGGAGGAAGATGACTCTGAAAATGATGGGGAGGAGCTGACAAGGCCTCCCTCTCCAGGAGCCTCCTTTCTGGCAATGCCTCAGGTTCCAGCTGAAGGCCAGGAGGAAGGCATGTCGGAGCACCCACTAATAGGGAGTGATGAAGATCAATCTTGGATTGATCCCAGGCAGCGTCAGAGGGAGAGGCATGCGCAGCAAAAGAAGACGTGTGTAAGGGCCAGAGATTGCTGAGCCACTGAGCCATGCCCCATAGGGGATAAAAGTGGATGGGGTTGCTCTGCAGGCTCTTTGATGGACAAAAACTGCATATCGTGAGTTTCGGATGGGATATTTTTCGGAATTAAGGCTTGGATTTTGTGAATGACTTCTGACTACTCTTTGAACTCTTGGTTGCTCCAGCAACGGACTACAGATACGCTGATTCCAGTTTCTAGAGGTGATAAGAAATTTGGCAGGCATTTGGAAAGTAGCTGCCAGCACTTTTATCTCTTAAAGGGATTCAGGTCAGCTTGTAAAAATAAATTACTGGTAGATGTCATTTGCTCGTGTGTCTTCCTATGTGAGGTGGGGGGACAGAACAAAACCTGAACACACATCCCCTATTAGAGCCATGTCTACTTCCCCCCCAGTACCAATTCTTATAGAAGGAGAACAACATTTTGAAGTAAAAGAAATCCTAGATTCTAGAAAACAGAAATAAAGTCCAATATCTAGTTGCTTGGAAACATTTCCCCTTATCCCAAGCTGAATGGGTGAACAAAGAAGACATTTGTGCTTCCAAAAAGCTAGCTCAATTCTATGAGAAATATCCTGATAAACCTTAACATGTTTTTTATTCTTTTCTTGGACTAACGTCCTTGTTGCAAGAGGGCCGAATGTCAGCCTCTGCTCATCTATCTTCAGTGTTATTCTAAGCGTTTTATTACCTAGTAGAGTGCTTAGCTGTTTTACTACTTCGTATAGTGTCTATGACCTATTTCAATGTTTTATTGCTACTTTGCTGTCATGCATGATTAATGGGGTTGGGGCTCTTTAAGAGCGTTGGCTATCATTTGACAAGAAGAGGGAGTCATAAGATTCAAACTGTCAGAGGCACAAAAACCAGCAACAAACTCTGCATACCAGACAGAAGTTAACACCAGAAGAAGAATCCCACATGACCCATGAGGGGAAAGGCATTGGCCTAAATCTGTCTGACTTTTGGAGGGAAGAGGGATGAATGAAGGGAAATGTATCTGTAAGCCACACCTATTCAGTTCTAGCTTTTCTTCTATTGCAATCAGACATGCTCAATAAAAGTACCTTTCTTACCTATAATCAAATGGAGTTAGGGTTTTCCTTTCTTGAGTATTGATCGGAGGCAATCTGAAAGGAGGAATGAAAAAGAGAGGGCTGACAGGCTGAGGGCTGCAACACCTAATTTTAGGCAAACTGCTACTTTCACTCCTATCTTGTCTCCTGGCAGCGCAGAAACTCCTGATGTCCACAGCTGCAAGGCGGGCTGGCTCGTGAAGAGCAACTGCATCTTTTTTTCAAAGATGTTGGACTGCCCACCATGGTATCACTGGGCAGAGTAGCAACAAGGCGCAGCTGCTCGGATCAGCTAAATAGGGTGCCAAAACTACCTCCGTTTTTAAATTTTAAATCAGGTGGGCTGGCTAGTTAGCTCTAAGCCTTCACACTGCGGCTCTAATGGCACCAAACGCCTCTGCTGCGCTACTGCTGTGAAATTTGGCAACCTGGCTCGAAGGGAGCCCTCTGCCACTGGAATGTTGCATTGGGCGAGCTAGCAGCCTACCGCATGTCACAAGGTGGGCTGGCTCAAAAGGAGCTCTCCCGCCACAGCTGTAGTGTAGAAGCACTTCCATTGCATTGTGCTATAATAGAAGTCAGTGTGGCTCGAAGTGATCTCTCTTACCATCGAATTTTACAGCGTAGCAGCTGTTCACCTCCGGTTACAAGTCGGACTGACTTGGGGGGGATGTAGCCCAGCCCGATAAGCACTCCTGCCCCAGCCCAGTGTTGCTGAGTGCAACCGGCACATTACCTTACTGGATGGACAGACTGGCCCCTCAGAGCTCTCCTGCCTTGGCTGTAATGGTGCAGATGCCGTCGCTGCATCTTCGGTGGGAAAATATTGACTGGCACCCAGAGCACTTTTGTCGTGGCTATAACTGCGCTGCCATGCTCCCATGCTCGATGAGCTGTAAGGGAGGCTTTCTTCCATGGCTATAAATAGCCCAATGCTTTTCTGCCCTCCATCTGTGGAAATAGGCATCCCGGCTCCTCAAGAATTCTTCTGCTGCAGCTAAGATGATGCCAAAACTCGGCAGCCACTTTCCACATTTAGTAGGCAGGTTGGCTCATCATGAGTGCTCCTTCCACGGCCCTTCTTGCGCAATAAGTGCTTGCCATTGTCAGTATGTCTGGGTGAACTAGGCAGGGACTGAGCCCCTTTCTGCCTTGCCAAAGATAGCCAGGGGTTGCCCGGTAACAGGCTAAACTCCCTCCACGAAGCGTGGGTTTGGCGGGTCTTCACTGATCATAAAGCCAGCAGGGAGGATTACCAGAAGAATGGTAATCTCCCAGATCACTCCCTAGCGATCCCCAAGTCATGCTTGATAAGGAATTCAGGACTTCCATCCATTGGTATGAAGATATTTCAGGAATGGGTGAGCCTCTTTTTCTCAGTCTCAACTTGCTGGAAGACCGAGTCGAACTGGGGAGCGCTCAGGCAGAGGAGGTGTGGCCAAAGAAAAATTTAACTCGGTCTCCAAGCAGAGTATTACTCATGCCTGGATGATCTTCCCCACCACTACTGGAGAAAATAAAACACATTCATATTTTCAGAGTCATATAATAAGAAACTCCCTACACAATGTATGGGTAAAGATAAAAAAAATCACTATACGAAAATCCCAAACTGGTTATCGCTAATGGAGGCAATGACACACCCAAATACAATAAACCTCAGTAAAATGGTAAGATATTCAGAAATTTTAGATGATAAAGGAGACTTAAAATCAGTTGAAAACACAAGGAATAAATATAGAATGGTGGCCCTACTTACAAATCAAAACAAGACTAAAAAAGGATCAAGAACAATTTGGCATATATGAGAAACAATTGGAGTTGGACAAAATTTTACTAGGAACTGAAGGTAAAATTATTACAAAATTATATAATTTCTTATTAAGATATAAAATGGAGGAAGAAGTTGTAAAAGAATGATGATTAGCTGGTCCAGGAATTTTGGCCACAACACAGGGTTAGAACAATGGGATAAACTATGGGAAAGGAACTACAAAGACACAACAGCAGTTGCCTACAAAGAAAACCTTTATAAAATATTTTATAGATGGCATTTGCCACCAGCGAGATTGGCCAAGATGTACCCAAATTTATCACCCAATTGTTGGAGATGAAACCATAAATCTGGAGCATTCTATCATATGTGGTGGACGTGCCCCAGCACAAGAAAGTAAAATTCAAAAATGATTGGAAGAAATTACAAAGCAAACAATAGATTTGAATCCTGAACTGTTTTTATTAGGAATATTGGACCTGAAAATGAACAAAAACCTTCAATATATTATGTTACAAATACTCACAGCAGCAAGAATCACATTTGCAAAAAATTGGAAACAAAACAGTGTACCCTCAGATGAAACAGTAATTAGGAAAATTCTAGAAAGTGCAGAGATGAATAAAATGCCTATGGAGTTGAAAGAGAGAAAGGATTCGGAATATTTTGAAATATGGAATAAAAGGTACAGTTGGCTCAAAAATAGAAACCAGAACAAGAAATGTTTAACTTAATACTGATGAAACTCAAATTGGAGTAACTGTAATAACAATAACTGAATAACATTAAATAAAGAGATATAAATATAAATGAATATAAATATGTAGATAAGAACAATGAATATTATAATGTATGTATATGTATATATATGTATGTATATATACCCTGAGGTTTTCGCGGGTGTTTGTATGTAGGTCTTTGGTTATTCGGGTTTTCTCCCACGTAAAATTGGAAGTGTCTTGGCGATGTTTTGACGAAGTCTCATCCGTCATCTTCAGGCTTCAGCTTTGTGCTTCTGGAAGCAATACAAACACCCGCGAAAACCTCAGAAAACACACACACACACACACACACACACACACACACAGTATATATACATACATACATACATACATATGTACATACATACATATACATACATTATAATATTGATTGTTCTGGAGGCGTGGCCAATGTCGTGATGGAACGGTCGCTCACCCAACAGCTCTGGGGTCAGCGCCGATATCGCCCCTGAAATGGGGGTCCATCATGGATCATAGCTGCCTCGTAGAAGGCAGCGAAGAATGAGGGAGCTGCCCGTGTGCTCAGGGAGGCAGCAAACTCCCTGCAGCCCCGTTTTTCCCCCCGATGCATCAGGGAGGAAGCAGCCACCATCAGCTGCCACAAAGTTGGAGACAGCCATAAGAATTGGGCAGGAGGAAGAAGAACAGAAAGTCAAAATCAGGTGAGTTATTATCAGCTCATGGAAGGAAAAAAAATGCACAAGCATTGAAGAAAATTGGAACTGGCGGCTAAACTTAATTGGAATAGAAAACGGAAGGAAATAATTAAGGATATTTTGAATTTTGAAGGAGAGAGCTTGGAGTGGAAGTTTAAAGCCCTACCTAATGGAAAGAAAAGAATATTAAATGTTGAAAAGAGAGGGCTCGGAATGGTAAGTTAAGAGCCCTAACTAATCAAACATGAAAGGAGAATAAACATCCCTCAATTAAATATTAAACACTGTAAGCCGTCCTGAGTCTTCGGAGAAGGGCGGGATATAAATGTCAATTTAAAAAAAAATATGTTTTGAGATTCCTGGAATTCTGATGGACTATTTAAGATATAAAAGAAACAGGAAAGTGAAGTTAAACGGAATTCTACTTTAGACTTTAATGTAATATTTTAAATCCGTTTTCCATTGAAACTTGTGATTAGAAGAAAGTCAAAGAAGCTATTAATTGGTATAAGTGAAAAAGGGAAAGTAAAATAGATGGAGACAAAGGGAAGGCGTGATTTATTTTTCTTGGAATTAAAATGGAGACGGTGTTAACTGTGACTGTGATTTAAAAGATACTCAATGATAGAAGAAAAACGGAAAAGAGAGATTGAAGGGAACTCTATTTTAGATCTTAAAGGAATATTTTAAATTCCTTTATCCCCCGGAATTTGTCCCTCTACACCCAGATGTTTGTGAATAGAAGAAAATTAAAGAAACTACTTAAAATGGAGTAAGTGAAAGAGGACAAGTGGAGACAAAGGGAAGGTATGGTTTACTTTTGCAGAAACTAAAATGGATATTGTGTTAATTGCAACCACAACTTAAAAAATATTTAAAGATAGAAAATATTGTTTTTCGAGACTATAAACAATTCTAACAAGCATTTAAGAAGAGACTTTGGATCAGAAAATTGACTTTTAAGAAACAAGGGAAAAACTTGTCTGTTACTCAAAATGGATATTTAGTTATCTGCGGTATGCAACTGTATCAAAGAGTGACATCCAGAGGCAAAGGAAGAAAAGCAAGATTGTAACAACTTTTGTTCTAGGACTACTTCCAGGATTGCCACAAGAATGGATTTTGAATGCCTCCACTTTAAATTTAAATAGAATAATTTTAAGGAGAAAGTTGTTTCTGATGATTTGAAATTTTAAAGATACATTGTTACCTATGTTTTGTAACTATATTAAACAATAATTTCTATAGGCAGAGGAAGATAGCAGGAACTGAATAGTCTTGATGATCTCAGGACTATTCCCATATAGATGGATAGGTTGATATGATTGCACAACCGCTCTAAAAAAAGATTTTTTTTAATTGAAAAAGTTTTTACAAAAATTTTCACACACCCTTTTTTCCCCCTCGCCCCTCCATCCCCTCCCCCCTCCCTCCAAAACCACCCTCCTCCCTCCCCCCCCGAACTTCCCAGAGCAAACACAAGGTATAGTTCAAAAAAACAACAATCATATGCTAAATTTTCCCTAACACAAATTATAGTCCTCCCCTTCTTCTCAAATCCTAACTTCCCCCATACAAATCAGAAAATACATCCTAATCATTCAAAGGCAATCTGATATCTCTTAATCTGATATCTATTTTGCATATATTCAATCCATTTTTTCCATTCAGTTAGATATTTTTCTTGTGTAATGTCTTTCAAAAAGGCTGAGATTTTGGCCATCTCAGCCAAATTAGCAACTTTCAATATCCATTCTTCTATTGTGGGTAACTCTTTTTTCTTCCAGTATTGTCCTATCAATAGTCTTGCCGCTGTTATTAAGTTTAGAATCAGCTTAGTCTCAATTACTGTACAGTCCGTAATAATTCCCAGTAAAAAAAATTGTGGTAGGAACTTTATCTTCTTTTTCAAAACATTTTGTATAATCCACCAGATCCTTATCCAAAAAGCCTTAATCTTCTTACAAGTCGCTGTTACCGAATGCCTCCCACCGACCTGTACGCTCGCACAGAGAGGGACTCCTTAGGGTGCCGTCCACCAAGCAATGTCGGCTGGCGGCCCCCAGGGGGAGGGCCTTCTCTGTGGGGGCTCCCACCCTTTGGAACGAACTTCACCCTGGACTTCGGCAACTGCCGGACCATCGGACTTTCCGCTGAGAACTGAAGACCTATTTGTTTGTTCGCACAGGACTGGCATAGGATTTTAATAGGATTTTAATTAGTTTCAATGTTTTAACATTTTAAAATTTGGGTTTTATTCTAAATGTTTTAATTCGGCCATTTGTAAAATAAGTTTTTTAAATTATGGTTTTATGTGTATCCTGTTATTGTTTTTATCATAGCTGTAAACCACCCTGAGTCCTTCGGGAGAAGGGCGGTATAAAAATTTAATAAATAAATAAATAAATAAATAAGTCCACCAAATATGAAAATATGTAGCATCATCACAATTACATCTCCAACATTTCGCTTGCATATCTGGGTACATGCATGATAATTTCTTAGGGTCTAAATGCCACCTATAAAACATTTTATAAAAATTTTCCCTTAAGTTCTGTGCTTGCATAAACTTAACATTTCTAACCCAATTTTTTTCCCAAGTATCCAAAAATATTGGTTCCTGAATATTTTGTGCCCATTTTATCATACAATCCTTTGCTGCCCTTTCAGAATCTATTTCTATCAACACATTATACAATCTCTTTTTATGCGCCTGGGTTTAATTTCTAATTTGTTTTACCAAGTTTCCTTCATTCTGCATGATGCCAATTTTCTGATCTTTTTTCCACCTAGCTCGTAGTTGCCCATATTGAAACCAAGTTTAATTTCTCCCTTCTTCTTTTAGTGTATGCAAGGATTTTAATTGTAAATTACCTCTCTCGTTATACAAAAGATCTTTATAAGTAATCATTTCCTGTTTCTGTTCTATATTTATAGTCTCTATTGCATGCCTGGGGTTTGCCCAAATAGGAATTTTGTAGTTGTGATAATAACTTAATAATAATAACTTGTGATAATATTTCTTCCAGACACGCAGAAGAGCAGTTCTTAACACATGGTTCTTAAAGGCTCTATCCACTTTTTTATCATACAATAAATATGCATGCCATCCATATAATAAATCATAACCTTCTATATTCAAAATCCTTTCCTCCGTTAAGTTAAATCAATCACTTATTACAGAAAGAGCAGCTGCTTCATAATATAATTTAAAGTTGGGCATTTTTAAACCTCCTCTTTCCCGTATGTCTTGAATTATTTTCATTTTAACTCTCGCTTTTTTACCTTCCCATATACATTTATTAATTCCAGTCTACCATTCTTCCAAATTTTTATCTTTCTTAATTATTCGTATCATCTGAAACAAAAATAAAAATCTAGGTAAAACTTTCATTTTAATAGCTGCTATTCTCCCCAATAATGATAATTGTAATTTTTTCCAACTGAGCATTTCCTTCTGAACTTTTTGCCACAACACATCAAAGTTATTCTTTTACAATTTCACATTTGTTGAAGTAATATAAACCCCTAAATATTTAACCTTTTTTACAATTTCAAATCCTGTTGTTTCCTCTAATTTTTCTTTCTGTTGTCTAGTCATATTTTGTGTTATCACTTTTGTTTTATTCTGATTTACTTTAAACCCTGAAACCTTTCCATATTGATCAATTATTTCCAACAAACATACACTTGAGTTTATAGGATTTGACAAAATAATCACCAAATCATCTGCAAACGCTCTCACTTTATACTCATGTTGTCTAATTTTAATTCCCTCTATCTCCTTTAACTCTCTTATTTTATCCAGTAGTGGCTCCAGAGTTAAAATAAACAATAATGGTGATAAAGGATACCCCTGTCTTGTTCCTTTCGCAATCTTAAAAACTTCTGTAAAACTACCATTAATTATTACCTGGGCTTTTTGCTCTCCATAAATCGCCCTAATTATTCTCATAAAACAATCTCCAAATTGCATTTTGTCTATTAATTTAAATAAAAATTCCCAGTGCAGTCAAAGGCTTTCTCTGCATCCAAAAAAATAAATGCTGCTGAAGTCTGATTTTTCTTTTCTAAATATTCCAATAAATTTACAATCTGTCTAACATTATTCCTCATCTGCCTACCCTTTATAAATCCCGATTGATCAGTATGAATTCTTTGTTGCAAAACTAACATTAATCTATTCGCTATTATTTTAGCAAAAATCTTATAGTCATTATTCAAAAGTGAAATCGGCCTATAATTCCCAGGTTTAGAACAATCCTGTTCTTCTTTTGGTATCAATGAAATAAAAGTAGTTCTCCATGATGGGGGTATTCCCCCTCCTAATTGCATCTGATTAACTAATTCCTTAAGTGGGCCTACTATCTCATTCTGTAAATTTTTATAATAAATTGCTGTAAGTCCATCGTACCAGGAGTTTTTCCCATTTTTAATTGTTTTATTGCCAAAATAATTTCTTCAGAAATTATAGGCCGATTCAGTTCTTCCCTTTGTTCTAAGGTTAAGCCTTTAGCCTTATACTCTTTCAAATAATTATCAATATCCATGTTCGAGATTGTATCTTTAGCATATAAATTTGTATAATATTCTAAAAAAGCTTTTTTAATTTTATCCTGCTGATATCTCTCTTTATCTTTATATTCTATTTTTTCTATAATACGTGCTTTTTGTTTTTTCCTTAACATATATGCTAACCACCTACCAGGTCTATTTGCATTACAAAAAGTATTATGTTTAGCATACTGTATATTTGTTGCCACCTGGTTTGCCATTATCATATTAAATTGACTCTGTAATATCTTTATTGCATCTTTAAGTTTTTGATGATGTGGACTATGTATTAATAATTGTTGTTGCTTTTGAATTTCCTCTTCTAAATACCTACGCTGTTTTTGTTGCTTGCTCCTCTGTTTCTTATTAATATATTTATTTATTTATTATTTATTTATTATATTTGTATACCGTCCTTCTCCCAAAGGACTCAGGGCAGTTCACAGCCAGTAAAAACACAGTACATACAATACAAATTTAAAAAACTATATAAAAAACTGATTCAATAATGGCCTAAAAATTTAAATACAATTTAAAACCCCGTTTAAAACCCTGATTAAAACCCTGAAATTAAAACTATGTTCAAGCTAGTCCTGCACATCGAAACAACAGCGTCTTCAGCTCGCGGCGGAAAGTCCGGAGGTCAGGGAGTTGACGAAGCCCTGGAGGCAGCTCATTCCAGAGGGCGGGAGCCCCCACAGAGAAGGCCTTCCCCCTGGAGGTCGCCAGCCGACATTGTTTGACTGACAGTATCCGGAGGAGGCCCTCTCTGTGAGAGCGCACTGGTTGGTGTGAGGCTACTGGTGGCAGTAGGCGGTCCCGTAAATACCCCAGTCCTAACCCATGGAGTGCTTTGAAGGTGATAACAAGCACCTTGAATTGGACCCGGAAGATCACTGGGAGCCAGTGCAGACTGCGCAGGAGAGGTGTCACACGGGAGCCACGAGGTGCTCCCTCTATCACCCGCGCAGCCGCATTCTGGACCAGTTGAAGCCTCCGGGTCCCCTTCAAGGGGAGCCCCATGTAGAGAGTGTTGCAGTAGTCCAGGCGGGATGTAACAAGGGCATGGGTGACTGTGCATAAGGAAGCCTGATCCAGAAAGGGGCGCAACTGGCGTATCAGGCGAACCTGATAAAAAGCCCCCCTGGCGACAGCCGTCATATGTTCTTCTAAAGACAGCCGTGCATCCAGGAGGATGCCCAGATTGCGAGCCCTTTCCATGGGAGCCAATGACTTGCCCCCAATGGTCAGTGATGGAAGTAGCTGACTGTACTGGGCCGCCGGCAACCACAGCCACTCGGTCTTCTGTAAATTTCTGTAATATATATTAAAACTCCTCTCATAAATGCTTTACTCGCATCCCAAACTATTTCTATCGATGTTCCCCTATTCAAATTATCATCAAAAAATTCTTTCATTTGTTTTTTACATTGATTCACATTATTTTCATATCTAAATAAATTTTCATTTACTCTCCATGTTCTTCTGCCACCTTTTTCTTGTTGCAATTCCAACCATACTGGACTATGGACTAAGCACCTTGGAAATATCTTCATTTTCTTTAGCCTAGAAAAAAATCATTAGTGATTAATATAAAGTCAATATGTGAGAAAGATTGATGCCTATCAGAAAAAAAGGTATAATCTCTATCTTCAGGATTCCACATCCTCCATACATCTCTCAACTCAAAGTCTTCCATCATCTCAGAAAAAGATTTGGGCAGCTTTGCATGCGTAGGGATCTTCTTAGAGAAAATTCTCTTATCCTTTCGAGTGTCTATTACACCATTCCAATCTCCTAGTATAATAAATGATTTATAATCCCAAAGGGTCAGTTTATCATGCAGCATTCTATAAAATTTTTCTTGTTGCTGGTTAGGTGCATATATACCAATCAAGAGTGACTTTTTTCCTTCTAATACAAGTTCAATAGCAATATATCTCCCTTGGATATCTGCTTCAATTAATTCAGCTGGTGTGTCTTTTCTCAAATATACCACTGTACCATTTTTCTTATCCAAAGCTGAAGCAATGAAGTGTTTACCTAGTTTTGAGTTTATTAAGCATTTTTGATCTGATAGTTTAATATGTGTCTCTTGTAAACAAATCAAATCATTTTTAAATTGTCTCAAATAATGAAATATTTTTCTTCTTTTCTGCGCTGAATTCAAACCATTAATGTTCCAAGTCAGGAATTTATTTGCCATCACTGGCCTCATGAAGCTTTTGAGCAATCAGCTGAAGATCCTCACTCCCCCTTATCTTTGGCCTCGCTCCTCCCACTGCTTCTGTAGTAGGATCCTGACCTTTACTTTGAAGTTGTTCCTCCTTTTCTTTATATTTAATAGCCCCCCTTGTCATCTTTTGTTCTTGTGGCTGTTCTTGAGATAATGACATCAAAGGGGCCATGTCAGCTTCCATACTCATTTGCCTCTCTTGTGGGCTTTTATCTGTTGCTTCGGGATCAACTTTCAGCACATTGAAAAGGAAATCTTTTGCTTTCAACACAGTTTCAATACGATATCTCCTTCCTTGAAAAACCACTGTGAGACCAGCTGGAACCTCCCATCTAAATTGAATCTGGCATTTCTTAAGCTCTTGTGTAAAAAATATAATCTCTTTCCTATCTTTTAACATCTTAGGGGGAATCTCTTTCAGAACCATCACCTCTTGCTCTCCTATTTGCAACTTTTTCTGATATGTGGCTTGCAGAATCTGATTTCTCATTGTTCTTGTCAAAAAATAAACCACAATATCTTTTGGCAATTTTTTTTTCTCTAGCAATCCATGAATATACTTTGTCAATTTGAAAAGCAACCTCTTGTGGGTTGCATCCTAGCATTTCAGCCAAAGCTTCTGATAGGATTTTCTTAAGATCTTCATCTTTTACTTCCTGCAAGCCCCTGATTCTCAAAGCCCCCTCCATCACCCTGTACTGTAACAACAACACCTGATCTTCATTTTTATCCACTTTTATTTGCAATTCTCCCATTTTATTTTCCAAATGCTGGTTGGACTGACTAATTTCTTCTACTTTCTCCTCCAACTCCTCCAGATTCTTTTTCAAACCTTGAAAAACCATCAAAATGTCATCTCTTATTTTTTTATTATTTTCTTTCGTTTCCTCTCTGGTCAATTCATTCATCTTAGAGATATGGTTCATAACTTCTTTAAACCTTTCTTCAAACATTTTTGTCTGTTCTTTAAACATATCTTCCATATCCACTTCAGATCCCCTTCTTGTTGTAATAGATTTAGGTGGCCTAGAAGCCATTTCAATTTCTAAGTTAGAGTTCAATAATAATGTCAAAGATATAAAATTAAAAAAAAACTTTTTCTATCTTCCTTTCAATGTAGGAGAGCCTCCACTTTATTACAATCCACAAATACAGTCTCCACTTGATTACAGAAACAGCTTCCGACTTTCACTTCCTCTCAGACGCCATTTTCAGCAATCTTAGTTAAAACAATAGAAAGTTTCTTTTCTTAAAGGGTAGAAGTCAGGTTCAATACTTGCAGTCCCAATGATCGATCACTTGTGTTTGTTCTGTCTGCATCCAGAAATCTAAAAATAAAAATCACTTGAGCAGAGGTGGTTGCTTTCTTCTTTTCCTGCTGCAGCAGGCGCGTGCTGGATTCGGAGCTCAGTGGAATTATGTGGGACTCAGCCCTCCGAGGCTCTACTTTCACAAAGTAAAGTCTCTGGGGAGTTCTACCGCTTTTCTGCTGCTCTTTCCTTTCCCTTTCTCCCAGGGAAGGTACTTCAAGTTGGCGAACAGCTGTTTTTCGCTGTTTTCGCTGGGTTTTACGAAACCTCAGCACGGGGTACCTTTTCAGGCATCCAGCGAGAAAAGCGGTGCCATTGGAAGTTTAAGAAAAGATGTTTAAAGGCTATCTTTAGATTTATATTAAATTTATTTATTTATTTTATTTATTTATTTAATTAAACTTTTATACCGCCCTTCTCCCGAAGGACTCAGGGCGGTATACAGCCTACATTAAAACAATTAATATACACACTAAAATAACAATTAAAAAAAACATTTTAAAGGTTTTAAAAGATCCACGTAAAATATAAATGACAACTATAGAACCTTCAAGGATACTTTGGGGAAGGATACTTTGGGAAAGATTATAGAAAACTGTTTTTGATGATTTGAAATTTTAAAAGAAATATTGTTATTTATGATTTGTAATTATATTAGACAGTGATCTCTAGAGTCAGAGGAAGATAGCAGGAACTGAATAGTCTTTATTTCAGGATTACTCCCATGTAGATGGATAGGTTGATGTGATTGCACGACCGCTCTAAGAAACGATGTTAAAAGGCTGTCTTCAGATATATATCAAAGGTTTTAAGAGATAAATTGTATTTATGCAAAATATAAATGATAATTATAGAATTGTTAAGGATACTTTGGGGAATGAGGGAAAGACTACAGAAAATTATTTTTGGATTTGAAATTTTAAAAAGAAATATTGTTACTCATGATTTTCAATGATACTAGAGAGTGATTCTAGAGGCAGAGGAGGATAGCAGGAACTGGATAGTTTTTATTTTAGGACTATTTCCATGTAGACTACTCTAAGAAAGGATATTAATGGCTGCCTTTAGAGTTATATCAAAAGTTTTAAAAAAGAAGAATTGTATTATGTAAAATACAGATGATGACTATAGGAAAACTATAGAAAAGAAGGGGAGGAGGGAAATGAGTATTGGATTGAGGAATAGATTTCATTTAAATTTTATTGACATTGGATAAAATTTTTAAGAGAAAGGTGCAAAAATTATTAATTTCAATGAAGGAGAAGGAAATATATTGTATTGATGAAATTTGAAATGTGTTTAAGGATATACCCGACTGACAATCTGTTCACAAAAATGTTTTTTTTATATATATGTTTATAAAAAATAAAAAAATGGGAAAAAAATAATATTCATTGTTCTTATCTACACGTTTATATTCATTTATGTGTACGTATGTGTATGTTGGAGTAATGTGATTGTCCTACTATTGAGTAGTAAATAGAAATAGCAGAATAGAGAACTATAAAAGCAAAATACATATGTCGATACAGAATGCTGTAAAATTACCATTAATGGTATGTAATGTTCAATACATTATGTCTTGACATGTTTAGTTTTTTATATATGTGTGATTGTTTTTTGTGTTGCTTTTAAAGACAAACTGTTTAATAAAAATTATTTTTTTAAAAAAAAGAACCTAGAAATTTGAAGGTCTCTACTATTGATATTGTGTTGTCTAGTATGGTAACAGGTGGGAGTATGAGAGGGTTTCTCCTAACATCTACCACCATTTCTACAGTTTTGAGTGTGTTCAGTTCCGGATTGTTCCAGTTGCACTATGTGGCTAATTGTTCAACGTCCTGTCTGTATGCAGATTCATCGTTGTGTTGAATGAGACCAATCACTGTTATATCATCTGCAAACTTCAGTAGTTTAACAGATGGATTGTTTGAGATGAAGTCATTGGTATATAGAGAGAAAAGAAGTGGAGGGAGCACACATCATTGGGGGGCCTCTGTGCTAATTGTACAGGTATCTGATGTGGTTCGGCTTAGCTTCACCTGCTGCTTCCTGTCTGTTAGGAAGCTTGTGATCCACTTACAAGTGTGTTCAGGTACCACTAGCTGGTTTAGTTTAGTTAGAAGAATGTCTGGAATGATGGCATTGAATGCTGAACTATAGTCTACAAAGGGGACCCTTGTGTAGGTCTTTGGAGATTCAAGATGTTGTAGGATGTAGTGCAGAGCCATATTAACAGCATCACCTGTTGATCTATTTGCTCGGTATGCAAATTGCAGGGAGTAACAGCGGATCCGTGATGGTTTTCAAGTGGGACAGCACTAGCCTTTCAAAGGTTTTCATGACTACAGATGTTAGAGTAACTGGTTTGTAGTCATTCAGTTCCTTGATGGATGTTCATTATGTATACATATATGTGCTTCAACAGTGAAATCTGGCCGTATCTATCCGGCTCGCACAAACCAGTAGTGCTGGCGGCGGGAAGCTGCACCCATCTGCTGGGACATCATTATGTTCCATTTTTGACCCTCTGTGCATGCGCAGAAGGCTCTGCGCATGCGCAGAAGAGGTGTGCATGTGCGTAGCATGCTTCTGCATGCTCCCATTCCCGAACTGGTAGCAAAGGTAAGTGGATTTCACCCCTGATGTGCTTAGAGTCAAAAACTGAAGTTCAGAGGGAAAAGCATAATCTCACATAGTTTTCAAACATTGTCCTATATGGAAGAGGGGAGGAAAACTCTGTTTGCCTTGCAACGTCCCAGAATTAGAAACTGCAAATTTCATTTGCAAAGTTTGAGGTTGAAGAAACAAAACTGCTTTGGTTTTCAACCTGGTGATAATGAAGAAAAGGCTCTGAACTGCTGCTTTGCATTGTCTCTTTCAATCAATTTTTCTGAATCTTGAGTGCTTGCATTAATTCCATCATTGTTATGTTTCCCTCCAACATAATTTTCATATCTTCAGGAATCTGGGGTAAGTTCAGGGGTGAAATCTAAAAATTTTCCCTACCGGTTCTGTGGGCATGGCTTAATTGGTGGGTGTGGCTTGGTGGTAAGATGGCTGGGTGGGCATGGCCAATAACAATAAATAATAAAAATAATAAACAAACTATAAAAAAACAATAAGAGATACCAAAAACCAACTTTCACACTTTACACACACACAACACAACACAACTGACTCACACACAATGTAAAAGCAGCTGCACTTCACACTTCACATAGCCACAAAAAGCTGAAAAACCAACTTTCACACTTTACACACACACAACACAACACAACTGACTCACACACAATGTAAAAGCAGCTGTACTTCACATTTCACACAGCCACAAAAAGCTCAAAAACCAACTTTCACACTTTACACACACACACACACACACGCACACACAAAATATGCCACATACAGCTTTCTGAGATTTTGTGTGTTTGTGTAGTTAGAGTGAAACACTACAGAAACACACCAAATCTCAGAAAGCTGCACAACTATTTTATTTTATTATTTTATTTTATTTTATTTGATTGTGGACTTCAAATCCCAGAGTTCCTCAGCCAGCAAAGCCAGCCAGTTGATCACTGAGGAAATAGATTAGCTGAGCGATTGATTCTGTCTGGCTGAAACTGAAACTGCTTTCAGGCTGTGGCCATGCATTCATCAGTAATCAGGTAAGTGCCTTAGAATCTCTACTCTTACTTGTAGAAAACATGTTTTCTACAAGTAAGAGTACAAGTAAGCTTCTGCTGATGAGGAACTCAGGTGAGATCGCCAGAGGAGACTTTAAATTTTTTTTAAAAAAAGTTTAAAGTCTCTGCCGATCTCAGCTGAGGGGCGGGATCCTCAAAGGCTTTTTTTAAACTTTTAAAGGCCTATTTCGGCTGAAGCAAAACTGGCTTTTAAAGGTAAAAAAAAAAGCCCTCTGCAGATAGTGCGGCTCAGCAGAGGCGGGGGGGTGGGGCCAGGGATTTTTGCTACCGGTCCTCCGAACCAGCAGCTGCCATCGCTACTGGATCGCTTGATCCGGTCCGATCCGGGAGCATTTCACCCCTGGGTCAGTTTGCTTTATACAAATAATGTTTCTCGTCTTCCTCATCAATTTCCTCTTTTCCATATAATTGCATGTAAAAATTCTGAACCACATTTTTCTTTTCATCATTCATAAATTGAATCTGGCATTTATCATCTTCTAATTGTACTATTCTATGATTTTCTTTCTCTTTTTTAAGTTTATAGGTTAACCATCTACCTGGTTTATTAGCGTTTTCAAAATAATTCTGTTTTGCCCCATTGATTTTTTTGTGTTATTTTGTGCTGTTTTGCCCCATTGATTTTTCTTTCTTTTCAATCAAAGCCATTTTGTGTTTAATTAAATACATTCTGATTTTAATATCTTTTCTCTCTGGAAATATTTGTAATTCTTCTAATCATTTTCTAGTATTCTAAAATTTTGTTTTTTCTTACGGTTCCTTTTCCCTATATAGTCTATCATCAAACCTCTTACGTAAACTTTCATTGTATCCCATTTAGTGTGTATTTTAAGGAAACTAAATTTCAGTAGCAATGTTTGAAGTAAAATATTAAATTATGACTTCAAAACCAAAAGAGGTGAAAATAATAAACCTTTAGACAGTAAAATTACAAAAGAAAAACTGTTTGCTTTTAGAATTGTTACAATTGTTACAATGCCTTCCATTGAGGACCTGTATACTGCACGAATCAAGAAGAGGGCCGTGAAAATATTTGCAGATCCCTCGCATCCTGGACATAAACTGTTTCAACTCCTACCCTCAAAACGACGCTATAGAGCACTGCACACCAGAACAACTAGACACAAGAACAGTTTTTTCCCAAAGGCCATCACTCTGCTAAACAAATAATTCCCTCAACACTGTCAGACTATTTACTGAATCTGCACTACTATTAATCGTTTCATAGTTCCCATCACCAATCTCTTTCCACTTATGACTGTATGACTATAACTTGTTGCCAATTGTGTTGTAAATGTTGTACCTTGATGAACGTATCTTTTCTTTTATGTACACTGAGAGCATATGCACCAAGACAAATTCCTTGTGTGTCCAATCACACTTGGCCAATAAAAATTCTATTCTATTCTATTCTATTCTATGTTCTAAGGAACATGCTCCTTTTTCAAGAAGCACCAAGAAGAAACTAAAATAACAAAGAAACTAGGATGGACAGCTCCTAGCATCTGATCGTAATAAATATGAAGTTCAAATATGAGCAATATGAAAGCAATGAAAAATATCAAGAAGTCAGGCTTAATTATATATTTAATAAAAAAGATATAATGAATCCATATTAAATATATTAATTGGATTTTTTTCAGTACATAATTTTTAACTATAAGATACATTTTAGAGTATGTTAAAAGGAAGAGAAACTTTTATACTAGGTTGCTTGAAGAACCCAACTTGCAACTTAAATTGCAAGCCAGTATACATACTTTCACATCTTTTCACCCCATTTCTTACAGTTGCTGACAGCAGATTATTTTTATTATAGCATTATGTAGATCAGGGGTGTCAAACTCATGGTCCACAGGCCGGATGTGTCACACACTGGCCACTCCCACCCCCAGTTTAGCGAATGGGGAAAAAGTCATGATACATCACATGATGATGTGACTCCACAAGTTTGGCACCCCTGATACAGATCAATAACATTAATCTTTGCTACAAGAACAAGTCATGCTGAAGCACATCAATCAACAGCATGGTATTTCTATGGTAACATTCTGCCATTCCTCAAACAGTATTAGTTCTTAAATTATATAATGGAAAATGTCAGAACCTTTCTCAATGCAATATCTTAAAGGGAGGACCTAACCAAAGTCATGAAACTACTTTTAGCAAGATAGTTGAGGGAAACAGTAGAATGGGGCCTAAAACTTAGAATACTGTGGCACTTCTTCATAGGGTGCATTTTCTCCATTCAAGACTTAGCAGACATGTATTTTGCTACTGCAATAGCACACTTTCATTATAACTGAAACAGTTCCATAATGAGACTGGTCAGTCATTACAGTTTTTAAAAGGGGCAGTTTGGGATGTAAATTGGTAGATTCCTTAGCTCCCTTTTTTTCTGCCACTCAGTTTAATTGTTGTTTAGAAGAAATGGCAGGTAGATTGTAATGAACTCTGGATATCCCTCTTGCTTCATTCTACACTATCTTACATCCCATCACCTAATCAGGCATGCTTTTTTATTTTTAAAAAATATATAGGATCAGTAATCCACAATCTTTTTACAAAACAAGTTAATAGAAAAGCTCTTCTATTTCACTGCATTTTTCTTAATATTCAGATTGACTTTTGCATCTTCCTTCATGTGGGAAAGCAATGGTTCATGTGGAAAAGCAATAGTTCTACTTCGGCTCTTAAAGATTATAGTGAATCTGCATAATTGCTATATATTTCCAAATTAAAATAAGCACACTTGAAATTTGTTTCCTATTTCATGATTATTTCCTGGTATATTTATAATACTGATAGACTGACTTTCTATTGCTTTTTAAAAAAACAAAAACCAGCCTTCTCTCCCTTTTTAAACCTATGCTTCTTCCTTTGTGCACCCCAGTGAAATTTATTAGAGAAGCTGAGCTCAATTTAACCACTGGCTAAAGGGCTGGTGTCACAAAAAAAAACAACTTTTGATTCCTGGACCATGGTCTATAGTACCTCCAAGATGGGCTTTTGGCAAGGGATGAGTTGCACCTCACAAAGACTGGGAAGAATGTTTTCAGAAAATGACTGACTCAATTTATCAGGAGGGCTTTAAACTAAAATTTAGGGGGGAGGCCATCAATCTTTAGGATCTCCAGGACCTAATTCCAAGCAAAAACCCCTAGAAAGCAGATCAAAGAATGAAGTAAAGAGGGATGGGAAGGAAGACAAACTCAAACACCAAATAAGAGACACAGCAAGCATACCCAGTATCAGACATAAAGATATCAAGTGCCTATATACAAATGCACAAAGTCTGGGGAACAAACAAGGTGTTGCACTGTATGTAAAGGATTACTATATTGCTACAGAAATGCATGAAACCAAAGACAAAAACCTACTAGAATGCATATGGGTCAACATAAAAGGAAAAAAGAATGACATGGCCATAGGTGTATACTATAGGCCACCCAATCAAGCAGAAAAAATACCGTATATACTCGAATATAAGCCGATCCGAGTATAAGCCGAGGTCCCCAATTTTACCCCAAAAACTGGGGTAAACTGGGGACTCGAGTATAAGCCGAGGGTGGGAAATGAGGCACCTACCGGTTGGGGAAAGCCTCCCTCCCTCAGCTGAGAAGGCTGGCTCCCCGCCCTCTCACTGCACCGGCAGGGCTTCCGTCCGGTAAAATGTGAAAAAAAGAAAAAAAAAACTCGAGTATAAGCCGTATATACTCGAGTATAAGCCGAGGGGCTTAAAAAAAAAAAAACTCGAGTATAAGCCGTATAGACCCGAGTATAAGCCGAGGGGACGTTTTTCAGCACAAAAAACGTGCTGAAAAACTCGGCTTATACTCGAGTATATACGGTAGATGTCCTTTTTGCCAACCAACTAACAAATATATGTAGGAAACACACAACAATAGTAAATGGGGGACTTCAATTACCTGATATCAATTGGAAAATTAATTCTGCACCAAGTGAGAAATCAAATAGGTTCCTAACCAACCTAACTGACAACTTTGCTGTCGAAAAGGTAGAGGAGGGAACTAGAGGGACAGCCACACTGAACTTATCATATTTTTCAGAGTATAAGATACACCTTTTTACTCCAAAAAGAGGGTTAAAATCTGGGTGCATCTTATAGTCCAAATGTAGCCCCACCCACCCGCCGGCCCCCACCCTTCAGACATTTTTGGGTGGTTCCAGGTGGCGGGGATCTGGGTCGGGGCACAGCCTGAGGAATGAACCTCTTCGGGATGGTCGGGGGGTGGGGGGGAAATCTGCCCAGCGGCTCAGGCAAACAAGGCAGGCCCCATAGTTCGCAATTGGTCCCCACTCTGGCTGCCCAGAGGGCAGCTCAGGGCAGACAATGGCCACAATAACTTCACTCCCCAGCAATATGAGGAGCCATCACCATCACCACCACCACCGCCTAAGCTATCTGTGCGCCCGGGAGCCAAGCCGAGCCAAACGGGAGCCCCTAAAGTGAAATGTCCCTCCTTTCCAGCCACCGCCACCTGTTGGCCCAATTCCCCAATGCAATTTGCAGAGCCACGTTTCAGGTGGAGGCCAGTTCCCCTGTGATGTGCATCAGGGAACTGGGAACCATTTTTGGATTCGGGGAGGGGATCGCAGCGCTGCCTCCTGAAAATGCTTTCCTCCCCATTACATATTGTAGAGCCACGTGCCCTCCTCCTCCTTCTCAGCAGACTCACCTCTTTCCTCCTGGCCAGATCCACCACCTGAAATGCAATGCCCTTTTTTTGCCTCCACATACCCCATTTTTGGAATCAGGAAGGAAAGTGTTTTTGGGCGGCAGACCCACAATAGGTTTTCCAGAAAAGAGCTTCTCAGTAATTTACGCCCTCTTTCCCAGCTGAGTCTCTGAGGCACCTCTCACTTGCAGGAGGAAGAGGAGGGTGGCGTAAAGCAGTGCCACCTTAAACCAAAGCCTCTGAGTAACTGGGAAAGAAAGCCACACTTTCTACAAAATAAAAAGGTACTGTAATCCAGGCCAAGGAAGGAAGAAAGCCAGGCTTTCAACACCTATGGTGGGTAGGTAGGAAGACGGGGGCATCTCAGGAGCGGAACCTTCAGTGCCAAGTCCCTCTTCTGCCCCCATGAAAATCATTCCCCAACCCACTCACTACAGTTAAATGTGTGTAGAGTGATAGGGTTTGTTTTAAATGGATAAAAAGTTCTGTGCTGCTCATTATCAAAATCGAGTGGAAGTGAGGATGCAGCTGATCCTGATGCCAGTAGGCAGAGGCAGAATTATTTTTTTCTTGTTTTCCTCCCCAAAAATTAAGGTGTGTCTTATACCCCGGTGCGTCTCATACTCCGAAAAATTATGGTAATTCTTACAAACAGAGAAGAAGTGATAGAGGGAGTTAGAACAGCAGGAACCTTGGGTGAGAATGACCATGTCATACTAGAATTCAACGTAACACAAATACAGGCAATAAAACATACTGACAGCAGAGTCTTAGTTTTAAAAGAGCTGATTTTAATAAAATCAAAAGACAACTTAGAAAAGATTCCCTGGATGAAAACCCTAAAGGGGAAAATAATTCAAGAATCTTGGGAAACTCTGAAAAGTACGATCATAAAAGTGCAAACCAGCACAATACCACTGAGAAACAAGAAATCCAATAAGAAACTAGCATGGCTGCACAAAGATCTCTCTGACAAATTGAAAGACAAAAAGGACAAGTACAAAAAATGGAAAGAGGGACACCCAACTAAGGCAGAATATCAGCAAATAACCAAATCCACATAGACAAAGTCAGGAAAGCAAAGGCTCAGAATGAACAAACACTTGCAACAAAATTCAAAGATAATAAAAAAAGTTTCTTCCAACATATACAGGTGAAACTCAAAAAATTAGAATATCGTGCAAAAGTTCATTTATTTCAGTAATGCAACTTAAAAGGTGAAATCAATATATGAGATAGACTCATTACATGCAAACGAGATAGTTCACACCTTGATTTGTCATAATTTTGATGATTATGGCTTAAAGCTAATGAAAACCCCAACTTCACAATCTCAGAAAATTAGAATATTGTGAAAAGATTCAATATTCTAGGCTCAAAGTAACATAATAATAACAACATAACATAATAACAGAGTTGGAAGGGACCTTGGAGGTCCTCTAGTCCAACCCCCTGCTGAGGAAGGAAACCCTACACCATTTCAGACAAATGGCTATCCAATATTTTCTTAAAAACTTCCAGTGTTGGTGCATTCACAACTTCTGCAGGCAAGTTGTTCCACTTATTGATTGTTCTAACTGTCAGGAAATTTCTCCTTAGTTTCTCCTTAGTTCTCTCCTTGATTAGTTTCCACCCATTGCTTCTTGTTCTACCCTCAGGTGCTTTGGAGAATAGTTTGATTCCCTCATCTTTGTGGCAACCCCTGAGATATTGGAACACTGCTATCATGTCTCCCCTAGTCCTTCTTTTTATTATACTAGACATACCGAGTTCCTGCAACTGTTGTTCATATGTTTTAGCCTCCAGTCCCCTAATCATCTTTGTTGCTCTTCTCTGCACTCTTTCTAGAGTCTCAACATCTTTTTTACATCGTGGCGACCAAAATTGAATGCAATATTCCAAGTGTGGCCTTACCAAGGCATTATAAAGTGGTATTAACACTTCACGTGATCTTGATTCTATCCCTCTGTTTATGCAGCCCAGAACTGTGTTGGCTTTTTTGGCAGCTGCTGCACACTGCTGGCTCATATCTAAATGGTTGTCCACTAGGACTCCAAGATCCCTCTCACAGTTACTACTATTGAGCAAGGTACCACATATACGGTACCTGTGCATTTTGTTTTTTTTTTGCCTAAATGTAGAACCTTACTTTTTTCACTGTTGAATTTCATTTTGTTAGTTACCGCCCAATGTTCAAGCCTGTCAAGATCCTTCTGTATCCTGAGCCTATCTTCTGGAGTGTTGGCTATTCCTGCCAGCTTGGTGTCATCCGCAAATTTGATGAGTTCCCCATCTATCCCCTTTGTCGTGTCCCACTCCTCCTCTGACGGCCGAGTCGGGGAAGTCCGTATCAAGCGTGCCTCTGCAGCTCTGCCAAAGTCCTATCAGAGTCCTCAGGGCAGGCAGGAATCCAAGGTGTGACTTCAGCAATCCAGATTAGACTTTGCCTGACTCAGAGAATGCCAGAAAGCAGATCCTTTATATAGGCCATGGGGTGTGGCTCCATGACTCAGCACTTATCCAGGCCTGCCCCTCCCTTCCTTTTGCTGACGTCGCCTCTCCATTCTCCGGAAGTGTGGATCTATCCATTGCATCATTTTGTCTCCAGCTGTTGGTAATCCCAGTTCGTGGCTGGCTTCAGGCGTACATGCTATCGGAGGGAGGTTTGTTTGTTCGGTTTGTCCAGGCATGGTGCCAGGGCTGGGGGCTGGAGGCATGCCAGGACATTCTTCTGTACTATCAGCGTCCGGCAGGAGATAAGAGGGGCCCGGCTGCGGCGGAGGGAGCGAGCGAGGCAAAACACCTTTGTCCAAATCATTGATGAAGATGTTGAAGAGTACTGGACCTAAAACAAAGCCTTGGGGTACTCCACTGCATACTTCCCTCCATGTGGATGTAGTTCTACACGTTGAGTGTGGTTGGTTAGCCAGTTACGAATCCATCTGGTGGTGTTGCTGTCTAACCCACATTTTTCTACTTTATCTAGTAGTAGGTTATGGTCTACTTTATCAAATGCTTTACTGAAGTCCAGGTAAATTATATCAACAGCATTCCTCTGGTCCACTAATTTTGTCATTTTGTCAAAGAATGCAGTGAGATTAGTCTGGCATGATCTGTTTTTGACAAACCCATGTTGACTTTTGGTTATTACTTTGTTTGCTTCTAGGTGTTCAATGATTCGTTGTTTGATTATCTTTTCCAGAATCTTCCCTGGTATTGAGGTCAGGCTGATAGGTCTGTAGTTTCCTGGATCTTTTTTTTTTCCTTTTTTGAAGATGGGAACTACATCAGCTCTTTTCCAGTCCTCTGGCAGCTCCCCTGTGCTCCAGGATCTTTGAAAGGTATAGTTCAGTGGTTCTGAGATCTCGTCTGCCAGTTCCTTCAGAACCTTGGGGTGTAATCCATCCAGCCTGGTGATTTTAATTCGTCTAGGATAGATAGGTGTTCACTTATCATTTTTTTCCTTATTTTAACTTGTGTTCCTAATCTGTTTTTTTGTGGTGCTGTTTTTGATAGGTTGGATTGTTTTTTTCCTTTTGTGTAAAGACAGATGCAAAACATGAGTTAAGTAGATCTGCTTTCTCCCTGTTGCTTGTCACCTTCTTGCCACTTTCTCCCAGCAATGGACCAATTGTCTCCTTGACTTTTTTCTTGTTTTTAACATGTTGGAAGAAGCTTTTTTTTGTTATTTTTTATTTTGTCATTAGCCTTTGTTCGTTGTGAGCCTTAGCTTTCCTCACTTCATCTTTACAGGCTCAGGCTATTTTCTGATATTCTGCCTTAGTTATTTGCCTCCTTTCCATTTTTTATACTTATCCTTTTTGTCTTTCAATTTGTCAGATAGTTCTTTAGAATAGAATAGAATAGAATAGAATAGAATTTATTGGCCAAGTGTGATTGGACACACAAGGAATTTGTCTTGGTGCATATGCTCTCAGTGTACATAAAAGAAAAGATACGTTCATCAAGGTACAATATTTACAACACAATTGATGATCAATATATCAATATAAATCATAAGGATTGCCAGCAACAAGTTATAGTCATACAGTCATAAGTGGAAAGAGATTGGTGATGGGAACTATGAAATGATTAATAGTAGTGCAGATTCAGTAAATAGTCTGACAGTGTTGAGGGAATTATTTGTTTAGCAGAGTGATGGCCTTGAGGAAAAACTGTTCTTGTGTCTAGTTGTTCTGGTGTGCAGTGCTCTATAGCGTCGTTTTGAGGTAGGAGTTGAAACAGTTTATGCCCAGGATGCGAGGGACCTGCAAATATTTTCACGGCCCTCTTCTTGATTCGTGCAGTATACAAGTCCTCAATGGAAGGCAAGTTGGTAGCAATTATTTTTCTGCAGTTCTAATTATCCTCTGAAGTCTGTTTTTCTTGTTGGGTTGCAGAACCGAACCAGACAGTTATAGAGGTGCAAATGACAGACTCAATAATTCCTCTGTAGAATTGGATCAGCAGCTCCTCGGGCAGTTTGAGCTTACTGAGTTGGCGCAGAAAGAACATTCTTTGTTGTCCTTTTTTAATGATGTTTTTGATGTTAGCTGTCCATTTGAGATCTTGCGATATGATAGAACCCAGAAATTTGAAGGTTTCTACTGTTGATACTGTGTTGTCAAGTATTGTGAGAGGTGGAAGTATGGAAGGGTTTTTCCTAAAGTCTACCACCATTTCTACGGTTTTGAGTGTGTTCAGTTCCAGATTGTTTTGGTTGCACCACAAGGCTAGTCGTTCGACCTCTCGTCTATATGCGGATTCGTCATTGTCTCGAATGAGACCAATCACTGTTGTGTCATCTGCGAACTTCAGTAGCTTAACAAATGGATCATTGGAGATGCAGTCATTGGTATACAGAGAGAAGAGAAGTGGGGAGAGCACACAGCCTTGGGGGGCCCCTGTGCTAATTGTACAGGTATTTGATGTGATCTTGCTTAGCTTCACCTGCTGCTTCCTGTTTGTTAGGAAGCTTGTGATCCACTTACAAGTCTGTTGTAAACCTGTAGCTGGTTTAGCTTAGTTAGAAGAATGTCTGGAATGATGGTATTGAATGCTGAACTAAAGTCTACAAAAAGGACCCTTGCATAGGTCTTTGGAGACTCAAGATGTTGTAGGATGTAGTGCAGAGCCATATTAACAGCATCATCTGTTGATCTATTTGCTCGGTATGCAAATTGCAAGGGGTCTAACAGCGGATTCGTGATGGTTTTCAGGTAGGAAAGCACTAGCCTTTCAAAGGTTTTCATGACTACAGATGTTAGAGCAACTGGTCTGTAGTCATTCAGTTCCTTGATGGTGGGCTTCTTCGGCACTGGGATGATGGTAGAGCATTTGAAGCAAGAAGGAACATAGCACATCTCTAGTGATTTATTGAAAATATGGGTGAAGATGGGGGCCAATTGGTCAGCACAGACTTTTAAGCAAGAAGGAGTTATCTTGTCTGGGCCTGGAGCTTTTCCTGGCTTTTGTCTGTGAAATAGGTCCTGCACTTCCTTTTCTGTGATCACTAGGGGTTGTGAACCCAATGAAATGGGGTCAGTTGTAGGAGGCTTGGCTGTTGTTGGTGTGTCTGTGATGGGGTTGTGGAGATAGGTGGCTGTAGTTTCCTTTCAAACCTGCAGTAAAACTCATTCAGGTCATCTGCCAGTTGTTGATTACCTTCAGCCTGGGAAGGAGGTTTGCCATAGTCGGTGATATTTTTAAGAGTTTTCCACATGTTTGCTGGTTCATTTGCTGAAAATTGATTCTTTAGCTTTTCAGAGTAGCTTCTTTTTGCTGCTCTTATCTCCCTTGTTAGTGCATTTCTGGCCTGATTGTACAGTATTTTATCACCTTTTCTGTAGGCTTCCTCTTTGGAATGTCGTAGCTGCTTAAGTTTAGGTGTAAACCAAGGTTTGTTATTACTGTGTATTCGCAAGTTCCTTGTAGGTACACATAGGTCTTCACAGAAGCTGACATATGATGTTACAGTATCTGTGAGTTCATCCAGGTCTGCAGAGGTATCTTTAAAAATATTCCAATCAGTGCAGTCAAAACATGCCTGTAGCTTTAATTTTGATTCCTCCGTCCAGGTTTTCACTGATTTAATTATTGGTTTTATGGCTTTAAGTCTTTGCCTGTAAGCAGGTACAAGGTGAATCATGCAATGATCAGAGTGTCCTACAGCTGCACGTGGTAAAGACCGATAGGCATCTTTTAGTGTTGTGTAGCAGTGGTCTAGAGTATTCTTGCCTCTGGTGGGAAAATTGACATGCTGAAAGTATTTTGGTAGTTCTTTCCTTAAGTTTGCCTTGTTTAGATCTCCCAAAACAATGGCCAGTGAATCAGGGTGTTTGGCTTCAGCCTCCATGATTTGGTTAGCTAGAGTTCGTAATGCCTCGTTTACACAGGCTTGTGGTGGGACATAAACAGCAATTAGAAGAAATGAGGAAAATTCACGAGGCGAATAGTAAGGTTTGCAGTTGATAATTAGAGTCTCTAAATTGTTGTCACAGAATTTGTAAATTATGTTAAAATCTTGACACCAGGTTGAATTAATATATAGGCATAAGCCTCCTCCTTTCTTTTTACCAGATGTTTCTGGAATCCTGTCTGATCGTTCAATTTGAAATCCTGGAATCCATGCTGGTTTCTTTTGAGATTTATTATTTTTCTTCTTCATTGTATTATGCTAGACCAGGCTTTTATAATCTCACTTTTCAAAATTTCCCAAGCTTCTTGAGTTGTTTTCCCCTTGAGGATTCTCATCCATGGAATCCTTCTCAAGCCCTATCTAAGTTTACTGAAATTAGCTCTCTTAAAGTCCAAGACTCTAGTTTGACTTTGTTCTACTACTTGTGTTTGCATAATGTTGAATTCCAGTATTGTATGATCACTTTCCCCCAAGATTCCTGTAGCTTCAACACCTTCTATCATTTCATCTCTATTAGTGAGAATTAAGTCCAATATGACTGATCCCCTTGTTCCCTTCTCTACTTTTTGGGAAATGAAGTTGTCTGCTAGATTTGTTAGAAACTGTTGGATCTTCCACTTGGTGTGGAGTTTGTCTCCCAGTTGATGTCAGGGTATTTAAAATCCCCCATTACTACTGTGATGTGCTTCTTACATACCTTAGTTAGCTGACTAGCAAAAAGTTCATCTACTTCCTCTGTTTGGTTGGGTGGCCTATAGTATAGACCTATGGCAATATCATTCTCTCCCCCCACTTTAATATTGACCCAAATGCATTCAAGATAATTTTCATCATTGTTGTGCTCTATTTCTGTAGAGATGTAGCTATTTCTTATATATAGTGCAACTCCACCTCCTCTTTTATTTGGTCTATTTCTTTTAAATAATTTATATCCCTCTAGTTGTATGTTCCATTTGTCGGTTTCATCCCACCAATTTTCCGTAATGGCAACAATATCATATCTGCCCTCATTTACTTGAATTTCTAATTTACCCTGTTTATTCCTCATACTCTGTGCATTGGTGTATAGACATTTGAGTCCATTTTGATTGACCTTGTGTTTATTTTAATTTACGTTTTTTTTCTTCATCCTTCCTCTCCTTCGCTTTTCTACTTCCTCTCCTCCTTCCCCACTCTTCTCTTCCACCCTTTCTAACCCTCTCTCTTTCCCCTTTCTTCTTCCTCTCCTTTCCCCCTCTTCTACCTCTCTCTTTCCTACCTACTTTCTTCCTTCACTCTCTCCTCTCCCTTTCCAATCCGTTCTGAAATGGCAGCTGAGCAGCCCCGATTTCATTTCAAATTATTTCTATTTCTTAATTACATATCTTCAATCATTCCTTTACATTGATCCTTCTTCTCCCCCTCTCTCCCTCCTTCCCCTCCCTCCTCCCTCCCACCCCCCGAGACTTCCCAGAACAAAGTACAGGGTATAAAATTAACAATCATAAATTAAAATACAATATAAGTCATAATCCATAGTCACTCCTCTCTTTAAGACCTTAACTCCCTTTCCAGAAACAAAAAAGTACATTCTTCTTCCAGTCCATTATATATCAGTCCATTCCACTCCTAAAATCTTCAGAATCTTCCAATTAAATTAGTATTTCCAGTTCATCAATAAAATACATAGTTTTTAATATCCAATCTTCATCGATTAACACCAAATATATATCAATTCATTCCACTCCTGAAGTCTTCAAAATCTTATAGTTTTTAATATCCAATCTTCATCAATCAAGACCAAGACGATATTCCATCTTCCAGTATTCATCAGAAATTCTTTTATAATATACCTTTCTTCCTTAAACAGTCTCCCAAATATAATTCATATTTCCAGCTTAAATTCTTAAATTTTTATCCAATCTCCAAAAATAAACAATATTCTATCTTCTCATATCTTTAATATCACTTACATAAATCAAATAACATTGTTAATATTATTATTTCTTCAATTTACCTTACATCTGTCAAATAACATTATTAAAATTATACTTATAACTTATATCCAAAATATATCAATTATAACAATTAAATTCTATTTAACCAAATACCAACATTACATCCATAAATTTTTCTATCTGTCCTCCAAAAGTTAAACAATATTCCATCTTCCCATTCCTTTATACCTCACATATATCAAATAGTAACACCTTATACCCAAAATAGATCAGTTGTAAAAATTAAACCCTACATATATATATTAAAAAAAAAACCATCAAAATCACATCTTAAGCATTCTCCTTCCCCTTGTCTTCTATCTTACACATTTTCCACCATCTGCTCACCAATCAGCTTAACATCTAACAATAAAGAATTTCCAATCTTTAATATATTGGTGTAAAAATCTCTTGTTTAAAAACTTATTAAGAAAAGATAAGTTTCCAAAAGTTCCTATAAAAATTTTTTTTTCATATTTGAACTGAAGAAGTTTCCAAGATTTTAGTAGTTAGTTCTGTTTGCTTAAGAGCCATTTTTAAACTGTAAAATCTACCAAAAAGAGAAAAAAAAATTCAATAAGCTTTTCTTCTTGAACATTGTGGTAAAGAAAAAGGTAAAAAGAAAAAAAAATCATTAACAGTTCTTTTTTTTTATTGAAAAAGTTTTAGAACAACAATTAAATTTTTCCCCCTCCCCCACCTTCCCCCCTCCCTCCAAAACCCCCTCCCCCCCCGACTTCCCGGAGCAAACACAAGGTATAGTTCATTAAACAAAGAGTCATACATTAAATTTTTAAAATCTAACACAATTATAATCCTTCTCTCCCACATAACCTGACTTCTTCCATTAAAATCAAAAACAACATCCTTCATTCAAAGGCAATCCAAAATTTCTTAATCTGATATCTATTTTGAATATAATAAATCCAGTTCTTCCATTCATTTAAATATTTTTCTTGAGTACTGTCTTTCAAGAAGGAAACTTTCAATATCCATTCTTCTATTGTGGGTAATTCTTTTTTCTTCCAATATTGTCCAATCAACAGTCTTGCTGCTGTTATTAAGTTCAAAATCAACTTAGTCTCAATCACTGTACAATCCGTTGTTATTCCCAAAAGAAAAAATTGCGGTAGGAACTTTATCTTCTTCTTCAAAATATTCTGCATAATCCACCAGATTCTTATCCAGAAAGACTTAATTTTCTTACAAGTCCACCATACATGAAAATATGTAGCATCATCACAATTACATCTCCAACATTTCGCTTGCATATCTGGATACATACATGATAATTTCTTAGGATCTAAATGCCATCTATAAAACATCTTATAAAAATTTTCCCTTAAATTCTGCGCTTGCGTAAATTTAACATTTCTAACAAATTTTTCCCATGTTTCCAACATTATTGGTTCTTGAATATTCTGTGCCCATTTTATCATACAATCCTTTATTAAATCTCTTTCAGAATCTATTTCTATCAACACAGTATACAATCTCTTTATATGCCCCTGGGTTTGAGTTCTAATTTGTTTAACCAAATGTTCTTCATTTTGAATAATACCAATTTTCTGATCTTCTTTCCATCTAGCCTTTAACTGTCCATATTGAAACCAAGTATAATTCCTCCCTTCTTCTTTTAATGTATCCAAAGATTTTAATTGTAGATTTCCCCTCTCATTGTATAAAAGATCTTTATAAGTAATCATTTCTTGTTCCTGTTCTATATTTATATTCTCTACTGCGTGCCGAGGACTTGCCCATATAGAATTTTATAATTTAACTTATAATAATATTTTTCCAGACATGCAGAGAAATTCTCAACACATGATTCTTAAAAGCTTTATCTACTTTCTTATCATACAATAAATATGCATGCCAACCATATAATAAATCATAACCTTCTATATTCAAAATCCTTTCCTCCGTCAAATTAAACCAATCACTTATTACTGAAAGAACAACTGCTTCATAATACAGTTTTAAATTAGGCATTTTTAATCCTACTCTTTCCCGTGTATCTTGCATTATTTTCATTTTGACTCTCGCTTTTTTCCCTTCCCATATAAATTTATTAATTCCAATCTGCCATTCTTCCAAATTTTTGTCTTTCTTAATTATTGGTATCATCTGAAACAAGAACAAGAATTTAGGCAAAACATTCATTTTTATAGTTGCTATTCTCCCCAACAAAGATAATTGTAATTTTTTCCAAGTATTCATTTCCTTCTGAATTTTTTTCCATAACACATCATAATTATTCTTATACAATTTTACATTTGATGAAGTAAGAAAGACTCCTAAATATTTAACTTTTTTTACAATTTCAAATCCTGTTATTTTTCTTTCTGGTTCTTAATCATATTTTTGGTTAACACTTTTGTTTTATTTTGATTCACTTTAAACCCTGAGACCCTTCCATATTGATTAATTACTTCCAACAAATATACACTTGAATTTATAGGCTGAGTCAACGTAACAACCAAATCATCTGCAAATGCTCTAACTTTGTATTCATGTCTTCTAATTCTAATACCCTCTATCTCCCTTAACTCTCTTATCTTATCCAATAAAGGTTCCAAAGACAAAATAAACAATAAAGGTGATAAAGGACACCCCTGCCTTGTTCCTTTCGCAATTTTAAAACTATCTGTCAAACTACCATTAATTATTATCTGAGCTGTTTGCTCTCCATAAATTGCCCTAAGTATTCGCATAAAACCATTTCCAAATTGCATTTTGTCTGTTAATTTAAATAAAAATTCCCAATGAAAACGATCAAAAGCTTTCTCTGCATCCAAGAATATAAACGTTGCCGGAATCTGATTTTTCTTTTCCAAATATTCCAATAAATTCACTATCTGCCTAACGTTATTCCTCATTTGTCTCCCTTTTATAAAACCAGACTGGTCAGTATAAATCCTTTGTTGTACAATTTCCATTAACCTATTTGCCATTATTTTCGCAAAAATCTTATAATCATTATTCAAGAGTGAAATCGGTCTATAATTCCCAGGCTTAGTACAATCCTGATCCTCTTTTGGTATCAATGAAATAAAAGTAGTCCTCCATGATGGTGGCACTCCTCCTCCCATCAGTATCTGATTAAATAACTCCATAAGTGGACCAACTATCTCATCCTGTAACTTTTTATAATATATTGCTGTAAGTCCATCTGTGCCCGGGGATTTCCCTATTCTTAATTGCTTTATTACCAAAATAATTTCCTCAGAAGTTATAGGCCGATTCAACTCTTCCCTTTGTTCATTAGTTAAAGTTTTGCATGCATAGGAATTTTCTTAGAAAGAGTTCTTTTATCTTTTCTAATGTTCATTACACCATTCCAATCCCCTAATATAATAAATGTTTTATAGTCCCAAAGAGTCAATTTTTCATGTAACAGTTTATAAAAATTTTCTTGTTGTTGATTAGGTGCATATATACCAATCACAAGTATCTTTCTTCCTTCTAAAATCAATTCAATAGCAATATATCTTCCTTGAATGTCCGTTTCAATTAATTTAGCTGATATATTTTTCTTCAAATATATAACTATACCATTTTTCTTATTCGGAGCAGAAGAAACAAAATGTTTACCTAATTTCAAATTAATCAAATATTTCTGATCTGATAATTTTATATGTGTCTCTTGCAAACATATCACATCATTTTTAAATTGTTTCAAATAATGGAATATTTTTCTTCTTTTCTGTGCTGAATTTAAACCGTTAACTTTCCATGTCAAAAATTTATTTGCCATCACTGGCCTCTTGAAGCTTCTGAGCAATTAGCTGAAGACTCTCACTCTTCGGCTTGGCTCCTCCCACAGCTTCAGTAGTAGAATCCCGTTCCTGTCTTTGAAGTCATTCCTCTATCTCCTTACGCCTAATAGCTCCCCTTGTCACTCTTTGTTCTTGAGGTTGTTCTTGAGGTACTGACATCACAGGTGCAGTTTTAACTTCCCCACTCTGTTTCTCTTGAAGACTTTTATCCACTGTTTCTACATCCACTTTCAATACATTAAAAAGAAAATCTTTTGCTTTCAACTCAGTATCAATTCGATATCTCCTGCCTTGAAAAAATACTGTTAAGCCAATTAGAACCTCCCATCTATATTGAATCTGATGCTTCTTAAGCTCTTGTGTAAAAAACCTAAAATCCCTTCTATCCTTTAACATTTTAGCAGGGATCTCTTTCAAAACCAACACCTCCTGTTCTGCTATTTGCAATTTCTTTTGATACATAGCTTGCAAAATCTGATTTCTTATTGTAGAAGTCAAAAAATAAATTACAATGTCTCTTGGGAGCTTTTTCTGCCTCGCTACCCAAGAATTAACCCTATATGCCTTATCAATTTGAAAATCAACTTCTCGAGGGTCCATTCCTAACATTTCAGCTAAGGCTTCTGATACAACTTTTTAAAGATCTTCTTCCTTCCGGTCTTGAAGACCCCTAATTCTCAAAGCCTTCTCCAACGCTCTATATTGCAATACCACCACATGGTCCTCATTTTTATCCACTTTATTTTGGAGCTCTCCAACTTTATTATCCAAATACTGATTTGCTTGACTAATTACTTCCACTTTATCCTCCATTACTTCCAAATTTTTTGCCAAACCTTGAAAAACCATCAATAAATCTTCTCTAATTTTTTTATTAGTCTCTTTAATTTCTTCCCTAAGTTGATCCTTCACACCATGAATATTATTCATAATTTCTTTAAATCGCTCTTCAGAAACTCTGTTCTGTTCCTTTAACA
This sequence comes from Ahaetulla prasina, assembly GCF_028640845.1. Taxonomy (NCBI): domain Eukaryota; kingdom Metazoa; phylum Chordata; class Lepidosauria; order Squamata; family Colubridae; genus Ahaetulla; species Ahaetulla prasina. The sequence goes on from NC_080543.1 coordinate 71,882,491, forward strand.
TATCTTCCAAGTTAGTTTCAGACCCCCTTCTCATCATGGGAGCTTTTGGTGGCTTAAAAGCCATTTTAATTTAAGTAAAGTCTCTAATTAGAATTGTAAAATCTCAAAGTCTCAAAAAGTCTCAAATTAAAGTTGTAAAATAAAAACTTTCACCTTCTTTCTATGGAGAGCTTCTATTCAGCCAAAATCCACAAAGCCGAACTTCCTTTCTCTCACAATCAGTCTCCAATCCACTTCCTCTCAGACGCCATTTCTTCCTTTACTAAGTTAAAGTGAAAAAAAGTTTCCCCCCTTTTTTAAAAAGAAGTAGAAGTCAGCTCTCTTCTTGCTTCCCCAATAATCTATCACTTGTATTTGTCCCGTCTGCTTTTAGTTATTCAAAACGGAATCAATGGAGCAGAGGTGGGCGTCTTCCTCTTGTCCTGCCTAATTAGCAGGATCGAGCCAAGTCTGGAGTAGAGCTGGATTAAGCAGGCACCCCTCCGAGACTCTGCATAAGAAAGCAGAGCCCCTGGGGCAATCTTCTGCTATCCAGCAACTCTTCGCTATTCTCTTTCACCCAGAGAAAAGCTTTGAAGCTGGCTAACAGCTGTTCTCCACTGTTTCACCAGCTTTTACAGAATTTCAGTTCGGGACGCCATTCCAGACGTCCTCCGGGGAGACGGAGCCACCGGAAGTCCAAATCATTAACAGTTCTTATTCATTCCATTTAAAAAGTAGCTTGTTATGTTTTTCTTATAGGTTCCACGCCAGCAGTTATAATAAGCATTTTCTTAACTTTCACTTCCAATACACAAAACGTCATTTGCTAAAATCTTCTTACAAGCAAATGCCAGCACACTCCAACACTTTTAAAAGCAGTTGTTTTTAATTGCTTAATTACCATCTTCTTTTTAAAAAGAAGTAGAAGTCAGCTCTCTTCTTGCTTCCCCAATAATCTATCACTTGTATTTGTCCCGTCTGCTTTTAGTTATTCAAAACGGAATCAATGGAGCAGAGGTGGGCGTCTTCCTCTTGTCCTGCCTAATTAGCAGGATCGAGCCAAGTCTGGAGTAGAGCTGGATTAAGCAGGCACCCCTCCGAGACTCTGCATAAGAAAGCAGAGCCCCTGGGGCAATCTTCTGCTATCCAGCAACTCTTCGCTATTCTCTTTCACCCAGAGAAAAGCTTTGAAGCTGGCTAACAGCTGTTCTCCACTGTTTCACCAGCTTTTACAGAATTTCAGTTCGGGACGCCATTCCAGACGTCCTCCGGGGAGACGGAGCCACCGGAAGTCCAAATCATTAACAGTTCTTATTCATTCCATTTAAAAAGTAGCTTGTTATGTTTTTCTTATAGGTTCCACGCCAGCAGTTATAATAAGCATTTTCTTAACTTTCACTTCCAATACACAAAACGTCTTTTGCTAAAATCTTCTTACAAGCAAATGCCAGCACACTCCAACACTTTTAAAAGCAGTTGTTTTTAATTGCTTAATTACCATCTTCTTTTAAACTTTATTTCTTAAAATTAAAATTAGTAAAAAATCTTTTAAAATTTCTGTACAACCACAGTATTAAAATCTCTTCCTTTATCCTGTAGTTTCACTTTCCTTTGTATATTGCAAATGCCATTTTAAATCCACTCAGGTTGAAAGTTAGTTCAAAGGAAAGCTATTTAAGAGCCGAAGTTAAGATTTATTACTTGCAAATTCTTGCTAGTCCTCCTGCTTTGTTCTGTCTGTGTTGAGTTCTCTTTAAAAATAAATGTTGGCACAGAGATGGTCGCAGCTTCTCATTCTGTATAAACAGAAGCACCCTGGGCATGGAGCTTCATCAGGCTGAAGGGGAGCTCTCACCCTTCGATCCCCTGGTTAAATTCCAGGGGCTCCCGGGGAGCTCTACCCAGACCTGACCACTCTTCTCTCCCCCTTCTCCCGGGGGAGAGAATTCCAAACCATTTGACAGCTCATTTACACTGTCAGGGACTGTTTGATGAAACCCAGGGCAGACGATCCCAAAGGAACGTCCACGAAGCCTGCGTGGAAGTCCGTGTTTATTGTCTACATAACCTGTGTTGTGCCTACTGCCCCTACTTTCTTGCCACCTGTTTGACTAATGCATATGGTATGGCACTCACTATTAAATGCTTGGTTTTGCTTGATAGCAGGGCTGATAATCTTACCCACATAGACATCTACGTTAGATCCACTGATAACCCTATTAATTTTGGATTGCTGGGGACAGAAATTTTCTGTATCAATTAATTCTATGTCCCCACTGTTTAGTTTAAATGTTTATCCAGAAAATCTGTGAATGTATTCCTAAATAACTCAGTCCCTTTTGTTGATGGATGTAATCCGTCTCTTTTGTGCAGTTTTACATTGGACCAGTTGCAGACATCATGACTAATAAAACCAAAGCCTTCCCTTTTACCCCACTCCTTTAGCCATACATTAAACTCCCCTACACGCTGGCCTTTACCTTTTTGTTCCTTATATACTGGTAAAACCTCTGAAAAGATAAGCCTACAACCTATACTACTAAGTTCATAACCCAAGCTCTGGAAATCATTCTGCACAGAAAATATATCCTTTTGGGACAGATCATTTGTGCCAAGATGTATAATAGCATCAACATCACAATCCTTACTGGCATTCTTGACTATCTTATGAATACGCCTCTTGTCTCTGCTGGAAGTAGCACCTGGCAGACACCTGACCTCTTTCAAAACCTCCATATCCTTTCCTAAATTTACATCCCTTACAATTGAATCACCAATTAGAAGGTGGCTTCTCTTTTTGGATACCGTGCTCTTCTTGTGTGACTGATCTGTAATACCTAATTCACATTTTTCCCTTTCCAAAGTAAGTTCTTCATCTCGGACCATGATCCCCTGATTGTTTGAGTTGTCAGTATCACAACTACCTTGACCTGTCACTTTAGTATCCCTATTAAGGTCAGCAAGGGCACTATATCTGTTATACTGGGACACTGCAAAAGCTTTGCATTCATGGTTCACAGCTCTCACTCTACCAGATCCCACAGTTGTCCATACTGCCCTTATCCTTCAGGATCTTTGTGGTAGAGAGGACTGATGGCACGGCAGCTCAATAGAGTGGAATGGCTGAATTGGGCACCTAATTTCTGCTTGGAGAGCATAGATTTGAGATTCTAGATAGGTAATCTAGAATCTAGATAGGTAATCTGTCCATGTAGTACCCAAATTTGAAAAGAGTACTGCGAAAGACAGCTGCAAAACAAGTATTGCACTGAACTAAGCCAGTCATTTTGAAATAGAATAAAATCACAATCTCAGGTGGACTAACCCTGAATATATTATTGCTATTTTTGATTTATAGTGATTAGATTAGATTTGCGCGCCATCGTTGCTTCTCTGGAGTGAAAGTGAAAATGAAAATGAAATGGAAGCAGTTTTCTCTCTACTCATGCCCACTCTCCCTCACAGCAAGCAGCTCCCACTCTAATCAGCTAATTAAGCCATAATGCCTGCACTGGGTTCCTGAGCCTTTAAATGGTTTCCCAGTCTGGTTCAGTAGGAATCACAATCATGGGAAAGACTGCTGACCTGATTGTTGTGCAGAAAACCATCATTGATAACCTCCATAAGGAGGGAAAGCCTCAAAAGGTAATTGCAAAAGAAGTTGGATGTTCCCAAAGTGCTGTATCAAAGCACATTAATAGAAAGTCATGTGGAAGGGAAAAGTGTAGAAGAAAAAGGTGCACAAGCAGCAGAGATGACCGCAGCCTGGAGAGGATTGTCAGGAAAAGGCCATTCAAAAGTGTTGGGGACTTTCACAAGGAGTGGACTGAGGCTGGATTCAGTGCATCAAGAGCCACCACACACAGATGAATCCTGGACATGGGCTTCAAATGTCGTATTCCTCTTGTCAAGCTGCTCCTGAACAACAAACAACGTAAGAAGCGTCTTACCTGAGCTAAAGAAAAAAAGAAGAGGTCTGTTGCTCAGTGGTCCAAAGTCCTCTTCTGATGAGAGCAACTTTTGCATCTCATTTGGAAACCAAGGACCCAGAGTCTGGAGGAAGAATGGAGAGGAACACACTGCAAGATGCTTGAAGTCCAGTGTGAAGTTTCCACAGTCTGTGTTGATTTGGGGAGCCATGCCATCTGCTGGTGTTGGTCCACTGTGCTTCATTAAGTCCAGGGTCAATGCAGCCGTCTACCAGGAGATTTTAGAGCACTTCATGCTTCCTTTCGCAGACAAGCATTATGGGGATGCTGACTTCATTTTCCAGCAGGACTTGGCACCTGCCCACACTGTCAAAAATACCAAAACCTGGTTCAATGCCCATGGGATTACTGTGTTGATTGGCCAGCAAACTCGCCTGACCTAAACCCCATAGAGAATCTATGGGGCATTGCCAAGAGAAAGATGAGAGACATGAGACCAAACAATGCAGAAGAGCTGAAGGCTGCTACTGAAGCATCCTGGTCTTCCATAACACCTCAGCAGTGCCACAGGCTGATAGCATCCATGCCATGCCGCATTGAGGCAGTAATTGATGCTTTTCTGAAGCAGAAGCACTTAAATATTTCATCACTCCGAGCAAGTTTTCAAGTTGCCAAGGTAATACTGTGCACTGGCATTTGTAGAGGGATAATTTGTTAAAGAATGCCTTCTTTCTGTTGCCAAAGAGATCTGTCCAGAGAAGACTGATTTATTTAGTACAGTGAGTCTTTCAGGACCTACAATTACACAAAGGATTGAAGAAATGGGGGACAATTTGAATCAGCATTTGTAAAATTCTGCTTAAAAACTTTGCTATTTTTCATTGGCATTCGACAAAAGCAATGATGTTCGTGATTCTGCACAACTTCTAATTTTCATTTGTAGGGCAAATAATTATTTTGAAGTCACAGAGGAGCTTGCTGCACTGAAAAGCATCAAAGGAACAACAACAGGAGAGGATAACTTTGAAAAGGTTCACCAAACTGTGAATGATTTGGAGCTGGACTGGGCTAAACTATCCAGTGTTACAACTGATAGTGCTCCTAGTATGGTGTTCCTTTGATGACTTACTTACTGCACAGTTCAAGTATGCCTTACATCCCTTTAAATTTAATCCTTCTGCAAAATCTTGCATTTTTTGCAAAACTCTGAAGCTAATATGGCCAAGCTTCCTGTGGAAGAGGTGAACACATGAATCATGTGGTGCCTCATTTCCAAATGTTTGGGCACATTGAACCTTTTGTCCCTGCAACACATAAAGATTATCCTCTTTTATGCCCTGTGCACATACATTCCCATTTCTCTGTATGAGACACCTCCATTTAAAAATGTGGTCTCAAATCCTTGCTTGTCTAAACTAGAGACACTCAGCAAATTATGCTCCATTTCAGGCACACATACTATATCATTAAACCTCTTTTTCAGATATGGAATTTGCAGACTACCTTTTCCAATGACTTTAGCCTTCTGGCCATTTGCCAAGGCTACTGCATTTCCAATTGCTGGATCCAACCTGTAGAACAATTTAGAATTGTTAACGCTTGTTTGACTTGCCCCACTGTCAATCAACCATTTGTCTCTGCTATTGCAACAGCCAAATTTTGCAACAGAAACTTGTCCATCTTGCAATTGTCCTCCTTGCAAATATTTTTTTTGTTTGTAAACAGCTTTTCTTTTGCAAAAAGTCTCTCTTTAAATGTATAGTTTCACCAAAAACGAAGCAGGTCCGTTATTGCTATTCTTTCTGCAAAGTCTTTGTGGGGCTGTAATCTGATATCTTCTGCTGTTACTTATCTCTTTGCAGACACCTTGTCTGTTACTAGGCTCCTTGGAGACAGCCAATCTATGGAATCTTCCACTCTGCTCCTTGGGCCCCTACCTCAGGAATTCTTCTTCATGCCTTTTTCTATAATGGCGTTTGTTCTCCTCAGCAATCAAACAAGTCTTTAGCCATGATGGCAAACCTATGGCATGTGTGCCAGAGGCAGCACGCAGAGCCCTCCCTATGGGCACGTGCATCATCACCAGCTGGTTTTCACAGGTGCTGGAGTGCCGGAAAACAGCTGGAAAACAGCCCAAAAACAGGCCATTTTCAGGCCATTTCCAGGCCATTTTTGGCCTGAAAACAGCCCAAAAATGGCTTGAAAACACCCTGAAAAACAGCCAAAAAACAGGCATGCACGTGTTGGCCAGCTGGTCTTTGGGTTTCTGGCACTCCAGTGTATGCACATGCATTCCATTTTGGGCACTCAGTGCCGAAAATGTTCACCATCACTGCTTTAGAGTCTCCAAATTCAATTCCTGCTCTGGTTTGCATTCAAACATTGCAGAAACAATATCCCATGTTTCATCAAGGCTGTTTAACACTAGCAACACCTTCTGGGACTCAGGAAACTGCATCCCACGCTGTACTAACTCCACAAACAGAGTTTGCATTTGTACAAAATGCTGTTCCACAGATTCTCCTGGTTGCAAACTGGCTCTGTATAACTTTCTTGACAATTGAACAATATTGCATGCTGACACACTCACATACACATACACAGCTGATCTCCTTCTCAGCTACACTGATAAACTGTTTATCTTCTAAACTCAGGATGAGATAAACCATTGGTTTATCATGCTGCCTCTGCTCTACAGCAGCAAAAACCTGTGGTGGATTTATTACAATATCTCAAAGCTCCTTAGCCTTCAGGAAACATTCCGTCTTTGCAGCCCAAATGATATAGTTCTTCTGTCCCAAACAAGGAAGAGAGCTCTCCTGCAATTTAACAGCAGCCATTCTGCAATCTCATTAAATTCTGCAATTTAACAGCAGCCATTCTGCAATGTTTCTCTTTTAACACAGGCAGTCCTTTAGCTTAAATTACAATGCAGTCTTCTATGTGCTCTGGGCCCATAACCTGTCAGAGTTTCTTGTAGAAATGAAATCCAGAAGCACACAAAGATAACTGAATCATTTTTTTTTATATTCATAATAACACATAAAGTATTTACAATACCAATAGTTGATTCTTCAGCTCAGATTAGCAGACATGTTCACATACAGAGTACAGCAGAGACTTTACAAACACATACTCACTCTGATTAGTTTCAGTTTCAATTCTCTGCACAGAATCAGAAAGCTGCAGACTAAGACCCTGATTCCAGGCTGTCTCAGCTCCCAATTGGCTGACTTAGAATAGAATAGAATAGAATAGAATAGAATAGAATAGAATAGAATAGAATAGAATAGAATAGAATAGAATTTTATTGGCCAAATGTGATTAGACACACAAGGAATTTGTCTTGGTGCATATGCTCTCAGTGTACATAAAAGAAAAGATACCTTCATCAAGGTACAACATTTACAACACAAATGATGGTCATAGGGTACAATTTAACACTTAATGATACAACACTTAATGATAATCATAGTTGCTATGCCTATTCATTGGCTGACCTTGTTTACCATGTCTTCCCAGTCATGAATATTCTGACAGGTTGTGTGACTGGGTGGGCATGGCTTGATGGTTATGTGACTGGGTGGTCATGGCTTGGTGGTCATGTGACTAGGTGGGTGTGACCAAGTTGACATCACTGACTTCTTTGCCCTAATGAATGACCTGCAAAAAGAAGATATACAAAAAGGAAGTTTTTAATTTTGTGCATGTAATACTTAAATAAGAATAAAAGACATACAAAAAACAATAAAAGAGGTACACAAGTACCCTGTTTTCTTGAAAATAAGACATCCCTGATAATAAGCCCAATCGGGCTTTTGAGCGCATGTGCTACAATAAGTCCCCCCTGAAAATAAGCCCTCCCAAAAAATATTTAAATGCAGAGCTGGAACTCAGGTAAGATGGCAAGAGGAGCCCCATCTTGCACCATGTGCCCCAAAATAATAAGACCTCCCTGAAAATAAGGCCCAGCATAATTATTTTGGGGTTCAAAAAATATAAGACAGGGTCTTATTTTCTGGAAAACACAGTACTTATATAAGAACAATAAAAAATTGTGTGTCTTCAATGTGACTGACTTCTTTGCCCTAATCAATGACCTGCAAAAAGATATACAAAAAGGAAGTTTTTAAGTTCATGCACTTAATACTTAAATAAGAATAAAAGAAGTATACAAAACAATAAAAGAGGTGCACAAGTACTTACATAAAATTTTATTTGTCTTTAACTTTAAGATGTTTCCACATCTTTCTTTCATTGGCGCCCTCCTCACAATTTTCTTCATCTTGACTCTAGGATCATCAGCTATGTGATGATGTGCTCTCAACCATTTTTTGATGGTAGGAATGGGTCCCATTCTTTTAGATGTAGGCCAATTACACTAATGGTCATCAGGATGGTTATGTTGGAAACAGGTGAGTTCTGTGTCTGAACATATGAGGTTCATTTTTGAAAAAACCCTTTCTGCTTCTGCTGAATTTACAGCAATTATTCTGAAACTATCTTTAACTTTTTTAATACTGTCAGGAATTGCATAGTTCTTTGAAACTTTCTTTGAATTCTTTTGAATCTTTTTTTGAATTCTTCTGCAATGAAATCAACTATTTTCACTGCAGTTGACCGTGAATGCAATCCTACTCCCATATCTAGTCCATTTTCATTTTGCATTTCTATCTCATCTTCTATGTCTGAAAAAGGTTTACATCCTTGTGCCAGATTGCAAACTGTAATAAATACTCTACAAGTAGTAGATAAATATTTTTTCAGTTATCTTATCTACTGCTTTTGCTATAGCATCCTGCTCCCCTTGTTTTAAGTTCTCTCTGCAAATGGTGTGAGTTTTTGATGTAAAATGTTTTTTTCATTTTTTTCCCTAAGAGATGTTTGTTGTACTTAACAGGGAAGCTGCCTCAATCTTGAAATGTCTCCATTCTTTGGACACATGAACATCTTTCTCTATTGTGAAGTCATATTTTGTGCAGTACTTGCAAACTAATTTTTTGTTTGAAACTTCCAGTCCCTCATACTTCTCTTCAAAGTTGCTATATTGTTGCAATGTCTAGCAGTCAGGAAGATTACTTTCAATTCTGGTGTTTGACTTGCTGCTTTCTCCAAGTTCAAGTGGTGGTGCTTGTAGTGGTGCTTGTGACTGTTTTCGATCATCCAAGGTCAATTCTGTTGTATCTGATTGTTCCAATCTTGGTTTCTTGCTGAAGAAAGTGGTCAAACTCTGTTGCCTTTTCATCCTGTTAAAGGCTACTACTGCAAAAGAAATAAAATAATATTGTGCTTTGGACTCAATTTTGGTTGTAAGCTAAGGACTAAAAGTAACAGACCTCTTCATGGATTACTGCCTTGTCATGGCAAAGGGGCTTGTGTGGCTCAATGAAGCTATGAGCTATGCCGTGCAGGGACACCCATGACAGACAGGTCATAGCAGAGAGCTCTGACAAAATGTGATCCACTGGAGAATGAAATGGCAACCCAATCCAATATCTTTGCCATGAAAACCCCATGGACAGTACAAAAAGGAAAAAAGATATGACGCCAGAAGATGAGCCCCTCAGGTCAGAAGGTGTCCAATATGCTACTGGGGAAGAGCAGAGGGCTAGTACTAGTAGCGCCAGAAGAAATGAAGTGACTGGGCCAAAGCTGAAAGGACGCTCAGCTGTGGATGTATCTGGTGGTGAAAGGAAAGTCTGATATTGTAAAGATTTTTTCTCGATAGGAACCTGAAATGTAAGATCCATGAATCAAGGTAAGCTGGACGTGGTCAAACAAGAGTTGACAAGACTGAACATCGACATCTTAGGAATCAGTGAACTAAAATGGACACGAATGGGTGAATTTAATTCAGATGACCATCAGGTATACTACTGCGGGCAAGAATCCCTCAGAAGAAATGGAGTAGCCTTCATAATCAATAAAAGAGTAGGAAAAGCAATACTGAGATACTATCCCCAAAATGACAGAATGATCTCAGTTCGAATCCAAGGCAAACCATTCAATATCATGGTAGTCCAAGTCTATGCCCCAACCACTGGTGCTGAAGAGGATGAAATTGACCGGTTCTATGAAGCCCTACAGCACCTTATAAAATTAACCAAAAAATGATGTCCTTATCATCATGGGGGATTGGAATGCTAAAGTAGGAAGCCAAAAGATAACCGGAATAACAGGCAAGTTTGGCCTTGGAGTACAAAATGAAGCAGGGCACAGGCTGGTAGAATTATGTCAAGAGAATATGATGGTCATAGCAAACACTCTTTTCCAACAACCCAAGAGACAACATGGACATCACCAGACGGTCAACACAGAAATCAGATTGACTATGTGCTCTGCAGCCAAAGATGGAGAAGCTCTATACAGTCAATAAAAACAAGACCAGGAGCTGACTGTAGCTCAGATCATGAGCTTCTCCTTGCAATTTTTAGGCTTAAATTGAAGAAAGTAGGGAAAAGCCCCAGGCCACTCAGGTATGAATTAAATCATATCCCTGATGAATATACAGTAGAGGTGACAAATAGATTTAAGGAATTAGATCTGATAGACAGAGTGCCTGAAGAACTATGGACGGAGGTTCGCAACATTGTACAAGAGGTAGCAACTAAAACCATCGCAAAGAAAAAGAAAGGCAAGAAAACAAAATGGTTGTCTGAGTAAGTTTTGCAAAAAGCTGAGGAAAGAAGGGAAGTGAAAGGCAAGGGAGAAAGAGAAAGATACACACAGTTGAATGCAGAATTCCAGAGAATAACTAGAAGAGATAAGAATGCATTCTTAAATGAACAGTGCAAAGAAATAGAAGAAAACAATAGAATAGGGAAGACCAGAGATCTCTTCAAGAAAATTGGAGATATGAAGGGAACGTTTCATGCAAAGTTGGGCATGATAAAGGACCAAAATGGCAGGGACCTAACAGAGGCAGAAGAAATTAAGAAGAGTTGGCAAAACTACACAGAAGAACTATACAAGAACGAGTTTAACATCCCTGATAACCACCATGGGGTGGTCACTGATCTCAAGCCAGACATCCTAGAATGTGAAGTCAAATGGGACTTAGGAAATCTGAGCAACAACAAAGCTAGTGGAGGAGACAGTATTTCAGCTGAGCTATCAAAAATCTTAAAAGACGATGCAGTAAAAGTGCTACACCCAATTTGACAGAAAATTTGGAAAACTCAACAGTGGCCATAGGATTGGAAAAGGTCAGTTTACATTCCAATTCCAAAGAAAGACAATGCCAAAGAATGTTCAAACTATCGCACCATTGCACTCATTTCACATACTACTAAGGTTATGCTTAAAATCCTACAAGCTAGGCTCCAGCAGTATGTGGATCGAGAACTACCAGAAGTACAGGCAGGATTTTGAAGAGGCAGAGGAACTAAAGATCAAATTGCCAACATATGCTGGATCATGGAGAAAGCTAGGGAGTTCCAGAAAATCATCTACTTCTGCTTCATTGACTATGCTAAAGCCTTTGATTGTGTGGATCACAACAAATTGTGGCAAGTTCTTAAAGAGATGGATAGAATAGAATAGAATAGAATTTTATTGGCCAAGTGTGATTGGACACACAAGGAATTTGTCTTGGTGCATATGCTCTCAGTGTACATAAAAGAAAAGATACGTTCATCAAGGTACAACATTTACAACACAATTGATGATCAATATATCAATATAAATCATAAGGATTGCCAGCAACAAGTTATAGTCATACAGTCATAAGTGGAAAGAGATTGGTGATGGGAACTATGAAACGATTAATAGTAGTGCAGATTCAGTAAATAGTCTGACAGTGTTGAGGGAATTATTTGTTTAGCAGAGTGATGGCCTTCGGGAAAAAACTGTTCTTGTGTCTAGTTGTTCTGGTGTGCAGTGCTCTATAGCGTCGTTTTGAGGGTAGGAGTTGAAACAGTTTATGTCCAGGATGCGAGGGATCTGCAAATATTTTCACGGCTCTCTTCTTGATTCGTGCAGTATACAGGTCCTCAATGGAAGGCAAGTTGGTAGCAATTATTTTTTCTGCAGTTCTAATTATCCTCTGAAGTCTGTGTTTTTCTTGTTGGGTTGCAGAACTGAACCAGACAGTTATAGAGGTGCAAATGACAGACTCAATAATTCCTCTGTAGAACTGGATCAGCAGCTCCTTGGGCAGTTTGAGCTTACTGAGTTGGCGCAGAAAGAACATTCTTTGTTGTCCTTTTTTAATGATGTTTTTGATGTTAGCTGTCCATTTGAGATCTTGCGATATGATAGAACCCAGAAATTTGAAGGTTTCTACTGTTGATACTGTGTTGTCAAGTATTGTGAGAGGTGGAAGTATGGAAGGGTTTTTCCTAAAATCTACCACCATTTCTACGGTTTTGAGTGTGTTCAGTTCCAGATTGTTTTGGTTGCACCACAAGGCTAGTCGTTCGACCTCTCGTCTATATGCGGATTCGTCATTGTCTCGAATGAGACCAATCACTGTTGTGTCATCTGCGAACTTCAGTAGCTTAACAAATGGATCATTGGAGATGCAGTCATTGGTATACAGAGAGAAGAGATGGATGTACCAGACCATTTTATTTGTCTCTTTAGAAACCTGTATGCGGGTCAAGAAGCAACAGTGAGAACAGGACATGGAATCACTGATTGGTTCAAAATTGGGAAAGGAGTCCGACAAGGCTGTATACTATCGCCCTGCTATTTAACTTATATGCAGAGCACATCATGAGAAAGGCAGGGCTAGATGAATCAAAAGTTGGAATTAAGATTTCCGGGAGAAATATCAACAACTTCAGATATGCAGATGATACCACTCTAATGGCAGAAAGCAAAGAGGAACTAAAAAGCCTCTTGATGTGGGTGAAGGAGGAGAGTGCAAAAGTTGGCTTGAAACTCAACATTAATAAAACTAAGATCATGGCATCCAGCCCTCTCAATTCCTGGCAGATAGATGGGGAAGAAATGGAGGTAGTGACAGATTTTATTTTCCTGGGCTTCAAGATCACCGCAGATGGGGACAGCAGCCAAGAAATTAATAGACGCTTGCTCCTGGGGAGGAAAGCTATGGCAAATCTAGACAGCGTACTAAAAAGCAGAGACATCGCCCTGCCAACAAAAGTGTGTATAGTCAAGGCTATGGTTTTCCCAGTTGCAATGTATGGCTGTGAAGGTTGGACCATAAGAAAGGCTGAGCGCCAAAGAATTGAGGCCTTTGAACTCTGGTGCTGGAGAAGACTCCTGAGACTCCCTTGGACTGCAAGGCGATCAAACCGGTCAGTCCTAGAGGAGATCAACCCTGATTGCTCTTTAGAAGCCAGATCCTGAAGATGAAACTGAAATACTTTGGCCACCTAATGAGAAGGAAGGACTCACTGGAGAAGAGCATAATGCTGGGAAAGATTGAGGGCAAAAGAAGAATGGGACGACAGAGAATATGGTGGCTGGATGGAGTCACTGAAGCAGTAGGTGTGAGCTTAAATGGACTCCAGAGGATGGTAGAGGATAGGAAGACCTGGAGGAACGTTGTCCATGGGGTCATGATGGGTCAGACACGACTTCGCAACTAACAACAACAGAGATCATGGCATCTGGCCCTCTCAATTTCTGGGAAATAGATGGGGAAGAAATGGAGGTAGTGACAGATTTTATTTTCCTGGGCACCAAGATCAACGCAGATGGGGATTGCAGCCAAGAAATTAAAAGATGCTTGTTCCTGGGGAGGAAAGCTATGGAAAATCTAGACAGCGTACTAAAAAGCAGAGACATCACCCTGCCAACAAAAGTGTGGTAGAGGACAGGAAGGCCTGGAGGAACATTGTCCATCGGGTCACAATGGGTCAGACACAACTTCGCAACTAACACCACCACCAGACATAATTACTGGAAACCTTTGGACTGGATGGAAGATGAGATTTTGAAAAATAAAGAACGGGTAAAGGCTGGAGACACAACTGTTGAGGGCTGAATCAAGGGCATGGCTATGTATGTTCAAGTATTAGTTAATAATTAAGTTCAACTCCAGGGTTGAATATTTTCGCTTTCTTATTTTGCCAAACAAATGGCAAACCACTTGGAAGCAGCAAATGGAAGATATTGTTGAGAAAGTTGGTTTTCCCCTGAAGTGCTGCTGACACTGGAATAAGAGCAGGTATGGCAGTTCTTAGAAAGAGGAGTGTGAATTCAAAACCACAATCTAAATGCAACAAAATACCAACTGGGATACAACTGGGATATAGTTCATTCCAATTTAAACAGGCCTGGTATCTTAATAAATTCCAAATGGTCTTTGCTTCATTTTGACAGCTTGCCATTGGCTGAACTGAGGGCAAGTTTCAAGTAAAAACCTAGCCATGTTCCTTTCAATTTGAGAACACTGAATCAGTGACCAAATGATTTCCACATAAATCCCCTTCTGTCAGATATAGATTCTAAAAACACATTTGTTTAAAAATTGAATTTGTAGCTTGTAGAACTCATGCTTCACTAATGGCAACCTGACTTGGGTTTCAGTGCATTGAGTAGAGTATTATGTAGAGCTTTGGAGTATTGTATAATTCTTAGCTAATTCTACTGTATCTTATTTTGGTCTTCCTACTCATTGTAAAATCCATTTTAAATGTATTTTACTTGATTGTTTTTCATTTGATGTGCTTTATGATCTATAATAATATTCAGTTTCGGCCTAGACCATGAATATTATAAGCAACTGTTCCTCCTTATTTTTCGCTGAATGTTTTCTTTCTATGATATGAATGATATTCATATTATAGAAAGAAAACATTCTGGGCGCCTGGGATGGTGGTTCCGTCCAAGGCGCCTGATTAACCCAGAGAGGTTTCTGATGGAGCTTGGGCCATTCCCTGAGGATCTGGCTCACGGCTCGGCCGAGGAACTTACCGCCGCCTGGGAATGGGTGGCGGTCGGGGCCTTAGATCGAGTCGTGCCTTTGTGGCCTCTGACCCGGCACCGATCTCAACCAGCCCCTTGGTACTCTGAGGGGCTGAGAGAGATGAAGCACCGGAAAAGATGCCTAGAGAGTAGTTAGAGAGCCAGTTGCTCTGAATCTGATCAAACACTAGCTAGGTCTCACATTCAGACCTATCTAGTGGCGATAAGAGCAGTGAAACGTGAATATTTCGCCGCCCTTATTGCATCAGCAGATAATCGCCCAGCCGTCCTGTTAGGGTGACCCGCTCCCTTCTTGTACAGGGAGCCGGGGAGGACCCCTTGCAGGGACGTGCTGGGGACTTTGGATGTTATCTGCATGATAAAATCACTCAGATCCGGGACGGGCTGGACGCAGTATGGGTAGATCCGGACAGGCAGACGGAGGCAGATCTTGGAGATATTATCTGGGATGAGTTTGACACTGTGGCTCCCGAGGACATGGACAGGATACTGAGACAGCTGAACACAACCACATGTTTATTGGACCCGTGTCCCTCCTGGTTGGTACTGGCCATGCAGGAGGTTACATGAGGTTGGCTCTGGGGAATTGTGAACGCTTCTTTGAGGCAGGGTGTTTTCCCTGCCGCCTTGAAAGAGGCGGTGGTGAGGCCCCTTCTCAAGAAGCCTTCCCTGGACCCAACTGTTTTGGCAAACTACCGTCCGGTCTCCAACCTTCGCTTTGTGGCGAAGGTTGTTGAGAGTGTGGTGGCGCACCAGCTTCCTCGGTACTTGGATGAAACTGTCTATCTGGATCCGTTCCAGTCCAGTTTCCGGCCTGGTTACAGCACGGAGATGGCGTTGGTCACATTGGTGGATGATCTCTGAAGGGCCCGGGACAGGGGTTGTTCCTCTGTCCTGGTCCTATTAGATCTCTCAGCGGCTTTTGATACCATCGACCATGGTATCCTGCTGCAATGGCTGGAGGAATAGGTGTGGGGGGGCACCATTTTCCGGTGGTTCTCCTCCTTCCTCTCTGACTGAATGCAGACGGTGTTGATGGGGGGGCAGAGATCGACCACGAGGCACCTCCTGTGTGGGGTGCCGCAGGGGTCGGTTCTCTCGCCTCTCCTGTTCAACATCTATATGAAGCCATTGGGTGAGATCATCCATGGTTTTGGGGTGAATTGTCATCTGTAGGCTGATGATACGCAGCTGTATATCTCCACCCCTAACCACCCCAATGAAACCGTTGAAGTGATGTCCCAGTGCCTGGAGGCCGTGCGGGTCTGGATGGGGAAAAACAGGCTCCAACTCAACCCGTCCAAGACTGAGTGGCTGTGGATGCCAGCATCCTGGTATAATCAGTTGATTCCATCGCTGACCGTGGGGGGCGAGTTGTTGGCCCCCACGGGGAAGGTCCGCAATCTTGGCGTCCTCCTGGATGCGTGGCTGTCGTTAGAAGACTCTATGACGGCCGTCGCCAGAGGGGCTTTTTATCAGGTTCACCTGATACGCCAGTTGCGTCCCTTCCTGGACCGGGATGCCCTGTGCACAGTCACTCATGCCCTCGTTACTTCCCGTCTGGACTACTGCAACTCTCTCTACATGGGGCTCCCCTTAAAGGGTACCCGGAGGCTTCAGCTGATCCAGAATGCGGCCGCGCGGGTGATAGTGGGAGCGGCTCGAGGCTCCCATATAACACCTATCCTGCGCGGGCTGCACTGGCTTCCGGTTGTCTTCCAGGTGCAATTTAAGGTGTTAGTGACCGTCTTTAAAGCGCTCCACCGCTCAGGACCAGGATACTTACGGGACCACCTGCTGCCACCGGTGGCCTCCCATCGACCAGTGTGCTCCCATAGAGAGGGTCTCCTCAGGGTGCCATAGGCCAGACAATGTCGGCTGGCGACCCCCAGGGGGAGGGCCTTCTCTGTGGGGGCTCCAGCCCTCTGGAACGAACTACCTCCAACATTGCGCCAACTCTCTGACCTCCGAACCTTCCGGCGTGAGCGGAAGACTCTTTTATTTCATATAGCAGGATTAGCCTAATAGTTTTTTAATAGTTTTAATCAGTTTTTAATGGGATTTAACAATTTTTTACAATTTCGACCAATTTAAAATTAGTTTTTTAAAATTGTTCTTAACTTTTGTATTGCTGTTTTTTACTTGGCTGTAAACCACCTTGAGTCCTTCGGGAGAAGGGTGGTATAAAAGTCGAAATAATAATAAATAAATAAATAAATTACATTAAAGTAATGTAAGTTCTCTGCTGCCGTGTTAATGAGAAAATATATATATTTATATTCTTTTCTATTATTTCCCCATGCTATTCTGATGGTAGAGGGAAGGAGGCATTGTGCATGTCAATCTACAGCTCTTTTCTTGGCTGTAGAGGCCTTTTCTTAAGGCCTCTGATGGCAAAATGGAGGCCCAGGGGCACTATGCATGAGTCACCACCACGCAAGCGGCTGCAGAAGAAGTATGCCAGCACAGGCTCCTGCTGGGTGGGGCTGTCAATGCTGCCGCAAGGTAAGACAGTGGAAGGCATTCCCAAAAATAAGACCTAATGCCTCTTTTGGAGACAAAAAATAAATAAATAAGACCAGGTCTTATTTTGGGGAAACACAGTATTTATCATATAGGTTTAAGATAGGGGCTTCTCAAATCAACTGACAATCTACCATCCCTCATAGTACATAGATCTAACAGTTGTCCCTGGATCCACTGGTGATCATCTGACAGGCAAACCCTTTATCTTCTTTTTTTCTATTGTCTGTGAATGGCCTTCTAGAAAAATGTTCTATGATGCATATCTTCTTCAGTACTCTTCTGATTTATCTATTTATATATTTAAAAGGACTTTTTTTACAATAAAGATTTATATTCTTTCCAAGATTTTGCCCTCAGATGCTTTTGTGAATCTTTTCCTAGTCACACCTAGCAGCCATAAAACCTTATTAAGATAAATTGCGTGATCTATTTAAATTGACAGGCTGACCTTATTCTGGATAGGAATGAACAGACCAATAGACTCTATTCAGGAGCCATTTAATCCATGTTAGCCCATTTAACTGCCAGACAGATCCTCCTTTACTCAGATTCTTCTCTCCAGAACTGTATCTGATCTTAACATACACCAGGTATTTTAAAATTATTTTCCAACAACATGCTACATCTATTAAAACTATAACATGTACTGTAAAAATCTAAATTATTGGTCTCAGTATATTATTAGTAAAAGAAAGTACAGTGTTACAACCAGTGGTGAGTTCCAAATTTTTTTTACTACCGGTTCTGTGGGTGTGGCTTATTTTGTGGGTGTAGCTTGATGATCATGTCACTGGGTGGGCATGGCTTGGTATTCATGTGACTATAAGCATATGTGATTGGGTGTTCATGTGACTGGGTGGGCATGGCTTGGTGTTCATGTGACTAGGTGGGCGAGGCTAACTTAATGTCACTCAGGTCAAGGGTTAGGGTTAGGGTGTCTGGCTTCTTCTCACCTCAAAGGCCTCAACAAGATACAATTTCCCTATTTATTTACTACTACTTAACATTCAAAATATACTATTTAATCCTATGTATATACAGTATGCCATATGTGTACATACATATTACGTAGTATAGAGTGTGTATAGGCACACAAAAATATACATTATCTACTATATATACTGTATGCGTATGTACACACACACACACACACACACACACACACAAACATACAGAACTCTTCTAAACTATACACATTCAACCTCACTTACTACATTTGGAAAAACACACCCAGTCCACTTTCTGCCACACATTTAACTATAACTTCTGTACATTTAGAACATTACTCACACCTTCAGATATTCTTCCTTAGCTTGACCATGATTGTTAGAGCCAGGAGAGGTCATGGATTGAGTAAAATGTGGTGAAACTCACATAACAATGAATATGAATATGAATATGAATATTTTAATTTGTATACCGCCCTTCTCCCGAAGGACTCAGGGTGGTGAACAGGCAGATAAAATACAAATATACACAATAGTTAAAACAACCCTTAAAAAACTGATTTAAATTAGCCCAAGTATTAAAATAACTTACCCCCCCATAAAATTACAAAAATTTAAAAACCCATCAAATTCAATTAAAATCTAAAGATAAAAATCAAGCTAGTCCAGCCATATGAAATAAATAGGTTTTAAGTTCGCGGCGAAAGGTCCTAAGGTCAGGTAGTAGTCGAAGTCTGAGGGGAAATTCGTTCCACAGGGTCGGAGCCCCCACAGAGAAGGCCCTCCCCCTGGGGGCCGCCAGTCGACACTGTTTGGCTGACGGCACCCTGAGGAGTCCCTCTCTGTGGGAACGCACCAAACGATGGGAGATAGAGGCCGGCAGTAGACGGTCCCGTAGATAGCCCGGTCCTAAGCCATGGAGCGCTTTAAAGGTGGTAACCAATACCTTGAAGTGCACCCGGAAAACAACAGGTAGCCAGTGCAGTCTGCGCAGGATGGGTGTTATGTGGGAGCTCCAAACCGCTCCCTCAATAACCCGCGCAGCCGCATTCTGAACTAGCTGAAGTCTCCGGGTGCTCAAGAGGAGCCCCATGTAGAGAGCATTGCAGTAGTCCAGGTGAGAGGTCACGAGAGCATGAGTGACCGTGCATAAGGCATCCCGGTCCAGGAAGGGACGCAACTGGCGGATCAGGCGAACCTGATAAAAAGCTCTCCTGGAGACGGTCGCCAAATGATCTTCAAAGGACAACCGACCATCCAGGAGCACGCCCAAGTTGCGTACCTTCTCCATCGGGGCCAATGACTCACCCCTGACATACAGCCGCATCTGCAGCTGACTGTACCGAGATGCTGGCATCCACAGCCATTCCGTCTTGGAGGGATTAAGTTTGAGCCTGTTCCTCCCCATCCAGACCCGTACAGCTTCCAAACACCGGGACAGCACTTCGACAGCTTCACTGGGGTGGCCCGGAGTGGAAAAGTACAGCTGAGTGTCATCAGCATACAGTTGGTATCTCACCCCAAAGCCACTGATGATCTCACCCAGCGGCTTCATATAGATGTTGAACAGGAGGGGTGAGAGGATCGACCCCTGCGGCACCCCACACATGAGGCACCTTGGAGTCGATCTCTGCCCCCCTGTCAACACCGTCTGCATCCAGTCAGAGAGGTAGGAGGAGAACCACCGATAAACGGTGCCTCCCACTCCTAACCCCTCCAACCGGCGCAGCAGGATACCATGGTCGATGGTATCAAAAGCCGCTGAGAGGTCTAATAGGACCAGGGCAGAGGAATAAACCTTATCCCTGGCCCTCCAGAGATCATCCACCAGTGCGACCAAAGCTGTCTCCATACTGTATCCGGGCCGGAAGCCGGACTGGAACGGGTCTAGATAGACAGCTTCATCCAGGTACTGGGGTAGCTGACATGCCACCACACTCTCTACAACCTTCACTGTGAAGCGAAGATTGGAGACTGGCCGGTAATTCCCTAAAACAGCTGGGTCCAAGGAAGGCTTCTTGAGGAGGGGTCTCACCACCGCCTCTTTCAAGGCAGCGGGAAAGACCCCCTCCCGCAAAGAAGCATTTACAATCCCCTGGAGCCAGCCTCGTGTCACCTCCTGGGTAGCCAGTACTAACCAGGAGGGGCACGGATCCAGTAAACATGTAGTGGCATTCAGCCTACCCAGCAACCTGTCCATGTCCTTGGGAGTCACAGGATCAAAATCATCCCAAACCACCTCAACAAGACGGGTCTCGGAACCCTCGTCTGGATCTACCCAATTTTGATCCAATCCGTCCCGAAGCTGAACGATTTTATCGTATAGATAACCGTTAAACTCCTTGGCACGCCCTTGTAGGGGGTCCTTCCGCCCCTCCTGTTGGAGGAGAAAGCGGGTCACCTGAAACAGGGCGGCCGGCCGGTTATCTGCCGACGCAATGAGGGAGGAAACGTAGGAACGTTTCGCATCCCTCAGTGCCACTAGGTAGGTCCTGCTAAAGGACCTAACTAGTGTCCGGTCAGCCTCAGAACGGCTGGATCTCCAGACACTCTCTAGGCGTCTTCTCCGGCGTTTCATCTCCCTCAGCTCCTCGGAGAACCAAGGAGCTGGTTGAGACTGACGCCGGGTCAGAGGCCGCAAAGGCACGACACGGTCCAAAGCTCCAGCCGCGGCCTGTTCCCAGGCCGCAACTAGTTCTTCAGTCGTGTCGTGGGCCAGGTGCTCGGGAAACGGCCCAAGCTCCGTCAAGAACCTCTCCGGGTCCATCAGGCACCTGGGACGGAACCAGCGCATTGGTTCCGTCTCCCTGCGGTGGTGGGTAGCGGTCAGAAAGTCTAGGCGGAGGAGAAAATGATCTGACCATGACAAAGGTTCGACAACTAAATCATTTAAAATCAGATCATTCAACCACTGGCCAGAGATGAAAATCAAGTCTAGGGTGCCTCCCCCGATGTGGGTAGGGCCGTCAATTAATTGAATCAGGTCCATGGCCGTCATGGAAGCCATGAACTCCTGAGCTGCCGAGGATGCTACGCCGGCTGATGGCAAATTGAAATCCCCCATGACTAACAGTCTAGGGGTTTCAACTGCCAACCCGGCCAGCAACTCCAACAGCTCAGGCAGAGCTGTTGTCACGCAGCAAGGAGCCAGGTACATGATCAACAAGCCCACCTGAGTCCTACGACCCCACTTCACGTAGAGGGATTCACACCCAGCTATCTGAGGCACAGTGGTCTCCCTCGGCTCAAGACTCTCCTTAATAATAACCACCACCCCGCCACCCTACCCTGGGCCCTCGGCTGATGGAATACTCGGAAACCTGGTGGGCATATCTCCACTAGGGGGACCCCCCCTTCAGTGCCCAACCAGGTCTCGGTAATGCCCATAACGTCCGCGGTCCCTTCCTGAATAAGATCTGAAATCAGGGGGGCTTTATTAACCGCAGACCTGGCATTGCATAACATCAGCCGAAGGCCCAGGTCCCGAGCACTCTGGCCACTCGGGTCACGGGAAAATCCTGGGGGGCCGGAGCGCGCAATCGCTCGTAAACAGCGAGGGCGAGCCCCCGAAACCTGATGTGCCCCCCCCCTTCCATCATATCTGCCTCTCCCACTTACCGTAGTAATAGCTCGACCCTGATAAACTGGAACGACACCCCTCTCCATAACCCCAGGACCTATTAAGTTACCGCCACGAACACATGGTGGACCTAGCTCCCTCCCTGATGGGTTCCCCCCCCACCCATCCACCCCCCCGAACCAAACCCGTCAATTTCCCTCCCCCCCTTAAAATTCCCCTTAAAACTCCCCGGTAAAAAACGATTAAAACAGTTCATTAAAAATCCCCTAAGCCTCCTAGATTTTGCGTGCCAGCTCTCGGGGTTCCAAAACCCGTCCTCGAGATGTGTCCTTGATAGTGTGGAGGGCCAGACCTGAGAGAGAGGGGAATCTCGCAGGGCAAGAAGGTCCGCAGTTGATCCAATCTTGCTTAGCAACCAAAATTTTGGGTTCAATTGCGGTCATAAGTCAAGGACTATCTCTGCCTTCCTCTGCATGGCAGCCTTGTCCTAGTAAACTCCTTCTCCTTTCTGGTAATTTTCCTCTCTGTTAGAGGCATCAAAATAATCCAGACAGACGATATACGGTTTCCTGCTGGAGCAGGGGATTGGACTAGATGGTCTCCAAGGTCCCTTCCAGCCCTAGATTGCTGCCCTGTTTCAAAGCATCTTCTGAAGCCATGTCTAGTGCCAGGGTTTGTGGTCCTTCCTTCCTCTTCTTTCTTTCTTTCTTTCTTTCTTTCTTTCTTTCTTTCTTTCTTTCTTTCTTTCTTTCCTTCCTTCCTTCCTTCTTTCCTTCCTTCCTTCCTTCTTTCTTTCTTTCTTTCTCTCTATCTCCTTCTCTCCCTTCCCTTCCTCCTGAAATGCCAGCAAAACCCACCACTTTTGCTCCAATCTTGGCAACTTTTAGAGTTGTGTACTTTTGAGTCCAAAAGGCTTTTAAACAAGGATGAAATCTAAAAATTTTCCCTACCGGTTCTGTGGGCGTGGCTTAATTGGTGGGCGTGGCTTGGTGATCAAATGACTGGGTGGGCATGGCCAATAAAAATAAATAATAAAAATAATAAACAAAGTATACAAAACAATAAGAGATACCAAAACCCAACTTTCACACTTTACACACACACAACACAATACAACTGACTCACACACAATGTAAAAGCAGCTGCACTTCACCCAAAATGGCCCCTGCAACATGCAGGAATCTCACACAGCCACAAAAAACTCAGAAACCAACTTTCACACTTAAACACATACAACACAACACAACTGACTCACACACACACACACACACACACACAAAATGCCACATACAACTTTGTGAGATTTTGTATGTTTGTGTAGTTAGAGTGAACCACTACAGAAACACACCAAATCTCAGAAAGCTGCACAAATATTTTATTTTATTATTTTATTTATTTATTTTTTTTAGATCAGAGGTCTCCAACCTTAGTAACTCTAAAGTTTGTGGACTTCAACTCCCAGAGTTTCTCAGCCAGGAAAGCAGGCAGATTCAGTTGCTGATTGAGGAGATGGATTAGTAGCAACTGAATCTGCCTGCGTGCTGAAACTGCTCCTTTCAGGCTGGGAAAGCCATGCTTTACATCAGTAATTAGGCAAGTGCCTTATTGCAGCCCACAACCTCTTAAAAGGAGGTTTTCTACAAGCTCTTCAGCCGAATAGTTTGTTAAAAAAGAGAGTTTAAAGCAGGGGTGAAATGCTCCTGAATCGGACTGGCTCGCGCGATCCGGTAGCGATGGTGGCTGCTGGTTCGGAGGACCGGTAGCAAAAATCCCTGGCCCCGCCCCCCCTGCCCCTGCTGAGCCTCACCATCTGCAGAGGTTGTTTTTTTTTTTACTTTTAAAAGCCAGTTTTGCTTCAGCCGAAACATGCCTTTAAAAGTAAAAAAAAAAGCCTTTGAGGATCCCGCCCATCAGCTGAGATCGGCAGAGACTTTAAACTTTTTTAAAAAAATTTTAAAGTCTCCTCTGGCGATCTCACCAGAGTTCCTCATCAGCAGAACCTTACTTGTACTCTTACTTGTAGAAAACATGTTTTCTACAAGTAAGAGTAGAGATTCTAAGGCACTTACCTGATTACTGATGAACGCATGGCTCTTTTTCCAGTCCGAAAGCAGTTTCACTTTCAGCTAGACAGAATCAATTGCTTAGCTAATCTATTTCCTCGGTGATCAACTGGCTGGCTTTGCTGGCTGAGGAACTCTGGGATTTGAAGTCCACAATAAAATAAAATAAAATAAAATAAAATAAAATAAAATAAAATAAAATAAAATAAAATAAAATAAAATAAAATAAAATAAAATAAAATAAAATAAAATATTTGCGCAGCTTTCTGAGATTTGGTGTGTTTCTGTAATGTTTCACTCTAACTACACAAACACACAAAATCTCAGAAAGCTGTATGTGGCATTTTGTGTGTGTGTGTGTGTCAGTTGTTTGTGTGTAAAGTGTGAAAGTTGGTTTTTGAGCTTTTTGTGGCTGTGTGAAGTGTGAAGTGCAGCTGCTTTTATGTTGTTTGTGAGTCAGTTGTGTTGTGTTGTGTTGTGTGTGTGTAAAGTGTGAAAATTGGTTTTTGGTACCTCTTATTGTTTTTATACTTTGTTTATTATTTTTATTATTTATTGTTATTGGCCACACCCACCCAGTCATCTGACCACCAAGCCACGCCCACCATTTAAGCCATGCCCACAGAACTGGTAGGGAAAATTTTTAGATTTCACTACTGGTTTAAAGGGTTCTGATGATCCCAGCTGGGCCGCGGGAATCATCAAAGGCTTTTTTTTTTTACTTTTAAAGGCATGTTTTCTGCTGAAGAAAAACTGCTTTTAAAAGTTAAAAAAAACACCTCTGATGATGGTGCGGCTCAGCAGAGGCAGGGGGATTTTTGCTACCAGTTCTCTGAACCACCCGCCGCCATAACTAACGGATCAGGCAAGTCAGTCCGAACCGGGAGCATTTCACCCCTGCTTTTAGACTGTTGACTTGTGGACTTCAACTCCCAGAGCTTTGCTGGCTGAGGAACTCTGGGAGTTGAAGTCTACAAGTCTTAAAGTTGCCAAGGTTGGAGATCCCTGCCCTAGGGAACAATCCAAGTTGCTTAAAAAAACCCTCCAAAAAACAATCCACGTCACATCTGTTTTAGGGGAGGAGGTTCAAATCATCGCCCAGTTAAAGACTGAAATGAAACGCTCCAGGCTGACAGCATTGCTTCCAATGACATTCGGCTCCAGATCGGATCGGGCTTTTTTTTTTTTTTTTCATGAAGGAGGAACACGGAGCAAATGAAACAAATGACAGATGCTGAAGCAGCTATCTCCAGTGCTGGATGCCAGGTACGTCTCTTATTTTCATTGGACCGCTACCTCTTTGGGGCAAGGGTTGCTTTTTACAGTGTGGCAAGGAACAACAAACAGTGCCCGTCACCTTGGCTGCTGCTACTGCTGGTCTTACCCTGCAGTAGTCCAGCAAGGTCTCGCCAAAACACCATGTTCACTCAGGGATACTTTCACTTTCCCCTCCCCAGGACTGCGCTAAGCAGTGGCTCATTCCCATCCTGCCCCACCGCAGTAGTGTCACATGAAGCAAATTAAAGGTGGCCCATCTCTCTCTCTCCCACCCCACTCACCTGTTGTGACCCAGGTTCCTGGACTTGGACTCCTGGACTCGGATGATTCAGAAAGTGAGGGAGAAGACCTGGCAAGGCCTGCTTCTCCTGGGCCCTCTCCCTCCCTGGCACCAACCCAAAGGGAGGAGGAGGGGCCGGCAAGGCCTGATTCTCCCGGGCCTTCTTCTGATTTGGCAACGCCCCAAGAACAGTTTTGGCTTGATGCAAGACTCGCAGACGTGACCGGCGCATGCAGCAGAGGAGGCGTTGGGACAAAGCCAAAGAATGATGAGTCATGCAGTGACTTCTACAGAGGCTATAAAAGCAGTAGGCAGAACTTCCTGGCTTTTTGTCTTGGACAAAGCAGTGAATTTGCGCTGGCAAACTGTATCAATGGAGGGAAGAATATATTCGTGAGTAACTCTGGCCTTATCTATAATTTCCTAGTTATCTCCAGAGACTTGGCAGGCCCGTGGGTAGACGGAACATTTATCTATGTAAATAAATTAGAAAAGAAGGCCTTTGACTTCTTTGAAGGCCGGGTTATCTACGGGACCGCCTACTGCTACCTAATACCTCTCACCGACCCGTGCGCTCTCACAGAGAGGGACTTCTCAGGGTGCCGTCAGCTAGGCAGTGCCGTCTGGCGACGCCCAGGGGAAGGGCCTTCTCTGTGGGGGCTCCCACCCTCTGGAACGAACTCCCCCCAGGACTCCGTCAACTTCCGGACCTCCGAACCTTCCGTCGCGAGCTCAAGACACATTTATTCATCTGTGCAGGACTGGCCTAGATTTTAAATTTATAGGGGTTTTAAATTGGTTTTAATATTTATATTTATATTTTAAAATTTGGCATTAGAATAAGTTTTTTAATGGTTATTTTAATGTATATATAAATGTTTTTATTTGCCTGTGAACCGCCCTGAGTCCTTCAGGAGATACAAATATGAATAATAAATAAATAAATAAATAAACTGACTCTTTGTTGGGAGTATTAGGGGAGGGAAACAGAACACCACCCCTACCCTGCTTCCCTTTTATTTTTCTTTAATGCACCCTGCTTCCCTCTCCAAATCTTGGGAGGCAGCTGCTCACAGCCTGTGAAGGAAGTGTCCTCCATGCCACAAAGCCCTCAAGGCAGCTGCAGAAGGGGAAAAAGGAAAAAAAATGCTCGGCCTCTGAAGCCTCTTGAAGGAGACCTCCTTGTGTGTGTATTTGATGGGCTGAGGCGAGCCACACCAAGGGAACCCAGGGAACCACGCCAACTGAGATTGGCCCCTTTCCTTCTGCTGCGGCTGCTGCCTCTTTCTTCCCTTTGCTAACAGAAGTTGGAGAGGAAAAGGCAGTTGCTTCGCCTTGCATTTCTCCACATTTTCATCCCAAGTCAGCTGCAGCCACTCTCCCATCTGCTGTTGGGAAGGCAATACAGAGTGCAGGGAGAGGGCCAGGCCTGACTATGCCACTGCAAAGCCCGCAGAACTTTCCCTTTGGCCTGGGCATGACGCTTACCTGGGCATGCCAGTGTGGATAACCCTTCAGCTTGGCACTCCATTGCCTGCCACCCTCCCTCCCAACCTGGCTGCAGACATCCACCTTCCTGAAGCAACCTCCTAAAGCAACCCTGCCACCATTCATTTTCATTTTCCAGCGGGAGAAGGAAAAAAGTGAGCAGCTGCAGTGTAGCGGTGCTCTGGGAGGGCAGGCAGGACCCGAGGCAGAGGGGAAGGCAAGCAGGCAGCAGTCGGCCAAAGGCTCCACGGAAGCCGAGCATGCCAGGCCCAAAAGCCGAGAGACCCTTGCCATGTCCCTCCAAGGAGCTGAGCGCAGCGGGTCTCCCCCCCAGCGTAGGTCTTACCTTCTAGATCCTCTGCTGGCATATTCAGCATGCCCAACAGAGCCAGTGTATTGGTAAGGCTGATTGGTGGAGATGCAGCCACTGCTCTGGGGCTGAGAGGGGCAGTACCGCCACGGTGGTGCTCTGGGAGGGCAGATGGATGTCCCGCCCCAGGGCTGCTCCACGTCCTGGGCAGCACAGCAGTGGTTCCTCCACCAAGGGCCACCTGTCCACCCACTGGCCAGATTGGGCTGAACACCGACTTTGGAAGGCAAGCAGGCATGGGAGACCACTGGGAAGACAGCATCGAAAGCAAACAAGCATGGTAGTACTGCAAGGAAGGAAGTAGGCTGCTAGCTCCCTTCCCTGCAGCCCTGCCATGCTTGCCTGCTTTCCAAGTGGCTTTCCGCTTGTCTGCCTTCACAAGCTGGCCACTGGAATGCCTGGAAGGTAGGGTGGAAGGCAGGGAAGCATTGCAGGGCTACAGGCTGCAGGAAAGGGAGTGGGGGAGGCAAGCTGGGATGGTGTGGGGGGGGGCAGGGGCAGCTAGGTAGGCCACAACTCCCAGGCTTACCTGGCAGGCAGATCAGGGCCACTCAGTTGAGTCGCAGTATTTCAGGCAGGCAAGCTGGAAGCAAGGACCCACACAGTAGAAGTGAGGAGTGACTAGGTGGAGAGGGGCGGGGCTAGCGAGTGTCAGGTGGCCAGGACCAGTGAGCGGGGACCAGTTCGGGGCATGGTCAGCCAGCGATCACTACCGGTTCCGCAACCTAGCCCAAATTGCCACTACCAGTCCCCCTGAACTGGTGCGAACTGGTAGCAACCCACCACTGATTACAACCACAAACCACTAATAATCCACACTATTCTGCCTCCCAACAGCTCCTCTAAAATGTTATAGCTCTATGGAACTAGTAAGCAATAAAAAGATAGCAACTTCAGGCTTGTTACAATAGGAATATATTTTTCCTTTATAAAAACTCATCATAAGATGTGATTATTAAGAAAGTATTAATATACGATCATAACATTATAAAATTATATTTCTAAAGCCAAACGTATTAGGCATTCCTTGGTCATAAGCTTCTGATATGTTTTAATCCACATTTTTAATGTTTTTTTAAAGTCTTTCATTATAGGTTTGTTCTCAATTATTCCTTTATTGTTTCTTGTAAGGATAATTATTAAAGCAAGGAGAAAGACATATCTCTTTTGTGTATGTGTATGTGTATGGGAGGGCATTTAAATGTGGAAGTCTACAAAAAGTTTACTTTCTATAACTGTTGCAGCAAGTTATAGGTTATATACACACTTATTCTCTCTCTCTCTCACACACACACTATACATATACAGTATGCAAAATGTTTGATGTGGTGATACAACAAAATGGAGCCACTACAATCATATGTAAATTTTGCCTGACGTCTGTGCAATAGTATATAATTTTATTCATATTTTAAACTCTACTTACACTTTGTGTGTGTCCAGGGAGTACACATCATGCCTTTAGGTCATATGCACTGAAATAAACTGTCCATAAATTCTATATTAGTATCAATATCAGTGCAGATCTTAAGGACCTGTAAGATTCTTGATTTTCAAGAACTTGATTTTCAAATTCATTTCATATCTTATCCTGGAAATAAGCCTTTAGACCTTGGAATTCTCTGTGCTAAAAAATGCAGGTATTAAATCAAGCTCAAGGAGTTCTTATAAAACTTGTTCTAGAATCAATTCATTGAGACTAAGAATTTCTTTTTCAATGGCTGTTAGTTTGGAGTATTCATTCTTTCTGGATTTTCTGAATGCATTCTTTTTTTTTAAGGTTTATTGGGTTTTTATTTTTAAACATATATCAACATCAATACATGAACAGTGTGCCCTCTGGGTATGGTTCATATTAATACAAATAACAACAATCAATTATTATATTAATTAAACTTATATAATCCTAATATCAATGTACTTGATTATTTTAAAGTACTGTAATTTTCAGACTATAAGACACACGTAAATTTATAGGAGGAAAACAAGAAAAAAAATAGTTTTTGGCCTTTGTGCATTGGATTTTTCCCCTCCCAGACCCCCAGAAGCATTCTACATTGTTCCACATGGCCTGTTTTTGCGAAAAACATGCCCATTTTTGGGGCCCCAAGCCCTCCGCCCTCTGTGCGTCACGTTTTCACCCTCCTAGGCCCCCAGAAGCATTCTGCAGTGCTCCTCATGGCCAGTTTTCTCCAAAAATGGGCCTGTTTTCATCAAAGTGGTTCTGGGGGCCTGGGTGAGTGAAAAAGCAATGCACGGAAGGCTTGGGAGCCCAAAAATGTGCCTGTTTTTGGCAAAAACAGGCCCACTTTTGACAAAAACAGGCTGTGCAGAGCAGTGCAGAGTGCTTCTGGGGACCGGGGAGGGTGAAAATGCAACGTGTGGAGATTTGGGAGGCCAAAAATGGCCTAAATTTTCACCACTTTTGGGGTGGGGGGGGAAGGTGCATCTTATACTCCAAAAGATATGGTTGTTATTCAATATGTCAATGTTCCATTCTAATGTCAATTATCTTCTTGAACATACATAACATCTTTCAACCTCTCAACTTTCCTTCTAATTATTATTAATTTTCAATTTATATAGAAATTATAACTACTAATATTCCCCCTAATTTTTATTTCTACCTCTATTCTGGCTTTTACTCAGGTCACTCTTACTAATCCTAATGTTAAAACACGTATTTATGTTAATACATAGTTCTTCATATAAGGGTGTATATTCTTATTTCTACCTCTATTTCTAGTTTTTAATCAGACCATCATTATATTAGAAAAAAGAAGAAAGAAAGAAGAATAGTTCTATTCTATCCATCATCCCTTTTTTATAAAATTCTATTAAAAAAATTTAATACTTCAATTCTTATTTGTTTTTTGGCTTTCTCCCCATACTCCTCTCTTGGATCTTTGTCTGTCACCATCTGTATCTTCATTATTCCATCTAAATATTTCTCCTATATCCATCCTCCTAGGCTGCCATATCTCCAGATTATCCACCCATACTCCTATCTCCCTTTAAAAAACATCTTCCAGATTGCCCAATTCCAATTCCATTTTTATATCTTTCAAAAAGTTTTTCTCATCCTTTTTTTTAATTTGGTAGTTTGTCTGTTCTATCTTTTCCTCCATTCTTTCCGCCACTGCCTGTCTTTCCTGGATTCTTTGATCTTCATTCATTGCCAGTTGTATCATATTTTCTACTTTGATACTTATGCCTTGAATTAAGTCTTTAATCTCTCTTTGGTTCTTTATCATGGTATTTCTGATGCTTTGAAATGTCTATGCCATTTCTCTTGAAATCTCACTCATTCCCCCCGAAAAGGCATCTTGTTTTAGTTTAATAAGTCCACTTTTAGTCAGGGCAACAAACAATATATTCAGTTCCAGTTTTGCTCATCAAAGAATTAAATAATCATAGCTCTTTACATCTCAGGGTTATTAATCAATTCCATTTAAATAGTCCAGACAGTTTCCACACAACAAAAGTAACTTTACTTTACTTAAAAGTCTTCCTTAACACAATTGTAAAGTAATTAATTATAAGATAGTTAGTACCACCACAATCCTTCAAAAAGATGTTGCTTATTTCTTCTGTCAAAATTTTCCTAGATTTGTAGGGGTTTAGTATATTCCATTCACTAGTAGATGGCAGCATCAACAGAATTGAAACATTGTTTCAAACAAAATTAAAATCCAAATTTAATTCACTTTATAGAGACAAAATTAGATACCTAAATCAATTCAGGTACATAGTTCCAGAATATTATAATGCCTTTCCATAACAATAACTACCCAGTTTAAAATCCAACTTTCTTTGATTAAAAGATCTCTAGCTTTTCTCCCCTCAGTTCCTTTCATTCAGGTCTAGGATTTTTCTCTCTCTAGTTATTCGCTGCTTTATAAAAGGTTATTCTAAGAGTTTCTTTTCTTCTCTGAATTTTCTTCTTTTTTCCTTTAAGTTTAGGGACTAAATGCAAAAAAA
The DNA here is from genome assembly GCF_028640845.1 of Ahaetulla prasina. Lineage (NCBI taxonomy): Eukaryota > Metazoa > Chordata > Lepidosauria > Squamata > Colubridae > Ahaetulla > Ahaetulla prasina. Next base: position 71,913,814 of record NC_080543.1, read on the forward strand.
GAGAGGGATCTTCTCACCCAGCTCCAATCACTGTTCACTAACTCCACTCCAGCACCAGTCTTAAGTGTTCCTTGGCTGTCCCAGCTTCATGGCAGCCATGTTTAGGCTGTCTCTTCTCCTTGTTGTGACTGAGAGGGAAAGAAAAACCTCGGGTCAGGCAGGAGAGTTGCGGCTCTCTGCAACCATGCAGGGCACCCCTCTTTGCTTCACCTCCCCTACAGGGAGGCTTTGGCTCCTCTCGGAGCCCACCAACAGGGAGGATTTGGCCTGCTCCTCATGTCTGATCTTGCCACAATGTCAACGAAGCTTCTCCCTGAATGCATTCTTAATAGACAATAATATGTGTGGACGTGCACGCACACACAAAAATATATGTTTAGCATTATTATTTTGAGGGTAAAAAAAAGAAATAACATTAATTTCTTAAAATACTGAACTATTTAAACATCTTGTATGACCAGCTTTGAAGCTGCAGTTTTGAAAGTTTATTTAACTTGATTCTAGCCTAAACTGTCAATTAGTATTCAAACTTCATTATGTATTAAATTATGCCTGTTTCAGTTAACCAAGAATGAGACAGTGTAAAATATAAGTGAAATTAGTCTTTTTAAATACATAAGATGAAGCCTATGAACATTTAAACTTTACCTCCTGAAAGGGAGGTAGTTTTGATTAATTCAGAGACCATTCAAAGTTAGCATTGAACAAATGGCACTTACAACCAGTCCATCTCAGCATATCAAGGTTACGTGATCACAATATGGACCCTTGGCAACCAGCTTGCATTTATCACCATTTATGAAGTTCTATGCTGGCTTCCCTCAAGCTAAGTGATTGGAGAAGCCAGCAGGGAAGGATGTAAATTGTTCTGGTAAGTGTTCTTGAGTAGCAACAGCCACCCCTGCTTTGCTGGGCTTGTGCTGGACTTCATCAGTCACCCACACAGTCCTCCCCATCCTGCCATTTACCTGCCTGCTAACCTGTTTTTTTTTTTGTTTTTTTTTTTACATTTATACCCCGCCCTTCTCCGAAGACTCAGGGCAGCTTACAGTGTATAAGGCAATAGTCTCATTCTATTTGTATATTTTTACAAAGTCAACTTATTGCCCCCCCAACAATCTGGGTCCTCATTTTACCTATCTTATAAAGGATGGAAGGCTGAGTCAACCTTGGGCCGGGCTTGAACCTGCAGTAATTGCAGGCTTTGTGTTCTTAATAACAGGCTTTACCAGCCTGAGCTATTCCGGCCCCTGGCCCCAAGGTGGTTTGTGAGCCACCTTGGACTTGTAACTTCCTGCCAGCTTCCCTGCTGTTAGAAGCTGGCAGGAAGTTGTGAGAAGATTTTTGCTTAATGATTTATGATCCTCGCCTAATGCTGGGATTGCCATTGATAACTGATGCATTGACATCACACTTTACAACTGCATTGTTTAGCAATGGAAATTCTGATTACCAGCATTACACAAGGATTACCTGCATATGTAGGACAGATCTGGCAGTGAACTAAATAAATATTCTTTTGATTTTTATAAAACAAACAAACAAATGATTTGATTTTACTGTATGTTATTTTTAGACTCTTGGAGAATGTTGAACTTTTTCCAGTTCATAATTATTACTTTCATAATTCATTACCTCTAAGATGTGAATGTGTTGGTTTGTTCAGCTGCATGTGCATACAAATGCACATACCCCAAATCTTTAGGATCTCAGTGCAGTTGAGAAATGTAAGGTTGAGAGATTACTTCGTATCAGGGCTCTATGTATGTTATCCCCCAATAGGAAAGTCAGAAGAATATGTCAGAATAGCAATTTCATCTACAAGGAGCATGCTGCATAATAGACAAAGAAGGGATACAAAATAATCAATTCTTTGTCTGTTCCTTAATAAGACTTTGTGGTTGGTATACTGGACAAGTGGTACCATTCAATTTAGATCTCTGAAACAGTTTTTCAGACTTTACATTGTTGCCTAGAATACTGGCTTTCCAGATCATGTCCATCTAAGTGGACTGACCATGGTTACATGATTGGTCAAAATTCGTTAAATTAGCTAGCTTATAAAAGCCAGGCATATCAACATAGAAATTTTAACATTCTGTTTTGCACATGAATAAAGCTACTTTATATAAAGAAAGGGAAATAAATGCAGACTTTGTCAGACCTATTCTTTTAGTGTTACCGAAGTATAAATATTTACTTTTTTTTTACTGCACATTAATGGGATATCATAACTTTCCAATTTGGCCAGCAAATACAACATATGGGATTTGGAAAGGGGTGGGTGGGTTAAGTGGTTACAACATGACAAACCATTTTACAAGTGTGAAAATATTAACTACAATTGTACAGCTTATAGATAATATGATACTTTGGTAAAGTAAAGGGTGCATATTTCCTGCATGGCTAACTGCCTGTTTAATCCTTCCTAGTCAACAGCTGAGAATTTCTGGCGATATCAGTTGTATAAGCTAATTATGTAAATTTTTTGCCATTGAATGGGTGGGTCTTGTATTTTCTGTTTTTCTTGGTCCCTTAAGAGGACATCTGTTCATGACAGAGGTTCATGAACAGTTCATCAAGAGTTAACTTGTGGATTTGTACAAATAATTTAGACAGGATACTATCCATGAACAGAAATACTTCACAGAAGTTGTAGATTCCAACACCTGACTAAAAAGGTGTGTCAGTAAAGTCTCTATTGATATTGACTTGAACGAAATCTGAAAACATCAAGGATATTTGCATCCACTTCCAGAGAGCTGTTTGAATGTCTGAGTGCTACTTTTCCAGTAAATGGGCTATGCTCTTTGCCTCTGGACTAAAGAACAAGTTACTGCTGAAACTTAGGGCAAAGGAATCCCATTACTTCCACACACTGGATGTAAATAAATATATCCAACCCTACTCAGTTTATGAAATCAATATCTAGACAGGAAGAATTCTATATTATTCAGTACTGTGGTTATTTCACAATTGGAAGCATCATCATGAACTGACATGTCTAAACTTTAGCTCATAAAATATTGTGCAAACCACTGCTGAGATGTGGAATAAAAAGAATAGCGTGTACTAATAAAACTCTAGGAAATTGTTTCCAGGATTATGTATTGTATCCAGACAGATGCTTCTACTTGTTATGTTTGTGGTAGTAACTATCAGCAAAGATTTTCAGCAAAGACAAAATTGAGATAATCTTTGTGGAACCACACACTTCTAATGGCATTTCCAGTACTATTCTGGAATTGATATCATAATGTTTGGACTAGTTTTTCAATAGCCTGCAACTGGGAGGAGGAATTTGAGAAAATTTGCAGTATATCCTAACTCTTAACATTAGAATTCTTAGTCAAGCCATACTATTGATGCTCATAGGAATTTTTTTTAAATAATCCCTTTAGTCATTCATTTACTACTTTCTTTGTTTTGAACTTTTATGTTACAAAAATAAAAGATGACAGTGAAGGTTTGAAAGTCCCGAGATTTGTAGCTCAGTATTAACAAAATATTTCCAGCATAGCTATGAGGTTATGCAGCCTTATAATTACTTATGGCATTTGAAAGAGAAAAACATCCTTTTCCTACCAATTAGGCTTTCAACTTTATTTCAGCAATCTTGAAATGAAAGTTATACATGCTAACATTTGCAGAGACTTTGAACTTTCTTTACATGCATTCTATTTTTAAGGATGGCCCTGAAATTTGGCTTTGCATGCAAACACTGCAAAATTAGAACATTTTTCTCCCTCTCTTTCCCCAATAAAGAAGAATGGAGCCCAATAATTAGGGCATTTTTTTTCTTTTTATTTTGTGTTCTAACAGAACTTAAGTCAAACATTAAGTATGCATTTTGAACATATGACAGATCCTATACTGTTTCTCAAACAGAGCTGTTTATAGAAAAGGAATGACTTAGGTGGAATGTTTCTCAAACCATTAATGACATTTTTTCATTTGTTTTGTGTTTTCCCCTAAACCAATTCTGTCATTTCTTTCGGAATAATATGACAAAGCATTATAAGAAAATCTTTAAGTAGCATGAATATCAAATAGTATCTATTAATCCCTGAATCATGCTATTCAAAGTGCTTCAATCTACTTTAAAAATAGAGGACAAAAGTGTTCCTTGTGAGGAAAAAAAATATCAAAGAATACCATCCAGCTAGACTCTACAGTGTGACTGTTGTCAGATTGCAATGCTTTACATTACTTCACAAATCAAATGTAAGATTAAAAATTTTAAAGGAAAAGCTGTTGCATCTTTTGTTAGTTATTTGGATTTCTCTGATTTGGAATCTTATCAAAAGTGATTAATTACACTACTGCCTCGCAGGTGTCTATAATCAATAATAGCTATTTTAAATTTTCAAAGAATGAACTTTTAAAGAATGTGAACTTTCAAATCCGACTTGACAGCATTTTATGTTTAGTGTGTTTATTTGACCCATGTCCACATTTTTTCTTTTGTGTCTCTGTGTTGAAGGGAAATAGAAAAGGACTTGAGTGAACAGTCACAGAAATGAATATTGTTAGTTAAATTATGTCAAAAAGCATCCTATACATCCTAATTCAGCTTTCAAGTGTTTTCTTGACTATCTATACCATAATACCAGTTATTTTTCATGTACCAATGGAACCCAAACATCTAGATTTTAGCTTAAAATTAATTGGTAACATCTTATTTGACCCAAAATATAGGCCTTTTTTATGGTGGCAGTCAAAATAAACACACAACACATCTATTATATTAGCTATGTCTTATTAATTGTATAGAAAACGCTTTCCTTTTTCTTTCCAATGAAGAAAAAGATCTGCAGTTTCACATGATTGTTGCTGTTAAATTGTTGCATTTTTAATGCAACATTAAACTATGCTATATTCTCCTCTGGGCATATTAATTAATATCAGTAATTTACTACATCAGTTTATGTTGTAAGAAATGTGCTCTATTAGTCTAGTGCTATAGTAATCATATAATCTATTGTTGGCTGCCTTCTTATATGAAAGGTGGCGATTACATTGATAGGTGGAAATATGAATAGTAGTGGTCATTCTGTTAACAGTAGGTGATTGAGGAGTTAAATCTGTTAATATTTATGACAAATTCTTATTGAATCCAAATAGGCAAAGTTCAGTCCTTAGATTTATGCATAAAACAATTGCAAAGCCAAAATACATGTTTTTTTTCTTTAACTCTTTAAAGATGAAATAATACATTTAAAATAAAACTAGTTTATTTTATTCAATAACATTATTTCCAACATTTCTCCTTCTGGTTTAAATATTAATATTTTATAAAATATTGATTTTTGTTGGTATTTACTTTTTGCTACCTCCTGAGATCTCCTTTAAACAACCTTGAAATTTAAAAAAATGTGTTATTACAAGCTTAAGAAAAGATAATACTGAATAATAAAGAATGCTAAATTCTGGATGTATCAGTGAAAAGAAAAGGTGATGATCAAACTTGAATATACATATGTTTCAAACTTGATTGAAAAAGTATGTTCCATAGTTCTTAAAAGACAGCATTTTATGTAATACAATGTGACAAACCATTTTAGATATTGTCCTTCTATTATAGTTTGGTTTGGAAGCCAGCATTGGAAATCTCTGCAGGATTTAATGCTCTTCAGTGCCTACTGCCTTACTTCCTTGACAGATATCAATAATCTCATTTGAAGAATGTAAATAAGAAAAGAAACCATTGATTTCAAGCAAACAAACAAACAAATCAAATAATTTCCCAGGAAGAGAATGAATTAGAGTTGGCATGTTATTTCTATATAAAAAGGAATACAAACAACTCATAAAACCAAACAGAAAAATCTATTATTCTTTCTATAGATTCCATAGTGGTTATAGTGGTTATTGTGAAGCAAGTAATACAGACTGGGTTTTTCGTTGTTGTTCACAACTATTTACTGTGTGAAATATTAGACAATTAGACCATCTTTAATTTCACTCAATGTGCTGCTTTAAAAAGGTGATGGGAAAAGGGCAGAGTGTAGTAGTGTGATAAAAAGATGAAGAAAAGATTATGAAACATTTGTGGGGACCTCCCAAGAGCAAGTGATTTCACACTTACCTCAATAGGCACCCATGTGTGCACTGCACAAGCGCGCACTGCACACACACACACATACAAACAGACAATGGCGAGTTGCTGCAAGCATGACTCTGGGTATTGGCCTAGGCCGACCAAAAAATGGATACTGCTTCTAGATTAAAAACAGTTTTATCCAAGCATTCCCCCCAAAAATGTTTAAAATGCACTCAAAGTATACTAATGAAGAAAAAAAAACCCCTATCTATACAGCACTCTTCATTTCTTTTCTTTTTTTAAAAAAATGTAAATATACAAATCTTAATGACATATAAAACAAAATCAACATGTGGATGGTAAAGACATGGATAAAACAGGAAGACTGATGCGACAAAGAAATTTCCAAAACTTTATGTACAAGACCCTGTTTTTCCTCATATTTCATAGATTGTAATGCATGTTTAACAGCAGCAGTCGAGGATGTAGTTCCAGGCACCAGACTGCAGACCTTGCTTCTGATCAAGGGAGCTGACTTCCCCCTTGCACCGATGTCACCAAATGACACTGGAGATACTAGTTTCCCGTGGTAAGAGGGGCAGGATTGCACTGTTTGTATGAGCCTCATCAGGATTCTGCTCTCGGTTAGTTTTTGTCTGTGGTCTCTGTCCATTAATAAGTGTCATTGGGATATTGCAATAAGTATGCTGGTTACCTACTGAGGTAAGAGGCAGGGTGCCAGTAGGAGGTACATCGTATTCATAGCTTCGATAATAGTGTTTTTGACGCATCTGGGAATGATATGTGTTATGAAAAGTGGAACGCAAATCTGGGTGGGCAGTGGCAAGAGCAGTGGAGGTAGCAGCAGCCATTGAAATTGCTGAGACTGTCTGCAATTCCCCAAAGGGCCCCTGCTCACTAACATCTAAAACCTGCTCATGGGTAATAGGTTCTATCCTCTTAAAAGGCATTTCATACTGTAAACGTTTCCAAAATTTGGAATTCAACTTGTTGCATTTTGGTCCATGCCATTTAATAACAGTTAGAAGCTTGATGGTATGTTTCAGTGCCTCAACTTCCTGGTAGTTCATAATTCCTCGCAGTTCATTGCATTCAATGAGGATCACTTTAATTTCTCCTGTAATGAGCATGTTCCTAAGTCTGGTTTCCAATTCAAAGATGCTCCAGCCTCTTCTGACCACATAATTTGGAGTCATGACAATTATCAGTCGCTTGCTTTGGTCTACACATCTTGCCACGTCTTCTATGTAGGCTGATAAGCAAAAGAGCAACTCAAGATCAGAAAAAATATATATACCTGGACTGTAATCTGTAAGCAGATCTTAAATAAGTACTATTAATTTACATCTTTAAAAACATTCAATGTAAATTTGGAAAGAAGTATTCACATGTACATTTCTGTTCAGAGTTATTGTTCCTAGGTGAGAACCCATTCAGAATAGGAAGAAAATAGCTCCCTCCAGAGCTGTGTATAAAAACTGCTAGGAGAGTTGTCTTTCCCCCCTTTCCAGGAAGCAAATAGAGAGCAACCTTCTGTGATTGAAGAATATAAGGAACTTTTCCTTTTTATTTCCTGGAAAGGGGAAATCAGTACTTCAGGTAAATTTAATTTAAAAACCGCAAGGAAAGAGCCACTCTTTCTACAATACATATTTGTTTTTTATAGAATATGTCCTATACAGATTTTTTATTGCATGCAGATGGACCTATTTTTTCACTTTTGGAATATAACTCAGCTTAATGCAATCTAATTTCATAATTTAATCATTCCACTAATATGGCACATTATATCTGTGCAAACTGCAAAGGCAAAAAGGACATCTTTATTTAACTGGAACTGTTGAAGCCTGTCTGATGTCCACTTTCAGTGGGTGGTATCTATGAGAAAATAAATTTTATCAAGGAAAGGTGAATTTGGTTTAAGTTGTCAATGGAAAAAGATGATTATATAAAGATTGTCTAATAGCTTTATATTTAAGAGTAAAACAACTGATAAAAATTTGTGATGCTATAGTATATTGCTATTAATCCAAAGACATTTTCTATTGCGTGCTATACTTCTTGGTAGTCTCCATCATTTCATTTAAGAGCCACAGTGGTGTATTTCATTTAAGAAGGAAGGGAAGTGGCTTACCAGGCTAATGCAGCCTGTTATTAACACACAGCTGCCTGCAATTACAATTACTGCAGGCTCGAGTCCCACCAGCCCCGGTTGTGTCTTGCCCGCCCTCAGAGCAGCCGGGGCCTTCTTACCTGCTCCCGAACACTGAGGAATGTATGCCTCCCGGCCCAAGTCCTGGCTCCATGCCCACACAAACTGCAGAAGAAGGAGCATCTCCCTCCCCCAGCCCTGACTCCATGCCCAGGCAAACGGAGCAGCTAGACCCCTCCCCCTCCTCCACAGCAGGTGAGCCTGAGGAGGGTTTACTCCCAACAACAGCTGATTGGAGTGACCCTCGCATCAGAAGATTGGAGAGGCGGAGGCAACAGAAGGAAGGGAGGGGCAGGCCTTAATGAGTGCTGAGTCATGGAGCCACACCCCATGGCCTATATAAAGGATCTACTTTCTGGCAGTCTCTGAGTCAGGCAAAAGTCGAACTTATCTTGCTGAAGTCACTTACTGGTCTCCTGCCTGCTCTGAGGACTTTGCTAGGACTTTGGGCAGAGCTGCAGAGGCAAGCCTGATTCGGATTTCCCTGACCCAGCCGTCAGCGGAGGAGTGGGACACGACAGGCCCAAGGTTGACTCAGCCTTCCATCCTTTATAAGGTAGGTAAAATGAGGACCCAGATTGTTGGGGGGGCAATAAGTTGACTTTGTATATAAATATACAAATAGGATGAGACTGTTGCCTTACACAATGTAAGCCGCCCTGAGTCTTTGGAGAAGGGCGGGATATAAATTCAAATTTTAAAAAAAAGAGTCACGGTGGCGCAGTGTTAGAATGCAGTACTGCAGGCTACTTCTGCTGATCACTGGTTGCCAGCAGTTTGGCAGTTCGGACTTCACCAGCTCAAGGTTGACTCAGCCTTCCACCCTTCCGAGGTCAGTAAAATGAGGACCCAGATTGTTAGGGGCAATATGCTGCCATAACTGCTTAGAGACAGTTGTAAAGCACTGTGAAGGATATTTAAGTCTAAGTGCTATGTTATGCTATTTCAGGCTTCAAAGACGTATATTTCCACTTAATAAAGAATACAAATTAGGCTAAAGGATACAGATCTATTTATGGGCTTACATTTCAGCTAGCTTTTCAACTCCAGGGTATGTTTGTGATAGTGACAGGATAGGAAACCATTTAAACACCATCTCACACAATCTCTATATACTAGAACTATAGTAACTTAATTCTAGACTATATCTACAATATATAGTCAGTTCTAGAAAACTGACAACTTAGTCTGATTTGTTTCTTCTGTTAGTTTTACTGCTGTTAAAAATATTTGTAAGATTTTATTTTTGTATAAAGACAAGATATAAGACAAAATTTTATATAGACACTTTTAGTTAGACTAGACACTTTTTAATTAGGCTATTAAGTATGCAATGCTTATGCTATGTATGCAATGAATTTTTCAAAGAACATTTAATTCTGTTACTATATATCTTATGTTAATAAAAGCTAATATATAGAGTGCTTATTATTTTTAGTATTAGTACCATTGTAATTATTAATATGCTTTGATTACTTATCTTACTGGAATGTATAATAAACAGCATTAGTACAGTATCGCATTAAAATGTACCTAAACAGCACATTGTGAATGTGCTACGCAAAATGAGTGCATGTGCATAGGTGTGTGTGTGTGTTTAAAAACTTACTTCCAGTTGGAATTAAATCTCTATCAGGAATGAATAGTTTGTACCCATAATGCTTTTCAAGCATATCTGGTAAGATCTCAAGAGCAAATCGTTCTTCTTCCCCAGTTTCCTGATTCCATTGGTCAGGATCCACTTTGGTATATGACAAATAGGCATCATAATCTTTGTTATCTGTAAATATAAAGGGACAGAGAAGAGAGACAGATGAAAAAGAAGATAGATTTTATTTCATACTGATTTTCCTCTTCCTATTTTATATGTCCATGTATATTATTCTGAAATATTTCTTATTTATTCTTCATCTTTTCTATTTGATCATATATTACTAAGTAGCTGCTTGTGCTCCATCTTCTCTATAGATAATAACCCCCAAAACCAGGAAAAATAAATTACCCATAACAATAAGGAGGCTTCAGACCAAAAAAAACCCCCTCTTTGGTGCAAAAACAAAACTGGCTATGTAGCTAACTTCCAAATTTGCTGCAAAACTGTATGCCGACAGATAAAGGCAGAATGCATCAATTACTACAGCAAAAGAGGAAAACCTAATATGCACTAAATCCACCTGGGCTTTCTACAATTTTATAAACAACAAACTTAAAGACTCAAGATCCATCCCACCATTAAAAGGACCAAACGGGAAAGACTGTAATGATGAAACCATTAAGGCCAACCACTTCAACACATTCTTCAGTTCAGTCTTTGTAAACAGAAATGGCTCATGCCCCTCATTTCCCAATCTTACCACAACTACTCACAATGATCTACTACATGTCGATTTCACAGAAGATGCTGTTGAAAAGTCACTACGCAACCTACAACCATCTCTATCAATTGGCCCTGATGGATTATGTGCCTACTTCCTAAAGAACTCTCAACTACCATAGCAGAACCACTTAGCATAATCTACGGAATATCTTTCAGAACCAGCTCTTACCAAATTTATAGTCACTAGCCACAGTCATCCCTATCTTCAAAAAGGGTGATCCCAGCCTAGTTGATAATTACAGACCAATCTCATTATGTTTTTTTTTTCATAAAAAAGTTTTATTTTTACAATCATGTCAAACAACTCATCCAATGTACAGTTATATACAATTAGTCGGGCTTGCCCAGTCACCACCCCCCTTTTTAACACTCTTCCCTCTTCTACCTTCTTTTACTTTCCTAACCTTCCTCTCCTTCTCTTATCTACATCCTCTCCTCCCTCCACCCTACACCTTCCTTCTCCCTCTTCTACCCCTCTTCCTTCCTCTTCTCCTCTTTCCTACCTCCTACTCTCTCTTTTCTCCCTCCCCACCGTTCTAAAATGGTAACTGGGCAGACCCGACCCTACATTAATTATATTTATACATCTTCAATAATCCCTGTACATTAACCATCACTTAAATGATCACTTAAATCAGCAGATTTAAGCTGTCCTAGCAATTCCACATAATCCAGAGGTTGGTGATCGTAAAGATCACCGCCATCACCTACGGTGCCAAACAGGAAGTCCCAATCTCATTATGTTGTGTCACCTGCAAAGTCATGGAATCAATCATAAACCAATCCATTACCCTCTACTTAGAGACTAACAACCTATTCTCTAACAAGCAATTTGGCTTTAGAAAAAAATTGTCCTGCAATCTGCAACTATTACACTGCAAAAACATATGGACTTCAAAACTCGACCGGGGTAAATCAATAGATGCAATTTATATTGACTTATGTAAAGCCTTTGATTCAGTGGTACACGACAAGCTACTTCTAAAACTAAAATCTTATGTCATTTCCCGATTCCTGCATAAATGGATAGCTGCATTCCTATCAAACAGGCAGCAAGTATTCAAAATAGGGAACACCTTACCTAACCCTACACCTGTTAACAGTGGTGTCCCCCCAAGGCAGCGTTTTAGGACCCACACTCTTTATACTTCATATAAATGACCTTTGTGATCGTATTATAAGCAACTTCATTCTCTTTGCGGATGATGTAAAATTATTCAACACCACTGACAATGCTGCTACTCTACAAAAAGACCTTGACTATGTGTCAGAATGGTCAAACAATTGCCAACTCCAAATCTCAACCAACAAATGCTCTGTCTTACACATTGGCAAAAAAAATCAGAACACAAAATACAAGCTGGATGGATATGACCTAACAGACAACCCTCACTCTGTCAAAGACCTTGGAGTACTCATCTCAAATGATCTAAGTGCCAGAGCTCACTGTAACAGCATTGCTAAAAAAGCATTAGGAGCTGTTAACCTGTTGTGTCTTGCCCGCCCTCAGAGCAGCCGGGGCCTTCTTACCTGCTCCCGAACACTGAGGAATGTATGCCTCCCAGCCCAAGTCCTGGCTCCATGCCCACACAAACTGCAGAAGAAGGAGCATCTCCCTGCCCCAGCCCTGACTCCATGCCCAGGCAAACGGAGCAGCTAGACCCCTCCCCCTCCTCCACAGCCTGAGGAGGGTTTACTCCCAACAACAGCTGATTGGAGTAATCCTCGCATCAGAAGATTGGAGAGGTGGAGGCAACAGAAGGAAGGGAGGGGCAGGCCTTAATGAGTGCTGAGTCATGGAGCCACACCCCATGGCCTATATAAAGGATCTACTTTCTGGCAGTCTCTGAGTCAGGCAAAAGTCGAACTTATCTTGCTGAAGTCACTTACTGGTCTCCTGCCTGCTCTGAGGACTTTGCTAGGACTTTGGGCAGAGCTGCAGAGGCAAGCCTGATTCGGATTTCCCTGACCCAGCCGTCAGCGGAGGAGTGGGACACGACATAACCTAATCTTGCATAGCTTCTTCTCTGATAATATTGAACTGCAAACTAGGGCATACAAAACTTTTGCCAGACCAATTCTTAAATACAGCTCATCTGTCTGGAACCCGCACTGCATATTGGACATTAATACAATCAAACAAGTCCAGAGATATTTCACAAGAAGAATCCTCCACTCCTCTGCTCACAACAAAATACCTTATGCCACCAGACTCAAAACTTTGGGTTTAGACAACTTAGAACTTCGCCGTCTTCAGTCTGACCTAAGCATAGTACATAAAATCATCTGCTACAATGTCTTACCAGCCAATTAATATTTCAGCTTCAACCAAAACATTACAAGAGCACACAATAGATACAAACTCATGGTAAACTGATCCAAACTAGATTGCAGAAAACACAACTTCAGTAAGAGTTGTCAACACCTGGAATGCACTACCTGACTCTGTGGTTTCTTTCCCAAATCCCCCAAACTTTAACCTTAGACTGTCTACTGAAGACCTCACCCCATTCCTAAGAGGAATGTGCGTAAGGGGTGTGCATAAGCGCACCAGCGTGCCTACCATCCCTGTCCTAATGTTTTCTTTTATTTGTATCCTTTTCATGTATTTATAATTATGTTTACACCTGTATCTGTCATAAAATACATGCTTGATGAAATAAAATAAATAAAATAAAAATAGTATTTTCATGATTACAAAAGCCAGATTCTCATTTCAAATTGAAAACTAGATTCCTTCTTCATTTCTCTACCTACTGCCTTCATAAGACATTTACAATATTCATAGCAGCTTTAGCATTTTAATCTTACAAAGATCCTAATGTATTTTTATTGCCTTGGGGCTTAAGAAATGCAGTCAAACAGACAATAACAAAAGTGACATGCCTGTTATAAACTATGAGAAAAAAATTAATTTTCACAATATGCCTTGAAAAAGTTCATAGGAGACATGCCAGAAATGTTTTTGTTTTTAAATAATACTGTATTTTCTCACAAATGTTTATATTATAAAATAGAATAGACCTTCAAGGTCCAGCCCTCTGCTCAAGCAAGAGATCCTATACCATTTCAGACAATGGCTATCCAGTCTTTCTTAAAAATCTCCAGGAATGAAGCACCCACAACTCACTGTTAGGAAGTTTCTCCTTAATTCCACGTTGCATGTCTCCTAGATTAGTTTCCATCCATTGTTTCTTGTCCTGCCATCTGGTGCTTTGGAAAATAAGTTGACTTCTTTGTAGCAACCCCTCAAATACTGGAATACTGCTATCATGTCACGCCTAGACCTTCTTTTCTCTAGACTGCCAAAGCCAAATCCTGCAGCTGTTCTTCAGATGTTTTAGTCTTCAGATCTTTAATCATCTTAGTTGTTCTTCTCTGCACTTTTTTCAAAGTCTCAACATCTTTTTTGTATTGTGATTTACCAAAACTGGATGCAGTATTCCAGGTAAGTTATATAAAATTAAGGTTTTATAAAGTTGTACTAATACTTCATGTGATTTTGATTCTATGCCTGTTTATACAATCAAGCAGCTTTTTTGGCTACTGCCGCACAGTGCTGGCTTATGTTTAAGTGATTGTCCACTAGGACTCCAAGGTCCCTCTCACAATTACTGTTTTTGATCCAGGTTTCGCGTAATCTGTACTTGTAACTTTGGTTTTTCCTGCCTAGGTGTAAAACCTTGCTTTTCTCCACATTAAATTTCATGTGGTTGGATAGGGCCCATTGTTCAAGTCTGTCGAGATCTTTTTGGATCCTGAGCTTGTCTTCTGGAGTGTTGGCTATTCCTGCTAGCTTAGTGTCATCTGCAAATTTGATGAGTTTCCCTTCTATTCCCTCATCTGAGTTATTTATGAAGATATTGAGGAGTACTGGGGCCTAAAATAAAACCTTGTGGTACCCCACTCCTTACTTCTCTCTATGTAGATGTAGTACCATTAAGGACTACTCATTGAGTAAGTTTGTCAGCCAGTTACAAATTCATTTGGTTGTGATGGTGGCAATTTTCTAGCTTACCAAGAAGTAGGTTGTGTTCTACTTTGTTGAATGCCTTAGAATCGAATCGAATCGAATAGAATAGAATCGAATAGAATAGAATAGAATTGTTATTGGCCAAGTGTGATTGGACACACAAGGAATTTGTTTTGGTGCATATGCTCTCAGTGTACATAAAAAAAAAGATATGTTCATCAAGAATCATAAGGTACAACACAATGATAGTCATAGGGTACAAATAAGCAATCAGGAAACAATCAATATCAGTATAAATCGTAAGGATACAAGCAGCAAAGTTACAGTCATAAGTGGAAGGAGATGGGTGATGGGAATGATGAGAAGATTAATAGTAG
This sequence comes from Ahaetulla prasina, assembly GCF_028640845.1. Taxonomy (NCBI): domain Eukaryota; kingdom Metazoa; phylum Chordata; class Lepidosauria; order Squamata; family Colubridae; genus Ahaetulla; species Ahaetulla prasina. The sequence continues at coordinate 71,928,817 of NC_080543.1, forward strand.
TGCAGACTTAGTAAATAGTTTGACAGTGTTGAGGGAATTATTTGTTTAGCAGAGTGATGGCGTTTGGGAAAAAACTGTTCTTGTATCTAGTTGTTCTTGTGTGCAGTGCTCTATAGCGTCGTTTTGAGGGTAGGAATTGAAACAGTTTATGTCCAGGATGTGAGGGATCTGTAAATATTTTCACAGCCCTTTTTTTGACTCGTGCAGTATACAGGTCCTCAATGGAAGGCAGGTTGGTAGCAATTTTTTTTGTTCTGCAGTCCTCTGACGTCTGTGTCTGTCTTGTTGGGTTGCAGAACCAAACCAGACAGTTATAGAGGTGCAGATAACAAACTCAATAATTTCTCTGTAGAACTGTATCAGCAGCCTCTTGGGCAGTTTGAGCTTTCTGAGTTGGTGCAGAAAGAACATTTTTAATTGAATATAATAAGTTGAACATAAACTGTTTCAACTCCTACCTCAAAACGATGCTATAGAGCACTGCACACCAGAACAATTAGACACAAGAACAGTTTTTTCCTGAATGCTATCATTAGAGATGCAGTCATTGGTATACAGAGAGAAGAGAAGTGGGGAGACCACACAGCTTTGGGGGGGTGTGCTAATTGTACAGGTATCTGATGTGATTTTGCTTAGCTTCACCTGCTGCTTCCTGTTTGTTAGAAAGCTTATGATCCACTTACAAGTGTGTTCAGGTACCTGTAGCTGGTTTAGCTTAGTTAGAAGAGTATCTGGAATGATGGTATGGCCACTGCATTTCACTGGTCTACTAAGTCACTTTATCAAAGAATGAAATAAAATTGGTTTGACAAGATCTGTTTTTAACAAACCTCGCTGGCTTCTAGTTATAACTTTATTTTATTTTTTTATTCATCAAGCTTGTATTTTAAGTGTAAACATAATTATAAATATATGAAATGGATACGAATAAAAGAAAACATTAGGACAGGGATGGTAGGCTTGCTGGTGCGCTTATGCATGTATCCAGATGTTCACAGATCTGTTTTTTTATTATCTTTTTCAGTTATCTTCTCAGGTATTGATGTTAGGCTGATTGGTCTGTACTTTCCATGTCTCTTTTTCCCCTTTTTTGAAATGGAAACCACATTAGCTCTTTTCCAATCCCCAGGCAATTCCACAATGCTCCAGAATTTTGGAAAGATACAGTGCAATGGTTCTAAAATAACATCTGCCAATTCCTAAAGAACTCTGGAATGTAATCCGTCAGGTCCCGGTGATGTACAATATATTTATCAAGATCAAACAGGTGTTCTCTTACCATTTTCTTGCTTATTTTAATTTTTATTTCTAGTCTGTCTTTGGTGGTAATTTTTTTAATTGGTTGGGTTAAAGCAGCTCTTCTTTCTTTCTCTTGCCTGTTACTTTCTTGCCATCTTCTCTTTTTAGCGGACCTATGTTTCCTTGACTTTTTTCTTCTTATTCATATGTTAAAACTTTTTAAAAATTATCTTTGACCTTTTTTTGCAAGTCTATTCATTCTGACCCTTTGCTTTCCTGACTTTATCTTTGCAGCTTCTTGCTGTTTGCCGATATTTTTCCTTAGTTATGTGTCCCTCTTTCCATTTTTTCTATTTCTCCTTTTTTGTCTTTCAATTTGTCAGAGAAATCGTTGTGAAACTGTGCTGATTTCTTATTGGATTTCTTATTTTTCTTTTTCAGTGGTATTAGACTGGGCTTTTATGATTGCATTTTTCAGAATTCCCCACCCTCCTTGAGTTGTTTTCCCCTTTAGAATTTTCATCCATGGAATCTCTCCTAGAGTCTCTCTAAGTTTGCTAAAATCAGATCTTTCAAAGTTTAAGATACTGGTTGGATTGTGTTCTATTGCCTGTGTTTGCATTATATTGATTTTCAGTATGACGTGGTCACTCTCACCCAAAGTTCCAGCAACTTCAATTCCCTCTATCATTTCTTCTCTATAACTAAGAATTAGGTCCAGTATAGCTTTTCTTCTAGTTTCCTCCTCTACCTTTTATATGACTAAGTTGTCGGTTAGGTTGGTTAGGAATTTGTTTGATCTCCCACTTGCTGCAGTGTTGATATCAGGATAGTTAAAATCTTCCATTTCTCCTTTGATTTTAATTAATACATTACTTTCAGTGCATTTGGTGTACTAGCCTGTAATGATGAATGAAGGCAAACTTCATTACTTTTCATTAAACAGTCAATAATGCCAAATATTCCGAATCTCAGTACTATGTAAGGTCACATTCTGATTTTTGTTGTGAAGAAAATAGGAGAAATCAATGGCAAGAGCAAGGAAATGTTAACGTTCCTCTAAGTCTCCAGATAGTATATGTAAATAGATATTATCAATTGCTCCTGAAAGAAACTGATTTAATACCCCTCTATAAACAATGTTACACTGTTCAGTGCTTACTAGCAGGATATCTTTTTCTGTCTTCTATGTTACACTTCAGTCATAGCTGTAAAAAATAATGCATGTCTGCTCTAGCAGTGCTTCTGGTTGGCCATTTTACTTGTCTGTAAAAGGAAATTCTACAAAATTTTCCTACTGTGTAAAGACTTGCTTTGCAGACAAAAGCGCAAAATCTACAAATTTTGGGAGGCAAGAATGATAGAAACTGGTAATAAAAAACACTATATGCTTATCTCCAAGTAATAAACCTCTCTGAAAGTTTTACACAGTAAATTCCATATTATTTTAAAATACATAATGTTAAATAATAATACAATTTTTGGATTACAACTGCAGTGTAGGAAGGTGTTTTTCAAAAACTGTAGTACTAACAGACAATACAACGTTACTGCTAGGCAAAAAATCTTAATGATTTAAAATATTTTTTTGCAATGGTTGGGGGGAAAAAAATCAATGAGAAAAATGGAGATGTGCGGAAAGGGACAGCCAATGTAAATAATAATAATTTTAAAAAATCAGAATCAAAGGAGATTTCGGCAGCTAACGCTGGAAAAGCCAGCTTTGGAAAGCACCAGCTGGTTACAAAAAGAGGAAGGAATCTTTTTTTCCCCAGAAAGAGCCACAGGGAAAGAAGGGGAAAGAGCCAGTTGGCTTTGTGTGGAAAAGTTGGGCAAAGATATCTCAAAGGTATCTCCAGGAGGAGGTTTCCTCCTCCTCCTCCTGGAACCATTGCTGCTCTTCTTCCTTTTCTTCCTGGCCATAGCTGCCCAACTTCTGAAGATCCAGTATTTCCACCTAATCCAAAAGGCTGGCTGGGGGCAGAAGGATGGAAGAGGTGGCAAGGGACTTGCGGGGTCCCTCTGATGGGGGATGGCTTGGCATACAAGAGGGGAGGAGGGGAGGGGAGCTGCTGCAGGGGACTGATGAGGGGATGCTTGGGGCTTGGAGCCCTTGGGGCTTGGAGCGGTAAACTGCGTCCAGGAAACACTACAGCAGAGAGAAGCAGCCGGAGCCAACCCTGGCTTTGCTGTCCATTGCAGACGCTAGATTGGCCACCTGCAAACTCTCGTCTCTCGAGGAGCCTGGCCAAAGTTTCCCGTGCTGCTTCAGTGAGCGCTTCTCGAGAGACAAGTACTCTTCAACATCTTCATCAATGACTTGGACGAGGGGATAGATGGGGAACTCATCAAATTTGCTGATGACACCAAGCTGGCAGGAATAGCCAACACTCCAGAAGATAGGCTCAAGTTACAGAAAGATCTTGACAGACTTGAACATTGGGCGCTATCTAACAAAATGAAATTCAACAGTGAAAAAAGTAAGGTTCTACATTTAGGCCAAAAAAACAAAATGCACAGGTACCATATATGTGGCACCTTGCTCAATAGTAGTACTTGTGAGAGGGATCTTGGAGTCCTAGTGGATAACCATTTAGATATGAGCCAGCAGTGTGCAGCAGCTGCTAAAAAAGCCAACACAGTTCTGGGCTGCATAAACAGAGGGATAGAATCAAGATCACTTGAAGTTTTAGTGCCACTTTATAATGCCTTGGTAAGGCCACACTTGGAATATTGCATCCAGTTTTGGTCACCACGATGTAAAAAAGATGTTGAGACTCTAGAAAGAGTGCAGAGAAGAGCAACAAAGATGATTAGGGGACTGGAGGCTAAAACATATGAAGAACGGTTGCAGGAACTGGGTATGTCTAGTTTAATAAAAAGAAGGACTAGGGGAGACATGATAGCAGTGTTCCAATATCTCAGGGGTTGCCACAAAGAAGATGGAGTCGGGCTGTTCTCCAAAGCACCTGAGGGTAGAACAAGAAGCAATGGGTGGAAACTGATCAAGGAAAGAAGCAACTTAGAACTAAGGAGAAATTTCCTGACAGTTAGAACAATTAATAAGTGGAACAACTTGCCTGCAGAAGTTGTGAATGCTCCAACACTGGAAATATTTAAGGAAATGTTGGATAACCATCTGACTGAGATGGTGTAGGGTTTCCTGCCTGGGCAGGGGGTTGGACTAGAAGGCCTCCAAGGTCCCTTCCAACTCTGTTGTTATGTTATATTAATTTCCTGACTGCCTCTTTTAATTCTACCAAAGTTATTTTGTCATTCAGTATTTCCCTTTTATTTTCCGGTATTTTAATTAATCCTTTCTCCCTTAAGTACTTTTTTTTAACCATATTTTATTAATTTTAAAACAAACAAAAAGACAAAAATGTAAATACAACAATACAAAATTACAAAAATACAAAAAAAGAATTTTTTGTGCAGAACTGTAATCATTTACACTACATATCACTACAAAGTTCTTATATGTTATACATTTTACTTCATCAAATTTTTACTATGTCTGAGTCAATTTTTTAATTAATTAATTATTAAGTCCTTGGAAGGCATCTTTGCATTCTTCCAACATTGCGCAAAGGTCAGTCTTGCCGTGGTTGTTATATGTATAATCATATGTCTTGTTTTCTTGTTGTAAGTTTTTCTCATTATCCCCAGAAGGAATAATTCCAGTGTATATTCCAGTTGAACACCAGTTATTTCCTGTAACCAATTTTTTATTTTTTCCCAATATTTTTTCGATTGTGGACACAGCCACCATAAATGATAAAATGTACCTTGCTTCTGTCCGCATTTCCAACAATTTGGGGTTAAATCAATCAATGTTAATTCCTTGTTTCTCCAAGTCTTGCCTATTTTTTAAATTTCCTTGGGCATTCAAAATTTCATAATATTTGACCATTTTGTTTATATCCATGGCATTTGGGTGTATCATTGCTTCCATTGTCGACACCCACCCAGGCATTTTCATATAGTATTTTTTCTTAGTCTCTTGCCATATTAACATTAAGGCCTCTTGTATTTTTGATGGAAAAATATGAATGGGTTTTATTTTCTTTGTCCCATAGAAAGGCATGTCAAACTTTTTGTAAATCATGCCCTTCTAATATGAGTAATCTTTTATTTCTTAAGTTTATCCACTCCTTAATCCAGGTTAAAATTGCTGCTTTCTAATAGAGTCACCAATCTGGAAGCCCTAGACCACTTCTGCTTCTACTATCTTGAAGGTGTGTTAATTTTATTCGTGCTTTTCTGCCAGCCCATATAAATTTTGTTGTAATTTGGTTCAATTCTATAAAAAATTTCTTATCTAATTTTATGGGTATGGTCTGGAAAAGATATAATAATTTTGGCAAGACATTCATTTTAATGGCTGCAATTCGACCTAATATTGATTTTTTTTAATTTGCATTTATATCCCACCCTTCTCCGAAGACTCAGGGCGGCTTACACTATGTTAGCAATAGTCTTCATCCTATTTGTATATTTATATACAAAGTCAGCTTATTGCCCCCAACAATCTGGGTCCTCATTTTACCTACCTTATAAAGGATGGAAGGCTGAGTCAACCTTGGGCCTGGTGGGACTAGAACCTGCAGTAATTGCAAGCAGCTGTGTTAATAACAGACTGTCTTAACAGTCTGAGCCACAAGAGGCCATAATAATGATAATTGTAATGCATTCCATCTTTCTAAATCCAATTTTATTTGCTGTATAAATTTTACGTAATTATCTTCTTTTATTGAGGAGCATCTCACTGTCAACCATATTCCTAAATATTTAATTTGCTTTACACTTTATAATCCCAATTTTTCTTCTAATTCTCTTTCCTGTTGTCTTGTCATGGTTTTAACTATCATTTTTGTTTTTGTTTTATTAATTTTAGGGCCCGATATTTCTCCATATTTTTCTATTTTCCTTATTAAAATAGGTTCTGTCTCTTTTGGCTCCTCAATAAAAAACACCAGGTCATCAGTGAATGCTTTTAATGTGTATTCTTCTCTCTTAATTTTGGTCCCCTTAATCTCTTTATTTGCTCTAATTTTTTTCAATAATGATTCTAATGTCAAGATAAAAAGCAGAGGTGATAATGGGCATTCTTGGCAAACTCCTTGCTTTATCTCAAATGATTTTGTGATTTCCCCATTAATTATGATATTTGCTTTTTGGGTGGAGTAAATTGTTTCAATTATTCATTCAAATTTATTGCCAAATTTCATTTCTTTAATTTGTTTTATCATATATTTCCAATTTAAATTATCAAAGGCTTTCTGTGCATCCAGAAAAACAAGGGCTACTTTTTTCTCTGGATGCGTCTCATAGTATTCTAATATATTCAAAACTTTCCTTGTATTGTCTTTAATTTGCCTCAGTGGGAGAAAGCCATGCTGATTGGAGTGGATAATTCCATTTAATATTTTTTTCATCCTTCCTGCCATGAGGGTCATAAAGATCTTGTAGTCAGTATTCAAAAGAGAAATTGGTTTACAGTTTTGAATCTGATTCGGGTTCTTTCATGATGACTGTAATATTCTCTATGAGATGGGCATTTTTGCTTTCAACAATACCTTGTTATATAGATCCAAGAGTATTGGTTCCAATATTTCCCCCATATTTTTGTAGAATTCACCTGGAAGACCATCGGGTCCCAGAGTTTTATTGTTTTTTTGTCTCTATATCACTTCTTTCAATTCTTCCAAAGAAATCTGTCTGTTTAAGCTCATCCTTTCCTCGTCCTCTAAGCAGGGAATACTTTCCTCTTGTAAATAACCAGTTATCTTTTCCATCTCCACTACCTCTTGATTGTACAAAATTTCAAAATATTCTAATGTGATTATTTTAATTTCTTCATTATTTTGTAGGTTACCCACCTCGTCTTAATTGGTAAATTATCCTATTTTCTCTTTCTTTTTTTAATTTATATGCTAGCCACCTCCCCAGTTTATTTGCATTCTCAAACTGATATTGTTTCCCATATTTAATATTTTTAATATGTTCTGTTTGTTCAATTAAATTTAATTTATGTTTAACTGATGTTAATTCTTCCTTAATTTGGATATCATTTGGGCTTAGTTGAAATTTGTTTTCTAAGTACTCTAGTCCCTTCAATAATGTATCCTGCTGACTTCTGCTTGGCGCCACCTTTCTCGCTGGGTGCTAATTTATGGCACTCTGCACTGGATATGGTAAAAGCCGGTGAAAACAGCAACGAACAGCTGTTCCCGGCTTCAATTTCCCTCTCTGGTTGAAAGAGAGAGAAAGAGCAGAGGGGGAGAGTGGTAGATTCCCCTAGGGGCTTTGTTTTTGTTATGCAAAGTCCCGAAAGGTTGAATCCCATTGAATCCTCCTTTAATCTCCAGTATTCAGTGCGCTTCTGCAAAAGCAGGAAAAGAGGAAGGTGTCCACTTCTGCTAACAATTGATTTCTTTTTGTGGATTTCTATAAGCAGACGGAAGAAGCATGAGTGAACAATTATTGGTTTGCAAGTATTTTTGACTTTCTGACTTCCACCTTCTTTAAAAAGAGAAATTTCCCCCCCTTCCTTTAATTGTTTAAAATGGCGTTTGAGAACAACTGAAAGTAGAGCGATAAAGGGAAGAGAAAGGAAAGGAGCCTTGCTGCGAAATCGAAACTGAATGGAGATTTTATCTTATTGTGTTGGACTGTGGATTGTTGGATTATATTACGTTGTTTAAGTATTTCATAAGGGATTCTCAGCAGAACTTTGCCATGAAGGTTCTTTCAGAAGAATGGATTCGTGACTTTATACAGGATTACACAGAAAGAATGTATTTAATTATTCAAAATATGAATGGGTTTTATTTTCTTTGTCCCATAGAAAGGCATGTCAAACTTTTTGTAAATCATGCCCTTCTAATATGAGTAATCTTTTATTTCTTAAGTTTATCCACTCCTTAATCCAGGTTAAAATTGCTGCTTTCTAATAGAGTCACCAATCTGGAAGCCCTAGACCACTTCTGCTTCTACTATCTTGAAGGTGTGTTAATTTTATTCGTGCTTTTCTGCCAGCCCATATAAATTTTGTTGTAATTTGGTTCAATTCTATAAAAAATTTCTTATCTAATTTTATGGGTATGGTCTGGAAAAGATATAATAATTTTGGCAAGACATTCATTTTAATGGCTGCAATTCGACCTAATATTGATTTTTTTTAATTTATATGCTAGCCACCTCCCAGTTTATTTGCATTCTCAAACTGATATTGTTTCCCATATTTAATATTTTTAATATGTTCTGTTTGTTCAATTAAATTTAATTTATGTTTAACTGATGTTAATTCTTCCTTAATTTGGATATCATTTGGGCTTAGTTGAAATTTGTTTTCTAAGTACTCTAGTCCCTTCAATAATGTATCCTGCTGACTTCTGCTTACGCCACCTTTCTCGCTGGCTGCTAATTTATGGCACTCTGCACTGGATATGGTAAAAGCCGGTGAAAACAGCAACGAACAGCTGTTCCGGCTTCAATTTCCCTCTCTGGTTGAAAGAGAGAGAAAGAGCAGGGGGGAGAGTGGTAGATTCCCCTAGGGGCTTTGTTTTTGTTATGCAAAGTCCCGAAGGTTGAATCCATTGAATCCTCCTTTAATCTCCAGTATTCAGTGCGCTTCTGCAAAAGCAGGAAAAGAGGAAGGTGTCCACTTCTGCTAACAATTGATTTCTTTTGTGGATTTCTATAAGCAGGCGGAAGAAGCATGAGTGAACAATTATTGGTTTGCAAGTATTTTGACTTTCTGACTTCCACCTTCTTTAAAGAGAAATTTCCCCCTTCCTTTAATTGTTTAAAATGGCGTTTGAGAACAACTGAAAGTAGGCGATAAAGGAAGAGAAAGGAAAGGAGCCTTGCTGCAAATCGAAACTGAATGGAGATTTTATCTTATTGTGTTGGACTGTGGATTGTTGGATTATATTACATTGTTTAAGTATTTCATAAGGGGATTCTCAGCAAGAACTTTGCCATGAAGGTTCTTTCAGAAGAATGGATTCGTGACTTTATACAGGATTACACAGAAAGAATGTATTTAATTATTCAAAAATACGAATTGATAAAAAATGGGGACGTTTTGGATGAGAGCTTGGAGGAAATTAACCAGTGTAATCAGGACTTGGAAAATGGAATGGAGGAGATACAAACAAAAGTGGATAAATATGAAGATATGATCGTGAATAAACAAGTAGATGTAAAGAAGTTTTCTTTAAATAGTTTGGATGAAATGCCTGAATTTGTGCTACAGGAGGCTGTCTCCCGAAAAAACTCACAGGGTTAATGCTTTCCAAGAGTTCTCTGATGAAATATACGGCAGTAATTTGTGGATTCTTGGACATAAGGAACGACTAGGAAATATTGTGACTGACTTTTCAAAAGGAGTAATGAAGGAAAGACAGAGATTAATGCATCAAAAAAAATGGCAAGGGACAAAAATATTATCCTTGAAACAAGGTTGTTTTGAAATATTAACAGACAAAAATATTAGTGTCCCTGAAAGACAATATGTGAGGAAGATCTGGAAGAAATGGGTTGATTATATGTTTTATATCTATCATAAAAGACTAGATATTTGGATTTATACTGGATTTTGACGAGGAAGGACTAAAGTTGAATAGATATTGTAATTTTCTGTATTGAAATTTTATAATGTGTTGTACTGAATTTTAAATAGAATATTCTCGAAAGATCTTATGTAAGAAAGACCTGGGGGAAAAATTATATGGTTATAGAAGCTATAAGGGAGATATTCTCTGAATGGGATTGGATTTTTATGCTTTAGCTGGTTTTAAATACTTTAGGATTAATTTGTTCTATTGCTTTACATATCTTATTACTGTTAATTGTTAATTTTTTTTTGAAGGATTTTGGTTATGTTAGGAGGAAGTCAGAGCTAGAGAGGGAAAATTGGTATAATAGTTTTGGGGAAAAATTTTCTTAGCATATGTTTGTTTTATTTTTAACTATACCTTGTGCTTGTTCCGGGAAGTCAGGGGAGGGGAGGGATTAGTGAAGGAGGGGTTGAGGGAAAGGGAAAAAAAATTTTTTTTGTAAAACTTTTTGAATAATAAAAAAAATGTATCCTGCTGTTGCTTTTTTTTCTTGTTCCTCATTGATGTATATGCTAATGTTATTCCTCTTGTAAATGCCTTTAATGTATCCCATAGGTTCTGCAATGATGTATGGTGTCTTTTATTTATATCTAGGAACAAAATCAGCTCTTTTTCTATCTTGTCTAAATATTCCTTTTCCTGTAGTATTTGCGTGTTTAGAGTCCATCTCCTAGGTTCCCTTTTTTGGCCTTTCCAGGTTATTTTCAGGGGATTATGATCTGCCCAATCATTGGGGAGTATCTCTATACTCAATTTCTTTAATTATTTCTTTATTTGCTCTAATTTTTTCAATAATGATTCTAATGTCAAGATAAAAAGCAGAGGTGATAATGGGCATTCTTGGCAAACTCCTTGCTTTATCTCAAATGATTTTGTGATTTCCCATTAATTATGATATTTGCTTTTGGGTGGAGTAAATTGTTTCAATTATTCATTCAAATTTATTGCCAAATTTCATTTCTTTAATTATTTCTTTATTTGCCGATACCATGTAAATTATTGAAAATGAATCGTGTGGGTTAGAATAGAAGGTGAATTTTTTTCCCCTGGGGTTTGATTTTGAAGGGAGCATGCGCAAGATGGTGGCATAGTTTGAACGGAGCGATGGTCTGGTGGATTGTCCCTGGCTAGGCTGGGCTGTGTGGGGCTGTGTGGGGTTTTTTTACCAGCATGACCCCCCCACCTGGCTGAAGAAACATCTCGTTGGCCCGAGGGGTTTTTCGCACTCAGGAAGGGTCAGGCCGACAGGAATGGAGGCATGGCATGGACGGCTGTAGGCGGTGGTTCCTGGCGTGGCGTTTCCAGGTGCGCGGCTCTGATTGGGGCGGTGGGCGGCCTTCGGCATTTTCCCGGTCAGTCCGGTAGGGCCGGTACCGCTGGCGGCAGTTTGTTTATGCTGTCAGCGGTGGCTGAGGACAACTGGGGCAGCGGAGGAGGCAGGACAGTTGTGGGTGAGCTGAGGTGGCGTGCTGGGGCATGCCGAGGTGGTGAGCTGAGGCAGAGAGCTAAGGCGGTGAGAACGGAAGATCGGATGATCAGGTCGCAGAGGGAGGCTGCGGGCCTGTGGGCCCGGTTGGGGTGGCGACCGCCGAGGACTTCTCCTGGTTGTTTCGGCCCATGCCGGCATGTTTGTCTGTTGGTGGTGACTGAGACAGCTGGGGAGACGCCCCTGGGGAACCTGCAAAGCCTGCAGCCTGGATGGAACGTGCCTGGAACTTGAAACAGCTTTTGGAAGTTTGGAGCCCTGCGGTGTTTGGGTGCCCGGGCCTTGGAGTCCTGTTGTTGGGGGGGTTGATATGTTGGGGTGATGGCTGCATGTTTGACCATCTATGATGCCGGCGATGGCGATACCCTTAAGGGGGCGGCAACGGCGGCGACAGTGACAGTGGCTTCCCCCCCATGGGGCTTTGGTGACCCCTTGGGGACTCTGCTGGAGGGTCCCAGAGTTTTATTGTTTTTTTGTCTCTATATCACTTCTTTCAATTCTTCCAAAGAAATCTGTCTGTTTAAGCTCATCCTTTCCTCGTCCTCTAAGCAGGGAATACTTTCCTCTTGTAAATAACCAGTTATCTTTTCCATCTCCACTACCTCTTGATTGTACAAAATTTCAAAATATTCTAATGTGATTATTTTAATTTCTTCATTATTTTGTAGGTTACCCACCTCGTCTTAATTGGTAAATTATCCTATTTTCTCTTTCTTTTTAATTTATATGCTAGCCACCTCCCCAGTTTATTTGCATTCTCAAACTGATATTGTTTCCCATATTTAATATTTTTAATATGTTCTGTTTGTTCAATTAAATTTAATTTATGTTTAACTGATGTTAATTCTTCCTTAATTTGGATATCATTTGGGCTTAGTTGAAATTTGTTTTCTAAGTACTCTAGTCCCTTCAATAATGTATCCTGCTGACTTCTGCTTACGCCACCTTTCTCGCTGGGTGCTAATTTATGGCACTCTGCACTGGATATGGTAAAGCCGGTGAAAACAGCAACGAACAGCTGTTCCGGCTTCAATTTCCTCTCTGGTTGAAAGAGAGAGAAAGAGCAGAGGGAGAGTGGTAGATTCCCTAGGGCTTTGTTTTTGTTATGCAAAGTCCCGAAAGGTTGAATCCCATTGAATCCTCCTTTAATCTCCAGTATTCAGTGCGCTTCTGCAAAAGCAGGAAAAGAGGAAGGTGTCCACTTCTGCTAACAATTGATTTCTTTTTGTGGATTTCTATAAGCAGACGGAAGAAGCATGAGTGAACAATTATTGGTTTGCAAGTATTTTTGACTTTCTGACTTCCACCTTCTTTAAAAAGAGAAATTTCCCCCCCTTCCTTTAATTGTTTAAAATGGCGTTTGAGAACAACTGAAAGTAGAGCGATAAAGGGAAGAGAAAGGAAAGGAGCCTTGCTGCGAAATCGAAACTGAATGGAGATTTTATCTTATTGTGTTGGACTGTGGATTGTTGGATTATATTACGTTGTTTAAGTATTTCATAAGGGGATTCTCAGCAAGAACTTTGCCATGAAGGTTCTTTCAGAAGAATGGATTCGTGACTTTATACAGGATTACACAGAAAGAATGTATTTAATTATTCAAAAATATGAATTGATAAAAAATGGGGACGTTCTGGATGAGAGCTTGGAGGAAATTAACCAGTGTAATCAGGACTTGGAAAATGGAATGGAGGAGATACAAACAAAAGTGGATAAATATGAAGATATAATCGTGAATAAACAAGTTGATGTAAAGAAGTTTTCTTTAAATAGTTTGGATGAAATGCCTGAATTTGTGCTACAGGAGGCTGTCTCCCGAACCGAAAAAACTCACAGGGTTAATGCTTTCCAAGAGTTCTTTTTTTGGACTGATGGAATATACGGCAGTAATTTGTGGATTCCTGGACATAAGGAACTACTAGGAAATATTGTGACTGACTTTTCAAAAGGAGTAATGAAGGAAAGACAGAGATTAATGCATCAAAAAAAATGGCAAGAGACAAAAGTATTATCCTTGAAACAAGGTTGTTTTGAAATATTAACAGACAAAAATATTACTGTCCCTGAAAGACAATATGTGAGGAAGATCTGGAAGAAATGGGTTGATTATATGTTTTATATCTATCATAAAAGACTAGATATTTGGATTTATACAGGATTTTGACGAGGAAGGATTAAAGTTGAATAGATACTGTAATTTTCTGTATTGAAATTTTATAATGTGTTGTACTGAATTTTAAATAGAATATTCTCGAAAGATCTTATGTAAGAAAGACCTGGGGGAAAAATTATATGGTTATAGAAGCTATAAGGGAGATATTCTCTGAATGGGATTGGATTTTTATGCTTTAGCTGGTTTTAAATACTTTAGGATTAATTTGTTCTATTGCTTTACATATCTTATTACTGTTAATTGTTAATTTTTTTTTGAAGGATTTTGGTTATGTTAGGAGAAAGTCAGAGCTAGAGAGGGAAAATTGGTATAATAGTTTTGGGGAAAAATTTTCTTAGCATATGTTTGTTTTATTTTTAACTATACCTTGTGCTTGTTCCGGGAAGTCAGGGGGGAGGGGGGAGGGGATTAGTGAAGGGAGGGGGGTTGAGGGGAAAGGGAAAAAAAATTTTTTTTGTAAAACTTTTTGAATAATAAAAAAAATGTATCCTGCTGTTGCTTTTTTTTCTTGTTCCTCATTGATGTATATGCTAATGTTATTCCTCTTGTAAATGCCTTTAATGTATCCCATAGGTTCTGCAATGATGTATGGTGTCTTTTATTTATATCTAGGAACAAAATCAGCTCTTTTTCTATCTTGTCTAAATATTCCTTTTCCTGTAGTATTTGCGTGTTTAGAGTCCATCTCCTAGGTTCCCTTTTTTGGCCTTTCCAGGTTATTTTCAGGGGATTATGATCTGCCCAATCATTGGGGAGTATCTCTATACTCAATTTCTTTAATTATTTCTTTATTTGCCGATACCATGTAAATTATTGAAAATGAATCGTGTGGGTTAGAATAGAAGGTGAATTTTTTTCCCCTGGGGTTTGATTTTGAAGGGAGCATGCGCAAGATGGTGGCATAGTTTGAACGGAGCGATGGTCTGGTGGATTGTCCCTGGCTAGGCTGGGCTGTGTGGGGCTGTGTGGGTTTTTTTTACCAGCATGACCCCCCCACCTGGCTGAAGAAACATCTCGTTGGCCCGAGGGGTTTTTCGCACTCAGGAAGGGTCAGGCCGACAGGAATGGAGGCATGGCATGGACGGCTGTAGGCGGTGGTTCCTGGCGTGGCGTTTCCAGGTGCGCGGCTCTGATTAGTGGTCCTTGACATTTTGGTCAGTCCGGTGGGCGGTGCTGGCGGCAGTTTGTTTATGCTGTCAGCGGTGGCTGAGGACAACTGGGGCAGCGGAGGAGGCAGGACAGTTGTGGGTGAGCTGAGGTGGCGTGCTGGGGCATGCCGAGGTGGTGAGCTGAGGCAGAGAGCTAAGGCGGTGAGAACGGAAGATCGGATGATCAGGTCGCAGAGGGAGGCTGCGGGCCTGTGGGCCCGTTGGGTGGCGACCGCCGAGGACTTCTCCTGGTTGTTTCGGCCCATGCCGCATGTTTGTCTGTTGGTGGTGACTGAGACAGCTGGGCCCCCTGGGAACCTGCAAAGCCTGCAGCCTGGATGGAACGTGCCTGGAACTTGAAACAGCTTTTGGAAGTTTGGAGCCCTGCGGTGTTTGGGTGCCCGGGCCTTGGAGTCCTGTTGTTGGGGGGGTTGATATGTTGGGGTGATGGCTGCATGTTTGACCATCTATGATGCCGGCGATGGCGATACCCTTAACGGCAGCGGCGACAGTGATCTTCCCATGGGGCTTTGGTGACCCCTTGGGGACTCTGCTGGAGGGTCCCAGAGGGCTCCTTGAGCAGTTGCTGGATGCCGAGGTGGTGACGGCGGAGATGGCAACTGTGCTATCGTGGATGGCGTCCCGCGGCGGGGACGGTTGCTGTTCTTTTTCCTCTCTCCATGGAACCTTCATGAGAGCCTGGGTGGCGGACCATCTTAGTTCCACCCAGGTCCATACCGTCTACATCATGTACTGTTAAGAACTTTCCGTTCTCAGCTGGTGGGCTGTCTAGCCTAGGTACTGTCATTTATCATCCTGACAAACCAGGATCCCACCATTCCTGAAGACTCTTATGACATACACGTCAAACCAGCTTCTTGCACTGCGAGATGCCCCCCTCTCACGGGTGTGGCCCTCCTCTCTATCGAGGGCCTACCTCGATGACGGATTTTGGAATCCCGAGAGGTGGCATGCTTCTAAGAAAGGGTTAAGGAGGTTTTTAAATTTATCTTTTAGAAAACTTTTAATTAAATCAAAAAATGGGTTTAGGGGTGGGGTGGGTGGGTGGGGATACCCACAGGGGGTTAGGCTGGTCCTTTCTAAGGTTCACGATTTGGAGATCTGTAAAACGGAGGTATCTGAGGAGGTTAAGACTCGACCATGTATGGGCATTTCTATCTGCACGGTACAAGGGAGGGGCAGATATGGCGGAAGTGGGGGCTCATATCATGTTCAGGGAGTGCGCTCTTGCTGTTTGCAAGCGATTGCGCAGTCCAGGCCCCCAGACTTTACTCGTGCCCCGAGTGGCTTTTTCCCCCGGAGCCTGGACCTTCGGTTGATGCTATGCAATGCCAGGTCTGTTATGAATAAGGCCCCCCTCATAGCCAATCTTATTCAAGAGGGGGGTGCAGACCTAATGGGCATTACGGAGACCTGGTTGGGCGCAGAAGGGGGGGTTTCCCCTTACTGAGATGTGCCCACCAGGCTTCCGTGCATTCCATCAGCCAAGGGCCCAGGGTAGGGGTGTGGGGGTAGCGGTTGTTATCAACGAGAGTCTGGAACTCTCGGGCCGTGGTGGCTCAGGCTGTAAGATAGCCTGTTATTAAAACACAGCAGCCTGCAATTACTGCAGGCTCGAATCCCACCAGGCCCAAGATTGACTCAGCCTTCCATAAGGTAGGTAAAATGAGGACCCAGATTGTTTGGGGGGGGCAATAAGTTGACTTTGTAAATATACAAATAGAATGAGAATGCCTTACACACTGTAAGCCGCCCTGAGTCTTCGGAGAAGGGTGGGATATAAATGTAAATAATAATTTAAAAAAAACCTGAGGGAGGTCGCTGTCCCGCAGATAGCCGGTTGTGAAACCCTTTTAGTGAAGTGGGGCTGTGGGGTGCAGGTGGGCTTGTTGATTACGTACCTGGCTCCTTGCTACGTAATGGCAGCCCTGCCCGAGCTGCTGGAGATGATAGCCGGGACGGCGGTTGAGACCACCAGACTTATGGTTATGGGGGATTTCAACTTGCCGTCAGCGGGCGACTCGTCAACGGCAACTCGGGAGTTCATGGCTTCCATGACGGCCTTGGACCTGACCCAGTTAGTTAACAGTCCCACCCACACTGGGGGTAACACACTGGACTTGATTTTCATCTCAGGACAGTGGCTAAATGATCTGGAGTTAGGGGAGTTACTATTTAAACCCTTGTCATGGTCAGATCATTTGCTCCTTCAGCTAGACTTTTGAACCGCTGCACCGCACCGCAGGGAGACAGAACCGGTTCGATGGTTCCGTCCCAGGCACCTGATGGACCCAGAGAGGTTTCTGACAGAGCTTGGGCCGTTTCCGAGGGAATTAGCCCATGGCTCGGCCAAGGAACTGGTAGCCACCTGGGAAGAGGCAGCAGCTGGGGCTTTAGACCACGTTGTGCCTTTGCCGCCTCTGACCTGGCGACGAACTCGACCAGCTCCTTGGTATAACGAGGAGCTGAGAGAGATGAAGCGCTGGAAAAGACGCCTAGAGAGTGCTTGGAGGTCCAGTTGCTCCGAACCCGACCGAACACTAGCAAGGTCGCATATTCAGACCTACCTAGTGGCGATCAGAGCAGCGAAACATGATTATTTTTCCGCTCTCATTGCATCGGCAGATAATTGCCCAGCCACCCTGTTTAGGGTGACCCACTCCCTGCTTACTCAGGAGGCTCGGGAGGACCCCTTACAGGGGCGTGCTGAGGATTTTGTACAGTATCTGTCTGATAAAATCGCTCGGATTCGGGACGGACTGGACACTGATTGGATAGATCCGGGTGGGTTGGCGGGGATGAGTCTTGAGAGTATTATCTGGGCTGAGTTCGATCCTGTGACTCCCGATGACATGGACAGGTTGTTGGGTAGGCTGAATCCCACCACATGTTTATTGGACCCGTGTCCCTCCTGGATGGTACTGGCCACACGGGAGGTTACACGAGGCTGGCTCCTGGGAGTTACCAATGCTTCCTTGTTGGGGGGCATTTTCCCCACCACCTTGAAAGAGGCGGTGGTGAGGCCCCTCCTCAAGAAGCCCTCTCTGGACCCAGCTGTATTAGCGAACTACCGTCCAGTCTCCAACCTTCGCTTTTTGGCGAAGGTTGTTGAGAGTGTGGTGGCATATCAGCTTCCTCAATACCTGGAGGAAACTGTCTATCTGGACCCATTCCAGACCGGTTTCAGACCCGAGTACAGCACCGAGACGGCTTTGGTCACGTTGGTGGATGACCTCTGGAGGGCTCGGGACAGGGGATGTTCCTCTATCCTGGTCCTTTTAGATCTCTCAGTGGCTTTTGATACCATCGACCATGGTATCCTGCTGTGATGGTAGGAGGGACTGGGGGTGGGAGGTACCGTTTATCGGTGGTTCACCTCCTATCTCTCTGACCATTCACAGATGGTGTTGGAAGGGGGGCAGAGATCGACCCTGAGGTGCCTCACTTGTGGGGTGCCTCAGGGGTCTTGTCGTGTCCCACTCCTCCGCTGACGGCTGGGTCAGGGAAATCCGAATCAGGCTTGCCTCTGCAGCTCTGCCCAAAGTCCTAGCAAAGTCCTCAGAGCAGGCAGGAGACCAGTAAGTGACTTCAGCAAGATAAGTTCGACTTTTGCCTGACTCAGAGACTGCCAGAAAGTAGATCCTTTATATAGGCCATGGGGTGTGGCTCCATGACTCAGCACTCATTAAGGCCTGCCCCTCCCTTCCTTCTGTTGCCTCCGCCTCTCCAATCTTCTGATGCGAGGGTCACTCCAATCAGCTGTTGTTGGGAGTAAACCCTCCTCAGGCTCACCTGCTGTGGAGGAGGGGGAGGGGTCTAGCTGCTCCGTTTGCCTGGGCATGGAGTCAGGGCTGGGGGAGGGAGATGCTCCTTCTTCGGCAGCTTGTGTGGGCATGGAGCCAGGACTTGGGCCGGGAGGCATACATTCCTCAGTGTTCGGGAGCAGGTAAGAAGGCCCCGGCTGCTCTGAGGGCGGGCAAGACACAACAGGTCTGTTCTCTCGCCTCTCCTGCTCAACATCTACATGAAGCCGCTGGGCGAGGTTATCCGTGGTTTCGGGGTGGATTATCATCTGTACGCTGATGATACGCAGCTGTACAAAGCCAAACAACAGCTATGCAGCTAACCAGCTCAAATCCCCCTGCAACACAGACTAAATTGAGCACAACCAAGCCCCCACCCAAACAGGACACACCCCCAGCCAATCAGAGCACAAAAAAACCTCCATCAATCAGAGCACAAGCTCCCACCCAATCAGTTCAAACCCCACTAGCAGTTAAAGGAAGAAACAGCTGCGATCACATTGCTCCCAGAAACTGAGCTGAAGCCTGAAGATGTGAATGAGACTTGTCGAACGTCATCAGACATTTCAATTTTACGGAAAACCGAACAACCAAAGACCTACATACAAACACCCGTGAAATCGTCAGAAAACAAATATATATATATATATATATATATATATATATATATATATATATATATATATATATATATATATATATATATATATATATATATATATATATATATATATATATATATATATATATATATATATATATATATATATATTTGTTTTCTGAGGTTTTCACGGGTGTTTGTATATAGGTCTTTGGTTGTTGGGTTTTCTCCGTGTAAAATTGGAAGTGTCTTGGCGGCGTTTCGAAGTCTCATTCGTCATCTTCAGGCTTCAACCGTGCTTCTGGGAGCAATGTGTGATCGCAGCTGTTTCTTCCTTTTAACTGCTAGTGGGGTTTGAACTGATTGGGTGGGAGCTTGGCTGTGCTCTGATTGGATGGGGTTTTCTGTGCTCTGATTGGCTGGGGTGTGTCCTGTGTTGGTGGGGGCTTGGTTGTGCTCAGTCTAATCTGTGCTGCAGGGGATTTGAGCTGGTGAGCTGCACTGCTGCTGTTTGGCCGTGTTCGTGGTCGTGCTACATCTTCGTAGTGGGTGTCAGTCTGCTGCATGTATGGATTGGAGGGTTTGAAGTGGCTAATGTTGCAGCTGCGGTCTGGCTTCTGGTCCTTGGTCGTGCTTCCTGATCAGTGTGGGTTTGGGTGTGCTTTCTGGGTGGATGTGTGGTGGTGACATCCTGTGTGGACCTCGTGAGTGTGGGTCTGGTGTCATTCCTCGTGTTAGGGACACGTTTGTCAATAAGGGCAGGTTTCCAAATGGCTGGTAGGCGGGAGGTATCATCTCGTTTGTTCATGCTGTGTGGGCGTTTTCTATCTCGATGGCTTCTCTGATTATTCTGTTGTTAAAGTGTTCAGTTTTGGCGATAGTTCTGGTCTTTTTAAAGTCAATATCGTGTCCTGTGACTTTAAAGTGTTGGACCAGGAAGAAGTTGGTTCCTCTTTTTGAATGAGTTCTTGTGTTCTTCAATCGTGCACTTATTCTTCTGTTGGTTTGTCCAATGTATGTGGTGGGGCAGGCGGTGCATGGGATTTCATATACTCCTTGATTTTCTAACTCAATTTTGTCTTTGGGGTTTCTTAGGATGGTGGATATTTTTGGTTTGTGCAGAATGCTGTCTTGATGTTATGTTTGTGGAGGATCTTGCTGATTCTGTCTGTGGTGCCTTTTATATATGGGAGGAGGGCTGTGCCATTTTCTTGCTCTCTGTCTTGGGTTTTAGTGGGGGTTCTTTTGGATTAGTTTGGTAATCTTATTTCTCTGGAATCCATTGGATGTTAGTACGTTTGTGAGAGTGTGTAGTTCGGTTTTAGGTGTTGTTCGTCAGCTAAGCATTTTGTTCTAGGGATGAGTGTCTTGGCTACGGAGTTGATCTGTGCTGGGTGGTGGTGTGAGAGTGCATGCAGATAGCGGTTTGTGTGTGTTTTCTTCTGGTAGATGGTGTGTCCTAGGGAGCCATTGGGTTTCTTGTAGACTAAGACATCTAGGAAGGAAGTTGGTTGTTAACTTCTGTTTCCATGGTGAACTGTATTTTGGGGTGTAGGCTATTGAGGTGTGTGAGGAAGTTTTCAAGTTTTTCTTTCCGTGTGGCCAGATTATGAAGGTGTCGTCTACGTATCTGAGCCAGAGTTTGGGTTTGTGATCAGATTTTTCTAGTGCTTGGGTTTCAAAGTGTTCCATGTAGAGGTTGGCAATGACAGGTGAGAGGGTGATCCCATGGGTGCGCCTTCTATTTGTTTGTATTTTTGTCCGTTATAGATGAAGTATGTGTTGGATAGGCAGTGGTTGGTCAGATCTAGTATGTGCTTGGGGGTTATATTTGTTTTGGATAGCTGTCAAGGCTTCTTTGATTGGCACTTGGGTGAAGAGGATATGACATCAAAGCTCACGAGTAGGTCGCTGGGCTGTAAGTTTTGTTTCTTTATGATCTCTATGAACTGGAATGAGTTTTTACATGTGAGGCGATGGATTCTGCATAGGGCTGTAGTTGTTTGGCGAGAAATTTGGCTAGGTTTTGTAGAGGTGAGCCTATGGAGCTGACTATGGGTCTGAGTGGGGTTCCTTCTTTGTGTATCTTGGGAGGCCGTAGAGCTTAGGGCATCTGGATGATTTCTCTCTGGGAATGATTCTTTGTTGGATTTCTTCGCTGATGGGGAGGCTTTTATTTTGGATCTAGTGGTTTTCTAGGTAGGTGGTGGGGTCTGTTTTTGGGGCTTGTATGCAGGGTCTTGGAGTAGGTTGGTTAATTTGGTTTGGTAGTCAGATGTGTTCATAACCACCGTGGCGTTGCCCTTGTCTGCTGGTAGGATTATTATGCTGGTATCTTTTTTCAGGTTAAGTAGTGCTGTCTGTTCCTCTTTGGGTAAGTTGCTTTTGGGTGGCTTGCTGCTGCAGAGGATGTTGGTGATTTCGAGTCTGATTTTGTTAGCGTCATCGGGTTGATTTTGGTCAGGCTGGTTTCACCTCCGCATATAATGGTCTCAGTGGGGATGTATTTGGGAGTGACTGCAAAGTTGAATCCTTTGGAAAGGACATCGGTTTCAGCTTTGGTGAGGATCCTATCTGAGATGTTATGCACTGTTTGTTTCATGTGTTGCTGTGAGGGTGGAGGGTTTGTTTCTGGCGTTCTTGTAGTCTTGAGTTTGTTGGTGTGCGTGTCTGTCTTGAGGGTGGTCTGTGTTTGACTCTCAGGCGGCAAGTTGTTTGGATTTGTCCCAAAGTGCGGGTGCATCTTGTTGCTGAGTTTGAGGTGAAGTGTGAGGAGATCTTTGTTGATTTGATCTAGGAGGAATCTTTTGTGTGAAGTTCATTTCTGATTAAGGCCAATTCTGTTCTTTTTAGGATGCGTTTGGTGGCTGCAGAGTTGGAGTGGAATTTCAATTGGAAGCATTTGGGGATTAAATTTTCATCGCGCAGTTTCGTAGGAATGCGAGGTCACATAAAATGGAAGCTCTTTGGACTTCTAGTTTTCATAGGTCCTGGTCAGATGGTGGATTTCCTCCCGTAGAGGTGCAATATTTGTTTTCTGAGGTTTTCACGGTGTTTGTATATAGGTCTTTGGTTGTTCGGGTTTTCTCCCGTGTAAAATTGGAAGTGTCTTGGCGTTCGTGAAGTCTCATTCGTCATCTTCAGGCTTCAGCTTCGTGCTTCTGGGAGCAATGTGTGATCGCAGCTGTTTCTTCCTTTTAACTGCTAGTGGGGTTTGAACTGATTGGGTGGGAGCTTGGCTGTGCTCTGATTGGATGGGGTTTTCTGTGCTCTGATTGGCTGGGGTGTGTCCTGTGTTGGTGGGGGCTTGGTTGTGCTCAGTCTAATCTGTGCTGCAGGGGGATTTGAGCTGGTGAGCTGCACTGCTGCTGTTTGGCTTCGTGTTCGTGGTCGTGCTACATCTTCGTAGTGGGTGTCAGTCTGCTGCATGTATGGATTGGAGGGGTTTGAAGTGGCTAATGTTGCAGCTGCGGTCTGGCTTCTGGTCCTTGGTCGTGCTTCCTGATCAGTGTGGGTTTGGGTGTGCTTTCTGGGTGGATGTGTGGTGGTGACATCCTGTGTGGACCTCGTGAGTGTGGGTCTGGTGTCATTCCTCGTGTTAGGGACACGTTTGTCAATAAGGGCAGGTTTCAAATGGCTGGTAGGCGGGAGGTATCATCTCGTTTGTTCATGCTGTGTGGGCGTTTTCTATCTCGATGGCTTCTCTGATTATTCTGTTGTTAAAGTGTTCAGTTTTGGCGATAGTTCTGGTCTTTTAAAGTCAATATCGTGTCCTGTGACTTTAAAGTGTTGGACCAGGAAGAAGTTGGTTCCTCTTTTTGAATGAGTTCTTGTGTTCTTCAATGCGTGCACTTATTCTTCTGTTGGTTTGTCCAATGTATGTGGTGGGGCAGGCGGTGCATGGGATTTCATATACTCCTTGATTTTCTAACTCAATTTTGTCTTTGGGGTTTCTTAGGATGGTGGATATTTTTGGTTTGTGCAGAATGCTGTCTTGATGTTATGTTTGTGGAGGATCTTGCTGATTCTGTCTGTGGTGCCTTTTATATATGGGAGGAGGGCTGTGCCATTTTCTTGCTCTCTGTCTTGGGTTTTAGTGGGGGTTCTTTTGGATTAGTTTGGTAATCTTATTTCTCTGGAATCCATTGGATGTTAGTACGTTTGTGAGAGTGTGTAGTTCGGTTTTAGGTGTTGTTCATCAGCTAAGCATTTTGTTCTAGAGATGAGTGTCTTGGCTACGGAGTTGATCTGTGCTGGGTGGTGGTGTGAGAGTGCATGCAGATAGCGGTTTGTGTGTGTTTTCTTCTGGTAGATGGTGTGTCCTAGGGAGCCATTGGGTTTCTTGTAGACTAAGACATCTAGGAAGGAAGTTGGTTGTTAACTTCTGTTTCCATGGTGAACTGTATTTTGGGGTGTAGGCTATTGAGGTGTGTGAGGAAGTTTTCAAGTTTTCTTTCCCGTGTGGCCAGATTATGAAGGTGTCGTCTCGTATCTGAGCCAGAGTTTGGGTTTGTGATCAGATTTTTCTAGTGCTTGGGTTTCAAAGTGTTCCATGTAGAGGTTGGCAATGACAGGTGAGAGGGTGATCCCATGGGTGCGCCTTCTATTTGTTTGTATTTTTGTCCGTTATAGATGAAGTATGTGTTGGATAGGCAGTGGTTGGTCAGATCTAGTATGTGCTTGGGGGTTATATTTGTTTTGGATAGCTGTCAAGGCTTCTTTGATTGGCACTTGGGTGAAGAGGATATGACATCAAAGCTCACGAGTAGGTCGCTGGGCTGTAAGTTTTGTTTCTTTATGATCTCTATGAACTGGAATGAGTTTTTACATGTGAGGCGATGGATTCTGCATAGGGCTGTAGTTGTTTGGCGAGAAATTTGGCTAGGTTTTGTAGAGGTGAGCCTATGGAGCTGACTATGGGTCTGAGTGGGGGTTCCTTCTTTGTGTATCTTGGGAGGCCGTAGAGCTTAGGGCATCTGGATGATTTCTCTCTGGGAATGATTCTTTGTTGGATTTCTTCGCTGATGGGGAGGCTTTTATTTTGGATCTAGTGGTTTTCTAGGTAGGTGGTGGGGTCTGTTTTAGGGGCTTGTATGCAGGGTCTTGGAGTAGGTTGGTTAATTTGGTTTGGTAGTCAGATGTGTTCATAACCACCGTGGCGTTGCCCTTGTCTGCTGGTAGGATTATTATGCTGGTATCTTTTTCAGGTTAAGTAGTGCTGTCTGTTCCTCTTTGGGTAAGTTGCTTTTGGGTGGCTTGCTGCAGAGGATGTTGGTGATTTCGAGTCTGATTTTGTTAGCGTCATCGGGGTTGATTTTGGTCAGGCTGGTTTCAACTCCGCATATAATGGTCTCAGTGGGGATGTATTTGGGAGTGACTGCAAAGTTGAATCCTTTGGAAAGGACATCGGTTTCAGCTTTGGTGAGGATCCTATCTGAGATGTTATGCACTGTTTGTTTCATGTGTTGCTGTGAGGGTGGAGGGGTTTGTTTCTGGCGTTCTTGTAGTCTTCGGAGTTTGTTGGTGTGCGTGTCTGTCTTGAGGGTGGTCTGTGTTTCGGCTCTCCAGACGGCAAGTTGTTTGGATTTGTCCCAAAGTGCCGGGTGCATCTTGTTGCTGAGTTTGAGGTGAAGTGTGAGGAGATCTTTGTTGATTTGATCTAGGAGGAATCTTTTTGTGTGAAGTTCATTTCTGATTAAGGCCAATTCTGTTCTTTTTGCGTTTGGATGCGTTTGGTGGCTGCAGAGTTGGAGTGGAATTTCAATTGGAAGCATTTGGGAATTAAATTTTCATCGCGGCAGTTTCGTAGGAATGCGAGGTCACATAAAATGGAAGCTCTTTGGACTTCTAGTTTTTCATAGGTCCTGGTCAGATGGTGGATTTCCTCCCCGTAGAGGTGCAATATTTGTTTTCTGAGGTTTTCACGGGTGTTTGTATATAGGTCTTTGGTTGTTCGGGTTTTCTCCTGTGTAAAATTGGAAGTGTCTTGGCGACGTTTCGACGAAGTCTCATTCGTCATCTTCAGGCTTCAGCTTCGTGCTTCTGGGAGCAATGTGTGATCGCAGCTGTTTCTTCCTTTTAACTGCTAGTGGGGGTTTGAACTGATTGGGTGGGAGCTTGGCTGTGCTCTGATTGGATGGGGTTTTTTCTGTGCTCTGATTGGCTGGGGTGTGTCCTGTGTTGGTGGGGGCTTGGTTGTGCTCAGTCTAATCTGTGCTGCAGGGGATTTGAGCTGGTGAGCTGCACTGCTGCTGTTTGGCTTCGTGTTCGTGGTCGTGCTACATCTTCGTAGTGGGTGTCAGTCTGCTGCATGTATGGATTGGAGCGGTTTGAAGTGGCTAATGTTGCAGCTGCGGTCTGGCTTCTGGTCCTTGGTCGTGCTTCCTGATCAGTGTGGGTTTGGGTGTGCTTTCTGGGTGGATGTGTGGTGGTGACATCCTGTGTGGACCTCGTGAGTGTGGGTCTGGTGTCATTCCTCGTGTTAGGGACACGTTTGTCAATAAGGGCAGGTTTCCAAATGGCTGGTAGGCGGGAGGTATCATCTCGTTTGTTCATGCTGTGTGGGCGTGTTTCTATCTCGATGGCTTCTCTGATTATTCTGTTGTTAGAGTGTTCAGTTTTGACGATAGTTCTGCTCTCTTTAAAGTCAATATCGTGTCCTGTGACTTTAAAGTGTTGGACCAGGGAAGAAGTTGGTTCCTCTTTTTTGAATGAGTTCTTGTGTTCTTCAATGCGTGCACTTATTCTTCTGTTGGTTTGTCCAATGTATGTGGTGGGGCAGGCGGTGCATGGGATTTCATATACTCCTTGATTTTCTAACTCAATTTTGTCTTTGGGGTTTCTTAGGATGGTGGATATTTTTGGTTTGTGCAGAATGCTGTCTTGATGTTATGTTTGTGGAGGATCTTGCTGATTCTGTCTGTGGTGCCTTTTATATATGGGAGGAGGGCTGTGCCATTTTCTTGCTCTCTGTCTTGGGTTTTAGTGGGGGTTCTTTTGGATTAGTTTGGTAATCTTATTTCTCTGGAATCCATTGGATGTTAGTACGTTTGTGAGAGTGTGTAGTTCGGTTTTAGGTGTTGTTCACAGCTAAGCATTTTGTTCTAGAGATGAGTGTCTTGGCTACGGAGTTGATCTGTGCTGGGTGGTGGTGTGAGAGTGCATGCAGATAGCGGTTTGTGTGTGTTTTCTTCTGGTAGATGGTGTGTCCTAGGAGCCATTGGGTTTCTTGTAGACTAAGACATCTAGGAAGGAAGTTGGTTGTTAACTTCTGTTTCCATGGTGAACTGTATTTTGGGGTGTAGGCTATTGAGGTGTGTGAGGAAGTTTTCAAGTTTTCTTTCCCGTGTGGCCAGATTATGAAGGTGTCTCATATCTGAGCCAGAGTTTGGGTTTGTGATCAGATTTTTCTAGTGCTTGGGTTTCAAAGTGTTCCATGTAGAGGTTGGCAATGACAGGTGAGAGGGTGATCCCATGGGTGCGCCTTCTATTTGTTTGTATTTTGTCCGTTATAGATGAAGTATGTGTTGGATAGGCAGTGGTTGGTCAGATCTAGTATGTGCTTGGGGGTTATATTTGTTTTGGATAGCTGTCAAGGCTTCTTTGATTGGCACTTGGGTGAAGAGGATATGACATCAAAGCTCACGAGTAGGTCGCTGGGCTGTAAGTTTTGTTTCTTTATGATCTCTATGAACTGGAATGAGTTTTTACATGTGAGGCGATGGATTCTGCATAGGGCTGTAGTTGTTTGGCGAGAATTTGGCTAGGTTTTGTAGAGGTGAGCCTATGGAGCTGACTATGGGTCTGAGTGGGGGTTCCTTCTTTGTGTATCTTGGGAGGCCGTAGAGCTTAGGGCATCTGGATGATTTCTCTCTGGGAATGATTCTTTGTTGGATTTCTTCGCTGATGGGGAGGCTTTTATTTTGGATCTAGTGGTTTTCTAGGTAGGTGGTGGGGTCTGTTTTTAGGGGCTTGTATGCAGGGTCTTGGAATAGGTTGGTTAATTTGGTTTGGTAGTCAGATGTGTTCATAACCACCGTGGCGTTGCCCTTGTCTGCTGGTAGGATTATTATGCTGGTATCTTTTTTCAGGTTAAGTAGTGCTGTCTGTTCCTCTTTGGGTAAGTTGCTTTTGGGTGGCTTGCTGCTGCAGAGGATGTTGGTGATTTCGAGTCTGATTTTGTTAGCGTCATCGGGGTTGATTTTGGTCAGGCTGGTTTCAACTCCGCATATAATGGTCTCAGTGGGGATGTATTTGGGAGTGACTGCAAAGTTGAATCCTTTGGAAAGGACATCGGTTTCAGCTTTGGTGAGGATCCTATCTGAGATGTTATGCACTGTTTGTTTCATGTGTTGCTGTGAGGGTGGAGGTTTGTTTCTGCGTTCTTGTAGTCTTGAGTTTGTTGGTGTGCGTGTCTGTCTTGAGGGTGGTCTGTGTTTCGCCTCCAGACGGCAAGTTGTTTGGATTTGTCCCAAAGTGCGGGTGCATCTTGTTGCTGAGTTTGAGGTGAAGTGTGAGGAGATCTTTGTTGATTTGATCTAGGAGGAATCTTTTGTGTGAAGTTCATTTCTGATTAAGGCCAATTCTGTTCTTTTAGGATGCGTTTGGTGGCTGCAGAGTTGGAGTGGAATTTCAATTGGAAGCATTTGGGGATTAAATTTTCATCAGTTTGTAGGAATGCGAGGTCACATAAAATGGAAGCTCTTTGGACTTCTAGTTTTCATAGGTCCTGGTCAGATGGTGGATTTCCTCCCGTAGAGGTGCAATATTTGTTTCTGAGGTTTTCACTGTTTGTATATAGGTCTTTGGTTGTTGGGTTTTCTCCGTGTAAAATTGGAAGTGTCTTGGCGGCGTTTGACGAAGTCTCATTCGTCATCTTCAGGCTTCAACCGTGCTTCTGGGAGCAATGTGTGATCAGCTGTTTCTTCCTTTTAACTGCTAGTGGGGTTTGAACTGATTGGGTGGGAGCTTGGCTGTGCTCTGATTGGATGGGGTTTTCTGTGCTCTGATTGGCTGGGGTGTGTCCTGTGTTGGTGGGGGCTTGGTTGTGCTCAGTCTAATCTGTGCTGCAGGGGATTTGAGCTGGTGAGCTGCACTGCTGCTGTTTGGCTTCGTGTTAGTGGTGCTACATCTTCGTAGTGGGTGTCAGTCTGCTGCATGTATGGATTGGAGGGTTTGTTTCTGGCGTTCTTGTAGTCTTGAGTTTGTTGGTGTGCGTGTCTGTCTTGAGGTGGTCTGTGTTTGGCTCTCAGGCGGCAAGTTGTTTAGTTGTCCCAAAGTGCGGGTGCATCTTGTTGCTGAGTTTGAGGTGAAGTGTGAGGAGATCTTTGTTGATTTGATCTAGGAGGAATCTTTTGTGTGAAGTTCATTTCTGATTAAGGCCAATTCTGTTCTTTTAGGATCGTTTGGTGGCTGCAGAGTTGAGTGGAATTTCAATTGGAAGCATTTGGGGATTAAATTTTCATCAGGCAGTTTGTAGGAATCAGGTCACATAAAATGGAAGCTCTTTGGACTTCTAGTTTTCATAGGTCCTGGTCAGATGGTGGATTTCCTCCCGTAGAGGTGCAATATTTGTTTCTGAGGTTTTCACTGTTTGTATATAGGTCTTTGGTTGTTGGGTTTTCTCCCGTGTAAAATTGGAAGTGTCTTGGCGACGTTTCGGAGTCTCATTAAATCATCTTCAGGCTTCAACCGTGCTTCTGGGAGCAATGTGTGATCAGCTGTTTCTTCCTTTTAACTGCTAGTGGGGTTTGAACTGATTGGGTGGGAGCTTGGCTGTGCTCTGATTGGATGGGGTTTTCTGTGCTCTGATTGGCTGGGGTGTGTCCTGTGTTGGTGGGGGCTTGGTTGTGCTCAGTCTAATCTGTGCTGCAGATTTGAGCTGGTGAGCTGCACTGCTGCTGTTTGGCTTCGTGTTCGTGGTCGTGCTACATCTTCGTAGTGGGTGTCAGTCTGCTGCATGTATGGATTGGAGGGGTTTGAAGTGGCTAATGTTGCACAGATCAACTCCGTAGCCAAGACACTCATCTCTAGAACAAAATGCTTAGCTGACGAACAACACCTAAAAACCGAACTACACACTCTCACAAACGTACTAACATCCAATGGATTCAGAAATAAGATTACCAAACTAATCCAAAAGAACCCCACTAAAACCCAAGACAGAGAGCAAGAAAATGGCACAGCCCTCCTCCCATATATAAAAGGCACCACAGACAGAATCAGCAAGATCCTCCACAAACATAACATCAAGACAGCATTCTGCACAAACCAAAAAATATCCACCATCCTAAGAAACCCCAAAGACAAAATTGAGTTAGAAAATCAAGGAGTATATGAAATCCCATGCACCGCCTGCCACACCACATACATTGGACAAACCAACAGAAGAATAAGTGCGCATTGAAGAACACAAGAACTCATTCAAAAGAGGAACCAACTTCTTCCTGGTCCAACACTTTAAAGTCACAGGACACGATATTGACTTTAAAAGACCAGAACTATCGCCAAAACTGAACACTTTAACAACAGAATAATCAGAGAAGCCATCGAGATAGAAAACGCCCACACAGCATGAACAAACGAGATGATACCTCCGCCTACCAGCCATTTGAAACCTGCCCTTATTGACAAGCGTGTCCCTAACACGAGGAATGACAGACCCACACTCACAGGTCACACAGGATGTCACCACCACCATCACCAGCACAAACCCACACTGATCAGGAAGCGACCAGGACCAGAAGCCAGACCGCAGCTGCAACATTAACCTCAACCTCAATCCATACATGCAGCAGACTGACACCACGAAGATGTGGCACGACCACGAACCTGAGCCAAACAGCAGCAGTGCAGCTCACCAGCTCAAATCCCCTGCAGCACAGATTAGACTGAGCACAACCAAGCCCCCACCAACACAGGACACACCCCAGCCAATCAGAGCACAGAAAACCCCATCCAATCAGAGCACAGCCAAGCTCCCACCCAATCAGTTCAAACCCCACTAGCAGTTAAAAGGAAGAAACAGCTGCGTTCACACATTGCTCCACGAAGCTGAAGCCTGAAGATGACGAATGAGACTTTCGAAAAGCATTCAAGACACTTCCAATTTTACACGGGAGAAAACCCGAACAACCAAAGACCTATATATATATATATATATATATATATATATTCTTCATGATATGCTTTTTTACTTATGACAATGTTTGTGTATACTGTTGTGACAAAATTAAATAAATAAAAAAATCATCTTAATCTTCTCCTCTATCTTATTGCTTGTACATGGGTCCCAGTCTTCTGTTTATCCTGGTTTCTCTCTGTGCTCTTGTTCTTATACCTTCTCTTTCAGTACGTTTCATTTCCACTCATCCTCGTTCACCTTGATCTACCTCCTTTCTCTTCTACTTGCTGTTCCTCTTGGCTTTTGCTCTCTATCTTCTCTCTGCTATCTTGATCTTCATCTGTCGCTAAATAGTGATCATAGAATTCCTGTACTTTGTCCAAAGTATTGATTTTAAATTTCTTATCCTGTCACGAAATCAACATTTCTTCTCGTATAAGCCATCTAAACACCACCTTGTACTTAACCAATTGTGAAGACAGAAATCTATAATCTCTCCTTTGTTCTCTAACCTTCTTGGAATTTGTTTTAGAGTTTGAATTTCTTTTCCTTTATAGATCAATGGCTCATCTCTTGTCCTCCTGTATATTTCATCCCTTGTTGTTTTCTTAGAGAACCTCATATGAACTTCCCTAGGTAGTATATGCCATCTTGCATAGTTGGTATGTATCCTGTAGATTTCAACCATATCGCCTTAGATCTCCTGCTTGCTTTCTGCAGAGTGTCTGCTGGTAATTCTGTCATGATCTTTATTTTTGAAATCTCAAAAGAAGGTTGCTTTTTTCCATTTCTAAAAGGATGATCACCTCTTCCAGATCTCTGTTTCTCATCTATTTATTTATTTTATTTATTTATTTATTTTGTCACACAGTATATATAAGCATAAGCATGAAATAACTATACAATATATAAGCATATATATAAGCATGAGTATGTAATAACTACGTTAATTGGATATAATGAAAGGAAATAATAGGACAGGAATGGTAGGCACGCTTGTGCTCTTATGCACGCCCTTTACAGACCTATTAGGAATGGGGTGAGGTCAATAGTAGACAGTTTTGGTTGAAGCTTTGAGGATTTTGGGAAGAGACCACAGAGTCAGGTAGTGTATTCCAAGTATTAACAACTCTGTTACTGAAGTCCTATTTCCTGCAATCAAGATTGGAGTGGTTAACATTAAGTTTAAATCTATTGTGTGCTCGTGTATTGTTGCAATTGAAGCTGAAGTAGTCTTCGACAGGAAGGACATTGTAATAGATGATTCTATGAGTTAAACTCAGGTCATGTCAAAGGCGGTGGAGTTCTAAATTTTCTAAACCTAGGATTTCAAGTCTGGTGGCATAACGTATTTTGTTGTTTTTAGAGGAGTGGAGAACTCTTCTTGTAAAGTATTTCTGGACATGTTCAATTGTATTGTCAGAAATGTTGTATGGGTTCCAGACAGTCGAGCTGTATTCAAGAATTGGTCTAGCAAATTTTTTATATGCTCTGGTTAGTAATGTAGTGTTTTCGGAGAAGAAGCTACGCAAGATTAGGTTTACAACTCTTAAAGCCTTTTTTGCTATGTAGTTGCAGTGGGCTTTGGGTCCTTGGTTTCCAAATGAGATGCAAAAGTTGCTCTCATCAGAAAAGAGGACTTTGGACCACTGAGCATTTAAAATTATAATAAAAAATAAAAAACAAAAAATAATAATAAAGGATTTTTATTTTCCTTTTTTCACCCCACCCCACCCCCCAAAAAAGCCTTTTTTGTGATGTAGTTGCAGTGGGCCTTGGCACTTAGATCATTTGATATGAAAGCTCCAAGGTCTTTAACAGGGTGGGGGGTCATCTGTAAGGTAATGTCCATCAAGCTTGTACTTAGTGTTTAGGTTCTTTTTTCCAATGTGTAAGACACATTTGCTGGTTGAGATTTGGAGTTGCCAAGTTTTAGACCATTCAGATACAAAGTCAAGGTCTTTTTGAAGGGTAACTGTATTGTTGGTGGTGTTAAATAGTTTGACATTGTCAGCAAAGAGAACACAATTACTTGTAATATGGTCACAGAGATCATTAATGTATAATATGAAGAGTGTTGGTCCTGGAACGCTGCCTTGGGGAATGCCACTTTTGACAGGAACAGGATTTGATAGAGGATTGCCAATTGTTGTCTGTTTGACAGGAAAGCTGTTATCCAATTGTGGAGGGGTCCTAAGATGCTGTAGGATTTTAGTTTTAGGAGATGTTTATCATGTACTACTGAGTCAAAAGCTTTACAGAAGTCTATGTAAATTGCATCTATTGTTTTGCCTTGATCAAGATTTGTAGTCCATATGTTTTTACAGTGGAGAAGTTTAAATTACATGATAATTTTTTTCTGAAACCAAATTGTTTATTAGAGAGTAGATTGTTTGTTTCTAGGTGGAGGGTAATGGATTGGTTGATGATAGATTCCATTACTTTGCAGGTGACACAACATAGAGAGATTGGTCTATAATTTTCAACTAGGCTGGGGTCTCCTTTTTTGAAGACGGGGATGACTGTGGCTAGTGACCAAAGTTTGGGAAGGGAACTGGTCATGAAATTTTTTCAAATATTATGCTTAGGGGTTCTGCTATATTAGTGGAAAGCTTTTTTAAGAAGTATGCACATAGTCCATCAGGTCCAATAGATAGGGATGGTTTCAGTTTGCGAAGAGCTTTTTCAGCATTATCTTCTGTGAAATCTATTTGTGTTAGGTCGTTGTACTCATTGTTGGTACGATAGGGGAATGTCGGGTATGAGCCATTACTGTTAACAAAGAGTGAGCCAAAGAATGTGTTAAAGATGTTTGCTTTAGCTGTTTCATCATTATATTCTTTGCCATTAGATTCTTTTAGTGGTGGCATGGATCTCGAGTCTTTAAGTTTGTTGTTTACAAAATTATAAAAGCACGATTGGAATTTGTGCACAGGTCTTCTTCTTGCTTGGTGTGGTAATTGGTGCATTCAATTTTTATTTGGTTGCATATATTTCTGTAGCAGTTTTTAAAATTTGCTACATAGCCCTTTTGTTTCTTCTCCAGAGGGATTTTTTTTTGGATTGGAACTTTTTTATTGATATGGGTAAATTGTTTTTTCTGATTTTGGTGGTGATTTGTGGTATATACAGTTTAATGACTCTATTGATTTCAAGTAGGAAAACTCTGTAGTGGTCTTCAGCAGTAATACAGGTTGAGAATAGATTTTGCCAGTCAAGAGATGAGAGGTCGATGTTTATAAGGTCGTAGTTGGCTTTTTTGAAATTGTTGTTTGTAGTACTATTACTATGACGATTTATGTGAGGGCGTATATTGAGACAAAAGTCTATCATGCAGTGGTCATTGTTGGAAAAGGGTTCTTTTATCTGTAGTCCATAAATTGAGTTCGTGTTATTACAAAAGATGAGGTCGAGGCAGTTCTTGAGTCTTGTATTGTTAGTTACTAGTTGTTCAAGACCTAGGTTTGTAACAGCGTTGTATAGGGTAGTTTGGATGGGTTCAGTTGTACATTCATTTGTTATCCAGTTAATAAAAGGTAGATTAAGGTCACCCAGGAAGATGAGAGGATATGGGCAAGAGGTAGCCCATGTTAGTAATGTGGTTAACATGTTCGCATGAGCGATGTTGTAGTCAGGGGCTCTGTAGCATAGTAAGAATCAAAGTGTGATGTTAAGGGACAGGTCACATACAATAGTTTCAGGAAGAGCAAGTTTATGTGCAACTTGAATAATTTTTAGATTCAGTGACTTTTTGTAAAAGATAGCCACTCCACCTCCCCTGCGGGTTTCACTATCTGACCGAAAAACATGATACTCTTAGTTTGAAATAATGGGAGGGATGATTTCAGCCACGTTTCACAAACAAATATAATATCAAATGTACCATTGTTTAACAAATTTTGTGACAACAATTTAGAGACTCTAATTATCAACTGCAAACCTTACTATTCGCCTCATGAATTTTCCTCATTTCTTCTAATTGCTGTTTATGTCCCACCACAAGCCTGTGTAAACAAGGCATTACGAACTCTAGCTGACCAAATAATGGAGGCTGAAGCCAAACACCCTGATTCACTGGCCATTGTTTTGGGAGATCTAAACAAGGCAAACTTAAGGAAAGAGCTACCAAAATACTTTCAGCATGTCAATTGTCCCACCAGAGGCAAGAATACTCTAGACCATTGCTACACAACACTAAAAGATGCCTATCGGTCTTTACCACGTGCAGCTGTAGGACACTCTGATCATTGCATGATTCACCTTGTACCTGCTTACAGGCAAAGACTTAAAGCCACAAAACCAATAATTAAATCAGTGAAGACCTGGACGGAGGAATCAGAATTAAAGCTACAGGCATGTTTTGACTGCACTGAATGGAATATTTTTAAAGATACCTCTGCAGACCTGGATGAACTCACAGATACTGTAACATCATATGTCAGCTTCTGTGAAGACCTATGTGTACCTACAAGGAACTTGCGAATACACAGTAACAACAAACCTTGGTTTACACCTAAACTTAAGCAGTTACGACATTCCAAAGAGGAAGCCTACAGAAAAGGTGATAAAATGCTGTACAATCAGGCCAGAAATGCACTAACAAGGGAGATAAGAGCAGCAAAAAGAAGCTACTCTGAAAAGCTAAAGAATCAGTTTTCAGCAAATGAACCAGCAAACATGTGGAAAACTCTTAAAAATATCACCGGCTATAGCAAACCTCCTTCCCAGGCTGAAGGTAATCAATAACTGGCAGATGACCTGAATGAGTTTTACTGCAGGTTTGAAAGGAAACTACAGCCACCTATCTCCACAACCCCCATCTCAGACACACCAACAACAGCCAAGCCTCCTACAACTGACCCCATTTCATTGGGTTCACAACTCCTAGTGATCACAGAAAAGGAAGTGCAGGACCTATTTCACAGACAAAAGCCAGGAAAAGCTCCAGGCCCAGACAAGATAACTCCTTCTTGCTTAAAAGTCTGTGCTGACTAATTGGCCCCCATCTTCACCCATATTTTCAATAAATCACTAGAGATGTGTTATGTTCCTTCTTGCTTCAAATGCTCTACCATCATCCCAGTGCCGAAGAAGCCCACCATCAAGGAACTGAATGACTACAGACCAGTTGCTTTAACATCTGTAGTCATGAAAACCTTTGAAAGGCTAGTGCTTTCCTACCTGAAAACCATCATGGATCTGCTGTTAGACCCCTTGCAATTTGCATACCGAGCAAATAGACCAACAGATGATGCTGTTAATATGGCTCTGCACTACATCCTACAACATCTTGAGTCTCCAAAGACCTATGCAAGGGTCCTTTTTGTAGACTTTAGTTCAGCATTCAATACCATCATTCCAGACATTCTTCTAACTAAGCTAAACCAGCTACAGGTACCGGAACAGACTTGTAAGTGGATCACAAGCTTCCTAACAAACAGGAAGCAGCAGGTGAAGCTAAGCAAGATCACATCAAATACCTGTACAATTAGCACAGGGGCCCCAAGGCTGTGTGCTCTCCCCACTTCTCTTCTCTCTGTATACCAATGACTGCATCTCCAATGATCCATCTGTTAAGCTACTGAAGTTCGCAGATGACACAACAGTGATTGGTCTCATTCGAGACAATGACGAATCCGCATATAGACGAGAGGTCGAACGACTAGCCTTGTGGTGCAACCAAAACAATCTGGAACTGAACACACTCAAAACCGTAGAAATGGTGGTAGACTTTAGGAGAAACCCTTCCATACTTCCACCTCTCACAATACTTGACAACACAGTATCAACAGTAGAAACCTTCAAATTTCTGGGTTCTATCATATCGCAAGATCTCAAATGGACAGCTAACATCAAAAACATCATTAAAAAAGGACAACAAAGAATGTTCTTTCTGCGCCAACTCAGTAAGCTCAAACTGCCCAAGGAGCTGCTGATCCAATTCTACAGAGGAATTATTGAGTCTGTCATTTGCACCTCTATAACTGTCTGGTTCGGTTCTGCAACCCAACAAGAAAAACACAGACTTCAGAGGATAATTAGAACTGCAGAAAAAATAATTGCTACCAACCTGCCTTCCATTGAGGACCTGTATACTGCACGAATCAAGAAGAGGGCTGTGAAAATATTTGCAGATCCCTCGCATCCTGGACATAAACTGTTTCAACTCCTACCCTCAAAACAACGCTATAGAGCACTGCACACCAGAACAACTAGACACAAGAACAGTTTTTTCCCGAAGGCCATCACTCTGCTAAACAAATAATTCCATCAACACTGTCAGACTATTTACTGAATCTGCACTACTATTAATCGTTTCATAGTTCCCATCACCAATCTCTTTCCACTTATGACTGTATGACTATAACTTGTTGCTGGCAATCCTTATGATTTATACTGATATATTGACCATCAATTGTGTTGTAAATGTTGTACCTTGATGAACGTATCTTTTCTTTTATGTACAGTGAGAGCATATGCACCAAGACAAATTCCTTGTGTGTCCAATCACACTTGGCCAATAAAATTCTACTCTATTCTATTCTATTCTATTCAAGAGGAGAAATTCAGGCAATTTGTTTACAATGCTTCTTGCATTTATCAATTTGCATTTAAGATCTGCAGTGTTTGGTGTAGAAGAAGTAAGGGGCGTGCATATCTAGTTTTGGATGATAGTTGGTTGGGGGTTATGAATGACAGGTGGTTGGAGGATGGTTGGTTGAGCAACGGTTGAGCAACATACATCGGACAAACCAACAGAAAAATAAGTCCACGCATTGAAGAACATAAGAACTCAGTCAGAAAAGAGGAATCAACTTCTTCCCTGGTCCAACACCTTAAAGCCACAGGACATAAAATTGACTTTAAAAATACCAGAACTATCACCAAAATTGAACACTTTAACAACAGAATAATCAGAGAAGCCATTGAGATAGAAAAATGCCCACACAGCATGAATAAACGAGATGATACCTCTCGCCTCCCAGCCATTTGGAAACCCGCCCTTATCGACAAACGAGTCCCTAACATGAAGAATGACACAAAACCCACACTCACGAGTGCCACATGGCATGTCACCACCACACATCCACGTGGAAAGCGGACTCAAACCCACACCGATGATGAAGCACGACCACGGACCAGAAGCCAGACCGCAGCTGCATCATTAACCATTTCAAACCCCTCCAATCCATACATGCAGCAGACTGACACCCACCATGAAGATGCAGCACGACCACGAACGCGAAGCCAACCAACAGCAATGCAGCTCACCAACTCAAATCCCCCTGCAACTCAAACTAACCTGAGCACAACCAAGCTCCCCCAACCCAAACAGAACACACCCCCAGCCAATCAGAGCACAGCCAAACCCCCAACCAATCAATTCAAATCCCCACTAGCAGTTAAAAGGAGGAAACAGCTGCAATCACACATTGCTCCTAGAAGCACGAAGCTGAAAACATCAGCCTGAAGATGACGAATGAGACTTTGTCGAAATGTCGCCAAGACACTTCCAATTTTACGTGGGAGAAAACCCAAATAACCGAAGACCTACATACAAACACCCGCGAAAACCTCAATATATATTCGTAGGTTTTCATGGGTATTTGGTATGTAGGTCTTGGCATTTTCGGGTCTTTTCCCATGTAAGGTTGAGAGTATCTTGGCGACGTTTCGACGAGGTCTCCCTCATCATCTTCAGGCTGGTGTCTTCGGCTTCGTGCTTCTCGAGCAAAGAGTGGTCGGAGCTGCCATCTCTCTATAAATACTGGTGGGGAGGTGGGGAGTGTTGCTGTGAGCGGGTTGGTTGGCTCTGTGGTTGCATCCTGATTGGTAGATAGAGTGGGTGTTTGCAGATTGGTCGGCTGTTTCATAGCATCCTGTATGGGCGCGGTCCTGGTCTTTTGCTCCTGAGCTTTGGTGTTGTGGCCTCTGAAGTTCTGTGATGTTATGTCTTGAGCAGATGGCTGTGATGCAGCATCCTGGTTTGGCTCCAAGTCCGAGGTCTTGTCATATGTTCCTGGTGTGTGTCAGCCTGCTTTGTGTGGGGATCAGAGGGGGGCACATCAGCCACTGGTGTCAGCATGGTCTGGCTTTTGGATGGTGGTTGTGTTTCGTCTGTGGGATGGGTTTCGTGTCTTGTGGTTTTAAGGTGCTGGAAAAGGGAGGAGGTTTTTTCTTCTTTTCTGGCTGCATTTTTGTGTTCTGCAATGCGTGCATTTATTCTCCTATTAGTTTGTCCAATGTATGTGGCTGGGCAGATTTTGCATAGTATTTCATAGACTCCTTGGTTTTCTAGATGGATCTTGTCTTTGGGGTTTCTTAAGATGTTGGCTATTTTTTGGTCTGTGCAGAAGGCTGTCTTGATGTTGTGTTTGTGGAGAATTTTGCTGATTTTATCTGTGGTGCCTTTGATGTATGGGAGGAGGTGATGCCATTGTCTTGTTCTGTTTCTTGGTTCTTGGGCGGTGTCTCCCTTTGGATTAGGCTGGTAATTGTGTTTCTTTGGTATCC
Organism: Ahaetulla prasina; assembly: GCF_028640845.1. Taxonomy (NCBI): domain Eukaryota; kingdom Metazoa; phylum Chordata; class Lepidosauria; order Squamata; family Colubridae; genus Ahaetulla; species Ahaetulla prasina. The sequence continues at coordinate 71,967,551 of NC_080543.1, forward strand.
GTTGAAGATTAATACGTTTGTGAGAGTGTGTAATTCAGTTTTCAGGTGGTCTTTGTCAGCTAGTGTTTGGTCCTGGAGATAAGAGTCTTGGCTATGGAGCTGATCTGTGCAGGGTGGTGATGTGATTGTGCGTTTAAGTAGCGGTTGGTGTGTTTTTTTCTGGTAGATGGTGTGTCCTAGGGAGCCATTGGGTTTTTTGTAGATTAGGATGTCCAGAAAGAGGAGTTGGTTGTTAGCTTCTATTTCCATAGTGAATTGTATTTTGGGGTGTAGGTTGTTGAGATGTGTGAGGAAGTTGTCCAATTTCTGCTTTCCATGTGGCCAAATTACGAAAGTGTCATCTATGTATCTAAGCCAGAGTTTGGGTTTGAGTTCAGATTTATCTAAAGCTTTGGTTCAAAGTATTCCATGTATAGGTTTGCGATGACGGGTGAGAGGGGTGATCCAATGGGTGCTCCTTCTATCTGTTTGTATCTTTGTCCGTTATGGATGAAGTATGTGTTGGTTAGGCAGTGGTTGGTTAGATCTAGGATGTGTTTGGGGAGGTTGTATTTGTTTTGGATAGCTGTCAAGGCTTCTTTAACTCACCAAAGTGCCTATTAAAGAAGCCTAATTCTTCTTCCGAAAATGCCAAGACATGTATGTATGTATGTATGTATGTATGTATGTATGTCTTGGAATATTTGGGTTTTTTCACGTGTAAGGTTGAGAGTATCTTGTTGACGTTTCGGCGAGGTCTCACTCATCATCTTCATGCTGGTGTCTTCGGCTTCATGCTTCTTGAGCAAAGACTGGTCAGAGCTGCCGTCTCTCTATAAATACTGGTGGGGAGGTGGGGAGTGCTGCTGTGAGCGGGTTGGTTGGCTCTGTGGTTGCATCCTGATTGGTAGATGGAGTGGGTGTTTGCAGATTAGTTGGCTGTTTTGTAGCATCCTGTGTGGGTGTGGTCCTAGTTGTGTGCCCATTAGTTTTTTGTGTTGTAATGACCTGGTTAATGGGCTGTATGGAAACATCCTGAATTCTGGGAATGTGACCTTCTGTAGTGGTAATGGGCTTCCTGGAAATGTCCTGAGTTCTGGGAATGTGACCTTCTGTAGTGGTAATGGGATTCCTGGAAATGTCCTGAGTTCTGGGAATGTGACCTCCTGAGTCTTGTGCTGTAACATCCTGGATGGTAGGTTGTGTTGTAATGTCCTGAGATTTGGTGTTGTGGCCTCTGGAGTTCTGTGATGTGATGTCCTGAGCAGATGGCTGTGATGCAGCATCCTGGGTTTTGGTTTGGCTCCAAGTCCGAGGTCTTGTCATAAGTTCCTGGCGTGTGTCAGCTTGCTTTGTGTGAGGATTGGAGGGGGGCGCAGCAGCCAGTGGTGCCAGCATGGTCTGGTTTCTGGATGGTGGTTGTGTTTTGTCTGTGGGATGGGTTTGGGTTTGAATCTGGTGAGGATGATTGGTGGTGCCGTTTTGTGTTATCCTGGGTCCGGTGTCAAGGATAACCCACAACGCCACCACCAATCATTCCCCAGGAGGCTTTTTCTCCTCGTTACCTCTTGGGCTTCCCCTCTATTTCATAGATCCCTCAGGATTTACATGCTGGTTGCAGATCAATACTCATTTTATTACAAAGTTCCCACCACTCTGTTTTGACTTTTTTCTATATGTACTAAATGAAATTAGGATCATATAAACCTAAAGTCCTGTAGCTGCTACAAATATTGTATTATTTGTACATTGTGCATAAACTAAGAAATTGTACATACTAAATTTAAAGCACATGATCAAATTCAGGTTGTCTAGATTTGTAGATATGAGTGGCAGTGTGATAGCCAGAAACCAATCATAGGTTTCAGAGTGAAATAAATTTTTCAAATTCCTACTTCAGACCCACTACTTCTGTTGAATATCTATTATATCTGAACAACTATTGTGATCTGCAAAACATGTTCCATGTATACACTTATGCCCATAGAAGACCAGACTATATATGTACCAAACGTCAACTAATCAAGTTACTAGAAGAAAAAGTAAAGGGTCTAGAGCAGGGGTGTCAAACTCAATTTCATTGAGGGCTGGATCAGCATTGTGGTTGTCCTCCAGGGGCCGGGGGGAGGAGGGACATGGCTGGAGGAGTAATGGCAGACTGGGGGTGGAATGGGGGGGGGGGTGGCTAGCTCAAGTTGCTCGCATGGGTGCACTGGACAGGGTTGGGAAGGGAATCCAGGGATCTCCAGTGGGTGGGGCGGTGGGTGGGAGGTTCGTCCAGTGGGATGAGATGAGGCAAGGCAGGGGGCAGGGTGGCTGCAGCCAGAAACCTCACTTTGTTTCAGCCCACAGTGGAGGCAGTAGCTGGAGATAGAGGCATAGGGGGGAGGCATGTGGTCCAGCCTCTTGGATGTGCCAGGCAGCTGCCTGCCCTATGCCAGCCATGTGGAATAGAGCAGGCATAATAATAATAATAATAATAATAATAATAATAATAATAATAATAATAATAATAATAATAATAATAATAATAATAATATTTTAATTTGTATACCGCCCTTCTCCCGAAGGACTCAGGGTGGTGCAAAGCCAGAATAAAAATACAAAGAAAAACAATACATATAATATTAAGAACACCCCTTAAAAACTTATTCAATTGGACGAAAATTTAGAATATAACACCCTATAAAAAATTTACAAAAATTTAAAACCCATAAAAACAAATTAAAATTTTTTAAATCAAATGGTCTGCATCACATGCCTCTCCCCAGACATTACCTACTGCTGGTGCCAGTGCTGCCACACGTGTTTCTTGGAGGGCCAGCCCAGTGGTCACAGCAGGCTGCAGAGCCCCCACTACTGGACACCTCCTCCCATGTGCATGCACATACACATACACATGTGAAAGGCCAATGAGCAGGGCATGGAGATGCTGATGGAGGCACGGCGCTGATCTGCAACCTGGTGGGATGCTGGGCGTGCTTGACAGCAGGAGGAGGCCCAGCGCAATGAGGCTGTATCATTTGCCACCAACAGAGCCACCAACCAACTGACCGACCCGATCAAAGCTGAGCCCAATGTAGGGGAGATTGCGGGGTTAGTTTGGCCAGGAAAATTGTTCCCCCTTCCCTATCAAAGTGGATCTTGGGTACTGTGCTGCAATGTAGAAATGGGAAATAGAGCAGCCAGAACAAGGGAAGGAGGAGGAGCAGAGTGCCGCTCCATTGACTGTTTCACCATTACAGTGGAGCTATGGAGCTTTCCCCACCCATCACCACCCAGATACCCTGGGTTCCCCCAAGCATTTCTGCCTACCTGATTTCCAGCTCCATCGCATTTCTCTGTCACGTTTCTCGCTATCATGTGCAGGAAAACAAAAGTTTGTGGGACTAAAAAAAAGTTCATTCAATCAATTCCAACTTTGTGAGATCTTTTTCTTTCATAAGAAGTTGGAATTGATCAACTTTTTTTTTAGTCCCACAAACTTTTATTTCCCTGCACACAATGGCGAGAAATGTGATGGAACTGGAAATCAGGTAGGCAAAGAAATGCTTGGGGAATTTGGGGAAAGCGAGGGCATCAGGGTGGTGGTAGGTTGGGCAAACTCTTCTGCTCACAAAAACCTCTTTGATATCTGACATCAAAAAGCAGAGCAAGAGCTTCTGGGAAGAAGTCAGTCGACCCAGGAGTTGGGAATATCCTTCCTCCCCTGCCCCACCTGCCACCCCCAAATTGCATCAATAAAGGGGATGAGTGGATAAGTGAGGGGCAGGAATCCCTGCCATGCCCGGCAAGGGGGGGTGGGAGAAGAGACTGCAAGAGGAGCTCCATTTCACTCCTTGCACCCCAATGAAAGGCAGCAGCAGGCTGGCTGCTTCCCTTCCCTACCCTCTCCAGTGCTAGAAGTCAAGTGTCAGCCACATGCCCAGTCACCCATTCATCCCTTTCTCTGTGTGTGTTTCTGGGCTCACCCAGTGCCACAGTACACTACACAGGAAGGGAAAAGCACACCTGTGGCGGGGCAGTGGGCGGTGGTTGGCCGTGCTTGGTTAATTACTCAATGAACTCATGCAGGCAGATGTAGAGCATGCTCAGATGGCAGATGCAAGCCATGAGGGAGGGTGCAGGAATGGCAGCAGTTCTAGGGACATCTGCAGGGTATTCTGACCTAGGCTTCCTGTGTCAGTAAAACATACAAGTAGTTCCAAAAACTTCTTTTATTTCAACAGCTTTGAATTCTGTTCATTCACAGATAAATCCCAAATAGTCCCAAAATAATATCAGGATAAAGCTGATAATCACCCACTATTATCTCACTTGACACACTGCCAAAGACCTAATTGGCAAAGCCACATGGAGTCCAGAATCAAACAGAGCTTCAGACTTTAAACTGAAGAGAATCAACAACATTGCTTCCTGCAAAAGCCCATGTGCTTTTGATTCTCTTTTAAGTCTTATGGGCAAGACCAATCATCTCCAAGCCCCACTCCTGAGTCATCCCTTTTGTTTTAGCTGTTCTTGCTTTCTTGCAGCTCTGTGCAAGCATGCACTGGGGACAGGCTCCCCCTGTTCCTCTGCCTCACTGAGGTCTGGCTCTGGAGGCAGCACATACCTCCCAGATGGCCCTTTCTCTGCCTCTAATGCAGAGCCCTCATCTGAGCCTTCCCCAGACACCAGAACTGGCCCTATTCTTCCCCAACCTCCTCACTGTTTGACTCTGCTGCCAGCTCCACAGGCTGCTGGTGGACCATAACACAGAGGAGGAGGAATGGTGCTTGGCTGGGCCTGCAGAGGGAGGAATGGTGCTTGGCTGGGCCTGCAGAGGGAGGGAGAGAGGGCCTCACCCCCATTGCCCCATCACTGCGCCCATCTGCAGGATGCCACCCACAAAGAGGCCATCCAGGTAGCAGCGCAGCACTAGCAGCAGCTAGTGGATCATGGTGCTGCACGGGGACCAGGCCTGAGCCCCTGTTTGCAGGGGCCTGAACAATGTCTCCAGTCTCCTTAGGGCAGAGCCAGCTCAGGGTGCTAGATTGGCCTCCTGGGAAGCCTGTTTCTGCTGAGGAGCCCAGCCGAGGCCTTGCTCGCTGCCCACTGAGGCTCCTGGATTCCCAGTGAAGGATGGGGTCCTTCAGGCACTTAGCTTGGTTTCCTGTTTAGTAGCTCCAGCCCCTCCATCTGGGGGCTTTGACAGAGATGCCTTGGGTTTTGCCTGCACTGACGTCACTTGCTTGGAGGGGATGGGGGACGGGTGGTTAGAGGAGCACCGAGATGCCAAAATGGCCTCAGGAGAGGCTGGGCAAGGCAAGGAGTGGCTGGGAGGGGAGGGGTGAGCTGCATGGTGATTCAGTCAATTCACCAAACTGCACACAAAGTTAACAATTGGTTCAGCCGAATCGGTGTGAACCAGCTGAATCCCACCACTGTTGGAATTACAGAAACTTGGTGGGATGAAACCCATGATTGGAACATACTACTAGAAGGATACAAACTGTTCAAAAAAACCAGAGGAGGTGGAGTTGCACTGTATATAAAGGACCACTGTATTGCTACAGAAATGCACAAACCAAAAACCAAAACCTCCTAGAATGCATATGGGTCAATTTAAAAGAAAAAAAAAATGACATGGCCATAGGTGTATACTACAGGCCACCCAACCAAGCAGAAAAAATAGGTGTACTTTTTGCTAACCAAGTAACAAATATATGTAGGAAACACATTACAATAGTAATGGGGGACTTCAATTACCCTGATATCAATTGGAAGACTAATTCTGCACCAAGTGAGAAATTGAATAGGTTCCTGACCAACCTAGCTGACAACTTTGTTGTCTGAAAGGTAGAGGATGGAACTAGAGGGACAAAAATCAAATAAATGAAATCAAATAAATGAACCATACTGGATTTAATTTTTACAAACAGAGAAGAAGTGATAGAGGGAGTTAAAATGCAGCAACCTTGGGTGAGAGTGTTCATGTCATACTAGAATTCAACATAATGCAAACACAAGCAATAGAACATAATGATACCAGAGTCTTAGATTTCAAAAGAGCACAACACTGCTGAAAAACAAAAACAAGAAATCCAAGAAGAAACCAGCATTGCTGCACAAAGATTGCTCTGACAAATTGAAAGACAAAAAGGACAATATTGGTTCTAGAGTTAGAATAAACAATAATGGTGATAAAGGATATCCCTGTCTTGTTCCTTTCGCAATCTTAAAAGGTTCTGTTAAGCTACCATTAATTATAAGCTGTGCTGTTTGCTCTCCATAAATTGCCCTAATTATTCTTGTAAAACCATCTCCAAATTCCATCTTTTCTATTAATTTAAATAAAAAATCCCAATGCAATCGATCAAAAGCTTTCTCTGCATCAAGAAAAATAAATGCTGCTGGAATAAAATTTTTCTTTTCTAAATACTCCAGTAAGTTAACAATCTAAATACGAGAAGTAAAGGAGATAGAGGGAATTAAAGTTAGACAACATGAATATAAGCTGAGAGCTTTTGCAGATGACTTGGTGATTACTTTAACAAACCCTATAAACTCTAGTAAATCTTTGTTGGAAATAATTGATCAATATGGGAAGGTTTCAGGGTTTAAGGTAAATCAGAAAAAGACAAAAGTGATAATAAAAAATATGGCCAGATAACAGAAAGAAAAATTAGAGGAAATAACAGGATTTGAAATTGTAAAGAAGGTTAAATACTTAGGGGTCTATATTACATCGTCAAATGTGAAATTGTATAAGAATAACTATGAGGTTTTATGGCAAAAAGTTCAGAGGGAGTTGATTGTTTGGAAAAAATTGCAATTATCCTTGCTGGGGAGAATAGCTGCTATTAAAATGAATGTTTTACCTAGATTTTTATTCCTCTTTCAGATGATACCAATAATTAAGAAAGATAAGAATCTTGAGGAATGGCAGAAGTGAATTAATAAATTTATATGGGAAGGTAAAAAAGCTAGGGTTAAAATGAAAATAATTCAAGATTCTCGGAAAGGGAGGTTTAAAAATGCCCAATTTTAAATTATACTATGAAGCAGCTGCTCTCTGTAATAAGTGATTGGTTTAATTTAACGGAGGAAAGAATTTTGAATATAGAAGGTTATGACTTGCTATATGGATGGCATGCATATTTAATTTATGACAAAAAAGTGGATAAGGCCTTTAAAAATCATGTGTTAAGATCTGCTCTTCATGTGTTTGGAAAAATACTCTTACAAACTAAATTATAAGGTTCCTATATGGGCAAGTCCTAGACATACAATAGAGAATATAAATATAGAACAGAATCAGGAAATGATTACATATAAAGATCTTTTGTATACTGAAAGAGGTAATTTGCAATTAAAATCTCTGCACGTACTAAAAGAAGAAGGGAAAAATTATACTTGGTTTCAATATGAGCAACTACGTGCTAGATGGAAGGAAGATCAGAAAATTGGTATAGAGCAGAACGAGGGAAATTTGGTAAAGCAAATTAGAAATCAGTCTCAGGAGCATATAAAGAGATTGTATAATGTGTTACTTGAAATAGATTCTGAAAGGGACTTGGTAAAGGACTGTATGATAAAGTGGGCACAAAATTTTCAGGAGCCAATATTATTGGAAACTTGGGGAAAAATTTGGGTTAGAAATGTTAAATTCACGCAGGCACAGAATCTGAGGGAAAATTTTTATAAAATGTTTTATAGATGGCACTTAGATCCTAAGAAATTATCGTGTATGTACCCAGATATGCAAGCAAAATGTTGGAGATGTAATTGTGATGATGCTACATATTTTCATATTTTGTGGACTTGTAAGAACATTAAGGCTTTTTGGATAAGAATTTGGTGGATTATACAAAATGTTCTGAAAAAGAAGATAAAGTTCCTGCCGCAATTTTTTTTGTTGGGAATTATTACGGACTGTACAGTAATTGAGACTAAATTGATTTTAAATCTAATAACAGCAGCAAGATTACTAATAGAACAATACTGGAAGAAAAAAGAACTACCTACAATAGAAGAATGGATATTAAAAATTGCCAATTTGGCTGAGATGATGAAGATATCAGCCTTTTTGAAAGACAATACGCAAGAAAGATACTTAAAGGAATGGAAAAAATGGATTGACTATATTCAAAGTAGATATCAGACTAAGAGTTATCAGACTGTTTTTGAATGATTATGATGTATTATTTTTGATTGTTTTGGGGGGAAGTTAGGAATTGATAATTGTAGGGGTATAATTAAGTTGGGACGGAAATTTTTTAGCATATGTTTGTTTTATTTTTAACTATACCTTGTGCTCGTTCCGGGAAGTCGGGGGGGGGGAGGTTGTGAAGGGAGGGGGGGAGGGGGGGAAAGGGGGGGAAATTTTCTGTAAAACTTTTTGAATAAAAAAAAAAGAAAGACAAAAAGGACAAGTACAAAAAATGGAAAGGGGGCACACAACTAAGGCAGAATATCAGCAGATAGCCAGAACATGCAAAGATGAAGTCAGGAAAGCAAAGGCTCAGAATGAACAAAGACTTGCAAGGAAAGTCAAAGATAATAATAAAAAGTTTCTTCCAACATATAAATAATAAGAAAAAAAATCAACAAAACAGTCGGTCCACTAAAGAGAGAAGGCGGCAAGGAAGTAACAGGCAGCAGAAATAGAATAAAGGTAAAGGTAAAGGTTCCCCTTGCACATACGTGCTAGTCGTTGCTGATTCTAGGAGGCAGTGCTCATCTCCATTTCAAAGCCAAAGAGCCAGCGCTGTCCGAAGACGTCTCCGTGGTCATGTGGCCGACATGACTCAACACCAAAGGCGCACAGAACACTGTTACCTTCCCACCAAAGGTGGTCCCTATTTTTTCTACTTGCATTTTTATGTGCTTTCGAAACTGCTAGGTTGGCAGAAGCTGGGACAAGTAACGGGAGCTCACCCCATTACACGGAAGCACTAGGGATTCGAACCGCCAAGCTGCCGACCTTTTGATCGACAAGCTCAACGTCCTAGCCCCTGAGCCACCGCGTCCCTGTCAGAAATAGAATACTGCATCCAATTTTGGTCACCACACTATAAAAAAAATGTTGAGACTCTAGAAAAAGTGCAGTGGAGAGCAATCAGGATGATTAGGGGACTGGAGGCTAAATCATACAATGAATGGTTTCAGGAACTGGGCATGGCTTGTGCAGTGAAGAGAAGGACCAGAGGAGGCATGATAGCAGTGTTCTAATATTTGAGTGGCTGCCACAGAGAGGAGGGGATCAACCTATTTTCCAAAGCACCTGAAGGCAAGACAAGGAATAATGGATGGAAACTGAACAAGGAGAGATTCAACCTGGAAATAAGGAAAAATTTTCTGACAGTGAGCACAATCAACCAGTGGAACAGCTTGTCTTAAGAAGTTGAGGGAGCTTCATTACCGGAAATTTTCAAGAAGAGACTGGTCTGCCATTTATCCAAAATGGTGTAGGGTCTCCTGCTTGGGCAGGGGGTTAGACTAGAAGACCTACAAGGTCCCTTCCAACGCTGTTAAACTGTTAGTCTTTAACCACTTTTGATTAATTTGAGGGATAATGCATAGGTGGACTAAAATTGTGAGATTACTTAGCTGGATTTGCTGAAAATTAGTACTGTTCGATAAAATGTATTTTAACCACAGAGTATAAACCCAGGAAAAGTTTTATAGGTTAAACCTTGTACAATAAATTCTGTAATCACTGTATGCCCAGAGGCAAAACTAAATGTAAATTCAGGGGCACAATTTTACCATTTTTTATTTACATAACATAACATCAGAGTTGGAAGGGACCTTGGAGGCCTTCTAGTCCAACCCCCTGCCCAGGCAGGAAACCCTACACCATCTCAGTCAGATGGTTATCCAACATTTTCTTAAAAATTTCCAGTGTTGGAGCATTCACAACTTCTGAAGGCAAGTCGTTCCACTTATTAATTGTTCTAACTGTCAGGAAATTTCTCCTTAGTTCTAAGTTGCTTCTTTCCTTGATCAGTTTCCACCCATTGCTTCTTGTTCTACCCTCAGGTGCTCTGCTGAGCAATTGCTTAAATTGCTTAAATTGCTTTAAGCAATTAAGAATATAAACAATTATTCTATATATGAAATTACACTCTAAAACATAAATATTCATAGTAATATTAAACGATACGAACAACTTTTGTACTTTAAAGGTAATGGTTCCCCACACACATACGTGCTAGTCATTCCCTACTCTAAAGGATGGTGCTCATCTCCATTTCAAAGCCAAAGAGCCAGCACTGTCTGAAGATGTCTCCGTGGTTGTGTGGCTGGCATGACTAAACGCCAAAGGTTCATGGAACACTGTTACCTTTCCACCAAAGGTGGTCCCTATTTTTCTACTTGCATTTTTTACTTTTTTTGAACTGCTAGATTGGCAGAAGCTGGGACAAGTAACAGGAGCTCATCCTGTTACATGGCACTAGGGATTCGAACTGCTGAACTGCCGACCTTTCGATCGACAAGCTCAGCGACTTAGCCATTGAGCCACTGCATCCCTTTCTTGTACTTTAGAAAGTAACAAAATGGGAACAGTAAGAAGCAGAATTTATGATATTTTGTTTCTGAGGTTGGGAAATTGGAGTGGTGCAATATCTGTTGCACTAAAATTTCATAAGAAAAAAAATCAATGAATTTATTTTTATCTTCATTAGTGATCATATGCTCTTAATTATAGTACAGCTCTTTACTATAATGTTTCACATTCAAATAAAGCATATGTTGAAGCAAATTTGCTTACCTCCATCTAGTTCTTCTGCACCAAAATGGTTCCTGTAGAATAGCATAATTTCTATCTTGTAGCATTTGTAAAAAGTCACTAAACAAACAAGTAGCAGCAGAATTGCACCAAGTCCTCCAGCAAGTTCAGCTGTAAACATCAGCTCTGAAAAGAAGAATAAAGATTAATAACAACCACATTCTGACCTAAAAGCAGTAATTTATTATCATATCTTGGGGCAAGAAGCAATTTTCTGTTTTTCTGAATGCAAAAACAAAGTGTTTTTTTTTAAATTTCTTGGTATAACATACACACACATACAGAGAGAGAAAGAGTAGGCATTTTTGTGGTGTGTAACTGGTGTATGACATACAATGTTCACATAGGATGAAGCTAAGTATCAGTCCTTTTCTCAACACAAAATTATCATTCCTTTTTTATCAGCTACATTTGTTTCTCCTTCTCCTAAAACTAAAATCCTATGGCATCTCCGGACCCATCCACAATTGGATAACAGCATTCCTGTGAAACAGACAACAAGTGGTCAAAATAGGCAGTGCCCTATCAAATTCTGTTCCTGTCAATAGCGGCGTTCCCCAAGGCAGCGTTTTATTTATTTATTTATTTATTTATTTATTTTTTAATTTGCATTTATATCCCGCCCTTCTCCGAAGACTCAGGGCAGCTTACACTATGTTAAGCAATAGTCTTCATCCATTTGTATATTATATACAAAGTCAACTTATTGCCCCCAACAATCTGGGTCCTCATTTTACCTACTTTATAAAGGATGGAAGGCTGAGTCAACGTTGGGCCTGGTGGGACTTGAACTTGCAGTAATTGCAAGCAGCTGTGTTAATAACAGACTATCTTAGTCTGTTGAGCCACCAGAGGCCCTATTTATTTATTTATTTATTTATTTATTTATTTATTTATTTATTTATTTATTTATTTATTTGTCACAACAGTATATATAGGCATAAGCATGAAATAACTATACGATATATAAGCATATATATAAGCATAAGTATGTAATAACTATATGAAATTGGATACAATCAAAGGGAACATTAGGACAGGAACAGTAGGCACATTGGTGCTCTTATGCACGCCCCTTACAGACCTCTTAGGAATGGGGTGAGGTCAATAGTAGATAGTTTTTGATTAAAGCTTTGGGGATTTTGGGAAGAGACCCCGGAGTCTGGTAGTGCATTCCAGGCATTAACAACTGTGTTACTGAAGTCATATTTTCTGCAATCAAGATTGGAGCGGTTAACATTAAGCTTAAATCTATTGTGTGCTCTAGTATTTTTGTGATTGAAGCTGAAATAGTCTTCAACAGGAAGTACGTTGTAACAGATGATTCTATGAGTTAAACTCAGGTCATGTCAAAGGCGGTGGAGTTCTAAATTTTCTAAACCCAGGATTTCAAGTCTGGTGGCATAAGGTATTTTGTTGTGATCAGAGGAGTGGAGAACTCTTCTTTTAAATATTTCTGGACATGCTCAATTGTATTAATGTCCGAAAAGAGGTATGGGTTCCAGACAGTTGAACTGTATTGAAGAATTGGTCTAGCAAATGTTTTATATGCTCTGATTAGTAGTGTAGTGTTTCTGGAGAAGAAGCTACACAAGATTAAGTTTACAACTCAAAGCCTTTTTTGCAATGTAGTTGCAGTGGGCCTTGGCACTTAGATCATTTGATGTGAAAACTCCAAGGTCTTTAACAGGGTGGGGGTCATCTACAAGGTAATGTCCATCGAGCCTGTATTTAGTGTTCAGATTCTTTTTTCCAATGTGTAAGACAGAGCATTTGCTGGTTGAGATTTGGAGTTGCCAAGTTTTTGACCATTCTGACACAAAGTCAAGGTCTTTTTGAAGGGTAGCTGTATTGTTGGTAGTGTTAAATAGTTTAACATCGTCAGCGAAGAGAACACTATTACTTATAATATGGTCACAGAGATCATTAATGTATAATATGAAGAGTGTTGGTCCAAGAATTAAAACTAAAATCCTATGGCATCTCCGAACCCCTCCACAATTGGATAACAGCATTCCTGTCAAACAGACAACAAGTGGTCAAAATAGGCAGTGCCCTATCAAATCCTGTTCCTGTCAATAGTGGCGTTCCCCAAGGCAGCGTTCTTGGACCAACACTCTTTTTGGATTTAATATAATAGGGACATAGACTTTAAATTGAACTATTGGGAGAAGTTAAAAAGTAAAAGCAAAATAAAGTGTGGCTTTAAGAAAAAGAAACAAAATGGATTCCTTCACTAATTGTTGATTGGAACTGTGGATTGGAAAGAGACACTCTCAGGTGGAAGGGAAAACTACACTGACTAAAATCTGCTGTGGAAAATTTTCTTGTTGAAGCAATAAGGCTGGTGAGAATTTTAAGGGAGGATTTTATGCCTGCAAGTTGTTTGACTTTGATAACAAAATAACAAATGCAACCTTGAAAATACAGAATGGCACAGGAAATAATTGAAATGATGAAAAAGATGCATATGACTTTAAAGCGGGAAATAAAAGAAATAATTACAAGACCATATGGACAACTGAAATCAGAAAAAAACAGGAGCTGCATGGGGTCTTACAGAAAACCAAGAAATAATGATGCAAGAGAGGGCTTTGGAAGACAAAGAAAAAAATATTGATTGTGAAATATTAAATGATTGTGAAATATTAATTGATTGTATGGGGAAAGATGAAGGGACTAATAAGGAGGGGGGAGCAAAAGTTCAGAAGACACGGATACAAAATAAATGTAAGAAGACAAAGCTATCAATGTTGTTTTCCGGCAAAACCTAAATGCCATTGCTGGTCTTTTAAGCCTTATGGGAGTGGCCAATCATCTTTTGGCCCTACTCCAGAGTCGTCCTCTTTGCTTGAGCTGCTTTTGCCTTCTGGCAGCTCTTCTCATGCACGCATTAGGAACAGGCTCCTTGTTGTGTCTGCATCCCCCGAGCCGGCCCTGCTGCCAGAAAGTGACTTGGAGCCTGGCCTGCTGCCAGAAAGTGACTTGGACAGTGAGGGGGAAGGGCCATCAGGACTTACCTCGGGAGCACCGGCTTCCCTGGCTCAGCTCCAGGAGACAGAAGTAGGCCAGGTGGAAGAAATAATGAGGCCTCCATCCCCTGACTCTTCCCCCCCCAGGCCACGCCTGCAGACCCAGCTGACAGCAATCAGGCTTGGTTGAATCCTAGGTTTCGTAGGCAGGAGAGGAGGGAACAACAGAAGCAAGGGTGGGGCAGGCCTAGGAAGTGCTGAGTCATAGAGCCACACCCCACAGGATATAAAAAGCAGCGAGAGCTGGTGTATCTCTTTGTAACAGGCAAATCCACTGATTGATTAGAGCTGAAGTTTGTGACTCACCAGTGTCGTGGAAGATAACGAGGGCTCTTGGCAGACGCTGGCTCTTTTGCTGCCAGAGCTGATATTGCCGGCTAATTAAGCCATCATTCGGACGGAGGTGGAGGAGGACAGAACACTCCTCCTGTTCCTCTGCCTCACTACTGTCAGTCTCTGGAGGCTCTGGAGTCCGCACCTCACTCCCCGATGGCCCTGGCCCCACCTCAGCCTCTGATGCAGAGCCCTCATCCGGGCCTTCCCCAGCCTCTAGGACTGGCCCACACTCTTCCTCAGCCTCATCAGTGTCCAGCTTCATTGCCAGCTCCGCAGGCTGCTGGCAGACCACAACATCATGTTTTTGTTCCCTGATTTTGTGTGCAATCTGTAGTTGCTGTCTACATCACTCCTTACAGTATAGTTTGGACCAAAATTTCTGTGTAGAAGCTCTGCCATGCCTTCTGGATTATAAGCTTTTAAATTGTATGACCTGAACTCCCCCAAAATCAAATATCTATAGCAGTGGTAAGTTTCAAATAATTTATCAACCGGTTCTTTGTTGTAATGACTAGCTGGGTAGGTGTGGCCATGGTGGGCACGGCCAGGGGGTGTGACAGGCAGCACTCAGCCTCCTGACCCCTCCAGGAGCAAAAACGGGTTGCATTTTGGGCCTAGGAGGCTTCCCTGAAGCCTCCTGGGAGCAAAAACAGGCTGGGGGGAAGTTCAGGGAGGCCTCCTAGGCTCAAAACAGGGTGCAGAGGGGTGCAGCATGCCCCACATGGCCTGTTTTCAATCCCAGGAGACCTCCCTAAAGCCTCCTAGGCCCAAAATGGAGTGCAGGAGCGCTGCCCCCCCGCCCCATTTTGGGCCTTGGAGGCCTCCCTGCACTTACCTGGGAGTCAAAATGAGGCTCGTGGGGATTCCTGGAAGGGGCAGGGTAAATTGCCAGCCAGCAATTTACCTACCGGTTCACCTAAACTGACCTGAATTGGCCGGCTGAATCCCACCACTAATCTATAATCTATTTGGGAGCTAGCAGTGAAATCCTTGCACTACAGTTTACTGGAAAAGGAATGAAAAGATACACCATTTCTATTCTTTTAAGGAAAAAAAGCACAGGGAAAAATAGAGGGCTCAGTGAAATAAAAAAGGGCAATGAAGTATTTGTCTTGGGGACTGAGCCAGCAACTTTTATTTAGAATTTTAGCCATTATGTTATTAGAGAACTCATGCAAACAGTAGTTCTAAAAGATACTCAAATGAAATAGGACAATGAGGATTTTTTTCCCTTACTTATTGTACACATGTGTAAATTTTTATGCAATAACCTTGGATATACAAATTCAGCTTACCATTATGTGTATGTATATATGCACAAGTGTATGTCTATACATACATATGTGTGTGTGTATATGTAATGTACAGTTTTTGTTTTTGCTTTTTTTTTAATTCAAAAAGTAAAAAAAAAATTTCCCCCTTTCCCCCCACCCCTCCTCCCTTCACAAACCCCCCCCCCCCGACTTCCCGGAAAAAACACAAGGTATAGTTAAAAGAAAACAAACATATGCTAAAAAATTTTCCCTCCCAACTCAATTATACTCCCACAATTCTCATCAGTTCCTAACCTCCCCCAAAACAATCAGAAGTAATACATCCTAATCATTCAAACGCAGTCTGATATCTCTTCATCTGATATCTGTTTTGAATATAGTCAATCCATTTTTTCCATTCCTTTAAGTATCTTTCTTGCATATTGTCTTTCAAAAAGGCTGAGATTTTTGCCATCTCAGCCAAATGGGCAACTTTCAATATCCATTCTTCTACTGTAGGTAGTTCTTTTTTATTCCAATACTGTCCTATCAGTAAACATGCCGCTGTTATTAAATTTAAAATCAGTTTAGTCTCAATTACTGTACAATCCGTAATAATTCCCAACAAAAAAAATTGCGGCAGGAACTTTATCTTCTTTTTCAGAACATTTTGTATAATCTACCAAATTCTTATCCAAAAAGCCTTAATGTTCTTACAAGTCCACAAAATATGAAAATATGTAGCATCATCACAATTACATCTCCAACATTTTGCTTGCATATCTGGATACATACACGATAATTTCTTAGGATCTAAATGCCATCTATAAAACATTTTGTAAAAATTTTCCCTCAGATTCTGTGCCTGCGTAAATTTAACATTTCTAACCCAAATTTTTTCCCAGGTTTCCAACAATATTGGTTCCTGAAAATTTTGTGCCCACTTTATCATACAGTCCTTTACCAAATCCCTTCCAGAGTCTATTTCAAGTAACACATTATACAATCTCTTTATATGCTCCTGAGATTGATTTCTAATTTGCTTTACCAAATTTTCCTCATTCTGAACTACTGTCAGCCTCCACTCCAATCCTCACATATTTTTTGTACAATTTATATTCAGTAGTTAGAATGTAAAAGGGTTCTTTCTGTAATGTAAAATAGTTAAGGATGTAAGATGTATCATGGCCCCATACAGAGTAAGGGAAGAGGGCCTTTTAAGAGTGTCGTCTGACATAACAGTGGGGGAGGGGTGATTAACGGCTGAATGTTAAGAGCGCGGGCTTTTTCAACAGACACTGCATTCCTGAGATGATTAACAGCTAGAGACCAGCGGAAGAAGATTACCACGGGGCCCGAGAAGGAGCTGGCATTGGACCAGACCAGCCTGACCTCCTGAGGAGAGGAGGGACAAATGGGGGGATATGAAATGTTAGCCATATTCTGTCTCAGATCCAACTTTATACTGCTGCAATCAAGATGTACCTAGTAAAAGTACTTTTCTTTATTTTCAAATGAAGTCAAGGTGTATTCTTTCCTAGATATAATCAGAGGCAGCCTGACAACTATACCAATTTTCTGATCTTCCTTCCATCTAGCACGTAGTTGCCCATATTGAAACCAAGTATAATTTTTCCCTTCTTCTTTTAATAAGTGCAAGGATTTTAATTGCAAACTACCTCTTTCAGTATATAAAAGATCTTTATATGTAATCATTTCCTGATTCTGTTCTAAATTTATATTCTCTATTGTATGTCTAGGACTTGCCCACATAGGAACCTCTCTTCTGCGCATGCGCATAATGGTGGTGGTATTTTGAGCTCATGAAGACGGCGGCCGGTGCTTCCCGGCCGAGATGCTGTTCGGCCGCTCGCCGGGCTGCACGGACTTCGGTCCCAGAGGGGTCAGCATGCCGGCAGCCGGGAGTGAGGTCTTTGGACCTCAGTGGTCTCCCGGCTGCTGAGTTCTGGGCCGGAGTCCCGAGAGAGCAGCGGATGGCGGCGGCCATTTTGGGGTAGGGCCTACCGCCCCGGTCCGGCTTTGGGATCTTCGGCTGCGAGCCGGGCTGCGTGGACTTTGCAGGGCCGGCTTTTGAGATCTTTGGCCGTGAGCCGGGCCGCACGGGTAGCACAGACTGCATGGCCACGGACTGGCTTGGAGATCGGTGGCCGCTCGCCGGGCTGCGTGGACTTCGGCCCCAGGTGGGTCATCGTATTGGCAGCCGAGAGCGAGGTCCTTGGGCCTCAGCGGTCTCTCGGCTGCTGAATTTGGGGCCGGAGCCTTGGGAAAGCAGCGGATAGCGGCGGCCATTTTAGGGTTGGGGGTTACCGTCCCGGACTGGCCTTTAAGATCCCCGGCCGTGAGCTAATGCTGGCGGCAGTGTGGTGGACCGTTCGGGCCGGAGTTTTGGAGGGCTTGAATATCGGCTGTCCTCCCCCCTCCCAGCTGACTTTTCGGGGTATGCTTAGCCTCGGCCGCGACTTCCATCAGCGGCAGGACTTTGGAACCGCACTCTTACCAACTGAGGGACAGCGGATGGCGGCGATTATCTCGGGGTGGGGTAGTCATCCCGGGCGGGCCTTAGTTCGATCCCCTGGCCGCTTACAAAGTTGGCGGCAGGGTGGTGGGCCGCTCGGGCTGGACTTTTGGAGGGCCCGAAGATCGGCTGTTTCTCTCCCCCCCCAGTGGTTTTTTTTTCTATCAGGCCTGGCCTTCGCTGAAATGCTCCTCAGCGGCATGATTTTGTGCCGCATTTTTCATCAGCGGCACATCGGCGGGGCGTCCTCGACTTCTATCTGCGGCGTGCTGGGACATGTCTTTAACATGGATCCGGCACTATTAATGGCGGCCTCTGGAACGGCGGTGATTCTGGCGGCAATTGCGGTACTGGTGGCACTAGAACGTGCGGCATTCCATCAGACTACGGAGCGGCAGGAGTCCCTCCCCCAGGATGGAGAAATGCCGAGTTTCCGAGGGCCACTATTCCACCTTAGTGGCCGGCAACTGAGGAAGATATTATGGTACCAGCTGCCGGGGGGGAGACCACTAGATTTGGTCAGACCCCTGGACCCCTTGGTTGTTTCCTGGATCATCTGGACTTGGCCGGTTTTGGGTTCATTTGGACTTGAGCGGAACAGTCAACTCGGTTGGACTAGAAGCTGGTTAACATCTATGCCGGCTTGGGTTTTACATTTTCGCTGTCGTAAACTATTATTCTTTCATGAGATACTCATCCACCAACTATTACGGCTGCGAGGTTCCCCGCCTGCAGGAATGGCCCTCTAGGTTATCAAGAGCTTACCTCAACGAAGGGTCTTGGGACCCAGAGAGGTGGCATGCAGCTAAGAAGAGTTTCTGGGGATTTTTAAATAGGTTTTTAAAAGGGTCTTTTAAGGGAGGGAGGGATACGACGGGTGGGGGAATAACCCGTCGGGAGGATTTAGCCCTGTGCTTGTTCGCGCATTTTACCATCTGGTCCGAAGGCAGAGGGGATGGGTTCGTTCAGGAGTGGAGAATCGCTCCATCTGTACGGTAAGTGGGAGAGGCAGATATGGCGGAAGCGGGGCCATATCAAGTGTTGGGAGCACGTGCTCGGTGTCTCAAAGCGATCACGTGCTCCGGTCCTCAGTCTTCACCTGCCTCGGGGCCATGGTCCTCAGAGCCTTGGTCTCCGGTTGATGTTATGTAATGCCCGGTCCGTGGTCAATAAGGCCCCCCTGATTGGTGATCTTATTCAGGGGGAAGCCGCGGACCTTATGGGCATTACGGAGACCTGGTTGGGCCCGGAGGGGGGGGGTCCCCTTGTGGAGCTATGCCCACCAGGTTTTCGAGCATTTCATCAGCCGAGAGCCCAAGGTAGGGGTGGGGGGGTAGCGGTTGTCATTAGAGAAAGTCTAGAGCCGAGGGAGGCCACTGTTCCTCAGATTGCCGGTTGTGAATCCCTCTTTGTGAGGTGGGGCCATCGTGATCAGATGGGCTTGTTGATCACATACCTGGCTCCTTGCTGCGTGACCACAGCCCTACCCGAGCTGTTGGAGGTACTCGCCGGGGTGGCGGTGGAGACCCCCAGACTGATAGTCATGGGGGACTTTAACCTGCCATCGACGGGCTTGTCATCGACAGCGGCTCGGGAGTTCCAGGCTTCCATGACGGCCTTGGACCTGATCCAGGTAATTGATAGCCCCACGCACACAGGGGGTGGCACACTGGACCTGATTTATATCTCTGGTCAGTGGCGAAATGATCTGGTATTAGACAACATAGAAACAGAACCGGTGTCATGGTCAGATCATTTTCTCCTTCGCCTAGACTTTCGGACCGCTATCCACCACTGCAGGGAGACGGAGCCAATGCGTTGGTTCCGTCCCAGGCGCCTGATGGACCCGGAGAGGTTCCTGGAGCTTGGGCCGTTTCTGAGGACCTGGCCCACGGCACGGCTGAAGAGCTAGTTGCGGCCTGGGAACGGGCGCGGCTGGGCTTTGGACCGTGTCGTGCCCTTGCGACCTCTGACCCGGCGTGAGCCTCGCCCGGCCCTTGGTTCTCCGAGGGGCTGAGAGATGAAACGCCGGAGAAGACGCCTAGAGGTGTCTGGAGGTCCAGCCGCTCAGAAGCTGACCGAACACTAGTTAGATCCTATTCTAGGACCTACCTAGTGGCAATGAGGAGGCGAGGCGTTCCTATGCTTCCACCCTCATTGCGTCGGCAGATAACCGCCCGGCCGCCCTGTTTGGTGACCCGCTCCCTCCTTCATCAGGAGGTGCGGGATGACCTGCAGGGCCGTGCCGAGGAGTTTAGTGGTTATCTATCGACAAAATCGTTCAGCTCGGGAGTTCAGGCTTCCATGACGGCCT
Source organism: Ahaetulla prasina (assembly GCF_028640845.1). Lineage (NCBI taxonomy): Eukaryota > Metazoa > Chordata > Lepidosauria > Squamata > Colubridae > Ahaetulla > Ahaetulla prasina. The sequence continues at coordinate 71,987,775 of NC_080543.1, forward strand.
TGGACCTGATCCAGGTGGGAGGCGGAGTCGCGTCTTGTGGAGGTTATTTGGGATGAGTTTGACCCTGTGACTCTCGAGGACGTGGACAGGTTGCTGGGGAGGCTGCATACTACGACATGTTTACTGGACCCGTGCCCTTCCTGGCTGGTGCTGGCCTCCCGGAAGTGACACGAGGCTGGCTCCAGGGATTACCAACGCTTCTTTGTTGGAGGAGTTTTCCTGCTGCCTTGAAGGAGGCAGTGGTGAGACCCTCCTCAAGAAGCCTTCCTGGACCCAGCTATTTTAGGTAATTATCGTCTGTCTCCAACCTTCGCTTCACTGCGAAGGTTGTAGAGAGTGCTGTGGCACGGCAGCTACCCCAGTACCTGGATGAAGCCGTCTATCTAGACCCGTTCCAGTCCGGTTTCCGACCCGGATACAGCACGGAGACAGCTTTGGTCGCGTTGGTGGATGATCTCTGGAGGGCCAGAGACAGGGGTTATTCCTCTGCTCTGGTCCTATTAGACCTCTCAGCGGCTTTCGATACCATCGACCATGGTATCCTGCTGCACCGGTTGGAGGGATTGGGAGTGGGAGGCACCGTTTATCGGTGGTTCTCCTCCTATCTCTCTGACCGGTCGCAGACGGTGTTGACAGGGGGGCAGAGGTCGTCCTCGAGGCGCCTCACTTGTGGGGTGCCTCAGGGGTCGATTCTCTCGCCTACCCTGTTCAACATCTATATGAAGCCGCTGGGTGAGGTCATCAGTGGTTTCGAGGTGAGTTATCATCTGTACGCTGATGATACTCAGCTGTACTTCTCCACCCCGGACCACCCCAACGAAGCGGTCGAAGTGCTGTCCCGGTGCCTGGAAGCTGTACGGGTCTGGATGGGGAGAAACAGACTCAAGCTCAATCCCTCCAAGACGGAGTGGCTTTGGATGCCGGCATCCCGGTACAGTCAGCTGCATCCGCAGCTGACTGTTGAAAGCGGTTAGTGGCCCCAAAGGAGGTGGTTCGCAACTTGGGCGTCCTCCTGGATGGACGGCTGTCTTTGATGAACACCTGGCGGCCGTCGCCAGGAGGGCCTTTACCAGGTTCGCCTGGTTCGCCAGTTGCGCCCCTTCCTTGACCGGGATGCCTTATGCACGTCACCACGCCTGGTTACGCCTAGGCTGGATTATTGCAATGCTCTCTACATGGGGCTGCCTTGAGGTGCACCGGAGGCTGCAGTTAGTCCAGAATGCGGCTCGCGTAACGGAGCCGCTGGCCCACGTGACATCGCTGTAGCTTGCACTGGCTTCCTGTGGTCTTCGGTGCGCTTCAAGATTTTGGTAACTATCTTTAAAGCTCCATGGCTTAGGACCCGGTACTTACGAGACCACCTGCTGTTACCTTTGCCTCCCACCGACCCGTGCGCTGAGAGGGTCTCCTCAGGGTGCCGTCCGCCAAACAGTGTCGGCTGGCGGCCCCCAGGAGTAGGGCCTTCTCTGTGGGGGCAGTGACGCTCTGGAACGAACTTCCCCCCGGCCTGCGTCAAGTGCCTGATCTTCGGACCTTCCGTCATGAGCTCAAAACATATTTATTCATTAAAGCGGGACTGGCATAATTAGTGATGTATTTTAATTGGGTTTTTTAATATTTTTAACTTTTTAACTTAAATTTTAATAATCAGCCTTTAAAATTTGTTCTTTTTAAATGTTGTTTTAAATTGTATTCATCTTTGTTTTTATTCTGGCTGTACACCGCCCTGAGTCCTTTGGGAGAAGGGCGGTATAAAAATTTAACAAAATAAATAAAAATAAATAAATAAATAAATAATTTAAAATTGGGCATTTTTAAACCTCCCCTTTCCCAAGAATCTTGAATTATTTTCATTTTAACCCTAGCTTTTTTACCTTCCCATATAAATTTATTAATTCCTATCTGCCATTCCTCAAGATTCTTATCTTTCTTAATTATTGGTATCATCTGAAAGAGGAATAAAAATCTAGGTAAAATGTTCATTTTAATAGCAGCTATTCTCCCCAACAACGATAACTGCAATTTTTTCCAAACAATCAACTCCTTCTGAACATTTTGCCATAAAACCTCATAATTATTCTTATACAATTTCACATTTGACAATGTAATATAAACCCCTAAATATTTAACCTTCTTTACAATTTCAAATCCTGTTATTTCCTCTAATTTTTCTTTCTGTTGTCTGGCCATATTTTTTATTATCACTTTTGTCTTATTCTGATTTACCTTAAACCCTGAAACCTTCCCATATCGATCAATTATTTCCAACAAAGATATACTAGAATTTATAGGGTTTGTTAAAGTAATCACCAAGTCATCTGCAAAAGCTCTCAGTTTATATTCATATTGTCTAACTTTAATTCCCTCTATCTCCTTTACTTCTCGTATTTTATCCAATAATGGTTCTAGAGTTAAAATAAACAATAATGGTGATAAAGGACATCCCTGTCTTGTTCCTTTCGCAATCTTAAAAGGTTCTGTTAAACTACCATTAATTATAATCTGTGCTGTTTGCTCTCCATAAATTGCCCTAATTATTCTTAAAAAACCATCTCCAAATTGCATCTTTTCTATTAATTTAAATAAAAAATCCCAATGCAATCGATCAAAAGCTTTCTCTGATCGAGAAAGATAAATGCTGCTGGAATAAAATTTTTCTTTTCTAAATACTCCAATAAATTAACAATCTGCCTAACATTATTCCTCATCTGTCTCCCTTTTATAAATCCAGATTGATCATTATGAATTCTCGGCTGCAAAATTAACATTAATCTATTAGCTATTATTTTAACAAAAATCTTATAATCATTATTTAAAAGTGAAATTGGCCTGTAATTCCCAGGTTTAGAACAATCCTGTTCCTGTTTTGGTATCAATGAAATAAAAGAAGTTCTCCATGAGGGGGGAATTCCCCCTCCTAATTGTATCTGATTAAATAATTCCTTAAATGGACCTAACATCTCATCCTGTAAATTCCTATAATAAATAACTGTAATCCCATCCGTACCAGGAGTTTTCCCCATTTTTAATTGTTTAATTACCAAAATAATTTCTTCAGAGGTTATAGGCCGATTCAGTTCATCCTTTTGTTCTAAAGTTAAGTTTTTAACCTTATATTCCTTCAAATATTATCAATATCCCTGTTCAATATATTATCTTTAAGATATAAATTTGTATAATATTCTAAAAAAGCTTTTTTAATTTTATCCTGTTGATATCTCTTTGCCTATATATTCTATTTTTCTATAGTACGTTGTTTTGTCCTTTCCTTTAGGTGTGTGCTAACCACCTACCAGGCCTATTTGCATTACAAAAAGTATTATGTTTGGCATATTGTATATTTATTGCCACCTGATCAGCCATTATCATATTAAATTGACTCTGTAATAACTTTATTGCATCTTTAAGTTTTTTATTAATAATTGTTGTTTCTTATAAATTTCCTCTTCTAGATACCTACGCTGTCTTTGTTGTTTATATCTCTGTCTATTATTAATATATATTAATACACCTCTCATAAAAGCTTTACTGGCGTCCCAAACCATTTCTATCAATGTTTCCTTATTTAAATTATAATCAAAAAATTCTTTCATCTGCTTTTTACATTGATTTACATTATCCTGATATCTAAACAAATTTTCATTTAATCTCCATGTTCTTCTACCTTCTTTTCCATATTGTAATTCCATCCAAACAGGACTATGATCAGACAAACATCTTGGAAATATCTTAGTTTTCTTCACCCTAGAAAGCAAATCATTAGAAATTAAGATAAAATCAATACGTGAGAAGAATTGATGCCTATCAGAAAAAAAAGTATAGTCTCTTTCCTCCAAATTCCACAGTCTCCATACATCTCTCAACTCAAAATCTTCTATCATCTCAAAAAATGATTTAGGCAGCTTTGCATGTGCAGGTATCTTCTTAGAAGAAATTCTCTTGTCCTTTTGTGTATCTATTACTCCATTCCAATCTCCTAATATAATACATGATTTATAATCCCATAGAATCAACTTGTCATACAACATTCTATAAAATTTTTCTTGTTGCTGATTAGGTGCATATATACCAAACAAAAGGGTCTTTTTTGTTCCTATTGTAAGTTCAATGGCAATATATCTTCCGTGAGTATCTGCCTCTATTAACTTGGCTGGTATATCTTTTCTCAAATATACGACTATGCCATGTTTTTTGTCCAAAGCAGAGGCAACAAAATGTTTACCTAACTTTGAGTTTATTAAGTACTTTTGATCTGATAATTTAATATGTGTTTCTTGTAAGCAAATCACATCATTTCTAAATTGTTTCAAATAATGAAATATTTTTCTTCTCTTCTGAGCTGAATTGAAACCATTGACATTCCAAGTCTGTCGTGTCCCACTCCTCTGCTGACGGCCGGGTCAGGGAAATCCGAATCAGGCTTGCCTCTGCAGCTCTGCCCAAAGTCCTAGCAAAGTCCTCAGAGCAGGCAGGAGACCAGTAAATGACTTCAGCAAGATAAGTTCGACTTTTGCCTGACTCAGAGACTGCCAGAAAGCAGATCCTTTATATAGGCCATGGGGTGTGGCTCCATGACTCAGCACTCATTAAGGCCTGCCCCTCCCTTCCTTCTGTTGCCTCCGCCTATCCAATCTTCTGATGCGAGGGTCACTCCAATCAGCTGTTGGTAATAAACCCTCCTCAGACTCACCTGCTGTGGAGGAGGGGGAGGGGTCTAGCTGCTCCGTTTGCCTGGGCATGGAGTCAGGGCTGGGGCCGGGAGGTGCTCCTTCTTCTGCAGTTTGTCTGGGCATGGAGCCAGGACTGGGGCCGGGAGGCATACATTCCTCCGTGTTCGGGAGCAGATAAGAAGGCCCCGGCTGCTCTGAGGGCGGGCAAGACACAACACTATCCCTCACTGCAGGGCCCTTCCCCCGGGGCTGACGATCGGGATGCGGTCGGGCCGGGTTCTGCTCGTGGAAGGCCCGCACCAGGTCCGGGGCGTAGATGTCGGAGGCGTTGACCCAGGTGAACTCGGTCCCGTACCCTTGCCACGCAACCAGGTATTGGAAGCGCCCCTTCAGCCAGCGGGAGTCGCGTATGCTGTGCACCTCGTACTCCTCCACCCCGTCCTCGTCGACAGCGGGGCCTCAGGGACCAGCAAGGACCGATGGAAGATGGGATGGATCCGCATGGAACGTGGCAGGGTCAGCCGGTAGGCCACCGGATTGATGACCGCCTCGACAGGGAACGGACCGATGAACCGGTGGTCCAGTTTCTTTGCCGGCCAGTCGGACGGGAGATGCTTTGTGGAGAGCCACACGCGGTCTCCGACCACCAGTGGGGGTGTTGCCCGTCGGGAACGATCGGCGACCCGCTTGTAGTCCTCCTTCGCCCGATTCAGCTGCCGATGCACCATCTGCTGGACTGTCGTGTCCCACTCCTCCGCTGACGGCTGGGTCCGGGAAATCCGAATCAGGCGTGCCTCTGCAGCTCTGCCCAAAGTCCTAGCAAAGTCCTCAGAGCAGGCAGGAGACCAGTAAGTGACTTCAGCAAGATAAGTTTGACTTTTGCCTGACTCAGAGACTGCCAGAAAGTAGATCCTTTATATAGGCCATGGGGTGTGGCTCCATGACTCAGCACTCATTAAGGCCTGCCCCTCCCTTCCTTCTGTTGCCTCCGCCTATCCAATCTTCTGATGCGAGGGTCACACCAATCAGCTGTTGGTAATAAACCCTCCTCAGGCTCACCTGCTGTGGAGGAGGGGGAGGGGTCTAGCTGCTCCGTTTGCCTGGGCATGGAGTCAGGGCTGGGGCAGGGAGGTGCTCCTTCTTCTGCAGTTTGTCTGGGCATGGAGCCAGGACTGGGGCCGGGAGGCATACATTCCTCCGTGTTCGGGAGCAGATAAGAAGGCCCCGGCTGCTCTGAGGGCGGGCAAGACACAACACTATCCCTCACCGCAGGGCCCTTCCCCCGGGGCTGACGATCGGGATGCGGTCGGGCCGGGTTCTGCTCGTGGAAGGCCCGCACCAGGTCCGGGGCGTGCGTCGAGGCGTTGACCCAGGTGAACTCGGTCCCGTACCCTTGCCACGCAACCAGGTATTGGAAGCGCCCCTTCAGCCAGCGGGAGTCGCGTATGCTGTGCACCTCGTACTCCTCCACCCCGTCCTCGTCGACAGCGGGGCCTCAGGGACCAGCAAGGACCGATGGAAGATGGGATGGATCCGCATGGAACGTGGCAGGGTCAGCCGGTAGGCCACCGGATTGATGACCGCCTCGACAGGGAACGGACCGATGAACCGGTGGTCCAGTTTCTTTGCCGGCCAGTCGGACGGGAGATGCTTTGTGGAGAGCCACACGCGGTCTCCGACCACCAGTGGGGGTGTTGCCCGTCGGGAACGATCGGCGACCCGCTTGTAGTCCTCCTTCGCCCGATTCAGCTGCCGATGCACCATCTGCTGGACTGTCGTGTCCCACTCCTCCGCTGACGGCTGGGTCCGGGAAATCCGAATCAGGCGTGCCTCTGCAGCTCTGCCCAAAGTCCTAGCAAAGTCCTCAGAGCAGGCAGGAGACCAGTAAGTGACTTCAGCAAGATAAGTTTGACTTTTGCCTGACTCAGAGACTGCCAGAAAGTAGATCCTTTATATAGGCCATGGGGTGTGGCTCCATGACTCAGCACTCATTAAGGCCTGCCCCTCCCTTCCCTCTGTAGCCTCCGCCTCTCCAATCTTCTGATGCGAGGGTCACACCAATCAGCTGTTGGTAATAAACCCTCCTCAGGCTCACCTGCTGTGGAGGAGGGGGAGGGGTCTAGCTGCTCCGTTTGCCTGGGCATGGAGTCAGGGCTGGGGCAGGGAGATTCTCCTTCTGCAGTTTGTGTGGGCATGGAGCCAGGACTGGGACCGGGAGGCATACATTCCTCAGTGTGCGGGAGCAGGTAAGAAGGCCCCGGCTGCTCTGAGGGCGGGCAAGACACAACATGGACCGTGTGCAACTCGGAGAGAAAGGACTGTGTCTCGGGAACCGGGAAGTCCGGGGGTGCCAGAGGGAAGAGCCGCGGATGGTACCCTAAGTTGGCCTGGAACGGGGTGGTCTGGGTGGAGGTGTGTTGGGAGTTGTTGAATGCGAACTCCGCCAGGGACAGGTAATCGGCCCAGTTGTCCTGCTGTTGGTTCACGAAGCACCGGAGGTACTGTTCCAGGACGCCGATGACCTTCTCCGTCCTGCCGTCGGTCTCCGGATGGTGCGCCGACGACAGGCACACCTGCACCTCCAATGCGGCCATCAGGCTCTTCCAAAAGCGAGCCGTGAACTGCACCCCACGGTCCGACACCACCATGTCCGGCAGACCGTGGAGGCGGAAGACGTGCTGCAAGAAGAGACGGGCCGTCTTGGTGGCGGTGGGCAGCCCGCGGCACGGGATGAAGTGTGCCATCTTGGTGAGCATGTCCACCACCACCAGCACCGTGGTGAACCCCGAGGACGGTGGCAGGTCCGTCAGGAAGTCCATGGAAATCGCCCCCCAGGGTCTGTCAGGCGTCGGCAAGGGCTGGAGGAGACCAGGAGGGGCCCCTGTGGCGGCCTTGGCTTGCCGGCACGGCACGCAGGACGTCACAAAAGCATGGACATCATGCTGCACCCGGGGCCACCAGAAGGTCCGCGTTACCAGGTTGAGAGTCTTGAAAAACCCGAAATGGCCCGCGGCAGGGTTGTCGTGGCACTGGGTCAGGACGAGGGACCGGAGCGGCCCTGTGGGCACATACAACCGCCCCCGGAACTTGAGTACGTCATCTTCCAATGTCCACGGAGACGTGGGGCCTGCCTCTGCTCGCCGCTGCTGAGACCAGGCGTCTTGGCGCTGCGCCTCTCGCACCCGGGCCCGTAAGTCTACCGGTTCCCGGGCGGCGGCCAAGGCTTCCGCCGGCAGTACGGTCCGTGGAGGAAGAGGGTCTTGGGCGCTCAGGTACTCCGGCTTACGGGACAGGGCGTCCGCCCTCCGGTTGTGGCCGCTGGGGATATAGGTGACGCGGAAGTTGAACCGGGCGAAGAACAGCGACCACCGGATCTGCCGCTGGTTCAACTTCCGAGCCGTGGTGAGATGTTCGAGGTTCCGATGGTCCGTTCGGACCTCCATCTGATGCCGGGCCCCCTCCAGGTGGTGCCGCCATGCCTCGATAGCCTTGATAGCCAGCAACTCCTTTTCCCATATGGTATAGTTGCGCTCGGAAGGGTTGAGCTTCCGCGAGTAGTACGCGCAGGGAAAAAGAGTGCCGCCATCCGCCGGGGCCTGTAGCAGCACCGCTCCGAGGGCGACGTTGGAGGCGTCCGTCTCCACCACGAAAGGCCGGTGCGGGTCGGGATGTCACAGGATGGGCTCCGTGACGAAAGCCTTCTTGAGAGCCGTGAAGGCTTCCTCCTGCGGGGGACCCCACCAGAACGGGACCTTCTTCTGGAGGAGCTGGGTGAGCGGAGCCGTCAGCATGGCGAAGCCCGGGATGAAGGTCTGATAGTAATTGGCGAAGCCCAGCAGCTGCTGGACATCCTTCACCCGACGTGGGGCTTCCCAGCTGCTCAGGGCCTCCACTTTGCATGGGTCCATGGCGATCCCCTCGCGTGAGAGGATGTGCCCAAGGAACTCGATGGACGACCGGAGGAAAAAGCACTTCTCCAGCTTGGCGTAGAGCTGGTGCTCCTGCAGGCGCTGCAGGACCAGGCGGAGGTGCTGGAGGTGACTTTCCCTGGACCGGGAGTAGACCAGGATGTCGGCCAGGTAGATCACCACGAACCGATCCAACATGTCCCGGAACACATCGTTCATAAAATGTTGGAAGATGGCGGGGGCGTTGGTCAGCCCGAACGGCATGACCGTGTACTCGTAGTGTCCGTACCGGGTGCCGAACGCCGTCTTCCACTCGTCCCCTTCACGCATCCGCACCAGGTTGTAGGCCCCCCGGAGGTCGAGCTTGGTAAAGATGGAGGCCTCCCGCAGCCGGTCCATCAGCTCCGGGATGAGCGGCAGAGGGTAGCGATTCTGCACCGTGATGGCGTTCAGCCGGCGGTAGTCGCAACACAGGCGCAAATCCCCCGTCTTCTTTTTTACGAAGAGGACCGGGGCCGACAGAGGGGACTTGGAAGGCCGGATGAACCCTTGGGCCAGATTTTTGTCCAGAAAGTCCCTGAGGGCAGCCAACTTGGGCTCGGACATGGAATACAGGCGTGCCGTTGGCAGCGGGGCGCCGGGTTGCAGGTCCATGGGGCAGTCGTAGGGCCGGTGCGGGGGTAAGCGGTCCGCCTCCTTTTTGCTGAAGACGTCAGCGAAGTCCTGCAGCTCAGGGGGCACGGCGACGGCCGGGGTGAAGAAGTCCTGGCCGGCGCAGGTGTGGCGGATGTGGTCGACACACTGCAGGCTGGGGAACGAGATGGCGTTCCGCGACCAGGCCACCTGAGGGTCGTGCGTCCGCAGCCAGGCCAGTTCCAGGATCACTGGGAAGTGGAGGTCTGCCGTCACATAGAAGCGAATCGCCTCCTCGTGGTCCCCGATGGCAAGGCGCAAGGGCTGCGTGGCGAAGTTAATGGGTCCGGCCACCAGCTCCCTCCCGTCGATGGTCTCGACGCTCATCGGAGGGTCTACCGGAACCAAGGGGACACCAAAATGGTCCACGAAGGCCCGGTCCATAAAGTTCGTGGTGGCCCCCGAATCCACCAGCGCGTGCGCCGGGATCCCTTCCGGCCGGTCACCCACCGGGAGGCATACATTCCTCCGTGTTCGGGAGCAGATAAGAAGGCCCCGGCTGCTCTGAGGGCGGGCAAGACACAACAAAGTCAAAATTTTATTTGCCATTACTGGCCTGCTGAAGCTTTTGAGCGATCAGCTGAAGATCGTCCTCCCGTATCTTTGGCCTTGCTCCTCCCACCGCTTCTGTAGCAGAATCCTGAGCTTTACTTTGAATTTGTTGCTCCTTTTCTTTACGCTTGAGGGCTCCCCTTGTCACTCTTTGTTCTTGTGGTTGTTCCTCAGATGGTAAGATCACTGGGATCACCTCAGCTTCCACACCCATTTGAGTCTCTTGAATTCTTTTTTCTATTATTTCTATTTCAGGTTTTAGCACAGTAGAAAGAAAATCTTTGGCCTTAAGCACAGTGTCAATACGATATCTTCTTCCTTGATAATACACTGTCAAATCAACTGTAATCTCCCATCTAAATTGAATCTGGTATTTCTTAAGTTCTTGTGTAAAAAATGTAAAGTCCTTTCTATCCCTTAACATCTTGGGAGGAATCTCTTTCAAAACCTTCAGCTCCTGTTCTCCTATTTTCAAGTTTTTCTGAAATGCAACTTGCAAAATCTGATTTCTCACTGTCCTTTTCAAAAAATAAACCACAATGTCTCTAGGAAGTTTCTTCTGCCTAGCAATCCAGGAATTAACTCTATAAATTTTGTCAATTTGATAAGCAACCTCTTGTGGATCAAGTTCAATAAGTTCAGCCAGAGCTTCTGATAAATTTTTTTTAGATCTTCCCCTTTCTCTTCCTGCAGGCCCCTAATTCTCAGAGCTCCTTCCATCATTCTATACTGCATCACCACCACTTGATCTTCATTTTTGTCCAAATTGATTTGCATTCCCCCCATTCTATTTTCTAATTGCTGATTTGACTGAACAATTTCTTGCACCTCCTCCTCCACCACCTCCAGTCTTTTTGCCAAACCTTGAAAAGCCATCAAAATATCTTCTCTTATTTTTTATTATTCTCTTTTATTTCTTCTCTTATTTTCTCATTATTGTCCATCATCTATTTAAACCTCTCTTCAAACACTTTCCTTTGCTCTTTAATCAAATCTTCCAAAGCTACTTCAGATCCCCTTCTGCCACCAGTCTTAGGTGGTTTAGTGGCCAATTCAATTTTTAAAAGTCACAAAATTTAGGTCTAGAAACTTCTCTTTTCCCCTTTAAGTATAGGAGAGCTCATTTGTTACAATCCACAAGTAACGTTTCTTAGCTTCTTAATTACACAGCCTGTTTACAGTTCCATTTCTTCACTTTCACTTCCTTTCAGACGCCATCTTAAATAGTCAGTTAAAACAAAGAAAAAAAGTTTCTCTTTTTAAAAGGTAGAAGTCAGGAAATCAAAAATACTTGCAATCCAGTAGTTGTTCACTTGTGCTCATTCCGTCTGCTTATAGAAATCCACAAGGAAGAAACAATTAAGCAGAGATGGACACTTTCTTCTTTTCCTGCTTTTGCAGAAGCGCTCTGAAGATCAGAGCTTGGCAGGGTTATTTATGGGACTCAACCCTCCAGGGCTCTGCTTAAAAAAACAAAGCCCCTGGGGAGATCTACCACTCCCCGCTGCTCTATTCCCTCTCTTACTCCCAGGGAGGAAAACTGAAGCCTGCGAACAGTTGCTTTTCACTGTTTTGCTGGCTTTTACGATGTTCAGTGCGGAGCGCCTTAATTAGGCACTCAGCGAAGAAGGTGGCACCACCGGAAGTCCTCGTTTTTTGCTTTTTTAATGTATGGCACGTACTAGCCAGGGATCAACAAAATGGCTGGCTGACTCTGTGAAAGGGATTTTTTCACATGGTATTATCTTACCTGTGGGATGCCTGAATGACAGTAGGCAATCAGGGGAGGCTCCTTTCCTATCCCTACACGGTTTATTCACTCAAGGGAATCGAGTCACTGAACTGCTGTCCTTACTTTAGGCCCTCCTAAAATTTAGATTTTGGAATCCATTACTTCAATACAAGAATCTGTCCCTCCTTTACTTTGGGAATTACAAATGAAAAGCATAATGGTTCCAAGTCTATATGAAATTAAACAAAAAAGTAAAACACAGATATACAGTATGTTTATGTTTCACCGACCTGTGCGCTCCCACAGGGAGGGCCTCCTTGGGGTGCCGTTGGTGAAACAATGTCGACTGGCGACCCCCAGGGGTAGGGCCTTCTCTGTGGGGGCTCCTGCTCTCTGGAACGAGCTGCCTCCGGGGCTTCGCCAACTCCCCGACCTTCAGACTTTCCACTGTGAGTTGAAGACACTTTTATTCCATCGAGCTGGGCTAGCCTGATTAAGTAATTTTAAATGGGGTTTTAGTTTTTTGTATTAGTTAGTTTTTTAATATTTTGGCCATTATTTATATAAATTTTTAGTCTGTTTTTAATGTGTATTTATTGTATCTTTTAAATTGGCTGTTAACCGCCCTGAGTCCTTCGGGAGAAATGCAAATGCAATTAGTAAATGTAAAGCATGCTGTATTATTATTAGAGATCTAATAATGTATCATAATTATTTAATTTTAAACTTGTTTTCAAACATTTCTTTTAGTACTGAAGTTCCATGGCATGTCACATGTATTTTTTAAAAGGTTGTGGGGAAATAATGTGCAATTCAAATCAAGCATTACCTACTTTGCTCTTGTATTCTAACACTAAATTGCAGGTCCTTCGATTTTTAAGAAATCGGAACTCTAAAAGCTGTCAATGAAAATTACCAGATGTTTCCCATGGGAAATAGCATTATGCCAAGTGCAGCAAATAAATGATTCTCAAATAGCTACATTTGGGGACAAAGCAATAATTTAGCGGTTAGCAATATTCATTTGGCAGAAGTCGTCTAAATTTACTCTTAGGTAAAATCCATTAATAGCAACAAGAGTATGTTTTGGGGGGAAGGAGGGAAGTTGATTGTTTAATAATAAATTCTTTTAATGACCTATAAGTGGTTTAATCAAAGCATAGATCTATAGATAGATAATTAAATCACCAACCTCAGTGAAAGGACAGCTAATTAAAATAAAATGTTCATATTTTCTGGACACATTGAGTGGCATCATGAATAATAGATGCATTTATTTTATTAAAAAATACCATAATTATCAGATGCATTGATTGGCTATATATTTCATCTGCACCTGTTTTTAATTTTTGATGAATTTATTCAGCAATGATGCACTGGTAACTTACTTATCATTAACTGCATTTGTACAGAGAAGTAAATAAATAAATAATGTTCCCAGAACATTCATCCACCATATATTTTGCTTTTAAAGGCTTCATACTTAACAAACTGCTTGTGATATGCATAGCTATCATATAGAATTGAATGTGTGAAATTTACAGAGAAGAATGATAGACTGAAGAAAGGTCTGTGAAAAGAGAAGTTTTGGGACAGAAAGAACAGGACAATGATGAGTCAATTGGCTCCTTCAACCCTCTCTGGACAAAAAGAGAACATGAGATTACACAATGTGTAATTTCATGTAGAATAGAATAGAATAGAATAGAATAGAATAGAATAGAATTTTATTGGTCAAGTGTGATTGTATGTGCTTCATATGGTTGTTTCTCATGATGAATGTCAGCCTCCGCTTTAATTAAGTGCATTTCTCCTACTAGATTGTTTTACTGTTTATTACTTTGTTAAAAGTTTGCTCTACTGAGTGTCTTACATGATTAATACAGGAGGGGGGAGGTTTTTACTGTTCCCAGCGTTCGGCTGACATTGCATGTGTGGGAGATGGAGATACAGTTCGTTTGAACTGTTTTGGCGCGTGAATGTAACGGCAGCTGCTTGCCCCACATTCCATCCAGATGATTGACAGAGGGAGAATATTGGAAGTGAAACTACACGTGGCCAAGGAGGAAGACGACATTGGATTATTACTTGTATGACCTCTAGGAGGGGGAGGGATCAGGAGACAATATGACTCTGTGGTTTTGATTTACTTCCAGTTCTGGCTTTGCTTGTCCTGCATTTCAGACTTACTTAGTAAAAATTACCAATTTCTTCAAAATGATGGAGTTGGGTCTTTATTTTCTTAAGTACTGATCTGAGGCAGGTTGACATTAAGCCAGAACTCACTAAAAATCAGTCATCCCGGATCACAACCGAGGGGACTGAAAAACTTTTTTTTTTCTTCTCCTTAACAATGTCGGAGCAAGAATGCGTAGCTGATGATGAGCAGCTGGCAGACATCTCATCCCAGGACTATCTCAGAGGAGTTGATAAAGAATCTTTTCTGGGGAGAAAGCCAACCTCAGAAAATGAGCTGGAGGAGACGGGAGCAGCCTTGGCAGCCACATCGGGCCCTCCCAAATACTCAGGAATTTCTGCAGAGTGGCTGGAGAAACTACAAATAGAGGAGAGATGGGAGAAGGCCAAACTGGATTTTGGAAAGCTTCCAGACCCGGGGGAACTACAATCTGGAGTTACTAGATGTAAGCAAAAAAAGAAACTCTCTGCTTGGCAAAATGAACAACTAATTAAAGATGAATTACAAATCGCAGAAGCCATCAGACTGTATCGTGAGGTGATAGAGTGACAGAGAGATTGTGAAAGGTATGAGGTCCCCACCCAAAAGCCCTGGAGGGAGGGGGAAGAAGTGGAAACAGAAATTTCAATGGCTACTGGGGGAGCAGCATACAGTAGAAATATTCTGGAAGAATGAGAGGATGAGCTGCGTTCTCCAGGGGCTGCAGATTTTGATAGAGGCCAAGGGACTCCTGCTGCACAAATGTTACCTCGCAGAAGGAAAAAACCTAAAATTCCCCCAATTTTCAGGAAGTTTGATGGAGACTCTAAGGAATTAGCTTTATTCCAAGCTATAGTGGACAGCCACATGCAAGAATGGGGTGAAGATTATTTGTCAGAAGCCTCTAAAGTGAGAAGCATGACCCAAGTCTTGACTGGAAGGACGGCTTCCTGGTACGTGTCCTTGTACCAAGAGAATTCCCCTCTCTTGAACACCATTTTATGGCAGCCCTGAGAATGAGGTTTGAGGACCCCTTGGCAGAGCAGAAAGCCAAGATTCGCATGAGGTCTATCAGACAAGGGAGGAGACCAGTAGTAGACTACAACCAAGAGTTGTAGTACCTTTCATGAGAGGGTGGTCGGAAGTGGCTCTTTTGGACTTATACAAAGACTGCCTAAACGGGGATTTATATAAGTTATGCAGAACCCGAGTGTCCCCGACGACCCTGCATGGAGATCGACCTCGGGTTTGGAGGCAAACCCCAACTCAGTTCCAGAGGGAACCGACCAAAGATTCTGTTGCAGCGGAGGATGGGAAAAAGAAACCCACGGGCTGTTTCAGATGTGGAAAGGAAGGCCACTGAGCGGCTGATTGTTGTGCGAAACTGCCGCCAAAGATGACCCCTAGTGGCAAAAAAGCAATGGTGCATGCGGATCCAAAACCACGAGAGGTCGCAAAGGTGGGAATGGATGTCGTCAAGAGCATTCCTCCCATGAAGGAGGTACTTGGGACTCCTTCCGGGTCAGATGACAGCAAGCCATCATGGTGAGTTGGAAAGGGGGGGCCCTTACCGTTCCAGTAAAACTATGTGTCCCATCCTCGGGAATGCAAGGGGAAATGCTAGCCCTCTTAGACTCTGGGTGTACCCGATGTATCATCAGCCCCGAGGTGGTGGAGAAAATGGAATTAAGACTAAAAACATTGAGCAGGCCCAAAGCCTTTTGCCAGCTAGATGGGATGGTGGCGGGGGGAGGCCCAGCCCACTTTGTGACAGAACCCTTAGAAATGACCATAGAAGACCACCGAGAAATCATAAACTTCATAGTAGCCCCAGAGATGGATCAGCCTCTCGTACTGGGTCTTTCATGGCTCCGAAAATGGAACCCAAAAATAAACAGGGGTATTGCGACTCCGAACAAGGGCACAAAAGAAGGAGAAGATAACTTTAAAACCCCCTGACCCTGATCCCCCTGAGATACTTGGGTCAATGTTTGAATGGCTAGAGGGGGAGGAAAAAATCCTAAAGAGTAATGGGACCTACGAGAGGTGTTTAGTGAAAAGGCCTCTGACGTGCTGCCTCCCCATAGGCCCACAGACTGTGCAATAGACATTCTACCAAGGGTGAAACTTCTGAAACCAAAATCTTACCCCATGACCCAGAAGGAATTGGGAGAATTACGAAACTTTATAGATAAAAATTTGGAGCGAGGATTCATTCAACCGGCTTGGCCTCGGGTTGCAGCCCCAGTCATGTTCCGGGAAAAGAAAGATGGCATCTTTTGCTTGATAGTTGACTATAGAAACCTAAACTGTGTGTGTTTGGAAAATGTATACCCCATGCCTCTTATGAAAGACATGCTGGCCAAAGGAAAATTCTTTACCAAACTTGACTTACGGGAAGCGTATTATAGAGTACGCATAAAGGAAGGGGATGAATGGAAAACGGCGTTCAATTGTCCCCTTGGTTGTTTTCAATTCCGAGTCCTACCATTTGGGTTGCAAGGGGCCCCTGCAGTTTTCATGCAGTTTTCATGCAGCTAATAAATGAAGTTCTCCATGAACATTTGTTTAAAGGAGTTCTTGTTTATCTTAATGACATGCTTATCTACACAGAGACCATGGAGGAGCATGTGAAGCTAGTAAGAGCAGTACTCAAAAAATTACTGGCCGCTGAACTGTATGCAAAATTGTCTAAATGTGAATTCCATCAAACGAAAATCGATTATCTGGGATATCATATTTCCTCTGACGGATTAGAGAAGGACCCTGCCAAAGTCCAAGCAGTACTGGAGTGGGCACCTCCTCGCACCCGCAAACAGTTACAAAGTTTTCTGGGTTTTGCTAACTTTTATCGACAATTCATTCCCTCGTTTGCTGACATTACCCTGCCAATCACCAATCTCCTCAAAACAAGAGGAACTATTAAACCCAAACCATCTTTACCACTGAAGTGGTCGATGGAGTGCCAGGCCGCTTTTGAAAAGTTGAAGCGATTATTTGCCGCCGAGCCGGTCCTCAAGCACCCTGAAATGGAATCCCCATCCGTGGTTCAAGCAGATGCTAGCAATGTAGCAGTCGGAGCGGTTTTACTCCAAAACAATACTAAAGGTGAGCTACAACCGTGCGCGTACACATCTCGTAAACTCACTGAAACTGAGCAGAGATGGGCCATCTGGGAGAAAGAAGCTTTTGCAGTGCACTGGGCTCTCCAAACATGGAGACAATTCTTGGAGGGGGCCAAACACCCTTTCGAAGTATGGACTGATTATAAAAACTTAGAAGCCCTAAAAACTCCCAGAAACCTCTCTCCAAAACAAGCTCGATGGGCCAAATACTTGAACCATTTTAATTTTTCCTTGCAATACATTCCTGGGGGAAAGAACTTCCTGGCGGATGCCCTTTCCCATTTGCCTCAGTACAACAGTACTCACAAGGAAGTAGCACGCCCGATACTCCCAGTACAACAATTAGTGGCCCTGGCAATTACTCGTAGCCAAGCACATACCGATCCAACGTTACCAGAAGATCTCACCAATTTGCTCAAGGAAGCCTTAAACAAGGACGACTGGTTCTTAGCCCATTCGCATGAGTGCACTCTTCGTGATGGACTAACTTGGGTGGGGGCAAAGTTGTACGTCCCTGCATCTCTGAGGGAGATCATACTTCTACACTGTCATGATGCTAAAATGGCTGGACATTTTGGGTTTGTGAAAACCTTACACCTCTTGAAAAGACAATTTTGGCGGCCAGGACTTAAAAAGGGCATTGAATCTTATATAGCGAGTTGCCCTGTTTGTGCATCAGCTAAAAGACCACCAGGGAAGCCACCTGGTTTGCTGCAAACAGTAGCCCGGCCAGAAGCCCCATGGACAGAAATATCCATGGATTTCATAGTGGAGTTACCCGAAAGTGGAGGCAATACAGTGATCTGGGTGGTTACAGATCTGTTCTCCAAACAAGTACACTTCATCCCATGTTCCAAAAGTCCTTCTTCAAAAACTTTGGCAAAGCTGTTTGTGCAACATATCTACAGACTCCATGGAGTTCCCAAACGGATAATCTCAGACCAGGGGGTGCAATTCACTTCTCAATTTTGGAAAGAGTTTTTGTGACTGATAGGCTCCACCCAAGGACTGAGCTCCTCGCATCATCCTCAAACTAATGGGGGTTGTGAATGCTTGAACTCGGTACTAGAACAATATCTATGATGTTACATTAATTATCAACAAGATAATTGGGCTGACCTACTACCTTTTGCAGAAGTAGCTTACAATAATTCTGTTCATAGCAGCACTGGTTTCACCCCGTTCAAAGTGGCTTCAGGTCAAGATTTTGTCCCCATACCTGAACTCCCTGAACAAAAACCTTCGATTCCATCATTGGCTGAATGGATAGAGCAATTGCAAAGTACATGGAAAATTACACGCAAAGCAATTGATGATGCTCATCACACACACAAAAAACAAGCAGATAAAAAGAGAGCTCCTCAGAAAACATTCCAAGTAGGAGATAAAGTTTTCTTGTCCACTAAATATTTGCAAATTACTCAGAAATCGAAAAAACTTGGACCCAAATATGTTGGACCATTTCCCATTGTTAAAATCATTAATCCAGTCACTGTCCAACTAGAACTACCTAAATCTCTCAGAAGAATTCACCCAGTTTTCCACATTAGCTTGATCAAACCTGAACACACATCCCCCCTTAGGGCTAATCCTACTAAAGCCCCTGTACCAATCCTCATAAATGGGGAAGAACATTTTGAAATTAAAGAAATCCTAGACTCTAGAAAATATAGATATAAAATCCAATATTTGGTAGCTTGGAAACACTTTCCTTTATCACAAGCTGAATGGGTTAACAAGGAAGATATTTGTGCCCCCAAAAAGCTAGCACAATTTTATGACAAATATCCTGATAAACCCTAACACTTCTTTTTTCTTTTCCAGGACTAACGTACTTTTTTCGGAGGAGGGCCGAATTTCAGCCTTCGCTTTAATTAAGTGCATTTCTCCTACTAGATTGTTTTACTGTTTATTACTTTGTTAAAAGTTTGCTCTACTGAGTGTCTTACATGATTAATACAGGAGGGGGGAGGTTTTACTGTTCCCAGCGTTCGGCTGACATTGCATGTGTGGGAAATGGAGATACAGTTTGTTTGAACTGTTTTGGTGCGTGAGTGTAACAGCAGCTGCTTGCCCCACATTCCATCCAGATGATTGACAGAGGGAGAATATTGGAAGTGAAACTACACGTGGCCAAGGAGGAAGACGACATTGGATTATTACTGTATGACCTCTAGGAGGGGGAGGGATCAGGAGACAATATGACTCTGTGGTTTTGATTTACTTCCAGTTCTGGCTTTGCCTGTCCTGCATTTCAGACTTACTTAGTAAAAATTACCAATTTCTTCAAAATAATGGAGTTGGGTCTTTATTTTCTTAAGTACTGATCTGAGGCAAGTTGACAAAACAACAGTCTCTGGAGGGTGGGAGAACTAGGAGCCAAGAGAATTCAAATTCAAATGTACTACCCTTGCTAATCATTTTCAGAAAAGTTGACACCTTTTTTAAATAACAAGCCTATGAAACATTGGATGAGTGCATCCAATCCTTAATATAAGAAAATGAAGAATTTAAAATAAACAGTGAAAAGCAAAGCAAGATTTTGGCTATAGTTTTCTCCCTATTAAGGCTTGCAAAAAATTTCAGAAGTTTTAAATGGATTAAGGGCTCAAGAATGATTAGAATATTAGATTTTGAATATTAAGACTTTGAAATTAATTTTAAAGAATAAATCCATTTTCTTGAGGCAGTAAAACCATTTTTGATATTGGAGACATAACAAGAAAAGCAAGTTTTAATGGAGTACATAGGCAGTTTTGAGGAACTGCATTGGAACTTTGAATCAATAATGTCAATTGTTTTCTGTCTTCTTCAGAAAAGTTCCCACAGAAGATGTTACAAAGATATGTAACATGAGTAAGATATACAACATGAATAAGAATTTAAACAAATATATATATCATTAAACAGTTAAAAGAATTTTTTGATTTTAATATGTACAAAGGGACACCTATAGGAACTGTGTGGGAGGCGAGCAAAGCGTTTATTAGAGGGATATTGATTTACTTGGACAATAGGCAAAGGAATAATAAACAAAGGCAGCGTAGGTATTTGGAAGAAGAAATTCAAAGGAAGCAACAGTTATTAATTCAAAACCCACAAGATCACAAACTTAAAGAGGCTATAAAAATATTACAGAGTCAATTTAATATGTTAATGGCAGACCAGGTGGCAACGAATATACAATATGCTAAACATAATACCTTTTGTAATGCAAATAAACCTGGGAGATGGTTGGCATATAATTTAAGGAAGAAACAGAAAGCACGTGTCATACAAAAAATAGAATATAAAGGTAAAGAGATATACCAACAGGATAAAATTAAAAAGGCATTCTCAGAATTTTATACTGCACTATATGCAAAAGACAAAATATTGAATAGGGACATTTATGATTATTTGAAAGATTATAAGGTTAATATTCTAACATTAGAACAGAGGAGGAGCTGAATCGGCCGATAGCTACTGGAGAAATAGTGGAGGCAATTAAACAATTAAAATGGGAAAACCCTGGTACAGATGGTCTTACAGCAACTTATTATAAAAAACACAGGATGAAATATTAGGCCCACTTAAAGAATTATTTAATCAGATACAATTAGGAGTGGAATACCCCGTCATGGAAAACATCTTTTATTTCACTGATACCAAAGAGGAGCAAGACTGCTCTAAACCTGGTAACTACAGGCCGATTTCACTTTTAAATAATGATTATAAGATTTTTGTAAAAATAATAGCAAATAGATTAATGTTAGTTTTACAACAAAGAATTCATACTGATCAATCTGGTTTTATAAAAGGGAGGCAGATGAGGAATAATGTTAGACAGATTATTAATATATTGGAATATTTGGAAAAGAAGAATACTTCAGCGGCACTTATTTTTTTGGATGCAGAGAAAGCCTTTGATCGATTGCATTGGGATTTTTTATTTAAATTAATAGAGAAAATGCAATTTGGAGACTGTTTTATTAGAATAATTAAAGCGATTTATGGAGAGCAAACAGCACAGATTATAGTAAATGGTAGTTTGACAGAAGTTATTAAGATTGCAAAAGGAACAAGACAGGGATGTCCCTTATCACCATTATTGTTTGTTTTGACTCTGGAACCATTATTAGATAAAATACGAGAATTAATGAAAATAGAGGGAATTAAGATTAGACAATATGAGTACAAAGTTAGAGCTTTTGCAGATGATGTAGTGGTTACGTTAACGAATCCTATAAATTCAAGTAGATTTTTGTTGGAAGTAATTGATAAATATGGAAAGGTATCAGGATTTAAAATAAATCAGAATAAAACAAAAGTGATAATTAAAAATATGTCTATACAACAGAAACAAAAACTAGAGGAAATGACAGGATTTGAGGTAGTAAAAAAGGTTAAATATTTAGGGGTCTATATTAGCTCATCGAACAAGAAACTTTATAAGAATAATTATGACTTGCTATGGCAAAAAGTTCAGAATGATATGAGTGGCTGGAAGAAATTGCAGTTATCCCTATTGGGAAGGATTGCGGCTATTAAAATGAATGTGTTACCTAGATTTTTGTTTCTGTTCCAGATGATACCAATAATTAAAAGGATAAAAATTTGGAAGATTGGCAGATTGGGATTAATAAATTTATATGGCAGGGTAAAAGGCGAGGTTAAAATGAAAATAATACAGGACTCACGGGAAAGAGGTGGTTTAAGAATGCCTAACTTTAAACTATATTATGAAGCAGTAACCCTTTCAGTAATAAGTGACTGGTTTAACTTAACAGAGGAAAGAATTTTGAATATAGAAGGTTATGACTTGTTATATGGATGGCATGCGTACTTATTTTATGAAAAAAGTGGATAGGGCTTTTAAGAATCATGTGTTGAGAAGTGCTCTTTTGGTCTGGAAAAATATTCCTATAAATTAGATTACAAGATTCCTATATGGGCGAGCCCTAGACATGCAATAGAGAATATAAATATAGAACAGAAACAGGAAATGATTACTTATAAAGAACTTTTGTATGCTGAAGGAGGTAGATTGCAATTAAAATCATTACAGGTATTAAATGAAGAAGGGAGGAATTATACTTGGTTTCAATATGGGCAAATAAGTGCTAGATGGAAAGAAGATCAAAAATTGGTATAATGCAAAGGAGGAAAATTTAATAAAGCAAATTAGAAATCAGACCCAGGAGCATATAAAGAGATTGTATAATGTGTTGCTTGAAATAGATTCGGAAAAGGATTTGGTAAAGGATTGTATGATAAAATGGGCACAGAATATTCAGGAACCAATAATGTTGGAAACATGGGAGAAAATTTGGGTTAGAAATGTTAAGTTTACACAAGCACAGAATTTAAGGAAAATTTTTATAAGATGTTTTATAGATGGCATTTAGATCCCAAAAAATTATCATGTATGTATCCTAATATCCAAGCGAAATGTTGGAGGTGTGATTGTGATGATGCTACATATTTTCATATTTGGTGGACTTGCAAGAAAATTAAGGTCTTTTGGATAAGAATTTGGTGGATTATTCAAAATGTACTGAAGAAGAAGATAAAGTTCCTGCCACAATTTTTCCTTTTGGGAATTATAACGGATTGTACAGGGATTGAGACTAAATTGATTCTGAATTTAATAACAGCAGCAAGACTGTTGATTGGACAATACTGGAAGAAGAAGAGATACCTACAATAGAAGAATGGATATTGAAAGTTATTAATTTGGCTGAGATGGCTAAAATCTCAGCGTTTTAAAAGACAATACGCAGGAAAGATATTTAATTGAATGGAAAAATGGATTGATTATCTACAAAACAGATATCAGATTAAGAAATATCAGATTGCCTTTGAATAATTAGAAAGTTATTTTATGTAATGGGGAGGGGGTTGGGAGATGAAAAGCTTTGGATGTGGTTATTTGGATTGGAAGGGAAAATTTTATTCTATGTTTGGTTTATGTATAACAATACCTTGTGATTGACCGGGAAGCCGGGGAGGAGGGGAGGTTTTGTTTTGTTTGTTTTTGGGAGGAGGGAAAAAAAGGGGGAAAAATGTTTTTGTTTTTTAAAACTCTTTCAATAAAATATATATATATATATATATATATATATATCATTAGATTTTTTTTAAAAAAGAGAACAAGGCTTTAAAAATTAAGAAGGAAATAAAAGTGATAATCCCAGTATCAGATCCCTAAAAGTGATACTGCCATTCAATTGGGAGAAGGGGGTGGGATTTGGATTTGATTTACTAGCATTGCCTGTGTCAACAGATATTTTACAACCTATATCCTGGTGCCAAAGTGCCCTGAGATCTCCTTAACGTTGAGGAATGTTTATGACAGCCATGTGGGCTGTTTTACTTTAAAGGCTAATGATGGGAATACATGCTTATCTGGTTCTAAGGGCAGCTGGTAAAGAAAAGATCTTCACACGTGTATTGGCTAAAATCTGCATTCTGGCTTAAGGGAGGGGTCTCTACTGCTTTAATCCTACTTGTCTTGCCTAAGGGTATTCAGATGTTGCTTTGAATCCATTGCTGTCACTTCTGCTTAATAAAAGGTTCTTTTTGAAATACTACGTTTCAAGAGTTTTTACTTTCTTGAGTTGTAAGGAGAGGTAATCTTTACAGAAAGCAATGTCTGTAAAACAGTCAAGCCAGAAAAGCAATCTTTGCTCTACTGAGGGGACCTTGTAAACCATGTCTGAACGAAGAGGGGAACAGGGAAAAGCCGAATGCTGGGGGGAAGACATCATTGGATTATGCCAGGGGCGGCACCCCCCTTCTGGAGCCCGCCTATCAGCAAATGATGCAGCAGCAGTGGGAGAAGACCCAGCAAACCCTCCCCTCCAGGCAGCATGCACACTGGGGCCCATTCTCAACCAGCCCCGAGTCCCGCAACTGGAAAGAGAAACTCCCTCCCTTGGGGTGAAGTTTGATGGGGATCCACAATAATTAGGATTCTTTGTGGCACACATGCTCACCTACATGCAAGAGTATGGGCGTGATTTCCAAACCCAAGAATCTCTAGTGCGAGTTGTGACCCTAGCCCTAGAGGCTGCCACTGCTGGATGGATGGTGACTCTGCATAGTGCCAATGCACCAGAACTGCAGGATTTCAACCATTTCATGATGGCCCTGCGATGATGGTTTGAGGACCCCCTTGCAGATCGCAAAGCATGTGACTGCATTAAGGTGGTGAGCAGGGGTGATGGCCAGTAGCAAAGTATACTGAAGAATTCTGGGACTTCCCATGTCGTCTGAACTGGCCAGAGGATATTTTGGTGAGCTGTTTCAAGGATGGGCTGAGTGATGATCTATACAATGCCTGCATGGCCTGAGGCGCACCGAATCACCTATATGAGTGGTATATACCACCGAAGAAGCTGAGATCTATATGGCCAGAAACCAGTACCGAGCAGGACGAGTATGGAAGAAATCCCCATCCCAATGGAAGTAAGAGCCCTTCAAACCACAAACCGCATTTTCTCTGAAATCCTCAGCCTGTTTCAAGTGTGGAAAAGAGGGGCACCGAGCTTCAGAGTGTCATTCGCAAAAACCTGCCCAGAACCACCCACCAGAGGGGAAACTTGCAAAACCTGGCCAGCGTGGGAAGGAGACTGTCCTAAGGAGCAGAGCGATTGTAGAATTTCCATCCCCCTCCTCTTTGGGGAGTAAACCCCGGCATCTCAGTAGGAGGAATCACACTCATCTGGATGCGATCCAGAAGATGAACCACTGGTAAGCAACCCAATTAAACCGCTTACCCTCCTCTTAAGACTATTTATCCCAAACCAGAAGAGGGAGATAAATATCTCCACTTTAGTGGACTCAGGGTGCACCCGCTGTTTGATCAGCCCAACGCTAGTAGGGAAGTTGGGGATTAATGTAAGAAAGCTGAAAAACCCCATCGCTTTCTGCCAACTAGATGAGTCAATAGTGGTGGGGGGGAGCCAGCTTCTTTTGCCACCGAGCTTCTACATATAGAAATCAGAAGCCATGAGGAAATACTTACATTTATAGTGGCACCTGGCATGGAATGGCCATTAGTCTTGGGCCTTGCATGGCTGAAAAAATGGAACCCCAAAATTAATTGGAAGCAAGGCATCATAAAATTTCAGATGCACGTGACTTTTGCCGAGAATCCACATAAAGAAACTGAGGGGGCAGAGCACCGAGAAACAGCCATGCCTGGTCACGCCATGCCAACCAAGGACATACCATAGAATACAAGGATTTGGCTGAAGTTTTTAGTGAAAAAGTCTCAGATGAGCTCCCTCCCAACTGCACCACCAACTGTGTGATAGAAATCTTACCCGGTGCTACACTCCCTAAACCCAAGAGGTACAGCATGTCCCCAAGGGAGTTGGAAGAGCATTTATTGAGAAAAACCTAGCAAGGGGTTTCATTGAGCCAGCCCAACCAAAAATTGCAGCTCCAGAGTTTTTTAGAGAAAAAAAAGATGGCTCAAAATGTCTTTGTGTTGATCTAAGGAACTTAAATATGATCAGTGGGGAGAACATGTACCCCCTCCACCTTATGAAAGATATGCTAGCATACCTCACTAAAGGGAAAAAAAATTCAAAGCTGGACAAGGAGGGGGATGAGTGGAAAATGGCATTTAACACTCCCCTCGGGCACTACCAATTCAAGGTGCTCCCCTTTGGGTTACAAGGAGCCCCCACAATGTTTATGCAATTAATAAATGAAGTGCTACATTAGCATTTGTATAAGGGGGTCCTGATATACTTGGACTACATTTTAATATATACCGAGACCAAAGCAGAACATGTAAAACTAGTCAGGGCTGTTTTGAACGAATTCTGCTCTGCCAAACTTTATGCTAAACTTTCTAAATGTGAATTCCACCAAGAGAAGATTGACTATTTGGGGTACTGCATTTCACACCAGGGTGAGAAATGGACCCTCAAAAAGTGCAGGCTGTACTTGATTGGAAACCACCATGCACGCATAAACAGTTACAAAGCTTCCTGGGTTTCACAAACTTTTACTGCCAGTTTATCCCCGCTTTTGCTCAGATTGCCCTCCTTATTACCAAGCTCTTAAAAATGAAGGAGGAGGGCAACCCTAAACCAAAGCAGCCTTTGAACTGGACAATGGAATGCCAAGTGGCATTTGAAAAGCTTAAACGGCTGTTCTCAGCAGAACCAATTCTAAAACATCCAGACACAGAGGTGCCATTTGTCATACAAGCAGATCCCAGAGATGTGGCAATAGAAGTGGTTCTGCTTCAGAAAAATGAGCAAGACCATGCGCTTACACATCCAAAAATTTGAATGAGATTGAGCAAAGGTGGGCCATTTGGGAAAAAGAGGCTTATGCAGTTAATTGGGCACTTTTAACCTGGAAGCATTTCCTAGAGGGGAGTAAGACCCCTTTTGAAGTCTGGACTGATCATAAACATTTAGAAGCCCTAAATACCCTAAGGAAACTCTCCCCAAAAGAAGTACAATGGGCTCAGTACTTTAAACGGTCTGATTTTACTCTAAAATACCTCCCCGGAGGAAAAAACTTTCTGGCAGATGCACTATCCAGAAAACTGCAATACAATAGTGCAAAGTCAGATGTAATCAAACCCATAGTACAAAACAATCAACTAGCCACTAAAGTAATCACCAGATCCCAGGCAAAACACGAAACATTGACAGACAATGACACCATCCATACTTTTAAACAAGCATTGGCCACTGCTGAATGGTTTTTGAACTACAAACCCAGCTGTCTGACGAAAGAGGGCTTGGCTTGGGTGGGAGGGAAGTTGTATGTTCCAGCCAGCCAAGACTATGCTTAATGGCAAGGTGCCATGACTCCAAATTAGCTGGACATTTTGGTTTTGTGAAAACTTTACACCTAATTGAAAGACAATTTTGGTGGCCATCACTAAAAAAGGACATAGAAAGCTATGTAGCTAGCTGCCCCATTTGTGCAGCAGCAAATAGACGTCAGGGGAAAACCCAGGTCTCTTGCAGAAAGTAATCGAACCTTCAGCGCCATGGAGAGAGATTGCTATGGATTTTATTGTAGAATTGCCAGACAGTGCAGGAAATACTGTTATTTAGGTCCTGACAGACCTGTTTTGAAGACAGGCACATTTTATATCTTGCCAAAAGATCCCAACTACTAAAAGTTTATCCGAATTATTCCTAATATACATGTATTGACTTCATGGAGCTCCACAAAGGATCATCTCCTACAGAGGGGTTAAATTCACTTCCAAATTTTGGAGGGCACTTTTGGACTTACTTAGTACTGGCCAGGGGTTGAGCTCTTCATATCACGCGTGTACGGAAATTCTGAGAGACTGAACTCGGTGCTAGAATAATATTTAAGATGTTTTATTAACTTTCAACAGGATAACTGGCCTGAACTTTTACCTTTTACTGAAGTTGCATTTAACAACTCTGTACACTCAAACACTGGTTTTACCCCTTTTAGAGTAGTAACAGGCCAAAAATGTCGATCAAAAACTGTTTAACCAAGGCTTAGGGATCTTTTGGCATGGGATGAAATGAACCTGTTTTGAGAAAAGAACTGTGACAACCCAGATCACTGTGTTTCCAGAACTCTCGGGCATTCAACAATGAAATCCATGGAGATCTCTCTCCATGGTGTTGAAGTCGGCCACCAGCTGCAATAGACCAGGGGTTTCCCCTGCCTGCGTTTAGTGGCAGCGCAAATGGGGCAGCTTGCTACATAACTTTCTATGTCCTTTTTAAATGAAACGGATGACTAAACCATTCATTTGTTTCTAAGACTTTTTTGAAATCTGTGGGGGTGGCATTGTCTAAGGTGGAGGGGTTGTTCTTCACCTGAGAGCGTGTGACAACCTTAGCTGCTAATTGGAAAGTTGGGATCATGGGCTTAATTACTTCTGCCTTGACACTGTTGTATTGGGATGAGTTTGATTCTGTGGCTCTCGAGGATGTGGACAGGTTACTGGGGAGGTGTTGTGACCCAGGTTCCTGGACCCAGACTCCTGGACTCGGATGATTCAGAAAGTGAGGGAGAAGACCTGGCAAGCCCTGCTTCTCTTGAGCCCTCTCCCTCCCTGGCACCCACTCAAAGGGAGGAAGAGGGGCCGGCAAGGCCTGATTCTCTGGAGCCTTCTTCTGATTTGGCAACGCCCCAAGAACAGTTTTGGAGTGATGCAAGGCTGCGGAGGCGTGACCGACGCGCGCAGCAGAAACAGCATTGGGAGGAAGCCAAGTCATGATTGTCATGCAGTGACATCTGCAGAGACTATAAATAGGAGGCGGGACTTCCTGGTTTTTTGTCTTGGACAAAGCAATGAATTTGGGCCGGCAAACTATCAATGGAGGGAAGAATATATTCGTGAGTAATTCTGGCCTTATCTATAATTTCCTCGTTATCTCCAGAAACTTGGCAGGCCCGTGGGTAGACGTGGCCAGGACATGTATCTATGTAAATAAAAGGAGAAAAGGAGGCCTCTGACTGACTCTTTGCTGGGAGTATTGGGGGAGGGAAACAGAACATTTTGTCCAAGACCCCGACTAAAACAACTTCTACCAAAGATGGACCAGCAGCAGGTACAGCAGCAGTTACAGCAGCTACAAGCGGCTAATCAGCAGCTCCAGCAGCAAGTGGCTCACTTGGCAGGCCAACTTGCTGCCGGGAATGTGCCTGCAGCCCCCCCCGTCCTCCCACTCCTCCTCCTCGTCGCAAGTGCCCGATAACTGTGCCGGATAAGTTTTCTGGGCAGCCTGAGATGTTCCCGACCTTCTTGGGACAGTGCCAGCTCTACATGGCTATGCGGCCAGAGGATTTCCCAGATGACCGGGCTAAGGTGGCCTTCATGATTAACCTTCTTTCCGGCTCGGCTGCTCGATGGGCCACGCCCCTCTTGCTCCAGGACAGCCCCCTGGACCCGGCTATTTTAGGAAATTATCGTCCAGTCTCCAACCTTCGCTTTGTGGTGAAGGTTGTAGAGAGTGTGGTTGCATGGCAGCTCCCCCGGTACCTGGATGAAGCTGTCTATCTAGACCCGTTCCAGTCCGGCTTCCGGTCCAGACTTAGTACGGAGACAGATTTGGTCGCATTGGTGGATGACCTCTGGAGGGCCAGGGATAGGGGTTGTTTCTCTGCCCTGGTCCTGTTAGATCTCTCAGCGGCTTTTGATACCATCGACCATGGTATCTTGCTGCACGGGTTGGAGAGTTTGGGAGTGGGAGGCACCGTTTATCGATGGTTCTCCTCCTATCTCTCTGACCGGATGCAGACGGTGTTGACAGGGGGGCAGAGATCGACCGCGAGGCACCTTACTTGTGGGGTGCCTCAGGGGTCGATTCTCTCGCCTCTCCTGTTCAACATCTATATGAAGCCGTTGGGCGAGGTCATCAGTGGCTTCGGGGTAAGTTACCATCTGTAAGCTGATGACACGCAGCTGTACTTTTCCACCCCGGGCCACCCCAACGAAGCTGTCGAAGTGCTGTCCTGGTGCCTGGAAGCCGTACGGGTCTGGATGGGGAGAAACAGGCTCAAGCTCAATCCCTCCAAGACTGTGTGGCTGTGGATGCCGGCACCCCGGTATAGTCAGCTGCAACCGCAGCTGACTGTTGGGGGCGAGTCATTGGCCCCAATGGAAAGGGTGCGCAACTTGGGTGTTCTCCTGGATGGACGGCTGTCGTTTGAAGATCATTTGGTGGCCGTCTCCAGGAGAGCTTCTTACCAGGTGCGCCTGGTCCGCCAGTTGCGCCCCTTCCTTGACCGGGATGCCTTATGCACGGTCACTCACGCTCTTGTCACTTCTCGTTTGGATTATTGCAATGCTCTCTACATGGGGCTTCCCCTGAAGTGCACCCGGAGGCTTCATTTAGTTCAGAATGCAGCTGCGCGGGTGATTGAGGGAGCCTCACGCTGCTCCCACGTAACACCGCTCCTGCGCAGTCTGCACTGGCTTCCTGTGGTCTTTCGGGTGCGCTTTAAGGTTTTGGTTACCACCTTTAAAGCGCTCCATGGCTTAGGGCCCGGGTACTTACGGGACCGCCTGCTGTTACCTCATACCTCCCACCGACCTGTACGCTCACACAGAGAGGGTCTTCTCAGGGTGCCGTCCGCCAAGCAATGTCAGCTGGCGGCCCCCAGGGGAAGGGCCTTCTCTGTAGGAGCTCCTACCCTTTGGAACGAACTTCCCCCTGGTTTGCACCAATTACCTGACCTTCGGACCTTTCGCCGTGAGCTGAAAACGCATTTGTTTATTCAAGTGGGACTGGCTTAAATTTTAATTCTAAATAATTTTAATTGGGGTTATTATTTATGAATTTTAAGGGTTTTAAATTTGATCGTTTTAAATTTCGGCCATTTATGGATTATGCTTGTTTTAAGTTTTTGTTTTAATTGTACATTGTGTTGTTTTATAATTTGGCTGTACACTGCTCTGAGTCCTTCGGGAGAAGGGCGGTATAAAAATCTAAATAAATAAATAAATAAAATAAATAAATAGTCTAGACAAGGTATCTGCCAAAAAGTGTTTCTCTCTCGGTAAATACTTCAAAGTGAAATTAAAGCATTGGAAGTATTGTGCCCACCAGACTTGTTTTGGAGACATGTTTCATGGGGTTTTGAGTGCTTCCAAGTTCTTGTGGTCAGTCCATACTTGGAAAGGTATTTTACTTCCTTCCAAGAAATGTCTCCAAGCTAGGAGTACCCACCTAACTGCAAAAGCCTCCTTTTCCCATATTGCCCATCTCTGTTCAGTTTCAGTTAACTTCCTAGAGGTGTATGCACCTGGTTATAATTTGCCTTCTTCATTCTCTTGGAGTAAAACAGCACTGACTGCCACATCACTGGCATCAGCCTGGATTACAAATAGTTTCTATGGGTCTGGGACAGGGGTGAAATCTAAAAAATTTCCCTACTGGTTCTGTGGGCATGGCTTAATTGGTGGGCGTGGCTTGGTGGTCAGATGGCTGGGTGGGTGTGGCCAATAACAATAAATAAAAATAATAAACAAAGTATAAAAAAACTATAAGAGGTACCAAAAACCAAATTTCACACTTTACACACACACAACACAACACAACACAACTGACTCACACACAGTGTAAAAGCAGCTGCACTTCACACTTCAAACAGCCACAAAAAGCTCAAAAACCAACTTTCACACTTTACACACACACAACACAACTGACACACACACACACACACACACACACAAAATACCACATACAGCTTTCTGAGATGTTGTATGTTTGTGTAGTTAGAGTGAAACACTACAGAAACACACCAAATCTCAGAAAGCTGCACAAATATTTTATTTTATTTTATTTTATTTTATTTTATTTTATATTTACTTTACTTTACTTTATTTTAGACTTCAATTCCCAGAGTTCCTCAGCCAGAAAAGCCAGACAGCATTAATCACTCAGTGAAGAAATAGATTAGCTAAGTTTAGATTAGTTCTGTCTGGTGCTGAAAGCGAAACTGGGGCTTTCCGGCTGAGAAAAAAGCCATGAGGTCGATCAATAATCAGGTAAGTGGCTTAGACTCTCTTAAAAGGAGGTTTTCTACATGTTTTCTACAGAAAATGTGTTTTTTAAGGTTCTGCTGATGAGGAACTCAGGTGAGATCCCCAGAGTAGCCTTTAAATTTTTTTTTAAGTTTAAAGGCTCTGCCAATCTCAGCTGAGGGGCGGGATCCTCAAAGGCTTTTTTTTACTTTTAAAGGCATGTTTCGGCTGAAACAAAACCTTCTTTTAAAAGTAAAAAAACCCCTCTGCTGATGGTCAGGCTCAGCAGAGGCGGGGGGTGGGGGGGAGGGGCCAGGGATTTTTGCTACTGGTCCTCCGAACCAGCAGCCACCATCGCTACCGGATCGCGTGAGCCGGTCCAATCTGGGAGCATTTCACCCTTGGTCTGGGTGTTTTAATACAGGTTCAGCCAAAAAGAGTATTTATTTTTTTAGTTTTTCAAATGCTGCTTGGCAAGCCATATTCCAATTCAATGGTTGGCTAGGTTTCAGTTTATCTACCTCCTTGGTTTTTAACAAATTTGTAATCAGCAATGCTATTTGGGCATAAGAGGGGATAAACTGTCTATAAAAGTTAGTGAAACCCAGGAAGCTCTGCAATTGTTTGTGAGTTTGGGGGGTTTCCCACTCAATGACTGCTCTGACTTTTGCAGGGTCCATTTCCACCCCCTGGTGAGAGATTCTGTACCCTATCTTATCTTGGTGAAAATCACATTTGGAGAGTTTGGCAAACAACTTAGCTGCCCTTATTTTCTTCAAAACCTCCTGCACCAATTTAACATGTTGAATCTTAGTTTCGGTATAAATCAATACATCATCAAGATAAACCAAAACTCCCTTATACAAGTGTTCATACAACACCTCATTAATTCACCTGCATGAAAAGAGCGGGAGACCCTTGGAGTCCAAATGGCAAAACTTTGAACTGAAAACATCCTAGCAGACAATTAAACACTGTTTTCCATTCGTCCCCTTCTCAGATCCTGATCCGGTAATAAACCTCCTGCAAATCTAGTTCAGAAAACAATCTCCCCTTCGCCAGATGGGCCAGCATGTCCTTCATTAAGGGTAGGGGATAAAGATTTTCCTTGCAAATAGCATTTAAATTCCTGTAATCTACACATAAACGTAATGAGCCGTCCTTCTCCCGGAGGAGGATGGGGGTGGCCACCTTAGGTCTTGCTGGTTCAATGAACCCATGCTCGAGGTTTTTGTCTATGAATTGCCACAATTTATCCAGTTCCCAGGGAGTCACAGTGTAAAGGTTTGGGTTAGGTAGTTTGGCTTCTGGTAAAATCTCAATGGCACAATCCGTAGACCTATGGGGTGGGGGGAAGTTCATCTGAGGCTGCTTCATTGAAAACATCCATCAAATCCCGGTATTCCCTGGAGATGCCTGGTAGGGATCCATTCACCACAGCCGCAGCTTTCTCCTCACTCTGCAGTATTTCAGTCTGATATTGCTTTAAGGCTGTGCTGCATCATGCAAGCATCCTGATTGGTTGAGCTCTGTAGCCAATATATAAAAGGACTATTAAATTATGGCTTGTGGGGAATCTACAGAGACGCTACAACATTGTAACCTAATGATGTGCTGCAACTGTATATTTGAGCTTTATGATTGTTGCTTGATCATGGCTAGTTACTGATTCCTCAGGATACTGACTGTTGTGAATTGAACAGTGTTTTGCTGAACTGAAAGAAAACCTTGTTTGTTGTGCAAGTCTACATTGGTAAGAAGACTTGATATTTGTAACATCCCTGACTGGCTTTATATGTGTATGACCTGGAATTGTTTTTGGACTATGTCTTTGCTTTTTCCCTAAAAGTAAAGGAATATCAAACCCCAGTTTGTCTGCAAGTGACTGTTATTGTATGCAACCAGTCTCGGTCGTTTTCATGCATAGGGTACTCTGCTCAACAATCCACAACCTTGGTTGTGAACCCAGATTACCCTTAACAGCTTTCTTCTCCTCCTCCATCTTCCCTGAGTCTTCATGCTACCTGGTTTCAGGTCAGTATTTGGGGCTCAGGACCCCAGACAGCACCCCAGTATCTGTGGAGCTGATATGTTGTTTTAAAACAGATTCAGGTTGATGTCAGGGTTCCAAGTAATACTCCCAAAGAAAGAAAATTCCAGGGCTTGAAATTCTTCAAAGCTGCATTTTATTAGAGATGTCCTATTGGCACATTTGGGAAAACCTGAACCTGAAAGTTTCCAGGTTTTCCCCACCCGAAGAAAAGTTCAAGTCCCTGCCCAACTCCCACAAGTCCATCACATGGTCCAATCAGACATCGTCCCAACTGGAGATGCCTCCCAGCTCCAGGCTTCCAGGTGCAAGGTCAGTTGTCCTTAACTTCTTCAGAAAGGAATGTTATTATGACTATATATCACTCATACTCCACACAATCAATAGATCAATATCAGTCTAACATTGCTCTCAACGTGGTTGCTCTCAAACTGGGAGCAAAAACTTCATCATAATCTTTATCAGACTAAGCAAAACCTTGAGCAACTAATTGCGCTTTATGGGTTACAGTTCAATCAGCACCGGTGTTTAATTTATAAATCCATCTACAACCAATTAACCGTTCTCCTGATGGTAACTTAACATTTTCATACTCACCTAACTCTGTTAATGAATTCAGTTCTTTATCCATAGCTTCCTTCCAAGCTAATTGGTCCTTTTCAGGATACATCCTAATATCATCATAGTTAGAAGGTTCTATGTTTATTTGACAAACAACATTCGCTTGATACCTATCGGGTGGACGCCTTACCCTTGTAGATCTTCTAGGTCAGGGGTGTCCAAAGTTTTTTGAGTGAGGGCCAAATACAGAAAAATAAGCAAAGGCCCGGGCCACGGGGGGGGGGGGGGAGGGGGGCTGAAATTTTTTTGTACCAGTTCTTTGGGCGTGGCTTATTTTGGGGTGTGGCTTGGTGGTCATGTGACTGGTGGGTGTGGCTAACTGCTCATGTGACTGAGTGGATGTGGCTATGGGCATAGAAACTACTCAGAGGGCTAAAAAAAGTAATTTTTGACCAGTCCTCACACTTATGACCATCCTCACATTTATGCCCATTGCAGCATTTTTAACAACCATATCACTCATTTCACAACTGCTTCTCTTCACCACGGTTACAAGATAGGGTGCAAAATGTAAAAATAGTTGTAGGTGTGAGGACCAGTCAAAAGTGTGAGAACCTGTCAGAAATCACTTTTTTCAGCCGTCTGGGTAGTCCCTATGCACAGTTTAGGCTTAAGTATACTATATGTGTGTGAGTTATATATATGTGCATGTGTATCTCTATGTTTGTGTACGTGTGTGTTTGTGTTATGTTGATTTTTAATGTAATATTTTTAAATATAATTATTCAGAAAGGCATGCGGCTGGACAACAAACAGTATATAAGCCTAGTAAATTCATGTGTGGCCCAGGCCACACACAAGAGGTGACATATTGACACATGATTACTGTGTGTATTTCTAACTCGCCTATAATGTGAAGAACATTGCTCTCAGTGGGAGCAGTGATGCTGTCCTTTGGACTGAAGGATGGCTGGGATGTCAGGAGAAAGTTTGGTGGTTGAGACACGAAGGACTTCACAGAGATGGCTATCAGTCATTCTGGATCTCAGTCTGCTTTTGTTCTGATTTAACAGAGAAAATGTTTGTTCACATATGTATGTTGAGCCGAACAGGCTCATCATTCTTTTTGCGTGGCGTCTCATCAGAGGAAACTTGGCATGATCCAAACTCTGATAGAAGTCAGGAGGAGAGAAGCTGATGTTGACTCTTCAGAGAATCATCACATTGCATTTCAATCAGTTCTAACTGCAGACTCTCCTCCACTTCTTCTGCATCCACCAGGAAGGGGGTCGAGAACAGCTTGATTTGTTTTTCAATGACAGAAAAATCTTGAAAACGCTGGTTGAATTCTGTCACGAGAGATGTAATTACAGAAACATATTTCTCCTTTTTAGCAGAAAGGTCTGCCTTTGGAAAAGCAGACTTGATTTCAGACAGCGCGGGAAGTGTGCAGCATTAAAGCTTCGTAGTTGTGTCTCAAACAGGCGGAGCTTTACACAGAAGGCTTTCATGTGCGCATACAGGTGTGACACCAGCTGTTCTTTGCCTTGTAGGTTCTTGTTCAGTGTATTCAGATGATGAGTAAGATCAACTAAAAATGCCAGGTCTGCCAGCCACAGAGGGTCACTCAGTTCATGAAGAGGTCGGTCCTTCTCTTTCAAAAAATTGTCGATTTCTGATCTCAGCGAATAAAACCGCTGCAGCACAGAGCCACGGCTGAGCCAGCGCACATCAGAGTGGTAGAGTACATCCCCGTATTCAGCATCCACGTCAGATAAGAAAGCTTGAAATTCCCTGTGGTACAGTCCTCTAGCTCGAATTATGTTGACAGTTTTTACAACAGTGTTCATCACATCGCCCAGCTGCACAGTCTTGGCACACAGTGCTTCTTGGTGGATTATACAGTGCATCCTAACAGCCTCACCTCCGCTCTCTTTTACCTTGACGCACACCATGGATGCCATTCCTTTGCGCTCACCCGTCATGGCGGAGCTCCATCCGTTGTTACTCCACAGAGCTTGTCCCATTTAAGCCCCATCTTTTCAACTGCCTCTGACACAGCGTCAAAAATATTTCCACCGTCGTTGTGCCTTTTAGGCTCATCATATCAAGCAGCTCCTCCATTACAGCAAAATTATCATCGACTCCCATAAAAATTAAAAGCTGTGCGGTGTCTGTGGCGTCTGTGCTCTCATCGCATGCTATCGAGTAAAAATCAAAAGCACAAGCTTTCTCTCTCAGCTGAAGTTTCAGGTTAGCTGACAAGTCCTCGATTCTCCGCACCACTGTATTTCTGGATAAGGTCACGTTGTTGAAATCCTGCACTTTTTCCGGGCACATTACTTCTGTGACTTTGATGAGGCGCTGCTTTATGAAACCACCGTCTGAGAACGGTTTGCCATGCTGGGCAATAAGTTTTGCGACTTCATAGCTTGCTGCTGTGGCGTTTTCCTGTATTTTGTTAGCACGAAATAAACACTGTTGTTGAGCTTGCAGGCTAGCTGCCATTTGCTTGAATTTCTGTGCTCGTTTGGCACCTGTGTACGATCGTAGCTCTGATGCTTGGTCTCATAGTGCCGACGGACATTATACTCTTTCATCACGGCAACATCTTCATTGCAAATCAAACAGACACACTTTCCGTTGATTTCTTTAAAGAAATATTCATTTTCCACCGTGTTTGAAATCTTCTACACTCACTTGCTATCTTGCGTTTCTTGATTGCTGCCATTTCTGATGACTCGTGGTAAATATTTAGGACTATATCAGAGGCCTGAAAACCTGGGACATTACAATACAGATGGATACAGTCAGTCTACTAAAAGCAACAATATGTGGATATCATCTTCATTTAAGGGGAAAATGTTTCATATTCATTCATCTTGGCCAGGGTGTCCAAACTTGGTCCCTTAAGACTTGTGGACTTCAACTCCCAGAGTCCCTCAGCCAGCAAAGCTGGCTGAGGAACTCTGGGAATTGAAGTCCACAAGTCTTAAAGAGACCAAGTTTGGACACCTGATCTTAACTTTGTTTTGTATTTGGTATGAACTTGAAACTCCTTCGTTATTCCCTGCCCAAGGGGTGGAGGCGAGAGCCTCACCAGGCGGCCCAAGGAAGGCGAGATAGAACTGCTGGGGTCGGGCACGGCCAGCAGCCTCTTTCCCGCTTGCCGCCGCCTCCTCCGCTCCCTCCCTTCGTTATTCCATGCCCAAGGGGGGGAGGCGCGAGGAGCCTCACCAGGCCGCCCGAGGAAGGCGGGGCTAGAACTGCTGGGGTCGGGCACGGCCAGCAGCCTCTTTCCGCTTGCCGCCTCCTCCGCCCCTCCCTTCTTTATTCCCTGCCGAGGGGGTGGAGGCGCGAGGAGCCCCACCAGGCGGCCCGAGGAAGGCGAGGCTAGAACTGCTGGGGTCGGGCACGGCCAGCAGCCTCTTTCCCGCTTGCCACCGCCTCCTCCGCCCCCTCCCTTCGTTATTCCATGCCCAAGGGGTGGAGGCGCGAGGAGCCTCACCAGGCGGCCCGAGGAAGGCGAGGCTAGAACTGCTGGGGTCGGGCACGGCCAGCAGCCTCTTTCCCGCTTGCCGCCGCCTCCTCCGCCCCCTCCCTTCGTTATTCCATGCCTAAGGGGTGGAGGCGCGAGGAGCCTCACCAGGCGGCCTGAGGAAGGCGAGGCTAGAACTGCTGGGGTCGGGCACGGCCAGCAGCCACTTTCCCGCTTGCCACCGCCTCCTCCGCCCCCTCCCTTCGTTATTCCATGCCCAAGGGGTGGAGGCGCGAGGAGCCTCACCAGGCGGCCCGAGGAAGGCGAGGCTAGAACTGCTGGGGTCGGGCACGGCCAGCAGCCTCTTTCCCACTTGCCGCCGCCTCCTCCGCCCCCTCCCTTCGTTATTCCATGCCCAAGGTGTGGAGGCGCGAGGAGCCTCACCAGGCGGCCTGAGGAAGGCGAGGATAGAACTGCTGGGGTCGGGCACGGCCAGCAGCCACTTTCCCGCTTGCCGCCTCCTCACCTGTTTCTCGATGGCTGTCACTGCCGCCACGCGTGTCCGACATGGGGAGGCGCGAGGAGCCTCGCCAGGCGGCCCGAGGAAGGCGAGGGTAGAACTGCTGGGGTCAGGCATGGCCAGCAGCCTCTTTCCCGCTCACCGCCTCCTCCGCCCCCTCCCTTCATTATTCCCCACCCATGGGGAGGAGCCGCGAGCCTCGCAGCGCGAAAAGGGCCATATTAAATTATACTTTCAGAATTTGCTGCGGGCCAATAAAAACTGACCCGCGGGCCGCAGTTGGCCCTCGGGCCGTAGTTTGGACACCCCTGTTCTAGGTAATACAGGACTCGTAACTGGTCTTTCATCTACTTCCTCCCCTAAACTTTCTTCTTCTTTTATAATAGATTCTACTTCATCTATTTCATCATCAGGGGTATTATTGAATATTTGATCATCAATAATAACATTATCCTCCTTTCTGTAATTAGCTTGCTCAAGCTTATCCCAACCTTCATGCTCCAGGAATTTTGCACTAACACTATGATAAATACTAGTGGTACCTGGGGCCCAAAATCTAAATGACATATGATTAGATTCATACCCAACAAAAAGCATTTTCCTAGCTCTTGGTTGTCACTTTCGTCTTAATTGCAATGGTATATGAATCCAAGCAGGAGCACCAAATGTATGTAGGTAGCTTAGATTTGGTTTTCTATCATGTCAAAGTGTAAACGGTAATTCACCAGTAGATGAATTCACTACATTGTTTAACACATGGTTAGCACACATTATGGCTTCACCCCAAAGTTATTCTGGTATACTAGAATCTGCTAACATAGATCTAGCCATAGCTTGCAGTGTTTGACCTCTGCGCTCTACATAAGCATTATGTTGTGGTATATAAGGGGCAGAACATTTATGTTCAGTACCTGCTTCCTGCAACATGTTTTCCAATCTAAGATTAGTAAACTCAGTGCCATTGTCTGTTACTAAGCAAACTACCTTATGTTTCTGTTTCCTCTCGACAAATTTCAGCCAGTTTGCCATATGCTGAAATGTTTCAGACTTTGTTTTCATTAAGTAACAGAAACCATACCTACAGAAATGATCAACTAAGCTCAGTATATAGCAGGCTCCCCCTAAACTGGGTTTTTTAGGTCCAGTTAGATCTGCAAATACTATCTCTAGTGGTCATTTAGTTTTGAATCCGTTCATTCGGTTTGCTGGGGTTACTTTGCTTTTTTCTTGATTGTAAGCATTACAATTGAGGTACTTAGTACATGGTTTTAACCTTATTCCCTCAGATAATGTTACTGTTTTTTTCAATGCTTTGAAATTTGTATGGCCTAAGCGTCGATGAAGTAGATGAATGCATTCATCAAGTGGCTTCTTATTATCATAAACTGAGTTAGCATAAGCCACTACAGGTGGATTCTCCTTCAGTATGAATAAATCCTTTTCTAATTTTGCGATAACACATTTACCTTCCTTTTCTATTAGGCATTTATCTCCCCTAAAGGTTATTATAAATCCAGCTTGTGCTAAGGCTTTAACAGATAATAGATTATATTTTAGTTTCGGTATATATAACATTGGCAACTGGTCATTAATAAATGGACAATGTGCAATACCTTCACCAGCCACTTTCATTTTCCACCTATTTGCTAATGTTATGTATTGTTTGTTATTCAGTTTCACAAATTTTTCTTTTCATCTTCCTCATCGTCTGGATCCCATGCATTTACATCTGGTGGATTAGTAACCATGCCCCATAGTCCTTCCTTGCATAGGTTACACTTCACAGACCAGGATGCATAATTTGATCCATCCAACAGGGTTATCATGGATATGCTGGACAACCGTTCTTGTGCCATCTTCACCTGGACTATTTGTATCAAACACAGCCGTCTGAATTATATTACTGTATAGTCACAGCCACTCTCAGTGTTCTGGGCCCATAACCAATGTTAAGGGTAATCTGGGTTCACAACCAAGGTTGTGGACTGTTGAGCAGAGTACCTTATGCATGAAAACGACTGAGACTGGTTGTATACAATAACAGTCACTTGCAGACAAACTGGGGTTTGATATTCCTTTACTTTTAGGGAAAAAGCAAAGACATAGTCCAAAAACAATTCCAGGTCATACACATATAAAGCCAGTCAGGGATGTTACAAATATCAAGTCTTCTTACCAATGTAGACTTGCACAACAAACAAGGTCTTCTTTCAGTTCAGCAAAACACTGTTCAATTCACAGCAGTCAATATCCTGAGGAATCAGTAACTGGCCATGATCAAGCAATGATCATAAAGCTCAAATATACAGTTGCAGCATGTCATTAGGTTACAATGCATATGCACCAAGACAAATTCCTTGTGTGTCCAATCACACTTGGCCAATAAAAACAGTTTTTTCCCGAAGGCCATCACTCTGCTAAACAAATAATTCCATCAACACTGTCAGACTATTTACTGAATCTGCACTACTATTAATCGTCTCATAGTTCCCATCACCAATCTTTTTCTACTTATGACTGTATGACTATAACTTGTTGCTGGCAATCCTTATGATTTATATTGATATATTGACCATCAATTGTGTTGTAAATGTTGTACCTTGATGAACGTATCTTTTCTTTTATGTACACTGAGAGCATATGCACCAAGACAAATTCCTTGTGTGTCCAATCCCACTTGGCCAATAAAATTCTATTCTATTCTATTCTGAAAAATTCTATTCTATTCTATTCTAAAAAAAGATTGTAACTTCCTCCCCCACCACCACTGGCTGACTGATTGTGCAATTGAAGTCACGCTGGGAGCCAAGCTACCCAAACCAAAAACGTACTCCATGACTCCCAAGGAAATGGAGGAACTAAGAAAATACATTGATGCCAACCTAGTGCGGGGCTTCATCCAACCCAACTTTAGGGTAGCCGCCCCAGTACTGTTTAAGGAAAAAAACGATGATGGGGGGATGAGGCTCTGCATGGATTTTCACAGAATTAATGACGTGTGTATGGAAAACACCTACCCCCTCCCACTCAAGAAGGATATGCTAAGCCAGGGGTATCCAAACTTTTTGCAAGGAAGGCCAGATTTGGTGAGGTGAAAATATGTGGGGGCCAACCACTCAGTCTGACATTCTTTGAACCGTTAACATTTAATACAAATGAACTATTTTATGAAAGACTAAACTAATAACTTAACTGCACTAATGTGAAGGGTGATACTGAGATCTCGACTGCATTATATAGGCCAGGTCTGGCTCAAAAAGAGTGGTTTTGATGCGCAAGATGTCACGCAGGTAAAAGTCACTTAGTCTCATCCTCACACAGTTCTTGTTAATATTCATAACTGAGAATGTCTTCTCACACAAGAATGTTGAACTAAACAAGCTCAGCATTTTCTTAGCAAATGTTCAAATTTCTTGGAACCTGTCTTTATCCAGCTGGCAGTAAAAGTTGACAAGAGGGAGCTGTTGGTGCCAACTGCGACACTTAGCATCACACTGCAGCTCAACAGCTGCAGGTGGTCTGGAGCGTCATCAGGGTCCACAGAGAAAGGAGAGGAAAAAAGCGTGATCTCCTTTTCAATAGCTGCAAGATCCTGAAAGCACTGTTGAAACTCCTCAGCCAGAGATGAAATGTCTGCTTCATACCTCCTTATTTGTGCACTCATATTGTTCTGTGGAAAACTGGTCATTATTTCCTGCAGCGATGGGAAATGTGTGGTATTGGGCTGCGTTTGTGACAGGTGTCTTTGGAAAAGTAGCAGCTTGGTCCCAAAGGCTTTGATATGTGAATATGGTTGGCTTAGCACTGCATTTTGCCACTGAAGGCTTATGTTCAGCACATTCAGATGTCATGTTATGTCAATTAAAAATTCAAAATCAGCCAGCCAAACCTGATCAGATAGCTCTAGCACTGGTTGTCTCTTTTTTGCCAAGAATTGTCTAATTTCCTCCCTAAGAGAGTAGAAGCGCTGCAGTGCAGATCCCTGACTGAGCCATCTTACCTCGTTGTGATAAACAACATCTCCATATTCAGCCTGGATGTTGAGTAGAAATTGTTGAAACTGGTGGTGGCACAGGGCTTTGGAGTGAATATAATTAATAGCCTTCATCACCAGTTTCATGACATGAACATATTTTCAGATGTTTGGCACAGAGAACTTATTGGTGAATAATATGGTGGAGTTTTATAGCTTTGCCTCCTTCTTCACTGACTTGGTTACAGACTAGGGTTGATAATCCACTATGTGTGCCAGCTATGGCAGATGTGTCATCCATAATAATCCCAGTGACTTTATTCCACGGTAGTTTCATGTCATCTATGGCAGAACAAACCAAAACAAATAAATCTGTTCCTCTTGTTTGGTCCTTAAGGCTCTGGAGGCCAAGTAGCTCTTCAATCATGTTCATGTCATTATCCACTTCTCTCAAAAAAATCAATAACTGAGCGGTGTCAGATGCATCCATGCTTTCGTTGCAGGCTAACAAAAAAAAAGCAAACTCCACTCCCTTTGCCTCTAACTGTCTCTTAATATCAGATGAAACATCTTCAATTCTCCGTACCACAGTGTTACAAGCCAGGCAAACATTGGCAAACTCTTGCTTCTTCTTAGGACAAATTTTCTCCACCATTTTCATCACACAGTGCAGTAAAAGGTTTGCAGTGCTTGGCAATCAGCTTTGCCACTTCGTAGCTTGCCATTGTGGCATTTTCATTTGACTCATGGGCTCTTGTGAAAAAGCGCTGCTGTGCTATTAAAGCAGCTTCCAGTTCCTTCCATTTTTCACCGTGTTCATTCCCAGTTAGCTTGTAGTTAGCATGTTTTGTCTGGTAGTGCCTCTTGATATTGAATTCCTTGAAAACAGCCACAGTCTCTTGGCAAATTAGGCAGACACAGTTGTTTTGTATTTCAGTGAAAAAATACTCCAATTTCCACTTGTCCTGCAAGTGGCGGCCCTCGTTGTCAACTTTCCTTTTTTAGTTACAGTTGCCATTTTAGAAATGGGCACACAAGCTCACAAGAGTCACAAGAGTCACACGGTGAGAGTGCTGACTCAGGTCTACTGCCATCTTCTGGTGAAAATTTCGTCGTGAGCTAAAAACATACTTATTCACTCAAGCAGGACTGGCATAAATAGTTGATTTTAAATTGGGGTTTTAGAGATTTTAAATATTTGTAAATTTTTAAATTATCGGCCATTTATTAATAGTTTCTTTTAATTTCTTTTAATTGTATATACTCTGTATTTTATTTCGGCTGTACACCGCCCTGAGTCCTTCGGGAGAAGGCGGTATAAAAATCTAATAAAATAAATAAATAAATAAAATGGCTGAGATGCTCTGCAAAGCAGAGTGGCTGTGGAGCAGGAGGCAGCAGGGGACAGCTGCAGGAACCTCTGTGCGGTGAAGGGAAAAACATCGGACAGCGGAGATGAGTGACAGGTTGAGCCAGTGGGGAGAAGAGGCTGTAGGTCACTCAAAATTTAAACATGGGCTGCAATTGGCCCCTGGGGCCAGACTTTGAACATGCCTGTGCTAAGCCACTTGAACAAGGGGAAGGTGTTTACCAAATTGGACTTGAGAGAAGCCTATTACTGCATCAGAATCAAGGAAGGAGATGAACAGAAAATGGCCTTTAACTGTCTACTTGGCAGCTTCCAGTTCAAAGTCAAGCCATTCAGCCTACAAGGGGCCCTGATAGTCTTCATGGAATTAATCAATGAAGTGCTACATGAGCACATATACAAAGGGGTCCTAGTTTATCTAGAC
Source organism: Ahaetulla prasina (assembly GCF_028640845.1). Taxonomy (NCBI): domain Eukaryota; kingdom Metazoa; phylum Chordata; class Lepidosauria; order Squamata; family Colubridae; genus Ahaetulla; species Ahaetulla prasina. The sequence goes on from NC_080543.1 coordinate 72,031,485, forward strand.
GACATTCTCATATTTAGTGAGACCCTCGAGGAACATAGAGCCACTAAGCTCAATGCAAAGCTGTCAAAATGTGAATTCCACCAGACTTCCCTTGACTAACTAGGCTCCCGCATATTCAGCGAGGGAGTGGAGGTGGACCCAGGAAAAGTAAAAGTGATGCTAGACTGGCAACCCCCACACACCTGCAAACAACTGCAAAGCTTCCTGGGGTTCACAAACTTTTATAGACAGTTTATTTATTTATTTATTTTATTTATTTTATTTTATTCAATTTTTATACCGCCCTTCTCCCGAAGGACTCAGGGTGGTGCACAGCCAAGTAAAAAATCACAGTATCAATATTAAAAGAGATTAAAACGAACATATTATAAAGTGGCCAGATTTAAAACGAATTAAAATATTAAAATATAAATAACCCAATAAAATTTTAACCCAATAAAATTTTAGGCCAGTCCCGCTTGAATAAATAAGTGCGTTTTCAGCTCACGGCGAAAGGTCCGAAGATCAGGCACTTGACGTAAACCAGGGGGAAGCTCATTCCAGAGCGTGGGAGCTCCCACAGAGAAGGCCCTGCCCCTGGGGGCCGCCAGCCGACATTGTTTGGCGGACGGCACCCTGAGAAGGCCCTCTCTGTGAGAGCGTACGGGTCGGTGGGAGGCAAACGGTAACAGCAGGCGGTCCCGTAAGTACCCGGGTCCTAAGCCATGGAGCGCTTTAAAGGTGGTGACCAAAATCTTAAAGCGCACCCGGAAGACCACAGGAAGCCAGTGCAGACTGCGCAGGAGTGGTGTTACATGGGAGCAACGAGTTGCTCCCACTATTACCCGCGCAGCTGCATTCTGGACTAACTGCAGCCTCTGGGTGCACTTCAAGGGCAGCCCCATGTAGAGAGCATTGCAATAATCCAGGCGGGAAGTTACGAGGGCATGAATGACCGTGCATAAGGCATCCCGGTCAAGGAAGGGGCGCAACTGGCGCATCAAGCGTACTTGGTGGAAGGCCCTCTTGGAGACGGCCGCCAAATGATCGTCAAACGACAGCCGCCCATCCAAGAGGACACCCAAGTTGCGCACCCTCTTTGTTGGGGCCAATAACTCGCCCCCCACAGCCAGCTGCGGCTGCAGCTGGCTGAACCGGGGTGCCGGCATCCACAGCCACTCCATCTTGGAGGGATTGAGCTTGAGTCTGTTTCTCCCCATCCAGACCCGTACGGCTTCCAGATACCGGGACAGCACTTCAACAGCTTCGTTGGGGTGGTCCGGGGTGGAAAAGTACAGCTGCGTATCGTCAGCGTACAGATGATAACTCACCCAAAACCACTGATGACCTTGCCCAACGGCTTCATGTAGATGTTGAACAGGAGGGGCGATAGAATCGACCCCTGAGGCACCCCACAAGTGAGGCGCCTCGCGGTCGACCTCTGCCCCCCTGTCAACACCGTCTGCGACCGGTCGGAGAGATAGGAGGAGAACCACCAATAAACGGTGCCTCCCACTCCCAATCCCTCCAACCGGTGCAGCAGGATACCATGATCGATGGTATCGAAAGCCGCTGAGAGATCTAATAGGACCAGGGCAGAGGAACACCCCCTGTCCCTGGCCCTCCAGAGGTCATCCACCAACGCGACCAAAGCTGTCTCCATGCTGTGACCGGACCAGAAGCCGGACTGGAACGGGTCTAGATAGACGGCTTCATCCAGGTACTGGGGAAGCTGCCATGCAACCACACTCTCTACAACCTTCGCCACAAGCGAAGGTTGGAGACTGGACGATAGTTACCCAAAATAGCTGGGTCCAGGGAAGGCTTCTTGAGGAGGGGTCTCACCACTGCCTCTTTCAAGGCGGCGGGGAAAACCCCTTCCAACAATGAAGCATTTATAATTCCCCGGAGCCAGCCTCGTGTCACTTCCTGAGTAGCCAGCACCAGCCAGGAAGGACACGGGTCCAGTAAACATGTGGTTGCATGTAACCTTCCCAGCAACCTGTCCACGTCCTCGAGAGCCACAGACTCAAACTCATCCCAAACTACCTCAACAAGACGTGCCTCCTCCATCCCATCTGGATCATCGCAATTTTGGTCTAAACTATCCTGAAGCTGAACGATTTTATCATATAGATAACCATTAAACTCCTCAGCCCATCCCTGTAGGGGGTCATCCCGCCCCTCTTGACAAAGGAGGGAACGGATCACCCGAAACAGGGCGGCTGGGCGGTTATCTGCCGATGCAATGAGGGAGGAAACGTAGGAACATTTCGTCTCCCTCATTGCCACTAGATAGGTCTTAGTAAAAGACCTCACTAGTATCCGATCAGCCTCGGAACGGCTAGACCTCCAGGTGCTCTCTAGGCGTCTTCTCCGGCGTTTCATCTCCCTCAGCTCCTCAGAGAACCAAGGAGCCAAGTGAGATCTAAGCTGGGTCAGAGGCCGCAAAGGCACGACACAGTCCAAAGCCCCAGCCGCGGCCCGTTCCCAGGCCGCAACTAGTTCTTCAGTCGTGCCGTGGGCAAGATCCTCAGGAAACGGCCCAAGCTCCGTCTGTAACCTCTCCAGGTCCATCAGGCGCCTGGGACGGAACCAACGCATTGGCTCCGTCTCCCTGCGGTGGTGAGCGGCGGTCTGAAAGTCTAGGCGAAGGAGAAAATGATCTGACCATGACACCGGTTCCATCACTAAATCTCCTAATTCCAGATCATTAATCCACTGTCCAGAGATAAAAATCAAGTCTAGAGTGCCTCCCCCCATGTGTGTAGGGCCATCAGTTACTTGAATCAGGTCCATGGCCGTCATGGAAGCCAGGAACTCCTGCACTGCCGTCGACGACAAGCCGGCCGATGGCAAGTTGAAATCTCCCATGACCAAGAGTCTGGGAATCTCAACTGCCACCTCGGCAAGCATCTCCAGCAGCTCAGGTAGGGCTGTAGTTAGTCACGCAGCAAGGAGCCAGGTACGTGATCAACAGACCCATCTGATTCCTATGGCCCCACTTCACAAGGAGGGATTCACAACCAGCTATCTGAGACACAGTGGACTCCCTCGGCTCTAGGCTTTCCTTAATCACAACCACCACCACCCCACCCCTACCTTGGGCCCTCGGCTGATGAAATGCACGGAAACCTGGTGGGCACAACTCAACCAGGGGAACACCCCCCTCTGTGCCCAACCAGGTCTCCGTAATGCCCGTAAAGTCCACGGACTCCCTCTGAATAAGATCATGAATTTACGGAACCGCCTTCTGCTACCGAATACCTCTCACCGACCCGTGCGCTCTCACAGAGAGGGACTCCTCAGGGTGCCGTCAGCTAGGCAGTGTCGTCTGGCGACACCCAGGGGAAGGGCCTTCTCTGCGGGGGCTCCCGCCCTCTGGAACGAGCTCCCCCCAGGACTTCGCCAACTCTCGGACCTTAGAACCTTCCGTCGTGAACTTAAAACACACTTATTCAGGTGCGCAGGACTGGATTAGATTTTTTAGCTTTTAAATTTTAAATTTTAAACTTTATACTGATTTTAATTGGTTTTATTATTTTTAGTTCAATTGGCCGGCTAAATATTTCATTTTAAAATTATTTTAAATTCATTGTCTATCTATGTATTTTAATATGGCTGTACACCGCCCTGAGTCCTTCGGGAGAAGGGCGGTCTAGAAATTTGATTAATAAATAATAAATAAATAAATATAAAAATCAAGGGAGCCTTATTAACCACGGAGCGAGCATTGCACAGCATCAGCCTAAGACCCAAGCTCTGAGGATCCTGACCATCCGGGGAACAAGTAAGGACTGAGGGGCCGGAGCACGTGATTGCTTTAAAACATCGGGCACGTGCTCCCGAAGAACGATATGACCCCTTGCCTCCGCCATATCTGCCTCTCCCACTCACCGTACAGATGGAATAGCACAATCTGCTCTATACCAGTATACAGTTTATACCAGCCTTCGCAGAAGTTGCCTTGTCCTAACAGAACTGTTAAATGACTGAGCCAACCACTTGCTTGGTCAATGGACTGTCAAAAGGCATTCAAGAAATTAAAAAAGCTATTCGCCGAGAAACCGATTCTCCAGCATCTGGATCCAGAATGGCAATTCATAATCCAAGTGGATGCCAGCGATGTGGCTGTAGCAGCAGTGCTCATGCAAAAAGCTCTTATCCTGTGCCTATTGTCCAAGAAACTAACTGATGCTGAGAGGAGGTGGGTCATCTGGGAGAAAGAAGTCTATGCAGTCCGCTGGGCTCTCCTCTCCTGGAGGCACTTTCTAGAAGAAGACAAAGTGCCCTTTGAGGTCTGGACTGATCACAAAACCTCAAAGCATTAAAGATTTCTAGGAAATTGTCACCTAAACAAATCCACTGGGAGCAATACTTCAGGTGGTTCAAATTTGAACTGAAGTACATCCCAGCAGGAAAAAAATCTATTAGCCAATGCCCTATTGAGAAAACCCCAATTCAATAGCCACAGGGTGGAAGTCATCCATGCCATCACTCCCACTTCGCAATCAGCTGCACAAGTCACTACCCAGGGCCAAGCCAAAAGACAGCCCGACCCCAGCTGGGACAAACTGGCATTAAAGCTGGCGGCTCCCAGCTGACCAGTGGTTCATAGACAATAAGGATATTTTAACTGAAAGGGACGGACTGGCTTGGAAAGGTCCAAAGCTATATGTCCCCATCAGTTTGAGGCTGGAGTGTTGCAACACAGCTATGACTCCAGATTGGGTGGTCATTTTGGGTTCTTAAAAACCCTACATTTGGCTAGGAGGCAATTTTGGTGGCCAAAAATGAAAGCTGATGTGAAAGAATATGTAAAAAGCTGTGCCACATGTGCAGCCATGAAAATAAGACCAGGGAAACCCCATGGACTCCTCCAGCAAGTGGCAAGCAGACACTTCCCAAGCAGACCTTGGGAAGAAATTGCAATGGATTTTATAGTTGAGCTTCCGGAGAGTGGGGGAAATACAGTTATTTGGAGAGTAATTGATTTATTTTCAAAACAAGCCCACTTTACAGCTTGTTCGGGATTACCATCTGTTAAAAAATTGGCAAGGATGTTCATCAAACAAACCTACTGACCACATGGAATACTGCGCCGAGTCATCTCAGACTCAGAGTTCAATTTACAGCAAAGTTTTGGAGAGAGTTGCTGAACTCAGTTGGATCCATGCAAGGACTTAGCTCGGCTTTCCATCCATGTATTAACAGAGAGGTGGAACGAGCGAACGCAATAGTGGAACAATATAACAGATGCTATGTGGGTGTTCTGTTTCCCTCCCCCAATACTCCCAACAAAAAGTCAGTCAAAGGCCTCCTTTTCTAATTTATTTACATAGATAAATGTTCTGGTCTACCCACGGGCCTGCCAAGTCTCTGGAGATAACGAGGAAATTATAGATAAGGCCAGAGTTACTCACAAATATATTCTTCCCTCCATTGATACAGTTTGCCCGTGCAAATTCACTGCTTTGTCCAAGACAAAAAACCAGGAAGTTCCGCCTCCTTTTTATAGTCTCTGCAGATGTCACTGCATGACCATCATTCTTTGGCTTTGTCCCAACGCTTCCTCTGCTGCGTGCACTGGTCACGTCTGCGCAGTCTTGCATCACTCCAAAACTGTTCTTGGGGCGTTGCCAAATCAGAAGAAGGCCCGGGAGAATCAGGCCTTGCCGGCCCCTCCTCCTCCCTTTGGGTGGGTGCCAGGGACGGAGAGGGCCCAGGAGAAGCAGGCCTTGCCAGGTCTTCTCCCTCACTTTCTGAATCATCCGAGTCCAGGAGTCCGAGTCCAGGAACCTGGGTCACAACAGTGGGTTATCAGCAGGAGAACTGGGCAGGCCTATTGCCTTTTGTGGAGGTGGCATACAACAATGTTTGCACAGCAGCACTGGATTAACCCCCTTCCAGTCACCAGAATGGACTTCATGCCTATGCCTGAACTGCCCAGGGAACCTCCCTTTTCTATGTCCCTGAATGAGTGGATGGAATCATTGAGAAAAGGCTGGGAAAACAACAAGAAGGCAATAGAAGGAGCTGCTGAAGCATACAAAAAAACAAGCCGATCTCTTTAACCCCCTTTCCATGTGGGAGATCGGGTGTATCTGTCAACCAAATACATAAAACTTAGGCTGCCTAGCAAGAAGTTGGGACCTAAATTCTTAGGTCTTTTCCCAATAGTGAAAGTAATTAACCCAGTGATAGTTCAGCTGAACCTCCCACGCATTTTAGGGAAAATACATCTAGCTTTCCACTGTAGCTTGCTTAAACCAGCCATAAACTCTAGATTAAGATTGCAAGCTCAAGAACCCTCTAAACCTATTCTGGTGCAAGGAGAGACCCATTATGAAGTCAAGAAGATCTTAGACTCCAGGTTGTATAGAGGTAGTTCACGATATTTAGTACATTGGAAAAGGTACCCTTTGTCTGAGGCCATGTGGGTTAAAAATTGGAATGTCAAAGCAGACAGACTAGTAAAGCAATTCCATTATAAGTTTCTTGATAAGCCAAAGGGTCCCCCTGGGGTTAGTATCAGGGGTGAAATCTAAAAATTTTTCCTACCAGTTCTGTGGGCGTTGGCTTGGTGGTCAGATGACTGGGTGGGCGTGGCCAATAAAAATAAATAATAAAAATAATAAATAAAGTATACAAAACAATAAGAGGTACCAAAAACCAACTTTCACACTTTACACACACACAACACAACACAACTGACTCACACACACACACACACAATGCCATATACAGCTTTGTGAGATTTTGTGTGTTTGTGTAGTTAGAGTGAAACACTACAGAAACACACCAAATCTCAGCTGCACAAATATTTTATTTTATTATTTTATTTTATTTATATTTTTAGATCAGGGGTCTCCAACCTTAGTAACTTTAAGGTTTGTGGACTTCAACTCCCAGAGTTCCTTAGCCAGCAAAGCAGGCAGATTGAGTTGCTCACCAAGGAGATGGATTTTAGGCAGGCAGATTCAGTTGGTAGCTGATGCAACTGATTGCAGTAACTGAAGTAAAGCATGGCTTTGCCAGCCCGAAAGGAGCAGCAATAAGGCAAGTGGGGATGGGGCATTGGGTGGGCATGGGTGGGGGCTTTTGTAAGAGGTTGTTAAAAATGATTTTAAAAGCCTGTGATGATGAGGCAACTCATCTGGGATCACCAGAGGAAAAAAACATTTTAAAAGGCTCCTCTGATGATCCTAGCTGAAGTTGCCTCATAGCAGCCCAGAACCTCTTAAAATAATTGTTTTAACAAGCTCTTCAGCTGAAGAGCTTGTAGAAAACATATTTTTTAAGGTTCTGGTGATGAGGAACTCAGCTGGGATCGCCAGAGGAGCCTTTTAAAACCTTTTTTAAAAAAACCTTTGGCCAAAGAGGTTGTAAAAAAAAGAGTTAAAGGGTTCTGACGATCCCAGCCGACCCACGGGATCATCAAAGGCTTTTTTTTTACTTTCAAAGGCACGTTTTTGGCTGAAGAAAAACTGCTTTTAAAAGTAAAAAAACACTGATGATGGTGTGGCTCAGCAGGGAAGAAGGCGGGGCCAGGGATTTTTGCTACCGGTTCTCCAAACCACCAGCCACCATCGCTACCGGTTTGGGCCAGCCGGTCCAAACCAGGAGCATTTCACCCCGGTTAGTATGCTGAATGATTACCCACTATGGTACTGTCATTTCAGGACATGCTTTTCTGATGGGGTGGGGGTGGGGTGGCGGCCTGTCATGCCTCTAAGCCATCTTTTGTATTAGGCCTTCACATCTGCCATGTTTATTACTGTGGGAAACTGGGAGGGGGGATTGTATGGAGCATGGGTGATGTATAGTCATAATAACATTCCTTTCTCAAGAGGTCAAGGACAACTGACCCTGCACCTGGGAGCCTGGAGCTGGGAGGCATCTCCAGTTGGGATGATGTCTGATTGGACCATGTGATGGACTTTTGGGTGTTGGGCATGGACTTCAACTTTTCTTTGGGTGGGGAAAATTTGGAAACTTTTAGATTCGGGTTTTCCCAGATGTGCCAATAGGACATCTCTAATAAAATGTAGCTTTGAGGAATTTTAAAGCCTCAGAGTTTTCTTTCATTGGGGGTGTTACTTGGAACCCTGACATAGGGGTTGTAAGGGGTTCGATAACCCCACTCACCAAAGGGTCTTTGTAGTTGCTCTCTTCCTCCACCGGAGGGGTCGGAGTTCCTCGCACTGTAATTGATTCTGGTGGGAATTCAATGACTGCATGGGTCTTCAGGTTGATATCTTTGGAACACTGGTGGCTTTGAGGGTTTCCCTCCAACCTGCTTTTCTCCCTTTCAGGTGGACATTCTCACACAGCACTCATTTGTGAGGTGACCTTCCTTCCCGCAATGGAAGCAGGCAGCTGAGCGTGGCGGGGCAGAGCAAGTTTTGGTTACCTCCCTTTTCCCTTCTGGCAGGGATCTCTTCCAGAAGCGGTTTGCATGGTACTGGTTTTGATCTTGGTTGATTTCCGCTTCTTCAGCTGTGTAAGTGGACTGTGGCTCCATGGGCAACACAGGTGTTGTACAGGTCATCATTTAAGCCATCTTTGGACCAACTCACGAGTATTTCCTTTGTCCAATCTACGTGGCAAGTCAGATCAGGAAACTCTTCAATGTGCTCAGTGACTGGACAGTGCCTTAAGCGGTCTCTAACCTTGTGATTGGCTAGGGGTCCTCAAATCTCCATCTCAGAGCTGTCATGAAATGGTTGAAGTTTCGGAGCCCTAGTGCATCTGCATTATGGAGGCTCACCATCCAATGTGCAGCTGACCCTTCTAGAGCCAGGGTGAGAACCCTGACTTTGGCACCTTCTGTAGGGAGATCCCGCCCATACTCCTGCATGTAGGTCAGTACATGTGCGAGAAAAATCCCAGTTGCTGGGGATTCCCATTGAGTTTGATGCCAAGAGAGGGCACCTTCCGTTCAAAATCGAGTTGCAAGCCTTGCTTTGCATTGAGATGTCTCCTGGGTGAATCTTACATGGTGGAAATGGGTTCATCAGTAGTCCCTGTGATTTCAGCCAATGACTCTGGGGTTGGGGATCCCTTTCATTCATCAGTAGTCATCTTTTGCACTCCTAACTGGCCTGCAGCGCAAGCCATGGATGGCCTCTCTCAGAAGATTCATGGCTTCCCTCAGGAGTTGGTTGAGCCAGTCTGTGGCTCCTTCCAGTTCATGATTGTTATAAAGGTCTTCCATCTCTTGCTTCCAAACAGGTTGTTGGCTCCCATAGGTGAGGGTGACATCTTTGGTTCTGCCACCCCAGCCTTCCATCTTCCCAATACCAATGGACCACCTCGGCTTGGCAGCAGTGCTTGAGGGAATGTTCTCCTTGAACCAGGCATTGAAACCCTCAATTGAGATTTTGGGGGATGGGGTTCTCCCCCAGTCTTCAGCCTCTTCGTGGTCACTGCTCTGGGCAGACACGGTGTGCATGGTTCCCACAGTAGGACTGTTATCTCTCTGGGTTGATCAGTTTGCAGTTCTTGCCTAATGTAAGGTCTTGCTTCTCCAATCTTCCCAAGAAAGCAAGACTCTTGAAACTGCAGTTGTTCCAAAAGAAGCTTTTATTGAAAGGCTTGTGATAACAAGAGATCTAGGCAAGAACTGAAGCTTCTCACTTAAAACCAATTATTTAATGCAATGCTAACCAAACCCCTCCCACACTACATCATTGCAGGGAAACAGAAACAGAAACTTCATATAGAGATTAACACAGTAATGCAAGAAACAGAAACTTCATATACAGATTACTCCATTCCTCCCCTCTTCCTCCCACCAAAATGTGAGCATCCCTGTAGAAATATCTGGGACCTGACAAAATCATTCCTTCATTTTCTTTGCAAGATGCAGGGTTAAATCATTCTTCAGCAGAAAGAAAGTGACTTATTCATTAAAAAAAATAATAAGTGCCATTTATTTCCTGATAAGATACTGGTTATTTAAATATCACTTATTTTAACAACACAATTATTCTTCATTGGAAAGGAAATCACCTCAATTGCTGGAGTCATAATTAGAAAATGAAATGTCTGATATATCAAATCAAGGCTAGTTAATTTAACATCCTATTTTCTTTGCTGGCAACTAAGGAGTACCCAAGGAATTCATAAGCAGATGGATTTCCATCATCCTTTCAAGAGATTGAAGAAATATAGTATGTGGTGCTGGAAGGATCATCCCTGGATCCTCTTCCCTATTTTTAATAATGTTAAATATGTAGAATGTTATAAAATGCAGGAGTTGCAGAATTGATTGAGAAAATTAAGAAAATAGAAACAAAATTCAAAATCAATTATGTGAATCATTGGATTAAAGGATTGAAAGTCATAGAATGAAATTTAATCGATACCAATATAGTTATTCTACAGTTATGTAGAATGTTATAAAACTTGCAGGAGTTGCAGAATTGATTGAGATAGTTAAGAATATAGAAACAAAATTCAAAATCAATTATTTGAATCATTGGATTAAAGGATTGAAAGTCATAGAATGAAAGTTAATCGATACCAATACAGTTATTCATGTGGGAAACAAAAGTGAAATGCACAGGGATATGTGGGATGCCTGGATAGTACTTCCAAAAATGATCTGCGATTAGTAATTGATTATAAAAGGAATATAGGGCCGTAATCTACAGAACGGAAATGTAATTTTAAATTCAATCAGATGACTATAATTTTCAAATCTCTCTGTCGCTCTCATTCATATATACATTGTTGTTGTTAGTTGTGAAGCCATCACGACCCCATGGACAACGTTCCAACCCATCACGACCCCATGGACAATGTTCCTCCAGGCCTACCTATCCTCTTCCTATTCTCTACCATCCTCTGGAGTCCATTTAAGATCACGCCTATTGCATCAGTGACTCTATCCAGCCACCTCATTTTCTGTCGCCCCGTTCTTCTTTTGTCCTCAGTCTTTCCCAGCATTAGGCTCTTCTCCAGTGTGTCCTTCCTTCTCATTAGGTGGCCAAAGTATTTCAGTTTCATCTTCAGGATCTGGCCTTCTAAAGAGCAGTCAGGGTTGATCTCCTCTAGGACTGACTTGTTTGTTCACTTTGCAGTCCAAGGGACTTGCAGGAATCTTCTCCAGCACCAGAGTTCAAAGGCCTCAATCTTTTGGCGCTCAGCTTTCTTATGGGCCAACTTTTACACACACACACACACACACACACACACACACACACACACACACATATGTATGTAGGTCTTTGGTTATTCGGGTTTTCTCCCGCATAAAATTGGAAGTGTCTTGGCGACGTTTCGACGAAGTCTCATTCGTCATCTTCAGGCTTCAGCTTCGTGCTTCTGGGAGCAATGTGTGATTGCAGCTGTTTCTTCCTTTTTAACTGCTAGTGGGGGTTTGAACTGATTGGGTGGGAGTTTGGCTGTGCTCTGATTGGATGGGGTTTTTTTGTGCTCTGATTGGCTGGGGGTGTGTCCTGTTTGGGTGGGGGCTTGGTTGTGCTCAGATTAGTCTGAGCACAACCAATCTGAGCACAACCAACTACACACTCTCACTAACGTACTAACATCCAATGGATTCCAAAGAAATAAGATTACCAATCTAATCCAAAAAGAAACCCCCACTAAAATCCAAGACAGAGAACAACAAAAAGGCACAGCCCTCCTCCTATATATAAAAGACACCACAGACAGAATCAGCAAGATCCTCCACAAACACAACATCAAGACAGCATTCTGCACAAACCGAAAAATATCCTCCATCCTAAGAAATCCCAAAGACAAAATTGAGTTAGAAAATCAAGGAGTATATGAAATCCCATGCACCGCCTGCCCCACCACATACATCGGACAAACCAACAGAAGAATAAGTGCACACATTGAAGAACACAAGAACTCAGTCAAAAAAGAGGAACCAACTTCTTCCCTGGTCCAACACCTTAAAGCCACAGGACATGATATCGACTTTAAAAAGACCAGAACTATTGCCAAAACTGAACACTTTAACAACAGAATAATCAGAGAAGCCATCGAGATAGAAGATGCCCACACAGCATGAACAAACGAGATGATACCTCCCGCCTACCAGCCATTTGGAAACCCGCCCTTATTGATAAACGAGTCCCTAACACGAGGAATGACACCAGACCCACACTCACGAGGTCCACACAAGATGTCACCACCACACTTCCACCCAGAAAGCAGACCCAAACCTACACTGATGATGAAGCACGACCAAGGACCAGAACCCAGACTGCATCTGCAACATTAGCCATTTCAAACCCCTCCAATCCATACATGCAGCAGACTGACATCCACTATGAAGATGTAGCACGACCACGACCACGAAGCCAAACAACAGCAATGCAGCTCACCAGCTCAAATCCCCCTGCAACTCAAACTAATCTGAGCACAACCAAGCCCCCACCCAAACAGGACACACCCCCAGCCAATCAGAGCACAAAAAAAACTCCATCCAATCAGAGCACAGCCAAGCTCCCACCCAATCAGTTCAAACCCCCTCTAGCAGTTAAAAGGAAGAAACAGCTGCGATCACACATTGCTCCCAGAAGCACAAAGCTGAAGCCTGAAGATGACAAATGAGACTTCGTTGAAACGTCGCCAAGACACTTCCAATTTTATGCGGGAGAAAACCCGAATAACCAAAGACCTACATACAAACACCCACGAAAACCTCAGAAAACATATATATATATATATGTATGTATGTATGTATAATCAATCACACACACACACACACACACACACACACACACACACACACACACACACATCAGGATCAGTTAGGATCCAGTATTCCCAGATACACAGATACACAGAAATTATAACAACTTCTGACAATGTTTATTTATTTACTTATTTCAAATATTTATATAGTTGCTCATCTTGTACCAAAACAACATCTATTTATGATAGCAAATATTAAAAGTAGACTTCAGGTTTGGCACCGTAGGTGATGGCAGCGATCTTTACAATTGCTAACCTCTGGATTATGTGGAATCGCTAGGACAGCTTAAATCTGCCGTCCAGCAGTTCGAAAAAACCCCTCTTCGGGAGAAGAAGAGGAGGTGAGCTGAGGGTAGAGGTAGAACTTCCCTAAAACCCCTGAGAAAAAAGGGGTTTGAAGGGTTAGGTTCCCTCCAGCAACCCGAAGTGCTCCAGATCTGACGCTTTTTCTGCGTTGGCAGATTCAATCACCACGACCAAACGCCGAGATTTATTTTGGACAATAAAGGATTATACCGGACAGAACAAAAGTGGGAGAACTTTAGGCAAGTAGCCAAGCCAATTCCCCGTTACTTTGTATCAAGCTTGAAAATAGCAAGAAAATGGTGGTGAGTTGTTAACAAGCTAACAAGTGGAAAGTGAAAATGACAGAACTTCTACTGCTTGCCATCTGCCGCTGGTAAATTGCATGCTGTTTGCTACTTTAACTCCTTGCTGCCTGCTGATAGAATCTATGGGAGATTTTAAAATATTGTTCTAAAAGACTGTGTTTTTAGGAGGTTAAGAAGATTTAAAGTGAATATTAAGTTGGAAATAAATAAATAAATAAACAATTTTATAGAAGATGGCAGCCAAACAATTAAAGTCTACTTTAACAAAGGGCTCTGGAATTTCTTCAGCTGGCGCCTCTCCAGCTCATACAGCAGATACTAAAACATTGAATTTGGAGGCGTTACAGGAGAACTTGAAGGATTTTATACAAGAAAAAGTTAAAGTAATAACTGATGAGATGTTTGAAATGAAAGAGCAGATATTAGAAATTCAAGTGGGAAATAAAGAAGTTAAAGAAGGATTTGTAATTGCAGTACAAAGTTTGGCAACAAATGTGATTTTATTAGAAGAGGAAGTTGAAGAAATCAATTTAATTCAAAATTAGAAAATAAAATGGATGAATTTCAAAGTAAAATGGAAAAAACAGATGATGAAATAGTTTTGATACAATATAGGAATATGGAATTTGCTTTAAGAATCCATGGCTTACAGGAGAATAAACAAGAGAACTTAAGGGAAACTTTTTCTGAAGCACTTGCTGAGATATTAGCAGCCCGTCCAGCAGATGTGGCTTATCAAATTGATAAAATATATTGTGTGAATTCTTGGATAGCAAGGCAAAAAAAGTTTATTTATTTATTTATTTATTATTTTTGTCGTAACAATATATACAAGCGTCGCATAAAGGGTTATATAATATATGAACGTATATATGAGGAGAAACGAGGTACTATAAACATATATATACATAGGGGAAGAAACAATAGGACAGGAACGGTAGGCACATTTGTGCTCTTATGCACGCCCCTTAGAGTCCTCTTAGGAAAGTGGTGAGATCAACCGTGGACAGTTTTTGAGTAAAGCCTTTGGGGTTATGAGAAGAAACCACAGAGTCAGGTAATGCATTCCAAGCATATACAATTCTGTTACAGAAATCGTGTTTTCTGCAATCTAAACTGGAGCGGTTGACATTGAGTTTAAATCTGTTGGTAGCTCTTGTGATATTGTTATTGAAACTAAAAAAGTCATTGACAGGAAGGACATTACAATGGATGATTTTATATGCTAAACCCAGATCCTGTCGAAGGCGATGAAGTTCCAAGTTTTCTAGACCCAGGATATCAAGTCTGGTGGAATAAGGTATTTTATTTCGGAGGAGTGGAGAATTCTTCTCATAAAATACCTTTGGACACGCTCAACTGTGTTGATGTCAGATATACGGTATGGGTTCCAGACAGGAGAGCAGTAATCAAGAATTGGCCTAACAAATGTTTTATATGCTCTGGTCAGTAGCGTGGTGTTTTTTGAAAAGAAGCTACGTAAAATTAAGTTAACAACTCTTAGAGCCTTCTTAGTTATATAGTTGCAGTGGGCTTTGGCACTTAAATCGTTAGATGTAAAAACTCCAAGGTCTTTGACAGGGTGGGGGTCATCTGCGAGGCAATGTCCATCAAGCATGTACTTTGTGATTGGGTTCTTTCTTCCAATATGCAAGACTGAGCATTTACTGGTTGAGATTTGTAGTTGCCAAATTTTAGACCAAGCAGTTAGATGATCAAGGTCCTTTTGAATTGTGGATGTATTGTCAGTGGTGTTGAAAAGTTTGACATCATCAGCAAAGAGAACACAGTTATTTGAGATATGATTACAAAGATCATTTATGTATATTATAAAGAGAGTAGGTCCAAGAATGCTACCTTAAGGAACACCACTCTTGACAGGAACAGGATTTGATAGAGCATTACCAATTTTAACTATTTGTTGTCTGTTTGACAGAAAAGCAGATATCCAGTTGTATAAGGGTCCTGAAATGCCATAGGATTTTAATTTTAGGAGAAGTTTATCATGTACTACTGAGTCAAAAGCTTTACAGAAGTCTATGTATATTGCATCTATTGATTTACCTAGATCAAGATTTGTAGTCCATAGGTTTTTACAGTGGAGAAGTTGTAAATTGCATGATAATTTTTTCCTGAAGCCAAATTGTTTATTTGAGAGAAGGTTGTGTATTTCTAAGTGCAAGGTAATGGATTGGTTGATGATGGATTCCATAACCTTGCAGGTGACCAACACAGGGAGATTGGTCTATAATTATCAACTAAGCTGGGGTCGCCTTTTTTGAAAACTGGAATGACTGTGGCTAGTGACCAGAGATTGGGAAGGGAACTGGTAGTAAAAGTTATATTAAAGATTATACTTAGGGGTTCTGCTAGATTACTAGAGAGTTTTTTTAAAAAGTAAGCACAAAGTCCATCAGGTCCAATGGATAGAGATGGTTTCAAGTTACAAAGAGCTTTACCAACATTTTCTTCTGTAAAAACAATATTTGTTAAGTTGTCATGCTCATTGCTTGTACAATTTGGGAATGTGGGATATGTGCCATCACTGTTGACAAAAACTGATGCAAAGAATTTGTTAAAGAGGTTTGCTTTAGTTACTTCATTATTGTATTCATTGCCATTAGAATCTTTTAGTGGTGGCATGGATCTAGAGTTTTTAAGCTTGTTGTTGACAAAATTATAGAAGGCACGACTGGAATTAGTGCGCAGAAGATCCTCTTCTTGCTTGGTGTGGTAATTTGTGCATTCAGTTTTTATTTGGTTGCATATAGTTCTGTAGCGATTTTTAAAATTAGCTACATACCCCTTTTTGTTTCTTTTCCAGAGGGATCTTTTTTTAGATTGAAGCTTTTTTATTGATATGGGTAGTTTGCTTTTCCTGATCTTGGTGGTAGTTTGTGGTACATATAGTTTGATGACTCTGTTGATTTCGAGTAGGAAAACTCTATAGTGGTCTTCAGCAGTTATACAGGTTGAGAACAGATTTTGCCAGTCCAGAAATGAAAGATCATTGTTTATAAGGTCATAATTGGCTTTTTTGAAGTTGTAGATGGGAATGCTATTGATATGATGATTTAAGTGACAACGTATATTAAGATGGAAGTCAATCATGCAATGATCACTGTTGGAAAAGGGTTCTCTTATTTGTAGTCCATAAATGGTATTGTTGTTGTTGCAGAAGATGAGGTCAAGGCAGTTGTTTAGTCTTGTACTGTTAGTTACAAGTTGTTCAAGACCTAGGTTTGTAACAGCGTTGTATATTGTAGTGTGGATTGGATCAGTTGTACTTTCGTTTGTTATCCAGTTGATGAGAGGTAAATTTAGGTCACCCAGGAAGATGAGTGGATATGGGCAAGAGGCAGCCCATGTTAGTAGTGAGGTTAAAATATTAGCATGAGTAATGTCGTAGTCAGGGGCTCTGTAGCATAGAATGAATCGAAGTGTGGTATTAGATGATAGGTCGCATACAATAGTTTCAGGAAGAGAAAGTTTGTGTGCAACTTGAATGTTTTTTAGATTCAGTGACTTTTTATAGAAAATAACCACTCCACCACCTCTTCGGTTTTCACGATCTGAACGGTGAACTTGATATTCTTTGTTTAAAATGATGGAATCAGGGATGGATGAGATTAGCCATATAATATCAAATGTACCACTGTTTAGCAGGAGGATAAATTCAGGTAATTTGTTAAGAATACTTCTTGCATTCATCAATTTACATTTAAAATCTGTAGAGAGAGGTGTTAAAGTTGCCAAGGGATGTTGTTATTTACTTTACAAACAGAACAGTGAGAAATCAGATTCTGCAAGCTTCATATAAGGGGGAGAAGATTCAGGTTGCTGGTCAAGATATTTTAATATTAAAGGAAATTCCACCAAAAATGTTAAGGGCTAGGAAGGAATTTGCCTTCCTGGTGAATGAACTTAAAAAAAGCCAGATCGAATATAGATGGGATATTCCAACTGATATAATAGTATATTATGCAGGGAAAGCACATCGCCTCAATACAGTTGGAAAAGCAAGAGAATTTTATGTTGAGGTATTAAAAGCTGGAAGTCTTCCCCCATTGGAAGCTAGAAGAAGGGAGGGTGAAGTGAAGGAAAGAGAAGTGAAGCAGGTACAGGAACAGATTGTGATGGAAGAAGATTTATTACAAGTGTTGGAAATACCTATGACGGGTTCAGATCCAAAGGACCAAAGGCTGACAAGAGCTGCTGCTAAACGTAAGGAACAAGATGTAAAGGCACAACAACAATTGGCGACTACTACAACGGAAACAGTGGGAGGAGCAAGGCCTAAAGCAAAATGTGATCTGCAGCTGGTGTTCCAATAATGGGACGATAATGGGAATTAAACTATTATCTTGAAATGTTAATGGTTTGAATTCACCACAGAAGAAAAGAAAAGTATTTCATTATTTGAAACAATTTAAAAATGACATTATCTGTTTACAAGAAACACATATTAGATCTTTAGACCAGAAATATTTGATAAACTCAAAACTGGGAGTACATTTTGTTGCCTCTGCTTTGGAAAAAAAAGAATGGTTTAGTTATATATATAAAGAAGGATATATCAGCAAAATTAATTGAGGTGGATAAGCAAGGAAGATATATTGCTATTGAACTTTTGTTGGAGGGAAAGAAGACATTATTAATAGGAGTTTATGCTCCGAATCAACAACAAGAAAATTTTTTCAAGTTTTTACATAAAAGAATAGTATTTTGGGATTATAAATCATATATATTAAGGGGTGATTGGAATGGTGTGTTGGATACTCGAAAAGACAAAAAAAGTCTAAGGAAAAATTTCGCTCGTTCAAGCCGGGCGAAATTACCAAAGGCTTTTTTTGAAATGATGGAGGACTTGGAATTAAGAGATATTTGGAGAGAACATAATACAGAAGAGATGAATTTTATCTTCTTTTCTGATAGGCATCAATCATTTTCGAGGATTGATTTTATTTTGATTTCTAGTGATTTGTACTCCAGAGTGAAGAAGACGAAGATTTGTTCAAGAACTCTATCTGACCATAGTCAGGTTTGGATTGAATTTGATCGGGAAAAGGAGGCTAGAAGATCATGGAGGTTGAATGAGAATTTTTTAAAATATGAACAAAATGTAAATGAATGTAAAAAGCAAATGAAAGAATTTTTTATTAGGAATATGAAAAAAGAGACATCTATAGAGATGATTTGGGACGTTAGTAAAGCTTATATGAGAGGAAATCTTCTACAAATGAATATTAAATATAGAAGTAAACTGCAGAAAAAGAAAAAGGAATTGGAAGAGGAAATTAAAAAGAAAGAACATTTATTGATAAATAGCCCAGGAAATAATAAAATAAAAGAATCAATAAATATATTAAGAGGTCAATTTAACATGTTGATGGCAGATCAAGTAGCAATTAATTTACAATATGTAAAACATAATACGTTCAATAATGCTAACAAGCCAGGAAGATGGCTTGCCTATTTAATAAGGAAAAAACAGAAATCACGAACGATTGATAAATAGAATATAGGGGCAAGGAAGTTTATCAAAAGAATTTGATTAAAAAAGCATTTTTAGAGTATTATAGTAAGTTATATACTAAGGATATGATTGATGATACAGAGATAGAAAGATATTTACAACAACAAAATATTTGTGAGCTTACAGAAAATCAAAGAGAAGAATTGAATCAATTAATTACTTCAGAGGAAATTTTGTTAGCAATTAAGCAGCTTAAAATTGGTAAAGCACCAGGTACAGATGGTTTAACAGCTGTTTATTATAAAAATTTACAAAATGAGATGGTTGAACCATTTAAAGAGTTATTTAATAAAATTCAAATGGGAAGGGATGTTCCCCCTTCATGGAGGACAGCTTTTATTTCGTTAAAACCGAAGGAAGATCAAGATGGTATTAAAGCAGAGAATTATAGGCCAATATCACTTTAAAACACTGATTACAAGATATTTGCCAAGATACTTGCTAATAGATTAATGCCAGTGATGAATCAAATAATTCATAATGATCAATCAGGATTTATTAAGGGTAGGCAGATGAGATATAATGTGAGGCAAATTGTAAATTTACTTGAATATTTGGAACGAAACAACCAAGTCTCAGCGGCACTCTTTTTTCTGGACGCTGAAAAAGCTTTTGACAGATTGGATTGGCAGTTTTTGTTTAAAGTAATAGAAAAAATGCAATTTGGGGATTATTTTATCCATGCAATTAAAGCAATATATCAGAAGCAAACAGCACAAATGGTGGTAAATGGTGGTTTAACAGAAACTTTTAAAATTGGGAAAGGGACGAGACAGGGATGCCCCTTGTCTCCATTACTTTTTATTTTAACCTTGAAATTCTTCTGAACAAAATACGTGGTTCCGATCGAATAAAGGGAATTAGAATTAAACATCAAGATTATAGATGAAAAGCCTTTGCAGATGACTTGGTTGTTACTGTATCTCAACCAATATATTCAGCTATGGGTTTAAAAGAAATAATTGGTCAGTATGGTAAAGTATCTGAATTTAAGGTGAATCAGCAAAAGACAAAGATGATAACTAAAAATATGAATATACAACAAAAAGAAGAGTTAGAAAGAGCTACGGGTTTTGAAATCGTTAAAAAGGTTAAATATTTAGGAATATATATTACAGCTTCAAATGTCAAATTATATAAAAATAATTATGAGGTATTGTGGCAGAAGGTATGGAAAGAAATGGAGAATTGGAAGAAGTTACAACTATCCTTGCTGGGAAGAATAGCAGCTATAAAAATGAATGTTTTGCCCAGGTTTCTATTTTTGTTTCAAATGATACCGGTACTTAAGAACGATATCAAATTACAGGAATGGCAAAAGGGGGTTAATAATTTTGTATGGATGGGCAAAAAACCAAGAATAAAATTAAAAATAATGCAGGATACAAGGGAAAGGGGGGGTCTCAAAATGCCTAATTTAAAATTGTATTATGAAGCAGTTGTCTTATCATTAATTACTAATTGGATTAATTTAACTGAGGAAAGAGTTTTGAATATAGAAGGTTATGGTTTGTTATATGGGTGGCATGCCTATTTATTATATGATAAGAAAGCTGATAAGATATTTAAAAATAATATAATTAGAAATGCATTATTGAGGGTGTGGAGGAAATTCCAATATAAATTAGATGGAAAGATACCAATACGGGCAATCCCAAGACACATGATAGAAAATATAAATATATATCAAAAGATGGAGGTTAGGGTTAGGGTTAGGGTTAGGGTTAGTTAATTGTTCTAACTGTCAGGAAATTTCTCCTTAGTTCTAAGTTGCTTCTTTCCTTGATCAGTTTCCACCCATTGCTTCTTGTTCTACCCTCAGGTGCTTTGGAGAACAGCCCGACTCCCACTTCTCTGTGGCAGCCCTTGAGATATTGGAACACTGCTATCATGTCTCCCCTAGTCCTTCTTTTCATTAAACTAGATATACCCAGTTCCTGCAATGGTTCTTCATATGTGTTAGCCTCCAGTCCCCTAATCATCTTTGTTGCTCTTCTCTGCACTCTTTCTAGAGTCTCAGCATCTTTTTTACATCGCGGCGACCAAAACTGAATGCAGTATTCCAAGTGTGGCCTTACCAAGGCATTATAAAGTGGCACTAACACTTCACGTGATCTTGATTCTATTCCTCTGTTTATGCAGCCCAGAACTGTGATGGCTTTTTTAGCAGCAGCAGCTGCACACTGCTGGCTCATATCTAAATGGTTGTCTACTAGGACTCCAAGATCCCTCTCACAGTTACTACTATTGAGCAAGGTACCACATATACGGTACCTGTACATTTTGGTTTTTTTGCCTAAATGTAGAACCTTACTTTTTTCGCTGTTGAATTTCACTTTGTTAGATAGCGCCCAATGTTCAAGTCTGTCAAGATCTTTCTGTAATTTGAGCCTATCTTCTGGAGTGTTGGCTATTCCTGCCAGCTTGGTGTCATCTGCAAATTTGATGAGTTCCCCATCTATCCCCTCGTCCAAGTCATTGATGAAGATGTTGAAGAGTACTGGGCCTAAAACAGAGCCTTGGGGTACTCCACTGCATACTTCCCTCCATGTGGATGTAGTTCTGTTGAGGACTACATGTTGAGTGAGGTTGGTCAGCCAGTTATGAATCCATCTGGTGGTGGTACTGTCTAACTCACATTTTTCTACTTTATCTAGTAGTAGGTTATGATCTACTTTATCAAATGCTTTACTGAAGTCCAATTAAATTATATCGACAGTAAATTATATTGACAGTAAATTATATTGACACTTTTTGATCATACCTTGAGGATATCTTTAAGTCCTTGTTATCTTAAGGAAAATTAACAATATTATAAAATATTGCTACATGGTAGCACGAAGACTTGTAGGTTCTACAGTTGCAAATTGTAATGAATGCAGTAAGATTTCTGCTTTTTATGTACCCAGGTTCTTTTCCTCGTACTACTAATGTAAGACATAATTGATTACTTACAAATTAAATACTCAAGAAATCATCAATTTAAGCTCACAAAAGAACTTAATTTTTTAATAGATATGTTGGAAGAAATATCCATCTGGTTCAGTTCCAAGTGGGGAGAAAGACACTGGAAACATGGAGGCTGATTGGAAAGATGGTTTAATGGTGAAGCAGGACCAATAAGCATGTGTGATTCTGGGTAGTTGACTGTTAGATCAAGGCAAGGAAGAAATGATAAGAAACTTTCAGGCACTTTATTGCTCAGCAAACAGAATACGAATGGCTCGGCAGCCGCCGAGCCTTGCTCTTTATAGAGCACTGGCATGCAAGCCAACCCCTGACAGCGCTTTAATTTTCCCGCCACTAAAACAACCAATCACTGGTGGGCATGCAAATATCTCACGTACATCCGTACGTAACATCCCTCCCCTCCTAGAAGGAGGAGTACCCAATCAGTGTCCGGCAAAGTTCATGTAATCATGTATCGTGTCCCACCCCCCACTCCAATGAATGAGTCAAGGAAGTCCGTAACAAACTTGGCAACGAAGCCTCTGCAGCTTGCCAAGTTCCTTCGAGGTTTATCAGGGCAGGCAGGAGTCCAAGTTGTGACTTCAGTGATAGGGTCTGGTATCAGCAAACTCGATAAGACTTTGCTTGACTCAAGGTTGGAATGCCAAAAGCAGGTCCTTTATATAGGCTGTGGGGATTGGCTCCATGACTCAGCATTTATCCAGGCCTGCCCCTCCCTTCCTTCTGCTGGCGTCGCCTCTCAGATCTCCGGAAGCGAGGATCCTCCCACTTTGAATTGTCTTCAGCTGGATCTGCTGTCTGGGAAAGGGAGGGGTCAGAAGGAATAGGCCCAAGCAATTCCAATACCTGGCTGGCTTCCTGCTCTGACGGCTGAGCCAAAGGAACACATGCTGTATGATTTATCGGGCTACTCCTTTCACTCCTGGAATCGTCTCCGGGCATGGGGCCAGGGCCGGGAGCTGGAGGCATGACAGTCCGTTCATCTTCATTATCAGACTCGGAGTCTGATAAAAGGCCCGGTTGGAGATGGGAGGGGCCCGGCTGAGGATAGGAGGGATGACGAGTCACAACATCATGCAGGTAGGCGGAGCATCTAATTATCCTACTGGGCCTGTGCAATTCAATTGTTCCCTAGCTTCCATCGAGTGAGGCTGGACCTGTTGCTTCTCCGGCTGGCAGCAATGGAAAAGCCTGGAACTCCACCCCCTGTGTTGTCGTTCCAGGCCCGGCATTGAGAGGGCTCTCATCCTGGCCGCCCTGAGGGACTTCACCAGACACAGATCAGTCTCTGCGAACTCCTCTTGGATTGTAGCGTAGGTCATTGGGGTCGATGTCAGTCAGGGCTGGTTCTCCGCCGGTGGCTTCCTCCTGATTGTATGGTCCTCGGCGGGGAGACTCTGCTTGGTCAAGGTTATTCTCCTGGCTTTCTCTCTTGTTTTTTCTCAACTGGGACTCTCTCAGTCGGGTCTGAAGTTGGTTGATATGTCGTCTCCACAACTGGCCATCGTTCAGCTCTACCTTGTAGGATTTGGGTCCCGTAATGGCAGTCACTCTAGTGGGTGCCATTACGGGAGGCCTGGCATTACTAGGCATTACTAGGCATTACTAGGCATTACTAGACATTACTAGGCCTGGCATTACTAGGTGGGAGGCCTGGCATAGTTCTGGGCAAAGACTAGGTCGCCTACTTCGAACCCCTGACTGACTTCGGGGTGTGTCCGGTTGTGTCAGGTTGATAGTTCAGGTGTAGGCGGTCCAGCTGAGACCTCATCTTTCATCCTATCAGTAATTCAGCAGGACTGTGACTGGTGACAGCGCTGGAAGTGATGTGTTGTGTCAGGAGGAACTGGTCGATTTTCTCCTGCGAGTTCCCTGGTCCCATGTGGGTGAGGGCTTCCTTGGTCAGCTGGTCAGTTTTGCTTGCCCATTACTGGCCAGCTTGAAAGGTGCTACCAGCACATGCCTGATCCCTAGTCCCCCTAAAAAGGCCTCCATTGTCTTTGTGGTCAGTTGTGGTCCGTTGTCTGACACTAGGGTGTCCTGCAGCCCATGGGTGGCAAACAGTCTTCTCAGCGCCCTTATGGTGGCTTCTGTCATGCAGGTGGGCACGTAATAATAATATAATATAACAACAGAGTTGGAAGGGACCTTGGAGGCCTTCTAGTCCAACCCCCTGCCCAGGCAGGAAACCCTACACCATCTCAGTCAGATGGTTATCCAACATTTTCTTAAAAATTTCCAGTGTTGGAGCATTCACAACTTCTGCAGGCAAGTCGTTCCACTTATTAATTGGTCTAACTGTCAGGAAATTTCTCCTTAGTTCTAAGTTGCTTCTTTCTTTGATCAGTTTCCACCCATTGCTTCTTGTTCTACCGTCAGGTGCTTTGGAGAACAGCCCGACTCCCTCTTCTTTGTGGCAATGTTGATGACTTCCAGCCACTTGGAATAGGCATCCATCACTATCAGGAACATTTGTCCCTCCATGGGTCCAGCAAAGTCTATATGTACCCTTGACCAGGGTCCCTTAGGTACCTCCCACTCTCTGGGGGTCATTCAGGGTGGTGTTGGCCACATTTCCTGGCAGGACATGCACGTTGCCACCCACTCTGTGATATCCCGATCCACATTGGGCCACTAAATGTAGCTACGGGCCAATGCTTTCATGTGCCCAATGCCTGGGTGCCCGGTGTGTAATGTACTTGTTTCCGTAAGTTCTGGGGGACTACTTCTCTTCCTACAGCAGGCACCCCTTTAAAGCAGACAGTTTTTTTTTTTAGTTTTTTTTTTTACATTTATACCCCGCCCTTCTCCGAAGACTCAGGGCGGCTTACAATGTATAAGTTCTAATTGCTTTTTTTCAAAACCTGTGCATTCTTCTCCCACTTTTCTTTGAGGCCACCCCCTCAACATCCAGTTCAAGACTTTGGATAATACCTTGTCTTTTTTGGTGTGTTCAGCGATCTCCGTGGATGTGATGGGGCTGGCTTTGTCTGCCTTGATCAGCAAGATATGGGTGGTGGGTGCAGGGTCTTGCACCAATTCCAGTATGGGGCATCAGCTGAGGGTGTCCGTGTTGGTGATGCTTTTGCCTGGGCAGTGTATTAGCTTGTAATTGTATCCTGTTCAGAATATGGACCACCTCGTCAGTCTGGGTGACATAAATGTTGGGGTTTGCTGGTCTCCCGCGATGAGGCCCAGGAGAGGTTTGTGGTTAGTGATGAGTTCGAATCTCCAGAGGTATTTGTGAAAGCACTTTATTCCTGCCATGGCAGCTAAGGCTTATTTATCGAGTTGACTGTAATTCCTTTCTGCCAGAGATAGCGTCTGTTGTGGCTCCAGCCCCCGTGCTAGAAAGTGACTCAGAGAGTGAGGGGGAAGGGCCGTCAGGGCTCCCCTCTGCAGGGCCGGCCTCTCTGGCTCAGCTCCAGGAGCCAGAGGCAGGCCAGGTGGAGGAGGTGACGAGGCCTCTGTCTCCTGTATCTCCCCCTGCCCAGGCAATGCTTCCAGACCCAGCTGTGGACAATCAGTCCTGGTTAGATCCCCGGTTTCATAGACAAGAGAGGCAGGAACAACAGAAGAAGGGGTGGAGCAGGCCTAGAAAATGCTGAGTCATGGAGCCACACCCCACAGGGTATAAAAGTAGGAGGGGCTGCTCTACTACTTCATGACAGACAAACAAACTGACTGGAGAAAACTTGAGCTGAACTATCTGACTGAGCATTTGGCCTGGATTGCTATTTGTTCTTGACTTCCTGGTTGCTCCAGTAACATCAGGGAAAACCTTGGCAGACGTTCGCTGGTCTGCTGCCAGAGCTGATAGCTGCGTGGACTAAATTGCTGGCTAATTGAGTCAATTCACATGCCTCCCGGACTGAGGTGGGGGGACAGAACAGTGTCTTTGAGTAATAAGCTATGGGAGCCTCTGACCCATCCGGAAGTCTGTGACTTGGAATGGCTCCAACTCCAAAGGGGGAAGCATCTTAGGTCAGCAAGAGTGGAAGGGTTTCAGTGTATTGTATGAGGACGCTGTCTGATGATAGGAGGTCTTTCACTGTGGTGAAGGTGTCATTCTCCTTCTGTCCCCATGTCCATCCTGCCGTCTTCCCCAAGAGCCAGTGGAGTGGTTCAGCAATGGTAGCCTTTTGTTTTAGAAAAATACCATAAAAGTTCAGTAGCCCAAAAAGGCTTGTAATGCGGCTTTATTCCCGGGGGTTGGGGCTTCTTTGATGGCTTTTACCTTCAAATTGGTGGGATGGATTCCCGACCCATTGATGAGGTACCCCAGGAATTCTACTTGAGTGACCCCAATTTTACTTTTATTTTTTAACCTTGAGGCTTCTCTTTTGGAACCTCTCCAGCATTTCTCTTAATCTGGCCATTAGTTGTTCCATGGATTCTCCCAATATAAGGACATCATCAAAATAAGTGATGACCCCTGAAATGCCCTGCAGCAGTCTCTCCATCATGCTTCGGAATAACCCCAGGGCCACATTCACTCTGATTTGCAGCCATTTGCATTTGAATGCCCCACAGTGGGTCATGATTGTTTGGGCCTCTGTGGTGGCCTCATCCACTGGCAACTGTTGGTAGGCTTGTGCCAGGTCCAATTTGGTGAATATTCTGCCCTTCCCCATGGAATGCAGCAGATGCTGTATTAGAATAGAATAGAATAGAATAGAATTTTATTGGCCAAGTGTGATTGGACACACAAGGAATTTGTCTTGGTGCATATGCTCTCAGTGTACATAAAAGAAAAGATACGTTCATCAAGGTACAACATTTACAACACAATTGATGGTCAATATATCAATATAAATCATAAGGATTGCCAGCAACAAGTTATAGTCATACAGTCATAAGTGGAAAGAGATTGGTGATGGGAACTATGAAACGATTAATAGTAGTGCAGATTCAGTAAATAGTCTGACAGTGTTGAGGGAATTATTTGTTTAGCAGAGTGATGGCCTTCGGGAAAAAACTGTTCTTGTGTCTAGTTGTTCTGGTGTGCAGTGCTCTATAGGGTCGTTTTGAGGGTAGGAGTTGAAACAGTTTATGTCCAGGATGCGAGGGATCTGCAAATATTTTCACGGCCCTCTTCTTGATTCATGCAGTATACAGGTCCTCAATGGAAGGCAAGTTGGTAGCAACTGGCACTGGATATGCATGCTGTTGGAGGGCCTTATTAATTGTGCACTTATAGTCCGCACACACTCTGATTGACCACCCAGCTTCATTGGGGTGACTATTGGGGTCTCCCACATGGCGTGTCAAGTGGCTCCAAGATTCCCTGAGCAATTAGCTTATCTAATTGCTCATCAACTTTGGGCCACAGAACAAATGGAACTCTGCAAGGCTTGAGTCTTATTGGGGTAATTTGGGGGTCTAGGTTGAATGATATGGGTTTCCCCATATATTTACCTAGGCTTTCATCGAACAGATCCCCAAATTTGGTCAGCAGTTGGTCCAATTCAGTCCCCCAGACTTGGTGCAATCCCATGATGCCTAGCCCCAACGGTTTGAACCACTAGATGCCTAGCAACATGGGGCGATTGCTGGAAATGACCGTTAGGGGTAGATGGCCACTGAACTCTTTGAATTTGACTCTGACCTCTGTTCTGCCCAGCACGGTGATGGGGTTGCCTTAGTAGTCATTCAGCCTGATTCTTTGCAGCTTCTGCTGCTTTTTGGATAGTCTTGGGTTTAGTTGCCATAGGGTGTCTCAGGAAATGATGGTAAAGAACAACCTTGTGTCCAGTTCCATTTGGCACAGGTTCCCCTTGATAGAGATGGTTATATGGAATTTATCCCCATCCAGGCGTCGGAGTGTCCCACGGTCGTTTGATGTATTTCTCAGTGGTCTGGGTAGGAGTCTTCTTGGCATCGGTTTTGTGGGAGCCTCTGCCTGGCTGGTCCCTGCCTTCTGGGTGCTGCTGCTGGTCTGCTGGAGGGTAGGATGGGTTGGATTGCCTGGCAAGCCTCGGCGATGTGGCCTTTTCATGGGCAGCGGTGGCAAATCGCCTCTTTAAACCAGCAAGCTGTTCTTGTTTGGAATCCCAGGCAGCCCAAGCAATGGGTTGTTGGGTGTCCCTGTCTCTGTGGCTTCCTCATCTGTCTGGGTGCACTAGATGTACGGTGTCATCATCGCCCCCTTCGTCCTCCTCCTCTGAAGCTTCGAGCAGGGCTTCGGGCTCGCGATAGCTCCGGTGAACTCTGCTAGTCCTCTTGGTGTCTGCAGCTGAAGTGTCTGCTGTTTCGGCTGCCTTTGCCTCCTCTACGGCATCCTTGAAGGAGACCCCTCATCTCACCATCAGTTTCTTTTGGCGGGCTAGGTCTCTCATGCCCAGGAGGTTGCAGTCTTTCATTGTCTCTTCTGGGTTTATGAATTCGCACTTTGAAGTGATTTCAGGGAGGTCTGCCATGAAGTCATTGATGGTTTCCCCCTCTCATTGGCACCACCGGTAGAACTCACGCCAGCTGACCATGGGGTTGCTGCTGGTGCGTAGTGGTCCCGCAACTTGCCCTGCAGCATTGACCACAAGATGGATTCAATGTCGGTGGGTGAGAGTAAGGTCTGTGCCATCTTGTAGAGCTTCAGGCTGTAGTAAGTTAGGAAAATGGCTTGTTTGCGGTCATCCAGTAAATCTTGATAGTTGTTTGCTTGCAGAAACATCCTGAAACGGCTCATGTAGGTGTGCCATTCTTCTGTCCGTGGATCGTAGGTTGCCAGGGCAGATGCAGTTTGGGCAGCCATCACAGGTTAGCTGGTGAAAGGTCTTTCTCATAGATAAGATGGCCGCAGCTTGCCACAAGGTGCTAATTAGTTCCCTTGCCCTTCTGAGATCCCACCTTTGTTGCTAGTGTTAGATCGAGGCAAGGAGAGACGATCAGAAACTTTCAGCCACTTTATTGCTCAGCAAACAGAATATGAACGGCTCGGCAGCCACCGAGCCTTGCTCTTTATAGAGCGCTGGCATGCAAGCCAGCCACTGACAACGCTTTAATTTTCCCGCCGCTGAAACAACCAATCGGTGGCAGGCATGCAAATATCTCATGTACATCCGTACGTAACACTGACCACTTGGTTTGATGAGTACATGGATTTTTATACAGTTTGTTCTACAGCCTTTTGTAATTTACAGGCTTGTTTTGTGTATTTTGTTATTTGATTTTGATTAGTTTGTCTCATGAAGGCCGGCAATGAGTTGGGGGTTTTAATCTTATTTAACAAATGTAATTAATCTGAGATCCTGGCTTCCTTGTGGTTTTAATCCTGTCTTCAATGGATTACCAAATCTGTATTTCTAAAAGTTGGCCCCTTAGTTTCTACTTGGGGCAGAGAGTTGAGGATGTGAGTTTCTGTGTTTAGAAGCATGTTTCTCCTTTAGAGAAAATATAATATTCTGCCTTTTTAATATTTCCTAAACTATTTCATTCTTTTAAGAGAGATGGGTGCTAATTTTCTAATGATAAATGTAAATATTTGTAACCAATTTTATCAATAAATATTTCAAGTATTTGACAGTAGCAATTAAAAAGAAGTGCACCATGGATTTTCTACATCAAAATGAAGAGACTATGCATGCACATGAAAAGTTCATGGGGAAAAAATCCAATTTTCAAAAGATCCAACTTCGAAAGTGTTAAGTTCTGGAAGTAACGAGGCTGGAGACCAGGGTAGTGACAACAGCTCTTTAATATAGGGTGAACCCAGCAACAGGCTGGGGAAAAACCTCTCCTTTTATACAGTTCTACTGGTGGCTTCGTCCAATCAGCAACGTGCTGATTTCCCGCTCAAATATTTAAAGGTACAGACAAGAATACATAACACTCCTCCCCTCCCAGAAAACACTTTGCCTCTATTTACATTTTATTTACATGTTATTTTTCGACGTAGTCACGCAAATAACCTGGGCGTCTCCTAGTTCTTTCAGACCTGCGCGGTTCAGTTCTGGGTTGTGTTTTGAGCTGTTCGGAGGGTCTGTTTTCTCCTCCCAGCTCTTTCTCTAGGCCATCGGGCCCTGGATTATTTGTAGATTCTTTTTCTTGGCCATCCGGCCCTGGATTACTTTTGTAATTTTCCCTGTCGTTTCCCTCGGGAACCTGATGGCGTCGCTGGACCTCCGGGACCTCAGCTAAGTCTTGCGCCTCCCCCGGGTCATGGTCAGCTGTGGGTTCAAATAAGGAGGGGTCATAATTTGTTTGCTGTGGCTTAATTTGTTCAGTTATTCGTCTCCTTATCTGATCTATGTGACGCCTCCATACTCTGTTATCTTGTAATTCGACCAAGTACGACTTTGGGCCAGTTGTTTTTATTATTTGCCCCGCGAGCCAACTTGGGCCGTCCCCGTAGTTGCGGGCCCACACTCGGTCGCCTATGTCCAATTCCCTTGTTTTGTCTATTTCCCCTTTGTAACCCTCTGGTGTGTAATGGGGACTCAAGCGGTCAAGTGGGCACCGGAGTTTCCGTCCCATCAGTAATTCGGCTGGGCTTCTGCCGGTAGCCGTGCTTGGGGTTCTGTGCTGAACGGCCAGAAAGAAGTCTATCTTTGTTTGCCAGTCCCCTGGTTTGAGCCTGGACAATGCCTCCTTAGCGCTCCGGACGGAACGCTCTGCAAGGCCATTCGACGCAGGGTGGAAAGGTGCAGAGAGGGCATGTCGGATGCCAAGTATTCTTCAAACTGGGCTGCCGTGAATTGCGGCCCGTTGTCGGACACCAGAGTGTCAGGCAACCCGTGGGTTGCGAATAAGTGGCGCAGGGCTGCGATTACTGCCTCGGCCGTAGTGGATTTCATGAGTATGATCTCTAACCATTTCGAAAATGCGTCGACAACCACTAGGAAAGTTTGGCCATGGAAAGGGCCAGCAAAATCAATGTGTATTCTTGACCAGGGCCCTTGGGGTTTTTCCCATTCCCTGACTGGGGCCGTTGGAGGTAGGGGTCTGGACTCTTGGCAAGCCTGGCATTTCCCTACCCTCTCAGCAATCTCTGACTCCATGAGTGGCCACCACACATAGCTTCTTGCTAGCCCTTCATCCTTACGATCCCTGGGTGACCCTCGTGGAGGAGGTCCAATACCTTTCCCTTAATTTATCGGGATTACCACGATCACCCCATAACAGGCACCCCTTGAGCCGAGAGCTCATCCTTTTTTAACAAATTCTTTGAACCGTTAGCCCGGTATGGCCACCCTCTGTACCCAACCGAGTACAGTCCTTAACATAATGTCCCGGTATGATGCCGAGCCACTTCCTTAGATGTGACTGGGCCAGAGTCAAGAGTCAATAAGCAGGATGGGCGTCCCGGCGTGGGGTCTTGATGGCCCCTGGTAGTGGGCATCTGCTTAACGTCTGCATGCCCCACTTCTTTCCTGGTCGATGCTGCAGCTTGTGCGAATAAGCGGCTAAGAAAATAGTCCATCGGGTCAAGCGTGGCGAAAGTGCCACAGGCGTTGGTGATCGCCAGCCAGTATCCTAGTAGCGGTCTGTGGTCAGTCACGATTTCAAAATCCGCCCAAAGACATATTCGTGGAATTTTTAACCCCTGACACAATGGCTAGTGCTTCTTTATCTAATTGGCTGTAGTTCCTCTCTGGGAGGACATCGTTCTAGAGTAAAAGCTATAGGGGCTTCTGTGCCGTTTGAAGTCTATGGCTGAGTACAGCCCCACCCCATAAGGAGGCATCGCAAACCAGCACTAGTGGCAATGAGTTGTGATATTGGATGAGCAGGCTATCACTTGAGAGCAGGTTCTTTACTGCTTCAAAAGCCCTATTTTCCGACTTTCCCCAAGACCAAACAGTATTTTTCCTAAAAGTCTATGCAGCGGTTCCATAGCAGTTGCTTTGTTCTTTAAAAGACCGCGTAAAATTCACTAACCCCAGGAATGCCTGCAGCTCTGCTTTGTTTTTGGGCGCTGGAGCCTTCTAATTGCCTTGACCTTGCTCTCAGTAGGGTGAACTCCTTTCTTGTCTATCCGGTAGCCCAAGAACTCGACGGATTCGACCCCTATCTGGCATTTGTTTACCTTGACTTTTAATCCGGCTGTCCGGAAAATGCCCAAAACCTTTCTTAACGCTCCCCAATTCCTCCATGTTTTCCCTGAAATTAGGACATCATCAGTAGGAACTACCCTGGGAGCCCCTGCAGAAGTCGTTCCATTAGGTTTTGGAACAGCCCTGGTGCCACACTCACCCCAAATTGCAATCGGGTGCACTTGAAGGCCCCTGTGCGTTACAATCGTTTGGGCTTGGCTGTGCGGCGTCTACGGGCAGTTGTTGGTAGGCTTGGGCCAAGTCTAACTTTGCAAAGACTTGCCCTCGCCCCAAAGAGTGCAATAAGTGTTGCACCACGGAACCGGTAAGCGCTTTTCTGTAAGGCTTTGTTAAGCGTCGCCTTGTAGTCAGCGCAAATTCTAATTGACCCGTCTGGTTTTATTGGGGTGACGATTGGCGTCTCCCACTTTGCGTGATCGACTGGCACCAAAATCCCCTGATTTATGAGCTTATCTAGCTCCTTATCGAGTTTTGGTTTTAGGGCAAAAGGGACTCTCCTCGCCTTAAGCCTAATGGGGGCTACCTGGGGGTCTAAGTTGAAGGAAATAGGGGTCCCCTTGTACTTGCCCAGGCAGTCCTTGAAGACATCTTCGAACTCGTTAAAGAGAATGTCTTTCAGGTTACAGTCACTTCTGTAGATGCCAGTCACTCCCATGCCCAGGGCACGAAACCAGTCTAGTCCCAACAGACTGGGCAGGGTCCCTTCAACGATCGTGATGGGCAGGGTCTTCTTATGTGGTCCGTACTCGACTCGGACGGAGGTGGTCCCTCGAACAGGGATGCGATTCCCCTGGTAGTCATGGATTCGCAGCCGTTGTGCTTGCAGGTGGCGCTTCGCGACTGACGGCAGTGACTTCGCCAAAGTGTCCCAGGACATGATGGTGATCGCTGATCCCGTGTCTACTTCGAGCCGGCACCGTACTCCCTCTATTTTTGGTCTGGTGAAGATCTTCTTCTCCACTCGGGTCGAGGCGCGGCCTATGACCACAGTCGTTTGGTTTGAATCCGCGCCTTTTTTGTTTGAGCCAATCGCGGGTCGCCTTGCCGATTCCGCGCTCTGATTGGCCGATTTGAATTTTCGGCGGGAAGGTTGGGCCGCTCGACAAACTTGAGCTAGGTGCCCCTTCTTTCCGCACCGCCGACATGTCGCGTCCTTAAACTTGCAGCGTTGGCGCTGGTGTTGACCACCGCAGCTTCCGCATTCGTCTCGGTCCCCTTTGTCGCGTTTCTCGGTTCGGCAGACCCCTTCCTCATCTTCACCGTCGGATTCGGTCTGAACCTCCTCCTGGTGCACCGGGGTTGCCTTGCTCGCCTTTGGTGGGACCGGCTTTTGCAGTGTCTCCGCCGCTTGGGTGGACATTTCATGTGCTCTGGCCCGTCCAGAGCGTTGGCCAGCGTCAGGTTGCTCTTTGCTAGCAGCCGTCGCCGCAAACGGATATCTCGGACCCCTCGGATGAGTTGCTCGAGGAGCACCTCGTCTAGGTCGTGGTATCCGCAGTCCTTGGACGCTTTTCTTAGGGCGGCCATGTAGTCACCGATGGATTCGCCCTCCATCTGTCTTCGCTCTCCAAATTCAAACCGCCTCACGTATTTGGACGGCGTTGGCGCGAAGTGGTTCCTTAGTAAAGTCTGTAGAGTTGGCCACGACACTGATTGTAGCGGCGTTGGCTCTGCCAGGGCTTCCGCGATATCAATGACCTCCGGACCGCAGTGACTTAAGAAATAAGCCCTTTTCCGGTTATCTGGAACTCCTTGCAGTTCGTTGGCTTCTAGAAAGCTTTCGAAACGGGTCATATACGTTCCCCATTTCTCTTTAGCCGGGTCAAACGGTGCGGGCGGAGTGTAACTGGCCATCTCCGCTTTTCTGCCCTGTGTTTGCTGGGTTCGGGTCTATCGTGCTTCAGCTCGGTTCTGGTTCTCCTTAGCCTCGAGATCCCACCTTCGTCGCCAGTGTTAAGTTCTGGAAGTAACGAGGCTGGAGACCAGGGTAGTGACAACAGCTCTTTAATATAGGGTGAACCCAGCAACAGGCTGGGGAAAAACCTCTCCTTTTATACAGTTCTACTGGTGGCTTCGTCCAATCAGCAACGTGCTGATTTCCCGCTCAAATATTTAAAGGTACAGACAAGAATACATAACAGAAAGTTTATTCCTACACATTAGGAAGCAATTATTTAGAATGGTTTGCATAGCCCTAGTGCAACTATCAAGCTAAAGTGTTACTAGATCATGGTTCATTTATGTTTTTAATGATAATGATGAGCTTTTGAAGCAATATTTAAGTTAAAAAGCATTTTCACATAGTGATCTGGAACCTCACATCATAATTTTGAGGGCCTAGAAGCACAGTCGCCCAATACTAATCTTGTCTCAGTAAGCAAGAGTGAAATTACTGTGACAAAGAATTGTCAACTTGATATCAGAAAATTGGTTAGTTATCATGGTTAGTTAACAACTAACTAATGGTTAGTTATCAGACACTAAAAACTGCTGAAAGAAGAAGCAACTCTGTTCTCTCTCTTTTTCTCTGTCTCTCTCTGTCTCTCTGTCTCTCTCTCTCTCACACACACACAGACACACGGGGCGGGGGTTGGGGGGAGAGATAAAGAGAATGGGATTTAACAGGGAGAGTGTGGCTGTTTTTGTTTCAATACTAGGCTGGAAACCAGATAAAACAGATAAAGTGTTAATATAATCTGTTGTCTTCCAAGAATGTTTGCAGCTGCACAAACTCCACCCTCTCAATCACCTTGGATCAAAAAGGAATTTTAGATTAGAGAGAAGTAATTTATTTAGAACAGGAAGGACTGCTTTTCATAAATGGACAACTGCTGGCTCCTTTATGGTCAATAATTTTGTTTGATCCTATACTTCCTATTCCCTGGATCCAATCAACTTCTATTGACTAGCAAAAATAGATTTCTGGCAAAAAATTCCATTTCTAGGGGATTTTTTTTAACAACCATGTGAATTGCTAAATAAATATAGTGTCTACAAAAAATGATCATAAAATCGAGTCAGATCATGTGGTGATGCAATTAATGACTGCAATGTTTTATACTGGAAATTCCAAGATCAATTGTGGTAGTTAAGTGAGGGCTACCTGTAAAGTACTGGAAACATCAGCATTAAAAAATAGCATTCAAATTGGTATATATGTTATCTTCAGTCTGCATTTGAGGGCTCCAGTATAGGATTTCTAGAACAAACAAAAATAACCTGAAGATGTTTTTGGAATTGACTTGAGGATACAGTTGTGGGAAGCCCTCCTTCATAGAAGAATGAAATATTTTGAGGAATATTAAAAAGGCATTCCCTAAATGAGAAATGGAGAAACTAAATATTTTAGAAGCAGGAAGCAGCCCCCAAGTCTTTCTTAATAGCCCACACCAGATGCCAACACTTAAGAGATAAAGAGCTTATTGAAACAGGAAGACAAGTATCTAGATAGCTCTATTCATAAGCAAAGCAAATACTGCAGGCAGAAATCAATTCAAGACAGGATATTTTGAAACTCCCTGCAGCAAAGTCTGAACAAAGGCAGAATGGCAGGATTAGAAGCAGCCCCTCATCCAAGATCCAACACAGGATGACAGCCATTAAACCACAACAGGGTTTAAAGGCCTCTGCGGCTCAGACTGCTAAGACAGTCTGCTATTAACACAGCTGCTTGCAATTACTGCAGGTTCTAGTCCCATCAGGCCCAAGGTTGACTCAGCCTTCCATCCTTTATAAGGTAGGTAAAATGAGGACCCAGATTGTTGGGGGCAATAAGTTGACTTTGTATATAAATATACAAATAGGATGAAGACTATTGCTAACATAGTGTAAGTTGCCCTGAGTCTTCGGAGAAGGGCGGGATATAAATGCAAATAATAATAATAATAATAAAAAACAGGAATTGCCCAACACCCTTTTAGAACACAAGTCCCTTCATTGCACTATCCCAGAGCAGTCCAAACGTCACCTGGGAGCTCAGATAAACAATAAACCAGAGACTGACCAGATTAGCTGAGACAAATACCTAGGAGTTACATATTAATAAGCCCAGGTTGCTCATGGTGTGTTTGTGGGCAAAGTGTGTGGGTCAAAGGGAGGCCCACTCCCTCTCCATGCAAGGAGACCCAGCTTTGTATGCATCCTCAGTGATAGAATGGGAGACCATCAGGAGAGGTCAGGAGGAAGAGACAAGGGGATGGCGAAAGGGCAGCAGGGCTGCTGGTGGCCAAATGCTAAACTTTCCTTCCTTCCTTCCTTCCTTCCTTCCTTCCTTCCTTCCTTCCTTCCTTCCTTCCTTCCTTCCTTCCTTCCTTCCTTCCTCTTCTTCTTTTACCTTTCCTCTTCATTCTCCTTTCTTCTTACCTTCCCCTCTTTCCTTCTTTTTCCTTCCTTGCTCCCTTACCCTCTTTCCTTCTTTCCTTCTTTTTCTTTGTCTTTCCTCTTTCTCTTTCTCTTTCTCCGTTCCTGTCCCCCCTTGGATGCTCAAATACAAAAGGGGAAACATTTCTCCTTTTGTTTTGTTTTGCTTTTAGTTTGTTTTACTAGCCCTCTGCCAGTGAAAATGGAGCTCAGGAGTGGGGCACATTAGTCCCAAAATATTTGCAGCCTATGACCAAATATCTAATTGATAATTTCAAAGCAACATATGATTTTCTATTACCTATAGAAAGTAATATATAATTACAATCTAACTTGCAATTTTATCAGTTAATAGGAATTACTAAATTGCTAAAAGTCTAATAACCTAATAATTAAAAACTAACACCTAACAAATCTTTACATATAAAAGATGGAAGACCAAAAAAAAAATACCATTAAGAAATGTTGCTATGGTTTTAAAGCTAGCAACTTTGCAGAAACTTTGTAGTGACACCAAAAATTATTAGATCAAGGTTACTGTTCGTATAGGTTAGATTACAGCTATACATTTTGGCAAAGGAATAAAACAAATAAATAAAGCAAAACAAAAAAGGTATTTAAATTCTAATCCCAGTAAATGGCAAGTTTTAAACATAATTAGAACAGGGTTAAGAATAAGAATAATATTTTTTGTCAAGTTATAATCTATAAATACAAAAATTTTTACCTATGGTTGATTGTGCCACTTGCAAAATACATTTAACACTACTAGATTTATTTACTTTTTACTTTTTTTGTATTGTTGTAGACATCAAAATTCTAATAGCAATAACTTCCTACCAGAAAATACTTATGAATTTTTCATTTGTTACATGCATTTCTTGTATAACTGTTATTAAAAAGTTATTAAACTATTTCTTCAACTGACAGCCACATTTAATTATTTATTTCTTTATTATTTATTTAAAATGCCATCCTAAAGAAAGTGAAAATTAATTTATACTTTCAGGAACAGAACTTTATACAACAGAATATAACAATAGTCAAGATAGATAGATAGATAGATAGATAGATAGATAGATAGATAGATAGATAGATAGATAGATAGATAGATAGATAGATAGATGATAGGTAGGTAGGTAGGTAGGTAGGTAGATAGATAGATAGATAGATAGATAGATAGATAGATAGATAGATAGATAGATAGATAGATAGATAGATAGATATGCATATATTCACCCCTCTTAAGTAGAATAACTGTAGCATGTCTGCGGCCATATCCATTTTCAACATAGCAGGAGTAATTTCCAAGATCCCCTTCCTCCATTGAATCAAGAATTAATGAGATGGAAACTTCTTGTTCTCCAAGATGTTCTTTAAGAACTCTTAATAAAAAGAAAAATATTTTGTTGAAATATTTTTGGTTATTGAAAAATTGTTAAAAAAAATATTTTTGGAAGGAATGGGAAGAATCGTAATATGATCTTTATTAAAAAAAGAAGTAGGGTTGATGTAATTAAACCACTAGTTTGCTTTACTATCAATATGGCGGAAGTGAGGGGCTGTATCGATCCCCGGGGGTGCGTGCTTGCTGGCTAAAAGCGATCGCGCGCTCTGGCCCCTCAGACTTCTCCTGTTCCCCGGGCGACCAGGATCCTCAGAGCTTGGGCCTTCGGTTGATGCTGTGCAATGCACGGTCCGTGGTTAACAAAGCCCCCCTAATTTGTGATCTTATACGGGGGGGGGTCCGCGGACCTTATGGGCATTACGGAGACCTGGCTGGCACGGAAGGGGGAGTTCCCCTTGTCGAAATGTGCCCACCGGGTTTCCGAGCATTCCATCAACCGAGGGCCCAAGGTAGGCGTGGGGGGGGGTGGCGGTTGTTATTAGGGAAAGTCTAGAACCAAGGGAGACCACTGTGCCTCAGATAGCCGGT
The DNA here is from genome assembly GCF_028640845.1 of Ahaetulla prasina. Lineage (NCBI taxonomy): Eukaryota > Metazoa > Chordata > Lepidosauria > Squamata > Colubridae > Ahaetulla > Ahaetulla prasina. The sequence continues at coordinate 72,069,663 of NC_080543.1, forward strand.
TGTGAATCCCTCTTTGTGAGGTGGGGTCATAGGGGTCAGATGGGCTTGTTGATCACGTACCTGGCTCCTTGCTGTGTGACTACAGCCCTGCCCGAGCTGTTGGAGGTGCTTGCCGGGGTGGCGGTTGAGACCCCCAGACTTATGGTCATAGGGGATTTCGACTTGCCATCGACTGGCTTGTCATCGACGGTGGCCTGGGAGTTCAAGGCCTCCATGACGGCCTTGGACCTGATACAAGTAGTTGATGGCCCTACTCACATTGGGGGAGGCACACTGGATTTGATTTTTATCTCTGGACAGTGGTTAAATGATCTGGATTTAGGAGATTTAGCGACAGAGCCTTTGTCATGGTCAGATCATTTTCTCCTTCGTCTGGACTTTCGGACCACCACTCAACTCCGCAGGGAGACGGGACCAATACGTTGGTTTCGTCCCAGGTGCCTGATGGACCCGGAGAGGTTCCTGACGGAGCTTGGGCCGTTCCCTGAGGATCTAGCCCATGGCACGGCTGAAGAACTAGTTGCGGCCTGGGAATAGGCTGGGGCTTTAGACCGGGTGGTGCCTTTGCGGCCTCTGACCCGGCGTAGATCTCAATCATCCCCTTGGTTCTCCGAGGAGCTGAGGGAGATGAAATGCCAGAGAAGACGCCTAGAGAGTACCTGGAGATCCAGATGTTCCGAAGCTGACCGGACACTAGTTAGGTCTTATAGTAAGACCTACCTAGTGGCATTGAGGGAAGCGAAGTGTTCCTACGTTTCTTCCCTCATTGCGTCGGCAGATAACCGCCTGGCCGCCCCGTTTCAGGTAACCTGCTCTCTCCTTCAACAGGAGGTGCGGGAGGACCCCTTACAGGGCCGTGCCGAGGAGTTTAGTGGTTATCTATACGATAAAATCGTTCAGCTTCGGGATGGACTGGATCAAAATTGGGTTGATCCAGGTGAGAGGTCGGAGACTCGTCTTGTTGAGATTGTTTGGGATGAATTTGACCCTGTGACTCCTGAGGACATGGACAGGTTGTTGGGGAGATTGCATGCCACCATATGTTTACTGGACCCGTGCCCCTTCTGGCTGGTGCTGGCCACACAGGAGGTGACACGAGGCTGGCTCCGGGGGATTATCAATGCTTCTTTGTTGGAAGGGGTTTTCCCTGCCGCCTTGAAAGAGGCGGTGGTGAGACCCCCTCCTCAAGAAGCCTTCCCTGGACCAAGCTGTTTTGGGAAATTATTGTCCGGTCTCCAACTTTCGCTTTGTGGCGAAGGTTGTAGAGAGTGTGGTGGCACATCAATTACCCCAATACCTGGATGAAACTGTCTATCTAGACCCGTTCCAGTCCGGCTTTCGGCCCGGATATAGTACGGAGACGGCTTTGGTCACGTTGGTTGATGATCTCTGGAGGGACAGGGAAAGGGGTTGTTCCTCTGCCCTGGTCCTATTAGACCTCTCAGCGGCTTTTGATACCATCGACCATGGTATCCTGCTGCACCGGTTGGGGAGTTTGGGATGGGAGGCACCGTTTATCGGTGGTTCTCCTCCTATCTCTCTGACCAGTCGCAGACGGTGTTGGCAGGGGGGCAGAGATCAACCGCGGGGCGCCTCACTTGTGGGGTGCCGCAGGGGTCGATCCTCTCGCCTCTCCTGTTCAACATCTATATGAAGCCGCTGGGTGAGATCATCAATGGCTTTGGGGTTAGGTACCAACTGTACGCTGACGATACGCAGCTGTACTTTTCCACCCCAGTCCACCCCGACGAAGCTATCGAAGTACTGTCCCTGTGCCTGGAAGCCGTATAGGTCTGGATGGGGAGAAACAGGCTCAAGCTCAATCCCTCCAAGACGGAGTGGCTGTGGATGCCGGCACCCCGGTACAGTCAGCTGCAGCCACGTCTGACTATTGGGGGCGAATCATTGGCCCCGGTGGAGAGGGTGCGCAACTTGGGCGTTCTCCTGGATGGACGGTTGTCATTTGAAGATCACTTGACGACCATCTCCAGGAGAGCTTTTTATCAGGTTCGCCTGATTCGCCAGTTGCGCCCCTTCCTTGACCGGGATGCCCTATGCACGGTCACTCATGCTCTTGTTACCTCTCGCTTGGATTACTGCAATGCTCTCTACATGGGGCTCCCTGTGAAGAGCACTCGGAGGCTCCAGTTGGTTCAGAATGCAGCTGCGTGGGTGATAGAGGGTGATAGAATGCAGGCTGCACTGGCTACCTGTGGTCTTTCAGGTGCACTTTAAGGTTTTGGTTACTACCTTTAATGCGCTCCATGGCTTAGGGCCAGGGTACTTACAGGACTGCCTACTGCTACCGAATGCCTCCCACCGACCCGTACGCTCGCACAGAGAGGGACTTCTCAGGGTGCCATCCACCAAGCAATGTCGGCTGGCGGCCCCCAGGGGAAGGGCCTTCTCTGTGGGGGCTCCCACCCTCTGGAATGAACTTCCCCCTGGACTTCGTCAACTGCCTGACCTTCGGACCTTCCGCCGCGAGCTGAAGACGTATTTGTTTATTCACGCAGGACTGGCATAGGAATTTTAAATAGTTTTTATTATTTTTATTATTTTTAATATTTGATACAAATTTTATGGGGTTTTTAAGGTTTTAAAAGTTTTAATTTGGCCATACATCTAATAAGTTTTTTAATTATTGTTTTATCTGTATATTATTATTGTTTTTATCTTGGCTGTGAACCGCCCTGAGTCCTTCGGGAGAAGGGCTGTATAAAAATTCAATAAATACCAATAAATACTAAATACTAATATATATTTATACACATTTGTAGATGCTAATGAGATCTGCAATTAAATTGATGTTTATAAGTATTGTTTTTGCTAAAATATCAGCAGTTGTCCTTGTTCCATAGCTATCTTTTAAAAACCTTTTTAAGATTAAAAAAATAGAACCAAATAGAACAGGTTTTGTGAAAACAATTACCTTAATACTAATATTAAGGTACCTTAATACCTTAATAAGGTGAAATATATTCTATTTTTAAAAAATAAAATATATTTCTAGATTATTCCATTTTTAAAGATTAAGTAACAGATGTTAATATCCACAGAAGATGAATGCATTTCTTTTAGTAATTTAAGAGTAATAATTTTCTTTGGAATTTCAAACCTTGTTTATAATTCTCTATGCACATAATACTTGTTTGTTTCAAAACAACACGTATCCACAAATATAAACACCAAAAGCAATCACCACTATTTCCAAAGATTAAGAAACATCCCAATGAATATCACAGAAGGGTTTTGTGTAAGTAATCAATTTCTAATATACATACACACACAGAGTTAATATTTTATCGTGTAAATAGTTTCTAGATATTTTTACAGTTGCTGAGTCTTCATTCTTGCTTTTACAGTAGACTCTAAAATGAGCAGTTTTAGAATAATTGCATATATATACATGAAACATCAATTTTCTATGCCATTTTCAATAATCGTCCTGCAAAAGAACAAGGCTCAGATGATTTTGTGCACTGTAATAATGTCTATTCTTCTTTTAAATAGTATTTTATTCATTTGAGAAAAATAGATATTAGTCTTGAATATATATATGTATGTATGTATGTATGTATGTATATATGTAGGTCTTTGGTTATTTGGGTTTTCTCCCGCGGGAGAAAATTTTACGCGGGAGAAAACCCGAATAACCAAAGACCTACATACAAACACCCGCGAAACCCTCAGAAAACAAATATGTGTGTGTGTGTGTGTGTGTGTGTGTGTGTGTGTTATATATATTACCTAATATCACTCTCCCAAACCCGACTTTCATCCAAATCCTCAATAAACTTTTCGCCTTTCATCCAATACATTAAAGGACTGACTTCTCCACTGTATCCAAAGAATGCTCGACAAGTTAGATTAGCAGAATGTCCTGGAAAAAAGCATTAATAAAGAAAATACATTAGACCCAAACTGGCCAAACTAATTTCTTACTGGATTGACAATAAAGTAATGCTTTATCATATAAATCTTACATTACATGAAAGTTAACTTTAGGATTCTTATGTATTAGAAACATTTTTGACCAAATTTTGAGCATAATACATGCTCGGTAGAAGAACGATAGTGTAGTGGAGGAAGGAAAGAAAGGAGAAAAAATCAGGGTCATTCCAAACATAAAATGAATTCCTAAATGAATGTTATAGAACAATTTTACATAATAAATGCCACTTCTCTTGCATATGTTTAATGTACTTGAAGATACACATTATAAAATAAATCAGATATGGAAGTTTTTATGCATTAGTTCCAAAATATTTGCAGCCTTTGACCAAATACCTAACTGATAATTTCAAAGCAATATATGATTTTTTTAAAACAATGAATTAAGCCTATTATTTCTACTGAATACATATACACATACCTGAAGCAACTAAAATATTATTTTATTGACAATTATTCAAAAACAAATTAGTTATTTGGTTTTCTTTAAACAAAAACCATTTATATGTAGTAAGACACTTCTACAGTCCACAGATTTTTTTTTTATCAAGAAATTTATAGTCAGTCAAGCTCAAGTAACAGTGCATTACTGAAACTCAATATTTTATTACTAGTAAGCAAAAACTGTAGCTCAGCAACATATGGAATACCACACATTGACCACTTCTGCCTAGATCATTGTATTTCCTGACATGTTATTGTGTACTCCTCTTCATTTGCTTTATTTTGCTTGCTGTCATCTGAATGTCAGGTTTTATGGGAAGAATACAGGAAGTGAGTTCCTCATTTTGTCATGTTCAACTTCATCCCAGAGAACTGTGAGACCCAGTTCTAAGATAATCAAAGTAGCATGATACTGTGCAGCTAAAATGTCACTAGAATTATTATTAGAATCAGAAACAGTTGAATAAATACAAAGCATGCACAATCACATGTTCAAGTGTGCACAACACATACATACTTACAGAGTTCACACCAGGATATGTTAAAACTATTCAGTAATGAGAAAAGAAAATACACATGAATGTGAAACACAATTAAATATCACATTCTAGCAACTACTGGAAGAATCAGATACGATCATAAGTAGTCAACTATAGAACTCAGTACTTCTCTTAACCCTTCAAAAATACAGTATTGAAATTATTATTTATAATAGTTGCATTTATGAAAATGATGGGATAAATGCTAAGAATATTTGATGGTTGGCTATAATAATAGAACCCTGGTCAGGAAAGGTTTGTAAAACTTATTTCCAATCAGTCATACGGATAAGAATACAATTTTCAGATGAGTCAATTTCATACTGCATGCCTTTTTCTTAAAACATTTATGCAAGAAGACATGATATTTGGGTCCAGGTTGTGGACCCAACACAACGTATCAAGTTGTGTCTCTGACTCATAAAACACCATGAAAGATAATGAATCTCCAAAGTAGAACATTCATAAATAAATACCCATATTCATATAACCATAAATAAAATTCCCTTCTATAAATACCTTATAGCCGTGATGACAAAACTGTGGCATGTGTGTCACAGGTGGCATGCATAGCCATATCAATGGGCACGCAAGCTCAGCTCTGGCACGCATGCTCACACTGGCCAACTGATTTTTGGGCCTTCTGGGCCCACCAGAAGTAAGGAAACAGGCTGTTTTCTGCCTCCAGAGGACTTGGGTGGTAGGGAAGGCCCATTTTTTTCTCTCACCTGGCTCCAGAGCCTTTCTATGAGTTGGGGGTGGGGGTGGGGTGAAAACAGCCTTCCCCATCCCCCTGGAGGCCTTCTGGAGGCCAGAAATGGTCCATTTACCAACTTCCAGCTGGACAGGAAGTGACATTTTTGCTGTCCTCAACCTCCAGAGTCTCTTTAGGATTCTCTCTAGGAGAAAAACAGGCCTACCGGGCCATCGCATGCATCGAGTTGGAAGGGACTTTGTAGCTCATCTACTCCAACCTCCTACCCAGGCAGACTCTACACCATTTCTGACAGATGGCAGTCCAGTCTCTTCTTGAAAGCTTCCAGTGATGAAGCCCCCACAACTTCTGAAGGTAAACTCTTCCATTGGTTGATTGCTCTCACTGTCAGAGCTTTTCCTCCTTATTTCCAGGTTTAATCTCTTCTTGTTCAGTTTCCATCCATTATTCCTTGTCTGGCCTTCAGATGCTTTGGAAATAGCCTGACCCTCTCCTCTCTGTTGCACCCCTCAAATATTGGAACACTGTTATCATGTCTCCCCTGGTTCTTCTCTTTGCTAGACTAGCCATGCCCAGTCCCTGCAACCGTATGGTTTAGTCTCCAGTCTGTATGTTTTAGCCTCCAAGAGACTTGTATGTTTTAGCCTCCAGTCCCCTAATCATCTTCGTCGCTCTAGAGTCTCAACATCTTTTTTATAGTGTGGTGACCAAAACTGGATGCAGTATTCTAGGTGTGGTATGACTAAGGCTTTATAATGTGGTATTAGTACCTCACTTGATCTCGATTGTATCCCTCTGTTAATGCAATTTAGGATTGCACTGGCTATTTTGGCTGCGGCCACACACTGCTGGCTCACATTTAGCTGGTTGTCAACTAAGACTCCAAGATCCCTCTCACAGTTACTGGTTTGTTTGTTTTTTTAAAATAATTTTTATTAAGCTTTTCACCCTTAAAAACAAAATGAAGAAAAAACACAACAAAAAAACTGAAACACATTAAAAACACATAACAAACATAGCGTTACATATTTTACAGCTTGTCGTATCGGCAATGGTATATATTCTCTGTTCTTTTTTACTCAATCCTATACATACTTATAGGTTAACAATACATTGGTTTCTATTTAACAATCCAATAATTTACATTTCCTAATTTTAACTTAGTTAGATTAACAATCCAATTTATAATTTTGATTTCTTTTTTTCAACCAATCATATAATTTATTCCACACTTTGTAATATTCCGACTCTTCCCCCAGTCTTTATGTGTACTTTTGTTCTTTTCTTGCATAAGTGTAAGACTTTATTTTTCTCTACATTGAATTTTATTTTGTTAGATAGGGCCTAGTGTTCGAGCCTGTCATCTAAGGCAGTGATGGCTAACCTTTTCTGGACTGAGTGCCCAAAACTCAAGTGCATGCAAATGCCGAAAGCCTGAACCCCCAAAATGCAATGTGCGTGTGGCCCTTGCTCATGTGCACACAGCCCAGTGCGCATGCACGCATGGCCTCCACATGTGCCCCACCTGCCGCGCATGCACATGCAGCCCCCTAACATGTGCCTCACCCCTGGGTATGCACTCATGACCCCACATGTGCTCTGCCCCCCCATGCATGCACACACAACCTCTCCATATGTGCATGTGGGCCCCAGGAGGCATGTGAACATGTGTGGCGAAACTGAACTGGGGCAATGGTAACAGCTCATGTGCCCAAAGAGAGTGCTGTGTGCCACCTCTGGCACACATGCCAAAGGTTTGCTATCACAGATCTATGGCATGAACTATTCCTGCCAGTTTAGTATCATCTGCAAAATTGGTAAATTCCCCTTCTATTCCCTCATCTAAGTCATTTATGAAGAGATTGAAGAGTATTGGGCCTAAGAAGGAACCTTGTGGTACCCCACTGCTTACTTCCCTCCATGTAGATGTAGAACCATTAAGGACTACTCATTGAATAGTTTGTCACCTAGTTACAAATCCATCTGATGTGATCCTATCCCACTTTTTCTCTTGCTTACCAGGAACTAAGTAAGGTTGTGGTCTATTTTGTTGAATGCCTTAGTGGAGTCTAAGTATATTATGTCCACAGTATTTCGTTGGTCTACTAATTTAATCACTATGTTGAAAAATGAAATAACATTGGTTTCGCATGATCTGTTTTTAACAAACCTATGCTGACTTCTAGTTATTACTTTACTCATTTCTAGATGTTGGCAGATCTATTTTTTAAAATTATTTTTTCCAGTATCTTCCCGGGTATTGATGTTAGACTGTATGATAGTAACCTTGTTGCTGGTATCCTTAATATTTATATTGACTATTTTCATATGACTATCATTAAATGTTGAACCTTGTGATTCTTGATGAGTGTATCTTTTCTTTTATGTACACTGAGAGTATATGCACCAAGACAAATTCACCTTTGCTTACAGGCAAAGACTTAAAACCACAAAACCAACAATTAAATCAATGAAGACTGGACTGAGGAGGCAAAGTTAAAGCTACAGACTTGCTTTGACTGCACTGATTGGAATATTTTTGAAGATACCTCTGCAGACCTGGATGAACTCACAGATACTGTAACATCATATGTCAGCTTCTGTGAAGACCTATGTGTACCGACCAGGAACTTGCAAATATACAGTAACAACAAACCTTGGTTCACAGCTAAACTTAAGCAGCTACGTATTCCAAAGAGGAAGCCTACAGAAAAGGTGATAAAATGCTGTACAATCAGGCCAGAAATGTATTAACAAGGGAGATCAGAGCAGCAAGAAGAAGCTACTCTGAAAAGCTAAAGAATCAGTTCTCAACAAATGAACCAGCAAACAAATGGAAAACTCTTCAAAATATCACCGGCTATGGCAAACCTCCTTCCCTGAAGGCTGAAGAAAATCGACAACTGGCAGATGACCTGAATGTGTTTTACTGCAGATTTAAAAGGAAACTACTATCTCCATAACTCCCATCTCAGACACACCAACAACAGCCAAGCCTCCTACAACTGATCTCATCTCATTGGGTTCACAACCCCTGGTGATCACAGAAAAGGAAGTGCAAGACCTATTTCACAGACAAAAGCCAGCAAAAGCTCCAGGTCCAGACAAGATAACTCTTGCTTGCTTAAAAGTCTGTGCTGACCAATTGGCCCCCATCTTCACCTGAATTGTCAATAAATCGCTAGAGATGGACCTGACCCAGATAGTTAATGGTCCCACCCACATCGGGGGTAACACTCTGGACTTGATTTTTGTCTCGGGACAGTGGCTTAATGATCTGGAGTTAGGGGATCTAATGTTTAAACCCCTGTCATGGTCAGATCATTTACTCCTTCAACTAGACTTTTGAACCGCTGCACCACACTGCAGGGAGACAGAGCCGATTCGATGGTTCTGTCCCAGGCACCTGATGGACCCAGAGAGGTTTCTGACAGAGCTTGGGCCGTTTCCCGGGGAATTAGCCCACGGCTCGGCCGAAGAACTGGTGGCCGCCTGGGAAGAGGCGGCGGCTGGGGCTTTGGACCGCGTCGTGCCTTTGCGACCTCTGACCCGGCACCGAACTCAACCAGCTCCTTGGTATAATGAGGAGCTGAGAGAGATGAAGCGCCGGAAAAGACGCCTAGAGAGTGTTTGGAGGTCCAGCCACTCCGAATCCAACCGAACACTAGTTAGGTCTTATATTCAGACCTATCTAGTGGCGATAAGAACAGCAAAACATAACTATTTTTCCGCTCTTATTGCATCAGCAGATAATTGCCCAGCCACCCTGTTTAGGGTGACCCACTCCCTGCTTATGCAGGGGGCTCGGGAGGACCCCTTGCAGGGGTATGCTGAGGATTTTGTTCAGTATCTGTCCGATAAAATTGCTCGGATCCGGGACGGACTGGACGCTGATTGGATAGATTCAGGTGGGATGACGGGGACGTGTCTTGTGGATATTACCTGGGCTGAGTTTGATCCTGTGACTCTCGACGACATGGACAGGTTGTTGGGTAGGCTGAATCCCACCACATGTTTATTGGACCTGTGTCCCTCCTGGTTGGTACTGGCCACACGGGAGGTTACACGAGGCTGGCTCCTGGGAGTTACCAACGCTTCTTTGTTGGGGGGCATTTTCCCCACCGCCTTAAAAGAGGCGGTGGTGAGGTCCCTCCTCAAGAAGCCTTCCCTGGACCCAGCTGTATTGGCAAACTATTGTCCAGTCTCCAACCTTTGCTTTTTTGGCGAAGGTTGTTGAGAGTGTGGTGGCATATCAGCTTCCCCAATACCTGGAGGAAGCTGTCTATTTAGATCCGTTCCAGTCTGGCTTCAGACCTGGATACAGCATGGAGACGGCTTTGGTCGCGTTGGTGGATGATCTCTGGAGGGCTCGGGACAGGGGATGTTCTTCTGTCCTGGTCCTTTTAGATCTCTCAGCAGCTTTAGATACCATTGACCATGGTATCCTGCTGCGGCGGTTGGAGGGACTGAGGGTGGGGGGCACCGTTTATCGGTGGTTCTCCTCCTATTTCTCGGACCGTTCACAGACGGTGTTGGCAGGGGGGCAGAGATCGACCTCGAGGTGCCTCACTTGTGGGGTGCCACAGGGGTCAGTTCTCTTGCCTCTCCTGTTCAACATCTACATGAAGCCGCTGGGTGAGGTTATCCGTGGTTTTGGGGTGGAATACCATCTGTACGCTGATGATACTCAGCTGTACATTTCCACCCCGAACCACCTCAACGAAGCCGTCGAGGTGATGGCTCGGTGTCTTGAAGCCGTGCGGGTCTGGATGGGAAGGAACAGGCTCCAGCTCAACCCCTCCAAGACAGAGTGGCTGTGGGTTCCGGCATCCCGGTACAGTCAGCTTACGCCACCGCTGACTGTTGGGGGTGAAGTATTGGCCCCCAGGGGGAGGGTGCGCAACTTGGGCGTTCTCCTGGACAATCGGTTGTCTTTAGAGGAACATCTGATGGCTGTCACCAGGGGAGCATTTTATCAGGTTCGCCTGATTCGCCAGTTGCGCCCCTTCCTAGACCGGGACTCCTTACGCACGGTCACTCATGCCCTCGTTACTTCTCGCCTGGACTATTGCAATGCTCTCTACATGGGGCTCCCCTTGAAGAGCACCAGGAGGCTCCAGCTAGTCCAGAATGCGGCTGCGTGGGTGATAGAGGGAGCACCTCGTTGCTCCCATATAACACCTATCCTGCGCGGCCTGCACTGGCTGCTGGTAGCCTTCCGGGTGCAATTCAAGGTGCTGGTGATCACCTTTAAAGCGCTCCATGGCTTAGGACCAGGCTATTTACAAGACCACCTTCTGCCACCGATAGCCTCCCAACGACCTGTGCACTCCCACAGGGTGGGCCTTCTCAGGGTGCCGTCGAACAAACATTGTCGGTTGGCGGCCCCCAGGGGGAGAGCCTTCTCTGTGGCGGCCCCGGCCCTTTGGAATGAGCTGCCTCCGGGGTTGCGCCAACTCCCCGACCTCCGGACCTTCAAACGTGAACTTAAGACTTTATTATTTTATCGTGTGGGACTGGCCTAAGCGTAATTTTAAATCAAAATTTTTAAATGGGTTTTACGTCTGTCTATGACCGTTTTAGTTTTGATTCGGCCTAGTAAATATTTGGTTTTAATTCTGTTTTAAATTTGCTGTTTGTATTTTGTGTTTTTAAATATGGCTGTAAACCGCCCTGAGTCCTTCGGGAGAAGGGCGGTATAGAAATTAAATTATAAATAAAATTATAAATAAAGATGTGCTATGTTCCTTCTTGCTTCAAACGCTCTACTATCATCCCAGTGCGGAAGAAGCCTACCATTAAGGAACTGAATGACTAAAGACCAGTTGCTCTAACATCTGTAGTCATGAAAACCTTTGAAAGGCTAGTGCTGTCCCACTTGAAAACCATCATGGATCTGCTGTTAGACCCCTTGCAATTTGCATACCAAGCAAATAAATCAACAGATGATGCCGTTAATATGGCTCTGCACTACATCCTACAACAGTGATGGCTAACCTTTTTTCTATTGTATGCCAAAAGCGGGAGGAGTGTGGGAGGGGTCATGCGGGCATAGGCCCACATCCATAATTATATGTGCCCCACCACCCACGCATGGGGCGTTTCTAGCCTCTGAAGGGCCTTCCGGGGGTAAGACTGTTTTCACCCTCCCCAGGCTCCCAGAGAGGCTCTGGAGCCTAGGGAGAGCAAAAAATGGGCCTTCCGGTCCCACCGGAAGTCAGCAAATGGGCCGTTTCCAGCCTCTGGAGAGCCTCCAAGTGGGAGGCCATTTTCATCCTCCCCAGGTTCCTAGAGAGGCTGTGGAGCCTGGAGAGAGCAAAAACCAGGCCTTCCCCACCCCACCAGGCCCTCCGGAGGCAGGAAACAGCCTGTTTCCTGACTTCTGGTGGGCCCAGAAAGCCTGAAAATCAACTGGCCAGCACGCACATGTGCACTGGAGCTGAGCTCGCGTGCCCACCGATATGGCTCTGCATGCCACCTGTGGCATACGTGCCATAGGTTTGCCATCATGGTCCTACAACATCTTGAATCTCCAAAGATCTATGCAAGGGTCCTCTTTGTAGACTTTAGTTCAACATATCATTCCAGATAGTCTTCTAACTAAGCTAAACCAGCTACAGGTACCTGAACACACTTGTAAGTGGATCACAAGCTTCCTAACAAACAGAAAGCAGCAGGTGAAGCTAAGCAGAATCACATCAGATACCTGTACAATTAGCACAGGGGCCCCCCAAGGCTGTGTGCTCTCCCCATTTCTCTTCTCTCTGTATACCAATGATTGCATCTCTAACGATCCATCTGTTAAACTACTGAAGTTCGCAGATGACACAACAGTGATTGTTCTCATTTGAGACAATGATAAATCCCCATACAGATGGGAGGTTGAACAATTAACCTCATGGTGTGACCAGAACAATCTGGAACTGAACACACTCAAAACCATAGAAATAATGGTAGACTTTAGGATAAACTCTTCCATACTTCCACCTCTTACAATACTAGACAACACAGTATCAATAGTAGAGATCTTCAAATTTCTAGGTTCTACCATATCGCAAGATGTAAAATAAACAGCTAACATCAAGAACATCATCAAAAAAGCACAACAAAGAATGTTCTTTCTGCGCCAACTCAGAAAGCTCAAACCGCCCAAGGAGCTGCTGATACAGTTCTACAGAGGAATTATTGAGTCTGTCATCCGCACCTCTATAAGTGGACCAACACTCTTCATATTATACATTAATGATCTCTGTGACCAAATAACAAGTAATTGTGTTCTCTTTGCTGATGATGTCAAACTATTTAACACCACCAATAATACAGCTACCCTTCAAAAAGACCTTGACTTTGTATCTGAATGGTCTAAAACTTGGCAACTCCAAATCTCTACCAGCAAATGTTCAGTCTTGCATATTGGAAAAAAGAACCCAAACACTAAGTACAAGCTTGATGGACATTACCTTACAGATGACCCCCACCCTGTTAAAGATCTTGGAGTTTTCATATCAAATGATCGAAGTGCCAAAGCCCACTGCAACTCCATTGCAAAAAAAGCTTTAAGAGTTGCAGTGCAACCTAATCTTGCATAGCTTCTTCTCCAAAAGCACTACTCTACTAACCAGAGCATATAAAACATTTGCTAGATCAATTCTTTTTTTTTCCCCAGGCAAATTTTTTTTATTTTCCATAATAATTCCCACAATTTGACCAATGTACAATACAATCACTTATCCAACAATCGATCTTATACTCAAATTATGCTCAATCAGGCCTGCTCGACCGCCACTCCCTCCCTTAATCCTTTCTACCCTTCTCATCCTTCTTCTACTTTCCCCACCATCCTTCTCCTCGCTTTCCTACTTCCCCTCCTCTTTCCCACTTCTCACTACCATCCTTTCTAACCCTCTATCTTCTCCTCCTCCTTCTCCTCCTATCCTTTCTTCTCCCTCCCTTCTTTCCTACCTACCTACCTGCCTACCTACTTTCTTCCTTCTTTACTCCTCTTTCCTTACCCTTTCCCTTCGGGAGTGGTTACCGAGCAGTCCCGACTTTACACCATTCCAACTTGTTTAATTCTACCATTATTCCTGTACAATGGCAATCAATCAATTTATTCAACTCTTCCCTTTGATCTACTGTAATTTCTAAGATACCGTGGTCCTGTAAATATCTATCTATATCTTTATCATTAATCACATCTCTAGAATATAACTTAGTATAATATTCTAAAAAAGCTTTTTTAATCAAGTTTTGCTGATATACTTCCTTACCTCTATATTCTATCAATTATACGTCGTTTCTGTTTCTTTCTTAATAAATATGCTAACCACCTTCCAGGTTTATTAGAATTATTAAACAAATTATGTTTTGCATATTGTAAATTAGTTACCACCTGATCTGCCATTAACATATTAAATTGACCTCTTAATATATTTATTGACTCTTTTATTTTACTATCTCCTGGATTACATACCAATAGTTTTAGTTTTATTTGATTTTTATACCGCCCTTCTCCCGAAGGACTCAGGGCGGTGTACAGGCAAGATAAAACAATACAATATACAGATTAAAATACCATTTTAAAAACTTATTTAAATTAGCCTAAAATTAAAAAAAATTTCCATACTAAAAACCCCGTTTAAAAATTGATAAAAGATAAAATTCAATTTAAGACAGCCCCGCAAATAAAAGATCGTCTTCAGTTCGCGACGGAATGTCCGAAGGTCAGGTATTTGGCGTAAACCCGGGGGAAGTTCGTTCCAGAGTGTGGAGCCCCACAGAGAAGGACCTTCCTGAGCAATCAATGACATTGCGGCACCCTGAGAAGTCCCTCTCTGTGAGAGCGTTCAATAACTGCTCCTTCCTTTTAATTTCCACTTCTAATTCTTTTCGCCTTTTCTGCAATCTATTTCTATATTTATTATTCATATCTAATAAAATTCCCCTCATATAAGCCTTGCTGGTGTCCCAAACTATCTCTATAGGTGTCCCCTTATCCATATTCAAAGAAAAAACAGTTGGCTCCATTGGCAATGGAGGTGATCTGTTTGATCATTATGAATTAATTGAGTCATCAGTGGCATTAATCTATTTGCTAATATCTTAGCAAATATCTTATAATCAGTATTTAAAAGCGATATTGGCCTATAATTCTCTGGTTTAACACCATCTCGATCTTCTTTTGGTATTAATGAAATAAGCTGTCCTCCATGAGGAGGAGCTTCTCCTCCCTTTGTATTCTGTTAAATAACTCCTTAAGTGGTACAATCATCTCATTTTGTAAATTTTTATAATAAGTAGTTGTCAAACCATCTGTACTGGTGCTTTATTCACTTAAGCTGTAATTGCAAACACTATTTCCTCTGAAGAAATTAATTGATTCAACTCTTCCCTTTGATCTACTGTAATTTCTAAGATACCGTGGTCCTGTAAATATCTATCTATATCTTTATCATTAATCACATCTCTAGAATATAACTTAGTATAATATTCTAAAAGCTTTTTAATCAAGTTTTGCTGATATACTTCCTTACCTCTATATTCTATCAATTATACGTCGTTTCTGTTTCTTTCTTAATAAATATGCTAACCACCTTCCAGGTTTATTAGAATTATTAAACAAATTATGTTTTGCATATTGTAAATTAGTTACCACCTGATCTGCCATTAACATATTAAATTGACCTCTTAATATATTTATTGACTCTTTTATTTTACTATCTCCTGGATTACATACCAATAGTTTTAGTTTTAGTTTTATTTGATTTTTATACCGCCCTTCTCCCGAAGGACTCAGGGCGGTGTACAGGCAAGATAAAACAATACAATATACAGATTAAAATACCATTTAAAAAACTTATTTAAATTAGCCTAAAATTAAAAAAAATTTCCATACTAAAAACCCCGTTTAAAAATTGATAAAAGATAAAATTCAATTTAAGACAGCCCCGCGCAAATAAAAAGATGCGTCTTCAGTTCGCGACGGAATGTCCGAAGGTCAGGTATTTGGCGTAAACCCGGGGGAAGTTCGTTCCAGAGTGTGGGAGCCCCCACAGAGAAGGACCTTCCCCTGGGGGCCGCCAGCCGACATTGCTTGGCGGACGGCACCCTGAGAAGTCCCTCTCTGTGAGAGCGTTCAATAACTGCTCCTTCCTTTTAATTTCCACTTCTAATTCTTTTCGCCTTTTCTGCAATCTATTTCTATATTTATTATTCATATCTAATAAAATTCCCCTCATATAAGCCTTGCTGGTGTCCCAAACTATCTCTATAGGTGTCCCCTTATCCATATTCAAAGAAAAAACAGTTGGCTCCATTGGCAATGGAGGTGATCTGTTTGATCACCAACCTCTGGATCGTGTTGGACCGCTAAGACAGTGACAATCAGCTGCCCAGCGGTTTGAAATTCCCCCTCTTCGGGCGAAGAAGAGGAGGTGAGCGAAAGAAGCAGAGGTAGAGCTTTCCTAGAACTCCTGGAAGACACCAGGGGGCTCAAAGGGTTAAGCCCCCTCAGAACTTCAAAGCGCTCCAGATCTGAGGCTTTTTTCCTGCTTCGGCAGACCTAATTGCCGCGACCAACTGCCAGGACCAATTTTAACTTAAAGAAGAAAATACCGGACTGAACAGAAACAGGAGAGCTCTAACTATAAAAGCAAGTAATTAAATCAATTCCCTGTTAGTTTTTTTAAAGTTTTGGAGTTGACTTTAAAGTGAAAATGGCGGCTGTTCTTTAATGAGCTAAGCAGTTGAAAATGAAAGTGTTACAATTCTCACTGTTTGCTGTTTATTGCTGAAGACCAGCTGGAGATTCTTTAAAACATTGTAATGAGAAGGGGGAAGAGACATTGAGACTGTTTCTTTAAAAGACTTAGAAGATTTATACGTAACATTAAGTTAAAGAGAAATTTTAAGAGATGGCAGCAAAACAATTAAAGACAACTGTAACAAAAACCCCACGAACATCAACACCGGGAGTTTCTCCAGCACATACAGCAGATACAAAATCACTAAATTTGGAAGCACTTCAGGATAATTTGAAAGATTTTATGAAAGAATCTCTTAATGATGCTATGAATTTGCAAACCTCTCAGATAGAAGATAAGTTTAAATTAATTACAGAAGAAATGTCAGAGATGAAAAAACAGATGTTAGAAATTCAAATTGGAAATAAAGAAGTCAAGGAAGGTTTGGTGTCAGCAGTACAGGGTCTGGCATCAAATGTGATTTTACTGCAGCAGGAAGTAGAAGAAATAAAGAAAGTTAATTTAAAATTGGAAAATAAGATTGAGGTAGTTCAAAGTAAAATGGATAAAGCTGATGATGAAATTGTTTTGGTACAATATAGAGCTATGGAATTTGCTCTAAGAATACGTGGCCTGAAAGAGAATAGACAAGAGAATTTGAAGCAAATTTTTTCTGAGGCCTTTGCGGAGATTTTGGCAGTTCGGCCAGCAGATGTGGCTTTTCATATTGATAAAATTTATCGTGTGAATTCCTGGATAGCAAGACAAAGAAATCTTCCGAGAGACATTGTCATTTATTTTACTACTAGAACAGTGAGAAATGAGATATTACAAGCTTCTTTTAAAGGAGACAAGATTCAAGCCGCTGGCCAAGATATTTTAATACTAAAGGAAATTCCCCCAAAAATGTTGAGAAGTAGGAAGGAATTTGCTTTTTTGGTGAACGAACTTATAAAACGTCAGATTGAGTACAGATGGGACATCCCAATTGGTATAATAGTTTACTATGAAGGGAAAGCACATCGTCTTAATACAGTCAGAAAAGCACGAGAGTTTTATGCTTATGTGATTAAAGCTGGAAGTCCACCATCTCCGGATGGTAGGAGAAAGGAAGGCGAAATTAAAGAAAAAGAAATGATAGTAATGGAAGAAGACCTTTTACAAGTGTTGGATGTGTCTAAGATGGGATCAAAGATTCCAAAAGAGCCAAAGATGACAAGAGCGGCTGTCAAACGCAAGGAACAAGAAGAAAAGGCTCAACAGGCTCAATCTGCTACTACCAAGACGGAAACAGTGGGAGGAGCAAGGCCCAAAGAAAGATATGATTTGAGGCTGGCGCTTCAAAAGTTTCCGATTGCTGATAATGGCAATTAGACTTTTATCTTGGAATGTTAACGGATTAAACTCACCACAAAAGAGAAGAAAGATATTTCATTATTTGAAGCAATTTAAAAATGACATTGTATGGTTACAAGAAACACATACTAGAACAGGGGCTTTGCTGGCTGAGGGACTCTGGGAGTTGAAGTCCACAAGTCTTAAGGGACCAAGTTTGGACACCCCTGGCCAAGATGAATGAATATGAAACATTTTCCCCCCTTAAATGAAGATGATATCCACATATTGTTGCTTTTTAGTAGACTGACTGTATCCATCTGTATTGTAATGTCCCAGGTTTTCAGGCCTCTGATATAGTCCTAAATATTTACCACGAGTCATCAGAAATGGCAGCACCGAAGAAACGCAAGATAGCAAGTGAGTGTAGAAGATTTCAAACACGGTGGGAAAATGAATATTTCTTTAAAGAAATCAACGGAAAGTGTGTCTGTTTGATTTGCAATGAAGATGTTGCCGTGATGAAAGAGTATAATGTCCGTCGGCACTATGAGACCAAGCATCAGAGCTACGCATCGTACACAGGTGCCAAACGAGCACAGAAATTCAAGCAAATGGCAGCTAGCCTGCAAGCTCAACAACAGTTTTATTTCGTGCTAACAAAATACAGGAAAACGCCACAGCAGCAAGCTATGAAGTCGCAAAACTTATTACCCAGCATGGCAAACCGTTCTCAGACGGTGATTTCATAAAGCAGCGCCTCATCAAAGTCACAGAAGTAATGTGCCCGGAAAAAGTGCAGGATTTCAACAACGTGACCTTATCCAGAAATACAGTGGTGCGGAATCGAGGACTTGTCAGCTAACCTGAAACTTCAGCTGAGAGAAAGCTTATGCTTTTGATTTTACTCGATAGCATGCGATGAGAGCACAGACGCCACAGACACCGCACAGCTTTTAATTTTTTGCGAGTCAATGATAATTTTTGCTGTGGAGGAGCTGCTTGATATGATGAGCCTAAAAGGCACAACGACGGGTGGAAATATTTTTGACGCTGTGTCAGAGGCAGTTGAAAAGATGGGGCTTAAATGGGACAAGCTCTGTGGAGTAACAACGGATGGAGCTCCGGCCATGACGGGTGAGCGCAAAGGAATGGCATCCATGGTGTGCGTCAAGGTAAAAGAGAGTGGAGGTGAGGCTGTTAGAATGCACTGTATAATCCACCAAGAAGCACTGTGTGCCAAGACTGTGCAGCTGGGCGATGTGATGAACACTGTTGTAAAAACTGTCAACATAATTCGAGCTAGAGGACTGTACCACAGGGAATTTCAAGCTTTCTTATCTGACGTGGATGCTGAATACGGGGATGTATTCTACCACTCTGATGTGCGCTGGCTCAGCCGTGGCTCTGTGCTGCAGCGGTTTTATTCGCTGAGATCAGAAATCGACAATTTTTTGAAAGAGAAGGACCGACCTCTTCATGAACTGAGTGACCCTCTGTGGCTGGCAGACCTGGCATTTTTAGTTGATCTTACTCATCATCTGAATACACTGAACAAGAACCTACAAGGCAAAGAACAGCTGGTGTCACACCTGTATGCGCACATGAAAGCCTTCTGTGTAAAGCTCCGCCTGTTTGAGACACAACTACGAAGCTTTAATGCTGCACACTTCCCTCGCTGTCTGAAATCAAGTCTGCTTTTCCAAAGGCAGACCTTTCTGCTAAAAAGGAGAAATATGTTTCTGTAATTACATCTCTCGTGACAGAATTCAACCAGCGTTTTCAAGATTTTTCTGTCATTGAAAAACAAATCAAGCTGTTCTCGACCCCCTTCCTGGTGGATGCAGAAGAAGTGGAGGAGAGTCTGCAGTTAGAACTGATTGAAATGCAATGTGATGATTCTCTGAAGAGTCAACATCAGCTTCTCTCCTCCTGACTTCTATCAGAGTTTGGATCATGCCAAGTTTCCTCTGATGAGACGCCATAAAGAATGATGAGCCTGTTCGGCTCAACATACATATGTGAACAAACATTTTCTCTGTTAAATCAGAACAAAAGCAGACTGAGATCCAGAATGACTGATAGCCATCTCTGTGAAGTCCTTCGTGTCTCAACCACCAAACTTTCTCCTGACATCCCAGCCATCCTTCAATCCAAAGGACAGCATCACTGCTCCCACTGAGAGCAATGTTCTTCACATTATAGGCGAGTTAGAAATACACACAGTAATCATGTGTCAATATGTGTCTTGTGTGTGGCCTGGGCCACACATGAATTTACTAGGCTTATATACTGTTTATTGTCCAGCCGCATGCCTTTCTGAATAATTATATTTAAAAATATTACATTAAAAATCAACATAACACAAACACACACGTACACAAACATAGAGATACACATGCACATATATATAACTCACACACATATAGTATACTTAAGCCTAAACTGTGCATAGGGACTACCCAGATGGCTGAAAAAAGTCATTTCTGACAGGTTCTCACACTTTTGACTGGTCCTCACACCTACAACTATCTTTACATTTTGCACCCTATCTTGTAACCGTGGTGAAGAGAAGCAGTTGTGAAATGAGTGATATGGTTGTTAAAAATGCTGCAATGGGCATAAATGTGAGGATGGTCATAAGTGTGAGGACTGGTCAAAAATTACTTTTTTTAGCCCTCTGAGTAGTTTCTATGCCCATAGCCACATCCACTCAGTCACATGAGCAGTTAGCCATGCCCACCAGTCACATGACCACCAAGCCACACCCCAAAATAAGCCACACCCAAAGAACTGGTACAAAAAATTTCAGCCCCCCCCCCCCGTGGCCCGGGCCTTTGCTTAGAATTCCATGCCCAAGGGGCGGAGGCGCGAGGAGCCTCACCAGGCGGCCCGAGGAAGGCGAGGATAGAACTGCTGGGGTCGGGCACGGCCAGCAGCCTCTTTCCCACTTGCCGCCGCCTCCTCCACCCCCTCCCTTCGTTATTCCATGCCCAAGGGGTGGAGGCGCGAGGAGCCTCACCAGGCAGCCCGAGGAAGGCGAGGATAGAACTGCTGGGGTCGGGCACGGCCAGCAGCCACTTTCCCGCTTGCCGCCTCCTCACCTGTTTCTCGATGACTGTCACTGCCGCCACGCGTGTCCGACATGGGGAGGTGCGAGGAGCCTCGCCAGGCGGCCCGAGGAAGGCGAGGGTAGAACTGCTGGGGTCAGGCACGGCCAGCAGCCTCTTTCCCGCTCACCGCCTCCTCCGCCCCCTCCCTTCATTATTCCCCGCCCATGGGGAGGAGCATGCCAGCAAGGCCATATTAAATTATACTTTCAGAATTTGCTGCGGGCCAATAAAAACTGACCCGCGGGCCGCAGTTGGCCCGTGGGCCGTAGTTTGGACACCCCTGTTCTAGACACTCTTCTAACTAAGCTAAACCAGCTACAGGTACCTGAACAGACTTGTAAGTGGCTCATAAGCTTCCTAACAAACAGGAAGCAGCAGGTGATGCTAAGCAGAATCACATCAGATACCTGTACAATTAGCACAGCCCCCCCCCCAAGGCTTTGTGATCTCCCCACTTCTCTCTGTATACCAATGACTGCATCTCTAACGATTCATCTGTTAAACTACTGACGTTAGCAGATGACACAACAGTGATCAGTCACATTCGAGACAATGATGAATCCACATACAGATGAGAGGTTGAACAACTAGCCTCGTGGTGTGACCAGAACAATCTGGAACTGAACACACTCAAAACTGTAGAAATGGTATTGGTGAACTTATGCCAGAACAAAGGGAAGGACTGAATCAACCTATAACTTCTGAGGAAATTATCTTAGCAATTAAACAATTAAAAACGGGTAAAGCTCCAGGAACAGATGGATTAACTGCTGTCTATTATAAAAATTTACAGCTTGAGATGGTGGAACCGCTCAAGGATTTATTTAGTAAAATTCAATCTGGAGGAGATGTACCTCCCTCCTGGAGAACGGCTTTTATTTCATTGATACCAAAGGAGGATCAAGATTGTAGTAAACCAGAAAACTATAGTCCAATATCACTTTTGAATACCGATTACAAGATTTTTGCTAAAATACTAGGAAATAGATTAATGTTAGCTATGCAACAAAGGATTCATAATGATCAATCAGGATTTATAAAAGGGAGACAAATAAGAAATAATGCAAAACAAATTGTAAATTTATTGGAATATTTGGAAAGAAACAACCAAGTCCCGGCAGCGCTCTTCTTCTTGGATGCGGAGAAGGCATTTGATCGATTGAACTGGCAATTTTTATTTACAATAATAGAAAAGATTCAGTTTGGGGAATACTTTATACAAGCAATTAGAGCAATATATCAGGGACAAACAGCACAAATAATAGTTAATGGTGGTTTAACAGAAGTTTTTAGAATTGAAAAAGGGACAAGGCAGAGATGTCCTTTGTCTCCATTGTTGCTTATTTTAACTTTAGAATTTTTATTGAATAAAATACGTGGGTCAAATAAAATAAAGGGAATTAAAATTAGACACCAAGATTATAGATTAAGAGCATTTGCAGATGACTTGGTTGTTACTTTTTCCCAACCAACACAACCGGTTATATACTTGATGGATATAATTAGTCAATACAGGAAGGTATCTGGATTTAAAGTAAATCAACAAAAGACAAAAATAATAACTAAAAATATGACCATACATCAAAAAGAAGAATTAGAAAGAATAACGGGATTTGAGAGAGTAAAAAAGGTTAAATATCTAGGAGTATATATTACAGCTTCAAATGTGAAAGTATATAAAAATAATTATGAAGTGTTATGGCAAAAAGTGCAGAAGGAAATGGAGAATGGAAATAGTTACAATTATCTTTATTGGGAAGAATAGCAGTAATAAAAATGAATGTTTTGCCCAGGTTTTTATTCTTGTTTCAAATGATACCAGTACTTAAAAAAGATGCAAATTTGAAGGAATGGCAGTCCCACTTGCCGCCGCCTCCTCCACCCCCTCCCTTCGTTATTCCATGCCCAAGGGGTGGAGGCGCGAGGAGCCTCACCAGGCGGCCCGAGGAAGGCGAGGATAGAACTGCTGGGGTCGGGCACGGGGAGCAGCCACTTTCCCGCTTGCCGCCTCCTCACCTGTTTCTCGATGGCTGTCACTGCCGCCACGCGTGTCCGACATGGGGAGGCGCGAGGAGCCTCGCCAGGCGGCCCGAGGAAGGCGAGGGTAGAACTGCTGGGGTCAGGCACGGCCAGCAGCCTCTTTCCCGCTCACCGCCTCCTCCGCCCCCTCCCTTCATTATTCCCCGCCCATGGGGAGGAGCATGCCAGCAAGGCCATATTAAATTATACTTTCAGAATTTGCTGCGGGCCAATAAAAACTGACCCACGGGCCGCAGTTGGCCCGTGGGCCGTAGTTTGGACACCCCTGTTCTAGACACTCTTCTAACTAAGCTAAACCAGCTACAGGTACCTGAACAGACTTCTAAGTGGCTCATAAGCTTCCTAACAAACAGGAAGCAGCAGGTGATGCTAAGCAGAATCACATCAGATACCTGTACAATTAGCACAGCCCCCCCCCAAGGCTTTGTGATCTCCCCACTTCTCTCTGTATACCAATGACTGCATCTCTAACGATTCATCTGTTAAACTACTGACGTTAGCAGATGACACAACAGTGATCAGTCACATTCGAGACAATGATGAATCCACATACAGATGAGAGGTTGAACAACTAGCCTCGTGGTGTGACCAGAACAATCTGGAACTGAACACACTCAAAACTGTAGAAATGGTATTGGTGAACTTATGCCAGAACAAAGGGAAGGACTGAATCAACCTATAACTTCTGAGGAAATTATCTTAGCAATTAAACAATTAAAAACGGGTAAAGCTCCAGGAACAGATGGATTAATTGCTGTCTATTATAAAAATTTACAACTTGAGATAGTGGAACCGCTCAAGGATTTATTTAGTAAAATTCAATCTGGAGGAGATGTACCTCCTTCCTGGAGAACGGCTTTTATTTCATTGATACCAAAGGAGGATCAAGATTGTAGTAAATCAGAAAACTATAGGCCAATATCACTTTTGAATACTGATTATAAGATTTTTGCTAAAATACCAGCAAATAGATTAATGTTAGTTATGCAACAAAGGATTCATAATGATCACTCAGGATTTATAAGAGGGAGACAAATGAGAAATAATGCAAAACAAATTGTAAATTTATTGGAATATTTGGAAAGAAACAACCAAGTCCTGGCAGCGCTCTTCTTCTTGGATGCAGAGAAGGCATTTGATCAATTGAACTGGCAATTTTTATTTAAAATAATAGAAAAAATGCAGTTTGGGGAATACTTTATACAAGCAATTAGAGCAATATTTCAGGGACAAACAGCACAAATAATAGTTAATGGCAGTTTAACAGAAGTTTTTAGACTTGAAAAAGGGACAAGGCAGGGATGTCCTTTGTCTCCATTGTTGTTTATTTTAACTTTAGAACTTTTATTGAATAAAATACGTGGGTCAAATAAAATAAAGGGAATTAAAATTAGACACCAAGATTATAGATTAAGAGCATTTGCAGATGACTTGGTTGTTACTTTATCCCAACCAACACAATTGGTTATATACTTGATGGATATAATTAGTCAATATGGGAAGGTATCTGGATTTAAAGTAAATCAACAAAAGACAAAAATAATAACTAAAAATATGACTATACATCAAAAAGAAGAATTAGAAAGAATAACGGGATTTGAAATAGTAAAAAAGGTTAAATAGCTAGGAGTATATATTACAGCTTCAAATGTGAAATTATATAAAAATAATTATGAAGTGTTATGGCAAAAAGTGCAGAAGGAAATGGAGAACTGGAAAAAGTTACAATTATCTTTATTGGGAAGAATAGCAGTAATAAAAATGAATGTTTTGCCCAGGTTTTTATTCTTGTTTCAAATGATACCAATACTTAAAAAAGATGCAAATTTGAAGGAATGGCAGAAAGGAATTAATAATTTTATATGGGTGGGTAAAAGACCAAGAATAAAGTTAAAAGTAATACAGGATACACGTAAAAGAGGGGGTCTCAAAATGCCTAATTTAAGATTATACTATGAAGCAGCTGCCCTATCATTAATTAGTGATTGGTTTAATTCAACAGAAGAAAGAATATTAAATATAGAGGGTTATGATTTGTTATATGGATGGCATGCTTATTTACTATATGATAAAAAAGTGGATAAAGTTTTTAAAACTCACATACTTAGATTCAGGTGGGATGACGGAGGCTGGTCTTGATGATGTTATCTGGGATGAGTTTGAGTCTGTAGCTCCCGAGGACATGGACAGGATACTAGGGAGGCTGAAGGCGACCACATGTTTATTGGACCCATGTCCCTCCTGGCTGGTACTGGCCACACAGGAGGTTACACGAGGCTGGCTACAGGGAATTGTTAACGCTTCTTTGAGGGAGGGTGTCTTCCCGTCTGCCTTGAAAGAGGTGGTGGTGAGGCCCCTTCTTAAGAAGCCTTCCCTGGATCCAGCTATTTTATTGAATTATCGTCCGGTCTCCAACCTTCGCTTTTTGGCGAAGGTTGTTGAGAGTGTGGTGGCACAACAGCTTCCCCAGTACCTGGATGAAACTGTCTATCTAAACCCGTTCCAGTCCGGTTTCCGACCTGGGTACAGCACGGAAACGGCTTTGGTCGCGTTGGTAGATGATCTCTGGAGGGCTCGGGATAGGGGTTGTTCCTCTGTCCTGGTCCTATTAGACCTCTCAGCGGCTTTTGATACCATTGACCATGGTATCCTGCTGCAACGGCTGGAGAGATTGGGAGTGGGGGGCACCGTTTTCTGGTGGTTTTCCTCCTATCTCTCTGACCGATCGCAGACGGTGTTGGCAGGGGGGCAGAGGTCGACTGCGAGGCACCTCACGTGTGGGGTGCCTCAGGGGTCGATTCTCTTGCCTCTCCTGTTCAACATCTATATGAAGCCGCTGGGTGAGATCATCCGTGGTTTTGGGGTGCGATATCATCAGGACGCTGATGATACTCAGCTGTACATTTCCACCCCGGACCACCCCAACGAGGCTGTTGACGTGATGTCCCGGTGTTTGGAAGCCGTGCGAGTTTGGATGGAGAGAAACGGGCTCCGACTCAATCCCTCCAAGACTGAGTGGCTGTGGATACCGGCGTCCCGGTACAGTCAGCTGGTTCCATCGCTGACTGTTGGAGCCGAGTCATTGGCCCCTATGGAGAGGGTCCGCAACTTGGGCATTCTCCTGGATGCTCGGCTGTCATTAGAAGACTATATGACGGCCGTCGCCAGGGGAGCTTTTTATCAGGTACGCCTGATACACCAGTTGCGCCCCTTCATAGACCAGGATTCCTTGTGCACGGTCACTCATGCCCTCGTCATTTCCCGCCTGGACTACTGTAATGCTCTCTACATGGGGCTCCCATTGAAGGGCACCCGGAGGCTCCAAATGGTCCAGAATGCGGCTGTGCGGGTGATAGAGGGAGTTCCTCATGGCTCCCATATAACACCTCTCCTGCGCAGGCTGCACTGGTTACCGGTGGTCTTCCAGATGCAATTCAAGGTGTTGGTAGCCACCTTTAGAGCGCTCCATGGCATGGGACCGGGTTATTTACGGGACCGCCTGCTGCCACCGATAGCCTCCCACAGAGCTTGCGCTTCCACAGAGAGGGTCGCCTCAGGGTGCCGTCAGCCAAACAATGTCGGCTGGTGACTCCCAGGGAGAGAGTCTTCTCTGGGGGGCACCCACACTCTGGAATGAGCTTCCTCCGGGGTTACGATTACTCCCCGACCTCCAGACCTTCCGTCACGAGCTCAAGACTTTTTTATTCCACCGTGCAAGGTTGGCCTAAGTTACTATTGTTTTAAATGGGGTTTTATTATTGTTTTTAGCATAATTTTTAATTGATATTAGCCAAATAGAATTAGATTTTTATATTGTATTTTAAGTCTGTTTATAAATTATGTTTTATTGGCTGTACACCGCCCTGAGTCCTTCGGGAGAAGGGCGGTATAGAAATTTAATAAATGAAAATGAAATGAAAATGAAATGAAATGCTTTGTTGCGGGTTTGGAAAAACTATCAATAAAAGTTAAACTATAAAATACCCATATGGGCAATTCCCAGACATGCGATAGAGAATATAAGTACAGAACAAAAACAGGAGGTGGTTGCTTATAAAGAGCTTCTTTTTATGGAAAAGGGTAAACTACAATTGAAATCTTTAAATACAATGAAAGAGGAAAGGATAATTCATACTTGATTTCAATATGGACAGCTGCAAGCTAGATGGAAAGAAGACCAGAAAATTGGTATCATGCAAAGCAAGGAAAACTTGGTAAAACAAATTATTTATTTTATTTATTTTATTTTATTAATTTTTTATACTGCCCTTCTCCCGAGGGACTCAGGGCGGTGTACAGCCAGAAATAAAATACAAGATATATACAATTAAAAGGAATTAAAATATAGCAATTACTAAACGGCTGATAGTTAAAAATGAATTTAAAATTTAAAATATTAATAAAACCCCAATATAAAATCAAACTATTATGCCAGTCCCGCTTGAGTAAATAAATATGTTTTTAGCTCACGATGGAAGGTCCGAAGATCAGGCATTTGAAGTAGGCCAGGGGGGAGTTCATTCCAGAGCGTCGATGCTCCCACA